>NW_024429189.1:56073512-58583512 GCF_017639785.1 Mesocricetus auratus | reverse complement strand
GCTGCTATTGCAGAGATCTGGGTTCGGTTATCACTGCTCCACAACACAGTGGCACACCGCCATCTGTAACTCCAGTTTCAGGGGATGTGACACACTTCTGGATGGCTCAGGCACTACATGCACAGGTGCACATACGTACATGCAGGCGGAAAACATTCATTGACATAAAATAAATAAATCTTAGAAAAAGAACAAGTTGTGTGTTGGTGGCACACACCTTTAATCCCAGCACTTGGGAGGCAGAGGCAGGCGGATCTCTGTGAGTTCGAGGCCAGCCTGGTCTACAGAGTGAGTTCCAGGACAGGATCCAAAGCTACACAGAGGAACCCTGTCTCGAAAAACCAAAAAACAACAGCAAAAAAAGAAAAACAAAAACAAAAACAAAAAGAAAAGAAAAGAAAAATAGGTAGAGAGCAATAAAAGACACCTGATGCCCTCTTCATGTGTTTAAGCTATTGTAGTTACCCCCATGTATGATAGACACTGTCATAGTCACCCCATGTATGGTAGACACTGTCATAGTCACCCCATGTATGCTAGACAGTCATAGTCACCCCATGTATGATAGACACTGTCATAGTCACCCTATGTATGATAGACACTGTCATAGTCACCCCATGTATGATACACAGTCATAGTCACTCCATGTATGATAGACACAGTCATAGTCACCCCATGTATGATAGACACTGTCATAGTCACCCCATGTATGATACACAGTCATAGTCACCCCATGTATGATAGACACTGTCATAGTCACCCCATGTATGATAGACACTGTCATAGTCACCCCATGTATGATAGACACTGTCATAGTCACCCCATGTATGATAGACACTGTCATAGTCACCCCATGTATGATACACAGTCATAGTCACCCCATGTATGATACACAGTCATAGTCACCTCCATGTATGATAGACACTGTCATAGTCACCCCATGTATGATACACAGTCATAGTCACCCCATGTATGATATACAGTCATAGTCACCCCATGTATGATAAACACTGTCATAGTCACCTCATGTATGATAGACACTATCATAGTCACCCCATGTATGACAGACACTGTCATAGTCACCCCATGTATGATAGACACTGTCCCACACAGACACACAAACAAACAGAATAAAAACTCAACAAGTAAAGGTCCAGAGCTATCTTGCCGCTGTCCTTTTTGCTTCCCACCCCAGCCTGGAGGGCTTTGAGTCTCAGTGTTCTGAATTCCAAGCTGGTGATGCTTTAACCACAGTGAAAAAGCCAGCAAGATTTCTGACTGGCTCGTGTATGCTAGTTTGTGTTTGCTCCCTAAGCACAGGGTCAGAAACACACTGGATCAGACTGTTGTATTTATCACAATTCTAGAGTCAGTCACAACTCCACACATTCTTTGGGTTGATGAAATTAGTAGGAATAGCCCACCTTGGGTAGACATGTGTAGTGGTCTGAATAAGAATGGCCCCATAGGCTCATATATCTGAGTGCTCAGGGAGTGGCATTAGGAGGTGTGGCCTTGTTGGAGTATGTGGTGATATATTATTTATGACTTATTAAAGCACCCACAAGGTAGCTCACAACCATGTGTAACCATGTGTATCCCCATGGCTGTTGTGGCACTCACTCTGTGGCACTCATCTCTGGGCTGCTGTGGGCACCTGCATATGTAGGCATGCTTTTTTGTTTTTAAACATGTTGGCCGGGCGTTGGTGGCGCACGCCTTTAATCCCAGCACTCGGGAGGCAGAGGCAGGCGGATCTCTGTGAGTTCGAGGCCAGCCTTGTCTACAGAGCGAGTTCCAGGACAGCCTCCAAAGCCACAGAGAAACCCTGTCTCGAAAAAGAAAAAAAAAAAAACAAAACATGTCTTCTGGCGGCCATCCTCAGACCCTCCTGATTGTGAAGCAAGTGATCTAACAACTTAGGTATCTCCAAGCCCTTTTCTGAATCCTTAGGTGATCTTTTACATTCACTAACACGCTCATTACCACCCCTTTCTCTCTGACAAAGTCTTGCTATGTAGCCACGGCTGGCCTGGAACTCCATATATAGCTCAGGCTGGCCCCCAGTTCATGGTTCTCTTATCTCCATCTCCTAATCCAGTATCACAGGCATGTAATACCACACTTGGGTTGCTGATGTCTTTATGACCTTCATGAAATGATCATTAATCTAGATGTGGAGGGGTACTGGGCTTTGTCACCATAGACTTGTCAGTCAACATACACATGAAAACAATGCCCTTCTGAACCTGATTTCACAAGAAAGCTTGCTTGTAGAGATCACATGACAGCTGCACAGAGCCTAGGTAGAACCCACTTACCACGGAAAGTAGATCCCAGGCTGTTTTATACTTGCTGAGGCAGCCTCCGGGTGAAGAAAAGAGAATAAAGATGTTGGATGTGACGAGCATTAACAGAGCTGTGCTTGCCTCCGTGGGAATACTCTACTAAGAAATGGACAGAAATGCCACTGGTCGAATTAAACTGAGCCTATATACTTTTTAAATTCATTTTTTGTTTTGTTTTTCAAGACAGGATTTCTCTATGTAGTCCTGGTTGTCCTGGCACTCACTCTGTGGACCAGACTGGTCTCAAACTTGGGAGGTCTACCTGTCTCAGCCTCCCAAGTGCTGGGATTAAGGGAGTGTGCCACCACCACCTGGCTTTAAATTTTTTTTAATCAGATCTCTTGCAGCCTAGGCAGACTTGGACTCGCTGTGTGACTGAGGCTGGACTTCAGCTCTCATCTTTCTGCCTCCACATTCCAAGATCTAGAAAGGACTACAGGCCTTCACCACCACACTCAGCTTTAAAGGACAGAGTGGGCTTGGTAGCTTAAAGGCATCTGGGGAAGAAGGTGCCAAGTGCCTGACCTGGAAACAACTCTGCTATTCTAGATAATGAAGCCAGAATTAGTGTGAGAACAGCTTGGGATGCCTGAAGTTAGCATTTCTATTTCTGCAAAGAGCATCATGTGTGGCATTTTCCCACCAAGTCTCATGTGTTGGAAAGTTGGTTCCAGTGTGACAGTGTTGGTGGTACCTGGATGTGTGACTTCGGCAGGTGATTGGGCCCGGAGAGTGGGTAGAGTCATAGATTAGTGAGTTGATCAGCAAGGAGTGGCTTTGTAAGAAGACCAAGATCTCCCTGGCACCCCTGTTGTGTGTCATGATGTGAAAATTCCTATTGCTTCAGGACTCAGTGTTGCCCCAACAAGGAGTTCGTCATTACGAGTGGTTGCTTTACCTTGGGATTTCATAGACTCCCTAATCACGAGAAATGCATTTTCTGCTAGGCATGGTAGCTCAAGTATGTAATGGCAGAACTCCCAAGGTGGGGGCACAAGGACCAGAAGTTCAAGGTTATCCTTGCTTCAAGGCCTGTTTAAACTGCATACGACCTTTTCTTAACACTCATGCCCTCATAATCATTGCCCTTTATCCATCAACTACCCATCTCCTGTACTCAGTTACAGCATCAGAAAATGGACTAGGACAGCGCTGACAGAATTTTATGGCAACATAACTATAGTTAGTGATCATAAAAGTTTCTGAGTCGTCAGGTATCTGGTAGCTCTCCAAAATACACACACACACACACACACACACACACACACACACACACACACACACAGAAAGAGAGAGAGAAAGAGAGAGAGAGAGATTTGATATGTAGTCCAGACTGGTCTTACATTTGTGCATTTGTGATCCTCTTATGTCAGCCTCTAGAGTGCTGGCATTACAGGCATGCACTATGCGCAGCTCAAATTACTGTATTTTCAATGCTGTATTGGTTGGTTTTTTGTCAACTTGACACAAGTTAGTCATATGGGAGGACAGAACTGCAACTGAGGAAATGCATCCATAAGACTGGTCCATAGGAAAGTTGGTGGGGCATTTTCTTGACTAACGATTGATGTGGGTGGTGCTACTCAAGAGCCTGTTGTCTTGGGTTATACAAGCTGAGCAAGCCACAGAGAACAAGTCAGTGGCAGTATTCATGCGTGGCCTCTGTTTCAGTTCTGCTCCTGTCCTAACTCCCTATGACGGGGACTTACACAGCAAACAAACCCTTTCCTCCCCAAGTTGCTTTTGGTCACGGTACTTATCACAGCAAGAGAAAGCAAATTAGGACAAAATGCCAAATGGAGGAAACAAATCACCTGGAACTTCTGTTCTCACACAGCTTCTATTCTCTCAGCAGAGTGAATGTCCAGCACAAACCTGAGCAGTGCTGCTTCCAGGCATTGTTTTACATGTTTGGATTTGTTATAGCATTTCCAAGACAGAGTGGACCATGCTTGTTATCCCAATACCCGGGAGGCGGAGGAAGGAGGATCAGGAGTCAAAGGTCACCCTCAGCTACATAGTGAGTTTGAGTACAGCCTGAGCTCCGTGAGACTCTGTCTAAAAAGAAAGTGAAGGCGAGTGAGAGCTGTGATCACATCACCTCTCTCTCCAAGACCAGACAAGGGGGCCAAGCCTGACAATCTGAGTTTGATTTCTAGAACCCATGTGGTAAGAGAAGACCAACTCTCACAAGTTGTCCTCGGACTTCCAGATGTACACTATGCTAATGTGTCAAGATAAAAAAAATTAAAAGGAGTTGGCCTCCATAAACAGAAGCAATCCTCTCTACCTCTATTTCCTCCTGCTGTTCCTCTTCCTCTCCTCCTCCTCCTCTTCTCCTCCTTTTTATTTTTTGTTTTTTGTTTTTTTGTTTTGTTTTGCTTTGTTTTTCAAGACAGCCCTGGCTGTCTTGGAACTTGCTCTATAGACCAAGCTGGCCTTGAACTCTGAGATCCACGTGCCTCTGTTTGCCTCTGCCTCCTGAGTGAGGGAATTAAAGGTGTGTGTCACTACTGCCTAGATCCCTTCTTATTTTTAAGACTGAGTCTTCACTCTGTAACTCAGTATCTCACAGCAGTTTTCCTGCCTCAAGTGCTGGAGTTACACATGAGCAGTCTGACCTAGCTTGGAATGTCCCCTGCCCCCTTTTTATGTACAAGGTATATTTCATAACCCTGACTGGCCTAGAACTTGGTGTATAGAACAGATAGGCTTTCAACTCATGGTTTTTACCTCTCATGGGTTAGGATTACATGCATGAGCCCCCATGCCCATTTGAATGACTCTTTTTTAATGTGACTCTGAATTAGGACGTGACGTGTAGCTGGAAGACTAATTGGTATTATGAGGAATCATAGAAAATGAATGGCTGATGAATAAATCTGTTCACATAAGATTATGTAGCAAAATAGTCAAGGGACAACTAACAGAGAAAAAGAATTTTAATTGTTGACTTAAAAAATTTACACAGCCTTGTTGAACCTAATATATGCAACATTAAATTATGAGTAATACATTTAATTTTTTTCTATGTAGAAATACCTCATTTTGAGCAAACCCGATAACACCACAGTCTGACTGGTCATTTACCGTTTGGAAACTTTGACATAGACTTTTTCATATGGCACATTCCCAAAACACATTTAAAAACAGTTTCATCTTTTAAAAACTGATTTGCATCTAACTTTAGAGGGAACATCTATTGGCTTAAAATGAGGTATATATA
This sequence comes from Mesocricetus auratus, assembly GCF_017639785.1. NCBI lineage: Eukaryota > Metazoa > Chordata > Mammalia > Rodentia > Cricetidae > Mesocricetus > Mesocricetus auratus. The sequence continues at coordinate 58,577,938 of NW_024429189.1, read as the reverse complement.
TATATATATATATGCTGTCTTTTCATGAGTATATGCTTCAACTTTCAATAAAGACTTTTCTATACATCAAAATATAATCTAGTCTTAGAATAAAATTACTGAATTCATGAGGTATGCATCTGCCCATATGTACACAACAGGGGAGTAGAGAGTGCAGGTCAGCGTGTGGCGAAGGCACAGCACGGTACACTATAAGCAGAGCTTCCATTGCATCCATAGACTTCCTCTCGTAAAATGTGTATAACCCACAACCTTTTCAAGGGAGCTGGAGACGCAGCTAAATGATAAAGCACTTGCCGAGTATACTCAGTGCCCTAGGTTTGGTTCCCAACACAGTCTGGGAAACAAAACAAAACAAACGCCAATAAAACTACCCAGAACCTTTGGAGGCAGCACCTGCGTGTCCCAGCAAAAGTACGCCTACGGGTATGTGTATATGTGTAAGGATGGGTACGCCACCATGGGGGTGCGGTCTTTCCTTGTGGCAGGGTATCTAGTCTTAGGCCAGTTTGGCTTGACATCTGGAGCTGGCCCTAGGCTGGAGTTTGTGCTTCTCTTTGGAGAGCATGATGCTGTAAAGCCTGGCTTCTTACTCTGCACAAACGAGATAAAAGAGTTGAATTCACTTTCTGTTGCAATTTCTAAGTTATACTTAGGGTTGACGTTGGTCTTTTTAGACATTTCCTCCCCGAATACCAAAATGGTCAACAATGGTACAGGGCAGAGATGAATCAATCACTCAGTCAGGTTTCTCAGCCAAGTAGAGGTCTACGGGCAACTTTTTAGTGGGTCCAGGAAGTGGAAAGACTTTTTTATAAGCTGTCTAGCAACACTGCACAAAGTAAGAGAAACTTAGCATGTCTAAATGGTTGGAATGGTTGCCCCGCATTTCCAGCTTGCTTACTGACATGCTCTGGCAGTTACACTGCATTCCCATTAGAAAAGACTCCACAGGAAAACTCAAGAGGACGAAGTGATGAGAAAGGGCTGCCTGGCGTCCACCCAGCTCGCTGGCATTAACAGGACTGACTTTCATGTTATGGGCTAATCAGCGTGTTTTAGTTGTAATAAGGTCTGTCACCTGTAGGCTTGAAAGCAATGGATGCTGAGTGAAGAACAAGGATAAGCTTATCACTTACTAGTCTGCTACAACTTTCTTTAGTTTGACTTGATTTGTTAGCTGTTCAAAGATAATACTACTTTATCTGTAAGAAAATATTTTACATTATAAAATAAAACATAAAATGTTTTTATTACGTGTTTGTATGTGCACAGAAGATGTTAGATTCCCTGGAATGGATGCTATGAGCCACCATATGGGTGTTGGGAACAGAACTCAGGCCCTCAGAAGAGCAGCAACTGCTCCTAACCGCTGAGCCATCTCTCTACTCCTTAACTGTTATTATTGAGTTTTGGGTTTAATTGTTGGTTTATTTTTGTTTTTTGAGACAGTCTTTCTACATACTCCTGGTTGTCCTGGAACTCACTAGGTAGACTAGGCTGTCCTCTAATTTACAGAGATCCACCCACATCTGTCTCCCAGGTGCTGGGACTAAAAGCATGTGCCACTACACCTAGCTTCCATGATTATCATTTTAGAAACAAGGACTTGCTATGTAGTCCTGGCTGGTCTCAAATGCATTGCCTGGCCCCAAGCTTGTGATCCTTCTGCCTCAACCACCAGTTGCATTTAAACTTCTCAGCCTTGTTCTTCAGTGTGTCCTACTCTGTGGTAATCTGTCTTGTCACTCTCCCTTGAGGACCCTATTTTTAGGAGTCTCACACTTATAGGTTCTCCAGAAGACTCAGATAGGTAAATGAGAGTATCTACACAAGAATCAACCTATGAAAAGACTTGTAAGACATCAATTCACTTAAGTTAGTGCAGTGTTTTCAAACTCTGTTCTACCCGGCACATGGAGGGAATATCTTCTTGTCACACCCAAGACTGTATAAAGCCTAAGGCACCTTTCTCTGGCTTTTTGAGACAGGGTCTCATTAGTAGATTTGCCTTGGCCTCCCAAATGGCAAAAGTGACTCCAGAGTGGCCAGGTGGCTTGAGGGTTTGAGCCTGAGGGTACAGACTACCTTAGATTTTCATCTGGGCAGAACACGTCTGAATGGATAACAGCACCATTCATCCAAACCACACTGTGTATGAAAATTAATTAAGCTGGATGTGGTGGTACATACCTATGATTTTAGCACTTGGGAGGCAGAGGCAGGAAGATGGTCATAAGCCTGTGAGGCCAGCCAGGTCTGTATAACAAGTTTTAGGCTAGCAGGGGCTATATGTTGAGAATCTGTCTCAAACAAAACAAGGTTAAACACACATACAAAAACAAACAAGCAAGAAAATTAACTAAAATTAACTGTTGGTGTGTGTATGTATAAATGAGGTGAAGTACCTGAGTTATGTCTTTATTCTTAGGTAGAACCAGGCTGGTCAATGGTGGATCCAGGGAGGTGCCTTTGTCTCTTCCACTTAATTGTGTCTAAAATAAATGAATACATCCTCGCTAAGTTTTCCTTGTGAACATTGTGGGTATACTGAATACACATTAGTCCTGTGATTTTCATTCATGCATGTTGACTCATGAGGATAATATAACACAAAATAAAGGCAAAGCACACATGAGTAACAACTCAGAAGAGAACTAATGTTTATTCGGTGCCTACTACATGCCAGGTTCTTGCTAGTTTCCCATCTAGAGTTAAAGCCACCATAGACTGCAGGTTTCTGCACCACCGTGTTTCAGGTCAGAAACTAAGCTCCTGGCTGATTGAGTAATTCACACAATATAGAGTTCTCAGAAATGCTTAGGAGCACAAGTGTTTTGGATTTCAGATTATTTTTTCTGATTTTGTGATATGTACATATACATAATGAGATATCTTAGAGATGGCATCCCAATGTAAATATGAAATTTATTAATTTTCTTATGTGCACTTACACATACAGCCTGAAGGTATGTTGTATATGTGTTATGTATATAGTGTATGTGTATGTTAACATGTGTGGTCAGGGTGACATCAGGTGTGGAGTTCATCAGTTCACTAGCCTGGCCGGCCACCAAGGTCCTGGGATCTTCCTGTGCGCCTCTCCTGCTGAGATTACAGTGGACAACCATGTCAGGCTCCGTGTGGGGCTACAGAGCCATACCAAGGTCCTCATGCTTTCACACCTGCACTTGGCCAAATGAACCATCTCCCCAACCCGCTTCTGAAGATCATTTGGTATCATTAATTTTTTTTTTTTTTAGAGACAGGGCTTCTCTGTGTACCTTTGTAGACCAGGCTGGCCTTGAACTCACAGAGATCCTCCTGCCTCTGCCTCCCAAGTGCTGGGATTAAAGATGTGCGTCACCACTGCCCAACTAAAAAAAAATCTTTATTTGGGGATGTATGTAGTTGCAATCTATATCTGTATAAGTGTGTGCCATGTACACACGGGTGCCTGAGGCCAGAAGAGGGCATTAGATCTTCTGGAGCTATGGATGGCTATGACGTGGGGTGCTGGGACTGAACCTCTGCAACAACAACAAGCACTCTGAACTGCTAAGCCATCTTTCCAGGACCTTCTCCTCCACAGTTTGAGAGCGGTCTTTCTAAGTTACCCAAACTTGCCTTGAACTTGTGGTTCTCCTGTCTTAGTCTTTTTAGCAGCTGGTATTATAGGCCTATCTCACTATTCCTGGTTCAAAAAACAACTTTTTTAAAAAGATTTATTTATTTATTAGTTATACAGTGTTCTGCCTGACTGTATCCCCTCAGATCAGAAGAGGACATCAGATCTCATTACAGATGGTTGTGAGCCACCATGTGGTTGCTGGGAATTGAACTCAGGACCTCTGGTAGAGCAGCCAGTGCTCTTATCCTCTGAGCCATCTCTCCAGCCCCCCCAAAAAAACAACTTTTAAAGCAATGCTGAGACTTGAACTCAGGGCAAGTTTCCTACCATAGAGCTATATACTTATTCTCCGAAATATTTTCCATTTTCTCATGTAGATCTCATTGGTTCCCCTGCTTCTACTTCTCAAATGCTGGGATTACAGGTGTGTGTCCACATATCTAGTGTCAATCAAGGATTTCATCTGTAAGATTCTAAAGTTCTGAAAACTGTCCACCTGCCCCTTCTCTGTGTGTCTCTCTCTGCAACACAGTTCCTGCTGACTTGTTGAAAAGTCCCACCAGGTTCTGAGGTCTCCGGGGAAAGGACAGTACCTGTGTCACAGCATAGGCACAAGACAGAGCTTGCTACTGTGTGGGTGTGTGTATGAATGCTTGTATGGCTAAGTAAAGCAGCCTCCTCTTGATAGAAAACCACAAATCGTCAATATTTGATATAAGGTTTCAGTTTTTAATCCAAAGCAATGTTAGCATCATCTTCACCTCCAGATAGCACAATGGCTACTGCATCCTTCACCTAGTGAAACTGATGTGCTAATTGGAGAAATCAGAGAATCTGTGTGACAAAGAGTCAAGCAAAAATACTACCTCATTGAGCCTTGGTTTTTCATTTCTCATTATTGAAGAACTAGAATTCTCAGGATTTTTCAAAAAAGTAGGCTGCTTTTGCAGAGTAGGAGGAAATCTTGCCCTTCCCTACAAAGATTGAGTGAAATGTTTTTCAGTCGATCATTCCTTCTCTACCCGATTCACCCAACATTGAGCCGCTCTTGAAAGCATTTCTCATATTAGAAAGCGGGTATGGGGCCAGACGTTGGTGACGCACGCCTTTAATCCCAGCACTCGGGAGGCAGAGGCAGGTGAATCTCTGTGAGTTCAAGACCAGCCTGGTCTACAAGAGCTAGTTCCAGGACAGTATCCAAAGCCACAGAGAAACCCTGTCTTGGAAAACCAAAAAAAAAAAAAAAAAAAAAAAAAAAAGAAAGAAAGAAAGCGGGTATGGTAGCTACAAACAAGGTGGAGAGGTGTGCCCCCCCCACGCCCAATCCCTCAGCTCAGCCACCCAGCCACTCTAGCTGAGCTCCTGCTAACACGCTCCAACTCCACCTCTTTCCTGTGGGAGTTCAGTTTAGTCATAACCGGTTCCCGCTGGGCCTGAGTAGAGTGCGGAGAGGACCAGTGGGGTGAGGCTAAGAACTGCTCAGACACGTCCAGAGGACCTGAGGAGCTGCTCTGACCTCAAAAAGCAAGCGCCCCTCTTCCCACCACCCCTTCTGGCTGGGCTCCACTCTAGCCCTGCCTCCTCTTCATCTGTGGAACAGGAAGGACAGACAGCAGGAGGGGGCAGCAGAGATTGCTTACTGGGGTGTTGTTCTCTGTCAGCTTTAGCTCCCGCATCAAATAGTTCTTCTGGTACTGCTCATTTCGCTGTTTTCTAGTCTGGAGTCTCTTCTTTTTTGGCTTCTTCAACATCGCCTTCTGATTCAACTGTCCCAGAAGTTACAGAGGGACTGATCAGAGGGGCTCTCGGGGTTACACTCATCCTCATGAGGCAGGCGGTCTCGGCATAACAGCATGCACACAGCAGCCTGGCATGTGGACCTTACTTATTGGTGTGGAGAAGGAACCAACAGTCCAGCCACCTTCTTTCCAGAGGCTGCTCCCTGTTTACCATGCCTGACTCCCACAGACACAGATGGCTACCAAATAGCACCTGGACCAACGGCTACCAAAGGGGCACCTGCATCCATAGCCAAGTGCTCGTGATTGACAACATAAACCAGATGACTTATAACAAGGTCAGATCCAGGTGACTCTGGTCACTGACATGTTAAATATGGTTAAAATACAGTGTTATCAGAAAGAAGCCCCAGCAATTAAGCCAGAAGCTTACTGGGGGTAGCTAGGACACTATTGCTTTTTTTTTTTTTTTTTAAGTTACTGGTGACTGTAAGCAGGAATTCACTCCTACTAGGCAATTGCTTTCTTCCGGAGCTGCATCCCTGGGGCTGGTGCTATAGTTCCTGTAGATTCTAGGACTGTTGGAACATTTTCCCAATTACCCAGCATAAGTTACGGTGTTTGGGCTCTGTTTTGAAGTTCCAATGCTTTGGGTGTATACAAGAAGCAGAGAACTCTCACCTCGTCTGCTAAGTTCAGCAGGTGAGCAGGAAGGCCATCCGAGAGGGAGCTGTCAGAGCCACTGGTGCTAGGAAAAACCGAGAAGACACGGGAAGAACAGTTATCCAAGGAAGCAGACGCTCTGCTCGAGGAGTTCGCAATCAGTATGCAAAGCAAACACCGGCTGAGCGTGCAAAGGTGCCTGGCGGAGGGTGAGAGGGGCCGTGGGACATACAGTGTGCAGCCCTAGAGACTGTGGTGTCCCTGAGGACAAAGGCACTTCATTCTGGGGTGACACCAATCCCCCAAGCCAGGATTCTACCCATTACTCTGGGAAAACGTGCTGAATGTATAAGTAAATAAATGTGATACATCATCAGCAGGGTAAGCGCCATCAAATTACTTCAAGAGCTGTTAGCCAGGTGTAGTGGGGCACTAGTCTAACGCCAGCATTGGGGCCCGGAAGCAGGACTGCTGCCACTGAGTCCAACCGAGCCTATGGTCAAACCCTGTCTCCATAAAGAAAGAACGAGCTGCACGTGGCAATGTGTGTCCTTAATCCCAGCACTCAGGAGGCGGAGGCACCTGGGTTTCTCTGACTTGGAGGCCAGCCTGGTCTACACAGTGAGTTCCAGGCCAGTCAAGTCTACATTGTGAGACTCTTGACTCAAAAGAACAAACAACAGCTGGGCATTGGTGAGGCAGAGGCAGGGGATCTCTGTGAGTTCGAGGCCAGCCTGTTCTACAGAGTGAGTGCCAGGCGGACAGCCTCCAAAACAACACAGAGAAACCCTGTCTCGAAAAAAAACAAAAAACCAACAAACAAACACACACAAAATAAAGAAAGAAGAAGAAAAACAGAAAAAATTGTTGAGGGAACTAGAGATACTGTTCAGGGACCAAGAGCACTGGCTGCTCTCTCAGAAGATCTGAGTTCAGTTCCCAGGGCCCATAGGGTAGCTCACAACTTTCTGCCATGCAAATTCCAAAGAATCCAATGCCCTCTTTTGAGCCCCACAGTCACTGCATGCTTGTGACGCACACATATGCATGAAGTCAAAACACCCATCCACATAAAACAAACCACTTGCCTAGCCCTTCACTCCATTTTGCTGCCTCCACGTGGTGTGTAACAAGGAGTCCCACCACAGCAGAGCGGGAAGAAAGCCCTATTTCCTGTGATCTGATTTCCAATATGCTGTTCTCAAAGGCTTCTCCAGTGAAGGAGGAGGCTTTGAGGCTGTTGGATCTGATGCCCTTTTATGATCTCTATGGACACCAGGCACACATGTGATACACATACATACTACGTGCAGGCAAAAAATTCATTCATATAAAATAAAAATAAAACTTTAAAATTAAATAAAACATTAAAGACCTTAATAAACCAAAATGCACCCAGAATCCAGGCATGAGAATGGCCCTCAGAGACTCATATGCACCCCAGTTAGTGGAACTGTTTGGGAAGGACTAGGAGATGTGGCCTTTTCGGAGGAGGTCTATCACTGGGGGAGGACTTGAGGTTTCCAAAGATGGAGCCATTCACAGTGTCTCTCTGCCTCCTACTTTCAGCTCAAGATATGAGCTCTCAGAGGGTGGTGGTGCACACCTTTAATCTCAGCACCTGGGAGGCAGAGGCAGGCAGATCTTTGTGGGTTCAAGGCCAGCCCGGTTTACATAGTGAGTTCTCGGACTAGTGAGATATCTAGTGAGACCCTGTCCCAAACAAAAACACGATAAAACAAACAACAAAGAAAAGATTTGTGCTCTCAGCTGTCCTAGCATGCCTTTGCTCTGCCATCATGGACTCCAGCCCTCTAAACCTCAATTTCAATTACAAACTCTTTTCTAAGTTATCTTGGTCACTGGACTCTAGCCCTCTAAACCTCAAGTTCAATTACAAACTCTTTTCTAAGTTATCTTGGTCACTGGACTCCAGCCCTCTAAACCTCAAGTTCAATTACAAACTCTTTTCTAAGTTATCTTGGTCACTGGACTCCAGCCCTCTAAACCTCAAGTTCAATTACAAACTCTTTTCTAAGTTATCTTGGTCACCGTATTTTGTTGTAGCAATAGAAAAGTAACTAAGATATAGGGTCTCTCTATGTAGCCCTGGCTTTCCTGGAAGTCACTATAGAGATCTGGTTACATCTCCCTCCAGAGTGCTGGGATTAAAGGCATGTGCTACCACACCTGGCCAATGTCTCAGGAAATGGACATGCTTTTAATAAAGCAGAGGCAGGCAGATCTCTGTGTGACCCAGGTCAGCAATGGCAATACAGTAAGACCTTGTCTCAAAATAATTAGATAGATGGATGGATAGATAGATAAACAAATAAATAAGAGGACAGGATGTCATGTAAATGTAACACAGGCTTTCCTTCAATTCCCAATCCCCCTGCCTCTGTCTCCCAGATTTTCATTGAAATTAAATGTTACCTGGATTCAATGTCTGACAAAGGAATGTCACTCCAGCTTCCTTCTAAGTCCATATCTTGTCCCAAGTTATTGAGCTTCTTGTGGATTTCCTGTTGTAAGAGCTCCTTAAGCTCTTGTAGACACTGAGTGTACTGCAGCAGAGGGAAGAAGGGTTTTTTTGGGGGGGTAAGTTTTATGCACTAGTCATGAGATGCTTTTGAGGGTGCGTTGAAGGACATTTATTGATGGGGTAAACTGTAATCCCTTCTACTAAGGATATGGTAATGGATACGTGGCCTGGGCTATACAAATAAAGCTATTACAAAGCAGAAGGTCAACGAGCACTGCCTGTGTCACTTCTCTGGCTATAACCCACTTTAACCCACTTCTACAATTGTTTCATCTATTTTTTCTGAATTACAAGGGAGGAGTAGTTAGAATGCCATTGTTCTGACTTTGGCCTATGGCAAGGATGGTTTGGATAAAGATGTAGGTCAGTAGGAGAGAGCTTGGCTCAGGTGAGCTAGGGGGTTTTGTGCTCCATCTCCAGCACCAGCAGAGGAAAAGGAAGCACTGATTAAGCAGTCCTTTAATTTTTTACCAAGCATCAAATCCAGGGTAGTGCTTATCAAGCCAACACTTAAACAGGGATATGAGAGAGGCGTTAGAGACTATGGGCAGCCCCTCCCAAACTGAGTGAGGGCATCAGAAGTAGCCACCAGAAGAACAAGGTCAAAGGAAACCTTCGTGCTTTCAGACAGAGGCAAGCTTGACAACACTGGCCGAGGAAGGGAAGGAAAAAAGATGAAAAGCCTGAGCCGGCACTGGTGGCACACGACTTTAATCCCAGCACTCGGGAGGCAGAGGCAGGCGGATCTCTGTGAGTTTGAGACCAGCCTGGTCTACAGAGCGAGTTCCCTCCAGTTCAGCCTCCAAAACAATGCAGAGAAACCCTGTCTCAGGAGGAGAAAAGAAGATGAAAAGCCTGATGACACAGAAAAGAGGAAGGCACTGGTGAACACGGCCTGACCTCACTTAGGCAGGCTGCAGAGGGGCATCCACTAGTGCAGAGGACAGGATTGACAAGTATGCCATGTATGCGATTTTTCTGAAACAGAAGACAAGGAAGTGTGAACCAGTGCAGCCATGAGCCATCCTGTCAGTTAGGAAGAGGGGAGCCAAAGGATGGCCTCTTCCTTCTAGGGGGTTTATTATATTTTGGGGGGATTTCGAGACAGGGTTTCTCTGTATTGTTTTAGAGGCTGTCCTGGAACTCGCTCTGTAGACCAGGTTGGCCTCGAACTCACAGAGATCCGCCTGCCTCTGCCTCCCGAGTGCTGGGATTAAAGGCATGTGCCACCAACGCCTGGCTCTAGGGGGATTATTAAGTGTCACCATTTGTTGAAGTTTAAGGCCAGGGGTTCTATTTTCTCTGGTGGTTAAAAACATCAGGTTAAAAAAATATTAAGAGGAAACAGAGATCATCAGGTGGACTCTGGACCGTGTGAAACTCAGCAGAGTAGTGGTACCACATTTCTTGAAGCTGTTTTTACCTTGGTCTGGTCAGGATCACAGAAATCCAGGATAGTGTCACAGACATGATAACCTAGAGACTTCAGGTCCTCAACAGTAAAATGGGTGTCTCTTTTACTACCTGGAAGAAAATCATAATTTTTTGTTAGACTTTTAAAAACTGGGGGTGGAGAGGTGGCTTAGCAGTTTAGAACACTTGCTGCTCTTGCAGGGAACCCAGTTTAGGGTCCCTGCACCCACATGGTGGCTCATAACCATCCATAACTCCAGTTCCAGGAGTCCAATGATCTCTTCTGAATTGAGAGGGCACTGCATGCATGTGGCAGACATACATATATGCAGGCAAAAGACTCACATACATAGATATGAAAATAAAATGCTAAAAATTGTGTGTACTTGTAGGTTTCTGTGTACATAAGTACAAGTGCCCAGGGAGACCAGAGGCACTGGGTCCTCAGGAGTGGGAGTGACAGACAGTTGTGAACTCCTGGACATGAGTGCCGGGATGAAACCCAGGTGCTCTGGAAGAGCAGCAAGCATTGCTCAACCACTGAGTTATCGCTCTAGCCCTACATCTTTTAGTTTGCTTTTAAGATTTTATATTTATGTTTATTTCACAAACATCAATGCTTTTTTCTTCATGTATGTTTGTACCATGCGTGTGCTTGGTGACTTCAGAAGTCAGAAGAGGGCGTCAGATCCCCTGGAACTGAACTTACAGATGGTTGTGAGCATGTGGGTTCTGGGAATTGAACCTAGATCCTCTCCAAGAGTGGTAAGTCCTCTTGACAGCTGAGGCATATTTCCAGTCTCCTCAATCTTACGTGCTAAATGCAGATCTAATTTGTGAGTAGATGTTTATAATATCACACGCCATAGGGCTGGAGAAATGGCTGAGCATTAATAGCGCTTCCACAGGACCCGAGTTTGGTTCCCAGCACCCACAGTGAACCACTCACAACTGCCTGTAACTCCAGCTCCAGGGGATCCAACACCCTTTTCTGACCATTGTAAGCAACTGCACACACATGATAGACATACAGAGAGAGAATGACAGACACACATGATACACACACACACACACACACACACACACACACACACACTATACACAAATTAAAAATAAAAGTAAATTGCCGGGTGTTGGTGGTGCACGCCTTTAATCCTAGCACTCGGGAGGCAGAGGCAGGCGGATCTCTGTAAGTTTGAGACCAGCCTGGACTACCAATCGAGTTCCAGGACAGCCTCCAAAGCCACAGAGAAACCCTGTCTCAAAAAAAAAAAAAAAAAAAAAACCAAAAAAAAAAAAAAAGTAAGTTTAAAATATCACTTCTTGCCGGGCGTTGGTGGTGCACGCCTTTAATTCCAGCACTCGGGAGGCAGAGGCAGGTGGATCTCTGTGAGTGTGAGGCCAGCCTGGTGTACAGAGCGAGTTCTAGGACAGCCTCCAAAACAATACAGAGAAACCCTGTCTCAAAAAACAAAACAAACAAACAAACAAAATACCACTTCTTATTCTAGAATAGTATGTTTCTGAACAGGAACAAACTAAAACTAGCTTTAGCTTGGTTCAGAAGAATTTTCGACAATGAAAAAGTTTCCTATTGTAATGGATTATAAAGTTTTAAAAAATTATTTTGGTTTTACTTTGAGACAGGTACTGCCTGCTAAAGCAATATTCAGGTACTATTATTATCACTTAGAGGGGATATGAGCTTCAAAGAAGTTAACCAACTGACTCAGGATCACAGAACTTAATAAATGCAGCTGGAAGTCAAAACGGATTCCTGATCCCAGGTCCTGAGGAAACACTGTGATGTGCAGCTCACTGATGCACTGTATCCCACTTCGTACTTATGGTCCCTAAGGCCAGCAAGGAAATCCTCCACATCAGTTATTTCTCTGGCTTCCCAAGCCTTTCATCTCCCAGATGCTGTGGCAGGCTTCCCCTGCCAGGCTTGCCTCTTACCCAGCGTGGACCCGCCAAAGGTAGACTCCATGGTGTAGCTGTTTATGATGCCCATCCGCCACATCACAACTCGTCCCGTCCCTTCTTTGCATTTTTGGACCTTAAAGTTACAACTGTCAAAAGAGAACTAAAAAGAAATCCAAACTCTCTGTTAATTATACAAAATGCCAAATGCACGCTGTCTAAGAGTCATTAGTATAAAACAAGAATGGCTCTCAAGAGAGTATTATTTCCTAAAATATATTCCATTGGTTTTGGTTTTTCAACACAGGGTTTCTCTGTGTAGCCCTGGCTATCCTGGAACTAGCTATGTAGACCAGAGATCCGCCTGCCTCTGCCTCCCAAGTGCTGGGGTCAAAGTGCACCCACCACTAATTTTGAGAAATATCAAAAGGTGGTGGTGGGTGTTGTGAAGTATTAGTTTAAAATGTGTTACATTTGTTTATGCTATGGAATATTTGTTTAATGATAGCAAAGATGTGTTGCATTCTTTTATGTTACATTTGTTTTGTTTTGTTTTTTGTTTTGTTTTGAGATAGGGTTTCTCTGTGTAACAGCCCTAGCTGTTCTGGAACTAGCTCTGTAGACCAGGCTGGCTTTGAACTCACAGAGATCCTCCTGCCTCTGCCTCCCAAGTGCTGGGATTAAAGGTGTGTGCCACCAATGCCCAGTTTATGCTTCATTTGTTTCACTCTGTAAAGCTGTGTTACTTTGCCTGTCTAAAATACCCAGCTAGTCTAATAAATAGTTAAGCAGGAGAAAGAAACAGTCTTGGCTGGCATGCAGAGACTAAATGGGAGAAATAAATAGGAGGAAGAAGAAGGAGGATAGAGAAAAGGAGGAGGAGGATGCCAGGGGCCAGCCACAGAGTAAGAAGTAAAGAAAAGGGGGCTGGAGAGATGGCTCATGGGTTAAGAGCACTGGCTGCTCTTCCAGAGGTCCTGAGTTCAATTCCCAGCAACCACATGGTGGCTCACAACCATCTGTAACAAGATCTGGTGCCCTCTTCTGGCGTGCAGGCAGAACACTGTATATTTAATAATAAATAAAATTTAAAAAAAAAAGAAGAAAGGTATATAGAGTAGAGAAAGGGAAAAGCCCAGAGGCAAAAGGTACATGGGACAATTTAAGTTAAGAAGAGCTGCCTAGAACAAACCAAGCTAAGGCCAGGCACTCACAAGTAAGAAGACTCCGTGTGATTTATTTGGGATCGGTGGGCCCCTGAAGAGCAAAGGGAAAACAAAACAAAACAAAACAAAAAAACAGCTACAGGTGGGTGAGGAGCTCTGTTGTCACCTCGGATGAGGAGGGAGGGTATTAACCAAATAGGCCTCACAACATTTAATGTGGACTGTGATCTTGAAAAGAGAAAGACACATATAATTCTATTTTCCGGCCTTATTTGCTCCTCCTCCCAGAGCACCGTGTTAGACCAGGATCCCTGGAGATCTGGGGACACGGGCAGACTTGGCCATGTCTGGCACCAGCCAGCTTTTCTATGCCGGTTCTTCCTTTTCTTCACATGTAACCCAGCCCTCCTCAGCCCTCCTGCACCCTGTGAATGCCAGGGCTCACACATGAGCTCCACACAGGCTCTGACTTATTTTCTGTCATGAAATAGGAACTCTCAGACCTAGGTTTTCCTCCAAGTATACTTTTTGATTTGGATGTTTCTTAGTCCCACAATCTCTGTCTAGAGCTCTCCCCCTCCACGGTTAGTCTTTTCTCTAGGAGTTCAATACCCTCCTTTTCCTTTTATGCCCAGCTCAGCTCTTCATCATTCAGTCTGTAACATATCTTGACACCACCCTGTCCTGCTAAGCCCTACAAGAAGGTATCTCATTGTCTAGCCCTGTGGATCCAGGGGTTCTAGGGAGGTACCTTTGAGTATTCCTGCCACAACCCTGCCCCAATGTTCAGCCGCTGCAGCTCTGTACTTAGCTGCTTTAGACACTGACTTATAGTTATGATTTCATCTGAAGACAAAAAAGGGGTAGAAAAATGCTTCTCTGTGTAATAAGAATGGCACATGTAAAACATTTCTCACGTTGGTTTTAATTTTTGGCTTGGGAGTTTATGTAACCCAGGTTGGCTTCAAACTCACTATGTAGCCAAGGATAACCCCTGAAGCTCTGAATCTTCTGTCCCTACCTCCTGAGTGCTAGGATAACAGGTGTGGACTGCATTGTCCAGTTTACACAAGCTGGGCAAGCACCCCTGAACTGAACTACGTATCCAGTCTTGTTACATAGAGCCTAGTGGGATAAAATTTGAACTACCATTTTTCTAAACCTAATCCAATCTCTAATGGCACTTACATTTGTGAATCAGCTTGTAATGGGAAAAAACAACTTCTAAACTAATGTAAATCATTTATGTTTTCCCATTGATCACAAAGCTGTTAACTATGAAGCTGTGAAGCTCTTTTCACCAGCTTTGCAGTTCTCAGTCTAAGCCAGCTCCATGATGTCTCCTGCCTTGGCCTCCAAAGTGCTAGGATTATGGACCTGTGTGTTACCAGGCCTGGATATTTGGGCTCTTGTGTAGACACTCATATCACATTAACATTTTTGTGTGGGGGGTGTGCATAGATGTGCATGTGAATCAGTGTGTGTATGTGCATGCACAGGTAGAGGTCAAAGGTCAACCTTGGGTGTCTTTCTTTAGGAGCCATTCACTTTTGTTTTGAGACAGGACCTCTCAGGAGCCTGGGACTGCTGAGTGGGCCAGGCAGCTGTCTAGCCCCATGGATGCACCTGTCTCCTCAACACTGGGTTCCAAGTAGTCATCACATGCCCAGCTTTTTATGTGGACTCAGACTCAGAGTCCCCATGCTTGCACGGCCAACATTTTACCAACTGGGCCATCTCCCCTGTGTGACATTAACACTGTGCTTGTCCTTTAAAGCCTTCCCCTGCTAAGCAGAGAGTGAAAGGTGACAGATAATCACCTCACCCATCAAGAGTTTCAGCTTTTGCCCAGGTGAAATACCCAGAGCAATTTCTAAAAAACTTATGGATGGGCAGTGGTGGCCACACCTTTAACCCCAGCACTCTGGAGGCAGAGGCAGTCGGGTGGAGCTCTGAGTTCTAGACCATATGATCTACAAAACCAGTCCCAAGATAGTTGGGACTAACCAGAGGAAACCCTGTTTCAAAAAACCAGATAAACAAACAAATCTTGAGATGGGTTTGAGCTCAGTGCTGGGGCATGTCCTTAGTATGCATGAAGCCCTGAGTTCAACACACACACACACACACACACTCTTTACTGAAATAATTTACACATGAAAAAAACAATTTGCCAGGCAGTGGTACAGTACACCTTTAATCCCAGCACTCAGGAGGCAGAGGCAGGTGGATCTCTGTGAGTTCTAGGCCAGTCTGGTCTACAGAGCAAGTTCCACGACAGGTTCCAAAGTCACAGAGAAACCCTGTCTGGAAAACCAAAACAAGCAAACAAAACACCCAAATTCATTTACATTGCACAATTACCTAGTCAATGTACATAACTCAGTCCGGCACAGTGGTGCATGCCTGTAACTCTGATACTTGAGAGGGAGAGACAGTAGGGCTACTGCTGATGTAAACAGAGAATTTGGGGGCAGCCAGGGATACCGACCAAGACCATGTCTCGAACAAACAAAAACACAGCCCCCAAATTAAAAACTCCAAACACAATCCAGTGGCTTATCGTGTATACACAGTTGTTCAGCCATCACTACAATCCGAGTTTGGAACATCTGCGTAACCACAGGAGAAACCCAAGGACTACAGTCGTAGCTGACGCTAAGGCCCCTGCCCACCTTTACAAGTCCCAGGCTGATGGCAGCTCTACTGATGGAAACAACCCAAACAAAAAGATCCTCAGTACACCCTCCTATTCACTCACCCGACATCCCACACCACACACAGCAATCACTGAGCCACTTCTAGCTTTATAGATTTGCCATGGGCTGGCAAGATGATCAGTGAGTAGAGGCACTTTGCCACCAAGTCTAATGACCTGATTTTTATCCCTGGAACCCACATGGTAGAAGGAGGGAACCTACTCCTGACGGTTGTCCTATGACCTTCACACATGTGCTGGGGCGTTCTTTTACTACCCTGTTCTGAAAACAAATGTAGATTTGCCTTTACTGCAGATATTGCTCAATAGTTAGCACAAACAAGGCCCCGGTTGATCCCTGGTATGATTTGAAAGAAAAAAAGTCTTTTCTGAAGTATTTCATCTGACTTCTTGCACTTAACTTAATGTGATCAAGGTGCATCTGTGTCCTAGCAAATCAGCATTTAAAACCTACCTTATTGTAAATAACATTCCACTATATGGATATTCCATACTTGATCCCTTATCAAGTCATGGACCCAGCAATTCCTTTCCTTTTTTGCTTTTTGTCAGGATCTTACTTTGTAGCCATGGCTGTAAGAGCAATGTAAAATGGAGAGGAGGACGGAGTTAACTCTATCCTCAGAAAAAGCTACCTTGAGAAACTCCCTGCATGGCACAAGGCTGATTCAACTCCAGCCAAGGAACCATAAACAGTTTCAAGGAGCACCCAAACTGTGCCCACCTCGGTCAAAGTGACCCCACACGGGTGGTTAGGCAATGACTAATTTTGATAAATAACATCTTCTGTCACAACTTTCCTTGTGGGCAACTGTTAGTAACAATTAAAAAATTCCCCTAGCCCCCACATCAGTGAATCCAAAGGTCACCTACTCTTACCCAATCCTGAACAGTCAAGGCATGTACCACCCTGCTTGCTGTTTTTTTCTTTTTTTCCTTTAAAAACCCCTTGCAACTGAGGCCAGGCATCCTTTTCCTGCAGCAGCTGTGCCAGTTTGCTGGACAGGGTCCCTGCTGAGGCTTGTAACTTAACATTAAACCTTGTGCGTTTGCATCAGTGAGTGAGTCGGCTCTTTGGTGGTCCTTTTGGGGTCTCACTAACTTGGCATAACAATGACTGGCCTAGGACTTGCTATGTAGATTAGACTGTCCTCAAAGTCACAGAGATCTGATAGTTTCTGCCTCCAGAGTTCTGGGATTAAAGGCATGTACCACCATGCCTAGATGATCCAGCAAAAAAAATTTTTTGAGACAGGGAATCAAGCAACATTTTAAAAAATTATTTGAAAAACTTTTTTTTTTAGCTTGGGCATGGTGTTGCAAGCCTTTAATCCCAGCACTTGGAAGGCAGAAGCAGGGCAATCTCTGTGAGTACAATGACAGCTTGGTGTACAGAATGAGTTCCAGGACAGCTAGGGCTACACAGAGAAACACTGCCTCAAAAAGAAATAATTATTTTAGATTTAAAATGTTTATGTGTTGTGTGTTTACCAGGAATGTATGTATGTGCACTGTGTGTGTGACTGGTGCTCTTAGAGATCAGAAGAAGGCATCAGATCCCCTAGAACTGGAGTTACAGATGGCTGAGGTCACCACATAAGAGCTGGGAATTGAACCTGGATCTTCTATAAGGACAACAGGTAGTCTTAACCACTGAGCCAATTCTCCAGTCCCTGGTCTAGCAATTCTTAAGGCACATCTTAATTCTTGACACCTAGGTTCCCGGGATTCACTAAGGATAATAGCATTAAACGTGATGAGCCAAATAAGACACTTCATCTAGGAAATATGCTTTGTTCCTCTGTCTCAAACTGAAGGCACATGCTTACCTTATCTGGTGCATTTTTGCTCAACATTAAAGGGAAGACACGCTCATGAAGCCAATGCTTACGACTGTTGCTGTTACAGCCATACAGGAAGATATTGTTCTTGCGGCTGTGACCATGGAAATCACAATACAAGAGAACCTCTCTTTCTTCCAGGAGTCTATTGAGGAACAAAGGATGTAGTGGACATCCAAACTCATAAGAGATTAAATCACTTGCCTACCTATGGTCACAGACTTAGTCAATAGTAAAACCAGTTCTCACATGTTGGCCAAAAGCCTGAGCCCAACCCTTCTCCTATCTGTTCGCACAGGTGTGGTTAGAATTATACCATCATATCTTATCTGCTGTGTCCACCTCCAGTGGAATGGCCGCTCTTTTAAGATGGGCGCTACTATCCGATAGCTTCAAGCTACTTTCACACAGGCTCAAAAGTGCAGGCTAATTTATTACTTTATCTTCTTTAGAAGCAACTTTTGATGATATTAGGGGACTCAGATCCTGGAATCAGATAGCCTGTGTCCAAATACCTACCCTGTTGATGAGCTTGAAACCTTGTTTAAGTTTTTTAACAAGTTTTGGAACTCAATTTCCTTATTGCATGCCACAGTGGATAGTGACCGTATGTAATCTCATAGGGTTAATGGGGATATTAAATGGAGCAAAGTGTAAAGTACTGATCATAGTATCTGTTACTTCCTACTTGAGCACTGTTAACTTCTTTTTTTTTTTTTTTTTTTGGTTTTATGAGACAGGGTTTCTCTGTATTGTTTTGGAAGCACTATTAACTTCTTTATGACTGCAGTTTTATATGAATAGTAAAACTTCCCTGACCTTTTCCATCCAAGTGTTTTATTTAAAAAATGAAACGCCGCCAGGCGTTGGTGGCGCACGCCTTTAATCCCAGCACTCGGGAGGCAGAGGCAGGTAGATCTCTGTGAGTTCGAGGCCAGCCTGGTCTACAGAGTAAGTTCCAGGACAGCCAGGGCTGTTACACAGAGAAACCCTGTCTCAAAAAACAAACAAACAAACAAACAAAAAACAAAACAAAAAGGGGGGGCTGGAGAGATGGCTCGGTGTCGTACAACACGAGTGGCTCTGCCCAAGGACCTGAGTTCAGTTCCCAGCACCCACATGGGCAGCTCCCAACCGCCTCTACACAAGCACCTGTACACACTTACACACATATACACAAATTTCTTCTTTAAAGAAGAAACAACTGAGTCCAGCATGACAGCACAAGGCTTTAATCCCAACAGAGGGAGGCCAGTCTGGTCTACATTGTGAATTAATTCCATGACAGTCTCTGCATCAAAACAAACAGGAAATAAGTGGGCTGGAGAGATGGCTCAGTCGGTAAAGTGCTTGCTATGCAAACATGGGGACTGAGCTCAGATTTCCAGTTCCCATATAAATGCTGAATGTGGTGGCGATTGTCTAGAACCTCAACATGGAGAGGATGAGTGGAGATACACAGAACCCTGGGACTTGCTAGCCAGCCAGTCCAGCCGAAACAGGCAGCTCTAGGTTCAGTGAGAGATCCTGTTTCAAAACTAAGATGACACTGAGACTATAGCTCAGTGACAGAGTGCTTGCCTAGCATGTGGTAAGCCTTAAGTTCAATTCCAGAGAGGTGAGGGACAAGGAAATGGTTGATTTGACAGGACCGGGCCACTCGAGCGAGCATGTGGCTCCGGCAGACCTTTCTTTCCCTTCTCCCCAACTCCCTCTGCCTTGCTAAAAACCATTAGCTTACACTCCTAAAGCAAGCTACCACTGTGGCTACCCAGGGTCTGAAAGGGAGCCCCTGTTGTGTGTGGGGTCTCCTTCAGATAAGTTGATACATGCTCCATTTTCTATTAAAGATCTAATAAGATTTAAAGAACTGAAAATTAACCCACAGTCCAAGACTCTCCAAAGCCATACCAGACTCCTAAAACAGGAGACAAGACTGTCCTCCTTATAGATAGAGTAGCTGGCATGAAGGTCACAGCATTCACAAAATTATCAACAAAGAGCTCTCACCTTTTGATCATATTCTTGGCGTACCAAATGCAAGGGAAAGAGTCCTTAAGAACAGTTTTATAATGCCTGTTCAAGTCCCTTCCAGCCAACGAACACCGGTAATTCCCCACAATCACGCCATCTGGGTTTAACATGGGAATCACCTTGAAGACAAAGATGTCCCTGAGGAGCTGGGCGTCTGGGGAGTTGCTAAGGATGAAGTCCAAGAAGCCTTTCATGATCCAGGAGCCATTACTTTCTCCAGGGTGGACTCTGGCACTCAGCACCACCGCTTTCTTTGCGGCTGCCTCCTGAGGGGTCCTGGATGGATTGGTGATGGTGAGCAAGTAGACGGTGTTCCCCGCTAGGCTCCTGCACAGAGCTCGGAGCTTGCAAAACTGAGACTGGATGGGGTTGTTTGCAATTGACAAGAGATAGCACTGCAAGTCAGTGTAAGTGTAGGGGTAAAAGTGGGCGAAGAAGCAAGTGTCCTGGTCATGAGGAAACTGAACGGTCCAGGTGAGGCAGTACAAGGGCTGCTGCCCATCATCCGTGGTGTTCTTGTAGTACTTGATCTCCTGGCCTTCTCTTCTCCAGCCTATGTTGTAGGTGATGGCATCCAACTGAGAGTACATAAGAGGTTTCATCCCTACTGCATAAAGGCTCTTGGGCTTCAGCAAGTTGACAATGGTGAAGCGGTAGGTGACGTCTTTTCTGGTATTCTGAACCCTAAAGTAAAACCACTGGGTGTGTTTGTCTGTATAGAGGTCAGTTCGCAAGGTGAGTTCATACTCATAGATGCCTCTGTAATGAAAAAAAAAACACTTCTTCAACCTCAAATCCTCCCCCTCAAAGCAAGTCTGGAAAGTACTGTGGCGTCTTATAAAAACAGACTGATCACAACTGCCTCCACAGCAAACGCTTCTCTGTTGGTTTACCCTCTTCTCCAAGGCACATAAGAAAACAGGTGAGACCAGCAAAGGAAAACTGTGTTTGGGATTGATCGAGAAGGCAGTCTCCAGTCTCACTTCGTGCTGGGTGTGGTGCTACACACCTACAATCCAAGCACTTGGGAGGCTGAGGCCGAGGGATAAAAATTTCCAAGCCTGCCTGGACTATACAACGAATTTTAGGCTAGCTTGAGTTATCTAGGCTTTTTGAGGTTACGGAAACCTTGTTTCAAAAAGCAAAACAAACAAACAAATTCATTGCTGCATGGATGTTTGGCGGCTCTATTAACTTCTTGGTACCTTTCTGGAAGGTCTACTAGCAGTCTGTAACCCCTGCTGTGTGTTTCCCTGAGACACATTGGGACAGTGCCCTCTCCTGACTGCTTGCTAACTCCATCTTACAGATGAAATCACATTTGTGAAAACTATTAAACCTCAGTGTTATCTTTTTTCTGGTCATCCATTCTTTGAAGATGAGAAGGCATCGCTGGAAAATATTCACTTTGCTTAAAGGGAGCAAGATATTGGGGTTGGCATGACCTGAGTTCAATCCCCAGAGCTCACATGGTGAGAGACCCAGAACTCACATGGGAGGAGAGAATCGAACCCTGCAAGCTGTCCTCTGACCTACACAAATACTCACGCACACACGCATGGTTGTGCAGTGTACCGCGTGTGCGCTCTCCTCTCCAAAAGAGAAATGTTTTTTGAAAAGGGAGAGACTAGGCATAGTCATGCACACCTATAATCCTAGCATTTGGAGCCTGAAGCAGGAGGACTGTATAGTTAAGACCAATCTCAGAGCTACAGCAAATCCGGTCCCCAAAATCAAAGAAGTAGAGATGGAAAATGAATTCATGAAAGGAAATGTACATTGCAAGAAAAAAAAGATATTCACTCATAATTAAGAAAATGATATTGAAGTAAGTAGTTGGGCCACCAGTGGTGGACTATGCCTTTAGTCCCAACACTTGAGACCAGCCTGGTCTATAGAGTGAGTTCCAGGACAGCCAGGGATACACAGAGAAACCCTGTCTTGGGGGAAAAAAAGAAAGAAAAAAAAAAGAAGTGATCAGGGGTGTAGCATAGTGGTAGGTCATGTGCTTAGTATGTGTTAGGCACTGGGTTCATTTTAAAATTTTCTCTAGATTTATTTATATGCATGAAAGTTATGCCTGAATGTATCTGTGTACATACACCACAAGCATAGCTGGTAGCTGTGAAGGTAGGAAGAGGGGGTTCAGATCCCCTGGAAATGAAGCTGTGGATGTTTGTGAGCAACCATATGGGTGCCGGGAACCGAACCCAGGTTTTCTGCAAGGGCAACAAGTGCTCCTAACTGCTGAGTCATCATTCCAGCCCCTGGGCTTGGTTGGTTTGTGCTTGTTTTGGGACAGGGTCTCTCTATATAGGCCCGGAACTCACTAGTATTGAACCCAGGTTGTCTGGCATGAGAGGCAAGTGACTTTACCCAGAGTCATCTTGCTGGTTCCACTGATACAACTTTTAAGTGAGCTTTTTTTTTCTTTTGTAAGCAGAGTAATTTAGTGTTTTATTCTGGGGGAAAATTAGCCGTAATTATGACATTCTTCCTCGTCTACTTAATAACGTTTTCTACAACCTCTCTCTTGCAAGCATTCTGGATGCCTGAAATCATTTCTTTTTTTTTTTTTTTTTTTTTTTTTTTTGGTTTTTTTTCGAGACAGGGTTTCTCTGTATTGTTTTGGAGGCTG
The DNA here is from genome assembly GCF_017639785.1 of Mesocricetus auratus. Classification (NCBI taxonomy): domain Eukaryota; kingdom Metazoa; phylum Chordata; class Mammalia; order Rodentia; family Cricetidae; genus Mesocricetus; species Mesocricetus auratus. Next base: position 58,555,626 of record NW_024429189.1, on the reverse strand, counting down.
TCCTGGAACTAGCTCTGTAGACCAGGCTGGCCTCGAACTCACAGAGATCCGCCTGCCTCTGCCTCCCGAGTGCTGGGATTAAAGGCGTGCGCCACCAACGCCCGGCCCTGAAATCATTTCTAAAGACAACTCTCAGCCTCCAGTCAGCACCTTTGAGAAACACCTAGTTACTCACACTCTGACAGCTTTCTGCAGATTCCCACTTTCAAACCTCGATTCAAACAATAGAGTATTATCTTCCGGCCCTTGCAATGTAACAGCAAGTTCCTTGATAATTCCTCGTTTGCCTCCTATTCTGGAACTGGTGAAGTAGGCACCTTCTGTGGGGACTGCAGAGGAGAAAGATATGATTAGGCTTCGTTCCACTCAGAATTCATTCACTCAGCAACTCTTCACTGAGTCCTACCATCCCTATACATTTTCAATGGATCACTTACTGTCTTTACTGGGACCTTTAATTTTATTTATGTTAGATGGGTTTTTTTTGGGAGGGGGTGTTCGAGACAGGGTTTCTCTGTGTAGCTGTGGAGCCTGTCCTGGAACTAGCTCTTGTAGACCAGGCTGGTCTTGAACTCACAGATATCTTCCTGCCTTTGCCTCCCGAGTGCTGGGATTAAAGGCATGCGCCACCACCACCTGGCTCATTTGGTTATTTATTTATTTATTTATTTTGGTTTTTCGAGACAGGGTTTCTCTGTGGCTTTGGAGGCTGTCCTGGAACTCACTTGGTAGTCCAGGCTGGTCTCGAACTCACAGAGATCCGCCTGCCTCTGCCTCCCGAGTGCTGGGATTAAAGGCGTGTGCCACCAATGCCCGGCTCATTTGGTTATTTTTTGAGACAGGGTTTCTCTGTGCAACAGCCCTAGCCGTCCTAGAACTTGCTTTGTAGACTAGAGATCCGCCTGAGTGCTGGGGTTAAAGGCACGTGCCACCACCGCCCTGGCACTCTGAAGTCTTTTATATTTTTGGTTGTGAGCCTAGCCTTTAACGGCTGATCCATCTCTCCAGCCATCTGAAGTCTTTTAGATGGTTTAGAGTGCAGCCTTTTGCCTCAGTACTTCCCTTGGCATTGCACATACTGCTTGTCTCCATCTAAATCCTGATTTTAAAGGATGCTGATAAAAACCACTATCCTAGCTCCCTGGAATTCTGGAGGAGGCTAAGGTAGGAGGGCTGCCAGGCCACACAGCAAAACTATCCAAATGTCAAAACCACCAACCCTGACATCCTAAATGTTTGAAATGGAATGGAAACAGTGTTCTGGCTGTTCTCTAGAGAGGATCTGAAAACATCTGCAATCTTATTCTACAAAGCATTTAAACAGGATCTATCAATTTTAAAAAAGATAATGGAAAATAAGGTATATCACACACAGAATAAATGAAGATAGAAGTTTGACAAGAATTGGCATGGGTGAGCTTGCCTAGAGGAGATTCAAAATGTCAGTCAGTGATTAGTGAAAAAAAAGTATGGTGAGCACTTCATCTCAGACAAAGCTATGGGACTGCTCTGGTCCAAGATGAGATTTGGTTCCCAGTGCCCACATTATGAACACATAGCCTCCTGCAACTCTACTTCCAGTGGATCTAGGCACTTCTTCTGGTGTCTGAGAACACGCCACTCACATATACACAGGCACATACCTACACACAGATAGACATAATTCAAACTAAAAATGTACTTGAGCACTATCCATTAACTTTTTCAAAGCATAAAACAAAGCTATAGCAAGAAGTGAGCCTTCAGAGCCGGGCATTGGTGGCCCACGCCTTTAATCCCAGCACTCAGGAGGCAGAGGCAGGAGGATCTCTGTGAGTTCGAGGCCAGGCTGGCCTACCAGAGTGAGTTCCAGGACAGCCTCCAAAACAATACAGAGAAACCCTGTCTCGAAAAACCAAAAAAAAAAAAAGAAGTGAGCCTTCAGAAAACGTAGGTAGGACACTGAAATGGTTCAGTGGGAAGAGATGCTTGCCACCAAGCCTGATGACTGAGTTTGATTCCAAGGGTTCCATAGTGAAAGCAGGGTACCAACTCTTACAGGCTGCTCTCTAATCTCTAAATGTGTGCTGTGGTACCCCTGCTCCCCCAAATAAACAAGCATAATTTTAAAAATTAGGTTATTTATACTCCTTCCTAATTCCTGGAATAATAATAAATTGTTAAGGAAAAATTTCATGGCTTTTTGGACAAATTCAGTGAAGTATTACATCATCAAATTCAGTGAGAGTATTACATCATCAATTTTTAAAAGAAAAAATTTTTTTTGGTTTTTTGAGACAGGGTTTCTCTGTATTGTTTTGGAGGCTGTCCTGGAACTCGATCTGTAGGCCAGGCTGGCCTCTAACTTACAGAGATCTGCCTTTCTCTGCCTCCCGAGTGCTGGGATTAAAGGTGTGCGCCATCACCGCCCTGCTAAGAAAATTCTTTTGAGACAGAGTCTCTCTGTGTAGCCCTGGCTGGCCTGAAAGTTGCTACATCGACTAGGCGGACCTCAACTCACAGAAATCGCCTGTTCTGCCCCTGCTGGCATTAAAGGCAAGCGCCACACCAGGCCCGACCTCTTGATTTTCTTTTGCTGTTTTTTGAGCCAGGGTCTCACCAGTTCAGGCTGGCTTGGACCTCCATATAACAGAGGATATACTCGAGTGTCTGATGCCCCTGCTTCTGTCCACTCTGCTGCTGCGATGGAGGCCAGGGTGCTGAGCAAGCACTTTCCCAGCTGAGCTCTATTCCCAGCCCAGCAGCCTCAAGTTTTGCAGTTACTGTTGAAAAGGTACTTAGATTCTCATAGTTTCAAAGATTTCTCTTTGTCCACAGCACTGTTAGTATCCTGTTCTGAAGACCAACTTTATCATCTCTCTTTGATATTTTTAACTTGTTGAAAATTTATTTTTTTAAATTTGTCAATGACTTTGTAATTTAAGCAATTATTAATAGTCATAAGATACTTAATAAAATCCTGCATTTCTTATGAAGATCACAAAGGTAAACAATTTTTTACTATACTTTCATCATATTTATATATAGTATTATAATGTTCATTATATATTTCAAACTGCTAAGATACTGCTATCAAATATGTTGATCCTGGAGCATTAACCAAACAACAGTGTTTGACTTTTTAAAAAAAAATTTTATTCACGTGTGTATGTATGTCACATATGTGCAAGTACCCATGGAGACCAGAAGTGGGTGATCGATTCCCTGGAGCTGGAGTTACAGGAGGCTGTGAGCCACCCACTGTGGATGATGACAACCCCACCGAGGTCCTCTGGAAGAGGAGCAAGTGCTCTTACTGCTGAGTGGTCTCTCCGGCCTCAAGGATATATGCATTATTTAATTACACAATCATACATATGTGTGTATGTAAGTATGTATGCATGTAGCTCTGGCTGGCCTGGAATTCTCTATGTAAACCAGGCTGGACTTGAACTCATAGAGCTCTACCTATCTCAAAAACAAAAACAAACACAAACAAATAAACCCCTAAAAATTTAAAAATAAACAAGAATTATTGAAGGGCTGGAAAGAGGGCTCAGCAAGATTCAACTTCCAGTACCTCCGCAGTATCTCAAAATTACCTGTAACTCCAGCTTCAGGAGATTTGATGCGCCCTCTTGTGGCCCCCACTGTCACTGCACGCATGTGGTGCACAGACATGTATGCAGGGGAAAAAATCCTGCACATAAAGTAGTATTTAAAAGTAATTAAAAATGAACTATTGGTTGGATGGTGGTGGCACACGCCTTTAATCCCAGAACTCAAGGGGGAGGCAGAAGCAGGCAGAGATCTGTGAGTTCAAGGTAGCCTGGTGTACAGAGGGAGTTCCAGGGTAGTCAGTGCTATACAGAGAAACCTTGTCTGGAAAATGAATCAACAAACAATAAATAAATAATAAAATAAATAAGTAAACTACTGAAAATGTACGGCTGATCAGTCATAACTGTCCAGGTTTCCACACAGGTCAAAATAGACTTTTATCATTAAGGGGACAATTTTAAAAATCATGACTAGGGCCGGTGGGATGATTCGGAAAGTAAAAGAACTTGTCATCAAGCCTGACAACCTGGGCTCAAACCCTGGGCTCCACAAGGTAGAAGGTCAGAGAGATTTTCAGAACTTGTCCTCTGACTTTACCTGTGTGTGTTGTGGTGTGTCTTTTCCCATGAAATATACCCCCCTTATTTATACAAAAATAATTGTTTAAAAAAGATAGATACAAAGTCACGTTTAGGGCTGGCAAGATGGCTTAGTGGGTACGGGGCTTGCTGTGTTAGCCTGATGACATGGGTTCTCTCCTGGGAACCCCCATAACGTGTCGGCTGTCCTCCGACTTTCAAACTTGCATCACGGCCCGCAAGCGCACAGACACAGAAAGACATTTTTGGAAATTAAAACCCCTTCTATTGTACATACTAAGTGTACTGTAGCTTTATCATAGTTAATCACTCACTGTCCAGTGCAATGACAATACCTGAATCTAACTGGTAAACAGCCGTGCCTTGCTCTTCTCCCACAATCTCCGGTACCTTTTCGTCTCCTGTAGGCTGGTAGAAATACTCTGGTTGAGGTGGAACCCATTCTGAAAGAAGATTATTTTCAAGAGTACAGAATAAGAAATGATGTACAGGGTGCAATCACAATTAACATGAAATCACAACTACTTAAATGATTGATGCTGCTCAGTCCAACCTAATTCTCGTTCCAAGTTTCCAGCCTGTTGATAAATTGTCATGCTTTTCTCTGTAACGACTATGGGCAGATGCTGAGAAGCAGCCTGAGCCTAGCATGCACCGGACCTGGCTGTGACCACAGCGCTTCATATGGATACAGTAAAAATCATAAATTTAAAGTGGGGCAGGCAGAGGGAGAGGGATCTGAGGATAGCTTCCAGGAGTTTGTTCTCATCTTCTGTGTGCTTAAGGCAGTGTCCCCTGTTTCTTCTCTTGGACTATGTATTCAAGGCTAACTGGGTCTCAAGCTTTCAAACAATCTGTCTCCATCTCCTAGGAGTGCTGGGATTACAGGTGTCTGCTACCATATCTACCTTTTTCATAGATTCTGGGAGTTCAAACTCTGTTTATCAGGCTTGTTTGGTTAGCGATCTCCCTGTCCCCCATATCATAAATTTTAAGTAGAAAACTTAAAATATGCCAGAAAGATCAATATAAATGTTTGCAATTTGACCATGTGTTTCCTGGAAGTAAGGGAACTATGGTCAGATGTATGCTTTTATAATTTATGTGTGTGTGTCTGTATGAGTGTGTGCAGGTGCCTCTGGAGGGCATAAGACCCCCATGGAGCTGGAGTTACAGGTAGCTGGGAGCCATCTGATCTGGGGGCTGGAACCTGAACTTGGTTCCTCTGGAGGAGAAGCAAGAGCTCTATGCTGCGTACTTTTATTTCAACTTGACACAAACTAAAGCCATCTGAGAAAATGCCTCCATTAGATCAGGCTGTGGACAAGCCTGTAGGGCATTTTCTTAATTGGTAATTGATGGAGGGGGGGCCTAGCCCCATGTGGATGCTACCATCCTGGGTTGATAGTCCAGGATTCTATAAGAAATCAGGCTGAGCAAGCCATTGAGAGCAAGCCAGTAAGCAGCACCCCTCAATGACCTCTGCATCAGCCCCTGTCTCCAGGTTTCTATCCTGTGCGAGTTTCTGTCCTGACTTCCTTTGATGATGAACATTGATGTATGTAGAAATGTAAGCCGAATAAGCCCTTCCCTCCCCAACTTGCTTTTGGTCATGATGTTTCATCATGGCAACAGTAACCACAATTAAGACAAGCTCTTAACCACTGAGCCATCTCTCCAGCCCTAAAAACACAGTTTCTATTACTATAGAAAAGTACATCCTTTGTTTCAGAGAAAATAAGTTGGCAATTCTGTCTTTTTGTTTGCTTTAGTTCTTTTGAGGCAGGGTCTCTCTACATCACTCTAGATGCCCTGGAACACACTATGCAGTCCAGTCTGGCCTTGAACTCACAGAGATCCACCTGCCTCTGACTCCCCAGTGCTGGGACTGTACCACCACTCTTGGCATTAAAATGTCATTTTAAGTAACAGTCACTGATGAAAGCCATGGACATACAAGGAAAGAACTTAGTAAAAGACAATGCTAATGTTGTCTCTTAAAGGTGGTTAAGGAGTCATGAGGCTTTGTAACTCAGGTGTTTTTTTAACTTTTAGTTGATGAGTATGGGTGTTTTGCCTGCATATCTGCATGCCTTTGTACCATATGTATTCTTGGTGCCCTAGGAGGGTAGAAGAGGGCGTCAGATCTCCTAGAGCTGGAGTCACACTTGTTGTGAACCACCGTGTGGGTGCCGGAAGTTAAACCCAGGTCCTCGGGAAGAGCAGTCAGTTGCTGAGCCAGGTCTGTTTTCCAGGTTGCTGTGTGCAGTATAACAGTCTTGGTTCAACTGTATTTTACCAGTCTTGATATCAGAGATGAAGTCCACAGTGCTAGAACATAGTTTTCCCTGTTTGTACCTTCATTTTGAGCTTGACAGAGATTTGTAGAGGGATGGTAGAGTTGGGGTTTGTTTGTTCATTTGTTTTGTTTTCCTGGTGCTAAAGATGCAACTCAGACCTTTGTTCACTAGCCAGAGCTACATAATGAGACCCTGTATCCAAAAAAAAAAAAAAAAAAAAAAGAAAGAAAGAAAGAAAGAAAGAAAGAAAGAAAACAAGGGAAAAAAAGATGTAAAAGACTGTATACTGAGAGCTTACAGATAGGACCACTTACATCACAAAAAGAGAGTCCACAGGCCAGTGGAGCTCGGTGACAGAACAAAGGCCTGGAAAACAGACTTAAGTACTTAAAAAGTTTGGCCTCTAAGAAACAGTCTTCCCAACCAGGTGTTGTTGGCGTACACCTTTAATCCCAGCAGTCGGGAGGCAGAGGCAGGAGGATCTCTGTGAGTTCAAGACCGGCCTGGTCTACAGAGTGAGTTCCAGGACAGCCTCCAAAACAATACAGAGAAAGCCTGTCTCGAAAAGCAAACAAACAACAACGAAAAGAAGCAGTCTTCCCATTCCTAAAAACAGAAGCATTCTAGTTTATGCTCTAGTGAGTTAACAGGTGGAGACTCTGTCTTGCCTTCTATGTCAGCATGAAAGCCCTTATGCTAAGGGCTGGAGTGCTGGCTCTACTGGCGAAGTGTTAACTGTGCAAGCGTGAGGACTTGAGTTTGATCCCCTGATCATACACCAAGAAGCTAGAAGTGAAGCTGCAAAACACAGAGACAGGTGGATCTGTGGAACTATCTGGCTTCCAGATTCACCTAATTTGTGAGGTGTAGGTCCTAGTGAGAGACACTGTCTTAAAACTCAAGGGAGACAGCTCCTGAGAAATGATATCTGAGACTGATCTCTGGCTTTATATATGTACACTTGCACTAAAGTTAAGATAAAATACCAGGAACACACACACAGAGTCATATTACCAATATGACTAATGTTTTCCTTGATGACCTCACACTCTATTGGCCATCTTGGAGCCTGCAGTGGCCCCCGACTGGAGAAAATTGAGAAGAGCTCTCGGGGTTCTCGAAGACGTGGGTTCACTTCATCCAGGTCATCATAAAGAAGCTGTCTACTCCTAAGAAGTGGCGAACTCAGCATAAGTGAATCTGCCAAGAGGAAGAGGAACTGTGTGAACACTTGTTTTTCACCTTGAGGGCTTTACTGCTCTTCTACAGTAACTAGATAATTTTTTTTTTTTGGTTTTACGAGACAGGGTTTCTCTGTATTGTTTTGGAGGCTGTCGGTCCAGCCCGGCCTCGAACTCACAGAGATCCGCCTGCCTCTGCCTCCCGAGTGCTGGGACTAAAGGCGTGCACCACCACCGCCCGGCTGTAGTGCACAGTTTTAATCTCAGTGCTCAGGAGGCCCAAGGCAGGTAGATCTCTGTGAGTTCAAGGCCAGCCTGGTCTACAGAGTGAGTTCTAAGATAGCTTCCAAAACAATACAGAGAAACCCTGCCTCAAAAAGCAAAATCAAAAGCAAAACAAAACAAAAAGACAGACAGTAAGAAACAAAGAGAGAGAGGAAGAAAGGAAAGAAAAAATGAAAAAAGAATTCCCAAGTACTGGTAATTCCCAGTAACTGGGAATTACCAATTTCCAGTTGGTGAACTGTTTGCTGTGCAAGGATGAGGACATGAATTCAGATGCCCAGAACCCATGTAAGAAATAGGCATAAAGGTGCACATCTGTAACTACAGTGTGGGGAGGGTCAGAGGTAGGCAGATCCCTGAAGCTCACTGGCCAGACATTGAGTTCCAGGTTCAGTAAGAAGAACCTTGTCAGGCCGGGCGTTGGTGGCACTCGCCTTTAATCCCAGCACTCGGGAGGCAGAGGCAGGAGGATCTCTGGAGTTCGAGGCCAGCCTGGTCGACAGAGTGAGTTCCAGGACAGCCTCCAAAACAATGCAGAGAAACCCTGTCTAGAAAAACTATAAAAAAAGAAGGGCCTTGTCTCGAAAAATGAGGTTGAGAGGAAAAGATAAAGACATAGAGCATTGACCTCTGGCCTTTAAACATGTACATGTACCCACAAACACATAAATAAGCATATACCATGAAAACACATACATTAAAAAAAGAACTATAGTAGAGGCTGGATAGATGGGCTTAGAGGTTAAGAGCATTGACTGCCCTTCCAGAGGTCCTGAGTTCAATTCCCATCAAACATATGGTGGCTCACAATCATCTATAATGAGATCGGATGCCCTCTTCTGGTATGCAGACAGACATGCAGATAGAATACTGTATATATAATAAATAAATACTTTTAAACAACAACAAAAACTATAGTAGCCAGGCTGTGGTGGCACACACCTTTAATCCCAGCACTTGGCAAGCAGAGGCAGGGGGATCTCTTCGAGTTTGAGGCTAGCCTGGTCTACAAAACAAATTCCAGGATAGCCAGGGCTGTTTCACAGAGAAAGCCTGTCTTGAAAAACAAATAAACAAAAACTAGAGTGAAGCAACTGACAAATTGAATTTCAGGTCTGTGCTGTACTTATCTGAAGCTCAATACCTCGGTTTACAGCGTCTACCTGAGCGTGCCCAGCTGAAGATAAATAGGTAGGCCCTAGAAAGGAAGAAGGAAGCACCATTTGTTTATTTTTTGTCCACTGTCTCACATCTCCTTTTATTTTTTATCCCCATACTGGGCCCCTGAATCTCTATATACACCTTTACTTAATAATTAATGGGTGAGACAATTCACATTTGAAAAGATGGTCAGAGGCTGGAGGGATGGCTCAGGGATTAATCGTGCTTGTTGCTCAGTTATTAAGAGTGCATTCTTGTAGGGTACTGAGGTTCAGTTTCCAACACCAATGGACTGGAGTGCTCACAGCCTCCTGTGACTCCAGCTAGGGGATCCAACTGTTGTCTCAAGGGCACTCATGTGCACATACCTACACAACACACACATACACACACCTTAAAAATAAAATCATTTGGTTTTTTGTTTTTCCAGATAGAGTTTCTTTAGTGACAGCCCTGGCTATCCTGGAACTCTCTCTGTAGACCAGGCTGACCTCCAACTCACAGAGCTCCCCCATCTCTGTTCACCCTCCCTCCAAGTGCTGGGATTAAAGGTGTGTGCTACCACCACCCAGCAAAAGTAAAAATCTTAAAAAGATTTATGTTAGGTATAGTGGAGGAATGCCTTAAATCCCAACATTTGGGAGGCAGAGGAAGGCAAATGTCTGTGAGTTTGAGGCCAGTCTGGTCTACCTAGTAAGTTCCAGGCCAATCAGGGCTACAAGTAAGACACTATCTAAAAAATATATATAATACATATATAGTAGTACATATACACAATCCTGTAATGTACCCAGGCGATAGAAGCAGGAAGGTCAGGGATTCCAAGCCAGCCTAGGCTACATAGCAGGACCATGTCTCAAAAAGTCAAAAAGTTGGGCCTGGCAGTGATGGCACACACCTTTAATCCCAGCACTCAGGAGGCAGAGGCAGGTGGATCTCTATGAGTTTGAAGCCAGACTGGTTTACAAAGTGAGTTCCAGGACAGCCAATGCTATTTATTACACAGAGAAACCCTGTCTTGAAAGACCTAAAAAAAAGGGCTGGAGAAATGACTGCTCTTCCCGAGGACCTGAGTTCAATTTCCAGCAACCACATGTTGGTTCACAATCATCTATAAAGACCAGTGTGGTCTACAGAGTGAGTTCCAGGACAGCCAGGGATGCAGTGAAACCCTGCCCAAGGGTGGTGGGGAAGGAGGGGTGGAGGGATGGAGTGGAGGGTAGGGGGACAGGTGTTTCAAAAGTTGGAGATATAGTTGTTGCATACCATGCACAAGACCCTGAGTTTGAACCATAACTGTGTGTGTCATTTGCCTTACAAAAGTTTTTCAAGATATATATATATATATATATATATATACATATATAAAGATGATCATTGTGTCAAAATCATGAAAAAGGCAGAACCAAGCTAGCCATCAAAAAGGAAGTTAAAAATAATTATGGCACATTACTGAGAAGTAATACCAGCATTATCTTTAAAAAGAGTGAAGTAGACATGGAGCATGTTGGTATACACCTGTGATTCTAGTTTCTTTCAATTTCATCTTTTATTTTGTAAGTGGCATTTATTCCTAAATAGCAATGTTTTTTTTGTTTTTTGAGATAGGATAGGCCAACCTGACCTCAAACTTAGTATGCAATCAAGACTGGTCTGAATTCTTAATTCTCTCTTGTCTCTGCCTCCAGAAAGCTGATTTTATTACAAGCATGTGCCATCACACCCATCCCTAGAAACAATTTAAACTTTTGTTCTAAAAATGATTACTAATTTATTTTATGACTTTTGAATTTGTGACGGTCAAAATAGATTGGAAGCAGATAAGTAGAACAAGAGAAGAAACTGGGAAGTCCATTAGAAAGCCAAGAGGGCAGCTTGAACTGGGAGTAGGGCGAGACTGGCAGAAGGTGCAAAGAAAACAGAAATGGATGGAGGTTTGGATACATTTGTATTGATGGACACATCAAGCAGCAGCATTCCGGCCCTTGGAGATGAGATGCTACCTGCGTTCCTACGAAAAAGTCCTTTTAACCTCCCATCTGTATAGCAATGGAAACCATCACAGGAAACCACAACTGGACACAGAGCAGAGCTCCATGCATTGTGGGGAGCCCACCCCCAAAAGATACATCTACATCTCAGCTCCTGCATCTGTAATTCAGGAAACACTGCTCAAGAGAGTGGGAAGATTGTACAAGCCAGAGTACCAGGATGTCTGCTGGGAAACAGTCTCTCCTAGAAATGGCTGCCTAAACAAGACCCCTGAGCAACGACAACATCAATAGATTTGCTAAGGGGGGGGGGTCTCATCCTTATACAAAGAACTATAGGCAACTAAGGCACAGAGAGGGGATATTAGATATTAGCCTCTCCCAGGAGTGAGCTCCCTAAATGGTCTCCCAATACCAAGGGGTCAGCCCTGAAACAATATACACACAAACAACAAAAAAAAGGGCTCAGCAGGTTGTATTTATACTTATGCATCCATATACATATATAAAGTAACAACAATAATCTAAGAAAACAAGGCTATTAATGTGAGAGTGAGGGAACATGAAAAGAGATGAAGGGAGGGGACTCAGGAGGAGCTGGAGGGAGTTAAGGGAAGGGGTAAAGTGATAAAATTGTATCCTAATTAAAGTGTGTAACATTGCTTTAGTTTAAGTTCACTGGAATTGCTTCCCTCTACTCTTATGCAAAGCTCCTTAATCAGTCACCCTCAACAATAGTAACTCAATGTGAAAAATGGGTTCTCTTCATGAGGTCCTAACAGATGTTCAAAAAACTGGAGGAGAAAAACCCAAAATGACAGAATTCTAATTTAAATCTATAATCCAAGTCAATTTAGAGCACATTTGGAGCTGGAGAGATGGCTCAGAAGGTAAAGCCTTGATAGTCTGAGTTTGATTCCCAGAACAAAAATGGTGGATGAGAAAGTCAACTCCCACAAACTTAACCTCTACATGATATGTTTATGGTAGGTCTATACACACAGACTACATGAAAAATAAATAACCCAACAACAGCCCCTTCAAAAAAACCAAAACGAACCAAATATCAAAACAAACAAACAAAAAACCAGGAGTCTGGATCGGTTGGTTCCTTTGCGTCTCCCACATTTGGTCATGTTCTCTTAGGTTCCTGGGGTTTTCAAGGTAGCCAGGTTCTGGGTGTGGGTAGGTAGGCTCAAGAGGTTACTCACATAGAAACGTCTCAGTTTCCAAGGTGTCCGAGATCAAATCATCTTTCTCTCCAAAAGAGCCATTCAACATGTACCGAGGGCTAGTCTTCCAAACACGATGGTGAGTAGCAGAATTTGGTAGATTGCTTTTTTGGGCTAAGAGTAAGTAGTGTAGGATGGCTCAGTATCTCTAGTGCTGAAGTCAATATAAAAAATTCCCAACCACTCAACCCATGGCTTTTTTGTTTTGTTTTGTTTTTGTTTTGTTTTGTTTTGTTTTTTTTGAGACAGGGTTTCTCTGTGGCTTTGGAGGCCATCCTGGAACTCGCTCTGACGACCAGGCTGGCCTGGAACTCACAGAAATCCTCCTGCCTCTGCCTCCCGAGTGCTAGAAATAAAGGCGTGCACCACCAATGCCCGGCTCAAACCATGACTTTTATTACCACTGTCCATCATAGGGTTTTATAGTAACACATCCCATTTTTAAAAGATCTCTTACAATCCAATTTATGCAAAGTGAGAATAATTATTCCCATTTGACAAGAGAGGAAAGAGAGTAGAGAATAACACCATAGTATAATGGTGGTTTTATAATGGTATTTAGAAGGCAGAAAAACTCAGCGGCTCTAAAAGCTGCTAAGAGAGCCAAAGCTAAGTGAAGGCAGGTACCAGAGTGGGAACAAAGTATTGTGCTGTAGGCATAAGTTTCTGTAAAACCAATAGCTCCCCCAAAACCACACAGGCTTATATCAACTATAAATGCTCTGCCAATAGCTCAGGCTTGTTACTAGCTAACTCTTGCATTTAAATTAACCCATATTTCTTATCTATGCTTTGCCACGTGGCTTGGTACCTTTTTTCAGTACGGCCTGCCCATCTTGCTTCTCTCTGCTTTTGCTGGTGACTCCAGACTCTGCCCTTCTTCCCCCCAGCATTCTCAGCTTGGCTCAGCTACTGGCCAGTCACCTTCTTTATTAAACCAATCCAGCAACATATATTCACACAGTGTAAAGGAATATTAACACATCGTACCAAAACCTTTTTTTTTTTTAACTATAGGTCTTACTACGTAGCCCTGGCTGTCTTGGAACTCACTATGTAGACCAGACCAGGATGGCCTCAGACATAGAGATCTGTCTGTCTCTGTCTTCTGAGTGAGATTAAAGGCATTCATTCACCACCACGCCCAGCTTCAAAAGCCTTTCTCTACTAAGGAAATTTATTGAATCTGACAAATTAAAGTTATTTTTTTAAACAAATTAGCAATAAAGTAGAAATTGCTAATAATAATGTTGAACAAGGTTGACAGAATTACAGTCAATATTAAGTTGGCCATAGTGAGGAGACGAAGGTAGGAGAATTACAAGTCTGGAACCAACTAGACTACATGGCAAGACTTTGTCTCAAAAGCCAAGAGTTGTAGATGTAGTTCAGTGGTAGAACAGCTGCCTAATAAGTGCAAGGCGCCAGGCTTGCACCCAAACTGCAAAAATAAAGCTGTATATTGAGGTAGAGACCAGCCTGGGTTACAAATAAGCCTGTCTCAAAAGACAAAAAAATAAACAAAAGTAAAACTCACCTGGCATGGTGGTACATGTCTTTAGTTCCAGAACTCGGGAGGCAGAGGCAGGCAGTGCCCGTCTACAAAAGTGAGTTCCAGGACAGCCAGGGCTGTTGCACAGAAAAACACTGTCTCAAAACACCAAAACCAAACAAAATGTCACACTAGGAAATTAATTGGCTGACAAGATGGCTCAGGAAGGAAAGGTAGTAGCTGGAGAGCCCGAGGACCTGAGTTGGATCCTTGAGGATGAAGTTGGAAGAAGAGAACCAATTCCTGTAGGTGGGTTCTTTTTTGGAACTCATTCTGTAGAGCAGGCTAGACTTGAACTCAGAGATCTGCCTGCCTTTGTCTCACAAGTCCTGGGATTAAACATGTGTGCCACTAGGCCCTGCTGGTCCTGGGTTCTGTAAGAAAGCTTTGGAGGTAGAGGCAAGAGGACTTCAGCTTTGTCTACCTAGTAAATTACAGGTCAGCCAGGGTACATGGCAAGATGTTGTCTTAAAAAACCAAACAGGTGGAGAGATGGCCCAGAAGTTTTAAGAGTGCTTACTGCTCATTCAGAGAACTCAAAACTCAAACTGGTTTTCATCACCTACATGATGGTTCAAGGTGCTGGGCATTGAATGTAGCCCCTGGGTAATGTTAAACAAGTGTTCTACCACTGAGCTACACCCTTGGTCCCTAATGATTTTCCCCCTAATGAATTTTATTTATTTATTTATTTATTTTTGGTTTTTTCAAGACAGGGTTTCTCTGTGGCTTTGGAGGCTGTCCTGGAACTAGCTTTTGTAGATCAGGCTGGTCTCGAACTCACAGAGATTCGCCTGCCTCTACCTCCCCAGTGCTGGGCTTAAAGGCGTGCGCCACCAACACCAGGCCCCCTAATGATTTTTTAATGTCTAAAACTAATTTTAAAATTTACATAAAGAGGGCTTGAGATGTCCCTTAGCAGAGTACTCACATAGCATCCTGTACTGAACACAGGTCTAATCTCCAGAACCATAAGAAGAGAGAAAAAAAGCAAAGACTCAAGAAAAGACAAGACACTTGAAGAAGAAGGTGAAAGGAAATAACTCTCCGGATATCAAGACTATAAAAGCTAGGCATAGTGGTTGGTGCAAGACGGGACAGTGAGTTCCTTGCCTTCCTGGACTACACAGTGAGGCCATCTAAATAAAAAACTATTTTAATGTCACACGGCTATTGAGAGTTGGTAATTATTGGTGCACCAGTGGAAAATAGGCCAATAAAGAACCTAGAAGAGACATTTGCACTTTTGTATATAGTGAGTCTCTCCCTAGACAGAGGTTCAATAGGGGTAGGAAGTACTTCTCAACTAATTGACTAGAAAATACAGTTCTTCCAGTTAATGCAACAATTCAGCATGGTGAGGCTGGGAAAGAACGAAGCTTTACCTTTAAAGTATCCATAATACTGGAGGTGATGGTGCATAAAATCCTCATAGGGGTCAGGAAGCGTCTGAAAGAAATGACCTTCTCAAGCACAACAACAGAGGACACTGAATTCTTAGCAAAAAGTGCCAAACATGCTTCATAGGCTACAGTAACAAAACAAGCAACCCATGCAAATATTGAACTAATCTATCTTGGGAATCACGATCTCCAACAGGCCTTGGGGTATTAGCTGGTAAGGAGCACACTAGTTATACCAGCACCAGGGAAGGGGAGGTAGGAGGGACAAGTTCATGGCTGGTCGGGGCAATATCGTGAGTTCCGGGCCAGCCTGGGCTACAGAGCAAGGTCATATTACCCATCTTCCTCCCAAAAAGCCAACCAGAAAAGACACTTCCATCTGGACAGCATGCCGCACATTGAACCTTTTGGTTTAGGATTGGGTTTCTGTGAAGTTATTGTTAAGGGGAATGTACCGACCTCCTGCTTTAGGTCTGTTTCCAACGCCGGGAACATGTTACTGCCGCATAGTAAGTATGATGCAGGCGAGTCAGTAGCAGCACCGCACCCGGCTGCAATCTCTGCCTAGTTTCCAAAAGGGTAGCTCATTACACAGAAGCCTCAAATCACAGCAGGAAAAGTGAAAAGAAACCACCAAAGAACACCACATCCGCCGGCCCTGCCCTCCCACACCCGCGTCCGCTTCGGGGACCCCAGCAACCCAGCAGCTGTGGTTCCCAGCGCGCACCTGAGGAGTCGCGCTGCACTGCGTGTCCTCGCGCCTGGTCCTCCAGACTCACCGGGACCCTCGCTGGCCCCATGCTTAGCTTACGCTGAGAAGACGTGCCCGACACCAGGACGCCGCAGAAAGGGGGAAGGAACCGGGTGGGAGGCACGTGCCGGGTCGCCTCAGAGCAGTTGAAAAGGAAAGGTCAAGGGTCGAAAGCAGGGCCCTGGAAACGTCCGGTTCTGAGCGTCCTGCCCCTGAGGTGCGGACCGCGGTGGGGACAGCCCAAGGGAGGGCGAGGCAGAAGTTTCCGCCGGAGCCCGCAGGCCGACCCCGCGCTCCCCAGCTCCCCGCCCCGCAGCGGCCCCTCGGCCAGGGTGGATGCGGCAGGGGCTCCCACACCCGCCGGCCAAGCGCTCCTCAGCGCCCTGCCCTCCACACCCCTACATTCCCCACCCCACCTCTCTGCCCTCCTCACCCCCCTACCTTTCTCACCTCCTGCCCTCCTCACCCCCTTCCTGCCCCGGATCCCGCCTGGGGCAGCCCCAGTCCCTCAGTTCACCTGCGGGAGCTTTCCGCGCGGACCCTGGCAGCCTAGCAACCGGGAGCCAGAAGCGGAAGGAGGGCAGGACCCCGCCCTCAGCCTACGGATGTTGCGAGCCCTGGGATGTCAGGCGATTTGTGTTTCACACACCGATGACTGATTCATCTCTAACTTTACAGACCCAGTCTGGGTGCTGATGAGTACAGTGCCAGGAGCCTTCACCCTCTTTCTAGCTTCTGCAGTAACTTACTTTGTTCAAGGGGCTGAAGCTTCCTTTCCTTTAGGGGTTGAGGGTTGGGAAGGATGGAGCTTTAACCACCAAAGGTTTATTTGAAAAGGGAAAGCAGAGATGAATCCTAGGAATCAGGCTCGTTCTAGTTTACATCATTTCTTCTGCCTTTGATAAATTTAAAGTATCTTCCTTTCCACCTTTTCATCTCCCTCTGTGCGCATGCACACAGATGTCCGGGGAGGCCAGAAGGCTTGGGATCCCCAAGGAGCTAGTTTCCTGCGGTTGTGAGCTGTCTGAAGTAGGGAAAGGGCCGCAAGTTCTTTAAACTCCTGAGTTATCTCTCGGGGAATGCCCCTTTATTTACTTTTCATACTGTGTTTCCGTGTGCAGCATTTGTGTGGACAGGTATAAGGCAAAGGACTGTGTGAAGTCAATTCCTCCCTCCCACCTTTGTGGGTTCCAGAGACTAGCAAGTGCCAGGCAAACAAACCCATTAAACTATCGAACCAGCCCGTTCTTTTTAAAAATTGTTTTTGTGCACATGACTGCAGGGGCCCGCTGAGTTGAGAGGTCTCCCTAGAGCTGGAGTTACAGGCAGTCTCGAGCCCGAAGCAAGTATTGGAAACCAAACCTAGGTCCTCCGGAAGAGCTACAAGTGCTCAGGTGCTGAGCGATCGCTCTGCTCTCTGGCCCCACTGTTACTTTCTGAGTCTTGTTCAAGATGTCCTATTTCTCCCAGCTGGGCGTTGGTGGCGCCCGCCTTTAATCCCAGCACTCGGGAGGCAGAGGCAGGCGGATCTCTGTGAGTTCAAGGCCAGCCTGGTCTAAAGAGCTAGTTACAGGAGAACCTCCAAAGCCACAAAGAAACCATCTCGAAAAACAAACAAAAATAAAGATGTCCTATTTCAAGAGTGAATCTTTTCGTGGCTGGAGATAGGGCGGGGGCAGTGATTAAGAGCACTGGTTTCTCTTCTGAGTTCAACTCTCAGCACTCACATGGCAGCTCAACCATCTATAACTGTACTCCTATAGGATCCATGCCTCTTCTGGTTTGCAGATGTCCATGCAGACAAAACATCCATATACATAAAATAGATCTTTAACAACAAAAAGCGAATTGCCTCATAAAAGTTGGGGCCAGAATCTCTGTTAAGCTACTCAAGCCAGACTTGCAGACTAGAACGTCTTCCTGACTAGTGATGACAAGGGCCAGCTACTGAACACTCCTTATTTGCCTTCTAGTTAGAATGGGGAAAAAAATATACACCAAAAAACAAAGAAATGACGACGGTGAATCACTCAAACCATGCCAAACCTGGCCAATCAGGTCCCTTATGTGCCAGCTGCAGAACAGTAAGGAGGCTGGTGCTCCCCAGCAACTCCTACACACCTGGAGCACTGTAATTGAGACAGAAGCTTTAATAGCGAGTTGGTAATCTTTATTTGTAGAAATGTAACTATGCAAATTACAAAACAACTTTATGTACAAAATGGGCATCTCAACATTAGCACATGATAAATAAAATGTAATACACTGTAATACAAAGTAAAAAAATTAACTGCATAGGAATATACTAGAATAAAATCCAAACTATTGTCTTTGGTTAACTATTGTGATTATAATGTTAAGTATCTATTATTTTCCATAATCAGCTTGGTATTACTTATAAAAAAGCTAGAAAGCACCTTTTCCTCCCAAAATGTTAGCCATTATTACATTGTTCCCAGGACTTAGGTAAATCAAGTAACAGTTATTAGCGAGATGTAAGCTCCAGAAGTTACCCTTGGCGCCATCTTGTTTAGAGGCCTGTCTGTTTTAAACCCATCTCCTCCGACAGTGGTGGCGCACGCCTTTAATCCCAACACTTGGTAGGCAGAGGCAGGCAGATCTGAGTTTGAGGCCAGCCTGGTCTACAGAGTGAGTTCTAGGAGAGGCTCCAAAGCTACAGAGAAACCCTGTCTCGAGGAAAACAAAAAACAAAAACACTGTCTCTCTCATCTCCAAGAGGCTGCTTTTCCCTGATGTTCAAATGTCAGTGTGTGCTCTGTACCATGTTTGGTTAGAACAAGTCAGAATGGACGTACACTAAGTCCTGGTTATGTAACTGTAGGGTAACATGCTTAGTAGAGCAAAAGGATAACCAGTCACAAGTATAAAAAGTTTTATTAGTGCGTATATACAAATTTACAATGTCTGAAACTGGAGAAATACAAACAGCTTTAAGACACAATTTGCTTTTTCTTCAGTTTAAAGTGACCTTTCCTGATTGCGATAATAGAAAGTATACAACAGTGAACTGCTTCTTAAATACCAGAATCTATGGAGAATATACCCACACATAGAAGGAAGGTCGGTTTTTGAAGCGGGTAATACAGTGAAGACAATACACAAAGTGGCTTATTTTACTTACTACCACATACTTAGAGGGGAATTTCTCAAAATCAAGGATCTGAACACCCGCTGCTGCTACTCCTGCTGTATGCAAATATGTGTGCTGTAGGACCTCTGGGAAAGAGTGGCTATCAGCACAGATCTCAACACTTGAGGGGCAGCAGACTCGAGGAGGAGGTCAGAAAGACCCTGATGGTCAAGCAAGGTAGGACACAGCTGCCTTCATAATTGCACTTGTTCTGGAGTAGAGGGGAAGGAGAGCGTCCCACCAGGGACTATACAAGCGTCTAGTGGGCAGGTGAGTCCTCTACAGAGGATCCATGCCCACGACTCACATCACATGCTCCTCAAGACTGGCTCATACCAAACATGCTAAGTTTGCCAGTGTGAAGAGACAGCAGGGCAAAGCAATCCCAATTACGTCATCTTTAGCAAACAGAAAAGTTACACTTCATAAATGGACAAGTTTGTATACACATGTTCTCACCCAGAAATGCATGTTCTTCCTCGTAACATTTACAGTTCATTTGACAACAGTTTAAAACTGGTTAAGACTGAACATAAAACGAAACCAAAAAAAAGTTTTGTTTTTGTTTTTTTTTTAATTTAAAACTATGGGTTGGGAGCCATTTTCCTTCTCTTCAGTCTTGCTCGCCAATCCTCAGGAAGGGCTTCAAAATTAGCATTTCTTTCTGCCATGCCACTGTGGAAACAATTTGCAGATTATTTTTCACTGGAAAGAAAAGACTTTCCAGTCTAAATTTTTTAAGGAAATAAAAACTAACTGAAGCTTGGATCTCACGTCCATTCAAGAAAATGTTTCCATTTTCTCAGCCAAGAAGCCACACATTCTTCATGAAGGACTAGCTCCACATCAGCAAGCACCGGGGACCGCACTCCCTTACCTGACCAGCTGCTGTTGCTTCCACTCCTCGATTCGCTTCTGTGCAGTCGACTCCCGGTCCTCCTCACTGGAGCTCGAGTTGTCTTCCTCATCCAGCTCCCGCTGGATGCTCTGCCACTTCTTCACCAAAGACGGCATTTTGGTTTTACTTTTCTTTGCCTAAAAAAGTTACAGATCAGAGGAATGTAATATATAAACAAGGAAGTAAGTCCTTTACACTGGAGGTCAGGATCTTGTCATGTGACACTGGATGCATCCAAAAAGTTCAGGGCTTACCAGTATCATGAAGTGGCAGAAAGAATGTTCGCTGGTTAATGTTGTGTGTGCAGACAGTGTGGAAAACTGACTTCTGGAATGGCATGGCTGTTGCTCTATTAAACTCACAGCAGCTGACTGAGGACCAAGAGTAGACCTATCAACAACTGCCTGTCATGAGGAGGGCAGGGGCTTTTGAGGTACCACTCTTCTCTGAGGATTTGTACACACAGTTAATGGTTTATGCAGGAGGGAGAAACATTTTGTTTGTTTTTTGAGACAGGGTTTCTCCGTATTGTTTTGGAGGCTGTCCTGGAACTGGCTCTGTAGACCAGGCTGGCCTCCAACTCACAGAGATTTGCCTGCCTCTGCCTCCCAAGTGCTGGAATTAAGGCGTGCGTGTTTTTTTTTTTTTTTTTTTTTTTTGTGGTGGTGAAGGCACTGCTAAAGTGCTCATGCTCCTATAAACTATAAAATTCACTGGGTCATTGTACTAATAATAAAAGAAGCCAGACATGGCAGCAAATGCCTTTAATCCCAGCTTTTGGTACGATGTGTAATATTCCTTTACACTGTGTGAATATATGTTGCTGGATTGGTTTAATAAAGAAGGTGACTGGCCAGTAGCTGAACAGAATAAGTTAGGCGGAAGAGCCAAACTGAGAATGCTGGGGGGAAGAAGGACAGAGTCTGGAGTCACCAGCAAAAGCAGAGAGAAGCAAGATGGGCAGGCCGTACTGAAAAAAGGTACCAAGCCACGTGGCAAAGCATAGATAAGAAATATGGGTTAATTTAAATGCAAGAGTTAGCTAGTAACAAGCCTGAGCTATTGGCAGAGCATTTATAGTTGATATAAGCCTGTGTGGTTTTGGGGGAGCTATTGGTTTTACAGAAACTTATGCCTACAGCACAATACTTTGTTCCCACTCTGGTACCTGCCTTCACTTAGCTTTGGCTCTCTTAGCAGCTTTTAGAGCCGCTGAGTTTTTCTGCCTTCTAAATACCATTATAAAACCACCATTATACTATGGTGTTATTCTCTACTCTCTTTCCTCTCTTGTCAAATGGGAATAATTATTCTCACTTTGCATAAATTGGATTGTAAGAGATCTTTTAAAAATGGGATGTGTTACTATAAAACCCTATGATGGACAGTGGTAATAAAAGTCATGGTTTGAGCCGGGCATTGGTGGTGCACGCCTTAAATCCCTGGTCTACAGAGTGAGTTCCAGGATGGCTTCCTAAGCCACAGAGAAACCCTGTCTCTGAGTTCGAGGATAACCCAGTTTACAGAGTGAGATCCAGGACATGCAGGACTACTAAGAGAAATCCTGTCTTGAAAACAAATAAACAACAACAACAACAACAAAAAGACACGCAAGTAGAATGACAAGTTGGGAGGAGGAAGTAAGTTAGTGGGAGAAGGAATACAAAAAGAGGTAATGGGTATGTGTGAAAATGCTCAAAATACATAAAAGTTTCTTAGAAGAGATGGCTAATTAGTTAAGAGCACTTGCTGTTCTATGGAACTGGGTTCACTTCCTAGCACCCATATCAGGGGCTCATAACCATCCAGTTCCAGGGACTCTGATGCTCTCTGTCTCTGCAGATACCTGTGTATATACACAGGTACACAAACACACACACATAAATAGAAGGAAACAGATAAATCATTTTTAAAGAAGAGCTTAAAAATAATTAACTGGGGAAGGGGAATGGAAGGACAACTCTGCAGTTAACAGCACTGGTTGCTCTTCCAAAGGTCCTGGGTTTGATTACTAGCACCCCAAAAATGGTGGCTTGCTACCACCTGTAATGCCAATTCTAGGGAATGGATACCCTCCTCCTGGCCTCTGTGGGCACCAAGCACAAAGGTAGCACACAGACATAATGTAGGCAAAGCGCACACATTAAAAATGTTGAGGGGGAAAAATGTTGGGGGAAAGGGGTATGAGACAGGATCTCACTATGTAGCTATCAGTTCTGTAACTCACTGTGTAGACCAGACTGGCCTCCATCTCACAGAGATCTGCCTACCTTTGCCTCCAAAGTGCTGCATCACCATTGCCCGGCAATAAATATTTACTAATGATTATCCCTTTAAAAATAAAATGGGCTGGGTGTGGTGGAGCATGCCTTTAATCCCAGCACTTGGAGACAGAGGCAGGCAGATCTCTATGACTTCGAGACCAGACTGGTCTATAAGAGCTAGTTCCAGGACAGCCTCCAAAGCCACAGAGAAACCCTGTCTCGAAAAATCAAAATAAATAAATAAATAAATTTAAAAAAAAAAATAATAAAATGGGCTGTGGTGGCTCACGCCTTTAATTCCAGCACTAGGGAGGCAGAGAGATCTCTGTGAGTTCAATCAAGGCCAGCGTGCTGTACAAAAGTGAGTTCCAGGACGGCCAATGCTATTACATGAGAAATCCTGTCCTGCCAAATAAGTTAATTAAAATAAAAAAATAAAAATAGAGACTCACCTTCTCTTTCTTTCCTTTCCTTGTCTTCTCAGGTGGTGGCACTTTGGGAGCTGGTGGTGGTGGTGGTGGTGTGGGCGTGGGTGCAGGTGGAGGAGGGGGTGGGGGTGGTTCTATAACAGCAGGTACTGCCATAGTTCCTCGTGCTTGAACGGGCTGCAATGATGGCGTGCTCACTCCAATTGGGACAGAACATTCAGCATAGCTCATAATTGCAGGTGCTGCTGCTAGTCCAAGGTAATTTGACTGCAGGCTCATTCCTCTTGTCTGATGACCCATTCCTGCTGCTGCATGGCTAACTGGTACTGCTTGGTGTGCCAACCCGACAGCCTGGTGTGCAATCCCCATTGCTTGGTGACCTAACGCAGGAAGCAAGTGTTCAATCACAAAATGATCTCAATAAATAAAATTTGAACATCTACAGATTAAGGTACTTCAATGTAAAAATAACTGGCATATGTAAACTATAGAAAACAATTTTGTAGACCCTGAATAGTGGAACACGCCTCTAATGCTAGTATCTAAGAGGATCTACAAAATGAATTCCAGATCATCTATACCTACTGAGACCCTGTCTTAAAAAAAAAGCAAAAACATAGCTGGGAGGTGATAGTGCACACCTATAATCCCAGCATTCTAGAGGTGGAGGCAGAGCCAGGCGATCTCTGAGTCTGAGGCCAGCCTGGTCTACAGAGTGAGTTCCAGGTCAGCCAGGGCTACACAGAGAAACCCTGACTTGAAAAACCAAACTAAACCAAACCAAAAAACCCCAATAACCCAAAATAGAAAATAATCTTGTAAGGATAAGGATTCATATTTAGGGGTAGTTTTTAGTAAGTGGGAAAAATAAGTATAGATAGTATTTTCAATCAAAAGCCTTCTACTTACAGTATCCAATGCCGGAAACAAATGATATACTGAGAAAAACCCACTTTAATTATGAAGCCTACCTGCAGTTATAGCTGACTGGCTGTAGAGAACTGGAGAACTACCAATAGTAGCTGATCTCTGGACCACTGCAGTACTAATTTCTGCCGCTTTTCTCTTCACTGCTTTAGTGGATGGAGGACTAGAGCTTGTAGAATCAACTGAACTCTGAAACACAAACATCCCAGTCAGCAATTACAGGCCCATAAAATATGTTCTACTAAAGTAAAGCATGTCAATCATGTTCCAGTCCCCATTACCATCCTGAATGCCAAGGACAGCATTACCTGGCTAGTTGCAATCGTGGTCTGTGTTGAAGGTTTCAAAGGAGTATCCTCCTCTGTTCCTGGGGCAGGAGGCTCCTCACTTCCTTCATCCTCCATTTCTACCTCCTGAATTTCACCATCTTCTAAAGGAGGAGGTGGAGGAGGAGGAGGAGGCGGAGGAGGAGGGGATTCTGGGGGTGGAGGTGGGGGTGGTGGCATTTCCAGAGGTAATGGTGGTTGAAGCACGGGTACATTTGACTGAAGGAGGGTCCAGAATGGAGTAAGTGGCATGAGTGATGAAGAAACTTGACCAGAAAATGATTCTTTACAAAGAGAACCTGGAAAACAGACTGTGGTCAGGGAAAATCAAGACAGATCCTTCTTAGCTAATGTTCACTTGACCAGTAAAGTAAATATCGGTACCAACCTAGGACAAATGTGCACAGTAGTTTCAAACAGCAAGAATTAGCTGGCTCTCCCATAATTAAAATTTGACTCACAGCTAGCCACACTAATGTCACTCAAATACTGAACAATTCAACTTAGAAATTATTTCTACAGAAAGGTTAATTTATGATTCTGAGAGAACTTTCCCTAGTTATAGCCTCATTCTTTATATTCAGATTTGTAGATCTCTCAGGTCCTTTGCCAAAGCAATATGTATGTGCTCTTAACAGCTCCAGACTCCTAGAATTTTTTTTCCCAAACATTTATTTCAACATGTGAAGGCAGCAATTCTCTGGGATCTTTTTTTGTTTAAAAATTAAGGGAATCATGTATATCTGTAATACTGATTACATTTTATTACTATTATTTTTAGTAAGCTAGTTAAGTAGAGGTGTCACAGTAAAAACCCACTCAAAACAAAAACAACAAAATTCTATTTACTCTGATTAATGTGGATAACTAGTTTTTCTTTTCTTTTTGGTTTTTTGAGACAGGGTTTCTCTGTCCTGGCACTGTAGAGGCTAGCCTTAAACTCACAGACCCGCCTGCCTCTGCCTCCGGAGTGCTGGGATTAAAGGCATACACCACCAACACCCGGCTTGGATAACTAGTTTTAAAAAATGTATTTGTATTCATTTATGAGTGCAAATTTAATTTGCTTAATCATACCAACAAAAAGGGAAGGTAATTGTTCTTTCTGTGATGAGTGAAGAAATTTAGGACAAAATGTCAAGGCAAATGATAACTGGAATTTTTGAAAAAGGTGTTCTGAGATGCAGAGAGTTTGAAACCACTGTTGATTAAGCTTGAGTTAAATTATAACTGAAAAGCTATGTTAAATTTTCTCAAATTTCACAAACACTGTCACTGAAGACTGCAGTTTCACTGCTGGGTAATACTTTTTAAAGATCAGAGAAAGTAGGAGGATATACTTACTTGTAGCCTTCCCCATCCCTCTTTATCGTCAATAGGGATGTCTCACAATATATGGGACTATTAGATATATATCCCAGGAATGCTGAGGGGATTTTCTCCCTAAAAAATCATAGAATCTAGGAGTAGAAGAAACATGAGAAATCATCTAGTTCAATTTCCTTATTTTGGAGGTAATGAAACCCAGGTAGGAAATGATCATCTTAGGAAGACAGTTGCAGGGCCAAGCCAGAGCCAAGAGACCAGGTCTGATGCCTAGCCTGGTGCTTTCTATCGGTGAAAGAGCTGAAGACCTTTAGGGATCTAAAGTCTCATTTCTGATGGAGTAAATATCCAGAGCAGCCACCTGTCAAAACTGGATTAAATAAGGACTCCATTATGAAAGAATCTAGGTTAGGGAGAAGGCCATTTATACTTGACACCTGACAAGGTAAAGCCCAAACAACCAACAGCCACCTGCCTTTTATGGTTCTGCTAACAGAACACATACGTAATATATTGTATAAAGAATTTTATAATTACAGAGACATTTCTTATTGCTAAAGAAAAGGACACCAGAAAAAGATTTACTAGAAAACACAATACCGTTTTCCAGCTAAAAGAACTCAAACGGTTCATTAACCTTTTTTGGCATCAAGTAATATGAATTTAGTTACATACTAATATTCAGACAAAAACATTTCAATAGACTAATTTGACCAAAAAGATTATGTGTATAGCTAGAAAGTCTGTACTAAAAAAATAGTACTTCCAGATTTCATCAGAACACCAAAGACAAAATAAAGCAATAAATATTAAAAGATTATTAATTTCTTCTAGTAAATTAACTTAATACATGGTGAATGACTGCGTCAGCCTTGATGACTGGCAGTTTTCTTGTCTTCAAGTATCATCTCTTTATGACACTAACATGCTGCTAATTAAATACATGCAAGGGACCACACCAGGCCAGAGTTAATAATGTGGTCTGTGACCCAGCTATCAAGTATCTACACTTTGTATGAGTGTTAATTCAATTAAACTCCATTTGGTAGGGGTTGGGGAGGGTGTTGCTCAGCTGGCAGTATGTTTCCTAGAATGCATTAAGTTCCAAGTTCCATCCCAAGGCATAAAACCAGGCATGGGAACATACACCTATGATCCCAGTCCAGTACTTAGGTGGAATAGGAAGACTGTGACTTCAAAGTCATCCTTAGCCAAACGGCAAGTTCCAGGAATACATTAAACCCTATTTCCAAAAACAAAACAAAACAAAGAAACAAGACAAACCAAACAAGAGCACACACAACAAGTAACAGAGTACTTGAATCCCAAGCTCCTACATTTACTCAATATAAAAGCTGTGTCTCAAACAATGGTAATTCTCTCTTTAGCTTAAGCACAGAAAAGTTAAAGCTACTTTAGCTGGCATGATGGCACAAGCTAGTAATTCTGACTCCTAGCCTAAAACACATAAACAGAGCCTATCTCAAAAAGCCAAAAGCACTGGGTCTGGAGAAATGGCTCAGTGGTTAAGATGGTTTGCTGTTCTATCTTGAGGACCAGGGTTCAGATGCCAGTACCCATATCAGGTGGCTCTCAAACACTTGTAACTGCAGTTTTAAGAAATCCAAGGTCTTCTTCTGACCTTCACAGGCACACACACATAGATAATAAAAATAAATCTTTTTTTTAAAGATTTTATTTATTATGTATACAGCACTTCATGTATGCCTGCAGGCCAGAAGAGGGCACCAGATCTCATTACAGATGGTTGTGAGCCACCATGTGGTTGCTGGGAATTGAACTCAGGACCTCTGGAAGAGCAGCCAGTGCTTTTAACCTCTGAGCCATCTCTCCAGCCCCCAAAAAATAAATCTTTTTAAAGGAAATGTTAAAATTAAACTTGTAAACAGAAAACCTAGTTTAAGCATCACATGTCTATTATAATCACACCGCCATTTTGTTTGTTTGTTTGTTTGTTTGTTTTGAGACAGGATTTCTCTGTAGCTTTGGAGCCTGTCCTGGAACTCACTCTGTAGACCAGGCTGACCTCAAACTCACAAGAGATCCACCTGCCTCTGCTTCCTGAGTGCTGGGATTAAAGGGGTGTGCCCCCACCACCTGGCCCTATTGTCCACTCTTTAGAGCTATACTATTTTCTTAAGTTTCTTTTGATAAAAGATGGTTTTAAAGATGGGTGTAGTAAACCAGATGGTGACCTATCAGACAGCACCAACTGTATTTGTCATCAATAATAGGATAAAATAGGTTAATGCTTGACATTAAAGTGTTTAAAAACAAAAAACCCACAACACTTAAGAACTGTTAAATGTGAGCCAGGCCTTTGATACCAGGCCTCTGGGAGGCAGAGGCAGGCAGATCTCTATGAGTTTGAGGATAGCCTGGTCTACAGACTGAGTTTCAGGACAACCAAGATTATACAGATAGGCTCTGTCTCAAAACCCACCCTCCCAAAAAACTGGTAAGTGTACAGTATTCAATTAGGGGATATACAAAAATGAACAGTTATGGTAAAAAATCCTGGTGTGGTGCTGTGTATACCTGTAATCTCAGCACCTAAGAGGCGGAGGCAGGAAGATCTGGAGATCAAGATCACACTTTCCTTGTTTCTACGGGGTGTTTGAGAACAGTCTGGGCTCTGACTCAAAAACCAAAAGATAGCAGAGTATGTAATCATTTGCTCAACCAAAATCAAGCCTCTGTTCATTATCTACTAAACAAACAAAAAAAAAGCTTTAACCTGTTAATAGAAATATCTGTCACTTACTGCTACCAAAAGTAGACTTCTTAAATGTGATAGAATAAAATTCCTTACTCTTGCCATACTCTAAAATTATCATTATAATCTGTGGATTTTTATTTTACTCAGCTAACGTTATCTAGGTTACGCTAACATTATCTAGGTTACTTAATGATTGTTAACAAAATCATTTGGGATATGATTCCAAATTCTTGATGGGAGCAAGGAACAAAGTCCTTTTTTTGCACTGGAAATGGGTGTGTGTATGTAGAGAGGTGGGTTTCCACCAGGCTGCCCTCAAATTCCCAATCTTCCTGCCTCAGCCTCTTCACTGAATGAGACAGTCACTGATAACCATGTTGATTAAACCAATTTTTAAAAAAATGAATCCTTTATTAACAGCCAGACCAGTAGTGGGCTTGTACCTCTAGAAAGTTTCTTGGTGCCAAAGCTCAGAGGTACAACATTCTTAAAGACAAAGCCATAATTACATTAGGGCTCCAGGAGGGTTACATTAGTGAGAGATTTTGAGTGGCCTAGTAACATCTGCTTTCTTTGCAAGGCTCAGTGGCACCTTCTACACACCACATAGTACGTTCGAACCATGGCCAAGGTTAAGGACAGTCCTAGAAGCATCACCAAGGTGAATGTGACCATTGGGTGTGGAAGGCTGAGAAGTGGCCAAGCAGGCACAAAATTATGTTGGGACAGGATAGCATTACCTTAGTCATATCACTGACATAGCCATTACACACTTTTGATAGGAAGAAGACAAAAGAAGTTGGCTCTTCTTATGCTATCAAAGTTTCCCACTTTTTATTTCTAAGGGTTATTAATTTAAGAATCACTCCATAGTCATCTTGCTTCCAAATGTCACTTTAACAAACAGCTAACAGTCTTGGCTTTTTGTTGTTTTTTTGAGACAAGGTCTTGCCACAAGTCTCCTAGTAGCACCAGCCTATAATCTCAGGAGGCCAAAACCTTGGTTACAGTGTGGTATCTTGTCAAAAATAATCTGGAATATGGCTTAGTAGTGGTAGGAGTATGTGCAAATCCTGGGTTCAATTTCCAGTACCACTAAAAAAGCAGGGAAGAAAGAGGGAGGTGGGAAAGAAAACAAAGAAGGAAGAAGAGAAAAAAAAAATAAGACACCAAAAAATGGATTTTCTTTTATAAAGTGGGGAACTATGTCACCCTTCTAAACAGTTAATTAGGTCTCAGGATGGACAAAGGAGCTGTAAAAGCCCATTCATTCATTAAAAAAAAAAGAGATGGCCAAGAACCCTAGACATTCTTCCAGATGAGTCATATCACCCACGTGGCAGCTTACAACCATCTATAGATTTCAGGGACTCTGACACACTCTTTGGCCTTTGAGGTGCCAAAGTACAAAGTACAAAGACATATATTTGGGCTAAACACTCGTACATAGAAGATGAGACGGTTTAAAAAAAAAGGAGCACAAGAACAGGAAACAGCTCAGTCAGTAAAGTGCTTGTGGTGCAAGCACAACAAATAGTTCAACCTAGCAACTATGTCTTAAAACAAACAAACGAATCCAGGTGTGGCTGAACACCTTTAACCCCACCGCTTGAGAGGCAGAGGCAGATGGATCTCTGTGAGTCTGAGGACAGCCTGGTCTGTACAGGTACCAGACTAGCCAGGACTGCATAGTGAGAGCCTGTCTTAAAGAGAGGAGGGGTGGTTTGGTGGGGCCTGTGTGGAATCCCAGCAGTGCTGAAGCAGAGAAGGTGATCACTGGGACTAGATGGCTAGTAAACCAAACCTCATCACCGAGGTCTCAGTGAGGTATCCTGTTAGAAACAGTGTGTGTGGCTTCAGAGGAATGAGATTTAAGATTGGTCTCTGGTTTCTGTTTGCGCATGCATAGACAGAAAAAACAAAAACCAAAAAAACCAACCAACCAAAGGACACTGAATTACTCTAGGAGCTTCTTTTGGAGACAGGGTTTCTATGTGTAGCCAGCCTGGAACTGGCTCTGTAGACCAGGCTGGCCTCAAATTCAGAGGTCCACCTGCCTCTGCCTCCCAAATGCTGGGATTAAAGGTGCGTGCCACCACTACCCAGTTCTCTAGGAGTATCTTAAATGGGAATTTCACCCATTTCTGATATTCTTCTCTAAAAATATCACTGACAATTTTCATTGATCACTAGAATAGAGTATATTTTTACAGACTTTCTATCATGTTGATTTGTATAGGCAACATATACAAGACTAGTGAAATTCAGAAATGAGGCCAAAATATCAATAGACTAAATTGTATAAAATGAAGAACAATCCTTATTTTTACTTCACAGATCCAGGCAATCCAACTACCTACTCCTCTGAATGGCCATTCTTGTTTTTGTAGATCTAAAGTTTTCTCTGTGAAAAAACAGAAGTTATGTCTCTTTTATTGAGTTTAATGTGAATTATCTTTATATAATTGATGCATAAAATTTGTGAGTACACAAAACATTTACTAATTAATATTCATTACATGAAATCTTTAAGATCAAAAGATAGTAGCTTATTTTTTTATCTTTATGCCAAACTCTAAAAGGAATTAGGTCTGACTAGTCAAAAAACAAATGAGTATCACTGTAACTCGTGCATTCTCTCAGTTTAAGCTAAACTTTGCAATTAGCATATTACTACTATGCTATAAATTGTCCTATAATAAAAATAATAAAAATTAATGTCTTTGTCTCTAAAACTGTTGTTTAACTAGAACAGAATAGATTGTCTTACCTGTGGAATTCTCAGAGGCTTCTGTAGCATTTGGATCGATGCAGGTCTTGTCTTTGACAGTTGACTTAGAAAGAATCTCATCTCTGACTTCTTGTGCTTGGCTTTCTTCCTCCTCCTCACCATCTGGGAATTCCCACTGAGATTCGCCCGACTGTTCGTTTACATAGAAATAGCGCCTATGATCCCTAAATCACAAGAAAGAAAACACATGTTTTAAAATCTGTTCTCCTACAGAGACACTTCCATTTGGTCCTGTCCCAGGACAGCAAGCAGTCTGCTCTCACAGGGACGAACCTCTTCTTATGGACTGCTATTCACAAAGGCAACAAAGAGCTTTGACAATTGAGGATGGAGAACCCAGGAAAACTCAAAGCTTTTTGCACTGCCAGCAGCTCTGTGAATACAGCCCTTAGCCCTCTCCAACAGATGAATTAGAAATCATTTCTTTCGTTTTGTTTTGTTTGCCAATGCATAACCGGGTTCCAAGTTTCACTAATGAAGGGACTCGATTGCCTAGAACACTAATTTCCCTTCCAAAGAAGAGAACATCGAAGTGAAAGGTGACTCTTCCCCTCTTGGACCGTGGAATTCATTTCAATTTCTTGATATCAAACACAGTGAAAGCTAAAGAGAGGGAGAGGATCTGGGAGCTGAAAAATAAAAGAGCAAAGATTTCAAATAACGAAAAAAAAAATCAAGAAAAGCCAAATATAAAAAGAAATGTTTTCATCTGACCTGCTGGCAGAGGATAGTAATCTCGTTCTTCATTCACATCTTCAGTCACGAAGTTTTCCTTAACTTCACCGAGGTTAATCAGGAGTAGTTGCTTCCAGAGGTCCTGTAAAGCGCACAGAGCTCTCGCATGCGCTTAACCCCCAAGCCCGCCCTACTCCGTGCAACACTCTGGAGAGTAAAAACCGGCTTTGTCCAATCTTGGGAAAAAATCCGTTACATGGAACACTTTTAAACATTGTTTTTCCGATTGTGTGGCTGGTCAAACTCTGTTTGCAGCGCTTTGCCTGCCCAGCTGCTTTCAAGTCTCCAGACAGGCTGTCATGGCGTCAGGTCTGAGATGTCAAAGGTGAAAGGTGAAAAGGGGAGAAGAGTGCGTACCTGTCCCAGTGGCAGGACCAGCCTTTAGGAGTGGCGTTTATTTCATACTGTTTTAGTTGTTCTGCAGCATCCTGAAGTTTTCGTTTTAGGTAATTTCCATTAAGAGCCCCTTCCCGCCAGTCTGCAATTCGAGTCTAAAAATCAACAGAGAATTACAAATGATATCAGAAAACAGAGGTAAAAGAGACTCAAAGACGATCACTATGCTTTAACAGATGAGCAGACCAAGAAAGCAATCTTATCTTCTATTAAGGTGGCATTTGCTTTAATTAAAAAAGTGTTATTACCTGCAGCCGATAGTTCAAATATGAATATCAAAGTTAAATTGCAAAACACATTTTTAAACACTTTATTTAAAATTATGCATCAGAAATAGTGGTGTATGTCTTTAATCGCAAGAGGCCTGAGGACCTCAAAGTTTGAGGCTAGCCTCATCTACATAGCAAGCTCCAGGAGAGTCACAGTCAGGACTAAACAGAGAGACCCTATTTCAACACCTCTCCTACAAAATTATTGAGAGAGAGAGAGAGAGAGAGAGAGAGAGAGAGAGAGAGAGAGAGAGAGAGAGAGAGAGAGAGAGAGAGAGAGAGAGAGAGAGAGAGAGAGAGAGAGAGAGAGAGAGAGAGAGAGAGAGAGAGAGATGTGTTCCAAGTGCAGGTTGAGGACAACTTTGTAGAGCTGGTTCTCCCATCTTATGTGTTGTGGGACAAAGGTCACCTAGCTTTTGTACTAGTGTTTATACTCACTGTGACATCTCCCCAGCCCACAAAACATATTTTTTGGAGGGTGGGAGGGCACACACTCAGCTTATTTACAGTTTGCAAAAGCTTTATTTCCTTACTTTCATATTTATTTATTTAATGACTTTTCAAGGCTAGATCTCTCGGTGAAGTCCTCGCCGTCCTGGAACTCACTCTGTACATCAGGCTGGCCTCAACTCAAGAGATCCAGCTGGCATCTGCCTACCAGGTGCTGGGATTGAAGGGGTGTACCACCACTGCCCAGCTATAAAACATTCTTTTTAAAAATTATTTATCTTTATTTTGTGTGCATCAGTGTTTTGCCTGCATGTATCTGTGTGAGGGTGTTGGATTCTATAGTTACAGACAGTTATGAGTTCCCATGTGCATGATAGAACCAAATCCAGGTCCTGTGGAAGAGCAGTCCGTGTTCCTAACCACTGAATTATCTCTCCATCCTCTACAAAACACATTCTTTAGAATGCCATTCAAACACCGTTTATGGGCTATGGAAATACCTCAGTGATTAAAGTGCTTGCCACAGGTATCAGGACCAGAGTTAAGATCCCCACATCCCACACTGAAGCCAGGTAAGCACCATGGTCCCTCTAAAATTACAACACTCGGAAAGTGGAGACAGGGTACACACTGAGCAAGCTGGCCAAACAGACAGCCTGTATTGGTAAGCTCTAGATTCAACTGACAGTGTCTCAATGAATAAGGTAAAATATAATGGAGAAAGATTCCTAATGTTCAGTCCAGGCTTCCATTCGCACACATACAGAAGTACACAGACATATGTACCAACACCATACAATCATTAAATCTTAACAGGAACTGGAGAGTGGGCTTGGCAGTTAAGACTTAATTTGGCTCCCAGCACCCATGCCAGGTAGCTTACAGGTGCCTGTGACTCCAGCCTCAGGGGATTTGGTGTCCTCTTCTGGCCTCTTTAGGCACCTGAACACAAATAGCATACACAGACACATAAATAAAAATAAAACTTTCAGCAGGGTAGTGGTGATGTATGCCTTTTATCCTAGTGATCAGGAGGAGCCAGAGGCAGGCAATTTTGCTGAGTTCGAGGTCAGCCTAGTCTACAGAGAGAGTTCCAGGACAGCTAGGGCTACACAGAGAGACCAATTTAATGACCTTGAAAAGTCATTAAAGAAATAAATATGAAAGTAAGCAAATAAATAAAGCTTTCACAACTGCCAGCACTCTGGAGACAGAGCCAGGAGGATCTCTGAATGTGAGGCAATCCTGGTCTGTACATTAAGCTCCAGGTCAGCCATAGCTACATAGCGAGGTTCTGCCTCAAAAAAAAACATAAAGTACATAAATAAAACAACAAAGTGACATTTACATCAAAACCAGTTGAATTACCTCAGTCTGTAAGAGCAGCATGTGAAAGTTGGAGATGGACTGTCTATTAATCCCTAGGAATTCAAATTTACTTGTCAGGGTATTTGCCAGTTCTCCAATCTGAAACTGTAATAGAACAGAAAAAATTAAAACCAGAACCCCAGCATTCATTCCTATATCATATAAAGTCTTCCATTTATTATTACAGATACTAGAAATTTATTATCTGCACACAAATTACTGTAATTAGTTATGTTTAGAATTCTACTTTATAATCAAATTCACATAATGAATAAAATGCTATTTATTCACACTATTACAATGGATTTCAACAGCTGAACACAGATCCTAATCTTAAACATACCAAATTTACATAAAGAGAATACCAAACTGGTGGTTGTTGCCAAGGGTAGAAACCGTTCACCCATAAAATTGGGGCTCTAAATAGCATGGTGACTCCAGTCAACAATACCACACTGTACTGCTGAAATTTACTCAGAGATCCAAACATTCTAATATCCCTATACCAAACATAGATCTGTGAGGTGACAATTGATTAGCAGGGTTTGTAGTAATATCACTATAAACATAGTCTCAAAACATCTTATATATAATATTAAATATAGTCATATATACATATCAAAACTTATTATATATGGTAAATATGTCAATTATATCATAAAATAGTTGGAGGGGAAATATAATGAATGATATTCCAATACTGTCAAATTTTACTTATGTTAGCCAAGTCTTAAAATTGCATTTTCCCAGTCCCTTCTTATGGTTGCACAATACAGAATACCATCCTATAGTTCTTTCCAACAAATCACATTTCTTTCTTTCTTTCTTTCTTTTTTTTTTTGTTTTGTTTTGTTTTTTTGTTTTTTGAGGCAGGGTTTCTCTATATTGTTTTGGAGGCTGTCCTGGAACTCGCTCTGTAGACCAGGCTGGCCTCGAACTCATAGAGATCTGCCTGCCTCTGCTGGGATTAAAGGTGTGCACCACCAACACCGGCTGACAACAAATCACATTTCAAAAGCCACACTGAACCAACCAGACTAAAAATTTTAGGAAAAAAAGTCTGTCTAGAATGAGGGGATAATGGGGGTGGGGGTTGGGGGGAGGGCACGGGAGGAGGGGAGGGAAAGGGAGAGGGACCTGGAACTGACTTGTGAAGCAACCTTGTTTCTTATCTAAATTTAAACTGAAAAATAAATAAATAAATAAAATAAAACATTAAAAAAAAGTCTGTCTATACTCAAGAAACAGAGACATTTTTTGTCATATTCCTCAATACAGTGTAAGCCAGGTGTGGTAGTACAGGCCAATAATCCCAGTACTCCTGAGGCTGCGGTTGGAGGACTAAACTACATAATGATATTGTCTCTAAAGAGCCATTCAAACAATCCTAACATAGTATTAAGTACTAGCAGCCCAGAGGTGATTTAATGTATATGGAGGATGTGTACTCAGTTATATACAAATACTACTTTGCTTTACAGAGAGGACTCCAACAGCTCAGATTTGGGTGTATCCAGATGGGGTCCTGGTTATAAATCCCCTGTGGATATCAAAGAATTTCATGAGGTTTCATATGCAACTGGAAACAAACTTGCCTTCGATTAAAGACAAGTATTTCACATAGGAATTAAATCTGTTCATCAACACTGAATACTGTAGAGATGCACTTTGCTCAGTAATACTTGAGTTGTTGCAATATTTGATTATCCATTTGGTTGTTACAGAAAAACTCTTAACTGTAATTGATGGTTGTTGCTGTAATAGTATATTGCCTGTATTTCTACCTCTAGTAATGGGCTTTATGTGCTAGATTTTAATATCCTTGAGCCTGGGCAAGTGCACAAGTCTTTTTAAAAGAAACATGGTTTACTTGCACAAAACTCATCAGTTTTTGAGAGATCTTTAATGCCTTTGAAGTGGTTTTTGTGGATGTGAAACAAATGGTGAGAATTTGAATTGGTCCCTCTTATTATAGTATTGAAATTAAGTCTACTTAATTTATCAAGTCATGTTCATGCCCTGATTTTATATACTTGTATCTATCAATAAACATTGTGATACTTGAAAAAAAAATCTGTTCATCTTTAGTAATTGTAAACCACAGAAGCCTATATTGGTAGGTTATTTCTTTCCAGCAAGGCTTAATTTCAAAGAATTTATAATTTTCTCACACAATTTCTCAGATCATTCTTATCCCAGCCTTAAATGAAATTTTTTTGTTCTAAAGAAGTGAAAATTTTAGTTTTGGACACAATAAAACCTATGACTTGCTAACAACAGTTAGTAACAGTTTAATGGCTTAACCTGTAATTGCAACCCTTGGGAAACTGAGGCAGGAGGATCCTGAGGGCAGCCTGAGTTATAAAGTGAGACCGTCCCCATCCCCACCTCCCCAGTTAAGTCCCACAAATAACCGTACTTTCAAATCCTGTTCTTCTTCTACTTTAGGTGCTATTTGTGCTTTTATCTTCTCAGAAGATTCTTCTACTTCTGCCTCTTTGTCTGAGTTTTCATCTATTTTTTCAGAATTTTCAGCACCTATTGCTGCAAAAAACAAAAACCATGAAATTAAGCCAAAATAGACAAATAAAAGCTTCAAAACTTATTTTATTCTCTTTGCAGCAGACATCTGAAAAATAGTGTTAGTCCTTTCTCTTACCTGCTTTGTCAAGGTTTTAATAACTTGTCCACCAGCACCCACAAAAGGTCTCCTTTTCTCAGAGGTGACCACAAAATCACACTGTCCTACCACTGTACGGGCAGTACAGCTTCTGCTTTCCCTTTCTCTTTCCCATCCTTTCTCCCAGAATAAACACTTCCATTTCTTTTTTTTTTTCCCCCGAGACAGGGTTTCTCTGAATTGTTTTGGAGGCTGTCCTGGAACATGCTCTGTAGACCAGGCTGGCCTTGAACTCACAGAGATCCTTCTGCCTCTGCCTCCCGAGTGCTGGGATTAAAGGCGTGTGCCACCACTTCCATTTCTTACAAACGCTAGATATCAAACCTGGAATACACAGGACTCTTTACCAAATTGGGTGGAATAGGAGGAAAACTTTTAAAACCAGAGCAGCATCAACTTCAGCTGCCAGGCATGAAGGGGTCATGCCTGTCGTTCTAGTATTCTAGAAAACAAGGTAACAAGGATCCCAAGTTTCGGGCCCGGACTGAAATACACAGCAATTTCCTGTCTCAAAAACATCACCACCAGTGCCAGTCATGGTTGTTACATACCTTTATCTCCAGCACTCAGGCTGAGGCAGGAGAATCTCTTTGAGATCAAGGCCAGCCTGATCTACATAGGCCAGTACCAGGACAGCCAGAAAAACACCCTCTCAAAAAAGAAAAATCACTACCACCACCACCCACCCAATTACCTCTCTGAAATGGATAAGAACTACAGACAATCAAGATTCATATACTCTGGATGGGGAGAGCAGGGGATATATTGAAGCAACCTAGCCAAAACCCCTTCTCTCTCTGGGCTTCACAACAGACATGGTAGCATATACCCACGACCCCAACACTGGAGAGGTGAAGGCAGGAAAAATTAGTTCAACATCACCAAAAACTACACTGGCAGCTCCTGGCCAGAGAAAGATACAAAGCAAGACAGTTTTCAAACTCTAAGATAAAACAAAAGCTATTAACAATATGATCTTAGCCAGGCGTTAGTGGCACACACCTTTAATCCCAGCACTCGGGAGGCAGAGGCAGGCGGATCTCTGTGAGTTCAAGACCAGCCTATCTACAGAGTGAGCTCCAGGATAACCTCCAAAACAATACAGAGAAACCCTGAAACCGATGACTCTAAAACCTCTGCATCCTAACTGTCAGAATTATGGACATGGACAGTTATACCCTTAGGTTTTTTAAATTTTAATTAAATAAATGTGTTGTGTGTGCCACTGCACATGTGGAGAGCAGAGAACAACTTTGTGAAGATGGTTCTCTCTTTCTACCTTTATATGGGTCCCAGGGAGTTAACTCAGGTCATGACTGCATTGTTGGGCAGTAAGCATCTTTACCCACCAAGCCACCTTGCCAGCCCTTGTGTTTTCTACATTTTCTTTTTTTTAATTTTTTTTTTTTTTTGGTTTTTCGAGACAGGGTTTCTCTGTGGCTTTGGAGTCTGTCCTGGAACTCACTTTGTAGACCAGGCTGGCCTCAAACTCACAGAGATCCACCTGCCTCTGCCTCCCAAGTGCTGGGATTAAAGGCGTGCGCCACCAACGCCCGGCTCTGTGTTTTCTACATTTTCAAATGATATGAAATAAAATCTATTAGTCTGACTTATTAGCTTATAGCAATCATTTTTTAGAAATTGATCTAGTGGAGGGCACAAAATCAATTTTAAGCATCACTGTAATTTGACTGGAAGACCCTGTAGGGCAATTAAGCAAAATTTATCAAATTATACAGGTATAAGCACTAAGTTCCCAAGGCAGATGGTTGTGAAGACTATAGTGGATACTTGGTAGCTGATCACCAAGCCACAGGACCTGAATGATGCCTAAGGCTGCTCACCAACTTCCTCAAGATTGGTGTGGGCAACCCACAGACCATAGGGGTTGAGTGGGGCCACTTCACCACAGCTGAGGGTCAGGACTAATCTTCCTATCTTCAAGCTGAAGGACTCTACAGTTAGAAGACACAATGACTTTGAAGTAAATTAGAAAGAGCAAGGTTGTAGTTTCCCCAATCTCTGGGAAAATATATAACATAACATAGCATACTATAATACATCAACATGAACAATGCCACTGGTCATTCTCTGGCACAGAATGAATGTTGTCTTAATATGTTTGTATAGGAGTAATTAGATAAAAGCGAAATCCCACCTAAAATATAACACGTCTGAATTTGATGAGAGGACAAGACCATTAATGATTCATCTGTACCAATTAACAAGTTTTGATTAGCCAGGCGGTGGTGGTGCACGCCTTTAATCCCAGCACTCAGGAGGCAGAGGCAGGCAGATCTCTGTGAGTTCGAGGCTGGGCTGGACCGATAGCCTCCAAAACAATACAGGGAAACCCTGTCTCGGAAAAACCAAAAAAAAAAAAAAAAAAAAAGTTTTGATTAACTTAGCATGCAGACACTGCTATAATATGCCTTGAGTATACCAACACTCACTCACATGTTTTCCCATTCATTTTGTTTGGCAGTTGATAAGAAGTTAATTCAATCTAGTGAAAACTTCTTTATTCCAGTCTCTCTAACTAGCTCTTCCTTGCTGTGTACATGTGGTGCAAACTATAGTCTCAGAAGCTGCCCTGTAGAACCTGCAGTATCCCAATTAAAGTTGCTGACTTGGTCTTATTTGCAGCTTTTGTGTCCCGTTTGCTTCTCGAATCTGATGAATTCCCCCCTTTAATGTTTGATGTCACCACTTGGTCCTAATTTATGTGCAGAGGCACTCCACCATGTAACACACATGAAGGTATTCCTGTGTGCAGAAAATTATCTTCCTTTTGGCCTGTAGTTCCTTTCACAGGGAAGATTAATGAAGAAAATCTTTACATTTTGTATAAAAAGCAAAATAAAATGTATATACTAAAATCATGTTTAAAAATGCTTTCAAGCTGGGTGGTGGTGGCTCACGCCTTTAATCCCAGCACTTGGGAGGCAGAGGCAGGTGGATCTCTGTGAATTCCAGGCCAGCCTGGTCTACAGATCCAGTTCCAGGATAGCCTCCAAAGCTCCAGGGAAATCCTGTCTTGAAACCCCCCCCAAAATTCTTTCAAATAAAAGCTGAAACGCAATACATACACACACATCCAAGATATGAATAACTAAAAATTTATCTATAGCAACACTAAAATGTGCATAAAAATACATGTAGTATTTATACATGTAGTAATATATATATTTATACATGTAGTAATATATATATTGAACACCTTGACTGACAAACACATGTAATATAATGTGAATAACAGAAAGAACAAACGAACTACAATTCGGCTTCATCTATCAACCTTCCTACCTACAACCTTCCTAAAAATGACCTTTATTTTGATGGTGCCATTCATTCGTTAGTATCATAGTTTCATCAAGAACATACCATTAAGCACACACTTGTGCCCATTTTCTGACTTACAATATACAGATCAGCATGTGCATTTCTCCATGTCTCTTTTTATTCAACACTACTGTCTCAAAAATTCATGTTGTTACCCATAAATATGGTTCATTCATTTCTGCACCTCTGCATAGAATTCCTTAATGAAAATGCACAACTAATACACCCTACCTTTTTCATAGATATTTGGGTGGCCTATATTTTCATTAAAAAACAACAAACAAAAAGGAAAATGGTCTGGAAAAATGTTATGTATATAAAAAAGACAAAATGTATAGTAGGGATAGGACATAAGAATAAAGAAAAATAAAAAGATTTCACTTCATCTTATTTATTTGTAGTATTTACTTGTTCTTTTGTTTGTTTTTTTTAAAGACAGGCTACACAGTGTAGCCCTGGCTGGTCTGGAATTCAAGAGATCTGGCTGCCTGCTTGTCTTTCAAGTGTTAGGATTAAAGGCAGATACCATCCTACCATATTTTTGTTTGTATTCTGTGTAACTCTGGCTGTCCTGGAACTTGCTCTATAGACCAGTCTGGCCTCAAACTCAAGAGATCCATCTGTCTTTGCCACCTGAGTACTGGGATTGAAAGTTTATGCCACTACCACCTGGCTAAAGAGTCTTTAAAAAATTTACTTATTGCGCAGGTTGGGGTATGGGAATATCGATGTATGGGTGTTATGGTGAATGTGTGGAGGTCAGAGGACAACTTTTAGGATTCCCTCCCTTCTCCCTTCCTTCCTTCCTTCTTTCCTTCCTTCCTTCCAGCATTCAAGGAATCAAACAGATTGGCACTCTTAGTGGTAAATGCTTTTTTTTTTTTAATCTGCTGTGCATATTTATTTACTTTAAAAAGATCTTATATTTCTATTTAGTCTATTTTATGTGTATGAGTGGTTTGTTTTCATGTCTCTGTACCTTCATGTTCATACCTAGTGGCCAGAAGAAGGTGCCACAACCTGAATCTGGGTCTTCTGTAAGAGCAACAAGTACTCCTAACTACCCAGCCATCTATTTACTTTTTGAGACAGGGTTTTGCTGCTTTAGTTTGCAGGCCAGCTGGAATTCATCATGTATCCCAAGATAATCTGGAATTTGTAATCTTTCCACTTCAGGTCACCTAAGTGCTACGATTACAGGTATGCCACCATGTACTGAAACTACTAAGAATGTTTATTGTATTATTTGGTAGCATTTTAGCTACAACTGTTAAGTGACTTCTGGTAAGTATATTGAAGAAAGGTTAGATGCTCAAATTTTTACTAATATTCTAATACAAAATTAGGGTCAAATGTAAATTAAAATGTTAGCTTTATTTGGAGCTCTGATTAACTGGAAATTGAATAGGGCCTCTTATACCACACCCAGAATGAAGATAACTTGGGTCCAATGACAAGTTGTCTACCTACCCATAATAAGAGGGTAACTTTTACAGAGAATAGAGGAGATTGGATTAAGTAGACCTTTGATGTTCACCTAGAGACAGTAAGCTAGGGAGCATTCATAGGTCTTACACACAAGTTAGGGCAATATTTTGGCAAGCAACAAAATGGGAGCTAGTATGGTTCAGTGGGTAAAGGAGGTGCAAGCCGGGTGACCTACAGTCAATCCTTAAGAGCCCATGTAAAGGTAGAAGAAAATTGACTCAACATTGTCCTCTCATCTACACATCATGGCACAGGTGTACCCAGCCCCCTCCTTCCCCCCACACACAATAAGAAAGAACAATGAAAAGGCTGAGACAATCTTATTTCCTGCTGTTGAAAAAAGTAGTAATTCCTACTTTGTAACAGATATAGGACCTGACTGATGTCAATCTCTCACATTCTTACAACTCTACAAGTAAAACAAAAATCAAGAAACGTGGAAGTAATCTTCATTTCTACAATTTCCGCAAATAATAAAAGTACCATCTCCCTGCTATTATGTAAGAAGAAGAAAACCAGCCGGGCGTTGGTGGCACACGCCTTTAATCCCAGCACTCGGGAGGCAGAGGCAGGTGGATCTCTGTGAGTTCCAGACCAGCCTGGTCTACAAAGTGAGTTCCAGGACAGCCTCCAAAACCACAGAGAAACCCTGTCTCGGAAAAAAAACCAAAAAAGAAGAAGAAGAAGAAGAAGAAGAAGAAGAAGAAGAAAACCATGGAGGCTTATTGCCCTACATAGTTCAACTCTAAAGTTTACTGTGGTCTAAGGATGTAGCTCAGTGGTAATAAGGTTCCCTCCCTTGCCTGCCTCAATTCCTAGCACAAGAGAGAGGGGTGGGGAGGGAATTAGTTTATGGAAAGCACAAGTTACCAGTTTCTCCATTTTCTGGAGTCTCTCGTCCAGTTTTACTAGAACTTCTGCTGGTAGATTCTGGACTGGTAGCTCGAACAAACATCTTCCATTTTCCTCTTTTAGACATGAGTCTACGCATTCCATCCTGAGACGCTGGCTGGCTGATATCAGAACGTGGACTAGACCCTGACACACTACCATCTCCTTCTTCCAAGGCTCGTAACTCTGCCTACAAAGAATGTGGTAATAAAGTTAGCAAAATATTAACTACTTATCAACATTAGAGTTCCGTAAGTACCAAGAAAGACAACTATGACCATTCTTGGAATTTAAAACTTTTGAGAAGCAGCAGCATTTTAACCACTTTCCTTCACAGCTCAATATTAAGCTCCATGCTCAATATTCTTTTGCTATTAATAAATGTTCATTCACAGGATTGGGAACGTATCCAGTGGTAGAGTGCAGCAAGCAAAAGGTCCTGGGCTTGGTCCTCAGCTTGGGGGTGGGATGGGCACAAAAATAACAAAAAAGCTGGGTAGCAGTGTCATAAGCCTTTAATCCCAGCACTTGGGAGACAGAGGCAGGCAGATCTCTGAGTTTCAGGAAAGCCCGGTCTATAGATTGAGTTCCAGGGCAGCTAGGGTTACAGAAGTCGTGTCTCAACCCCCCCTCCCAAATGAATAAACAAATGTTAATTCACAATTACAGTAACAAATTTTGAGGGGAGGGGAAAACAGGTTCTGGAGTCACAAACATACAAATCTTCTAACATGTACAAACATAATGGAAGTAGTTGGATGGTCCCCTACAGATTCAAATCTTCAAACATGGAAAGCTTCAGGCTACTGTTACTGACCCATGTTAGATCCTGCTTAGGGGCTGGAGAAACGGTTCAGAGGTTAAGAGCACTGGCTGCTTTTAGAGATCCTCAGTTCAATTCCCACCAACCACATGGTGACTCACAACCATCTATAGTGAGATCTGAAGCCCTCTTCTGGCATAAAGTTGTACACATATACATTTAAGAAAAAAAAGAAAAGAAAAAAGATCCTGCTTCAAACTGGACTTTTTAAGATAGCAGTAGATGACTACACCCAAAGAGGAGGGAAAAAAGAGACAAAATTCCAAAGGAATATAGAATTGGGTGTGGCGGAAAATGTCTGGAATCTCAGTACTCAGGAGAGAAACATCACAAGTATGAAGCCACCCCACCTCTATCCCATACTGATAATGTACACAAAATACTCATACATAGAAAAGAAAAATCTTTAAAAATAACACAGGTGAAGAGATGAGCAAAAGTGAAGCCCCAATAATAGTTGTAAGCTACCCCTGAGTATAACAGTAATAAGGGGAAATATGTCCCTTAATCTGTGATGCGTAATCACCATTGTCCACTTACTGGCTTTGAAATGACCTAGGACTCACCTCTGGGTATGTTAGAAAGGGGGTTTTTCAAGAGAATTTTAACTAGGCAAGACCCACTTCTAATGTGGGCAGCATCAAGCCATGCACTGGGGGTCCTAGAATGAATAAAAATGGAAAAAGCAGCCAGCTGACACCAGCACTCATCTTCACCTCCTAACAACCCTCGCCCCAGGTAGAGACATGTTCACCACCACTGGCATCAACTGTGATCCAGGCCACATCCTTCTTTCCTCGCAATGCTATCAGACATTCTGTCGCAGCAAAGAGAAAGGTAACTAATTACAAAGAGATCCTCAGAACCTTACTTTTTTCCTTTCCAAGGCTAGCTCCAGCTCCAGAGTGTCTTGCTCTTCCTCCTCCTCACTTTCTCCAGACTGAACAACACTGCAAAGATCCTCCTGAGAGGGGTCTTCTAGGCTGTCCAGGGTAACCTCCTGTGCCTTTATGATCGTCCCC
This sequence comes from Mesocricetus auratus, assembly GCF_017639785.1. NCBI lineage: Eukaryota > Metazoa > Chordata > Mammalia > Rodentia > Cricetidae > Mesocricetus > Mesocricetus auratus. Next base: position 58,511,316 of record NW_024429189.1, on the reverse strand, counting down.
GTTTCTTCTTCTGCTGTGCTTGTTTCCTTAACCTCTGACACCGGATCTGCTTCTTTACAGATTACTTTTCTTCTCCATCTTTCTTCCTCCTCCTTTACTCCTTCAGGTAGTAAGGGAGCGAGTAGTGCTGCTGCCACCCCTTTCCTCTCCTCCTCACTGTTGGAAAGGGCTTGGATTCCTTCATTCACTTCCTACATTGAATAGAAGCATTGAGTCACAATTCTCAAAAAAAATCCCTTAGAACATTGTATTATTTTTATTAACTAGCTTCTTAATTATGGGATACTCACAAAACACCTGTACACCCCACATATTAGCATGCTATTTAACACTGCATGTATAAAAAGGAAACACTACTTTAGGAAAGCAGTGGGTGAACTACAATCTATTATCCCCTAGACAGCAGAGGGAAGCTAGTAGGAAACAGACAGATATGACATTAGCATTCTGTCAACACATGACCTTCCTCATCTGTAAAATGAAAATAAACTAATGTTTCAAAGGGAACTTAGAGGAAAATGAAGTATCTCTAAAATAAAATGTGTGCTTAAGCTGGGCATGAAGGTGCATCCAATTTGGGAGACAGGAGGATGAGGAGTATAGAACTTAACCTTAATAATACTCCCTTAATGATAGCCTGGGCTACTATACAATCTCAGAACAAAATTGCTTCATTAATATATTTAAAGTGGCGGGTGGTGGTGGTGCACACCTTTAATCCCAGAACTCAGGAGGCAGAAAGCAGGTAGATCTCAAGTTCGAGGCCAGCCTGGTCTACAGAGGGAGTTTCAGGACAGCCAAGGCTACACAGAGACCCCCATCTCCAAACAAAAACAAACTTATTTCATCTATTGGAATACTTAACCTTCCTAGAAATGTAGATGGGGAAGGGGGGATCTCAACTTTGGTATATAGCGAAAGCTGTCTTTGAAGCTGTATTTTGGCAGTTAGGGATGCAGCTTAACATGTGATGCCTAATAGGATCTTGAGAAGTGGGGTAGGGATGGAAGGTGGCGTCACTCTGAAAATCAAAATAAATTGTAATTCAATACACAATTCATAATTTTCTCTAAACTCTGTCTCAAAATCATAACTAAATAAATCAACATTGAAGGTAAAACTGGATATATTGATGGACTCCTTTAATCTCAGCATTTGTGAGGAAGAGGTGGGGGAATCTATGAGATTCCTGGTCTATACAGAGAGATACAAACAATAAATAAAGTTTAAATGCATATGAAGGCCCGCAAGAGAAGTTTTAGTGAGTAAAGGCACTTTTTTAAATGTCTGACAAGGTGGGTATGGTAGTACACACCTTCAAATCACAGCACTGAGGCAGAGGCAGGGGAATCTCTCTGAGTTCTGACTAGCTTGGTCTACATAATGAGCTCTAAGCCAACCAACACTACAGTGTGAAACCTGTCTCGAAAATCCAAAGAAGTCGATGACTAAGTCTGTCTGACCGGAGTCTACACAGTATGAGAGAACTATTTTATGCTATCAGACATCAGCAAGTTGTCTTCTGACCTCCACTCTGGCAACTGTGCCACCCCCCATAAATAAATGTAATTTGTGGGAAAAAATTATAAGAAATTATCTTCAAGCTATATGTATATGAACTGTAAATGAACTCTGTGTTCAGACTTTGGGCCTATCCACAAGATATGTTTATATAAATTCAATTATTCCAAAATCTAAAAACCCCAAAGCTGAAATGTTTTGATAAAGGCCACTCAATCTGAGTTTATTTTTTTATAATTTATCTTTATACTTATTATTAAATTATTAGTTTAGTTAATAAAATAGTGAATATTAAATATCCTAAATTGATTATAATTTAAATTTTACTAATTGTTTGTGTATGTAAATGTAGGTATCCAGAGGCCAGTGTGTGACCCCTGCAGAGTTGGGAGTTCAGCCGGTTCTGAGCCTCCTGGTGTGGGTGCTGGGAGACTGACATGGGTTCTTAACCCCTTGCTGAACTCTCCAGCCACTAATTTCAATTTTTAAAGGAACACCCACCACCACCACCACTACCACCACCACCACCACCACCCCACAAACTTCTTGCTATATAACTCAACTCAGGCTTGCCTATCCTTGAGGTCTTCCTTCGCCTACCACCTGCACACTGGGATTACAAGTGTATGTCACCACACCTGACTTAAGGCAGTTATATCTAGTCCTCGGGGATGGGAAGTAGCTATTAAAAGGAAACCCAAAATGAAAAAAAGATGACATCTGTCTCAAGTTCAGATGGGAGTCTGACACTGTCATCTTGGATGGTCGTCTTTCAGTTTCTAATAAGTAAGTTTAAGTATATAAGCAAGCAAAGAATAGCAAAGAAAAGACAAAACACCACCAAACAGAAGTTTACACCCAGCAGAGACAACCTGAGTAGCCTGACTGAGAGCAAACAGAGGTAACATCATCAAATCAGGAGCTTATAACCATCTAGCGCAGTGGTTCTCAACCTCCCTAATGCTACCCTTTAATACAGTTCTTTATGCTCTGGTGACCATCAGCCATAAAACTGTTTTTGTTACTACCTCATAACTGTAATTTTGTTATTTTGCAGCGTCAGTTTCTGATATGCTGCGTATCTGATATTAGACCCACAGGTTGAGAACTACTGATCTAGCAGAAACTAATGAGGAAACTTCAGCTGGAGCTCCCAACTGAGCCTTCTTTCCATGGATGAGCTTCCCATGGCTGAATTCCCAAACCTCGTGTTCCCACTGCAGGGCATTTTTAATGAAGGCATAAACCTCTGCTTGAAATGGGCTACTATCAGGCAGTGAAAGCGTGCACCTTTAATCCTAGCACACAAGAGGGAGATGCAAGCAGATCTCCGAGTTTGAGGCCAGCCTGTTCTACAGAGGGAGTTCCAGGACAACCAGGATTGCACAGAGAAACCCTGTCTTTAAAAGGCAAAAATAAAAAGAAATGGGTTACCTTCTAGTTTTGGGGAGGTTTTTTTTTCCTTTTAGTCTTTTGAGACAAGGTTGTCTGTAGCTTTGGAGCCTGCCTCTGCCTCCCAAGTGCTGGGATTAAAGGCGAGCACCACCGCTGCCGCCACCACCACCACTAGGCCCCTTCTAGTTGTTTTTAAGGACAATTGTTTTTAGTACCGTTAGCTGCTTGCTGTTTGTCTTTTTCACTGTTACAATTAGAGGACCAGCCTGCCACAGAACACATACTTTTTTTTTTTTTGGTTTTTAACAGAGACAGGGTTTCTCTGTGGCTTTGGAGCCTGTCCTGGAACTTGCTCTGTAGACCAGGCTGACTTCAAACTCACAGAGATCCACCTGCCTCTGCCTTCCTAGTGCTGGGATTAAAGATGTGTGCCACCAATGCCCGGCTCAGAACATGTAGATTTTAAAGGACACTGATACAAACACATTGGTCTGAAATAGGGTGGAAACCCAACTCCAGAGCCAGTTTTTCAAACAGCACATGACAATTTACCAGTATAAAGTACATGACAGCTGCTCCCATGTTCCTCTAGACGGCTTAGGTAGTTTTCATGGCATTAAAACTCTGAATCACTAAAGTGATTGGTAATTTCTATAAATCTTGTCTAACACACAAAAACAGATTAGGTAAAACTAAGAACACTTGTGCTGTGAAATACTATCATATCAAGTTCTTAGATTAGAAAATTAGCAAATGCAGTAAGTTATAATACTAACCTTTTTAACTTCTCGTTTGGCTATGACTGGTCCACTTTTATTACTGGAAACAGAAACAGCTTTCTCTTTCGTATACCCGTCTGTATTTACCACAAAACCAGCTTCAGTACCTGTTATAGAACTGGAGATGGGAGTGTCAAGACAAACAAAAGGTAAATACCCACAGCAGTACTTTCTTCTACATAAATTTCTTCTTCAGAGCTAGCCTTACCTGGGCTGGTAATGCTGTAATCCCTGCACTTGTGTGGCAAGATACTGGGGTAACTCCCAAGTTACTTCATTTGTTTGTGTGTTCCAATAATAATAGCAACCTGTGTTCTCGTCCCAGACTTCTTGCCAATCTCCCATCTCAATTTCCACTGTAGGAAAACAAAAAAATATTTTTAAGTGTAAACTGTGTGTGTGTGCGTGTGGTGTATATTCCATATATATAGTCTTGACTTTTATGCCAAGACAGCTGTTAAAAGTTGACAACTTAACACAGGGTTCTCAAATCTGTGTTGTGGAGTTTAACAACATCCCTAGCATATACCACTAGAGTTTGAGGCCAGCCTGGTCTATAGAACAAGTTCCAGGATAAGCTCCAATGCTACACCGAGAAACCCTGTCTCAAACAAACAAACAAAAAAATAACATAGAATTCTACTTTTGTGCACAGAATTAAAAGCTGTGTGATACTAAAAAAAAAAAAAAGTATTCTGAACTCTCAAAAGTTTTCAAAGCCAGGTGTTGGTGGCACACACCTTTAATCCCAGCACTTGGGAGTCAGAGGCAGGCGGATCTCTGTGAGTTTGAGACCAGCCTGATCTACCGAGCAAATTCCAGGACAGGCTCCAAAACAATACAGAGAAACCCTGTCTCGAAAAACAAAACAAAAGTTTTCAAAACAATGGCTTTTATTACTTACCTGGCACAATCGGCTTCTAGAAAAGACCATCACCCTATCTACTAGCTTCCTAATACTACATTTAAAGGCCAGAATTCCAAGTCCTAGAGCTAAAGCATCTGGCTTCTTGAAACAGGGACAATACTTACCTCCTGCTAGTGAACACTGAGTATCATAATGCCACCCTGGTGTCTGGGCTGGGTCTGTTCCATTTGAAGAGGCGGAAGAAAGGGCAGGTGTTGTTGCTTCCTTTGGTTCTGGTCGAGGTGGAGTTGGAAGTGGAGCAGAAGCTACCACAGAAGCTGCAGGCTGAGGTGCTGTTATGGCATCAATCTCCTATAGAATAAAAACAGCAATAAATGATTGACATGCTGCTTACACCTCAAATCCCTGGGAAGGCAGAAGTAGGACAACTGCAGGTTCAAAACCAGCCTGGTCTACACCAGGACAGCCAGGGCTACAAAAATAGTATTTCAAAACAAACATGCAAACGAAAGCATCACTAACCGCTAGGAAGTTGGCCAGCGTACTATCAATGTCAGTTGACTGGTTTCCATTTGGCTCTTTGGATTGTGCTGTTTTTTCAGAAACATCGCTCTCATCATCATCACTGTCAGCATAAGCACCAAGTAAGCACAGACCTCCTAAAAATAAAAAGGGAAACACTAGTAACATCAACACCAATATATTCTAAGAAATATTTAAAACACACAGGGGCTAGAGATATACATTAGCAGTTAATAGCACTTTAAGGATACTAGAGCGTTCTCCCTTTTATTTATTAGGTACGGTTTGCATATATATATATATTTGGATTCACATGCACATCTGTGCATAGAGACCTAAACAGGGTCTCTTATTAAACCTGGAGCTTGCTGTTTCAGCTAGCCTGACTACCCAGCTTGTTCTAAGGATTCCAACTCCTCACAGAAATTACAGGCAAGCTACTATTCCCACCCAATTTTCAAAAGTTCTGGGTATTCCAACTTTGGACCTCCTGCCTTTGCTAAGTGACATCCCCAGCCAAACCATGTGGTTTTTCTTTTTTCTTTTTCATTTTTATTACTTTATTGTGTGTACAAGTATTTTTGCTACATTTACATATTGGTATTTGGCATGCCTAGTGCCCTCACAGAAGCCAGAAAGTATTGTATCCCCTGGAACTGGAGTTTCAGACAATTGTAAGCCACTAACTATGTGGATACTGAGAATCATACCCAAATCCTCTGGAAGAGCAGCCAATGTTTTTAATCCCCCACCCATCTCTGCAGCCCCAATCACATGGCTCTTTAATCAAAGAGTTAGCATTTCATTTATTTACAAATTAGAACTTAATTTCAAAAATTAGGACTAGGATTACAGCTCAGTTGAAAAACAAATATTTACCTGGATTCAATTCTAATAATACACACATACCCACCCACCCCATGCTGGGCACGGTGGCATAAGCATGTAGTCTCAGCACAAAGGAAACCGAGGCAAGATGATAATAAAAGCTGGGCATGATGACACACGTCTTAAATACCAGCACTCAGGAAGGCCAACTGATCTCTGAATTTCAGGACAGTGTGGTTTACATAAAGAGTTCTTAGACAACCAAGGCTAGTGAGATCCTGTCTCAAAAACAAAACAAAACACCAAAAAGGGCAAGAGGGAGGGGCGCAAATACAAAGTCTTTATGTGTGAAACTCTCTAAAGTAAAAGATTAAAAAAATACTAAGACCACAAACAATGACATTAAGCCACCACAGATATAAATTATAATATTCCTTAAGGGGTCAGGCCTAGTGGCACACACCTATAATCATAGCACCTAGTTCAAAGTCAGCCTGGACTACACAGCAAGTTCCAGGCCAGCCAGAGCTACACAATGTGACCCCCACCAAATCCTTCAAGATAATAAAGTCAATCTATACATACTTGATAACCTCCCCCAAAATATACCACGGATCACTGAACCTCACTTTTTCAAAGTAACAAAATTTGGTTATTACATATCTATTCAAGCCAGATGTTGTACATTTCTGTTATCCCGGCACTTAGGAACTAAAACGGGACTGAACTTTGGGGTCAAGGATGGACTACCAGTGACTTCTAGACCACTCTCAACTCTATATGGTAGTCCTGTCTCAAAAGTTAAAATATCTCAAATACCTAAGCCGATCAAAGCATAGCAGTTTAGACAGATTTTCTAAGTATAAACAAAGCAATTAATGATTACTTCTCAAAATGAAAGGTGCATGGACTAAAGAGCATTAAGACAAATATAACTGGGTTGGGTATAGTCCTATCACATGGGAGGCAAAGACAGGCAGATCTGAGACCAGCCAGGGCTACCAAAACGAGAAACTCTCTCAAACCAAACCATCAAACAAACAAACCAAACCAAAAAAAAAAAAAAAAAAAAAGGTTAACAATTTTGGTTTTTTGAGACAGGGTTTCTCTGTGTGGCTTTTGGAGGCTGTCCTAGAACTAGCTGTTGTAGACTAGGTTAGTCTCAAACTCCCAGAGATCCGCCTGCCGGGCCTTGCATCTTTGAGGCAAATAAATACTCTACCACAACCCCAACCCCAGAAACACTTAAATTGCTTTTTATGGGAAATAGTAAATTAGCAACACATACAACCATCCAACAGACAATGCAGGCACACACTCGACTTCAACTTAATGAAAGATATTGTAGAGAAGAGGTAAAAGAACAACAAAAACCTGTACCTGTTGCCTTAACGGCTGTGGGTCTGGTGGTCATGACTGGTTTGGGAGGGTTCTGAACAACTCTGGGGACCTCCACCACCACTTCCTGGTCATCTGTGTTTGAAATGAACAAAAGGAACCGGGAGTGAGTCGGTGGACCAGAGAAAACGCTAGAGGCAAAAATCAAAATTTGACCTTTCAGGCCTGGATTTCATCAACTTATAAAACCAGTGTGTATCACTGGTCCAAGTTAGGGGGATGAAAAACAAGCTGATCTAGACTCTTCCATTCATTTAGTGACATCGACAGTAATTACGTGAACATTGTATGAAATGGCATCCGCAATACTTAACAATCAAAATGCATAAATCAATCTGTAGCTTTCCACACATTATGTCCTTCCTACTTGATAATGGTACAGCTTTTCCCGCATCTACCCCATGTAGTAATTGTTACTCCTAACACAAATACAGTTGCAGGGAAACCCACAGGGTTTGTTCCTTTGCTGCAAGTCGTGGGTACCGATGCTTTGTCTGGCATAAAGAAAAAAAAAGGGTTTGTTCCCTTCTAAAGAGTGGCTGTCTCAATTTCAACAAAACCGAAACCGAGTGTGACAAGCAGAGAAGGCTAGGCTCAATTGCTTCAATGCTCGCACGTGGAAATTGCCCTCCACCCTCTTCGTTATCAAGATCGTAGGGGGTCATGTGGGAGACATTTGGGGTGCCAGGCTTCGGTGGATTGCACAGGTTCCCGGGGGGAAACTCCTGCACCCGCAATGGCGCCTCAGATGAGCCTGGCCGGGTCTTCCGCTGCCCAGAGTCCACGGTCGCAGTCCGGCGGATTCCAGGTCCCAGGCGTACCTCGCCCGCCAGGGTCACTCCTCCTCAAAGACACCCGGGAGGCCTAGGCCGCAAGCCCCGTGCTCAAGTTTCGGACATCCCAAATACAGGCAGAGGCACCTCGCGCGCCCTTACCTTCCGAAGGCGAGTCCTCTGGAGCAGCAGTGGCAGGCACCGAGGGCGACGCCGCGGCCGTCGCCGCCGCAGCCGCCGGGGCTGACTGGTTGGTCGCCGCTGCGGTCGAGTCAGCCTCGGGATCCGGATCGGGGTCGGGATCCCGGCCAGGCGTGCTGCTCCGAGGACCCGGTGGAGAGAGCTGCAGGATGGGCCTGCGGCCGGGTACCGCCCGGGACTTCTTCCCCATCGCGAGCCCGAGCGCGAGCAGCGAGCGTCGGCAGTCAGGAGGGGCGGGCGCACGGGGCCCCGGTGCGTAATCAATATTCATGGACCACGGCACCGCCTCCCGAGGAGATCCGCTTCTAACCGGCACGGTGCGGAGGGCTTGCGCATGCGCCCTCCGCCCGGGCGCCTTCACGGACGCTCCGCCCCATCCACGGGAGGGTGGGCTTTGTTCAGGGAAACGGCGATTGGCTGTTTTGACTTGAGTAGGAACAGGTAGCCAATGGCAAAGAGAAAAGACGGGACGTCGAGCCAATAGAGCGGAAGGGCCCGCGACTTGTGCGACTTCCTCCAGAAGTTAGGGTTTCGCCCATGCGCTGTTAGCCGAGTGTGTTCTTTAGCGCTTTGTCCGCCATCTTGTGGCTATTTTCAGCTGTTTGTCACTTAGGAAGGTAAAGATACATTTCACCCTTCTGCAAGGTTCCCTAGATTACTGTGGCTTCTTTTTGGTGTAGTTTTAAACAACAGTTATGATGCTGGGTGTTTATAACTCTGTAGACTCTTAAGACGCAAATACGATGTGATTAGTAGGGAAAAATGACTGGACCTTGAAAACGACCAAACTATTCGTGTGGGCTACAGAAATCTTACCTAATCCTGCTTTATTAGTCTTCCGAAAACACTCCTTTCTGCCCTGTTTGCAAATCCTCCACTTGTGGTTATTAGAGGAAAAACCTTGAGACTGGGGACGTTTAGCTCTTTAAAGTCTGAGTCTTGTTTGCCTGCAGAAGTGACCTCCCGATCCCTAGAGGCAGGTGACGTCCTGAGCAACTAATGTTCTCCCAGAGATAGTGGCCAAGCAAGATAATGCTGATTTTTTTTTCCCAGAACTCACTCATAGCATTCCTGGTGGCTTCTACACATATAACTAGTGACACCTAGTCTATAAGGTGCACTGTACTACAGGAGAGCTACTGAAGTGATCTCAGTACTAGCAGAAGTAGTTGTTATGGTTCAAGTCTATTTCAGTGGAGACTGAGGTAGGAGGATCACTACAAGTGAGTCCAGCGAGATATGCATAATACTAGATCTTGCACCTACCGAGTGAGACATTGTCTTAAAGATAATAATATCAGCTGGGGGAGGGTGGCGCACACCTTTAATCCCAGCACCAAGAATGCACGTGATGCACATGTGTACATGCAGGTGAAACACATACACAGGAAACAATTCTAAAATCCTACTTACACTAGCAAAGCTGAGAGGTCATACCTCTTTCATCAGTATTTTGAGAAATAAAGCCCCAAGAACTTCTTGATTGTAGGCCAGAAATTACAGTGGCAATGCAGTGACTCACTTGAAAAGCTAAAAGCTAAAAATCAATCCTGGGGGTGACAGGGACCAAATGGAGACACTCAACAGAAGCAGCATGGATATGGTAATAGACTATGATCAGAAGACTGACTTCATGGAGGTTTACAGCGTTCGCCATAGACCCACATGAATCATGGTATTCCCACGAGGAAGCCGACTATATTTTTTACCTGTCTAAGTACAAGTCTTTCAAAGTCAATAGAAGTCATAAGAACAGAGAATTGTAGGCCCTCTGTCAATACTCAGACCTTTATCCTTTCTGAAGATGGTATTTGACTCAATCTCCCATCCATTTCTCCCACCTCAAATCCATCCTTTACTCTGATTGCCATAACTACTGTATCACATGACAAAACTTACTCCCCCAGGCTCAGTGCAGACAAGACCTTTCTTTGTGCCTCACTGTCAAGGCCCTCCATGGCACTTGGCAGTAGTGTGGATACCCATCTCCTTTTTTTTTTTTTTTTTTTTCGAGACACAGTTTCTCTGTATTGTTTTGGAGCCTGTCCTGGAATTCACCTGTAGCCCAGGCTGGCCTCAAACTCACTGAGTTTAAGAAATAACTTGTGGAATGCATTTTTATAACCACAGGCTAATCAGGTTCCTACCCAATCACACTAAAATTATGTAACATTAATTATTTGCTGTGAATGTAGAATTATATTTTATTTGTATAACATTACAGGGTATATATCTTAATTTTGGGTGCATGAGCTAATCAGTTGTCAAATGCAACAACAGTAACCTGATTTTTAAAAAATTAATATGGGGGGCTGGAGAGATGGCTCAGCGGTTAAGAGCACTGACTGTTCTTCCAGAGGTCCTGAGTTCAATTCCTGGCTACCACATGGTGGCTCACAACCACCTTGAATGAGATCTGGTGCCCTCCGCTGGCATGCAGACAGAAGGCTATATACACAATAAATAAATAAAATATTTTTTAAAAATTAATATGTTGGCCAGATTGTGGTGGCAAACACCTTTAATCCCAGCACTCGGGAGGCAGAGGCAGATGGATCTGTGTGAGTTCCAGACCAGCCTGGTCTATAAGAGCAAGTTCCAGGACAGCCTCCAAAGCTACACAGAGAAACCCTGCCTCAAAAAAACAATAAAAAACTTAATTTGTTTCTTGTGTTTATCAAGCATACTTATGGAACATGAGAGGCATTGGCAAATGTTATAAAATGCACAAACTTGAGTAGATGAATGAATGAATATATACAAACTTGAACTAAATTACAAGGTTGTCTTCCTTTTCTTACCTATGGATAAATATATCAGGAAAACACAAAAGTACTTGAGATTCAACTCACTCCATTTAGAATAGCTAGCATCAAGAAAACAAATGCCAGCAAATGCTCATGAGGCCGGGCATTGGTGGGGCATACCTTTAACCCAGCACTCAGGAGGCAGAGGCAGGTGGATCTCTGTGAGTTTGAGGCCAGCCTGGTCTACAAGAGCTAGTTCCAGGACAGTTTCCAAAGCAATACAGAGAAATCCTGTCTCGGAAAAGCAAAACAAAAAAACAAACAAATAAATAAATAAAAAACAAAACCAATAAATAAATAAATAAAATAAAGGAACGGATAGTCAGCTATTTTGAAGGTGTTAGCAATTTTCTGATTTATTTCTTTGGAATAATGACAATAAAATACGCTAACTGCATATTCTGTTTTTAAAAAATGTATTACATTGGAAAACAGACAGGTGGATCCCTAGAATTCAAGCCTGGTCTACATAGCAAGTTCCAGACTAGCTGGGAATACACACTGAGACCCTGTCTAAAAGAAAAAAAGCACGTGTGTGTGTGTGTGTGTGTGTGTCTGTGTGTGTGTGTGTGTGGTGTGTGTGTCTGTGTGTGTGTGTGTGTGTGTAGGTCATGACACTAGAAGGGGAACTATGAAAGGACAAAGAGGTCTGAAGGTGGGGGTAGAAAGAGGTTAGTGGAATATATATGACATGAAAGCAGAAGAGGGTTACTAGGGAAGGAAAGGGAGTCGATGGTTTGAGGAGAGATGATGAGAAGGAAAGAGTTAACAAAACGTAACGAAATGAAATTCATTACTCAGAATGCTAATTTTAAATCTAAAAACATGTGACAAGTGAAAGGTTTGAACATCATTTGATGTTGCCTCTACATTGCCTCTAATTTTTTTTTCTGCTTTTCATTATGTGTGCGTATATGCAGGTGACCTTGGAGTCCAGAAGCAGTAGATTCTGGAATTATAGGCAGTTGTTAGTTACTTGTTGTGGGTATTAGGAACCAAATTAAAGTCCTTGCAAGAGCAGTGCATGCTTGTTTGAGACAAGGTGTCCTTGTATAGTCCTGGCTGTCCCGGACTTCACTTTGAAGACCAGCCTGGCCTCGAATTTAGAGGTCTGCCCCTGTCTGTCTGACCCCAGAGTGTTGAGATTAAAGACATGTGCCACCACACCCAAGTGCAGTACAGGCTCATTAACTGTTAACCCATATGCCTCCCCTATTGTCTTTAAACATATTTTCACATACATTTAGTCATAGTCACTTGATAGGTGGTCTTTACTATTTGGTAGTTTTGAGAGTCTAGCTTCCTGAACCTATTGAGCTTTGCCTTTTAATTCACTGGCAAAGATGGACCATTCACAGAAGAGCCGATTCAACAGGGTAGGGTGAAATTTCATGACTGTATTGATTTAGCTAAGTGTAATTATTTATTGTTTCACCTCAAAGTGGGTATTCTTTGGTACAACTCAATCCTGGCCACCTGAAATTAGCACCAGACTCTAGGTTGAGGGGTTCAGATTTCAGGAATGCCCGAACTTGACTGGCTACCAATAGAATCACTGGAGAACAGTTCAGCAAAGCTCTATACTTATCACTACTATGGTATTATTCATCGGATTGCTGATAGGGTGAGATGGGGGACCAAAAGAGGGGGGAATCATGGCTTCCATTCAGCCTCCCTCTACAGCCAGAGTGGGTCAGTCTCCCAGGTTACCATGTGGGAAGCTCCATCTTGTTAATTTTCTTTTAAGGGTCTTGGTTTCAAAGGCATGATTGGTCAACTTGCTGGCCACAAGATTGGCCCCAGACCTCATTCTTACTGGGAAGTGGGGCTGGTCCAAAGTTCCTACCCTCTAATCTTGTGGTTGTCTTCTGGAGAACAGCTCCATTTCAGAAGCTAGTTGGGAACTTACCACGCCTCAGCTTATTAAGCAAATTCCCATAGCTCAGGAAATTCCAAAGGTTTATGAAGTTGTATGCCAGGAGCCAAGGACAAAGACCAGATTACTTATAATACCACATTATTTGACTGCACATGTTTTATGGAAGTTCATTTGAACCATGAAGCTTGGTGTATTGAAAGAAATACCTATATTCAGTCCATAGGTCATTTGAACAATAAATTGGCTTTTTACTTATGAAGTTCTGAGTAGACATAATGGAAGGTTAATCATGGCTTATTTATACTCGAGTCTTTAATGTTCAGGTGTGTGAGTGAAGAATACAGTAATATAGGAGCATCTGTGGTTTTAGGTACCATGATTGGGAAGAAGAGGGTAGATTAAAGGAAACTTGAAGTTTCTGTGATGGGGCTGGAGAGATGGGTTAGTGGTGAAAAGCTCTTGCATCCCAGGCTTGATTCCCGGCACACACATAGTGGCTCACCACCATCCTTAACTCCAATTCCAGGGGTTCTGATGCCCCATTCTGGCACTATGGTCACCAGGGACACACATGGTGAATGAACATACAGTCAGGCAAAACACTCATAAATATTTAAAACCAGAAATTTCTATAATATAAATTATGTGCTAATGGAAAGTGTGTCAGACTGAGGTAATCTACCTTTATTCTCTTATCTACACTGTGTTCATGGATACTTTTCTTTGCGCTATTTAAACATAAATGCCATCTATATTCACTTGAGAGGAGTGTTGGTGTCTGCAATAGGCTGAGAACTAGGAGGGGAGTCTGTCAATCTGCCTGATGCCACTCCGCCCCCCCCCACGCCAGTTCTGCTGTGCTGGAGATTACTGTATTCAGGTTTTAAGGTTTTTTTTTTTCTTTTTTTTTCTTTTTTTTCCAGACAGGGTTTCTCTGTGTAGCCCTAGCTGTCCTGGAACTAGCTCTTGTAGACCAGGCTGGCCTGGAACTCACAGAGATCCTCCTGCCTCTGCCTCCCTAGTGCTGGAATTAAGGCGTGTGCTGCCGCCACCACCCCACCCAGCAGGTTTTAAACTTTTTTTTTTAATCACAAGTCTTTTATTGAAGTATTTTCTCTTGTTGCTTCTTAACTAGCTGGGCACTCCATGACACCACTGTTGATGTCATCAATGATGTCATGAGGGTGTCGGCCATCCACATTGCAGCCCACAGACTGTGCAGTACCCAGGATCTCTTTAATAGTTCCAGAAAGTTCTCTGGCTAAAGATCGGTGTCGCATCTGTCGGGCACTGCCAACAATCTCATCAAAAGTGATGTTTCCACTGTGTTTAATGTTCTTCTGCTTCTTTCTGTCTCGTGGTGGCTCCTTGAGGGCTTTAATGATCAGGGCGGAGACTGAGGGCACCACCTCAATCTGGGCCTGTCTGTTCTGGATGGTCAGCTTCACCGTGATCCTCAGGCCTTTCCAGTCACCGGTAGCCTTGGCAATGTCGTCACCAACTTTCTTCGGGGACAGACCCAGGGGACCGATCTTGGGGGCCAAGGCGGACGTGGCGCCGACCTCACCTCCGGTGCACCTCAAGTAAACGACTTTGACCTCGTTGGGGTCGAACTTGGGCAGCATGGTGGAGGCGGCTGGTGTCGGATGAACTTGGATTCGGGACGACCGAGGAAAGTTGTACTGTTGCCTCCTCCGAGCCGAAAGCCGAAAAGCTAAACTTTTTTTTTTTAAAGATTTATTTATTTGTTTGTGCTTATGAGTACTTGATCTGTGCATACCTTTACACCAGAAGAGGGAATCAGATCCCATGTGAGCCAGCATGTGGTTGGTGGGAATTGAACTCAGGGCCTTTGTAAGAGCAGCCAGTGCTCTTAACCTCTGAGCCATCTCTCCAGCCCCAGGTTTTAAACTTTTGTTCTGCTCAATAGACTTTACAGGAGACAATTGGTTTGGGGTTAGCTCCTGTGATAGGCCTGACATACCAAACAAAACTGGAGTCACTCAGGCTTAACATTCCACATCACCAATCTGAAACGAATTTATCTGACTTTAAAGGCAGCAGAGAATGAGATAGTAGCTAGCCTGAACAAGTACCCTGGGCTTTAATGTGCACGAGGCAAACAGCTTTGAACAAACAAGTTGCTTATCGTTGTTTAAAAATCCTTTTTATTTTTGCCCCATGTGTGGAGGTCAGAGAACTTGCAGGTTGGTTCTCTTGTTCCACCATATAGGGCTTGGGGATCAAACTCAGGTCACTATGCTTGGCAGAAAACACCTTTTCCAACTGAGCCATCTCGCTGGGTCCCTCTCTGTCACTAAAAATTAGTATTGGCTCAGCTCAAATAACATATTTTTGTCTATGTATGTATGTGTGTGTTCCTCTGCAGGTGGGTATACTTACATATATACCTCAGGTGTCACTCCACAGGAGCTGTCTTTTTTTTTTTGGTTATGATGATTTTTCCTGGCCTGGATCTCAGCAAGTAGGACAGCCTGGCTGGCCAAGCACCCTGGGGATCTTCATCTCTGTCCTCCAGCATGAGGATTACAAACATATGACCATGCCTAGCTTTTACAAACCTGGGCTCTGGGGGATTGGACTCAGGTCCTCGAGCGTGTACTTTACTGACATAACTCTCTCCAGTCACAGAATATTTTATAAAATGAGGTGTTACTTGACTTAGTAATTCCCAATAGCCAATTAATGACTTCAAGCTGGGGTTAAAACTTGGGATACAGCCCAGTTGGTAGAGTGCTTGACTAGTATACACAGAGACCTGGGCTAGATCCCATATTGTGTAAGTTGGGACTTAAACATTTATGCATTAAGTAGTTTATAACTAATCCTAGCATTTTAGAGGCAGAGGCAAGAGGATCAGAAATTCATGATCATTTTTGGCTACAGTGAGTACAAGGCCAGCCTGAGATATGTGAAATCCTATGTGGGGAAAATGGAAAAAAGGATCTTTAAAGCACATTCATAATTTTTTGTTTTAGATGGTCTCACTGTGTAGCTCTGGTTGTCTTGGGACACCTGCCTGCCTCTGTCATATATGTACAGATGGCTTTAGGTTCCCTAGAACTGGAGTTAAGAGCTGGTTGTGTTGAGGTTGATGGTGCTGGGTATTGAACTCTTGTCCCTCGGAAGAGCAGGAAACAGCTGAGCCATCTCTGCAAATCTATAATTTTGATTTTTTGACATTTGCTTATCTCTACATGCTCAGTTAAGTTTTAGGAAACAATGTAGCCAGGACTTTGAGAAGTACTGAGCAGCTAACTAGAGGGAGTCAGAATAGACAAGGGCTGGTACTGAACTGGTGACAACTGATCTCAAGGGTATTTTTGAAACATTATTTTTTTGAGACAGGGTCTCTCTATATATAGCTCTGCTGTCCTAGAACGCAATATGAAGACAAGATTGGCCTTAGACTCAAGAGAGATCTGCCTGTCTCTGCCTCCTGTATGTGAGTGCTAGTATTAAAGGTTGTGTGCCACTTTGACTAGCAGACCCCAAAGGTTCTTAAACAGCTAGGACTCAGTGAGAAGGGCTGGCAGAGGGGGGAAATACTAAAATAGCTTTGTAAAGCAATTTTTTGCAGTTACAATAACGGCAGTAATATACTTGGTAAAAATTATCAATATTAAATAAAGTGCTGGGAATTGAGGGCCTTGGGCCTGCTAGGCGATATTCTATCACTGAGCTACACTCTTAGCCCAACAGAACCTTTAAAAAAAACCTAATTTTTTAAAAATTATTTTTAGCTATTTATGTGTGGGATGTGTGCAGGTGCAGGTGTCAGTGGAGTTCAGATGAGGGCGTCAAATCCCCTGAAGCTGGTGTCACAGGTGGTTGTGAGCTGCCTGCCCAACATGGGATTCAAATTTGGGTCCTGTGGAAGAGTGGTAAGCCTACTTAACCACTGAGCCATCTCTCTAGACCCTCAGGGAATCTTTTTTTTTTTAAAGATTTATTTATTTATTACATATACAGAGTTCTGCATACATGCCAGAAGAGGGCACCAGATTGAATTGTAGATGGCTGTGAGCCACCATGTGGTTGTTGGGAATTCAACTCAGGACCTCTGGAAGAGCAGTCAGTGCTCTTAACCTCTGAGCCACCTCTCCAGCCCGGGAATCTTTTTTTTTTTTTTTTTAAGAATATTTGTTATGTATGCAGTGTTCTGCCTGCACACCAGAAGAGGTCTTCATTATAGATGGTTATGAGCCACTGTGTGGTTGCTGGGAGTTGACTTCTAGAAGAGCAGCCAGCACTCCTAACCCGAGGGAACCTTTTAAACAATACACGTGACAGAAAAATCACCAGAGTAGGAAAAAACAAGGAATGGTCATATTACTATGGATGACTGAGATACCACAGGGTGCAGTAAACACAAACACAGGCCCAAAGCGGCATACAAACTGAAGTGAGTGAGGCAAGTAGAAATAAATGGAAGGGTGAGCAGGACTGGCTTTGCCATGGGGATGAGATCTCAGCCCAAACATTAGCTTAGGAAACGCTGGCCAGTGCTCCATGAACTGCTGCTGTGGAAGCACTGCTTGGATCAGCAACCCCATCCATCCCCACCAAAGTCCTGATGCAGCACCAGCATCCTCCTGCTTGTGGCTTGTCAGACATGGCCACCACGGGGTATGGTACTTTTCAAACTGTGACTACATGATCATAGTTGAGTATGTATACATAAATGGGTCAATGCCTTCCTTGTTCTAGCGAAAAGACAGGTTAGAAAGCTGGGGGGGGGGGTAGGGCCAATCCTAACACCTCATATTAAGCATTGTAGAGCTAAAAACTATGTAACACAAATAGGTTGTTGACAGTATAAATTCTTTGTTTTTTTTTTTTTTTTTGAGACAGGGTTTCTCTGTGTAACAAGTCCTGGCTGTTCTGAAACTCTCTTTATAGACTAGACTGGCCTCGAACTCACAGAGATTCATCTGCTTCTGCCTCTCAAGTGTTGGGATTAAAGGTGTGCAACATCACTGCCCGGTGATAGTGTAAATTCTAAAGGCTATGAAAAACATGAAAGTCAAGGGATATTGATTCACACAAATAGTATAGAGACTGTTTCCTAAAAAGATAAATCTTAATATACAGAATAAAATCAAAGGATATTTTTATTGTTTTTTTTTTTTACCTTTCCCAAAGTTTGTATGCATAAATGTTTCGGATTCTGATCAGTAAAATTCTATTTTGGTCCAATATGTTATCAGACTAACTGTATGATCAAGTCCAGCTTGATTATTATAAATCACATAAATTAATTCACTTTGAAAATGAAAATCTGTTTCTTTTATAGATGATGGACATTATTTTTTTTTCTGAGGTTTACTCAGCTTTAGCCTTACAGCCAGACTCAAAATATATTTTCCTTAAAAAGTCAGTCATAATTTATACTTAACCTAGGCAAATTACTTAATACTTTATTGATGGTCATATGAAAAACTCTACAATAAATAATGAAAAGAGTATGCAAAACCACTAATCTTTGTTTGTAATACAGAAAATACATGTTAGTTCTGGACCAAAACAATCCCACTGAAATACAAAAAAAAAAAAAAAAAATTAAGAGATATGCTGAGAATATTTGGTGGCTGGTTATAACAAGCCAACAACTATTAGGTATTATGGAAAGTGAAGGTGAGTTTTCATTTACAGATATAGGATGTCTTCGGTAGTTTAAAAAAATATAAACTCTGAAAAAGCTTGAGAATCATGTACAAAAGCAGCCGTTGGAGAGGAAGGTTGAAAACCAGAAACCGTGACAGCACCACCAGCAAGCACGGGGCCGGTCCCGACTCTCTTGTTCTCTTATCTTGTATAGAATGCAGGCTCAAGTGCCGTACACATCGTTTACAGTTATAAAAACTGGCCTTGAGCACAGGGTTTCTGTGGAGTAGTCTTAAGCCCTAAGAGGCACCAATCGGTTACAAAGGCTGAGTAGCTATCCAGATCACAAGTCCCGACGGTATAATAAATCCCGTGTTGCCTTGTCAACTTTTTGCTGGTAGTCTTCTAGTTTGTCAAGAATTTTCTGGGATAGCTGTAAGGGAAAAGAAAGAAGTCATTACACAGAATAACTTGAAGAGTGAAGACTGAATCACACTGACTTTTAGCAACCAGAGTGTACCAATTAGAGATGTTGGCGGCTCTGCTTCATTTAGCGCAGAAGTCTGTTCTGTGATTCTACAGTCAGAACTGGTTCTTCCTGGATATATGTAATCATCATTCCTGTTTTTTCATGGATTTTCTAAATATGCAAACCACTTTTGTGTTTGTGGAACTCAAATCCTTATGTACACTAGGTGATGGCTCTACTACTGAGCTAGGCAATCTCTAACTCAGTTAGATCACTGTGTATGTTTGTATGTGGTTTCCATGTGTATGTACACGTATGTATTCATTGATTTACAAGACAAGGTTTCATTGTGTATTCTGCTTTCTTTGCCCAAGTGCAAGCACACCAGTTTTGTTGTTGTTTTGTTTTGAGACAAGGTCTTAGTACACAGCCCTGACTGGCCAGGATCTCACTATGTAGACCAAGCTGGCCTTAATGAACAGAGTTCCTCCTGGGTAAAAGTTGTGCACTATGATGCCTTGTTTATGAAAACGTGACCTCAAAGTCATGATTCTTCTGCCTTTTTTTCACTATAGCCTACCGTTATGTTCTACCACAACAGGCCATGTCAGTATTTTATTTTTTTCCCCCTTTTTTGAGATAGGATCTCACTAAGTAGTTCTGGCTGTCCTGGAACTTACTCTGTAGACCAGGTTGGCCATGAACTCAGAGATCTGCCTGCCTCTGCCTCCTGAGTTCTGGGATTATGTGTAACGAAAGAAGTACTAGCTCTTTTCCCAGAATGAGACATTACATTTGATTTAACTAGTCCATTAGCTCCGTAGTAAATGTAGGACAAATATTTACTATATTTATTTAAATTGATAGATCCAACTAATGATAATGAATTTTCAGGGCTATTTCCTTCCTGCTTAATCAATACTGTAAAAGCAGTTTAGGCTGGGCATTGGTAGTGTGCACCTTTAATCCCAGCACTTGGGAGGCAGGTGGATCTCTGTGAATTTGAAGCCAGCCTGGTCAGAGCAATTTCCAGTACTGCTAGAGCTGTTACACAGAAAAATTCTGTCTTGAAACAAAATAAGTTTAGGTCTAGATAGACCCCAAAAAACAGTTTAGGTCTAGATACAGCGGCACATGCTTATAATCCAGCACTTGGGAAGCTGAGGCTAGAAAATCATGAATTTGAGAGCAGAACATCCCTAGCACATCCCAAAACAAAAGGGGGGTACAACAAAAACAAAGCAAGGAATTCATACTCTGAACCAGTCTTTCACTCATATTGCTAAGATGCCATTTTTGTATGCACCAGGCTAAGATCAAGGGATTTAACCCCCTCCCCCCAGAGTGTTTCTCTGTATTGCTTTGGAACCTGTCCTGGAACTTGCTCTGTAGACCAGGTTGGCCTAGAACTCACAAAGATCCGCCTGCTGCTGTGTGCTGGGATTAAAAAGGCGTGCACCACCAACACCTGGCAGGACTGATTTCTTGCCTCAGCTCCAGTAGCTAGGACTACAGGTGTGTGCTACTGTAATTAGTTTATAACCATATTTTGTGAGTTCTTGGGCAGACACTTTAGTAAACAAAAGTCATCTTTATAAGACTGAGAAAGCAAAAACTAGTATTTTTTTTTTGTATTTACTTTTTAGGTAAGCTGTAGCTAGTATGGGTTCCAGAACACATTGCTGTTTTACAAAGGTCACTCAGGAGACTGCCAATTTATCTCACTGTATCCTAGTAGCACTCATCCTGTGGAGCTACCCTGCTAAACACCTTTTGAAAAAGAACTATAGGTTCTTTTTCTACATAATTCCTTCTGAAATGGTTGCTGAGGCTTTTTATTTATAGAGGGATGGGGGTACAGCATATTATGGGCAATAACCTTAACCCTTTCATCCTAGAGAACCAATTACCATGCCCTAGGGTATACCTGCCAGTAGAGCTTTTGTTGAAGACAACTCAAAGATTTACTTACTACAATGTTGTGACTGTTGGTACTGTTTTCTCCAAGAGCCTGGAGAAGCTGATCAATAGAGGAATATGGGAGCCATACCATGGGGGCTGTTGCAGACAGTGGAAACTGAAAGAAAATGTCTATTATTAACATGACACCATTTCTTCTAGGTAGCTGCTTTTGTAGGACTTTATATACGAAACACTGTAAACCTCACCCTACCCCCATCCCCATTAAGAAATTATGTGGGGCTGGTGAGGTAGTAGAGGCACTTGTCACCAAGCCGAAGTTACTGAATTCAATTCCTGGATTACATGGTGGAAAGAGAGAAATTAATCTCCCAAGGTGTTCTCTGACCTCCATGTGCACTTTGGCACAAGTGTGCATGCACACACAATAAATAAATGTAATAATTAAACAAAAAGGAATTACATATACAGAAACATACACACATCTGAATTCCTCCTTTTTCTTTCAATTTAGTTACTATATTAACACTTTATGCCATCAGTCATCTGGTCTACAAATCAAGTTCTAGGACAACCAGAGTTACATAACAGAGAGACCCTATCTCAAAAATGCCAAAAAAGAGTGCGTATTATTCTTCCAGAGTTCCTGAATTCGATTCCCAGCACCCGTATTAGGCAGTTCACAATGGCCTGCAACTCCAACTCCAGGTACCAACAGGCATATGGCACACACATGATTAAAAATACCCCCCCCAACAGGGTTTCTCTGTGTAATAGTCTTGCCTGTCCCTCCAACTCAGTTTGTAAACCACTCGGGCCTCAAACTCACAGAGATCTGCCTCTGCCTCCCAAAGGTGTATACCAGCATGCCTGACTTAAAAAAAAAAAAAAAAAAGGCACTGGAAAGAAGATGGCTCAGAGGTTAAGAGCACTGACTGTTCTTGCAGAGTTCCTGAGTTCAATTCCCAGAAACCATGTGGTGGCTCACAACCATCTATAATGAGATCTGGGATCTGGTGCCCTCTTCTGTTGTGTGTAGGCAAACACACAGAAATAAACAAACAAACAAATAACTAAATAAAAAAGAAAGAAACTAGAGATTCCTGGAATACCAATATTTCACTATATAACTAAATACATACTTTATATGCAATTTATTTTAGATACTTCCTTATTTAATACTTAGTGTGGTGATACATAATAAAAAGGAAACATTCATATGCATCTACCTCAATTCCAAAGTACTGATGTCCTTTCCCTAATACAGCATCCACATATTCGGAGACCAATTCCACAGCTTCCTCTAAAAGGTCATAGTTCAGGTACAGACGAAGCAATTCAGCAGCATCAACTTTCTGTAAAAAGCAACAATTATAAGTACAACTACTCCTAATTGAAATAGAACTTAACAGTGTTGTGTTCTAGAATGTTTTAGAAATTATCCAAGAAACCAAATGCACACACACCTAAATGTGCTACCAAAACACATGCTAATTGTTTCTGGGTATCAACAAATATCAGATTTTCCTACTAATTTTTTCAATACAGTTATATTTCAACTTATAAGAAACACTTAGGAGAGCAGGGCTACATAGTCCTGCTTCAAAACAAACAACACACAAACAAGTAAAAAACATTGTTAATGTGAGTGAGCACCTGGGTTTTTTTTATTCATCTGTTCCTTAGATGAGTTTTCTAAATCCCAAAAGAGCCCAGTTACCTTCAGGTACACTGTAAAACTCTGTCTGTTAAATGGCTTTTCTCTTCTGTTTTGTGACCTAAGACATGTTTTAACTTGTTCGTATTTCAATTTTACATTTATAATGTCAACATGTCTTCTCTGAAATGTTGGGCATTAAAGTAACAGGATATATATATTAGTTCTCAGAAATAATGCTTTCCTTTAATACACGAGGATGCTGTTTCCAAGTTCTATAATTACCCATGTCTAATACCAGGGCTATTCTTTTGACAAAAACAAAAAACAAAAATCCCAAGAGACAAACAAACAAAACACCCTATTTTACTGGTAGTAACTTTTGGATTATTCTTCCTTATCCCACTAAAAGTGCTTCAGATACTATGTTCAAATCAAGTGCACATTCTAGGCCAATCAGAAACACTTGCCTCAGCAGAATACTAAAATTGGAAAGATAAAGAAAAGACTGGCACGGTTCCTATATAAGAACAACACATAAACTCATGAAGCATTCTATATATTAAAATCACAACAATAAAATCTTGGCTTGGCATTGCACATTTCTAATTCCCATACACAGAGGGGAAGACTGGTGGCTTTCTGAGTTCAAGTCCGGTCTGGTTTAAATAGTAAATTCAAGGCCAGAGCCGGGCGTTGGTGGCGCACGCCTTTAATCCCAGCACTCGGGAGGCAGAGGCAGGTGGATCTCTGTGAGTTCGAGACCAGCCTGGACTACTGAGCAAGTTCCAGGACAGCCTCCAAAGCCACAGAGAAACCCTGTCTCGAAAAAAAAAAAAAATTCAAGGCCAGTCTTGTTTACAATAAGTTCTAGGCCAGCCAGGGCTACGGTGGGACCTTGTCTCAAAAAATAAACGAATGAATGAATAAGAATAAATAAGCTTGTCAAAATGCAGAGTTCTGGTTTCTTGCCTCAGGTAATCTGACTTTGTAGTCTGACATGAGACCCAGGAATCAACATTTTAAAGAAGCTACCATTCAAACCATTATTATGCTTCCATGCATTCCTACTACAGTACAATCTGCTATGATAATAGCATAATACAGAGGTTACTAACTGAAGGCCAAAACAATGAGCCATGTCTTCTTGAAGTTTAGCTTATAAAACACTGAGCAAAGTAAACATCTTTCTCTATAAAGCTAGCCTGCCCGGGTAACTCTTCATGTTAACAGACAATAGACCAATATATACTCCTCTGATTCAAAGAAACACTGTTGCATTATCTGGCAACCATTCTACCCACTGCTGTCAAGCTTTTGAGCAATGATAGTAGATGCTGTATCATATATAATAATACACTCATTATTATAATTATAAGCTCACTGTTTAGTGAGCACAGAAGTAGATACTAATCTAATTATCAGCTCATGAAACTTTAAATTCCTAGTACTTAACTGGTAGAATGCTTACTTAAATTCTCATTACTATGAGTGGAAATTAAGTTAAACTGTTTTAGTCCTGTTAGCTGTGATTGAGATATAAATATAAATCTGGATTTTCTCTATTTCCCCCTCCATCTTTGACAGTGTCTCATTTAGCCTAGCCTAACCTTGATCTCACTATGGAGCAATGGCTGGCTTTGAAATCCCCCTTATCTTCTTGCCTCCAGCTCCCAAGTACTGCTACTACTGGCTTATAAGTCAGAACATTTTCTCAAATTATCACCCCACCTCAATATTACATACCTTGTAACTGTTTATAAGCCAGTTAGGCAAAGGGACTCCATGAGACAACAACTTGTTAATTACACATTGATGATACAAGTTATTCTGGACTTTGTATCTTTCCAAGTAAGTTGACAATAGCCTCCACGCTTCATCTGTAGCACTTGGAAAAAGTAAAAAGGACAAAGGAATTCAGATTCCTTTCCCGGGCGGTGGTGCAGCCTTTAATCCCAGCGCTCGGGAGGCAGAGGCAGGTGGATCTCTGTGAGTTCAAGGCCAGCCTGGTTTACAAGAGCAAGTTCCAGGACAGCCTCTAAAGCCACAGAGAAACCCTGTCTCGAAAAACAAAACAAAAACCAAAACAGATTCCTTTCCTATTAATCAATTATTAGAGATGAGGTCTTACTATGTAGACCAGGCTGATTTTAAGACCCTACTATTTGCCTCCAGAGTGCTGTGATTATAGGCATGAACAGACATAACGAAGCAGTTTCAGATAAAAAAAAGATTATTTTACAAGTTTACACTTAGTGTGTTTTTGTGTGTATATGTACATATATAAATACACACACATAAATATATGCATGTATGCATACATGCATGTGTATAGGTGTCTGCAGAGGCCAGAATAGGGTATCAGACTCTTGGAGTTGTAGTTACAGATGGTTATGAGCCAGCCAGCATGGGTGCTGGGAACTAGTTGAGTCATCTTCCCAGACCTTGTGATGAAAACATAATTTCCAATGTAATAGTTTTGACAAGTGTGTCTAGCAGAGGCTCCTGTCTCATGAACACATCAGTGTTCCTACTGAAGAATTGGGCTAATCATGATGGGTGGGTTTGGTGTAAAGGAGAGACTGCTCTTTTCTCAATGTAGCAAGAAGGGCCTTGTAGATGCTGGAATCTTGATAGTGGACTTCTAGCTTTCAGAACACGAGGCAAATCAAGTTCTACTCTTTATAAATCATGCAAGCTCAGATATGCTGTAACATCAGTAGAGGACAGATTTAAACAAGAACTTTCAGATTTTAAAACACTATCATTGGGAGCTGGAGAGATGGCCCAGTGGTTAAGAGCACTGACTGTTCTTGGAGAGAACCTGGGTTCAATTCCCAGCACCCACATGGCAGCTCACAACTGTCTGTAATTCCAGTTCCAGAGGACCTGACAACCATGGCAAAGCACCAATGCATATAAAATAAAAATTAATAAAAAATAAAACACTATCATTTTAAATGCTAAACTGCATAATACAATGTAAATTCATTTCATAAAAGGTAGTTTACTAGAATTATGATTGTTTGAATGAATTCTGAAGGAACTAAGTCTATTCACACTATCTTGAGGTCTTGGGCAAAGTTAGTACATAAAGAATGTCAGAAAAGTTGGGTATTGGTGGCTCACGCCTTTAATCCCAGTACTTGGGAGGCAGAGGCAGGCGGATCTCTGTGAGTTAGAGGCCAGCCTGGTCTACAGAGCGAGTTCCAGGGCAGGCTCCAAAGCTACACAGAGAAACTCTGTCTCAAAAGAAAAAGTCAGAAAAAAGTAGACAATGGAGGTCAGTGCAAGGCAGATTGCTAAAGAATAACTTGTAAAGAGGACACTATGATGATAGCCATATAGTCTCAGCTTAATAGAAGTAATGGAGGAAAAATCATAGTTGAACCAAGTAAATAAAGACTTTTGTCTTTAAGGGTATTTTTAAAAACAAACAAATCTTTTAAAATTAATATTTAAAAATTTTATGTGTTTTGCCTTATCATGCACTACATGCATGCAGTACGCAGAAGTGGATATTGGATCCCCTGGAACTAGAGTTACAGACAGTTGGGAGCTGCCATGTGGGTGCTGGAAATTGAACCCAGGTTCTCTGAAAGAGCAGTGAGTGCTTTTAAAAGAGTCATCTCTCCAGCCCCTTATTTATTTATTCATTATGTATACAGTGTTTTGCCTGCATGTATGACTACATGCCAGAAGAGGGCATCATTCTCATCATAAATGGTTGTAAGCCACCATGTGGTTGTTGGAAATTGAACGCAGGACCTCTGGAAGAGCAGCCAGTGCTCTTAACCTCTGAGCCATCTCTCCAATCCCTTATTTATTTTTTTAAATTATGTGTCCACATATGTGTCTGTGTACATGTGAATGCAGGTGCCCCCAGGGTCCAGGAGATGGCTTAGATCTCCTGGAGATCCATTTATGACTGTTGTAAGCTGCCTGATGTGGATGCTGTGAATCAAACTCGAGTCTTACAAGATCAATAAACACTCTTATATTCATTCATTCACTCACTCACTCATTCATTTGACACAGTTTCTGCCTAGTTCTAGCTGTCCTGGATCTCCCTACGTAGACCAGGTCAACCTTCAACTCTCAGAGACTGCCTGCCACTCTAAACCACTGAGCCATGTCTCTAATCTCTAAACCAACTTCCAGCTTCTATAAAAACTTAGTAGAGGGCTGGAGAAATAGATAGCTCAGTGGTTAAGAATACTTGCTGCTTCTCCAGAAGACCCACATTTGTTCCCAGCATCAATATGATATGAGGTAATTACAACTAGAACATACACACACACACACACACACACACACACACACACACACGCACGCACGCACGCACGCACGCACGCACCCAACACAGATAAAGGCAGGTATGCCAATGCATGTAAACAATTCTATCACTCAGGAGGACAAGGTAGGAGAACTGAAAATTTGAGAAAAGTGTGGACTACACAGTGAGATCATATTTCAAAAGAACAAGAAACCTCGAATTAGCCAAAAAGGGTGGTGGTGCACGCCTTTAATCCCAGCACTTAGGAGGCAGAGGCAGGCAGATCTCTCTGAGTTTGAGGCCAGTCTTGCCTATGGACTGAGTCCCAGGACAGCCACCGCTACACAGAGAAAACCTGTCTCAAAAAACTCAAAGTAACAAAAGACAAAAATAAACAAACACCCTTCCCCCAAAAATGAGCAAGAAATAAATGAATAAAATGGTTAGAATAAAGTTCTATTCAAGGGGCTGGAGAGATGGTCCAGCAATTAAGAGTACTTGTTGCTCTTGCAGAGGACCAGAGTTCAATTCCCAGTAACCCCATGGTGGCTCACAACCATCCATTACTCCAGTTTTGACTTCCCTGATCACCAAGTACACACATGGTTTACATTATATTCATACAGTCAGGCAAAACATCCATAAACAAATCCTTTGCAAAAAAGTTATCTATTCAAGGGAAGAGTGCTATAGCTTTGCAAACAGTAAATGTACCCAGGCCTAGAGGAACACTAGGGTTACCTGGACTCCTTAGTTGTGATCACAGAAGACAACTGATTGGCTGCTAGCCAGGTCCAGGCTTCTGCTTGTGTTATTTCTCCTCCAAACTGCAACTTGATGCACCTGCAATGAAAACGGTCCACGCTATCTGCTGAAGGGCCACTTAATTTTGCTACAACATTTAGGCAGATAAGACAATTTTAGCTCTGGCCTATTACTGAATTCATTATTAGTGTACAGGCTTCCCCTTCTTCTAAAAGCCACACAGCTGGGGGACCCACATGCCTATCAGATGTCAAGAGACAATTTGCACACGTTTAATTCCAGCACTTGGGAGACAGAGGCAGGTGGATCTCTGAGATTTGAGGCCAGCCCTAGCTACATAAATCCTGTCTCCAAACTAAAAAATTAGAATGTTTCATTAAATTTTTTTCTTTTTTTTTGAGACAGGGTTTCTCTGTGTAATATCCCTGGCTGTCATGGAACTTACCCTGTAGCCTTGGCTGGCCTCAAACTCAGAGATTTAAAAAAAAATTATTTATTTTATTTTATACATATGGGTGTTTTGCTTCATATTTGTCTGTGCGCCATTTTGCATGTCTGGTACCTGTGGAGGCCAAGCAGCCAGTGCTCTTAACCACTGAACTATCTCTCCAGACCCCCAAATTAGAATGTTTACCAATAGCTATAACTTCAACAAAAAGTCATATGTAATATCAGCACTTAGAAGGCTGAAGTACCATGACTTTTAGGCCTTTCTGGGCTATATGGGGAGAAACTCTGTCTCAAAAAACAAGTGTTAGGATAGACCTTACGAAGGACCCTGCACACGCTAGGCAAGTCTATCACTGTGCTAAACTTCCAGTTCATAACGAATTTTTAGGGACAGTACAATGGCTGAGCGGTTGAAGTGTTTGTTACACAAGTGGAGGATACATGTTTGATCCCCAGCAGCCAAATAAAAAGAATGGTGGCATGCCAGTTACCCCGTGTTGGAGAGGTAGAAACAGGAGTGCTCCTAAGCTCACTAACCCATCAGCCTAGTCTAAAGGGCAAGCTTCAGGCCCTGGTGAGAGATCTCAAAACCAAGATGGACAGCTTATGAGGAACAACATCCCAGGTTGTCTTCTGTCACAT
Source organism: Mesocricetus auratus (assembly GCF_017639785.1). NCBI lineage: Eukaryota > Metazoa > Chordata > Mammalia > Rodentia > Cricetidae > Mesocricetus > Mesocricetus auratus. The sequence continues at coordinate 58,482,538 of NW_024429189.1, read as the reverse complement.
GCACAAGAAAGAGGAGAAACAAGACAAAATTTTCAAAACCTAACTACAAGGGCCAAAGATGCTCCAAAGGACTGAAAAGAACACATCTCATTTAGAATGAACACTATTATCATTATCTTATTCAGAGTAGCTTCTCAAGAAAGCTAAAAAATCAAGGCTTTTGGTTTGTTTTTGAGACATGGTCTTATATAGCAGAGACTGGACTTAAACCCCATTTTTCCTGCCTTTACCTCTTCACCACTCCTGATAAAAGATTTTTTTAAAACAAAATTATAAAAAATTCTTGCACAATCAGAGTACCTCTCTGTAATGGCTCAGCAGCTTATGATTACTGTATCACACTAAATGCTAAGACAGAATCTCTGAGACATTACAAAATTAGGCTTTTTGTTGTTTTTTGAGACAGGGTTTCTCTATGTAGCTGTGGAGCCTGTTCTGGAACTCACTCTGTAAACCAGGCTGGCCTCAAACTCAGAGATCTGCTTGCCTCTGCCTCCGGAGTGCTGGGATTACAGGCATGTGTTACCATAGCCCTTCAAAAACTAGGGCTATTAAAAGGTAATTTTTACTTACTTAAAAGCAAGTCCCTCAAAGACTGGTGTTAAGGGAAGCTTAAAAGTCTGACAGAGTGATATGGCAGTGTCAAAGAGGCCAGCCTGAACCAAGAGAGTGACCATCTCCTTTGCTGAAGAACTCCCTGTGGAAATGGAATATGGTTGGTTAGTGTATTCAAGGGCATACCCAAATGAGACCAAAAGCTGTGATTGCTGACAAACACCCGAGTAACACTCTCTTGCCTTAGACCTACCTACCCCATCACCCCACCGCCCGACCATTTGTCACTGCTACAGGTTGGTTATAAGTTAAATTCCTACCTGCAATGGCAATCGCTGATGGATCATGCCGAGCCAACGTGAGTCGAATTCGAGCTAAAGAACATTCTTTTTCCAGATCTTCCAGTTCCAGAATTTCAATTTGCCGATTGGCTAGGAATCAAATAAATTTCATTACCCAAAGCATAAGGAAGTGTCTATTAAATGGACTTGTTAATTTTGAGTGGATATTAAGTCATTTCACTTTTGGGGTCCAGAGTGGGACAAGGTCTCTCAAGGCATCAAGGAAGAAATGAAGAAAACAGAAGATTCAGTAAAAATTAAGCAATGTCCCTTTCTTTATACACACAGTTGAATCAAACCAAATGATTAGAAAATCTGGAATCCAAGCTCTTTGTGAAAGGTCATGATCCATTTATAAGGGCTCCTGATGAAGACGTTTGGTACTGAGTTAACTTAAACACAATGATCAACACCAACATTTTTTCTTTCTACCTTTTTTTTTTGAGACAGGTCTGACTACACAGTTTTGGCTGGCCTAGAACTTGTTATGTAGACCAGGCAGGCTTTAAACCCAGAGATATACCTGCCTGTCTGAGTGCTAGGATTAAAGGCATGTGTCACCAAATCTGACTTTACCTTATTTTTTGAGACTTTGTCTTTCACTGAACCCAGAAATCACCAACTGGGCCAGATTAGCTGGCCAGTGAGCTCCAAGGATCTTTCTGTGTCTTCTTCAGTGCAAGGTTACAGGTGCACACCATATGCCTGGCTTTGCATGTGGGTACAGGGGATCTGAACTCAGGTCCTCATGCTTGTACAACAGGCACTTTATCCACTGAGTTACCGCCTTAGTGCCCCCCTCCCCATTTCCCCTGAGACAGGGTTTCTCTATGTAGCCTTGGCTGTCCTGGACGTTGCTTTGTAGACTAGGCTGACCTTGAACTCACAGAGATCTGCCTGCCTCTGCCTCCCTAGTTCTGTGATTCAAGGAGTGCACCCCACTGCCAGGTTAGGCCATAGAGACTCCCAAAGAAACACTTGAAAGTAATTTTCATTTCTTATATGATAGTATGTCAGGACCTTTGGAAGAACAGTCAGTGCTCTTAACCGCTGAGCCATCTCTCCAGCCCGGTATTTTCTTTTCTTTTGTTTTTTTGAGACAGGGTTTCTATGTGTAGCCCTGGCTGTCCTAGAACTAGCTCTGTAGACCAGGTTGGCCTTGAACTCACAGAGATTCACCTGCCTCTGCCTCCTGAGTGCTGGGATTAAAGGTGTATGCCACCACCGCTCCAGCAACAGTACAGTATTTTCAAAGGCCTCTTAAGACAACCTGTAACAGATTAGAAAGTTGAACCTAAACTAAAACGATGTAATTTTACCATACATACTATGTTGTAATATTTATAGTACTAGCTACCATTTGTCTATATTTCATATAATCACTGTAACACACACCCTTAATCCACATTTCCTGAACTGTAACAATGGCCACTGTCAAAGATGAGAAATCCCTGACTCACTTGGGGCAACTGTGCACTCGCCATCATGATTCCTCTTAGGAGATGCTCCAGGGCGATCGGACTGAAAGACAAAAACCAGTGGCTTAACTGTAAAAGAAATGTTTTCTTTTCTTTTTGGTGGTGATTGTGGTGGAGAGGTACTGACAAGGTCTCTCTGTGAAGCCTTGAGTATCTTAGAACTCCCTCAGTAGACCAGGTTGGCCTCAAACTCACATAGATTCACCTGCCTTTGCCTCCTGAGTGCTGGGATTAAAGGTGTGCACCACCACTGCCTGGCTAAAAGACAGTATTTCCTTCCTTCCTTCCTTCCTCCCTCCCTCTCTCTCTCCCTCTCTCTCTCTCTCTCTCTCTCTCTCCTCCCTCCCCCCACCTCTCTCCAGATTGGAGACTGTCCAGGAACTCCCTTTGAAGACCAGGCTGGCCTCAAAAACTCAGAGATCCATTTGCCTCTGCCTCTTGAGTGCTGGGATTAAAGGCGTGCACCACCACCGGCTCAATGTACATTCTTAAACAAAAACACTATTAACTATTAGAGCATTCATGCTTAAATTCTCAATAGAATTTTGTTACTATTTATATTCTTTTAATTTTTAAGTCAGAGTCTCACTATGCAGTTTAGGCTGTCCTGGAACTTACTGTGTAGACTAGGTTAGCCTCAAAGCCATAGTCCACCTGCTTCTGCTTACCAAGTGCTGGGATCAAAGGCATACACCACCACACCTGGCGATGAATTATTATTTCAGTTGACATTAACTCTTGTTACAGGGGTACTGTAACCATCACACAATAAAGTGGAGTTGTTTATCAAAAGGGCTCATTTACTTATCACATGTAATTTAGACCAAGCTCATAGATTTGATGTGTATGTAGAGCACATGATCCACCAGCTCCATAGCTCGGCCACTCGCTGGTAACCTTGGACAATAGTCTAGTAACACAAAAAACTATCTTCATGATAGGAAAAAACGGTGCCTGCCTTCTCAAAGGGTAACTATTATAAACAAGACTGATTTTAAAAGTGGCTATCACTTATTAAGCACTTTTTTGTGACAGGGTCTCATGTACACCAGACTTGCTTTCAAGTCCCTATCCTCCTTGTCTTCACTTCCTGAGTGCTGGGATCATAGGTATGCGCCACTACAACCAGCATCTTCAGTGGACATTTTAAATGAAACGAAGCAAAGGAGAGAATAGTTGAGGACAAAAACAAAACAAAACAAAAAAAACCAACCAACTAAACAAAAAACCCCAAAACTATAATGATTCAAATCCTCCAAAGAAAAGTTTTCATACCACTGTCCCAGAGGCTGGCTGTACAATCCATGCATACTCTGGACGAATAAGTCGTAAACAGTTGATAGCAGCCAGGTAACAGTTGCCTTGCTTCTCCAGTCCCCGGAGAGTTCGAACCTCTCTGCCAAGACGCATACCATATTCAAACATAACTGTACCAGCTATAAGACAAGAGTCAATTAGACAAAAACGTTTCCTTACAGTTACAAAAAGAATCAGTTACACATGAGATACTAAAATTTGAGGCAACACTGAGTTGCCACACACAAAACTGTTGGTGAAACTTAAAGCCACACACAGAAACTACTGGTGAAAATATGGAATACAACCCTTGTGGCACCTTCTCAGGGAATGTAAAAAGTACAATAGCTATGAATCCTGGTTGGCCTTGAATTCACGTTTCAGCTAAAGATGACTTTGAGTTCTTTCTTTTTCTTGGTTTTTCCAAGACAGGGTTTCTCTGTAGCTTTGGAGCCTGTCCTGGAACTCACTCCGTAGACCAGGCTGCCCCCGAGTGCTGGGATTAAAGGTGTGCATCACCTGGGCTATAACTCAATCTTAAAAGGAGACATAAAAAGAAATTCTAGCACATGCAGCCACACAGATGAACCATAAAGTCAAGCTAATTCAAATAAGCCAGCTCCAAAGATGAGCACTGGAGAAGGTGGCAGACAAACCCAGAAGGCAACCAGAATAGTGTGTGTTGGGAATGGAGAGCAAAGAGGGACAGTGGCTCAGACCTTCAGTTTCTTAGGAGGAAAAGTTTTGGAGAGCGGTCATGCAACACTTGGAACGTCATGTTAGCTCTGAACAGTTCACTTACAAATGGCTAACACACATGCCGGGCGTTGGTGGTGCACGCCTTTAATCCCAGCACTCGAGAGGCAGAGGCAGGCGGATCTCTGTGAGTTTGAGGCCAGCCTGGTCTACAGAGCGAGTTCCAGGATGGCCTCCAGAACAATACAGAGAAACCCTGCCTCAAAAAACCAAAAACCAAAACCAAATGACTAACACAGAAAGAAAAAAAAAAGGCTAGAGGTAGTTCAGTTGTACATCCTTTGCCTAATACCTGGGCTCTTGAGCTTGAGCGCCAATATGAAAAAAGAAAACAAAGGCAAAAATAATAGAAAAAACTGCCAACACGGGGTTGGTGAGATAGCTCAGTGAATAAAGGCATTTACTACCAAACTGGAAAACCCATGTTTGATCCCTGGAACCTACATACACGGTCAGAGGAGAGAACCTACTCTGTAAACTGTCCTCTGATGTCAAAAAAAAAAAAAAAAAAAAAAAAAGTCTGCCATGACACATGAGCACAGGAAAAAAAAAAACCATTAAAAAATAGGGCTGAAGAGATGGCTCAGGGGTTGAGAGTTGAGAGTTGACTGCTGACTAGAGGACCCGGGTTCAATTCCCAGCATCCACATGGCAGTTCACAACTGTTTATAACTCCAAGATCTGATACCTTCACACACATACATGCAGGCAAAACACCAATGCACATAAAATAAAAAATAAAAAAAAATCATGTCATGTTAAAATATATAGCCTATATATATATTCAATTTTACATATATTCAATATATATTCAGTATGCTCAAAAATTGTTTTTCAATATTATTGAACAAATATATATATATATATATTTTGTAGTGTTACTGGACAATCATCAAAAGGCTGAAACTAATCTTATACTTAGACATAATCCAATACACAATGTTTTGAAAATATGACTAAACTCACAAAGTTGCTTTCAACACCGAAGTTCTCGTTGAGTTGCTCACCTTTTCGGTAATTGTGGCGGTAGATATGAAAAGCATAGAGAAGTTCGTAGTAATTGTGAGTCATAAGGTCCACAGCCCTAGCACGTGATTCAATTATTCCTACGACCTAGCAAAAGGTGAGCAATCAGATGCTGAAGTTAGCAGCAATGAAGGCAGCTGAAAGGCTTGTTACTAGACAAAGTGGACAAATTAATTACCTCGTTATGCAGATTCACATAGGGAAACTCTACAAGATCCTGCAGTTGGGAGCGTTCACAAAGAACTACCACCAGCTGTCGCAAACAGTCTAACTGCCTAGAAGGGGAGAGAAGGAGATAAAGGTAAATTGTCTCAGGAGTTAAACAGGGCTGGTAAACTGCTTTCTCTAAAAATGACTAGGAGATTACCGGCTGGAATCAGGAATCTGGGTTAAGGCTTCATATGCTTGACTATTGTGACCCAAATCCAAATGATGTTTGAAAATGCATGTTCTTAAAGTAGCCTGAATCAAATTATCAAAAAAGAGCATTAGAAATTAAAATATACCTATAACAATCTTAAGGAAAACGAATTTAATTAGTGTTTACCTGACTTTTCCAGTCATCACCGGCTTCAGTAATTGCTGATGTAGCGAGCTGAATTACCAGCTCGGGCAGTCCAACAACATCCAGTAGACGTAAAACCTAAGAAGTTGAGAAATGTCTGTTAAAACTCATGTGACTGGGGGCTGAAGAGACGGCTCAGCAGTTAAGAGCACCTTTAGCTCTTGTAGTGCACTTGACTTCAATCCCCAGCATCCACATCAGGTAGCACTCCGTGCCTATAACTTTAGCTCTGGGGAGATCAGAAGCCTCCCTAGGCACTGGCATTCACTTACACATACAGATAAAAAACCAAAAATTCATCTGACAGTAGAATTCCAATGGTTCTAAGTTACCCAGAAAAGTTAGTTAGGAGAGATCATGATGAAATCAAAGGTACTGACGAGGGAACTGAAGTGTAGCTCAGTGGCAGAGACCTTGTGCACGTCTGAGGACCACCCGGTCAGTTAAGCAGCACCACAGGGTGAGATGCCAAGATGGACACAATAATCCCAGATTTGAGATGTGAAGGTAAGAGGAACAAGAGTTACACATTAAACTCAACCAGGCCAGGCTACATGAGATGCTACGTCAAAAACCAACCACAGCTCAGTGTAAAATTCATTTGTTTTACCAGAAAATGCTACAACAATAACCAGCTAGTCACAGATTAATTTTCTCTTTTTCTCATGTTTGTACTTACTTTCACAGTGAATATACTGTTTTCAACCTGGCTCTTCTGTGCTTATGTGGTTTTTTTTTCCTTTTTTTTTTTTCGAGACAGGGCTTCTCTGTGGCTTTGGAGGCTGTCCTGGAACTAGCTCTTGTAGACCAGGCTGGTTTTGAACTCACAGAGATCTGCCTGCCTCTGCTTCCTGAGTGCTGGGATTAGAGGAGTAGCCACCACGCCCAGCTTGCTTATGTGGTATTTTTTCTCTCCTGGGGTTCAAACTTAGGACATCACACACACTAGACGAAGACCCTGATACTAAGCTATATTCCCACCTATTTTTTTTTTAAATGAAACAGAATCTCATTATATTTTCTAAGCAGGTGCTGAATGTCTCGTCTCAAGTGATTCTCCTGCCTCAGCTTCCCAAATGCACTTCAGGTACATGCCACCACTCAGCATGTACCTGAATTAAAGTTTTATTCAAATGAAGCAATAAAATGAGTGAATCTATTTGGTCATGTAAACATAACCTACTGAACAAGAAGGGACAGATGAAGGTGGGACTACCTTACCCTCACACGTAGCTGAGATACGTGACTCTTCCAAGATGCCTACCCCAGAGGGTAACAAATGGACCAACAGAATACCAGTTAAACTTGTGTCGATAAACATTAATGGTTCCTTGCAAGAGAGAAGCCCATAGTTTCTCCACGTGCCTGCTTCTGCTTTTACTTGAAAGTTGTAGGAGCAATTCAATGCCAAGACAATGTATTACTCCAAGCATGCTTCTGTACAGAGTGCTTTGAGGCCAGACCACAACACTGTACCTTATCATAATATTGTAGCTTGGGAGTGGACACAATCTCCCCATCCTCTGAGCGGATCAAGCGATCTAAGAATTCTTCTTTGCCGACTTCCGATGCTGCCTGACAGAAACATTCCAGAGCCTGAAGAAATAAAGGATAAATACAAAGTGACTTACAAGAGATCTTTCAAAGGCTGGGCATAGTGGGATACACCTCTAATCTCAGTCTTGAGGCAGAGGCAGGGAGATATTTAAGTGTGAGGCCAGCTTGGGCTACATAGTGAGACCCTGTTTCAACAACAACAAAAAAAGCTTATTCCAATTCTAGCCACTGTAAATCAGGATATATATACTAGGAAAAGCTAAATAGAAACACAATTGTTTAAGAAAGACTTTATTGCCAGGTGGTGGTGGCGCACGCCTTTAATCCCAGCACTCGGAAGGCAGAGGCAGGCGGATCTCTGTGAGTTCCAGGCCAGGCTGGACTGACAGCCTCCAAAACAATACAGAGAAACCCTGGCTCGTAAAACCAAAAAAACAAAACAAACAAACAAAAAAAACAAAAACCAAAAAAAAAAAAAACTTTATTACATTCACATTTTCTGTCAAATCTAAATGTCTTTTGTTTATCTGTTTTGGTTTTTTGAGACAGGGTCATTATATGTAGCTCTAGCTGTGTTGGAACTCACGATATAGATTAGGCTGGCCTCAAACTCAGAGATTTGACTACCTGTGCCTCCCAAGTGTTGGGATTAAAGGTATGCATTATCATGCTTGGCTGCCAAATCTAAATTTCAAAGAATCATTTAATATTTTTTCTTAAAGTTTTCTAATGTAGAAAAAAAGAATTTTCGTTTTTTTACAGCTGCTACTCGTGCACATGTGCTACAGCACACATACAGAGGTCAGAGAACGGTTTTAGGAAATCATTCTTCCCTCCCACTATGTGGGTTCTGTGGCTTTGGAGCTGTTCTGGAACTTGCTCTTACACACTGTTCTGGAACTTGCTCTTACACACCAGGCTGGTCAGAAACTCACAGAGATCCGCCTACCTCTGCCTCCCAAGAATGCTGGGATTAAACGTGTGCATCACCAATGCCTGGCTGTATCTTTATGTTTTTAATCAGATAAATTAGTAATAAGGCAACTACACAGTAGCATGTTACCAACTAAAGAATGTAACTGGTAGGTATGATTGTTCACTAAGTCAGTCTCTTTTTTTCTTAAACTTTATTACGTATGGATGTTTTGCGTGCATGTATGTCTGTGCAACACTTGCCAGAAAGCTTCATATCGTTCTTTACTGAGACTACACTTGGTTGTAGTCTGTGACATGGACTAGGAATTAAACCTGGATCCTACGGCAAGACAGCCTGAGCTCTCACTGCTGAACCATCTGCCAGGTCCAACCATGTGCATTTTAAGTAAATTCAGCTTTTAAAAAATGCATCACTAACTCCTAAAAACATCTGTAACTAAGGCATAGGGATTTTAATGTATTCTTATTTCCCTGTACTAATTAACAAAGTACTAGTAGCTGGCCAATCCTAACACATATGACGTCCTTTACTGGTCAGTCTTCTTTAACCTTTTCTATAAGATTCTATGCCTCCCATCTCCTATATTTCAGTTAGATGGAAGCCAGGTGTCTTCCTCACCACTCAAATGTAATTTACCTTTTGTACTTCTCCTGTAACCAGATAACACCGTCCCAGCATAAATCGACAGGATCCAACATTGACTTGACACCACGGATGCAATAGCTGAATATAATCCTAAAAGGATAAGAGAACTTTCTGCTTAGAAAATAAGCACTACTTAAGAACAGTCATTTCTAACTTCTTCCGAGGGAGAAGAGAGTGTTCAGTATAAGGTTTTACTTTTGAAATCCCAGAGATTGAAAATGAATCCAGTTAGTAAATTTTTACATAAAGCTAGACACCATGGGGTAGTGGCACATGCCTATAATCACAATTAATCCAAGTTGGGGACAGGAAGATCACTTGCTGTTGTGTCCAAGTTGCAAAGATCCCCAGAGACCACCAGGAAGACAGACCCACCAAACTGTCAAAGCAAGGTTTTAATTGTATTGATTGCTCATCCAACCACGAGAGGGACCCCGTCCAGCAAGCCAACGCAGCAGCCTCCAGAGGGAGTGAAGTTCCCTGTCTACTGCTAGGTTTTAAAGACAAAGTTACAGGATTACATCAGTAGGTATGGGTTGGTTTCTGATTGGTTGATATTTGGGAACAATTAGGAGAATTTCTCAAAGTCATATTTTGGCATGAAATACCTGTGTATCAATTATTCTCATTGGTCAGTGCTGAGAGGGAACATTCTGTGGTTTCTATGGCATTGTCTTGTTACTTGCAGGTGGCCTGTTGTACATAGATACCAACAGTTTTCAGAGCTATATCCTGGAGACTACAGGGGAGGTTTTGGTTCCCCCTGGAGTTTCTTTTGTGGCCAAACAGTTCCCAGGAACCAAGTATCTAGGAGGCTGTGGTGGGGAGGGTCTGGAGCTTCTTTGTGTTCAGTTTTGGCCCTAGACTCCAGAAGGCCAGAGGATCTGGAATTTCTTTGTATCAGAGGCCTACATGTCTTTTCTGTAGCCTGTCATGGCTACTAAAGCAGGGGACTGAGTGAGGGTCTGGTCCCTTTATTTCTAAATTATTAGAAGTGAAGCCCTTGAGTTTAGTTTACCCCTTTCAGTTGTCAAGAGGATGAGGCCAGCCTGGGTACCACGGTGAGCCTGTCCTCACTATAACACAGCAGGTAAAGGAGTTCAAAAATCACAGAGGTAAGCTCGTATACTTCACATCTAAGCAAGTTTCCAATTTTTGGTGCTCCCACATTCAGTGAGTACAGTCCAATAAAGGATTTATACGTAAATGGTTTGTTCTTTTATTATAGATGACCTAGTAAGAATGGAAAAGTTTTCTTGGTGAATTTGAGGACAATTTTATTATAGTTTAAAAGAAAAATCCCAGGGTAGCAGCTGCCTAGAGGAGAAAGATGTAAAGATCAAGAGAGAAAACCATGTTGTTTGAGTTAAGCTAGCATGGAGGCCAGCTACACAAGGAGGGAAGCTTTGGAGAAAAGGTGATGCCCAAATGTTAGGGAAATCATGCTTTGAAGATTCAGAAATAAAAATAACAATAAAATAAAAAAGGAAAAAGCATGTTTTTCTGAGTAGTTCAGAAAGGAGACTTAGGCTGCATGTCTATGGCTGTGAGCCACTGCTAAAGAGGGAAGAATTAAAAACAAAATGACCAGAGAAATGGCTCAGTGGTTAAGAACACTTGTTGCTCTTGTAGATGATCTGCGTTCAGTTCTAAGCACCTTCATGATAGTTCACAACCATCTGTTAACTCTAGTTCGAGGGGATTCAATGCCTTCTGATTTCCATGAGCATCAGGTGAGCACATGGTTCAGAAATAGAAACAGGGATGTGGAGGGCATAGAAGGCCTTGTGCACATAGATAAGCTAGGAGAGTTAAACACAAAGCTTATCTTTTAGTGGAATCAGTGTTTAGTTGTTCTTCCTGGAATGCTAGGAATGGATGTAGTTTTATAACCTGGTGACCCTTTTCTGCCTGATGAGCCAGCCTGTATATTCCAGAATTTAGGTTTTACTATCCCAGATCCTTCCCCCTTAGAATCTTATGCATTGCTTCTAGGCCATAAAACTCATCCTTCTGAGATGTCATTTGTACTTTATAACAGCCTAAGTGGCTTCTATGTTATCTTAGGGCCAGGCCAAATGATTCCCACAGGGATTCTACTTGCCTTAGTCATTCTCCCTAGAGTCTAGGGAGCTTTTCCCTTTTCTTTCTTTTTGCTTTTTGAGACAAGGTCTTCTCTTGTAGCTCTGGGTGGTCTGCAAATCACTATATAGACCAGGCTGTCCTCAAACTCACAGAGAACTACCTGCCTCTTCCTTCTAAGTGCTGGGATTAAAGGGGTCTGCCACTAGGCTCTGCAGCAGAGCTCTTTCTTAACATATTCAAGGTCCTAGCTTCAATGCCTGGGACTGCAGAGGCAGGGATAGAGAAAGAGCACCTCCCCCCCAACACACAATGATTTATTGCCCATTGGGACATGTCTTGGCATAATCAAGTTTAATTTTTGTAGTTCTTGCTATCAGCGCAGTTAAAATGTAGTTAACATTCACACAGATAAAGAATCTATAATCTATCAATGACCTTTATAAGAATGGTAAGAAATGTTCAACAAAACTCACCTGCAATTGTACATACTGGCAATTTCCCATCAAACATTCAAGAAAGAGACAACCAGGATTGCTAGGCCATCTAGTTAATGTATTAAGGAACTTCCCCCCTTTTGAGTGAAACTTATTAGTTTATTTATTTAAGTGAAACTTATTGAGTGATACATATTAATGGGCATCAAACTCAGAAGAGTCAATGAAAGATTTAAATAAAAATAAAAACAAGAAAAGCCCTAGGGTTGTAGGCATAGTTAGCTATGTCTTAAAACACTTATCTAGTATGTGCTGCCCTGGATTTTGATCCCCAGCACTAAGAGAACTTCATCACACAGGCAGAATAAATGCTTTACAGACAATTAAAACAGAATTGTCACCTGGCTTTCAAGTAAAAGGATACAAAAGCTGCAACAAATAACTGGTAATTGCAGTAATCATTTCAGGCCAATTCAATACAGTTTGGCTCAAAGGGGCTTTTGGCTGAGAGAAGAGATGAGATATAATATGTTTTCTTGCAACTTCTTGGAAGAATAACTCCATAATTGTCTGAGGACTAGACACTTAAAAAAAAAAGAAAATTGTAAATGCAGTATCAACTTTTAATAAAGATCATGGTAATTCATTTTATGCCAGCAACAAAGGGCAATGATCATTTTAAAACATACAATGAATCATGAGTGCTATTATCAATAAAATCAGTTTGCAAAATGTGACATACTGTACAAATGCAATGGGAAAGCCACTTAAATAAATTTATGATCTCATTATACTTAAACAATTTGTCTACAAACCTTTTATAATATAGTCCCAATATTCCACATTTTACCTCAAACAAATCCTCTACAACAGTACTGAAGCATAAGCAAGAGACCTTTAAATATTTTTGACTAAGACTACAAAAACCACTTAGTAAATTGAGAACTTTGATTTTGTTGAGTTAATCACTGGAGCACGCCTTTAATCCCAGCATTAGGAAGGCAGAGGCAGGTGGATCTCTGTGAGTTCAGGCCAGAGCAAGTTCCAGGGCAGCCAAGGCTACTCAGAGAAACTCTGTCCTGAAATACTAAAAACCAGAGGGGGGGGGGGGGGAGGAAGGGGAGGAGGGAGACTAAAGGCAAGAGCCAGATTCTCAAGAAGCTTTCTCTTGGTGGCCTTCTATTATCTTCCTAATAGCATTTATTTGTGCCACATATACATCTACAACAGCCCTCATTTATACCTAATCTTCACAGATGTCTTACCATAACCACAGGCCTCAGGCCATAGGTTGCTCATGGCATGAAAGCAAAGAACAAGGCATTTCTATTAACAAAGATGACAAAAGAACATTTTAATATATACACAGCCTACTCCTTACCCAATTTATTTGCCATTAAGGCACCAGAATCAGTTAATTCCAGTACTGACAAATGTTGCAGATTAGATTCCCTATGAGAAAAGAGAAAACAGCCTAGTAAAAACTCTGTTAAACATTGTGTATGTTCATTTTACATTGATGATTTAATTAATAAAGTGTATTAAAAACTCTACTGAAAGCTTAAGAAAAATAAAGTCACTGTGTGCCAGAGCTCACCGACTAATACAACTGTATTACCTGTCAACTTGATGGGAGGCAAGCATTCAGACATACCTGTGAAGGGTCATCTAGCATGGGGGTCCTCAGAGGATGTCTGAGGGACTTTCTGAAATGTGTACTCTGACTTGTGGTTGAGGCCATCCTAGGCAGGGAGTCCTAGACTACTGTATGCCATGGAGAAAGGGAGCCAGGTACTGCACATGAGCGCTCACCGTGCTCTGCTCAGCGAGTGTACATGTGACCAGCTGCTTCAAGCTCCTGCAGCCACTTATCCTCCAACCGTGGGCTGCAGCCGCCTTTGTCAGCGTATTTTAACAGAGCAACAGGGAAAGGAACAGGAGAACACTGCAATCACTGGATTTTTCCATTTTGTGTATGGTCTAACTCCTGCTTCATCTTATTATGTCATCAATATGACCTGTCTCCACATTACACACAAACTTTAACACATATATAGTAACATTACTTTCTGAGAAATTACCCTCAATTGTTAAAAATGGAGGACATAAAAATGTTAATTATTTTTAGCTGGGCGTTGATGGTGCATGTCTTTAATCACAACACTTGGGAGGCAGAGGCAGGAGGATCTCTGTGAGTTTGAGGCCAGCCTGGTCTACAGAGCAAGTTCCAGGACAGCCTCTAAAACAACACAGAGAAACCCTGTCTAGAAAAACAAAACAAAACCAAAAAAGTTAATTTTTTTAAATAAACATAATTCCTTTTAAATTTATTATTTGTATAAGGTTGTCTTGCATGTATGTATATCTGTGCACAATGTTTGTACAGTGACAGTGGAGGCAAGAACAGGGCATTGGGTACCCTAGAATTTGACTTATAGACAGTTGTGAGCTGCCATGTGGGTGCTGGGCATTGAACCCCTGTCCTCTGATGACTAGCTGATGCTCTTAACCACTGAGCCATCTCTCCAGCCCCAACTACTCTGATTCTTAAAGGTTAATTGTTCGTGCAACAAAATGTTTAAAAAAGACCCCCCAGTTCAATTCCCAGCACCACAGCAAACAGACAAGCCCCATAACCTATTTTAAAAATACCTCTATTCCAAAATAATGAAGGATAAACTCACAGCGTGTCAATGGGAACGTCAGTTGCCAAGCACTGACTTGCCCACTTAATGAGGTAGTAAGACAAGAGCAGAGGAGCTGTGCGATGAAGCAGGTCTTGCTGAGCTTGAAAGAGTTGACCAGCTCCCAGGATCACCTAGGACAGAAGAGATGGTAAGCTGTTAGGGTAGGTAACTCCTGAGGTTTAGAAGAGGTAAAATAAAGCAATACAGTTAAGGGAACAATATTGTAAAGGCAGTACACACACTACTGTACTGGAAAAGTATTTTGCTGAATAGTAACAGTCAAAACAAACAAATATACCCAACAACAACAACAAACTAAAACAGTTTTCTTTCTCTTTTGTTTTTGTTTCTTTTTTATGACAGGGCTTCTTTTCATAACCTTGGCTGTCTAGAAGTCATTATGTAGATCAGGCTAGCCTTGAATTCTCAGAGACCTGCATGTCTCTGCTTGCAGAAGGCTGGATTACAAATGTACATCACCACACATGGCTCAAAACAGTTCTGATTCAAGGAAGCTAATGGTGAAAAGAAACAAAGCAACAGGGAAATCTAAGTCTCTTCCATTGCTGCTGCTGGAGTTTATGTAAAAACAGGTATGACCAATAGATGCAAATCTGTCAATGATACCCAGTCTTTTTTTTTTTTTTAAGGTTTATTTATTCCATATACAGTGTTCAGCCTACATACCAGAAGAGGGCACCAGATTGAATTGTAGATGGTTGTGAGCCACCGTGTGGTTGCTGGGAATTGAACTCAGGACCTCTGGAAGAGCAGTCAGTACTCTTAACCTCTGAGCCATCTCTCCAGCCCCAATATCCAGTCTTAAAAACATGTACCGCCTCTGACTATTAACTCTACTTCTCAGAACTTACTCTAGAGATAATCAAAGATCTGGCAGTAAAGGGTATGGTGGTCCATGCTGTTTCCTAGCAGCTGGGACATAGGGGCAGGAGGAACAGTAGCTGAAGGTTGGCCTCAGCTACATATTGAGTTTGATGCTACATGAGACTCCTGATACCTACCAAAAAGAAAAAACAAACACAAAACTGGCAACACCTTGGATAGCCAAGAAAAATGAAGTTAAAATTGTACTAGGTAGCTACTAAAATACTAAATATTCCACTTTTATAAATGAAACAAAAAAACTATTTACATAGAAAAGGAACACACAACAAAATGCATACTCTGTTTATTACTGGGTATATGATTATAGATGACTGTTAAGTAGCTTACATATATTTCATAAAGGTTCTATTATAAATATCTATTGCTTTTTGTTTATTGAAAAAGGCATAGGAGTTGGGCACGGTGGCACATGACTCTAACTTCAGTAGAGGGAGGAGGTTTTGTTAGTTTGCTAGCCTGGTCTACATAGTGTAGTTCTGGCTGTCCTAAAACTCATTCTGTAGATTAGGCTGGCCTTGACTGCTGGGATTTCCTTGATTGCTGGGTTTCCTATTTTTTGTTGGGGTTTTAAAATTAGCTTCCTGGAGCTGGAAAGATGGCTCAGAGGGTTGCTCTTGTAGAGGACCCAGGGTCAGTTTCTAGCACCCACACTGTGGGTCATGAACAACCATAACACCAGTTCAAGGGGATCTGATGTCTTCATTTGACCTTTGAGGGCACCAAGCATGCATGTAGTGCACATACATACATGCTGGCAAATACTCATACAAATAAAAAAAATTTGTTTTTTCAAAGCAGGGTCTCTCTACATGTCTTAGAACTTTCTACATAGACCAGGCTGGCCTCAAACTCACAGAGATCCACCTGCTTCTGTCGGCATCATGTCGTCTATCCCAACCCCCTGCTGAGATTAAAGGTTTGTGCTACAATGCCTAGCTAAAATAAAAATGGATCTTGAAAAATTATATATTTATATATAAAGTATAAACACTTCTGGGGGCCTTATAAGCCTTCTGGATCTTTATACATTATTGGTCTAACCTGGGTCTGAGGGTTTGATACTCAGCCCTGGAGTGTCCAAGGAACAAAAAGATTCAATTGTGGGCAAAAAAATTATGTTTTTCACAGCACAGTTGGAGTATGCAGTGCAGTCAGGACTCTGAAGCATGAGAAGGAAAAGATGGGGAAGGAAGCATAGGAAGGAACAGAAAGGACCACAGAAAACTCTGCAAGCTCAAAACTGTTTAGTGTAACCATGTCCTCTACACCTAGGTCTCTGCTATCCCACCCAGAGTGATACTAATAAGATATATCCTGGGAGCCCCAACCTGAGAAAATGTACACTCCTGAACAGGCAAGGTTAGTAACAGTGATCTGCTTCACAGAGAGTGTATTTGATTATGTTTATTTCTATTTATATGATGACTAATCCTGTCAGCTTGAGATTTAGAATCATCATGGAAATACAACTCTGGATATATCTGAGGATGTTTATAAGAATGTATGAACTAAAGAAAAGAAAAGTAAGATTTAACTGAGGAGGGATGGTCCATCTTAAATGTAGCTAGGACTATCCCATGGGCTGGGTTGAGCACTGAATAAAAGGGACACAATAATAAGTAGTAACCCTCTCTTAGAAAAGTCTACACCCAAACTCTTGGGTGTCTTTCTTTCTAAACACCTCTCTTTCTCTAATTCCGTACTTACAATCTACATTTAAAATGTTTCTTATTAAGCCACAACTCTGCACATGTAAAGTAAGCTAGCTGAGTGCCAGCATTTCTCACTGGGACCTGATCATGGAGGCAATATGACCTCACACTTCTGAAGTCACAACAGACTGTACCTTCAAACAGCAAGTCAAGACAAACCCTTCCTTCTTTAAGCTGCCTTGTCAAGAACCTTGTCATGGCAATAATAAAAGTAACCAACATTGCTTCTTTCACGGGCTATTAGTAGAGCCCCAGTTAGGCTGTGTCTAATGTAGACAAGTGAACACCACAGACAAACCTCTGGCTCTCAGGGCTCTACAGGTTTGAGAGTTTACAAGCTTTCCCACAAGTAGTACTTACTGCATCTCCTAGTCGTGTTAATAGCTGCTGTAAGATCAAGAGGTCTCGGCAGATCAGGAAACGAGTGCTGGCAATTTTATACACACCTCTGCACACAATATACCCTGCTGTATTGCTACCATAGAGCTGGGAAAGATTCATTCGAACGTTCAAAGGCTGAGCTGTAACATAAAAAATGGAGTTAAAAGCTGGCAAGATGGTTCAACAGGTAAAGAAACCTGCTGCCAAGCCTGATAAGCTGAGTTCATTCCCAGGGACCCATGCAACAGGAAAAAGCTACCCACAAGTTGTCTTTTGTGCACCTTTGTATGTGCACCATGGCATATATGTGCATGCACACACACAAAATAAATGTAGCGATTTTAAAAGGAAAAATGGCATTAAACATATCACTTACAATTATTACCATTTTAACTATGTATGTGTGTCTATCTCTATATGGGTATGTGCACATGAGTGCAGGTGTCCATAAACCAGAGACTCAGATTCCCTAGAATTGGCTTTGAGCTGCCTGATGTGGGTATTAGGAGGTGAACTCAATTCCTCTGGAAAAACAGTACATGCTCTTAACCACTGAGCCATCCCTCCAATCCCCAGATCATTATTTTCTGTAAAGCACACTTGCTTTGTTTACCTGGATCAAATCCCTTTTCCATTTCTACTTCTGTTTCATAATCCATTTCCCGTATAAGAAGTCCAATGGCATGGACAGGGTTTCTGATCTCTTGCAGTTTACTACAAATGTCTTCCATCACATTTTCTCTACATGACAATTAGAAAATTCCTGTTACTATTGACAACATTCAAGACAGGTTATATAGTAAAGTAGTGGAGACAATCACTCAGGCACAAGCTACTCGGAGTCCACATAAAATCACCTTCAACTTTTTAGGAGTGACCCACAAACTGAACACAAGGAAAATATTAGTTTTTTTAGAATATCCAGTTCAATTAAAGGGTTTTAGAAATATATCTTATAAGTTTGTTTTCAGACCTGAATAAATATGCTAACTTTGCCCCCATAACATCTAAAACAGGGGCTGTGGTATAGTTTAGTGGTAGATCGTTGCCTAGAATGCAAATACTCAGGTCTTCCCCAGCATATTTCTCTCTCTCTCTCTCTCTCTCTCTCTCTCTCTCTCTCTCTCTCTCTCTCTCTCTCTCTCTCTCTCTCTCTCTCTCACACACACACACACACACACACACGGAAAGATCTATGTAGACTCAAGAAAAATCACTTTAACATTAAACTATGACTTTTTATATACTTCACCATATATTAAAATCTGTGATAACAAACACTGCTGAATTCCATTAGGAAATGCACTTTACCCTAAATTCTCCTTACACATCAATAGTGATCAAATCTTCCAAAATGTGTTCTGCAGCCTTTTCTGGAGACTGTAGGTTGTAGCAACTGGTTTCCATCAAAACTGCCATATCCATGGTAACTGACTCTCCAATCATCCGGAGGCATTTTATAAGACATATGACATCCCGAGCCACATCTGCATCTATGAGGGAGAGAATGTTGACACTGATGTCTGAAGCCGCGAAGGAATATTGATTAATACTACATTAAAAGAGGCATCAATAATCAGATAGAAGGGATCCCTTTCCCATAGCATAGGCATTTGTACTTTTCTAGCTTAAAAAAAAAAAAACTTCAATGAGGTAGATTCATAAACACAGATCACAGTGGTAATTAATGATTTTTGTGGCCATCTAAAATAAAACATAAGATTCATGTAGGAAAGGGGTCAACTAGAGATAGAACAATTATTACCATCTGATATGGTTGTCTCATCCTCTGTCAAAAGGTGCTCATCAGGCAGGAGATATAAATGATCTACTAAGGAAGATGGTACCAGGAAGGATAGGTATCCCTGCAAGTATAAACCATTTAGTTATTTTTAATAATAATTCAAAAAGAAAACAGGCGAAGTAACTCATAATCCATAATGCATCATACTGACAACAAATATATTGCACACACTATTTATAAATAATTCTGTGTCATTTTTAAAAATTGGAAGTAGCTAGGAGAAATAGCTCAATGGTAGAGGGTTTATCGAATAATTGCAGCCTCAGGTCTGAGTCTCAGCAGAGACAGAGAAAGACAGAATGACAGAGCAAGGTAAGTCTTCCATTTTTACATTTGTCTATGTATTTGTATTTATGTGTCCAGTTGAGTCCAGGGGTGCGTGTCGTGCATGCATGCATGCGCGCGCGCGCGTGTGTGTATCTGCAGGATAACCTTGGCTGTCATTCTCACGAATGCAGTCCACCTCCTTTGTGACAGGTTTCTCACTGGCCTGGAAATCAAAAATTAGGCTAGACTGTCTGACAAACAAGGCCTCGGGGTCTACCTGTTTCCATCTCCCCATCATTAGGACCATAAGCATGTACAACAACAACAATAGGCATGTCTACATGGGTGCTAGGGTATTTCTGCTTGCAGGGCAAACACTTTACAGACTAAACTATCTCCCTAGACACTGATTCATGAGGAAACACCCAATCAAACTGAATGATAATACAAAACAGATGTAGTCTTCAGCCAGAAAGATGATGGCTCAATAGGTAAAGATGCCTGCTGCCAAGGTTAGCTACCTGAGTTTAATCCCTGGAATATGTGTGCCCACATAGACACACACAGTAAAAAAACTAAAGATGTAGTTAATGTCAATGTCATAGAAGGCAAAGATAACTTGGTAACATTGAGAGTATGCTAGGAACAACTCGGACCAGCAAGGTGAGATGGTCAGCAGATAAAGTGCTTGCTTCACAAGCTTGACAGCCTGGGTTTGATCTCTAGAACACATGACTGAAGGAGAGGTGTGACTCCAAAAACTGCTCTCTGTTGTGGCATGTGTATACCTGCTCACACACAAACACAGTAAGGGCCTTTACTGCCTTTGCAGAGGATATGGATTTGGCTCCCAGAACATACACCTGTGGCTCACAACTGCCTATAATTCCAGTTCCAGGGGATCCAATACCCTTGGCACTCACAGGCACCTGTACTCATGTAGTACACATAAATTCAAGCAGCCTTACACACATATGGAAATGACAGATGGATGGTGGTGCACACCTTTAATCTCAGCTCTAGGGAAGGAGAGGCAGGCAGATCTGTGAGCTCAAGGGCCTGGTATAGTTTCAGGACAGCCAGGAATACACAGAGAAACCCTGTTTTCTCTCTCTCTTACACAGACACACACAGAGGTGGGTGGTGGTGGCACACACTTTTAATTCCAGCACTTGGGAGGCAAAAGCAAACAAATCTCTGCATTTGAGGCCAGCCTGGTCTAAAAAGCAAGTTCTAGAACTGCCAGGACTTCTCAAGAGAAACACTGTCTCAGAAAAAAACCAAAATAAATCAACAAATAGTTAAGTAAATAAATCCTGAATCAGGAAGAAAATGAAAATCTGAAAACAAGCAAGCAAACAAACAAACAAAAAAAGCCCAAAACCTGTATGCCATTATTAATGTCAAATTGCCCTAGCTTTAAATTGTGCTGTGGTTATTTAAAAGCTGTGTTTTGGAACTCGCTCTGTAGACGAGGCTGGCCTTGAACTCACAGAGATCCGCCTGCATCTGCCTCCTGAGTGCTGGGATTAAAGGCGTGTGTCACTACCACCTGGTACACCATTAAGTCATCTCTCTAGTTCCAACATCTGTGTCCTTGATATGTGCTGAAATATTTACAGATAAGGTGTCAGTGGCTCAGGAAAAAGAAGGAGGCGGTGGAGGAGGGAAAAAGGAAGAAGGAAGGAGGAGGAAGAAAGAATGCAGAAGCAGACTGGGGTTGGGACTATAGTCCAGTGGTATTATGTATGCTTGTTAGCAAGAATGGGCTTCCTGTCAATCCCTAGCAATACAATCAACTCATCTACCAATGAACCACCCACCAAATGGAAACTAGCAAGTGATGATTATAGGCGAAAGGAATACAGAAATTCTTGTGCTTTCATTATTATTGGTGTTTTTGTTTGGTTGTTGAAGCAGGGTCTCCCTCTAGCCCAGGTCGACCGGGATTTATGGTAGTGCTCCCATTTAGTCTCCCAAATGTTAGGATTCATAAGCTTGAGTTGTCACTCTACTTTTGCAATTCTTTTGCAATTCTTGTTTTAAATTTGAAAAGTGCACCAATCCAATATAAAAGTAAACAAATAAGATAAAAAAATCTAAAAGTACCAATAATAATGCAGAAAATAAGTAAGTACAAATGAATTAAAAAACATAAAGTTTTAAAAGTGGCCCCATGTACCCAGTAACATTTTGAAGACTCATTGAACTCTGCAGAGGAGCTGAGTACTCAGTTGCTTACTTTCTTCAGAAGGCACACCATGTTTGTGAGAGGATTCAAATGTAGAGCAAGAGGATGGGAAAGGGCTTCTTGATACTGGAGACAGCAGGCATAGAACTTGCACCAGAATTCCTGTTGTAAATTGCGAAATTCATCCTGGGAGAATTCATACTCTGTTACACTTCCCTGGAGCTGACAAAGAAAGAAAAATTAACCTTTTGGGGTTTTTCTCTATAAAATTCCTTCTTTCCTCCCTCCTTCCCTCCCTCCCTTCCTATCTTTGTTTTTTTGAGACAGGGTTTCTCTGTGTAACTTTGGAGCCCATCCTGGAACTTGCTCTGTAGACCAGGCTGACCTTGAACTCACAGAGGTCCACCTGCCTTTGCCTCCCGAGTGCTGGGATTAAAGGTTACGAGTGCTGAGAATAAAGACGTGCACTACCACCTCCTGGCTTCTACAAAGTATTTCTTTTGCATTAAGTCCCAAGGGCTATATAAATATCTATCAAATTCCCTAATGAACAGGCTTGAGCCTTTTTCTACTAATATGACAAAAAATGATCAAGTGTGAAAGTTCTACCAGACAATGTTGTTAATCCCACCCTTACCCACGCCTCACCTCATTTTCAACAGCTAAAGTAATTTCTTTTTTTAGTTCACTCCATGAAAGATCCAAGTTCCTCTCAGTTCCCCGGCAGAAAATCTAGAATTAAAAGAAATTATTTCAGAGGACTATGAAATACCCAAACTGAAGGAAGTCTCCTGAAAAGGCAATAAGGCAATATTCAATTACACAGCAACATCAGGACTGCCAGGGTCTCTTCCTCTAACACTGCACAAGTGATTTCTAACAGTAACAGCAATTTTAAAAGTTAATCCAGAATAACATTCAAAAGTCTATGAGTCTGAAAGAATCATAACAAAGTACATTGTATCATTAAAAAAAATCATTAAAATCAAAATAATGGCTGGGTGGTGGTGGCACACGTCTTTAATACCAGCACTCTTGAGACCAGCCTGGTCTACAAGAGCTAGTTCCAGGACAGCCTCCAAAGCCACAGAGAAATCCTGTCTCAAAAAACAATCAAACAAACCAACAAACAAAAAACCCAAAACAAAACAACAACAAAAATCAAAATAACTATTGTAAGAACCCACAGCCTAAGATTACACATAAGGGAACACTTGACTAGTGATGATGGTAATCACTCTACTAGGACAGATTCTTATAAGGGGAATCAATAAACCCAGTAATTATGTTTTCATATCTTATTAACTCTATACTAGATACTATGAGAAGTGCTACTATACGACTAGTTATTATTGCCAGGTGTGTAGGGAGAGATCTTACATACCCACAGCACTGACCACGCCTGTTTGGGTGTGGTCCCAGGTACAAGGGAGAAGGCAAGGAATAAAGGACAGGGAGGAGTCACCATGCGATCCCGGAAAGATAAGTCCTTATAGAAATATATTGCTATAAGGACTTATTAATTATGGGTTAATACTTAAGAGAGAACTAGCCAATGAGAAATGCTGGACACTGGCCGACAGCATTGTAACTAATAGAGTCTCTGAGTGTTATTTGGAGTTGACGTGGCTCTGGGACCAGGCTGTTCCCAGAGAAGAAGGCTTGTTACACAAATGTGCTGATGCATGCAGAGGCAGAGGCAGGTAAATCTGAGTTTAAGGACAGCTTGGTCTACAGAACGAGTTCTAGGACAGTCAGGGCTACAGAGCAAGTGTCAGGGTAGGCTCCAAAGCTACACAGAGAAACCCTGTCTCAAACAAACAAACAAACAACAACAAAAAACAAATCAAAACAAAACAATCCACCAAACAAAACCAAAACAACCCAACTAGTTATTAATAAAAAGGAGAAAATATGGGGCTAGAGAGATGGCTCAGGGGTTAAGAGCACCTACTGTTCTTCCAGAGGTCCATGTATGTCTGCACGCCAGAAGAGGGCACCAGATCTCATTATGGATGGTTGAGAGTCACCATGTGGTTGCTGGGAATTGAACTCAGGACCTCTGGAAGAGCAGTAGGTGCTCTTAACCCCTGATCCATCTCTCCAGCCCCAATAGTAAATCTCTTTCAAGTATAAAGATGATAGGCAGTATAGGACAGTTTCTTTTTCCAACAATGTTGGCACACAATCCAGACTCTGACATCTTCCCTTAGGTACTAGGAAAGTGTTTTCTACTCCTACCTTTCAGCCAGAAGTCTTATTTTTGAATAGTGTTTACAAGCAAATACATGATAAATGAAACAATAAAATCAGGAATAGTTTTAAGTATTAAAACATTACATATTTTCTTGCTCACCTGTAAAGCTTTAGATAAAGCTGCATTTATGAAGTGTCCTGGTGTAAAAAGGCTCCGCAAATACATTTCCTATTAGAACATTAAAACAAAAGTTATATCCTTCTGAAAGACACGAAATTGGGAAAAATACAAAGGAAGCTGATCACACTACTCCAATATGTGGATTTCTACTCTATGAATTGGATACTCTGCCCTCCACTTGAGCAACAAGTTAGACTGCAGTTCCATGTTTTCAGTGTGGGTGAAGACTGCAATGCCTCTGGGGTCACGATGACACACTATTCTGAATGGTATGCATCTATACAGCATTCTATTGGGTAAAAAAAAAGGTGTCAGCTGTCAATCTTAAACGCGAAGGGTGGACCCAGTGTTTATGATGTGGGTTGTTAAAAGAGCAGTTAAAATAAGCTAATTTATAGACCGTCTCTACAAGGACTTGCATATAAAAGAAACTGACAATAGGTACCATAAATATAACAAAATAAACTGCAGAAAACTCTCAAACAAGAAATATAGACTAGAATAGAAAACTTCCATGCTGCCTTATTATTTTGAACAATGTATGCTACCTTTAAAAGTTTATGTATTTTCACCAGGCAATGGTGGCACAAGCCTTTAATCCCAGCACTCAAAAGGCAGAGGCAGGTACATCTCTGTGAGTTTGAGGCCAGCCTGGTCTACACAACACACAGCAAGTTCCAGGACAGCCAAGGCTATAGAAAAACTCTGTCTCAAAAAAAAAAAAAAGTGGGGAGGGGGTTGGGCCGGGGAGATGGCTCAGTGGTTAGGAGCACTTGCTGCTTTGGTTCCTAGCACCCACATGCCAGCTAAATATTATTTTAAGATGTGTTAGATTTGTTTATACTGTGGAATATTTGTGTCATGATGCAAAGATGTGTTGCATTCTTCTATGCTACATTTGTTTAACTCTGTGAAGCTGTGTTAATTTGCCTGCCTAAAACACCTGATTGGTCTATGAAAGAGTTAAACAGCCAATAGCTAGGCAGGAAAGGGACAGGCAGGGCTGCCAGGCAGAGAATAAATAGATGAGAGAAGAGGGAGGAGAGAAAGAAGGAGAGGAGGACACCAGGGGCTAGCCATCCAGCCACGGAGTAAGAGAGGTATATAGAATAGAGAAAGGTAAAAACCCAGAGGCAAAAGTACAAGGGATAATTTAAGAAAAGCTGGCTAAAAACAAACCAAGCTAAGGCCAGCCATTTATAAGAAAGAAAACCTCTCCATATGTTTGGGGGCTGGGTGGTGGCCCCCAAAGACCAAAGAGTTAAAAAACAAAACAAAACCCCAACAACCAACTACAGACTACCACCTGCAACTCCAGTTCCAGGGATCTGGCACCTTGTTCCGAACTCTGTGGGTGCCACACCAGGCAAGCACAGGGTGCACATACATATATACAAGCAAAATCCTCATATACACAAAATAATATAAAAAAGAAAACTACAAATTCTCAGCCACTGAAATGGCTCAGCAGATAACAATGTAAAGGCATTTGCCACCAGCCTGATGACATCAGTTTGACTCTTGGAACCCACATGGCGGGAGAGAACTGACTCCAGAAAGTTGTCCTCTGACCTCGCCATCTGCACTGTGTGCATGTGTCACGTTAGTCCAGGACACTGTATCCTGATCAGTGAACACATCACTCAGGCCAGGCCAGTTTGTTGCAAGGACAGACGACTGAGGTACTGTTGTTTCCTCCAGGGCAGCTAGATATACAGAATGCAGACCCTATCAGGGGAAGAGGTATTACCTAAGAAAAGAAACAGCAAGGAAAGAAGCAGAATAAAGAGATGAAGGCCTAAAAGCACCATTCCAGCCCTGTCTGAAAGCAGATGCTGAACACTGCAACTGTACAAGCCAATGCATTTGCCTTCTTCTTTCAGTCAGTTCGAATTACCTGAGAGTAAAAAACTAATTCAAGGGGTTCCTATAGTAACAGTAACAATTAACATACTTACTCTGGGGTCTTGGTCATCTCTGATAACAATTTCTTCTTCTGGCAGAGGCTGCATAAAAACGGGATTCCACTGACCTGCAACATTGCTAAAAGAAAAAAGTCCCAAAGTTTACCAAAACAAAACAACACACTTTGTCAGGATCTGAGTAGGGAAGGCCTCATCAGTGAACTCCTATAATCAACCACTATTTAATTCTATTACTGAGTAGACCTGTGTGTGTGTACACCTGCGGGTACATAGATGTGCATGTCCTGGAGGCCAGAGCACAATATTTTTCTCAATTGTTCTCCACTTTAGGCTTTAAATTATTTATTAGCTTCCTTTTTATTATTATTGTGTGGTGAATGCATGCACCCAGGTGAAACAGTAGATATACAGAGGTCAATGAGAAACTTTCTGTTCTCTCCTTCCATCATGAGTTCTGGGAATTGAACCCAGGCCCCCACAGCAAGCACTTTTTACTTACTGAGCCACCTCACAAGCAGCTGACCTTGTTTTTTGAGACAGATTCTCTCACTGAATCCAGAGTTCACGAATTTAGCTAGACTAAGTTGGCCAGCAAGCTCTGGGATCCTGACATCTTTGCCTTACCAGCACCGGGCTTGTAAGTGTGCACTGCCATGACTGGCTTGCTGTTTACATGGGCGCTCAGGATCCAAACTCGGGTCTTCATGAATAAACAGTAGAAACTGCCAACTGAGCTATCTCTCTGCCCCAGTGCTCTACCTTTATTTAACAGGCAGCACCCTCAATTTAAAACCTGAAACATAAATTTACAAGTAGCTCTTCTTTACTACATTTTTTTAAACTAGGTATTATGCAAGGCGCTGTTCTAAACACTTCTTATATATGCCCCACAATCTCCTTGAAGGGTGTATCACATCAAATTTGGAGTTGAGATCTATCACAGCTAATAAGCTGTACAGCTAGGCTTGCAACCCAAAACCAGAGCCTATGCCCTTTTTGTTTGATTTAAGACATGGTTTTACTCTGTAGCCCTAGGGGGCTTCAATTCAATCTCTTAACTTTCTTACTTCAGCCTACCTTCAAGTACTGGAACTATAGGCACGTGCTATCATTCCCAGCTCCAAGCCTATTTTTCATTACTTTGTTTGAATGCTACCTATAAAGGATTACACTAATGATTTTTCAAGGTCTGGCTTAGGATCAGAATAGACCTTCTTACAATTCTACTCTAATGTTTAGTGTTGATGGTTCAACTTAAGCAGTTCTGAAGCAGCACACAAAGGAATCTTGCAAGTAGGGTATTTTATACTTGATCTTAGCCAAAAAGCAATGGAAGAATGTCTCAGTGTTTTATATGTTTGATTAAAAATGTGTTTATAAATATATTTGTAACTGTTAAACATTTTTAGATTAAGCTGGGCATGACAACACACACATTTAATCCCAGCACTGGGGAGGCAAAGGCAGGTGGATCTGAGTTTGAGGCCAGCCTGGTCTATAGAGTCAGTTCTAGGAGAGCCAGGACTATTTGGAGAAACCCTGTCTTGAAAAACAAAACAAATTTCTTTAGATTATTTCTAATCATGTGTGTGGTATATGTGTATGTGCCTATGTGAGTTCAAGTGTCCCAGAAAGTGAAGAATAGGACCCTCTGGAGCTGGAGTCACAGGCAGTTAATTAAAAACCACCCGACAGGGGTACTAGGAACTGAACTTGAACCCTTTGCAAGAACAATTTGAGTCAACTGCTGAGTCATCTCTCCAGCACCATAGCTGTTAAAAATCTTAAAACTAAACCAATGCACAACAGATAAAGTGTATGTAATAGTAGAGATTATCAAAACATTAGATTGTATAACTTTATATCATAAAATACTAATTTTGTTCTATATATTAAAGTTTATCCCCCTCCTTCAAGACAAGGTCTCATGTATTCCAGGCTGGACCTAAATTCATTAGGTAGCTGAGGATTGTCTTGAGTTTCTAATCTTCCTGTCTCTCCTTCAAGAGTGTTTAGAGGTGCTGGGAATTGAATATAGGGCTTTGAGGTTGAGGAAAACACTATTCACTAAGCCACATTTTGAGCCCTGAAATTCATTTTCTCATGAGAAAAAAAGTTTCCTGTTTTAAAAAGTTTCAAAGAACCATACTAGCCCAATCTACCTCATCTTAAGGAAATTGAGAATAAAAAGGAATTTCAATGTCTTTGCTAAGTTGTGGAACATTAGTTATTAAGTATTAGTAGTAAGTTTCCAGATTAGAAGTTTTGTGGATGCATACTACCTCTTCTAAGAAACATGGTATTCCATCTTTTTTTTTGTTTGTTTTTTTCGAGACAGGGTTTCTCTGTATTGTTTTGGAGGATGTCCTGGAACTGGTCTCTAACTCACAGAGATCCACCTGCTTCTGCCTCCTGAGTGCTGGGATTTAAGGCGTGCACTACCACTGCCGGGCCCATGGTATTCTATCTTAACACAAGTGTATTTGCTCTAAAACCAAAAGGTAAAAAAAGGTGTAACTTCAGAAAATAATCAAGACAAATAGATCAGAATCCTTCAAATTAGGGTATGTGGTTCTACAAAAAAAGGTCTCATCTGAGTGTGGCTCTGCCTAGGGCTAAGCAGGAAGACAGAGGTTAAATAGTCCATACTGTTCAAAGTTGATGTATTTCACAACTGTCTGGTTCTCAGCGTCGTGCCACAGGGCCCAGATATCTGTTGAGGTTAAGGCAAAATCGACCAGTGTCTCCTAGGAAGAAATGGGGGAAAAATAAGAAAGAAAAAGGAGCAGGGACTAAGTATGTATTGACAAGAGAGAAAAATACATAAGAGCACGACATGTTATATAAACTTGATAAATCCCAACTTAGACGGGCTGGAGAGATAGCTCTGGTTCAAAGCACTGGCTGCTCTTCCAGAAGACCCTGACTCAATTCCTAGCACCCACATGGTGGGCTCTCAACTGTTTATATGTGAACTATTTTACAAATATAACCCTAAACACAGTGGTTTAAGGCCTTTTGAGGCAGGCTAACTACATTACCAAGCTGGTCTGGAACTCCCATGCTCAAATGACCTTCTAGCCTTAGACTCACAAGTAGCTGTGATTGCGAGGGCAAGCAACCTCACCAGCCTATAGCCAACACTTGGTTATTGTGCCTTTGTGAAATGCACAGGATGGTTCAACTTACCTGAGAAGTGAACAGTGAAGAAATGTGATCTAAACTATAGCGATTGTTCTCAGTGCTCACCAACTGGAAAACGCAGAACTGTTAAAACACAAGTTAATGGTTCATCACTTCATACAATCAACATGTTAGTCTTCTAAGGAAAGAATTCACAATTCTCCTACCTATGAGTGCTGGGAATATAGGTATTTGCCACCAGATTTAACTAAAATGTAACAAAAGTTTCTATCTTAACCATTTTCACGTATGCAGTTTAAATACATTGATATTGCTATGCTACCAATATTCAGGACTCTTTTCATCTTGCAAAATTAAACTTTATTCCCATCAAACAACTTCCTCAATACTTTCAATCCTTATCCCTTCTTCTGCCTGCAACTACCACTCTATGACTATAACTACTTTAGAAACCATGCTGAGAAATGCTAGGTTTGGTCTTCAGTGCATATGAGTGCCCAATTAGATGTATACATACGCACCCACACACTTTCTATAAAATTATAAGATAAATCTACCACCAAGAATCAGGAATAGAAGAGCAGTAGAGCATTTGTCTAGTGTGTGCAAGGTTCCCCCAGCATTATAAGAAAACAAGACAAATCTCACTCTGCAGACAAAACAGTAACAACAACAACAAACACTCTTCCTAAAACTGAACCTTTGAAACAGAAAAATGACATTTGATGCGCCTGGAGAAATGCCTGCTCAGCATTTCAGACCATTTACTGCTCTTGCAGAAGACCTTGGATTTGGTTCCCAGAATTTATATGGTGGCTTACACGCCTGTAACTTCAGGTCCAAGGTAATCCAATAACCTCTTTTAGCCTCCACACGTTCCTGTATGTATGTAGTGCACATACTCACACACACACACACACAATACAAAACACAAATATTTGTATAAATTATATACAAATATATAAAAATGATTTTCTTAAATGATAGTTGAAGGCTAAGTTTAACTCAGTAGTAGAATCATTGCCTTAACTGTGTAAGGCCTTGGGTTCAATCCCTTGCACTGGAGGAAATGACAAAACAAACACAAAGAAATTAAAGCACAATACTTATGAATAATATTTTTAACAATTAAGAAAAGTCACTGTGTATTGACAATGTGATGACTTGTGCATTATACCATAGGTAAGCAACTATTCACATGAAGTTTTTTAAATGATTTTTTAAAATTTAAATTAGAAATAGTATTACATATCAATCCCAGTTCCCCCTCCCTCCCGTCGTCCCATGCCCTCCACTGATTCCTCCCATCCCATTTCCCTTCTGTTCCCCAAAGAGGGTGAGGCCTTCCATGGGGGATCATCAAAGTCTGCCACATCATTTGGGGCAGGGCCTAGGCCCTCCCCAGTGTGCCTAGGCTGAGAGAGTATCCCTCTTTGTGGATTTGGCTCCCAAAGTTCATTTGTACACTAGGGATAAATACTAAGTGCTCAACATTCTTAGCCATCAGGGAAATGCAAATCAAAACAACTCTGAGATACCATTTCGCACCTGTCAGAATGGCTAAAATCAAAAACACCAATGCCAGCTTATGCTGGAGAGGATGTGGAGAATACCCCTTCACTGCTGGTGGGCATGCAAACTTGTACAACCATTTTGGAAATCAGTATGGCGGTTCCTTACATGACGCTTAAAAGGTATGTTTTACATTTATTTATTGGATGTGTGTATGCACATACAAACAACATGCATACAATGTATTCAAGTCTATGTGGATAACGACCTTGCAGTTGTGAGGTTTCGCTTCAAACACTTGTACCCACTGAGCTGTCTTGTCATCACCTTCATCTAGCCACTTAAAAAAAAGCTTTTTTGAGAGATGATCTTTTGATATAGCTCTGCTTGCCATGGAACTATGTAGGCCAGGCTAGCCTCAAACTCACAGATTTGCCTGCCTCTTACTTCCAAGTTTTTAAAGAACATTCTTTTTAGAAGGAAAAAAATGATATTTAGTTTTTCTTTTTCCTAGAAGTGGGGACTAGAACCTAGGACTTTACTCATGGTACATATTTTCACCACTAATCTGTAGTCTAGCCCCACAAGAAAGCCATGAGACAGAAAAACAGACATTGTCTTCTGAGAAAAAAAAGGGTGTATGAAGCATGAAGGGGAGCTGGAGCTTAAGTTAAGAGCACTTAAGGACACTGGCTCCCATCATTCCCATCAGACACCCCACTGACACCTGTGACTCTGGCCCCAAAGATCTAACACCTTCTTCCCAATTCTGTGGCATCTGTACTTATATGTGTGCATACTCACACAAATGAGTATCTACACACAAAAATAATTTTTTTTTTTTGGTTTTACAAGACAGGGTTTCTCTGTATTGTTTTGGAGGCTGTCGGTCCAGCCTGGCCTCGAACTCACAGAGATCCGCCTGCCTCTGCCTCCCGAGTGCTGGGATTGAAGGCGTGCACCACCACCGCCCGGCTCAAAAATAAATCTTAAAAAAAAAAAATCTATGTAGGGCTGAAGGTCAGTGACAATATGAATGTTTAGCATGTATAAAGATCAAAGTTAAAAAAATGGAACTGAGTGTGGTGGTCCATGCGTTTAATTCCAGCACTTGGAACTCACAGGCAGGTGAATTTCTGAATTTCAGACCAGCCAGCAATAAAGTAAGATTCTGTCTCCAAAACAACAACAAACAAAAACAATTTTAAAACCACAACGAAACAACCCTAAAACAAATAATTAGAATTCACCAATTTGGGGTTGGGAATTTAGATCAGTGGTTGAGCATTTGCCTAGCAAATATAAGCCCCTAGGTTTGCTCCTCAGCTCGGGGGTGGTGGGGTGGTGGGGAGATTTACCAATTCATCCCTGTGCTGTAATAGTGAAAATACATGCTTTATGACATTTTTCTGCTATACATTTATCATCACACATGTGCATACTAAGTAGCAAAGCAAAGCATACATTGTAGACTTTAGCTCCAACAAAAAACAAAAACCCAGGAAACGCTGGCTGAGTGTCAAGTTCCTCAAATGACTTGTGAAAAACAATTCCTTTATTCCATTTTTTTTTTCTTTTGAGACAGTCTTATGATGTCCCTTAGAGTGGCCTCAAAACCATGATAACCCTGCTTCAGCCTTGTGAATGCTGGGATTTAGACATGTACCACACCAGGCTCATTTAATTTTTTATTACACTTACTCATTTACTATTCATGTGTGCTGTTACTTGTGTGGCAGTCAGAGAACAACTTCAAGGAGTTTCTCTTCTACCATATGTGTCCTGGGGATCTAATTCAAGTTGCCGGGCTTGAAGGCAAGTGCCTTCACCCACTAAGCCATCCTCTCAGCCCTGTTATGAGAACTTCCACTGAGGGGAACAGGTGTCAGGGTTTCAGGAGCCAAATAAGAAGAAGACAGCAGAGCCCAACAAAAAATGCAAAGACTTTCAAGTAGGACAGAAACCTAGCATGGGGAATCAAGAGCTGCAATACGTCAGGAAGACACATCCTGTCTCTGGTAGGGTTATCGAAAGCCTGTCTAAGTGTTGCTACTATTAGTATATGCACACAGAAGGCACAGCACTAGCACAAAAACACAATACCCCAATTATTTGATTACACTACTGTATACATCCTGTGTGCCTTACCTATACACAACAGCAGTGCCTGGTTGGTGAACAATACTAACACCTACATTACTTTCCAGCAATTCATCCTTCTCACTATATTTTCTTGTTTAGTTTTGGTCAGCTTTCCCTTAGACTTCCCTTTAAGTCTTACCACCCTTCCACAATTTTAAATTCATATACCAGCACAAAACCCAATCACCCTTGAACAACTCAGCACTTGAAACAAAGCGTAAGTGGACTCAGTGAACCTGACATTTCCCCCATTCAATCCACAGAGAATAACTGGCACATGCCTTATTTCTTCATACCTGCCCTCGCTTTGGAGCATGCATATATATTCCTAGGTAGAGGCCCATGGAAGGTGAATATGCAAGTCGTAATTTATGTCCTGTTCCTGCAGTGAGCCGAAGATCTTTGTTCACAGGGACATATTCCAACATGTCAGCCACCATCAAGCACATTTGGTCCTGCCAAGAGAAGTGTTAATAGGTGATGTTTTAAAAATATCGAGACTAGAAATACATCCCTTACCTTTTAAGAAAATGATTTTGTGGGGCCTGGCAGAAGCAGGCAGATCTTTGTGAGTTCAAGGCCAGCTTGGTCTACCACAGCAAGTTCTAGGTTAGATAGGGCTATACTGTGAGACCCTGCCTTAAAACAAAACAAAATTAGCAGCCTAAAACTGTCTTATTGACATGCATTAAAATTTTTATTTTTAAAAATTTTATGTGTCTGGGTGTTTTTGCCTCCATGAACATCTATCTGTGTACCACCTATATGCTATATGCCTGGTGCCTTTGGAGACCAGGTGTTGGATCCCCTGGAAATGGAGTTACAGGCAGTTGTGAGCCAACATATAGATGGGAATTGAATCCCAATCTTTTGCAAGAGCAGTCAGTACTATTAACCACTGTTAGCCAGGGCCATCTCTTCAGCCACAACATGGATTTAGTAACACATTGTGGGAACCAAAATGACCTATAACTCCAGTTCCAGGGGATCCGGCACCTCTTCTGACATCTGCAGGAACCAAGCATACATTCATCAACATACTGAATGCAGGCAAAACAGTCATACACATAAACTAAATCTAAGAAAGATTTTTTGCAATGTTTGTTGCTCTTAAGTGTTAAATGAAGACTATCATTTTTTAAAATGTATTTTTATTTTGTGTTCATTGGTGTTTTGTCTGCATGTATGTCTGAGGAGGTCAGAAGCCCTGGAACTCGAGCTACAGACAGGTGTGAGCTGCCACGTGGGTGCTGGGAATTGAAAACCGGTTCTCTGGAAGAGCAGCCAGTGCTCTTAACCACTCTTCAGCCCCAAAGATTATGTCTTCTATTAAACTCTCATATAGAGCTCATAATTCTCAAAATAAAAAAAATAAACAAAAATAGGGAAATATACAGAAAATGATGTTGATTCAAACTATCAAGATCTGAAAATATATCATAATTTCCAAATCAAATGATCTGATCATCTTTAAACAAGTAGCAGGACAGTTTTCAATCCCACATTTCACACTCACATTTTAACTTACGCCAAGAATAAACGTAGTATTTACCTTGTAAGACCACATCCGTAGTTTATGATCCTGACACAGGGCAAAAATGAAAGCATCATGCTCAACACAGTGAACAGCAAGACTGAGGGCACGATCGGAAGGCCCCTGATCACCCCTAAAAACAAAGGACAGGTTTTAGATTTTCTCTACCGCAAATAAGCGGATCATTAAAATTTGTGATTCAAGAGGTAAAATAAAATTATAAATGAATACTCTTAGCAGAAAGCATAAGAATTTACATGCTGGCATAATACAACTACATTTTTATATAATTTATGCTAATTATTACCATGAAGTTAAATAGGTTCTATATATATATATATTTTTTTTTTTTTTGGTTTTTTGAGACAGGGTTTCTCTGTAATGTTTTGGAGGCTGTCCTGGAACTCGCTCTGTAGACCAGGCTGGCCTCGAACTCAGAGATCCGCCTGCCTCTGCCTCCCAAGTGCTGGGATTAAAGGCGTGTGCCACCACCGCCGGGCAAATAGGTTCTATATTATAAAAAACAATTCATTTCATATTGATTTAGTCCAATAGTCAAAAACTTCCTATTTTTTTCTTTTTTTCTTGAGACAGGGTCTCATAATATAGCTCTGGCTAACTGCAAACACCTGCCTTTGCCTCTGAACGCTAGGATTAAAGGAGTACATAACCATGCCAGGCTTTTTAGGCCTTTTTTTGGGGTGGGGGAGACAGGGTTTCTCTGTACCTTTGGAGTCTGTCCTGGAACTCACTTTATAGACCAGGTTGGCCTTGAACTCACAGAGATCTGCCCACCTCTGCCTCCTGAGTGCTGGGATTAAAGGTATGTGCCACCACTGCGCAGATTTATTAGGTATTTTTAAAAATTACACTTTTTAATTGTGTGTGTGTGTGTGAGAGAGAGAGAGAGAGAGAGAGAGAGAGAGACAGAGACAGAGAGAGACACAGACACAGAGAGACAGAGAGAAAAATCACACACCAGGGTCTGTGAGATAGGACTTACGATGTCAGACTCTGCAGCAAGTGCCTTTACCTGCAGGGACATCTTGTATTGTCTACTTTAGCAGTCTTACTCAAATCAGGGCAAAGCATGGAACTGAACATTGTAAAGGTGTAGAAGTATGGTGTCAAAGTGTGGCAGATGGCAATGAGACAGACGTCGGAGTGTGGCCTTCTGGCAGGATCATGCTATGCACCCTTCAACTCAGTGCAGAGTATGCCATGCAGCACAACTGGAAAGTACCACAAGGGTTACAATCTGAGTCCTTTGATTTTCCTGCAGGACACAACTTACCTTATAGCTGTGGGCATCCAGCCTGTGAGCAATCGCTGCATCACTGAACTCTGTTTCAGTTCCACAACTGATGTCACCCCTGCAACAATACCCAAGGAACCTGATTATAACTTAGAAAAACCCAAAGCTACAAATGGAATAACCAAGAATGAGGTCTTTATAATACATGACAGACTTCTACATTTCTAAACTAAGAAGGTTCTTAAACATACTTTCCAATATATATTTCACGTAAAATACTTCAAATCAGTACCAGATCAATAAAAACAGCATCTTGTTTATATTCTTAGGAAAAACGCCACCATTTATAGATAGCAGCCCATTCTTCTACTCAATAGAATCATTTTATACTTCCTTAATCACTGGTACCATTTGTGTGGCAGTAGTTCTAAGTGTTGGAGATTCAGTGGTAAACAAAAAACCCGCCCTCATGAAACTTAACATTTTACTATTGGAGGATGAGAGAAACAGGGAGTTAAATTAATAGTGGGAAGGACAAAAGTGAGTATTGCTGGTGTTGTGGAGGGATGGTCAAGGAAGGCTTCATTGAGGAGACAGAATCAAAAACTAAAAACACTGAGGGGGAATTCCAAGACAGGAATATGCCTCATGTCTTTAAGAAACTGCAAAGAGAGCCCTGTCTTGAAAAAAACAAAGAAGGAGCTGCAAAGGGGCATGTAGCTGGTATACAGTGAAGTTGCAGACGACAATGGGCACTCACTGTGAGTCAATGTATGGAGCCTGTTTATTCAAATCACGATGAACACTGAAGTAACATGATTTTGTTTTTTTTTTATGTGTATGGGGTGTTTTGCATGCACATGTACACACACACACCACTCCCATGCCTGATGCCCTCGAAGTTCAGAAAAAGGCATCAGATCCAGTAGAATTGGAATTACAGACAGTTAGTGATTGGAATAGAACCTGGGTCCTTTGAAGAGCAGCCAGTGCTTACTGTTGAGCCATCTCTCTAGTATCCCCTAACCAATGTTTAAGAATCAATTGCCTGAGAAGTTCCTGAAACGGGAGGGCAGATCTGGAGACATTTAGGACATTAATCCAATAATGTAGGCAAGAGACAGTGGTGACCTGAAAAGCGGATCAGTTGTCAAACTTGGTCCCAAAATTCATTGTTTATAAATACAGACTTCAGTATGAGTGTGGGACAATTAACACTTAGAATAGGCTAATATACATATAATCTGTTTTCCCATACCCAACATCCCATCTAGTTCCTCATCCACTGAATAAAGGTATGTAGCAGGGACCAAGCAAGAAATAATGAAAGCAGGACTAATACAGACTCAACCCCTGCTTTTTTTTTTTTTTTGGTTTTTACGAGACAGGGTTTCTCTGTATTGTTTTGGAGGCTGTCAGTCCAGCCTGGCCTCGAACTCACAGAGATCCACCTGGCTCTGCCTTCTGAGTGATGGGATTAAAGGCGTGCGCTACCACCGCCTAGGGGGAATGCCTATATTTTAATGTCAACATTGACAACTAAAGATAAATTCATGCTCCATTCCCATCCTTACCAGGCAAGTCATAAGGAGGTAGTTTGAGAACAAAGATGCCGCCAGCAGCAGACGGTAGAGCGAACAGAGCCTCTCCATCACTGCTAAGCCAGGCTGCAGACGTGGTAGAACTTGGGGACAGTCCAGGTACTGTTGGAATTAACTGGTAGTTGCAAGGATCTCTGAAATCAACTTTTCCAATGTCAGTAAATATTGACTGCATTTGACTTTCAGTTACCAGCTCCTGTAATAAAAGAGAATCTGTTTTGAAATAACCTGAATTTTGTTTAGTTCCTCTCAATTACTAAAAATGCTTATTTAAAAAGATGTTGATGGGCTGGGAGGACGGCTCAGTGGTTAAGAGCACCTGTGGCTCTCAGAGAGGACGTGGGTTTGGTTCCCAGCACTTACATGGTGGCTCACAACTGCCTGTAACTCCAGTGCCAGGGGCTATGGTGTCTGCTGGCCCCCGCAGGCACTGCATCCATCTGGTATATCTATATACATGCAGGCAAAACACTCATACACAGAAAAACAAATCTTCAAAACAAAATTGTTGAGCATGAGATAAAAGCTTCCTCCCCGAAGGGCAGTGGTGGCGCATATCTTTAATCCAGCACTCTGGAGGCAGAGGCAGGTGGATCTCTGTGAGTTAGGGGCCAGTTTGGTTTACAGAGTGAGTTCTAGGACAGACTCTAAAGCCATAGGGAAACCCTGTCTTTAAAAACAAACAGCGCACGCCTTTAATCCCAGCACTTGGGAGGCAGAGCCAGGCGGATCTCTGTGAGTTCGAGGCCAGGCTGGACCGACAGCCTCCAAAACAATACAGAGAAACCCTGTCTCGAAAAAACAAAAACCAAACAAACCATCCTCCCCTTCCTGCTAGTCAGGCTGTCACTATGTAACCCAGGTTGGCCAGGAACCTCCTCTGCACAGAGATTGGTCTGAGACTTAAAATCCTCCTACCTTAGCCTCTCTGTTAGTAGATTACAGATGTATACTGTAGTACCTAATGAAAACTGTTCTTTTTAAAGAAAGAAAACTATTTTATCATTTTGTTATTGAGACAGGGCCTCATGGAGCACAAACTGGCCTTGAATTCCAGGGTGATCTTGAACTTCTCACCTTCTATTTCCATCTCCTCAGTCTCGGGATTACAAGCACAAGGGTGGAACTCAGGCTTTGTTCATGTGAGGCCAGCACTCTATGACTGAATAACATCCCCAAGCCTAATTACTCCAAACACTAACTCTAAATACGACTGGTTAACAAGGAATCCAAATTCTTTCCATTTCAAAGAATACCATTCCAGTCCTAAATCTGTGATAGCTAGCGTAATATGGGAAACAAGTTATTGCACACTACAATCAACTTACACTTCTGTACATACGGGAAGGATGTGGTAAAATTAACCTGTGCACTGTCTGATTGGTTAATATCAAGATTATCACATGATTCTGAGTTTCAGAGATATGAACTCCACTGGGTAAGATGCTGCAATTTTGGAATTTTAGGCGAACTGCATTATTCAACAGATTTATGTCCAGTGATTCCTCCACCAGCTCCAATGTATCCCCAGAAGTCTTCCTGTTAAGAGAGAGATTTAAGTTTTTCTTTGTCAATAGCTACTGCAACAAAATATACAATAACAGTGCCTAAATAAACTCTCCAAATTTGAAAAGATTAGACAATTCAATTTGGGTAACTTTTCTTCTCCCTCTTTTTTTTGAGACGTCTCTCTGTATAGCCCTGCCTGCCTCTGTCTCCTGAGAGCTGGGATTAAAGGAGCGCACCACCATGTCTGGCTCAGACCAATTTTCCATTTAAGGACGCATTATGTAGACTTATGAAAACAGTACAACAAAATCTAAATCTCATAATGGTAATTCTAATACACATCCCATTTCTATAGTCCCTACTTTACTTAAGATAAATTTTACTGCTGGTAGATGGTGGCTCACGCCTTTAATCCTGGCACTTGGGTGGCAGAGGTAGGTGGATCTCTGTGAGTTCAAGGCCAGCCTGGTCTACAGAGTGAGTTCCAGGACAGGCTCCAAAGCTACACAGAGAAATCCTGTCTCAAAAAAACAAATACAAAAGGTAAATTCTACTACATAAAAATTAACTCCACCCATCACTTGTCCAGGAACATTAATATTTTTAAAACTATAAAAATAACTGCATGTTGAGACTATCAAGGCTAGTTTCCACACTGTTACTCTTCAAATTGAGCTTCTGAATAAATGGCAATAAGTACTTTGAGTGTAGAGGTAACTTCCATGTGCACTTGGATATCTGCAGACCTAGAGAAGTATCTGAATCTGAGCTGACACTCAATAAACACTGTCTGATAAGACACAAATGAAACCAGCAGCAGCATGTGTGGGAGTGGAAGGAGGGGCTTAATTCAAATACAAGTCACAACAGGGGAGCCAAAATGTTTTGCCAACAGTCATTATGTCTGAATTTAAATTCATATTATAATTCTAATCACCTCTACTGCCTGTGCTGTCCATTGTACCCATCACAGACACTGCCTGCCACTTTATATAATTCTGCAAGGTATTTCTTACCTTTGTCTTCTAAGTATTTGTCATTTTAAAACATCTTTAGCACACACTCACTGGTCTATGTCAACATGTATGATGCTTGTTTGGATCATGAATATCTTCTCCCAAAGTCTTAAAGGTTTAGTCTTCAGGACACTATTGAGATGTGGTAGGATCTCTTAAGGGTAAGCCACAGGACCAAAGGCAAGAACAGATCAGTTCAGGACCAGAACCTCTAAAACTGTGAACCAAAATACACCTTTCTCCTCAGACTCCAGCTGCCTCTACAAATCCATAGGCTCTATGCCTGCAAATTCAACTATCCACAAATTGAAATAAAAAACCTGTGTTTGTACCTCTATTATTTTTCTTCTCAACATCCTTCTATACAGCACCCAAAGTGGGCTAGAGGTGAATTAAAGTATGTGTGGACATACAGATTACATGCAAATCCAATGCTGTTTAATACCATGCAGAGCATGCAGCAGACTATGAAAGAGGTTCTGGAACAGTCCCGACGCACAGAGGGACAGTGATGCTTCAGCTTTACCCGCAGGGCTCTTAGCAGCACCAGGTTACACTTAAGTGACTGCCAATGCTTCTCCAATGCATCTATCTTGCTATGGTCACATTGACTCCAGAATGATAAAATGAACTCTCTCTTACAGCAACACTCAAGACTA
Organism: Mesocricetus auratus; assembly: GCF_017639785.1. Classification (NCBI taxonomy): domain Eukaryota; kingdom Metazoa; phylum Chordata; class Mammalia; order Rodentia; family Cricetidae; genus Mesocricetus; species Mesocricetus auratus. Next base: position 58,442,241 of record NW_024429189.1, on the reverse strand, counting down.
AAGTTTAAATTATATATAAAATATGCACACACACACATACACACACCAACTAACTTATTCTCCTTAAATTAAGCCTTTAGTTTTATCCCTCTGTTACTTTCAAAGACATATATTCTTTAATCAAAATTGTTCTGGCTAGTTGCTTATGATGGCACATACCTTTAAATACTGGCACTCTGGAGGTAGAGGCAGACAGATCTTTGTGAATTAGAGGACTGCTTGGCTACATGGTGAACTCCACAGTACAACCTTGCCTCCACCCACAACTCCTCACACACACAAAAAGTTAACAATTTGGAGGCTGAAAGGATGGCTCAATGATTAAGAACACCTGTTGTTGCACACCACAGCTCACAATCACCTGTAACTCCAGTTCCAGGGACCCAGACACCTTTTCTGGTTTCCAAGGGCACCATATACATGTGGTACACGTAAATACATGCAGGCAAAACACTCATACACATAAATTTCCTTTTCTAAACCTAAAAAATTGTTTTCAATGTTCTATTCATAAAGCATTTTTGAGCTTTATCATTTCAAATTCTCTTCATTTTCTTTCTCCAATTTATTTGGCTTCTTTCAAGTGGCTCTCTGTAGTTTTCTTTATTACAACTGTTACCTTGACAGAAGATGCCACCTAAAAGTTTCTCACCTTGACTCCTTTTACTGAAATTCAGCCTTTACTCTTGGGTACTGTCATCTTTGGTACATGTAAAACATTGTGGTGTTTCTGACTCAGCTGACTGATTTTACCCACAATAGAGGAAAGAAAAAAAAATGCTATGAATGAATCTAGGCTTTTCTATTCTTAGAGTAAAAGTTCTAAAAAATCTATTGATCCTTGTTGAGGGATAGGTAAACACAGCAGGAAGTAGTTTAAAACAGTACACAAGAAAACAATGAGATGGGGGGACTGGAGAGATGGCTCAGCAGTTAAAAGCATTGGCTGCTCTTCCAGAGGACCTAGGTTCAATTTCCAGCACCCACATGGAAGCTCACAACTGTCTATAACTCCAGTTCCAGGGGTCTGACACTCTCATACAGACATGCAAGCCAAACCAATGCACATAAAATAAGAATACAACTAAAGAAATGATAATATATGCTGTGGTGGTCTGAATGAGAATGGCCCCATAGGCTCATATACTTGAGTGCTCAGGGAGTGGCATTAGGAGGTGTGGTCTCATTGGAGGAAGTGTGTCACTGAGGGTAGGCTTTGAGGTTTCAAAAGCTCAAGCCAGGCCCAGTGGCTCATTCTTTTTTTCTGCTGCCTGCTGCTCCAGGTGTAGAACTCTCAGCTACCTCTCCAGCACCATATCTGCCTGCATGCCACCATGCTTTCCATTGATGACAATGGACTAAACCTCTGAACCTGTTAGCAAGCCCCAACTAAATGTTTCCTTTATAAGAGTTGACATGGTGGCTTCTTCACAGCAATAGAAACCCTAGTAAGACACATACCATGCTTAAACAAGGCCAGACCTAAGCTAAGAAGTGAGAAGATTCCTCCAACGTGCAGGAGTCTACCTTCCCACCACCTTACCAACCAGCCTATCCGCATACTTGCCTCCAGAACTAAGATTCCTTCAGTTAAAACACTGCTCTTGGCTTTCCCAAGTACTTTTTTCCGGCATCCACCCACCTTTTCCCAGTCCTTCTTTGATATTCAAATTTTTTGCTCCCCGGACTCCCCTCTAATCCAGTTCCATGGTATCTACTGGATCCTTCTTTGTCTAGCTACATTCACCTCTAGCTAACTTTTTTTTATCATTTGGATCTAACTGTGGCCTTCTACTCCCTTCTTGGCCAATAACATCTGATTGTCCCATTAGCTTCTCACAGGCCACACATTTTTCTCTGGGGCAAGCATGAAAATCTGTATTTATATGCTTATGTTATATTATTAGTTTAGTGTCTCTTTTTGTGTGTGAAACTGACACAACAAAAGTGGCATCTAATGTGTTTCTATTCTGACACAACTACAGTATCTTACATCATTTTCCAGTACGAAGCACCATGTGTGACATGTACAAGCTCAATCTCATCAGGAGAGTGGAGCTTCAAAGACTACACTGACATTTTAACTTTATGTCTAAAATGGGCCTTCAATGTTGTTGTCTCCTAGAACCGATTCTGACACAAACTGAAGGCAGTCGCTCTCTAGTCCTATGTGTAGATTTCTGCTAGACGTAATAATTTGGATCAGGCACGAATATTCATGCACCGAACAACCCTACCTTCCAGGGGGATAGGGGGACGCAGCACTCACCAATGAATGAACCTGTTTCTGGTGACGGAGAACAACTTGCCACTTTCCACATAATAGAAGCCTCCCGCGCTCTCACTGTATTTCACCGCTCCAAACACAGCATTTGCAGTCCCTGCAAAATGAATGTGGTCGGCTTGCACTCGTGGTTCCCTGGGGATGACAGGCACTGAAGAGTGCTGAGGAAGCAGAGTGCAAGGGATTGACAGTGCATACAATAGGAAGTGGGAAAAGGAGAAAGAAGTCAGGCTGTGATGCACAGGCTTTGGGCATGTGGACTCGGATAAAACAGGGAGGAGGCCAAAAGGCGCACTTCAGGGGCCCGAAGGGAAGCAATGGCTCCCATTCCCCCAAGCCCTTTCCGTACCAACGCCACAGGCTGTGAATTCCCGAAAGTGCCTGGGCCTTTCGCGTTCAGCTCCGCTCAGCTCCACGAAGCTCCGTTCCAGGGATCCCGCCGCCGCCATCTTCCCGCCGTCGCCGCGAGGCCCGACGGGACAAGGGAGGGTCGCGTCGTTGTCGTCACTTCCGGGAGTGTCGAGCAAGGGTAGAGATCGAGCGCGTCTTTGTGACTGTGGCTGGCTGAGGACCGCGGGTCTGACGGTCAGCCGCAGGTTTTCACCACGAGAATGAGTCTGAGGAGGGAGGAAGACGCCTCGGCCTGCGGCCACCACAGGCGGCGGCTGCAGCGGCGGCGCCTTTCCCGGCGGCCTCGGGCAGGGGCGGGGCTGTATGTGTTTCCATTTTGAAAAGCTGGCGCGGGCGGGCGGGCGGCTGGGAAGGGCCTGAGAGGCCGGTGTCCTTAGCCAGGGCCACTTGCGGTCACCTTCCCCTCGGTTCATTGGCGGCGTGTAAGTTGTCACCCAGCCTCTTCATCGCTTAGCGAAACGGAGGCAAAGTGAATGGAAGAGGAACCTTTTGTGTTGGCATTTTTTTTTTCGAGATTTTTTTTTTACACAACCTCATGCATGTTTTGGGACAGCAACTCCCTTTTTAGCTCTGGGTGGCCTCGAACTCAGATCCTCACGTCTCAGTCTCCCGAGTGCTAGGATTACAGGCACGTGCCACAATGACCAACAGGGGTCGAATGTGTTGAATTAAACATTAATGCTGCAACCCCCCCCCCGAGATTTCCAAAATGCCACTCAATTTGCAAACGTGCAAAGAATTGTTTTTTTATTCTTCCCTGGGACCTCAGTACTCTGGATGTTGAGGCAGATGGATTGCTCATTCAAAGCCATCTGGAGCTACATAGTGAGACTTTGTCTGTGAAAGAACGAGTAAATCAATAAATCTACAACTTCAGTCCGAATTTACAACTGAACATTTTCCTTGACAACTCCATCAGAACCATAACAGTGGGCAGTTCCGTAATTCTGCCCCAGCAATCACATTTCCCTTGACTATTTACTGCCTTAATGTGTATTTTGAGACTGTAACTGCCCACACCTTTCTCAACCCTCGCTCTCAGTTTACCTTGAAAGTCAAAGCCGTCCGGTTGGTACGCTACAGCAGCTTTTGGAAGCAAGGAGATCAGGAGTTCTCTAGATCATTTCCAATTTATGTCAAGATGAAGGCCAGCCCGAGGCTGTCTGGAACCCTGGCCCAAATCAAAGAGCGGCCGAGTGTGGTGACCCAACTCTTTGATTCCAGCACTTGGGATGCTGAGGCAGGTGAATCTGTAAATTCCTGGACCCCGTCTCAGAAAAAGAAAAGTGATTGGGAGGACAGTTCAGCAGGCCAAAGGGCTTGCTAGATGAACATGAGAATCCAAGCTTGGATCCCCAACACTCACATACACACCAGGATAGTTGAATGCTTGACTTCAGCTGAGAAACGGTGCCTCTGTGTAAGGTGGAGGCATCCAGAAAGACACTTGTCATCAATGTTTGCCACGCTTGTGCAAACAGACATGTGCACTTACAGATCACACGTACATACACACTCATCAAAAAAGACAACTTCCCTGTAGCCGTATTTCCCATGGCCAGCATTTGTAGCTTATGCTTATCTTTCTGTACTTTGAACATATCAGCTTATAGAGTGACAACCTTCCTACTTTTACCTTATGTCACCTGATCATTTTGGCAATTCTTGTTTGCATCTTTAACTTTTCCATTTTTACCAAGTTACTACTCTAAACATAAAACATACTGTCAATTTTCTTCACCATAACAAGCCCTTATTAAACTCACCCTCCTCAGAGTCTCTGTCTCTCTCCCAACCTGCCCCCCCCAACATGGTTTCATGTAGCCCTGCCTAGTCTCCAACTTGATAGTAGCTGATCTTGAACTTCTGACCTCCCTGCTTCCACCCTTGAGTGCTGAAATTACAGGCCTGTGTTTTACAGCCAGTCTTGCAGTGCTGGAGACTGAACCCACGGTTTGATGCATGCTCTACAAGCATTCTACCATTGAGTTAGCTATATCCTCCTATATCCTTAGATCTTTTAGTATAGTCTAGCTCTCCCTCACTCTCTCCCTCCCCTCCCTTTCTCTTTCTCCCTGCCTCCCACCCTCTTTTTGTTTTTGAAAGAGGCTCTTATGTAGCCCAGGTTGGCCTCAAACTGCTATGTGGTTGAGAGTGATCTTTTTTTTTTTTTCTTTTTTCTTTTGGTTTTTCGAGACAGGGTTTCTCTGTATTGTTTTTTGGACCATGTCCTGGAACTCGCTTGGTAGACCAGGCTGGTCTCAAACTCACAGAGATCCGCCTGCCTGTGCCTCCTGAGTGCTGGGGTTAAAGGCGTGCGCCACCGCCGCCCGGCCCGGTTGAGAGTGATCTTATAGATATTTTGAATATGTAGGGAAAATAACACTAAAGTCATGTTCCCCAGAACATATTCCACAGAACCATGATCCAAATTGCTCCTGGAAAGGAGTATTCTGTAGGTCAATGCTGTTGTTAAAATGTTTAGGTTTATCCAGTAAGGAGACACAGACTCAACGATCCCACGTGGAGTTTATTGGTGGACGAGGAGGGAAAAGGTGGGTGAGAGGTAACCAACCCGTGCAGAGCAGAGAGAGAGAGAGAGAGAGAGAGAGAGAGAGAGAGAGAGAGAGAGAGAGAGAGAGAGAGAGAGAGAGAGAGATAAGATATGAGAGAGAGAGACAGAGAGAGAGAGAGAGCTAAGAGTGCAAGAGAGCATAAACGGGCAGGGGGTCAGTCCTTTAAAGGGGTCCTTTGCACCTGCGTGGTTCTCACGGAACTCTGGGCTGGCCAGAGTGTTGCCTGAGTGCATCCTGCCAGGTAACAGGGCAGGCCAGCACAATGCCTGAACCTTTCAAATGCAGTATGCCCTAAGTCCTTGAAACTTTTCAGAGCTCATTGTCATTTTAATGTCCCAGAAAAGTCCTTCAGGAAAGATATGTTTGACTTTATCACATCCTATGCCTCTTTAAGCTACCAAATTATTCTTCTAAGAGGTAGCTATTTTTTAATTTATTTGTTGGGACAGGATCTCACTGTGTAGCCTTGGCTGTCCTGGAACTATGTAGACCAGGCTAGCCTTGAACTCACAGAGATCTACATGCATCTGCCTCCTGAGTGCTGGAGTTAAAGATGTATGCCACCATGCCCAGAAACAAGTTTTTTTTTTTTTAAAGAAAGTTTAAAAATAGTGTGTGTGTGGTGAGTGTGTGATGCCGGATGTGCAGATGTGGGTGCTGAGAACTGAACCGCCGTCCTCTGAAAGGGCAACAAACACTCTTAATCACTGAACCACCTCTCCAGCACCAAAGAAATTATTCTAACTTGAGATGGAGAATGTTGTTTTGTTATTCTCTGACAATTTCACACATGTACATATTTTGATCTGATAATCCCCATTGCCCTCTTTTTTTCTGTCTTCTGATGATCCTTCCCTTCTTCCCAACAGTCTCTGTCACATGTCATGTCTTCTGTGTGTGACCCACATAGTTTAATTAGGGTTGCTGGAGATGGAGAATGGGGAGGAGTGCTGTTAGAACACTGTCTCCTGGAAATACAACACGGTGGATGCTCGAGTGAAATTATAGCAGTGGTGGTTACCTACACAAAAGACAAGGTCTGTCACATTCCATCATGGGGGTGGGAAGGGGTGGGGGTGAGCTCATGAGACCTCCCTGAAGAACTACAGGTAAAGCTAATGGCTGATGATCTTAGTTTATATTTCAAAATTCATGTAAAGGTCAAAGGAGAGAATTGCATCTTACAAATCGTCCTCTGACTTCCACCTGTGAGCTGTGCGGTGAACCCCCATAATAACTTTTTAAGTGATTCATTTATTTTTATTGTTGTGTGTATGTGTGAATACCTGTATGTGAACATATGGACCACATGCATGCCTGGTGCCTTAGGAGGCCAGAGGAGGGCATTGGATCTCTTAGGACTGGAGTTACAGTAGTTTCAAGATGTCATGTGGGTCCTGAGAATGGAGTTTGAGTACTCTGCAAGAGCAGTGAGTTTTCTTCACTTCTGAGTCATCTCTCCATCTCCATAATAACTTCCAAAATTAATTTTTATTATTTATCTCATGTGTATGAGTGGTTTGCCCGCTTGCATGTCTGTGTACCATGTGTGTGTGCCAGCTTTGCAAAGAGGCCAGAAGAGGGCATCAGATTCTTGTGAACTCTCATGTGGGTGCTGGGAACCAACTTGGGCCATCTGGAAGAGCCACCAATGCTTCTTAACTGCTGAGTCCAAAATAAAAAAAAAAGTGTTATTTTAGGGACCAAGGTGGTAGCTCAGTGAGGGAGTGCCTGCTTAGCATGCACAAGCCTGGGTTCATAATCCTCAAATATTAAGAGTTTTTATTATTGTGCTACTATTGTTTTGTGTTTTTTTCTTATTTGTTTGTTTTTGTTGTTTTGAGACTGGCCCAGAACTTAGTAGGTAGCCCAGGTAGTCCTGAAGCTCACTGAAATATGCTTGCTTCTGACTTCTAGGTCCTCAGATCAAAAGCTTATACCACCATGACTGCCTAGGCGTTTTATTTTAGCTGTGTATGATGGCCCACACCACTTTGGAGGAGAAGGCAAGAATATCAGGAATTCAAAATTAGCCTATATAGTGAGTTTGAGACCAACTTGGGCTACATGAGATCCTATCTGATTTTTTCAAATAAAACCTTTGTAAATAGTTTGAAAAACATTAAGTATATTGGAGGGGCTGAGGAGATAGCTTAGGGTTTAGTGTTATTACGGAGGACCAGCTTTGGTTCCCAGGACCCACATGGTGGCTCATAACTGCCTATAACTCTAGTCCCAGGTGATCCAGTGCCATCTCAGCCTCCTAGGTTTTCTGAACACATATGGTGCACATATACTCACTGAGGCACATACACATAAAAGTAAATATTAACCAGGCATTGGTGGCAAACACCTTTAATTCCAGCACTTGGAAGGCAGAGGCAGGCAGATCTCTGTGAGTTCAAGACCAGCCTGGTCTACAAGAGCTAGTTCCAGGACAGCCTTCAAAGCCACAGAGAAACCCTGTCTCAAAAAACAAACAAAAAATAAATATTAGTAGATCTGACCTCAGTATATAAGGTTTGAACAAGGGTGAGCTAGGAGAACATTGCTTTTTCTTTTTGTTTTCAAGACAGGATTTCTCTGTATAACCCTGACTGTCCTGGAACTCACTCTGTAGACCAAACTGGCCTCCAACTCAGATCTACTTGCTTCTGACTCCTGAGTGCTGGGATTAAAGGCACACACCACCCCTGCTCTGCAAGATATTCTTAAAAAGTAGAGGTCACTAGAAAGTTAAGTTATGGAGCAGTCCAGCTGACATCGTGGATATACACTAACTGTTGACACAGAGTCTAGAATTTTTCAGTTCTCCCCAGGAAAACCCTAACACATAACATTGCAAGGGGAACTTCTTTCAAAAAGAGAAATTATGAAAGAAGTGAAGTATGTCAGTGTTCTCACTTCTGTTTTCATGACTTTGCCTTGACTTTTTTCCACTTTTCATATGATATTTTCCATATATTTCAACATGTTGCACTTTGTTCCATGATTAATTAATGTTATTTTATTTTACATTTTTGGAGTAACCAAAGTGAACATGAATTTATTAAGGTAGAATTGTAGGGAAAGAACTTCTGAGAGTTGAAGGTGTCCAAGGGATGGATATTGGAATGTTAACTTTATATATTTAAAAAAGCAGTTCACATAGACTGGACAAGGTAACACATACCTTTAATTCCAGCACTTGGGAGGCAGAAACTGGTAGCCACTGTGAGTTTGAGGCTAACCTGGTCTACATAAACAGTCTTAGGACAGCCAGGTCTACATAATAAGACCCTGTTTTTTGTTTGTTTTGTTTTAAATGTGGTCCATAATATAACCCACAAAATCAGGAAAAAAATTGAGTTTCCTGAGATGGCTCTAGCTATCAAAGCCAGGTCTGGTATATTTGGAAATGACCCGACACTACTAACATATAAAAGCTTAAGCAGTTGCTTTTCCTAGAAGGACAGGTGCCACACACATTCTTTACCAGTGGAGCCCTTTCTGCCTTTGCTCATCTTGCTAGTGAGATTTGGGAGTACTTTCCCACTGGGTGTCACTATTAAGGAGTGAGATCTGTCAATTGAGTGTAATGCATTTACCATCTGCCCTTAAAAGTAGCTCTTAAGAGAGAAATTGAAAGCACCAACAAGAAGCAAGATATGAGTCAGGCCATGGTGGCACACACCTTTAATCCCAGCACTCGGGAGGCAGAGACATATGGATCTCTGAGTTGAGGTCAGCCTGGTCTACAGAGTGAGTTCCAGGACAGTCAGGGCCACAAAGAGAAACTCTATCTCGAAAAAAACAAAAAATAAATAAGGAGAAAGATGTATAGGTAGCCTTAATGGTGTTAATTAAGCTGTTATCATTGAACTAAGACTAACAATTTTAAAGAACAAAATAAAAGTGACCAGGGAAGATGGCCCAGTAGGTAGAGATGCTTGCAGTACAGGGTAGATGACCTGAGTTTAATCTTGGGAACCCATAGTGGAAGGAGACAGCTAACTCCTGAAAGTTGTCCTCTGACATCCACACATTCATTTTGACACATGTACGTGTACACGCACACAGAACAATTCAGTTGGGGAAAGGTGGTTCACCCTTTAAACCCAGTATTTGGGAGACAGAGGCAGGTAAATCTCTGTGGGTTTGAGGCACATGTGGTTCACATAGCAAGACTAAGGCTATCTAGGGCTACAAGATAAGAACCTGTGTCAAACCAACCAACCGATGAACAGACCAAGACAAAAACTCATTCAGGCCTGTAGAGATAGCTTCACAGTTACTCCTGGTACATGGGTTCAATTCCCAGTACCTATACAGTGACTCACAACCATTGGTAACTCCAGTTCTAGGGGATTTGACACCCTCTTCTAACTTCCAAGGTCACCAGGCACACACACAGTGTACACATATGCAACAAAACGTGGTGGCGCACGCCTTTAATCCCAGCACTCGGGAGGCAGAGGCAGGCGGATCTCTGTGAGTTCAAGGCCAGGCTGGACCGATAGCCTCCGAAACAATACAGAGAAACCCTGTCTCGTAAAAACCAAAATAAAATAAAATAAAATAAATATTAAAAAAGAAAGAAAAAAGCAGCCTAGGGGTAAGAAAATTAAAACTCATTCAATAATTTAGCTTCATTTACAACCATGAGTTTAATATCTTTCTCTTTCTATCTTGTTATTAGTCCAGGATGATTCCAATAATACTTTTATTTTTTCAAGTAGTGTATGGTGGTGCACAACTGTAATCTAAACACTCAGCAGGCAGAGGCAGGAGCGGCATGAGTTTGAGGCTAATATGGGCTACACAGTAAGGCCCTGTCTCAAAAATAAACTATTTTTTAAATGTTCTCTTTTCATTATATTCTTTCTTCTTCTTTGAGACAGGGTCTCACTGTGTATCTCTGACTAATTTGGGTCTTTCTATGTAAGTGAGGCTGGCCTTGAACCCTCAGAGATCTGCTTGCCTCTGCCTCCTGGGTACTGGGACTAAAGGAGAACTCCCAGCTGTCCTATCTTTATACCCTCAGGGATGTCATTTCTTTGCTGTTGTACCAACATGTCATACCTTTGTGTCTTGCTCAGCAAAAATAATGGTGGCAATAAATGTCAAGGGAGATATTTCCCAATTTGTTTAGTGATTTTTTTCTCTGGTCATCTGCTCTGGAAAGTTCTTTAAAACCCTCCTGCTCATTCCTTCAAAAGGGTAAAAAGGCTCAGCTCATAAAAATAGAATGTTTAGAAACATTACTCCTTCCTCATTTTACCACCAAGTTTCATTTCTGTGCAGGTGCCAAAAGAGTCACCAGGCAAATAAAATATGTCACTTTCTCATACAACAGAGTCTGGTATTCAGTGACCTGAGTGGGATTTGGGACTTTGATAAGAGGTTCAAGCTGGAGGTCAGAGGTCAATGCTTTCCTAAATCCCAGACTTTTAGTTTTGTTTTAGCTAGCCGTTGTCACTCCTGCAAGAATGTCTGGAAATTCAGTAAGTTGAAATATATGACTGCAATTTCAGGCCTGGCAGAGCTTCTGCAGGCAAGTCCACACCCAGTGATTGTTATGTTTCTCTCGAACCCTCCAGGACCCTGCTTACGCACCAGTTTCTCCTGAGTAACAGTGTGTGGAGCCAAGTCAGTAACACTAATGTTCCTTGTCTGTCTTCTTGGGCTTGCCCTGACGCTGGCCGGACAATGCCAGGCTCGGGAAGTATTTGTTTCTGAAACCTAGCCAAGAAGTCTAACAATTCTCTCCCTTCCTTTCTGTTGCCCTCTTCTTCCTTACTGATGCCAAGTCTGGGATTTTCCTTGTCTAGAGACCATACAAGCAAGGAAATGAGCTTTCTTGGGATAAGACAGACTACTTAGCAGAAAATTCTCTCTTTGTTCTCATTCAAATGCCTTTCTCTCAGATGACATGATTTCTATACTTCCTGTTCCATTTCTCCAAGTAGCCCAGGCTGATCTCAAAGTTGTTACGACCTTAAGAAAACCTTGAACTCCCAAGGAGCTCTGCTGGAGGCTCCTTCTACCTCCAGAATGCTGGAGTACAGGCTTGCACCACTACGCCACCTAGCTATGAATTCTGAGTTTTCCTGATTGTCAAGGAATAACTCAGAAAGAGTAAATGACCTTGTCCATGTATTTCTTAGTGGCTCTGAACCCATTTTTTAAACCTATTTAAAAACTGGGGCTAGTGCCAGGCAGTGGTGGTGGTGGTGGTGGTGGTGGTGGTGGTGGTGGTGGTGGTGCACGCCTTTAATCCCAGCACTTGGGAGGCAGAGACACATGGATCTCTGTGAGTTTGAGGCCAGCCTGGTCTACTGAGTGAGTTCCAGGACAGGTTCCAAAGCTACAAAGAAACCCTGTCTCGAACCCCCCCCAAAATCCAAAACAAAAAACCCAAACTGGGGCTAGATAGATGGCTCAGATGTTAAATTACTTACTGGTCTTGTAGAGGATTCAGGTTTGGTTCCCAGCACCTACATAGAAGCTTGGAACTGCCTGTAACTCCAGCTCCAGGGGGAGCCAATGCCCTCTTCTGGCCTCTTTGGGCTCCTGAATACATGTGGTGCACATAAACTAATGTACACACACACACTAATGTAAACACACACATTAATGTATATACACTCTCTCTCCTTACAACAATGTCCAAAACATAAGAGACAAGACCTTGTGTTAATCTACAGAAAATAAGAAGACTCAGATCTAGATGCTGATCTCTTATTTTTAACCACCAGAAGCCAGAAACCATAACTTCATTTGACCAGCCTCAAGGTTGGTTCATTAGGTGTTAGTCCTTGGGAGTGTAGGTTCTCCTTCCCAGAACTCAGCAGGCAGATCTCTGTGAGTTTGAGGCTAGCCTGGTCTAAATTGTGAGTTCTAGGCCAACCAGAGCTACATAGATACCAAGATCTTGTCTCTAAAACCAAAAAAATTCCCTGTTCTAGTTAGGGCTGCTATTGCTGTGTAAAAACACTATGACTACCAGGCATGGTGGCACATGCCTTTAATCTCAGCACTTGGGAGGCCAAGGCACGTGGATCTCTGCAAGTGAGTTCTAGGTCAGCCTGGTCTACATAAAGAGTTCCAGGACAGCCAGAGCTGTTACACAGAGAAACCCTGTCCCAAAACAACAACAACAAAAAAAAACACCATGACCTAAAGCAACTTGGGAAGAAAAAGGATTTATTTGGTCTATGCTTTATCATCACTATTCAACATCAAAGGAAGTTAGGACAGATATTCAAATAGGGAAGGATCCTGGAGGCAGGTGCTGATGCAGAGGCCATGGAGAGGAGTGTTGTCTACTGACTTGGTCCTCATGGCTTGCTCAACCTGCTTTCTTATAGAACTCAGGACCACCAGCCCAGAAGTGATACTACCCACAATGGGTTGGGCCCTTTCCCCATCCCTCACTAATTAATTAAATGCCCTATAGGCTTATCTATAGCCCTATCTTTTTTGTTTGTTTGTATGCTTGTTTTTGAGATAGATTCTCACTAAACCTCTGATAGTCCTGGAACTCATTATGTAGACCAGGCTGGTCTCAAACTCATAGAGATCCACTTGCCTTTGCCTCCCACTTTAATACTAGCACTTGGGAGATAGAGGTAAGTGGATCTCTGAGTTTAAGGCCAGCCTGAATTCCAGGACAGACAGGGCTAAACCTTGTCTTGAAAAACAAAAAACAAAAAACAAAAATGCATGTGCTACTGTGCCTAGATGCCTACAGCCAGATCTTATGTCGGGAGTTTCTTAATTGAGGTTTCCTCCTCTCAGATGACTTTAACTCCTGTCAAGTTGACATACAATTATCTAGCATACCCCTCACAGCATGCTTTGTCTTTCTTTTCCACCAACCCCAAGTTATAATCTTACTATGTATAGCCTAGGTTAGCCTTGAGCCACCTCTGGCATACCAGGATTACAAGCATTCACCACCATTATACCTGACCTTCACACTGTGTGTGTGTGTGCGCGCGCGCGCATGTGTGCACAAGCATGTGTATACACATGCGGAGGTCAGAGAACAACTTCCAGGAGCCAGTTTTCTCCTTCTGCCTTTGTTTCTAGGGATTTAACTCATGTTGTCATGCTTGCACAACGAGTGTTTTTTTCCCACTGAGTCATGTCACTGGACCTGTTTACTTTTTAACATAATGACCTTTTTTCGTCCCAGGATTCTATCTAGGATATCCAGTTACATGTGGCACCTGGATTCACATCCTTAGGTTCCTCGAGTCAGTGGGACTTTCTTGAATTTTCCTTGTTTTGGATGGCTTTGATTGTTTTCTACACTAAGCTACATCCTAGTGATATTCAATATTTAATTTTTAAAAAAGATTTATTTATTACATATACAGTGTTCTGCATACATACGGGAAGAGGGCGCCAGACTGAATTGTAGATGGCTGTGAGCCACCATATGGTTGCTGGGAATTGAACTCAGGACCTCTGAAGAGCAGTCAGTACTCTTAACCTCTGAGCTCTCCAGCTCTCAATATTTAATTTTTAACAATAAAAAAGAGCCGGGCGGTGGTGGCACACGCCTTTAATCCCAGCACTCGGGAGGCAGAGGCAGGCGGATCTCTGTGAGTTCGAGGCCAGGCTGCACCGACAGCCTCCAAAACAATTCAGAGAAACCCTGTCTCGTAAAAAACCAAAAAAAAAAAAAAAAAAAACCAAAAAGACAAAAACAATACAAAGGAATATTTTAAAATGTTATTGGGTTTTTGTTTTTTAGTTCTTTTTTTTTTTTGGTTTTTCGAGACAGGGTTTTTCTGTGGCTTTGGAGGCTGTCCTGGAACTCACTTGGTAGTCCAGGCTGGTCTCGAACTCACAGAGATCCACCTGCCTCTGCCTCCTGAGTGCTGGGATTAAAGGCATGCGCCACCAATGCCTGGCTTGTTTTTTATTTCTAAGACACTGATCTTACTATGTAGCCCTGGCTGTTGGGCTGTTGTGGAACTTGCTATGCTGCTATGTTAACCAGGATGGGCTTGAACTCATAGAGATCCTCCTGCCTCTGCCTCCTGAGTGCTGGGACTAAAGGTATGTGTCACCATGCTCAGTTTAGGAATTATTTTTGGAATGAGAAAGAAATACACTAAAATGGAGAATTCTGAAAAAAATGAGTTAATTTCTGTGCATGTGGGTATATGTGAATATGTATGCCTTTGCATACATGTATAGGTCAGAGGAAAGCTTGTGAGGGTTGGTTTTCTCCTTCTAGCATGTGGTTCCCAAGCATGGAATTCAAGTCATCAAGCTTGGTGGCAGGCACCTTTACTCACTGAGGCAGCTTGCTGCCTTGGAAAAACGTTGTGACCTTTAAAAACGTCTCTAGCTAGGAGGACAGATGTTCCAGTGTGGTGCCGAGCAACCACATTGTGCAGTACTGTGTCACTATCTCTGAAGGAACTGAAATCTGTGGAGTGGGGCGGAGTGATGTCTTCAAAATTCTGCAGTTTCTAGGAAACTAGGCACCATCTGTTTCTGATTAGAGCATTAAAGTTGCAAGATCATGAGCTGGATCTTTGTTACTCTCAACAAATTGTTTAAAGTTAAAAAAAAAGAATGTAGAGCGATACCAAATGCTAAGGATGCCTGTGTGAGAGGCAGAGTCATATCCTGGCTGTCTCTTCCCTGGGGCTTTGCATTTAAAAAACACGTGTTGTGGTTTCTATGATTATCCTTCCACTTCCTGTAGAACTGTGTTGCAGTTCCCTCGCAGTAAAATATCTCTTTGTACATTCTTGCTTTTCTTTCCTTGACCACTCTCTTTCTCTAATCCTCCACTGTGTATTTCCTGATGGCAATCAACAAGTTCAGTAGTATTTTCATTCTCTGATAAGGTTCTTAGCTTTAGTTTCAAATCTCAGCTCCGTCTACTATTAGCTGTACGATCTGAGGACAACTGCACAACTTGAGTTTCCTCCTCTGAAAACAAGGGCAACATTATGTAGCCGGCAGGGACAGTACAAGGATTAAACGAGGCTTACTATAATACAAATCTGCAAAGGATCTAAGCTAGCGCAGCACAAATGAGCACTTCACCGTCATTGTCTGCTACTTCCTTTTCTCCTTGCGTGCCTCCTCTAATGCACGGTTCATGTTATTTCTCTCAAACACGACCACACACTGGAGGATCAAGCCTAAACTTAGTTAGCTTTCAGGGTCCCCTCGTATGAAACCACACCCTATCTTTGTGGCCTTACCACCTTCTGCCACATTCCATATACACGTTACTCTGTAGCTACACCAAATTACTAGCTCTTGTCTAAACACATGATACCATATTTGTAAGTACCGCTTTCTGTGTCTGGAATTCTTACTCGCTCCTTTGTAGAGCTTGCCCTGACAGCTGAAGAGTCCATGCTCCCCTCTGACCAAGTCTTCTCTTCTGAGCTTTGTGAATGCAGCTCCTTATTTAACTGTGTAATTTACCCCCATTGATGCGACAGATGGTTATCCAGTCACTGCTACATGCCATGCACAGAAGTCAACCTCTGTGACATTTTGAGAGTCCATAAAGGCAGGGTCTGCCTTATTTTTTTTTTTATCTCCAGTGCTTGTTGAGGGGTAAGAGGGAGCAATGGATATGTGCTTGTTAAAAATTGGATAAAATGAGAGCAGATCTTTCTCAGTAGCCTAACTACAATATTAGCAAAAGCTGACTTCCTCATTGCTAGGTGAAGGCAAAGACAAAGGGTGCCCTTCTTTTCCCATGGAACATATTGTTGTACTTAGTGACAATTCCAAGAGCTCAGAACCGCTATTCTGCTTCAAATATTGCCCATCTGGAAGTGTTTAGCTAATTAAATGAAAGACCGCAGATGAGTTAGCTCCGCTGTATCGTCAATGGGTGAAATCTTTTCTGTTCTGGAGGCTCCATTAGACAAATAGCAAAGGTCAGGTCTATTTTTAGTAACTCGGCTTGCTTTTTGAAATTTCTAAAATTGGTACCATACTTTTGAAAATCTTTTAATTTTATTTAAAAAAAATGTAAGGCCAGTGCCTGCCTCTGGGAACCTGAGTTTGATCCCTAGAACCCATGTGCTGAAGGAGAGAACCGACTTATGTAAGTTGTCCTTTGACCTTCACACGCACACCAGAGCAACCATCTCCCTGAATAAGTGAAACATGATTTAGAAACGTAAACATTTTACTTAACTTTAGCTTCTAGAGAAGCATCTATCTTAATTTTTTTTACCCTGCTAGAAACCAAGTCAGTAATTAATCTGTTAGAAGGAAGTTGGAGAAAATGATTTCTCTGGTGCCTTTTTGATCCCTGTTGATAACGATTTCTTGTTCAAGAGTCTGTGCTGACCCAGAGGAAGCTACTGTCTGTCACCGGAGGGATGTTCAGTTTCTCACTGAAAACGTTTCTCAGCTGTCGCTCTGACCCCTACCTGCATTTCTCCCCAGGTGTAGAAACTCTCAGTGTTTTCTTTGCATCCCAGGCACACTGTGAGAGAGTTCTGAAAATTCACGGGCCAGTTTAGTTGTGATGTGTCTGCGTTTCAGAGAGAACTGTGTCTAACTTCAAATGAATACGTGCGCACGTGTGTGTGTGTGTGTGTGTGTGTGTGTGTGTGTGTGTGTGTGTGTATGTAGATAAAAAGACAACTTTTTGACATCAGTTCTTTCATTTTTAAATGGCTCTAGGGATTGAACTGAGGTAGTCAGCCTTGCATGGACAGTTCTTTTACCTTCTGAGCCGTCTTGCCAGCCCCCAAATCAATTAAATAATGGCTACAAAAGCTAAGTTTTACTGATAGAAATTTATTTACTCTGCTAAACTGAAAATTTTTGACTGTAGTTGGAAACAGTGTGTCCATTTCCTGGATTATATCTTGAGATTTAAACTGAGAGGCCATGACCGGAAGCTCAATCAGGTTTCAGTGAAAAAGATAGGATGTGAAATTAGATAGTGGATAGAATAAATCTAATGTCCAACATTACCATCTTTTTTAGGGCATGTCAGAATGCTCACACACTCAAACTAAATTTCATTTAGAGCTAAAAAAATAATCCAGGGGCTAGGTTGGAGGGAGGATGGTAAGGTAAAGCACAAAGGATTTTTAGGGCATATCTTTTTTTTTTTTGATACTGAGCATTGAACCCCAAGAGTCACATATGCTAGGCAAACTAACTGCTGCTGAGACACATTAAAAATAACTTCTTGCTTCTTTTGGTCTTGTTTTGTTTTGTTTTTTGTTTTTTAAGACAGGGTTTCTCTGTGTAACAGCTCTGGCTATCCTGGAACTCACTTTGTAGACCAGGCTGGCCTTGAACTCACTGAGATCTGCCTCTGCCCTGAGTCCTGGGGTTAAAGGTGTGCTACTACTGCCCAGCAACTTCTTGCTTTTTAAAAAATATTTACTATCACTGTATACGTATTTTGTGTGTGTGTGTGTGTGTGTGTGTGTGTGTGTGTGTGTGTGTGTATGTACACATGCTTCAGGGTGTGAGTGTGTGTATGTAGGTCAGAGGACAACCTTTGGGAGTTGCTTCTCTCTTTCTGCTGTGGATTTCGTGAGTGCTTTTGCCTGCTGAGTCACCTCACTGACTTGAGGCTTAAAAAAAAGTTTGTTAAATTTCCCCAAGCTGGTCTCGAACTCTGTATGTAGCCATGATGGCCTCAAATTTGAGATCCTTCTGCTTATCTCTCAAGGTCTGGGATTACATCCCTTGTGGCTTTGAACCTCTGATACCACTCACTACCTCTGTCTTCAGAGTGCTGGGATCACATATGCACCATGCCTGTTTTGGGGGTATGGACTTTAACACTCTGGGCTTCCTGCATGTAGGACAAGCACTTTACTGACTGCAAGACATCCGCATACCCTGAACTAGCTTTCAGACACCAACTTCCTGATTGAATATTGCTGCTGCTGTTGCTGTTGCTGTTGCTGTTGCTTCTTCTTCTTCTTCTTCTTCTTCTTCTTCTTCTTCTTCTTCTTCTTCTTCTTCTTCTTCTTCTTCTTCTTCTTTGGTTTTTTGAGACAGGGTTTCTCTGTGTAGCCTTGGTTGCCCTGCAACTTACTCTGTAGATCAGGCTGGCCTCCAACTCATGCAGATTTGCCTGTCTCTGCCTCCTGAGTGCTGGGACTAAAGGCTTGCACCACCATGCCCAACTTGAGTCATGTTTCTATACTTTACTGCATGCTTTTCATGTCTAATTCATTGCTACACTGTTTACATCTATATGAGTGGCCTTAGATGAAACATAAATGAGTGATTAAGCATTGTGGATAGGAAAATTCAGAGAAAAATTAGTTGTCTGAGGTAGCAGACAGTTTCATTTATAAGCAGTCTGCTACAAATTACCCATGGTGAAATCTGGGTGTGCTCATGCATACCTTTAATCCCCACACTTAGGAGGAGCAGGAGTTCAAGATCAGCCTGGTCTGTATGAGACCCACCTCAAAGAAACAAAAATTACCCACAGTGCAGTGTAGGTTGTGTGAGATACCATGGCAGTCCCTACTGTGTAGAAAAATATAGCAATGTAGTGTGACTTGCACTCAAGTAAAAAGGACCAGGAATTATTAGCAAATGGTAAAACAAACACCTCCAGTTTTTTGTTTGTTTTGATTTTCTACAAGAGAACACAGTGACCCAAAGGAAGTGGTTCATAGTGGGAGGGTACAGAAAATGGTGACTGAAGGCTAAAACAGCATCACAGTCGGACAGTAGTGGTGCCATGAAGAAACTGAAAAAGGATTTATTGAAAGGCGGGTTCATAAGCTATCCAAACCAGGGTCATAAGCTCCCAGAAAAGTGGCTATAATTTCTGCCGATGAATTAGAGGAAATTTGCAATAAGGAAAAATACACCCATCTGAAAAGAAATCCAGTTCAGAAGGTCAGTCCAACCCCAAACAACCTCGGGGAACAGGAATTGGGCTCACAGAACAATACGGAGCTTAGCTGTACAGTGGCCAGCTCATTCCTTTCCAAAGTGCACACAGTTCACACCTAACTTTGGACTGAGAAGTCTGCAGAGAACTTAGTCAGGAACCTTTCCCAAAACTTCTCATTGTTTCTTTGTATAAATGCATGACAGACTCTTTCACAGGGCTAGCAATTGTCAAAAGCGAGACTTCAGTTACCATGCATGATGAAACTCCTTGAGAGTGTCACTTGGGGATATTTTACATTACATTTCAGCAAACAAATAGGCATGATGGCCCACACCTGAAACCTCAGCACTTGGGAGGCAGATGCAGGAGGACTATGAATTCAAGGCCAACCTAGGCTACATAGTGAGACAGTGTCTCAAAAATAAAAAGCAAAGACACAGGCTATGAATGCAGGTACCAGTGGTGGCCGGAGGTTCGAATCCCTCTGAAGCTGGAGTTACTGGGTTCAGTCATTGAAATATTTGTTGCACAGATGTGAGGATCTGAGTTCAATCCCAAGCACCCGTATAAGAAGCCAGCGTATGGTGTATGCTTGAGACAGGAGAGTCTTGGGACTTGTTGGACAGCCAGTCTAGCCAAGTAAGTGAACGTCAGTTTCAGAGAGACCCTGTTTCAAAAATATCAAGTGGAGAAATAATTGAGGAAGACACTTGGTGTCAACCTCTGGCCTTCACACACATGGACATACGTTTGTGCACCAATACGATACATAGACATACATACATACAATTTTTTCCATCTTAAAAGTTTAATGTAGTTCAAGAGACAAAACCTGATTCAAAAAATTAAGATCAGTCTTACAAAGTGTCATATATAAAATCTTAAGCAGCAATTGGCCACATGACACAAAGTATCTCAAACCTTAGTGAAAACTGAAATGGGATTTTAAATGTATCCTCCAAAAAATGATACTACACTTAATGTAGGCAAGATCTTTTTCAATTAAAAATATTTTTAGATAGAACATTACAGTTGAGCATCATTATAGGCAGGCCTTCTAACTAATGGACATAATTAAAAAATCACAGACACAAAAACAAGACAAAGTAACTACTGATGAACAAAATGCCCACAGATACCTATAAGAACACAATCCCCATCTCATGTATGTGATGATCATTGTATCTCACACTTACATAGATCACTATGTGCTAGCCATGCTGACCCATTTAATTTGATCCTTACAACAATAGTCACATATGTAGATGCAAATAGGCCTTACCATTTGTCATGTGTCTACTCTTCAGTATCTCACTGTCAGACTTTCCCAGAGCTCAGTGTCTACTAATCCTTTCAGATTCTTCGGGCAAGGCTGTCTAAGAGTCTTTGGGACTCCGATCTCTTTGGGTTCTGTGTTAGAGGGGAACACATATTGTCACAACATCTAGTACATATGAAGCCTTTTGAGGTGATTAATTTCATTTTACATCTGTAGAACTATAGGTGTATGGGGCTGGAGAGATGGTTCAGTGATCAAGAACACTGGTCCTTTCAGAGATTCAGGTTTGGTTTCTAGCACCCACATGGTGGCTCACAAACATCCATAACTCTGACTTATGTGAGCACCAAGCATGGACATGATGAACACACATACATGCAGGCAAAATACTCACACACATAATTTTAAAAACCACTACATAGGTTTAATACAGTATACACCTAGCAAATGACAAAGTGCGACTTTCAATGTAGTTCTGTTAAGTCCTAGATTTTTGCATTCTTTTAAAAGATGTATGTATCTTGAGCGCGCGCGCGCGCGCGCGCATGTGTGTGTGTGTGTGTGTGTGTGTGTAAGTACATAAGGAAGCCAGAGGAGTGGGATTCCTCTGGAGCTAGTGTTACAGGTGACTGTGAATTGCTCAACATGGGAAACCAACTTAGGCCTTTCCTAGGAACTGTTGAGATATCTTTCAGGCATCCAAATTCATATTTTTTAAATTAAAGTAGCCAGGAAGTGGTGGTACATGCCTTTAATTCCAGCACTTGGGAGGCAGAGAGGCAGGTGGATCTCCTTGTTCGAAGTCAGCCTTGTCTACAGAGTTCCAGGCCACCCAGAGCTATACAGAGAAACCAGAAGCCCTGTTCAATATATATATATATATATATATGTATGTAATCACATTGTTTCTACTCTTCCTTTTCTTCCCTCCAATCTTCCTGTGCCCCCAAATTCATAGCCTCTTTAATTGCTATCATTATGTATGTATATAAATATATAAATACAACCAGCTGAGCCCATTTAGTGTTGCATGTGTGTTTATGATATCAGAGCTGTACACAGGCTCATTCCTGGAGAAGACTAATTCTCCTACTCTTAGGACTACTTAGTTCCTCAAATTCACATTCTTCTTGTTTGTTTGTTTGTTCCTTCGTTTCTGATACTGTGTAGCTATGGCTGGCCTGAAACTGGCTATATAAACCAGGCTGGGCTCAAGTCACAGACACCCATCTGCCTGCAGCTCCCTAGTGTGGAGATTAAAGGCATACACAGAAAACATACAAAGCAAAACATCCATGCACATAAAATAAAATTTAAAAAGAAATTGACCTACTTATTTCAATTACTTCCTATACACCCTATTGGGGAGAGTGAGGTCCTTGCTCTCTTGATATAAGCGAGTGCCAAATAGACAAATGAGAGAAACAGCAGTTAACTGGTTAAATGTGCTCACCCTGAGGCACTCTGTCCCACAGGGCCAGAGCAGGTTGCACTCAGGAAGAATAAACTGCAAGGGGCTACAGCAGGTAAGTGTTATAACAAGAAGGGGCGTGCCCTTTGCTCCTTTAGGAAGGATATGGTTGGCTTGTTGGAATAATCCTGTGGTCTGGGAGGGAATTAAAGCCTACCAATCAGGCTGGAAGAGGAATCGCATATGGTTTATGTGATAATGAGGGTGTGTGTGTGTGTACTTGAGAGGGTGGGGTTGAACCAGAACATTGCTACCACTGAGCTGGATCCCCATCCTTTAGAACAAAGGCCCAAGATAATGATGACTGGCTAGGGACTGTATCCTCAAGAGCAGAGTGAGTAGGAAACCTTGCAATCAGGCCCTCAGTTTTACCAGACTTCAAGACTGCACATGATGCTAATTTAACTGATGCTCTGTGCCAATGATGCACATAAGGGATTAGAGTTAGCATGTACAGCTCCTATTAAAATAATGCTGAAAGTCTTAAACAGAGGGAAAGATGGTTAATTAAGGATTTGATCAGGTAAGATGTGGAGCAGGGGCTGCAGATGTAGTTTATGTAGCCTAATTAGTAGAATGTTTGCCTGGTGTGCATGAAGCCCTGGGCTCTGATTCCCAGCACTGCATTAACTGGGCATGGCATAACACATCTGATCCCAGTATGTGGGAGGTGGAAGCAACGGGAGCAAGAGTTCAATGTCAGAAGCTGGCTGTGGTGGCTGATGTCATCAATCCCAGCACTGGGGAGACAGAGACACGTAGGTCTCTGTGAGTTCGAAGCCATCTGGTTTATTTAGTGAGTTTCAGACAAGGCAGGGATACACAGAGACACCTTGGCTCAAAAACAAACAAAACCCAAAACAACAACAACAAAAAGAGTTCGAGGTCAGGCTAGGGAGATGGTTCAGTTGGTAAAGTACTTGCTGAAAAAGCAAGCGGTCCTGAGTTCAGATTCCCAGCACCTATATGAAATAGGCAGGTATGTGTATCTGTAACCCTAGAGAAGCACAAAAGAGATAGAGGACGGGAAGGAACAAGTGGATTCTCAGAAGGGGCTGCAAGCCAGTCTCGGCAATTGGTGAATGCCTGGGTCAGTGTAGAGTATCTCAAAGGTAAGGTGGACAGCCATTCAGGAAAACACTGTTACAGACCTCTGGCCTCTACATGCACACCCATATATACTCTACATTGTAGGAGGAAGTCCTGACACCAAACTGTTGCTCCAAATGTCACTGTAACGATAAGCGACACACACTTACTGAAAGTAAAACTAAGTATTTATTGTAGAAATTACTCACAAGATACCAAACAAGTAACCCAGATGAGCCAAGTAGTTTTCCCACTGCCGAACCGGAAGCCAAACTCCGGGAAAAGAGACCGAGACTTCCTGTGTGCTGTCTTTTATGCCTTCCCCCGTAACGCCCCCTAGCCATGCCCAAAAGTGGACCTGGCTAGTGACGTAGTTCCGCCTACGTACGTATACGTCTTTACGTCCAGCCGTATATGTCTTTAGTCCTGCCTAAAGTGGGTGTGGTTAGCGGTGTGGTAAACCGCCCTTTTATTACCTCATCTGTATGCACCTCTAGTAAGTCACATGTTTAATGGCGGCATACAGACTTCCTCCTACACTACATGAACACAAATTTAAAAAGAAATGTGCCATTTTAATCCCAGCATTCTGGAGGCAGAGGCAGGCAAATCTCTGTGAGTTTGAGGCCTGCTTGGGATATCTGGAGTTCTAGGTCAGCTAGGCCTACACAGTTAGCCCCTGTCTCAAACACACACACACACACACACACACACACACACACACACACACACACACACACACACACAAAGCTCAAGTTCATCCTTGGCTACCTAGAGTTTGAGGCTAGCCTGGACTATGTGAACCCGTGTCTCAAAAGAAGACAATGAAGAAGAAGAAAAAGAGAGAGCGATGGCATTTGTTCTAGACTCATTCAAGCACAGACGGGGAGTAGAGCTTTCAGTGAACACACCTGCAGGACATCTGGTGCTATTGACCCTTGAAGTAGAAATGGATATGTACCAGAGCCTACTGTCATTTAAGCTTTTTGTTTGTTTGCTTGTAATTTTTTATGGCTTGTTGTTTTCATTTAAAAATATTTTATTCTTCAACAATTTCATATATACAATGTATCTTTGTAGGCATTTTGGGTGGATAGGATGGGACAGGTATTTTGGGACTCAGGAGCAGCAGAATACTGAGTGTTACACAGCTCGGATGGAAAGATATCCTGGAGTTCATGAGCCACAGAATGCTGAGTGTTACACAGCTCAAATGGAAAGGTATCCTGGAGCTCGGGAGCCACAGAATGCTGAGTGTTACACAGCTCAAATGGAACGGTATCCTGGAGTTCGTGAGCCAAGGATTACCACAGGCCACAGTAAGCATAGCAGCTTATAGGGAAAGGCTTCCCCAGTGTATTGACTCTGCTCTGGCAGGAGAGGGTCTTCTAGCTGGGGATGTTTGCCCAGTGCAGTAGTTTTGCTCTGGCAGGCAAAGTTGCTATGGTTCAGCTCTGCTCCCAGGAGAGTGAAGAGCAGAGTGCAACAACTCTGCTCTGCCAAGGCAAGGTTCCCCAGCAGAAATGTTACAGCCCTGCCCCCTCTGCTCTGCCCAGGGTCATCTCTGCTCTGCTGCAAAAGAAGATCTTCACCCAAAGCTCATCGAAGGGGTTTATTGGGAGGGAAGAATCCAGGAGAGTGGCTGCCCCCTGCCAGAGTGGCAGAGGACACTCAGGTAGTAGGAACAGCCACAAGCTGAATAGACACAGGGTTTATATAAGGCTTCCAGGGTGGGGATTGGTCAGATTTCAATGCTGAGCTCAGATTGGTTAGAGCTCCTGTTCAAGGATTGGTTAGTTTTCTGCACAGGGTTAGGGTCAGATTTGGCTCTGGTTTCAGGGGCAAAGTGTGTTGCTGTCTCTGGACCTTTTTAGATTTTTGGCTCTAGTTTTAGGGCCAGGGTGTATTTCTTTCACTGACTCTGATTCCAGGGACAAAGTGTGTTTCTTAGGCACTGGCTTCAGGGTCAGGGTACATTTCTTTGTTTCTGGTTGCAGGGCCAGAGTATGTTTCTTTGGCTCTGCTCAGGGTGTGTTTCTTTGGCTGGTCCCTTTTCCCTACAATCTTGATCATATCCATCTCCATGCCCCTCCCATATGACTTCCCAAAATGTCCTCTTCCTCCCTTCATGTCATCATTGTCCTCTCCCTCTTTCCACTGACACCAAATACTGCACCAACATGGACAACCTTCCAGTGGCCACGTTCCTAAAAAACAAAACAAAAACAAAAACAAACAAAAACCCCTCCAAACCAACCAACCAATCAAATTCCCTCTTCTGCAGCAGCTATCAATTACCAGTAGCTGGTTAGCTAGGGGTAGAGACTCATGAGACCTTACTGTATCTGTATCAGGACTGTCATGGTCTTGTGCAGATAACCACACTGCTGTGAGTTCCTGAATGCAATGGTCACCTCCAGATGACATTTCACAGCACTCTTCTATATCCTTCTGCTTTTACATTCTTTACTCCCTTTCTTCCTCCAGCCATGAGGGTAGGGTTTGGAGTGGGGTTGATGTAAATGGTCTGTTTAAGTCTGAACCCTCAACAGTCGCCTATCTCCAGCTCTTTGACCAGATATGAGTCTACATTGACTTCTCCTTACTGTAAAAAGAGGCTTCTCCGAGCAAGTAACACAGACACATAGCCATTTTCAAGACCATCTGAAAACATGTCCATTTGGCAAAGCAACAGTAATAGGCTTCCACGAGCGCCTATGTCTTCACCTTTGTGGGGGGACTGTCCTGCTGCATGGGCAGTAGAAGTCCCCAAGTCAGTTCCTTCTTGTTGTCCCCTCCATTACTGACTTCTTGATGGTGTTGGGATGGTTTGTAACATTTTTAGATTGTGTGTGTGTGTGTGTGTGTGTGTGTGTGTGTGTGTGTGAAAGCATGCATGCAGTTGGGTTGAGTGAAGGACTTCACGCGCACTAGGCACTCCATCAGGTCCAGATCATCCCCACCCCATTCCCTGTCAACACAACCTTGCTTGATTCAGTGGGTCTTCAGTTCTCTTAGCCAGGCTGACTGCAGAAAACTGCTAGGGAAAGCTCTGCCAAAACTGCTAAATGCAAGCTACAGGGTTAAAGCAAGGGTTCCTCACTAGGCTGGCATGAACTGTGACCCCAGCCCACCACACTTATTATTTAATTCTAAAATAACAGAGATAACACACAATGGACTTTTTAACTTGCTACTTTCCCCTTATCTTTTTCCCTTTGTGAGCCTGAAACATCATGTTCTTTCATTCAGTCCCTCAGGAAAAAAGTAAATCCCTGTGGCCATTCCAGTTCCCTCCTGTCCTGGAGAAGAACAGTCTCTATCTGATATTTCAGCTGGAAGGCAGGGTGGCAGATTCTTTCCAATGGGGTGGCAACTTCCTCCCTACTTTCAGAACACACCCCTTCCCAAAATTCCACCCCCTTGGGCCAGAGGCGTCAGTACATGCCCACATCCCTTCCTTTTCCTTCTACACCCATGTCCTGGGAATGGCACAGAGCTTGCGGGTGAGAAGGGCGGGACATGGTGGCAGTCTCTGGAGGGCCCGAGTGACCTGTCATTCATCCCTTGACTTCTTGGTTCATCTTTCAAGTAAACTGCAGCAGTGATTTCCCTGCATCCAAAGTGTAATCATGCATCTGCTTAAGAACTGACTGCCTTAGGTCCCCAGCAAGTGTTTTCACACCATAGCCTGGCATGTGTGTGATTAGCATGAAAAGATGACTTTATCTGCTTGCAAGTTCTAGAGCTCCCGGTAGACACTGGGGGTCTGTGTATCAGTCTAGATTCTGTAGCTTGCAAGTCAAAGACCTCCGGTTAGCTTAGAGTCTTAAAAGGAAACTATTCTTTCCTCTTACTAGGAAGTCTAGGAAGTCCAGAGATGGAACTGTCTTAGTCATATCTCGTGTGTGTGTGTGTGTGTGTGTGTGTGTGTGTTGTATGTGTGTTGTGTGTGTGCATGCAGTTTTTTTGTTTGTTTTTGTTTTTCAAGACAGGGTTTCTCTGTGTAGCTTTGGAGCCTATCTTGGCACTCATTCTGTAGACCAGGCTGGTCATGAACTCACAGAGATTCACCTGCCTCTGCCTCCTGACTGCTGGGATTAAAGACGAGAGCCACCACCTCCCGGCATGTGTAGTGTTTTCTTTTAAGGTGGAATCTTATATATCCTAGGCTTATCTCTAACTTTTATATAGGTGAAAATGGCCTTGAATTTCTGATCCTTCTGCCTCCACCTTCCAAGAGATGGGATTAAAGGCACACATTACCACACCCAATTTATGCTGTGGTAGGGACCAAAGCTAGGACTCTGTGCATGGTAGGCAATATCTATGGCAATTGGATTAAATCCCTAGCTACAAACAGGATTCTGATTTATGGAGATGTCTGAGTGATGACACACAGAATTTATTATTTATGCTTCCATGGAGCCCCATAGAGAGGCATAGGTCTGGTAAGGAAGCAAAGAGGAGGAAGAGGAAGGACAGAACATAGGCTAACATCCCTTGTAGAGGTTTCAGTAACAAAGGCAGAACATAAAGGGTGAAAAGTTCAGAGGGGGTTAGCTTGAAGAATAGAAGTGTACTCTGGGGCATGGGGCCTGGCATCTGATTCTAGGTTGCTGTTTTAGGGCAGGGGACATATTGACTTGATGTGTGAATGCTAGCTCAACGAGATGATTTGGGAGAAGAGGACCATGGTGATGGGTAAGCCTCAAATAGAAAAGCACAGATTCTAAGCAAACCAAACTCAAATGAGTACCTCTTCCCTCTGTAGGAATGAGCCTAGGCATGTTGCTTCAGCAAGAAATTATCTATGTGCACATTTCACAGTTCCTCTGTGGAGGACAGAGGACAACGTGCAGAATGAATTCTCTCCTTCCTCTACTTGCATGCTGTGGCCTGGGGACAGAACTCAGGTAGTTGACAAGCACCTTTACCCACTGAACCATCTCGCTGACCTCTGACATCAGTTGTATAGTGGGTAGTTATATTTAGTAACCCTGTCCAATAAAAACACAATGTAAACTACAAAAGAAACAGCGTCTTCTAGTACTAAAATCAGTAAAAAGAAAAAGATGAAATTGATTTTAGGAGTATGTTTGTTTTAATCTAATATAGCAAAGATATTATTCCAATATTATATCTATATATAACCATTGACATAGCTTACATTCCTGATTTCATACTGAGTCTGACAAGCTGAGTTTATCTTGGAATCGCCACATGATGGAAAGAGAGAAAGGGGCACTCCTTCCTCCACTTGGATGCTGTGGCTTGGGTATGCCCACCCCACCATCTCGCATCATCACATGCACACAGAATAAATAAAACACAATAAAAATCCTAGCATTTTTATAATGTAAAAGTTAATCTAATTGATATCATGCATTTTAAAAGTTTCTGTGTAAGTGAGAATGCACATAGGTCATCTCTGTCCGTCATGCCAGGGCTTCTGACTCCGCTTTGCTGTGTCTTCCACTCAATGTCACACAAGGCTTCCACTAAAGTAATTTCTTGGCTACATTCTAATCCAGAACTCTTTAAGACAGAGTTAACCTCTGACCTCACTCAGGTCGTTGGGAATTCATTTTCTTATGGATGGATGTCAAGGGTCTTGTAGTCTTGCTGCCTTACAATCGGGAGATGTTATTAGCCACTGAGGCTTCCCATGGTCCATTGCCATGTGCGCCACAGTCTCTCTAGTGTGAGGATGGAACTCTGTTTCTCTTTGTTACACTCTATGGGTTGTAAGGAAGTGAGCTCCCAGGCAGAGTGGGAATCTAGGGTCCCTCAAGAGCTTGTCTTCTTAGAGGGTACTGAGACTGCTGTGTACCAGACAACATACTTGGCGCTGTTTATTAGCTGTTTAATCCTCAGTTTATGTCATGAGTTACACACCATTACAACTGTTTTACCTTTGGAAATTGAAGTTTTGATAAACTGACTGTGATTTGTTCAAGGCCCTACAATCAATAAGAGGCACATCTGAGACTCAAACGCAAGTCTGTTTGATCTTAAAGATTATACCTCCAAAACTTTCCATTGAAATAGAAGTATTGAAATCGTTCAACCTCTCTTTCTCTATCCGGGTAACACAGAAGTAGGGAGCACTCAGTCTCAAGCTTGGTCAGAACAGGTTCTCCTTGGAATGTTGCAAGCTGCTCTGCCAGGAGACACCTGTCACCTGCACTTTGTCAACAGCACTAGAAAAGAACCACAGTAGCGCTCAGGCTGTTCCAAGAGCAGACCTTGAGGCTTTCCTCATCCTAAACAAGGACGTGAAGGGATGGCCTTGCTGATCAGCCCAAATGAACATTTTCAAATTATAAACACGTATGGAAGTGTCATATTCCAACGCACACACACACACACACACACACACACACACACACACCTATTTTTAAGACCAAACTTAAAAATTACTGTTATTGTAATTGTATGTGAATGTGGGCACCTGTGTGCCGGAGAATGATCATGGATGTCAGGGGACAAAATATCAAACTCAAGTCAGGCTCAGGAGCTTACACTGGGCCTCGCATCCCAGCCTTTCTTAGGCCCAACACATGGCAACTCTTATAAAGGAAAACATTTAATTGGGGCTAACTTACAGTTTCAGAGACTCGATCCATTATCATCATGGCAGGACATGGGGGTGTGCAGGCAGACATGATGCTGGAGAAGGAGGTGAGAGTTCTACATTTTGACCTGTAGGTAACTGGAAGTGGACTGTCTTCCACATTGGGCATAGCTTGAACATAGGAGACCTCAAAGCCCACCCCCACAGTGAGACACTTCCTTCAACAAGGCTATCCCTACTCTAACAAAGCCACACTTCTCAATAGTGCCACTCCCTTTGAGGGCTATTTTCTTCCAAACCACTGTAGAAGTTAAAGATTTATACAGTTTCCCAATTTTGTAACTGCATTTCTCAAGTTCAAAGTTAAGCAGCATCACAACTCAATGAATAGCTGTAATTCAGCATTTGGAGAAA
Source organism: Mesocricetus auratus (assembly GCF_017639785.1). Taxonomy (NCBI): domain Eukaryota; kingdom Metazoa; phylum Chordata; class Mammalia; order Rodentia; family Cricetidae; genus Mesocricetus; species Mesocricetus auratus. The sequence continues at coordinate 58,412,273 of NW_024429189.1, read as the reverse complement.
CAACAGTTTAAAATGTACAAATAACGTATAAAAACATATAATATATGTCTTATATGCTGGTTTTATTGTTTTTATTATTTATTTAGTTTTGAGACAGGGTCTGTCTCACTATATAAACCAGGCTGGCTTCAAACTCACAGAGACTCCCCCTGCCGCTTAAGTGCTGGGATTAAAGGTGTGTGCACCACACCTGGCCTAAATATGTATACATAGCTTTATATATGTATATACATGTGTATGTATATATGTGAGTGTGTATGTATATATGTGTTTATATAGTCTCCTGTGTCCCAGGTTAGACTTGAATTCATTATGTAGACTATGATAACTTTGAACTTCTGATCTTTCTTCCTCTACCACCTAAATGCTGAATTAACAGGCATGGGTTACCATGTCTGTTTCATGTGCTGCTGGGAATAGAACCCAGAGCTTAGGGCATGCTAAGCAAGAATGATTCTAACTAAACTGCATCTCAGATAAGTTAATGAAATTTACATGCTTCATGCACCTAATTTTTTAATGGCTTGTTGGTGCACGCCTTTAATCCCAGCACTTGGGAGGCATAGGCTGGTGGATCTTTGGTGAGTTCGAGGCCAACCTGGTTTACAGAGTGAGTTCCAGGACAGCCAGGGCTACACGGAGAAACCCTGTCTCAAAAAACCAGAATGAAAAGAGGCTAATGATGGTCATTTCCCTTGAACATTGGAGTAGCAGCTTCAGAATAAGAAAGGGTACTTTTGAAGCTAGCACCCAATTTTTCTTTTGTTTTAGCGTATTATATGTTTTCTTATATTAAATGAAACCACACGACACCGCCTTTTTTTCTTAAAGCTTCTGTGATGTCAAGTATGGTATGCTATGTTGAGTTTTTTGGTACTGTGAGGGACCTAGTTGTAAAAACCATGGGTCTTCAAGAATGTGAGAGATGGTAGTGGATAGGATCCTTCTGTTACTATCAACAGATACTTCTACAAGGTCTTGCTACTTTGTGACCCTTAGGCACTGGTGGGAAATCAACCATTTGTTCATTTACACGCATTCGGTTGAAGCATCATGTGTTAGGCACCAGCACAGACCTCAGAGGAAACCTGTGGTTCTCACTGTCCAGAGCCTTAGAGTGGATGGTCTCAATGGGTGGAATGAAGCTGAGCAAAGCACCATTTGCAGGTTCCAAGGACAAGAACAGCTACTTAATTCTTCCTTCCAGCTTAGAGAACGTTCCCTTGGATGTGCATTGGACTACAGAGAAGATAACAAGATGACAAGGGATGAAAGGGTGGTTTTTTTTTTTTTCCAAGACAGGGTTTCTCTGTGGCTTTGGAGGCTGTCCTGGAACTAGCTCTTGTAGACAAGGCTGGTCTTGAACTCACATAGATCCACCTGTCTCTGCCTCCCAAGTGCTGGGATTAAAGGCATGCACCACCACCGCCCGGCGAAAGGGTGTTTTATGGAGAAAGAACAGGGTTCAGAGAAAGCCAAGAACTAGGCAAAGAATTAAGTATGATTTAGTCACAGCAGGTATGTGGGACACTGGGGAGGACGGAGGGATGGGCTTCAAGGTTACACTTGCAGAATTAAATCAAACAGACTGAGTAAAAGTCTCCAGTGTTTAATGATTTCAGAGAGGTGGCTCGAAATGACACCTGTTTTGAGAGACCTTTAGTCTGAAGAAGGTGGCGTCTCAAGAACCCTCAGGTTAGAACACCCCAGTTCACTCTCACATTGGGCTGCTCACAGCCACCTCTAACTGCGGCTCTGGGGATCTGATGCCATCTCTGGTCTCAGAGCACCTGCACACACGTGCACATAACTACACACAGACATATAAATAATAAATCTTAAAAACAAATACAAAAACAGGGAGGGGGCTGATGGCTGATGACTGATCAGATAAGGGTGACGACTACTAAGTCAGACTGAGTTTGTTCCCCTGGACTGTCGTGGCTGAAAGAGAGGCATGCCATGTGCTCATGCTCACCACTACCCCATTGAGAAACTGAAGAAGCCATTAATCCCAGGACTGGGGAAGCAGAGGCAGAGGCAGTGGTAGGTGGATCTCTGTGACCTTGAGGCTAACCTGAGCTACATAGGGACTTCTGTCTCAAACAACACCTCCATCAAAAAGATAAGAGTCCAACGGTGCCAGACAGAGTGGCAAACAGAATCACAATGCTTAAAAGTCTGAGGCAGGGGGATCACTACTTTGGGCCAGTTTACACTATAGAGTAAGACCCTGCAATCTCCTTCAAAATCCACTATGGTAGCCCAGTGGTAGTCTTATGTGTGTGAGGCCTGGCTTGTATTTCCAGTACTGAAAAGAAATGAGGAAAACAAATCAGAACCTGTTGGCATCACCTCAAATGCAGTTTGTGTCTCTGTTCCTGCTTGAGCTCACTCCTCCACTCCTTTGAGCCTGCTCCCCTATCTTTCTCTGAACTAGAGGATCACCTCAGCACAGGCGGTTCCTCGTGCATAACCATTTGATCTGGCAGACTCAGGAAACAGATGCATCCTCCCGGTCCCCACTCAACTCACTGGGTTTCTTTCTTTTTTATTTTTCCTCGACAAAGTCAGCTCTTGGTCTCGGTCAACACAGAGGAAAAAAGCAATTACTGAAGTATTACTGTTATTATTATTTCCCGCTAGGAACTGTAGAATTCCTTTCTTATATCTGGTTTTCTCCTTGGCCAGGGGAGGAAATCTAAGAACAGTCCTGTCTTGGCTAAATAATGTATTAAGTATTTGAAATCCTGCTTGCACCGGGGATCTCTTTAAGGCTTTAATGAGGCGGATAAGCTTCTCACACCCACAAAGTGTGACACCTCTCCAAGTCTTGCGTTCTCGACAGAATCCACAGACCCCAGGTAGGAAAGTCTGCTCTGCTGGCTACGGTGTCTCAGGCCCAGCAACCCAACACTTGGCAGGTAGAGGTGAGAGAATCAGGAGTTCAAGGTCATCCTCAGCTACCTAGTAAGTTCAAGACCAGTTTGGGCAACATGAGACTCTGTCTCAAGTATAACAAACCAAATGGACAAATAGTAAGGGAGGGGAGAAAGTTTGAAAGTGAATCATTTAAATGTCAGCAACAAACAAGCAGAATTTGAAAATAAAAGCACATTGCTGGGCTGGTGAGAAGGCTCAGTAGGGAAAGTCACTTGCCACCAAGCCTGATGGCCCAATTCAATTTCCAAAATCCCCATGGTTGAAGGAGATAACTCTCACAAGTTGTCCTCTGACCTCCACACATACACACAAATGAATGAATGAATGAATAAATAAATAAATGTTAAAAACCCATATTGTAGCCTGGCGGTGGTGGCGCACGCCTTTAATCCCAGCACTCGGGAGGCAGAGGCAGGCGGATCTCTGTGAGTTCAAGGCCGGGCTGGACCGACAGCCTCCAAAACGATACAGAGAAACCCTGTCTCGTTAAAACAAAACAAAACAAACAAACAAACAAAAAACCATATTGCCATTTACATTAGCACCCCTGAAGTCTTTTTAGAAGATAATGTGGCCTAGGTTTTTAGACTTATTTTAAATTTTGTGCATGGATATTGACCTGAATGTCTGTATGTACCCATGTATGTACCTGGCTCCCTCATAGGTCAGATCCCCTAGAGTTGGAGTTATGGATGGTTGTGAGCCACCACATGGCTCCTGGGAACTGACCTGGCCTTTACAGGAGCAACAAGCGCTCTTAACTCTGAACCAACTCTCCAGCCCCTCTAAGGCAGTCCTGAACTCAATATCCTCCTACTTCAGTGTTCTCACCTCTCTCTGCCTTTCTTTTCTTTCCTTCCTTCTCTCCTTCTTTTCTCATTTCATAATTTATGGAGTAGAGCACTAGAGTGCAGCAGGCAGGATAACTCGAGTACCGCCTCTCCGAAGTGCTTGATTACCCTCTTAACGTCAACGAAGTCTGTAGTGTCTGATTTTTCCTTTTTCAAAAAGTTTTTATTCATTTTACATACCAACCCTCCCCTCTTCCCCTCCTCGCTCTCCCCCACTACCTCCCCCAAACCACCCTGGTGATGTCTTATATTCCATTTCTGATTATAGCAATTTGTGTCTTCTCGCTCTCTCTCTCTTTCTGAGTTAGCCTAGTAAGAAGCTTGTTGATTTTGTCAACATATTCAAAAGAAGGCGTTTGGTTTGGTTGACTTCCAGTTCACGTTATGGACGGGAAGTTTTGGTGGGTCTTTCTGTTGCATGCACATGCAATCTTGCATTTGTGTATAGGCCTAAGTGCTGAGGGACACACTTCACCTTCTAGTCTTGTAACCAACCCATCATGGAATTCACCCAACTAAAAAGCCATAAGTAGATAAATAAAAAGGTCACAGCCAAGGAAGTCAGGAAAGGTCCTTCCGCGCATGTGGAAATCACAGACACCAGACTGATTTGCTCTGAGGGTTCGTTATCAGGACTCCTGCTCTCCTGGCCAGGCTGCCCTCTGCTCCATGTGTAGCTGCACCAGCAGGTGGGAAACACTTTCATAACCCTTTGTAGATTTGTTCTTGCTGTGTCTGCCGCCTCAGGTCCCAGCAGGCTTTTGTCTTTCTAGAGCAGAACTGAAAGTTCACTGGCAGCCAGCTCTAGTGACCCCATGACTTTCATTTCCTTTTAATTCTGGGGAGAAAGTACTGAGCATGGCTATTTCACCAAGAGAAAGCGGGCCCTAAGTGAGTTGAGGCTGTCTAGGCTCTGTTCACACCCATGGCTCTAGTCATAGAAACCAACTTATCATACAGATTTCTAGTCCCACCTCAGACTTCCCCTGAAAGTATGGAGGACAGGAGCTTGTAATTTTTCCAGTTCTCCTAAATGGTTCTGATGGGCCTGTAAGGTTTAGGAAGCAGGAGGTGGTGACAGAGGCTCCTTATCCCTTTCTGGCTTGAGGTGATCTCTTCCCTCCTGCTGTTTGATTACATCCCCTTCTCATGCTTTTCTTCCTATGACACTGACACAAACCTTTATCATGTATGTTTCTTACATGACAACATATACATATATGTATTTCCTCCCTTGTCTGGCTAAGTTATTCAAGGCCAGGAATTATACTTATTAGTTTTTTCTTTCATGTACTCGGAATGGCCACACAATGTTGAGCAGGTTTTTCACAGTACAAAGATGAGCATGTTGGGTAAGTGGGACTGCTGTGGGCCTTGAACTCACAGAGATCTGCCTGTTTCTGCCTCTCAAGTGCTGGGATTAAAGGCATGTGCCACCTCTCCTCCCCCCTTTAAAGTCTTGTTTTAAAAGTCCCAGACCAAATTTTACTTCTAGATTTAGTCCCCCTGGAACCCCAGCCCATTGCTTCCTCTGGGAGACTGCAGCAGCGGGCTGGCACTTTGAGCAATATTTCATGTATTGGAGGCTATCTCCTTCTCCTTCTCCACTCTTCACATCCCCAGAGCCATCTTAGAGCAGTCTAGTGGACTTTATTGGATGCATAGTGTTTACACAAGCCTGCCATCCTAGCACTGGGGAGGCTGAGATAGGAGAACTGTCATAGGCCAAGGGCAGCCTGAAACACACAGAGAACCTTGCCCTGGGCTCCTTCAGCCTGTGTAAAGATGCAGTAACTTTTACCTCCAGCATCAGAAATGGGAGGTGCAATTTCAGAAATCATTGCCAATTCAGTTAATTACATGTATATAAATAATGGCTCATTCAGCGACAAGTGTTGTGATGTTATATATTTATTATTACAAATGGGTCATGTATAATTTTATAATGCGTATCACATAATAAATGTGTGATTATGTATCATAATATGTAATTAGCTGGGGCTGGAGTGATGGCTCAGTGGTTAACAGCTCTACTGCTCTTGCAGAGGCCTGGTTCAGTTCCTAGTGCTCACATGGCTGCTCACAATCATTCGTAACTCTACTTGCAGGGTATCTGACTTCCTCTTTTGAACTTTGAGGACACTAGGCATACACAAGGTACACAGACATGCAGATAAAACACATAAAATAAAAATAAATTTAAAAGTATTTAAATAAGCACAAATACATTATAAAATAAATAAACATGTGTTTAGTTAGCATATACTATAAATATATTGTCTTATATGTGAATGCCAATATGAACCCTATTACATATGTAACAGGTATATACAGATATACTTACACGTTAGCCCTGAAATGATCAGCTTTTACAGGCAGCACCATGCCACTTTAAATAGATACTGGCAGACAACACTGCTTGCCCTCTGACAGCATTTGAATGTGTACAACTCTGAGTTGGTCTGGGGGTGCGTGATGGAGTCCCATTTCTGTTCTGCTAGTTCTCATGCCACTCCATGCCTGAAACTTTGTTCCATGAGGGAGGTGAAGGAGAGGGATGACCTTCATAACGTTAACAGAGACTCTCCCCACTAGCCTCTCAAGTGGACCAATAGCATGGACCATGGTCCTAGGAAGTAAACCACACCCAGTCAAGTCAGCCTGGGGATGTTGTCAGGACAGAGTCATGTGGGAACACCAGACCTTGAGCAGAGACCCACTTCCCCTTCTGTCTGGGAGTAGGCAGTTGTAGACAATGTTTAGTAAAAACATGTTTACTAAAAATGATACAATAAGTTCTTGAAAAAGGCCTTCCCACGGAAACCGCCCTGACCTCGACCTTGTCCAAAGACTAACTGCACCTTCAAAAACCCACACACATCCACCTCTGGTGTCAGAGCAGAACCAGCCAGGGGAGAGGAGAGAGCAGAAGCTTCTCTGGTGGGAGCTTTTCTTAGGAGGTTTTCTTGAACCTTTTTGGAGCCTGTTTAAAGTTTTCTTTATATCATTGAACGAGTCTCTGTGTTGTCAATCCCCGACACCCTCCGCACGTTCTCGGACACAGGCCGCGCAGCAGACGTGACAGAGTCACACTTATTTGATAGACCAGATGAGTCTTTTGGAAGTCACAGGAAGTTTGGGATTCTTCTGGTTTTGTCTAAATTAAGTTATATTTTTACTTTTTTAGTGTGTATGTCTGCCGCAGCAAACATGGAGGCCAGAGGACAATGTGTAGGAACTAATTTCCTCTGTCCATTCTGGGGGTGCCAGACTTGACATCGTGCCTGTACTGGAAGAGCCAACTTGTCAGTCCTCTTTTGTGTATTATTAACAAATGAAGAAATTCTAAAAGAAGCTTTATACAAGTTGTGGTATATTTAAAATAGTTACTTTTTTTTTTTTGTTTTTGTTTTACGAGACAGGGTTTCTCTGTATCGTTTTGGAGGCTGTCGGTCCAGCCCGGCCTTGAACTCACAGAGATCCGCCTGCCTCTGCCTCCCGAGTGCTGGGATTAAAGGCCTGCGCCACCAACGCCCGGCTTAAAATAGTTACATTTTTAAAAAAGGCTATTTTCACCAGGAGAGTTGAAATGTGACTTTATAATGTTGTTTTGAATATTGGGATTCTGGCAAGTTAATATAGTGGAACCCTATTGATTATGTAAGAACAAAACAACAACAAAAAACCAAAGCCTTTGGGGATGTGACTGAGTCAGAGCTTTGGCTCTCGTGAGTGGAACTCGTGACCTTACGAAGGGTATGGAAGGTTGTGGCTCTCCCCTTCCACCATAAAGGACGCCATGAGAAAATATCATCTTGAAGCAGAAGGCTTTGAGTGGACAGTAAATCTGCTGACACTTCAGTTAGGGACTCTCAGTACCCCAGAAGTGTGAGGAGGGGTGGGGCGGCAGACAGACAGACAGACACAGACAGAGGGCTTAGGATCCACTCTAACTCATGTATTGAAAGAACTGGAGCCAAGGCTGCCAGGCAGATTGTGGGGGCTGTCACTAAAGGAACCAAATTGCTAAGTGGATATGCAACCCGAGTGGGCATAAGAGCATGCGCAGTGTCATTAGAAACCTGGTTGTTCCAACACGCCAATGTGGGCGTTGCCTGGGCCTCCCCTGGGACTGCAAACGGAGCAAGAGCTTGTCTCAAATTCAAGTGCAGTATTGCTAAGAATCTCTTTGGTGCTGGGCGGTGGGGACGCACGCCTTTAATTATCACTAGGGAGGCAGAGGCAGGCAGATCTCTGGGAGTTCAAAACTAGCCTGGTATATAGAACAAATTCCAGGACAGGTAGGGCTCCACAGTGAAACCCTGTCTCAAAAATCAAAATCAGATCAAAACCAAGCCAAACCAAAACTAAAAAGGAAATCTCTTTGGTTTTCAGAGAGAATAGGGCTGCGACAGCCTCCTGTTGAGCTAGGTGTCACATACAGGGTAGGGAGTCAGTGAGGGGAGTTTCCACAAAGTCTGCCCTTGTTTATACAGTCTTTCCTCTTCTAGCCATGAAGTCACATACTCTTTTTTTTTTCCCGAGGCAGGGAAGTCATATACTCTTCTGGAGCGCCTCTCTAAGTCATACCGGAAGAGGTGGGGACATACAGCAATCTTGGAGGTCAAGGGGATGGAGAAAGACCCTAGGCATGGCACAATTTTTGGAATTACGCTGTTTGATGGTCCCAGATTAAACTCTGATCTTGATCTCAGATTGACTCACCACCCCTACAAAAGATAGCAATCAAGAAGACTTATAAACTTGGGGTTAGCAGTTTTTAAAATATAAAATATAAATGACCAGAAAGGATATAGGCCTTGGGGGTCATATGATGTCTATCAGAATTACTCAACTTTGCTGTTGCTGTATGAAAATAACGAGAGACACTATGTAAATGAGCAAGTGTGACTATGTTCCAATTAAATTTTACTTGAAAATGATAAGGCTGAGGATATAGCCTAGTTGATAGAATGTTTGCTTAGCATGCATGAAGACCAGGGTTTATTCCCAGCATTGCATAAAAACAGGCGTGTTGGTGTATGCCTGTAATCCCAGCACTTGGGAGGTAGAAACAGGCAGATACCTGAGTTCAAGGCTAGCCTGATCTACATAGTGCATTCCAGGCCAGTCAGAGCTACATAGTAAAGCCCCATCTAAAAAAAGGAAGAAATGTTGATTAAGAATTGAGGGGATGGAGAGGTAGCTCAGGGGTTAAGAGCATTGGATCCTCTTAAAGAGGACCCAGGTTTGATTCCCAGCACCCACACAGTGGCTCACAGTTACTAGTAACTCCTGTTCCAGAAGATCTGATGCCTTCTTCTGACCTTCACAAGAATGAGGTACACATGTGGCAAACAGACATACACAAAGGCAAAACATTCATACAAAAAAAAAACTATAAAAAAATAGTCAGGTGGTGGTGGTGCGGACCTTTAACTTTAGCACTTGGGAGGCAGAGACAGGCAGATCTCTGTGAGTTTGAGGCCAACTTGGTCTACAGAGTTAATTCCAGGACACCCAGGTCTGTTATACCGAGAAACCCTGTCTGGAAAAAACAAAACACAAACAAACAGAAGAATTGAAGATTTGGATAAGAATGTGTCTTTTAGCTAGATAACTAAGAAGGAAACTCCATGGCAGATAAGCCTGAAGGGTGTTTGGACAACACACACACACACACACACACACACACACACACACACACACACACACACACCTTATCACTGAACTCATTTCTAAGGCATACCTACCAAGACATCAAACTGAGGAAATCAGGGAATTGCTACAATCAGCTTTGTCTATCTCATGCCACAGGGTTTGATTCAAAGACAGACAGAAGGCAAATGCTAGGCTAGCCTGGAACTTTTACCGGAAAGTAGATGAATTTGAGCATGGAAGTTTGTGACCTGAGCAGTCAGGGGGAGCCTTCTTACAGAGAGGAGGTAGAGCTGAGAGGGAAAAGACGGAAGAAGAGAAGGAGGAAGAAGGGTAGAGGAGAAACTCGGTATGGATGGATCCTTTTGGGAAAGCAGAGAGGGTCAGTGACAACAGTTGGAGGTACTGTCCAATAGGAGTATTGAAAAAAGGATGCTATTGTCAAAATAGAAAAAGGTGACAGCCTTGGGTGTGGACTAGGAGGTTTTTAGTAAATATATAGAGAATTGGAAGATGCTGAAGATACTTTAGTACCCTTTTTAGAAAAACTAATGAGCAACGTGTGAAGAATGGATGGGATTAGCACGAGATGAGGTCACTGGTAGCTTCCAAAGCAGCCTAAAGACTGGGCCCTGGAACAGAAGCAATGGGTTGGAAATAGAAAAAAGATGACAGATTAAAGGTTTTATTTTATTTCTTATTTACTCATTTATTTAAAGTCAGAATCTTACTGTGTAATTCTGTCTGGCCTGGAGCTCTCTATGTAGAACAGACTGGCCTCAAACTCATAGAGATCTGCCTGCATCTGCCTCCCAAGTGTTGGGATTAAAGACCAATGCCACCACATGCGGCTATTTTATTTTTTAAAAAGCTAGGGTCCTATCTGGGCACGGTGGTAAATTCCTTTAGTCCCAGCACTTGGGAGGCAGATCTTTGTGAGTTTGAGGTCAGCCTTGGCTACATAGTGGGTTCCAGAGACAGCTAGGGCTACCTAGAGAGACCCTGCAAAAACAAAAACAAAACAAAAAGGGGTCTTACATGTCCTGGGCTGGCCTCAAATTCTCTATGTAGCCTAGTGTGACCTTGAACTTCTAATCTTCCTGCCTCCACTTTCCAAGCCATTGTATTAAAGTGTGCTCCCCTGTGCCCGCTTTGTGCAGTGCTGAGCATCAAAAGCCCTGTCTAGCCAACTCTCTACCACCTGGGTCAGAGCCCCAGTCTGCATTCAGAAACTTAGAGGAAGCCCCTGTCACTTACTGAGGCCCAAACTAGAGGTAAGGCTGGACACACACACTTCAAGTTCTTGGGCGACTTCTCTAGGCCAATAGTTTATAACCCCAAAGGGTAAGCGCGAAATATGAGCAGGACACTGAAAGAAGTAAAAGGTCCCTGTGCCTCAAACATGCCAGGCAGATGTTCTGCAACTTAGCTGTACCCCAGCCAAAAGGCATGCTCAGGTACGTCGTAAGGATACAACGTTTCTAACACCTTGAAGACAGTGGTGTTGACTGAGCAAGTACACCCTGGGAAAAATCAGGGTGAATTTAGAGTCCTACAGCATACCTTTGAAAGGGTGGTGTGATACATATTCTGTTGAGGTTCTTTACTCTTTTTATAAAAGCTGTGTCATCCTGGGCAAGTCACCCACTTCCCCCTCGTCGGGGTGGGGCAGGGTTGCATGTAGCTGGGGCTGGCCATAAGCCAGCCTGATGTACTTAAAGGTAACTTTAGCGTCTCCTTCTTCCTGCTACTGCCTCCCAGGAGCTGGGTTTACAGGCCTGTGTCAACATACTGGATTCACTTGCCTTGCCTTAAAAATGCTTTTAGATTTATTTATTTTTATTTTATGCATGTGAATGTTGGTCTGTTTCTACGTATGTGTGCCACGTGCTATGTGCTTGGTACCTGGAGAGGTCAGAAGGTGGCATCGGATTCCCCGGAGTTTTGGATGGTTATGAGCCACCACCTGGGGCCTGAGAACTGAGCCTGGAGCTTCTAACAGGGGGGCTATTTCCCGGCCCCCACTTTCCCCTTCTGAGACAGTTTCTTCCACTACAAAGAGGGGAGCCACAGCTTTTCCACAGAGCTGTGGCTGTCACTTGTCAGTCTCATGGGGACAAGACCTGCCAGTGAGCAGTAAATAAAAAGATAATAATTAAAGGTGTAACATGTAGAAGTGGATTGAAAATGAAATAAAAGGTATGTTTCACCCCTTCCCCCTTTTCTCATCTGCTTCTTGTTTGCAGGCAGCTTCCTCTCCACAGGTACTTCTTGGGTTATGTAGCTTGTTGTCACGTCAATTCTATGCCCATCAGTCTTCTAGGCACTGTCTGATATATAGGTTCATCTGGTTCTGGATTTATTAGTAATGCAGATGCCTCCTACTTTGTATTTTAAAAACTAATACACAGTTTTCCATGATGCTGATTTGCTTTGGGAACTAAATACTTCCTTGTAAATGGAGATTTCTCTGTCCTGCCCGTTCTGCAGCCACTTCTAAATAATCGCTCAGAGGCTTAATATTAATTACAAAATGCTTGGGTTATAGCTCAGGCTTATTACTAACTAGCTCTTACATTTGAATCAATCCATTCCTATTAATCTATGTATTGCCACGCGGCCGTAGCGTTACCATCCTGCTGGTATCTTGCTTCTTGGGCAGCTGGCTTTCGGCTCCCTCTGTTCTGCTCTCCTTTTTCCCTGTCTTCAGTTTGGCTCTCCGTCCTAGCCATATTCCACCTTGCTATAGGCCAAAGCAGCTTTTATTATCAACCAATGAGAGCAACATCTATTCACAGTGTACAGAAGGGTTATCCTGCAGCACTTCCTCACACATACAGCAGTTGGTGCATAATCTATTTCTGTTGCTGTGACAAAGTCACTGAGCCTGGGTGCTCATGTAGAAAAGAAGGTTCATTTCACTGTTTCGGAGGTTGAAAGTTCAAACAGCATGGCACTGGTTCTTTTGAGGTCCTCCTAGCTGTATCACATTTCAGAGGGCATGGTGGGCACACTCATGGAAGAGATCAGACAGTAAGACAGGAAGCTAGAGAAGCTCAGGGGCCAGGCATACTCTTTTTATGATCGGCTGTTTGTATGAGAACTGGCTTAATTTTAGACCAGCGTTAAGCTCTTCTGGGGACAATGCTTCCAAAGATCTAATGAGCTCACACCAGGCTCACCCTGTTAATGCTCCCACTACTTCCCAAGATCATTGCCTGAGCGACTAAGTGTGGGACCCTTTAGTGGACAACCTGCACCCAAACACCGCACTGGGAGAACAGAAATGCTCTTCAGCAAGGGCGCTGTGCGTGAGCACTGTAACTGTGAGCAGGGCGAGCACATGGATGGCGAGCGTGCAAAGGCAAGTGTCAGGGCTACGAAGTACTATGGCTGTGTAGGAGGCACCATTGTGTGCCCACAGCGCTGAGACTGCTGGGAAGCTCGCTCATCGGTCCTTCTTCTCTAAGCAGATGGTTTGTATCACCCAGCCAGAAGGGGACACAGCTCCTGTCTCTCCAGGATTACTCAGCACTTTGATTTCTCCCCTGGGAGCCACATTGACTGTCAACTAGAAGGCACAGGAAGAAATTAGATTGCTCTAGAGTCTTCTTGCGTGCAATTCATTATCTCTAAAGATAAGGCCTACAGGGGCTCCACGTTGCTTTCCATAGTCAATGCAGAACTTCATCTGTTTAGCATTTGAGTCACACCTGGCTCACGCCGGTTAAAAGAAAAGTAAATACTAAAATATGATAATCAATAGAATCAGTCCTTTTGTGGCTGGCTTTCCCACTGCTTTGAGTCCTATACTGAAATCTAATCTAAATTTGGGGCTGCCAGAAGAGGCTGTTCCTGCCCTCCACCCCATTTCCTCTTCTCTTTTGAAGTGGGATCTCTATGTTGCCCATGCTGGTCTCAAACTTCTAGTCTCAAGAAATCCCCCCATCTCTCCAGTACCAGACATCCTTGCTCCAGATTAATCAGGAAGGCTAAAGATCTCCCCAGAAGAGAGATCTGCGATTCCCTTCTAGAGTCTTACCTTTGTCTCTGGAATGAGCCTTGGAAAACGTGCTGAGAATCTGCAAGAGGGAAAGATTGAAAGAGACATCTGCTTAGCAGGCATCTTCCTTTAATTGTGAAGTACACAAAAGGCCAGAGTGTTGGACACCTGCCAATTGCCTCACCAGGCCTGCTCCCCACCCTTTCCACTCTGCACTGTCCTGGGAGGCTGGCTTGTGTGAGCTGTGCCAATGGGCTAGGCCAACGTCCCTGCCCAAGGGGATGAGAGGTGGGAGGAGAGAGACGTAAGGCTGCTATTTGCTCCACTCCCTCCCTGCTAGAACACCTTGGATGGGCCGTGTCTCTGCTCTGAAGACCACTCTAGCATGGTGGCCTGCTCTATGCAGTGGCCTCCCTGCTGAAGTCGCTGCCTCTCCCTTATTCTCTCAAGGCTTGGAGTTAGCAAGGAGTTTTGCATCAACTCCTGAGATACTGAGCTCTCAATTTTGTGTGTGTACCTTTGTCAGAATCCCTGTGAGTGCCCTGCAATCAAATTAGGAAGCTTAAATGTACCATCTGCTTCCTGCTGGAAGCCTGACTGGGATGCTCAGGGAGGCTTAATGACTTGCCCAAGGTTGCAAGAGGATTTGATTGCATACCAGTGCTACTCGTAAAACTATTACAGTGTTTTACAGTTCCTAGGAAACTTTCAAATCCAGTCTCAGGGTGCAGGAAAGGCATTAAGCTTTCCACGCACAGGCTAGGAAATTAAATTTTCAGTAAGAGATGGGATTAGCTACATCCAGTGAACCTCTGCGCCTCCCCCAAGCCTAATGGTTGGGCTGTGACTGTCATAGCCCAGCTCACCTCCAGTCAGAGAGGAACCTCTAACTCTTACCTAACACAGCTCCACACACTGAGCATCAGGAAAACACACATAACTAGAATTCCTTCTTCCAGGCCTGGAGCTCTGATGTTATACTTAACTATTCAACACCCCGTGAGGCAAATGGTGCCATCCCTATTTTGCATATGAGAAAATTGAGGTTCAGAAGGCTAAATATCCTGCCCAAATTCATTCAACAAAAATTAGGCTCAATTAGAACCCAGGCCTGTCTGTCCTATTGCTCTTGCTATAATGCCTCCACTCATGTGCAGAGACACGGGTGTCTGAAGGTACCGCAGGCTGGAGGTCCAACACATCCACTGAAACTACTCCCATCTTGGCCTTCAAACTAACTCTGGGCTTTGGCATGATTTTCCTGTTGGGCAGCTAAGGAGGTTTTTGTAGATAATACCGATAGAAAATGGACTGTGTCTGATGTAGAGCAAGAGATAAGAAGGCCAGGCCAGGCCAGGCTGGTCCTTTGTCCCAGAGGGTCTGAGAAAAGATATTTGAGTTCTGTTTGGATATGGAGGCATTAGGGCTGCCAAACAGTATTCTTCAGTTTTGACAAGCCACCCTGTCCCCCTCCATGGCTGAGAGGGGTCCTTGGATCTACCACAGTAGATCTGGTTAAAAAAAATTTTTTAAACCCTGGGGCCCACTAGCTTTTATAACATAAAAGCAGAGCCCTGGGGTTGCTTACTTTCTGTGTGGCCCTAAGGACTCACTTCCTCAGTTTGGGTCTTCATGGCCTTATTTTAGATATGAGGGTGATAAATTCATGACTCTCCTTCTAGTCTGTACTTTATGAACTCAGGAGCCTGGAGAAAGATATGAGCTTTCCAAGATCACACATCCTCCCGACTGGCAGAACTCAGGAGCATACTGTTTTGCAGTCTAGGGTGTGTCATATATGAAGATCCAACTCCCTCCTCCCAATACAATGTCTTCTCTTTACAACAGAAAAAAGGGGAGATAGCAGTCCTAGTTGGCTTGCTCAGTGTCCCCAGGGACCTCACATTGAAGCAGGTCCTCTAGCCTCCCTATGTGCTGGACTCTCATTGCCTGTTTGGTAAAAATCTTCATTTGTAACTCCCCAGTGTAAGTCTGAGGATGGATCAAACTGGGGAGAGTGCTTGCCGAGCATGATCAGAGACTTGGGCTTCATCCTCAACACTAGACAGATGATGCATCTGTACCTGTAAACCCAGCAGTTAGGAGGTGGAGGCAGGAAGATCACAGGTTCAAGATCAGCCTTGAATACATAGAAAATTTGAGTCTGTCTGGGCTACACAAATAAATAAATAAATATAAATAAAGTTACTGCTTTTAAAGTTTTAGAAGTTGCTTACAACACAGTTCCTGTTTACTTAGGTAATATATCCCTCTGGGGTCTTTGACGGAGTTAAAGACAGATATAATTTTCTTTAGTTATGATAAAAAACAAATTAGATATAAAACTTTAGACTCACAAAGATAGGATGGTTGATAGAATATGTTATTTAAATTTTGCCATATATAAATGAGCTAAATATTATAACTATAATTCTTCTTTGATAGCTGTTTGTTATATGTAATTTTACTATATTATTTTTTATTTTTATTTTTATTTTTTTGGTTTTTACAAGACAGGGTTTCTCTGTATTGTTTTCAAGGCTGTCGGTCCAGCCTGGCCTCGAACTCACAGAGATCCGCCTGCCTCTGCCTCCCAAGTGCTGGGATTAAAGGCATGCACCACCACCGTCCGGCTAATTTTACTATATTAAAGTTAAAAACCTTCCTTTTTATTTAGACAGAAAAGGGGAGATGATGGGGGATGTCCTTCTATATGCTGTATGTGTTTCTCTTAATGGTTGATGAATATAGCTATTTAGGCCAATGGGTTAACAGAGTAAAGACAGGCAGGATATCTGAACAGGGATAGAGAGAGGTAGTAGGTGGGGTCCAGGAAGCGACATGTAGCCAATGGGGAGTCAAGATGCCAGGGCATCACCACCAGTAAGCCAAGGCCATCTGGTGGTACATAGATTAATAGAAATGAGTTAATAATTAAGAGAAAGCTATCCAGTAAGAAGCCTGAGCCATTGGCCAAATGATTGCAACAGACATTAAGCCTCAGAGTGGTTATTTCTTATTAGCTGCGGGGACCAGGTGGGCAGAAGAGAAACCAGTCCAGGGGGACCTGACTAGATGGAGAAGATTCTCCCTCTACATATTGATCTACAGTCTACCCTGAAGCTTTCTACCTTTCTTCCATTCTGTACGTCCAACTCCCCCCACATCGTTGGCATTTCCTCTCTGCCTTGATTCCTCCTCCTCTTTCTTTCTCTCCCCAGAAGTCCCAACTATCTCTCCTGCCAAGCTATTGGCCGTTCAGCCTTTTGTTACGCCAATCACAGCAGCACATCTTCACATAGTGTACAAATATCCCCAGCGGGAACCGACAATGAACTAGAGCCCATGTCTCCTCGTCTCCTTGTAGGTTAATATGTGGGAAAACTGAGGATTAGCTATGGTAAAAGACTCACTGGGTGTTACCAAGTCAGTTGCTGGCAGTGCCAGGCCTCAGGCACAGGGCCTCTGCTCTGTTTTGTGTGCTCTCAGGCTAGACGTCTCCTTCAGATAAATAGGAACTGTGTTCTCAGCCAGCATAAAGTGGGAGGGAGTTGGTGCTTGTAAACAGGTACTTAGTCACCCTAATTTCACACCCATAATAATTAAGAGCTGAAGTTTATTGAGCGTTTATGGTGTGCTTATTATGTGTTAGCAATTTTATAGTCATTACTTCATTTAATTTCTGTGGTTAACCCACATAAGGCATGCTATTAGTCTAGCTTTTCAGATGAAGAGCTTGAGACAGAAGTGGGAGTGAGGTGCTTCCTCTGCCACGGGCGACCTGAGTTTGATCCTTAGGACACATATTCAACAGCAGCAACAAAAGACAGGTGTGAAACTGTGTGCTTGTAACCCAGCACTGGGAAGGGGGAACTAGCTATCCCTGGAGCTTGCTGGATAGCCAACCTAG
Organism: Mesocricetus auratus; assembly: GCF_017639785.1. Taxonomy (NCBI): domain Eukaryota; kingdom Metazoa; phylum Chordata; class Mammalia; order Rodentia; family Cricetidae; genus Mesocricetus; species Mesocricetus auratus. Next base: position 58,394,908 of record NW_024429189.1, on the reverse strand, counting down.
CCTATTTGGTAAGCCTCAGACCAATGAGAGACCCTGTCTCAAAAAAGTGTCTGTCTCCTGTGGTGTAAGTCATCTTGTAGCCTCCACACGCATGTGAGCACATATATGTATGTGCACACACCAGAACACATACACACACATATAAAAGAAGTGAAATATGTAACCCTGAGCCACACAACCCTTGGGGAGTGATAAACAGATCAGATTGTATTATTACTTCTTCCCAAGAAAGGAAAACGAAGTCATTCCACCTGGATACTGAGCTCCAAGAGCTCCTGGGGAAGATGTGGGGAGAGATGATGGCACCAGGAAGAAGGGGACATGGATGCCAGGCGGCCAGAGCAGTCACACATGGTCCCCTCCCTGGTTGTTAAGCAACCTCTCACCTTTCCGTTTTGGTTACTTCCCGGTTCCACAAAGCTTGCCTCAGCCAAGGGCTTGTCTTCCAATACGGAGGAGGGCAGAGCTCAGGAGGTTTTGAGTGAAGCAGTGAGAGGTCTGAGCCAGAGCTTTGGGTTCTGTTCTGATGCTATCACAAATATCCTTCTTTTCAAGCCTCTTGGTTGCTTTTTCCTTGTGACAAAGAGACTGGGTGGGACTTCTATGGGGCCTTGCAACTCTGTAAAAGACTGCAGTTCTGGTCAGTGTAACAGAATGTGCCTCTGTATCACAGAACATGGATGATAGTGACTGTGGAGTGATATCACCTGCTAGAAAGTGCCTTCATCTTGATACCAGATTCCTGACTTAGCTGTGGATCCCCCTCTATTGCTGTGCAACCAAGGAAGATCACTTAACCTCTTTGAACCTACTTTGTGAAATGGAACTCATGGTTAACCTGTGCCTTTGGTCTCAGAGGTTATTGAGAGATTCAAATGAGTCAGTGGATGTGAACGTTCTGTGTAAGCTCGAGTGCTGAGTGAGCGGAGGGCCCACTGGCACAGGACACCCCGACTCCTAACCCAGTGAGGTTCAGGGACTCACTACCCCTGAGAAAGGTTAGCACTCTAGACCTGAGGGCCTAGGATGTGGCTCAGCTGGCAGAATGTTTGGTTACCACGTACAGAGCCTGAGCATGGTGGCACATGCCTGTAACCCCAGCACTTGAGAGGTAAAGGCAGGAGGATAAGGAGTTCAAGGTCATCCTTGGCTACAGAGGGAGTTTGAGGCAAGCCTGGAACACATGATATTCTGTCCATAAATGAATGAATCTTGTTATTCTACAAAGCAGTGACATGTGAGGTGGTAAACTGAGGCACCTGGGACCGCTGAAGACCTGTGATCACTGATGGCTCTAAGTCACTCAGGGAGAATCTATCTCGGATCCTCAGCCTGGAGACAAAAGGCCCAGCAAATGGGAGAGAGGAAGCAGGAAGTGAGACTGCTCTTTTGTGACCATGCTGTCCTCCCCAGGGACCTCTGGACAAAGCCTCCCCTGGCCTTTTCTAGTGTGTGGTAGGAATCATATCCACCGTGAAACAGTTATGTAAGTTAACCTTTAAAATGAGTCTCATGATCTGTCTCTACCTCTAAAGCATGTTTTGTAGCATTTTATTGATTTCATAACTGTCATCTGCAGCCATTTAGTCCCCTCCACCCCACCCCCTAACACACAAACTGTTATCAAATCCTGTCTGTTCCCTTCTGAAGCACAGTTCCCTTTGGTCCGTTCCCACACTACCACCCACCTGAGACTGTCCTCTTTTATCTAACTCGGCAATGTGTTAGTAACTATTTGGAGTCTTGTCCCCCTCCATCCTAGAATGTACACACTAGCTGTTGTAAACTTTCTCACATACAAACCTGTGCCCTTACTACCCCTCCTACAAGTCTTTAAAGGCCATCTGGAATGGACTCCATAGTTCCCAGTGTGGATCTGGCCCCTGCCCATCTCCCTGGCCTAGCCTCCTGGCTGCATGCTGCTCCAGTACTAGTCTCCATTCAGTTTATGAACGAGCTAGTTCCTACACACTGACATATGCTGATGTGCTTTCCTAGGCCATCGTCCTAGTGGACCGGCCCTTCCCCTTTCTTCATACGGCTCTTCCTGTTTATGGCTCAAGTCCGGGCTGAAGAAAGCCACACATGTTTTAAAAGAGCATTCCATGATCACCTCTTCAAGTAGCATTCATCCTAGTAAGTCTTTTTATTTTATTCTGTGTGTGTGCGCGCGCGTGCACATGCATGTGTGTGTGAGTATGTGTGTGCATGTGTGGTGGACAAAAAATTGGGGGAGTATTTTTGGAGTACTGAGCGCATAATTTTCAAGGCTCAATGCAACATGAATATGTGGGCCCCCTTCTAAAAGTCCGTAAGAGTTTCAAGATGTCAGAGCACTCAGCTTAATGTAAAAGTCCTTCAGTGCCTGGGTCGCACCCCTGCCCAGGTCACACAGCAAGAGATTTGTTAGGATTCCTGAGCTACCCCTGCTCTGGCGTGGACACTGCAGCTTCTCAGCAATCCTTCCCCCCAGAATCAGATGGAGACTTCTTGCAGATAGCCAGGGTGCACCAGGTGTAGAGGAGAGTTCTGCCACTTTCCCAGTTATTTCCTTTAAGTGCTCTGGCTTCCAGTGAAGTCAGTTGACTCAGAGCAGAGTCAAGTTTATTTTATCTAGTAGCTGAAGGAAGCCAGGAAGTTGTTTTTGTAAAAGTCTCTCTATGAGGTAAACATGAGATATTCTTTCATTCTGTTTACAGGACACATTGGCATGGAGGGAGTTTCTGTTGCCACCACAGGCTACTGTTTACCTGTCCATTACGTACACCTTCAGCAAAGGAGGCAGCTGCGACCAGGCCCGACCTTCATCTTTGAAGGGAGGACCAAAGCCTAGAGAAGAAGAGCTGTGACCCAGGGCGGTGACAGCAGGAGAATGGGAGGGGTTACTGGCTGACACTTCCTGTAGACCGCCCGCGGAAACTCTGCTACATTTGCCATTAAATTAAATATATATGTATAAGGAGTTGCCAATGTGATTATGAATTTAATTTAATTTTTTTTTGAAAAAAGCAACAGTGTCTTGAAAAAGTTACATGAAAGTTTGTGGTTAGGAAAAAAAAGGGAAAGAAAGAAACACCCAAACAAAAGACCTCTCTCTTCCTTATTCCCCAAACCCCACTTCCCCTCCCTGGAAGAAGTCAGAATAGCTAGTGTTTGTTTGTTTGCTGGCAGAAATAGCTTGTGTAAATATGCACATGCATCTCCCCTCTTCTGTATTCTCCCTCATCCTTTTCAGACAGTGACAGTGTGCCTAACCCTTTTCTGTGCCTTGCTTTTCCAATTACTACATCCTGGGGACCACACCGTGTTGCTTCACAGGGAGCTTTGTCTTTATAGTTGTGGGTAGTATCCCGAGTGCACAAGTGTACCAGAGTTTATGTAGCCAAGCATGTCAGCTTCCACCTCACATTCTCACTCCAAGTCGCTCTGAAAGGACCAGAGCTTGGTTCCTAACACCCACATCGGTTTACAACTACTTGTTTAACTACTGCTGCAAGGGAACCAGTGCCTCTGGTCACTGTCAGGCCCTCCATTCACACTTACATACCCACGTGTGCGCACACACGCACGCACGCACACATTTACACATAATTAGAAACAAAAAACATTCTTTTTTTTTGGAAAAGAAGGATAATTTTTATTTCAGATTAGTAATAAAAAATACCATAATTTTAACCAATATTGAAATCATATTCAGTACTAGGCACATATATGTTTCTAACAATATTTTGTAGTTTGAAACAATAAGAATATTTTGTCTTTGCGTTGTGATCTTTCATTTGGTTGGTTGGTCAGTTGTTGCCCTCTTCTCTTCTCCCCTCCCCTCCCCTTCTCTTCTTTTTCTTAACAGAAACCATTCTTAAACAGTCCCTCTGAGACCGTTCTGCGCACATGTGATGCATACTGCCATTCTGCACACATGTGATGCATACTGCCATTCTGCCCACATGTGATGCATACTGCCATTCTGCGCACATGTGATGCATACTGCCATTCTGCGCACATGTGATGCATACTGCCATTCTGCGCACATGTGATGCATACTGCCATTCTGCGCACATGTGATGCATACTGCCATTCTGCGCACATGTGATGCATACTGCCATTCTGCGCACATGTGATGCATACTGCCATTCTGCGCACATGTGATGCATACTGCCATTCTGCCCACATTTGATGCATACTACCATTCAGCTCTGCGAGTTTGGCAGTGTGCATCCACTAGTCACTTTATGCTAGCCCTGGAGACACGGTAGTGACACCTTTGGGCCTATCTTTTCAGGGGTACAGGAACAAGGCATTTGAGGGAGTGACAAACGTGGAGGTGGCGTGATAGAACATGGGGTGCTATGTCACTGGCATTCAGGATGACTCATAGATAACGGACATCTCTTGGAAAAACGGGGCTGTCCTCGTGGGGTGGAGGGATGGTACCAGAAGAGGCAAAAACAAACTCAGTCCTTTGATTTGTGGGATTTTATTTGGACAGCCTTGGCTGTCCGGGAGTTTGCTATGTAGATCAGCCTAGCCTCAAAGTCATGGAGATTAGATTCACTTGCCTCAGTCTCCCTAGCGCCGGGATAAAAGGCACGCAGCGCCACACCTGCTATGGATTTGTGTCATTTTAAGATATTTCAGACTGTGCCCCCTGTCAGTTGGTTACCTAAATAGCAGCACTTAGTTTTATAGGGGTGAGGGGTGTTTAAAGGCAGTCTACCAATCCCACTACCCCTCTCTTTGTTCTTACAAAAACAATCAGGGATGGCCTCATACTGTCTGAAGACCTATCTCAGAAGAGCAATCTTGGGGTGTGTTACGAGAAGCTTTCCTTGAGAGAAGCCGTCCCGCCCGCCTGGTTCCAGATCCGCATCAGTCCCAAATAGACACACAGGAGGCTATATTAATTATGAGGCTGTTGGCCTTGCTTGTCTCTTACTGGCTAGCTCTGCTTTAAGTAATTACCCCATAATTGTTAATCTAAGTATGTTTCTTACCGGAGAATAGTCCCGGGCTTCCTACCCCATGTGGCTACATGTCGATTCTCTTGTGTTCTCCTTCCCAGAGTTCTCCTGGACTCCTAGTCCCTCCTATCTTGGTTCCCTATAGGCTCAACAGTACTTTATTGACAAATACACAGGACTTCCCCCAACATCTCCTCTTTTCTGTTTAAACAAAAAGAAAGGTCTTAACTTTAACACTGTCAAATTATACATAACAGAACAGTTATTAAGTAAGAACATGGTTACAATATTTTAGCAAGATTTAAAGAAAATATCATCCATCCCATCCTTGTGAGTCCAAAGTCCTATATGTAGCTTATCTTTTATCATAACTAAGGAAAACTATAATTATAACTATCTGTCTTCAACTCCATCAAAGACCACAGAAGGATAATATACAAACACTAGGATTGATAGAGACATCTTACTGCCTGGACAGTTACCCGAAGTTCCACTGTAACGTTGGGGCATCCATCTTCAGCCCATAGGCCACAATGTATCCAGAAGATTTCTCAGCCAAGCAGGAAATTTTAAAACTGTCCATCTGCATCAGTAGTCTGTCAGTTATTTTTCTGTGTCCTGTAGAATGTACCGTAGATTCTTCCATGAAGCAGGAACCCTGTAAGACTCAGTTCAGCAGTCACTTTCCTGTGGGTCCTGCATGTCCAGATTATACAACAACAATCAAACAGTCTAGGTAAGAGTAGTTTCTTGCCCAAATGGCTAATCTTGCCATGTTGAAAGCAAACTCCATAACGAGTTTCTTCGATGCCCATCTTCCTCTCAGACATAATTGGTGCTGCCAGGAGCAGACATTTCTCATTGTCAAGAAAAACCCTAAACCATTTTAAATGCCATGTTCTGAAGGTCTTTGAGAGGTTTGAAGACTGTTTATGTCAAATATATTTCTGTATATCTAGAAAACCTAACTTACCTAACTATAAATTCTATTATAAGTAACTATCTATAGTCTGTATTTAATTACACATTACGTTGTAAAAGATCATTATAAGCACAATACTTAATCAAGAGGAGAAATATACACATCACAAAATTGACTTTGAATTTTGTATCAATAAATGAAAAACAATAGCCATACCATAATTCCCCTTTTTACCATTAAAAGAGATCGGCTGTGATCATTAGCCAATTATAAACAATCCCATTTAAATGAAAACAAAGATTTATAAACAAGATGGGAATTAGGACGTCGCTCATCCCAAACTGCTTCGTGCTGAAAGGGGGCGCTGTTCATACCATGGGGATCATGACAAAACTCAGAAACCTGTATAAGTCCGTATTTTCGGGGTCTGTAAAACTGCATCATCTTAGCTGTTTCGATTGTTGGAACACCTGGTCCACTGCTTCCGGGGGTCTTGGTTCGTCGAACCACAGAAGCCTGGAAGGAATCCTCAGCTTTTCATTTCCTGTGGAAACATAAGTAAAATCTCCTTTCCCAAGTAACATATCCTTATACTTAAATTTTGAAGTCAAGGCATTTTTAAAAGATAGAAGTTGAATTCATTCAGCAGCATTTATAATCAAGTGTACTTTAGCATTTGTTCCTTCCTTAGCAATCAAAAAACTGAAAAACACAATAGCATACAGTATCCAGACTCTCTGTGTATTTTCCATCTTTACATGGCTTATTTATTTATCTATTATTACTTTATTTATTTTACTTTTATTTATTTTTGTCGGAGACAGGGTTTCTCTTTGGAAATCTGCCTGCCTCTGCCTCTGCTTCTGGAATAAATCCTACCGGCGTGCACCACCACAACGCCAGCTTTTGTATTTATATACCACTTTGTTATTTTATTTTCTCTCTCAATCTCACGTATATTTTTAAACACACTGTAAACCTTTAAAGGTTTTGTTCATCCAAGTCTGACTTTACTGTAAATCTTTATGTTTTTCTGGCCACGTGTCTTATTTGTAAAACCTCGGCTGTTTTAAACTGCTGGTTTTTCGTCAAGATGGCGGGCGTAAGCGTGACTCCAGCTTACCGCCTCAGTCCATGTTGACATCCAGCAAAAGCTGCCACTTCCAGCTGTACGTACAACTTTTCAATCATTAGCAGAGTCTCTTAAAACAACCTTGTTGGCTGTTTTTTTTTTTTTTTTATGCCGAGTCAGGAAGACTCCGGTAAGCGAGCCACGTGAATCTCGGCTTGTGGCTAGCAAAACAGAGCACACCTGAGAAAAATGCTGCTACCAAAAATCTGTGCTTCTCTCCATTCTTCTGTTTCTAAAATTCCTTTAAAGCTTTTGTCATTCTACGTGGAAATTCAATCCCACTCCTGATCACCATTATGTTACGAGAAGCTTTCCTTGAGAGAAGCCGTCCCGCCCGCCTGGTTCCAGATCCGCATCAGTCCCAAATAGACACACAGGAGGCTATATTAATTATGAGGCTGTTGGCCTTGCTTGTCTCTTACTGGCTAGCTCTGCTTTAAGTAATTACCCCATAATTGTTAATCTAAGTATGTTTCTTACCGGAGAATAGTCCCGGGCTTCCTACCCCATGTGGCTACATGTCGATTCTCTTGTGTTCTCCTTCCCAGAGTTCTCCTGGACTCCTAGTCCCTCCTATCTTGGTTCCCTATAGGCTCAACAGTACTTTATTGACAAATACACAGGACTTCCCCCAACATCTCCTCTTTTCTGTTTAAACAAAAAGAAAGGTCTTAACTTTAACACTGTCAAATTATACATAACAGAACAGTTATTAAGTAAGAACATGGTTACAATATTTTAGCAAGATTTAAAGAAAATATCATCCATCCCATCCTTGTGAGTCCAAAGTCCTATATGTAGCTTATCTTTTATCATAACTAAGGAAAACTATAATTATAACTATCTGTCTTCAACTCCATCAAAGACCACAGAAGGATAATATACAAACACTAGGATTGATAGAGACATCTTACTGCCTGGACAGTTACCCGAAGTTCCACTGTAACGTTGGGGCATCCATCTTCAGCCCATAGGCCACAATGTATCCAGAAGATTTCTCAGCCAAGCAGGAAATTTTAAAACTGTCCATCTGCATCAGTAGTCTGTCAGTTATTTTTCTGTGTCCTGTAGAATGTACCGTAGATTCTTCCATGAAGCAGGAACCCTGTAAGACTCAGTTCAGCAGTCACTTTCCTGTGGGTCCTGCATGTCCAGATTATACAACAACAATCAAACAGTCTAGGTAAGAGTAGTTTCTTGCCCAAATGGCTAATCTTGCCATGTTGAAAGCAAACTCCATAACGAGTTTCTTCGATGCCCATCTTCCTCTCAGACATAATTGGTGCTGCCAGGAGCAGACATTTCTCATTGTCAAGAAAAACCCTAAACCATTTTAAATGCCATGTTCTGAAGGTCTTTGAGAGGTTTGAAGACTGTTTATGTCAAATATATTTCTGTATATCTAGAAAACCTAACTTACCTAACTATAAATTCTATTATAAGTAACTATCTATAGTCTGTATTTAATTACACATTACGTTGTAAAAGATCATTATAAGCACAATACTTAATCAAGAGGAGAAATATACACATCACAAAATTGACTTTGAATTTTGTATCAATAAATGAAAAACAATAGCCATACCATAATTCCCCTTTTTACCATTAAAAGAGATCGGCTGTGATCATTAGCCAATTATAAACAATCCCATTTAAATGAAAACAAAGATTTATAAACAAGATGGGAATTAGGACGTCGCTCATCCCAAACTGCTTCGTGCTGAAAGGGGGCGCTGTTCATACCATGGGGATCATGACAAAACTCAGAAACCTGTATAAGTCCGTATTTTCGGGGTCTGTAAAACTGCATCATCTTAGCTGTTTCGATTGTTGGAACACCTGGTCCACTGCTTCCGGGGGTCTTGGTTCGTCGAACCACAGAAGCCTGGAAGGAATCCTCAGCTTTTCATTTCCTGTGGAAACATAAGTAAAATCTCCTTTCCCAAGTAACATATCCTTATACTTAAATTTTGAAGTCAAGGCATTTTTAAAAGATAGAAGTTGAATTCATTCAGCAGCATTTATAATCAAGTGTACTTTAGCATTTGTTCCTTCCTTAGCAATCAAAAAACTGAAAAACACAATAGCATACAGTATCCAGACTCTCTGTGTATTTTCCATCTTTACATGGCTTATTTATTTATCTATTATTACTTTATTTATTTTACTTTTATTTATTTTTGTCGGAGACAGGGTTTCTCTTTGGAAATCTGCCTGCCTCTGCCTCTGCTTCTGGAATAAATCCTACCGGCGTGCACCACCACAACGCCAGCTTTTGTATTTATATACCACTTTGTTATTTTATTTTCTCTCTCAATCTCACGTATATTTTTAAACACACTGTAAACCTTTAAAGGTTTTGTTCATCCAAGTCTGACTTTACTGTAAATCTTTATGTTTTTCTGGCCACGTGTCTTATTTGTAAAACCTCGGCTGTTTTAAACTGCTGGTTTTTCGTCAAGATGGCGGGCGTAAGCGTGACTCCAGCTTACCGCCTCAGTCCATGTTGACATCCAGCAAAAGCTGCCACTTCCAGCTGTACGTACAACTTTTCAATCATTAGCAGAGTCTCTTAAAACAACCTTGTTGGCTGTTTTTTTTTTATGCCGAGTCAGGAAGACTCCGGTAAACAAGCCACGTGAATCTCGGCTTGTGGCTAGCAAAACAGAGCACACCTGAGAAAAATGCTGCTACCAAAAATCTGTGCTTCTCTCCATTCTTCTGTTTCTAAAATTCCTTTAAAGCTTTTGTCATTCTACGTGGAAATTCAATCCCACTCCTGATCACCATTATGTTACGAGAAGCTTTCCTTGAGAGAAGCCGTCCCGCCCGCCTGGTTCCAGATCCGCATCAGTCCCAAATAGACACACAGGAGGCTATATTAATTATGAGGCTGTTGGCCTTGCTTGTCTCTTACTGGCTAGCTCTGCTTTAAGTAATTACCCCATAATTGTTAATCTAAGTATGTTTCTTACCGGAGAATAGTCCCGGGCTTCCTACCCCATGTGGCTACATGTCGATTCTCTTGTGTTCTCCTTCCCAGAGTTCTCCTGGACTCCTAGTCCCTCCTATCTTGGTTCCCTATAGGCTCAACAGTACTTTATTGACAAATACACAGGACTTCCCCCAACATCTCCTCTTTTCTGTTTAAACAAAAAGAAAGGTCTTAACTTTAACACTGTCAAATTATACATAACAGAACAGTTATTAAGTAAGAACATGGTTACAATATTTTAGCAAGATTTAAAGAAAATATCATCCATCCCATCCTTGTGAGTCCAAAGTCCTATATGTAGCTTATCTTTTATCATAACTAAGGAAAACTATAATTATAACTATCTGTCTTCAACTCCATCAAAGACCACAGAAGGATAATATACAAACACTAGGATTGATAGAGACATCTTACTGCCTGGACAGTTACCCGAAGTTCCACTGTAACGTTGGGGCATCCATCTTCAGCCCATAGGCCACAATGTATCCAGAAGATTTCTCAGCCAAGCAGGAAATTTTAAAACTGTCCATCTGCATCAGTAGTCTGTCAGTTATTTTTCTGTGTCCTGTAGAATGTACCGTAGATTCTTCCATGAAGCAGGAACCCTGTAAGACTCAGTTCAGCAGTCACTTTCCTGTGGGTCCTGCATGTCCAGATTATACAACAACAATCAAACAGTCTAGGTAAGAGTAGTTTCTTGCCCAAATGGCTAATCTTGCCATGTTGAAAGCAAACTCCATAACGAGTTTCTTCGATGCCCATCTTCCTCTCAGACATAATTGGTGCTGCCAGGAGCAGACATTTCTCATTGTCAAGAAAAACCCTAAACCATTTTAAATGCCATGTTCTGAAGGTCTTTGAGAGGTTTGAAGACTGTTTATGTCAAATATATTTCTGTATATCTAGAAAACCTAACTTACCTAACTATAAATTCTATTATAAGTAACTATCTATAGTCTGTATTTAATTACACATTACGTTGTAAAAGATCATTATAAGCACAATACTTAATCAAGAGGAGAAATATACACATCACAAAATTGACTTTGAATTTTGTATCAATAAATGAAAAACAATAGCCATACCATAATTCCCCTTTTACCATTAAAAGAGATCGGCTGTGATCATTAGCCAATTATAAACAATCCCATTTAAATGAAAACAAAGATTTATAAACAAGATGGGAATTAGGACGTCGCTCATCCCAAACTGCTTCGTGCTGAAAGGGGGCGCTGTTCATACCATGGGGATCATGACAAAACTCAGAAACCTGTATAAGTCCGTATTTTCGGGGTCTGTAAAACTGCATCATCTTAGCTGTTTCGATTGTTGGAACACCTGGTCCACTGCTTCCGGGGGTCTTGGTTCGTCGAACCACAGAAGCCTGGAAGGAATCCTCAGCTTTTCATTTCCTGTGGAAACATAAGTAAAATCTCCTTTCCCAAGTAACATATCCTTATACTTAAATTTTGAAGTCAAGGCATTTTTAAAAGATAGAAGTTGAATTCATTCAGCAGCATTTATAATCAAGTGTACTTTAGCATTTGTTCCTTCCTTAGCAATCAAAAAACTGAAAAACACAATAGCATACAGTATCCAGACTCTCTGTGTATTTTCCATCTTTACATGGCTTATTTATTTATCTATTATTACTTTATTTATTTTACTTTTATTTATTTTTGTCGGAGACAGGGTTTCTCTTTGGAAATCTGCCTGCCTCTGCCTCTGCTTCTGGAATAAATCCTACCGGCGTGCACCACCACAACGCCAGCTTTTGTATTTATATACCACTTTGTTATTTTATTTTCTCTCTCAATCTCACGTATATTTTTAAACACACTGTAAACCTTTAAAGGTTTTGTTCATCCAAGTCTGACTTTACTGTAAATCTTTATGTTTTTCTGGCCACGTGTCTTATTTGTAAAACCTCGGCTGTTTTAAACTGCTGGTTTTTCGTCAAGATGGCGGGCGTAAGCGTGACTCCAGCTTACCGCCTCAGTCCATGTTGACATCCAGCAAAAGCTGCCACTTCCAGCTGTACGTACAACTTTTCAATCATTAGCAGAGTCTCTTAAAACAACCTTGTTGGCTGTTTTTTTTTTTTTTTTTATGCCGAGTCAGGAAGACTCCGGTAAGCGAGCCACGTGAATCTCGGCTTGTGGCTAGCAAAACAGAGCACACCTGAGAAAAATGCTGCTACCAAAAATCTGTGCTTCTCTCCATTCTTCTGTTTCTAAAATTCCTTTAAAGCTTTTGTCATTCTACGTGGAAATTCAATCCCACTCCTGATCACCATTATGTTACGAGAAGCTTTCCTTGAGAGAAGCCGTCCCGCCCGCCTGGTTCCAGATCCGCATCAGTCCCAAATAGACACACAGGAGGCTATATTAATTATGAAGCTGTTGGCCTTGCTTGTCTCTTACTGGCTAGCTCTGCTTTAAGTAATTACCCCATAATTGTTAATCTAAGTATGTTTCTTACCGGAGAATAGTCCCGGGCTTCCTACCCCATGCGGCTACATGTCGACTCTCTTGTGTTCTCCTTCCCAGAGTTCTCCTGGACTCCTAGTCCCTCCTATCTTGGTTCCCTATAGGCTCAACAGTACTTTATTGACAAATACACAGGACTTCCCCCAACAGGGGTGGCCCGGGAGGCCTGGGAGGCCTGGGAGTTCTTGGTACATATGACTCAAGTTGACTGAACTCAGGATTCTCCTCCCCTCCAAGGGGCCCACAGCCTTCAAAAACTGTGTCCTGTAGGTGCATATGGTGGTGGCAGCTCAGCTGACGGGTCAGTGAACGTTGTTCTTCGTTGCGGTTAACCACGTGCTTCAGATGCGTAAAGAGCCTCAAGGCTCTGTGAAGGGACACCTGACTAGAAACCCAAGCGCATTGGTAGGGGGATCTGTCTTTCCTCAAGACCCATCAGCTCAGCACCAGCACTGACCAATCAGGCAGAAGCCTCTTCTGGACCAAATAGTGTGTGTCTTCTACTTTTGGGACACACACACTTTACTGCTCTGCTTTCCATCTGCAAGTTAGACAGGTCCTTTATTGACCTTGATTTTGAAATCCTTCTTGGGGCCAGAGGCATGGTTCTATAGGTAAAGTGCTTGCTGTGTAAGCCTGGGCATCTGAGTTCAGCTCCATATCCCTCGTGTAAAAGTAGGGGACAGTACACCTGCCACTCCAGAACTTGTTGAGGGAGAACAAGCAGATCTAGGGGATTTGCTGATTGCTAAATCTGTGAACTCCAGGTTCAGTGGGAGGCCTTACCTTAAAAAATAAGGTGGGGCCAGAAAGGTGGTGAATGATTGAGGAAGATGCTCGACATTGAGTAGAATGGAGTCAAAGCACTGTCCCTGGCCTCCACACATGTATCATGGGCAGGAACAGCTGCACACAATCTCTCTGTCTCTGTCTCTGTCTCTGTCTCTGTCTCTCTCTCTCTCACTTTCGCTCTCGCTCTCTCTTGCTCTCACCTTCCAAATCCCAACTCAAATATGCCCTGTCTATGATTCCTCCTCTCTTCTAGGCTAATTTAAGCCTTAGGTGGATAGCAAGCATCATCTTTTGCCCCTGCAAGGTCTTTTGGGGCAGAAACTTTTCTGTTCCTTGAGCCTGCAGTATAAAAACCGTGTCCTTATTAGGCTGACAGTGCACACAGTTGAGTAGAGTCAAAGCGCTGTCCCTGACTTGCCCTGACACTGTGCACAGAAACTCTTGCTGGCAAAGCTTAGCAAAGGGCGATTAGCACATTGTTGTTGCCTGAAGTTGTTCTAGCCGGTCTGTTTCCCACCCAAGTTGACAGCGTCTTATTTTCTATTTTGGGTCCCATTTTACCAGAATGATTAAACAAAAGGGAAATCATCAAAAACCACAACAGAGCCTGATGGGGTGGAGGAGAAGGCAGAAATGAACATGTGGGGTTTCGGGGAGGGTGATAAAGGAACTGGGTAAGTCTTAGAGATGGGGTGGCCCCCGGCTAAACCCGCACCCAGAGCAGATGCAAAGCAAGCCCAGATGGGAGAATGTTCAGCCGCACATCTTCCTGAGAAGTCAAACTGAGTCCAAGTAACTTCACCCTGGCAACCAGTCAGCTACCCCAACTTGTAAGAGAAGGAAGCCAAAATTTTTCTAGAGGGTTTTTTTTTTCCTGGAAAGGATACTGAACAGAAATTCCAGCTTGATCCTGCCCTCTCTGAGGGTTCTTTGGGACTGAGTGTGGAGTTTTTCTCTGTCTGGAGAAGAGAAACCCATGGAGCACATTCCATTCCTGGGGGGGCTGCTGGGAGAGAGGATGCTGGCCTCCCAAATTCTTCCCCTTGGTGGAGGAGGTTGAGGGCAGACAGACACTTGCATTGAGTCTGGTCCCCGATGGGTCTGGAGATATGTCTCAGCATGGAAAGCCCGGCGGTGCTGACAGGCCTGCAAGGAATAGGAAGCCCCAGCACCTCAGGGAGTCACAGAAGCACAGCACGGCATAGGGAAGGGGTCCACGAAAGGAGAGGCAAGGACACACACTTCTTGGACCTGCTGCCGTTTGTGAGCTTTTGTACCAATCCCGTCCATCAGGGCCCACGACCCCATGCAGCTCCGTGTCCTGAAGCAGAAGGCACTTCAAACTGATGAGTGCTGTTAGGCATAAAACACACCCTGAATTTTAAAGTCTTTTTTATGGAAAAAGAATATGAAATATCTATTTCGTAACTTCCATGATAATGACATGTTGATCTGGTAATATTTTAGAATACAAGTTTAAAGAAAAATGTTTTGCTGGGTGTGGTGATACACATCTTCTATCCTAGCAGTTGGGGTGGGGCTGGGGGCAGAGGTGAACAAATATTTGTGGGTTGGAGGCCAGCCTTGTTTACAAACTTAGTTCCAGCTAGAACTACACAGTGAGAGATTTACAAGAAAGAAAGCCTGATGCGTGTGCACATGTACTGGGCAAGGGGAGGTGAGAAGTAAACCTTAAGTCTTGTTTTCTTTTGGTGTTGTTTTGAGACAGGGTTTCTCTGTGTAGCCCTGGCTGTCCTGCAACTCGCTCTGTAGACCAGGCTAACCTTGAACTCACAGACATCCATCTGCCTCTGCTCCTGAGTGCTGGGATTAAAGGTGTGCACCACCATGCCTGGCCTTAACTCCTACTCTTCAGGTAATATCTGCCCTGTTACTGACCATGTCTCTTACTGGCCCGGAGATTCACTGACGAGGCTAGCTAGGCTGGCTGGCCAGTGAGCTCTAAGGTCCACCTGTATACATCTTCTCAGTGCTGGGGTTGCAGTTGCCTACCACTGCTCTTGGTTCTGGGGATCAAACTCAGGTCCTTATGCTTTCAAGGCAAGCCCTTTACTGACTAAGCTATCTCCTCAAATTAGGAAACTATATCCTTAAATTTATTTTGCCTGTTTCTTTTCTAATTTTTTTGGCTTGTCTTAAATTGTTATTAGCCATGTATTTTACAGACATTACTTGTGTTAGCAGCAGTGGAGGAGCAGGGGAATATTGTACCTTCTCCAAATTACACAGTAATATTCACCTAAGGTGAAGGCAATCTGTAACCTTTCCTAAGACAGAGACCCCCTATGTCTATGGTTCCATCCCACTGTCTCCCTGTGCTTGTGGGATTGCTTGGTGATTCACTGGGTGCCAGGGTTTCTACTGATGACTTTATGAATGGATCAACAAGAATAACCTCAAGGAATCTGGATGTGGTATCTTCATCAAACCAGTAGGTATTCCTGACTCTCGGAGCTCCACAGCAGGGTAGAAGAGGGGTTTCAGAACCCCTGGAAATGGAGTTACAGGTGGTGGTGATTGCCCAATATAGGTGTTGGGAACCACACTCAGATCCTCTGGAAGAGCTGTACGTGCATCGTTTCATTTGACCAATCATAAAAACCCAGAAGGCCATAGGAAGAAAGAGATTCTGGTACATTCACCATGCCAAGACATGGGCCCACTAACCTCTAGATTAGAGGACTCCTAAATGACAGGAGATCAATGTTCTTTCTACATTAATTTTTTAAAAATCATGTTTTGGGTACTCTACCATATACAAGTTCTAGGGGCTGAGTCCATCCAGAGTTTTGTATTCATGGAAAAGGTAACCTCTCAGCGAAGAATTAAACAAGACACAGGGCATATATTGACAAGAAACACCAGAAAACTTACACCATGGCAGGGGATGAGTGGTAAGGAGAACAGAAAGGTCAGTTGTGGGTTTTGAATATATGGTTTGGGAAGGCTATTCTGAAACCATGACATTGAGGTAAGCCTTAGGGAATGAGACAGTGAACTTTGAGGGACTCACAGAGATGAATGCCTGCCAGGTCTCTCAGAGCATCAGGCCCTGAGCTGGAAAGGGTCTGACTTGCTTTGAGGCAGTAAGGAGGCCAGTGTCTGCTGGAGATCAGGGAGGGAAGACGAAGTCAGGGATGCGCTGGGAGCAGATACACTGGGGTCTTGCAGGCCATCAACCTGTCTTTGGACACCACTCTGAATGACATGGGGCACTTGGAGAGGGATGAGCTGAGGCATGATGACCTGACCAACCACAGGATCAGTGGGAGGAAGTTGGGGACATCAGATGACAACACTTTAATTAGGATAAGATGAAAGGGCAACTGCTACCAGGGTGGTCAGGGTAGAGATGGATGACTGGGCGGGAGCTGCCTGGGTGGCCGTCTAGGTTTTCATTTCTTTCCCACAGTGGAGGCAGCAGAGCGATTCCTGAGGCTAAGGCAGGGACAGCCGACTGGCTCTGTCCACACCCTCATGCTTTCTTCTGTCTCCCCGCTGCCCCCCAGCCCCTCTGGTCTGTTGGTTCACCCAGCTCTGCTGGTCTTCCGGTGTTTGCTCTGTGGGTGTTACTGTCCATCCTCCAATTGGTTTCTCGTCACTATTCAGCTATCTGCCCAGATGTCGTCCCTCAGACAGGCCTTCCTACACCACAGCCTGAAGGAGCCCCTAATGCTGTCATTGCCCATCACGACACCCTGTTTTATAGCGTCTTGGTGGTCTCCTTTATTTATTTATTTGCTTACTTCTTTACTGTGGAGACATGATTGGGGTCACTGCTGTGTTCTCAGTGACTAAGGCAGAGCCCAAGAGGATGATAACACAGATAATATCCAATGCAATAAGCCATGGGTCTGTCTGTCTGTCTGTCTGTCCCTTTAGCTGGAGGTTAGAAGGCATAAGCGATGGACTTGGAGTCAGTTGACTGTGTTCATATGCTTCCTATGGTGACCTTGGGAAGAATTCTTTAAGGCTCAGTTTTATCATTCATAAACTGGAGATAATCTACATGCTCACCTCATGGGGGAGGTTACAGGAATGTTGACAGAGAGCAAAAGGAAGTGCCTGGTCCTGCACCTGGGACTGTCATGATTATTATCAATCTTCCTATGGACATCATTCTCATTCTATTGTCTAATATTTTGTTTGTTTGATTTTTCAAGACAAGGTTTCTCTGTTTAGCCCTGGCCGTCCTAGAACTCAGTCTGTAGACCAGGCTAGCCTTGAACTCATGGAGATATGCCTGTCTGTGCCTCCTGAGTGCTGGAATTAAAGTTGTATACCACCACTATCCAACCATTGTCTAAATTTTTGAGCTCTGGGGCTGGAGAGATGGCTCAGTCCCCCAAATCAGTGATTTTAAAAATATTTATTACTTTATAAAGACAAAATGTGTGTTTGCATAATTAATGTGCAAATTAATCATATTAAACATATTATGCAGTTATTTGTACATAATTATAATTCGATGAAAGGGTTTTAAAATAAGTGTAGTAAATAGGAAGAGATGAAATTTTAAAAGATTTATTTATTTTTATTTTTCATGTGTTTGAGTATTTTTGTATGCGTGTATGTATGTGTATCACCTGTGTGCCTGGTGATGGCAGAGGTCAGAAGAGGGTGTCAGCACCCCTGGAACTGGAGACATAGGTAGTTGTTAACCAACATGTGGGTTCTGGGAACCAAATCTGGGTCCTCTGCAAGAGGCTCTGAAACACTGAGCTGTTTCTCCAGCCCCAAGATGGACTTTGATCAAAGGAGTTCTTTATTCTTTAGAGACTGTCTAAGTCAGCCTACTTCTCCCCCAAAAGTATCTCACTCTGTAGCCCAGGCTGGCCTCAAACTCAAAGCAATCCTCCTGTCTCAGCTTCCTCAATGCTATAACAACGGGCACAAGCCACCGTGCCCAGTCCTCAGGCTTTCATTTCATAAACAAGGAGATACAACAGAGCAGGGATGTGCCCTGACCCCAGCCTGAGATTCTGACCCAGCGCTGTGTTTTTCTGCAAGGCTTACAGTAGATGGCCTGCATATTTTTCCAATTATTTTTCCCAAGAACAAAAGCAATTAAAATGCAGCTACACTACTAAATCAATCCAGACTCCTAGATTTTGTTTTCCCACTACTGAGCCTTTTGGATAGATCTTAGTTTTAGCAAAAAATGCTTGATTTTGATGTATAGAGACAAAACCCTAAAACATTCTTTGAGTTTTGTTGGATAAATGACTGTTTTGCTATCAACATTATATTTTAAAATCCCAGATACTCAGGAGGCTGAGGTAGGAGGATTATTTCAGTCCAGAAGATCACAATCAGTTCAAGAAATGTGGTGTGGCCCTGACCCTGCTTCTTAAATTCACACACATACATGCACAAACACCATACACAATATGTATACACACACCACACACATACACACCCACATACATACACATGCTACACACATATACACACATACACATACACATACACACCACACACACACACACACTCACATATATACACATGCTACACACATATACACACATTCATATACACATACACACTACACACATATATATACATGCCACACACATATACATACGTACATATACACATACACAACAACACATATATACACATGCTACACACATATACACACATATACACATACGCCACACACACATATACATATACACATGCCACACACATATACATACATGCATGTACACATACACCGCACGCACATACACATACACACATGCCACACATACACATATACACATGCCACACACACACATACATATACACATACATACCACACACACCATACACACATATCCACACACATACACACATATACATACATATACACACCACACACATATACACACACATACACACATACATATACATGCCACACACATATACACACATACACACATATATATACACCATACACACATTTACACACACATACACACATATATATACACATACACACCACACACATATATACACACATACACACATACATATACACATGCACAACATACATACATACATATAAACATATACACACCACACACACATACATATAAACATATACACACACCACACACATACACACCACATACACATACGTATACACATATACACACACATCACATACACACACATAGGCACAGATTTTTGAATTATAAAAAAATAAGTTTTTTTCCCTCCTCATTTGTTTTGCAAAACTAGCTCATGGTGCAGAATTGCTACTGTTTTCACAAACATCTGATTTAAGGCTGTAGCAAATGCTGATCTAGGGCCTCAATAGAGGGCGCTGCAGCATTGCAAAGCCTAAGCCACAGCCCACACTCTTTGGGGATCACTAAATGAGGACTCTCAAGTGTTAACCAGTAGGATGGCGGCATTGAGATTCTCAGAGCTGAAGTACATCTACAACTTATTTTACAAACGAGCCCACTGAGATGCAGAGAGGGAAAGCACGTTGCTCAAAGTCATGGCCACAAGCAGCACTCCCCTACTGACACTGAGAACACTGCTGGCATTTCTCCAGGGTTTTCCTAGGTTCCCAATCTACACTAAGTGCTTTGGGTACAGTGCCTATTTAATCACACGCCTCCACACACTTTATTTCTGAGTTGAGATCTGGTAAGTCAATACCTTGTCTGGTGTCACAACAAACAGACAGAAAATGAAAGAAAAGAAATTCTGGCTGTACCTACAGCTACCTTGGCATTCCACACTCAGATCTGGGAATTTACTCCGAAAGAACCCACCACATGTGAGGGGAAGCAGA
The DNA here is from genome assembly GCF_017639785.1 of Mesocricetus auratus. NCBI lineage: Eukaryota > Metazoa > Chordata > Mammalia > Rodentia > Cricetidae > Mesocricetus > Mesocricetus auratus. The sequence continues at coordinate 58,374,806 of NW_024429189.1, read as the reverse complement.
ACACAGTCATCAGAATAGAAGGGAACTGAGAATCTCCTGCTGGATACACGCTTGCTGACAAGAAGCCAGAGGCCCAGGGAAGGCAGGTTGTTGGGAGTAAGGAGGCTGAAAGCAGGGTGCATGGTACAGCCAGGCAGTAAGAGGCCTACGCAATCGGGAAAAGTGGGCTGGCAAGATGGTTCAGCCGGTAAAAGGTGCCTACTGCCAAACCTGACAGCTTCAGAACCATCGCTGGGAACCAAACCACATGGTAGAAGGAGAGAGTCGCTGCCACAGTTACACTTTCCCTCCACACTTACACGGTGGTACACACACACACACACACACACACACACACACACACACACACACACACACGCACGCACACCACAATGTTAAAAAAAAAAGAACAAGATAGGCTTAAGACAGTGAGAGAGCAATGTGGCAATGTGGAGAGAAAATAAAGAGGGAAATAGAGCAGGAAAGCTCAGTAAGAGGCCCACAAGTGTGAAAATATTGGTTTCTTTCCTCTCTATTACCTTAGATCCTCCTACTGAATCTAGAATCTGGTCTGTTAGGCCATTCACCAGAAACACCCAGGACCCCTCCCCTTCTGTCTACCTCTACCTCCTCCCCAGGTCTGGCCATACCACTTCCAACAAGACCATTCACACTGGCCTCTTGCTTCTTTTCTTGGATTTCTCATGAATCGTTATCCATGAAACAGCTAGAATCACCTTTTAAAACACACCTTTAAAATATTTTAGTTTTTAAGCATATGCGTGAGTGTGTAGCACATGTCTGTGGTTGCCCTTGGAGACCAGGAAAGGGTGTTGGATACCCAGGAACTATAGTCGCAGGTGGTTGTGAGTTGCTCAGCATGGGTGCTGGTAACTGAACTTGGATTCTCTGGAAGAATAGTGAGCAATCTTAACCACCAAACTGCCTCTCTAGCTCCCAAGCCATGGATATTAGCAGCCATGCTAGGAGTAAAAGTTAGTCCAGCCTGTGTCACACCTCTGGCACTCTTCTGTGATGGCCAGGATATGAGATTTAGTTTGGATTTGGCTTTCTGGAAGGTGGGCATGGAAGGGTGTACACTTCCATCCAATGATTAGTGCTTCGACCATGGGATTGAGTCCTGAAGACTGTTTTTTATTTTTTTGTACTTATGAAGATGATAGGACATCATCCTATAATATTAAATTGTGATTAGAAAATAATTGAGCTGGTGTTCACAGTAAGCTTACTTCTGGGGGAAAAAAACAAGCTTTCATGTACCTCTCCTCAGAATAGCTTCTAACCAGAGCTCTCCACTACTCTGAATAAGTCTAAGTGCATTGCCAGGCTCCGCCTGAGCTGGCCCCTCCTGACACACCTCTCATGGAACCCTTCCTCCTGCTGCCTTGAGGACTCGTAGAAATGGTTCTCACCCTGGGACTCTGTACTGACTTCTCCCTGAGTCTGGAACACCCTGTGGTCTGGGCTGCTGATGGTTTCTCCTCCCCCTCTTGTAGGTCTTCCCTAAATGTGACCTCCTGGAGAGGACTGCCTACTGCCAGGTCAAGGTAGCCACATTGTCTATCCACCCGTGTGTCCTTCTTCCTTTGTGATGTCACATGGCCTGGTGCTTTCTCGTCACTTGTTTCTTTGTCTATTATGTCTGTCTTTTCCCCTCTAGACTGAATACTTTTTAAAGATGGAATCTTGTTTTGGTCATTGTACTGGTGCCCTTGAGCTGTGAGTGTCTGACAATAATAGAGATATAGGATATAGTAAATTGATGGGAGAGGCCATTCTGTAAATCTGTCTCTTATTGGTTGTTGAATAAAGCACTGTTGGCCAATAGGGAAGTAAGATAGGTGGGACTAGGAGTCGAGCAGGATTCTGGGAAAGAGAAACACAGGGAGCCACGATGTAGCCGCCATAGGAGTAAGAAGTCCGGACCCTTTCTCCGGTAAGAGAAATACTTAGATTAACAATTATGGAGTAAATACTTAAGTCAGAGATAGCCAGTAAGAAACCAAACAAACTGTCAACAGCTTTATAATTAATACAGTGTCCTGTGTATTAATTATTTGGGGACTGCAACTGTGGCAGAGCCTAAGCGGCTGGCTCACCCTACAGTAAATAATTATGAATGAATGAATGAATGAATGAATGAGCTGGTTGACTGAAACAACATTATCGTAAAACAAAGTAGAGAGCAGGATGCGGAGAAATGCCTGAAAGTCTTAGGGAAAGAATAAGGAGGCACATAAAGTCTGTGAGCAGCAAGGAGGCACGAAATGTTGTTGATTCTGGAAATGCAAGTCTTGTTTAACTGACAGCAAGCAGTGTTCATGAGGAATTAGAAAAGAACTTAGATCTCAGGTGGTGGAGGTGGCACACGCCTTTAATCCCAGCACTGGGGAGGCAGATGCAGACAGATCTCTGTGAGTTCAAGGCCAGCCTGCTCTACCGAGCAAGTGTCAGGACAGTCTGGACTACACAGAGAAATCCTGTCTTGAAAAACAAAACAAAACAAAAACAAAAACAAAAAAAGAAATGAAAGAAAAGAACTTAGAAGAAGGGTGTTGAGTTAGAAGTGAAGTTGATTGATTGACTGACTTAGGGAAAGGTTTCCTAGATGACTAATACCAGAGCCAAGATATATTTTTTTTTCTATTTCAGACAGGATTTCTCTGTAGCCCAGGTTGGCCTCGAACTCTCAACTCTCTACCCTCCTGCCTCCAGTTCTCAAGTGCTGGGATTACATGTCGGTGCCACTGCCCCCAGCTATTCCTTACTAAATCTCCTGCTTTGACCACATACCAGCAAAAACTGCAGCTCACATGTGCATAGATCTTACTGCCAGAGTGTTCGTCTGCGCACCTGGGTGGAATGTCTCTCAGAGGCCGGGTGGGGTGAAGAGGCTCTTTCCAGAGAGTTAGAAATAAAATCTGATGAATGCAACTGCAGCTCATCTGGGCTTTGCATCTGTGGTTTTCAGGTGACATCATTTGAGTCCACCCTTTAAAGAGTTAACAATTGGTCACAGGATTGAAAGATTTAGAAGTCTCAGCCCCAGACCTAGTGATTTGCTTTTTATTTTACAGATAGAGGATAATGGGATTAGAGTTGGGAGGCGGCTTGCTGAAGGCTCAGAGGCAGAAGCCTCCTAAGTGATCTCCTGAGGAAGACACAGAGGCGAAGTCTTCTACACAGGACCTGGTAGATGCGGTGAGAGGGTTGGAAGCACACAGCGAGGGCCTCATGTGATGCTTCATTCCTATTTGGCCAGAACTGCCAGCTTAGCACTAGCTGAAGCCTGGATTCTTTCTCCAACAAGCTTCTGTTGAGTGCTTACCAGGGTGGGTCTTGTTCCTGCCACCGAGACACCGCAGTGCACATGGCCCTTGCAATTCTTACTGTACTGGGGTTTACTTGCCAGAGGTATGTATGCGTGTGCCCGTTCGTGCGTGTGCCCGTGCGTGCGTTCGTGTGTGTGTGTGTGTGTGTGTGTGTGTGTATTCCATGATCATAAATACCATGGAGAAAAGGGAGGCAAGAAAGAGGTAACAGAGCTACCAGAGGTAGGGGCTAGAATTATAACTGTGTGTGTATGCCTGGAGTTGGGGAGGGCTATCAAGGAAAGCCACTCAGAGAAAGTGACTCAGATTCTGGGATAAACCTAGTAATGAAGAAAAACCTTCCTTTTTCTTCAGAGAAATACCTGTTTCAGGGCAGCAGTCCAGAAGGGAGGGTGACCGTGCTGGGGTTTGTGGTGAAAGCACCATGTGCAGAGACAAAGCCCAGCCTTCAGCACTGTTTCAGGACGTCAGATGTAATTATTTGTTTCCTTCTTGGAAACCCAACCAAAGCCGAAGATTTCAGAGGTGAGCAGAAATACTTACACAAAGACTCTCTGTTGAGTTGTTATATTTCTCCTCCTCCTTAGTGTGTGTGTGTGGTGTGTGTGTGTGTGTGTGTGTGTGTGTGTGTGTGTGTTGTTTGTTGAGATACTTTGTAACCCAGGTTGACCCAGGACCCATTTTGTAGGCTCTGCTGGCCTGGAACTTGTGTTTCTCCTGCCTCTGCCTGCCAGGTGCTAGTAATATAGTCATGTACCTTCACATGTGGGTTCAAGCCATCTTTGAGTAGCTTTAGAATGGGGCAGGACCAACAGTGGATGAGCCCTACTATCTGCTAAGTGCAAGGTTCTGTATTTACCATCCCATTTTATTCCCAATAATGCAAGGGAGGTATTATTGTTCACATTTGTTGATGAGGAAAATGAGACTCAGAGTAGCATCTGTCTTGCTTAATGTCAGTTCAGTTAGGAAGGGGCACACTAAACATTCAAACCCTCGATGGCTTATCTCCACATCCTGGGCTCTCTGTCTCCCATCCAAATACTAACCAAGGTTGGCCCTGCTCAGCTATTGAGATCAGACAACAACCTAGAATATTCAGATAGATGGTCATGGCCATCCTAGGCATTCTGTGATGCCACAGCTTCTTGCTTCTGAGGAAAGATGGTGTGGTTTTGATATCGGGGACCTTTATAATCCAGCTGCATTTCCTGACCAAACGTATGATCAGCATGGAGGTGTGCTGCCCAAACACGGGACAGAGGCACAGCTAGTGTCAACCACAGTCTTTTCAGACTAGAAATGAAGTTACTTGATATTATGCATAAGTGACCCTAAAAATTTCTACCAAGGAACTCCTACAGCTGATAAAAACTGTCAGCAAAGTAGCTGGATACAGGATTAACTAACAAAAGTCAGCAACTCTCTTATCAACTTTCACAATAGCCTCTAGTAATATAAGATATCTTGGGGGTAACTCTAACCAAACAAGTCTGATAAAAACCTCAAATCTTAAAGAGACTGAATGAGATATCAGAAGATGGAAAGATCTCCCATGCATCAGTAGGATTAACATAGTAAAAATGTCTATCCTACCAAAAACAACCTGCAGATTCAATGCAATCCCTATCAAAATTCCAACACAATTCTTCACAGACCTTGAAAGGACAAGTTTCAACTTCATATGAAAAAAACAAAAAAGAACCAAGATAGCTAAAACAATCATAATACTAAAATAACTGCTGTGCATGCTCCAAAGCTACACAAAGAAATCCTGTCTCAAAAAAAAAAAACAACCAAACAACAAAAAACTGCTAGATGTCCCACTATTCCTGACCTCAAGTTGTACACTAGAGTTACAGTAATAAAAACAGCATGGTATTGACATAAAAATAGACATGTTGATCAATGGAATCAGATTGAAGACCCAGACATAAATCTACACACCTATGGACACCTGATTTTTTTTATAAAGAAGCCAGAAATATACACTGGACATAAGACAGCATCTTCAACAAATGGTGCTGATCAAACTATATGTCTGCATGTGGAAGAATGCAAATGGATTCATATTATTATCAAAGACCTCAACATAAAACCAGACACACTGAAACTGACAGAAGAGAAAGTGGAAATAGCCTTGAATGCATTGGTATGGGAGACAACTTCCTGAATGGAACACCAGTAGCACAGAACCAAGACCAACATTTAACAAATGGGGCCTTGTGAAATTGAAAAATTTCTGTAAGGCAAAGGACACCCTCAGTAGGACAAAGTGGTGGCCTACAGAACAGGAAAAGAGTTTAAACAACTCCACATCTGACAGAAGACTAATATCTAAAATGTATAAAGAACTCAAGGAACTAAATTTTAAAAACCAAATAATCCAACTAAAAATGGGTTACAGAACTGAATAGAGAATTCTCGATAGAGGAAACACAAATGGCTGAGAAACACTTAAAGAAATGTTTAACACCCATAGCCATCAGGGAAATGCAAATCAAAACTACTCTGAGATTCCATCTTATACCTGTCAGAATAGCTAAGATCAATAACACAAGTGACAGCTCATGCTGGCCAGGATGTGAAATCATTCATTGCTGGTGGGAGTGCCAACTTGTACAGTCACTATGAAAATTAATATGGTGGTTCCTCAAAAGTTGGGAATCGATCTACCTCAAGATCTAGTCATATGCTCTTGGGCATATACTCAAAGGACTTCTCACCAGAAGGATACTTGCTCAATCATGTTCATTGTTGCTCTATTCATAATAGCCAGAAGTGGAAACAACCTAGATGTCCCTCAACAGAAGAATGGACAAAGAAAATGTGGCACGTTTACACAATGGAGTATTACTTATCTGTTAAAAAAATACATATGGGGCTGGAGAGATGGTTCAGCAGTTAAGAGCACTAACTGCTCTTCCAGAGGACCCGGGGTTCAAATCCCAGCACCCACATGGTGGCTTCCAACCGTCTATAATGAGATCTGATGTCCTTGTCTGGCATGCAGGCATGCATGCAGACAGAACACTGTATACATAATAAATAAATAAATCTTAAAAAATACATCATGAAATTTGCAGGCAAGTGGATGAAACTAGAAAAAATCATCCTGAGTGAAGCAACCCAGACCCAGAAAGATAAATATGGTATGCATTAATTTATATGTGGATATTAGCCATGAAATAAATGATAACCAACCTACAACCTGTATATCTAGAGAGGTTATGTATATAGGAAGGTGCTGGGAGGCCCTGATGGTCAGAGGTTGCAGTCCACCATGGCCTGGCAGCTGTCTCTGAGCTCAGCAACATGGATGACATCTACCTAGGATAAAGCCAAATCAATAGAACAACTTCTAATGATATTCTGCTATACTCATAGATCAGTGCCTTACAAAGCCATTATCAGAGAAACTTTCTCCTGCAGCAGATGAGAACAGATACAGAGACCCACAGCTAAATATTACATGGGAAGTGAGAGACCTTGGAACATACAGTTCTAAATGGGATGTCTCCATCAAACCCTTCCCCTCAGAGCTCAGGGAACCCCATGGAAAGAGGAGACAGAAAGAGTGTAAGGTCAGAGGGGATGGAGGACGCCAGGAGAACAGGTCCCTCTAAATCAACTGAGCAGAGCCATGTGAACTCTCAGAGAGTGAAGCAGCGAGCACAGGGCCTGTACGGGTCTTCACCAGACCCGCTGCATATGTATTACCGCTTTCCGTTCAGCATTTGTATGTCCCCCCTGAGTATGTGACCGAGTGGGTCTCTGCTTCTTGTGCCTTCCCTTGGGCTCTTTTCCTTCTGTTGGCTTGCCTTGTCTGACTTCGATATGGTGGGTTTTGTTTTATTTTATTTTGTCATGTTTGGTTGTTATGTCTTAGACGTCTGTTCTTTTCTAATGAGAGACTCTGGTGGGGAGGAACTGGGAAGAGTAGAGGGAGGGGAAACTGTAATCAGAATTTATCATGTAAAAAAAGAATCTATTTTCATTAAAAAGAAAGAAAGAAATGACTTGCTGAAGGTATCTCAGTGGGTTAGCAGCCAAGTTTCCATTCCAGGGCCTCCCAGATCCAACTCTACTCTAGTTACTTAAGGTTTAGTTTGAAGACAAAGATGAACAGCTGTCAGGCCTACAGAAGATCTCATATTCACTCCAGGAGACCAGGACTAGGATGGGAATTCGGCCTGGACTCTATATCCTTCCCTTCCCATCAGCGGCTGGGGAGCAAGAGAAAACATGTCTGACTGGCTTCCATTCAGATTTACTAGCAAGCAGTATTTATTCAGAAGGGCAGGGTACCAAACACCAGGTAAAAAAGTGTGAATATGGGACCAAAGCTTCATCCCAGCCCTCCAGGCCCTATGGCAGTGTTACTGTTGAGTGGTGCCTTCAAGGCTGTGGGGCTACCAGGCATTGCCGGTGACGTCTCTCGGGGCCTATGCTTCCGGCAGAAGTTGCCAGAAAATATCCACTCCTGTGTTTGTCAGTGAGCAGTGAGAGTTTATAGCTTCCGTAAAAATGATTATTGTAGAGAAATGGTGGGGCTAGGAAACAGCTGAGAACCGAGGGGGTGGTGGCAAGGCCTCACAAGCTGCACAGACAGGCTTTGAGTCGCAGGGTGCTGGTGGGCGCTAGGAGCCGCTGCGTGGGTTGGTTGTCTAGGCTCCGCATTCAAGGCATGAACCTAACTTGCAATTGCAGTGACTAACATTCCACTAGCCGGGTGCACTGGCCGGGGTGCAGCTCCGGACCTGGAGGGCAGGGGGGTAACAGTGACTCCTCTGAATGGTTGTTCAGGGGCGGAGCTACCTCAGAATGGGGAGTGATTTTTATATAATATTCTCAGGTTACTCGATGATTCTTTCTGTCTTACAGTTGAGAGGGCGGAGGCCCAATGGAAATTAGAATTTAAGTCCATCCTAGGCTCCTTACCCCATCTGTTTGTTGCGGGCGTGTATGAGACAGTGACTTAATTCTTTCCCTCTGTTTCAATGAGAAAATGCCACGTGGCGGAGGTGGGGAGCGTGGGAGGGGCGCTGGCAATTTCCATCTGTAGGAGTGCCGGCTCTCTATTCCCAGCTGCCTTCCTTTGTTTGGGAACTTCACCAGGATGGGTCTTTCTGCAGACATGAGGCAAATTCCTGCTCATCGTCCTTGGGGACCAGGGTGGGGTCACCCCGATTTCTACACACTGAAGTGAATGGAGACTCTTGCCAGTGGACTTTCGCCCTGAAGAGCCAGGGACGCAGTGTTCTTGGAGGGAAATTCCATTGGGATGGTTGGCACTGGCCATCAGCATTCATTCATTCACTCATTCCTTCATTTCAGGTGCTTTCCCGGGCCTTGGGAAAGCGCCCGAACTTTGGGCAGAGGGCTTGTGTGTGGTTCCTTAGTAAGGCCATCTCAAATCAGGATTGTAACTGAGTGACTGAGAGCCTGGAGAGATAGATGGGTTGGGCTCAGTAGTTAAGAGCCAGTATGGGCTTGCACAGGACCTGGGTTCAATTCCCAACATCAGGTGGTCACAGCCTCTGTAAGGTCGGCTCCGGGGGACCTGGCACTTGCTTCTGGCCTCCATGGGCACCTGTACTCAAATGCACACACTCACACAGACATATACATATACATATGAGTTTAAAAACTAAAAATAAAATAAAAAAAAGATTGCAATTGATTCTTGTGTCAAGGAATCCTGTCTGGGGTCTTGATATGGCCGTGGTGGTGACCTCGCGCAGAAGAAGCATTTGTGGGAGAAACAGAAGTTTTGGGTAATGTGAGCATTTCTAAGTCAGGAGTACCTAGAGGGAGCTAACAATTAGAGACCAGAATCAGGGGATGTGACCAAGAGCTGTGCTGAGTTGCTGGAGGATATCTTTAAAATTGGAATTTAAATGCCAGTAGGTGAGAGGGGATCATGAACTTTGCTGGTTTCCACAGCTCCCTAGACATCCCATCTACTTCACAGATTTACCAGCCACCTGTCTGGCCTCTGGAACTAGCCAGGTTTTCTATACTAACAGCAGTTGCCTGTGAGGCATCATTTATTCATGAGTGAGTGAACTCAGAGTGGCCTTATATGTGCTGCGGTTTGAAACTTTGAAACTTTCTCTGACTCTGTGGTGTAGGGAATAGTAAAGGTGAACTTCATTTGGTAACATAGTGTTTTAGGAATAATGGGAGTTGATGCTTTTTATACAAGCGTGAATAAGTCGTTCATTTTGCTTGTGTTTATTGAGAGCTCTTTCAAGTCAGGCAGCTTTCTCAGTGTTGGGAATACAGTCGTGAGAAAAACATGGAACTAGAATTGCACCGTGGGTTGTGGCAAATCAATAGGCACAATCTGTTGTTGGATAGTGGTTAAGTGGGAAAAAGATTGTGTTAGCCGGGTGTGGTGGTGCTATCCCAGCACTCGGGAGGCAGAGAGAGGTGGATTTCTGTGATTTCGAGGACAGACTGGTCCACAAAGTGAGTTCCGGGACAGCCAGGGCTACATAGAGAAAGCCAGGGCTACATAGAGAAACCCTGTTTCAAAAAACCAAAAATACCGCCCCCTCAAAAAAAAGAAAGAAAGAAAATGATGTTAACAAAAATTACGGAAAACCATTCTTTGACTGAGCTCTTTCCTGCACTAGACCTCAGGGGACAGTTCCAAATTGAAATGGAGTCACTCACACTGAAGCCACAGATGAAACTGAAAGTTCAAAGGGACAGATAGCAAGTTTCCCTGAATGGGAGGCTCTAGTCAGCCTGAGTCAGTGTGATAGGAAGACCCCCTCCTAGCATGGCAAGGTTTCTTTGTTTGTTTTTAGGCATCCTGGAGATTGAAGTCAGGGCATCGGGCACGACAGGCGGCACACGGGACAAGCCCTCTACCAGCGGGCGCATCTCTGGGCCCACCCTGAAAGCCTACTTTCTACCATTTCTCCCGTGGAATTGCTCAGTCTATTTTGTAGACTAGGGGCTTCCCTGATTTATGACTTTGCAAATAAAAGCAATTTGATCTACAAAATCAGATCAAGGAAAGGAGCAGCCAGGCTTAACTTTTGCCTTTTGGTAGGGGAAAATATTAGAGGAGGTTTATAAAATGAATATTTAGCAAAAACTACAGGTCAGTGAGATAGTTGGCCACGAGGCTGACAGGAGCAAAAGCAATCTAGACATCGTCTAAGGGCACTGAAGTGGGGCCAGGCCTTGTCGGTTGAAGAGACCTCTCATACCACATTCTAGTCTACATTTTCTTGCTATCGTGAGGAAGCCACCATTGTTTTTCTCATTTATAGATGGGCAAACTGTGGCCAGGAAGGCCAAGGAATTTGCTCCAGGCTGCACGAGAAGCCAAAGCAGTCAGACTCCGAACCAAGGCAGAACTTGTACTTCTAAATACTAAGGCATGGAATTGCTGCAGAAACGCTTTCATTGGCCTGAGTAGACTCAGGTACTAGAGTTCTACCTCCAGCTATAAGCGGACTTTCCAAGCCCTGGAGGAAAACCCTGGGTGTGGCAGTTGGAGGGAGAGTGAGTCAAATGTTGGCTGGCTTCCTGCTGAGTCACAGCCGCTGGGCTGAGGGAGGGAGGCCAGTGGGGCTCGGAACTCATCTTCTCTTCTCTTTGCAGGAGACGCCTGTTGACAGGCCTTAACTGCACACCGCCACTGAATGAACTAGCCTGACTTTCCTAACAGTTCTGTTGTGAAATTGCGGTTGGGCTCCACTTCTCAATGTGGCCCCGCAGCCAGCAAGAGGGCACAGCCATGGAGGCTGTCTCTCTGCCCAGCCTAGTACCTCAGTCTCCGACATGGCCTTGATGGACACATCCTGTCCCTTGTCAGTCCAGTTCTTATCCCTCTGAGGATGAACTGTTCAAAAACAGTCATGTGCTTGTCCCGTCAAGACAAAGATGAGTGGAGATGCAAAGGGGAGCTGGGGGATAGCAGCACCCTGGGCTCCCAATGCTCGGTCTAGACATTCACAAACACAGCAAACAGGGAAAGGCTAAAGATTTGTAACGTCTTCAAAACTTAGGTTCCTGAGTAACAAGCGTAGCTCATACCTATTGTGCATTTCAATGGTGCCGGGCAATATTCTAATCACTTTAAATGTCTTGACATGCTTTATTTCATTTTTATAACCCTTATAACATGTTACAAAGGGATGAACTTCCCATATGATGGGTAAGGAAATGGAAATTTACAGCTGTCACTAACTGGAAAGAGTAGAAAGGGAACAGGGACAAAATCCAGAAGTGAGGAAAGTACAGGCTGGCTTGGGATCGCAGCAGCAGGACAGAGGGGGCTGGGCTTCACCTCAGTGAGAGAGTTCGCTACGCACACATGAGCCCAGCACCCTGGGCTCTATCCCGAGTAACACAGAACAACACAGGAAAAAGGTGAAAGAGTTTCAGTGAGAGACAAGTCTGCAGGGGACAGCAAGAACAGACTCAGGGTTTGGTCTTAAGTCCATGGGCAGTAGAGATTAGAGCACTGAACATATTTTTCTTGGCCTCAGGGATAGGGTTAGGGTTGGTGACCTACATCTTCCATTTCTGAGCATCGTCTTTCAAATGTCTCTGAAATGTTGCCCATGCCAGCCTCAGACTCCTGGGCCTGAGCAGGCCCCCAGTCTCAACCTTTTTAGTGGCTGGGCTCTAGGTTTCTGCCTTTGAACCTGGTCCCACTGAAGCTTATTTATTGTTTTAAAATTTTTGAGACAGGGTTTTGCACTGTAGCTCAAGCTGGCCTTGAACTTGAAGCAGTTCTTCTCCTTCAGCCTCTAGTTGCTGAGTTGACAAGACTGAGCTACCAGGGCTGGCTAAAATCCCTTTGAGTTGATTTCTTCCAAGCCCCAGACCTACATTTGCCGATTTGATTTAGTATTGTCTTGCAGAATGAGTAGTGGCAAAGAGACATGATCTGAACCTCTACAAGCCTGCCCCACCCATCTGCTTTATTTTGTGCTGGGAATTGAACTCAGGGTTTCATGTATGCTAGGCAAGCCCTCTACCAACTGATATATGCTCTGTCTGGTATTCATCCCTATAGCACCTTATTCCTTGTAACCTTACTTGAGGGTCACCCACTCATCGGGTTACGACAGTGATTAAGATGGTGTAGGTAAAGTGCAGAACGGGTGGGTACCTGTCTGAGGGGAGTCGTTCTTAGTTCTCATTATCATCACACTGCCTTCCTTCCTAGCCTAAAACCACTGGCACATCTACATTACTGATAACTTCATTAATCTAAGGTATCATTAATTGTATCCCACACTGCTATTGGTGTCTTTATATGAAATGAAAAGACCAGGAAGGAAAGTTTTCCTGTCACTGGAAAGTTTCTGTTCTGAGTATTCAAAGTTTGAGTGTGACAGTTTGTTTTATTTATTTGTTTGTGTGTGTGTGTGTGTGTGTGTGTGTGTGCAGTGTGTGAACATGGACACAGCATAGGCACATGTGCCATGAGCTCATGTGGTGATCAGAGGACAACTTGCAGGAATCAGTTCTTTCCTTCCACCATGAGGGTTCTGAGATCAAACCCCTGTCACCAGGTTTGGCCGCAGCTCCTTTACCAGCTGAGACATCTTGCTGGTCTTTCTTTTAAAACACTGTAAAACAAAACAAAACAAACAAAAAGGGTTTTATGGAACCCAGGATGTTGTGAATTTCGGATCCCCCTGCCTCTACCTGCTGAAAGCTAGACATATACCAGCACACCTGGTTTATACAGTACTGAGGATTGCATATAGAGCCTCCTGCATGCTAGGCAAGTTCTTCTTAGTTACACCCTCAGTTTCAGTACCTAATAACTCTTCATTTTAGTGCCAAAACAGCTTGGAACCTTTTTGAAGACATAAGTTGCCCTTAAACCAATACTTGCAGTACTAACAATGCAGCTTCCTAAACAGTGCTGTATAACAGTTTGTTGAGATTGAAACATTCTACCTCGTAGGAAAACTCCTACAACAGAAAGGTAAACAACTCAAAATAGCTTCAGGAAGTCCCTGAAACTGACCAGGTTCACTAGGCCCCTCCTGTCCCAGTAAGCAAAAAAGCTGCAAAAAAGAGGCAGACAGGTCAAGTGGCAAAGAAGATTGTCAGAGAAGAGCTACAAAGAAGACTCAAGAGACCAGATCAGCTGCTAAGAAGAAGCAGAGATCAGCTGAGAGTCACGTGCAAAGGACAGTCTCAACCTAATGAGCTGCCTGCAGGCTGTGCAGTGAGCTCCAGGTTCCCAGCTTTGTGAGCCGTCGTCACCCATGCCGGGGTGGGTTTTGGTGATGGCAGCTGACTGTGAGTCACTTCTGCTCCTGTAAGTAATACCTCACCCATATTCCTGTAAGGAACCCCAATAAAACTGGTTCGACAAACTGTGCTTCAGTGGTATACATACTTTATGTTGTCTAGGGCTCCCTATCTTGGGTGAGTAGATGTGTGTGTAACATCTCTCCAGGAAAAGTTTTATCACATAACAGAGGGAAAGGACAGAAAAGCAAAACAGGAATGCTGTGTTCAGATTTGTGATTTGTGACTGTGGAAGTGACACTTATATTATGACTGAGGTTAGAATAAAAAACTTCAGGTCAAGAGAATAGAACCTCTGACCTGGGAGGAGACCTAAAATCCCAGGTGGGCCAGGTCAGTCACGTGGTCAAGGGCCCGCCCTAAGAAAGTGGGCTCATTTAAGCCATGCTAAAGAGGTAATGGAATAGTTAGTCCTTTCATGAGATAACAGATCTCTGGCCCCAAGTGCAATAGCTTACAGGCTGAAGTCACGTCACTTTGTAAGTCTGTCTGCTGTTCTGAATCTATTCAGAAGAGTGTAACTTCTCTTTTCTCTGTTCTGTCTCTCTTCTAAGCATACATTTCCTAACACTCCCAGCTTCCCCAACACTCTGGACTTCCTTACTTTTCTCTAAAGCCTCCCTGCTGTGTGACTGTTTGTTGACCATGTGTTTGACCTTCATGCCAACTTAAATGGCATGGTTTTCCCCCACTTCCCTCCTCGGTTCTCGGGGCAGTTATTGAGATCTGTAGCTTGCCTGCCCTGTGGTTTTTCTTTTAAACTTTAATAAAATTGTTCTTGAGCTTCCATTTGAGTCCATTCTTAAATTCTTTTATTAATAGCATTAAGAACCCCAAGGGGACATGTAATTTCCCTTTTATCATCTGACAACCACGAAGTGATCCCCAAATTCCAGTATTTTGTTAGTGGTAGAGGTGCCACTGATTCTATAGTGATTTACACATCACTGTAAAGATGTGAAAAAAAGTGTTGTAAGCTTGATGAAATGCCTGAGAAATTAAGCTGGGCTGTGGTGGCGCACACCTTTAATTCCAGCACTCAGGAGGCAGAGGCAGGCGGATCTCTGTGAGTTCGAGGGCAGCCTCCTCTACAAATAGAGTTTTAGGACAGACTCCAAAGCTACACAAAAACAAAACAAAACAAAAAACAAAAAGAAAAAATTAAATGATACCCCCAACAGATGTATGTTTCCTTAGACTTTTTATGTTATTTATTTTTGAGATTGTATTTTTTTATTTTTATTTTAAATTTAAATTAGAAACAAGGTTGCTTCACATGTCAATCCCAGGTCCCTCTCCCTTTCCCTCCCCTCCTCCCATGCCCTCCCACCAACCCCTCAACACCCCTTCCTTTCTCCAGGGAGAGTGAGGCCCTCCATGGGGGTGTCCATAGTCTGTCATTTTATCCAGGGCAGGGCCTAGACCCTCCCCCAGGAGTCCAGGGTGAGAGTGCATCTCTTATTGTGGGGTGGGCACCCAAAGTCCATTTGTATGCCAGGGATAAATACTGATCTACTACCCAAGGCCCCATAGATTGCCTAGGCCTCCTCACTGACACCCACATTCAGGGGGTCTTGATCAGTCCCATGCTAGATTCCCAGAAGATTATATTTTAATTTCAACATTTCTCCCTTCCCTTTCCTCTCTCCAAACTCTCTCATATACCCTTCTCCACTCTGGGTCAAACTCATGGCTTCTTTTGTATCTTTTTATTGCACACATGTATGTATTTGTATATACACGTAGATCCCCAAATATAACACGATGAGTCAATAAATGTTACTCGTATGTATGTTTCAGGGCTGACTGTGTGGCACTGGGCGATCTGTGAATTGGTGTGTTCTTCCCTGGGGAGGCTCATCTCTCCTGCTCCCAGCCTTCTTCAGTTGTCTATAGTTCTTTGCTTTAGGGCCAAGGGTTTAGGGCTTTTCTTTGTGCCATTTGGCATGTTTGCTGGTATCCTTGCTCAGCTCACATCTGACTGAGCAGTCATGTTTGTAGGACTTTATGGTTGTAGATTCTAACGAATCTACTTTTGAAACTCATCCATGGCTTAAACCAATCTTGTTTGGGTATTCTAAGTCTTGCATTAGGCTTTGTGTCAGTTCAGATGTAGCTAGTGGCTAGAACAGACAAACCCTAAGACCTCCTCAGTTTCTTGCTCATGTGAAGTTCAAGCTAGGTTCCTTGTTGGCAGTAAGAGCTCTTGATAGGGATCGAGGCAAGGAAATCTTGATCATTTCAACAGGCCACACCAGGGGTTGGCATAAGAGTAGATGGTTCTGTGTCATACCCAGAAAAAGCGTGCACAGAACACTCTTACATCTCTGTGGGACTGTGAGTACAAGGTCACATCAAGCTTCGAGGGAGACTAGGAATGTAGACTAGCATAGTTGTCAGGAAGAAAAGAACCGGTTTGGGAGTATGTAATGATTTCTGTTCTGGGTTTTATGGGAGAAGGGTTTGCTTTCCCTTCTGTGTTTTTGTTTGTATGTTTACATTTATTTCTGTATTTAATTATTTAGTTGTGTGTGTGTGTGTGTGTGTGTGTGCGCGCGTGCGCGTGCGGGCATGTTTCATTGCTTGTGTGTGGAGGTCACAGGGCAACTTGCGGAAGTCAGTTCTCTCCTTAAACCATATGGATTCTAGGGATTTGAGCTCGGGTCACCAGGTTTGGCAGCAAACACCTTTTTTGGTCCTATAAATGAAAATTAAGCACTGTGATGGGCATGGAGGGTAAGTTAATTCATGTCACTCTTAAACACCATAGTGGATATTGTTCTCTCTCTCTTTTTTTTTGTGACAGGGTTTCTCTGTATTGTTTTGGAGGCTGTCCTGGAACTCACTCTGTAGATCAGGCTGGCCTCCAACTCACAGAGATCCGCCTGCCTCTTCCTCCCGAGTGCTGGGTTTAAAGTCGTGCGCCACCAACGCCCAGCTTCGTTCTCATTTTTAAGATAAAGAAGCTAAGGTACAAGAAGGTGAAAAACCTGACTAAAGTCATGTAGCTCCGTAGTCATAAGCCAGCGTTGAGGTCATGTTTGCAGACACTTCCCATGACATATGTTTGCTCCTCTGAACTATACAAGAAGGTAAAGAAAGAGAAGCCGCCGTTCCTTATGTGTGGGATGCTTCATATGAGGATGTCATTTGTCCTCTCTTCTCCTGTCCCTCCTTCCTCTCTCCCTTCTTTGAGACAGGGCTTCACAATGTAGCCTCAGCTAGTCCAGACTGCAGCTTGCTTTGTACACTGGGTTGGCCTCCAGTTTGGAGTGATCTTCCTGCTGCAGCTGGATTGCAGGTGTGGGCCACCACACCTAGCTCTCATTTCTCTTTGCTCAAGGCCAGTGATTTCACCAGTTACCAAGCATGGGATCAGGCTGCAGCACTAGCTGCCCATAAATGGCATTTCTTTGTCCGGGTCTGGCTGATGTGTCTTATTTTGAGTATATGACAATTGGTTAACAGTCATTTTGAAAATAACTGCAGATAAAGGTGAAGATGTAGAGATAGGCAATAAAAGGACACTTAGAAGTAAAAATGACCGGCGGAACATGCAGAATCTGACCAGACCCTTGTCTGAAAGATCATCAGGAGAATATATTTTGGGAACAATTTGCATATTTATATAATAGGCATAGGCATGAACTTGATTATATTAAAGAGCTATTACAAATTCTTCATGGCATAGTTAATAGAGCTGTGCTAACTAGAAAAATCCACTTTCTTTTCTTGAGGCAAGGTCTCCTGTAGCCCAGGCTGGCCTTGAACTTGCTATGTAGCTGAGGATGACCTTGAATTCACGATCCTACTGTTTCCCACTTCCTGGATTCCAGGCATAGGCCACCACACTTGGCTAAAAATGTGTAGTTTTCAGAGATGGATACTGATGCATTCAAGGGTAAATGTTATGATGTTTGCACTTGAATCTAAAACATCACCAACACCAATAGCAACAGAGAAACAGATGAAGCGAACATGCTAAGAAATGTTAAGGGTGATGGGCACACGAGTGCTTATTGTGTTTTCCCAGGGCGTGTTCCTGCTGAAGTAAGGCAGATGGACATTTGGATGAGGTTTAAATATTGCTGTCTAAAATTTTTCTTGCGTTTGCTTGTCTATCAGTCAGTTTACTGCTGCCTCCACGTGACGTAAACTACAGGAAAACCGGACTTTGATAGTTTTTTCTTTTTTTTTTTATTGACAGTGTATATGCAATACTTTTACCCCTTACTTCTTCCAGTAATATTTGGTTTTACACTAGATCCCTGGGCTATCTAATCTCAGGTTCTTGGTCTCCCAAGCATGCTGGGGGTGGGTTCCATCTCACGGGGCAGGTCTTAAGTCAAATCAGGTGTTAGTTGGTTCCTCCCACAACCCTTGTGCCACCGAGGCAGTAGCATGTCTTGCAGGTGGGACACCATGGTAGATTGGAGGGCTTGTAAATGGATTGGGGTTCATGTTTCTCCTTTAGTAGGGCGCAGAGTACCTTCCTATACCAAAGACACCAGAGCACAGGACTGAAGACTCATGAAGATGGGGATTGATTAACCTCAAGACCCAGCTACACCACCCTTGGGCATACACCCAAAGGACACCCCATCCTCCCACAGGGACACTTGCTCCTCACCCATGCTCATTGCTGCTCTGTTCATAATAGCCAGAAATTGGGAAAAAACAAACTAACTGTCCCTCAACAGATGAATTGATAAGGAAAATGTGGTGCATTTACACACGAGACTTTTACTCAGACGTCAAAAAACCAAAATCATGAAATTCACAGGTAAATGGATGGAACTAGAAAAAAGTCGTCTTGAATGGGTAACCCAGACTCAGTTAAACAAATATGGTATGTGGATATTAGCTGTGAAGTCAATGATAAACAAGTCTATAATCACAGAGGTTAAATATAGAGTAAGGGACTAGGCGGGCACAAATACACCTCCCTAGGAAACAGAAACAGAATAGTTACTGATGGATGGGGGGCATGGGTTGGAACAGAAAAATCAAGTGGGGAGTGGCTGGGGACTGGAGGAAGTGAGGGAATATGGGGAGAGACAGCTGAAATTAAAGACCTTTAGAGGGGTAGGATGGAAACCAAACACAGTAGAAATTTTCACATACACACACACACTATATATATATATATATATATATATATATATATATATATACATACACACACACACATATATATATGCATGTATTTGTACATATATTTGTTCTGGAACTTGCTCTGTAGAACAGGATGATCTACTTGCTGCTGTCTCGCAAGTGCTCAGATTGAAGGTGTGCATCACCATACCAACTTTTTAAATTTGTGTTTTTTATCAGTCTTTGTTTGTTTTTGGAGACAGGGTTTCTCTGTGTAGCTTTGTAGACCAGGCTGGCCTTGAACTCACAGAGATCTGCTTGCCTCTGCCTCCTGAGTGCTGGGACTAAAGGCATGTGCTACCATTGCCTAGCTTTAATTTGTGTTCCTTTTTTCTTTTCTTTTTTTATTTTCCTTTGGTTTTTCGAGACGGGGTTTTCTGTATTGTTTTGGAGCCTGTCCTGGAACTTGCTCTGTAGACCAGGCTGGCCTCGAACTCACAGAGATCCACCTGCCTCTGTCTCCTGAGTGCTGGGATTAAAGGCGTGAACCACCAATGCCGGCCCTAAATTTGTGTTTTTTATTGGGGAATTGAGACCTTTGCTGTTGAGAGATATCACTGAACAGTGTTTATGGATTCCTATTATTTTGTTGTTGTTGTTGGTGGTAGTGGTGGTGTGTTTGTGTGTTTTCCCTCTTTTGATTTGATGGTCTGGGATTATTCATTCCTTGTGCTTTCTTTAGGTGGGGACTTTCTTCCTAGTGCCTTCTGAAGGGCTGGCTTTGTTTTTTTTTGTTGTTGTTGTTCTTGTTTGTTTGTTTTTTTTTTGAGACAGGGTTTCTCTGTATTGTTTTGGAGGCTGTCCTGGAACTTGCTCTGTAGACCAGGCTGGCCTCGAACTCATAGAGATCTGCCTGCCTCTGCCTCCCGAGTGCTGGGATTAAAGGCGCGCGCCACTAATACCCAGCGCTTAAATTTGGTTTTAGCATGGAATGTCTTATTGTCTCCATCTATCAATTGAAAGCTTTGCTGGTATAGTATCTGGGCTGACATGTCTGTACTCTTAACAGTCTGTAGAATATCTGCCCAGGCCATTCTGACTTTTAGTGTCTCCATTCAGAAGTCCGATATAATTCTAATAGGTCTGCTGTTATATGTTAATTGTTTTTCCCCTTGCAGATTATAACATAAATTTATGTTTAGTATTTCAATTATTATGTGCCAAGGAGAATTTCTTTTCAGGTCCAGCCTATTTTGTGTTCTGTATGTTTCTTGTATTTTGATAGGCATATTTTTCTTTAAGATAGGGAAATTCTTCTATGATTTTTGTTGAAAATATTTTTTGTGCCTTTCACCTGGGTTTCTTTTTCTTCCTTGATTCCTATCATTCTTAGATGTGGTCTTTTCATGGTGTTCCATATTTCCTAGATGTCCTGTGCCAGTTTTTTTTTTTTTTATTCTTTTGCATGTGGCTCTCAGTTTTTTTTCCTTTTTTAAAATTTAAATTAGAAACAAGCTTGCTTTACATGTCAATCCGAGTTCCCTCTCCCTCCCCTCCTCCCCTGACCCCCACTGACCCTATCCCATTCCCTTTCTGCACCCCAGGGAGGATGAGGTCTTCCACTGGGGATCTTCAAAGTCTGTCATATCATTTGGAGCAGGGCCTAGACCCTCCTCTGTGTGTCTAGGCTGAGAGAGTATCCCTCTATGTGGAGTGGGCTCCCAAAGTCTATTCATGTACTAGGGATAAATACTGATCCACTACCAGAGACCCCATAGATTAACCAGACCTCCAAACTGACATCCTTGTTCAGGGGGTTTAGAACAGTCCTATGTTAGTTTCCCAGCTATCATTCTGGGGTCCATGAGCAACCCCTTGTTCAGGTCAGCTGTTTCTGTGGGTTTCTCCAGCCTGGTCTTGACTCCTTTGCTCATCACTCCTCCCTCTCTGCAACTGGATTCCAGGAGTTCAGTTCAGTGTTTAGCTGTGGGTGTCTGCTTCTGCTTCCATCAACTACTGGATGAAGACTCTAGGATGGCATATAAGGTAGTCATCAATCTCATTATCAGAGAAGGACATTTAAGGTAGCCTCTCCATTATTGCTTAGATTGTTAGTTGGGGTCATCCTTATAGCCCTCTGGACATTTCCCAAGTGACAGATTTCTCTTTAAATCTATAATGGCTCCCTCTGTTATGGTATCTCTTTTCTTGCTCTCCTCTATTCTTCCCCTGACTCAATCTTCCTGCTCCCTCATGTCCTCCTCTCCCCTCCTCCCTTCCCCTTCTCTTTCTCCTAACTCCCTCTCCCCTCCCACCATGCTTCCAATTAGCTCAGGAGATCATGTCCCTTTTCTATTTTCAGAGGGACCAAGTGTCTCTCTTAGGGTCCTCCTTGTTTCCTAACTTCTCTGGTGGTGTGGATTGTAGGCTGGTAATCCTTTGCTCTATGTCTAAAATCCATGTATGAGTGAGTACATACCATGTTTGTCATTTTGTGACTGGATAACCTCACTCAGGATGGTTTCTTCTTCTTCTTTTTTTTGGTTTTACGAGACAGGGTTTCTCTGTATTGTTTTGGAGGCTGTCGGTCCAGTCCGGCCTCGAACTCACAGAGATCTGCCTGCCTCTGCCTCCCGAGTGCTGGGATTAAAGGCGTGCACCACCACTGCCCGGCTAAGGATGGTTTCTTCTAATTCCATTTAAATTCGGCAAATTTCAGGGTTTCATTGTTTTTCTCCACTGAGTAGTACTCCATTGTGTAAACGTACTACATTTTCTCCATCCATTCTTCAGTTGAGGGGCATCTAGGTTGTCTCCTGGTTCTGGCTATTACAAATAATGCTGCAATGAACATAATGGAACAGATGTTCTTGTTGTATGAATGTGCATCTTTTAAGTATATGCCTAAGAATGCAATTGCTGGATCTTGTGGTAGACTGATTCCCATTTTCCTGAGGAGCCACCATTCTGATTTCCAAAGTGGTTGTACAAGTTTGCACTTCCATCAGCAGTAAAGGAATGTTCCCCTTTCTCCACGGCCAGGATTTTTTTAGATTTAATGTTTTCTTTGGCTAAGTTGCCCATTTTTTCTTTAATACCTGAGATTCTCTCTTCCATTTCTTGTATTCTGTTGGTGAAACCTACCTCCTAGGTTCCTGTTAGACTTCCTAAATTTTCCACTTACATACTTCCCTCAGTTGGGTTTTCCTTATTGCTTCTATTTCTGCTTTCACATTTTGAACTGTTTTATTCATTTTCTCCCCCTGCCCCCCCTTTTTTTGGTCCCAGCAGCAGATTTTGTTTCCATAGATTTCCTTAGGAGATATATTCATTTTCTCTTTAAAGATCCTCTATCATATTCCTAAAGGTACTTTAAGGCCTTTTTCTTGTGCCTCAGTTACATTGCAACACTCAGGGCCTGCAGTGGTAGGGTTACTGGGCTCTAGTGGAGACGTACTGTCTTGGTGGTTACGTTTGTGTTTTCACACTGGTATATAGGTACTTGGGTTTGGGAAGATAGTAATCCTAGGTGCTGATGACTGGTCTTGTTTTTATTAGGTGGGTGTTTCGTTCCTTTGTTTCCCTCTCTGGTTCTTAGGAGAGTGTGATGGCTGCTTGTTGCTTGGTAGGAAATCCTGACATCCTGATAGGTGTGACTACTAGGGGTTTCAGGTAAAACGTTGTTTCTAGGTGTTGAGAACTGACACTTAGTAATGGAGATGGGGTACTAGGGAGGGACTGAGGGGGTCCACAAGAGGGAGGAAAGCATGGTTGTAGTCTAACAAGTGACAGAAAGGGTGTGGCCCAGGAAGCAGGCAGGCTAATTGCAGATCTTCACTTCTCTGTGTCCTCCACATCCAATCCTCCAGTCTCATCCCCAGCTCTGTAGGAGACCACCTGCTGCCCTCCTCTTCCTCTCTGTCCCCATCTCCAGTGGATCACATAGAGCGTCCCCTCCAAATCCCCCCACACACTCATTGCTTTATCCAGAAAGAACTTCAGCAGGCATTTCCTGGAAACCTGAAAGCCAAGCCTGCCAGAGAAGCCAGTAAGCCAGCAAAGAGGATAGGCAATCTTCAGATCTTCAGTCTCCTTCCTCTGCTCTCCATAGCAAATCCCCCAGGCTCATCCGCAGCTCTCTAGCAAACTACCTGTGAGGGCTCTCCTTGCTCTCTGTACACACACTCATGTACAGATATACTGTCACATATGCTGATATATACACACTCATATACTTGCATAACACACACTCACACACATGCAAACATACACTCACACACCCCCCCACATGCACCAAAACTATGCACTCACACACATTTGCATATATACATACATACACACTCATATACATGCTTACAGACTCACACCCCCCAAACACATATACTCACATACATATGCATATACCCACTCATACTCACACACACCCAAACACACACACACACTTTAACATTTCATTTTCTCTTTTTTTTTTTTTTTTGGTTTGTCGAGACAGGGTTTCTCTGTATTGTTTTGGAGGCTGTCCTGGAACTAGCTCTGTAGACCAGGCTGGCCTCGAACTCACAGAGATCCACCTGCCTCTGCCTCATTTTCTCTTCTTACTACAATTATTTTTTCCTGTGCTGGAGATTCAGTCCCGGGCTTTGTGCATGCTAGGAAATGCTCCACCACTCTGCTACACACCTAGCCTTCTTCTTACACTGTTTTAAATCATACAAATAACACATAACCTTTGGAGAAAACTAGAACTAAACTAAATGAAATAATAAACTATATAATAAATAAAAAATAAGCTAAATGAAAAAAGCATTAAAACAATCTTAAATCTCTTCTGCTTTTGTTATTATCTGGATGCATTATTAACACTGTTCTGTATATGTGTTTAACTTTTTTGTTTGTTTTTTGAGATAGGATTCCTCTGTGTAGCCCTTGCTGTCCTGAAACTCACTTTGTAGACCAGGCTGTCCTTAAACTCATAGAGATTTGCCTGCCTCTGCCTCCTGAGTGCTGGTATTAAAGACATGTCCCACCACTGACTGGTGCATATGCTTAATTGTTAAATATAAACTGTGAAATATTTTTGAGCTGGGCATTGTAGCTCACATTATAATCCCACACATGGAGAGTGAAGCTGGGGTATATCAGAGTTTCAGGCAAGCCTGGGCTACAGAGTGAGACCTCATCTCAATTATGAAGTGAAGTGATGACTTTTGCTCTTATTTTTCACCCAACAAAATCCTGAGACTCTTCTTCTGAACCGAGAGGCACTTATCAATGATGTCATTTGAAATATGTATATTCTCTTACAGGATTATGCCACAATTTCTTAATCAACCCTGTACTGGATGTCTCTTAGGTTACTCTTAATTCATTACTATGTCAAACATCCTCATTCATATCTGTGTGTTTGCTCATCATTCATTCATCAGTTTTGTTTTGTCTTTTTGTTGTTGTTGTTGAGTCTCTCCTATCAGGTTCTTTTCTAGGAGCTGGAGAAACAACAGTGGATCCTGGCGTATGATACCATTATCACCATTACCATTGTTCTCTCTTTTTTTAAAAGATGAGTGTCACTGGGCTGTGGTGGAGCACACCTTTAACCCAGTACTCAGGAGCAGAGGCAGGGGGATCTCTGTGAGTTTGAGACCAGCCTGGTTTATAGATCGAGTTCTAGGACAGCCAAGGCTACACAGAGAATCCCTGTCTTGAAAAACAAAAACGAAATCCAAAACTAAAATATGTCTTGCTTGCCATATTATCAAGGCTAGTCTTTAACTTGAGGCTTCAGGTGATCCTCTTACTGTAGCTTCCCAAGTAAGGTGTGTGACACAGCATCATGCCTGGATTTCTTCAGTGGCTTTTTCTTTTCTTTTCTTTTCTTTTCTTTTTTTTTTTTTTGAGGCAGGGTTTCTCTGTACAGTCTTAGCTGACCTGGAACTAGCTCTGTAAAGCAGGCTGGCCTCAAATTCAGAAAAATCTTCCTGCCTCTGCCTCCCAAGTCCTGGGACTAAAGGCATACACCACCACGCCCGGCTTCAGTGGCTTTAATATATATTAGTGACTGCCTCCAGAGAGACTAGATGGATTCCTTTTTTTTTTTAATCCTTCCTTCCTTCCTTTCCTCCCTCCCTCCTTCCCTCCCTTCTTCCTTCTTTCCTTATGTATTCAGTGTTCAGCCTGCATGTATACTTCTACGCCAGAAGAGAGCACCAGATCTCACTACAGATGGTTGTGAGTCACCATGTGGTTGCTGGGAATTAAACTCAGGACCTCTGGAAGAACAGCCAGTGCTCTTAACCGCTGAGCCATCACTCCAGCCTGAGACTAGATGGATTTCTATTCCACCTGTACAGTGTGGGTTTCCTATGGCTCCTATGTGCACCATTGTCCTTGAAAGGAGATCCAGGATCTTTGCAGCATGTGTGTGCAGTGGACTGGGCATCCATTCCCTGCTCAGGGTCTCCCTTCCTGAGTTCTTCTCTTGGTTACACCCCTGCCTTTTGGTATCAGCTGTGGCTTTCCTGTTTGGCCCCTTTGTGCTGCCAGGCTCTGGCTCACTGACCCTGGCTTCCTGCTTGGCACTGAGCAGGTTTTTAATTTTGATGTTCCCTGCAGATATTTTCTCACCAGCTCTGGCCACATGCGGTGAGCCCTATAGAGGTAGAACCACACACTGACCTCCAGTAGAAGGCACAGCCAGAGAGCAGGAAGCTGGCCGGCTTCTGGGCTCCCGAGGCTGAGGCTGAAGGAAGGTTTGATCCTTCCTTTGCCACTTTCTTCCTCGTTAATACCTCCAAAAGCCAACAGGGGGTCTCCCTTGATCTACACACGGGAAGCTAGCCACAGCTGGCAGTGAACTTCAGCCCTAGGCCCAAGTCTTTCCAAGCTGTGGGGATCTTCTTTGGTTGCTGAGGATTTGTATGTTTGAGCAGCCACATATTTGGATGGTGGAAATAGAGGGACATAGAATCCTGTTCTGAGAGTTTGGGGACCAGAGAATTTTGTTTCTGGATATTCTATAGAACAATAATATTTGGGACATCTGTCCAGTTCAGTGTCCCCCTGGCTGTGCGTCTGATCCTGGTAGAGGTGGCCATTTTTATATGACATAACTATGTCTCTTCAGTCATGTGGGATACAACCTGGGATAATCACATTCCCTCTGGGCATGGGATTTGAGATGGATTAGGAGATGCTGTAAGAACTGAAACAGATTCAGGAGGCTGAGGCTGGCTGAGGCTGGCAGAGGCCACACTGGGAGATCCTGCCTGTCTCAGAGACAGAAATGAAATAACCGTAATAAACAGTTAGAGACAACTGGACAGAATACAGAGAGATGCAGAGAAGGAATGCCTGCAAGCAGACATACAGAAACAGAGCAGGACTGGACACTTGGGGCTGACCACGGCGAGGCCCTGCTCCCTCTGCTGCCTCTGTGCCTTGCTGTTCTTATACGCAAGTCTCCCCACTTTTTGCTTGAACCATCCTTGTGACCTTCAAACAAGAATAGATATTGTTTTCGTTTTGGTTTTTTCAAGACAGGATTTCTCTGTGTAGCCCTGTCTGTCCTGGAACTCACTCTGTAGATCAGGCTGACCTCAAACTCACAGAGATCTGCCTGCTTCTTCCTCCTGAGTGGTGGGATTAAAGGTTTGTGCCACCACCCCAGTTACAAGCATAGATTGTAAGTGATGTGGTGGTGGGGGGGCTAAATGCAAACCTGAACCTCTGTTTCCCTGCCTTTACTATGGGGATGGGGCCAGCCTTTTAGGGTTGTCTAGACAGGCACATGCATTGTTTGCAGTGCTGAAAGTGGACACCCACCTTCATTCATCAGAGCCTGTGTGCATCGGCTAAGGTTTTGAGTATCACTTCTGATTATGTGTGAAAGAACTTGTGTGTTAATTTTTGTATCTCTTGTGAGAAAATATCCGAGAAAAAAACTTAAAGGAAGTATTGTCGGCTCATGTTTCTGAAGTTTTAGTCCATGGTGGATTGGATTCATGTTTTGGGTCTGTGGTGAGGCAGCATATCCAGAAGGAGGAAAGCTGCTCACTTCATGACAGCCAGGAAAAGATAGGGGACCAGGATGGGGAGGCGGGCGGAGAGAGGATAAGAGGAAGACAGGGAGGGAGAGAGAAACACACACATGTTGTTGGTTGTTTTTATTCTTTGACTTTTTGGGGGGCCAGTCACCCAACTCACAAATAAACCACACAGTTTTATTGCTATTTATAAACACCTGGCTTTAACTTGGCTTATTCTTACCTAGCTTTCCTTAACTTAAATTATCCCATCTACCTTTTGCCTCTGAGCTTTTACCTTTCTCTGTTTCTGTATATCTTTCCTTTCCACCTTATTCTGTGTCTGGCTATGTGGCTGGCCCCTTCTTTTCTCCTTCTGTTTATTCTCTCTGCCTGCCAGCCCTGCCTATCCTTTTTCTGCCTAGCTAGTGACCATTCAATTCTTTATTAGACCAATCAGGTGTTTTAGACAGACAAAGTTACACAGCTTCACAGAGTTAAACAAATGCAGCATGAAGGAATGCATCACATCTTTGCATCATTAAACAATGTTCCACAGCATAAACAAATGTAACACATCTTAAAATATTCCAAAACACATACACTGTATATGTAATACATACATATGTATGTATATATACTTTTCAAAGGTACTCTTTCTGTAACCTACATTCTCCAATTATGCCCAACTGCTTCTTATGCCCAATCATTTATGAGCTCAGCTCATCAATTCATTAATCCCTTGATGAAGATATTACCCTTATAATCAAATCACCTCTCAATACCACCAATATATGGGGACCAGGCCTTCAACACATGAGACTTCTTGAGGGATATACTTCATATACAAATCATAACAACTGTTTTTCATGAGTATCTGGTATGTGTGCATGTATATATATGTGTGCTAGAGGTCCCAGGTTGATATAGTGTGAGTTCTGTGATTGTTCTCCACCTTACATTAAGGCAGCATCTCTCGCTGAACCCAGAGCTCACTGTTTTGGCTACATTAGCAGCCAGCTTTCTTTGTGGATCCCCTGTTTCCACCCTTTGAGCACTGGGATTTCAGGTTGGCCACTACACCCACCTGGTATCTAGATGGGTTGGGAATCCAAACTCTAGTCTTCATATTTTGCATGGCAAGCACTTCACACACCCAGCCTCATAACAAATTTATACACCCTAAAAATGATGTAGAAAATATGTAATTTTCCCTCTCCCCCTCCACATCTCCATACCCACTCTGACTTTTTTTTCTGAGACAGGGTTTCTCTCTATTGTTTTGGAGGCTGTCCTGGAACTCCCTCTGTAGACCAGGCTGGCCTCGAACTCACAAATGCCCAGAGCCCCATTCTGACTTTTTTCTCTTTGAGGCCAGGTTTCTCTGTGCAACAGCCATAACTGTCCGGGAACTCACTCTGTAGACCAGACTGGCTTCTACTCAGAGATCTGCCTGCCTCTGCCTCCTAGTGCTGGGATTAAGAGTGTGTGCCATCACCACCCAGCCTGACTTTTTTTTTTTTAATAAACATTTCCACGCCTTGACAGGTTGTTGTCCTGTGGGCCTTCACTTACTGATCAGTACACTGGGGTCCAATACATGACTTCCTACCTTCTTTCCAACTCTAGGAGTCAAAAGTAGACTTGGAAGCTGGGCATGATGGCACACACCAGTAAGTCTAGTACTCCAGAGGGGGAGGCAAGAAGATGAGGAGTTAAAGGTCAGCCTTGGCTACGTGGACTACATGAGCCCCCATTACAAAAAACAAAAGCAAAAACAAAACAAAACCCAAACCAAATTTTAACGGCAGTTGGGTGACTAATACTTTTGTGTGTCTCAGGTTCGAAGAAAATATGCCTGATTGCATACTTCTAGTTGGTACCAAAGAGCCAGGAAGCAGAAGTCAGGGATCCTCTTAAAAGTCAAATACCAGGTCATGGGAGGGAGTCAGGCAGGATCCTTCACTGCCCTGTCCTGTTTAGCTGCATGGTTCTTCCATGCTTGTTATTGTGTCAGCAGGGATGATAGGCAGGCAAACTTGGTCTTGTCGGATAGGAAGGCAAACTTGGCCTTGCTGGATAGGAAGGCAAACTTCTGTGTAATTGCCCCCGTTCAGGATCACAGCTGGTTTGCAAGCTTGTTTCTGATAGATTTCTCTTTTGAGGACCGGGACCAAGGTAGAAACAAGCCCCAAACCAGCCCAGTCCAATCCATCCCATCCCATCCTATCCCAGCCCAGCCCAACCCAGCTCGCTTTTCCAGGTCCCAGAGGCTTGAAATGCTTCATACTCTGCATGCCTTTGGTGATGGCAACCTTCAACGTCTAGTTAACTCAAGCCTACTGGCATTTCTTTACATCCCAGAAATGCATGGGGATCAGTCGAGAAGGGTGGAGGCCAGGGCAAAAGAGATCTCATTTTCTTCTCTACTAGTCACACGGAGGAGAGAGATGGCTGGGCTGGCAGGCTATTACAGAAACACTGCTTATTCCCAGAACTTCCATGTTATCATTTGCAAATCGCTTCACCTCACTGTCAGTTTCTTTATCTGTACAGTCGAGCAGGTTGAATTGTATAGCTTCCGAATTCCTTTGTCACAGGAATTGCATTGTGCAGTTCCTGCAGCTCAGTGTGATAAACCCAGAGAGCAGCAGCAGCTTTTAGCAGATAGATGCAAGGCTCAGGAAAGAAAGAAGCCCTCCTGGTGGAACTATCAACAGTGGGAAAACAACTGCAGCAGACGAATAAGAATGGAGGGAGATGAGGACTTTATCCATGTCTTGAAATCACAAGTTACTACATGTAAGCAGGGGATCCAGCGACATTCATGCTATCCTGGCAGGAGGCTGAAAGCTCAAGAGGCATGGAGAAGATTGCTTGAGACGGGGAAGGGGTTCTGTAGCGGGACCTCTGTAGGACTGAACTCAGGCTATCAGGCCCAGTGATAAGCTCCTTTATCCGCCGAGGCATCTTGCTGGTCCCTTCTTTTGCTTTTTGGAGACAGTTCTCATTTAGTGCAGACTAGCTTCAAACTCTGTAGCTGAGGCTGACACAGAACTCTTGATTCTCCACTGTCACTCGTAAGTGCTAGGAGTATATAGGTGCACAATCCCATGCCAGGTTTACACAAAAATAATTTTGAAAGGCCTAGGCCACTTCAACTAAGAAGAATGTCTTAGTGAATGTCCATTTGCCTGCAAGAAACTATAATCCAAGACAGGAAGAGGGTAACCGCCGTGTATCAGGCTCACCTGATCTCATTAACTCCTTTCCCCCAAACCTATAACCAGAAATGCCATCATGATCCCCATTTCATGGCTGAAAAGCCAAAGAATTTGAAGTTCAAGGGACTCTCTGAAAAGCACAGAGGAGACACTCAGATCTGCCTGCAGCCATAGCTTGAGTTCACTACGCCCAAGTCCCAGGCCTAAGGGTTTACATGGTAGAAAGAGAGAGCCGCCTCCCCCAAGTTGTCCTCTGACCTCTATATATGTGCTGTGGCATGAACACCCCCTTTTCCCTACATACATACAGAATAGCATAAATAAATGTGAAAAGCCCTACTTCACAAACAAACAGTGGTGTGGGAATAGCTCAATTAGTAAAGTGTTCACTATGCAAGCATACGGATTCAAATTTGAATACTTGCACCCACGTAAAAAGTATGTTATGATGGCACACATTTGTAATCCAAATCTGAGGTAGAGACAAACAGATCCCTGCGGCTCCCTGGCCAGCCAGCCTTGCCTATTTGGCGAGCCTCAGGTCATTGAAAGACTCTGTCTCAAAAAAACCAAACCAAAACAAAACAAAAAAGCCAAAAACAAGAAAACAGATAGATGGCTCCTTAGGAGGAATGACATCTGAGATGGTCCTTTTGTCTTCACTGGCATATGCATACATGTGCCCACGCACCTGAACATGTATGTACATCTGTATACACATGAACATAAAAACCTTCAAGCTGGGCATGTAGCTCATACTGGTAATCCCAGGACTCAAGAGGCTGTAGCAGGAGGACTGCCATGAGTTTGAGGCCAACCTAGTCTACAGAATGAGTGCTAGGCCAGCCTGAGCTACAGAGACCCTGCCTCAAAACAAAACAAAAAACAAAACAGAACAAGCAACCAACTCCCAAAACCTCCAGAGAAAACTTGACTCAATACTTCTCAGAATGTGAGTGGGGGAAGTTAACTGCATTGACGCCACCTGTATGCTTCTCAGTGCAGAGTCCTGAGCTCTAGCCCACTAGCTCAAAGTGTGTGTACAGTAATGGGCATGTTAGACTTTGTTGGCTCCCCATGGGAGGAGGGGAGGGAGAGGAACTGGGATTGCTATGTTAAAAAAAAAAGATTGTTTTAAAATAAAAAAATATATATTTCTACAGAAAAAAATTAAAGAAATGAGCATGTCAACTGAAGGGTGACAAGAGCTGGGAGGCATATCCCTAAGCATGCGGATGCCCTGCCACTCTGTGGGCTTGACCAGTCCTTATATGTTTGTAAAAACCTACTACGCAGGGCCTGAAGAGATGGCTCAGCAGTTAAGAGCACTGGCTGTTTTTCTAGAGGACTCAGGTTCAAGGACCCACATGGGAGCTCACAACTGTCTGTAGTAAGTTCAGTTCCCCAGGATCTGACACCTTCATACCAATGCACATAAAATAAATTATTTTTTTAATTATATGAATCTTGTTATAGTGTGAACTTGGACTCCGTAGTCCTCTGACCAGGCCAGACATGTTGCCCTTTTGACACATTTCTAGGGCTTGTCTGAGGCATTGGTCAGAGTCCCTGCTCCTGTGCTCAGGACATTTCTGCCTCTGCTTTCCTTCCAGCACCGGTTCTTGCTAGGAACATAGATGTCACTTCTAGGGGACAGCACTTGATTGCTGACTTAGTCTGTCTGAGTTTAGTGCGCTTTCTCTGGTCATGGCAAGGAGATAATGAACTAACAGGGAGGACAGACACATTTTGGTCTCCGCAGTCTATAGTCACTGGCCTTTATGCTCTCTCTGGTCATGGCAAGGAGATAATGAACTAACAGGGAGGACAGACACATTTTGGTCTCCGCAGTCTATAGTCACTGGCCTTTATGCTCTCTCTGGTCATGGCAAGGAGATAATGAACTAACAGGGAGGACAGACACATTTTGGTCTCCGCAGTCTATAGTCACTGGCCTTTATGCTTTGGCTTGTGGTGGGGTCATGCAACATGGCATGACCTAAGCATGAGGTGAAGGGAACTTGTTCATCTCATGGCACCACAATCTCAGGATCCCCTTTGATGGCATGTCCCTGTGACCTTCCTTACATCATTAGGCTCCATCTTGTGAAGGCCCTGCCATCTCTCAAGGACAACACAGGCTGGTGTGCAGTCCTTTAGCCTTTGAAGGACATATAAGAGTCAAACCTTAAGACCCTCTAAACCTCTCTATCCCTTTACTGGAGAATTAGCAATGTCAGATAGTGTCTGCTCCAGCTGGTGGGTCTTGAGCTGAGAGAGAATGACATGAAGTATGACCCTCAGCTGACCTGAGGTGGACAGGTAGTGAAAACAGAAATTAAGTAATTGAGATTTGGGGGGTTTGTTTGTTGTTACAGCTAAACCTAGCCCATCCTGACTGATTCACACCCCCACCCACCCTCCAAGACAGGATCTCACTGTGTAACCCAGGCTAGTCTGGAACTCACTTTGTAGACATGGCTGGTTTAGAATTCTGGAGATCTACTTGTCTAAGCCTCCCGAGTGCTGGGGTTTCAGGTGTGTGCCACCTATGGTCAATATATAGATTTTGAACTTGGTCCATTTGGTCCAAAAGACATATTCGTATCTTATTATCTGCTCCATATCTTCCAAAAAAGAGATTTTAAATAATTGGAAGCATATTCATGGTACTTAATTTCAGTGCTTTAACTATTTTAACACAATTCTGAGAAGGAGGGATTGTCACTATCACCACTCTCACTGATAGATAAAGATATTGAAGCACAGAGAACCTATGGAATGTGCCCAGGATCACACAGCTAAGACATGGCAGGACTGGAAATCAGCAGCAGATTCTGCCTGTACCTACTGCATTTGGTTCCTAAAGTCAAAGCCCATACATCTGTCTGTTTGTCTGTCTTTCTAATTATATAATTTATGTGTAAAATTGAGCTGTATTATATCTATCATCTATTTATCTATCAATCATCTATCTATCAACATTTATTTATTTAGATTGTAGGGTACTTTCTTCTCTATCAGAAATTCTCGTAGATTTTTTATGCTGATTTTAGAGATTCATATATTCTACATATCTAGAACAATGTGATTACATTTTATTTTCAATTTGGAAAAGAGGGGAGTGGGAGACTTCTACATCTGAACCCACTCATCTTTCCTCATTCTTCCTTTGAGGGGATATTCCTGCAGTCATTCCTATGCATTCTGCCCCCTGCCTGCCACTTCTGGGCATTGTGTTGTCCTCAAGCTGTTTAGTCAGTGTTCAATCGCTGTGAAGAGACACCATGACCACAGCAACTCTTACAAAGGAAAGCATTTAACTGGGGCTTGCTTACAGTTTCTGGTCTGTTATTTTCATGGCAGGAAGCATGGCAGCACGCAGGCACATGGTAGATGAGAGTTCTACATCCCCATCTGAAGGCAGAAGGAAGAGACAGAGACTCTGGGCTTGGCATAGGTTTTGAAACTTCAAAGCCCACCCCCAGTGACATATGTCCTCCAACAAGGCCAACCTCCTAATTGTTTTCAAACAGTGCCACCCCCTAGTATTCAAATCTATGCATCTATGGGCCATTCTTACTCAAGCCACAACACAAGCCTTAGACAAAAAGCTCCTTGTCTTTTAGGCTCTGAGTCTCCTTGTTACTTCCTCTTTCTAGGTACTCCAAAACCACGAATCTTGGGTCTGTCCTGCCAGGACACGAAGATCCTGGGATCACTGGAAGCTGAAGGTAGGTCCTACTAGTTTTGGAGGTGGACTGGAGACACAAGTGGGCTTCTCGTGGTGGGTATCTGCCGTGGAAATGCTAGGGACCCTTGAAAGCAACAGATGTCTTTCCCACACCTTCAGGTGGCTGCACTGAAAACTGAAAAATATGTGTCTTTGAAAGTCAAGCTTTGAGGAATGTAAAAAAGAAATTAATAATAAAGACAAGAAAGTCAAGCTTTGTTTTCTATAACACACACACACACACACACACACACACACACACACGAGTGAGGGGGTGTCGTTCTCTAGTAAAGAATTAGGAAAATACTGAACGATGCAGGTGCTTGAAGTCAGAAAAGGTCGCCAAGGCATTCCCAGGCTGTGAACTTATGCAGGTGATTCAGGCTTTATTGAGGGAGGAATTGAGGTCTGATGGACAAACATGGCATTCTAACCACAGTTCAGCTGTTAGTCCATAGGAAGCATCCTGTTACTATTATGAAGATAAAATGCTGCTTTTTTTTTCTTCTTCTTCTTTGCCACAAATATTTTTTTTCTAAAAGTCTCCCTTTCCATTCAAGTTAGCGAGGCAGGAAGGTCTCAGGGCAGCCATGCCTGCAGCATTAGCTAATCAGACTCTCAAGAAACATTCCATTCTGCTTAGGAGGGCCTTGGAGAATGGTTTGCTCATGGTGGCTTTTAAAGTACACAGAGGATTGCCAGGCTGAATGGACTCCCTGTGGGGCTGGTGACCTGGTTTGAGGCTGGTGCCCAGCAGGCCTGCCTCCTGCCGGGATGTGGACTGGACATTTAGGACTTGTCTTCCTCTTCCCGGTTTTTGGGGGTGGGGTGTGAAGTGAAAACTCACAAATTCTGTCTCTTATCCTAAAATGGGTGGGAAGTGGAGACTTGAGAATGTAATGAACAGTTACAGTCAACACACAAGAGCACTTGGACGGCAACTTTTATCAGCAAACATCAAGAGGTGAGGTACTATGGCAGAGTGCCAAGAAAGAAACGGTTTCAGTTCCTGGTTTTATCATATGCAGCTGCGTGACCTCACATAAGTAACCGATCCTCTGTCTACCTATTTATCTATTTATCTCTCTGGATATCATTATTACTAGAGACACGATACTGGTGACTGAATAGAATATTCTAAGCATGCTTGACAGCAAAAATTGCCCAAAAAGCTGGTTGGAAATACAGACTCCTGGTATCATCACCCCTTTAGAGTCTAAGGAAAGAGCCAGGCACCCCCACCCCAGGGCTCCACAAGACTCTTACCAAGCAGCTTGGAAAGGTATCCCTCTTGTTTTGGCATTTTTGTGTGCCTGCCCCTTTATTCAATAAAAATTTAGCTTTTGAGTGAAGGAGAAATGATAGAAAAAAGGTCAAATATCATCTTGCTGTATATTCTCAAGGCAAATGTATATTGAACTTGGTATAGTAGATTTATTCCTGAAAAGCTATTTTGCAATTGTAATCTGGTGTGTGTGTGTGTGTGTGTGCTGTGTAAGAATATGATTCGTGTCTTATTTTGCTATTCAAAGGCACACACTCACTTTAACTAAGTAAGTGTAACTGGAATGGCTGCTATATGCTGTCAATGTAGTGATGAACAAGACACCGGCTGTCTTTGCCTGGCTGTTTCAGACTCCATGAGGAAGGCAATCAAATAAACAGAGGGGATCTAGCTCAGTCGGTAGGGGATTGCCTAGCATGCACGAAGCTTGGGCTCAATCCTCAGCACTGAGTAAGTGGGGTGTGGTGGTGCGTGTCTATAATCCTAGTCAGCACGCAAGAGGTAGATGGAGGAAGGTCAGAAGTTCAAGGCCATCCTCAGGTATATATGGAGTTCAAGGTTGATCTCGGCTACATGAGACCTTTATACAAAGCAAAACAACTCCATAAACAGAGTTAACCATAGAAAGCTATGGTTCACTGAAGAGAAGTACATACCATATAAACTGGGACATTCTAGCTGCATAAGAGATCAGCCTTGTGAAATCCTTTTGTGGAGGGAGTGATTCTCCCCTGGTTTGTCTTTGCAAAGAATCCATGTTCCCACCAGGTAACCACACATTTGCTCAAAGCTCCAGTGCCTACACTACTGCAGACAGAGCACTGAACAAGATACTACAGAGTAGACGGAGGGGATGAAGTTCTGCCCACAAGGAGTTTACAACTATCACTGTTCAGAGTTCATTTCGCACACAGAGCATCAGTCCATTGCCATTCGTTTATTATGCATATAGTAACCTCTTCTCTGAAAAGGCTGTTCACCACCCCCCCCCGAGCAGGGTTTCTTTGTGTAACAGTCCAGGAACTCACTCTGTAGACTAGGCTGGCCTGTAACTCACAGAGATCCATGTGTGGCCACCGCCCGGCAAGGCTCTTCATTCTTAAGTGGGGGCATACATCTTACCCTGGAGGAAATCTAAGTGCATGCAGGAATTCACACAGCTGTTTGCAGATCCAAGATGTGTATCTGTGGCAACTGGGATGGGTGAATAGGGTCTGTGAGTATCAGGGACAGTATACAGACGTCGGAGCACTAAAACTTCCTTTGCTCTGTGCACCATGGACATGAAGACTTTTTGTTTGATTTTGAAACAGGGTCTCTCTCTAATGTAGCTCTGGCTGTTCTGGAACTCACGTGTTGACTAGGCTGGCCATGAATGCTTTTAAATGACACCTGTTTCTGTCTCACGAAGGGTTAGACAGGGAGCAACAAACAGAATTCCTCATGGGCTATGATAACAGATAGTGTTTAATTAGATTCAGAGTACAAAAGGGCAGGTGCAGTCCTTGTCCCTTTACACCCGTCTCTCTGTGTGAAGCCTTGTTCCCACCGTGCAGTTGGGACCCAAGGATGCCTGGAGACAGGTTGGACACCTGGTGGTCTACACTCCAGTTCTCAGACTAGACTTTTTTTTTAAAATCTTGGTCACTCGTTTCCCAAAATAGAATACTCAGCCTCCTATTTCTGTTTCTTAGAAGGCCAAGGTTGATGAAGCATCATTCCCCCCCCCCCCCCCAGTTGCTCCCACTTCCTGTCACCCTGCTCCCCTCTATCTGCCTAGTGAAACCCAACCACTCTTCAAAGCCCAGCTCAAGTGTCACCTCTCCCTTTGGTTGGACTCAATCCCTTCCTTCCTAGCAAGCCTCAGTTTGGTATTGTCTCTCATTACTTCTTAGTGCAGTGAATTGGGCTCTTCAGTTTCCTTTTGTCAGTCTGGGCAGAGTAGTAATATTCATGGTAGTCTAACTCCTTTCAGATCAGGTCGTGTGATGACAGCTGCCAGATGGGCTCACTCTGTATCCCACCCTCCCTGGGACTTTACCCATGATCTCATTTAGTCGCCAGCCAAGTCTCTGTAGGCAGGTACCAGTGGTATCTCCATTTTATACAAGAGCAAAGAGTGGTCCAGAGAGGTGCAGCATCTCTCTCTAGGTCATACAACCCGGATTAAACTGCTAGTATATAGCACAGCTAGGCTTGCCGCATGCCACAACTGGGGCTTTAATCACTGGACCAGCTTCTGTGTGGGCTCTGAATTCCCAGCCCAGCGCCTGGGGAGAGAACAGAATGCATGGTGTGCTTCCAATAGTTTCGGGGTTCACCCACTCCCTCCCCCAACCCAGCCACGGGCCAGGTTTCACCGGATTGCAGGCTAGAAGCAAGCACGGCTGTGACCTGGGCAAGAAGCACACTCAACCAGGGGCCAGGGAGTCCGTAGTGACCCATCCGCACTGACTAGTGGCTCTGGAACAGTGGAGCTGCGTCCCGCGTCCCGAGTCCCAGGAATGTGGGAGGGCTGGGCGGGCGGGGGTGGGGGGGGCGCTTCCTCTGGCCGCGGGAGGGGAGAAGCTTGAGCGTGCACCGGGTCCGCCACCGCCCACTCCCCGCCCGCCGCCAGCTCGCTGGGGGCGGGGGCCGCGGCGAGAGGGCGGCGAGGGGCCGCGGAGCACGGCAGCGGCCCGGAGGAAGCGATGAATATTCAGAGGGGGAGGGGAGGAGAGGGGGCCGAGCGCTCGGCGAGGCTGCCTGCAGCCCGAGCCGCATGACGCGCGGAGGAGGCAGAGGGAGCAGCCGGGGCCGCGGGAGCCGGGAGCCGGGCGCCACGCGCGGGGGGGTGGGCGTCGCTCGCTCCGCCCCGCGAAGCCCCTGCGTGTCTAGGGCCGCGGCCGCTCCGCGCCAAGCGCGCTAGGCTCCGCCGTGTGGCCGCCGCCGCCGCCGCTGCCATGTCCCCGGGGAAGCCCGGGGCGGGCGGAGCGGGGACTAGGCGGACTGGCTGGCGGAGAAGGAGGCGGAGGCGGCGGCTGGAGGCGGAGACGAGGGAGCCCGGCTTCGGGCACACGGCGGGGCGCGTCCCGGGCACGTTCCAGGGCGCGCAGGGCATGAAGCCCGCGGCGCTGGAGACGCGGCCACCCCCGCGCCCGCCCGGGCTCCGCTGGGCGCTGCTGCCGCTGCTGCTGTTGCTACGCCTGGGCCAGGTAAGCCTTCGGGTGGGCCTGGGCGTGTGTTGGGAGGACGCGGGCCAGACTGGCATCCCCTGCACCTGCCCGTGTGTCACCCGCTCGAGGATTACCCGGTAAGGTGCTGTGGATCGCGGTGCTGGGAGCCTTCCTCCTGGAGGGGGCTGGTGGGGATCTTGGCCGGCCTCCGGCTCCCGCCACCGAGCCCCTTCCTCGGCTGCCGGGTGCCAGGGGGAGGGCGGGATCCTGGGGCCCCCAGGGTGTCCCCGTAGACTCACTGTAGAAGCCCCCGCGTGGGTTGCAGGCCGGAGCTGGTCACATCTGGCCAGCGCGGGCCCAGCTCGAGCTCCCGAGGCGGCCGGAGGGGGCGTGTTTGCGGAGGGTTGTGGATGCGGAGCAGGGCCGGCCTGGGCTAACCGAGGCCGACCTCCGACCTGGCTTGGAGGGGCCCGAGGGCTTGGGCGGAAGGGCAGTGGCGGTGGCCGGGTGCTCGGGGACAGGGCCTGGCACTGGGCAGTCGGGTGGTGGGCGAATCGCGGGACCCCAGGGTGGAGGGCGCTGTTTATGGGGAAAGTTCCCAGCCTTGCCAAGGTGGCCGCTCAAAGGCGTCCCTTGAGGCTGCCGGCCTTGTTCTCATCATCACACTAGAGATGGTGCTGGCTTTTCTAGGTGTGTATTCGTGCTTTGTGGGTGCTAGCTAACCCCCGCCCCTGCGAACCATTTTTTTTTTCTTTCTTGCTTCACTTTTTCGGTAATGTTGCGCCTCGAATATTGGATGCTTCCTTTCTGTGGTATTCCCATGGTGGGGATGTGATGCAGGGCAGTTGGGGGATAGTCCCATTTTGCAGATAGGGAACTGAGGGAGAGAAGTGAAAGAGTGGAATCACCCAGCGGTGCTTCGGAAGCTGAGCAAGCCAGTTCTGCCTCACAGCCTTCTGGGAGCTGGCTGTGGTCTTGAACCCTGCAGCAGAAGGTGGCCTGAAGGATGCGCTTGTCTTGCTTTTTGTTAATGAAAATCTCCCTTACTTTATAGATACCAGCTCCAAGCTGACAGTGAAACACCAATGAAGTATTATTGGCTGGGGATGGAACCTGGCTGCAAGGGAACACTCCGCATGCACGCACGCACGCACGCAGGATTGCCTGAGAGGAAACATAAGCACTTGGGCAGCAGACAGGCAGGCAGAAGAAGGGAGCCTGAGTCTGGGGACTGCCCTCACTCTCAACAAGCAGGATTTGCACAAGC
The DNA here is from genome assembly GCF_017639785.1 of Mesocricetus auratus. Lineage (NCBI taxonomy): Eukaryota > Metazoa > Chordata > Mammalia > Rodentia > Cricetidae > Mesocricetus > Mesocricetus auratus. The sequence goes on along the minus strand of NW_024429189.1, from coordinate 58,335,393 downwards.
CTCAGGGAGGCCTGGAAGGTGGTGCGACCCTCTGGTTCTTTACTAGAGTAGGTGTGAGATGAGTGCCAGTGTCTAGTGAGGCATCAAAGTTGGATTTGCCCTTTCTTCCATCCTCAGTGAAAAGCATCTGTAGAATGGGGGTGGGGCCAGACCAGTGCTTAGTAGACTTGTTTGTAGGCCTTCAATTGGACAGTGTCTGAAAGAACTTTGTAGACATCAAACATTCACTTTTCAGATAAAGCTTTACCAGATGGAATTAACATTAAGGAACAGTGTGTATGGGCCGTCTTCATCCTGTCTCTATAAGAAGTTCATGTGCATAAGTCTTTGAGGTTAAAGAAAAAGAACTGCTTTATGCTTGAAGTCTCCCAGTCCCCCTTTCCCAGGAATTCACTATGTAGAATAGGGTGCCTTCAGACTCATTGAGATTTATTTGCCTCTGCCTCCCACATATAGGGATGGCCCTGTCTTGATATTCCCTTATGCTAAGGTTTATATTATAGAAGCATTTGATCTACATTTCCCATTAGTTTAGTTTGGTGTCTGTCTGTCTGTATGCATATACATTTTTGTTTCAACTATAGAAGTTGCAAGCTGTGCTTTGAATCAGCAAAAAGTATCTTGGGTAAATTTATTTCTTGCTCAATCCTTCCTTGTGTTTCATTAGCATATTGCTGCTCTCCACTTGCCTTGTATTTGGTTATTTCCTTCCTCTGTAGCTGGTTCTGTAGAAACGCAAGAGTACTGTCTTCATATTCTTGTTTTTGGATTTATTACAAAATAGGAAATGTAAAAGGTTTTGTGAAGAAATATCTCCAAAAGCTCACATTCAGCAGTTTCATTTTGATGGTGACTATCACAGGGAATTGGAGCCCCACCCTGACTCTTCTGTGGTTCTGAGGTGGGAACCCAGGGTGGGGAGTATGCTGTGTGTGCTGTACCGCTGAGTTATATCTTCAGCTCCAAGTCAGTGCGCTTGGAACTGAGTTTCAGGGGCTGGAAGATGAGTCATTGAGTGTGAGTTCTCGCTGCACAAGCGTGAAGACTTGAGTTCCAATCCCTAGTACTCATGTAAACTGTGGATTGTGGTCATGTGTGCCTAGAACCCTTTTACTGTGGAGAGTGGAGACAAGAAGAACACTGGGACTTGTTGGCTACCAGCCTAGCTCTAGATTCAGTAAGAGACCCTGTTGGAAAGGAATAAGATGGAGCGATAGATTAGAAGGCCCAGTGTCCTCTGCCTCATGTGCATGTGCGTGTTATCCTGATATACATATTCACAGTTACACTTTTTTTTTTTGAGGCAGGGTTTCTTTATCCAGCCCTCTCAGGTAGAACTCATTATATAGTCCAGGTTGTCCTTGAACTCACAGAAATCTGCCTGCCTCTGCCTCTTGAGGTTTTTTGCTTTTGTTTTTTTTTGTTTTTTGAGACAGGGTTTCTCTGCATCTCTGCATTGTTTTGGAAGCTGTCCTGGAACTCACTCTGTAGGCCAGGCTGGCCTTGAACTCACAGAAATCCGCCTGCCTCTGCTGGGATTAAAGGCGTGTGTCACCAACACCCTGCGCTTCTTGAGTTTTGAGTTTGGTGATAGATGGCTCCTGGCTCTGAAGACAGCTCAAATTCTCATACATCTTAAATGAGAATGTTGGAGTTGAGCGAAGATGGCCTGAAGTTACTTAATAAGATAGGGTTATGAACAAGCCAGGAGTGGAAGTTGAGTGTCCAGCCCGTGCCTAGTATTTTTGGTTATGTTTTCTCTATGGGTATAGTGCTGTGTTACTGTGTATGCCCCAAACTGCTTACAAATTGAGTTTAAAAGTCAATTAGACCAGGCTCACAGCCATCTCCAGCTCCAGGGGCTCTGACCCTCTCTTTTGATCTCCACAGGCACCCACACATATGTGACAGACAGTCACATAGTTAGACACACACATAAATAAAATAGAGATAGTAAATCTTTTAAAAGTCAGATGTGAGATATTTTTGAAATTTATTTGTGTAGGAAATAAGAGGGAGTATATTTGACGGCCTCCGTAATAGTTAATTGGTTTTGTAAGGCTTTCTTATTTAAGTGGGGGAAAAGAAGGAGAGGTCACAGGAAAGACCCAGGTCTGTTTGGACACTAATGAGTACAGGGTGTGGAAACTGGAGAGCTGAGATGCTGGAAGGCTCATTACTTAGTGGGCCCAGAAAAGCCGTTTTTGAAACTGGCATCTCACTCCCTCTCTTCAAGACAGGAAGAGCAGCCCGAGATGACTGTAGGGCGAGGACTTTCATGGTTGTACTGTCTTAACCATCCCTCTCTGGTGCATTTTTACACACTTGTTTTGGTTTATGTGTGTGTTAGGTATAGTCCTGATATGTATAGTTCTGCTTGACAGCAGTCTGCTTTAAAATAGTAGTAGTAGTAGTAGTAATAGTAATAGTAATAGTAATAGTAATAGTAACAAAAACAGCTGGTAGCCGCTTAGTGGTCGTCCAGGGTTCCCTTTTGGTTTGTCTTCTTTTCTTGTTTCCTGGTGGATGATAAGTTTGTATCTTTATGTACTATGGCTAATCCATCAGCCTGACTACTTTTCCGGCTTTAACCAGAGTACACATACTAAATATTTTGGCTTCTCTTATCATTGCTTTTAAAATTTCTCACAGGAGTGACTTTATTTTTTGTTTTGCTTCAGAACAACAAAGGAAAACCCTGCGATTCTGTTTTGTTTGCAGACAGTTTAAGAAAACAGAGCAAATTGGTTTATGGTTAGTCTGTGACTTTGGGTTAACTTCAAGTTCAGCCCCAGGACAAAGATGACCAGGAATAACCAAGCTTTCCTGAGCAGAGAGAATCCTGGCTCCGGAGTGAGTAATTTTGGTCAGCAAAGATGTTATTTAGCTCCTAAAAGTAATGCTTGAGGCTGAGGCCGAGTAGCTGGGTGGCTGTAGCCTGGCTTTTGCCGGTGCATCATAAGTAATTACTTCTTAGTTCATTCACTTCTTGGCCAGGGGAATTATTTTGAGTGCTGGATAAGATGCAATTTTCTGTGTATTTCCCTTCTAACATCTTGCCACTGATAATATTATAATTAATAGGTAGCATTAGGTGTGGCAGATACTGTGTTATGGCTTTTAATGCATTATCTCACTTGACCATTTCAGAAATTCTGCTGCTCATGTTCTCATTTTATTGTGAGAAAACTGAAGTTCACAATTCCCAAAGAGTCATAAGTAGAGCCAGTCTCCATTGCCGCAGTTTAGTGTTCTGTGCTGTAGAAGTGACGTGTTTTCAAGGTTCTCAGTGTGTGTAACTGAGCACCCATGCCAGACTGGTGAGGCAAGAGACAGGCTTGTGGGCCCTGGCCCTTGACAGGGCTGGGAGTTACTTTAGATTCTTTGTGTCCCAAATCGTGTCAAACTAACACCTTCAGGCCCCTCTTGGCTACTTATGTTTCTTTGGAGCCTGAGTGTATGTACAGAGGCACACATGTTGTGTCTTGGTGCGCACAAACTAAAAGGGAGGAGAATGGGTGTGGGCTTTGCTCTGCCACTTAGTAGCTCCATGACCAGTAGACAAGGCAGTCACCCTCCGTGACTCTTCATTTCCTTATCTGGGAAATGGAACTAATACTTCCTGCTTAGCTGGGTGGTAGAGGGATCAAATAAGAGAAGGAAGACTCAAGTTAAACCTACAGCCTGATCCATTTGCTGACAGTGACTGCTGCTGTTGTTTGGGGGGATTGCAGGGTGGGGAGGGAAGAAATGGGACTTCAAGTCATTAGTCTCTAGAACACATATTTGCCAAATGTTTCCAAGAAGTTTTTTTTTTAATATGTTAGGAACTATTTTAGTTAGCAAAACAGTATTTATAAACTGTATCAAGCCCATGTATATAGGCAGACTAGGCTGCATACAGGGTCATGCTAAGGAAATTTTGTTTAAATGTAACAGTGAATCTGAGGAGGCAGTCTCAGTAAATGATCATGTGAGTATGAGGTAGTTTTTGTGAAATTACACAATGATAAATGCTTAATTTGGGGACCAGTCCCTGAGTAAGAGTGATCCTGGGAATAAGAGCCTGCTCTCTCATGATTTAGCTCGCCAGTGGTGATGTTGCCTGGGTGTCATCCCTTCAGAGAGAGAGCTGGCGCTAGACATGCCAACGAGGTAGTGGTGAGGAGGGGCAGAGAGTCCCTGGGTGGAGACCCCTACAAGTGTCAGAAATCTCGGATCAGCGGACTCCACAGCTGGGTTTTCACTATCGGGCTGGCTTTCCAGTGGCTTTTCTGGTGACCCCTCAGAGGACAGGAGCTGTAGGAAACTTGTTATTACTTCCTTATTACTGACAGCTTTAGTCGTCCTATTGTCTCAGAATTTCCATGGCATGGAAATGCCGGGGTTGGAGGTGGTGGCGACAAGACCAGCAGTGCAGCTCCCACAGAAGCTCTAATTTTAGATACGCAAATAAATTTTCAGTTCCACTTTTCCTTCTTCCTGTTAGAGGGAAGCTGTACCCTGCTGCCATTTCTGAGGCCTGGGCAGACAATGCTGTTATTATGTCACAAATTAGCTGCTTCTCCAGGGCAGGAGTGGGGTGCTTGTTTTTCTGGGTAGATGTGCCAGGGGCCAGCACAGTGTAATCTCATGCCCTCTGAATACCTGAGTGAGTATTAAAAGTTAGCACCGGCACGGACTTTAGAGCAATGTTCTTTGTTTTTATTGGTGTCGGGTAACAAGACTCTCAGTAGAAGGAATGGATACATGTGGAATTTGGAGTTTTGTAGACCCTTTAGTAGGCTGTTCTTAGTTTTTGTTTGTTTGTTTGTTTTTGAGATAGGAGCCCACCGTGCATCCAGAGATGACCTTAAACTTGTGTTCCTCTTGTTGCAGCCTCCTTAGTGGAGGTTTACAGGTACACACCACCATGCCCAGATTTTTTTCCTTTTTCTGTTTTTCAGACAGGGTCTTGCAGTGTAGACTTTGTTAGCCTGGGATTCACTACGTAGACCAGGCTGACCTTGAATTCAAAGATCTACCTGCCTCTGTCTCCCTAGTGCTGGAATTAAAGGCATGCACCATCCTGCCTTGCCATGCCCAGTTTTTAATGAACTCTTCAGAGTGGATTATTTTTCCTCCTTTTTGTGGTGCTGGGATTGCAACCCAGGGCCTCTCATTATCGAGAAAGCACTCTCCACTGAGCTACATCTCTAGCCCCTGGACTCCTAAAAATCGCCTCTGAAGCCCAGGCCAAAACCCTCCAGTGTAAACCTGTGCACAGTTGACCTTCCAGGTCTTGTTTTCTGAGGTTTCAGTTACCTGTGCTCAACTGAGGCTAGAAATAGTGGAGTATTTTGAGAGAGCAATCATATTCACATAATTTTTTGCTAGAATGTATTGTTATAACTTTCTATTTTTATTAGTTTAGTGTTGCTAATATCTTACTGTGTCTAATTGGTAAGTCAGATTTCATCATAGGCATGGCAGATAGGAAAGAAAATTCTATGTACTACTTGTGGAGGTCTGTGCTGTTCATGGCTTGAGGCATCCACTGTAGTCTCGGAATGTCTCCTCCATGGTTACTTGGGACCACTGTAAGCTTAGAGAACTATCAGTCCTCTTCAAAGATTTTTTTTTGAGGTGGAGTCGTACTATGTAGCTCTGTATGACCTTGAATTCACAGATATGCCCCTGTCTCAGCCTCTGGAGGGCTGGATTTGTGTACTACATGCCTGACCAAAGATGAATATATATATATATATATATATATACGTGTATATATATATATATTTTTTTTTCTTTTTTAGGAGACAGGGTTTCTCTGTATTGTTTTGGAGGCTACTGGTCCAGCCCGGCCTCAAACTCACACAGATCCGCCTGCCTCTGCCTTCCGAGTGCTGGGATTAAAGGCGTGCACCACCACCGCCCAGCAAAGATGGATATTCTTGCAGGAAAAAAAGTAGTTTCTTGTGATGAACTAGGTGTGGAGAGGCATATTGATTAGAAGTTCTTCGTCCTCAGCTACTTAGTGAGTTTGGGACTGGATGAACTCATGCTGTGTCTCATGCCACCTTCCAGAAATTGTTTCATGGGCTGTAGATGTAGCTTAGTGCTAATGCACAGCAGGTTCCAGGTTTGATCTCCAGCATCTTCCTATGAACACTAGATTTGTGTGTGTGTGTGTGTGTGTGTGTGTGTGTGTGTGTGTGTGTGTGTGTGTAAGAGAGAGAGAGAGAGAGAGGGAAAGAGAGGGAAAGAGAGGGAAAGAGAGGGAGGGTTGTGTGTGTATGTGTGTGTGTAGAGAGAGAGAGAGAGAGAGAGAGAGAGAGAGAGAGAGAGAGAGAGAGAGAGAGAGAGAGAGAGGGAAAGAGAGGGAAAGAGAGGGAAAGAGGGAAAGAGAGGGAAAGAGAGGGAGGGTTGTGTGTGTGAGAGAGAGAGAGAGAGAGAGAGAGAAAAGGAGGGAGGGAGGGAGAGAGAGAGGGAGGTGTGTGTGTGTGTGTGTGTGTGCTCGCGCCCATGTATGTGTGTGGTATATCATGGAGCATGTGTGGCAGTCAGAGGACAACTTTATGAGATCTATTTCTCTCCCTCTATCATGTGAGTCCTGGGGCTCAAACTCAGATTATCAGGCTTGGCAGCAAGTGCCTTTACCTACTGATCCTTCTTGCTGGCCCATAAAAGCCACTTATGGGGCATATTATGTACATGTCATGCTCTGTGCTTAGCCTTTTAAATTTATTCAGTTATCTTGAAGATTATGCCGTTTTTTTGTACCCGTATAAACCCATTCTTCTAACTAACTGCCTGGAATGCAGACATATGGGCCCTCCATTGTTTTAGCATAACCCCTCTCCCTCTCACTGATAGTTTTTCCTGGAATGCCTCCACCGTTTATTTCTTGTAACCTTCTCAGTAACACACAGTGAATTAAGAATTACGGAAGCATGAGGGTGTTGTTATGAAAATTGCGGACGTGGTAAATAGTTTAGAGGGATGTCCCCTGGTACAGTTGCAGTCCTAGGATTGCTGAGTTGGAAGAAGCAGGTGTTCATTTAAAACTCAGAGCTGCTGAATGGATTTCCGAACCATTACCCAGTTGGACCCACATGTGGGGGTTTGAAGAGACCTGCTTCTTCATATGCTCCCTAGATTGAGGATTGTTAAACTTCTAAGTGTTCATAAGTCTGAGAGGTGAAAATTATTTGTATCTTTAATTTTGAGTTAGTTGAATATCTTTTCCTGCATTTGGGGGGCAGTATTTTTAATTGTTGTTGTTGTTAGTTAACGCTCAATTCAATTAAAAAAAGTTCTTTTTGGGGAGGCGGCTCACTTGGTAAAGTACTTGGCATGCTAGCATGAGGACCTGAGGAGTTTGGATCCCTGGTACCTATGTAAAAGCCTTGAATAGATGTCTGTAACCCTACGGCTGGGAGAAAGGGCAAGGTGGAGACAGGTGGATTCCTAGAACTTGCTGGCTTGCCAGTGTAACCGGTTAGTGAGCTCTGGGTTTAGTGAAAAACCTTGTCTCAAAGATAAGGTAGACAGAGATAGCAGAAGACACTACTTCATCCTCTGCCCTCATATGTACATGCACCCATGCAGCCATGTGCCCATGTACACAATGCACCCATGCACCTGTGCATACATGTATCCATGTGCACACATGCATACACACGTGCATCAAAAATTGTCTTTTTGTTCATTTGTTCATGCTCTTTGAAAATTAAGGGGATGAATTCTTACACTTTCATTCTGTTGCAAACCAGCTTTCCCCTAATTGTTTTAGGTACAACCCCTATTCCTTAGGATCTCAGATGTAAGAAAGTGAGGACTTGGAGACAGCCTGCCTAGTTGGAGTCCTGACTCTATCACCTAACTAGCTGTGTGCTTCTGGGCAACTGCCCTGATCTTTCTGACCTTTGATGTTCCTATCTCTACAGTACTGGTGATACCAGTGCTTCTTACTCAGGGCATTGTATAAGTTAGGAGAGGTCACATTCTACTTTGCAAATGGACAAAATTAGAACAATATTTTACAAAATACTGAGGTGCTTGCTTAAAGATAGATTCTAAAGTTAAGGGAGTCATTATAATTATGAGACAAAATTATGCTATAGAATCTTTTAAATTGGATTTAAGAGATTAAATCCAGCCAAGTGGTGGTGGCTCATGCCTTTAATCCTAGCACTGGGCAGGCAGGGACAGGTGGATCTCTTGAGTTCATGGCCAGCCTGGTCTACAGAGCAAGTTCCAGGACAGTCAGTGCTACACAGAGAAGCCCTGTCTCTAAAAACAAAACAAAACAGCAGCAAAAAAGAGATTAACTCTGTCATAGATTGTGCATTCTGTGAACATTCATATCCTCCCTCTCCATGAATGTATTAAAATGTGAGGTGTAGATTGATAGCACCATTTAAATTATATTTCTCTTTTAATAAGTGTGTATATTTGAATTAATATGGAGTAAATGACCTTGGGATATGATCAAGGAATGGCCAATATGATCCTAGCCCAAAAAGGAGCAGAGGGATATTATGTCCATTAAAAAGACCAGGATTCTCTTTGTCTTCGTTTGAGCATGTCTCTTTATCTTTGGCTGGGCCAGCTCTGACCGTGCCCACCTCCTGTCACTGGCTATGCTTTCTGTAGAGTCAAAAGTGAAAAGTGTAAAGGCCTAATCCTTGCTTTAACTGCTGGGAGATGGGTGGCTGTGACAGTCGGCTCTGAATATGCCACCTGTTTCCACAGAGGCAGCCCAGGTACAGGGCATTTCCTGTTGCCCACTGAAGAGCCATCGATGCGTCGGGCCCTTCAGTCCTGTTGCAGATTCCTTGGGATACTGAGGGACCTGCACCCAGAACTCTGTTCAGGGCCTTTGGAGTTAGCTTCACTCTTCTTTTTAGCTGTGTGACACTGGGCTGTCTCCTTTAATGCTTAGTACCTCTTCCCTACTTGGGTGTTTGTTGCTATAGAATCACTTTATTTTGCTGAGACATTATCATCACTTACTCTTTAAAATTAAGAAAAACTTTATAGTTTATAGGTGGTTTTACACACACCAGAACTCATCAAACCTAACAGGATTTTATTACTGTGAAGAGACACCATGACCATGGCAACTCTTATAAAGGAAAACATTAAATTCATTGGGGCTGACTCACATTTGGGAAGTTCAGTCTATTATCGTCTTGGTTTGGAAGCATGGTGACATGCAGTCAGACATGGTGCTGGAGAAGGAGATGGAGACTCCCATACTAGGCCTACCTTGAGCATGTAAGACCTCAAAGCCTGCCCCCACAGTGACACGTTTCCTCTGACAAGGTCACACATACTCCAACAAGGCCACACCTCCTGATGATGCCACTCCCTATGGGCCAAACATTCAAATGCATGAGTCTTTGGGTGTTATTCTTGTTCAAACCACCACTTGGCATCTCATTGAGTTTGTCATTGTTACTGAGGGTATGTGTGTGGTTTGAATTTAATGCCTTCCAGAACATGTATAGTGAAGTTTCAAAAACCAAAGGCAGGCTGAACACTTGGAGGTAGAGGCAGGCTGATATCTGTGAGCTTAGGGCCAACCTGGTCTACAGGGCTTGCTGAGATTCTGCCTCAATGAAACAAGAGGAAACGAAAGGAAAGGTCTGGCGATGTACTTCAGTGGGAGAACTTGCCCGACATGTGCCAGGCCCTAGGTTTAACTCCCAGCACTGGGGTGGAAAAAGGGCATCATTTGTCAAGCATAGTGGCTGACACCTGGAATCCTAGCACCTGGAAGCTGAATCAGGAGAATTGGCCATGAGTTCAGTATCAGCCTGGGCTACAGAGTGAGATGTAGTGCCAGCACTCCTATTCCCTAAACAGAAAGAAAGAAAACCAAAGGCAGTGTATTTAAAACTGACTATAAGGGTAAATTTAATGAGTTTTACCCAGCACTAAAAATGATAGAACAGGAAATATTTGAGTTTACTGGTAAGCACTGCACTATGAAGCTGCTACCGCAAGTGGTTGACAGTGTGTGTGCATTGCTTGAAAAGTATTTTTTAAAATCATTGATTCAGTTATTGTCCCCCCAAATTTCCAAACCTCCAAACCCATCTCTTCAGTGTGTGGTGCCCTGTGAGGGAAGGAGGTAGACAGTGTTTCCAGCAACAGTGAAATAATCATGTGAGGTCCTTATTTACTCCTGTCATTGTGCCATGTGAAGCTGGAAGCCACCATGTGGGTGGGGCAGGAGGGACTTAGACAGGCAGGGGGGGAGAGGAAGAGGAAGAGAGAGAGAGAGAGAGAGAGAGAGAGAGAGAGAGAAGCTGCAAGAGACAGCAAAGAAAGCTTACCCTGATGACAACCCTCAGGGACCACAAGTTCGCTGCTGTTCTTTAGGGTGTTTTGTGCCAGCTGTTGAAATGTGGCTGTTACTAGCCAGGGAATAGTCATGTGGGGTAGTGACTGTATTCTCTGTGACAAGTCTTCAGTCTGGTTTTGAGTACTTTTTGCCATGCTGAACATTGCTCAGATAAACAGACCTCTCTGATGTTGGTCTTAGGATAAACTGAAATAATTGAACTAAGTAGTTACCACATAGTATATTTGATATGAAGCATTGTCAGCACTTTGTACATGTTAACTCATTTAATCCTTTTATGTGGACACAGAGTGGGAAACTGAGGCTCATCCCTCCACTGTGAGCTTCTTTTAGGGTACAAAGGTGAGCTGGGCAGGGGCATCTACACAGGCTAGGGCATGTCTGTGTCCCTGGGGAGGACAGCTGGGTTTAATGGTTGTCCTCAGGTGGATGATGAATTCATGTCCAGTGTTCTTAGCACATGACAGGAGAGACATGCCTCCCCAAACCACAGAAGACAAGAGTCTCTTTACTGTGGGTTTTAGATATTGGAGCTAGATATTGGGTAAAAGCTGTCTGACTTTTGGGAGCCTTGGTGCTGATCAAATGAATGGCATAGTGGCATTGAGTCTGACTCTTAGCCTTCATGTGATCGAACTTGGGTTTTATAGAACTTGCTTGTGTGTCCACACAGATGACATGACTTCAGGACATCCCTGAGGCACATGGGAAGAGCTTCAGTGTTGACAGCAGCATGGATCCAGAGCACATTTTTCACTGGTAGCCACGTGATTTTGCTATTTGCCCAGCATTGTCACCCCCCAGAACATGTGACTTCATTTGGAAATGGTAGAAGTGCCAGGCCACAGAGATACCAGGGTCAAATGAGAAGACCTGTGCGTGGTACCGTCCTCAGAGCATGGTGCTTGGGCGTTTCTTATATACGTACTCCTCCTTACTGTTGCACAACGTGACACAGAAGACTTGCTGAGGATTGTCCCAGGGTGTGTTCAGCAGTTTTACCAGCCTTAGCACTTGCTCACTAGAGAGACAACCAGATCCTGCTGTTTGGGGAGCAAATGAGAAATCTTACTTGAGATGGCCTGTTGGGGGTGGGAGAGACTCAGACCCTCAGTCTCCATCTGACCACAGGGTGTGTCTCCAGCGTTTGACTTCAGAAAGAGGCACACGGGATGTTGGCTTTGGATTCTCTTTTGATTTTGACTTTCTCTGGAGCCTGGCAGGCAGGCAGGCTTTGTACTTGCTCAGCCCTATGGTTGAGGTGAGTGACAATGGCTTCCTTCCCTTTAGCACACAGCTCCTTAACCTCAGCACCATTACCGTTTCAGGTTGGACAGTTTGTTTCAGCAGGCTGTCTCATGCAGGTAGGATGTAAGTTGTGGCATTTCAGGCATCTGCCTTCAGGGTGTCGGTAGTGTCCCTTTATTAGTTGTGACAACTGACAGTGGATGTCTTTAGAGATTATGGACAATGTCTGCTGAGGAGGGAGGGACCACCCTGATGGAGAACTGTGTTCTCTGTAACTGTTCTGAGGTCATGGTGAGATGGTCCTAGTGGGGAATGGCCATTTCTCCAGTGTCTCTCCAGTAGGACAGTGGCCCAACTAGCAAAAGCTTATACATGGGGCTTCTCCTCCAAACCCCGCTCCTTCGAGTGAGTGCCTGGTGGTGTGAGTCCAGCTTGGGAGTCTTGGCACTTGGTTTTGGATGCCTCTGCACCATTTTCCCTTGGCTTCCCAGCCTCAGTTTCCTCCTCTGCCCAGTGGGGATGGCTGATACTTCCACTACCTTGCTTGGGTGGGACAGGAAGCCTGTGTTAATGTGATAGGATGGTTTTGAGCTCTGCTGTGGGCAGGTGGGGGTGAAGGGGAGGCCCACATTTACTGGGAGCTGTGAGGCCAGACGTGCCAAGTTCCACACAGGAGATAAGCCCCGTTAAAGGGAGATCCCATTACAAAGAGGTTCACTGCCAAGTTCTCCCCACACCAACTCTCTGTTCAGCCTTTAGAGTGTTTGGGGCCTTAGGGCACACAATAGGAGAGAATGCTTTCAGAGCCCGTGACACTGGAGGATGGCAGGAATGCAGCAGGAGGAGAAACCCACTTACAATGTGCTGCCTGCCAGCGAAGCTTGATTGGCTTTCTGCAGACTCAACGTTCACATCATTTATCAGGATCCAAAAGAGATCTCCCAGCTCAGCACTGAACAGACTTGATCAGGACACTGCCCAGATTCCAGAAGGCCTTTCTGTGGTATCCACCCAACTGCCATAGGCTAGGCTGGCCTCTTGTTTCTCTTTACAGTTATCACGTCCATTTTAGAGATGAGGTGCCCAGAGGCAAAGGAGCTGGCCCGGGGCCAGCTGTACGCCTCTTGTGTAATCTCACTTCTATTACTTACTCATCAACAGGAACTCAGCTTTCAGAGCCTAAATTTTCTCACAGGCCAAATGGGGCTAATAAACACCTCAGAGGATTGTGATCTAGATTCCTTGAGAAAATGTGTTTGAGCCCTGAGCTCACAGAAAGCTCTCCATAAATGTCAGCTGCTCGCATTGTTATTGTTTTAAATACCAGTGATAGCAGAGGCACCTGCCTTGATGAGGTTTTCCAGGAACACAGTTAAGGCTTTTCCCTGGCCTAATCCTATGTTCTATCTCAGGCCTGGTCAGTAAACTTTGGAGTTGTGGCTGCCAAGGGGGGGTGGGGGTGGGTAAAGTGGAAAGGACAAAGAGCCCAAGAGTCAGGAAACCAGGCAAAGCCTGCCCTCCGGGATAGAACATGTGATCTCATGGGCTGATCAGCCTCGCACAGGCTGAGCTCATTGCCAGGCAAGTGGGCAGTTAATGATTGCTAGTCAAAGAATGTCTGTGCTGGAAAAAAAATCTTGGGGACATGAAGCTAGGAAAGCAGATGGTTCCTAGTTTGTGTCCATCTTGAAATGGTTGATAGTAACAGCTTGGCCCCTGAATAGATTCTTAGACTGTCTGGACTTTCCTGGTTCAGTATAAGAGAATGCTAGAATTGATTAGTTATGTCTGCCATGGCCATAGGGAAGGCAAAGGGTGGCATTCCTATTTGTTGAATTTGGTTATAGATGATGTCTAACTTGCCCTCTACACAGCCACTCACCAAATAATAAAACTGTAACGACCTTATTTTTTAAGGAATTGTATAAGAATGTCCAGCTCCTGCTGGGCTTAGTGGCTTGTGCCTGCATTTCCAGGACTTGCAAAGTTGGGTCAGGAGAACTTTGAGTTTGGTTTGGGCAATTAATAAAGATGAGAAAATGAAGCAGGATAATGAGAGAGAGGGGACTGAGTGGCAAGGAGCCAGGAGATCTAAAAAAGAATACTGCAGCAAGAGACAAACCCTGAGGGAGAGGGGCCAAGTCAGCACAACTGAGCAGGTGATGGAAGTCATGAAGGGACAGGATTGAGTTTGCGCAGGTAGGGAGGTGTGGCCGGTCATTAGGATTAGAAGGTCTGGGTCTTGGCTCCATTCAGATCTATATTAAGAGCAATGTGATACCAGTAACACAGCTCAATTCATGTGATACATGGAGAAGGGTGGGTGGGAGCAGCAGGAAGGAAGGACTAAGACCTAGCACCTGATAAATGTGTGATGTCCAGACTTTCCCAAGCCTTCCTTCTTTGCCAGTAGTGCTATGTAGTTCTGGACAGCCATGGTCTCTGGACAGCCATGTTCCTACCTGAGCCTTGTTTCTGAAAGAGGTTTGGTCTCCATGACTCTCAGTCCTGGCTACATATTAATATCACTTGGGGAGTTTGGGAAACCCAGATGTCCACAATCACTTGGTCTCATAGAGGGCATCAAAATGGAACCTTCCAGAGGCCTCCACCCATACCCATAGTTGAGAAGGGACCATCATAAGGGGCTCTGAAGTCTTGTCCACTAAGTAGTATAGTTATAGCTTGGAAGTAGTATAGTTATAACTTAGGAATTATAACACACACAGTGTGGCGCAGGGAATATAGCTTAGTGGCACAGTGTTTACATCATGTGTATGAGGTCCTGAACTCAATCTCCAGCACCTCAAATAAGTAAAGAAACAATGCATTTCCTTTAGAGACAATGAATTCCTATTCACTGAAAACTGAAAGAAAGGGCACTTTTTCAAGGCTGAAATTCAAAAACCAAGCGCTCTGTGCGTGCGTGCGTGCGTGCGTGTGTGTGTGTGTGTGTGTGTGTGTGTGTGTGTTGCCTGTGTGCTACGGCACCCCTGTTGTTGGAGTCTGTCTTTTCCTTTCACCATGAGCACTGATGATCAAACTCAGATTGTAAGGCTTGGCTGCAAGGGCGACCCCACTGACTCACACCTGGCTTTCTTAAGAACATGGATTCTGGGGATTAAATTTAGGTTTTCCTGCTTGCATAACATATCTCTCCAGCTCCTGACCATGGCTTTTAATAGCTGTGGTAGATGTCAGAGTAGATGTGCCATAATCCGCTTAACTTTCCCCCTATTGACAGTTAAGTAGCAGCCAAAATTTCACATTTTTAATAGCATAGAGATGTGTATAGCTATGAAGATTACTCAGAATTAATTTCCAGACATCTTCCTAATATTTGACTCTACTTGCCAAACAAATTCCCAAGAAAGATGCTTTGCTTATATAGCCATCAGAATGCATGAGACTGTTTCATGACGCCTACACTGACACTGAGTGTTACTGTTATTTTAATTTAATATTCATATTTTCAGACAGACCAGCTGTGTGGTGGCTGTTTCACATTACTTTCTGACCATGTGTGACTCATATAGAACCAGTTTTGTCTGTTTTGTGTCATTTTTTGGGGAGCAGGGGTTGATAAATAATTGTTTTAATTTTTTTTAGTGCATGTATTTGTTGTATATGCATGTTTGTGCCTGTATGTATATTTGCCTGGTTGCCTGTATAGGAGTTCTTACATTTTGAGACAGGTTCTTCTACTAAGCTTGGAACTTGCTGTTTTGACTAGATTAGCTGGCCAGCAAGCACCCCTGGGTCAAAGCCGTTTCTCCCTCGTTGTAGCCTTGGTATTACAGATGCATGTCACCACTCGTGGGTTCTGGGATTTGAACTTTAACCTTTGTTTTTTTAAATGCTCATGGAAAACGTCTACTTTAAGACAAACAAATGAATATGATCTGCACTTTTCTGGGGGCCTGGCGCCTAGAAGAATTGTCAATGAAGCTGGAGTCAGCTGGACCAAATATTGTTTCCTGGCTGCAGAGTTCATCAGGGTGTCCCGCTCAGAGTTCACACAAGGGGCCCCGTTATCCAGTGCCTAGCTTACAAATGACGCGACTGGTCAGCGTCTGCAGAGTGGAGCATGGCTAGCTAGCTGTTTTGGCCTCCTGGCTGAATCTCCAGAGGGCAGCCTCCACTCCCAGAGTGGAAGAGAACACTGAGGTCGGATTCCAGCTCTGCCCTTGCTGCCTAGCCATGACCAAGCCCCTCCTGTCTTCTGTACCAGCTTTAACTTTTCCCACCTGTGAGGACATTGTGTCATCAAGGATTTAGCACAGGAAGTCCTGGGCACAGCTGCCGTTGGAATTGACCTAACCTAACTATGGCATGAGGAGTGGAAAGAAAAGGGGAGGAAAAAGGCTGGTTTGTCTTTCTTTTCAGTAGCCGGTTCCAGGTTAGCTGAGAGATGAACTGAGCTAGTGCAAAACAGCTTCAGTTCATAGCTGGTGTAGGCTCTAAGGGCACCGAGACAAGCGTGAGGCCAGGGGAGTAAGCCAGCAGCTGTGGTCACTACCATTGCTCTTGCTTTGGGCAAGTGTTAGGAGCCTAGACCTGCAGTGCGGAAGGCTCGTTTAGGGTACAGTGCTCAGCAGTTCAGAGTCCGTGTGGCAAGAGAGACTTGTACTGATCAGGATCCTGTGTGATTTAGATTGTCTCACAGAGGCATCATGGGAGAGTTTTCTTATCATGTTGTACATTGTAGTCATTTCTTTTCTTTTTTTTTTTTAGTTTTGCAAGACAGGGTTTCTCTGTGTAACTGCTGTGGCTGTCCTGGAACTCGTACTCACGTAGATCCACCTGCCTCTGCCTCCGGAGTGCTGGGATTAAGGGCGTGTGCCACCACCACCCAGCATTTGTTTTATTTTTAATGGCAGTTGAAAAACTAGTTTCATCCACATCTAATTCACGTACAATAAAAGTCAGCTTTTAAAGTGTACAGTTGCATTTCTTTTTTATTATATTTTAGTCTGTATAACCATCATCACTGCCAAATTCTGGAGTTCTCTCATTATCACCAAGGAAATCCTGTGCTCTTTGGAGTCACTCCTGACTTCCTCCTTCCCCCTCCTCCCAGCCACTCATTATGTTTTCCTTCTGAGTTTGCCTGATCTGTATTTATGTGAACTGAATCATACAACGTGTGCCCTTGTCCTTTTTCCAGTTGTGGACACTTTTTTTTGCCCCTTGGCTCTTAAAGATGAAACTGCTGTGAACTCTTTTGCAAGTTTTTATTTCTTTTAAAAATCTTTTTATATGCATGCGTATGCTATGCATGGTGTGTGTGTGCGCGTGGTCGTGTGCAGATGTACACGAGTGCGTTTTACAGCACGTGTGTAGAGTCAGAGACGATTTCTGGTGTCAGCCCTAACCTCGCACCTCCTTTGAGATACGTCTTTGAAGGCTAGCTGGCCTGAGAGCATCCTGCCTTTCTCTGCTTCCCTTCTTGCTATAGGAATACTGGGATTAGAGACCCACAAGACTATGTCTGGCTTTATGTGGGTCTTGGGGATCTGAACTCAGGCCTTAATGCTTGCATAGCAAATTCTTTACAGACTGAGCCATCTCCCCAGCCCCAGACATAGGTTTTCAGTATAGGAAGATTTAGGGGAATGTCAGAGAAGGCACTGGGGCCTTTGGGAAATGTTGGCTTCTAAAAACCTGTGTGGATGTGCCCTGCCTACCTTTAAAAGACTCCCTGAGGCAGGGTCTGATCTGTCCCTTGTGCAGATGGGACCACTAAACCTCTAGGATCTTGCCTAAGCTGCATTGTTAGTTGGAAAGTGGGTGAGGCCGACCCTGCTTGGCTGTTAGATTTTCTGTAGCTATCCAACCCCAGTATGCCCCTCCGGGCCCCAGAGGAGAAGCCTGTTGCAGAGCCAGCAAGTGGGTCTGGGTGGGTCAGGCATGCATGTAGGATTGGTTGTTGAGAAAGGAGAGAGGGTGGGAGTGGGGAGCTCCCAGCACGGCCTCCTGTGTAGTTGTGACTGGAGAAAGTACCCTGCTTTAGACTCATGACAGAAGTTGGAACCTAGGGTCACTTCTGCAACCTTGGGTGATCTGTCCTTTGAGCATCAGCGTTCTCATCTGGAACCTGTGGCTTTTATCCTGCTTCTTGCCTCGCTTGGGGCTGGTATGAACGAAGGAGTGGGAGATGGAGGGAAAAAGGAGAGAGATAAATACTTGAGAGGGAGAGAGAAAGACAGGGAGGGAGAGGGAGAAAGAGAAGAAGGGAGGGAGGGAGGAGTGGGGGGAAAGACAGGAGGAAGGGAAAGGGTTGGGGGAGGGAGGTGGGTGGGGCAGGAGTTTACAGGAGCCTGTGTGAGTGTCCAGAGGGTAGAAGGGCACTAGGGAGGAACTGTAGCAGGTGTGGGCAGGTGGCCTGCTGCTTTGGGAGGCGATCCGGTGCCCACTTGGGGGTTCTGGAACCCGCCAAGCTCCTGCTAGTGAGCTGGCTGTAGCCCAGCAGCTGTTAATTTTTCCTGGGATTTGAACGTGGGGCCTTTGTCTCCGGGAAGAGTGCAGCCTGCAGTGCTAGCGGCTCCCCCATCCCAGAACACCCTTGTTCCTGCTGGCATCACCTCCACTGCTAGTGAGGCTTCCGGGGCTCTGGCAGTCCCTTGGTGGCCTGGCCTATCTGGGCTGGCCTCTCTGTTCAAGTAACTGACTGTGGCCTTTATCGCTGACTTGCAGCTTCCTTTCCCTGGATTTTTCGAAAAGCTTGTCAGAAAATAGACACAGGAGCCTCTCCTTGGAGGGGGTGTCGAGATGACTGGCATTGTTCTGACTCCACTATTTTGCGGGTTGTTAGTGAATCAGTCACTTTGGTTTTCTTTCTTTTTTAAAGTGTAGTGAACACATTTGTCTTAATGTGAAAAGTCAGAAAAACGTGATTCAAATTTGATGCTTTTTAAAACAAAAAGCTAGAATTCTCCCCTACACCTGAATCAGGGTGCAATTGCTCCCTTGTGCTTTCCTTAATTCTGCTCAGTGTCCGTCTCCCCCCCCGTGTCAGATGTAGGTGGGCTGCCCCTTCCTGGCCTGCCCTGCTGTCATTGCTCTAGGCAGCAGCTGCTTGGTTGGGAGCTGCACGTAAGAGTTTGAGTTATGAATAAATATGGTCCCTGTACATTTATAAAAGTGGTCAGACCTGATGCTGAGCTGGTAGGGGCCTTAATGATGTGTTTTACAGATGTTGACATCAAGACCTAGAGGAGGAGTGACTTCCCCAAGGCCACACACTTCCTCCAGGTCAGCCTTCTGTCTTCCGCCACTTACTCCTTCTGGCCTTCTCTCTCAGGTGCTGGGGTTCTTACAGCACACAGACTGCTCTCCCAGGTGCTGGGGCTCTCACAGCACACAGACTGCTCCCTCAGGTGCTGGGGCTCTCACAGCACACAGACTGCTCCCTCAGGTGCTGGGGCTCTCATAGCACACAGACAGCATGATCAGGGAACAGGCATGCCTCTGATGTGTTTTTGAGAGATGCTGGATTGAGCTCTGGAGTTGAATTCGGATGTGCGCCATTCCTTTGGGGAGAAGATTGGAGGAGTCTGTTGGACTCCAGAAGCACTACCATTTCCTTTCCGGCCATTAGGCTGGCCATGCCTCACCCATTTCAGCTCACACTTAGCATATCTGCTTTCAGTATAGAAATCAACCCAATCCCTGGATGAACTTACGCTGACAAAATGGGGAAGTTGAGTTTAGGAGGTAGATTAGGGAAGAAAAATAGTTCCTTCTATATTAAAATTTGCTGACGTAATGTTGAAAGTCATTGTTCCACTCATCCTTGGCTGAGATAGGTCACACCATGGGTGGTATCAGAGGTACAGTGTCGTGTCATTCCCCCCTCCCACCCGTGAGGGTAAGTTGGGATGAACTAGGGTTGGCTTGCTAGTTAGACGAAGCAGCTGAGCTGGGAGTGTAGCTCATGTGTACAGAGCTTGCCTAGCAGGCACAAAAACCCAGCTTTCATCCCCAGCACTTCAAACATCATACCAAAACGAGCAAACGAACGAACGAATGAACGTAAGCTCCGTTCCGTAAATCAGCAGGGACTGTGAGACGCAGTCCTCACACCTACTTTGAAAGACTGTTGAAGGACGTAAGACTATGCTTATGGGAAATTTAAAGGTGTTTACTAAAACGTGAAATATAAACCTAAGAGAAAAATGATGAGACAGCGAGCTTGACAGTGTGTCTGGAATTTGGATGTAGTTATTGGTCTGGTGTGTTTGCAAGGCTACTGTTCTCTGATACTGTGCTTGGAGCAAGTCAGGTAGAGCTGGCTGAGCCTGAGCTCTGGCATGTGAGCATCTCATGCAACTCCCTAGGACACTGGTTCTCAGCCTTTGGGACCAAACGACCCTTTCACAGTAGCAATGAAAAGGACTGGGGGTCAGTCTCTGCAACATGAGGAACATCCATTAAAGGGTTCTGGTTGTCACACACGATTCCCGTATACATACCATGAGGCTCACCACACCACATTTCTCGTATCTTTCTTTACATTGTGTTAGGCTTTAAAAATTTTTTTTATGTGTATCAGTGTTTTTCCTGCATGTGTGTCTGTGTGAGGGTGTCAGATCTTAGAGTTACAGACAGTTGTGAGCTTCCATGTGGGTGCTGGGAATTGAACCCAGGTCCTTTGGAAGAGCAGACAGTGCTCTTGCTTAACCACTGAACCCTCTCTCCAGCCCCTGAACATGTGCTTTTTAATACTAATTTAATCCTCACTATAGCCTGATAAGGAATCCACACCTTAAAGTTTCCCTTTGTGAATTGAGGAATCTGCTATGCTAAGCAATTTGCCAAAGGCCAAGTAGTGGTAGGGTGGATTCTAACCCTCGGGGACCCAGGGTGGGCAACATCAGAGCTGGGCTCTAACTTGCAGGGTGGTCAGTGATTCTTCCTCTTCACCCCCACCCCCGTCCTCCAGGAAAGCTGAAAATATAAATTAAAAAATATTAAATATCATTTCTTTTCCAGTGCTGGAGATTAAACACGGGGCCTTGTATGTACAATTGCTCTACTACTGAGCTGTTTCTCTAGTTTTCTTTTAAAATTAAGACTAAAATACAGAGAAACCCTGTCTCAAAAACAAAACAAACAAACAAACAAACAAACAAAAGACTAAAGAGACCTCTCAGCAGTTGTGGTTTTTACAGAAGACCTGGGTTCAGTTCTTAGCACCCACACAGACAGGCTCACAGCTGTCTGTAACTCTAGTTTCAGGGATCCTCTGACCCCTCTGATCTCTGTGGGTACCAGGCATGTTCATGGTACCCACATACATACGTGCAGGAAAAGCACTCATATACATAAAAAATAAATAAAAAACCTAAACAAAACCCTAAAAATTAAGGCTTCATTAAAAATGTTTTAATTTTAAAATTTGAAATAATTTCTCAAACTTGTAAAGATAGCAGTTCCCAAATGCCTTTTGCTTAACTTCTCCAAATTATATAATATGCAAAATATCAAAGCCAGGGAAGTAGTAGTATTGATGAAATATGATAAACCCACCTATAGATCTTCAGTTTCCAGTTATCCTGTCAGTGGTCTTGACCTGGTTTGAGATGTAGAGTAGGAGCTTACGTCATGGTGAGTGTTCATGCCCTTCAGTTTTCTGTCTGCCTTGGATATGACCCTTCAGGAAGGAGGCGCATCAGCCCATAGCACTTCAAAACCTAGCCTGGCGTGGGAGTGGGGTGCAGTCTCTGCTTAAGAGTACAGATCCTCTCCAAAACAATACAGAGAAACCCTGTCTCGTAAAAACCAAAAAAAAAAAAAAAAAAAAAAAAAAAGAGTACAGATCTCCTTTTTAAAAAACACTGTTGACTCAACCCAGCAAAATCATTTGTGGGGTTGGGGAGATAGCTCAGTGGTTAAGTACTTGCTGGCAGGCTTGAGGACTGGGTGAGTGGAGGCCTGCCTGTATTCTGGCCTCGGAAGGCGAAAATGGGGGATTCCCCAGAACAAGCTGGACATACCAGTGTGCTCTGGGTGTGATTGCTCTGGACATACCAGTGTACTCTTGGTTTGATTGAAAGACCCCGTCTCAGTAAATAAGTTGGGAGAACAATTGAGGAGGATTCCTAATTTCAATTTCAGGCCTCTACGTGCACACACAGACATGTACCCACAAACACGTGTGCCTATAACCACACAGTGTATGCAAATGTGCGTGTGCATGGACACACAGATGAGAAAATGAAAAAGAAGCAAAGACAACAAAAACAAAAAACAAAAAAAATCTTGGAGACCCTACTCAGCCTTCATTGGAGAAGTTGTGTGTTGGCCCCAACAATTTTGCTGGGTCAATTGGAGTCAGTCCTTTTTTTGTTTTTGTTTTTTGTCGAGACAGGGATTTTCTCTGTGTAACAGCTCTGGCTGTCCTGGAACTCACTCTGTGAACCAGCTGGCCTCGATCTCACAGAGATCCTGCCTCTGCCTCCCGAGTGCACCACTACCACCTGGCTTTGGTTGGCCCAGCTGCAGTTACTGTGAGGAGGATGGGATGGATGTCTGTTAATCTACTGGTGCCAGGACCATGCCAGTCCTTCATGTACCTTTTGAACCTTTTGAAGAACCCTCAAGGCGGTCTGAAGGCTATGTTGGCCGTGTTGGGTTGTTGCATTTTATAGATGTGGAAACAAAGACTTAGGGATGTCTAGTGATTACTGGGCTGACCCTGGGAGGGAGGGCCTCCTGTTTGAACTTGGGCCTAAGACCAAGCCAAGCCCCTGATATTCCTTTTCCTAGATGGGAGGGTGACAACTGATTTTAGTGTTTTTCTTAAATTAATTAAATTTATTCTTCTTTGTAGTGTGTGTGTGTGTGCGCGCGCGCGCATGTGTGTGTTTTGCTCTTTTTTTCCACCTTTAGATGGGTTCTGGGGATTGAATTCAGGTGATCAGACTTGGCATAGTTAGGCAGCAAGTGCCTTTGTCTGCTGAGCCATCTTACATGGGTTCTTGATTTTAGTTTTTAAAAATGACCACTTCAAGAAAGCACCGAAGACGGGTTTAGTGGCACATGGCTGTAACTGGCACATGGCTGTAACTCCAGCACTTGGGAGCGTGAGGCCAGCCTGAACTGTAGAGATACGCTGTGCTTCCAAAACAAGAACACAGAAAGGTTTTGGGGCAGCTCTATTTGAAGTGACAGAGAGCATTTGTCCCCGTCCGTACATGATTTGGGTGGCTCTGTGTGTATGTGTGTGTGTTCCCCATGACTTTATGAGGGGACTCTTTGAAGTGTGGACTTCTGGGGTCGCTGAGGTGCTAGCTGCTGCCCTGCTTTTCCTCTTTTTGAGTAGCACCCTGCAGAACAGTTTGTTTGGCTCTGCCCCCCCCACTAAATGGTGCTAATTGAATTAAGTCACAGCTTCAAGGTCATGGTTCAAAGCTGGCATCTGGGAGGCCGTGTCAAAAGGTGCTGTACTGTTTTGCAGCTGCCCAGATGCTGCCCAGCAAGGATTTCTGTGAATCCATGCCCCGTGTTGTCCTTGTCTAACAACAGGGAGCGAAAGTGTAGGACAGCAACCTCCATAGTCGGCAGTACCCGTTACCCAGAGGGGTGGTATTGTAGGTATAGGTGTAGGTGTAGGTGTAGGTGTAGGTGTAGGTGTAGGCCCCCTACTCATCTGCCTCACAGCAGGGGTAGATTTTGAGGTAGACAGGTAGAGAGGTGTGGAGGGGTCCTTGGGAGGCGGAACTTCAGGGTGAGCCTGGCATCTTGCCTGGGGCCTGCACACAGGAGCTGCATGGAGCCGTTCAAGTTTGCATTGAAGATACCGGTCTCCCCAGAGGAAGGGCAAGCTCCATATGGGCTCATCACGTAATCATACAGGCTGCCTTCATTTCTTTCAAACGCATGGGCTGGACACCTAGAACTAGTGGTAGCCGGACCATGGATCTGGTGGTTATGTAGAATTCCCATTAGACATGGCTTGCAAGCCTAAGCCTGTAGCATCCAAGCGTCAGAGGTCAATGCCTAATTCTAATAAGAACTTGGGTACCTGCAAGGGCAGTTACTAAGTGTACCCCAGTATACTGAGAACACACAGGGCAGCTAGGGAGATGAGAATTTGCCCCCCCCCCCAGTGTTTAGTAAGCACTTGTCAATCATTTCCTTCCTGGTGAAGGTCCAAAGTATGTCCAGGAGATCTGTACTTAGTGTGTGTATGTGTGTGCAGGTGCCCATGCTCATTCATCACTCGTGTGACCTGACCTGGTTCTCTGGGAGCCCGAGTGGTGGCTGCAGCTTGTGGAGATAGGCAGCAGTGAGTGCGGCTAGCTGTGTGGGTAAATAGGCTGTAACCAGCGAGGGAACCAGTTGCCAGGCACCTCTGGGCTTAGTAAGCTAAACAGAACCATGTGACACATCCCGTGGGCAGGAACTCTCAGACATGTACCCAGATCCCTCCTGCCCTACCCGCTTCAAAGAAAGTGCCTCCCTCCCAGGGGTTGATCAGGCTGCCAGACTCTGAGATCTTGGGTCTTGATTTGGGGTGTTTCTATGTGCTCAGGTGGCTTGGATCATGGGGCTGGGAGTTGGCTTTGCCGATTTGGGTTGAGCCAGCAGGTTTTAGAATATTCAAGGGCAGCCTATTGTCCAGATGTCCAGATGAGGGACACTGTTAGGTTGGAGGGTTACACTTTTATTTGCGTCTCAGGGTTAGAAGGTGGTGGTGGTGCAGGGAGGGGATTCCCTTTGTTCTTGTGCTGTTATGTGACAGCAGTTGTCTTTGGGCACGGGCTCCCCTTCCTTCTTAGGACCATTTAGAGTCCCCTGGGGTTGAAGAAAGAACTGTTTGGGTCTATCTCATTCTTTGAGGGGAAAAGGAGTATTGGGGTCAGGCAAGACTGGAGAATTTGGCCAAATAAAGTCAGAAATGCTTTTCTTGTGGGATCTTTAAGACTCATTGTGCTATTGACTTTGAGAAGGAGTTATCAAAAGTGTCTCTATGCTTTTATCTTACTGTGTCCTTCATGTTTTCAGGAACCAGAAATATTTACTCCTTAAATATTTACTGAGCATCCACTATGCGGTAGTGATTGTTTTAGAGGCTTGGGCTACAGCAGTGATCAGTTCAGACCAATATCCTTGCCCTGGAGGAACTTACATTTGTTCTAGGAGGAGGGATGGCCTGATGGTTATTAAACACCTACTGTGTGTTCAGGCCTGTGAGTTCCACAGTTATCTTGCTTGAGCCTCATGTAACCTGGTGAAACACATGCACCACTTTTCTTATTTTATTTCTTTTTAATTAAATGCATGTGTGTGAGTATGTGCACATTAGTCTAGGTGCCAGTGGGGGCATCAGATCCTGGAGTTGGAATTCCAGGCGGCTGTGAACTGCCATGTGGGTGCTGGTAACTGAAATTGGATCCCCTGCCGGAACACTATGCACTCTTAACTACCGAGGCATCTCCCTAGCCCCGCAGACACCATTCTAAAGCTTGGATAACCAGGACTCTGAGGCGTTCAGGACTTGTCTTTTTTGGCTGACTTGTTCTTTCTGGCTTCTGCCTCTGAACTGTGAGAGTTGGTGGTGAGGCAGGCTTTAGGGTCTGGTGTAAGGATGCCATGATCATGCCAACCCCCTGCACCCCTGTATGAGGTCTGGTGGAGACATTTCCGCAGACCCTGAATCAAGCAGGGACAGCCAGCTTTCTCCAGAACTGCCAGGTTGTTTTCATGTTCCAGGAAGTCAGAATCTTGTGACTGATCATGTTTCTCACTGGCTTTGTTTACTGAGTACCTCGGAACTGGATTTGTTGCCCATCTTGACACTTCTGCAGGAAGAGAGCATATGGCGCTCATTTCTAGGTGCTAATCCTCCCCCTGGCTTTATTTTCCCTACCCTCATCTTCTCCTGGCTTGATTCCTTTGACTGTTCATTTAATATTGTGTGTGTGTGTGTGTGTGTGTGTGTGTGTGTGTGTGTGTGTGTAGTTTGCATTAGTTTAGTCACTGTAAATATTTGATAACACAGAGCTGGAGCTAGCTAAAATTTAAATGTAATGGTGATTAGAGCCTAGGGAACCTGGGTTCCCACAGAGCTAGCCGTCTTGGCTTGGGGTCCCTTTCCCAGTCAGAAGCTCCAGTTTCTCTGTAGTAAGATCTAGTCTATTTGGCCTTTGCAGCTCTCTTTGTGGGTTCCAGAGGAAGCAGGTTTGGCTGCAGTGGAGGTCTTTAGTGGTTTGAATTGACCAGAGTGTCCCATACGTGACTGGAAGGTGGCTCTGGGATGTAGCTTTCTCCTCAGTAAGGGCAGCTCAGCCCCAGCCAGGAAAGATACTGCTGGTTGGTGTTGTGTCGAGTTGACACAAGCTGAAGTCATGTGGGAAGAGGGAACCATAAGGTTACCCCTTCATGCTGGACTAAAAGCTGTTAGATGAAGTCAGCCCTGTCCTTTCCAAGTTGCTTTTAGTCGTGATCTGTTGTAGCAATAGAAGGCAAGCAGGGCCAGACATGGTGGCTTCTAACTATTGGTTGCAGGGCATCAGCCTCTGTGTGGAGACCAGCGCTGTCTGCCGCTTCAGCTATGTCCCATTCACAGTCCTCAGCAGGGCTGGCAGAGTCGTGGGGAAAGAGGATATTGGTAAAGCAGCAGGCGGAAGGGGGTCCAGCTTTTCCTGCTTGGTAGTGGCTGAGGCTGCTGAGGCTGCGTCCCGGTGTCACAATGTCCCAGCATCCTGGCAGTTGCTAAGCCAGGCAGCTCAAGTGGGAGCTCAGCGAACCAACTGAGAGGCACGGCAGGAGTTTAGGGCTTGGGAGTTAGATGAAGTGGGACCCAAGTGCTGGCCCAAACTGTGTGTGGGTAAATGACATCTCTCTTCAAAATAAAACGTGTGCATCGATTCCTGCCCTGTCATTGTCCCAGCATTGCTGGGAAGAATCCTGTTTACACACACTAAAGAAGGTGAAGCAGCTAGTTCAAGGTCAGAGACATCTGGGTAGCAGAGCCATGGTTTCCCCAGGCAGCTGACCCTACTGTGACCACATAGGAAACAACTTGGGTCTGTTTTGGATGATGATGATGTGTGTATAGTGGTCTGGTAGGGGCTCAGAGACCGTATGAGTCAGGAAGGTTGTGAGAACCTAGAACTTGGTTGGGTAAAAGCCTTGGGATGCTGTCTGTATCTCTGAGCTTTGGTTTTCTGTAAGATGGGATAAAATATAAATTGGACGGGGGAAGCTGGAGCTGAGGATGCAGAGATGCTTGCGTGTTGCCATGAAAATGCCTGTGATGTGTGAGTTACATCCTAAAAGCACACATAGTAGCTGTTAAGTTGGAATGGCCACATCATCTCCAGTATGCAGCATCAGCTTATCAGCTGGGGACAAGAGCCTGAGTTTTTAGCTCCACAAGCAAGCCACATGGGCCTCAGAGTTCTTGTCTGTGAGAGAGATGCAGCCTGCTGCCCTTAGCTGGGTGCACCTACCTGTGGCTGTGTGCACTGCAATCAGAGAGCACCTTGCACCGCCGCCCAAGGCCCACCATCTGCCTACAGGCTGTCTGTCCTGTGGAGGGATGGACAAGGGACAGCTCAGGGTGTTGGCAGTTGTTTAGAGAGCTCTGGGAAGTGACACTAGGCTGTCAGTAAGCCAAAAGGCAAGAACCATTGTCAACTCCTGGGAACCTTGGATATGGTTTCTAGATGGGCTTTTTCTCTAGGCCAGGCTAATCTTGAATTTGTGGCAATCCTTCTGCCTCAGCCTCCTGAGTGCTGTAATTACAGATGTCAGTCTCCTTGCCCACCCACACTTTATAATTTTAAAAGTATTTTATAAACTCTAAAGCGCTTTAGAGGTGCCCTCCACTCCCCCATACTGACAGGAACAAAACCAAAATGCCATACTGAAGCAGAGAGATGAAAGTGAATGCAAGCATGAATGTGGTTATAAAAATACTTTATATGTATTTATGTGGGTTTTGCTAAAGAGAGGAAAGCATAAAACTAAACATTAAAGCACCTGCAATTCTAGTAGTCATATCAGTTAATATATTGGTGAGAATCTTTCTAGTCTATTTTTAAAAATTAAAAACAGCTGGGCGTTGGTGGCGCACACCTTTAATCCCAGCACTCGGGAGGCAGAGGCAGGCGGATCTCTGTGAGTTTGAGGCCGGGCTGGACCAATAGCCTCCAAAACAATACAGAGAAATCCTGTCTCGTAAAAAAAACAAAAAAACAAAACAAAACAAAAAAAAAAACAAAAAACAAAAACAACAACCAGGGCCTTGCCTAGACTGGCCTCAAAATTGTGATCTTCCTGCTTCAGGGTCCTGAGTTCAAACCCCACTCGGAACATTTTGGAAACTATTCTGCACTTTTCTCTTCTCAGTCAGTTTGTTGAGAATATCTTTTGTGTGCCACTTCTGCTGAGCCCAGGCCTGGGGTGACGGTGAGAGGCTCTTGTGAGACAGTCGTGGGGGGAATCTTAAAGATGCTAGGGCTGGTGAGATGGCTCAGTGGGTAAGGGTGCTGGCTGCCTGGTTAGTGTCCTGAGCGCTATCTCCTGAACGCACGTGGTGGGAGGGGCGAACCGACTCTCTCCAAGTTGTCCTCCGATTGTCACATATGCCCTGCTTGTGCAGCTGGGTAACAGCAGCTAAGAAAATGTAACCCAGGTTGCCTTTGCAGGTTAGGAATGAATGCAGGAGAAACAGGTTCAGTGAGGACAGGGCCCCGTGCCAGCCAGTGAGGGCGGGTAATCCAGGAGCAGATCTGAATGGTGGATCCCTTTATTCTTGATGAGATTTGGCTTGTGTCATTCCCTGGTACACACTGACCAGTCTCTATTCGCACAAATGGTGGGTGCCCCGGGAGGGTTAGATCTGAGGGTGGAGCCGGCGTTTTCCTTCGTCATCCCCACCCCCTTCCTGGGTGAGTGGGCGGGACCGGGGAGTCAGATTACCTGGGGTGTGATTCTGTTTTGACTCACTGTGAGTAGAAGTGAGAGGGGGAGATGTTTGCTGGGCTGAAAGAGGAGGGAAGGCTCTGGGTGCTACTCTGCCCCTGCGTTGGAATACACTTTGGGTGGGAGCACAGGGATGGTGAGGGGGTTCGTTGGTTTGTGTGTGGCATCAGAGAAACTGTCCTGCCTGCTTGTTCTCCCTGTGGCTGGGTATGTGGCCATTCCTGTCGCCACCTAGTCTGTCTAGACCTCCCTGCTGCCCTCTAACCCTACTTCCTTCCCTGAGCTTGAGAAGACTGAGTGACAAGCTTCAGGAAGGGGTGGCCCCATCAGGTTTGTTTAGTAAACTTTTGCCCACGTCTAAAATACAGTGGCCAGGGTTAAAGGGTGAAACAAGGTGTGATGGACATTTTGCCAGGGTACCAACAATGTGTTTTGTTTATCTGTTCCCAAGGACATTTAAGCACCCACCTACCCCCCAGTATTGAATGCTATCAGCTTCAGCCCCCTTCCCATCTCTCTCTTTTTTTGGAGTCAGGGTCCCACTATGTAGCCCTGGTTGACCTGAAACTAGCTATGTAGACCAGGCTGGCCTTGAACTCACAGATCTGCCTGCCTCCCTAATGCTTCCAGTAAAGGTGTGCACCACTGTGTCTGACTCTTTTTCTGTTTCTTAATGACTTGAGGAAAAGCTGATCTGCTTTTAGAAATCAACATCTAACCTGGGCACAGTTTTACATGACTTTAATTCCAGCACTCGGGAGGCAGAAGCAGGTAATCTCGGTGAGTTCAAGCCCAGCCTGATCTATATACTGAGTTTCGGGACAGCCAGGGCTACATAGAGAGACCCTGTCTCAAACCAAAGCAAAGCAAAGCAAAGCAAACCAAACCTCTGTGTGTGTGCACAGCAATAGTCCTGGGGGTGGGTGATGTGTGCAGCTAGGGACAGAAAAGGAACCATAAATTTTGCAGGAAAGGTTTGTTTTGGTACTCTGCTACATTTGCTTTGCCTTGCATATTGTTTGAAAGAGGGATTTTTTTTGTGGTTGTTGTTAAAGGAAAAGGAACTGTGTATTTGAGATAAGGAATAAAATAAAGTGAAATAAATAATTGGGTTTTGTGGCTATCAGAGGCACATTATTTCTGAGATCACTGTGTTTCTGCTCTGTTCCAGTATTTATACAGAAATCAGAGACTACAAAGTACGGACATGTCCTGAGATCTTGGTTGAATTTTCATTTATAATAGTGTTCTTTTGCCTTTGTTTCGCTGAGCTGAGAAGGGTTTCAGAAGGGTTCAGCCAGTAGCTCTCCAAAGACAATAAATATTGCTTTGTGGGAAGGTCTCCACCCAGTGCCTTACTTGGTGACCATTAAATGGCAGCCAAATGTCAGCACCCATTATGCAAATGTTGGGGTACAGATTTGAGTCAGTTCCTTAGCTTTCGGTATGACATACTGTGGATTTGGTGATGGTGACAAATGGTGTTGACCTGGCAAGTGGGGATGCTTTTGTTTCTTGCACTTGTGGGGACCTCACTTGTCTATCCATCACTTGGTTAGCATGGCTCCCAGGGCTGGTCGGACCTTGTGTACCTGCTTCCACGAAGCTCTCAGACGTTTGAGTTCCCAGGGCTTGGGGAGTCTTGTGTAAAGCTGGCATCTGGGTGTTTTATAACTGAACTTGGTGCTGTTGGCTGCAGAGCAAGTGCCCACGTTGCAGCTGGTCATGGTTCAGTGCTGGAGGTGGAACATCTGAGCGGGCACTGGCTTCAGAGTCCTCCGAACACTGCACTGCAGATCTTCCCACAATTGCCAGCTTCCAGCTCGGTCGTCCAGAAGCACTACTGAGTTGCATCTTAGCCGCAGCCTCTTCTTCCTGCGTCTCATTGGTGTGGAGGTGTTTGAGCTCAGCAGCTCGGGGACAAGTGAATACAACAGTGACAAGCCAAGGGATCTGGCTAGCTCACCTTAGAATGTCTGACTTTGTTTTGAGTTACACATGCCAGAGGTGGGTGCAGAATGGTTCCCAATGGGGTGGACTGGCTTCCGGTAACATTTTATTTTTTAAAGAACGAGTGAACGTGCTTTTGTTCTGCGATGGTAGAGGAGGCTCGCCACAGCACGGAACTGCTAATAAATGGTTAGGCGTTGTGCCTAGTCCCTTTCTAGAAGCTTTCATGGGGCATCAGATGTAGGAATGAAGCTGAAAATGGGTATGTCTGAAGGACAGCTGCGTCGAGAATAGATGCTAACATTTAGGGCACTGTTTAGGTGAAGTGCACAGCACACTGCACACCCCAGGCAGCTGTCACTTGCAACAGTAAGCTGACAAAGTTCCCGTTTCCTGTAAGCCCAGCACATTCAGCCTCCCGTTGCAATTTCTAGTGTCATCACTTAGTTCTGTTTTCCGTTTTATAATTCTTCACTCTTCAAGTGAAATTCTTGAATAAATTTCATTTATCAAACAGTCTGTGACACTATTCCTGTTTCTGCCTAAAGGCAGCAAGTGTTTGCTCCTGTGAGATGACTTGAGAACCCTGGCCACAGAGCCAGGCTGCTTGAGTTCAGACACCTGCTCTCCTGTCTGTCCCTGTTGACACTGCTTGAGTTTCTTAACCTTTCTGGGCCTCAGTTGCCTACTCTGTAAAATGGGGAGAACAGAATGTCTGCCATCAGATCGATGTGAGAATTGAACATGTCAGACTATGTAACGAGCTAAGAGGAGTTTGGGGCACATGGTAAGTTTTATTCATACTGGTTATATAAGATGATGAGATGCACTGTAGGGCTGTGAGAATAGCACTGGCCTGGCGAGTCTGGAATCTGGCTTTGCCTGTCTTAAGCTGTGTGCCTGCGGCCAGGTCTTTTCCTTTTCCTAGGTTCTGTTTTCATGCCTATAAGATGAAATCTGGCTTGAACAGTACTTTTCTTAGACTCCATAGTAATGGTAAAGATGGGAGACAGTACCAGGACCACGTGACAGAAGCCTCTAGACTTCTGTGCCTGCTATAATTATAAGGTTTATTTCATTTAATGGATTTTGGCTAGAGAGATAAAAGTTTGCACGCACGCACGCACGTGTGTGTGTGTGTATGTCTGTGTGTGTCTGTGTGTCTGTGTGTCTGTGTGTGTGCCTGTGCGTGTGTGTGCCTGTGTGTCTGTGTGTCTGTGTGTGTGCTGTGGTAAAACAAGGGCGTGAAAGGAGTGAGATGACCGGAGGGCCCTGTGTGGAGAAGATACGGGAGGATGTGGGTGTGCCTGCGCCAAGGGGGGACTGGAAGGGATGGGTTGGGTGGGCATTTCTTGGGGAGAGGAATTTGAGGACCTAAAAATCACATGACTTGGCTTACAGCTAAATATAGTGTGGACGAGAGTGGTGGTGGCTGCTAGCAATTTGTCCAAAAGGTTAGGAGGCGATTTTCCTGTTAGAGGGATACAAATACCTCATATCGAGGTCCCAAGTCTTCCATTTGGAGAAGGGGACTAGAGTTTTGGGGGCAGAGAGGCATCCAGAAACACAGGGAGCAAACTGAGGAAGAAAGTCAGCTTGCAGGCATTCTCCCCATGTGAACAGAGCAGTGCTCGCCTGGGCCAGAGCTGAGACGGAGGCTGTGCCAGCAGCTCCTCTTGCTTTCCCTTGCCTTTTCTTTCCTTTTCCATTCTGATAATCACTAGGAATTTCCCCAAACCGGTTGCCCATTCACTCCCTGCCATTACCACACAGAGACGAGGAGCTGACTTGCCAAGTGCAAAACCATTCACAGGCTAAATTTGTGGCTTTGAGTCAGATTGTTTCCTGGGCTTTAGAACTTTGCACTCATTAAAGTGGAATTTGGCTGAGATGGTTCAGTGGTGAAGGCGATTGCCACCAAGCCTGACAACTGAAGTTCGATTCCCAGGACCTACATGGTGGAAGGAGAGAACTGATTCCTGAAAGCTGTCCTCTGACCACCACGTGCTGTGGCGCATGCACCCTTTGCCCTTCAGAAAGTAAATAAGTACAACAAAGTGGAATATGGTATTTCTTACAATTTTTTCAGTTGTGATGAACCTTTTGGTCCCAACAAGAATTTTGATCATTTGTACCCTCCCGGGTCACTTCATATGTCCCAAAGGCTCCCCCGCCGCCTCATGACCCCGACCGAGTGTGTGTGTGTTCACTTCTGTAAGTGCAGGTGTATGCATACCATAGTGTCTTTGTCCAGATCAGAGGACGGCCTCAGGTGTCTGTCCTTGCCTTCCTCCTTGCTTTCTGCAGCTAGCTGACCTGAGAGCTTGGGGTGGGGCGGGGGGAGATGTCTCTACCCTCTAATTTTCCTACAGGAGTGCAAGGATTACAGGCATGTGCTGTGCATGCGCCCCCCGCCTTATGTGGAATTCGAACTCAGGTTGTCAGGTTTGTGTGGCAAGTGCTGTATACCCTGGCTGCCCCAAAGCCCTCTTTCAAAGCCGGGGTGCAGCAGTTCATCCAGCAGGCCTCCCACGCTGCCCTGCCAGGATCCCACTCCTTCCGCACCTTCAGTTCCCGCTTTCTCTGTCTGGGGTTTGCTACTTTGTTCTCCAGTGAGGCTGCTAGCTCACTGCAGACAGGAGCCACAGTTACATATCTTTTCTACCCTGCTCAACCTTTTCTTTAAATGATTGTCAGAGCCGTGGAGTCACAGAGTGGCTGGTGCTAACAGGAGGAAGCACACTGTCCTTGTACCTTGTTCTGGAATGCCATGCCTGCTTCCTGGATTACTAGCTGGAGCGGGTTGAACATTTGGTGGCACAATATGTGTGGAGCGCCAGCTTCACGCGTGAGCTGTGCTGTCACCTCCTGTATTCCACGTGGCATCTAAACCCGGGCGACCTGCAGCTTTCCCAGGTCTGACGGGACCATCTCATTCAGTTGTTTTTTGAGCCCTGCTAGCAAGGTCTGACACACAGTAGGTAACAGGAAGAGCCCACTGTACAGTGCCCTGTGGTCCTGGAAGGGGGGACCAGGATAGATTAGCTTTCCTCTAGGCTCGCTGCCCAGTGCCCTGGAGGAGCCTTCTGATTTCCCTTCGCTGTGCCATCTGGCAGGGCCTGAAGGTATCCAGAAAGAAGCGAGGTGCTGGGCTGTTAGTGCCTGATCTTGTAGGTGGGCCACAGGATGGGGGGGAACACCCAGAACTGGAAGGATCAGGACTTTAGGGGGCTGATAGTCTAAGCTAAGTGTGGCAGGAGTTTGAAAATCTTTTGGAGTGTGGAAGATACCCTTTGAGAGATGCCAAGTGGCTGGTGAATGTTGGTTCTCAGTCTCGAAGATTCTGAGATAATGTGGGGAATGGAGGTTGTTCGCCTGCTCTAAAGGGAACATTTGCCAGTTAACTTCTTTCCAAGTTTTCAGTGTGATGTTTCTTGTTTCAAAAATTGTTGGTCAGTTCAACCATGTGCCTGCTGGCCTCTGAGCAGGGGATGGGGGCTTGTAAGGGCCAGAAGTCATCTGGGAATGAACCCATGCACATGGACAAAGGTGCCCTCCCTCCCTTCCTCCCTCCGTCCCTCCGTCCCTCCGTCCCTCCGTCCCTCCCTCCGTCACTCCCTCCCTCCCTCCCTCCCTCCCTCCCTCCCTCCCTCCCTCCCTCCCTCCCTCCCTCCCTCCCTCCCTCCCTCCGTCCCTCCCAGAGCCAGCCCTCCCTCCATCATAGGGCTGGATTAGATAGGTGCTATTTCACTATCCAGGTGGTCAGATGCCAGTCACCACAGACATATGGTGTACAGAATAGGCAAAGTTGGCACTAGGGTGGCATTGATGGTGAGGACTGAGTTCTTTGCCGACAAGAAAGCTGTCTGAGTTCTACATCCTTCCCCATGCCTCCAGGGCTGCCCCTCATTCTTGCTACAAGCTTGAGTTTCCCTGCCTTGCATCCTAGGACTTCCATGCCGTGTAGGAGGGATATGATGTGAGCGATACTTGGGCTTCACTGTGTGGCCTTGACCTCCTACTCCAGTGTTTTTCCCCCAAGTCCTTCCAGACACCCAACGCTTCAGCTGCCATAGACAAGTGGGTGTTCTGAGACGTGTGCACAGTTTCACCCCTCCCTGATTTTACTCATGCTGCCCCATCTTCCTGGAATACACCCCTTCAGTTTATGGAAATCCTCCCCGTGACGCTGCCTTCAGAAACTTAACACAAAGGCACATTTCCCAGAACCCAGCTGCCCTCCTCACTGTAAATTTGGAACCAGTCATGGCTTTCTCTCAGCTTCCATGGCACTTGCCTTCGTCTGCAGCATAGCACTTATGCCATGGCTCTTCAGAGGCCTGAGGTCTTCCTAGTTGATGAGGTCATCATGGAGGGTTCACATCTGACTCATCACATGGCCCCTCAGGGTTTGTTAACCGTCAGTGAAAACATTTTTTTCTTTTAAGTTAGATGCTTGATGTTGGTAATAGAGAACTGTCTCTCAATAGGATGCTGTGTAAGGTCTACTGAGAAACATTAGCAAGGGATGGTGACCGGAACAGGTGTGAGGAGGAAGGTAGGGCAGATCTGACTTTGCTTCAGCCTGTGGCAACAGCCAACACATTCATCTCTCCTACTGCATGGCTCTTGCCACATCTCTAGTCTTTTTTTTTTTTTTTTCCAAGACAGGGTTCTCTGTGAAACTACCCTGGCTGCCCTGGAGCTCTTTCTGTAGACCCGGCTGACCTCGAACTCCTCCTACCTCTGCCTCCAGAGTGCTGGGATTAAAGGCATGTGCCACCACCGCCCAGCATGAATCTCTGTTCTTAAGGGGAAGGGGTTGAAGCTAAGATTTTAGTCCTGTATTTGCTGAAGGTAGGGACAAAATCAAGCAAACCTCAGTCCACCCTTTACTCAGCCAGAGTGGTTTCCACACATGCACCTCACCCTATGTGTGCACTCACCCTGGTGGTATCCCCATGTTTTCTAAGGCGGTGAGTGGCTGGGGGTGGACTAGGCTTGTGCACCCCCAAGGACAGTGGGAAGAAGCAGTATATTATCACGAGACCCCTGGTCGACAGCCCAGAGAATTGGATTCTAGCATCAGATTGCCTCTTCTAGCCCCTTCTAGTCAGGTGACTTTCAGTGAGACCCTCAGTTCAGGGTTTATTTCCTCAGCTGGCTTGAGTGGTTGCTTGGATCCTTTTGGGCTATGACAACACATGGCTCAGGGTGACGCTGTCATCACTGTAGGCTCGTAAGCTCATGTTAACTCCATTTTCTAGCACACACAGCATGCACCCACCAAATCAAGAGTTTTTGCACGGGGTAGCTAAAGGGCTCCTTTGAAACAAGGTTTCAGGAACATGGTCAGATGTAGGTGAATTTCAGGTTCCCTTGAAATACAGTCAGAAAGAGTTGAGATAGGGTGATATGCCAGGGCAAGAGTGTCCCCAAGAAAGGAAAGGCCACCAGGCAATATGCACAGTGTGGTTCTGAGGCTGATTCAGTCAGGATTTCTGTATTGTTGCTAGTATTGTGGAATTGAACCTTACAAAATAGAACAAAACAGAATAGGTCAGGTTGTTGAGAAATTTGGGACATAGGCTGAGGGTCCATTGTAAGGCATAAGGAAGGTATTTCTTTTATGACCCCTTCCGGGGGTCTTGACTATGAGACTTCAGTGGATCTATTTTTGTAAGTGAGCAAATGTTGGTGGTACTATTTTTATCTTTCTTAGATCTGTTTGAAAGTTTGGCCCAGTTTCTTAAAGTGTGTGTGTGTGTGTGTCTGTGTGTGTGTCTGTGTGTGTGTGTATGTCTGTGTGTGTGTGTGTGTCTGTGTGTGTGTGTGTGTGTGTGTGTGTCTGTGTGTCTGTGTGTACGTGGAGGTCAGAGGACAACTTAAAGGAGTCTGTTTTCTTACCACTTGGTTTTGGGGACTCAGACTCAAGCAGGCAAGGCTTGGCAGCAAGTATCTTTATTTGCTGAGCATCTCAACAGCCCTGTGAGTAAGGAGTTCTGTAGATGCCAGTGGTCATCTGGCCCCCCAAGAGCTGTGAAAAGGCCCAGGCAAAGGTCCTGTTTCCTAGCTGACCTGTAGACTCAAGGACAGTCAGTGTATGACTGAGCTGGGGCTCGGACAGTGAGGAGTAGCCTTAGGGAAGTCTGGAGCCTAGAGGAGTGAGATACCCCAGCTTTCCATGGAAAGGAAAGAAAAAACATGCAGTATAAGCCACCAGTCTCCAAAGCCAGCCTCTTGGCCAATTCTGTTTTACTGATAATGACCTGGGACAAGTTGACTTCCCAACCTTTGCTTCATCTATAAAAATTGGGTGAATTGAGACCTATGCCCTGAGATTGTGGGAACTAAATAGGATTACATACTGCACTTGGCAAGTTTGTAGCTTTTTCTCACAAAACTTGTTTTGAGACAGGGTCTCCCTGTGTAGCCTTGGCTGGCCTTGATAGCACAGATAATTAAAGGTTGCGCTGCCTCACCAGCTTTCACCAAACTTTTTTTTTTTTTTTTTTTTTACCTCTAGCTGCCTGTAGTGAATGAACGAGAAGCTCTGCAGGCGGAAGGAAAGGGTATCCAGTGCTAACAGCTCTTCACAGCTGCCCGGGCGTCTAGATCAGACACCAAGGAAACCTCCTTCCTTTCCTGAGTTACACGCTGCCTTGCCTTATTTGAAGCACAAGGTCCTTGGGGTTCATCCTTCCATTTTGTGCTTCTGATAGTGGCGTGGACCCTGAGCCATGTCTCCCTTACAGTGCAGAAACTGAGTGTGGTTCTGTTCTGTCTCCAGTGTCCCCTTAATTCACTGTCTTCTCCCAGTGTTCAGTCTGAGCCTGTGGACTAGTGTGCCCATTGACTAGTCCATGAAAAGCTAGGAATCTGGACTTTTGTTTTTAGACTAGGAGGTCTCATATGTCCCAGGCTCAGGTGGATTTGCTGTGTAGCTGAGACTGACCTTGAATTTCTGATTTTCCTGCCTTCACCTCCCAGGTGCTGGAATTATGGACCTGCTGGGGGTTGACCCCAAAGCTTCATGTAAGCTAGGCGAACCCTCTACCAGTCCAGCTACATTCCAAGCCTGAAATCTAGTCTTTGAATGTAAAATATCGCAATTGTTTAAAGTGACTTAGATTAGGCTTGTTTTTAATTATGGTGTGAGGGAACTCATTGCAAACCTGATTTAGGTCTGGGGCTACTCATTCTTTGCCTCTGTCTAGTTTCGTAGTGGAGAGGGAAGTTAAGCTATAAACAAGGACTCCAGTGAGTGGAATTGAGCTTAAAGCACAGTTTTTAATTATGAGTGATACTGATTTCATACTGCTTTCTGAGTTCATACACTGATTCTGTGGCACAGGTTGCCTCTTGCGTTGTACCATGACTTTGAATGCTGATGGTGGGCTAGGCCCTCTGCTGGGAGCTGCAGATGGTTTGTGGTTTGTGGTGGACACCACCTGCCTGTCAAACTCTAGACAGCTCCATTCATGGCTGTAGGATGTGGGCTCATCTTCCTGGGCCAGGTGTGTTAATTGTGTACCACGACTTCATTGAATATTGGTCTAGTTACATAAAGAAAGTTATTATTATATAAAGGGAAATACTAAACGATAAAACCAATGCACACGTATAAAATTCAGGGGGCTGGGGATGTGACTCAGTGGCATAGCATTTGTTTATCATGCACGAGAACCTGGGTTTGATTCCCATCAGCACATATACATACACAAAATCAGAATAGACAGAAGGATAGAAGAAGAAAAAGGGGGGAGGGAAATTACTTAGTTTTCTCTCCCATCTCTCCTTCCCAGTTCTTTTAACAAAATCCTTATTCATTGTTTTCTTTAATCTGGATAAAATGATTTATACTGTGCACACACCAATGGTGCTTGTGGAACTTTCTCTTTTGTTTACTTAGGATTTCTTTACTGATCCTTTTGTGGTTGGTGTGGAAGCATGGGGGTCAGATCTGTGACATTTGGGGGACTGCAGGCTCTAATAGGGATCACTGTCCTGTGTTTGAAAAACATCCAAAGTTAGCTGCAAAGAGAAAGAATGAAAGAATAAAGACGAGTTCTACCCAACTCTCCCAACTCATAGTGAGATCAGAGTGGCGGGGCGGGGTGGGGGGTGGGGCGGACGGACAGACAGATGACGACAGGGTCTTGGTTCCATGTTGTTTGGGGCCAGTGATAGAGGTGAGACTGTAGGAGGCCCTGGACATTCAAATGTAAAGCAGATTAATTTTCAGGAATGTTGGGTTTTTATCTGGACAGATGTTTTGCTCTTTATAGAGTTGTTTGGAAGGAAGAGAAGGGGGCAGGGTTTTGCTCATGGTTTAGTTTTGCTTTGGCCATAGGTGGGGTTAGCTTTAGCTGACTTTAACAACAAGTCTGATTAATAGTAATTTAATAGACTTGAGTGATGGAAACTTACTTCTCTCTCATATACCACTATCATGGGAGCAGCAGCTCAGTACCCTCAGAGGGCCAAGGCCATCATCTTCCACCTTGACCCACATGACTGTCACCTTTCAGTCTGGACTGGCGCCTGAACTCCAGCTGTCGTGTCTGAGTGTTGGCAGGAGGCCAGGGAGATGTCCCTGCTGCAACCTTCCTGGAAGTCCCATGGAACACTTCTGCTTTTGTCTCTGGTTCTCCCATAGTCACATGCACACAGCTGGCAGCAAGGGAGGGTGGGAATACAGCCTTAGTCTGCAGTGGGATGTCTGACTTCAAACTCAAACCTCCTGTCTGTGGAGAGGAAGAAAAGAGTTTCTGTGGGCCAACAAGCTGTGTTTGCCAAGTTCGGCAGCAGGCATTAGGACTTGGATGCTGAAGTCCTTTCCCCTCTTCTGCTTGTTTCTAGCCTCTGAAACCACCATGTTCTGTGTGGTGATCATGACCTATTAGTTCCTTTTACTGACTTTGTGTATGGGATGGGGATGAAGAGCACCTAGAGTAGGAGAGCCAAAGACCAACTAACACATAGTGAATTGTATGGAGTTGAGATGAGCCGGTGGCCTGGGTGCCGGAAGATCTGGGTCAAGCTGGGGTCTTTACTGTGACCTGGTGAAGTCTCTTACTTCTTGGAGCTTTGTCAATAAGACATGGCATAAGACCACCTCTTAGGCTGCTGTGGCTCCACTAGCTCAGTGCTGTGGAAGGCCCTGGTGGGACATTTTGTCCAGATCATGGGTACTCTACTATGCCAAAGTGCTTCCAACAGGTCTGTCTGTAAAACACTCTGTGACATGGGATCTCCACCTGTGGGGTTGGGATTGCATGATTAGGTGAAGAGCTTAGATGGAACGGCCTCTGGAAGTTGGCTCAGTACCCAGGTTCAGAATCCTGAATTCTTCGGTTTTTGAAAAATAAAAGATTTATTTTTATTTATTTTTTAAAATTATGTGTATGTGTGTATCTGTGTTTGTGTGTGTGCACATCAGTGCAGTACCCATGGAGGCTAACAGGAGATAGGCCCCCTGGAGCTGGAGTTGCAGGTGGTTGTGAGCTGTCCAACGTGGGTATTAGGAAAGAACTTGGGTCCTCTCTCTGCAAAAGCAGTACTGGCTCCTAATCACCAAGTCATCTCTCCAGCACTCCAGTTCTGCTTCTTATCAGATATACAGACGGCTTTATCCCAGAGGGAACAAAGCCCTGGAAATACATACCGTTTTGCTTTGCTGGTTGTATTTTAGAGTGGTTATCTTTCAATGGTTAATGAGTAGTTCGTAAATATTCTGACATATGAGACAAGATATCTTAGTATAATGTAGTCTGCTTTGAACTTATAATTCTCCTTTCTCAGCCTCTTTGGTGCTGGAATTACAGACATGTCCTAATATTTTCAGTATTATTTGACTTATCCACAGTCCCCTCTACTACCCCATTGGTACCAAACACCATATCAAAGACAGGGTCCCTGTCAGAAGGTGGTCCTGAGGATGAATTAAGGGGGATAGAGACAGCTACTGGCTTGATGCTCAGTACTTTGTTGGGGTTCAGTGACAGCTGGCAAGATTCAGCCCCTAGTGTCTTTCCCAACCTGCATCAGGATGTCTTTCAGTCTGGTGTCTTTTTAAGAACTTTTTTCAGTTCTGGGATTTGAACCCAAGGCTTATGCATGGTAGGCAAGTACTCTACCACTGAGCTAAACCCTGGTCCTTGACTTCCCATTCATCACCACTGGATTTTGGTTTACCATTGATTTAAAACACCAATAGATAAAACATAAGTAGGAAAAGGAGCTGAGGGAAGCCCAACCTTACGTGTGATTACTGAGTAGCTACAGGTGTTCCCTAAGCCAACATTTAGACTTAATCATTTCAGAAAAGAGAGATTCTGTCTCCACAAGGTAGAGGGAGAGAACCAATGCCTGATACTGCTCCTCTGAGCTTCACACATGTACATACATGCAAACATATCATTGTTAGCGTTGAATGGCCATAAATGGGGGGGGGCTTCATTTTGTTCTGTTGTCTATTTATCTGTCAGCGCCGTACTGTCTCGATTATAGTAGCTTTATAATAGGTCATAAAAATCAGTGGAAAGTCCTTAATTCTTTCTGTTAGGCTCCAGATCCCACATGATTTCTTTGATCCTCTCTTTTTCTACTCGGGCCTGAAAAAGTTAACCAACTAACTGATTCATTCAGCATATACGATTTATTTCACACTAACTATGTTATGCACTGTATTGTGTTGGGGATATTGAAAACTCAAATAGACCAACTTCCACCTCTCATAGGGCTTACCTTTGATGGGGAAGATAGATAAATATATTAATGAAAGCCTAATGTTGGATGGGCTTTACGACTATGAAGAAAAGTGAAATAGAATAAAGGAATGCAGCATGAAGAGGGTGAAGAGGTACCATTTTTATATGTTGTTAGCAAGGATGTTGTTGCTGAGGACACATAAGCAGCAGCAGCAGCAGGTGGGAGGGGCCGAGGCAAGGCCAGTTGACTTGTTTGTGGAATAGTGAACAGCAGGTTGGAGGGATGCTGAGTGGGTTGAGAGAGGATACTTTGGACTTTCGAGTTCTGGATGCCTGTTGGTTATCCTCATCGAATTGCTACTCAGCCTGTTGGAGCATGAGCCTGGAGTTCAGGGAGGACCTTGAGGCTGGAATTGTAAACTTGAGAGTGCTAACTGTGTGGAACCATAGGATGGGACAAGGTGACCATATCAGAGAGGTGGTAGTGGCCACATGGTGTCCAGACTGCCAGTATTCCTGGGTTATAGCCAGTTATCTGCATCACTGCCTTGGACCTGAATCTGGGCAGAGTGACCAATGATTAGTAATGGAGTCTTTCCAGCATGGTTATGAGTCTGTGCTAGAGATGTGGCCCCATTGCTGTGGGGGTGGTAGTGTGGCCTTTCAAAGGAGGGAGAGGAGGAATGGTTTGGATCAGCAATAGGGAAGGTGACACCTATTCTACATCTCTGTAGACCAGACAGCAGCGTTTGACTGTGGTAGCAGCTTAGTGTGGTACAGATGCTCTGCCTGCTGGCTGCCTTCTCTTCTAAGCACACTGGGGGATGTAGAGCAGAAACTTGTGCTGACTGTAACTTTGAACCCCAGGATGCTCATGCAGAGTGGAGCTCTTCTCCCCTGATGGAAAGTAACCTGTGAAGTTGGCCTACATTGAAATCTCCCTTTTCATGCCTGTCCCATGTTGGTGTGGATGTTGGCCCTAGCCATCCTAGGATGGCCTTTGAGGAGGGTGCACTCTGTCCAGAAAGAAGAACTTGGCTGCATAGGCAGAGGCTGGAGCAGAAAAAGAACAAATGACAATTCATTCAGTGCTTTCCATTAACTGAGCTGTTTCCCCCTTTGGCCTTTAGGGGAAGTCTGTAAGAAAGCAGGGTGCTTAGGCCTTCCTCACAATTTAGGCCTTGATTTCACATCACCTTAATTCTGTTTTTCTTAAGTCTTACTTAAAGATGAAATGACACAGTGACTATGAACGCTAATGGAGGCATTAGTGGCTATTGCTACAGTTGCATTAAAGACACTGTTGTTCCCAGATTCCCTGCTGATTCTTTTTTTTTTTTTTTTTTTTTTTGAGACAAGGTTTCTCTGTGTAGCCCTGGCTGTCCTGGAACTCCCTTGTAGAACAGACTGGCCTCAAACTCACAGAGATCTTCCTGCCTCTGCCTCCCAAGGGATTCGTCTTATTTTTATTTATATAACAAATATTAGAACAGTACCTGGCACATGATTATGTACACTTCTGTGCAAAACATGTGCGCGCGCGCACACACACACACACACACACACACACACGCGCGCGCACATGCATGCACACACAGAGCGTAGCTGCTTTGTGCATATTAACTCGTTTCATCTCCACAGTGGCTCTGGGCAGTTTACAGACAAGGAGTCAGGGGCAGGAAGAAATATTATAAATCATTCAATTAGCAAGAGACAGAATGAGAGCTTGAACTGGGGAGCCTGACTTTGGGCCTACTCTCTTCTGCATTATATTCTGACGCCTGCTAGCTTCTTTACTAAAGAATAACGGCATGGGCCTGGGGATGCGGCAGTTGGTAGCAGTTTGCCTAGCAGTCACAAAACCCTTGGGTTCAATCCCTAGCAATGCTGGAAGGGGCCATGGTGGTGTATGTCTGTAATCCCAGCACTTGGTAGGTAGAGGCAGGAGGATCAGAAGTTCAAGGTCACCCTGGCTATGTAGAAAACTAGAAAACTTAAAGCCAACTGAGACCCTGTCTTTAAAAAGAATGAGAGGGACCATAATAGTAGTTGTTTTTTATATGCTGTGCAGTGTGTTGTATATTTTAGATGCATGAGCAATACCTGCATCCCTGCAAAGGCTTTAGAAGCAGAGCCATTAGGTTCTTTGTTCTGAGTCCAGAGCTAGTGGGTGGAGGTGGGACTCAATCCTGACCTGCCTATTTTCTGAGCCCTGAAGAGCTGTTACATTTCCCTGGTAATGTGTCTGTCACCGGATACTTCCTTTTCTGACCCACCCCATGGCCCACAGCTCCCAGTAGAGCCATAGAGGAATAGTGACCACATTTCTCAGGCCTGACATGAGTCACCCAGGCGGCCCTCAAAGCCAGAGGCTTTGCTTGGAAAGCTCTCTATGTCCTAGAGCCCCTCCACACCCCTCATTCTGTTTTGTGCCCGAGGTTTCCCTATAGCATTGCGGATGTCCTCTTTCTGCACAGGGGTCAGGCAGATGGATACACCAAGTGCCAGTGTTCAGTCGCTGACCAGCATCAGGGCACTTGGGTTTCCTGTGAAGTGCCTGGGTGGTGTGAGCCCTCAGCAAGGGTGGGGACCATCTGTGTGCTCCTGTAAAGGAAATTGTGTTTTTTTCCCTCTTTTTTCTTTCTTCTTCCCCTTTTTTTTTAAGTTTATGGGAAAGGGAGCCTTGTGTCTCAATTGAGTCTTTGTGGCGTTGTATTACAGAGAGTCACAGAAAATGTTCTATGTAAATGACTATGTGCCCTGATTAGGGCCTCAATAGACACCATTGTGTCATATTGCTATTATTGGCGATGGCAGGATACTAAATGATATTCTCATCAGGCTGAAAAACTTCAGTGTTAGCAGTGAGACTCGGGGTTAATTGTACTGCTCTGAATTGCAGTGCAGAATTAAGTTTTAGAGAGAAGCCTATTGCTCTTGCCGCACCCCCCGTTTCTTCAGGGTTGTCACTGGGGAGTTTGATCAGAATATTTTTTGACCCATCTTCTAAATTTGTACTGTTGGCATTTTGCTCTCTTATGACTTACTACCCTTTTTAGTGCTGGGAAACACAGGACCAATTTATAGGACAGTTGGAGACGCGATCTGTTTAATAGTGCATTCTTCTCAGTCAATAGCAGCATAAAAAATAGCTCTGAGATTGAAGTCTTGGGGGAGTACTTGGTTCTCTAGAGGGGCATCTTTAATTTAGCTCTTCTCTCTCCTGCCTTTGAGTTATTGGCTCCTCTGATCCCGATTCACCTCTTTGAAGAAGTGACACACTGACCTACATCGTGGCTGGAACAGATGGAAGAGCCTGTCTCTGCTGTGCCTGCCTCAGCATTCCTAGCGCACAACCTTCCAGGGAGCTAGACTAGGGCCCAGACGATGCTCTCGCTGTCGCCCACTGACTTCTTTGTTTTAATCGTAGAGTTTTGCTCTTTGAGGCAATCCTGGTGATAAATGTGGTACTTCCCTTTCTCTCCTATGTATATATATATTTTTTATAAATTTCATCTTGCCAGTGTCACATCTATCTCTTCCCTTTAATA
The DNA here is from genome assembly GCF_017639785.1 of Mesocricetus auratus. Taxonomy (NCBI): domain Eukaryota; kingdom Metazoa; phylum Chordata; class Mammalia; order Rodentia; family Cricetidae; genus Mesocricetus; species Mesocricetus auratus. Next base: position 58,290,643 of record NW_024429189.1, on the reverse strand, counting down.
TCACCCAAATTTTAAATATATTTATCATCATGAAATCCTCCTGTGAAACAGTTTCCTTGAATGGAAGCGTTGTAGTTCCTATGCATCACTACTTAACAATTCACCTGTGGGATTTTCCCCCTTTGCTATTGCAAATTGCAATGTATTGACAATTGTAGAGGTCACAGGACAACCTTGAGTGTTGGGCCTTCCCTTCTGCCTTGTTTGAGACAGAGTCTCTTGTTCACCACTGTGTGCCAGGCAAGGTGGCCTGGGAGCTTCTGGAGATTTTCTTGCCTCTGCCTCCCTCTTTGCCGAGGAGTGCTGGGGTTATAGACACAGCTGACCTGTCAGCTTTCTGTGGGTTCTGGGAGTCAGAACTCAGGTCCTCATGTTTGTATAACAAGGTATTCACCCGTTCCCAGAGCCCCCCCTCCAGCCTGCAGTTGAGGATTTAACCCAATAGCCTTTGAATCCAGTGCTATCTCTAGTGGTGTTGTCTCTCCTGTTGGAGTTTCAGAATCTTCCTAGCAAAACTGGGTCTGTATTGCTCTTCATGAGTGAGCGCATCTTACTTGGGAGATTTAGGGTGGGCTGCCCCAGAAGTCCTCTCTTTTTCTACTTTCCATGGCTGATTGTTCTCAGGGATGGGCTTGGGTGAGACTATTCCTCACTTCACAGGAGGACAGATTGTCTTACATAGGACACTCCAAGCATCCCATGTTAAAGGATTACCACATTATTTGGAAAAAAAAATTACATCTAAGAGCAAAATATAGTTGGAAGGCAGTCTCAATGTAACCTGCATGGTTTAGAACTCTTACAGGGGTCTCAGCATTACTGTTGGGACATACTAGTTACCAGTTACGGTCAGTCAAATGACATTTTCCGTATTGATAATATGTAAAATAGCCCTTCCTTCTCCCTCCTCCCCTCTTTCCCTCCCTTTATTTTTTCCAGGGATGGAACTCAGGACCTCAGATATGCTAGGCAAACACTATCACCAAGTTACCTCCAGCTCATAGGCTTCTATTACACTGTCTTGATAGCTGCGGTGGTCTTTTTATAAATTGCATTATCTTAGAACCAGGAGACAGTACAAAGGAGGTTTTGGACTCTGGTCAGGTGAACTGGGAAAAGAGAGAGTTTGGATTTACGTGAAGGCTGAGTAGGAAATGTCTGTTGAATCAATAGAGATCCCAAAAATCCATAAGTCAGGATTTATTGATTTCCAAGGCATTTGGCAGCACAGAGAGATGTGACAGTTAGGAACACTGAGTTTGTGGAAGCCAGTGGGTGATGTAGAACACTGGCAGATACCCAGTGGCTTAAGCAGCATGTGAAATGTGGTGGAACAAAGAATGGACGTTCTCATATGTGGCTTGGGTGGCCTCATCCCTGCTTCCACAGGGCTTCCTTCCCGTCTTTCCCAAGGCTCATTTCAGATCATCTTTCTGTGCTTCTTAGGCATAAACCCTCCACACAGTTCGACATCTCAGCCTCCGGTACCCTAGCAGCTGCTCTCTGTGCCTGGCGTGTGGAACCCTTTTCTGTATGTCCTGTCATGCCATTTTGACTTCATCCCTCAGTGGAGGCTGCTGTGCTGCCTTGCCCCTAGGAAGTTTGTAGTGAATTCTGTTCATCATGCCCAATGTGGCACCCCTTCCAGTGGCAGGAGGGCTCAGCAGCAGTGTAGACAGTAGAGATGTCAGTTTCTATGCAGGCAGCTTTTCATCTATTCAGTTCTCTCGGAAGGACAGTCTTTTCATTTATTAAGTGACTCATAATAACCTTGAGTTTTGAGCACTTACACTAATTGCTTTTTGCAAACTTTTTTGTAAGTATATTTTTAATCTTTTTTTATTTAAAAACAATCATTTCTCATTTTATGTACCAATACCAGTTCCCATTCCCTCCTCCTGCTACCCTCACCTTTCCCCCATCCCACCCCCCCCATTCACTCCTCAGAGAGGGTAAGGCTTCCCATGGGGAGTCAACAAAGTCTGTCACATCACTTTGAGGCAGGACCAAGGCCCTCCCCCCTGTATCTAGGCTGAGGAAGGTATCCCTCCAAAGAGAATGGGCTCCAAAAAGCCAGTTCAAGCACTAGGGATAAATCCTGGTCCGCTGCCAGTGGTCCCACAGACTGCCCAAGGCACAACTGTCACCCACATTCAGATGGCCTAGTTTGGTCCTATGCAGGCTCCCCCGATGTCCAGAGTCAGTGAGCTCCCAGTAGCTCAGGTAATCCCCGATGTCCAGAGTCAGTGAGCTCCCAGTAGCTCAGGTAATCCTACATCTACCAGGGAGCTGGGTTTTGTTATTTAGGCACGATGACCCTTTGGCCCAGAAAAGCAAGTGCTCTACCATTGGGTTACTCCTCTAGTACTCTTTATTTTTATTTTTAAACTCCTGAGAAATATGCTGGTGTAATGGTAGTGGCTAAGGGTTCCGTCCAGTTGTGCCGAGTTGCGAGTCTCAGACTGTTTCTTTGGAAGACAAGCTACTGTTCCATGTTACTCATCAGAGTTCACACATGATAACAGGCTTTGCTAAGCAACAGCATCAGGAACTCCATGCAAGACCCTCATACTACTGTGTGCTTGTACACATATGCACATGTGTCTGGCAACTTTTAGACCATTATGAAGAGCAAGAACAATAACAACAACAACAGCAATAAAACCAAAAAATAAAACAACAAAAAAATGTTCCCCAGAATCAAAATTCAGATAATTTGCTATCCACACAGATTTGACCATTATTTCGTATGTTTTTGCTTGTTTTCAGCCTCCACAAATATGTGTTTTTCATTCTGTTACTACTAGGCGAAAAGGGAGAAAGAGATGTTTCTAAAACACAGTATCTGATGGTCTCATCCCACCACCGAACATCCTCTCGGGTCCCCTGTTGCCCTAACAGTGATGGGCCTGCTGGCCTCTTCTTTCTCCGTTTGCCCCAGTCATGATGAGCTCCGTGTTGCTCCATGCAAGTGTGGGCTTCTCTTTTCTAGGCCTTCTGGGCTTCAGGTAGATGCTACTTCTTGCCAGACTTTACTTTCTCTGGGCAAGGCCCCCCACTTGGCATCTCTGGGAGTTCAGGCAGGTCAGATCTGTCCTGGGTCTGTCACTCCTGTGCGTTGTGCAGCTGGCTATGCTGTGTTCTGTGTCTCTGCCTCCCAGCTAGACTGCTCACCTCTGGAAGGCAGGCATGTTGTCTCCTTCATTTCTGTGTCTGCCCAGTGTCTTTCACACAGTGAGAGCTCAGTGAAGGATTCGTGTGAAAACAGAGTTTCTCTCCGGTTTGTGTAGTAACTACCACTTACTGAATGACTATTGTATGCATTATGTAGTTTATCATTAGTCCCCGTGACATGCCTACATGCAGAGTGGTATTACTAGTTATGTCACGAAGATGAAAAGCTCAGCGCTCTCTCTCTATTTGAGTGAAAATCTGCTCCACATGCACAGACTCATGTGTATGCACACTCACTCTGGAGAGAGAGAGTTTGGATTTACGTGAAGGCTGAGTAGGAAATGTCTGTTGAATCAATAGAGATCACATAAATCCATAAGTCAGGATTTATTGAATGCTGTCAGGGTTTGACATCCTTCTTAGACTGAGTTCCCTTTTTGTGAGAGATGGATGGGAGCATTGTGATGATGGGAATTATGTTCTAAGGGATCTCTTCAGTGTCTTCTTGGTCATATGAGTTTTATTTGCCCAGGAGGACATGACTGAGGCTCTGAATAGTCAATGAAAACATCCCTCTTATGTTTCTCTCATGAATAGGACACTCTGTGTTCTGAATTGCTGCTCACCAGGGCTAGCACATGATGTCTTAACACTGAACCAGTAGGTTTTCACATTTTGGGGTGATCGAGGTGAAGATTTGTGAAGAGCAGTTTTTTTTCTTCTCCTTTTTTTAATATTGAAGAACAGGATCTCACCATGTAGCCCTGACTGTCTTAGAACTCACTATGTAGACTACTGTGTTGGCTTAGAATTCACAGAGATCTTCTTCCCCCTGTAAGATTAAATGTGTGTGTTACTATGACCAGATAAGGACCTTAACAAATTTAGTAGAAATTAATGTGTAAAGCCAGTGGTATGTCCTGGAGAGGCATGAGATATTCCATGCTACGGGATAGAAGTTGAGAGCCCTGGTTACTGGAGACATTTGCAAGAATAAATCAGTAGCCCTGGTGTGTGTGTGTGTGTGTGTGTGTGTGTGTGTGTGTGTGTGTAAAGAATAAAAGAGGGAGGAATGGAAGGAGAGGGGCAAGAGAAAAGAGGAAAGGGAGGGAGAGATGGGGAGAGGGGAAGGCTGGATGTGTTCAGAATAGAACAGGGCTCCCTAAAATGTAAGATTTATGTTTAATACTTGTTTTGACCCATGGAATCAGGCACACCTTTGATTTGTTATCCTGTATAGAAAATCTTCTAAAAGTATAAATGCAGTTGTTGGACTTTCTTAGGAGAAAGAGCACACTCCCATAGAGTGGACATTAACCTACCAGGCCTGGGAACTGGTCCATGCATGAACAGTGGTATTCACAGCCTTTGATTATCTTCTTAAGCAGGACTTTTTCTTTTGGCCCCATATTTAGCAATGAGGTCACATTTAGTTAGATCTTGTTTTTTTCCAAGAGAACAGGGCCACACCTCTCAGGCCGGAAAGACATAGAAAGAGGCCTGTGGAGACTATCGTCTCTTGACTTGAGGGTAGAAGGAGCTGGGAGTCAACTAGCGCAGTCAAAAGCAGCCGGTTATGTCTTTAGAAAAAACTCTGTTCAGTTAAGTAGAACAAGTGCCACCTGTATGAGATGGTGGGCGTTCCAAGCAGAATAGGGAAGGAAATGGTTGAAGTTTTATTTTACCCTTTCTTGAGTTGTTCAACCCTTCTGTACCCCATCAATAGGAAGAGTTCAAGACTGGCAGGCAAAGTCTGATGAGACAGGTCATGGGATCCTTGGGGACAAAGGTGGGAGTTCTTGGAGGGGTTTAGCTATAGTGGGCTGATGACTTCTACTCATTAAGTCTTGGCGTCATACCTGATCCTGTGTCATCCTATGGGTGTAGGGTAAGGACCTGGGAGTCTAGGAGTGTGAGCAACTCTGCCAGTATCTTTCCATTTTTGAGTGGCTCTGAAGTCCATCCTGACTGGCTGGATGGTAGCAGAAAACCTTGATGTCTTGAGAAGGACCACTGTTCTCTGACGAGAGGTGCAAACTTTCACCAGTGTTTTCACATTGGGAAGTTCCAGTCCTAGGTGGTTAGCTTGCTCCGAGTGTTTCTGTAGCACTAGATATGTTTCTTCTTCCCACTTCTTAAGGGAAGTGTGACACAGGGTTGTAGAGTTTTGCTTTAGTCCTCACAACCTTCCCTGAGACAGTGAGGTATACTTTGGCCTTTTCACTTGTGTTTATTTCAAGACTGATTCCCCCCCCACTCCCCTCCCTGTGGGTTCAAATTAGTTCTTTGCCCAGCTGGATGTAGGGTTGACTGCCTCAGTGGGTCCCACTTGGAAGGTGGGAGGTGTGTCCTCCAGTGAGGGCCACTGTACAGTTGGGCAGATTCACAGCTGCTTTAAGGTCAGATTTGCTGGGTGGTGAAGGCCCAAGGGGAATCACAGTGTCTGGGTCCAAGCTGCAACCCTGGGGTTGTAGCCCATCTCCAGTGCTGCTTGGCTTCCTATGAAGGTGGACAGAATTTCTTTGGGGTCCATCTCACCTGCTTGCCTGAGTCACTCCCTCCCAGGGACATACCTGCAAGCCAATTAGCCCCGTTGGCATGTCCATCAAGTTCTTTCCCTGCACAAATGATAGGACTTAGTCTTAGGGAATGGCGCTTTGTCTTGAGGGTTAGCCTGGATTTTGACTGTATGTCTGGTACAGAGTGACTGTTTTTGATCTGGAAGGGAGTCCTCAGAGTCTATTTTGCCATCCAGGGAAAAGAGATTCCAGAGAGGCTTTGGATGCTGTGCTCTTGGCAGGTCTGACTTTGAACTTCCTTCGTCACTGAAGGGCCTTCTCTGCCCAGAAGGTGGCCTTGCACCAGGAACTGGACTGTGCAGTGACCAGTGCATCTTCTGAGATGTAAGGCTTCCTAGTTCCTGCTGCATGGAGCCTGATGTCAAGCTGCCCTTTACTATCTCCTGGTCCAAGTGAAAATCCGGGGCTGCCTGCTCGAAATGATCACAGCTCTTAGGGATTTTTCTTATGAAGATTGAGTCTGTTCCCTTTTCCTTTTCTCCCCTCCTCTCTGCTCTCCTGCCTGATGGGGAAGGAGGGGACATGTTGGAGCATCTGAGTTGGGTGGCTGTGTTCTTTGAGTGTGGAACCCCTCTTTATCCTCATCAGCTCCTTTTTGCAGACCTGCTCTGCTGCCTCCTGCAGGGGTGAGGTAGCAGCTACCTGACTACCTGGCAATGAGTATGAGTCTCCATTTGTTTTTGCGAGTGGAGGAGATCAACGTGCAGATGATGTTCATGTCAACTATGACCATTTCCAGTTTTCTTGTTTGTGATCTCACTTGAGTTCTGCTCGATGGATGGCATGGCTCATCCATCAGCTCATTTAAGCCTCATGCTAAGAGAGCTGAGTAATGTTTCTGTCTTACCGTTGGGGAAATGGATAATAGAGCTCCTTGTTCCAAGGGTCGCTTTCATTCGTGTATACATTCCACCAGGAATTATTGAGTGTCTACTGTGTGCTGAGCTCGGCTTCAGTTTGGCCTTGGTGGACAAGAGTGACAAGCTCCCTGCTCTCAAAGTGCTGAGAATCTGTGGATGAGGGTTTCCTTTGTGAACTCTCGAGCACTCGTTGGTTTAAAGTTGTACCTGGCCTGGTGGTGAAGCCTGTAATCCCAGCTGCTCAGGATGCTGAGGCAGGAGGATAGAAGACAGAGCAAATTCAAGACCAGCCTAGGCACTTTGTCATGACCCTGTCTCAAAATAGAAAGGAAAAAAAGGGACTGGGGTGGCACTGGCACAGTAGTTCAATTGGTGAAGTGCTTGCTTCCAAGTATAAAGATAGGAATCAGGATCCTCAGCAACTGCCTACAGAGCCAGACATGGTGTGTGTGTCTCTAACCCCAGTGCTGAGGGGGACACAGGCAGATTCCTGGAGCTTGCTGTCCAGCCCCAGGTTCAGTGAGAGACCCTGTCTCAAACATTAAGTGGAGGACAGTCTGGAGAAATGGCTTCATGATTAAGAGCACTTGCTACTCTTACAGAGGGCCGGTATCAGTTCTCAGCATGCACATGGCAGCTGACAGTCACCTGTCACTCCAACTCTAGAGGTTCTAACGCCCTCTTCTGGCCTCTGTAAGCACTGTACATATATGGTGGTCATATATAGTGGCCATCAAAACATACACATTAAAAAAAATCTTTAAAAAAAGGTAGGGAGTGACTGAGGCAGATGCAGAACTCTGGCACACATGCGCAGGCATGCAGGGCATGAACACACACACACACACACACACACACACACACACACACACACACACACGAAGGAAATAAACAAACAAACAAACAAACAAATAAATTGGGGCTGTGGTAGGTGGTAACCCTCAGTAGTAGAGTGTTTGCCTAGCATGTGTGATGCACTAGGCTTAATTTGCAGCACCCCAAACACAACTAACTGTTTGACTTTGCTAACAAGGCAAGGGGAAGCCCTATGTCTGAGCTTGTAATTAAGACTCAGAAGAGTCTGGGTTGTCTGTGGTCTGAGGTGGGAGGTAGGGTTGGGAATCTATCTCTAATGAAGTGCATTTGGCCGTCTTCCATGTGCATTCCAGTTTGGGGTCGGTATAAAAGTTTACTAAAATTGCAGGGAAAAATACCTGGAATGAAAAACAAAACCTCAAGTAATCAATAAGCAAAAGCCAAGTAAGGTAGTACATAGTGGCCTGATGCATGCCCATCCTGTCAAAAACAACAATGGCCCTCCCTGCAAAAAAACAAAACCAAAACAAAAAACACAACCCACCCAAAACACTTTAAAAAGTTATTAAATTGGACGTGGTTGTACATAACTATAATCCTAGCACTCAGGATTCTGAGATGCAGGGATCTTTAATTGAAGGCCAGCCTGGGCTACATAGTGAATTTTTTTTAACATAGTGAAATTCTGAGTGTTGGTGACATAGCTCAGTGGTAGAGTGCTTGGCTTGGGTTTGACTTCCAGCACTGCTCCTCCCCCCATACATATAAAGAGACAAGATTTTAAAAATAGACTTCTCACATGTGCTGCCATCATTAACTTGTATTAATTTTTGAATACTGATCAAACTTGTAGAAAATGGAAGTGTGGAAATTCCTCCCAGTGCATGTGAGCGTGATCGCGACCTGGAGGGTGACTTTCGGAAACAGACTTTCCATTGTGCAGGCAGTCTTCACTTCTTGTGGGGCTTTTGTGGGGTCCCGAGCTTTCTGGGTTGGTTACTGCCAGTTTGGTGGGGTTCTAGTTGTTAGTGGCTTTCTTGGGGAGGCTGTGGACTTCGGGAGCATCTGGGGGGCGTGTTTGCGGCCCCTGAGCACTATTCTCCTCTGTTGTTCATGTAACTCAGCAGACATGTTGAAGGGGTGTGTCTCACCTTGAGTCTTCACCAGCTGAGCCAGTGTGTTTCGAGTTTGTGTGGCGTTTGGGCTTGGTGATTCATGTGAGTGCCCAGACTTATTCTAATCCTCCTGCCTCCACTTCTTAACCTCATGTTTCTTCAATTATAAAATAAAACTAACAAAAATACGTGTGTTGGGGCAAGAGACATGGCTCAGTTGGTAATAGAACTTGCTCTCCAAGCATGAGGACCTGAGGTTGAATCCCCAGGACCCATGTTTGTACCTGTAAATCTAGCACTGGGGGGCAGGCACAGGTTGATCCTGAGAACTCACTAGCCAGCCAGCACTGCCAAAATGGTAAGCTTCCCATTTACTCAGAGATCCTGTCTCAAGGCAAAAAGGCAGAGGGAGACAGAGGATCCCTGATGTCCTGCTCCTTCTGCACACACATGAATGCAAGTGTCTGCACATTCACACAGCATTAGTTTTATCTCAAAATAAGACAAAAACAAACAAAAAAACTTAAAACAATAACAACTCTCATCCTCCCACCCCCCAAACCTAGTAAAGTCAATCATTGTCTGGATAATGGTAGAGGTCCCCCATTTTCCCAACAAGCATTCATGGCTTGGAGTAAACTTTCATTAGTGTTCAGAGTCAGGAGTTTTATTTCAGAGCCTGCCATTTTGGCAGGGCTCAAGCCAGCTGTTTGCTCTGGGTAATGCTTCATTGGAGCAGTGTTTTATTCATGGCAGGCAGGATGCTAGCCTAGTGGATTCCAGAGGCACCCCTTTTCTTTCTTTCTTTTTCTAGACAGGGTTTCTCTATATTGTTTTGGAGGCTGGCCTCGAACTCACAGAGATCCACCTGCCTCTGCTTCCCAAGTGCTGGGATTAAAGGTGTCGCCACCAACACCCAGCTCAGAGGCACCCCTTTTCTATCCTGCTCAACCTGAGTGTTTGTAGACATTTCCAGATATCCCCAGTAGGGCAAAATCTCACTCAGTTGAGCACCACTGAGTCATGGCAGCCATGTCAAATCCTACACTGGGATATACAGTGAATGGAGATAGGCCAAGTACATTTGACATGGAGACTGGCTTAAGAAATCTGGAAGACCCGGTAGCTTTAATTATAGAGCACTGTGGAGAAGGCAGCTTGTCATGGACCTTTTGGGAGGATGACCTTTCATAATGAAAATTAAATTGCAGCAGAGTCTGCCTTTTGGAGGCCTCATCTGTGAAGCTCCCTTCAGATATTCCTTTTCTGGATGTTTGTGGAAGAAGAAAAAAATCATAGCTGTAGATTTACTGAAGCTTTGCGAATAAAAGTGCTTTTGTTGAAGGGCCGACTGAGAACTGGAAGGCCTTCCTTTGAGTCCCCAGGACCCTCAGGAACTGTACAGTGAGCTGAACATTCCTGTGCTCTCTCTAGTGAGCGCCCTGGCGAGCCTGCTTTTCTGGTTTCATAGCCTCTGCAGTCAGGTGGCCTGAGAGTGCAAGGTTTTCTGGCACACGAATAGATGTATGAGGTGGTTTTGTACAGAGCTGATAAAGCCTGCTGAGTTTTATCAACTGTGGTTGCTTTCTGAATTGTTTATGTTTATTTGTGTGTGTGTGTGTGTGTGTGTGTGTGTGTGTGTGTGTGTGTGTGACAGATAAGTCGATGTTGTCTTGTGCGTCTGTCTCTCCACTTTAGTTTTCAAAACAGGGCTTCTCTATGGATCTGCTGGATTAGCTGGCCAGCAAGCTCCAGGGATCTTCCTGTCTCTGCCTTTTCAGTGCTGGATTACAGTCACATGGTGCTATGCTGAGCTCAGGTCCTCATGCTGAGGCTGCAAACACTTTATAGACAACTGTCTTCCCAGGGTTTCAGGGAGCCCAGACTGCCTTCAAACCACTCTGTAACCAACCTGGTTTGACCCTTCTGCCTCTGTTTACCAAGTGTTGACATTTCAGGTGTGCTTCACTGTGTGCTGAACTGAATTTATTTCTGAGAGCAGTTTTAGGCTCACAGCAGAGTTAAGTAGAAGAAATTTCACATTTCTTCCACAAGCCTACAGATTCACAGTCACTCCACTTGGCAACACCTCCTGTCAGGATGGTAGATGCAGTCATGTCGTTATCACCCAGACTCCCCAGTTTATATTAGGGCTCACTTGCAGCAGTGTGCTTCCTGTGGCTTTGGGCATGTGATGGTGATCTCTTTTTCCTGAGTTCCGTAGGGCCCCTGTTGGCTCTCACATCCATTTGTCAGGATGCCTCAGTGCCTGCTGTGTACCAGGTTGTATTTGACCCGTTGAGCATTTATTTGGAAAGTTAATTAAACATTAGTAGATGTGATGGGAGGAGATGGCTTGTACTGAGAAAATGTAATTTATAAAAGCTTCAAATGCAACAGTAAAACCAGAACTTACTTACTTTTGATGGCAAGCTCATGTGTTGTTGAATTTAGTGAAGCAGAGCTCTCTCTGGTGAGGTCTGAACCAGGGTCTGAAGCAGCTTTTCTAGAGGACCTCTTCCTGCTCTGATTTTGCTGTAACTTGTGGGCGTAGCTCTCCGGTGAGTCTAACAGAGGATTTTGCCAGGGTACCTGGTAAACATTTCTGTCTTCTCATCCGTGTACCACAACTGCCTTAGGGAGTGGCCAGTTAACCGATGGATGATGTCTCTGATTCTGTGGTACCTCTTACCTTTATTCCCAGGGCCTGATAGGAATAGATGCTATCCAGGGCTCTTAACTACAGTTAGAAGGGCTGTTAACTGAGAAGAGTTAGGTACCCAGCACAAGGTTACCTTAGGTAGGTGTGGAACTTACCCACAAGGCTCTTCTTACCCCCTAGGTGGTAGTTGAAAATAAAGAACTTAGAAAAATGGAGGAAGATGTTAATGGAGAAATGAAAATCCCCCAATCTACAGTCTACAGAGCACATTACGGAAGTGATCATTTGGTCTTCATGAAATGATCATATGACATAATATTTTAGTATCCTGTTATGTATGCTTTCTCCTATTGATAACTCTTATGCCCTATTGTCAGTAGCTAACAGTCCAGTACGTATTTATGGTAAGATTTTTTTTATTTACCTATCTCATTACTCTGTATTTCATGATTTTAAACATATTGTTTTTATAGAAAGTTGTGTCTGCCATGCTACCGTTGAGTGTGCATGTGTGTGGGTATGTATGCAAATATGTATGCACTGTGTTTGAGCACCAAGACTCTGTGATGGAATGTTGGGATCCAAGCTAGAGCTGGAAGATTCTTACATTTGATTTCCAGGTCAAGAAACTTGAGATTCTTTTTTGAGTTAGAGGAAGTTATTTGATTATATTCTTTCCACTCCCATAGCACAAGGAAGTACGGAAAATGTTTTTTTTCCTGATGACTGTGTTAATCTGTAAAAGTGGAAAAATGTGCTCCTTGTTTTCCTAGTGGCTTTCAGGGTAATATAAGGTGGGACTCAATTGATGACCTGAATCTTTACGGCTCAGTGTTTCTGTGAGGCAGTCCCTGAGCTCGGGGCTTGGTGTGACTAGTCTCTGCTTTTTACAGCAGCCCTGTGAGGGCCATGCGTGAGCATCCCCACCTCACAGAGGAGGAACTAGTCCATAATAGAAGTGGGATTCAAGGCCCAGTTCATGCCCACGGAGCCCTGTAAGTTCGTGGATGTTCTGCCCTGTCTGTGGGCTCCTGTGTAGTTCTTAACTGGTGGTGATTTTTATACCTCATGCAGCATTTAATTCCAGTTGGCTTCAGATGGATTGAGGCCAGTGATGCTGCTAAGAGCCCTGTAGTGCACAGGACGGTCTCCTCAGCAGCAGTCCCAGGGTGAGGGATGGAGAGACCCCATGGGAAGCAGTCACCCCCGAAGAAACTGCTTTTAGGAGGCAGCCAGAAGGGGATGGGAGCAAGTGTGCGAGGGAGTGTTATCTCTTTCTAGTTTTATCATCTGGGACCAAATCACTAAACTTTTTGAGGTTAGAGATTAGGAAGTGCTTCTTCCCTGGTATCTTGAGCATGTATTCTGGGGTTAGACTCCCCAGGTAAGCACCTTCTGTCCTCTCAGACTTTGAGAAAGTCACTCTCACGTTAGCATCGTTTCCTTGTCTTCTATCTAAGTACATAGAGAATGCTCACACCTGAAATACCATGACATTGAGAGCACTCAGGGTGAGTGCCTTGAGGGTGAACGTGATGAGGACGATGATGGTGGCACTTGAGCGGGCATGCAGGTGGCAGGCATGCTGTCTTGCTCTGTGAACTTTAGCTGCACTAACCAATTATGTTTGAGAAATGATGTGTCCGTGAGTCACCTGTGCCTCATACTCTGCTTCATTGCCAGTTTTCAAATTGACCCTAATCTCTGGTGAACAGTGAGACTTGAGGGACCCACCAAGCCTGTTAGACGTTCATCATCTTCTGACTTTGGTGTCATTTTGTGCCCCTGAGTGTTTGCCCTGTCCGTGGTCTTGCACGTACACCGGGTTTCCTGATGTTGCCCTTGATATTGCGTTTTTATGAAAAGGGTCGCGTGAGCTCTGAGTCAGACTGATTTTTATTCTGTGTTTCCATGGAGTCTGTTTCACACCAGAACAAGTTAATAACCCTGAATGTGAATTTCTTCACTGGTAAAATCAGATCACTTCTGGTGTCTTAGAAGGTGTTTGGGAGGATGAAATGAATCTACTGTCTAGCCATACCCAACTGTGGGGGTGGTGAATGTAGGTACTCAACACACACCCTGCCAAGGTGTGCTTTTGAAGTAATATGGATTGTGTTTTTGCCCGGGTGATTGGCCGTGAGCATGGAACTTTCCCTTCTCCATTTTTCATGTCTGTAAAGCCTCCGATCTTCTGCTGGGTCTCTGAAGTTAACATATACCAACCCCTTGCTTGCTTTCTTGTCCTCTATTCTTTTCCCTTCCGCCTCTGCCGTTGTGACTGTCGCATCCTCCATAGAATATTCCTGATGACTTCTGGTCTGGGGAGGCTCAAGGGCAGGTCTTATGACTGCCACGTGAAGAAGAGTACCACCTCATGTTTCGATGTCTTCGGAAGGGCCCATAGCACTGTCCTTCAGGGAAGCCAGCTTCCCAGGCAGGCTGACACACAAGTGCCTTTCTGCCATCCCACATGCAGATGGGGTAGGGAAGGTTGGGAGTGGTGGTGCCTGAGGGTCGGGGTCAGGTCTGGGAAGTGTCACTGGGACCATCTTATCTCTGGCGCTTGGCATCGATCTGGGGATTTTTCAGGACTCTGCTTGGCTCAGCCCTGCTGATGCTGGGACTAGCCAGCAGTGTTGAAGATGTGCCAGGGCACTCTGATCCCTTTCCAGGCTTTTCGAGGCTGTTTTTCCAGCTTGGTTACTTGCTGGCACGCATAGGTCAATATACAAGGTGTTCTTGGAGACGCCAGAGTCTAATGTTGACTTTTGCTTCCTGGGATGTGTTCTGGGGGAGGAAGTGGGTTTTCAGGTTGTGGGGGGGAATAGGATGTGGTCTGGGAGATTGGTACTGCTCCCCCACTTTGTACTTTTGGACTGACGTGCCTCAAAGGGAGCTTTGTGTGTTGGGGAGGCGCCCTCAATTCTGTGTGTATTTTTAACACTTGTCTAGCAGGCAGAAGCACACAGTGTATATACTTAATTTATTTCTGCCTCCAAATTTGTAAGATGCAAGTTCAAATCACAACTTTGACTTTTATTTGCTCTCACCAGTATACTTAGCCTTGCTCTCCAAGCTTCATGTTCAAAAGCAGGACAAAACTTACTGCTAACAAGGTTTTAGTGCATTATTGCCCTTAAAGCACTCAGTGTACAGTTCTTGCCACAGAGCAATTTGGTAGCTTTTATCCTAATTATTAGAGAGGCAGTGGTTATGGTAGTGATGGTGACAGTGCTGTTGATGACAATTACCGAGTACTTCCGGTGTGTCAGCTGTTCTTCTGCGTACTTTGTGTCAATTAGCGCATTTAATCCTCATAATAACCCAAGGAAGTAAATGATGTCATAACCTCTACTTTAGAGATGATACAGTGCAGGCCCAGAGAGGTTAACTAACTTGCCCACCATCGCCCAGTTGATGAATAGAAGCATCATGGACTTTAGAATCAGGATATCTGTGGCTGGCCCAGCTGCATGCCATCTCCTCATGGTGTGACCAGCCATGAAGTATGTAACCATTGGATGAGACCCATGGTACAGATCCTCCTCTGCCCTAGGCCTTCATTTCCTAGTGATGTTTAATAGTAGGTGCTTAGGCCTCATTTGCTGATTAACTGGATAGGGAGATGATTATGAGTTTCCAAAGAGCTGTAAGAGTCAAGGTAGATATTATTTTCAGTGCTTTTGAGGTGGTTATTGCTGGGCTTTAAACAGCCTCTCCCTCCTATTTCTCAACCACCTGAGAGGCACAGTGTAAAAGAATGGAGAGATGAAAACAGCATCTTTTTTCCTGGTAGAGGCGCAGGAGGAGGATGTGGCTGAGGTGTGGGCAACGTAGACTTCCTGGCATGAATCTGAGCTTCAGTATATGCACACACCAGTCACGGGCATCCTGGGTTCCCAGGGACTTCCTTGCATGAGTGCTGAGGTTTGTGGTGGCAGTGACAGTCACGAGTAGACATTTACAAAGGAGATATCTCACTCCTGCTCCCTGGGAGAATGGAGTGGGAAGAGGGGCACATGGAAGCCGGGATTTTTGTGGGGAAATCATTCTGTTTGGATACCAGAAGATGTTAACTGTGTAACGGGAGGCCCCTATTGTCCCCCTCTGAGCACAGAAACACAGCCTGTTCCTCTGGGTCCAGCTTGTTTCCCCCACCAGTTTCTGGCCATTCCATTCTGCCATTTGCTCATATGCAAAGCTTTGGAGTCCTCCTTGAGGCCTGCCCTATAAACACTGTATCCAGCCCACCTGCCTGTGTGTGGACTTGACCTACAAAGCAAATACAGAACCTGGCCGCGTCTTATACCACTTGGCTACTGCTTAGGTCCAAGTCATTGTCATTTCTGGTCTGGATAACTATAGGGCCACCTGCCTGCTCTTTCCTCATTTACCATAGTCCCTCCGTGTGCTTCCAGGAGGCAGCCAGAGAGGCCCTTTTAAAGAATTGAAGTCGGGTTACTCATTTTCCTTCCCTCCAGTGGTCCGTATTCAGGGTGAAAGGTCACCTGAAGCCTGATGCAGCTTCCTAGACCACGTGTGTCTCCTTAATGCCTCTGGACTGCTCAGAACATCTTCCCAAAGTATAGTTAGTACTTGACTTGCATCAGTTTAATTTTTTTTTTTGTGGGAGGAGGCGCTGTAAGACAGGATTTCATGTAGCCCAGTCTGGTCTCACACTTGCTCTGTACCTGAGGAATGTTCTTGAACTTCTGGTCCTCCTGCCTCTACCTCCCTGGCTTGCTGGGATTGCAAGCATGTGCTACCCCATCTGGTTTCTACTTAGAATTAAGTGTGTGAGCATTTGTGTGAGCCACGGCACATGTGTAGAAAGGTAGAAGTGCAGCCTGTGATTGTCAGTTCTGTCCTAACCTGTGGGTTCGGGAACTTGGGTCACCAGGCTTGAGTGTCTGAGTGCTTAGCTCACTGAGCCGTCTCACTAGCCCCCAATTTGGAATGTTTTCTGATAGTGTAAAAGTGATACACAGGCAGGGAAAACTGCACTTTGGATTATGATTTGTGATCCTTTCCCAGCTTAACAATATATAGTTATTTGCAGTGCTGGGTAGGGCAGTGGTCCATAGCTCCCAGCAGCCAGATGTGTTAGGTGTTGCCCACTGGAGGTCAAGGTTCCTGTCTTCAGCGTGTTCAATGTAAGCTAAGCTGGGCTATTGGGTGGTGCAGATGTTTTAGTGCATTTCAACTTTAGATAGTTTGGACGTGTATATATGTTATAGCTCCTTTGCATTCTTGATCTCTCCGTAACCCTGGTCTGTTTTTCACCCAAAGCAATCATTTCCTCTGTTAAACAGCGCTGCCCCTTCCCAGATGAGGAGACAGGCTGCGCAGGAGGAGCCTTTTGTGCTTTGTTAACTGTTGCAGCCTCTGGGGCTGTGCCTCATACACAGGCGGATGTTGGAGGTTGTGCTCTGTGTACATGGGCTGGAGCAAGAGCAAGATCACACAGTGCCCCGTTTTCACAGGGTCTGGTTGTGTTGCAGGGCGGTGATAAGGAGGTGTCCACTGGCATGGCTCTTCCTGTCCAATAGGTAGCGCCTGTTGATCTCTTCCCCTTTAGAGGCCCGACAGAGAAAGGACCATTCATTAGTGGGAGGTTTGCACGCCTGCTCTGACTGCTCCTGCACCCTGTGCTCCTACGAATTCTTAACCCGTGCTCCTTCCACCCCATTGGCTCAAGTCTATTCTTGTAAGAATAAGAATGTATTTGACTGGGGTTTTCAAGGAGCTTTGAGCATAGTTAACTGGGTACTTTGGGGGTAGGGGATCCTGGAAAGCGTGCTCTGAGGAGAAGTGCTTTAAATAAAGAGTCCCTTGTAGATAAGACTGATTGGCTCCTAAATAGCATGCTTTTTTTAAAAGGGTCTCATGTGGCCCAGGCTGGCCTCACCATTTAGCCCAGGATGACCTTGAACTTCTTATCCTCCTGCCTTCCTCCTCTGTGTTAGGAGTGTAGGCATTCACTACTGTTTTCAGTGGTGATGAGGATTGCATCCATGGCTTCGTACATTCTAGGGGAACACTCTGCCAGCTGAGCTACAGCTCCTAACACTCCCTCTTGCTTTGTGAGTTAACTTCATGAAACTTTCAAACATGCCAGGTCTGTGAGGCAGATTAAAAATATTTATTTACTTTTTATTTATGTATATGTGTACCTGTGAGTTTGTGTCAGAGGAAGCCAGAGATGGGCATTGGACTCCCTGCAACTACAGTTACACAGTTGTGAGGCACCTAATATAGGTGCTGGGAACTGAAACTGGGTCTTCTGTAAGAGCAGTTAGTGTGTTTAATTGCTGAGGCATCTTTTCATCTCCTGTGAAGTAGATTTTTGAAAACAACTTATTTATTTTTAGTTTCTGTCTATGAGTGTTTACCTGTGTATATATGCCTGGTGCCTGTGGAGACCAGAAGTCTCGGATCCCCTGGAACCGGGCTCTGCAGTTGCTAAGAACTGCCTTAATGAAGCGTTTGAATTTAGTTGTATCTTTTGAGTCGCTGTGGAGAAGCTGCTCCGGAACCCCTGTAAACAAAGGCAGAGGTGCGGTCTCTTCACACCTTACAGGAGCAGAAACTAGTTTTTTTAAAATTAAAATAATCCAGGCTCATGTTGCCACACACAGCAAGGTCAGTGAGGACATCTGAAGAGCCAGCATTTGTTTTACCCACCCACAGGCTTGGAAGATGCAGAACTGGAGACATCGGAAGCCAGTGAGGTGACGCCAGCTTCCTTGAGTGGCTCCTGTTAATTTTAGTAAGTCCGGAAGATGCTCCTGGGCTGATGGGTGTTTTTAGTAGGATTAACACCTCAACAATTTCTTTTAGAAAGAAACCATAAAAAAAAAAAAAAAAGATGCGAGCCCCGCTGCCTCTAACAGAGAAAAGTACTCCCGTCTCTCTTCCTCATCTTCATCCACTCTTTCAGGGTAGTGCGCTGAACAGGTTTGTAAGGCCTAGGTGCTTATGGCTTCTGTAAGACTGAGACCAGTAGCCAGGGCTGCTTCTGCCCAGCCTGGCTCCAGGGACTCTTGTCATGTCTATGGTGGACGTTGCTGGAACTCCAGCGCCTCTGAACTCTGTCTCCCAGTCTCCTACCTGACTCAAACCTGTTTCTTAATTTTCCTTTACAACAGGAGTGGCATGTGATCCTCTCCTGGCAAATGAATATAGGTTATCAGAGCACATGCAGGGCATGACTCAAACATGACAGGAGTGTGCACTCTGGGTTTACATGAGCAGCAACAACACTACTGTCATTTCAGACAGTGAAAGATACCAGCAGGCGTAGTGTCTCCATGTTAACACCCCCTCCCCCTTTTCCTTTGAGACGGGGTTTCACTGTGTATCCCTGGCTGGTCTGGAACTCATGGCAACCCACCTGCCTCTGCCTCTACACCTGCCTTTGTCATAGTCTTCAATGTATTTTTTATTAACTTGTTGAATCCTCCCAGTTAATCTGGAAGGTAGGTACAGTGACCACCTCCAGTGAACAGATAAGACAGTAGACCTGTGCAGGACACTATGAGTCAGATGCAGAAGTTTCTACCATCTCTCTTCCTACCACTTCTCACCAGGGTGCAAACCCCATCCCGAAGGGTATGTGCAGGAAGGACCTTGAGTGGCTGCAGGGGTCGGGTGAGTGCCTGCTTATTAAATGCTGTTTGAGAAAAACAGTCTCTGATTGTCACAAAGGGCCAAATGCAACGACACAGTGTGTGGTGTTGTTCTACACCAACATAGAGGTTTCTTAGGGACTGAACCATCTGGTGTGCTGTTGTTGTTATAGAATCCTCATCAACAACCCTGGCGGGCATTTCAGCAACTATTGATCTCTAGCTCTGTATCAATCAATGTCAGTGAACTTGGAGACAGAACTAGCGTAATAGGGACAGGCAAGGTGCTGCAGGCAGAGTATGGAGAAAGAAATAAACGTGGAACCATCACTGACGGCCTTCTGGCAGCTTCGTTTCTGAAGCACTTACGCGTTTGTCTACTTCACACCCTCCCCGTCCTCTGCCAATAGACATGTCGGAAGTGGAGCCTGGACACAGATTTGTTCTTGTCGGCATCTGGCTGGTTACAGGGGCACTGGGATTGGCCTGTGTTCCCAGCTCCCAGCTCTGCAGAAATAGGAGCCAGTCAGGAACATACTTCTGGGAACAAGTGAGGATCTGCAGGTAAGAGAATTGATGCCATTTTAAAAAGTCCAACGTAGAAGTAGCTAGTCCCACAAGGAATGCAGGGTTCTGACTGTCCTGTGCACCAGTCTGAAACGTGACTGGTGCACAGTAGGTGTTCAGGACATACTTGCTGAGTGGAGGGAATGTGGCTTCCCTTGCTTACTTCCCACTGAACGTTCTGTTTTCACGAACCCAGTGGCAGTGTCCAGGAAGGTGGCCTTTGTTAGTCACCTCCCTCCTGGTTCTGATAGAAGGACGATGTATACTTTTAGCTGCTTTTGCTGTAACAGATACACTTGGCTTCCCAACAGAAAGCCAGAGGAGAAACGAGGACTTTTAGCATCATTCAAAATGCTTGCCATTCCTCTCGATTTGTGAAATCATGAGTCAATTATTTTGAGTTCACATAAAGGTCAGAGCTTGGTCTGCAGGAAGGAGGTTCCTCTGACTTATGTGTGGGGAGCTTTTCCCTTCTGTTTATTTTACCCAGAGGCTTCTGTTTCTGAAGTGAGAATCTGGTATTTGTTGGAGAAACTTCTCAGCTTCTGTGCATGTTTGTAAAGACAAACTCATGCTTTGGCTTTAGTTTTGATCCTTAGTGATATATACATATATACATATGTACATACATACATACATACATAGACACAGACACACAGATACACAGACACACAGACACACACACACACAATCTGCTGCCTGTGAGTTGGGTTTTCTACTCTGTGAAAAGCTAGCTCTTAAGTGGGTTCTTGGTGCTCAGTTCCAGTTTGAAAGATGTCTTGAAAACCATCTTCTTGGACTGGAGAGTTGGCTTGGCTGTTAAGAGCACTTTCCCTCTCCCTCCCTCCCTCCCTCCCTCCCTCCCTCCCTCCCTCCCTCCCTCCCTCCCTCCCTCCCTCCCTCCCTCCCTCCCTCCCTCGTGATTATTTATCTTTTATTTTAAAACTTTTTACAAGTGTCTTCTGAGTTGCTGGGATGTATCTGCAGAACCTGTTACATGCTGTTACAAGTGTGTTTGCCTGCACATGGCTCTGCACCTCCCGGTGCTGGGATGACATGCATGTGTGGCTATGCTTGACTTGGCACATGGGCAGTGTGGATGCAGGTCCTTGTGCTTGTGTACTAGTTACGTTACCCACTAAGTCATCACTCCAATCCCCTGATGACACTTTCGGCCCATGCTTTTGCCAAATGGGATTTGCCCGAGTAGTTCACCTCCTGAATCCTGGTATTCTGTGCCATACTGATCTGATCATTTCTTTAAAAAAAAAAAGTAGAAAACAACATGCATTGCAGGAAAAAGGAAGTGAGAATGCCCGCTTCCTTAATGCTGAGATGGGCCTCACTGCCAACAAGAGAGGGCCCTGTGTCTCTTACATTTTATGCACTTACACAGGTTCGGTTCCCTACATTTTCCTGGCTGTGGTAGGGCAGGGGCTCAAGAGTTAAGTCTGTGACAGGGGAACAGGTGCAAGGGATGGGTCTGGATTTGAACTCAGTTTTCTGCACTATAACCTGCCTCCTAAGGAGTTAGACGGAGGGCTGTTTTATGGGAATTCTCTGTCCTGTTGTTGACAGGTGGTCTTCTGAGCAGTTGTGGGCACCTTGCAGGGCCACAATGAAATGGCTAAATACATAACACTGAAATGGCTTTTGTG
This sequence comes from Mesocricetus auratus, assembly GCF_017639785.1. Classification (NCBI taxonomy): domain Eukaryota; kingdom Metazoa; phylum Chordata; class Mammalia; order Rodentia; family Cricetidae; genus Mesocricetus; species Mesocricetus auratus. Next base: position 58,269,581 of record NW_024429189.1, on the reverse strand, counting down.
GACACCTGCCAGGGCCACAGTGAAAAGGGGAATTGACTTCATGCAAAGACAGAAGAATGCAGATGTTCAGTTTCGGTTTGCGCCATCCGAAACTGTGGTGGGGATATAGAAAAGAGGGAAGCAGAGGGGCTCTCTTTCTGCTGTCCCCTCTGCCCTCTCAGAGAGACCTCGGATTACCAGGTTAGGAAGCCGCTAGAAAGGAGACCCTTCCTTTGATAACACTCTTTCCCCACCCCAGAGCAGTTACAGAGTTGGCAGCCTGGAAGCTGCCTCCCTGGCCTGCAGGAGACACCACTGGGGAACAATGGTGGGAAGGGAAGAACAGCAGTTTGTTTGCCAACGGTGGCACCAATGACTTCCCCAGAGCATGCCTGGAACTTGTGCTTTGCAGGTACCTGTTGAACTTGCTTTCACTCTCTACAGCCCATTGTCCAGGAAAGAAAGTCTTAGCTTAGAGCCAGCCAGTGCCCTGAAGTATGTGAATTTACATGGAAATGAAAGGGAAGGGCCTCGTCTAAGAGGACAGTCCTCTTAGTTTTAGATTTGACTGGTCCCACAATAGCAGTTTTCCAAGCCAGAGCAAAGGGAAGCCACAAAGAAAAAAAACAAAACAAAACCCAAGAAGCAGTAAGAACAGAGCTCCCCAAGGCATGCACTGTTTTTCTCAGGGAAGAGTCTTTTCACTCACTTTGTAAAGACTGGTCCAAAAAGTGTAATTCTTTTAGTTTCCCATCTAGATAAGCAGGAAAGTAGGAGGAATAGGAGAGGCCTGCAAAATAAGAACACGTAGCCGGGGTACAGATAGGGCAAGAAGAACTGAAAAGGAGAAGTAAACCCTCAGGTGCCTCTGTGACCCAGGGACCTTGGCACATACTGAGTTTCTAAGAGTGCAAAAGGCTTGAAACTCTACTGGCCTGGGAAACATTATTCCAGCTCAGTGTGAGTGGTCTGCTAATAACAGACACAGCCTCAAAAGATCAGGCTGATAGCCTCAAGCCAGAGGACGAGCCAGCACGCGAGCGCCTCCCCACTCACTCCTCATTTGGAGAGGTGGCGTAGCTGAGGCCCCCTGGTTGACAGGGGCTGGGCTGCTTGGTGCACTGTTGGTTGAACAGATGGCCTTCTTTAGCCATCAGGAACTTTTCAAATTTAGGTAATACTGGCTAGCCACTGCCCAGGTTCTGAAAACGGGTGAGACCTAGCAGGGCTGGATAAATGGTGTGTTGGTCAAGATTCATGATGGAGGTTGGTTCCTAGCAACCATATTGAATGGTTCATAATCTCCAGTAACTCCAAGTTCTGATTCTCCACTAACTCTGGGGAATTTGACTCCTGTATTCTTTGGGTATTTATACACACATGTGTAAACATACACATATTCATATAAATTTTAAAAAATCTTTAAAAAGACACAAATGGACCTTGTTCAGATGCAGTTTGGACTTCAGTAGTGATGAGGCCTCAGTAGCCTGCATTCCCATTAGAGTTTCCGGGCAGAGGAACTCAGAGCTTGCATGAGCCTTGCGTTGAATCCGGTATGTCCCTTCTCAAGAAATGCTGGTTAAGTACCCTTTCCCTCTAATCGTCACTTGGCTCATGTGTGAAGTGAAGAGCAAAAAAGTTCCATCCTCCCTGGTCTTTCCTGGAAACTGAACAAGACGTGGACTCTACCTTCCAAAGTCTGGTGTTTTTCCATAGCTGCTATTCTTTACACTCCAGATCAGCCCCATGGAGAGAGTCGCAGCTTTGGAGAGAAAATTGTCAGTTCTGGGGTCAGCCTAGCTGGTGCAGAGGAGGTGACTGTTGAGACTAAGATGTGCATCTGTTTTCACCTCGTGGCAATTCTAGTCCATTGTGCTGACAGGTAATTCTTGTGTTAGGTGAGTGGAGCGTTCATTTCGTGATGATGATGGGCAGGTGCAGTTGGACAGTACAATACTACTTTGACTGTGGAGCAAGGTCAGCATTAATGATGCTGAGTTGGTGTTCAAGGATGTAGATGGTGGAATCGCATCTGCTGTAGATGATTGCATGTCAGTTTTTACAGATTCTCAAATGAGAGTGAATTGGCAGAATGAGATTCAGGTAAAATCATGAGTGAAGAATTAATTTGTTGAATCATCTCAGATTATACAAACAATATTTGTCTACCACATTGGGGAGTGCACATCTCTTAGCTAGCTTCTTCCCCTAAGTCATTCCTTTGGAGTTGAAAAAGTGCTGTATATTATATTTGATTGAGCATCAGATGAATAAATATTTACAGTTGACATAGAATGGAAAATCCATATTCTTACAACATTGGCTCCCCATAGGACGGTAAGGAGTGGTACCAGGGGACTGTAGCTCATTGATTGAGTAGTGAATTTAGGCACTGAAATCAGGCTTACTCCAGAGTGTGGGTGGAACAGCTTCCATCGTTTATTTTCCTTTCATAGTTCTCCCTTGGCAGGTGCACTTTAATTCACTGCACTAATATGTTTGAATGATGGACTCCCCATTATGGGCATTTTGATTTTACTATGGCTGATGATCTGACTTTAAGCAAATTCCATTGCTAAGAGTTTTTGTTCTGTTCACTATTTTTTGTGGAAAATATCTTAAGTGGGATTATTGAGTATGTGTTTTATTATTTACCCCCTGGCAATTTATCAACGGCAGCAAGTATCCTTTATTGTTATTGCTGGGAAAGGCAGAAGAACTTCCTTACTTTCTTTAATTAAAAGTGGCTTTGACATTTTCAAATGTAGAGGGAAATCTGGTAATTTAATGTTATGTGATAGGGCCTTTAGCTGGTCTGAATGTCATCTGGTTGCTCTAATTGCTGTAGAAGTATATTATTACCTGTTTTCTGAGTGGTAGAGGGATTTGATTTTCCTGGGATTGCATAATTATTGGGTAACTAGAGCTGCATTGCACTGCACTGAACACAAGTTAAAAGAAGGGATAAACACCATCTCTCTCATCTGCCTTCCATTGTGGGGAACCTTCTACAAGGTCCAGAACAGACTTAATGGCTCATAATAACAGTGACTATTGATTGGTTGGTTTGTTGTACAAAACATAAAACAACTAGATCCTTGGCATATTACTTAGTGTTTTTCAGTCATCCTAATGAAGTCCTGTGTCATACAGATTGATATTCCCCAGAATCATATGCCAAAAAACCATTAAGGTGCTTTTTGTCAGGCATTTTGTCACAGTGACAAGCAACTAACATAGAAGGCTTATCTCAGAGAAGAACATACCTCCCTATATATTCTCTGGAGAGAAAACAGAGTGGGGAGTTTAAATACAAAATTGCTTCATTCAAAAGCCATTGTTTTTTTCTTTTAATTCATTCACTATTTTCTTGTGTGTAGTATATGTGCATATGTTGGTTCATGTGCATGTGAACTCGAGTGTGTGTATGCATGTGAACTCGCGTGTGTGTACATGTTGGGTGCATGTAGAATCCAGAGGCTGATGTTGAGTGTCTTCCTCAGTTGATTCTCTACATTATCATTACCATTATTGTTGTTGTTGTTGTTGTTGTTGTTGTTATTTTGAAACAGGAGCTCATCAATTTGGCCAGACTAGCTGGTAGCCAGTTCCAGCAGCCTCTGGTCTCTGCCTCCTTAGTGCTAGCTAGGATTACAGGGGTGTGCTATTGTGCTTGGTTTTCCTGTGGGTGCTGGAGATGTGGAATCCGGTTTCCATGCTTGCATGGCAAACACTTACCTACTGAGCTGTCTTCTCAGCCTGTGGTTGGCTTCCTTGACCTTGTCTGATCCATGGTGCTGAAAGTGTTGGTCATGGTGATGCTGATGCTTGAAATGACTTGATTTGCTAAGCTGACAAATACCTACTTTAGTATTTACTAGGGGTTGGGTATTTGTTTCATGGTTATGCTAAATTCCATCAAATCGATAATCAAGATCAAGCCATCGCACCTCCCCAATAATGCCACCTGTTCTCCATGTGTCTTGATTATTTTTGCTCCATTTTGGCCCTAATTCCAGTACTCTGGAGGCTGAGGAGGCAACTCCAGCTTCATGTGGGGACCCCACCTGAGGTTACACTTTTCCTGGAATCTTTGGAAATGGTGCTTCTGTGATGGTCACCTTCTTTGGCAAGCTGTCCTATGCCTTATTTGTAGGCTGGTTTTGAACTCAGTGATCCTCCTGTTACCACCTCTCTGATGCACGTGTTACCGGCACATGCTACACACCTGTAGAGTAGGTGTGGAGCAGAATATTTAAGCTAGCTTGTAGGAGTTTTCACATATTTCATGTGGCAAAATTATACTTAAGACATTAAATTGCATTGAAATCAGTTGAATACATTTTTTCTAAGAATTAAAAAAACTTTGTAAAAATGTTTAAGGTACTTTATGACCTTGAATATCTTCATTGTTCTGTGTTCTGTTTTTTTTTTTTCCCTCTCCGGAAAAAATTATTTCAGCTATCTTTGCTGTTAGCACGTTGGAACATTGAACTAATTTGTGCATGGGTATATTTAGATCCTTTTACTTGATAAGGATGAGAGATTTCATGCCAAAATTCCTAATTACCCAGCATGGGACCTAAATTAATATACACTTTAGATTCTAGGCAATATATGATGTAAACTGGCATCATTTTGGTAGGATCACATCTCTCCCTGCCATTCCCGACCCTGGCAACGGATGTAAACGTTGTGAGTCTTGGTCTAGAATTAATTCAACTTTCTTTTCCTTGTAACCAAGAGGGGAGCGGGTAAAGTTGGGGTGAAAAAGTTTGGTTGCTGCATTATGTAGTTTGGGTGAAACCATGGGGTTCGGTGTCCGTGTGACACACATGGAGACTTTGAACCTTAACCCTGAGGCCATGCTCTCATGTTTTATGCTTTTTGACTCTCGTGTTTGATGTTCTCTAATGCGTCAGTGTTTTTGAGGTGCTTTTGGAGTTATTTCAGTACTTGCTGAAATAATTGTAGAGAATATGGACTTTCACCAACTGAGGGTGAAACTGGAGTCAGAGCAGGTTTCGCTCATTGGGAAGTTCAGTGGAGGTGCAGTGAGGGAGGAGTGATTGATGGCTTCCATCCCATGGTCAAGTTCAGGTTTTCTCTGCAGATAGAGGAGCCAGGAGAGTATTCCACATGGGGCATTAGCTTCAGAAGAACACAGGGAGTAGCTGAGAACTTAAATTTCTAACATCTTGTTGGTCAGAGTTGTACAGCAAGCAATGATGCCTGCCATGATGTTTTAACAACTCCCTCCCCTTCCTTCTCTTCCCCTTCCATCTCCTGTTTTTGTTTTGTTGTGTTTTGTTTTGTTTTTCTCCTTGAGACAGTGTCTCACTTTGTATCCTTAGTTGTCCTGGAACTATATAGACTTGGCCGGCTTTGGACTCACTGAAATCCACCTGCCTCTGCCTCCAGAATGCTGAGATTAAAGGTCTATGCTGCCACGCCCGGCTCCTCTTCTAGTTTCTTGAGACAGGAACTACTGTAGTCTGCCTGGCCTGGAACTCATTGTAGAGCCCAGACTGCCCTTTACCCTTTGGCAGTCCTCCAACATGTGCCTTCCCCCAACCCTCCACCCCCAAGACGGGGTTTTCTCTCTGTATCAGCTTTGACTGTCCGGGAGCTCTCTTTGTAGATCAGGCTGACCTCAAACTCACTGAGATCTGCTTGCCTCCGCCTCCAAGTTCTGGGATTAAAGGTGTGTGTCACTATGCCTGTTCATACTGTACTTCTTAATGTTTCTCACAGTTATTAGGAAGAATGTTTTGATGCACGGGCACGTCCTTTACCTGCTCTGAAGCCCTTGGTGGCTGCAATTTTCTGTCACATTCAACCTTGGCATTCTGTGTCTCGTGCCTTGACCCCCCTTTCTACCTTCATACCCCTAAACACAGCCAAGTTGAGCTAGCTTGCTCCTGGTTTTCTCCCCGAGACCAGATGTTGATGCTTTTCACATGGAATGCTCTCCCTTCCTAGCTGTAGCTACTATAAATCTGGCCATCCAGTCTGCATTTTGAAGGCCCTCTTGTCCATGCAACCTCTCAAGGTCTGACCCCTACCCACCCAGGAATACTTTTATTGAATCTGCCCTGTGGGAAGAGCATGGAGACTTGATGTGGTTCAAATCCTGCCGTCTGCTTATCTAAGGAATGATGGGGGTGTGAAATGAGACAGTAGAACACTAACTTGCACGAAGATGCTAGAGATGGCATCGATGGCACACTTGTACAGGGTTGGAGCAGACTCTTGCTCAGGACGACATCTCACCTCTTCTGTCTTCCTAACGGGGATTTCACTTTTGCTGTTATGTTATGGTTATGTTGCAGTTTGCCCTTTCTCTGTTTCCCCAGAAGGCAGAGTGCTTTGAACATCATTAAAGTTTTGCTGATAGTGAATCAAGCCAGCCTGGAGTTAATCATGGTAAAGGCTAAAGTGGGTTTTCTTCCTCTTTTCCATGCTTGTGTGTCTGCCTTCTTTCTCATCTTTTAGCTTCCATTTTAACTTCTTTTAGCATTGACAAAGCAGCAGGCTCACTTCAAAGAGTTGACTTCAAAGCCCCTTTGGCTCAGAAACGCTGGCCACTGAAGCCTATAGGAGTTGGCATCAATGGAAGACCCTGTGGCGGTTGCATTTAAGAGCTTTTTTGGAGTTCTATTTTTAAAGCCCTTCTCAAGGAAGGAGGGGAGGGTTACAGAAACATCTGCCTCTTTATAAAAGTCAAATATAAACCAGTACAACTCCAGAAAAGAATTTAAAAATTTTTTAAGGAAAGCGATTTTATAATGGGAAGAAATGAACATTTTTTTTTCTTTTAAAAAATTGCTTGCTCTTCCACGTCCTAGTTGCAGAACTTAGGATGGAATTACAGCCTTAACTTGGGTACAGCATTTTTCATAAGTGGGGTTAGATAGTAGCAAACTGGACTGGGCCTGGTGATCCCTTGTGCCCAGCTCTCATTTGAGCCCTGGGGATGGGCTGAAGGCGCTACGGGGAAATGAAAGGCCCGGGATCTCCGTGGGCCCATTGTTGCTCTTGTGTGTTGATCCTGTGAGGCTTGGGAATGATTCTTTCAGAATCAGTCGTAGATCACTCCAGTTTTTATGGTTGTTCCCAAATGTATTTCTTAGAGAGCTATTCTAGCCTGTTGCTCCTCTATGTTACCGAGCATGCCACGTAGCTGTGATCTGTCATCTTGCCATCTGTCCAGGCATCTATCCCCTGGCCCACTCCATGCCTGTGCACAGACCTCTTCAGTCTGGAATGTGTCATCATTTGCTCTTGACCACGGACTGTTTATTGCCTCATGGATCTTAATTTACCATTCAAGTTACAAGGTTAAACCCTTTATGGAGGCTTTCCCTCAGTTGGTTGCTTTGCAAATAGCAATGAACTATTTATAAACCTGTAAACAAGCATTATTACTAATCTATTCTTATGTGATTATCTGTTTTTTACTCTTGTCCTAGCAGAGGTGGTCCTTGGTAGCTAAATGAGTGGCTTCAGTGCTGTAGGAATCGAGACTGCATTGGTTGGGGTTGGGGGAGCAGAGACGATTTTTAAGGATGAGATCTGGGTCGTTTGCAATGATAGATTGATATAGTATAACTGGAGATCATGGACTTTGGTGGTTCAAGTTGTTAGAGACAATGGTGGAAAGGTGTCCTGGAGCACTAGAGACAGGAAAAGAAAGACAAATTCAAGTGAACTTTTTAGTAGGAGGGAGCAGGATGGATTTAACAAGGAGTGAGAGGTGTCCGAGTGGCTGAATATCCTTGGTTTAGGAACCAGGGGACAAAGGTGTCCACTAGGGATCAGCTTACTTTCCACCTCTTTTTTTCCTAAAATAATTATTGTATTCATTTATGTGTGTGCATGTGTCCACATGTGTGCTCAGATATATGGAAGTCAGAGGTCAAAGGGAGATTTTGAAGAAAAAGCCTCTTGTGCAGGTAAACACCTAGAGGCTTGAGATTACACGTTTAGTGTAGGTTTTTTTTTATTAGTTCCTTTCTTTAAAGAGATTACATTTAGAGTGTGTGGTGTGTGTATTTCTGTGTCTGTGTCTTTCTGTGTGTGTGTTCACATGCTACAACAAGTGTTAGGAGGTCGGAGGACACTTTGTAGGATCAGTTCTCTTCTACCATGTGGGTCCTAGGTATTGAATCCAGGCTGTCAGGTGTGGTGGCAAGCACCTTTACCTGCTAAGCCATGTCACTGGCTCTTTCTGCCTGTGTTTGTGAAGCCCTCAACTGAGAATGGCTTGTACATTTTTCAATGGTTGAAACAAAATCCAAAGAATGTATATTGTGACATGTGAAACTATGAAATTCAGACGTCACTGTCCACAAAGTTTTATTGGAACACAGCCATAGCTACTCATTTGATGTGTCTGTGGACTACAAAGGTTAGAGTATTCACTGTCTGGCTCCCTGCAGAAACAGTTGTTGACTCCTGGCATTGACATTCCGGAGAGTATGGATGGGCAGGGAGTAACAGAACCAAAGAGCATTTTAGAGGAAATGCATGATGGGAGTTTCCTCTTCTGATGGGACTCTTTTCTTTTTCTTTATTCTTTTTTTGGTTTTTAGAGACAGGGTTTCTCTGTATTGTTTTGGAGGCTGTCCTGGAACTCATTCTATAGACCAGGCTGGTCTTGAACTCACAGAGCCCACCTGCCTCTGCCTCCCGAGTGCTGGGATTAAAGGCGTGTGCCACCAACGCCGCCTTGGGACTCCTTTCTTGTTGTTGGTGCTCCAGAGGGGCATTGCTAGAAGTATGGCATGTGAGCACTCAGAGTAAACCCCATTACCTGGACAGTTCTGAGTCAGATACTGATCTCATGGCAAGATGCGGGACCTCTTGCTGGCTGCTGGCAAAGTGTGAATAGTCTCAGAGTGAAGCTCAGAGGCCTGCTTCTGGCTGGGTGAGGTTGGAGTGGGCAGCTGTGCTCTGTAGAGAAGGCTGAAAGAGAGAAGTATGTGGAGAGGCCCTGAAGAGGCTGCCTTCCACCCAGCTGCGGCTTCTCAAGGGTGTGTTTGTCATGACCTAAGAAGTTGGAGCTCTCTGTTTCTGGCTGGAGTTAATACTTCTTCCCTGCTCAGTCACTCAGTGAACCCTGACTGAGGAGAAGGCTGGGAGGTCACACCCACCCCCCACCTCCCTGCCCCTGCTCATGCCTGCTTATTTGGGTCAGTACCTCTGAGTTCTTTATAAAAAGATACAAAGATAAAGTTAGGGTATAGTGGGAGGTCCATGGGGACAGTGAAGCATCAGGAGGCCTGTCCCCAGTCAGGACAAGGCATGACTGTCACAAAGTGCGAGTGTCCTGAGCCAGTGTCTCCGGTGCCATAGGTCAGAGGAAAGTGTCCCATCAGCGCAGAACTTCAAGTCTTACAGCCTTTAGAGAGAGAGAGAGAGAGAGAGAGAGAGAGAGAGAGAGAGAGAGAGAGAGATTGAGATTGAGTGTGTGTGTGTGTGTGTGTGAGTGTGTGTGTGTGTGTGTGTGTTTTACTGGGAATCAAGGGAATCAAATCCAGGACCTTGCTCATGCTAGGCAAGCATTCTACCACTGAACTCTGTTCTAGTTTTCTGTGCAGCCATCAAACCTGTGTGTGGGTACTAGGTTAGGTGAGGACAGGTTGGATCCGACTTCGGCCAAGCCAAAGGCAGCCGTGCTTAAAGCCAGCCAAGGTAAGAAATGATGTTCTTGGTCTCAACTCCATGGTTCCTCTCTTTAGTAAAGCTGCCCTGCAGGCAATTTAATCTCTCCTGTTGTTGAGCCCTGGTGATCTTTAGCACTTAAGACTGTGTTGTCTGCTTTAGGCCTGAGATGTTGAGCAATTGGCATTTATTTTTGCGTATCTGCTTCATTATGTGGAAGACATGCAGCAAATGCTGGATGGATGAATGTGTGAATGAATATAGACCCAGATTACCAGTGATTATCAAACTATATTTGAGAATATGCAAAAAAGAATCACCCACCCAAGGAGCTTGGTAAAGATTCACTCCTCTGACTCCTAGACGGGACCCCTGCATCTGAATGTCAATGCCCAGGTGTGGTTTTGGATGCAGGTGGCCTGTAACCCACACTCACAGCAGCTCTGGCACAGGTACCAAGCCTTCTGGAATAAAGACAGGAACAGAACATTAAAAATAGCTCTCCATTCATCTGCCCAGGCTCAGTGGCCAAGTGCTCCCTCCTGCTGGCGTCAGGTCCGGATGTGGGCCAGTTCTCAGCCCAGGGGAAATGAACAGTGTCTTCTCCGAGGTGCCCAGAACACTCTGAGTCAGTGGAATGCGCCGGCCAGTCAGGCAGAAGGGAACTTCCACTTCTTTTTAAACCTTGGTGGGAACCAAGTTGGCACAGAGAATGAGGAGGAGAGGAAGTGCCATGTGGGGCTTGGGGTTGGCCAAGGTTTCGGGCTGGTTGTGCTTTGGGTGGCTGCTCAGGTCGCTGCTATATATGCACCATCCTCTCTAAATAGTAGCTTTCCCTACTGGCTTGTGGATTGTTGGTGACCACAGATGTGTGGCTGGTGGATGACAGGGTGGGGTGGGCTGCTGTCAGGGCTTCAGAGGAAAGACAAGAGAGTTGGCTTCTCCTGTCACACCACTGACTCATTGGGAGACTTGCAAAGTGTGGCTTCTGCTCCCTGGGCTCACTTTTCCCAGTAAGAAGGGGTGGTGCGAAGGGGCAGAGCAATACGGTGTTGTTCTTCCGAAAGGGGTGTTTCAAGGCCCAGGTCCTGAGCCTGGCTTTGGTTTGGTGCTGTTGATGAATTGGTGCAGTTAACTCTTTCAGGACACACTTGGCCCTGCGTGTTGTGGGAGCTGGCTCCCCAGAATAGCAGCACTAGAGACTGAGGAGTCGGTTTTGTTTCCCCCTTACTACTTAGACCCGTTGTTCCAGCCTCACTGGAGGGTCTCCATAAATAATTACAGAGCTCAGCGCCAAGCAGCAGCAACTGCCAAATGTCAGTCTCGGCTCTCTCTCTGCTCCTTAATGGGCTTGACTTGATGTCTAAGAAGGAGTGTGAGGAGCAGGGGGCTGAATAAGCTACCTTTGTTTTCAACATTGCATCCATTTCCTCCTCCTCTTCCTTTTCTTCTTCCTCCTCTTTGTAGTGCTGAGCATTGAAGCCAGGCATACTTAGCAAGAGCTCCGCCACTGAGCCACACATACCCCCATGCTCTCTTTTTATAGTGTTTTTTTTCTCTCCCTTTCCTCTCCTCTTTACATGGAGACATGTGTCAAAGAAATGATAAAAGTCATTGTGGTGGAGTAAACCATACGTTTCTTTTGTTCTTTTACTTCTATTTCTTTTAGAGCCTTACTCTGTGGCTGAGGCTGACCTCGAACACATGATCCTCCTGCCTCAGCCTCTCAGTTGCTGGGATTCCAGGCTAAATGGTTTCTTACCTTCATTCAGGTTTTGTTTCCTCACCTGTAAAGGAGGGGAAGAGGAACCACCCTTGTTTGGTATGTACCAGCGACTGCATATGAGTCTGCTGTGCAGTGCATGGCTTGCAGAAGTGGTGGTTGGGACAATGGCCCTGAGGGTTGCAGGTCTCTGACTGAGAAGACCCCTCTTAGAGAACTGGACCTGAGTGGAGCACAGGCTCAGTAGTGAGCTGCAGTCCTTCTAGGGGCAGGCCATCCTGTTCTATCCCATGTCCACAGTATTTTGGTATTAAAAAGAAGAACCCATATTTTATTATAAAGCTGTTGAATTAGTAAAGCCCAGGCTAGCAGAGTTGGATTCCCAGGGAACACTCCCGCTCCCCGTGTGCAGATGTGTGGTAACAGTGCTTCACTTTTTTTTTTCATTCAGCACCTGAGGTGGAAGAGTACATTTATTTATTTGTCTGTACAGTTGGCCTCTGTATGAGAATGCTTTGCCCTGGTCACTGTTGCATTCCTAACTCCTGACACATAGTGGCATCTTGATGGGATGAATGAATGAATGTTTGAATTAATGGGTACCCTGTGGATTCCTGAGACCTTTTAGGAGCCTGCAAGATCCTAAGTATATCAGAATGATAGTACTCTGTTGTTTGCTTCCTGCCTTTCTCTCTGTAAATCTTAGTGAACTGGTATTTTCCAGGTAACCAATGCTTGATGACAATGCCATGTAGGGTAAAGAGCCTATGAAAGGTCACTGCTGCCACCCGAGGCTACAAAGGGAACAAAGCTCACACTGGAGGTTCACAACCTTCTCTACCTGTTACTTCTGCTTGCCCCTCTGAGAAGGGTCTCGGAGGACCGAGACAGAGCAGGTTTCAGGGAAAGGGGAGTGTAGAAGCTGAAGGAGGGTTGAGTGGAATGGCAGCTTCTTGGGGACCTTGGCATTTAGCTAATGGGTAAACAGTGACTGGTGAAAATCCGTGTGCTCATTCTGGGCCAAGGCATTTCTTACCTGGAGCTTTGTTCCCTTGGTAGCCTCGGGTGGCAGCAGTGACCTTTCATAGGCTCTTTTCCCGGGGTTTATGGAGCATCTTCTTAGGTCCTTGGCTCTGGGCCGCTTGCCTCTCCTGACTGACTGGTTGGCCTGCAAGATGACACTGTGTGTTTATTTTAGTTGCTCCTTTATAACTTCCTGCTGTTCTTTGCCCGGCAATAGAGCTTTAAAAAGACTGATCCAGGGCATACATTGAAATCTGTTTTATTTCTAACCTGGAAACCTTTCAGTATTATTGTGTTCCTGGTATTTTTGTAAACCTTTGATAGGAAATGGTGAGGAGTTGGGTTGGGAGAATTAATCTATCCAATTCCTGCAGTGCACCAAGCTCCATTATTATTACTATTGTTATTATCATTGCATTAATGCTGCTCCTCTGAAACAATCCTGATAGGTGATTGTACAACTCATTTTATACAAGTTCATTCTGCACCTAAAATGTGCTGTGCTCTTCCTGTATACTAGGCACAGATACATTGTACTTGTGAGTGTTAGGATGTGTCATAGTCAGTGCTCTGTTGCTGTGAAGAGATGTCATGACCCAGGCAACTCTTAATGAAAGAAAGCATTTAAGTGGCTTGCTTACAGTTAGAGATTTAGTTATCATCATGGTAGGGAGCATGGCAGCACACATTCACTGGAGCAGTAGCTATGCGCTATATCCTGGTATCTGCAGACAGAGAGAGGTGGGGGGGGGACAGAGAGACAGAGACAAGGAGACAGGGAGAGAGATGGAGACAGAGATATACTGGGCCTGGATTGGGCTTTTGAAACCCCAAAGTTCACTCCCAGTGACACATTGCTTCCAACAAGGCCACACCTCCTAATCCTTTCGAATAGTGCCACTTTCTGAAGACTTAAGCACTCAAATATATGAGCATATAGGGCCATTCTTACTCAAACCATCACGCTGTGTTTAGAAATGCATGTGACAAGAATTTCCAAACACTGATTTGAGACTGATGCATGTGAGAAGTTCCCAGTACTCAGAAGGTAGAGACAGGTAGATTTGTGTGTGTGTGTGTGTGTGTGTGTGTGTGTGTGTGTGTGTGTGTGTGTTCAAGGCCAGCCAGGGCTACATAGTGAGATCTTGTCATGGAGAGGGAAATGGACACTGACTCAGATACAATACAGACAGACACAGACACACTGACTGTAATTATCAGGAAGTAAGCATTACAGTTTAAAGACCTATCTTTCTGCCAGAATGTGGCCTTCCCCTAGTAGACAGCCACATTCCAGTGGATGGTCCCACACCCCTGAATATTTGGGCAATACAAATTGGACTTTGAGGTTATTAACCTCTCCCCACCCCAGGATATAAGTTTGGGAGGGATGGATCTGGGGGAGGTTACAGGGAGAAGTGGGGAATCAATATGATCAAAATACATTGTGTAAAATTGAGAAAGAATTAATAAAACATTCTATTAAGAAAGAATGTGGCCTTCCAGGAAAGTATTTACTTTTATTATAAGAATAGTAATAGTTTTTATTTGTGACCCCTGTGTCAGCCCTTACCATTTTGGTGTGTGTAATGTCCGAAATAACCTTTGTTTGGGAAGTCCAGAACCCTAGCATAAAACCATATGTCAGAGCTAGATGGGCCCTTAGGAATTAGGAACCTGAGAACTTACAGAAGGTTTGCAACTTGTACAAGGTCACCTAGTATATCCAAAGCAAGTCAGGGGTTCAGCTCCAGGTACAATGGTTATGAGCACTGGTTTTGAGTCAGCCACACCCCTGTTTAAATTCTGCTTCAGTATTTATTAGACGAAACTGCTGTGTTTATCTGAGAAGTTCACAGTGTGGTTTAATGAGATGATTTGGATCAGGAAAAATTTGGGCTCCAGAGCAAAGGAGACTGTTTTCTTTTCTCCTCCCTCTCATTAATACGTAAGTCAGTGAGGGGCTTGAGCAAAACATTCTTTAGCCAAGTTTCTGCATCTACTACTTAATGTTCTAAATAATCTCAGCTGCTACCTGTATGGTTTCTCAGATCCCAACAGATGATCTTGCACTTTTCCCTGTGGTTTTAGAGATCTGAAATGCCTCTGCCAGCTGTTCTCATCTCCATTCCCAGGCACAGGTCTTAGAAGGGCAGGATAAGAAAAACTTTGCTTGGGGCTGGAGAGAGCGCTCAATGGTTAAGAGCACATTATTATTCTTCCAGAGGACCTGAGTTTGGTTCACAGCATCTACACTGGGTGCTCTAGGGGATCCAACATCCTCTTCAGGTTCCCATGGGCACCTGTCTGTATGTCTGTCCTCCTACCACACAAATAAAAATAAATTTTAAACAATGATAAAGGCCTTGCTCACAGTCAGTCTCTGCCCATTCTTGAGAAGACCTTTTTCTCTTCCAGGACCCAAGATTATTGGCAACGATAACATCCAGTGATAGCATTTTCTTCCCATCTGGGACTTGAGCAGAAGCTTTTTAATAAAATTTAGACAGTGTGGCTGTGGTGCAGAAATTACCATGACATACTGTCAGCTTTGGAGACCCAAGAGCATCCCATCTCCAGCTTGAAGCCTTGTATAACCAACATAAATGATTTTGCGGGCTGTGTTGTGGTCCTGACCTACATCATGCAGTACCGTGTTCTCCTGGAGACTCCATCTGTTCATAGATGATGCATGATGACTTGGCACATGGCCCTAAATCCATCTGGCTTGATGCCATAGAATTGTCTCTCGACCCAGGCATGGTGATGTGTGAAAATGCCCACCTTTGTCTTTGTGACCCAGTGGGTGGTCATCGTCACTGGGGTGTCCAGCTGTGATCCGATCCCAAGGCAGAGCCTGCTATTGCTGTTAAAGTATATCTAGTGCTCTTCAGGATGGATGGGTTAGGCACTCGGTATGGACCTGTGTGTACGCCAGCATGTGTCTTTTCCCCTGCTCAGGGTGAAGGGGAGAGAGATATACGTGGATTCTGTTAGTAAGGCCTCTTGGGCTTGGCTCTTGGGAGTGTTAGCAAACAGTTTCTATCCTGGCTTCTCACC
Organism: Mesocricetus auratus; assembly: GCF_017639785.1. Lineage (NCBI taxonomy): Eukaryota > Metazoa > Chordata > Mammalia > Rodentia > Cricetidae > Mesocricetus > Mesocricetus auratus. The sequence continues at coordinate 58,254,127 of NW_024429189.1, read as the reverse complement.
TGAGGGAAGCTGATGTTGCACCGTCTGCAGCCAAGTTGGCTGACATGTTTTCACTTTAGTCATTTGTGAAGAATTCATCATCTATCGTTTATTCAGGTATCATATTCCTCTCTCTTAATTTTGGTGTTACCCCATCCTTGGTCATGGGGTTGTGTGACAGAGAGGCTGTGTACTATCTTTATTTTTGAGACAAGATCCCTCTGTGTATCCCTGGCTTCTCTTTGACTCTCTATGCTGACCAAGTTGACCTTAAACTCATAGAGGCCTGCCTCTGCCTCTTGAGGGCTGGAATTAAAGGTGTGTTCCACTAAGCTTGCTATGTCTCTAACTTGAGGAACACTTGCATATTTTATTTAGGCTTTTTATTTATATCCAAATGTGAGTTATATGGAATTAAATAAAAGTCTCATTTTTTTAAGTCGTAAAAGGCAGCTATGCTCTGTGTCAGCAACACCTGTAGCCACCTAGAGATACTAGTGGTAATGATTTAACAACATCTTTTTAAAGCCGGGCGTTGGTGGCTCACACCTTTAATCCCAGCACTCCGGAGGCAGAGGCAGGTGGATCTTTGTGAGTTTGAATCCAGCCTGGTCTACAGAGCTAGTTCCAGGACAGCCTCCAAAGCAATACAGAGAAACCCTGTCTTGAAAAACCAAAAACAAACAAATAAACAAAAAAAAACAAAACAAAAAACCCCCAAAACATCTTTTCAGTTTTTATTTTTTTTTTTGAGTTTCTCTGTAACCTAGGCTTACTTCAAACTCATGATAATCCATCTGCTTCAGCTTCCCAAATTCTGGGAATGCAGGTGTCATCACTGTTGTAGAATGAATATCCTCTGAGCTTAACAGCTATTACTGTCTTCATCAGAAGAAGCTGTGACTACTCCTGAGCATCCCTCTGGATTGGGCCTGTTGACATCCCTTCATAGGAGGCAGGGGCAGAAGCCCATCAGCCCCTTGCCTGGCATCCCAGCCACACCCACCTGCACCTTCCTGCTGCTTGTGTGGCATCTGTTCTAATTGTACATGGCCATGTGGTCTTGGGAGGGGCTAGAGCGGTGGTTCTCAACCTTTCTGATGCTGCAACCCTTTAATACATTTCCTCACGTTGCGGTGACCTCCAGCGTAAAATTATTTTCATTGCTACAGTTATGAGCCATAATGTAAATATCTGATGTGCATCCCCTGTAAAAGGGTCAGATCGTTTGATCCCCAAAGGATTCAAGACCCACAGGTTGAGAACCATGGGCAGACTGTGAGTATGTAAATGTGGACGGTTAACTGAAGTGGGGCTAAGAACCATCTATACAGGCATGAGGAAGTCTTTGTCTATTCTGGGGTGACACTTTTTGCTAGTATCTTTGTGTTAGGCTTACTCTAAGCCCAGGAAATGAATGGGTTCTGCAAGTTGTACTTTGGTGAAATTGTACTTTAGTCTGTCATTGGAACCCTATCTAGAGTTAGGAATTTCTCCCCCCCAAAGTGTTTATTTACTTAGTATATTGTATGTAGGCACATGGACATGTGTATGCTATCACATGCTTGTTTGAGGTTAGAGGACACTTGTATTTGAGGATTGAGCTCAGGTCTTCTGGCTTGGGCAGCAGACAGCTTCATCCACTGACTATCTTGCTGGTCTCAATTCAGTTAAAATGTGTTAAAAATTTAGTTGATGTCATGTTATCCATATATGAACTTTTAAATGGAGATGAGGCATGCTATTGTAAGGGTCACGGGATATAAAGAGGATTGCATAGTGCTTCCCTCTTCCCCCATTGTGCACAGGGTACGAGGGGGTTTTCATGGCAAATGTAAGAGTGAGTGATCTCAAAGGCAGACTGCCCTGCCCCAGAACACTACTGCCTTCACATGTCTGTTACCGCTCAAGAGAAATGTGGGAAAATACGTTCTTCAACAGAGCAGCCAGCCCAGCCTGACTCCGGTAACCCCTCAAGAGCAAGGTTAATTTCCAGTGAGCAGTGTGGTTCCTCATCAGCTTAGGAGCAGCACCGTCCACCCACACCCGTATAGCCACAGCGTGCTTCAGGCCCACCCTCACAGGCTTCATTTCTTCCCTCTCTTTCTGACACACTCATTTTTTTCTCTCCTCCAGTCACTTACTACCTCAGTTTCAGGGGCACGCAAGGAGGTCTCTCTTTCCTAAAGCTCCCGGGACCTAACATGCACGGGCTAGTTGCTGTTCTTTTCTGCCCTGTCTCCTGGTGTTGTGCTCCTGGCCAGAGCTGAGTTCAGGGGGGCTCCTCAGAGGTGGTGTGTGTGTCCGCTGTGCTCCCAGACCAGACGTGAGTGCACCGGAATATTCTGAGAGCCTGTGGGCTCCATGTGATGCTATGTTAGGATATGACTTTCCTTCTTGAGGTTTCCTTCTGGGGCTGTCAGTCACCTGGTGCTACTTGCCTGGGCATGTGGCCAGTGATCCCCATGTTTGAGTCATTCAGGCCAAGTGCATGTTTTGCTCTTCTGACTTCCTGCAATTTAGGAAAACGGCAGGGTCTGTCCCATCCCAGCAGGCAAACATGTGGTGGTGGTGGGGTTTCCCCAGCCTGCGATTCTATCCCATTGAGTTCCAGAGAGTTCAGAGAGGGCACTGGCGTGTCTGCCTGGGGGTGTAAGGGTGTGGGGTGTTTCTTTGGTCTGCAGTGAGGAAAGTCCTGCTGGCTTGGAGTGGGGGCCTGAGGGGAGGGTCATGCCTCAAGGAGGAAGGCTGGATCAGGGAAGTGGGTGCCTCAGAGTTGCAGGCAGGGTCCTGGCCTTCTTCAAGTCTCTTTCTGTGTTTGTACCTCACTCGCCCCATTTGTAAGTAGAGCCAGAAGCATCCCATATCTCAGAAGGGTTCCTGTGATTTCTCATGAGGCTGGCACAAGTCTCCTGACATATAGAAGAGCTTTCAGGCTGCTATTATCTTAGCAATGCCACTGTCATTAAGGAATCTGCGTTTTTTTGTTTGTTTTGTTTTGTTTGTTTGTTTTTGGAGACAGGGTTTCTTTGTGTAGCTCTGTAGACCAGGCTGGCCCTGAATTTACAGAGATCTGCCTGCCTCTGCCTCTCGAGTGCTGGGATTAAAGGCGTGTACCACCACTGCGCAACAAATCTGCTGCCTGTTTTAATCATCCTGTGAGAAGTTAATTGTGCAGATGTGCTCAAAGAGTACAAGTCTTTCCACTTCTCAGGCAGGAGAGGTCCTGCTGGAGTAGTAGAGGTGCTGGGAAAGCCACAAGCCCGGTTGTCTCACCATGGCCTCTTCTTAAAGACAGGTCTAGACTAGCCTCTGGTAAGGGAAGAACAGGGCTGTTTCTGTCACAGCTTTCCCTTTTGGCTCCAACTGTGACCTTTTGTTTCTTCAGGTGATCAAAAAAGTCCTCAAGGTCATCTGCTTTCTCAGGATTGGTGTCAGACTGGGCTGAGTGAGCCAGTGAGAGTAATGTCTTCTGATCTGGATTCTTAGTAGTTGCGTCCCTTTGTCCAGCCAGAGGACAGACAGCTCAAAGCTGGGGTCCAGCATGGGCAGTGTTGCTGAGCACTAGCCAGAAGCCTGGAGCGTTGTTCTGCAGGCAGCTTTAAGCCTTCCCCACGAGCCTGTTAAGTCCTAGTCTCTGAGAAGATACGTTGTTATTTCTGGGTGGATACTGTTCAGGAATCAGGTGCTTCTTGCCGCTAATGTGGGCTGGAAGGTTATTTGTCAAGCTTTAGCATTTGTGCTGCTGAAGCAAGCGCATTGCTTGTCAGACGGATAAAGGCAGTGTACTTTTGCAGAGAACATTGTCATATTAGAAGACCATTTGAGCTGGGCAGAGCAGGATGTAACATCTGTTAGGGTGTGTAAATGGTGCCTGTGAAAGTCTAAGGTGGGAATGAGGTCAGTGGTCCAAACAGGCTGGCGTGGCTCCAGGACTAGAATGTGGGTTTGCAGGCATTTCGAGCTGCCACAGGTGGTGGCCTGCGATCCCAGACACCTAGTGAGCCAACCGTGCCACTCTAGCCTCATGGCCTCGCCACCGCCAACCAACCACCCGTACCCAGTTTCTCTTTGTCTCTTTTTATCTCTGCCCCTTCACAGTCTTCTAGTGTCCAGGCTCTCAGCACTTGCCAGCACCCACTCTGCACATAAGCTTGGAAGCTAGGAAGGTTTTGGGTAATCCAAGTGCTGACCATTTGAAGAGAGCCTTGGATTTGCTTAGCTTTGACAAGCCAGCCATTTGTGAGTTTATTAGGAGCCAGTGATGGAAGGTAGCTCTCATGGCTGATGGCAGCTCACTTTTCTGTTGCTACCCTGTCAGCTGGGAACTGTTTCTAGAAACTGAGGACTAGTATCTGTTTGGGTTCTAGGCTGTCTGTGGCTGACCCCGGGCAGTTGATGATAAGGATCTGAATTAAATGATGGAGCATGTTACTGTGCGGGCTTTGGTTCCTTCCTTTATGGGTCCAGCCCTAGCCCACAGGCATTTATTTATTGGGCACTATATTAGTTTTCTTATCCTGTGACAAAATACCTGTCAAAATCAGTGTGAGGAAGGAAGGGTGTGTGCGCTCATACTTTAGGGGTTTACAGTCCCTCACAAGCATGGTGGCAGAACCACTGAGTGCATGGTATCCTCTAACAGGAAGAGGAGACATGGAGGATGCTACTCAGCTGTAGTCTCTTTTTATCCAGCTTGGGACCCAAGCCCACAAAACGGTACAGCCCACATTCAGAGTGGGTCTCAGTTAAGCAAGCCATCCTAGAAAGTCTTTCATAGACATGCCCAGAGGCTGTCTCCTAGGTTATTCTAGATCCTGTCTAGTTGGCAGTTGGTAATAACCATGACAGGTGCCTACTGTATGCTAGGCACTCTTGGGAGATTCATTCCTTAACGTGCCTGGGGAAACAAGGTCGTCACTGAACAGATACATATGGGGGTGGAGAGAGTACTAAGGGGGGAAGGGTGAGATTTTGTCCCTTGCCTCCCTCCTGGCAGTGCTGCACAGCTGTCTCCCAGCTTCCCTCACTGCTCCTTTGTGGAAGTAGATCAGGGTTTGGTCTCTGCTCTGCCTCTGACAAATGCTAGCATCTTCCATGTCAGCTCTGTGATGATGAGAGTGGGCTGTGTCCGTGGTTCACAGATCGACGTTGTGTCATATTTGATAAGAAGAAGTGCAGCAGCAAAGTAGACACCAGTGATTTCAGATCACCACTGTTCTGGTGTTCGTCCTGTCTGCACTTTAAGTTGTTCTTAGCATATCTCTGCATATCTCTAGGCCGCATGTTGATTTGCTTATTAAAGTGGAATCTCACAGTTTTCTGTGGTGTGCTATCAACACCCAGTATCGGCTTTCTGATACCCAGTTTGTGCTGTAGCAGTGTATTCATCTCCATTGGTGTAAAGCATTAATTGGTATGAGAATCTTGTACTTTAGCAATTTTCTGAGTAATGTGGTTTCCCCCCCTTTTTTTTATTGAATAGAGATGCATGTTACTCTGTAAATCTCCCTACACAGTCGCCATTGTGGTGTATGTGTGTGTCGGGGTGTAGGTCAAGGACATCTAAAATCTCGGTAAATTTCGAACAATGTGTTCTTATTAACTATAAATCCAGTGCCTTATCTTAACACTGTAAATTTACTCAGTCTGCCTACTGTAAGCTTGAATGCATTAGTCCATGTGTCTCCATGCCTCACACTACCACCTCTAGAAACCACCATTTCACTCTGTGAATTTTGTGTTTTCATTATACTTTCTGTGTGGTGTGCATGTGTGTGTATGCATGTTCATAAGTGTGTGTCACATACATGTATGTGTGCATGGAGGCCAAAAGTTAACTTTGAGTTTTTTCCTTCATTGATCTCCTCCTGATATACTGAGGCAGGGTTTCTCACTTGACTTAAAAGATGCCGTTGAGACATCTGCTCAGCTTTTGACTTATTTTAGATTCCATATGCAATCAGATATTCACTGAACAGTGATGGAATGGTGTGCAGCTGTGGTCCTGTAAGATTAATTTCACTGGAAAACAGTACAGGTAATCTTACACTGACTAAGTGATGAATCTTTTTTTTTCTTGTTTTTTTGAGACTGGGTTTCTCTATGTAGCTTTGTAGACCAGGCTGGCCTCTGACTCACAGAGATCTACCTGCCTCTGCCTCCTGAGTGCTGGGATTAAAGGCATGTGCCACCACTGCCCAGTTTGTGACCTTCTATGAATCTTGTGTTTGCTGTGTTTCTTGTATTGAGAGACCACATTAAATGTGACCTATTCCATCTACATTTGCGTAAGGACACTTATGGTGTTTGTATAACAGTGAAATTGCCTAACAGCATTGTTCTCAGAATGCATCCTCATCTTTAAGTATCACATGACCTGGAGTGGGATTAGTATTTGTCTTTCTGCCAGGCTTGTTTCATTTAACATTACTGTCTTAGCGTTCCATCTGTGTTGTTACAAATAGCAGGCTCTCCTTAAAGGCTCAATAATCTTAATCTGTCTTTCTTGCCATCTGTTCTCCATTTCTTTATTCGTTTGCACGTTGACCAGCTCTTGGATTGTTTCCTGTGTCTTGGCTGTTGTGAACAGTGCTGCAGTATGAGTTGATTGCCGTTATTGAATTAAGGAAGTTCCTTTACAGCCTGAGTTTTTAAGAGTCTCCTCACATGAATGTGCCGAGTATGGCTACTATATACCTTTCCTGTACCTTCCAGATAGTCTTAGAGGTTTTTCTTTTTTTCCCCCAATGCTGTGATTAATGGTATATATTTTGCTATTAAACCAGTGTATTCCTGAGATAAATGAATTTGGTTGTGAGTCTGTTGCTCGTATACATTGCTAGATTTCTCTTTATTAACATAATTCTGGAAGTTTTACATTTGTGATAATGCAAATGATCGGTCTGTAACTTTCCTTTTCTCTTTTATACTTGCCTTGGCATTGAGGTTATATTCTCTAGAGAATGGGGAAAAATTGATACCTAAAATCTGCAAGTAGGGTGTGTTGTAGATCAGAGTATGCATGAATAGAGAACTTTTTCAAGGAAACATTTGTGATGGTGTTCAGGAACTCTATTAAATCTTTGATTCTTTATGTTTTTTTATTATGTAAAACTTTTAATGTTGGCAGCCTTCCAGGCGTTGCTTTACCCTGCCAGCTTCATTTATGACATTTCCAGGAGTATAAACTCTGCTATTCAGTAGAGCTGACTTGTTAAACTCTTGTCATTTACAGTTGCACATCTGTGTGAAGGAGGTAGAATATATTGTTTTTCCATATTTAGGGTTTACTAGAAGCTACTGTATGGCGAAAAACTACATATTTGGGGTTTAAGACCTGGGATGATAGTTCAGTTTGAAAAGTGTTTGCTTTGCAAACCTGAATTAGATCTTCAACACCCACCTAAAAAGCTAGGTATGGTGGCATACCCTTGTAATCCTAGAACTGGGGAGGTAGAGACCAGTGAATTCTGGGGGCTTGATGAGTAGCTAGGTTAGCCTACTTGGCTAATGAGAGACCCAGTCTCAGAAAATAAGGTGTACTGGGTGTGGGAGTGCATGCTTTTTTAACCCCAGCACATGGGAGGCAGAGGCAGATGGAGCTCTGTGAATTTGAGGCTATCCTTGTCTCGCCAGCAATTTCCAGGCCGACCAGGACTACGTAGTGAGATGCTGACTCAAAACAAAACCAAGAAAAACAAACAAACAAACAGGCAAACAAAAAACCCTCAAGGTGGATGTTGCCTAAGGAATACCACCTGAAGTTGTTCAACATATACAAAATAAACAAGGAGTTCTCAAATTAAGGTTTACTAATCTTGCTACCTATTTCCTCTGATCTTATTTGGGGTTTCCCCAGTATATGCTTTATCAAGAGGATTTCGCCTATTTAAAGTGGAAATGGGAAGCCGCTGGTGGCTGATGGCTCCTGTAGCCCTGGTGGTGTGTGATGGCGTGCTCTTTGATTATGTGTCAAGGTGAGTGGTGCAGGCCTTTGACAGACACAGGATTGTGGTTGGAGAAAGCCCAGCATTAACTGCTGACCTTGCCATCCCCAGCGAGCAGGTGTTGCATGAGCTCAGCTCCCTTTCAGCCCGTCCTTCTCCCTGGTGGGCCATTGGCTCCTGAGTAAGATAGATGCATGCAGTAGAAGAGCTGTTAATAGCATTTACTCTGTCTTAATCCTTTTTAATCCCATTCATATTTCAGAGTCTGAAACTTGGCAGGATGTCAGAAGCCACACTGTGAGCAGGGAAATTTTTCTTTGAACAGCAGGGACCAAGTCAAAAAAAATCTCTAATATTTAGTTTGTTAAAACATGTAAGAGTAGGAAATTTCCCCAGATTTCTGAGTGCCACTAAGAAATCTTGCCGGGGTTTCTTATTATTTCGAGCAAACGACAGCAATCGATAGCAAGTTCAGTCATAGTGAGATTTTCTGTGGCATTGGCTTCCTGAGTGGGGAAATAACTGGGGTCAGTGGTGCTCTGTCCCTTATCAGACCCATGGGGAATTCGGACCTTGAGCTGTTCCTGATGAGACATTAGCTTTTGCTTGGACGTGTCAGCTCAATCTTTTGATTAATGGGACCTGGTTTATTTCATTGTAGATTTAATATAAAAAATTGTGGTATAAATCAAGGAAGATTTAGACCCCTGGCTGCTTTGTGATTGTTGAATCTGGGACAGGGTAGGTGTTTCCCTGCCTGCATTTACTGCAGTGCATGCCTGTTGGAAAGCTGCATGTGGCCGGCAAGGAGCTCTTTTCTTTTGCTGTGGAAGTTCTTTGTCATCCAGCTGCTCCCAAACACTAGGCTTTGGATTAGACTTTGGGTCAACTTCAGGGTAGTGAGAGGATAGATGCCCAAGGACATGTTGTCTTCAACTTCCTGGCCTTCCTCTTCCAAGTTCTGGCCTTTATTGGGCAGAGACGGGTCTTGTCTGGAGAGCAGCCCTGTCCGCCATTTGAATCCCTGCCCAGCCCTGGGGTGTAAGGGTTGGCGGTGAGGGGTGGGCAAGTGCTTGTGGGAGGAAAAGGCTGAGGGCTCCTGGAGGAGCATTTAGGATTGGAATCAGTTGTGTCTTTTAAAATTTCTACCCACTTTGGACTTGTCTGTGGAAGCAATTAGGGAGATCACAGGACCGTTTCTGATTCCTGATTCTGTGCAGTGTCTATTCAGAAAAAGAGAAAACAGTCAGCTGGGACAGGGGATTATTTGAGCACACACAGAGTCCTGTTGTCTCAGCAGCATGCCCTCAGACAATTTGCCTTTTAGTGAAGTTTAAACCCATGAAAGGAAATAAAAAGTGGTTTATTAGATGGCGAAGAAAGATGGACTGGACTTAGGAGACTTTGGGAATTTTAGCTTTTTTCTTTGTCAGTGCAAATGTTGGAAGAGGGAGATTCTTTCTGTAATGCAATTTATTTGTACAATGTGGTAATTATTGCTAATAGTTAATAATTATCTTCAGTTGGGTAAAATGCCAGAGAGAGAGAGAGAGAGAGAGAGAGAGAGAGAGAGAGAGAGAGAGAGAGAGAGAGAGAGAGAGAGAGAGAGAGAGAGAGAGTGCGCACATGAGTGTGAGCTCTTGCTGGGCTGCCTTTTGTTCAAGGCTAAACATTGCTGCTTCTGAAGAAAGGGTGTACCTTACATGTGGAGCCTGTTAACATTTATGAAGCATCTGCTTTGGAGGTCCTAGCTTGGCACGGATGTAGGCAGTCAGGTCAGAGCATTCCTTCATGAATATGCACAGACTGGAGCTTCAGGAGCATTGGGGACTCACCAATATTGCATGGCTTTGAGAGACAGGGTAGACTTACTAGTCTAGCGGTGACTTCCATAATTGTTCCTTTTTCCTGTAAAGTACTGACTCATTCAATTTGGCAAAGTTCATTGAAGTTTGTGAAATAGGTATACATCCATCATGCCTTGCTAAGTGTTGATTTTGTTTCCTGAAAACACACACACACACACACACACACACACACACACACACACACACACACACGAGATCCACGAATGTGGACAGATGGTGCCAGTCCACAGTCAGGAAGAGGATTTACTACACGCTGAGTGGCAGAGAGCCCGTTTTTTTGACCTTGGTATGAAAATGTTTCAAGTTCTTAGGGAACGAAAGAAAAATCACTCTTGGTCCCAAGTCCCATGCAGGTCTATGGGATTGTGTCTTAATATGTGTTGTCTTACTGGATTTGTTGAAGGGAGAACCAGGGGAGCTGCTCAGGAGTATATACTGGAATAAAAGAGGGAAACACACCCTTTGATCTTTCTCCCTCAAGACTGAGCTGGTTAGGGCTGGAGAGATGGCTCAGAAGTTAAGAGCACTGGCTGCTCTTGAAGAGGACTTAGATTCTATTCCCAGCATCCACACAGTGGCTCACAACTGTCTGAACCCCAGTTACAGGGAACTGATGCCTTCTTTTGGCCCTAGCCATTTACATGATATAGTTACATACACATAGGCAAACATTCATGCTCATAAAATAAAAGTAAGTGATAAACCTTAAAACCAAAACCAAGACTAGCCTGATTGAAGGCCAGTAGGAGTCCACTGGGCAAACTCAGCCTGTGCTCCAGAAAACAAAGTCCCTGCTTTGTTTTAAAACCAGTAAAGAGTCTCCTCACTTTATTCTGAGTTTTCCTCGAGTCATAGCACCTTCTAGCTCAGCCTTTTCGGTTGTTCAGATCATCTTGCGGGTGGGTGTCTGGGTTGTCGCTGCTTCAGGCCCTGGGACTTTCCCCAGTGCATCACCGTTTCTCGTCATCTGTAACGATGTGAGTCCGTGGCTTCGCTAACTTCGGAGGGCATTTGAGTGTCCTAGAGAGCTGATGAGCAGCCGAGCTCAGGCTTGGTAAGGAGGCTAGATCTGGCCCTTTGTGTTAGGCGCATACGGTTTTGTTTCTTACCAGAGTCTGATACTCACTGAGTGGGCTAGACTGGCTGGCCAGTGTCTGTCTGTCTGTCTGCCTCCTCAGTACTACATCGGCTGAGACTGCAGAGGATGCTGCAGTGAGCAACTTTTACATGGGCTCTGAGGATCTGAACTCAGGTCCTCTCATATTTTCGTGGTGTTAGAAACAACAACAACAGCAAAATAACCTCAAAGGAACACATGAGCAAACAAAAATAGCCTGGCACTGCAAAAATTCGTGTACCACAACCCAAGCCAGGCTAGAGTGCACCCTGGGGTAGGAAGTGCACTTCGGTTTTCTTCTAACACAGGTAGTGACTTTTCCCCATTGGCTGAGGTCCAGCCCTCACAGTCTTTCTTGATTGGCTAGCCTTAAAAGAATCCTGCAAAAGAAATGAAGAAAGAGTAGCTGGTTGGCTGGCTGCTTTAGGCCAAGATAACAGGTGTTTGTGTGTGTGTGTGTGTGTGTGTGTGTGTGTGTGTAGCTAGAGGGGATACTTTGTGTAAGCAAATGTTTTATTACGAGGTAGGGTAGATTAAAAGATTTATATAACGTTTTACAAGGTTGCAGAAGGTTTATATATTGGCCCTTGGCGGGCTAGCTGCCTTTGATAGGAAGGAAAAACCAAACATTTCACACAATGGCAAGCACTTATGGCCTCACCCTCTCCCAAGTTCCCCCGTTCTTTCCTGCTGCCCAGATCCCGTCCAACTCTTGTGGCAGAACCCTTTCCCACTTGATCTTTTTACGCCACCTTCCTCCTTACTATCCATCCACCCACCTGCCAGCCAGTGCAGGTTCTGTGCTACATGTGAATTATTGCATCTCCACCAAGAAGCTTCCAGCCAGGTGCTCAGTGATAATACCGAGTGGTAAGAGCTAAGTGCCAGGTGCTGGCACATGCAGGAAAGAAACCCTAGGCTCTGCCGGGGAAAGGAATTCTATGAGGCTCAGTGGATGTTCTGACATAGAACTGGGAGCCAGGCTTGAGAAAGGTGGACAACAGCTCTCACTTTCTAGGTAGTAGGGCTGCTTAGAGCCAGAGCTGGGGCTGACATCTGGGTTATTGAGGAATTTGAGGTATGTGCATAGTGGAAGGGGCACATGACACGTGAGCTCTTCATTTTATGGCTCACTTTCCTTTCAAGAGACTGACTGATTACACCTGCTCTTAAGGAAAAAGTGTTTTGCTGAAAGGTTCAGAAGACAAAAGTAGAGACAGTGGTAGATTCTACCTAAGGCGAGGGAAGAGACACCAAAATGATCATGCATTTCTTTGTCTCTTTCACTGACCTTTAAGTGGTTGGGACTAGGAAACCTTTATTGTGTGTGTCCTTCTGTCAAGAGGGGCTGATATGTGATGAACATATGTGCTTCAGCCTCAGGTTTGTTAGATCTGCCTGGGCAGGCTGGGATAGGCTTGGTTCTACGGTATGACTGATCGCATGGGTCTCTCTGTGTTGGTTGCCTTCCAGGCCCTGAAGTTAACATATGCCTGGTTTAGCTTTATATCAAGGAAGGCCAGACCAGCTTTGTCCCAGGCTCTGGAGAGCAGGAACTGAATGAATGTCTCAGGGGAGACAGCACGTGAGGTGCTGGGAGATGTGAAATGTGTACAGTTTGTTCTAGAGCTGGGAGCATCCTGGCTTGTGATAAGTGCTAGCAGAGAGGGTCAGGCTGTGTGTTGTTCAGGAGGCTGTGGGGCTGCTGTGAGCTGGCAGCTATGTAGACCACCCCTGTCCCCTCGATTATCAGCGTTGCTCTCTATTGACATTAGAGTTTTATTCAAGTTGTTGTATCTCCCAAACGCTCCATATTCATTAAGAAAGACGTTGTTTCACAGATCTCATCAGACATTTGGAACCCAGACCAGTCTTCAGAGATCCCGAGTACTTTTTAAAATTGAGCTGATTGAAATCTAGCCCTGAGTAAAGGGACGATGACAATGGTAATGACATTCATCCCTTCTTGACCATGCCTTGTTCTAGATGGCATTTCATGGAATTCTCTCAAGTGTTTGAGGAGGCTATGTACAGACTTAGTCTTTGGTTTCAGATGACAGGGTTGAGTTCAGTATGGAATAATTGTCAGAACCAGGATGTGGAGTTCGAACCTGCCCACAGGCCCATACTCTGCACTGCTGCAAGTCTGTTCTTGTGGTTCTGTTCAGGGCAAACATGTGATTTAGGGTAGGGCCAACCCAACTGTAGCCACTACTTGTTTTTGCATGACCCATGAGCACTAAAAATAGCTTTTATGTTTTTAAGTAATTGAGAGAAAAAGCAAGGAAAAAATTTCATAATATGAAACTTATATGACACCAATGTAGTTATAAATAGAGCTTTATTAGAATACAGTCATGGGCATCAGTGTACTGGTGACTGACTTGACACATACCTAGACAGATGTGTGTATCTTGCAGAACCTAAGTTATCTTTTGTTTTTTTGAGACAGGCTTTCTCTGTGTAGCTTTGGAACTTGTCCTGGCACTTGCTCTGTAGACCAGGCTGGCCTTAATGAGATGTCAGAAGTAATCAGTCACCTCCTTGTACTGTACTAGCTCCCCAGTCATCTGATCTTTGGCAATTCAGGTCTCATTCTGTTATTTGGATATCATAGTGTCCTCTCTGTGTCTTGGCAGTGCCCACATGATGTGACTTGCTAAGGTGCATTTTATCAAAAGCTCAGCCTCTTGGAGAGGTTTTCCCTTGAAACCTTGTATTGGGTGATGGCTGTACGAGGTGGTTGTTACATGCTCATTGGAGGACAGGCTGAGTTGGGAGACTGTAGGCAGGAAAATCAAGAAGTATCCTTTTACCACACCTGGCATTTCTGAGACTATTCTGTCACATAGTTAAGAGGGGACCTAAGATCTCAGGTTCTCAGCCAGACCTGGCAAATGCAGCGAGGAGATGTGAAGAGCAGGGCTGAGGGAGGCTTTGCAGAAAGCCAGGCTGGGGCAGGGTAGCCTGGTTGGGGACTCAGTGCCATTGTGACTGTGGTAGGACATAAGGTACCTAGTTAGTCTGAAGATTTTTAGCTCAAGTTTTTTTCAGGAAATGAACCCAAGACTCCAATATGCTCTCATTGCTGTTCAGTTTTTGCAGTGACAGAATCACCTTATGATGGGTCCTGCCTTTTCTCTTTGTTTTGTTTATTTTTCCTGCTTTTTCTTTGTCCTTTTCACACAAGGTCTCCATGTATAGCCCAGTCTAGCCTTGGACTCAAGATCCTCCTGCCTCAGTCTCCTGATTGCTGGTATTATAGGTGCCATCATTCCTGGCCAACATTTTCTTAGTCTCACAAGATGGCCCATCCCTTATCTACTTTATCTAGCCCTCCTTTCTGAGGCCCTGTTGGTGACAGTAATAATAAGTTAATAGTTATTGTGTATTCCATGTACATGAATGCTTCATGTGGATTACATCACTTAGTAATTGTCACAACCTCCTAGTGAGGTGAATACTGTTTATACCATTATAGATGTTTCAGGTTTTTTTGAGCATTTAAGGCCCACAACAAAAATTAGAAGTTATAGAGATAACTCACATATCCCTTGCTGGTTTCTTAAAAGTTGTGAAAATTAGCAAGTGTAAACAAATGAAGTTTGAAATGTTCATTTTTCAGACTTACCAATATTTCTCTCTGTCCTTGCTACAGCTAGATACCACTATTGCCAATTGTTGACTTGGGGATGTGTCCCGTTATTCCTGTACAGTGCCTGGGTGACACCCTCTTATGGGGCCCATGGTGTTTGCTGTCATTCATAGAGTCCTGCCATGTTGCCATGAGCTGCGTAATATTTGTCAAGCCTGATGAATAATGAGGGGTTTTTTTTTGAGACTGTGTAGCTCAAATTGCCCTTAAATTCATGATCCTCCAACCTCAGATCTCCCGATTACTGGGATTACAGGTGTGTTCTATGAAGACCATCACCAACTTTGAAGAGTAGATGATAATTTGTAAGTCATTTTAGCATTTCCCCCTACTGCAACAGAATACCAGAGGCTGGGAAATTTAATTTTTAAAAAAAATTTGGTTCATGATTCTGACTATTTAGAATTGGGTAGCTGTATGTGATGAGGAAGCCATGTTGCTTCAAGTCATAGCAGGAAGTGAAAAGGACAAGCAGATATATTGGACAGGGCATAGGGAGACCCTGCTTCATGACAGCATCTGGTTTTGTGATAACAGTCCGTCCAGGCCTGGCTCTCTAGCAGTAGTCCTCTCATGAGAGCTGGGACTCCATAACCCAAGCCTCTCTTGCTAGACCTCATCTCCTGGCACTGACTTAAGTCTCAGCAGCAGCTGGGGTGGAGATGCACCACACTCAAGCCACACATTAGATGAGAAAACTCAAGGAGCTGTGTCACTGGCTGTGGGCCTCTGCTGACTGGGTGGTGCCAGTGTTCCAGCACAGGCTGGATGCCAGTGTTCCATTGGTTTCCAGCCGTTCCTCAGGTCTGCAGTTAGGGGACTCCATGGGGAGGTTGTTGGTATGTGGGAGCCTCTGATCCTTGTGCACGTGTTGACTTCACTGTAGTTCTGTGAAAGCAAATAGGCTTATTGACGTGCTACCCATACTGTGGCCTCTGTGATAGGAACCGCCCTGGAGGCTGTTGGGCAGAGAGTGGACTGGGAGAGACTGTCCCCTTAGCACTTGGTGGCCTGCAGTCAGAGGCAGAGTTCATGAACTGGAACCTGGGGGAGGGGGACTCAGGACGACATAGACAGCAGGTGCAAGCAGCTGGCAGGGCTGTGGGAGCCGGTCCTGAGTACCTCAGGCCCCTACTCAACAGTATCTCATGGCTTCTTTTATCCAGACTTTAGGGCAGATGGGCAGTGCAAGAGGGGACTGGCTGGGCTCAGGGAATGGGTTTAGTGCTCCAGTTTGAGGGTCTGGAGTCCAGTCTTCACCTGGAGGCCAGCAGCTCTTCACCCAGTACTCTGCTCCCGCGGCGGGGGTGGGGGTGTCTGTGAGTAGAGTTGGTAGCACAGGTAGGGAACAGGTTAGGAAATAAGGAGATAATTTAGGGGTAGAGAGAATGGCGCAGTTTGTATTTTCGGCTTGACCATTATTGGCAAGTGGCATTGCCCAGAAAGCTCTGCCCCTAGAAGAATTTAGAAAGTAAACAGTTCGTCGGTCATTATAAGCCTTGTACTCTGGTTGCAAAGCACTCAGCTGTCCAAGCCACACACTCAGATGTCTCCAGGCAGTTGGCAACGTAAAGAAATGGAATGGGTTGAAGCATGAAAGTCATAGAGTCTCTCTTGGTCTCTTAAATGCTCACACTTGATAGAGGAAACCAGCTGTGTGGGTGCCATGTTGCTTGACAGCTTCTGTTTGTCTTCAGAATTGGGGTGGCAGTACTGCCAGGGCCATTTTTGCTTAGCACTTACCCCCACAGAGAGGGTCACCCAGATCCAATTAATGTCTTGACTGTGGCCAGATAAGAAAGTATTTGTTTTTTTTAGATGCTGAACACCATAATTAAAAAAAAAAAAGGAATGATGCCAATTCTCCCTGTTCTTAAAAGACTTAAAATTTTAAGAAACAACCTAGGAAGCTGGGCATGCTGGTACATGCTTATAACCCCAGCACTTCAGAGCTGAGGGAGGGGCTTCAAAAGTTCGGGGTTATCCAGGGCTACAAATTGTGTATGACAAAACATTATCAATCAAAGAAAAGATGGACTAGATCCAACAATGAGGCCTGGATTTAGCATCCCTGATATATCTATCATATGCTGAGGAGAAAGGGCTGGGGTCTCAGCCCCTCTACCAATGAAAAGCTGAGCCCTTCCAAGTGTCTGGGTATCTGTGCTCAGTCTCAATGCCGTGTGGTCTGGTGGAGCTGCTAAAGTGTATGGGATCTACTTTCTGCCTTCATAAAGCCCACTGTGAAGCAAACCACCAATTTCCAGCTTGTGTTCCCTGAAATCCATTTAAAGGTCCCATAAATGTTTGTGTCTCATTAAATTTGTTTTCTTAGCCCACCCTCTCCAAACTTGAGAGTGTTTGGGATTGTAATGAAAACAATTGCTCAAGTATCTTTGCATTACATTTTAAAATTGGAGCGGTGCCGTCTCAGAACAAGCCGTGCATCCCTCTGGACTGCTCTGGGACTGGCCATCCTCCTGCCTTTGTCTCCTGAGTGTGGGAAGGTGAATATAGGGGAGATTACCAGCTTCACCTGGTTTCACACAGATGACTCTAACAGTAGAAAAGTCACTTGAAGTTGCTGTTTTCATCTGGTGTGCACAGACACTTACATGGTCATGCATGTAGACATGTAATATGGATTTGTGTTCTTACATATTATTCATAAGGTTCATTCTTGGGGGGGAGGTCCTGGCGCTGGATTTCCAAAGCCACACCCAGTTCTGCCTCACTCAGGTAGAGCCTCTGACTGTGTTCCTCCGTTGGAGGTAATCTTCCTTCAGCTACCTGCAGAGCTAAGGCGGCTGGGCTTTTCATTGTGGGTGGTGCCCATCACTGAACCACTGAAGCTTCTTTACCTTGAATCTTTAAGGCGTGGAGCTGTGGGTGATGCTGACTCTTAAGGACGACAGCATCAGATTAGCAACCACTTATTTGCAAATGAGGTAGAGTAAGCCAGCCTGTGCTCATCTTGCTATGACTGACCATTCACTGTGTTGTCTGCTGTCCTGCTTAGGCCCTGCTTTTGGGGTCCAAGGTGGAATTTAATGCCAGGTATTGAGATGGGTCCTCCAGGGGACACCTGCCTCTGTGGCGTTTTCAACCATGGTGCTTTTCGTCTGTGCTTGGTGGGAGGTCTTGCCAGTGGGCCATTTTCATAAGTCAATGATTTACCTTTTTGTGGCCTGTATCTCAGGGAGCTGTTGGGTAATATTCACAAGGAAATAAACTATAGCCAGGGAGGATGGTGGCCTTTCAGAGTCCGGCTCAGTTTGCTCCGAGCCCTATAAAATGCTGTTTGATTTTAAACATTGCTTGAAGCGTTCACATTTTGGTTAATTACGTCAGTGAGTAAAAATAACTATTGTAATATGGTGTGTGGGCTTGGCTTTAGACGGATAAGGAGTCTATTGTTACCCATTGTGCAGTTCAGTCACTCATTATCCACCCTTGAATGCTGAACGTGTGGAATAGAAAACCTGCAGCCTTGTCACTTGCTAAATTCAGGCTGCTCTGTGATTTCAGGTTCTTTTGCAAAGGCTGCTTCATTCAGTCAGCTTCAACAAGCTGATTCAACCTGCCCAGGCCTAGCCAGGCCAGGTGTTGGTGACCTTGGATTTCTGGAATCTGTTGAGATTGTCCAGTAGATGAGTCTGCTCAGTGCTTCCTGGAGTTAAGGCCAAGGGCTTCAGGGCCAGGCAGACCTTAAATCTTAGATTGTTATAAGATGGAGTACACATAGTTTCTGCTTTTTGTGGTCTCGGCAGGTTTAAATGAGATAATCATTGTAATACCTGCAGCTCATTGAGAGGCTAGGAGGAGAGTCAGTTGAGTTTACAGCAGTGTAGTCTCAGGGGACTCTGGGGTTTCTGCCACACTGTCAAGGTTATGTCATTCTCCTGACCCCTTCCTTTGCACCCACATTCTCTGTGTCTTTGAGCCAGGTCTACCTGCTCATCTACCCCCCCCCCATGCTCTGCTATTTTCTTTGGGGGCTTTTCCAGTCTATGATTTCTTGGTGGGTCTGGACCACCTTACGTGCCCCCTCTGTCTTTGGTAACCTGCATCAGGCCAAGGCTTGAGGCAGGGAGTTAAGTGACATGGACTGAAAGGTTCGTAGAGGTCATCAGGTGCATTGAAAGGGTGGCTTTGGGGTTTGGTGAGAAGTAAGGGTGTTAGGGCTGGGATCAAGGAACCTTGTTGTACATGGGATGTATGTTGAAGATGCCCTTCCATTATTTTATAATTGGTGAAATGAATGGCTTTGTAAGACTCCAGGGTACAAAGGCCAGGGAAAGTTGAATTTGAACTTTTTTATTTTTATTTTTTGGTTTTTTATGAGACAGGGTTTCTCTGTATTGTTTTGGAGGCTGTCGGTCCAGCCCGGCCTCGAACTCACAGAGATCCGCCTGCCTCTGCCTCCCTAGTGCTGGGATTAAAGGCGTGCGCCACCACCGCCTGGCTATTTTTATTTTGTTAAACACAGGGACTCACTATGTCCTGGAACTCACTGTGTAGACCAGACTGGCCTCAAACTCACAGACACCCGCTTCCCTCCCCCTCCCCAAGTGCTGTGATGAAAGGTATGCACTGCTGCCCTCCCACCCCCTACTTGAACTGAACTCCTTGACCACTCCTGGCTCCCACCCTCCAGATTGACAGGCTCTGCAATACATCGGGTGAGCCTGGGCTGCCTTCACAGTGCCCCAGCAGACCCCTGCCCTCCTGTCGGTACCCCGGGAGGAGGCTGACCTCTGTGTTCTACGCCAGGGGTGCCCTTGACCTCCACCTGCCTGGTGGGCATCTTCAGCCAGGGATGGGAGGGGCACCTCCCTGGGCTTGTCTTGTCTCCTCTTTTGTTTGTGGCACTCCAGGATCTTTGCACATTCCCACAGCCTCATCCTCAGCCTTTTAAGACTCTCCCCGCTCGCTCTGGCTGAGTGTGTCACTTGCCTCTGCTGGGCTCCTGCCTGCCCTGTTTATTTCCACACTGATGAAGGTCCTGACACACAGGTTAAGAAAGGGAGGTGTCAGCTAGGTAAATGAGTGAGGGAACAGGGTCAGGCTCGATTTGCCCTCAGTGTTCACTTTGTTCTGTTTTATGTTCCAAATCGAGGGGTCTGCATAGTCACAGCCATCATCTTACAGAACAGAAAGAAAATGGCCGCAGATAATCACCATCCTGGTTCTTGTTGGTTTTATGTATGTGGGCGAGGTCTTGGGAGGTTTTGAGATGGCACGAGCCTTGCAGCTGCCTCTGGTCCTCGGGACCTCAGGCTGCGAGGACAGAGCACAGCACAGAAGTGGGGGATCAACATCATGGGTGTGTAGACAGCCTTAGGGGGTCCAGGAAGAACGGTGTGTGCACGCTTGTGCACTCGTGAGCATGTGTGTGTGCATTCAGGGTTTCCAAAGTTTATAGCCTAGGAGACAGGGCAGCTGGGCAGTCACACCAGAGAGATGGGGAAAGGAAGATATAGGGGGGCTATTTTGGTGTGTGATGTTTCCATGTAGATTTGGGGAGAATTTGAAAGTTTTAGGTCCATGAGCCTAGTGAGGTCTGTGTGACCTTGTGGTAGAGCAGGAAGAATTCAGTGTTCCTTCTGTTCCTAGTCCTCCTCCTCCTCCTCCTCCTCCTCCTCCTCCTCCTCCTCCTCCTCCTCCTCCTCCTCCTCCTCCTCCTCCTCCTCCTCCTCCTCCTCCTCTTCATTTCTTTCCAGGAAGCTCCCTTCCCCTCCCTTGAGCAAGGTGGGGACTGACTGAGCAAGACTGTAGAGTCATGCTGCACACTGTCTTTAAAAACTGAGAATAAATTTGCATAGTAAGAGGGACCATTGAAAGTGCACTTTAGCAGTGCATTCACCCTATTGTGCAACTGTCATCTCTATCAGTTCTCCACACTGAGAATTACCCATAAAGCAACCCCCAGATTGTGTAGCCAGGCCTCTTCCCTTTGCATTCCCCCGTGACCCCTTGCCCGTGTTCCGCTTCTGTGGAGTTTCTGTTCTGGATATTTTATATACATGAACTCGTACACTATGTGGGCTCATGTGTCTGGCCTCTTTCCTGTGACACCATCACTGTGAGATCCAGCCATGCAGCAGGAGTCAGTACCCCATTCCTCTTTTTGGACCAGTGATTTTGTTCTTTGGATGTACCACAGCCATTGGGTTCATTTTCCCTTTTGGTGGTGTCAATAGTACTTCTGCAGCACCTTCAGCAGCCGTCTGGAGGCCCTTGAGCCCTAACTCCTAGGCTGGACTCCCTGGGAAGGGAAAGGTTAGGGGGTGGGGCGGTGGTGGGAGGGCTCAGAGTGAAGCCTGACATGCCCCCAATTTCAAGTTTGCTCATACCTCATTGGCTGGTTTCATTTCTGCGGGAGGAGAGTAGGCAGGGGAATGTGTTGGTCTCCAGCCTGCAGCATCTCTTTCCGGGCTCTCTTTGTCTCCCTGTGCTGCAGCAAGCCTAGTATCTGTGATCTTGGGTTGTGTAACCTGAGCAACAGAGGTCTTATCTGTGAATGGACATTCTCATTTTTGTTGCCACCACAACCACTTGGGCGGGCTGAGGACTCTGAAGGAGCCTGAGGAATGCTTACTTCTATCCCTGTGTGGGTGGAGACTGATGTGGGGTTGCGGGGGGGGGGAGTCTCAGCTCCTTCACTAGGAAGGAACAGCAGGGCTGTGGTCCTTGCCATGTCCAGCTGCCAATCGCTGGGAAGTTGCCCCCAGACACTTTTCTGCAGGTAAATTTGGTATGCTGTTTTTGAGCCTGGAAATGTCAGCCTCCTATCATCTCACCATCAGGCATAACTAGGCTTTTACTTCCTTTTGGAGGGATGGCCTTTCTGTTGATGGCATTTTTAAAAGTATGTGTGACATGCCCCCGACCAGGCATCTTGCAGGTGCTATTTCCAAGTGTCTTTTTATCTGGTGTGTGGAAGAGGCTGGGTGGGGTGTGGCTTGCCTGGGGTGGGGTCCTGGCTGTGCTCTTCATTGACCTGAGCTGATCCCCAGAGAGCAGTAATGGGCCTTTCAGGGTTTTTACTGTGCAATTGAAGGTTAAGGAACAAGTCAGTCAGCTTACCTCACTCTGTTGTGTGAACCAGTGTGACTTTGTTACAGCAGGCAGTGCAAAAGCAGGCAGTGGAGTGGTGAGTGGTGGTGCCCCCCACAAGCCCCACAGAGACACAGGATGCCTTGTTTGTGGCACAGGGACCCCTGGGAGAGTTAAGAGGAGAAGCACGGCCCAGCCTGACTCAGCACAGAGCACAGAGCACACTCACCCTGCTTGGTTTATTTATTTATTTATATCAGAAAGGAACATGCTTATAAAATAGGTCTTTTCTAATTAATTTTAAAGTTTTTCTTTGTTTTTTTTTGAGACAGGATTTCTCTGTAGCTTTGGAGGCTATCTTGGAACTCACTCAGTAGACCAGGATGGCCTCAAACTCACACAGACCCACCTGCCTCTGCCTCCTGAGTACTGGGACTGAATGCATGTGCCACCACCACCAATCTCTAATTTTTAAACCTTCACTAATTCCTAGTGTATTGCTCTCCACTTAGGATGTGACAGAGCTGGTGGTTATGTACCAAGGTTCAGACCCAGGCCCTGTCACTCATCTCTTACTAATGAGTTGTTTGGAGGATTGAGTTCCCGTTTGAGAGCCATTTAGAACAGAGCCGGTAGTCACCCTCTGAGTGAATTGACTTAAACACATTGGGTACAGGGATTCCTTTTTCATCAACATGTAATCCTTGCTTTTTGCACATGCCAGTAACTTAAGGGACACAAGACACAGATGTAGAAGCACCGCACCCTGCTTTTGCATACATCCTCGTTTGACTTCCCCTGCCACATTGCACCCAGGCCAGGGGTACTGTTTACCTGTCTCCCTAAGGCCTGGCTGCCTCTGTCCTCTTTCCTGGGACAACAAGGCCATTGACTGCAGCGCTGGCACTTAAGAGGAGCGCTTGTAGGTGCCTCACACTGGCATGTTTGTGACAGTGCTCTCTGTCTGGAGTTGCTTTTAGACTCATCTCATTTCCCTTGCTTTCCGGCAGACAGTTGGAGGGCAGGATGCAGGTCTGGATTCCAGGGTCCACAGCATATTGATACCAAGGCGAGATGTGCCTTGGGCAGGTGGCATGACGCTACTATCCTAAAGCATGGAGGTTTTGTAGTTGAACATTGTTTTCAAGTACTGGGCAAACAATGCTTGCTTCCTTGTGCTAGCCATGAACTCCTCTATTTTCCCTCCTCTCCCAGGAGCCATCATAGATACATTGATTGACATATTGCCTGGCTTGAGGGGTAGGAGCCGGGGGAAGCCTTAGAAGTGACCTTTAATCATTGTTTGAAATGAACTGAGAAAGTTTAAGCTTGAGAGACAAGGGAGTGGACATTTTTGGGGAATCTTTGGAACTCCTTTCTTCCTCTTCAGCTAATTTGTTCTTGTCTGGGGCATTTATTGAGTGCCTACAATATGAGCTGTGTTTCTGCCCATGTGTACGAGACTGGTCATGGAGCATGAGGGTGGTGAATTTTCCTGGGTGATTAGTGAAGAGACTTCTGAAGGGGGTGCTATCTTGGGAATACCCCAAGAAAGGAGGTTTTGGGCCAATGTTCTTTTACAAGAGGAATAAATATGCAATGGTTCTAAGAGGAAATTAGCTTCTAGAATGTGGATGTCACCAAGACTAGAGGAGCCTACTGGGTAGTTAAGGGTGGATTTTAATTCTAAGTATCGTGGGAAGTTGCAGGACATTCTTTTTTATTCTTTTGATTATTTTCTTTTTCACAATTATCATACTTTGGAAATTCCAATTTCCCAAAGCATCTATTTAAGAAACAGTGAAACATACAACCTCAAATTACGTTATGCTTTGGGGGAAATAATTTATGGTATAGATTGTAATGAATACCACTAAAGGGATTTTCTCTCCCCCAAATGGAAGATTGACATTGTCAGCTAAATCATATTTCACTCCTTCCCAAAAGTGCATACCAGATGATTTAAAAAAAAAAAAGACTGCTCTCAATCGGTAGACTGAAGAAGGTGAATTGTTGTATAATGAAGGATCCCAAACCCATCGACTTCAAGCCTGGCTTTGTCAGTGTACTGGGCCTGAACTTGGCTCTGGGGAAGAGCCTTCCCTCCCCATTTTCATTTGTTCTGGTCCAGACAATCTTGACTTTGCTTTTGTGTCCTTCTGTCTCGATTCATCTCACTGGGACAAGAGGGGGCACTGGCTTACGGAGCTGTGAGGAGGGTTTATGTAGTCAACAGCCCCCATGGCTTCCATAAAACCCGGTTAATCCTGTGTAATTGACTTGAGCTTTCCCTGTATTTAAAGCCCCATGACACCCTAACCATGGCCATCAGCCTTCGGGCACTCAGCGCCCACCCCCAATATCAGATCCCCAGCTGTTCCGTATCTGATTTGCATTTCCACGGCTGAATGAATCTGCTGACTTCCCTTTTCTTTTCCGTTACAGGTCTTGTGCACAGGTGCAGGTGAGTACCTTGCTCCTTTCCATTCTTGTGTTGTTTGCTACTGTCCCCTAGTGGCCACAGTGTTACATTAACGGGAAATGTGGGGGGAAATCACAGAAAAAAATGTGTTAAAGTGAGGAGGCCACAGAAATCACTAGGGCCTTGGGTAGTAGATCAGTGTTTACCATGGTGTATGAGTGATCTTTGGGAGCCAATTCCACATGGAGGGATGCTCTCTTAGCCTGGACACATGGGGAGGGCCTAGGTCCTGCCCTGGATGAAATGACAGACTTTGGAGATTTCCCCCCCTCACCCTCCCTGGGGAATGATGTGGGGATTGGGTGGGGGGCTGGGAGGGCTGGTGGAGGGACAAGGGAGGAGAGGTGGGAGAGGGAGCTGGGATTGACATGTGAAGCATTCATGTTTCTAATTTAAATAAAAACATATTGAGGAAAAAAAAAACCAAAACCCACTTATTTCCATTTTTCCTTAGAAATCAAATAAAGGTAGAAACAGCAAGTGAAAGTCAGTTATCTGTGTAGCAACAGCTATAAAAACCCCGTTTTCTAAGCTGAATGGCAGGAATGTACTCCCAGGTCCTTAGGAGGCTTCCTCGGGAGGTTCTCTTGAGCTAGTGAGTTTGAGAGCAGCCTTGAGGACGTAGTGAAACCACCAGTTAATAAAAGCATTGGGTTTTCTGTGATTTTCATTTGCCAGCCTGTACTCATGGGTGAGATAAATGAATTGAAACTGTAATACTTTATTTTCCTATTTCATGTGCTGTTACTCTGCAAGCACATTCTTGCTGCCTTTAAAATACGGTGTTGTGGATTTATAGAAGCAGAGAGAGCCTCCTCTATCTTTTGACTTTTGGGTACTTGTCCAGCAAGTATGAAGTTCTGGGCTCTACCCATAGAATAGGAAAGTGAAACAGAATCCCTTTCCCCTCGGTATCCGTGTGGTCTGGGGGACTGTGTTCCAGCCATGGCGAGGTGCCTTTCTTCCCCTGGCCTGAAGGAAGACAGGATAACTATGATGCTGTTCTGATGATCTGATAATGATGGTTTATATAGCTAGATGCGTCCAGCTGAAAGCACCATCTGTTCTGGGATCAAGGCATTACTGTTGGGGCTGGAGAGATGGCGCAGCGGTTAAGAGCATTGGCTGCTCTTCCAGAGGACCTGGGTTCAGTTCCCAACACCCACATGGCAGGTCATAACTGCTTGTAGCTCCAGTTTCAGGGGATCTGACACGTTCACATAGACGTATATGCAGGCAAAACAGGAGTGCACATGAAATTAAATAATTTAAAAAAGACCTTATTGTTTCTGTAGAAGGATAATGGTAGTTAGTACTTCAAAAATGCATATTCTTTTGGAAAAAATTGGTAGCTTTTATTTGTCCCTAAAATTCAGGAATTTTTTTCATCCCTTACTGGAAGAAAAAAAATCCCAAAGCCTAGGAATTATTGGGATAAAATGATTAGATTGGTCTCATAGTACTATACAAAGGGAGAAAAATCCCACCAAACCCTTCTAATAAGGCAAATCTTGGTTAGCAACAGTAATTGTGTAAAGCTTTTGCAAACCATGGGGAACCCACGCAAGCGATGTCTTTCCTGTGAATCAGCCTGGTAGATAAGCTGGTAGGTAGCTGGAGCCACTGGCCTGCAGAATCTGACCTCTCTAATGCAGTCCAGCTCAGAGGGTGGAGTGTTATCAAATACTCAGTGGCGGGGAGCAAGCCCCAGAACTTTTCTAAGCCAGAAGGCTTTCCCTAGGGTCTGAGGACTCCCGGGGCCACTGGAAGGACTCTGTGTTAGTCTGCAGGGGCTGCCATCATGGTCACTGTGTGTGTTTTGTTTTCTTACAGTTCAGGGGCTTCCCTCTGCATATGCATACAGGTGGCTGTTTCTTTTCTGCCCATGTCACCATGGGGCTCCCCTACCCCCTGTGCCTATGCACTAATACTCTCTCCTTCAGAGTGTAGCAACCTTTCTTGTCGGACTATGTTTGGATCACCAGCCCACAAATAATGACCTGGAGAGTTATTATTCATCATGAAAGCTTGGCCTTAACTTAGGATTTTCCCCAACTAGCTAACTTAATCAACCCATGTTTTCCTTTTAAATCAACATTCTCCCATGTGGCTCAGTTATATCTTCTTAGTACTGAATATCTGACTTGTCCTAAGTGTGTTGGTGAAATTGGAGATGTAGATTTCTCCTCCCATTTTCTCTTTCTGTCCAGAAGTCGCACCTATTCTCTCCTGTCTAGCTATTGGCCATTCAGCTTTTTAGTAAACCAATCAGAGAACACCTTAGGCAGAGACCCATTGTTACAGTGTACACCAATATTCCTCAGTGTTTCCCCCCTTTTTTCCTAAATAAAAAGGAAAGGGCTTAACACAGTAAACCTGTATATACTAAGAACAATTATCAGGTAAGAATTACACTCACAATGTCCAGTCCATTTGTATTTGGCAATTTTGGAGAAAACACTCTATTATCTATCCTATCTTGATGAGTCCAAAGTTTTAAACCTAAACGATTTTCTATCATAATTTGTATTATCAGCCTGAAACAATTTTTTAAACCTCAAAACATTTTATCAGATAAACAATTTAAGCTTTTAAGCGTTTATGTCTTTCAACCTTTATAAACATTATGCCTCTTTTGTAAGTTTCTTTTTGAACTTGGTAACAAAGAAAATGTTATAACTATCTAGTCTTGAGCCTTCATCAGAGACCCAAGAAGGAAAAATATTACCCGAGTAAACAGGAACTGTAGAGCAAGCTACTTTTAAAACTTTAGAAATGACAGAAATAGCTGCCTGTCTAGACAGTAACTCAAGGTTCCCCTGCAATATCGGGGCATTCATCTTTGGCCTACAGGCCTAGAGTATCTGACAGAGTTTTCTGTGAAGCAGGAATTTTGGAGGACTGTCCTACCTTGTCTTGGCAAAGATGGGCGGCCACTTTCAGTTTGGACATCATGCTGTCAGCAGTTGAGGCAAGGGCAGTTTCTTGCCCAGTGGCTAACTTTGCCACAAATAAAAGCAGACTTTATATGGAAATTCTTTGACAACCATCATCTTTTATTGAAGTAAATTGTTGCTGCCAGGAGCATATGTGTTTCACTGTCTGAAAAACCTTAGGTTATTAAAACATCTTAAATCTGTAGATCTGTAGATCTCGGAAGTGTTTGAAGGTCATCTCTCTATCTAAAATGTATCTCTTGTTTGACCTTAAAAACATACCTAATATGACTACAAGTTTGATTGTTATAGATAACTGCTAACCTGCATATTTTAATTATCTTAAATAGTTTATAATAATAACTATTAAGGACTAGAAATTTACATTATATTGTTAAGTGAGGTGTATAGGTATAATACCTTAAATAAGAACATATATACACACATACACACACACACACAGACACACTTGTATCAGTATACAAACTACCTTAAACAAGAGTAGAAACATATATTCAGTATAACAAAATAACCTTAAATTTGTATCAATATACAAAAATCCATAACATTGCAAAATATTTGAGATTAATAGTTGTTTAGGTTCAATAATCTACTCTTTTATCCTATCATTTTTATATCCCTTCTTTTCTTCTCAGAAAGAGATTATTATATCTAATCTCCTTTGTTTGGTTTTTGTTTTTCTGACCATGACCAGTAACAACTTGCAACTAATCTCCCCTAAACAATGACAAACATCCCACCTCTTGAGAATGTGGGTGTCATGTTCTCTAGGCTGCTTCCTGTTGTCTAGGGGTGATAGCATCTCTAGGGAACCCCGAGAAAATTGGGATAATGATCAAGTTCTAGGAGAGTTAGTGTTTTTTTATTTTTTTATTTTTTGTTTTTGTCTCTGTGTGATGGGAAAGTGTAGAGCTTATCTGAAATCTTGGCTGGAGTAGTCTGTGAGGCTGGACCATCTCAGCTAGCAGCTTTGAAATTGTTCTGGATGCAGAATTTTGAGGCGTTCTGAGAGGCTGGATCACTTGGGATACTTGTTTTCATTGGTGCCTGGACCATTTTTTTTGAAAACACTTAAACTTTCAAAGGTAACATATATATATATATGCATATATATATCTATATATATCTGCATAAACACAACTATGGAATGTGTGGTGTGCACAAGCCATTTAAAGGTGATTTTTTTTTTGTTCTATGCGTGAGCAGTTAAAAGTCATCTGTCAACTTCATAAGTCCATTTGGACTGTATGACCAAACTGTAACAAATTTTCATTTTTTCCGTGTGAAAGGATGACATATAATAAGTCATGAGGACTCGGTGGCTAACAAGATTTATCATGTCTCATCTATGTTCCCATGCAGAAGGATCTGCTTATACATCACCTGTCTTGTAGTTTTTCTTTCTTCTTTATGTCAATAGCCAAGATCCTTAGCAGGTCTCCCCCAATCAAATCTGGTCTTTATTAAATTTTGAAGAAATCCATAGCTTCTTGTTTCTTGTGGAAACAAAAGCAAAATCTCTTCCCCAATGCAACATATTTTTTGACTTCCATTCCAAAGTTAAGACATTCTTAAAATATATAAGTTGGTTTAATTTAGCAGTTTCCATAACCCAATGTCTCTTAGAAGCTATTTTTTGTTTGTTCATTAGCATTTAAAAAAGTTTAAAGTCAACAAAGCACCATACAGGATCCAGACACCCTGTGTATTTCCCATCTTTATGTAACTTTTTATATTACTTTACTCTCTCTTTAAGGACTATTATAAGTCTGGGTGGTGGTGGTGCATGCAATCAGGAGTCAGAGGCAGGCGGATCTCTGTGAGTTCAAGACCAGCCTGGTCTACAAGAGCTAGTTCCAGGACAGCCTCCAAAGCCACAGAGAAACCCTGTCTCAAAAAACCAAAGGAAAACAAAAAGACTATTATTTTTAAACTATTTAGTTTTTATATGACTACATATATCCATTTTCTTTTGTTCTTCAGCATCTAAGCACATTTTAAGCATACTGTATCTGTTTAGAGGTTTTCTTGGTCTGGATCTGACTTTATGAGTCCTCAGCCTTTGCTCTCTGATTGTGTGAGCCAAACCTTAAACTGTTAAACAGTGGCTAGGCCCTCCTCCGTTGCTCATAAACCCCATTCAAGTGCTCAGTAGCAGGGTCTCTTTAGCAAGGTCTCTTAAAAGCTGTGCCTCTGTGTTCCCCAAGCGCTGAGCCTATTGGGACCCCCTTTTTTTTCCTTTCTCAGGCCCTGTGTGGATTTAAATGTCACATGCATTGGACACCAAATGTAGCAAGCTTTCTTGTTGGACTATCTTTGAATAGCCAGTTCACAAATAATGACCTGGAGACTTGCTATTAATTATGAAATCTTGGCCTTAGCTTTTTTCCCCCAACTAGTGCTTATAACTTTATTAATTCATATTTTTTTACATTCTGCCACGTGACTCAGTTATTTTTTCTTAGCGCTGTACATCTGACTTGATCCAAGTCTGCAGGTAAAAATCTCCTGCCTAGATTCCCCCCTCCCAGTTTCTCTCTCTCTTTGCCTGGAAATACTTACTGCCTGTTCTCCCCTGCCTGGTTATTGGCCATTTGGTTTTTTATTAAACCAATTAGAAGGCGCCTTAGGCTGAGACACATGGTTACAGTGTATACAAATATTTTCCAACATACAAGCACACCTGTTTTATTGTGAGAGGCCCCACCCTCATGACCTCATTTGAACTTAACGTCTTGATGATACACACTGTCTTGCAAGCACACACATACTTGGAGGTACTGGTACTTACTACTTTAATGTGTGGATTTTGGTGATAACACAATTTAGCTCATAATACTCAGGAAGTGGGATTTAGGCTCAGCCTCCAGAACTGATTTCTGGATTAAGGCTGTAAACCTGATTCATCTGTAGAGTTACCCTCTGTGACAGGTAGCAAGGTGAGTAATTGAGGTCTTTTCAGCATATTCAGAAGGTGTCTTAGGGTTTCCATTGCTATGAAGAGACACCATGACCACGGCAACTCTTACAAAGAAAACATTTAATTGAGGTGGTGTATTACAGTTTCAGAAGTTCAGTCCATTATTATCATGATGGGGAGCATGACAGCGTGCAGGAAGACATGGTGCTGGCTACATGTTGATGGGAAGTTGACTGACTGTCACACTGAGTAAAGCTTGAAAAAAAAAAAGACCTCAAAGTCTGCCCCCAGTGACAAGACCATGGCTAGTCCAGCAAGGCTGCACCTCCTAATAGTGCTACTTCATTTGGAGTTCATTTTCTTTCAAATCACCACAGAAGGCTGTGAGAGTTTTAGTAACCACAGTTTAACTACCCACAGTGCTGAAGTAAGAATGAAGGACTGAGTTCCAATTATGTGTATACCAAAGAGACCTAACAGACACATCTGGGGATTTTCTCCACTGGAGACTGAGCACTGTCTGGGATAGACCTTTGCTAGGTTACAAAATGTATCTTACAAATTTAAGAATTCTGAGAGCACTGCAAGTATCTCTCACAGTCAAGGAAAACTAGAAATCAGTTAATAAGAACTCTGGAAACTTCACAGATATTTGGAAACCAGCGACATGCTCTCAGCTAACTAACAATGCAAGAAAAAAAAAGGGTTAAAGCATTTGAGAAAAAATGGAATGACCATATTTCAAACCATACGGGATATGGCAAAAGGCTGTCTTTAAGAGGGCAGTTTATACTAATAAATGACTGTCAGTTCCTCCATAAAAGACCAGAAAGCCAGTTCAGCAGCACATTGAAGACTGTTCATGGTGATCAAGTGAGTTTCATCCCAGGGATTTAAGGATGGTTCAGCATATGCAAACAGCATATGTGATATGTTGGGTTAATAGAAAGGAGAAAATCCACAGTATTATTTCAACAAATGGAGTGGAAACATGACTGTTGAAATGTAGGAATCTATTTCCCCGTGTCACTCAGATTCCCTGTATGAATGAAAAAAACAATTCAGCTCTTAGCATATGTTTATCTATTGAAAATGGTGCCATCGCTGTCCTGCTGCAGGGAGATGAGTGAGTGAAGGTGACGTTGCTAACTACCCACCGGGTGCTGCTCATTTGCCTCCTCCTCTGCCGTAGCTGTTGCCGCTTTGTTCTCATACCTGGGAACTTTGTAGAGTGTTTCCTTTCTCTTTGTTTCTCTTCCTCCCCTTTCTATAAACTGGAAGAATTTGCACCCGTCTTGAGCCAGGTGAGGCACACCATCCCGCCCATGCTGAGAAGATGTTACCCTAGGTCTACCCAGCACCTTCGATGAAGGGCTTATCTTCTGTTTTGCTGTTCCGGGGCATTACTCCTTTATCTTGGCAGTGTCACTGTGAAAAACCCTGTGGCTTCCATCGGTTTGGGATCTTGCACATCTGGCATTGTACCAAGGATGAAACTGATAGCCTGATAGTTGAGATGGCTTTGGATAAAATTGAATGACCAGGGGCAAGTAGGATTGAAGTCTTAATGTCTTGTGTATTTTGTCATGATGGCTTAATAATAACCCTTCAGAGTTGGTTTGGTATAGTAGAGTTAACATGGAGTAGTTTTAAGGGGCTCACTCCAAGTCCATCAGCCAGTTGGTAGACTAGATTTTCTGAGCCTCATTTTGCATCCTAGATTATGTCAGAATTTCACTCCATGTTAAACTCACAGCATGGCTAATTTCTATTTGTTTTGTTGTCAGTTTTAAGAACACACACTTGTGCATGAGTGAGTATTCCAGGAAAATCAAAGAAGCAAATGAAGAGAAATAAAATTGAGTTTTGAAAAGTAGACATATGAGGTGGACTTTATTCTTACATTTATTATATGTAATTAATATCTCTCTGTTCTGTATTTAAATAGCTCCGAGCCCCGTGTTTGGCATTGAAGCTGTTTCCAGCCCAACCAACGTGACATTAACATGGAAGCACAATGTTTCAACTCCTTCAGAGTACACTTACAGAATAGAGAACAAGATGGAAAAGAATATGACGTTTACTACTGCTAAAAACCAAACATCGTACACCATCACAGACTTAAGTCCGGCTACTTACTATACATTCTCTATCACTCCGATGATAGCCAATGAGACCTCGGGAGACCCCACGGACAAAAATATCACAACAAGTAAGGGACTAAGTAAATAGGGCTAGTGGCTATGGCTATAGTAGCAGTATAGTAACGGGAAGGTGAGGAGAGTGTCTTTACCCATGTGAGTTCACATGACAGGGCTGTATGGATGAGAGCATATCACACCCTGTATGTGAAAAACATCATTTTGTCATTATAAAGCCTAAGGTAGAAGGTGAAAACTGTGATGTGGAGAAGTTAAGTTTCTTTTAAGATCCCTTAGTACGGGATATTAAGCGGTTGAATTGGAACCTGGAGAGCCTGATTCTAGCTACTAGAGTACCGTGGTATCCATACAGCCACCAAGATCCATTAAATTGTCTAGTTTATTGGTATTAAAAATTTTAATAATAAAGACAGAGAGTAGGGGATATAGCTCAGTGGTATCATGCTTGCCTAGTATTTGTGAGTTCAATTCTCAGCACCAACAACCCCCTCCCTGTCTCTCTCTCTCTCTCTCTCTCTCTCTCTCTCTCTCTCTCTCTCTCTCTCTCTCTCTCTCTCTCTCTCTCTCTCTCTCTCTCTCACTCTCTCTCTCTCTCACACACACACACACACACTCACACACTCACACTCATTGGGGCTGGAGAGGTGGTTCAGTATGTAAAGTGCTTGCTGTGCAAATGGGAGAACCAGAGTTTGGATCCTCAGCACCCACATAGTAAGTGCTGGATGGGCATGGAGGCTTCCATGTAATCCCCGCTTAACTACAAAACCGAGCAACTCACAGTGACCTCATTTAGAAGGCTTTGCGTTTGAGATATCTGATGTGAGAAGTCGCCTCATGTGAGAGCGGGAGGCAGCCGTAGAATCATCTGGGCCAGTATCTATGCAATCAGTCCTCTTGAGACCTCAGGCTGGGTTCTTTTCTGCCACACCACTGCTTTTGCCTTATCTGCATTCTAGTCTCCTCAGGGAACACAGCGGAAGTGTGTGTTCTCGAGTGAGTCATCCTGCCCCTTCTGGTCTCCCTGTTCTTCATCACAAATGAAGGGAGCAATGCTGGGTGTGCTGGACATGCTTCTAGTCCTAGTACTCATGAGGTAGCGGTGGGAAGATGGTTGCAAGTTTGAGCTCAACTTGGGCTACACAGTGAAACCAACTAATCAAGCAATTAAAAAGTTGCAAACGCTGAAGGGAGTGCATGTCCCTTAAACAGAAATGGTTTACTTTATGTTACCATCAGGCAAATAAGGCGATGGAAGGCCTGGGCAAGTCTTTTTAGGAAGTTGCACTCCTTGGCATTGGAGTGCAAGGATGTCTTCTGGGTTAGAACATCTGGGCACTATAAAATGATATTGTTTGCATTATTTTGAACTGGGACCTCTAGATTTAGAAACAGTTATTTTTTATGCTTTATTTTCAGTGTCTAGAATAAAAACAGCTAAATGTCACTGTGTGGAAGGATATTTTTAAGAATTTAAAATTCCTTTTGTGGTTAATCTTGAGCAGTAACATAGAACATAAGCAGTTTTTGTTTTAGGGTTTAGTCCTTCTCATCTTTTTTGATAGTGTTTGTTCCTTGCCCCTGTGATGTCTTGGAGATGTTTGGACTCTAATATGAAGGAAATGTTTTTAGTGGGTTACTTTGAAGTGGCAGCCACGTAAGGAAAGATTACTCTCCCACTGATACCCACTGTGTGTTTTTGAAACAGAGCCTTGGCCGGTGTCTGATCTCCAAGTTGCTTTCGTGGGTGTGACGCAGGCTGTTCTCACCTGGAGCGACGCAAATGGCACTGCTTCCTACCGGATGCTTCTTGAACGCTTTGGAAACAGCAAACAGATGACTCCACACTCGTCCTTCAATATTTCAGTTCTGAAGCTGGGGTCCTGCAATACCTGGCTTTCCCCAGAATCAAATGAGACTCAGAGTGACTTGTTGGTTGCAGAAGGAGAGTTACAAAATTGTGCATCAGGTTCCGATTTTATCATTTTCTGGTTCATGTATTTATGTGGGGTCTTAGAATCGCTGGAGGGCTTTCCTGCCACAGTTCAGTCTGATCTCATTTATGAAGCAGGAAGAGGGCTCGTGTTATACAAATGAACATGGGACGCAGCATGGGGCTTGAAATGTTTGAATTTTGAACTTCAGGAAAGTAGATAGGCCTTTTCCCTTTTTCCTCATATGAACAGAGGACAGGTGTTAACCTAAGGATGGCCGAACCTGTCATCTCCACAGAGAAGAGGGATCCTTAGTAGGCACACGGCAGATGGCCTCTGTACTTTGTTTGGAGGAGTCCTTTGTAGACTTTGTAGCATTTTAAAGTGGATTCCTCTGGTAACTGAAATGAGGAGGGACAGAGATTTCATCCCCATTTTACACCAAGGAAAGAGAGATACAAATTGGGTATTAGGGTCAGAAACCAGAGTTAAGTGCTCAGAATGAAATATGGCCCACGATAGGTCGGCAGTCAGGCCTTTAGAAGATGGGGCACTCTCATCTCCCACTCCTGCTATGTCAGGCTGCTTCTCAGAGAAATGGTTCAAGGAGAAATGCCCATGAGCTATTCCTGTTTCATCCCCTGCCGTTCCTGTCCCCTCCTGGGTGTAGTCCTGGGAAAACACTCCTGAGTAGACTTGTTAGTGAAGTGGAGTTAGGGAGTGGTCTGTGGGA
The DNA here is from genome assembly GCF_017639785.1 of Mesocricetus auratus. NCBI lineage: Eukaryota > Metazoa > Chordata > Mammalia > Rodentia > Cricetidae > Mesocricetus > Mesocricetus auratus. The sequence continues at coordinate 58,219,312 of NW_024429189.1, read as the reverse complement.
AGCCATGCTTGGATGGCAGAAGATAAGCTCCCTCAGAAAGGAGAATGGTTCAGCATACCAGAGTTCACAGACAGCCACACGATATCTGTGGTGTTTCTGGAGTAATAGTACAAAGCAAAATACCTAGTTCTTTTCAGGGAACTGGATCTTTCTCAGGAGGAGGCAGAGAACAGATATTTATGGAGTGCCAACTGTGGGCCCTGTTGGATGTGTCATCCTATGGGATGGGGTGATGAAAGGGGGTGTTGTGTTCTCTTGTTGTTAATGTCTTTGCTTTCTGTGTTTGAAACAGATACCAATGACACCGAGAGAAGCCCAGTGGCCAACCTATCCCAAGTCCACAGGAGTTTACTCTGCCCTGTAGACCTAGCCTCTGCCCAAGCTTCCTCCCTCACAAAGGTCTTGCTCCTTGGGCTAAAACCTGATACTAACTATACAGCCAAAGTTTATTCTCGAGCAGCAGATGGCACAGAAGGACAGCCTGGAAAAGAAGTCTTTACAACAAGTAGGTTGGATTTGCAAAATGGCTTCAGCCTGAGTCTCATTTGCAGTTCTCTTTATCTGAATTGTTTCTCTTAGAAACTAGTTCTGTTATTAGCAGGATATTCCTGAGAAGGGTTTTTGGATAGAGCCCAGGAACTGGGTTTCTACTTAACCTTTGTGACCACGGTGTATCTGTTGTGAAGCTCAGTAAGCACTGAGCAGGGGTGTAGATGTGGGGTGTCGCCTCACCCCTGTATCTGCTGATTAGCCAGAGAGCTTCTGTTCGGGTTTGCCGTTTGGATTCATATTGAACTTTCTGTTCAGTGTGTGTGTGTGTTGACATTAGCTTGAGTCATAGGCACTCCCACTCTGTGAGTTCAGTATTTGGAAGCTTTTGTGATTGGAGCTGATGATGGAATAAGGAGATGTATGGTTCCTGGTCTTGGGCATTTTCTGTGTAGATGGGGGGAGATAAACAGGCATGGAGACATCTGCACTGGGGTCTTTTGGGCTCAGGAACAGACACCCCAGCTTTGCGCCTCTCAGGGACTCGGTGTGCACTGAGCTGGGGTGTCTTAGCAGAAAACATTTTGAAAGACTGTCCTAGGTCAGCAGACCTGAGGGAGTGAGGGTGAAGAAGCAAGGGTCAAGAGCAAGGGCAGAAGATAAGCTGACATCCGGGGAGTGCAGGGCCGCGCTAGATCTGGTGGTGTGCTGGGATTCAAGGTCCCCGGATAGACGTCGAGTGGTCTGCTTGATGAATAGCTGTGCTGGGCGAGGGAGCTGTTGTCCCTTGACTCTCATGTAGGTGACTAGAAGTTCCTCCCACTAGGGGTGTGGAGCACTGCTCAGAAAGGAAGCAGGGCTGCTGCACAGGTGGCGCACGGCTCCTGCCAGTTCCGCTGCTTTCCAAATGCTATGGAACACGGTTTCAGCATCCAGTCCTGAGGGGGGTCTCCTACAGGGAGGATGGTAGGTCTTGGACAAATGCAGATGGGGTGGAAGGGGAGTGGGGGAGAGAGACACTTCAGTTTAGGAAGTGTCCTGATCAGAGGTACAGATGACAGGCCTAGCGTGTGAGGACAGAGGACTTCAGTTTAGGAAGTGTCCTGGTCAGAAATACAGATGACAGGCCTAGCGTGTGAGGACAGAGGACAAGGGAATAGGGGGAGGGATGGTGGCAAGGCAGCTGACCCCAGGGCCTTTGACAGATTTATGACTCTGTTTATTTATAAAAGATAGCCCTGGACCACAAGCCTCCTATCCTGAGGGGCGATACATCTGTATATCTATATATCATCTATCTATATCTCCAATATGTGTACACACACACACACACACACACACACACACACACACACACACACACATCTGGCATTGGTCAAGTGACTGGCTAAGTGGGTCAGGGTTAAGGGAACTATCAGAGTATATTTAGGACCTAAACTAGTGGCTGGTTGAAAGCTACCTGTGGAGCTGGAGTGAGGGAGGAGACAGTTTTTCTGGATCCTGGTAAAAGCAGAAGATGTGGGATGTAAGACTGATTATTCCCCTGTCAGCCAGCCCTCAGCATCTTGTCCATCTCATTCATGTGGAAGGACTCCAGTGATGTCACCTGCAGGAGGGTGCAGCCTCCTGGGGAATGGGACAGACAAGAAGAAAGACGGGATGGTCTGGAGAGTTGATAACTGGATGTAACAAGTCTTCTGTCCTGCTAGCCAGATCCCAGATAATGAACGACACAGGGACTTACTATCAATTGTGAAAGCTTGGCCTTAGCTTAGGCTTGTTTCTAACTAGCTCTTGTAACTTAAATTAGCCCATTTCTACTAATCTGCGTGCTGCCATGTGGCTTGTAGCTTTCACCTCTCCTCCCGCATGTCCTGCTTCCTCTCCATCTCCTCTGGCATCTCTCCTCTACCCAGATTCATCTCTTCTTCTCTCGCTGTGCCCGGAAGTCCCACCTAACCTCTTCCTGCCTAGTTATTGGCCACTCAGCCCTATTAAACTAGTCAGAAGGTGCCTTGGCAAAGACACGTCTTCACAGTGTACAAAAGGATTATCCCACAGCAGCTGGAGGATATCTAGTTCTCATGTGGTCTCTTTGTACGGTCAGGGTGGGTAACTGTCTGGCAGATGAGAAAGCAGCTCTGTGGCTTTCCTAAGGTCTGCCTGGATGGTCAGGCCCAGCTAGTCTTAGAATCCGTGTCCTCTCTGTCCAGGTGTGAGACCCTGAATTCATGATGAAGAATAGTGTTTGTTCTTGGGTGAATGTGAACTTGAGGACTTTTCTGCCCTCCCCCCCTCCCCCACCGCAGCATATGTGAAAGTCCATAAGTCAATACTGTTGGTTTGATCTGGAATCTGTAGTATCTGTGAGGTGCAGTTGGCCAGAGTGTGTCTTCACTGATCCCCGTCTTCGGTGAGACTCACATTCATTCTGGTCCCCGTGAGCTGCTGATGAGGGTGACCAGTCTCTAAACGTGTTCCTCAGGACTAACGGCAGGTCCTGGTGATATTCTCCTCTCTTCTCGTCCAAACTTGACCGTTTCTGATTATTTTTCACTCCTCTGTGTTTTCAAAGATTCCATCCAGGTTTCTGACATGAGAGCTGTGAACATCAGTGCCACAAACTTGGCCCTGACCTGGAAGATCAATTACAATGAGTCATCTTTTTGCTACACCTACAAGATACATGTGGCTGGGGGGGTCCATTGCCATCAACCAAACTGTCAATAAGACTGAGGCCATCATCCACGGACTCACTTCGAGCACCTTGTACAACATCACAGTACGTCCTTTCCTGGGTCACACCGAGGGCACACCAGGCTTCCTCCAAGTATATACTTGTAAGTCCACTCCTTGGTATCTGGTCTGGTTTGCTTTTCTGTTGTGGTGGTGGTAAACCTTGTGACCAAAGAAAGTTGGGGGAAGAAACAGTTTACTTCAGGTTATACTTGCAGGTGGCAAGCAATCTGTTACTTAGGGAAGTCAGAGCAGAGCTGAAGCAGAAGCCAGAACTCGGCCTATTGGCTAGCTTCCTGGCTCATGCTCGGCTAGTTTTCTTAAACAACCTGCCCAAATACAGTGTGCTTATAGTGGGCTGGGGCTGCCCACCTCAATCATCAGTCAAGACCATTTCTTACAGTCATGGCTATAGGCCAGTCCAGTCTGGGAAATTACACAGCTGGGGTTTCCTTTTCCCAGGAGACTCTAGGTTGTGCCAAGTTAACATTAAAAACTAGTCAGCACTCTATAGCTCCCCTTCCTTGTGATCTACTGTATGCTAGGTCTCAGTATAAGGCAAGGAAGGAAACCCAATTCTGTCCTGAAGGAATGCATAGCACTGCCCATGGCTCCACAGGGCTCATTTGCCCTAAAGGGTGTGAGACATAATGACAGTGATCATTGACTGGCCATAATCACATGTTCAGTGATGTGCTACTTTTGCACTGTGTCGCTGAGTGAGTGGACATCCTTGTGGTATGGTTGGTGTAGCCTTACTTTATGGAAGTGGAAGCCATGTCTGAAGTAATGTGGGCAGGCATCTTAGCAGGGAAATGCTAAAGGTGAGATTAGACCTTTGAGAATAGCATGTTGAATATAAAGCAGTTAGCCATGGCCAACACTCGTCCTCAGAGCCTGGGAACCCTTACCTCCTGTCATTGTCTGTGGGTGACTGGCATGGTATCTGCATTCTTGTGACCAAGTGATCCTTCTTTAGCCAGAAGAACCATTTTTTGAAGGGACTTCTGTAGTTGGTGCTCTGGAGAAAAGCAAAAGGGAGAACAGGTCAGTGTTTTATGAGGGTCTATCACCCTGTCCTCTGGAGACAGACTTTGCACTTTTGTTCTTGAGACAAGGTTTCAGTTTGTAGTCCAGGCTGCTCCTGTCTTAGGTTCCCAAGTGCTGGTATTGTGGGCAGTGCTACTACTGTACCATGCCTGGAGATGGAGGTCCTTCATCTAACCTTCCTCCCTGTCTTCCACAGCCCCTGGTCCAGTTTCTGACTTCCAAGTGACAAATGTCAGCACAAGGGGAATTGGTTTGACTTGGAGAAGCAATGACTCAGAATTTAGGATTCTTACCATGAAGGAGGGAGGTGAGAAGATTAAAAACAATATAACCAGAAATCAGAGCTTTGTCGTTGACAATTTAAAGCCTGGAACCAGCTACCGCTTTGAAATATTTCCACGAGGACCAGATGGGACTGAAGGGCCACCCAGAACAGTTGATGCTATAACTGGTAAGTATCCTGACCCTGGCTTCTTACCGGAAACCAGCATAGTTTATAGATGTCTTGTTTTCCAAATATATTTTTCTTTGTATGAAAAAGAATCTTAAAATATTTCATGACTGTGTGCAGTGCATAGCATTAATACAAGTGAAGAAAAAAATCACATGTAAACCTATCAATTAGGTGCCACAGTGGTATGAGGAGGTCAGAGGATAACTTTGGGAGTTGGTTCTCTTCTACCCTGGGTTCTGGGAATTGAACTCTGGGAATTGTGTGGCAAGTGCATTTACTCATTGAGCCATCTTATCAGCCCCCTACCTCCTTTGTGGTCTCTAACTTACTGTGTAACTGAGGTTGGCCTTGAACTCCACCTTACAAATGCTGAGATCAGGGTTATATGCTACGATAACTATCTCCCTGATACTATTTTAAGGCACATGCAAACATGCATATTTACCTTTTATAAACCTTGCTGTCTTTGTTCATTTGTGGTTTTTAATAGTCTGTTTTCTCTTCACTTACCTGTGTATTGTGAATAGTTCCCCCTGCCGTTGCTACTTACTTACTCATTTATTTATTGAAACAAGGTTTCACTGTGTAGCTCTGGCTGGCCTAGAACTGGTAGGTTTTGTAGACCAGGTTGGCTTTGAAATCACAGAGATCAGCCTGCTTCTGCTTCTCAAGTGTTATGTTAAAGGCATGTGCCAACATGTCTGGCAATGTTTATTTTATGGGATAATTTAAAATCAGCCTTGTATTTGTGTGTGGCCTAGGGGTAGGTAGGAAGGGAAAGGTAGTGTGAGGTAGGTACAGATTTTACATTGAAAAATGATGAAAACATTTTGAGTGTGATAATGGTAATGTTTATACAATACTAAGGATATACTTAGCGATGCCAAAATGCACATTGACAGATGGTTTATTTACTGTGCTAGAGGGAAAGGAACATATGTAACTCTTAACTGCTCTCATATGACTGCATTTCTTTCCTGTCTGTGTCCACAGCCATACCTTTTGTTCACATCGTCATAGTTATACGATGAATTTTATTTTCATGTGAACGTTTTGCTGTGTGTGTGTAGCGATCCTCCCCATGCTAGCCTGATCTTCCTGCTTTTAGAGAAAGGTTTCATCATGTAGCCATATTGTAGTTTATAAAGCTCTTTCCTCTTTAGTGTGCCAGGTGGGCCATAAGAATGCACGGTCTTTTGAGTGAATGATGAAAAACAAGCAAAACAATGCTTAGCTTATTTATTTAGACAGGGTCTTGCTATGGAGATCAAGCTGGCCTTGAACTTGAAATCCTCCCGCCTCAGCTTTATAGATATTATTGGGATGTGAGGGGTGCATCATGCTCACCTTCAAGCACACTCGTTATTGAGGTGCAATATAGGTATAAAAAGGGTACCCATACTCAGTGGATAGCTTGATGAAGTGCTGCAGGTCAAATGCATCAGAATCCCAGTTCAGAGTAAGAAATGGAGCATGGACCTGGAGAAATGGCTGGCAGTTAAGAACACTGAGTGATCTCTGGGTTTGATCCCTAGCACTCCCAGCCACCTGTAACTCCAGGTCAGGTGATCCAGTGCCCCCTCTTCTGGCCTTCATGGGTACCAGGCACACAGTTTGGCCTTTCCACGGAGGGTCCCTTACCTTTGATTCACTGTGTCTGAACTCCTGGCTAAACAACCGAATTGGTTCTTTTGACAGACCCTTTGAAATGAAGCTGGAATCATGACTAGACACTTTTCTTCCTTTTTCTCTTGCCTAGATCGCAGCGCTGTGATTGACATCCTTGTGGTCAGTGTCTCCTCCAGTGAAATGCAGCTGGAATGGGAGAATACAGACCGTGTTCCTGGATATAACTACCATGTAGTTCTAGAGTCTGAATATGGCCACAGCAATACTACCAGTTCTCAGAAATTCATCACACTAAGGGACCTCACCCCAGGCACCTTGTATAATGTCACAGTCATTCCAGAAGTGGACCAGGTCCAGGGTGACGCCAACTCCATTGCCCAGTACACACGTGAGTCTTGTGGGGGAAGGGGCAGTGGGCGTTTGTCCGCCTGTCACATGGAGGAAGGGCGGATTATGCCTCTGGGTTTCAGGTTAACTTAAAAGCACCAGTCTTAGCAGAGACTCTTCAGCTCTTGTGGGCACTGTGGCTGGAGCCATGGGAACACAGACCTGTTCTCTGGAAGCAGAAAATACCATCATCTGAGAATCAAGGATGTCGTGCTGCCTGCTGCTTACGCCTCAGAAACACAGACTAGAGAGCTGTTGTCCTGAGGCACCGAAGGTCCCCTCAGATGAGGGTCTCTTCCTGTGACAGTGAGAGAGAGGCTTCCTTAGCTTTCGATGGGAAAGATGGTGGAAGTGGCAGCTTATCACATGCTTCATCTTCCTTGTTAGGTTCCAGAAGGAGCTTGGAAATTGTAGTGCGCGTTCCCTCTTCCCCCTCTATGAAATAATGTATTGAAATGTACATGGTAAACTTAAATAGTAAAAGAAACCTGAACATTTTAAATTCTTTTTAGATTTGGTATGTATAATTTTCTGAATGTCTTTTTGGGTAATCATCTTTTGTGACAGTATATATTAATTATATTACTTTTTTCTTGAAAAAAAGCCAGGCCAGTTTTGGATATAGTAAATCGCATAGTAATTCAAAGTGGTTCATTTTATTTGTTTATTTAATTTTAAACCAAGGACCCAGCAATGTGTCTGACATTGAAGTAAACACCAGCACCACCGTGGCAACCATCTGGTGGAACAGTGAGGACAAAGCCTCTCCTGAGTATACCTACCGCCTTCTCATCTCGAAGGCTGGAGATGGCGGCAGTGTAACCAAGATGGTCATCACAGACGTTGGAATCACTTCTCAGATGGTCTCTGATTTAATCCCTGGCTCCTGTTACACCGTGGAGATCTTTGCAAAAGTTGGGAATGTTACAGAGTCACTGGTACCTGGCTGGAAGTCATTCTGTATGGGTGAGTAGTCCCTGTTCTTCCCTGTGTGATACTCGGGATGCCTTCCCAAGCCTGTCAGTTACCGTGCCTGCTGTGGGCAGCTGTGGATGTGGAGCGCCGGAAGAGAGTCAGCAGCTTATTAACGACGCATTGATGCTGTCGCCCTTGCTTCATTCAGCATGTGTTTACTGAACACTTGCTAAACCTCCATTTCTAGAACTTTTATCCTGGTGAATAAAACATAATAAATAAAAGTGAGCGGATAGTGTAAGGATTCAGGCATTATGCTGGCCTACCCTTGTCACCTGGCAGAATGCACTCAGGCAGTACTCTGGTCAGCCCAGGTGTAAAGGCCCCCTTTAAAAGAAAGACCTCTGCCCACTTACGTTCTCTTTCTGCTTTCTCTTTCTGCTTTCTCTTTCTGCTCTCTCTTTCCCTGGGGGCAGGCGGGACTTTTCTATCTTTTCTCTGTCTTTTTACTCCTTCTCTCCCCCCACCTTCTAATAAAACCAAGCTCTGTCTGCCTGGCATGTTTGTGCCTCTGCCTCGGTCGCCCTTGCCTGCCATGGAATCTGCCGAGTTCCCCCTTGAGCTTCATCATATCAGTTAGGTGATGATAATGGCTAAGAGGGAAAAGAAAAGAAAACTATGGAAGTGGGAAATGGTACTCCTATCTAGGGTGTCATGTGAGGATGCCCCATGGAAAGGTGACTGATCAAGATCTGATGGAGTAAAGAGCCAGCCACATGGACACCACAGGGTTTTGACCCCTGCATTGTGAGCAGAGGAGCGGCCAGTGCAGAGGCCGCGAGGCTGGAGAGAACAGGGTGCTGGAGCATTTATGCGACGCCAGAGTGGCGGGAGTGGATCTGCAGGAGCTAGACCTTGAGGGGCAGGAGGCACCAGAGCTCGGTGCTTGGCCCCTGGTTTTTCCTATGGCGTGGTTAAAGATCTCTGTGGTTTTAGTGACTGCATCCCACTTGGTCTACTTGCTTACTTTGTGTTGTGAGTCGTGTTGCTGGGGCTTCTGTTGTCATTGTAAGAGAAAAACCCACATGAGCATGTGTGGCTGGGATGGTTGGAATGGGACCTGGGAACTGAACTTGGGTCCTCTAGAAGAGCAGCAAGCACTCTACCTGCTAAGCCTCCTCTCCAGCTCTTCCGAGAATATTGCTTGGTGACTGACACTCATGTTTCATTTAATCCTCAGACAGTCTGCACTGACCCCCACTGAATAAGGTGGCTGACCCAAGGTCACATGGTCCGGTATCTCTTAGTTCATTCAGCCTGCGCATATCCATGCTGTCTTTTTTTTTGTGCTGGGCCAGGCCCTCTGCTTCCTGTGAGCCTTACCTTGCCCTGCACGTGTTTGCAGAACCTGCACCAGTGTCCTTCCTCTACTGTGAGATGGTCCCCAAGGAGCCGGTTCTGATTCTGAAGTGGCCCTGCCCCCCTGGCATGAATACAGGCTTTGAGCTATGGGTCCGGAATGACACTTGGAACAATATGACATACCTGAAGAACTGCACTTCAGAGGATGATACAGAATGCAGGGGAAAAGTACAAAATTTGGCATTTTCTACCTCATACAACATCAGCATTGTCACCTTGTCGTATGGAAAGATGGCAACTGCCACCCAGAGCACCTGCACCACCGGCATCACAGGTGGGTCCCGAAGCCGGCTGCCCCCGGAGCAGCCGGTCCAGCAGCATGCAAGGGCCGCCCAGGGATCCTTTCAGGGTGTTTACATTCCCTTAAAGTATTTTTACCAGCAGACTGCTTACCTTAGTCTGCAGAAACCCAGCCTGAACCTGCAGAGTGAGAGAGGTATGTGTTTCACATCCTGAGTGGTTCTGTGTTCTGTGGCCTTACAGAATAGCTTGTTACCATGTTTCATTTCTTCCCTTCCATTCCTCCCCCACCCCTGATAGTATGGAGTTCCCTTATTACATTTAAGAAAGGCATTTTTAACAGAACTGTTCAGATGTATGCTAACTCTGGACAGCGGGATGAGACTCTTGTCAGCATTTGGGCACTCTCAGCACGTTTACATCTCCTCTTTCCTTCTAAGCTCTTGTTGGAAGGATGCTTCTGAAACCTGATTTGACCATGGTTTCCTTGTATTTGTGAATACTTCCACATGGACCACTTCAAGATAAGGACTCTCTTTCCCTTATAGCCATAGTACTCTGACCACCATACTTACGGAAGAAGACTTAAAAAGCAGAAACATTATTGTGTATTCAGTCAGGACTTACTTGCCTGGAGTCTGTTGACAAGAGCCTGGATTGCTTTGGGGAAAGAAAAGATCACATACTACATAGGGATCTCCTCATTCAACCCTTCCTATTTATTCCTTTTCGTTCTCCCCTTCTCTCCCACCTCCCTGCTTGGGGAGAATTGACTTATTTTGTCTGTCCATTGCTTTCCTGTCTTTGCCAAACTTGTGTTTTAGTTCAGCCAGTGGGGTGGTGGTGTTATAATTTTCTTTGTGTTTTTTTTGACTTTTATCTTCTTCAGGACATAAGACTATCTCTCCCAGTTTCTAAAGAACTAGTGGTTGTTCTGAAAGGGCCTCTTATTATAAGGACCTGACTTGGAAAAGTGGTTGAGGCTCAGAATAGATAGGTAGACCGTGGTTTGAGTTTGGTTTATCCCATTCACCAGTCATGCGATCTTTAGAAAAGATAATCAGCCTTGCAAAGAGTCTCAGTTGTGATTACCTTCTGGGACTGCTGTACTGCACATCACACATTGAAGGCCGCACCCTTGGCTGCTCAGGTTGTGTACTGTGCAGTCTCAGGGAAAACAGCATGCATGGCGCTCCCTAAAGTTGTGTAGCACATGATGGTACCCTACCCCGTGGCACACCACTTTGGCTTTGTAGAACATAGTGGGTACAGTGACCACTTCATTTCCCCCTTTGTAGCTCCTCTGTTCATGGTATCATCTTCGTATAAACTGCTGAAGAACAGAGACCGAGGCTGAGTCTGTGTCTCTTGGGCTGAGTGTAGCGCTTGGTAGAGAGCATAGAAGCTCGTCAGAACTAGGTATCCCTGGGTTGGGGCTGTAGCTCAGTTGGTAGAGCACTTGTTTGGCATGCATGAAGTTTGAGTTCAGTCTCTGGCACTCCGTAAACTGCATGTGGCAGCACATACCTGTAATCCCAACACGGAAGGGAAAGGCAGAAAGCTCAAAAGTGTGAGGTCAGCCTTGGCTGTCATAGGGACTTCAAAGCAGCCTAGGCTATATGAAAATAAGCAAAAAGAAAGGGGAAAAATACGCTGAACTGACAGGACCATACATCACTTCATGCAGCAATTCTCATGTTTTTCAACTGGTAGCTTCTTTTTGCAGATGAATATTTATAAACTCATATATTTAACACAAATGCCAAGTTACATTTTCTCTGGGTTGGGAAATATTGGAGAAAAGAAGAGTTGGGGTGAAAGACTCTGGTGCGTTTGTTTCCTGTGTGCTGGGGGTAAGGGACGTGACGGGGTGGGCTAAGTTTAGTTGGGGTGAAAGACTCTGGTGCGTTTGTTTCCTGTGTGCTGGGGGTCAGGGATGTGACGGGATGGACTAAGTTTAGCATTGGGAGGGAGGAAAGAGAAGGAGTGGGTTCTGGAGCTGCCTTGGGTAAGCTACATAGTGTGCTGCTGCCAGTCTTGGGGTGGGAAGTGTGATATCCTTTCTGACTGTCTGAGAGCTGGAGAGCTGATGGTAAGTGTGGGGGCATCTGTGGAGTCATTGCCATCCGGGCTTGTGCAGGATCCAGGTCTCTGCACAGTACTTACTCCCCTCCTGCCTCTTACTTTGGGATATAATTTGGATGAGCTCTGCATATAGCTTACTGTACAAGGGGTGGGTTTTCTTGGACATGGGTAGATATTCCTGGGCAGGGGCATGTCTTGTAAAGAGCATTCAAGCATAATGTCTACCTGGTAGTTTTTCTCCTTTTATTTTAAATGTTGAGTGATTCTTCTGTTTTGTATTGTTTTAGACCCACCTTCTCCAGATGGATCCCCTAATATTACATCTGTCAGTCACAATTCAGTAAAGGTTAAGTTCAGTGGTTTTAAAGCCAGCAATGGACCTATCAAAGCCTATGCCATCATTCTCACCACTGGGGAAGGTAAGGAGGGGCCAGCATGGGTTAACTTGTGTTACATAACTATCCTGATTACTTTATCGTTGTAATAAAACACCATGACCAAAGCAACGTATACAAGAAAGTGATTAATTAACAGGCTTATGGTTTCAAAGGGTTAGAGCCCTTGATGGTGGAGTGAAGGCACAGTGGCGGGAACATCTGAGAGCACGCGTCTCGATCCACAGCTAGGAAGTGGGTGTGTGTGGGGGCGATGACACACTGGGATTCACACTTGTAACCTCAGAGCCCAACCCTGATGACACACCTCCTCCAACAAAGCCACATGTCCTAATCCTTCCCAAACAGTTCCACCAACTGGAGACCAAGTATTTAGATGTATGAGCCTATGGGGACCACTCTCAGTGGACCACCACTGTGAGGATGCTGTGACCTGAGCACATCAGCGGCACAAGCACATGCCTCTCGACATTGCAGCCTGCGCTTCAGCACTCACAGGGAGGGAGGCAGCTGTTTGCTTGATGCGCTGAGTGATCAGGTAGCAAGTAGCTTAAGCTTTCCTGACCATGCAGTCTCTGTCACAGCTATCCAGCACCTTCATGGTGGTGTGGAAACATGTATGGAATATCCATGAGGGATGAGGGTGCCCATCCCCACAGCTGTTTACACACAGGTGGTGGCTAGATTTGGCCCATAGGCTATAACTGGCCAACTTAGGATGACCAGCTCTTCAAAGCAAGCACGAAATGATTGCCCTTGCTGGTGGGACTCCGTGAAGGGCATCTACTGGGTGAAAGGGGAGGGGAATTAGAATAGCTTCTCTATGCCAGATGGAAGGGAATGATTTGAGGGCATCTCTGATCACTGCATGGGAGTGTTTTACCCAAACCAGGACTAGGGAGATAGGTCAGTTGGTAAAGTACTTGCCTTGTGCAGGCTCTGAGTTCAGTCCTTGGGACCTACATTACAGAAAGAGCTATTCATTGTGACATGCCCTTGTAATCCTGGGGCTGGGGAGGCAAAGGCAGGAGGATCCCCGAGCTCCCAGGCCAGTCAGCTTAGCCAGCATGGTGAAGTTCCAGGCTAGAGAGAAACTCTGACTTAAAAAAGGTAGAAGGTGCCTGACGACTGATAGCTGAGGTTGTCCTCTGGCTCCTACACACATATGGATACACATGCAGCCAAACTAGCTCACACACATGTACCAGAACCCCGATGAACACACATAAACAAAACGTGGAGATCTCTCTCTTTCTCTCCGAATTTGAAAATTTTGATTCTTTTCATAAGCCCTTTGTCATTGAACTTGTTTTCAAAAAATTTCAAACTCAGACCCATGCTGAATGAAAAAGATCCTGTAGCATGGTGACCAGGCCAGTCAGCACCAGCCTGACACAAGAAAGACAGGTGATCAGGGCTAGGAACCCAGCTTCAAGGCCCGTGCAGTGTGGCTCTGGGCAGGTTTCTGCTACCTCTCTGCACTTTGTCTTTCTTGCTTGAGAATATGGATCATAAGCCTTTGTGGGAAACTCAAGATGAAGGAATGAGGTGGCATGAGAGACAGTGGCCACTGGCATCATCGCTCACCACCTGTGTCATCACTGGGTTATTTCATGACATGTACGTCTTTCTGCTGTCACTCATGATTTGCCTTTGTGTTCCCTTCTTAGCTGGCCAACCTTCTGCAGATGTTTTAAAGTATACATATGAGGATTTCAAAAACGGGGCCTCGGATACTTATGTGACATACCTCATAAGAATAGAAGAGAAGGAGCGCTCTCCGGCCTTGTCTGAAGTCTTGAAATATGAAATTGATGTGGGGAACCAATCCACCACCCTTGGCTATTACAACGGGAGGCTGGAGCCGCTGGGCTCCTATCGGTAACATGGGTTCTTGCAGTTGGGTGCTGAGCCTTGTGAATTTAAGGTTCTAAGTAACAAGGCGGTACATACACCTCAGTTAACTCAATTTCTCCTTTGTTCCCCCGCCCCCCATAGGGTGTGTGTCGCTGGCTTCACCAATATTACCTATAACCTTCACAATGATGGACTCATCAATGGGAATGAGAGCTATGTGTCTTTCAGTCAATATTCGGAGGCCGTGTTCTTGCCTCAGGACCCAGGTAGAGGGAAACAACAGCCCTGACTGACATCAGTGCAGTGGGTTCTCCACCTCGTGTCCGCAGGAGCCTGCTCTCCGTGCACCTATGGCAGGCGCCTAACCGGAGGAGGTGCCTGGCTTTCTCCTCTCAGGAGCTGGCATGTCTCTTGGCTTTTGGGCCAGCGTAGCTCCCGACTCCAAAGAGCTGCTCCCCACTTCTTCTCTAAAACCAGTCACACTTCTAGTATGCAGATTACTCAGTCCTTTGCTTTCTTTCCAAGAGTCATGTGTGGGCCCTGTGCCAGCAAACATGTGACTGAGTTTAAGGAGTCTTTGAATGTTCACATTAGAAGGTGTCCCAAAAGTTGTCTTATCTAATCTCTGTGTAGAAATAAAGCTTCTGAGGCCCAGTGTTACACAGTGGCTTAAATGCAAGCCTGAAATTCTAGCCTCAGACTCCTTGTAAAGAGCCCCTCCTATCCAGTATCACAGAGTTAGAAATATGGGCATTTCATGGACCCAAGGTGAGGATTTCCCTCCCCCTCCAGGATGGAGACACAGTGACTGACTGGTCTATTCATTTGTTTTTCATAGCTACTAAGTAGAACAGATAACTCAGAGGCAAAATCCAGGGAGTCCCTACTCCTCCCTTTAAGTAGCCCATAAAAAGGGGGTTCCATGCTGTGTGTAGTATTGTAGGTGCATCTGCTCATAGGTGATGGGAAAATCCACTGATCTCAGGTCACCAAATTTGCAGCTGAACCGAGACCTAGCCAGGGGTTCATGATGGTCTCAGGACCATTCTGCTAATGGCGGGCTCAGGGTGAAGAAACCAGCTCTTGAAAGCTGCAGTTTTATGTCCAAAGATACCGATTTTTCTGCTGCATGCACCACACCCCTTTCTCCCTGAGTCCTGTGTGGGTCCTGGGCTGGTGGTGGTTGTAGCACCCGGCCCTTTGTGAACACCAACTGAAATGCCTCTTGTTGGGCCTTCCCCAGGTGTCATCTGTGGAGCAGTGTTCGGCTGTATCTTTGGTGCCTTAGCAATTATGGCTGTGGGAGGCTTCATCTTCTGGAGGAAGAAAAGGTGATACTACTTTTTCTAGTCACCGCGTGCTGCTGTTTAAGGAAACCTTTCATCGGAAGGCATTGGAACCAGAATTACTCCTCTCTGACTCCAGTGGGTGGTTTGATTCTGAGTCTCACCCCAGTCACCACATCAGACCTACCCTGCTGTGCAGGATGCTGCCTTCAAGCCCGGGTCCTACAAATGTGTTAAGAATTCCATACGATTTTAGAGTTGGCCAACTTCGAACTTAGGTTCCACCCTTGTTAGCCGTCGGAAGTGGCTTAGCCCTAGCGTCCTCCTCTGTGGTATGGGAGTGAGTGCTTGACTCAGGATGCTGAGGCGTGGTGGCAGATGTCTCACTCCATGTCTTTTTATCCGTTGTTTCTTCTCCCACCACCCCGTGACGTAGTTAATTAGTGGAAAGCAGCAGTTTCATTTTGGGTGCCCTCTGCTTCACGACCTTCCCGAGGCTCTAACAGGCAGGTCTAAAAGCCCTTCTGGGGATGCAGCATCAGGCTTGGAAGCACCGAGAGAGGAACTTGAACTTGGTCTTACCTGACTGTGGGAAGCCTGTGTCTTGTTGGAATTCACTTACTGCCAGGTGCTTCTAGATGGAAATTTCCATCTGGGATTTGGCTTTCTCAACATTCCCTGCCCCCCTTTTGAGATCGATTCTTATGTGTCTTAGACTATTTCAGATGTAGCAGAGGGTGACTCATGCCACTGTCTAGTGTGTGCTGAGCTATAGGCACGTGTGCCACAGTAGTTGTTTTACCTTTCTCCTAACCAGATACGGTTGCTTCTCTTCATGTCAATTAAATCTTTCACACTTTACTAAAAAATGAATCAGAACCGAGTGTAAAAGCTGGAATGTCAGTAGTCAAGTCAGTAGGGCACAGGCAGTCACGTCTCAGTAGGAAGCTGGTGGCAAGAGATAGAGCCACACAGTGGGACCTGTCTCAAAACAACAAGTAAATCCCCAAACCCGAAACTCAAACCCCTGGTTTTTATATATAAAAAAACCACAAGGAAAGCAAAGAAATTCGGTAACCCATAATTACAGCAAATCTGCTCTTAGCATTTTCATGTGAACATGATGCTCACCCAGTAGAGTTGTTAGACACATTAATGTCTCCCCTGCTTTGGTCACATAAGACCCGATGGAGGGCTTCATTTCAGCATCATTTTAAGTAACTGCCGGGTATTTACCATCGTTCATTCTACTGGCTATTTAAATGACTTTTGGCTACAGTTGCATGTCCTTGTACCTAACCTTTGGGCATGCTCATGATTATTTCCCTAGGCTAAATTCCAAACAGGATCCTTACTGGGTCAGTAGGCATACTCCCCGCACCCCCCCATTTTGGTACACGCTGCCCAATTGCAGTTTCTGCACCAGGCGGAGCTGAGCCAACAGTACAGGTGCTCACAGTGGTAGTATTGGAGCTGACTCTGCTTCAGGGCTTCTCCCTCTCTGCATCAATTCCCACCGTGACTTTTACAGTAAGGGAATGTGTACACACATACACACACACACACACACAATGTGTACACAGACACATACACTGTACACACACACACACACACACATCTCTCTCTCTCTCTCTCTCTCTCTCTCTCTCTCTCTCTCTCTCTCTCTCTCTCTCTCTCTCTCTCTCTCACTCAAATAGACTTTTGATTCGTCTCAGTTTCCTGCACGGCTGTTAGGCTGAGCATTAGTGAGCATGGTTATGTTGGTGGGGCCCTGGTGAGCAGGCTTTCGTTTGACCTGAGCCACTGCTTGGGAAGAAGGTGTCTGTGGATACGTGAAAGATGGCAGAGCAGGATGAAGGTCTTTGTCTAATGGGCCTTTTTTCTTCTCCCTTTCAAAATAGGAAAGATGCCAAAAATAATGAAGTCTCGTTTTCTCAAATTAAGTAAGTCTGAATTACAAATATATTTTAAGATTCTCAGCCCTCCCCCAGTCTGTTCAGTGACTATCTAAAGCATTTTTTTGATAGAAATAGCTGACATTTTCCCTGACTGACAGATCAACCACGATCATTGGAAGTTCTTGCTGTTTTCTGCAAGGAGTCTTTGTTTTACTATCCTCCTGAAGTTACGTTCGTTTTTGTTTCCCTACAAGTCCTTCAGTTTTACTGATAAGTGGGGTTCTCTGCATGCCTAGTGTACTTGTGTGTGCAGGTATGCATCCCCATGAGTGCCCAGAGACCGGAAGGGGATGGCTCTTATCGCTGCCTGCTGTGGTCCCCTGAGACAGGGCTTCCTGCTAAATTCAGAGCTATACTGACAACCAGCCGGCCTCTGTCATTCTCCTGTCCCTACCCCATCCAGCACTGGGGTTACAGGTGCATGTGGCCATGCCTGTCTTTATGTGTGGGTGCTGAGGATTGGGACTCAAGTGTCCATGTTTGGGCAGCAGGCACTCTGGCCCACTGAGCTATCTCCACAGCACCCGCACAGGGTAATTGTCCTGTTTTACAAAAGTGAGGGGATTTTCAGGAGCTGAGGAAAATCAGTTATTTCACAAGTATGACCAGTTACAGGATAGGGCTGCTTTCCTGATTTGCATTTTGTTTTTTTAAATAACATTGCATTAGTCTCCAACCTACACCCCTCACTGTGTCTGACTTTGTTCTTTTGAGTTGATGCTTACTTCTAAAATGAGTACGTCTTTCTAACTGATTAATTTTTTTCTTTTTTCTTTCTGTGATGAAGACCTAAAAAGTGAGTAGCTTCATTTTTACGTTTCATTTTTATGTTTTGAGTCTGAACTTAATTGAATGAAAAAATAAGCAAAAAATAAAACCCAACTTTTTTTTTCCTCCTTAGATCCAAGTTAATTCGAGTGGAGAATTTTGAAGCCTACTTTAAGAAACAGCAAGCTGACTCCAACTGTGGGTTTGCAGAGGAATACGAGGTACGTGGTCGTAAACTGTTGTGTATTATGGTAGAGCTTTGGGTGAGAGGCAGCCTAGAGGGGAGAGAAGACTGTGCCTGTCCCTCTGGGGCATCCTGCTCCTGCTGTTGGCTGGAAGCACACACGGGCCTTCACTTGTGATGGAACATGTGCTTAGTCTACCTGAAGATTGTCCAGGGAGAGACAGAGACAGGGATTGAAGCTAGGGGACCATTTACCAGGGTCATTGATAAGCTATATGAGCAATAAAGAAGCCACATGGGCCATTTGGAGGTCTGGGGCTTGACAGCTGTGGGGTCAAAGGTGACTCTGGACTTTACTAGTTTCTTGACTTTCAGGCTCTGCTACTTCCTGTTCCCCAGGAACTGTTGTCACTTGGAAGGAGCAAACACTCTTGTTCCCCTGTGGCCAAGTCTACTTTTGTATTCCCAGAGTCCACCATCATAGCTCATCGTCAGTTCTGACACTGCCTCCTCCCCATGCCTCAGATCCCACAGGCAGACTCAGTCTGTGTTACATTTGTTCTTCTAGGGCCTGGTTCTGTCTGTGTGCCTCACTCTGCCTTGCCAGGCTAGTGACTCCTGAATATCCAGCTTGTAGACGGCAAGAATCCTCCTTTCCCTTTCATTTTTACCTCTAGTTTGGTTTCTTAAGTGCTGCCCTATCTAAGTACCACAAACTGGGTGGCTGACAAAGTTACTGTCTCATTGTTCAAGATGCTCAAAGTCACAGTGTCAGCAGGACATGTTCTTCCTTAGCCTTTGGGAAGATCCTTCCACGATACTCCCTGTTTCTGGAAAGTCCCCATTGTCCCTTGATTTGGGGTGTTTCCTTGTTTCTGCACTCATAACAGCATAACCCATATTAGGTTAAGGACTCACCCTATTCCAGTGTGACTTCATTTGACTGATCGCATCTTGCATGGCCATATCCTCTAAGCGCCTACTCACAGGTATTGCGGAGTTCAGATGCTCAGCATCTCTTTCCAATGAGCAGTAATCCGCTCTGCCTCTGCATTCCTACTTTGTTCTGCCCTGTGCCCGAATAAATACTCAACTCACTTACTTTGTTTTCAGGATCTGAAGCTGATTGGAATAAGTCTATCTAAATGTACAGCTGAGATAGCTGAGAACAGAGGGAAGAATCGCTATAACAATGTCCTGCCTTGTGAGTGTTTTATTCCTGCCTTCCCTTTGTCTGGTACTGGCCTTCACGTCAATGAAACCCACTTGCTATCTCCACTATCATTGAGCACCACATATTCCCACAAGCGTTTACCTAATGAACCAGGTACTCCATGAAGAGTGTTATATTTAATTTTACCCTAACAACCTCAGCTTGGAGAGTAGGTTGTGGATATCCATTTCACAGGTGAAGAAAATGAACCACTGTGTTATGTGACCCATTCAGAGTTGTATTCTTGTTCTAGTTGTTCTGGATGAAAGGGGCAGCAGGAGAAACAGGTCCAGAGGTTGACATTGGGTTGTCTTCCTCAATTGCTCTCTGTCTGTTTTTTTAAATTGAAAATGCTTTTTTTCCCTGTTATTCCCACTGATAAGGAAAAATCAGTTGTCCACAATGGAGGTTCACAACCTTGATCAACAACACTCCAGGGCAGGCCCTATGAACAGGAATAGTTAGCCAACACAGAATGAACTCGGTTTTTGTCTGTTTATTTGTTTGGGTGAATAGTTGTTTGTTTGCTTATATTTGTGCATGTGATGGTTTGAAATAAAATGGCCTTCAAAGGGGAAAAAAAAGAAAATGCTTTTTTTAATACAATATGTTCTGATCACACTTTTTCCTCAATCATCTTACCCCAGGTCCTCCCTACCCATTCATTTTTGAGACAAGGGTCATTATTGATCCTGGATCTTGATGATTCAATTAGAGTAGCTGGCCATGGAGCCCCAAGAAGCTTGTTTCTCCCTCTCCAGTGCAGAGATTATAGGTGTGCATTGTGGGTACTAGGGTTTTGAATTTAGGTCCTTACATTTGTATGTCAGCACTATACTGGTTGAGCCTTCTCCACAACTCCAAATATAGAACTTTATTCGTCTGTCTGTCTGTCTGCCTGCCTGCCTGCCTGCCTGTTGGTTTGTCATCCGTCCGTCTGTCCGTCCGTCCATCCATCCATCCATCTATCTTTGGTTTACTGATTGTCCATATGTATGGGTATGGATGTGCCATGGCATGTGTGTGGATGTCAGATCTCTCCCTCCATCATGTGTAACTTGGGGGCCAGACTCAGGTTACCGGTCTTGGCAGCCAGCTTCAATGCCTGAAGCATCTCACTAGCCTTGTAACAACTTTATAAGGCAGTGGGGAAAGGTTAACTTGGATGTCTTTTCTGCCATAGTAGAATAGGCTTTGAGTTCAGATTCTGTCTGTTGTTTCCCCAGATAGAAGGACTTGGAATTGTCACTTCATCTCTGAAACTCCTGATTTCTTTATCTCAAAAGCTTGTGAGCTGGTTTTGAGGTGTGAGTGTGGTTGCTTAGCAGCTGCCCTGCTCAAAACGGGCACCCGAGGCTGCTGGGAGCAAAGGCTTGTTTAGTCTGGGAAGGTGGTGAGAACATAGGCCATGTTGCCAGGCCGCCTAGGTTTCAGGGTTAGTTCTCCTCAGGCTGTCATGCAGCTTCTCTGCGCCACAGTCACAGAATCCGCAAGAGTCAGATGAGGCAGTGAGCATACAGTGTGAGCAGCCTGTCAGCTGAGGGCTTCCAGTTTGTACTTCTAAAAGCTCCCTGTGTGCAGATTGCTTGAAACTCAGCTTCAAATGAGGATCTTTCTTTCCTTTAATGCCACAGATGATATTTCTCGAGTCAAACTTTCAGTCCTGACCCATTCAACGGATGACTACATCAATGCCAACTATATGCCTGTAAGTGGTGGCTGCCCACAGCCCCGGGGGCTCCTCTGAACCAGAACAGTTCTTTCTGTGTCTTTGAAGATGACTGAACTTTCTATTTCTAGGGCTACCATTCCAAGGGAGATTTCATTGCCACACAAGGACCTTTACCCAACACTTTGAAAGATTTTTGGCGTATGGTTTGGGAGAAAAATGTATATGCCATTGTTATGTTGACCAAATGTGTGGAGCAGGGAAGGGTAAGTATCTTTTGGAAAAAAATATATAAATTTTTATTGTGGTAGAGGTTATCTTCATCTTTTAAAAGGCACCCTTTCCTACATGTTAACACTCTCATCCTTAGAAAATATTCTCTATTTTTAGCTTTTAGAAAGAAGGTTTTAAAAGAATCTTAAAAATAACAATTATATGATGTTCCTTTGTGGGCTCGTATTGATGTCTGTGATTGTATCTCTGCTGGAGTTAGTGAGTGGATGGACCGGGGTTAGTGCAGTGGACACTGCAGGCCTGGAGTGAGGTATACAAGACCCCACGGCTCTGCAGTTGTCAGTTCTGCTCCTGTAAAGCCTGCCTGTTCCGTCTCTAAGCAGCCAGCTTCCAAACCTCTGATTTTCAAACTAATTTTTGACACTAAACAAAACATTTCAGACTTATCCCCAGGCGAGTCCCATCAGCTCTCTCTCTTCTTGTGTGGCCTGGAACCCTCCCACCATTTCTGTCACAGATTAAAATCTCTCCTAGGAATAAAATCTCCTATTTCCATAAATAGAGATGAGTTGAAAAACACATGCTAAAGTATTGTGTGCCTGCAGAATGAGAATTAATATTACTTCATGGAGAATTATGAATTACTACTATAATTTAGTGTTGGCTTTGGACCTAGGACCTTGACTTTGCTAAGCACGTACTGTGCTGCTGAACAATACCCAGCTATCAGTGTTTTGTGTTTTCTTTGCTTGTTTGATTTTGAGACAGGGCTTCATTCTTAGACCAGGCTAGACTTGAACTTGTACCATCCTCCTGCCTTCTAATGACTGAGTTTACAGACATGAGCTTCCATGCCTGGAATAAGGAATTTCCTCCCTGCCTCCCTGCCTCCCTGCCTCCCTGCCTCCCTGCCTCCCTGCTCCCCTCCTTCCCTCCGTGCCTCCCTCCCTCCCTCCCTGCCTCCCTCCCTCCCTCCCTCCCTGCCTCCCTCCCTCCCTCCCTCCTTCCCTCCCTCCTTCTCTCCCTCCTTCCCTCCCTCCCTCCCTCCCTCCTCTTTTCCTCCCTCCTTCTCTCCCTCCTTCCTCTTTTCCTCCCTCCCTCCCTCCTTCCCTCCCTCCCTCCCTCCCTCCTCTTTTCCTCCCTCCTTCTCTCCCTCCTTCCTCTTTTCCTCCCTCCCTCCCTCCTTCTTTCCCTCCTATCCTTTTCTTGAAGAGTAAGACAGTCCATGAGTCAGTGATTCCCACACCTGCCTATCTGCCAGAGCTATCCACAGGATGTTTCTGCCTCACCCCCCCCCTTTTGAGAAGTGGGGTTCTGACAGCTCAGTGGTATGGCTGCTGATGGCCAGATGTTCACCATGAATGGTGCTGTCCTGGGTGGTAACTGGAACTTGTCAGACATCATTCCCTATAATTGATTTTTGTTATGTTGTGTGTATGATGTGTATATGTGTGTTGGAGAGTGTACATGCCACAACTGACATGTAGTCAAAGGTCACCTTCCATGTAATGTTTCTTGAAATGAGATCTGAGTACTGGACACAGATCTTTAGCCTTGAAAAAGCCAGATTCATCTCCCTTAAAGATGCATCTATAGTATTTGAAATTATTAGTACATGTGCAAATCTGTGTTGGGTGAGACAGAAGCAGCTGAGAGACCGAGCAGTCCCCTTGTCAGCCTCATGACTTGTGCTTGCTCGTGAGTCTTGGATGTGGTGGGAGTGCGATCCCTGTGTCTTCACACAGCCAATCCTGTGTTCTAGACCAAATGTGAGGAGTACTGGCCTTCCAAGCAGGCTCATGACTACGGGAACATAACCGTGGCAATGACCTCAGAAGTTGTTCTTCCGGAATGGACCATCAGAGATTTCGTGGTAAAAAATGTAAGTCAACATTGATCTGAGAAAATTAATGGATATGAATTGGGAATGATATCTATAGGTTGGAAATAACTAATATTTGATACATGAGAAAAGTGTTTTTTTGCTTCTTTTTACAAAATTAAAATGCCCACATCTACATGCTCTCTCAGGAGCGCCTAGCTTTACTTTTTTGATGGGACTTTTGTGTCTTTCCTGAATAAATAAATCTTATGAGCATGGCTGTGTCAGTGACACTGTATTTATTTCCAGGTGACCGGAGGCCTTTTGGGTCATCTTAGTAGGGATTTGCCTTGGAGTGGGTGGTTGCTGCTAGGAACAGTTTATGTTAATTCCATAGTTCATGTTCCAGGGCACATGCACTGTACTCCCTTTCCCCCAAAAGTTACAAAAACAAATCCAGTTAAATCATACAGACATTCTAGGAGCTGAGTTGACTTTTCATTTTTAGTAGCAAAAGTGCTCAGAGTCACCATTGATATCTGCTGCTGAGCGTGCAAATGGCTCTAATATTTTCTAGCTCAGATTGGATCTAAAAATGTTCATCCCTTTTAATCTGGTGGACTCAAGTTTGAGTCTCTGATTATAAAGAAACAATGTGAAATTCAGGAATGGGCTTATTAGTTACAGATCAGCATTGTTTATTAGTTATTCGTGTTGGTAACTAGTCACAATCTCTGTTATTTTTAGAAGGTTGTTTATTTAGAAGGAACAGCTTCTTTAAGAAATGAGTAAGCTCTTCATTTTTATTTCTCTTGGGTATATGTCCAATGTCTGCTGTTTTATTATTACATGTTCTTTGATAATTTCATATATACTCACAAATTATTTAGATCATACCCACCTCATCAGCATTCTTTGTGGTGGTCGAACAATTTGGAAACCACATGTATAGCTAGCTTCTGGTGAATGGATAACTAAACTCTGACTTCTGTACATACTGTGTCATCCAGCTTTTAGACATACTGTGTATGTAGACGACATACAACCAGCCCTTTCACTTCTGCTGCTTGGTTCAGCTGTAAATTCAACCAACCTGGGATTGAACATATTCAGAATAAAAATAGTGTTTGTACTTAACATGTACAGTTAGGTCCATCATTCCCTAAGCCATGCAGTATAGTATAATAATATTTAAAATATAATAGTATAGCAATAGTGTAACAACTATTTAAAATACACTAGGTGATGCAGTTTAGAAATGTTCTACAGTATAATCATATGTTGTTGAATGATGGGTGTATTCTGAGGAAGGTGTCTGTGTGAACATTATATATGCACTTGGGCTGTGTAATGTATGTTGTCATATGTGTATATTACTGTGCACAGGCATGTGTGTGCAGGTTGCATGCACACATGGTTGTATTACTTTGGGAACCTGAACATTCTCAGACTTTACTGGGATCAATCCACATGGTTGTCAAGGAATGACTGTAATTACCATGAGAAGATGTGTAAAGGTTGTGTCAGTGATACATCCTAGAGACCAAGTTTTAAGATAGTGTCTTACTAGGTAGCCAAGGCTGGCCTTAAACTCATGAACCTCTGTCTCAGCCTCAGTACTGGAATTATAGGTTTGTGGTGCTCTGTGTGTGTGTGTGTGTGTGTGTGTGTGTGTGTGTATCAATATCACACCTACATACCTACATACATGGATACAGTGCATAAAAGAAAAGCCAATAAGTAGATTCAGTGGTGTTATATTTTAACAGAGCTGATAGACTGGGTCATAGTTTGTAAGGATGAATCAATCTTAAAGATTCCTGAAGACATAGGTAAGGCACAGTGTATGAAATACTAATTCTTACTAGTTACTGGGTTCAAAGACTCTGGCCTCAGGAAGTATTTCAGGTCCTCCTTTGGAGACATTGAGCATACAGTGGCGTGACTACCTCACTAGGTAAGATCACAGCCAGTAAGAAACCTTTGAAATACATCATGCTTCTTTCTGCAGGCTTTGCCCATTTAAGTTGGCTGGCATATTGCTTCTGCTTGGGGTTCACTGGGAAGTTGTACATAGGATTGACCAAATGATTAAAGAAAATACTATTGCTCTCGTTGTGTATATATAAAGGAAGCTCTACAGATTCTAGAGACTACATGTTCCACTCTGAAGGCTTTTCTTATTTTAAGATCCAATATAGGCTTCCACATGGCATTTTCTAAAATAGTGTTTTGTAATTATGTGAAATGCATGCATACATTTCCTTTTATAGAATAAGAACATTACAGATAGAGCTTCACTTTCTTGACTACCGCCCCTAGTCTGAGCCCCCTGCCTCCTGCCCACCTGCTCTCCTGCCTCTGCGTCCCTGCTCCCTGTCCCTCTGCAGAGCTATTCCCAAGAAGCTCTACTTTCTACTGTTTCTCTGTGTCTCCTTCCCTGATCCTCGCAGTAAACCCTTACAATAACATTTATGATGTTGGTTATCTGTGGTGAGGCTCTCCAGTGTCCTCTTTCCTATTTCTCAAACTTTGAATAATGTAGATTTATAATGAATAAACATTAAAATTAACTTCAGTGATGGAGATGCCCAGTGCCCAACTGTGGGGGACATAGGTAAGATCAGGTACAGACGAATGACGAATGAGTATAGTTGAATCAAGGACTGGAAGGGACGTGACTGGCCCCACAAGCAGAGCTTTTGGTAATTCCAGGCACATGCTTGGTTAAGGTCGAACACAAACTGGTGTGATTGACTAGATTTGTTATAATAGTGTTCACTGTCTCCTGCCTGCCAGATGTTGAAGTAGGAGACTGTGAGTCTGTGTGTGTGTGTGTGTGTGTGTGTGTGTGTTCATTCCTTTCTTAGACCAGCTTGGTGTTTGGTGGTTGTGTGTCCCATAGATTATCTGGAAAGCCCAGGACTTACTAGGTGGTTTTTGCTGACCTTCTGACCATACTTAGGGAAACGATTTTGGGATTTAAGGGAAGTGCCATTTGTGGATGGGCTGTAGGATGGGGCTCATGAAGTTCCCAGGAGGAGCAGGTGTGTGGGTGTGGGGCTCTTACAGGCTGGTGGCTGAGAATACAAGTGATATAAACTCAGAATTGAGCTGGGTGTGTTGGATCCATGTGAGATGAGCGGGGAGGGGTGGGAGGGAGGGGGTACTCCTGTTTCCCATGAACTTCTGCTTCATGTCTTTAGTGGGAGATATGAAGCCCTTCCTTCCTGGTAATATTATGAGGATTTGGTGATCAAATGTGCTGTGATTGGAATTTCTGATTAGAACTGTTACTGCCTGGCTGCCTGTTGTCCGCTTGTGTGATACAGTTCTTTGCTTGACTTCTCTCATTGTGATATTGTCGGGTATCCTTATTCTCTAGGTCTCTAACCCACTTTGTTGGCTTCTAGATGCAGACAAGTGAGAGTCATCCTCTGCGGCAGTTCCATTTCACCTCCTGGCCTGACCACGGTGTTCCTGACACCACTGACCTGCTCATCAACTTTCGTTACCTGGTCCGAGACTACATGAAGCAGATTCCCCCCGAATCACCAATTCTGGTGCACTGCAGGTATACACATTTGACAGCTCATGTGTGTGTGTGTGTGTGACAACTTTAATAAAATATAATGATATTTATAAGCACCACCTCCCAAAGCAACACCCAAGGGGAAATGCAATAGGTAGTTGGAAACTCAAGGATAGGTTGCAAGAGGAGACCAGGGACTTAGTCACTGAGCAATGAAGAAAGGAGTTGGCAGGCTGTATAACCTGTGGGCCAAACAGGGTTAGTGGCTTATTTTTATATATTTAACCTCACTGGAACACAGTCACGCCCACTGGCTTATGTATCATTTACATTGCTAAGCTGAAGATAGTTGCCATCTGGTCATTTACAGAACTCCTATAGTAGAACAGTATGAATTTAGCAATTAAAGACCAAAGAATTAATTTAGAGCAGGGCCTTCATAAATAGGTAGAACTTTCTGTGTTAGGCTAGAGGACCATTTGAGTGGCATGGAGTATGAGATGGTTTAGCAAGATGCTTTGTTTGTGACATTTTTCACTTGAGGATGCAGTTGAGCAACAGTGTTTGTGTTAGCTCCAAACAGTGATAATGGAGACGTGGGTACCAACGGGGGAACTGAGAGACACATGATGAAGGCAGCTGATGGTGATGAGCTCATGTCTCTTGTTTTCTAGTGCTGGGGTCGGAAGGACAGGCACTTTCATTGCTATCGATCGTCTGATCTATCAGATAGAGAATGAGAACACCGTGGATGTGTATGGTATTGTCTATGATCTTCGGATGCACAGGCCTCTTATGGTACAGACAGAGGTGAGGTCCCATCTGGGTTTGACATTCTGCCCTCCCCAACTGTCTCTAAAACATCATATGGAGTCACATGCTTGGCTTAAAATATTAACCTCTTCTAGGTATTTCTGGCTCTTGGTTGTAAATTTCTTTGTAGATCCTAATTAAATCATTTGACACAATAGCACCAGTGGCACCACACGTGCAGATAGAGTGTCAGGAGTCCTTACGGCTTCTGACTTTTCAAACGATCTTCTTTAAAGAGATTGTTTGTTTTTATTTTGTGTGTATGGGTGATTTGGCCTGTGTGTATGTCTGTGTATAACATTCTTGCAGAGGACAGAAGAGAGCATTGGATACCCTGGAAATGGAGTTACAGGTAGTTGCGAGCCACCATGTAGGTGATGGGATTCAAACCCGTGTCTTCTGCAAGATCTCTGCAGTGTTCTTAACTACTGAGCCATCTCTCCAGCCCTCAGATTAATTTTTTTGAGTCTTTTGGCTCTGCTTCCAGATTTTAAATTTATAAGACTGGTAGTTTTGGATCTTTGTTTCTTATATTTTTGCTTGTGAGTCTAGCCTTTGATGGCTAATCCATCTCTCCAGACCTTGGGTCTTTGTTTCTAAGAAGATCTGGCTGTCTTTAAGCTATCAGAACAGATGACTTACCAAATTTTAATGGTGGGAAATAGCACATTGCTGTTGAAGCACAAGTGCAGCAGCTTGTCCTTACCCAGCCTTGAATGTTAAGGAATCGGTTATGGGAGCTATGGAAGGATGACTGAGCAGTGAGAGAACTCACGCTCAGTATGGACTGTGATGTGTGTAATGCTATTGGGTTTGTTCTTCCTGGTGTCCTTGGTAAGCTCGTATCCGAGGCACATTCTCATCACAGTGTGGTGGGAAGGGGTCCCCTCAGAGGTAGATATTCCTGGACCAGGATGAGAACAGAATATTCATTTTGTTTCAGGCTGTTACCATGCACCACTTTAGAAACTTATGAATATAAGCTGTGTTTGAGTCTAGCAGGGAGTGTTCTAGAGGACTAGGTACATTGTGTGCTTTCGGGTGGGTTGCATGATTGTGAGAGAAAGAAGGAAAGTTTGCTTTCTTCTGTGGTAGATTTTCAGTTTTCTACTATAGTTTTAAAGAGTGAGAAGAAGAGAAATCGTATTATCTGTCTGTAGAGTCTTCTCTCATTTCACTTTTTCCGTTTTTGTGTGCCTGTGTGCGTGCGTGCATGCGTGTAATTGTCCTAGATTACCCTTCCATCTTATTTAGTGATGCAAGGTCTCACCATCAAACCCAGAGCATGAAAATATGGCTGATCTAGTTAGCTGACTTGCTCTGGGGTGACTCCCTTGTTCTGAGGCCACACCCACCCAGCATTTCCATGGGTTTTGTGGATCTGCCATTTAGTCCTACTGCTGCATGACAAATGCTTAGCCACACTGATCCTCCTCTCCAGCCCCCCATCTTTTTCCTATTTTCAAAAATAATATATTAAAATTAACATTGTAGGGCTACAGAGACTACATTTTCCACCTCTTTTACTTCACTAACCCTACTTCCTAGAGGAAGGCCATATTCACCTTTAGCTTGAGCTTTGGTTTGAATCCCCATAACCTCCTGGGCTCATGTGTTTGAACATTTGGTCCACAGCTGGTGGTGCCACTTTGAAAGGTTGTAGAACCTTCAGGGAGCAGTGCCTTGCTGGAGGATGTGGGTCACTAGAGGTGGGCATTACGGGTTTATATCTGGGTTCTATTTCCTGTCTGCCCTCTGCTTCTTGACTGTGGAAGCAGTGTGACCAGCTAACTGATGCTCCTGTCACCACCCTCTCCCAGCCATGATGGGCTGTGAGCTGCAAAAAATCCTTCTTCCCTTAAATTGCTTCTTGTCAGATAATTGGTCATGGCAGCAAAAGAAGTAGCTGGCACAGCAGGTGTCGCTGTAGGACTCTGCATACGATGTGAATGTGTGCACACATACATAGGTGGAGAATTTGGAAAAGATCAGATCATGTTTTATATACAACACTTCCTTATGAGGTTTCTTCTTACACCTGGTTATTTTTCTGTGTTGGCATATACTTCCTCTATTTAAACAACTACCTGTAGATCCCTGGAGGCTTGTATTAGTTACTTTTTCAAAAACTTGCTGTGCTGAAGTTGGTTTTACCTCATGGTTTGGGATCCAGCCCATCATGGAAGGGAAGGTGTACCAATGAGAGTGTCCCTAAGCTATGGCAGTGGCGGGATGACATGGCTGGCCACATTCTGCCTGCAGTTGGAAAGGAGGGAGGTGACTGTTGGTACTCAGCTCCCTTCTCAGCACCTAGAATGGAGACGCCCACATTCAGGATGTGACTTCCCTCTGCAGGTAACCCTCTCTGGAGATGCCCTCATACATACCCAGAGGTGTGTCTCCTAGGTGATTCTAAATTTCATTCAGTTGGTGATTAAGATTAATCATCACACTTCCCTAAAGAATGGTCCGCACTCTGGTCCCCCGTCTCCTTTAATCCTTCTCCTCTTCGGACAATTAAGTTTACTCTTAGTCCATACAGATTCCTTGACCATGGAAATCTCACTGGACTTTTACTGTCTTGAACGTATTTATGCTTTATTTCCTCCGAATCTTTGTCTCACTGTCCCCAAGGTTCTGATGTTTCCTTGGTCAGGAAAAGTGATGTTTAAGCATCATTGACTAAGAAAGCCATGCTTTGTGGTCTTGACGGTTCATCAGGGTGTTCTTAGACCCCGAGATGTGTTAATTTGAACCCTTGGCTGCCGGGTGGATGGCTGGTGTTTGGGGTGATGTGGTGGTGGTTATTTGAGTGCTTATCCCTGGGACTGGTGCTTATTGGTTCTCTTTCCTTGCCTTTTCTCCCAGGACCAGTATGTTTTCCTCAACCAGTGTGTTTTGGATATTATCAGAGCCCAGAAAGACTCAAAAGTTGATCTCATCTATCAGAACACAACCGCAATGACAATCTATGAAAACCTCGAGCCAGTGAGCATGTTTGGAAAGACTAATGGTTACATCGCCTAGTTCCAAAGCAAACCCTTTCTGAAGTTAACCAGACCGCCACACCCACAGTGAAAGAAAATGCCCTGATGTGGACATGTTTTTATATGTCTCATTTCTCAGTTCTTTGTTCTGTTCTGTTAGAACTACCTTGGAGGGCATGAGGCTGTGCGTGTAAAACATGGCAAATAGGGAGTTGGGGCTGTCGGGAGCTATGGACAGGTGGTATATAAATCAGCTGCATTCCTGATTACCAATGGGATGGGCTTACTTTTTCCCCCTTGAGAATTGTGGAAAACCAGGAAAAGTGAGCTACGATTTTATTTTTCTTTTCCTAACAGGTTCTCTCTCTCTCTCTCTCTCTCTCTCTCTCTCTCTCTCTCTCTCTCTCTCTCTCTCTCTCTCTCTCTCTCTCTCTCTCTCTGTCTCTCTGTCTCTCTCTCTCTCTGTCTCTCTGTCTCTCTCTCTCTCTCTGTCTCTCTGTCTCTCTGTCTCTCTCTCTCCTCTCTCTCTCTCTCTCTCTCTCTCTCATTTTTTAGGACTTTTATATGATTCACATGCAAAAGCAAGGATTATGTTGGGTTGAATATATTTTAAGTATCAGAGGTCTATTTTTACCTACTGTATCTTGGAATCTAGCTGATGGAAATACATGACTGTGGGTGTTTATCGTGCAGGGAGGGGCACATGGTGCCTTTTCTGCATGGGTTTCTATTTGAACATGTGCCTTTTTTGAATTATGCTTCCACGGGCAAAACTCAGTAGATGTCTCTATTTTTATATTGAATCTCATAATTGGAATATACAGAATATTTAAATAGTAGCTTCGTATCAGAGGTTTGCCTTCTCAGTAACATTCCTGTTCTCATTTGATTAGAGGAGGCTTTCTCTTTGACCCACCCTTGACATACATTTGTGCTCCATTTTTTTTCTTTTTTTCCCCCAGTTCTCTCCAAAGGCTTCTGTTGGTGACATTTTCATCCCATCAGTTGGGTGAGAACAGAAATTTAAAGTATCACCATGATAGTGGGGTGGGGTGGGGGATGGGAGAAGCAGAGGAATTGTCATACCATGGTGTGAGTACCCCTTCCCATCCCGTCTTCTGCTTTCTCTCATTTCTGTCTTTGGTAAGAAGGATTATTTAAAGGTGCAATATGTGACTTAGTGGTTCACGATGCTCTGGGTTTTTAGTAATGTTTTACTCAGGTTGGCATTTTACGTGTGTGTGTGAGTGTGCGTGTGCGTGCGTGCGTGCGTGTGTGTGTGTGTGTGTGTGTGTGTGTGTGTGTGTGTTTTATAGCGTGGTGATCTGTGAACATTTCAGTGTGAACTCAGATTAACCCTTTTCCCCCCCGAAGTCCACTGGCTTTAGTCTCTATCTGCAGTGACACATGTCAGTATCTACTGTATATATAAATACTAAACTCTTACACCAGTCATTCCTATGAATTGAGGTGTACAAAGTTTGATTTGTATCAAAGATGTAATTATTATTTTTAAAACCTCTTTTCACTACACTGCTGCTGTAATTACTTTGATTTTTTTAAAGAAAATGTAGGGTTTTTTTGGCTTCAGGTGTGTATTCACCAAGTTTTTCAGAATTTATGTGGATTTATTTTATTGGTACATAATCTGTAAACTTCTCAAGGCATTAACATGACAATATTTGTGTCTTTTATTTTATCTTGTGGCTCAGGTTATATTTGAAGAAGTTTTGAGTTTATTCTCTAGTAGGCAATGAAGTATATAAGGTCTTATGAAGGAATTGCCAAGTCTCTGGAGTCCTGTGGCTGTTTTCCACAGTGACACATCCTGCTGTATGTTTGGGACAACGGTACCCTGTTGAAGATGAGAGCGGGGTCTTCTCCGAGGGTCCTGGCTGTGGGCTCTGGGGCAGCCTTCGGGGTTCTGTCCTTGCTCTTCATTTCACCAGCACTTTGATGCCTGTCTGGACAGGATCATGAGTATTGTAGGGTTATAGAGGGTGAACCATGATATACTTAAAAGCTGTCATGCTATATGTCTTCTGTCCCCCTTTCCTTGGAGGTACTGAGGATTGAAAGGAGAGGTCAGGACGTTGTCATGCTTTGGGGGAGAATTGTACTTCTCAAATGGAAACTGCACTTTTTGCTAAACCCTTTGCATTTTGATGTTCATTTAGTGTGAGAGCCTTTAAGGAAAGGGCTGGCCAGGGTGGAGTAGGCCCCTTGACTCACCTTCTCTGGGGACTTTGACAATGCAGTTGTGAATCAGGGAAGCCATGCTGTCCCCAGGTGTGGAGTGAAGCTGAATGTGGGTTCATTATTCCCAAATCCCATTTAGTCTGCACGTGCTGACTTGGGGGTGCTGTACAGATGGGCCTGTCTGACAGTATACCACCTGCCCACCTCCTCAGTGTGTTAGGAGTCATTGTAGTGGGTAGTGAGGGGTCAAATCCAGTGCAGCCCTAAGCCCAGCCTCTGCTGCCATAGGAAAGGCTGGGGAAAGGACTTGCCCCTAACAAAGTCCTGTAAAAGATCTGATGGAGTCTCTTAAAAAATGAAAGTAGCAAAGTCATAAACATACTGTATAAAAATGCAAAACACAGAAAGCTCTGCTTCTGCCCGAGTGGGTCTGGAAAGTTCTTAGGAACCAGCCCCAGCAAACCACTCTCACATGTTAATCCCAGGCTCAGGAGGAAGGCAGAGAGGTTGGGAGTTCCACATGGGCAGGTCACAGCAAGGTCATCATGCCATTGCACATCCGGAGGAGGACTGTGTAGGGGGTTTGTGTAGCACAGTCATTGGAAAGGGAAGATTAACATGTTGGCAGGAGGGCCCATGACTGAGGCCAGGGCTGGTCAGAGGTGAGGGGAAGGCACTCCTCACTGGATGCCCCAAGCCCTCGGTGGAACTGTGAACCCAGATTGGAAGAGTCCGGTGGAATTGGAACAGTGGAGCTCCCTGCTCAGATGTGATGGCTGCATAGAGAAAAGCAGCCAGGGTGGAACCTGCCCATCAACGAAAGGGCTACAGACTGGTGGCCAGATGCTGTGGAGGACTTGGGCCATTGATGTCTTCTCCTAAGAACAAAGACTTTTCCTCTGGAGCTGAATCTAGTGACGGTGGGCACCAGAAGGAAATGTGGTGTCTGTTCTCTGAGGCCACTTTGTGATCTCCAGCCAGACTTGGGCACAGTGGACCCTCTGGATTTGTGCTTTGTGAGGCTGGAGGCTCTGGGGGTGGGGTGGGGTAGGGAGGAGGTAGGGAAGGGTCAACTATGCAGCTGATTCACACCTGTTTCCCTGGGATGGAGAAGCCTGGTTTTCTTCTGCAATGCTTGATTGCGCTTGTTCAGCTAAACAAGCCTGGTGACTGGAGTTGGTTCACCTCAAAACAAAATCGGAATTCTGTGTTTTCAGACTACCGTGTAGCAACTGTGTGTTTAACAACTGTAGCTTTTTCTCCCCGGGGCACAGAATAGAAGTGTTGATGTGGACTCTAAACTGTACTTTCTTGTAACTATTTTGGAATGATGCACATTTCTAATGTCTGTTATACTTGTACAGAGTATTGCTGTTGGTTGCTTTTTTTTAAAGAAAAAAATGGCCTGAAAATCTTTTTTTTAAAGACTTACAAATACCAAATACAAAATATGTCAACACATTATGTCCTTGATTCCTTCTTTCCTTTATCTCCACCCCGCTTAGTCTACGTATCTACTGTGTACTAAGCAGGTTGCTGGTTTGTTGTATTTTACCAGGGCATTCCTAACAAAATCAAGTCTCCACTGGACTTTTTCAGTTTTCTAGGGTCACTGTTGGACATACCACATACTGTATAGTTTAAGCCAAAGGAATCATCTTCTTACAGTTCTGGAAGCTAGAGATCAGAGATCAAGAGGTGGCAAGTCCTAGTCTGGCCTCCCTGTCCACATATGACCTTTCCTCTATGCAGGCCTGAAGAGCTTAGTGATATTGGCTAGAGCCTTATCCACACCATCTTGTCTTACCTTAACTACCTCCTTAGGTCCCTTCTTCAAGTAGCGTCACATTTTGAGGCACCAGAGGTTTATACTTCAAGGTATGAGATTTAGAAGATATGGCTGTGTGGGTGTACAGAGCTAATGATGTTCTCACTTTGTTAGAAGTATGCTCACCGTAGGAAGTACCAGAATCTTGAGAGGGTCTTTTGTTGAGTCATCTAGGGAATCTCATAATTACATTGTTACTGGGATATGGTGACAACTGGATAGGGCAGCCATCTCAATGCTGCCACCCTTTAGTGCAGTTCCTCGTGTTATGGTGACCCCCAACTGTAAATTATTTTTGTTGCTACTTGATAACTAATTTTGCTACTGTTATGAATTTTAATGTAAATATTAGTGTTTTCCAGTGATCTTAGGCAACCACTGTGAAAGGATCATTCAATCCACAGGTTGAGAATCACTGTGATTTCATCTTTTGTGTCCCTTTATAAAAAATACTTTGTTGTTGAGACAGGGCTTCCTGGAAATAAGCATGTATCATCATTCCCACCACATTTCTTGAGTCATTTAATGTGAAATAAAATTTCCATGTAATTTCTTTTAGTATGTCCAAGTTGACTGACTCAAGGGTCTTTTTTTTTTCATAACTTTTCTGATTAGGTGAAAAGTACAAATCTGGGACAGCTGATAATATAGTGGTCCCTAACAGGCTTAGTCTCTGGCTGAGGCTACAGAGTATTTTGCTTTTGATGTACTGGATGTATGGTGGAGTCATACTATTCCAAACATGAGCAGTCAGGGCTTTTCCTTCACTTAAATTTACTTGGCACCTAAACTGAAGGAGTTGAGACCACAGAAGTTTTCTGAAGTTTTTCACAAGAGTTAAGGGCACAGATGTGTTAGCTTATCGAAGATGAGGATCTGCACAGAAGGGCATGGGTTGACAACTTGCTAAATCAAACAAGTTTAGACTCAGGTTTCTAATTGGGAATCCTGCCCCAGGTGCTTTGATCCGTGCCATCATCAGGCCATCGAATCTACACTCAGGTCTCTGTTCCTGATATTTACTTGAGGGTGATTTTGGTGTTTATCAGTGCCATGACAAAGTATCTGATCAGAAGCAACTTCAGAGAGGAAGGCTTTATTGTGGGCAGTCATTTCAACAGTGGGAGAAGCTGCTGGTCACACTGCATCTGCAGTCTGGAAGCAAAGCATGAGCAGGGAGTAGGGCCAGATTATAGGGACCCACTTCTTGGCAAACAAGAGCCATTAGCTGGGGACCTAGTGTTCAAGCACATGAACTATGGGCGACATTTCACATTCAAGCCTTTGGCATGATATCATTTGATGTGATAACATGATGAGGTACTAGAATGCAGTGGTGGCTGTCCAACTTCCGTTTTATGCCTCAGTCTTATGATGGCAGTCGTTGTACATTTGTGGGCAAGCCAGACATCTCTTGAATGGAATTTGAGGACCTATGAGAGAGACAGGTAAATAGAGGGAATCAAGTGTGAATGCACTGTTACACAGGGAGCAGGAAGGGTAGAAGAGAAGAAGGAAGGAATGGTGTGTGCTGAGCCTCTGAGGCAGGAAACAACTTTGCAGTTTGAAGAGTAGTTGGGAAATGAAGCTTTCTGGAAATTAGCTGGTGAGGAGGCAAGGCTTAGTCAGCCATGCAAGGAGATGGGGAGTTGGCTCTATGAGCAATGGGAGCCATCAGAGTTTCACACTGGACAGTCATATTTGTGTTGATCACTGTAAGTACAGTGAGCTACAAGGGAGACCATCCTGGTCTGGCTTAGCTATGGTCTAGGGAATAAATGATGGTGATTTGGCAGGTGCTATGATATGTACTTGTGTTCTCCCTTTCACACATTGGAAGC
The DNA here is from genome assembly GCF_017639785.1 of Mesocricetus auratus. NCBI lineage: Eukaryota > Metazoa > Chordata > Mammalia > Rodentia > Cricetidae > Mesocricetus > Mesocricetus auratus. The sequence continues at coordinate 58,183,319 of NW_024429189.1, read as the reverse complement.
ATTAGGAGTGGGGACTTTTGGGAGGTGACTGTCAGGAGGGTGGAGTTACATAGCAAGTTTGAACTGCTTGAGACCCCCCTTCTCTTTTAATTAATAGTTCTTCTGTCATATAATACAACCCAACTACTCCTTCCTCCAGTCCTCCTAGCCCCCACCATCTCCCCCTGATCTACTTCCCTTCTGTTTCTTCTTCAGAAAAGAGCAGGCCTCCAAGAGGTGAGAGCCAAACAGGACAAAACAAGAAACAAAACGAAGCAAAAGCACTCATATCCAAGCTGGACAAGGCAACCAGATAGGAGGAAAAGAGTCTAGAGAGCAGGCAAAGGAGTCCCACTGTTAGGAGTCTTACAAAAACATCAAGCTAACAGCCATAACATACGCAGAGAGCCTGGTGCAGAAGCAAGTAGGCTGCTTGGTTTCTGTGAGCCCATGTGAACCCTGCTTAGTTAATCCAGTGGGCTGTGTTCTCCTGGTGTTCTCCATCTCCTCTGAATCCTACAGTCTCTCCTCTTCTTCTGTGAGGTTCACTGGTCTCCGAGGGGAGGGTCCTGATGGAGACTCTCCGAATTATTTCTGGCTGTGAGATTTTGCACCTGCTCCCATCTGGTGCTGGAGGAAGCCTCTCTGATGACAACTGGACAAACCACCTATCGATGAGTATAGCAGAATATCATTAGGAATCATTTTATTGATAAGATTTTTTTTTGTCAGTTGTGTTTGGTTCTACCCTACATCTCTGTGCTACCCAGTCTCTGGTTCCTGGCCATCCAGGCAGTATAGGCCATGCCCCCCCCCACACCATAAATTAAACCAAACATTGGTCGGCCACCCCAACAAGTTCTGTGCCACCGTTGCCACAGCACTACTTGTAGGCAGGGCAGATCGTATGTGGCAGGTTTTGTTCAGGCTTCTCTCTCTGTAGCGTGCAGAGTACTTCCTATGCTCAAGTGGCTAGAAACCAGGGGTGAAGGCTCCAAGCCTGTACCAGCTTCACCCCTCTATACTCAACGAGCTGTGTGGATGTCCTTGGCAATGGGGCCCCACTGTCAATTTTCAGAGTCCTTCTGTCCTAGCATCAGCCTGGGTTGTTTAGGAACCTCCATGGAAATTCCTCTGCCAACAACTCAACGGAATGTTGGGAAATGCAAATCAAAACTTCCATATTACCCCTGTCACAAGTGACAGCTCATGCTGGCCAGGATTGTGGAGCAAGGGGGAACACTCCTCCATTGTTGGTGGGAGTGCAAACTTACTTGTACACCCACTATGGAAATTAATATGGAACTTCAGAATCCTCTGAAAAATTGGAATCAATCTATATCAAGACCCAACTGTTGTTCCTTTGCTTAAATTACCAGCAGGTGCAGTCACAATGGAACACAAACCAGGAGATACACTAACCATGGAGTTTATTACAGGGAGCCGGTGGGGGGGGGCGTGAGAGGGGGAGGGGAGAGAGAGAGGGAGAGAAAGGGGTGAAGGGCAAGAGAAGAGAGCAAAAAGCAGAGAGGGCAAGAGGAAGGGGGTAAGAGAGTGTAAGTGGGCGGGGTCTGTCTTTTTAAAGGGGTCCTTATACCTGCGTGCAGACTAGCACTCATGGAACCCTGAGTGCATTCTGCTAGCACAATGCCTGAATGCTTACATTCCTACCTTTACTTGTTGTTAGAAAGGTGAGGGGGTAGGCATGGCAGGTTAGGGAATAAGGACGTCGAGTTCTCAAGGCTGATTTGGGGGGGCGTTGACCATCTTTGGGGAACCTGAGAAAGATGGGGTGCTGCCACGTTCTGGGGTAGCTGGTTGTTTCATTGCAGTCCAGGCTGTATGGAACTCTCTGGCACCTCTTATACCTGGCGAGATGTTAGAAGAGTAGAGGACAAAGTTAAGTTTAGGAAAAAAAATTTCTTAGGTCCTGGTACTTGAGGGGAGGATTTCAAGATGAGGGAGGGGGTCCTAAAGGGGTCCCAAGATGAGGGAAGGGAGTCCCAGGACCAGGGAAGGGTTGAATAATATCTGGAGTGAATTTGACTTATTTGGGTGGGTCCAGTTTGGCTCCCTAGAACTTACAAGAATCCTTTGAGTTTGTGAAAACATGAGTATTATACATGTTAGCAGCATATTTATGTTAGAAGCAACTTGGTTGAATGCACTAACATTTTTAAAAACTGACAAATATCTTTAAGACAATGAAAAGTATCTTAATTTTGACTTTGCAGTTACTGTATGGTGGTATAATATGGTGTTTTGAACTCTGTCGGGGTGGAATTAGTAGCTTATCAGAACTTTATTGATTAATGTTAAGAATTAATGAACAGTAGCATAATGAAAGAGAAATCTGGAATATGCTTCATTCTTTTGAATGCCTCACCTCACTTTGGATCACTTAAGCCTTTTTTATCCTCAGACCTTCATAACTTTAATTCATACACCTTACACTTTCCTATCTTCACATAGATAAACCCCAAAATACCTGTTCCTGACATCTGTCCTGTGACAGTTGGAGCTTTGGTGGCTGCTTTAAGCTAGCAAAGCTACCAGTTGTCAAAAGCACCAGAGTTCTTGAGAAGGATAAGATTTTACTTGAATTAATTATTACAGAATAAGTGAGACTTGTTAGCTGGCTGAATGGACAGTCACCTCCAAGGTCCTCCATAGTTGTTGAAGGCAGCGGTTTTAAGGAGACCTGCTTTCTGCTGATAGCATGGGACCTGTGGATTAGGGGTAGTAGGAAGATTTGCCTAGAGTTGGCCCAAGCAATGTGGAGAAAGTTGAGACCACTGTCTTCTTGTCCACAGTCTGAAGAGTGCTTTGCAGTGGTTGAGGTTTAGGGCAGGGTTGCTCAGTGGCTAGTGTTACCGTTTTGTGGGTGGAGTTTCTTCAGTGCCCACCAGTCTTCTTGGAGGAAATGGGGTGGGGCCAGCGTCTGGCCTGTCTCTCTGTTATAAAAATCTTTTTAATAAAACATTTTAAATGCCATATTCTCTAGATCTCTGAGCATTTGAGGGCTGTCTGTTTAGTAATCTCAGCAGACAAATTTGTCTTTAGTTACTTGCCTTAAGCACATAGGTGGCTAGGTAAGGCTTTATCCCTGTAATTAATTTGTATGGCTACAGATTAGTGCAGGATTTGTCTGGAGAACTGGACTGAAGCTGAGAGGTTATGGAGGGTTGTTTTAACTAGAGTCCTCTAGCCTGGCTGTAACTGGTTTTTACTTAGAAGGTTAGATTTACACCTCTACAGGACAAAGAAGTGGATAAAAGCACCCTTTTGTAACAGAAGCTTTACCTTTGTAAACGGCTTACAGGAAGGACTGGGTGGTATAAATATTTTGTTAAGTTGAAATAGACCTTTATAACCTTATATGTTTTCCTTCATTTAAAGATACATAACAATTTAGAAATATTTGAGACTTAGCATTGCTGAATTTAAGTTGCATAGAGCTAGCTTACATTTATATAGAGAGAGTTAAATTAAAATCACATGTACAGAGACAAGTAGATATATTAAACAGGACTGGATAAAAGTAAAAGGAGAACCAGAGTGCATTCTCTGATTTGTGCGTTGTAGCAAACAGACAGGAGATTTAAAGAGACGGAGTAGACGTAAAACTGCCAGTGTCTAGGGTCTGCTGCAGATGGAGCAGGCGGGTGGAAAGGCACACCGCTAAGCAAACAAGCCGTGCTCAACAGAGCCAGCGAAAGAAGCTAGAGACAAAAATAGAAGGCAAAAGGGTAAATGAATTATGTCTGGCAGGACTGGCTAAACTGCCCCTCTGCCAGGCAAGGAGCGGGCGAACCTACTGCTAGGCCACGCGGGTAAGACGGCAGCTGCCATAAGCACGGTTCAGTCTGCTGGCCGAAGTTAGAAAGTGTTGAGATGTGATCTTTTTCTCCACGAGTGAGGAAGAAAGCAGTGGGAAACCAACAGGACACCAGAGTCCACGGGGCACAGCATTCAGAAAAGCCATTGGAGGTCCGAGAAACAAATGTACCATCTATGGACAGTGCTAGCGTACAAAATCCGAGAGACCCCTCGTGGGTCTGAGAAACGAATGCATCAGTCAGTACAAAAACTGAAACCCTCATTTGTGGGGTAAAAATGAAAAATAAAAAACTCTGGGAATCCAGCATGGGACTGATCAAGACCCCCTGAATCTGGGTGTCAGTGAGGAGGCCTAGGTAATCTATTGAGCCTTGGGCAGCAGATCAGTACCCATCCCAAGTATACACACGGACTTTGGACTCCCATAGAACAATGTGAGGTGCACTCTCACCCTGAACTCTTGGGGAAGGGTCTAGGCCCTGCCCTATATGAAATGACAGACTATGGACACCCCCATGGAGGGCCTCACCCTTCCTGCGGGAATGAGGGGATAACGGGGGGGGGTGTTGGGGGGAAGGCATGATGGGAAGCTGCAATACCGTGCTGTGGCAGGCAGGAGAGTTTTAGCATGCTGGGAAGAGGGAAACAGACAAGTGAGAAAGAGCAGAGGCTGCACTCCAACTATGGATCACTGGTAGAATGTAGGGAGCCGATAAGTGGGCACATGGTTTGATATGGGGGTCCAGCTTCCATGAGAGAGGCAGAGAAGATTCAAAGCCTATAATCTCCAGCATCCCAGAGACTAAGGGAGGATTGGATGCAAAAGGCACTAACTGATTTTGTGGTCCATCAAGCACAAATCAGGGGCCAGGGCTCCCGGAGCCCAGAGAGATGTGGTCACCCAGTACTGGAATTTTCGACCCGTCCAAAACCACGAGAGACCACAGTCTCCAAAGAAGTACGATTCCTAACTCATGGAAGCATAGGCAGAGGTAAGGAGTAAGGGGCAGGTTTACCAGACATGGCAGTGGTGGATGGAAGAATCCAGAGATCCTTAGTTGGAAAAGTGACCGAGTTGAAGGTTACAGGCATATCTCAGATGGCCACAGGCAGGAGGAAATGCCAGGAAAACCTGCCAAGTCACGTACACCAAATGTTCTTTTGCTTAAATTGCCGGTCGCCATGGAACACGAACTAGGAGATACATTAATCATGGGGTTTATTTCAGGGGGCTGGGGGGGTGGAGCATTAAATGCGGGCGGGGGGAGAGAGAGAGAGAGAGAGAGAGAGAGAGAGAGAGAGAGAGAGAGAGAGAGAGAGAGAGAGAGAGAGAGAGAGAGGCAAAGCACAAGAGAGCAAGGGAAGAGAGCAAAAAGCAGAGAGAGGGGCAAGAGGAAGGGGGTAAGAGAGCATAAGTGGGTGGGGTCTGTCTTTTAAAAGGGTCCTTTACACCTACGTGCAGACTAGCACTGGTGGAACCCTGGGCTGACCAGAGTTCTGCCTGAGTGCATTCTGCCAGGTAACAGGGGCAGGCCAGCATAATGCCTGAATCCCTACACCAGCTATTGCACTCTTGGGCATATACACAAAGGATCCTTGCCCATAGCACAAGGACACTTGCTCAACTGTGTTCATCGCAGCATTATTCTTAATATCCAGAAACTGGAAATAACCTAGATGTCCCTCAGAGAAGAATGGATAAAGAAAATGTGGTACATTTACACAAATAGGTGCAACTAGAAAAAAATCACCCTGAGTGAGGTAACCCAGACACAGAAATAAAAATATTATATGCATTCATTTTTAAGTGGATATTAGCTGTTAAATAAATGATAAGCTACAATCCACAGACCAGAGAGGTCAGGTAAAGAGGAGGGCTATGGGGGAATCATGGCGTTCCCTGGGAAGGGGAAATAGAGTAAATTCTATGGGAGTACTGGGGCACGGGGGTGGTGGCGGGGGAGATGGGAGCGGGAGAAATCAGGCTGCGGTGAGGGGAGGCACAGAGGAAGAGTGCGGGGAGAGACAGCTGGAATTGGGAGGCACTGGAGGGATGGTGTGGAAACCGAGTGCAGTGGAAACTTCTGGAATGTATGAGGGTGTAGTAATGGAGGATGCAGTCGGAACTGACCATCGTTTGTAGGCAAGCCAGGCTTCCAGTGGAGGGACCGGATTCTAGGCATTTATGATTGGTAGCTGACAACTGTAGAAATTCCTTGATGCATCAGGTAAATTGTCCCGCAGAAGGTCACAGTTTTAAATGTTTCCACTAGGTGGAGCCAGAGCACTGAGCTGAAGAAGCAATTGTCCGGTGGGTGTAAGACCAACAGAACCTGAAAAGGAACCACACCAGGTTTACACCCAAGAATCCCCCAAGTCAACAAGCCAAGGAAGTGCTTTTGCCAGCAGTTGGTAGCTTTTACGACTCCCGCCCCCTTCTGCTTATGACATAATACGTTCAGAAAAAAAAAGAAAAAAATTCAAAAGGGAAAACAACAAAAACAAATACAAAAAATCCTGTAAGACTGTCCCCCAGTGACTTTGCTACTTAGTATTCATTCATTCCTCCAACATCTTGACAAGGTCATTTGTGACCTACAGAATGGTGGTGGTGACTCAAGCCTGGCATCAGGTCCTAAAACTGCAGGCCATCTGCCCCCTTCCCTGGTCCTATCTCCACCCCTTGTCTTGTGTATGTCCTGAGCAACCGCAGGAGAGGCCCCGGGGTGGGGATCTTAGTGTTCTGCCTCAGCTACATAGTAACTAGCTTTTTAGGAGTGGGTTTCCAACTCCTTGTTGTGTTTGCCAGAGGCAGGGGACTCCAGCTTGACCATGGTCTCATCTAAGATTTCTACAGAGAATCACTGAGTCAAGCCAAACCCAGGTTCTCCTGACATGTTGAGAGGTTGTTGCTGTTTCAAACAGCTGTGTTTGGAATCATTTGTTATGCAGTGAGTTTCTTTTCCAGTTGCCATGATAAAATAGCTAGACAAAAGCAACCTAAGGGAGAAAGTTTTCTTTCTTTTATTTTTCTGTTCACAATTCCTGGGGACAGTGCACTATGTTGAGGAAATCAAAGGAAGGAGCTTGAGGGAACTGAACTCATTATATCCATAGTCAGAAGCAGAAGCCGTGAATTAATGCATGCATGCTAGTGCTCAGTCTGCATTCCTTCAGCATACACACAAGATTCCTTGCCTAGGGAATGGCTCCACTCCATTGGGTGGCTCGTCCTGTCTCAGTTAACATATTCTCCCAGGGACATGCCTAGAGTCCATCTCCCCATCAATTCTAGGTTTTGTTAAGCTGACAACTAAGTATTGCATGCAAGAGGAGACAAATAATGTAAGCTAATACACTCCACCAGCCAGGGGATGCCACTGCTAACAACGATTTAAATGATTTCAGAGGCGTCCAATGCTTGCATTCTCTCTCTTTGTGTGTCTCCCACCCTCTCTCCACACTACATACGTGGTTCTTCTCTGAGAGACTGTCGTAGCATTCACACCTCTTTCGAGATTACCTCATTTTGAATAAAATTATCACCGAAGCAAGGTAAAGACAGAAAGATGCACCAATTACAGATTAGTAGCTTAAATAGATTTAAAGAAATGTGTTTATGTCCGTAACCAGAATCAAAATCAAGAGACAGACATGATATGTATCCTGTGGTATGCAGGCGATCACACACACACACACACACACACACACACACACACACACACACACACACACACACACACCACCACCACCACACACTAAATAAAATGCAATTTTAAAACAAAACCAAAAAGAAACTTGTAAATATAAACTGTTTTAGGAATCTACCCAATGTTGAAACAGCAGTTGAAGCATTTTGGGGAAACAGGATCTTCATTATTGTCACTTTGGGCCTTTTAGGAAGGTACTAACAGCAGTATTTAGACTTGACAAATTATGACTTAGTTTTGGCAACAAAATGGAAGCATTTGATTAGTTATCTTTTGTCCCGAAAACTCAAAGTATTTCATGTAGGTGGCAGTATGGTGGCTCAGACTAACCATGTCTTGAGTAAATATGTCTGAGATGACTGAAAAGAGGAAATCTCTTACTGTTTTACTGATGGCCATGGCACAGCATGTAACGTGGGCTGCAGTTTCCTGATGGGGAAGAGCGAGAACCACGAGCATGGGTTCCTCACTGCAGCTGGTGCTGTGCACTGCTGACCATCCGGACAGAGGAGCTGGGGTGATGCCCGGAGGATCCCTAGCCATCTGCAATGACTGGAATTATTGCCATGGAGTTCTTAGCCAGCCTCTCTATGTGTAGACACAGGCACACAGCTAAATCTGTCTCATTCTCAATTTAAGCAGATTAGCTGCCAAATAAAGAGATTTGGACCAGAACAAAGCTGTTGCTTGTCATTAAAAACACCACCAGTGTGTAGCTATAATGTGATCAGTGCATTTTCTCATTAACTTTCTCTTTCTTTTATCCTTAAGAAATTTTGTAAGGAAGGTAGCATATCAGTATCATAGATGAACACACTGTCCAAATGGATGAAAGTTTCGTTTTTTTTATTTCCTAACAAATTATTGAGCTAGTGATGTTTAGCTAGACTGAGAAGCCAGAGAGAAAATGGGATTTCTTGGAGGTCAGTCTTTCATAATACACTGGTCCTTCTCTGGAACAGCTCTGGTGCTGCTAAGCAGGAAGCCCTAGAAGGCTGACTCATCCAAGGAACTGGAGCGTCTATTTCCAAATCAGCCAAGGGCAGCGCTCACCATAGAAAAACACGGCTGGTTGTTGACAGCTTGGAATGGGAAATACATGTGCCACATTTTAGAATTCAGTGTGGGCGGTCAACAATGCCATTTTATGGAATTATTTTACTTTCTGCACATGTGTTCCACTCCAAATGTCACACTTTGGAACTTGTACTGTTATATTTGGACCTACTACTAATACTTTCTTGGAAGAGGTATACACAAGTTTGTAATGTCTAAAACAACCATGACTGAAGTATTCCTAAACATGTTAACATCTCAGAGGTTTACAATGCCTATCTCAAATAACCATTTTTTTCGTACAATATATTTTTTATAATGTTTTTTTATTTTATTAATATTTTTTTTTATTTTCCATTTTAAATTTAGATAAGAAACAAGGTTGCTTCACAAGTCAGTACGAGGTCCCTCTCCCTTTCCCTCCCCTCCTCCCGTGCCCTTCCCCCATCCCCCCCCGTTATCCCCTCATTCCCCCAGGGAGGGTGAGGCCCTCCATGGGGGTGTCCATAGTCTGTCATTTCATATAGGGCAGGGCCTAGACCCTTCCCCAAGAGTTCAGGGTGAGAGTGCACCTCACATTGTTCTATGGGAGTCCAGAGACCGTGTGTATACTTGGGATGGGTACTGATCTGCTGTCCAAGGCTCAATAGATTCCCTAGGCCTCCTCACTGACACCCAGATTCAGGGGGTCTCGTACAATATATTTTGATAATGTTCTTTGTCCTCCATTAACTCCTCCCAGATCCCCCTACCTAACTTGTTCTTTCTCTTAGAAAAAAAGAACAACTCTCCCAAAACTAAACACATCCCACAAAAACACAAAAGTAAAAATCAAAACAAATAAGCAAAATGCCAAAAAGACAAAATATGCCCAACCAAAACCAAACCAAACCAAAATTCATACTCACCCCAACTCCGCCCCCCCAAAAACATGGAGTTTGTTTGGTGCTGGCCAAATACTTCTGGACTTGGGGTCTGGAGTATGGTTGATATACCCAGTGACACTCCAGTGGAGAAAAACCTTTGCTAGCGATATCCATTGCAGGCAGCTTATTGGTTAGGGATGGACCTAGGATCCACCTCCCCGTCTCAGTGCTGGGACCCTGTCTGGCTTGAACTGTGCATGCTCTGTGAGTGCTGCCACAGTCTCTGAGTTCACGTGTGCACCAGTCCTTTATGTCTGGAAGACACGGTTTCCCCTCTGGTTGTTACAATCTTTCCACCTCTTCTTCTACATAGCTCCCTGAGCCCCAAGGGGCTGGCTTTGATCAAACTGTCCCATTTAGGACTGAGTGCTCCAGAGTCTCTCATTCTCTGCCCGCTGTCCATTTATAGCTTCTGTCATCTTTACTGATATCTAATGTTAAATGCAAAAGGTATTGGATAAAGTATTTAAAGCAAGTAGAGTCAGTTTTTAACATCAAGATCATATAAATCAATACAACAATTTGATTTTTTCAAACAAAATATTGTAACAGTCACAGAACAGATGGTACAACCCAGGAACAGACAATAATTTCAGCAGCTCTGGGAAGTAAGGGGGATGAGAAGCCAGCGGTGGGTAAACTTAATCCTACTTCTGACACCAAACAATGATCCATACAATGAATATTGGAAAAAAGGGGGTCTAAGATATTTATTTAGAGAGAGCAGTTAATTACATTAGAAGCCAGGTCAGCACTCTAAGGTCTCAGAGCCACAGCCAGGATCCAAGAGAGAGCTTTTACTTTTCTTCTCCCCTTATATCTCTCACCTTTCCCATGTCCCTCTGTCCACGTCCCAAACGGGCATGGCCAGTACCTCAGGTACGTGAGATCTCCCCTACAGGGAATGAAAAGGGGAAACCCTTAGTTAAGCAGCTCACTAGAATAGGGGTTTCAGCTCTCATCTTACTCAGTGTTCTAGGAGAACAGCAGAAAGCCTCTTCCAGAGCTCTGTGGCTCTGACAATGCCTGCCTCACTGAGTCTGTGTCAAGGATCAGGGTTTCTCTCAGTTTGAAGAGTTGGTTCAGCACTATATTCTTTGAAATAAAAGCAGCACATTGTGAGTGGTGGAGGGATGGTAGCATTCTAGGAGCCACCTTAGGGACTCTCCAGGCACATTTAAAAGCCACTCACTATCCTCTTGTCTTTTGCCACCACAGGTCAGTTTTATGTTTATTTCTTGAAAATTACTTCTTATACTTGATTTATCTTGCTCACCATTTTGGTAACAGCATAATATTCTTCAGTGCAGACATATGACATTGAACTTTTTTGTTTTTTGACATTAGATAATATCTCTGTTTTTATTCTGTTCTGTAAATAAGGTTATGCCACTTATTTCAGTGGCTCAGTATTGCAGACATTCATGATTCCTTTCTTAGTAACTTTTCTAGATTCTAGTAAGCATAAAACACACAAAAGGTTAAGGCTTCAGATAAAATCCTACTCAACTTCTGTCTAACAGTTTATACTCTCGTTTGAGTGGAAGAAATTGCATCTTTACTGTTATGGGATAATTTTGACCACATTCTGATGCTCCTGAGACTGCCAATAAGGTTTGCTTTGAATCAGAGGGTTGAGCTAGCTACTAGTTGACCAAAATTGACCAGAGAGGTTTTGGAGGACTGAAAGAGAGACACAGAAAGTAGTAGCGCATGGGTTAGAGAGAGTCCCAGCTTTTTGGCTCGAGGACAAGATAGATGAGATCACTGGTGGCTTCTCCACCACTTCTCTGGTTATTCAGGTTCTCACCCCCATATTTGACCCCTGAGTTTTTATTGATTAAAGAATAATTAGATAAATGCTTCATCTGGCATCCAACTTGGGGCACAAGATTAAAAGGTAGCTGGTTACTGACTTCGCAGTTATAAGAGCCACCTCTGTGGCTGGCTTTTCCTTCCTATCCCCAAACACTGTGTATGAGTCTGGGGTTTTCCCATTGTAGCCTCTCTACAGCAGCCTCCAGCTTCCCCACCTGGCCCCATCCCCAAACTCTATAGGTGGCTGGGCCCTAAACATTGCCAGAGTTAGCTGTCCACCGCTGGCCAGCTCTGTCCTTCAGGTGACTCTGTGCCCTCGCTTCCCAACAGGTGGGCTGTTTCCGTATGTCCCCCTATGCCCATTTTTCAGGCTACTGGCTCCCTCTTCCCATGGGTGTGGCCTTACCCTCCCCCATCCCCCCCATTGAGCTGCTGCTATGGCAGGTTGGCCATCTCAACACCTGCTTGAGCTTTTACTGCTCTGGCCCTGGCACACACACTCAGCCCATTGCTACATTCCAGCAGCTGCAGCTGCTCTCAGCCAGGCTGTGTACTCTGCCCAGGTCCATGTTCTCTGCCCAGCTGTAGAGTGGAGTGCAGTGCTGTCTAGTCATACACTTGCTGTCATAGTCAGATCTGGTGAGACACATGGAAAATTAGTTTAAAAAAGGTTTCCCCCACTTTAAGGATGGCGAACAATATTATGATGCAGGGAGTTAGGTCTCTTTGGTTTCACAATGAATGGTTTAAAACTGGAAAAGTTAAATGAAGGGATAATCAACTTAGCTGGGATTGACATAATGCTGATTATAATCATTACCAGTTTGGTAATTCATATTTTATCCTTAATGAGTTATTGATGCCAAATAAGAAAAATTGACTAATAAGATGCAATCCTTAGAAAGACCTACTAATGAAACTAATAAAAACTAATACTCACACACAAAGGAGTTTAGAGCAGAACCTACTGTACCATTGCATTATGAAACTAAGGAAGAGTGACTCATGGTTATTAGAAAACCAACCTTAATTTATCCAGTTATCATTCAGAATGACCACCAAATGATAGGAACTTTCAAGGCTATACAGAAGTTAACTGGGATTCTATAGAAATGTTAGATTTGAGGAGATTTAATGAAGCAGTAGTTTCATATGATGTGCATTCACTTTTTGTGAAGCAGATGTTAAATTCATGGGCCACTTAGAATAGAATTATTCCACAAGACTGCTAAGAGTTAGTTTCAGCAGCTTTGGAAGTTGGTCCTTAGTTATGATTGGAAACATGGTGGAGAGAGGAAACTAGAGTCATAGAACAACAAAGTAGGCCTAGAGGTATGGAAATTTCCCAAGAACAGATTCTCAGTGGGGGCCAGTTTGCTGGTTTGCAAAGACAGTCTACATTTGATGATCACACCTTGGCTCTATACTATATAGTAGCTTTGAATACTTGGGCCAGGGTCGAAGAATTAGGAAAGAGGACTGAGTCATTCACTAAAATTATACAAGGCCCCAAAGAAGTCTTCACTGATTTTTTTATTTTTGAAAACTAACTTCAAATAGAATATCGGATCCAGAAGTTAGACAAATATTAATTGAATCTTTGGCTTTTGAAGATGCTATTTCAAAATGTAGAAAGGGTGATTAGGCCTTAAAAGGCAAAATCAGCACCAATAGATGAATGTATTAGAAATACAGCTGATATTGGATCTCACACTTATGGTGATGTTTGAATAGAAGAAGTGATTTCTAAAAGTGTTAAAAAAATGAAAAGTTTAGATGTTTTAATTATGGTCATCACTAAAGGGAATGTAGGCAAGACATTCCTAGAGACATTTTTTTTCTAGAGATAATTCAAGCAGGAGACCCCAGGCTTCTGGTATATGCAGAAGGTGTGGCAAAACTCAGTATTGGACTAATGAATGCAGATCAACATGGGACAGGCTAGGTAACCCTTTGCCATCAGAAAATGCCTTATGGGGCTTCTTGCAAATTTGGTTCAATAATTACCTGTCAGCATTGAGGAACCTCCTCCACAGAACAATTAAAAGTCTTAATGTCTATTGTGGAAAACCATACTGCTCTGGATGACAGAACAGCTTCAGTAGATAAAACAAAAATTTCAGCAGAGAGCATAAAACAAGTATTTTGGCAAACTTCTGTAAATGATCAAAGGCCAAAGTTAAAAATACAAATAAATGGCATTAAAATTCAGGGTTTGGAAGCCACAGGGGAAAATGTGACAATAATTTCACCAAAATCTTGGCATCCAAATTGGCCTCTTCAGAAGGTAAATGTTCAGCTAGGGATTGGAACTTTATCTCAGATAAAACAAAGTACAAGATGGGTCAAGTGTATAAGGCAAGAATGACAGAGAAGAAAATTAAAGATATATGTAGTTAACATAACAATGAGTTTATGGGGGCATGGTTTGTTGCAGCAATAGAAAACCCAGATTAACATTCCTCCAATCTCAGAACCAAACCATAAACTAACATATACTTCTGAGAAAAGTGTTAAAAGGTATTCTCAAGAGCAGTCATCAACTGCTCAGGTTGTGCATAAATGGGCACAATGGCTGCTGATCTTCTGAAGTTACCAACAGCCCTACCTTTAAAATGGGTAACTAACAAATCTGTCTGGGTGGAACAATGGCCTTTGACGTCAGAAAAGTTATAGGCATTATAACAGTTGGTGCAGGAGCAGCTAAGTGCTCAACATGAAGAATTGGCCAGGACTTGGAATTCTTCTATATTTGTCATTAAAAAGAGATCTGGAAAATGGAGAATGTTAACAGATTTAAGAGCTATAAATAAGAAGATGTGACCAATGGGCTCGTTACAGCCTGGAATTCTCTTGCTTACTTTATTATCTAAAGGATGGACTATTATAGTGATTGATTTAAAAGAGTGCTTTTTTACTATGCATTTATAGAGAAAGATTTGCATTCACAGTGCTTACTTATAATAATTCCCTGCCTGTTAAAAGGTGTCAGTGAGGAGAACAGGATGAGAGATACCATAATAGAGGGAGTCATTATAGGTTTGAGGAGAGATCTGGCACTAGTGTGATTTCCAGAGATCTACAAGGATGACACCAACTGGCAAACTAATCAATAGTGGAGAGGCTAACTTAAAAGCCAGTCCCCAATAATGAGACTGAGGACTACCTTATTATGCCATCCTAGAGCTTTTATCCAGTGGCTGATGGAAGCAGAGGCAGACACCCACAGCTAACCACTGAACTGAACCCCTGGTACCCAGTTGAATAGAGGGAGTGATGAGCAAAGGGGTCAAGACTGGGTGGGTGTAACCCACAGAAACAGCTGACCTAAACAAGGGGGAGCTCATGAACCCCAGACGGATGGCTGAGAGACCAGCTTGGGACTGATCCAGACACCCTAAATTTGGGTGTAGTGAGGAGGTCTTGGCAATCTATGGGGCCTCGGGTAGTAGATCAGTATTTATCCCTGGCATACAAATGGACTTTGGGAGCCCATTCCATATGGAAGGATGCTCTCTCAGCCTGGACACATGGGGGAGGGCCTAGGCCCTGCCCCAGATGAAATGGCAGACTTTGGAGATCCCCCAGGGAGGGCCTCACCCTCCCTGGGGAATGAAGTGGGGATTGGGGGGGTTGGGGAATTGGAGGGGGCAGGGGAGGAGGATAGGGAGAGGGAGCTGGGATTGACATGTGAAACAAGATTGTTTCTAATTTAAATTAAAAAAATCTAAAAAAGAGATGTCAGTGGAAAAATTCTTCCACAAGGGATATTAAGCAGCCTTACCTTATGTCAATATTTTGCACAAAAATCATTGGAAATAATTCATAAACAGTTTTCTCAATCTATAATATGAATGATTCAGACTCAGATATCTTAGAAAAAGTGTTTGAAGAGGTAAAGGAAAATTTGCCTTGTTAGGGATTACAAATTGCTCCTGAAAAAATACAGAGTGTATCATATTAAGATAGGTTTACGAAAAAATTCACAGAAAGTATGAATCAAGAGAGATAAACTACAAACTCTTTAATGATTGTTAAAACTTTCTGGAAGATATTAACTGAGTATGGCCCACAATTGGTGGGCGAGGCCCTTCTGTATCCTGTAAATATATATTTCTCTTATCGGTTAAAGAATGAAGCTGCTTTGGGCAACAGACAGAGAGGATTTAGCCATGTGGGAAATCCAAACAGGGAGAAAAAAGGGAATAGGCAGAGTAGAGGAGACACTATGTAACTATTGGGAAGGCAGGATGTCCTGGCATTTTCCGCTAAGCCAAGACCACATGGAGATACACAGATTAATAGAAATGGGTTAATAATTGAGAGAGAGAGCTAGCCAATAAGAAGCCTGAGCCATTGGCCACACAGTTTATAATTAGTTTAAACCTCTGTGTGTTTATTTGAGATTAAACAGCTGTAGGACTGGGTGGTATAGAAACTTGATTGATATGATGGCATTATTGGAAATGGTGAATAGGAGCTGGAAATACTTTAACGAAATAGGTTATTGGAGAAGTATCCAGGAAAGTTGTAATGTGTCTCCAGAATGACTCTTCTCCCTCTACTTTCTGGTGGCCATGAAGTGAGCAGCCTTGTTCCATCATGCCCTTCCATCCCTATTTCTGCCTTACTTCAGGTTCTACAGTGATGGAGCAAGCTGCCCATGGACAAAACCTCTGAAATAAGGTACCAAAAGCAATCTTTCTTTCTTTCAAGTTGATGTTTTCCTCAGGTACTTGTCACAGGGATGAAGAACTGAATAAAACAATGAGTAAAAATTAGTTTTTGAAATTGAAAAAAATTCTACTTTTCACTTAAGATCTTCAGAAATCCATGTAATAGCCAAAGCCAAGCTAGAATTATTTTATAGTCAATATCTGCCCTTCATGTGAAATATTAATTTTTCATGTATTTATTTATTTATTTGTGTGTGTGTGTGTGTGTGTGTGTGTGTGTGTGTGTGTATACTTGTGTGTGCTTGTATTTCATGGTGCATGTATGGAAGCCAGAAGACAACCTGCAGGAGTTGATTCTCTCTTTCTACCATGTGTTTTTTTGGGATCAAACTCAGGTTATCAGGCTTGGCCAGTGCCTTTTCCTATTGTTGTAAGCAATCAGTAACATCATATGAAATATTAAAATTCATTGATTTGATGGGCAGACAGCAAATGGGGAAAACAGATTTTTTTTTTTGGTTTTACGAGACAGGGTTTCTCTGTATTGTTTTGGAGGTTGTCGGTCTAGCCTGGAGCAGGTTGTTTTTTTAAAATTTTTTATGTAAATTAGAAACAAGCTTGCTTCACATGTCAATCCCATTTCTCCCTCCCCTACCCCCAGACCCCCAACCCCCTACCCAATCCCAACTCCACTCTCCAGGCTCTTCATGGGGGATCTCCAAAGTCTGTCATATCATCCTGGGGCAGGGCCTGGGCCCTCCCCCATGTGTCCAGGCTGAGAGAGCATCCCTCCATGTGGTATGGGTTCCTAAAGTCCATTTGGATGCCAGGGATAAATACTGGTCTATTTACTGAGGCACCACAGAATGCTGAGGCTTCCTCACTAACAATCTTTAAAGGAAGAAATTAAAGAAGATACCAGAAAATGGAAAGACCTACCATGCTCTTGGATAGGTAGGATCAACATAATAAAAATGGCAATTTTGCCAAAAGCAATCTACTGATTCAATGTAATTCCCATCAAAATACCTGCACAATTCTTTGCAGAACTTGAAAGAACAATTCTCAACTTTATATGGAAAAACAAAAGACCCAGGATAGCCAAAACAACCCTGTACAATAAAGGAACTTCCAGAGGCATCAACATCCCTGACTTCAAGCTCTATTACAGAGCTATGGTCCTGAAAACAGCTTGGTATTGGCACAAAAATAGACAGGTAGATCAGTGGAATCGAATTGAAAACCCTGATATTAACCCACACACCTACAAACACTTGATTTTTGACAAAGAAGCTAAAATAACACAATGGAAAAAAGATAGCATCTTCAACAAATGGTACTGGAATAACTGGATATTGGCATGCAGAAGACTGCAGATAGATCCATGTCTATTGCCATGCACAAAACAGGTTGGATTTATAGCAGGTAAAGGCAGTAATCCATAACTCTAAGCCTCAGAAATATTAGGAAAGAAAATGGATTGTGTCAAATCTGCACAGCTAAGTTTACCAGATTGTCTGTCTGTCTGACTCCCTAGAGAGTTTTGTCCAGAATGGCATTTTTCACACATGTGTTATTGTAGTTAATTATACTACCTCCACTTTGTTCCCTCTTGCTCCCTCTTTTGATGGTTCCCTTCCTCTTCCCCCAGTAGTTACCTCCTACTTCCATGTCACATATACCTGTCTAGCATCTATCTCTCTATCTATCATACATGTGTATCTATCTATCTGTCTATCTGTCTGTCTGTCTGTCTATCTATCAATCATCTATATCTCTATATCTATCATATGTGTATCTCTATTATCTATATATCATCTATCACTTATCTATTTTCAATCTATAGTCTGCATATGAAAGAAAACATGATACAATCTTTATAAGCATGGTCTATTTTAGTTAACATGATAATCTACAGCTCCATCTATTTTCCTGAAAATTATATAATCTTATTTTGAAAATAATTTCTTTTCATTAGATTAAAAATATTTATATATGCACATGATGGTGCCTGTAGAGATTTTTATAATAATATATTATTTTATAATAACATATTATAATACACATTATATATGTATAACACACACACACACACACACATATATATATATATATGTAACAATAAAACATTTAAAGAAAAAGAGGCCATGAATTTGAAAGAGAGCTGTGGGCAGAGAGTACATGAGAAGGTTTGTATAGAATAAGGGAAGTGGAGAATGATGTAGTTATTTATTCTTTAAGTGAGGACTATCCTATGTAGTCCAGGTTTGCTGTGAACTCCACAAGTAGCCCAGGATGCTCTTGAACTTGAGATCTTTTTCATTCACCTGCCAAATGCTGTCACCACAGATGTGCACCACCATCCCTGGCACTGTAGTTTAATTTCTTTGGTAGGGTAAAGCTACACTGGGTATACATACTCCATTTCCTTAACCATTTGCCCATTGATGGGTGGCTTGGCTATTGTGAATAATACTGTAATAAATGGGGGTGATTGCTCACAATTTTAAAGGAGTAGTGTTGAATTCAAGATTAAACACTAGGTCCTTTATGCAGGCAGAGACAAAAATCTGCATGTGAGTGTCTTTGTTATGAAGTCAATGGAGTGCTCTACGTGCGAATGCACATGCAGTGGTGAGAGGTGTGGTTTCACCTTGCTGAGGCAGAACAGAAAAAGTGCCTCTCCCTGTGTATGGAAACATTTCCTTAAGTGTTCAGAAAATGAAGAAGGTAAGACCCTCAACTTTTTTTTCTTCTAAGTCTAACTTTTGATTGAGATTTGCAGTTAAGAAAACTTACTTTTAATGGTTCAGAGTAGTATTGACCACCATCTGGTTTCTTAAAAGAATATTGGCAGTTTCTCTAGGGATCCTTCAGTGAGGGCACAGGTCCTGTGTTGGTACTGTATGTGACACTTTGAGGCATGTGGGAGGCTGACAGGTAGAATGTGCATCCCACCATCCCAGATATTGTGACTTTGAGGAATCCATAGCCAAGCACATGAAGATGAACAAGGAGCTCAAGTGTGGAGACCAACTATGAAGCAATGGAGGTTCAGACCTGCAGCAGTGTTATCGCACCTGTAGAGCCGTGTTCGCCAGATCAAATGGGACCTACATCACAATGAGCTACAACAATGACTAGTTAGAGTATTAGTTTTCTTTGACAAATTTCATCACTTTCATCTGTAGTTCACGCAACACTGACCTGCATGTCCAGGAAGAAAAGAACTGAGAATGGTGGCGTTATCTGCCACATTGGCCAAATAGTTGGATTAGTGCTTGTACGTGGTACATGTGCATTCCTTAAAGGACAGTACCCTCCCTTCCATTTTGAGCTGTCTGGATAAGGAATAGAGAGGAGGCAATTAGCCTCTGTTTTCCCTTGTTGGCATTGTGACGCAGTTCTTCTGAATGTGTTGTTATGGCCCTAATGGGGTCATTGGTGATGACAGTGTGGTCCACACTACCGTCACAGATGGAGGTTAGAATCACATATCCTGGCTCATTAGTGACTTGAATTTATTATTTGTTTTCATGTTGTATTTTTGAGATAAGTCTGTGACACTGTATCTCAGGGTGGCATGGAAGTGACTTACCCAATTTATGAACACATGCTTCTCCTGTTCTCTAATTGTGCCCTTAGTTACAGATCTGAAACTTCTGGGAATCTCAAGGAAGGAGAAGTTCTCAGCTCTGAAGAGCCTCCAAGGCATTAATTTGCTTCTTTGCAAACTTTTCTTGACTCTTTGCCTCAGCTCCTTCGGGTATAATTAGTTGCTGAAGCCCGCTCCAGTGCCACAAAGCCTGGGCACAGGTCCAGAAGCAGAAGACTGGTGGCTGACCTCAGAGAACAGAGGACTAATTGGCTCCCCCTTCCCCTGGAGACCAATGTATCAGCAGAGAATATTTCCTACTGAGCTCAGAGGCTGGTGTCTGGGTTGTGCAGGGCTGGTGGAAACAGCAAGTACTTTTTCCACCTGTAGTAATAGCACACACATAATTCTGCAACTTGCTCTTTTCTTCATAACAATGCATTTTGGAACTTTTTCCAATGCTAGAATGTATACACATGTTCATTGTGTGTGTGTTTTCAAGTAACCTTTATTTTACTTCATAATAACCCTACTCATTATTTTTTTGTTGAAAGTATAATATAATCACCTCATTTCTCCTTTCCCTTTCCTCCCCTCAAAACCTCCCATATACCTCTCCCTGTTCTCCTGCAAATTTCTGTCCTCTTTTTTGTGTTACATGCATGTATGTGTATACATTTATATTGCCAAATATAACCTTCCAGTCTGTATACTGTTACTTGTATGTGTATGTGGTCAGGGCTGGCCATTAGATATTGGATAACCAATTGGTAGGCTCCTCCCAGGAGAAGACTATTTCTCCCCCTCTCAGCATTCCTTGGTTGCCTGTACTTCTTTGTGTAGGGTTGACAAGTCAACACTTGTTGATTATTTCTAACATTTACAAATGTTTTATTTTGTGCACATCATTAAGTATGTGTGTGTATACATTTATATACTTTTGTGGTAGGGGATGTAAATTAGTTTATTCAGTATGAATGTTAATGGAGTTTTCTACAAAAACTAAAACAGAGCTGCCAGATTATCCAGCTGTATATTTGGGAACATGCTCGAAGGAATCTAAGTCAATATACAAAAGAGATGTCTGCCTGCCTGTGTTATTGTTGTGTGATTCACAATATCCAAGGTATAGAAACAGCTTAGGTGTTCTTCACAGATAAATGGGTGCAGAACACATCTATGCCTACCTCTCACTGTATATATATTTTGGTTCCTCTCTATATATGTGATTTTTAACTTTTTATTGATTCTTTGTGAATTTCACATCATGCATCCTGATCCCACTCATCTCCCTGTCCCCTCATCTCTGTCCTCTGCCTTTGGGACCTTCCCCCTAAACAAAACAAAATTTAAAAGTATATTCCAAACCAAAAGCAAACAAATCACCCCCCACAATAAGAAAAAAAATCTTAGTGAGGCCTAGTGAATCACACAGTATGCTCCTTAGTCCATACATCTTCACTTGTAAGTGTTCATTGCAACGGATTGTTGGTCTGGCTTGAGGCCTCTGGCTTCCGCTCCTCTGTAGATACTGGGCCCTTACTGGGTGTCTTAGTTAGGATTTCTATTGCTGTGAAGAGACACCATGACCAAAGCAACTCTTATAAAGGAAAACATTTAATTGGGATGACTCACAGTTTCAGAGGCTCCGTCCATTACCATCATGGTGGGGAGCATGGCGGTGTGCATGCAGACATGATACTGAGAGGTGGCTGAGAGTCCTGCATCTTGCAGGCAACAGGAGACACTTCCTCCAACAAGGCCACACCCACTCCAACAAAGCCACAACTCCTAATAGTGACACTCCCTATGAGATTATGGGGGGCAATTACCACACTGGGACTCCTTCTGGATATCTTGTTGTCCTGTGAAATGGAGATTCTGTGCTTTCGATTCGCAGATCTGGCCCCTTCACACACTCCAGATTTCACAGATGAGGTGGATGTTGGGGAACTCATAGCCCTGGCTCAGGGCCTGTGTGGTAGCTGGGTTGGTCAGCCTGCCAGCTTTCCCTCATCATTTCCACCAGGGTGAGTTCTCTAGTACTGCCCCAGCTAGTTCACCCAATGCAGCAGGCAGCAAGGATCAGGGCCAGTTCACCTACCCTCACACCCTTGGGTCTGGCTCACACCAGCTGGGCCAGATCCACTGTTTTGCCCACATGAGGAGTATGGCCTACCAGCCCTCCCAATTGCTCAAGTTGGTGAGGGGCAGGGCCAGATCGCTTACTCTCATGACCCCGGGGGCCAGCTCTCCTGCCTGCCACAGGTGGCAAGGGGTGAGGGAGGGAGAATCTTTCCTTCACTTATGCCACCACATTGCAGATGGGGTGGAGTCACCGAGTTCTCTTTTGTTTGGTTATTTTTTTTGTCCAAATTAAAGAAAGCTTTATTAAAATTTCATATACTGACCAATTTGAATTTGGTTGGGACCACTCCATGTAAACTTTGCAGTTGAGTGGCCCTGAGTCATATGTCAGGGCTTTTATAGACAAAACTCAAAGTCCACCATACTTTCCTATGAGTCTGTGTTATTATTTTCAAGAACTACAACTCCCAGAATCCCAAGAAGATTTCTGGTCCTTGGGCAGGAGAGGCTTACAGGTTAACATAGGGTCTAACATAACATCTTTTTTAATTTATTAATTTAAATTTGAATTAGAAACAAGGTTGCTTCACATGTCAATTCCAGGTCCCTATCACTTTCCCTCCCCTCCTCCTGTGCCCACCCACCAACCCCCTCAATATCCCCTCATTTCCCCAGGGAGGGTGAGACCCTCCATGTGGATATCCATAGTCTATCATTTCATCCAGGGAAGGGCCTAGACCCACTACCAAGAGTTCAGGGTGAGAGTGCATCTCTCATTGTTGGAAGGGAATCCAAAGTCAATTTGTATACCTGGGATAAATACTGATCTACTACCCAAGTCTCAATAGATTACCTAGGCCTCCTCACTGACACCAATATTCAGGGGGTCTTGATCAGTCCCATGCCTGGGATTCAAGTGTTAACCCTTGTCAGGTCAGCTCTTTCTGGGGGTTGAACCAGCCCAGTCTTAATGCCTTTGGTCATCAGTCCTCCCTCTCTGTCACTGGATTTCTTGAGTTAAGCTCAGTGCTTAGCTGTGGGAGTCTGCCTCTTTTTCCATCAGCCACTGAATGAAGGTTCTGTTTCCCAGACTCTCTGGCCATGGGATTGTAGGCTGGCACTCCCCAGATCTATCTCTAAAATACATATATGAGAGAGTACATGCCATGTTTCTCTTTTTGTGACTGGGTTACCTCACTCAGGATGGTTTCTTCTAGTGTCATCCATTTGCCTGCAAACCTCAGGATTCCATTGTTTTTTTCTGCTGAATAGTACTCCATTGTGTAAATGTACCACATTTTCTCTATCCACTCTTCGGTTGAGGGGCATCTAGGTTGCTTCCAAGTTCTGGCTATTACAAATAATGCTGCTATGAACATAGTGGAACAGACATTCTTGTTGTATGAATGGCATCTTTTGGATATATGCCTAAGAGTGGAGTTGCTGGGTCTTGTGGTAGGTTTATTCCCATTTTTCTGAGGAATCTCCATACTGATTTCCAAAGTGGCTGAACAAGTTGGCACTCCCACCAGCAATGGAGGAGTTTTCACCTTTCACCACATAATTGTCATTGGTGTTTTTGATTTTAGCTAATCTGACAGGAGTGAGATGGTATCTCAGAGTTGTTTTGATTTGCATTTCCTGGATGGCTAAGGATGTTGAGCACTTTCTCAAGTGCATCTCAGCCATTTTAGACTCCTCTATTGAAAATTCTCTATTTAGTTCTGTAGCCCACTTTTTTTGAAGGTGTTAACAAAGTTTATTCTTCATAGACCATGGAAGTGCAAAGTTTAGTAGTGATAAAGCAATATTGATAACACAAGTTTATTTAACATTATAAACATACACATCTTCCCAAATGAGGAGTGATTTACTTGAAGTTTTCCAGTTCATTTTTTGTATTTATGCTAATACACAATTGGTTTGGAAGAGATGAAAAGAATCCATTTTCCAAACATAGGCCAATTTTCTTCAATAAACATTGAATGACTTTACATACATTTAAGTTTCAAATAGGTGTAAGCATTAGCGAAAAACTGAAAAAAATGCGGTGAGGGTGACTCAGGGAACAGAATGAGAAGGGAGGATGACAAAGGGTTCACTTAAAGTGTATATTACATGAAGGCTAGGTTTTAAGATGAGAGATCCACCCAGCATTCATCAGATCTCCCAGATCTGTGTAGCCCACTTTTTAATTGGATCCTTTGGAATTTTGGAGACTTGCTTCTTGAGTTCTTTGTAAATTTTGGAGATCAGCCCTCTGTCAGATGTGGGGTCAGTTAATGTTTATTTCCATTCTGTGGGCTCCCTTTTTGTCTTGATGACTTTGTCCTTTGCCTTACAGAAGCTTCTCAGTTTCAAGAGGTCCTATTTGTTAATTGTTGATCTCAGTGTCTGTGCTACTGGTGTTATGTTCAGGAAGCTGTCTCCTGAGCCAATTCATTCAAGGGTACCTCCCAATTTCTCTTCTAATAGGTTCAGTGTGGCAGGATTTATGTTGAGGTCTTTGATCCATTAGGACTGAAGTTTTGTGTATGGCGATAGACATGGATCGATCCCCATTCTTCTACATACCAGCCTTCAGTTATGCCAGCACCATTTGTTGAAGATGCTTTCTTTATTCCATTGTATATTTTTAGCTTCTTTGTCAAAGATCAGATGTTCGTACATGTGTGGGTTAATATCAGGGTTTTCAATTCGATTCCATTGGTCTATCTGTCTATTTTTGTGCCAATACCAAGCTGTTTTCAGGACTATAGCTCTATCATAGAGCTTGAAGTCAGGGATGGTGATGCCTCCAGACGTTGCCTTGTTAAACAGGGTTATTTTTGCTATCCTGAGTCTTTTGTTTTCCCATACAAAATTGATTATTGTTCTTTCAAGGTCTGTGAAGAACTGTGCTGGGATTTTAATGGGGATTGCATTGAATCTGTAGATTGCTTTTGGCAGGATTGCCATTTTTACTACATTGATCCTACCTATCCAAAATCATGGGAAATCTTTCCATTTTCTGAGGGCTTCTTTAATTTCTTTCTTTAACGATTCAAAGTTCTTGCGATACAGGTCTTTCACTTGTTTGTTTAGCGTTACCCCCAGGTATTTTATGTTGTTTGTGGTAATTGTAAAGGGTGATGCTTCTCTGATTTCTTGCTTAACCCTTTTATTATCTGTATATAGTAGGGCTATTGATTTTCTTGAGTTGATCTTGTAGCTTGCCATGTTACTGAAGGTGTTAATTAGCTGTAAGAGTTCCCTAGTAGAGTTCTTTGGGCCATTTATTTAAAATATTGTATCATCTGCAAATAGTGAAAGTTTGACCTCTTCCTTTCCAATTTGTATCCCCTTGATCTCCTTTTGTTGTCTTATGGTTCTGGCTAGAACTTCAAGTACAATATTGAAAAGGTATGGAGAGAGTAGACAGCCTTGTTTTTTTCCTGATTTTAGAGAAATTGGGTTGAGTTTCTGTCCATTTAGTTTGATGTTGGCTGTTGGTTTGCTGTATATAGCTTTTATTATGTTTAGATATGTTCCTCTTATCCCAGATCTCTAAGACCTTAATCATGAAGGGGTGCTGGATTTTGTCAAAGGCTTTATCAGCATCTAGTGATATGATCATGTGATTTTTGTATTTCAGCTTGTTTATATGGTGGATTACATTGATGGATTTTTGGGTGTTGAACTATCTCTGCATCCCTGGGATGAAACCTACTTGATCGTGGTGAATGATTGTTTTGATGTGTTCTTGGATCCGATTTGCCAGTATTTTATTGAGTATTTTTGCATCAATGTTCAGGAGGGATATTGGTCTGAAGTTTTCTTTCTTAGTTGTGTCTTTGTGTGGCTTGGGGATCAAGGTTATTGAAGCCTCGTAGAAATAGCTTGGCAAAGACCCTTCTGCTTCTATTGCATGGAATACTTTGAGAAGAATTGGTATAAGCTGTTCTTTGAATTTCTGGTAGAATTCTGCACTGAGGCCATCTGGACCTGGACTTTTTTTGGTTGGGAGACTTTTGATGACTGCTTCTATTTCCATAGGGGTTATAGGTATATTTAAATTACTTATCTGTTCTTGATTTAATTTTGGCAAGTCATAGCTATCCAGGAAGTCGTCCATTTCCTTTAAATTTTTGAATTTTGTGGAGTACAGGTTTTCAAAGTATGACCTGATGATTCTCTGAATTTCCTCAGAGTCCGTTGTTATGTCCCCCCTTTCATTTCTGATTTTTTTAATTTGCATGTTCATGCTCTGCTGTTTGATAAGTTTGGACAGAGGTTTGTCTATCTTGTTGATTTTCTCAAAGAACCAACTCTTTGTTGCATTGAATCTTGGTATTGTTTTCCTAGTTTCTACTTTATTGATTTCAGCCCTCAGTTTGATTATTTCCTGGGGTCTACTCCTCCTGGGGGAGTTGGCTTCTTTGTGTTCTAGAGCTTTCAGCTGTGCTGTTAATTCTCTGGTATAACTATTCTCCAGTTTCTTCATGTGGGCACTTAATGCTATGAACTTCCCCCATAGCACTGCTTTCAAAGTGTCCCATAGGTTTGGGTATGTTGTGTCTTCATTCTCTTTGAATTTCAGGAAGCCTTTAATTTCTTCGTTTTATTTCTTCTTTGATCCAGGAATGGTGCAGTTGTGTATTATTCAATTTCCATGAGTTTGTAGGTTTTCTGCAACTTGTGTTGTTGTTGAATTCTAATTTTAACACATGGTGGTCTGATAAGATGCATGGAGTTATTCCAATTTTTTGTAGCTGCTGAGTTTTGATTTGTTGGTTGATTTTTGAGAAGGTTCCATGTGGTGGTGAGAAGAAGGCATATTCTTTTTTATGTGAATGAAATGTTCTATAGATGTCTGTTAATCTCAGTTGGGTCATTGCTTCTATTAAACCCTTTGCTTCTTTGTTGAGTTTCAGTCTAGTGGTGAGAGTGGGGTGTTGAAATCTCCCACTATAAGTGTGTGTGGCTTTATATGTGATTTAAGTTTTAGTAATGTTTCTTTTACGAATGTGGATGCCTTTGTATTTGGGGCATAGATATTCAGGATAGACACTTCATCTTGGTGAATTTTGCCTGTCATAAGTATGTAATGACCTCTTTAATCTCTTTTGATTGATTTTATTTTAAAGTCTAATTTATTAGCTATTAGGATTGCTACCCCTCCTTCTTTCTTGGGTCCATTTGCTTGGAAAATCTTTTCCCAACCTTTAACTCTCAGGTAATGTCTGTCTTTGAGGGTGAGGTGTGTTTCTTGTATGCAGCAGAAGGATGGGTTCTGTCTTTGAATCCATTCTGCTAGTCTTTTTATGGGTGAGTTAAGGCCAATAATGTTGAGGGATATTAATGACCATTGATTGCTCATTCTTCCTTGATTTGGAATGGTTGTTACTTGTGGAATTATGTATGGAATTCCACCCCTTTGTTCCTTAGGCTGTTGGTAGAGAGGGATTCTCTAATGTTTATGGTTTTCTGGTTGTAGTTAACTTCCTTGGGTTGGAGTTTTCTTCCAAAACTTTCTTTAGGGCTGGGTTAGTGGGTACGTATTGCTTGAATCTAGTGTTGTCATGGAATATCTTGTTTTCTCCATCTATAGTGATTGAGAGATTTGCCATGTATAGTAGTCTGGGCTGGCATACATGGTCTCTTAGTGTTGGTAGAATATCTATCTAGGACCTTCTGCCTTTCAGAGTTCCCATGGAGAAATCAGGTGTAATTCTGATAGGTCTGCCTTTATATGTTACTTGTCCTTTTTCCTTAGCTGCTCTTAATATTCTTTCTTTATTCTGTATATTTGGGGTCTTGATTATTATGTGGCAAGGGAACTTTTTTGTGATCCCCTCTATTTTGTGTTCTGTAAGCTTCTTGTACCTTCATTGGCATGTCTTTCTTAAGGTTGGGAAAGTTTTCTTCTATGATTTTGTCGAATATGTTTTCTGCCCCTTTGAGGTGGTTTTCTTTACCTTCTTCTATACCTATTATTCTTAGGTTTGGTCTTTTCATGGTGTCCCATAATTCCTGGATGTTTTGTGTTAAGGATTTGTTGGACTTAAGATTTTTCGGTTGATGAATCCATTTCTCCTAGTGTATCTTCAACACCTGAGATTCTCTCTTCCATCTCTTGTATTCTGTTTGTAATGCTTGTATATGTAGTACCTGACCGTTTGCCCAGCTTTTCTATTTCCAGCCTTTCTTCAGATTGTGTTTTTTTTACTGTCTATATTTCAGTTTTCAACCCTTGCACTGTTTGAATTGTTTCTTGCAATTTTAAGTTCATCTTTTCGTTCATTTGTTAATTTTATGGATTTTTGGTTTGCTTTTTCTTTCATTTCTTGCATTTTTTGCTTTGTTTTTTCTTCCATTTCTTGCATTTTTTGCTTTGTTCTTTCTTCCATTTCTTTCATTTTTTGGTTTGGTTTTTTCTTCCATTTTTCGGTTCAGTATCCCCACATCTGTCAGAGGGCTGATCTCCAAAATTTATAATGGACTCAAGAAGCAAGTCTCCAAAACACCAAAGGATCTAATTAAAAAGTGGGCTGCAGAACTAAATAGAGAATTTTAAATAGAAGAGTCTAAAATGGCTGAGAGGTACTTGAGAAAGTGCTCAACATCCTTAGCTATCCAGGAAATGCAAATCAAAACAACTCTGAGTTACCATCTCACTCCTGTCAGATTAGCTAAAATCAAAAACACCAATGACAATTATGTGGTGAAAGGTGAAAACTCCTCCATTGCTGGTGGGAGTGCCAACTTGTTCAGCCACTTTGGAAATCAGTATGGAGATTCCTCAGAAAAATGGGAATAAACCTACCACAAGACCCAGCAACTCCACTCTTAGGCATATATCCAAAAGATGCCATTCATACAACAAGAATGTCTGTTCCACTATGTTCATAGCAGCATTATTTGTAATAGCCAGAACTTGGAAGCAACCTAGATGCCCCTCAACCGAAGAGTGGATAGAGAAAATGTGGTACATTTACACAATGGAGTACTATTCAGCAGAAAAAAACAATGGAATCCTGAGGTTTGCAGGCAAATGGATGACACTAGAAGAAACCATCCTGAGTGAGGTAACCCAGTCACAAAAAGAGAAACATGGCATGTACTCTCTCATATATGTATTTTAGAGATAGATCTGGGGAGTGCCAGCCTACAATCCCATGGCCAGAGAGTCTGGGAAACAGAACCTTCATTCAGTGGCTGATGGAAAAAGAGGCAGACTCCCACAGCTAAGCACTGAGCTTAACTCAAGAAATCCAGTGACAGAGAGGGAGGACTGATGACCAAAGGCATTAAGACTGGGCTGGTTCAACCCCCAGAAAGAGCTGACCTGACAAGGGTTAGCACTTGAATCCCAGGCTCATGCCTGGGACTCCAGCATGGGCCTGATCAAGACACCCTGAATGTGCGTGTCAATGAGTAGGCCTAGGTAATCTATTGAGCTTTGGGCAGTAGATCAGTATATATGCTGAGTATACAGATTGACTTTGGACTCCCATCCAAGAATGAGAGATGCACTCTCACCCTGAACTCTTGGGGGAGGGTCTAGGCCCTTCCCTGGATGAAATGACAGACTATGGACACCCCCAAGGAGGGTGCCTCCTTGGGGAAAGAGGAGATATTGGGAGGCCTGGGGGTAGGACATGGGATGAGGGGAGGGAAACGGAGAGGGACCTGAAACTGACTTGTGAAGCAACCTTGTTTCTAATTAAAAAAAAAAAGAGATCACAGATGCCAGTCAAGAGTGCTATACCCAGCAAAGCTTTCAATCAATATAGATGGAGAAAAGAAGACATTTCATGACAAAACCAGATTTAAACGATACATATCCACTAATCCTGCCCTACAGAAAATTCTGGAAGGAAAACTCCAACCCAAGGAAGTTAACTACAACCAGAAAAACACAGGCAATAGATAATCCTGCTTTACCAACAGGCAAAAGAAAAAGTGGTGGAAATCCACATACAATTCCACCACCACCAACCATTCCAAACCCAACAAGAATGAGAAATCAATGGTCATTAATTTCCCTCAATATTAATGGTCTTAACTTGCCGATAAAAAGCCACAGGTTGAGCTAGGTGAGCTTGGGTCTCCAGGGGGACACTCCCCATTCTCTGCCTGACCCCCATCCCCTCGATCTTCCGGGGACACTCCTGGCATCCAGAAGACCCACCCACACAGGAAAGACATCAGCCCTTCCAGGCCCCAAACTCCAGCGATCCCAGTCAGCTTCAGGAAGGAAGGAGACCAGTGGAGACAGAAAGACCCCACCAGCACCCACTGGAAGAAAAAGTGGGAAGAAGACAGAATAAGAGCTCACTCAGCAGCCAAAAGACCAACACGACTCCACCAGTATCTAGGGAACCAATGCCAGCAAGACCTGAAAAGCACTACATAGATAAAGCAGAGGAGACAGACCTTAAAAATCATTTTATGGAGATGATAGAGACCCTCAAAGAAGAAATGAGGAAATCCCTTAAAGAAATAGAGGAAAAAACAAACAGAAAAATCCATGAAATGGGGGAAAAATTCAAGATTTAAACAAATCTCTCAAAGAATCTAAAGAGCACCAAGGAAAAACAACCAAAAAAATGAAGGAAACAACTCAAACAGTTGAAGGATTGAAAGATGAAATAGAACCAATAAAGAAAACACAGAATGAGGGGATACTGGAAATGGAAAAGCTGGGTAAACGATCAGGAACTACAGATGCAAGTATCACCAATAGAGTACAAGAGATACAAGAGAGAATCTCAGGTGTTGAAGACTCATTAGAGGATATACAGTCATCAACCAAAGAAAATCTCAAAACCAATAAATCCCTAACACAAAATATCCAGGAAATATGGGACACCGTGAAGAAGCCAAACCTGAGAATAATAGGTATAGAAGAAGGCAAAGAAATACAGCTCAAAGGTTCAGAAAACATATTCAACAAAATCATAGAAGAAAACTTCCCTAACCTGAAGAAGTATATGCCTATGAAAATACAAGAATCTTACAGAACACCAAATAGGCTGGACCAGAAAAAGAAGTCACCTCACCATATAATAATCAAAACATCAAACCTACAGAATAAAGAGAAAATATTAAGAGCAGCTAAAGAAAAAGGCCAAGAAACATATAAAGGCAGACCTAATCAAATTACACCTGACTTCTCAATGGAAACTATGAAAGCCAGAAGATCCTGGACAGATGTCCTACAAACACTAAGGGAACAAGGATGCCAGCACAGACTACTATATCCAGCAAAGATTTCAATTACTATAGATGGAGAAAACAAAATATTCCATGACAAAGCCAGATTTAAACAATACATGTCCATGAATCCAGCTCTACAGAAAGTGCAAGAAGGAAAACTTAGATCCAAGGAAGATAACTACACTCACAAAGACACAGGCAATATGTAATCCCACTTTACGTAACACCAAAAGAAAAAGGGAGGAGAAACTACACAAAATAACTTCACTACCAATAAATCAAGCGCAAACAAGAATCATCAATCAATGGTCATTGATATTCCTCAATGGCAACGGCCTCAACTTGCCTATAAAAAGACACAGACTAGCAGAATGGAGACGAAGACAGAACCCATCCTTCTGCTGCATACAAGAAATACATCTCAACATCAAAGGCAGACGTTATCTCAAAGTAAAGGGTTGGGAAAAGATCTTCCAATCAAACGGGTGTAGCAATCCTAATATCTAACAAACTAGAGTTCAAATTAAAATCAATCAAAAGAGATGAAGAAGGACATTTCATATTCATCAAAGGAAAAGTCCATCAAGATGAAGTCTCAATTTTAAACATCTACGCCCCAAATACAAAGGCACCTACATTTGTGAAAGAAATATTACTAAAGCTCAAATTGCACATAAAATCACACACACTAATAGTGGGAGACTTCAACACTTCGCTCTCACCACTAGACAGGACCTCCAGACAGAAACTTAACAAAGAAACAAAAGAACTAATAGAAGTTATGACCCAACTGGGTAACAGACATCTATAGACCATTCCACCCAAACACAATGGGATATACCTTCTTCTCGGCGCCACATGGAACCTTCTCTAAAATTGACCACATAATAGGAAACATAGCAAATCTCCACAGATACAAAAAATTGGAATAACCCCCTGTATCCTCTCAGACCACCATGCATTAAAATTAGAATTCAACAATAACACTATTCACAGAAACCCTACAAACTCATGGAAATTGGACAATGCTCAATTGCACCATCCCTGGGTATAGGAAAAAAGAAAAAAAAAGAAATTAAAGACTTCCTGGAATTCAATGAGAATGAAGACACAACATACACAAACCTATGGGACACTTTGAAAGCAGTGCCAAGAGGGAAAGTTCATAGCACTAGGTGGCCACATGAAGAAACTGGAGAACAGTCATACTAGAGAATTAATAGCACAGCTGAATGTTCTAGAACAAAAAGAAGCAAACTCACCCAGGAGGAGCAGATGCCAGGAAATAATCAAATTGAGGGCTGAAATCAATCAAGTAGAAACCAGGAGAACATTGAGAAGAATCAATGAAACAAAGAGTCGGTTCTTTGAGAAAATCAACAAAATAGACAAACCTCTGTCCAAACTAACCAAAAGACAGAGAGAGAGAGCATGCTAATTAACAAAATCAGAAATGAAAAAGGGGACATAACAACGGACTCTGAGGAAATCCAGAGAATCATCAGGGCATACTTTGAAAATCTGTACTCCACAAAATTTGAAAATTTAAAGGAAATGGACAATTTCCTGGATAGATATCACTTGCCAAAACTAAATCAAGAGCAGATAAACAATCTAAACAGACCTATAACCCTTCATGAAATAGAAGCAGTCATCAAAAGTCTCCCAAACAAAAAAAGCCCAGGCCCAGATGGCTTCAGTGCAGAATTCTACCAAAAATTAAAAGAAGAGTTAACTCCAATACTCCTCAAAGTATTCCACACAATAGAGACAGGAAGCTCACTGCCAAATTCTTTTTACGAGGCTACAATTACTTTGATACCCAAGCCACACAAAGATACAACTAAGAAAGAAAACTATAGACCAGTTTCCCTCATGAACATCTATGCAAAAATACTCAGTAAAATACTAGCAAACTGGATTCAAGAACACATCAGAAAATCATCCACCATGATCAAGTAGGCTTCATCCCAGGAATGCAGGGATGGTTCAACATTAGAAAATCTGTCAATGTAATCCACCATATAAACAAACTGCAAAGGAAAATCACATGATCATCTCACTAGATGCTGAAAAATCCTTTGACAAAATCCAGCACCTTTTCATTATTAAGGTCTTGGAGAGATCTGGGATAAGAGGAACATATCTGAATATAATAAGAGCCATATACATATACAGTAAACCAACAGCTAACATCAAACTAAATGGAGAGAAACTCAAAGCAATTCCTCTAAAATCAGAAACAAGACAAGGCTGTCCACTCTCTCCATATCTCTTCAATATTGTACTTGAAGTCCTAGCTACAGCAATAAGACAACAAAAGGAGATAAAGGGGATACAAATAGGAACAGAAGAAGTCAAACTTTCACTATTTGCAGACGATATGATCGTTTACATAAGTGACCCGAAAAATGCCGCAAGGGAACTGCTAGAGCTGATAAACACCTTCAGAAAAGTGGCAGAATACAAGGTAAACTCAAAAAAATCAGTGGCCCTAGTATATACAGATGATGAAGTGACTGAGAAAGAAATCAGAGAAACATCAACCTTTACAATAGCCATAAACAGCATCAAATATCTGGGGATAATCTTAACCAAGGAAGTGAAAGACCTGTATATCAAGAACTTTTAGTCTTTGAAGAAAGAAATCAAAGAGGATACCAGAAAATGGAAAGATCTCCCATGCTCTTGGATTGGTAGGATCAACATAATAAAACTGTCAATCTTGCCAAAATCAGTCTACAGATTCAATGCAATCCCTATCAAAATTCCGGCGCAATTCTTCACAGACCTTGAAAGAACAATAATCAACTTTATATGGAAAAACAAAGAACCCAGGATAGCCAAAACAACCCTATACAATAAAGGAACTTCAGGAGGCATCACCATACCTGACTTCAAGTTCTATCATAGAGCTATAGTCCTGAAAACAGCTTGGTATTGGCACACAAATAGGCATGTAGACCAATGGAACCAAATTGAAAACCCTGATTTTAACCCACAAACCTATGAACACTTGGTTTTTGACAAAGTAGCTAAAACTGTACAATGGAAATAATAAAGCATCTTCAACAAATGGTGCTGGCATAACTGGGTACTGGTATGCAGAAGACTGCAGATAGATCCATGTTTATCATCTTGTACAAAACTTAAGTCCAAATGGATCAAATATCTCAACATAAATCCAGCCACACTGAAACTTTGAACAGAGAAAGTGGGAGATACTCTTCAATGAGTTGGTACAGGAGACCACTTCCTGAACATAACACCAGTGGCACAGACACTGAGATTGACAATTAACAAATGGGACCTCATGAAACTAAAAAGCTTCTGTAAGGCAAAAGACACAGTCAACAAGACAGAAAGGCAGTCCGCAGAATGGGAAAAGATATTCACTGACCCCACATCTGACAGAAGGCTAATCTCCAAAATTTACAAAGAACTCAAGAAGCAAGTCTCCAAAACACCAAAGGATCCAATCAAAAGGTGGGGTACAGAACTAAACAGAATTCTCAATAGAGGAGGCTAAAATGGCTAAGAGACACTTAAGAAAGTGCTCAACATCCTTAGCCATCAGGGAAATGCAAATCAAAACAACTCTGAGATACCAGCTTATTCCTGTCAGAATGGCTAAAATAAAAAACACCAATAACTGTTTGTGCTGAAGATGATGTGGAGAATGGGGAACCCTCCTCTACTGCTGGTGGGAGTGCCAACTCATACAGCCACTATGGAAATCTGTATGGAGATTCCTCAGGAAAATGGGACTCCATCTACCACAAGACCCAGCGATTCTACTCTTAGGCATATACCCAAAAGATGCCCATTCACACAAAAAGGATGTCTGGTTCCAATATGTTCATAGCAGCATTATATGTAATAGCTAGATCCTGGAAGCAACCTAGATGCCCCACAACTGAAGAGTGGATAGAGAAAATGTGGTACATTTACACAATGGAGTACTACTCTGTGGAAAAAAACAATGGAATCTATAAATTTGCAGGCAAATGGATGGCACTAGATGAAACCATCCTGAGTGAGGTAACCAAGACACAAAATGACAAACATAGTATGTACTCACTCACATATGGATTTTAGATGTGGATCAGGGGGGTCTAAGGCTACAATCCCAGTGCCAGTGAGTCTGGGAAACAGGGAGGTTCCCAAGAGAGATGCATGATACCCTAGTGAAGTGGAATGAGGCAAGACATCCTCAGCAGATTGGGAACATCGGGGGAGGGGAGAGGGAGTCAGGAAAAAGACAGGGGTATAAGAGGAGGGGAGAAGAAGGTATAGGGGAGCAGAAAGATTGAGTCGAGGTAAGAATAGAGGAGAGCAGGATGAGAGATACCATAATAGATTGAGTCATTATAGGCTTGAGGGGAGAGCTGACACTAGTTAGATCTCCTGAGATCTACAAGGATAACACCAACTGGCAAACTAAGCAATAGTGGAGAGACTACATTAAATGCCCCTCCTTGATGGTAGGATTGATGACTACCTTATATGCCATCTTAGAACCTTCATCCAGTGACTGAAGGAAGCAGAGACTGATACCCACAGCTAAACACTGAACTGAACTCATGGAGCCTAGTGACAGAGATTGAGGAGTGATGAGCAAAGGGGTCAAGACCATTATGGTGAATAGTAGGGAGCTCTTGAATCCCAAACTGATGCCTAAGAGGCCAACAGGGGACTGATGCAGACTCCATGAGTGTAGTCTCAGTGAGGGCCTTGGGTAGTAGTTCAGTGTTTACCATGGTTTATGAATGATCTTTGGGAGCCCGTTTCAAATAGAGGGATGCTCTCTCAGCCTGGATACATGGGGAAGGGCCTAGGTCCTGCCCTGGATGAAATGACAGACTTTAGAGATCCCCCCCAAGGAGGGTCTTACTCTCCCTGGGGAATGATGTGGGGATTGGGTGGGGGCCTGGGGGGGGCTGGTGGAGGGACAAGGGAGGAGGGGTGGCTGAGGGAGCTGGGATTGACATGTGAAGCATTCATGTTTTAATTTAAATAATAAAATAAAAAGATGAAGTGTCGCTATCTCTTCTGATTCGTTTTATTTTGGGCTGTATTTTTGGCAGATATTAAGATATTGATGCCTGTTTTCTTCCTGGTTCCATTTGATTGAAGTTCTTTTGTCCGTCCTTTAACTATGAGGCAGTGCCTATCTTTTTAAACCTACAATTTTTTTTTGGTAGAAAACAGATTTGTCCATTCAGTCAGTTTGTGTCTTTTCATGGAGAATTGGAGCCATTAATATTTAATGTTATTGTTGAAATATGTGTGTTAATTGTGGTTATTGCATTGTTGATTTCTGGAGTTGTTTTCATTGTCAGTGATGTCTTAATAATTATGGGTTTGTGTTCCTTTCCACAGTCTCTCTGCTGTGCTCATACATCTCTTCAGTTCTAAATTTTGCTCTCTGCATTTTCTTGCAAATACATTTTTTTTCTGAGTCAGAGTTTCTCTGTGTAGTCCTGGCTGTCCTAGAACTCACTCTGTAGACTAGGCTGGCCTTGAACTTAGAGATTCTCTTGCCTCTGCTTCCCCAAGTGCTGGGACTAAAGGCATGTGCCACAACCGCCTATCACAAATACATAAAAAATCTGAGTATCAGAAGAAGACATCAGATCCTATGGGACTACAGTTATGGCTGTTGCGAACTGCCATGTGGGTTCTAGGAATTAAACTAGAGACTTTTGGAAGAAAAGCTAGTGCCCTTAACTTCTGAGCCATCTCTCTAGCCCAGGAATATATTTTCTTCTAAAGGTTGTTTATTTTGTGAAAGTGTTTCTTCACAAATCATGATGGTTTTCCTGGGTATATAGTCTAGATTGTCATAGTCTTTTAGGACTTGGAATGTATTGCTGTAGGCTCTTCTGATTTTCAAAGTTTCTACTGAAAATTCAGGTCTTATTCTGATGGGTTTTTATTCAAATGTGACTTGTATTTTTTTTCTTTTGCCTTAAATATTCTTTTCTCATTATGTGTACATAGTGTTTTAACTATGATATGCTTTGGTTGATTTTCTTTTCTGGTCTTGTTTATTTAATATCTGTATGCTTCTTATATCTGAAAGGGTATGTCTTTTCTTAGTTTGGTGAAATTTCCTTCTATGATCTTATTGAAGAGCTAGTCTATGTCATTGATTTGTGATTTTTCTCCCCCAATTATACCTACAACTTAAAAGCTTGGTTGTTAATTTCCTTTATGTTCTTTCTCTGTGTGCTTTTAAATTTTTTGTATCCCTTGCTTATTTGTTCTTGATGCTCTATTTTCTCTGTGAGTACTGATATTCTATCTTTTACTT
The DNA here is from genome assembly GCF_017639785.1 of Mesocricetus auratus. NCBI lineage: Eukaryota > Metazoa > Chordata > Mammalia > Rodentia > Cricetidae > Mesocricetus > Mesocricetus auratus. Next base: position 58,146,114 of record NW_024429189.1, on the reverse strand, counting down.
GATTCTTTCTATTTATGATGTTTTCCTTTGAGGTTTCTAGTTGAGTTATTCGGTTTTTCACTTTCATCTTCATTTCCGCTCGATTCATTTTCATTGTTTCTGTCTCCTTATTGAAATCCATTCTCAAGACTTGGGCTTTTTAAAAAATATTATTATTTATTATTTCTACCAGTCTTATGTTTGTGTTTTCTTGGGCATCGCTCAGGCATTTATTTTATATAAACTATGCCCTTTATTTAATGATCTCTTTGATGAAGTTGTGATTTTTTGTGCGGGGTGGTTCAAGACAGAGTCTCTCTTCAAAACCCTGTCTTTCATGGAACTCACTATGTAGACCAGGTTGACTTCAAAGTCACAGAGATCTCCCTGCCTACCCCTGTCTCTTGAGTACTGGGATAAAAGCCATGGGCAGTGTCCTAAAGGTTTATTTTTCCCTTCCTGTGTCCTGGCATTTGTCTAGGAAATTTTTATCAGCAAACATTTCTATAGGACTGATAGATTTTGGAGAGAATATACTATTTGATCTTTCATACTTTTGGTATTTTTGTAATGACAGCTGAACATATAGAAGTCTTTTGTTCTAAGTCTGATATGGATAGAACAGGATGGGGGCAGAACTGAGGACGTATGGGAGGATTGAGCCTAGAAGTTGGAAAATGCCTCATTGAAATGAAGTTAGATAAAATAGGAGATGGTGATGGATTATAGAATTTGCTTCCTGGTCCAATCCTGGAGGATGTGAGAGTAAATCTGACTGGGTGGAAAGGTTGGATGTGATGTGGGAGAGGCTTATGTTTGGGAGGGTCCTAGATGGATACCAGAGATTGTTTACAGTGCAGGTAGGGGAGGGCAGAATAGTTTGGGGCACAGAATGTGGAACCCAGACTAGATCTGGAAGGTTGGGATGGGCTAGAACCTCGAGAAGGAGGTTGGAAGTCCAGCTAGGTGTAGAGGCTGGAGTGGAACCTGTGCTTGATGGCAGATAAGTCGGTTCCTGGTAGAGGCTTAAAAGTAGGTGGTGATTCAAATGGGTGTGCCTATAGTAGGCTAAGGGACTCGATGTGAGACTTGTGCTTGAACTGATGATTTAACAAGGAGGTATTGATGGGGAGGTCAGCCCCTGGAGATGGAGGTGTGAAGTCTGTCTGGAAGATTCATATTTAATATATGAGGGCTGGGAGATAGCACACTTGATATTCTTACAGAGGACCTGAGTTTGATTTCTAGCACCCACATAGTGTTTCACAACCATCTGTAACTTCAGTTATATGGGATCAGACCCTCTCTTCTGACCTCTACTTGCATCAGACACATACTTGGTGCACTCACAGACATGCATAAAAACACTCATAAATATAAAATAGATAAATCTAAAAATATATGTTAGAATCACAAGGGGCATACTTAAAAAACCCATACTCCACTTAATTGTAAAATCTAAAAAAAAAAAAAGAATGGATAATTTTCTCCATCGATACCACTTACCAAAGTTTAATCAAGATCAGATAAACAATTTAAATAGACTTATAATCCCTACTGAAATAGAAACAGTCATTAAAGGTCTCCCAATCAAAAAAAATCTCGTGTTCGCTTCGGCAGCACATATACTAAAATTGGACAGCTCCATGTGGAGCTGAGAAGAAGGAATATTCATTTGTGTTTGGATGGAGAAATCAATGGTCATTAATATCCCTCAAAATTAATGGTCTTAACTTGCCCATAAAAAGGCACAGGCTAACGGAATGGATTTGAAGACAGAATTCATCCTTCTTCTGAATACAAGAAACACACCTCAGCTTCAAAGGCTGAGAGTTAAGGGTTGGGAAAAGATTTTCCAATCAAATGGATCCAAGAAACAAGCAGGAGTAGCAATCCTAATATCTAACAAACTAGACTTTAAATTGAAATAAATCAAAAGAGATGAAGAAGGTCATTTCATATTCATCACAGGAGAAATCCACCAAGATGAAGTCTCAATTCTGAACATCTATGCCCCAAACACAAAGGCATACACATTAATAAAAGAGGTTAAGAGCACTGGCTGCTCTTTCCAGAGGTCCTGAGTTCAATTCCCAGCAACTACATGGTGGCTCACAACCTGGTGCCCTCTTCTGACCTGCAGGCATACATGAAGTGCTGTATACATAATAAATAAAATCTTAAAAAAAGAAACAAAGGAACTAATAGAAGTTATGACCCAATTGGGTTTGACTGACATCTATAGAACATTCCATCCAAACACAAAAGAATAACCTTCTTCTTAGCATCATATAGAACCTTCTCAAACATTGACCACATACTTGGCAACATATCAAACCTCAACAGATACAAAGACATTGGAATAGCTCCATGTATCTTATCAGACCACATGCTTTAAAGTTAGAATTCAATAACAACACAAATCGCAGAAACCCTAAAAACTCATGGAAATTGAATAATTCACAATTGCATCACTCCTGGGTCACAGAAGAAATAAAAAATGAAATTAAATACTTCCTAGAATTCAATGAGAATGAAGACACAACATACCCAAACCTATGGGACACTTTGAAAGCAGTGCTAAGAGGAAAGTTCATAGCACTAAGTACCCACATGAAGAAACTGGAGAATAGTCACACTAGAGAATTAACAGCACAACGAAAGCTCTAGAACAAAAAGAAGCAAACTCACCCAGGAGGAGTAGACACCAGGAAATAATCAAATTGAGGGCTGAACTCAATAAAGTAGAAACTAGGAAAACTATACAAAGAATCAATTCAAGGAAGAGTTGGTTCTTTGAGAAAATCAACAAGATAGACAAACCTTTATCCAAACTCACCAAACAGCAGAGTATGAACATGCAAATTAACAAAATCAGAAATGAAAAGGGAGACATAGCAATGGACACTGAGGAAATCAAGAGAATCATCAGGTCATACTTTGAAAACCTGTACTCCATAAAATTCAAAAATTTAAAGGAAATGGACAACTTTCTGGATAGATATCACGTGCCAAAATTAAATCAAGAACAGATAAGCAATTTAAATAGACATATAACCCCTATGGAAATAGAAACAATCATCAAAAGTCTCCCAACCCCAAAAAGCCAAGGGCCAGATGGCCTCAGTACAGAATTCTACAAGAAATTCAAAGATCAGCTTATACCAATTCTCCTCAAAGTAGTCCATGCAATAGAAGCAGAAAGGTCTTTGCCAAACTCTTTTTATGAGGCTTCAATAACCTTGATCCCCAAGCCGCACAAAGACACAACTAAGAAAGAGAACTTCAGACAAGTATCCCACATGAACATTGATGGAAAAATAATAAAATACTGGCAAATCAGAAAACTCATCCCCCATGATCAAGTAGGTTTCATCCCAGGGATACAGGGATGGCTCAACATACGAAAATCCATCAACGTAATCCACCATATAAACAAGCTGAGAAACAAAAATCACATGATCATCTCACTAGATGCAGAAAAATCCTTTGACAAAATCCAACACCCCTTCATGATAAAGGTCTTGGAGAGATCAGGGATAACAGGAACATACCTAAACATAATAAAAGCTATATACAGCAAACCAACAGCCAACATCAAACTAAATGGAGAGAAACTCAAAACAATTCCTCTAAAATCAGGAACAAGACAAGGCTGCCCACTCTCTCCATACCTCTTCAATATTGTACTTATGTTCTAGCCAGAGCAATAAGACAACAAGAGGAGATCAATGGAATACAAATTGGAAAGGAAGAAGTAAAACTTTCACTATGCAGATGATATGATAGTTTACATAAGTGACCAAAAAACTGCTACCAGGGAACTCCTACAGCTGATAAATGCCTTCAGCAAAATGGCAGGATACAAGATCAACTCAAGAAAGTCAGTAGCCCTACTATATACAGACAATAAAAGGGCTGAGAAAGAAATCAGAGAAACATCACCCTTTACAATTGCCACAAACAACATAAAATACCTTGGGGTAAGGCTAACCAAACAAGTGAAAGATCTGTATTGCAAGAACTTTGAATCTTTTAAGAAGACACCAGAAAATGGAGAGATATCCCATGTTCTTGGATACATAGGGTCAACATAGTAAAAATGGTAATCTTGTCAAAAGCAATCTACAGATTCAATGCTATCCCCATTGAAATCCCAGCACAATTCTTCACAGACCTTGAAAGAAAAATTCTCAACTTTATATGGAAAAACAAAAGACCCAGAATAGCCAAAATAACCCTGTTCAACAAGGCAAACTCCGGAGGCATCACCATCCCTGACTTCAAGCTCTATTATAAAGCTATAGTCCTGAAAACAGCGTGGTATTGGCACAAAAATAGACAGGTAGACCAATGGAATCGAATTGAAAATCCGGGTATTAACCCACACACATATGAACACTTGGTTTTTGACAAAGAAGCTAAAACTATACAATGGAAAAAAGAGGCATCTCCAACAAATGGTGCTGGCATAACTGGATGCTGACATGTAGAAGGCTGCAGATAGATCCATGTCTATCACCATGTACAAAACTTAAGTCCAAATGGATTAAAGACCTCAACATAAATCCAGCCACATTGAACCTGTTAGAAGAGAAAGTGGGTGGTACCCTTGAATTGGTACAGGAGACCCCTTCCTGAGCATAACACCTGTAGCACAGACACTGAGATCAACAATTAATAAATCGGACCTTCTGAATCTGAGAAGCTTCTGCAAGGCAAAGGACACAGTCAACAAGACAAAAAGGCTGCCCACAGAATGGGAAAAGATATTCACTAATCCCACATCTGACAGAGTGTTGATCTCCAAAATCTACAAAGAGCTCAAGAAGCAAGTCCCCAAAGCACCAAAGGATCCAATTAAAAAATGGGCTACAGAACTAAATAGAGAATTCTCAATAGAGGAGACTAAAATGGCTGAGAGGCACTTGAGAAAGGGCTCAATATCCCTAGCAATCTGTTCTTTTGGAGCTTGGAAGATAAAAACACAGAAAATAATGCATATAATAAAGGGTTGTGAAATTTCAGACTTCGAATTAAGAATCTGTAGTTCAGGTCAGCTGTGGCTAAAGAATTGGCTATGATTAATAAAATGCTAGAATCACTAAAAAACATATCCCTAGCAATCAGGGAAATGCAAATCAAAACAACTCTGAGATACCATCTTATTCCTGTCAGAATGGCTAAAATAAAAAACACCAATGACAGTTTATGCTGGAGAGGATGTGTTAAAAGGGGAACACTCCTCCACTGCTGGTGGGAGTGCCAACTTGTACAGCCACTATGGAAATCAGTATGGAGATTCATCAGGAAAATGGGAATCAGTTTACCACAAGAACCAGCAATTCCACTCTTAGGCATATACCCAAAAGATGCACATTCATATAACAAGGACATCTGTTCCACTATGTTTATAGCAGCACTATTTGTAATAGCCAGAACTTGGACGCAACATAGATGTCCCTCAACTGGAGTGGATAGAGAAAATGTGGTACATTTACACAATGAAATACTATTCAGCAGAGAAAAACAATGGAATCTTGAAGTTTGCAGGCAAATAGATGGCACTAGAAAAAACCATCCTGAGTGAGGTAACCCAGTCACAAAAAAGAGAAACATGGCATGTTCTCCCTCATATATGGATTTTAGATATATCTATGATCTGGGGAGTGACAGCCTACAATCCCACAGCCAGAGAGGCAGGGAAACAGGAAGGACCCTAAGAAAGATATACTTGGTACCCCAGAGAAGGTGGAATGAGGCAAGTTCTCCTGAGCAGATTGGGATCACAGGGTGGTGGAGGGGAAAGGGAGCCAGGAAAAAGAGAGGTAGAGAAAAGGGAGGGAGAGGAGGACATGGGGGAGCAGGAAGGTTGAGTTGGGGAAGAATGGAGGGGAGCAGGATGAGAGATACCATAATAGAGGGAGCCATTCTAGGTTTGAGGGGGATATTTGGCACTAGTGAGATCTCCAGACATCTAGGAGGATAACACCAACTGGCAAACTCAGCAGTAGTGGAGACACTACCTTAAATGCCCCTCCCTGATAATGATTTTGAGGACATCCTAGAACCTCCATCCAATGATAGACGGAAGCAGAGGCAGACACCCACAGCTAAACACTGAACTGAACTTCTGGAACCCAGTGACAGAGAGAGAGGAGTGATGAGCAAAGGGGTCAAAACTGGGCTGGTGAAACCCAGAGAAACAGCTGACCTGAACAAGGGGACTGATGGCTGAGAGGCCAGCATGGGACTAATCCAGAACCCCTAAATGTGGGTGTCAATGAGGAGACTCAGGCAATCTATGTGGTTTTTGGGTAGTAGATCAGTATTTATCTCTGGCACACAAATGGTCTTTGGGGACTCATCTCACAATGAGGGATGCTTTCTCAATCTGGATACTTTGGGGAGGGCCTGGGCCCTCCCCGGAACCAAATGACAGAGTCTAGAGATCCCCCATGGAGGGCCTTACCCTCTATGGGGAATGGAGTGGGGATTGGGTGGGGGTTGGGGTGGACTGGTGGGTGGGAGTGGGTGTGGAGGGGAGGGAGAGGAAGCTGGGACTGACATGGGAAGCAACCTTGCTCATAATTTAAATATATAATAAAAAAGTGTAAAAAAATCTAAGGGCCAGATGGTTTTAGTGCAGAATTCTACCAGACTTTCATAGAGCGTTAATGCCAATACTCCTCAATTTATTTCATAAAGTGCACACAGAAAGAACACTGCCCATTTTATGTGGTCACAGCTACTCTGATACCCAAACTACATAAGGACTCAGCAAAGAAAGAGAACTGTAGTCTAACTTACATTATAAACATAGATGCATACATTCTCAATCCATTATTTGCAAACAGAAACCAACAACACATAAAAAAGACAATCTTCCAGTATCAAGTGGGCTTCATCCAAGAGATGAAGGGATGGTTCAACATATGAAAAACTGAAAAAAACCCCATATGATCATCACACTAGTTGTTGAAAAAGTCTTTGACAAAATCTTATACCCCTTTATGATAAAAGTCCTGGACAAATCAGGGATACAACGGATATTCCTAAACCCAACAAAGGCAGTTTACAGCAAGCTTAGAGCCAACATTAAATAAAATGGAGAAAAACTTCAAAGCAATTCTACTGAGATCAGAAACAAGATAAGGTTGTCCACTCTCAATATCTATTCAATACTGTACTTGAAGTTTTAGTTAGAGCAATAAGACAACTGAAGGAGATCAAGGAGATATAAATTGAGAGGGAAGAAGTCAAAGTATCTTTATTTGCCGATGATAGGATAGTATACATAAGTGACTCCTACAGCTGATAAACAGCGAAGTGGCTGGATGCAAGATTAATTAAACAAAAAACAACAAACAAGCCAGTAGCCCTCCTATATACAAATGACAAACTGACTGAGAAAGAAACCAGGGGAAAAACACCCTTTACAATAGCTTCAAATAATATAGAATATCTTGTTGTATCTCTAAGTGAAGGACTTGTATGGCTAAAATTTCAAGTCTTTGAAGAAAGAAATTAGAGAAGATATCAGATGATGGAAAGGTCTCCCATGCTTATGAATCTGTAGGATTAATATAGTAAAAATGTCTATCCTACCAAAAGCAATCTACAGATTCAATGCCATCCCCATCAAAATTCCAATACAATTCTTTTTAAAAAATATATTTTTTAAATTTCATTTTACATTCCAATCAGTTTTTTCTGCCCACACATCCTCCCTTCCCCACCCCTCTACCCTCCAATCCAGGCCATCTCCCTAATCCACTCCTCCCAACAGATAAGGGAGGAGTCAACAAAGTCTGGCACATTAAGTTGGGGTAGTGTCAAGCCACTCTTCCATGTATTAAGGATGAGTATGGCATCCCACCATAGGGAATGGGCTCCAACTAGCTAGCTCATGTATCAGGCTTAGATCCTGGTCCTACTCCCAGGGGACCCTCAGATAGTCCAACCTTCACAACCATCTCCCACATATGGAGGGCCTACTTTGGTGCCATGGAGTCTCCACAGCTGTTGTTCTAGAGTTTATGAATTTCTACAAGCTTGGTTCAACTGTCTCTGTATATTTCTCCATCATGATCTTGACCTCCCTTGCTTATATATTTCTTCCTCCTTCTCTTCAACTGAATTCCCAGAGCTCAGCCTGGTGCTTGGCTGTAGATCAATTAATGGATGAAGGCTCTAGGATGATAGTTGCGGTATTCATCAAGCTGATCACAGGGGAAGGCCAGTTCAGGCACCTTCTCCACTATTGCTAGGAGTCTTAGCTGGGGTCATCCTTGTGGATTCTTGGGAGTTACCCTAGCACAAGGTTTTTCTCCCTAACCCCATAGTGACTCTCTCTATTAAGATACAACTTTTATTGCTTTCCCCTCCATCCCTCCTCCTTTGACCATTCCTCATGTTCTCATCCCCCCCTGCCCTTTCCCTTTACTGACTCCTGTCATCCCCAGATTACCCAGGAGGTCTCATCTAATTTCCCTTCCCAGGGCAATCCATGTGGACCTCTTAGGGTCCTCTTTGTTACTTAGCTTCTCTGGAGCTGTGGGTTTTTGTCTGGTTACCCTTTGCCTTACATCTAATATGAATACATACTGTGTTTGTCATTCTGAGTCTGGGTTACCTCAATCAGGATGTTTTTTTTCCTAGTTCCATCCATTTGCCTACAAATTTCATGATGTCATTACAGCTGAGTAATACTCCACTGTGTAAATGTACCACATTTTCTTTATCCATTCTTTGGTTGAGGGGCATCTGGGTTGTTTCCAGGTTCTGCCTATTATGAATAACACTGCTATGAACATTACCAAGCAAGTGTACTTGTGGTTTCCAATACAATCCTTTACAGGTCTTTAAAAGATGTTTATCTCTTGAAGTCTGTTGGTGAAGCTTATCTCTGTAGTTCCTGCTCAAATTCCTCAATTTTCTTTTCTAGAATTCCCTCTCCATTTTCTTTGTTGATTTTATTTACATTTTCAGGTCTTGAAATTTTTATTCATTTCCTCCAACTGTTTGTCTTAAGGGATTGATTCATTTCCTCTTTAAGGACCTCTTTCATCTTCATACAATTGATTTTAAGGTCTATTTTTTGTGTTTCAGCTATGATGGAATATTCAGGGCCTACTATGATAAGATATCTAGGGTTTTGTGGACACATATTACCCTGGCTGTTATTGTGTGTTTTTATGCTGGCATCTAGGCATCTGGGTTTGGGATGGTTATGGGTCTAGGGCTCCTTTTGGATTTGTCTTTGTTTAGTGGGTTTTTTGTTCCTTGGTTTCTGTTTCCTCCCTGGAGTTTTGGAGAGTACAATGGTTTTGGTAGCCTGTTTTCCTGGCCTGTTCATCTGGTATGTTCACAAGGAATGCCTTCTGGTGCTGGAGTCTGGGATATTGGGTCTGAGTTAGGTGAAGAAAGGTTGGGGGTGATCTTTGTGATTCTCTTGTGGGAAGGGATCAGAGATGTCAGGGAGACCACAGTAGATTTCCAGCTATATATTTGGGGATAAAACTGTGGGGATTGGATCTCAGAAATAGTAGGAGAGGTGTAGGTCTACCTTCAGCCAACTTGTTGCCCTAGGAGGAGCAGCCCTTGGGTTAGAAGGGGGTGCTTTTGGGATTGAGATTTTGGAAAAAGTAAAAAATCTGGGGGCGGGAGGTTTGGAGCAGATGGTCTGTGGGATCTACAGGAAATATGAGTTGGGGAGGGAAGGCTGCAGCTGAGAGAGAGAGAGAGAGAGAGAGAGAGAGAGAGAGAGAGAGAGAGAGAGAGAGAGAGGGTCTGCAGGCAGCCTACCTGTTTCTGGAATGCATGGCCTATGATTTATCAGGGGGTACCTTCTGGAGTTTGGGACTGGGATATAGCAAAGAGTCAGGGAGAGAGGTTAGGAAGGGATGGTCTGTTTTTTATTGGGGCCACTGGCTCCCCAAATAGCCACACAGAGACTTATTACTAATTATACATGCTTGACCAATATCTTAGGCTATTACCAACTAGATCTTATATTTAAAATTAAAATTTATGCTCTACCAGGTGACAGTACCTTGTTTCAACATGGCATACTTATTGTGCGCTTCTTCTGTGTCTGACTGGTGACTCTGTCCCCTTTCTTTCCCATGCTCTTCTTTTGTCTGCAAGCCCTGCCTAATGGCTACCTGCCTAGCTGTTGGCCATTTAGCCCTTTATTAAATTAATCTTAGTGACAAATCTTCACAGTGTACAAAAGGATTTTTTTCAGAGCATTTCCCCTTTCTGTCTAATTAAAAAGGAAGGCTTTTGGTATGTTAGACGTTGTTGACTCACCAAGAAAGGCCTTACTCCCTATGAGCATTGGATGGAGGGAAGGGGAGATTCAGGAGGTGGGAGAAGGAGAGGGAGTGGGAACTGGGGTTGGTGTGTAAAATGAAAAATAAATTTTTAAAAATAAAATAAGAAGGCTTTACATAATAAAACTACATATAACAAAAACAGTTATCAATAAAATTATAGTTATAATATCCATTCTATTTGTATTTGGCAAAATTAGAGAAAATATTCTATTATATATCTTGTCTTTGTGAGTCCAAATTTTATACCTAATTTGCCTTTTATCATAACTAAGGAAAACATTAAGTCTAATTATTTAGTCTTTAATTTCATCAAAGACCACAACCTGTAATGACAGGGGCATCTGGCTGTCTGGACAGTCACTCAAAGTTCCTCAGTAACATTGGGGCATCTAACTTTGGTCTACAGACCTAATGAATGTGACAGATATTTTACTGAAGCAGGAATTTTGAAGAATTATCTTACCTTGTCTTGGCAAAGTTCCTGCTGGTCCAGTTTGGACAGAATACTGTCAACAGTTAAAACAAGGGCAGTTTTTTGCCAAATGGATAGCCTTTGCCATAAAGAAAGCAAACTCTATATGGAGGTTCTTTGATGCCCATCATCTTCTTTTGAAGTAAGTTGCTGCTGTCAGGAGCAGACATGTTTCACTGTAAAGAAAAGCCATAGATTATTAAACACCTTAAATGCCATCTTCTGTAGGTCTTTGAAGTGTTTGAAGACCATCTGTCTATCTAAATATATCTATTTAACATTGAAAACATATCTAATATGATTGCAGACTTGCTTATTACAGATGACTACTAAGCTGCATTTCTTAATTGTACATTACATTTTTCAATGAGTTACAAGTATAATACTTCAAACAAGAGTAGAAACATACAGTATAACAAAAATAACATTAAATTTATATCAATAAACCAAAATCCATACCAATGAAAAAACTTTAAGAGTCATAGTTGTGTTTTGTGTTAAGGTAGATTTAATAACCTATAGTTTTATTCCATAATTTCTATATTATATTCCCCCTTTTCCCATCAGAAAGAGATCTGTGACTCTAACTTCATTGCTTAGTTTTTTTCTTTACTCTGACCAATAATAATTTGCAATCAATCCTCCATAAATGACAAACATTCATAATCTGTCTTTTGGGAATGTGGGTGTTGTTTTCTCTAGACTTATTCCTGTTGTCTGGTGGCACTGGAATCTTTGGAGGATCCTGAGAAAATTCAGGATTATTGTTAAGTCCTAGCTGGAGTAGTTGTGAGGCTAGACCATCTCAGTAAGCAGCCTTGAAGCTGCTCTGGGTGCAGAACTCAGAGGAAATTGTAAAAGAGGTGCTGAATCACCTGGGCCATTTGTTTTTATCAGTGTCTGGTCCCCTTGCTCTGAAAATACATAAACTTTTAAAGATAACATACATATCTGGTTAACACAAGTATAGACTGTATGTTGTACACAAGTTAGCCAAAGATGATTTTTTTGTTTTATGTTTGAGCAGGTAAAATATACATTACATATCTTGTAGTTTTTCTAGGTTTATTTTTTTTATGTTTGTAGACAGGATTTTAAGAGTCTTCCCCAATCAAACCTGATCATCTTCAATTTTGAACAAATTCACAGCCTTTCATTTTCTGTGAGAGAAAATGCATGATCTCTCCCCCAAAGCAACATATTTTTGACTCCCATTTTGAAGTCAAGATATTTTAAAAATATATAGGTTGGTTTAATCCAGAAGTTTCTATAATCCAGGGTCTCTTAGCAGCTATAGCTTGTTCATCAGCAATCAAAAAAATTAAAGACAACACAATAACATATAGGATCCTGATTCCCCATGTATGCTTTGTCTTTGAATGACTTTTTCCCTTTGTATTACTTTATTTTTTCTTTAAGGACTTTATTATTTTAAAACTATTTTTTATGACTGTCTAATCCTTTCTCTTTCCACTCACAAGCCTATGTATATTTTAAAACACACACTAGCCCATTTAGAGGAGTTTTCCTTCCATGTTGTGTATCTGTAATCTTTTCTGTTTGCCTGAGCAAAACTTAAACCCACCGTATGGCTTAGCTCATGGTGTACTGGTGGGGCTTACTCTGACAGCTCAAGTCTGCAAGCAGTAACCAGGAGATGCCTCTCTGTACTGTGGCGGGCATGAGAAACTATGGGATTAGGAAACTGTGTTTGGCTCTGCTTTGTGTGTTTGGAACCTTTTATTAAGCTTTATTAGGTTTTATATGGATATATGTGGCCCCACATTGGAAGCCATTTGTAGGCAGGGGTTTTTATCAGGATCACTGGCTCCCCAAATAATAAGTCACACAGAGACTTATTACTAATTATAAATGATCAGCTGATAGCTTAAGCTTGTTACTAACTTTTACATCTTAAATTAATCCATATATCTTATCTGTGCTCTGCCATGTGGCAGTACCTTTTGTCAACATGGCACGTTCATCTCCTGCTTCCTCTTTGTCTGTTGGTAACTCCACCCTCTTTCTTTCTCAAGCTCTCTTTTTTGTCAGCAAGCTCTAACCTCTTCCTGCCTAGCTATTTGACATATAGCCCTTTATTAAATCAATCTGAGGGGCAAATCTTCACAGTGAACAAAAGGATGATTCCACAGCAATGGTCTATGGGATTCACAGATGACATGGACAGACCATATGGGAAGGAAGACTGCAGCTGGTGTTCTGTGTTCTGTTGCAGTCTAGGAATGAGACTGCTACAGATAAACTTTTATTGTAAAGTGATTTGACATAAAAAACCTTGAAAAAGTACAAAAATGTGATTTCTTATGTCCCTTAATCCAATTTTCCCATTGAGAATATTTTGTCATATTTTCTTCATTATTTTCTCAATAAGTAAATAGATACATAGACAATGATATAGGAAGTATTAGGTCAAAGGGTATAAACTTACAGTTATATAACATGATCAAGTCTGGAAATGTAGTGTACAGCGTGAGAACTATACTTAAGATTATTGCAGCTGTGTATAGGAACACATACCTGAAATCTAAGCCTTTGAAGATCTGAACCAGGAGGATTTCTGCAAGTCTGAGGCAAGTCTGGACTATCTATCTTTCTGTCTGTCTGTCTTGTATAATTTCTATGCATCATCTATACATATACCTATATCTCTATCTATCTATCTATCTATCTATCTATCTATCTATCTATCTATCTATCTCCCCAAACAACATCCAATTGTATACTAAAAATTTGCCACAAGAGTGAACTTTAGGAACTCTTATAACAAAATAAGCTAACCATGGAAGTAATGGATGTGCTAATTTGCTTCACTGTACTAATAATTTCATTGTGTATGTATATGTATATATAACACATACTTTGTATAACTTAAATATTTAGATATTTAAATAAAATTTATCTACATTATTTAAATATTTAAATAATTTAGACAAATAAATATTTCTGAGATGTCTGCAAGTTGCTGATATGAAGGCTTCTGTATCTGAACATGTCAATGAGACATTCCTAAACCCAAGGAGGAAAGCCCATTATAATCATCAAAACAAGAAAATCAGCATCTGTATAACTAACTTCCTTAGGTTGTTTATAAAATTTTGTCTCACTGGTGCCTTTTTTCTAAGATAAGACCCAACCCCAAAAGTTCCCATATTACACTCAATTATTCTTATTTTTTTATGGAATAATTCTTCAGTTTTTCTTAGTTTTTATACTTCTAAAGATTAAACATAGCTGTTTTATATATATTATTTGTATTTAGACCAAGTTTCCCACTGAGGAGGTGCTATGACTTTCTACTTAACTATTAGGAGGTACATGGCATCAATTCATCAAATTCTGGTATGTTAACTTTGAACAATTGTAAGGAGGGTAGAAAATGGCACATTTTCCCTTTGAAATTAATAGATATATTGTTAGAAGATACCTTGGGACAGTTTTAAAACACACACACACTCACACACACACACACACACACACACAAATGGTTTCACTCTTCCATAAAGAACTATAGACAACTGAGGAAATTTGAGAGTGGGAGAGGTGGTCCTCCCCAGGAAAGAGTACACAAGTAGGTTGTCCAGTGCCAAACTATCAGCCCTGAAGCATACATGCATACATGTATATGGACTGAACAGGTTATGTTGGAAAAATGTATGTATACATATATACACACATATATGTCATTGTATGCAATAACCGTGAAAAAAGAGGCTATGAATTTGAAAGAGAGTGAGGAGGGATATATAGGAGGGTTTAGAGGGAGGAAAGGAGAAGAAAAAATATTGTAATTAAATTATAAACTCCAATAAAATATTATTATTTTTTTTGGTTTTTACGAGACAGGGATTCTCTGTATTGTTTTGGAGGCTGCTGGTCCAGCCCGGCTTGAACTCACAGAGATCTGACTGCCTCTGCCTCCCAAGTGCTGGGATTAAAGGCGTGCACCACCACCACCCAGAAAAATATTTTTATTAATTAGAAATGTATATACAATAAATCAGGATATTATATCCCAGGCTGGCTTAAAACTGGTTGCATAATCAAAGATGACCTAGAGGTCCTGATGCTTCTGTTTCCATCTCCCAGGTTCTTGGGATAACAGAAATGCATCATCATGCCAAGTTTATAGGAACTGGTGATTAAACCCAAGGCTTTATGAATAGAAGCACTGTAGCAGCTGAGCCACATCCCCCGCCACCCACTGTACTGAATTAGAATGTCTTGATTCTGTGAGGAGCACTTTCACAGGGCATGCAGTTCAATTCCACAGTGCAACAAAGGCCTTCATATTCTTCAATAAAGTAAATTCACTGTAGTGAGTGAGTGAATCTGAAGGAAAAGCTAAAGGTATAGCTGGACATTCCCCTTTGCATATTTTTCACATTGTTACTTATAGGGGTAAAGATCTGAAACATTCTGAAATGGCTAGGTGTCTTATAGTATATCCACAGCAAGATAATATTTTACAAGTATTTAAAATGAAAAATTTAGGTTGGACCATAAGGAATAACTCTAGAGTCAACAAGTCCTATGATTTTTCTTTATATTCATTTTGCCCAGTTATGGACAAATTAGGAATTCAACATCGTTCCAAACCCATGACCATACAAAGACTCAGCCTCTATTTTTTATCTACTTTCCTTGTCCTAATCCATAGACTCTTCATGGCTTTCTTCACCTCTGCATTTCTCAGGGAATAGATGATAGGGTTGAGGAGGGGAGTTATCACTGTGTAGAACACAGCTACCATCTTGTCTACAGACAGAGTGGCTGAAGGTCTCAGATAGATGAAGACACAGGGTGCAAAGAACAAGACAACCACGGTGACATGGGACCCACAGGTGGACAGAGCTTTGCGTCGTCCCTCAGAACTCCGAGTTCTCAGATGAAACAAGATGACCACATAGGATGCTAAGAGGACCACAAAACTGATCACAGACAGTGTACCCCCATTGGCAGCAATCAGCAGACCATTGAGCAAAGTGTCTGAGCAGGCAAGTTTGAGCACAGGAAGCACATCGCAGAAATAATGGTCAATGACATTGGGACCACAGAAGGGTAAGCGGAAGATGAGAAGGATCTGGGCAAAGGAGTGCACAAAGCCTCCCATCCATGCTGTTCCCACGAGGACAGCACACACCTGTTGGTTCATGATGCTGGTGTAGTGCAGGGGCTTGCAGATGGCCACATAGCGGTCATAGGCCATCACCGTGAGCAGGAACATCTCAATGCCACCAAAGAAATGCATGAAGAAAAGCTGTGTCATGCAGCCCCACACAGATATGGATTTCTTCTCAGCTAGGAGATCCCAGATGAGTTTGGGGGCTGTTGTAGAGGAGTAGCAGATCTCCACGAAGGAGAGGTGGCTGAGGAAGAAGTACATGGGGGAATCCAAGATTTCTGCTGACTGTGACAGTGACCACCATGAGGAGGTTCCCCAGCACAATGGCTGTGTACAAGAGCAGAAATATCACAAAACAGACTCTCTGCACCTCTTGATTGGGAGACAGTCCCAGAAAAATGAACTCAGTCACATTGTGTATGTTAGCCATGAGGGAGGAAGTTGGGTGGTATGACCTGAAACAATATTAAAGATGAGGAGTTAGTCACATGGAGAAGGAAGACCATGCCATGAAGACTGAAAGTGCAAATGTATTGTGTATGGCTGGAATAGTGGTGGAAACAGCAAAGTGTAATGCTATAGGAGAGATACCATCAGTGTATGAAGGACTGTTAGGGACTTTACCCTGACGCCAAGGGCCATCACCAAGAATGCCACTATCTAATGAGTAAGTAACTTTGTAGGCAGAATGTGGAGCTGTGGAAACAGACCAAAGAAGGAAAGACATTAAAAAGTTGTATTTCCTCATCAAGAAGAGGCTGCTAGGACACTGTTTCCATATACGTTGCACGTCTTTCTATTGCCTTTGAATGGTTTTAAGTATTCTTTCTCCTGAAGTTTTCCGTTGTTACTTCTTCCCTTGGTTTGCAGAACAAAGTCCTCAACCACTTAATGTATGGTGTCAGTGTTTCCAGAATAGCAACCCTGGTGTAGCTCCCTTGGTTCTTAGTATCCCTTAAGGGGATGAGGGCTCACCACAGACATGACTGTGATTGTATTTCTTCTAATTCTTGTCCTTATTCTATGTTTGATTAATTATTGATCTTTTCTTTTTCCTTCACTTCAATCCATTTACTTTTCTTATCTCTCCTGGCACTTTAATTTCCTCTAATTTCTTAGTGGCAGAAATGGTCCAACACCCTTCCTCAGGGACAAGCTATATAACACTAAGGGCATTGTCTGGACTGCATAGTGACTGACTTAAAAACTAGGCTTTTGCCAAAAGTTGCTGAGACTGTGTGCATTCACACGACCCTTCCTCCAGCGAGACTCCAGGACTCCTGAGGTTAGAGACAGATTGTTTTGCCCGTCTCACAAAAGCTCTCTGCTCGCTGATCCAGAGAAGTGATGAAGACCTCTGCAGACTAGAGGGAACTCAGGAAATACTCCTTACAATTATACACACAGAAGGCGGAGAGCAGGCATATGTTCCAGGTCATTAGACAATCCTCTCAGGAAGCTCTTTGTGGAGGAAAGCGCTGGGCTAACATTCAACTGTTCTCAGGTAATAACTTCTGTAATGTCTACAGAGTTCTTTAAGTTTTCAGATACTCAAGATACAGCTTGTAGCATGCAGGTGGCACACACCTTAGAGGAAGACACCAAAAATCCTAGGTCCTGTCCCATTCTCCCATAAGCTAAGTTCTAGCCCTTGACCTCTTGGGTTCCTCTCAGAAATGGGAAACCTCCTCCCCAATTCATAGGCCCTTGCAGCCTTTGTACCTTCTCTCAGGACAGTCTGCAACTTATCATGATGCAGTGTGAGTTTCCAGAGGACAGAGTATGCATGGATCTTCATTTCATCTCCAGTGCTCACTGAAGTCATTTCATGACATAGCATTCAGTGCAGATTGACAGGATAAATGAATAGTTGATATCTAAACTTACTTTCCTTAGTCTGGTGCTCCACACATTGTAGCTGTTCAGTAACTACCAAAAGAGGAAAAGTCTCCATGGTATGATATCACACTTTGTTCATTCTGGAGTCCCACCCAGGGTCTAGATAGTGTTTTCACTAATATTCATGTGGACATACTCAGAGAAATGCCAGGTGTCTCATTGTACTATTCCCTTTACTGTCAAAGTGGAACCAACTGTTAACAGCTAAATTAAACCTATGACTGTAGGAGTGAATGCCACAAAGCTACCCGCCCAACAGGGCGGGGTCAAGGTAGAGATAAAAGGAAGTGAAAGGAAAAGGGGCTTCCCTTTTTTCTCCTGGAAGCCAGCCAGGCTTCTAACTCCTAGTCTGTGCGACTCTCTCTCTCTCTGGTAAATAAATATATTGTTTTCCCTATATAGTATCGAATATCGTTATATATGACCACATAGCCCACACCAGTGTTTCAGCTACATTGCTGTTCGGAGCACAATGATATGTTGTTATGTTCCTAACGCATAGACACAAATAATTGTGAGAACAGTCCTGGCTCATGATGGCTTCCCAATTACCTGGTGGAGATGCATAGGCCAGGTATGACATAGACTCCTGCCTCAATGGAGTCCCAAGATGAGGATATGCTCCCATGCAGTCTTAGACTTGGAAATGTGGCAATCCACAGCCTCAACTTCCCAAGAATTAAAAATAAAAGCAAAGTAGATTTGCCTCTCAGGTGTTACTCAGAGAACTAAGAACCTGGGAAGCTCATCTTTAAGTATACTCCAAGAGAAGCCGGGGGGAGAAGTCATGATTGAGAGATGGGGCGTCCTTGGGGATCTTCATCCTCACCCTTTCCTAATTAGGAAGAAGGACCCTAAAGTCTCTGAGGGAAACAACGTGAGAAATCAGTGAGAAATGTGAAAAAAACTGGAACTTATCCACTGTTCAGAGAGCACTTACATGTTTGGGGAGATCTCCCCTACACACCAGGAACTTAGTTATGTGAAATTACAGAAATTATATCCTTTAAAGATGGCTCAGGAATTTGGAACTGCAGGAGTGAGGCAAATTAGATGTATAAATCAGTGGCTCTCAACTGGGGGTGATTATACCTGTACAAGACACTTGGTAATGCTTAGGGATATTTTTCCTTAAGCAGCCTGGTTGGGGAGGGAGATTGCCACTGGCATTAAGGAGGCAGAAGTCAGAGATGAAGGAAGTATCTTACAGTGTATAGGATGCTCCTGTATAACAGAATATTCTAACCCAAGGAGTTCACAGACTTGTGATGTTCTACTATTGATAAACAAAAATTTCCTTGAATACATTTAAATTGGGTGATGAATACATGAGTGTTCATTACACAGCTTTGACCATACCTGCCTCTGATAAGATAAAAAAACCCACAAAAATGGTTTCACTATATAACTCTGTCTAGCCTGGAACTCCATGTAGATCAAGCTGGTCTTAAACTCAGAGATCCACCAGTCTCTGCCTCCTGAGTGCTGGGATTAAGGGCGTGCATCTCTACGCTTGGTGAATACAGAGGATTTTTAGGGTAGTGAAAATATGCTATTATGATGGTGGTATGTCATCACCCATTTGTGTATGTACAAGCCTCTAGAGTGTACAAAAACTAGAATAGACCAAAAATAAATTATAGACTTTGGGTGACAATGATGTGTCCAGTGAGAAAATGTCCATAGTGGGAGAGGTGAATTCACATTTTGAGATAGGAGACATATAGAAATGACTGTATTTTCCTAAGTTCTGTGAACCTAAAGTTCACCTAATAAAATCTGTTAAAGGGCTCTACACTATTGCTTAGCTTGCCAATTGGTGTCATCCGTTTAGATCACTAGAGGTCACAATGGTGCCTGAACTGTCTTCTAACCTATGATTCCCTCTTCCCCCTATCCTACCCCCCCCAGTCGACCTTCCTGTTCCTCCACGTTCTACTCTCTCTTCCACTTCTCCCCCTCTCTATTTCCCAGGTCCCCCTCCCCCCAACCCCTCGCCATGTTCCCCATCTGTTCAGAGGATCTTGCCTCATTTCTCTTCTCTTGGGTACCATGTATATTTTTGAGGTTCTTTCCTGTTTCCCAGACTCTCTGTCAGTGGAAGTACAGACTGGCACTCTCCTGATCCATGTTTAAAATCCATATATGAGTGAGTACATACCATGTTTGTCTTTTTGTGACTGGGTTACCTCACTCAGGATGGTTTCTTCCAGTGCTATCCATTTACCTTCGAATTTCAAGATTCCATTGTTTTTTTCTGCTGAGTAATACTCCATTGTGTAAATGTACCACATTTTCTCTATCCACTGTTCAGTTGAGGGGCATCTAGGTTGCTTCCAGGTTCTGGCTATTGCAAATAATGCTGCTATGAACATAGTGGAGCAGATGCCCTTGTTGTATGAATTTGCCTCATTTGGATATATGCCTAAGAGTGGAATTGCTGGGTCTTGTGGTAGATTGATTCCCATTTTCCTGAGGAATCTCCATACTGCTTTCCAAAGTGGCTGTACGAGTTGGCACTCCCACCAGCAGTGGAGGAGTGTTTCCCTCTCTCCACATCCTCTCCAGCAAAAATTGTCTTCGTTTTTTTTTTATTTTAGTCATTCTGACAGGAATAAGATGGTATCTCAGAGTTGTTTTGATTTGCATTTCCTTGATGGCTAAGGATGTTGAGCACTTTCTTAAGTGTCTCTTGGCCATTTTAGCCTCCTCTATTTAGTTCTGTACCCCACCATTTGATTGGATCCTTTGGTGTTTTGGAGACTCATGAAACTAAAAAGCTTCTGTAAGGCAAAGGACACAGTCAACAAGACAGAAAGGCAGTCCACAGAATGGGAAAAGATATTCACTGACCCCACATCTGACAGAGGGCTAATCTCCAAAATTTACAAAGAACTCAAGAAGCAAGTCTCCAAAAAAGAATCAAGTGAGTAGACAAGTTATTTTCAGTTTTACTAATAATTAGTAAGTTGACTTTGAGATATAAAATTTAATAAATGCTTTGAAATAATTGCGTTTGCATATGTAAACACTGAATCAATCATTACACTGTATACAGAGAGTAAGGCATGGTAATCTAGTGAATAATTACATCAAAAATTCAATAGTTAAGGAAAACTTGCACATATTCTCTGATGTGTTTCTATGGAGTCAAGTTTCTGTGAAAGTCTGTCAGACCCAGTATAGGATTCTGTTTAATAAATCTAAGGAAGTTGGAACTTTTTTAATTTTATTTTTTTAAATTTATATATATGGATGCTTGACTGCATGTATGTCTGTGCCTGTGGAGGCCAGAAGAGGACATCAGGTCCCATGTAACTTGAGTTACAGATATTTGTGAGCCACCATGTGGGTGCTAAGACTGAAACCCAGGTCTTCTGCAAGAGCAACAAGTACCTTTAATGGTTGAGCCATCTCTGAAGCACCAGGAGGGGAGATTAAAAATGTATATCCATAAGCACTTGTTGTAGGAAACTGTCTTTGTTAAATATTTGCAGCAAAAAATAATATTTTTCTCCAATGCTTGTCAGGACAGGTTATTGTTGTCTCTAAACTGTTGGAGAAGATTAAGCCATTGAATACAACTTTATTTACTCAGTTGCAGTTCAACCCTATTAGTGCTTTCTCATTTAGAATTAGGGATATAATTTTATATTTGCATGTGAAATGAGTAAGCATATATCAGTTTAGGCCTATATTTTAAGATGTTTATTGAAAATTTTACTTTTAATAGCCAAAATGAAATCAGTTTAACTCCCAGTGATAAGAGAATATTTTTATAATTATGATTAATTCATGCAATAGGATATCCCTCACCATATTAAAAAAACCAAACTATTGGACTCAGTTGGTAACCTTGAACACATGAGGATATGAGTTTAGATCTCTAGATTTCACATAAAATCTAGGTGTATGCCTTAACATTAGCACAGCGTTTGGAGGTGGGGTTCAAGTCAGAGATAGGAGAATCCTTGGGGCTTTTTAGCAAACAAGCCTAGTTGAACTGATGGGCTCTGGTTCAGTGACAGGCTTTGTTGCAATAAAAAAATTATGTAGAGAAGTGATTTAGGAATACCTTAATTTGATTTCTGGCTTTTCCACATACACACCTACATGCATGTGCAGCCATTCTCACACATGAATACACACACACACAGACACACACACTACAAACTTACACACCTCTAATTTGATGGGGGAAGTCCTTCTGTGTATATGTCTCTCTTATTGGTTAATGAATAAAGCACTGTTGGCCAATAGGGAAGCAAGATAGGTGGGACTAGGAGTTGAGGAGGATTCTGGGAAATGTAGTCAAGAGGGTCAGTCACCATGGGATCTCGGGAAGAGAGAACGTACGAGGCTGCATACTCAGTAAGGTAAGTCCTTGTAAAAATATGTATTAGTAATTATGGGTTAATAATTAAATCAGCTGTTAGCCATAGCAAATTGCCAACAACTTCATAATTAATATAGTGTCTCGTGTGTTATTTGGGGGCTGAGACATTGGTGGGACCCAGATAGCTGGCGGGAAAGAGTATGTGTTACGCTAATTTAATTTAATTTACAGCAAGAATGGCATATCATAAGACACATGATAGGAACTCACAATGATAGAAATTATAGCTGTGAAGTTGGACATGGTGGCACATACCTTTCATCACAGTACTGGGAGGCAGAAGCAGGTGAATCTCTGAGTTCAAGGCCAGCCTGGTCTATAGAACAAGTTACAGGCCAGTTAGGGCTCCACAGAGAAACCTGTATTGAAAAACAAAGACAAAAACAAAACAACACAAAACAAAAACAGGAATTAGATCAGTAGGCACTGGTTGGGTTCAGAGATTCTGAGGAAGTCATGAGAAGGGTCCTGGAATGCTACAAATGTTTTCTATCTTGTTTGAGATGTCGGTGGTACAGTATATAAATCTGTCAAAAGTCATTGAATTGTATACTTAAGGTATACATTTCACTGGATGTAAATTTTATGTCAAGCAAAAAAGGTAAAATGTCTCTGGAACAGGGGATCACATGGAGGGACACATTGGTCCTGGGAGTCAAAATACCTGAATTTGTGCCCAGGTATTGTGCCTAGCTGATCTTGTAGTGGTTGCTGGTGTTCACTGACACTTGTTTTCTCTTTTCTCCTACAATATTTAAACCACCTAAAATTTTATCTGAGTACATGTTCACTGCAATAAAAATTAAATTACTCAGCTTCCCTTCAAGGGAGGGGAACTTATTTTATCTTTTTCCTTTTCCTGTTATAATGCTGCCAGTATGACCCAAGGTGCAATATTCATCATAAGTAGATGAATGGGAGCTATGCTACCAAGGATGAGAGATGTGATAGTGTTTCTACAGTGAATTGTTTTTCTTGAGTTCTATATTCTTTCAGATTTTATTCATTGATGTGCATCATTAAGAGCATTTCTATAGAGGACTAACTGAAGAGGGAAGGAACACTTTGATTGTGGGTGACACCATTCTACAGGCTGGTGACTGGAATCCCATGTTTTCTGCCAAGAAAGTGCAGAACAGCCTCTGTCACATGTTTCTCCTGCTGTGATGCTCTGTCCAAATACATAGAGTCAAGCAACCATGGATGGACTTCTCTGAAACTGGACCCAGATAAGTATTTCCTTTCTTAGGTTGCTTCTGTTATGTATTTTGTCATAGTGATGTCAAAAGTAACTAACATAAAATACTGGTTCCAAAGAAATAGGGTCACTGCTGTGACTAACTGTGGCCATTTGGGCTTTCAGCCTTTGGGGCTAACTTGTGGGAGAATTTGGAAGAGTTTGAAGATATAGGCAAAAAAAACCATAGGGCATTGTAACCAAGCCTTAGTGATTCTGATGGGACTGCAGAAGACCAGAATAGCAACTATTAAGGCAGTCCAGCATATAGCCTGGCACAGTTAGTATTGCTACTTACAATCTCATGTGAAATTTGGGATCAAAGATGAATTGGGGACAAGAGCTGAAAATAATTGTAATTTGATCAGAAAAGTTGTGGCTGAGAAGAAGTCATGGTTTTAAAAAAGACTAGTACCATGGAAAGGAAGCAAAATGCTGAAACAATAGAAAAACCACACTGAGGGTCTCTCAGAAATTGCTTAGACTCTACCCATCACTCACTGAACTATGTAAAACTGTGAACTTATGTGCTGCTGGGGCACCCTACTCATGCTGGGCCACCAGAGAAGTGTTTTCATGGTTTAGTTGTCCAGGTCCTTAGAACCTTCTGCAGCTGTGGTCTGTTGTGTAGTTGTTTTCTCCAAGCTGAAATATTCTCTCCTGCAGGTTGATAAGATTCAGGAAGCCTAGGGAATGTACAGGAATCAAGGAGGCCCTCTTTGAGCCTATATAGACCAAACACAATACCAGAGAAGAGAGATTCTCTTTGGTGGAGCTGCCTGCAATCTGGGCAGGGAGTGAGGGATGCAGTTTTTGTGAGCTGTCACTCATGTTGATATCCCTGAAGCTACCTGAGGGTCACCCATGCTCTTGACATTATCCTCAAGCAACTCATTGGTTTGCCAGGTTAGACTTGGGTGGACTTGCTCTATTGTTGGGACTGTAATTGCAGTGAAGAGAAGTGTTTCCATGTGTCCACAGGAAAATTCATGCAGACAGTCCAAGGGAGACCTATGCTGCTTGAGCTATAAGTAGGCTTAAGAATCTTCCAAAAGGTACTGGATTTTCAGGAATGCAGAATGGAAGAGTTATAAGGCTCCATTGAAATAGAAATTTCTTTGAAATTCTAAAGATAGGTCTAGGGGGTTAGGCAATACATGAATCTGTATGGATGAAGCCTAAGCTGTGGTGGAGACTTCAGGATACTGGAGGTACCAGAAATATGAAATTTGGGTCAAGGAGAATCACAGCCTGTGAGAGAAGGCAGCCCAAGAGAAAGGCCTTGGGATTGCAAACAAGACCATAGACGTGATGCCACCTAAGCCCTTTGGAGCTTAGACTGCAATACAGCATATATTTGATGCCAGACATACTGAGGGTATTTAATGTTTGCCCTTCTAGGTTTTGGCCCTGCTTTAGTTTAGTCCTTGCCTGCTGTTTTCTCATTCCTTTGTTTTATTTGTGCCCTTGAATATTGGGAGTGTTTAAAATTTTTTTAAACTTCACAGTCTCACAGCTGAGAGTGTGAGTTTTACATTTCTACACAGGTCTCTGTGGCTATTTGTAAGAAAATGACCCTCAAAGGGAATGGCACTATTAGGTGTGGCTTATTATTATTATTATTATTATTTTCATTTTAAATAGCTTGTTTTACATGTCAATCCCGGTTCCCTCTCCCTCACCTCCTCCCACACCCTCCCCATAATTCCCCTCCAGCCTCCCACCCTATCACCATTTCCTTCCACATAGGGGATATCTAGAGTCTGTCATTTCACTCAGAGCAGGGTCCAGGCACTCCCCTAAGAGTCCAGGCTGAGAGAGCATCCCTCTTTGTGTTATGGACACACACAAGTCTGTATGCCAGCGATAAACACTAATCTACTGCCCAGGGCCCCATAGGTTCCCCAGGCCTCCTCACTGACTCTCACACTCAGGGGTTCTGGATCTGTCCCATGCTGGCCTCCCAGCTGTCTGGTCTGGGGTCCAAGAGCTCTCCCCTGTTCAGATCAGCTGTCTCTGCTGGTTTTCCCAGCCCATTCTTTGCCAATTTGCTTGCCACTCCTCTCTCTCTGTTACTGGGTTCCTTGGGTTCAGTTCAGTGTTTAACTGTGGGTGTTTGCCTCTGCTTCCATCAGCCACTGGATGAAGGCTCCAGAATGGTTATAGACATCAAGTTCATTATCAGGAATGGGCATTAGAGGTGGTCTCTACACTATTGCTTAACTTGCCAATTGGTGTCATCCCTTTAGATCACTAGAGGTCACACTGGTGCCTGATCTGTTTTCTAACCTATGATTCCCTCTTTCCCCTAGGTGTGGCTTTGTTGAAGTAGGTGTGGACTTGATGGAGAAAGTGTGTAACTGTGGGGCTGGGCTTTGATGTCTCTTTTGTTCAAACTTCCTTCAGTGTGACATGGAGATTTCTTCCTGTTGCCTGCAAGGTATAGGACTCTCAGCTCCTTCCACACCATGTCTGCCTACATGCTGCCACGTCCTACCACAATGATGGACTAAACCTTTGAAACTGTAAGTCATCCCCAATTAAATGTTTTCTTTCATAAGAGTTGCTATGGTCATGGTGTCTCTTCACAGCAATAGACATCATAACTAAGACAGGACTGCTTACTTTCAGGGTTTCATATGAACTTTTTGTTAATTTTGTCTTTCTCTCTCACTATTGTGTCTTGGAGGGAATAAGGAATTCTTTTTTTTTTGTTTTTTGTCTAAGCATAGACTATATTTAGTTTAGGTAAAAATACCAATGTGACATAAAAACAAATTCATAAAGACAGTGTTCTGTGGCTACTTTATCACTTGACCTCATAGCTGCTAGGCTGTTATTAGGAAAAATCTTAAATATGTTACAGCATCAGACTTATTACATACCATCTTACATATACAGTACTCTAAAATTAGCCTACGTACATAAATGTAAGACCATGGTAACAAACAACAGAAAAGCATGACAAGGGTACAGATATTTTATGGTGCTCATACACTCTTGACTTAACGTTCCAAAAATCATTAGATGAGTTTGCTTTTATAGCTCTCTGTTGATCACTCTTGCCCTACAAAATGAAGGTACAACCAGGGAAGAGGGAAAATTTAAGTTTCGTGTGTCCAGGGAGTTTGATTTTGCACCACTAAACCCAGCCCCTAAATTAGTTTCTAGCATATTGTAGGACTCAGTGGTATTTTTTGAGTAAGTAAGTGAATGAATGAGTGAAAGGGGCGACTGATAATTTTTTTCTTTTTTTTTTCTTTTAATTTTAAATAGCTTGTTTTACATGTCAATCCCAGTTCCCTCTCCCTCCCCTCCTCCCGCACTCCCCTTCCACCCTCCCTCCCACCCTATTGCCAAATCCTTCCACATAGGGGATGTCTAGAGTCTATCATTTTACTCTTGGTAGGGTCAAGGCACTCCCCTAAGAGTCCAGGCTGAGAGAGCATCTCTCTTTGTGCTATAGGCACATGAAGACAGATTGTATACCAGGGATAGACACTGATCCATAGCTCAGAGCCCCATAGGTTGTCCAGGCCTTCTCACTGACACTCACATTTGGGGGGTCCAGATCAGTCCCATTCTGGCCTCCCCACTGTCGGTCTGGGGTCCAAGAGCACTCCCCTGTTCAGATCAGCTGTCTCTGCTGGTTTTGCCAGCCCATTCTTTGCCAATTTGCTCATCATTCCTCTCTCTCTGTCACTGGGTTCCTTGGGTTCAGTTCAGTGCTTAGTTGTGTGTTTGCCTCTGCTTTCATCAGTCCCAGGATGAAGGCTCCCGGATAGTTATAGACATCAAGTTCATTATCAGGAATGGGCATTCGAGGTGGTCCTTCCACTATTGCTTAGCTTGCCAATTGATGTTATACCTTTAGATCACTCGAGGTCACTCTGGTGCCTGATCTGTCTTCGATCCTATGATTCCCTCTTCCCCCTATTCTACCCCCACCCGGACTGATAATTTTTTTCCAGAGGAAATTTCCTCTATCTTTCATGATCATGACCACTATCATCATTGAGGGAGAGAAGGGGTTCATGGAAACAGAAGTGACTTTTGAAATATAAACACTGTGCCTGAATATGAGAATTGGAAGATTCAGTGGCAACAATCTAGGTTAACTGTTCATGTATGTAGGGGTAGAAATGGGCAAATGAGAAGTGGGGAGGTGAACATAGGATGGTTGTAAGCAAATAGTTTACTGCTAAACAAGAGTTAGTGTTCAGGTCCTGGCTTCCAGTGCTGTCTCTCTTATCTGCCATCATTTATTTTCAGTAGATAAGTCTCGTGCTTGATTTTCATCTTTTTTCTTTCTCTTCCCAGTTAACACGAGAAAGAGTTGTATGCAAAAGTCACCGAAGTACTTGAGATTAATTTTATTTATTTATTATTATAGAAAGTCAGATGATATATTTAATAATATACAGTATGCATTTAAAATGATAATCCCTATTCCATAGGATTTTTATAGAATATAAGGTCCTGTAATGTTGTAACAAAATTTTTCAACAACCCATTTCCATGTATACATTTCAGGGTTTTTTTTTAGATTAATTTTAAACCTTTTCTTTGAGTCACAGTTTAGTCACAAAGTTTCCCTCTAGAGAAAAGAAATTCCACGGGGGACATTTGTCCCCTGATTATAGCCCATGAGTTAGTTAATTATAAAGAATTCAAGGACCTCAGTGTTTAGTCACAACCTTTGGACAAAGAATGAGTAGGTAGGTTTTCTTGTGAAAAGAAAACATTTAAAATTCCTTTCGTTGCTGCTTCTTATGCCTGTAATTATTGTTTACATTCAAATGTTAACCTTCATGTGGATGCCCTGAGTTTCCTCTTTATTTTGTGACTAGCTTTAGATATTGGTTACATTGCTTTCTAACAGCTACTAGGACTATTGTCTCCAATTTTCTTGGAGACAAAGTGAGACCTTTGAATTGCAATGACAACCACCACACAGTATAGTCAGAAATCCCAATGCTATCCAGACTGCTGTTTTGTCTTAGTATATGGAAAAATCACTCAAAGATGGATTTGGGGAGCTGATTCTCCTCTCTCAGCCTTTGTCACTTCATCTATGAACAGACGGATTTAGGGGATATCCCTTTAAACCTACTTCACATTAATTTAGCATGGCCAGGCTGAGGATGACCGGAACTTGGCTCACTGGGTGTTCAGTGAGCAATCTGTTGGGTAGTGATATTATTTAAGGGGCCTTGCTTGCCCAGGGACTAGTATTCATAAGCTATTCCTTGTTCCTTCCCAGATTAATTTTCCCAAACTCAAACTTCTCCTTGAGTTATGTTGTATTCCAGCAGGGACAAACTTCATGTTGAGTTGGAGATAATTTGAGTTTAGTTGAAATCCGTGGCTCCTTCTTGCAATATAAAAGAATACAGCATCCCTTCTGACCTACAGCTAGGTAAAGTAACTAGTATTAAGGTACAGAGTTCATTAGCAGCCACTGTGTACTGTATAACCTTATTTTCCTCTTAGACCCACAAAGTCTCATTTGTACAAAGGTAAACAAACTAAGATAATATAAAATGTTAGAGTATGAATTTATATGTAACTAGCATTTATTGATTAAATAAATGAGTAACACATATATTATACATTGTTTTACGTTATCTATAATACTGTACATGTCATGAATTTGTGTTAAAATAATTTTTTTCAACAGTAATCTCTGACATGCAGCACACCTGAACTGATGCAATGGCCAATGTAAATAATGTGACTGAACTCATCATCACTGGCCTTTTCCAGGATCCAGAGGTGCAGAAGGTGTGCTTTGTCCTGTTCCTCCCTGTGTACCTGGCCACAGTGCTCGGCAATGGCCTCATTGTTGTGACAGTCAACATCAGTAAGACTCTGCATTCTCCCATGTATATCTTCCTCAGCTCTTTGTCCCTGGTGGAGATTGGCTACTCCTCTACTGTTGTCCCTAAGTTCATCAGTGATTTACTTGCTAAAATTAAAACCATCTCCCTGAAGGGCTGTCTGGCTCAGATATTCTTCTTCCATTTCTTTGGTGTTGCTGAGATTCTTTTGCTTGTAGTGATGGCCTATGACCGCTATGTGGCCATCTGCAAACCTCTTCATTACATGAACATCATGAGTCACCAAGTGTGTCACATGCTGGTGGCTGGTTCCTGGCTGGGGGGCCTCGTTCACTCCACAATCCAGATCCTCATCACCATCCCATTGCCCTTCTGTGGTCCCCATGTGATTGATCATTACTTCTGTGACCTCCAGCCATTATTTAAGCTTGCCTGCTCTGACACCTTTATGGAGGGTGTTATTGTGATGGCCAACAGTGGTTTAATCTCTATAATCTCTCTCCTGATCTTGGTGTCCTCCTATGTCACCATCCTTGTCAACTTGAGGAACCATTCTGCAGAGGGGAGGCGCAAGGCCCTCTCCACCTGTGCCTCTCACATTACAGTGGTCATCTTGTTCTTTGGACCTGCTATCTTCCTTTATCTGAGACCCTCCTCTACATTTACTGAAGACAAACTTGTGGCTGTGTTCTACACGGTCATCACTCCCATGCTGAATCCCATCATCTACACACTTAGAAATGCAGAGGTGAAAAACGCCATGAAGAAGTTGTGGGGCAAAAAGAACTCAGAGACAGAGTGAAAGGAGCAATAAATGATGGGAAATGATTTTAAAAATTAGTCTGTTGTTGATATGGACTTTTCTGTTTTGGTCCATATTCAAATATAAGAGTAATAAGAAGAGCATCATTCTTCTATTGCTATACCCCTCTTAGTAACCAAACACTCCAAGGACAGAGGTCAGGTAGTCTCACTGACATGCTGAATTTGATTGGCTGCATGATTTCTTGGGTTCTGAAAGTTACTCATGGATCTGAGAAATTTGAAGGCTCAAAGCAAGTACAACTGCAAAGAACATTTCTTTGAGACATGGCAATAATTTATAATATAGGGTGAAGTATATTTTAATACATACAGTGTATAACAATCATTTTATAGTGGCAGGCTTATTATTTCACAAGGTAGCATTTCTTTTAGTTGAGAAGACTCAACATTATTTCTTGTAGCTATTTTGAAATATTTACCACTTGTGGTTACCTTACTGTGTCATAAAACATTTGGAATTATTCTTTCTATCCATCTGCATGAAGGTACAAATTACTTCTACTTTTTCCTTTCATTTTACCTGTTTGTTAAAACCTATATTTTATTAAAAAGGAAATCAATCGGAGGTATTACGAGGGGGTATGTAGTGATGCAGTTATCAACCTGTCTTTTTGTAATGTGGATAGCATGTTGTTGGGAAATTCACCCAGGGACTTTTCTATTGAGTGTATGTTGGGTTCTTGTATTGCAGACCATCTGATCTCAGCCACCAGATAAGACAGTTTAGTTCTTGTGTTATACTGGCACTAAAGACTGTCTTGGAGGCTTTCTCACAATGTCCAACATTCATAAATCAAAGTTACACCAAAGGGACGCAAGTCTACCTCTGTATTGGGAAGTAAATAAAATGTTTTCACAAAAAGGAAATGATTTTCAGCCTTATGAGGTGTTAACAATAAAGTATGTTAGAAATGCTTACTGTCTTAACTTGAAGGATGAAAGACACGGTCTCCTATTTCTAATTCACATCTCTGTCCCATTATTGTAAGTGACCATGCTAAAACAATTTTTTTCTAATAGCCCCTGCTTACTTTTTTTCATTGAAGGGAGATAAAAGAGTCTATGCCAATCTGCATTGTTATATCTCTCAGAATCTCTTCACTGCCCCATTGTCTGTCCCCACTGAGAAAAGTTCTGAGTATATCTTACAGTTGGTTTCTGCTGGCTTAGGAGTTGTATAGGACTGTGCTGATTTGCATCTATTAACCCTGCTTTTCTCGAGCATGTGACATTCCAGAGCAGGCTGTGCTTTCACTGTGTCTTTTGGGCTCTGAGATATATACAGTAGCAATTTGTGGCTGCAGGACAAGGCATGGACAAATTTATATGCTGATGAAAACATTGTCTATTTGTGCTAATGCATGGTAGTCCATTACGTATGGTTACTGAGTATATAAAGTATATGTAGTGGCACTAAAACCTCTAGTTCTACAATTTAACTTTTTTTGATTTTTTAATTTTAATTTTAAATAGCTTGTTTTACATGTCAATCCCAGTTCCCTCTGCCTCCCCTCCTCCCGCACTCCCCCATCCCTCCCAGCCTCCCACCCTATTGCCAATTCCTTCCACATAGGGGATATCTAGAGTCTGACATTTCACTCAGGGTAGGGTCCAGGCACTCCCCTAAGAGTCCAGGCTGAGAGAGCATCCCTCTTAGTGCTATGGGCACACGATGACTGTTTGTTTTCCAGGAATAGACACTGATCCACTGCTCAGGGCCCCAATTTTAACTTACTTAAATCTACATAGGCACACACTGTACTAACTATGAAACTTGATAGCATAACTATGTTTTCTTCAAAACTGTAGATGTCTTAGTGCTAGTGGTGAGACTTCTATCCCACTACCTTGATGGCTGTGTGACTAAAGGCCTCTAATCTCAGGCTTTCACTATCCACCTGCTTATCACATCCTCATCTATCCTATCTGATTATCCTCAATTCCTACACAAATGTCAGGGCAGCTGGAGAGAAGGGGCATTGTCAGCAGACCCAGGCCATGCCCAGCCAGCTCATCTTGAACTCTCACTGCCCATCTAAGAGTGCAGCTGAAGTCTGTGCAATTTCCTGCCTCATGAACACCTGCTTAGTAGAAGGACTGCAACATAGCTAGGGATTTTGCTGAACAAGTTGATGAATGTTATCTTTCAGAGCCCAATTCTTGCCATATTCAGTGGTTATGGATCACCATCACCAGAGACAGAGAATACAGGAAGACCAAGTGATTTTATAAATGGATATTATATGCAAATATGCAAATTTGAGAAGAGAAGGTGAAATGATAATAATGTTGATCAACACAATAGTTTTGTGCAAAAGTGATAATAGGAGAATAGGAAGTTGTTATTGAAATAGCCTGTCCTCAGGTGGATATGTGCTTACTCAGTAGCTGATCAAAACCTAGTGCCCAGGACTTTCTCTTCCTTTAAAAAAAATCTGATATTTATATCAATCAGGAACTTTAGGCAATAAGCTATATCACCTTTATGTTTCTTCATGTACCTTTTCATTGTTGGGTGTGGAACAAGACTGCAATGACACTAACATGATTGCAAAAGATTTAGAAACTTTCCTCAAGTCATTGTTTATTTGAATAAGTTTTCTTCAGGGAGAAGAAATTCCATGGGGATGTTGGTCTCTTGATTATATGTGTGGATTCACTTATCATGAATAGTCCAAGTATCTGAGCACTTAATCACAACCCTTGGACATTGTGTGGATAGATAGAATTGATACATCTTGATAGGAATTTGTTACTCTTGAATTTTTATTCTCATGTATTATAGTTATATCATAAAAGTTGTAAATATGAATATTAATCCTGTTACAGACAGCCTAAAATTTCTTTTCCTTGTGATTTGTCTTAGCTATAACCTTGTTTTCTAAATATTCCACAAGGGACAGATCCAACCATTGAACCTCAGTAATATCTCCACCATAGCCTAATGGTTTGGATTAATTTCATTAATTTCTATGATAGTACTGGATAAATGATAGAGTGTGGCTTTGGGAAATCAATTTACCACTCTCAGACTCATTCCTCTTCTTAAACATTCAGAAGTTAAATTAAGATTATTATAAGTTATTCTCTAAATTTTTTAAGAAAATGCTCTTAGGGTGGTATTGCTGAGTGTGACCTGGGTTTGGGTTTTCAAAGGGAAATCTGGTGATATTTTTAGTCAAGGGACTTCGTTTATGGAAGAAAGCAGAATCTGTAAGGAGGAATCTGATATTCTTTCCCTATCTAGCTTTTTTTCCCCAGAGCAAACCTTTCCTTGAACTATGGTGTGTTTCATGGGAGCAGAAGATTTTATGATGAATTAGAGACAATCTATTTGAAATCCATGTGGTCTAATTCCTTGCTCCAAGGCAGAGCAGGAGCACACCAGCTCTTCTGACTCGAAGGTGGGTGAAGTGACTAGAAGTAAGGCACAAAGCCTGTTGCTTGCTATAGGTATGAGGTAACTCATGTTTTTCTCTAGCCCTGTCTGTATATATTTACATGTTCATCTGCTGATTTGTGACTTTATAGACTTGTCCTCCTGGTTTTTATGTTTCTTGGTGAGCTACTAAGAGGAGGAATTTCTCAATTGCAATAAGCAGAGACAGATGAACAGAGAGAGACAGAGAGACAGGCAGAGAGAGAGAGGCAGAGAGAGAGAGAGAGAGAGAGAGAGAGAGAGAGAGAGAGAGAGAGAGAGAGAGAGAGAGAGAGAGAGTTGAGAGAGTTGAGAGAGTTGAATAGGAGCAGGTCATTTTTAAAAAGATAGGTTATCAGAAGTTCTTCCTGTTGATAGATACAGCCTGGAAACAAAAGGCCCTGTACAAGTTTTCTCCACATCTCTGTGTGATGTCTCAACTTGGTATATTAAATTAAAGTTGTATGCATAGATATTGTATTTCTTTAATGGACCAGAAATAATGCTCAAACCTTAGAGAAGAGGCATTGCTTTTGTAGCGAAATAAATATACTTGTGACACTTTTGACTTTTTACAAACATCTCACTGAATTTGAGCTCTTTGTTTGTATTATGTTTATACTCTGTAGCTACCAATGTTGTATGATTCTGGGTAAAATGCACAGGTGCTGTGGTTAAACTGCCTTTTAAAAAATCCTGGCTCTGCTGCCGCATAATTATTCAGAAGCTATAAATACAAATTAATTCATTTATCTGAATTCACATTTCTTCATATGTAAAAGCTGATAACAATCAGAGACAGTTCACAAGGTTCTTATCAAAAATGGGATGGATTAACACATACTTTTAAAGCATGATATATAAGAGCCACAGGATGACTCAGTGGATAAAGACACTTGCTTCCAAGTGTTATGACCTGAGCGTGTTTTCCTCCACACTGATCCCAGAGGGTGGAAGAAAGGAGAGAACTGACTTCTGTAAAGTGTCCTCTGAGCACCCAACTCACACTGTGGTGTGTTTGCACACAATCGTCAGTAAATCAAGAAATGTCATTTAAAACTCTAAAAACGTTCTGGAGCTGAGGTTGGACACTAAAAATATGGCACATAACATGCACGTTTGAAATGCTGGCTGATGAGGCTGCAGAGATCACTTAGTGGCTAAGAGCACTTACTACCCTTCCAGAGTACCTGGGTTCAGTTTTTAGCATCCACATGGGGGCTTACAACTGCTACTAACTCCAATTGAAGGGGATTTGATCTTTGCAGGACCTAAATGGTGCACATACATTCAGAAACACACATATATACACAAAGCTAAAAAGGTAGATGCTAGCTGATCATATTCACTAAAATTCAAATAAAGATTTAGGAAAAATAGTAATGATAATTTTGAGTAATAGTATACTTTTTATTGAAGATGTAACATGAACACTATGATGACAAAATACATGTTAGTTGTTATGAATGGTAATATGTCATAAGGACAGAGAGGGATGAGAACTTTATTCTTTAGTACTGAAATTCTCGTTGCAATGGAGAGGGAAAGAGTACAGAACAGAGAGGGAAGACAGGATACCTTGGGTTAACCAGTTGCTATGTAGTGTCTGTTTGGAAACTGACTATGAGGGAATGAACTCAGTAAGAGCAATCCCAGATCAACCTTCAACTACTGGAAGTATGAGCATTAGTTTTGTGGGAACAGGGAAGTCTTTGTATATTTTTAGTGTTCATTCAGTACTCAGGGAGAGGATGTATTCTTAGGGCTGTCTCACTGTAGAAATAGGATGTGAAAGGGTTTGCAATATGGGTAGGGTTGGAGGGGACAGGAATGAATAGGGTGAGCATGTGTCCTGGGGGAGAGGACTCTGACTTGAGCAAGGCTAAGCAGAAGCTAGC
Organism: Mesocricetus auratus; assembly: GCF_017639785.1. Lineage (NCBI taxonomy): Eukaryota > Metazoa > Chordata > Mammalia > Rodentia > Cricetidae > Mesocricetus > Mesocricetus auratus. Next base: position 58,110,667 of record NW_024429189.1, on the reverse strand, counting down.
GAAGAGAGGTTGTAAATTGTTGAGGGTCCTTAGATTATGAGAATAATTAATACTAAGTTAGAGAAATTTTTAATTGTTCTGGTTGCTTTCTTTATGAATGTTGAACTAATAGGAAGTAAATCGTTTTTATTAATTGAAGATTTTCATTTATTTTACATCCTGATTGCGGTTTCTCCTTTCCTCCTGTCCTCCTGTTCTCCCCCCGAGTCCTCTCCCTGATATCCTCTCCCCCCTGCCTCCCCTTACCCCACCCCCATCCATCCACTCCTTCTCCATTTCCATTCAGATAGGGGAAGGCCTCCCATTGGTCTCAACAAAGCATGGCACACCAAGTTGAGGCAGTACCCAGAACTTCCTCCTGTATCAAGACTGGACTAGGCAACCCAGCATGGAGAATACGTTCTTAAAAGCAAGCTGAAGCCCCAGGGACAGCTCCTGAACCTTCTACTAGGAGCCCCACAAACAGACCACACTATACAACTGAAACACACATGCAGAGGGCCTAGGTCAGTTCCATGCATTCTCCCTGGCTGTATGTCCAGAGTCCATAAGTTTCTAAGAGCTCAGGTCAACTGTCTCTGGGGGATACCCCTTTTCATGACTTTGACGCCCCCCCTTCCCTCTGCCTTGCTCAGCCTAGTGTTTGACTGTCGATCTTTTCATCTACTTCCATCAGTTATTGGATGAAGGCTGATGACAAGTAGGGTAGTCACCTCTCTGATTACAGGATATGGCCAGTTCAGGCTACTTATCCACTATTTCCGTGATTCTTAACTGGAGTCATCCTGTGTATTTCCCTGATACCATGTTTCTACCTAACCCCAAAATACTTCCCCCATCAAAACATCTCTTTCATTACTCTCCCCCTCCATCCCACCTCCAGTCCCCCAACCTGATCCCTCATTTAACCATTCCCCTTTCTCCTGGCCCCTCCACCAGTTTATCCAGGAGAATTACTTCCCCTTCCTAGGGAAATCCATGCAACCATCTTGGGCCCTTCTTGTTCCTAGCCTGTCTGGGTATGTGGATTGCAGCTTTGTTATCCTTTACACCTAATATCCACTTATGAGTGAGTGCATACCATGTTTGTCTTTCTGGGTCTGGGTTACCTCACTCAGCATTGTTTTTCTTAGTTCCATCCATTTGCCTGCAAATTTCATGATGTCATTGTTTCTCACAGTTGAGTAATAGTCCAGTGTGTAAATGTACCACATTTTCTTTGTCCATTCTTTGGTTGAGGGACATATAGGTTGTTTTCAGGTTCTAGCTATTATGGATAATGTTGCTGTGAATATAGTTGGTATTTTGGTGTCGAATTTCTTGGTTCTCTACATATTTTGGAGATCAATCATCTGCCAGATGTGGGGTTGATGAAGATCATTTCCCATTCTGTAGACTGCCCTTTTGTCCTATTGACAGTCTCCTTTGCTTTTCAGAATCTTTTCAGTATCAGGAGGTCCCATTAATTAATTGATGATCTCAGTGTCTGTGCTAAGGGTATTCTATTCAGGAAGTTGTCTCCTTTACCAATGTATTCAAGGCTATTTTCCACTTTCTTTTATATCAGGCTCAGTGTAATTGTATATTTGTTAAGGTCTTTCCCAGGGCTTGAGTTTTGTGTGGTTTGATAGTCATGGATCTATTTGTAAACATCTAGTTATGCCAGCACCATCTGCCGAATATGCTTTCTTTTTTCCATTGTATACTTTTAGCTTCTTTGTCAAAAATGAGGTGTTCATAGGTGTGTGGGTTAATATCAGGGTCTTCAATTTGATTCCATTGGTCTACCTGTCTATTTTTATTCCAGTACCAAGCTGTTTTTATTTATTAATATTTATTTTTAAATTTAAATTTAAATTAGAAACAAGGTTGCTTCACATATCAATCCCAGGTCCCTCCCCCTTTCCCTCCCCTCCTCCAACGCCCTCCCACCAACACCTCCAATTCCTCCTCATTTCCCCAGGGAGGTGAAGCACTCCATAGGGGTGTCCATAGTTTGTCATCTCATCCAGGGCAGGGTCTAGACCCTCCCCCAAGAGTCCAGGAAGAAAGTGCATCTCTCATTGTTGGATGGGCACACAAAGTCCATTTGTATGCCAGGGATAAATACTGATCTACTACCCAAGGCCCAATAGATTGCCTAGGCCTCTTCACTGACGTCCACATTCAGGGGGTCTTGATCAGTCTCATGCTGGATTCCCAGCCATTAGCCTGGGATTCAAGAGCTAACCCTTGTCAGGTCAGCTGTTTCTGGAGGTCAAACAAGCCCAGTCTTAACCCCTTTGCTCATCAGTCCTCCCTCTCTGTCCCTGGGTTCCTTGAGTTCATCTCAGTGTTTAGCTGTGGGAGTCTGCCTCTGCATCCGTCAGCCATTGGCTGAAGTTTCTGTTCCCCAGACTTTCTGGCCATGGGACTGTAGGCTGGCACTCCCCAGATCTATGTCTAAAATCCATATGTGAGAGAGTACATGCCATGTTTCTCTTTTTGTGACTTGGTTACTTCACTCAGGATGGTTTCTTCTAGTGCCATCCATTTGCCTGCAAATTTCAGGATTCCATTGTCTTTTCATACTGACTAGTACTCCATTGTGTAAATGTACCACATTTTCTCTATCCACTCTTCGGCTGAGGGGCATCTAGGTGTACTAGTTTGCACTCCCACCAGCAGTGGAGAAGTATTCCCCGTTCTCCACATCTTCTCCAGCATAAACTGTCATTGGTGTTTTTGATTTTAGTCATTCTGACAGGGGTAAGATGATATCTCAGAGTTGTTTTGATTTGCATTTCCCTAATGGCGAGTGATGTTGAACAGTTTCTCAAGTGTCTCTCAGCCATTTTATACTCCTTGATTGAGATTTTTCTATTTAGTTCAGTTCCCCACTTTTAAATTGGATCCTTTTGTGTTTTGGAGACTTGCTTCTTGAGTTCATTGCAAATTTTGGAGATCAGCACTCTGTCAGATGTGGGGTTGGTGAATATCTTTTCCCATTCTGTGTGCTGCCTTTTTGTCTTGCAGGCAGTGTCCTTTGCCTTACAGAAGCTTCTCAATTTCAGGAGGTCCCATTTATTAATTGTTGATCTCAGTGTTTGTACTGCTGGTGTTATGTTCAGGAAGCAGTCTCCCGTACCAATTCTTTCAAGGGCACCTCCCACTTTCTCTCAAAGAGGTTCAATGTGGCTGGATTTATATTGCGGTCTTTGATCCATTTACACTTAAGTTTTGTGCATGGCGATAGACATAGATCTATCTGCAGTCTTCTGCATGCCAATATACAGTTATTCCAGCACCATTTGTTGAAGATTCTTTCTTTTTTCCATTGTATATTTTTAGCTTCTTCGTCGAAAATCAGCTGTTCATCGGTTTGTGGATTAATCTCAGGGTTTTCACTTTGATTCCATTGGTCTACCTGTCCATTTTTGTGCAAATATCAAACTGTTTTCAGGACTATAGCTCTATAATAGAGTTTGAAGTCAGGAATGGTGATGCCTCCAGACATTGCTTTGTTGAACAGTGTTGCCTTGTCTATCCTGGGTTTTTTGTTTTTCCATATAAAGTTGAAAATTGTTCTTTCAAGGTCTGTGAAGAATTGTGCTGGGATTTTAATGGGGATTGCATTGAATCTGCAGATTGCTTTCAGTAAGATTGCCATTTTTATTATGTTGATCCTACTTATCCAAGAGCATGGGAGATCTTTCCATTTCCTGGTGTCTTCTTTAATTTCTTTCTTTAAAGACTCAAAGTTCTTGCAATACAGGTCTTTCACTTGTTTGGTTGGCGTTATCCCCAGGTATTTTATATTGTTTGTGGCAATTGTAAAGGGTGATGATTCTCTGATTTCTTTCTCAGCCCTTTTATTGTCTGATTTTCTTGGATTGACCTTGTATCCTGCCACGTTGCTAAAGGTATTTATCAGCTGCAAGTGTTCCCTGGTAGAGTTTTTTGGATCACTTATGTAAACTATCATATCATCTGCAAACAGTGAAAGTTTGACTTCTTCCTTTACAATTTCTATCCCCTTGATCTTCTTTTGTTGTCTTATTGCTCTAGGTAGAACTTCCAGTTCAATACTGAAGAGATATGGGGAGAGGGATTAGCCTTGCCTTGTTCCTGATCTTAGAGGATTTGCCTTGAGTTTCTTTCCATTCAGTTTTATGTTGGCTGTTGGTTTGCTGTATATAGCTTTTATTATGTTTAGGTATGTACCTGTTATCCCTGACCTCTCCAAGACATTTATCATGAAGGAGTGTTGGACTTTGTTGAACTTTTTCTGCATCTAGTGAGATGATTATGTGATTTTTGTATTTCAGCTTGTTTATATGGTGGATTATACTGATGGACTTTCTTTTTAATTTTATTTATTTATTTTTTCTTTCTTTTTTTTTTTTACGAGACAGGGTTTCTCTGTATTGTTTTGGAGGCTGTCAGTCTAGCCCAGCCTCGAACTCAGAGAGATCCGCCTGCCTCTGCCTCCCGAGTGCTGGGATTAAAGGCGTGTGCCACCACAGCCCAGCTCTTTTCATTTATTTTTAAATTTAAATTTAAATTAGAAACAAGGTTGATTCACATGTGAATTCCAGGTCCATATCCCTTTCCCTCCCCTCCTCCCATGCCCTCCTACCAACCCTTCCAATACCTCCACATTTCCCAGGGAGGGGGGAGGCCCTCCATGGGGGTGTCCATAGTTTGTCATCTCATCCAGGGCAGGGCCTAGGCCTTCCCCCAAGAGTCCAGGATGAGAGTGCATCTCTCATTGTTGGATCGGTGCCCAAAGTCCATTTGTATACCTGGGATGAATACTGATTTACTACCCAAGGCTCAATAGATTACCTAGGCCTCCTCACTGACATCCACATTCAGCAGGTCTTGATCAGTCCCATGCTGGATTCCCAGCCATCAATCTGGGATCCAAGAGCTAACCCTTGTCAGGTCAGCTACTTCTGGGGGTTAAACCAGCCCAGTCTCAACCCCTTTGGTCATCAGTCCTCCCTCTCTGTCACTGGATTTCTTGAGTTCAGCTCAGTGTTTAGCCGTGGAAGTCTGCCTCTGCTTCCATCAGCCACTGAATGAAGGTTGTTTCCCAGACACACTGGGCATGGGATTGTAGGCTGGCACTCCCAAGATCTATGTCTAAAATCTATATATGAGAGAGTACATGCCAAGTTTCTCTGTTTGTGACTGTGTTACCTTACTCAGGATGGTTTCTTCTAGTGCTATCCATTTGCCTGCAAATTTCAGGATTCCACTGTCTTTTTCTACTGACTAGTACTCCATTCTCTATCCACTCTTTGGCTAAGGGGCATCTAGGTTGCTTCCAAGTTATGGCTATTACAAATAATGCTGCTATGCACGTAGTGGAACAGACGTCCTTGTTGTATGAATGTGCATCTTTTGGATATATGCCTAAGAGTGGAGTTGCTGGGTCTTGTGGTAGGTTTATTCCCATTTTTCTGAGGAATCTCCATACCGATTTCCAAAGTGGCTGTACAAGTTGGCACTCCCACCAGCAGTGGAGGAGTGTTCCCCTTTCACCACAACGTCTCCAGCATAAATTGTTGTTGGTGTTTTTGATTTTAGCTATTCTGACAGGAGTAAGATGGTATCTCAGATTTGTTTTGATTTGCATTTCCCGGATGGCTAGTGATGTTGAGCACTTTCTCAAGTGCCTCTCAGCCATTTTAGACTCCTCTATTGAGAATTCTATATTTAGTTCTGCAGCCCACTTTTTAATTGGATCCTTTGGTGTTTTGGAGACTTGCTTCTTGAGTTCTTTGCAAATTTTGGAGATCAAACCTCTGTCAGATGTGGGGTTAGTGAATATCTTTTCCCATTCTGTGGGTTGCCTTTTTGTCTTGCTGAGTGTATCCTTTGCCTTACAGAAGCTTCTCAGTTTCAGGAGGTCCCATGTATTAATTGTTGACCTTACTGTCTGTGCTACTGGTGTTATATTCATGAAGCTGTCTCCTATACCAATTCATTCAAGGGTACCACCTACTTTCTCTTCTAAGAGGTTCAGTGTGGCTGGATATATGTTGAGGTCTTTGATCCATTTGGACTGAAGTTTTGTGCATGGCGATAGACATTGATCTACCCACATTCTTCTACATGCCAGCATCCAGTTATGTCAACACCATTTGTTAAAGATGCTTTCTTTTTTCCATTTTACATTTTTAGCTTCTTTGTCGAAGATCAGGTGTTCATACATGTATGGGTTAATATCAGGGTGTTCAGTTTGATTCCATTGGTCTACCTATCTGTTTTTGTGCCAATACCAAGAAGTTTTCAGGACTATAGCTCTATAATAGAGCTTGAGGTCAGGAATGATGATGCCTCCAGATGTTGCTTTGTTGAGTAAGAATGTTTTGGCTATCCTGGGTCTTTTGTTTTTCCATACAAAATTGATTATTTTTCTTTCAAGGTTGTGAAGAATTTGCTGGTATTTTAATGGGGATTGCATTGAATCTGTAGACTGTTTTTGGCAGGATTGCCATTTTTACTACATTGATCCTACCTATCCAAGAGCATGGGAGATCTTTCCATTTTCTGAGGGCTTCTTTAATTTCTTTCTTTAAAGACTCAAAGTTCTTGTGATACAGGTCTTTCACTTGTTTGGTTAGCGTTACCCCAAGGTATTTTATGTTTTTTGGCAATTGTAAAGGGTGATGTATCTCTGATTTCTTCCTCAGCCCTTTTATTGTTTGTATATAGTAGGGCTGCTGTCTTTCTTGAGTTGATCTTGTATCCTGCCACTTTGCTGAAGGTATTTATAAGCTGTAGGAGTTCCCTGGTAGAGTTTTTTGGAACACTTATGTAAACTATCATATCATCTGCAAATAGTGAAAGTTTGACCTCCTCCTTTCCAATTTTTATACCCTTGACCTCCTTTTGTTGTCTTATTGCTCTTCCTAGAACTTCAAGTATAGTATTGAAGAGATATGGGGAGAAGGATCAGCCTTGTCTTGTTCCTGATTTTAGAGGAATTGTTTCTCTCCATTTAGTTTGATGTTGGCTGTTGGTTTTGCTGTATATAGCTTTTATTATGTTTAGGTATGTTCCTGTTATCCCTGATCTCTCCAAGAACTTTATCATGAAGGGATGTTGGCTTTTGTCAAAGGTTTTTTTAAGCATCTAGTGAGATGATCATGTGATTTTTGTTTCTCAACTTGTTTATGTGGTGGATCACATTGATGGATTTTCATATGTTGAACCATTCCTGCATCCCTGGGATGAAACCTAATTGATCATGGTAGATGAGTTTTCTGATGTGTTCTTGGATCCAATTTGCCAGTATTTTATTGAGTATTTGCATCAATGTTAATGAGGGATATTGGTCTGAAGTTCTGTTTCTTAGTTGTGTCTTTGTGTGGCTTGAGGATCAAGGTTATTGAAGCCTCATAGAAAGAGCTTGGCAAAGACCCTTCTTCTTCTATTTGGTGGAATACTTTGAGAAGAACTGGTACAAGCTGTTCTTTGAATTTCTGGTAGAATTCTGCACTGACACCATCTCGACTTGGGCTTTTGTTTTGGTTGGGAGTCTTTTGATGACTGCTTCTATTTACATATGGGTTATAGATCTATTTAAATTTCTTATCTGTTCTTGATTTAATTTTGGCAAGTAATAGCTATTCAGAAAATTGTTCATTTCCTTTAAATTTTCGAATTTTGTGGAGTACAGGTTTTCAAAGTATGACCTGATGATTCTCTGAATTTCCTCAGAGTCTGTTGTTATGTGCACCTTTCTGTTTCTGATTTTGTTAATTTGCATGTTCACACTTGTATCCAGCTATATCACTGAATGTATTTATTTGATGTAGGGGTTCCCTGGTAGAATATTTTGAGTCACTTATGTTTACTTCTTGTTTTCTAATGTGTATTCTCTTGATTTCCTTTGGTTGTCTAATTGTTCTAGGTAGAACTTTGAGTACATTGTACTGACTACAATGGACAGCTTTTTCTTGTTTCTGATTTTAGTGGCATCACTTTGTGTGTCTTTCCATTTAATTTGATGTTGACTGTTGACTTGATGTATATTGATTTTATTATTTTGAGGGGTATTGGTATTAACTCTTCTTTGAAATTCTGGTAGAATTCTGCACTGAAATCATCTGTTCCTTGGCTTTTTTGATTGGGAGACTTTTAATGACTGCTAATCAAATTGTTTCTCCGGTCTTGATTTAATTTTTGTATGTGGTACTTATCAAGAAAATTGTCCTTTTCTTTCAGATTTTCCAGTTCTGTGGTGGAGTACAGTTACTGCCTTTTAGTTAGTTTGAATAAGGATTTGTCTATGTTGTTAATTTTCTGAAAGAACCAACTGTTTGTCTCATTGATTCTTTGTAGCCTTCTTTTTGTTTCTATTTTATTAATTTAATCCTCAGTTTGATTATTTCCTGCCTTCTACTTCTCTTAGATGTGTTTTCTTATTTTTGTCCTAGAGTTTTTAGGTGTGCTGTTAAGTCATTAGTATGAGATTTCTCCAAATTCTTTATGGAAGCAATTAGTGCTATGAACTTTTCTCATCAGCATTTTCATTGTGTCCCATAAGTTTCAGTATGTTGTGCATTCACTTTCACTGAATTCTAGGAAGCCTTTAATCTCTTTTTTTTAATTTCTTCTTTGACCCAGTGACAATTCAGCTGAGAGTTGTTCAGTTTCCATGAGTTTGTAGGCTTTCTGTAATTTGTGTTTTTTGTTGAACTTTTACTTTAACCCTTAGTGATCCCATAAGATATAGGATCCATTTTTTGTATCTATTGAGATCTGCTTTGTGACTGAGTATGTGGTCAGTTTTGAAGAAGGTTCCTTGAGGTGCTGAGAAGAAGATATATTCTTTTTTGTTCAGGTGAAATGTTCTGTAGATGCCTGTTAAGTCCATTTGAGTCATAACATGTGTTAGTTGAATTATTTCTTTGTTTAGTCTCTGTTTGGCAGACCTGTCCATTGATGAGAGTGGGGTGTTGAAGTCTTCCACTATTAGTTGTGTTGTTTGGTGTGTGATTTAAGTTTTAGTAATGTGGGTGACTTGTATTTGGACAATAGATGTTCAGAACTGAGACATCATCTTGATGGATTTTTCCTTTGATGACTATGAAATATCCTTTTCCATCTCTTTTGATTGCCTTTAGTTTGAAGTCTATCTTGTTAGATATTAGAATAGGTATACCAACGTGCTTCTTAGGTTTGTTTTATTGGAAAGTCTTTTCCCCACACTTTACTTTGAGGAAATGTCTGTCTTTTAAATTGAGGTGTATTTCTTTATGCAGCAGAAGGATGGATCTTGTTTTCATATCCATTCTATTAATCTATGTCTTTTTATTGTTTAATTGAGTCCATTGATATTAAGAGATATTAATTGACAGTGATAATTAATTCTGTTTATTTATTTATTGTTTCTATTGTTGGTAGTGTGTGTGTGTGTGTGTGTTTGTGTCTGTGTGCATCTGTGTGTTTCCCTTCTTTGGGCTTTGCTGGTATTAAATTATCTATTGCCTATGTTTTCATGGGTGCAGCTAACTTCATTTGGATAGAGTTTCCCTTCTAGTACTTTCTGTAATGCTGGATTTGTGGATAGATGTTGTTTAAATCTGGTTTTGTCATAGTATATCTTGTTTTCTCTGTCTGTTATGATTGGAAGTTTTCCTCAGTGTAGTAGTCCGGGGTGGTATCTGTGGTCTCTTAGTGCCTGCATAATGTCTGTCCAGAACCTTCTGGTTTTTCCAGTCTTCATTGAGAAATCAGGTGTTATTCTGATGGGACTTCCTTCATATGTTACTTGGCATTTTTCCTTTGAGGCTCTTAATGTTCCTTCTTTATTCTGCATGTTTAGTGTTTGTATTATTATGTGGTGACTGGACTGTTTTGGAGGTGTCCTGTGTATTTGGTGTTCATTAGGCTTTTTGTATCTTCATAGGCATGTTCTTCTTTAGGTTGGGAAAATTTTCTTCTATGATTTTGTTTATTATATTTTCTTTGCCTTTGAGTTGGACTTCTTCTGACCCTATTATTCTTAGGTTTGGTCTTTTCATGGTGTCCCAGATTTCCTGCATGTTTTCTGTTAAGACTTTGTTGGATTTAACATTTTCTTTTATGATGAATCTATTTCCTCTATCATGTCTTCAATGCCTGAGATTATCTCTTCTATTTCTTATATTCTGTTGGTGATGCTTGCATCTGTTTGCTTATCCAGATTACTTCCAGATTTCCTTCAGTTTGTTATTTCTTTATTGCTTTTGTTTCAATTTTCAAGTCTTGAACTGTTCCCCTTTTTGTTATTGTTTGTTTTGTTTTTTCTTGGCTTTCACTAAAGGAATTGTTTATTTCTTCCAATTAAAAAAATTTTTAAAAGGACTTTCCCATTTCCTCTTTAATGCCTGTATCTTTTTTATGAAGCTGTTTTAAAAGTTCTTTTCTTGTTCTTCAGCTTCCCTGCAATGTTCACATCTAGTTGTTGTAGGATAACTGGGTTCTAGTGGTGCCATATTGTCTTTTCTGTTGTTGAATGCATTCTTACACTAGCATTTACACATCTGGGGGTGGAATGATGTGGTTAATTCTTATGTTGTCTTTGATGGATGGACATTTTATTCCTTCATTATCTGTTTCCTTTAATGTCTTCTGGCCTGAATGGCCAATGGATTCTGTTGATTGGCAGTGTTCAGTTTTAGTAGGGTTGTCTTAGCTGAGGGTTTGTGGGTGTTTGACTATATATATTCAGCATATACTCCTTTTCTTCTGAATGGTGTGGGGTGTACCTGTGCCTGTGGAGTCTGTTTTTCCACCTGGTGTGGGTTGTCCCTGTGCATGTAGAGTTTGTTCTTCCAACTAGTGTGGGTTGTGCCTGTGCCTATGAAATCCACTGGAGTTTTGGGGCAGGGCTATCCATGTGGAGGGTAATGAAGTGGGTGGGGTTGTATAGCAAAATGCGTCTTGGGGAAACACAACTGAGTGGGTAGTGGCAGTGGTGGTGCAGCTTGCAGGCAAGTCTTTCACCTGCTGGCCTGTTGCTGGGGACTACCAAGAACTAAAACTTTTGAGACTGCAGAAAACATCTTTAATGCTGACAAAGATGATGAGGGTGATGGAAGTTTACATCTATTACAAGTGGCCGTGCCAAAGTTTGATCCCTGAATTATGGAAACACACATACAGTCTATTTAAAGATGACCTAAGAATATTTTTTCTTGCACACAAATTTAGAATCAGTGTTTCAAACTTGAGACATCAGTCAGGGACAGGAAGAGAACTATATAGGGTCCCATGTTTCTAGACTTCATCTCAAGTGGAAGGATAAATAATGGCCTATCTTTTCACATATAACATTTTTGGTCCTATAATCTATTCTTACTGCTTTTGAATTTTATTTATCTAATTTTAATTAATAAATTTCATACAACATATTTTCGTCATATTCTTTTCCAGTCCCCTACTACTACTCTCAGATCCTCCCTCTCCCTACCAACCCAACTTCATGTTCTTTTGCTTTCCAAACAATCAACTAACCAAAAATAAATGAACTAACTAACTAAACAGCAGTAACAAACCTAGCCCACCAAAAACTACCATAGTTCCCCCCTGTCCACCTAAAACACAGGGTCTGTTTTGTGTTACCTAATTACTTCTGGAACAGGGCCTGCCCTCGAATGTGGTTAATATACTCATTGTCAGTCTATTTTTCTCTCTCCCAGCAGGTATCAAGTGCAAATAGCTTTTTGGTTAGTGGTGGGATTTTTTTATCCACTCCCCTTTCTTCATGCTGGGATTTTGTCTGTCTTGAGTTTGTGTGGGTTTTGTGCATGCTGTCAGTTTCTGTGTATTCATATGTACATTGGCCCTATTGTGTATAGAAATATAACTTTTCCCTTTTTATCAAATTTGTATTTCTTTATGGAATCCTCTTTTGTTCTCACTAACCTGATCCCAATTAGCTATTGAGAAATCCCTGTCTTTTTGTAATGAATGCCTCTCAGTAACTTTGGTGGTAGATGGTGGGAAATGATAGTGGGGTAGTTTGGAAAATAAAGTTAGTTCAATACTCTCAGAGATGTGAACATTTGTTGTGGAAACATATTTCTCAATGCAAGAAGATGTAGAGGACTCTGCCTTGATGTAGCAAGACTAGCACAACTGAGGAGAGGAAACAACATGGAAGACATTGGGAAAGGGCAGGAAGAACAGGAAAACTATTTCTTACTAAAGTGTAGTTTTATTTCCTGGTGGGTTTATGGTTTTGGGAATTATCTCTAGTGGTGAGTGAATCATGACAGCTTGTTCTGTTCAGGTATCAGTCAGTAGACTTGAATATTGAGTGGCATTTCTACAAATGGAGCTTTCATTGTCACGCTTGTTCTGTCTCATCATATGATGTCTCTGTCATGCCACAACACAGAGGGAAGGTCAACCTCCTTGATTCTGAGCTTGACTTGGACTTCTAAGATTGTAGAACTATGAGCTAATAATTGCACATTATTTGGGAGTTACCAAGTCTATACTTCAGGTGTAGTACTTCTCCGATGAACAGAAGGACACGAAGAATTAGGCCAAACCTGTATCAAAGGGATGGTTCAAATGAAGTTGTATTAAATGCAATGAAGATAATACAAATACATGATCTATGCATCTAGCTATGCATCTATCATCTATGTACCTATCATATATCTTGAAATCTTAAATTCAGAATACTTTGTGATGAATTAGGAAGATACCTGGACTGAAAATTAGAAGGACTTATTCTGAGTTACATTTTTTATGTGATTAATGGTAAATAAACATTTTTCTGTTTTTATATTTTTGTTAATAGCTAAAGAAAACTAAAATAAAAGAATTAAAACTATCAAAGTACTAACATTTAATGCTGTATGGGAATATACTGTTACATGAAAGATTGAGTAATAAGTATAAAGTAAAACTGTCTTTTCTAGAATACTTTGAGTAAATTTAATTTGTGCTAAAATTTATGACTTTTTCTAGGCTTCATATTATCTGATGTCTACCTTGAGCTGCCTTCATGGCCAATGAAAATAATGTAACTGAGTTAATTTTCAGTGGCCTTTTCCAGGATGCAGAGATGCAGAAGGTGTGCTTTGTATTGTTCCTCCCTGTGTACATGGCCACAGTGCTGGGCAATGGCCTGATTGTTGTGACAGTCAACATCAGTAAGACTCTGCGTTCTCCCATGTATATCTTCCTCAGCTCTTTGTCCTTGGTAGAAATCTGTTACTCTTCTACCATTGTCCCTAAGTTCATCACTGACTTACTTGCTAAAGTTAAAACCATCTCTCTGAAGGGCTGTCTGGCTCAGATATTTTTCTCTCATTTCCTTGGAGTTGTTGAAGTCATTCTGCTTGTGGTGATGGCCTATGACCGCTATGTGGCCATCTGCAAACCTCTTCATTACATGAACATCATGAGTCATCAAGTGTGTCACATGCTGGTGGCTGGTTCCTGGCTGGGGGGCCTCATTCACTCCACAATCCAGATCCTCATCACCATCCCATTGCCCTTCTGTGGTCCCCATGTGATTGATCATTACTTCTGTGACCTCCAGCCATTATTTAAGCTTGCCTGCTCTGACACCTTTATGGAGGGTGTTATTGTGATGGCCAACAGTGGTTTAATCTCTATAATCTCTCTCCTATTCTTGATGTCCTCTTACATTATCATCCTGGTCAACTTGAGGAAATATTCTGCAGAGGGGAGGCGCAAGGCCCTCTCTACCTGTGCCTCTCACATCACTGTGGTCATCTTGTTCTTTGGGCCTGGTGCTTTTATTTACATGAGACCTTCCTCTACCTTCACTGTGGACAAACTCGTGTCTGTGTTCTACACGGTCATCACTCCCATGCTGAACCCCATTGTCTACACATTGAGGAATGCAGAGATGAAAAATGCCATAAGGAAGTTCTGGAGCCAAAAGGAAAACTGATGGACCACAAACAAATTACAAATATGTCTTTTGTGTGTTTATTGAAATGTTTTTTTCCTGTAGAATTTTCTTTTCCAAAAGAAAAAAATCTACTGCAAGTTGTGGTAAAAATTTATTTATGCCACAATTTACTAGGTCATTTGCCCTGTGCTGTAATTTTTCCTTAAATACTTAGTTCTAAAAAATCTGCTATCATGAAGCCAAGTCACTGAATTTTAGAGCTATGTTTTCAATATTTCAAAGGAACTTTTCCTCTCTAGAAATTACTTGTTATGTTTATGTTTACTTAAGATATCTCATGTTTCCATAATTTTAATCGATCCCAGTGAGTAGAAAATAGATAATATGGATGAGGGTTTTATTTGATTTGTTTTTCTCTTTTTGTCCCACGTGTCTGACACACAGCACAGAATTGCTCTGTCCTCCATGTTTTGTTCCCTGGCAACTCCTTTGTAGTATCATTATTATTCTTTAGGACCACTTTGAAGTAAATAAGGGTTATTGGAATGGAAGAGCTGTGATGCCTGGCTGGGGATCTGATACAGGATGTGACTGAGAATTGAGTGGCATAAACAGTGACAACACTGGCAATGTGGGGATTCTTGTCCTTAGGAGGATGCAGTGAAACCACTTGAAAACTATAACTTATGTATCTTATTTCTGAAGCTTCCTATGTAATGTTGTGAGGCTGAGGTTAATCACAGATTGCTGGAAGTGTGACACCTGAAAGCACAGAGAAGCAGAGCATGCTGTATGTGGTTTTACATTTGTACAATAGTACACTTTTGCATGCTAATGGAAATGAATATCTTACCTTTAGGTATATCAGTCCTTTTAAAAATTAGAACTTTTATGACTCATGAGCCACACCTTTGTAAATGAATAAGCATATAATGAATACTGGTTGTTTTTTCACTGTGTCAGTGATTTTATGTTGCTCTGTGGATATTTGTCAGTATTTGCAGATGCTTGATTCTCACAGGGGCAGGAGTTGGTGGAGAAGTAGGGAGAAGCCTCAAAAGTCCCAAGTGCCACATCAAACAGCCTGTCATAGCTTCAAGCTGAACTTTCCTTGTTCACCCTCTTACATTAATTTACCAAACACTAATTGTCCCATCTATTTTTTCTTCTTCTGAGACTTTTAAGTCTTTGGCAAAAGAAACAACCATTATAAATGGTAAATCTTAAGACAAGAATTATAAAAGCCTTATAAAAGCCGTTACAGTGCCAGGGTAGAAAAGCCTGCTGTATTTTTAGCTTCCCATCAACACAGTTAAACAAAAACCAAAAAATCCATCATGCACAAATTAATTCATTGCTTTCTGCTCTTGTGTCCGGATGTGATGTGACTAGCCACTTCAAGTTCTTGCTACCTTGTGTTCTCTGAAATGATGGAATATAGTCTGGAATTGTGAACTGTGTAAACCCTTTTTCCCTTAAGTTGCTTTTGGCAGGGTATTTTATCACAGCCACAGGAAATGACTGTAGGATAGATGAATGTTCCTGCAATAAATTCTGCTTATTCTACGTGGAATGAATTTACCTTCCTTTAACATATGGCAGAATCTTATATTGCTTTTAAAACCTAGGTCTCCCTCCTGGAGTAAAGTTGGGTCTCCTTTTGGCAGCCATTTTACGCTTACATGATATAAACACCATCACTTTCATTGTGATTATTCATATGATATACATTTCTTAGGCTTTATGCTGTCATGTGCAGAACTGTGTGCCGTTCCTTTCTGCTTGTCGTTCCTATGACTCTGCCCATAGTTAATGCCCCATAAGCTCTTGTTGAGTGTGAATCCTTACAATGTCAAATCACACAGAATTTTTTGAACATGTATGTGTTGGTACCACATCTTTTCCTCAGGCTCTGAAATTCATTAGGCCAATCTAATTGCCTGTCAGGTACAACCTGAGGTGAATATTCCTTAGCTTCAGTGAACAACTATTCTTGATAATTAAATTTAATTATATCAATACCTTGATTAAACTCAAATAGGCTTACTTTGGGTACTAAATCAGATAATACACCTGCTAAACTTTCAGAAAAGAATATGGTATTCAATAAATATTAACTATATCAATATTCTGGTTGTTAGTTTTATTTTTTTGTAATAACTACATCTCTGGCTCTGGTCTTTCTCAAATATAAATCTTCTCAGAATAGTCTATTCCATTTGTAAACCAACATAAATTGGTAGTCTATTCATACTGGTTTGAGTATTTGGGGGGATAGTGGTAGACATGCTTTGTTTTCCAATTCCTTTCATGTGTTTAGCACAGAACTTGGTACATCTTAGGGATTCAGTTGGCTATTTATGAAATGATTATTGACCTATAATATAGCCCCTAAATTATATCTTATGCTGGTTGCTTTTATGCTTTGCTAAGATGTATTTCAAAACATTATATCTAGAACTAAATAGAGTAGAAACACTTTCCACTTCTCTTGATAACTTATGCTTTTAATAGGCAAGATATTTAGGATGCTGGCTGTGATAGCATCCTTCACTCCTGTGAAAGTTTTGATTATGCAGTTAAAACTATGGGAAAACTTTATGTGTAACCACTGAGACGTTGGGAACCTCACAGGCTGACACTGTTCATCTGAATTGTGAAAACCCTTAAGGTATTCTTCTCTGTCTAAGGGATGTGACCTGGTAGGTTCATTAAGATCAAAGTATTGAATTTGTTCAAATATTACTGGAAACAAAACACCCAGAAATTTAGACAGATTGATAGACAGATGATAGAGAGAGATTTGTGTTGGATTGGTGTAGAGGTTGGGAGGATCTGGGAAGAGATGAGTGAAGGTGAACCTTTTTGCACATTGTATGCAAAATTCATTTTCAATAAATAACCCCAAACTATATATACATATTAAAATGTGTCTTTAATTAACAGAAACATTTGAAGTCTTCTGGCATTCAAGAGATCTCAATTATTTTTGTCATAGTATTTAAAATCTAGTTTTTAAAAGACTGATTTTTAGAGTATCACTCTAGAGACAATTTGGAGCTAGGCATAGTGGTGCATACCTGCAATCTCAGGTGGAGGCAGGAGTTCAAATTCACCCTCATTACAAATCAAGTTGGCAGTCCATCACCTTAAACACTTGGCCACCTCATCCCACCCTCCTGAGGAGTAGATGGGGGTGGGATGGGATGGGAGTTTGTGGGGAAATCGTAGGACAGGAGGGAGAGGGAACTAGGACTGATATGTAAAATAAGATTGTTTTTCATTTAAATGAAAGTTAATAAAAAAACCAAATCAAGTTGGAAGCCAACATAGGCAATATGAGACCTTATATCAAACAACCAACAAAACAAAATAAAATAAATAAACTCCAAAAGAAGAAAGCATGGAAAGGAACATGATGAAAAACTGGAACAATGCAACATTTAGAGAGTTTTATATTCTTTTACTTTGTTAGATATAGGTTTGGATATATATATATATATACATATATATATAATACAATAAAGAAGCTAATAAGGTGTAACTGGCAAGTACAGATATAGAAAGTTCATAACTGATGGAGATATTCTCTTTATGTTCAGTTTGGTAATGTCTACTGAGTACTTCAAATGTGAGACTAAGAAAATAAGTTTCAAATTTCACTTAGTTATTTACCGTGCTGGTTATTTTATGTCAATTTGACATAAGCTAAAGTCATCTGAGAGGAGGGAACTTCAATTGAGAAAATGCCTCCACAAGATCCAGTTGTAGGCAAGCCTGTAGGGCGATTTCTTAATTAGAGATTGATCTGGGAGGGCCCAGTGCACTGTGGGTGTTACATCCCTGGGCATGTGATCCTTGGTTCTATAGAAAAGCCGGCAGAACAAGCCCTGAGAAGCAAGCCAGCAAGCAGCACTCCTCCATGGCCTCTGTGTCAGCTCCTGACTCCGGATTTCTGCTGTTTCCTGTTCTGACTTCCTTCAGTGATGAACAGTGATATAGAAGTATAAATCCAAAAAACCCTTTCCTTCCTCAACTGCTTTGGTCATAGTGCTTCATCATAACAATGGAAACCCTGAGACACCTATTTAATATAGTTATGTGTGCTTGTATGTGTTTATGTGCACTTATATGAAAGTCAGAGGATAAATTGTCAGAGTAAGGTCTCCTATCAAACTCAGGTCATCCTTCTTGAAAGCAAGCACTTTTACTTACTGTCCCATCTTGATGGATTTCATTTTACTTTATTAAAATTCAACAACAAATTAAACAAAATAACATACAAAGCTGCAGAATAAGCAATCATGCTTTGATCAATCTTGCCTGCTTCCTTGATTTGTTTTTTTCTGTCAATCAAAACTTATTTAAATCTTGTGAATTTTACCTTCAGAATATATCTTGAGTCTTACTCTTTCTAATTGTTCATTGCTAGTATCTTTATCATTGTCATCACAATCTCTCAACTGGGGTATTGTGATAGTCACTTTCTTTTTTTTTTCCTTCAATTTTCAATTTCTCTTAATTCTTGTCACGGCATCAGCTAAAGCTCCTGACATGAGATTCCCTTTTCCACCATCTTTGTAGATGATAATATTTACCAAAATTTCATTAAAAATTAAAAATCATTATGTAGATTTATGTCAGGATTCTCAATTTGATTCCATCATCAAGTGTGTCTGTTTTTGGCCAATACCATGCTGTTTTTATTGCTATAGCTTTGTAGTACCACTTGAAATTGGGGATAATAAATACCTCCATCAGTTCTTTTATTGTTTTGGATTTTTTTATATTTTATTTTCCAGTTTAAATTTAGATAAGAAACGAGGTTGCTTCACAAGTCAGTTCCAGGTCCCTCTCCCATTCCCTCCCCTCCTCCCGTGCCCTCCCCCCAACCCCCCCATTATCCCCTCATTCCCCCAGGGAGGGTGAGGCCCTCCATGGGGGTGTCCATAGTCATTTCATATAGGGCAGGGCCTAGACCCTTCCCCAAGAGTTCAGGGTGAGAGTGCACCTCACATTGTTCTATGGGAGTCCAAAGTCCGTGTGTATACTTGGGATGGGTACTGATCTGCTGCCCAAGGCTCAATAGATTCCCTAGGCCTCCTCATTGACACCCAGATTCAGGGGGTCTTGATCAGTCCCATGCTGGATTCCCAGGCTGATGCCTGGGATTCAAGAGTTAACCTTTGTCTGGTCAGCTGTTTCTGGGGGTTAAACCAGCCCAGTCTTAATCCCTTTGATCATCAGTCCTCCCTCTCTGTTACTGGCTTTCTTGAGTTCAGCTCAGTACTTAACCAAGGGAGTCTGCCTCTTCTTCGATCAGCCACTAAATGAAGTTTCTGTTTCCCAGACTCTCTGGCCATAGGATTGTAAGCTGGCACTCCCCAGATCTATGTCTAAAATCCATATATGAGAGAGTACATGTCATGTTTCTCTTTTTGTGACTGGGTTACCTCACTCAGGATGATTTCTTCTAGTGTCACCCATTTGCCTGCGAATCTCATGATTCCATTATTTTTTTCTGCTGAATAGTACTCCATTGTGTAGATGTACCACATTTTCTCTATCCACTCTTCGGGTGAGGGACATCTAGGTTGCTTCCAAGTTCTGGCTATTACAAATAAAGCTGCTATGAACATAGTGGAACCGACATCTTTGTTGTATGAATGGGCATCTTTTGGATATATGCCTAAGAGTGGAGTTTCTGGGTCTTGTGGTAGGTTTATTCCCATTTATCTGAGGAATCTCCATACTGATTTCCAAAGTGGCTGAACCAGTTGGCACTCCCACCAGCAATGGAGGAGTGTCCCCCTTTCACCACATCCTCTCCAGCATAAATTGCCATTGGTGTTTTTGATTTTAGCCATTCTGACAGGAGTGAGATGGTATCTCAGAGTTGTTATGATTTGCATTTGTTTTGGATTGTTTTAACTGTCCCTGGTTTTCTTTGTGTTTCCAAGTGAAGGTCAAATTTTTCCTTTTAAGATCTGCAAATAATTTGTTGGGTTTTGATGGGGAATGCATTGATCTATAGACTGATTTTGGTGAAGATGATCATTGTTACTATGTTAATTCTGCTGATCCATAAGTATGAAAGATCTTTCCATCTTCTGATATAGTCTTCACTTTCTTTCTTCACTGTCACCTTATGCTGGCAAGGATGTATTGTAAGGGGAACACTCAACCGTTGGGGCTAGGAGTGTAAACTTATATAGCCACTATTGAAATCATTTTGGTGGTTCCTCAGGAATATGGGAATCAATTTATGCATAATTTACTCTTGGGTGTATACCTGAAAGATGCTTCATCCTACCACAGAGACACTTGCTCAGTGATGTTCAGTGGTATTTTCTAATATTTCAGGAATCCAACATTGACTATTGAGTACTTATTCAATAATTCTTATTTATGCTATAACTTAAGAAATATAATTTTGATTTTGATTTTGGCTAATATGCCTAACACAATCTACAACAGGCTAATGAGCACTTGAAATATGTTTAAACCAATTTGAAATGTACTGTAGTCAAAACTTTCTTCTTGGTTAAAATCAGAATGTGAAATGCCTAATAATTTGTATCAAGAATTATAGGCTGAGATGATTAAGTGTTTTATGTGCTGATATAAATAAATGATTCAAGTTTTCTCAAAAACTTAAAAATATTCTCCCCTCCTCTTATCCCCCTCTCATTTTCCTGGCTCCCTCTCCCCTCCCCCTATGGGGGAGCAAGAAGGTTGAGTCGAGGTAAGAATAGAGGAGAGCAGGATGAGAGATACCGTAATAGATTGAGTCATTATAGGCTTGAGGAGAGAGCTGACACTAGTGAGGTCTCCAGAGATCTACAAGGATAACACCAACTGGCAAACTAAGCAATAGTGGAGAGACTACATTGAATGCCCCTCCTTGATGGTAAGGTTGAGGACTACCTTATATAGCATCTTAGAACCTTCATCCAGTGACTGAAGGCAGCAGAGACAGATACCCACAGCTAAACACTGAACTGAACTCTTGGAGCCTAGTGATAGAGATGGAGGAGTGCTGAGCAAAGGGGTCAAGACCATGATGGTGAAACCCACAAAGACAGCTGACTGAATAATGGGGACATCTTGAATCCCAGACTGATGGCTGAGAGGCCAACAGGGGACTGATCCAGACCTTATGAATATAGTCTCAGTGAGGAGGCCACAGAAATCACTGGGGCCTTGGGTAGTAGATCAGTGTTTACCATGGTTTATGAATGATCTTTGGGAGCCCATTCCAAATAGAGGGATGCTCTCTCAGCCTGGACACATGGGGAAGGGCCTAGGTCCTGCCCTGGATGAAATGACAGACTTTAGAGATCCCCCAAGGAGGGCCTCACCCTCCTTGGGGAATGATGTGGAGATTGGGTGGGGGGCTGGGGGGACTGGTGGAGGGACAAGGGAGACATTACAGTGTGTATAAACATAAATATCCAGAAGGTAGTTTGACAACTTATATTTGTTATTGGTGGATGAATTAATGGATCACCAAATGACCTCTCTTCCTGCTATATCCCATGAGTGGACGTCTGCTGTTGACTGAGGGACAGAGCCACAAAGACACCAGATGCTTTTGTGAACAATCAGTATACACAATACAAGACAGTGGCTTTTGAAGGGTACAGCAATGATAGGCTAGGTGGACTCTTACTAAAAGAAGAATGGGAAGGGGAGGTGGAGAGTGCTAGAGCTGTAGATGGATAGTGAATCCAGGACTGATCACAGAAGGGCCCACTGGCCTTCTTTTCTTCTCTTACTCATCTGGGATGGATTTTCAGTTGGGAAGTTTAGTCAAACGGCCCTGCAGGCCTTGCTTTAAACACTTCATGTTCTTTCTCTCTACTGTGTGCTAAACAACATGGAAGTGACAGCAAATAATTGGAATAGATTTTGAAACTTTCTTCGAGTCATGGTTTATTTGGCAAGTTTTACCACAGGGAAAAGAAATCCCATGGGGAAGTTGATCCCTTGATTATAAGGGGAGGGTTGATTTATTATGAACATTTCAAGTATGTGAACATTCAGTTGCAGTGCCTGGACTTTGTATGGGTGGGTAGTTATTTTCAAAACAGGATCCCAGAGACTCTGAGTTTACTATTCTTAAGGATTTTGTTTCTTCAAAATCCAGATACAGATGCTGTGAATTTCCCCCGTTGTGATTTATAGTAGACTCTGCCTACTATGTTCTGTTTTTAAAGGCTGCCAAGATCTTTTTGACTTATGTTCTAGGAGACAACGCCAACTATAGTAACAATAGTCACCTCACATCACAAATGATAGTCTAGTATTTTTTGAAAGACTAACGATTAGTAGATAGTGACTGGAAAACAATTAGACTGTGTTTTTTGAAATCCAATTCCCCCCTCTTAGCCCATGTCACTTCATGTATGAAAAGAGGGAGTTAGAACAATTGTTCTATGAATTCTTTTCAGGACCTACCAGTGGTTTAATTGAGTATGAGCTTCAGTGAGAAATCACCTGGGTGGCGACTTTAACTCACAGATCTTTCTGCTCTAGGATCAGCTTCAGGCAAGAATCCAGTTATTCTCCCAGCTCAGTTTTCCTAAGTCTGAACAGACCTTGAGTAGTGATGTGTTCCAGCAGGGTACCTGACATCATGCCGCTTTGGAGGTACATTGAATCTGTTTAAGTTCATGCAATCCATTTGTTGCTGTTGTTGTTCCAAGGAAAGCATAAGAGCACAATAGCTGTTCTGATATAAGGTAGGTGATGTGATAGAGGCAAGATGCTGACTTCCTCAGCTGACATAGGATGTTGGCCTAGTTAAATTTTTTTATTAGTGCCACAAGAATTCATTTTTGAGATAACGTGGTGGTTGAGTAGAAGTAATGAACTAAGTTCCTAACTATTCTTATTGTATAAATTTCATAGCATGAAATGTGATGATGCTGAAATTCATCTATAATTAATACATTCTATAAAGTACTATCTGGGGATTACTAGATTGGGGTCTTTATTGGCAGAGGTTTTGTTACTTCACCCCAAGTTCAGTCACATAAGTACATCAAGCTCTCTCATATTTTTCCCTAGTCATGGTCTATATGCTAGCATGTGTTCTACTATGAAGCAAAGTAGGAGGCATTTCTTACTATCTCCGTGGCAGAGAGAGTTCAAATGGGTGAATTGGAGCAGTGAGAGGGAGAAGGATGAGAGAGAGGAGAGAGAGAGAGAGAGAGAGAGAGAGAGAGAGAGAGAGAGAGAGAGAGAGAGAGAGAGAGAGAGAGAGAGAGAGAGAATGAGAGAGATTTTCAGAAACAAAGGTCATTCCTAAAGGAGTTTGGGATGAAGCCTGGAACACTGTGGACCTTCACAATTCTATCTCCAAACGATGTCTCTTACTTTTTCTAGTAAATTTATCTGTATTTCTGTAACAGATAAAGATTAAATTGTGTTTAGGCTCAGAGAAGAGTTATGTGTTTATTTAGGTAAATATACTTAAAATTTCTAACAGAAGTCATACTTAATTTGAACTCTTGTCTTAAGTATTTGTCATGGATTCCGTTAATGAATGACTGGTTCCTTTCTTCTTTTTGGTCAATAACAAGTGCTTACTCCTGTTATAAAGTGGTAACAGTTCATACAATCTATGTATTCAGGAAACTTAATATCTCTGTCCCCATGAAATCCACAGTAATTCAGAAGGAATGCACTTGAGTGAGTAGAAAGCATTGCCTTTTATTATTGATGATGAAAAGAGAGATGGTGGCTTACACCTGCCCAAGTATCTTTTGTGTAGTTTACTCACCAGAATGGACAACACATGCACACAGGTGTGACAGCATTGGATGTTCTCAACCATAGAGACAGAGCTCTGAGGAAAAAGTATACTATCTGAAATACTCATTTAAGAAGAGGAGTGGGTAAGGGCCATGCTTGTCTACTCTCTTCTTCCAAGTCCACTCAGTTTTCTAGCAGGGTGTGGTTGCAGTGAATTTTTACTCTATGCGGGAAGAAAATCTCTCCTGATAGTCTCTACAACATGTGTCCTTACAAATGACACTTCTTTTTTATTTAAATTATAAACAAGCTTGTTTTACATGTCAATCCTAGTTCCTCTCAGTCCCCTCCACCTCTGCCTCCCACTGACCCCCTATCCTATCTCCTTACTGCTCCCCAGAGAGGGTGAGGCCTTCCATGGGGGATTTTCAAAGTCTGTCATATCATTTGAAGCAGGGCCTGGACCATCCCTGGTATGTCTAGGCTGAGATAGTATCCCTATGTGTGATGTGGGCTCCCCAAGTACATTCGTGTATTAGGGATACATACTGATCCACTACCAGAGGTCCCATAGATTGCCCAGATCTCCAAACTGACATCTACCTTCAGGGGGTCTGGAACAGTCCTAGGCTAGTTTCCCAGCTATCAGTCTGGGGTCCACAAGTTCCCCCTTGTTCAGGTCACATATTTCTGTGGGTTTCTCAAGCCTTGTCTTGACCCCTTTGCTCATCACTCCTCCCTCTCTGCAACTGGATTCCAGGAGCTCAGTTCAGTGTATAGCTATGGGTGTCTGCTTCTGCTTGTATCAGCTACTGAATGAAGGCTCTAGGATGTCATATAAAGTAATCATCAATCTCATTATCTGAGAATGGCATTTAAGGTAGCCTCTTGACTAATTTCCAAAAAGGCTGTATAAGTTTGCACTCCCACAATCAGTAGAGGAGTGTCACCCTTTCTCCACATCCCTTCCAGCATAAACTGTCATTGGTGCTTTTGTTTTTAGTCATTCTGACAGGAGTAAGATGGTATCTCAGAGTTGTTTTGATTTGCATTTTCCTGATGGCTAAGGATGTTGAACACTTTGTTAAGTATCTTTCAGCCATTTTTTATTCTTCTATTGAGAATTCTCTATTTAGTTCTGTACCTCACTTTTTAATTGGATTATTTGGTGTTTTTGTGACTAGCTTCTTAAGTTCTTTGTATATTTTGGAAATCAGCCCTATATCATACGTGGGGTTGGTGAATATCTTTTCCCATTCTGTGGGTTGCCGTTTTGTCTTGCTGACTGTGTCCTTTGCCTTACAGAAGCTTCTCAGTTTCAGGAGGCTTCATTTATTAATTGTAGCTCTCAGTGTCTGTGCTACTGGTGTTATGTTCTGGAAGCAGTCTCCTTACCAATTTGTTTGAGGGTACATCCGACTTTCTCTTCTAAAAGGTTCAATGTGGCTGGATTTATGTTGAGGTCTTTGATCCATTTGGACTTAAGTTTTGTGCATGGCAATAGATATGTATCTATCTGTAGTCTTCTATATGCAAGTATTCAGTTATGCCAGCACCATTTGTTGAAGATGCTTTCTTTTTTCCTTTGTATTATTTTATCTTCTTTGTAAAAAATTAGGTGTGCATAGTTGTGTGGATCCATATAAGGGTTTTCAATTCCATTGATCTACCTATCTACTTTTGTGCCTATAATACCAAGCTGTTTTTAGGACTATAGCCCTATAATAGAGCTTGAAGTCAGGGATGGTGATGCCTCTGGAATTTCCTTTATTGTATAGGGTTGTTTTAGCTATCCTGGGTATTTTGTTTTCCCATATAAAGTGGAGTATTGTTTTTTCTCAAGGTCTGTGAAGAATTGTGTTGGGATTTTGATGGGGATTGCACTGAATCTGTAGATTACTTTTGGCAAGATTGCCATTTTTAATACATTGATCCTACCTATTCAAGAGCATGGGAGATCTTTCCATTTTCTGTATCTTCTTTAATTTGTGTCTTTAAAGACTCAACATTCTTGTTATACAGGTCTTTCACTTGTTTTGTTAGTATTACCCCAAGGTATTTTATGTTGTTTGTGGCAATTGTAAAGGGTGATGTTTCTCTGATTTCTTTCTTAGCCTAACAAATGGCACTTCTTAATAAAAAACAAATCTGATTTGTTATGTTTGATGATTTACAATATGTAAATACTGTGACTTTGCCTGAAATAAGGATATCAAGATGGTGCTCTTGAATGTGAAATTTGTGAGAGTCCTTAAAGCAATTCCAGATTGGATTGCCTCCAATACTTCTGTAGGGTGAGCCTTTCCTTGCAATTCTCTAATGGAAGTACCTTTGATAGGAGTTTGTTCTCTAGAGTTGTTGTACTAGTCTTCATGTTTAGAACTGAATATGAGGCTAACTATAACTTTCACACTAATACTTACTATCTTTCATTTGCTAATCACTTTTCAAAGAAAAAGGTTTTGATTGATTTTTTAAATGCATGTTTCTTTTTATATTTTATGGGAACTTACTTGATTAGTGGTGAGACATATTTTCACATGCATTATTATATTGATGCAACAGAAAATGGATACTTCTTGAGACACAGAAGAAAGAACCAATGAATAGAGGGGGAAAAAGTATGCCAAGAGAATCCCCAAGAAGAAAATTCCCCAAAGTACAGTAAAGTAGGTTTTTAACTTGAATGGATTCCCAAATTCATGTGTTGTTATTAATATCAGTGTTTCAAAAGGTACTGTTTGTGGACCTAGCATTGACATCTTTCTGTGTAGTTATGGGCAGGGAATCATTTTTCTGGGTTTCTGTTTTCCAGTGATAAGCCTAAGTGAATCGTGAATCCTAAAATGTTAAGAGTGCCATGTTTGATTCTGAATCAATACATTTTGGTTATAGTAATTATTAGTAAGTGGTTTGCTTTTTCTGATATCCTATAAATGGCGTAAACTGATGCTACAGTGTTTTATTTCAGGACAGTC
This sequence comes from Mesocricetus auratus, assembly GCF_017639785.1. Classification (NCBI taxonomy): domain Eukaryota; kingdom Metazoa; phylum Chordata; class Mammalia; order Rodentia; family Cricetidae; genus Mesocricetus; species Mesocricetus auratus. Next base: position 58,084,051 of record NW_024429189.1, on the reverse strand, counting down.
CCTGACTGTTCATTACTCTTGAAAGGAAGTCATGGCCAGGGCAAATGTGACTGAAATCATCATCACTGGCCTTTTCCAGGATCCAGAGGTACAGAAGGTGTGCTTTGTCCTGTTCCTCCCTGTGTACCTGGCCACAGTGCTGGGCAATGGCCTCATTGTTGTGACAGTCAGCATCAGTAAGACTCTGCGTTCTCCCATGTATATCTTCCTCAGCTCTTTGTCCCTGGTGGAGATCTGTTACTCCTCTACTGTTGTCCCTAAGTTCATCAGTGATTTACTTGCTAAAGTTAAAACCATCTCCCTGAAGGGCTGTCTGGCTCAGATATTCTTCTTCCATTTCTTGGGGGTTACTGAGACCTTTTTGCTTGTGGTGATGGCCTATGACCGCTATGTGGCCATCTGCAAACCTCTTCATTACATGAACATCATGAGTCATCAAGTGTGTCACATGCTGGTGGCTGGTTCCTGGCTGGGGGGCCTCGTTCACTCCACAATCCAGATCCTCATCACCATCCCATTGCCCTTCTGTGGTCCCCATGTGATTGATCATTACTTCTGTGACCTCCAGCCATTATTTAAGCTTGCCTGCTCTGACACCTTTATGGAGGGTGTTATTGTGATGGCCAACAGTGGTTTGATGTCTATAATCTCTCTCCTGATCTTGGTGTCCTCCTATGTCACCATCCTTGTCAACTTGAGGAACCATTCTGCAGAGGGGAGGCGCAAGGCCCTCTCCACCTGTGCCTCTCACATTACAGTCGTCATCTTGTTCTTTGGACCTGCTGCCTTCCTTTATCTGAGACCCTCCTCTACATTTACTGAAGACAAACTTGTGGCTGTGTTCTACACGGCCATCACTCCCATGCTGAATCCCATCATTTACACACTGAGAAATGCAGAGGTGAAAAACGCCATGAAGAAGTTGTGGGGCAAAAAGAACTCAGAGACAGAGTGAAAGGAGCAATAAACGATGGGAAAGATTTAAAAAATTAGTCTGTTGTAGATATGGACTTTTCTGTTTTGGTCCATATTCAAATATAAGAGCAATAAGAAAAGCATCATTCTTCTACTGCTATACCCCTCTTAGTAACCAAACACTCCAAGGACAGAGGTCAGGTAGTTTCACTGACATGCTGAATTTGATTGGCTGCATGGTTTCCTGGGTTCTGAAAGTTACTCACGGGTCTGAGAAATTTGAAGGCTCAAAGCAAGTGCAACTGCAAAGAACATTTAGAAATACGCTTGTCTTTCTTTGAGACATGGTAATAATTCATAATATAGGGTAAAGTATATTTTAATATTTTCACACAATGTATAACAATCATTTTATAGTGGCAGGCTTATTGTTATTTCACAAGGTAGCATTTCTTTTAGTTGAGAACACTCAACATTAATTCTTGTAGCTATTTTGAAATATTTACCACTTGTGGCTACCTTACTGTGTCATAAAACATTTGGAATTATTCTTCCTATCTATCTGCATGAAGATACAAATTACTTCTACCTTTTCCTTTCATTCCACCTGTTTATTAATAACCTATATTTCATTAAAAAGGAAATCAATCAGATGTATTACGAGGGAGTATGTAGTGATGAAGTTATCAACCTGTCTTTTTGGAATGTGGATTGCATGTCGTTGGGAAATTCACCCAGGGACTTTTCTATTCCCGACGATATGTTGGGTTTTTGTATTGCAGAACATCTGATTTCAGCCACCAAGTGAGACAGTTTAAATTCTTGTGTTATACTTGTACCAAAGACTGTCTTGGAGGCTTTCTCAAAAATAATATCAAAGGGACACCATTCTACCTATGTATTAGGAGATAAAATATTTTCACACAAAGGAAAAGATTTTCAGCCTTATGAGATGTTAACAATACAGGATATTAGAAATTCTTGCTGTCTTAACTTGAAGAATGAAAGAAAGAGCCTGCTATTTCTAATTCACATCTCTGTTCCATTATTGTATTTGACCATGGCAGAGCTATTTCTTCTAATGGCTCCTGCTATTTTTTCAGTGAAGGGAGATAAAAGAGTCTATGCCTGCAGAATTCTACCAGACATTCAAAGAAGAGCTAATTCCAATATTCCTCAAAGCATTCCACGCAATAGAAGTAGGAAACTCACTGCCAAACTCTTTTTAGGAGGCTATAATTACCTTGATACCCAAGCCACACAAAGACACAACTAAGAAAGAGAACTATAGACCAGTTTCCCTCATGAACATTGTAGGAGGAAGTCTGATGCCGCCATTAAACATGTGACTTACTAAGTCTATGCCGCCATTAAACATGTGACTTACTAGAGGCGCATACAGATGAGGTAATAAAAGGGCGGTTTACCACACCGCTAACCACACCCACTTTAGGCAGGACTAAAGACGTATACGGCTGGACGTAAAGACGTATACGTACGTAGGCGGAACTACGTCACTAGCCAGGCCCACTTTTGGGCATGGCTAGGGGCGTTACGGGGGAAGGCATAAAAGACAGCACACAGGAAGTCTCGCTCTCTTTTCCTGGAGTTCGGCTTCCGGTCCAGTCGCTAGCTGAGATCTGCTGGGCTTCTCTGGGTTTGGTAACTTGTGAGTAATTTTCTACATAAAATACTTAGCGTTACTTTCAGTAATTGTGTGTCGCGTATCGTTACAGCGTCCGTTGAAGCCAACAAACATCAATGCAAAAATACTCAATAAAATACTAGCAAACCGGATTCAAGAACACATAAGAAAAATCATCCACCATGATCAAGTAGGCTTCATCCCAGGAATGCAGGGATGGTTCAACATTAGAAAAACTATTAATGTAATCCACCGTATAAACGAACTGCGAAAGAAAAACCATATAATCACCTCACTAGATGCTGAAAAAGCATTTGACAAAATCCAGCACCCCTTCATGATAAAGATCCTAGAAAGATCAAGGATAACAGGAACATACCTGAACATAATAAAAGCTATATACAATAAACCAACAGCTAACATCAAATTAAATTGAGAGAAACTCAAAACAATTCCTCTAAAATCAGGAACAAGACAAGACTGTCCATTCTATCCATATCTCTTCAATATTGTACTTGACGTTCTAGCTAGATAAATAAGACAACAAAAGGAGATCAAGAGGATACAAATAGGAAAAGAAGAAGTCAAGCTTTCACTATTTGCAGATGATATGATAGTTTACATAAGTGACCGGAAAAACTCCGCAAGGGAACTCCTAGAGCTGATAAACAACTTCAGCAAAGTAGCATGATACAAGGTTAATTCAAAAAAATCAGTGGCCCTATTATATACAGATGATGAAGTGGCTGAGAAAGAAATTAGATAAACATCACCCTTTATAATAGCCATAAACAGCATCAAATATCTGGGGTAATGTTAACCAAAGAAGTGAAAGACCTGTATATCAAGAACTTTTAGTCTTTAAAGAAAGAAATCAAAGAGGATACCAGAAAATGGAAAGCTCTCCCATGCTCTTGGATTGGTAGGATCAACATAATAAAAATGGCAATCTTGCCAAAAGTAGTCTACAGATTCAATGCAATCCCTATCAAAATCCCAACACAATTCTTCACAGACCTTGAAAGAACAATAATCAACTTTATATGGCAAAACAAAGGACCCAGGATAGCCAAAACAACCCTATACAATAAAGGAACTTCAGGAGGCATCACCATACGTGACTTCAAGCTCTATTATAGAGCTATAGTCCTGAAAACAGCTTGGTGTTGGCACAAAAATAGGCAGGTAGACCAATGGAACCGAATTGAAAACCCTGATTTTAACCCACACACCTATGAACACTTGATTTTTGACCAAGAAGCTAAAACTATACAATGGAAAAAAGAAAGCATCTTCAACAAATGGTGCAGGCATAACTGGGTATTGGCATGCAGAAGGCTGCAGATAGATCCATGTCTATTGCCTTGCACAAAACTTAAGTCCAAATGGATCAAAGCTCTCAGCATAAATCCAGCCACACTGAACCTATTAGAAGAGAAAGTGGGAGGTACCCTTGAATGAATTGGTACAGGAGACAACTTCCTGAACATAAATTCAGTAGCACAGACATTGACATCGACAATTAATAAATGGGACCTCCTGAAACTAAAAAGCTTCTGTAAGGCAAAGGACACAGTCAACAAGACAAAAAGGCAGCCCACAGAATGGGAAAAGGTATTCACTAACCCCACATCTGACAGAGGGCTAATCTTCAAATTTTACGAAGAACTCAAGAAGCAAGTCTCCAAAACACCAAAGAATCCAATTAAAAGGTGGGGTACAGACCTAAATAGGGAATTCTCAATAGAGGAGGCTAAAATGGCCAAGAGACACTTAAGAAAGGGCTCAACATCTTTAGCCATCAGGGAAATGCAAATCAAAACAACTTTGAGATACCATCTTACTCCTGTCAGAATGGCTAAAATCAAAAACACCAAAAACAAATTATGCTGGAGAGGATGTGGAGAGAGGGGAACACTCTTCCCCTGCTGGTGGGAGTGCCAATTCGTACAGTCATGTTGGAAATCAGTATGGAGATTCCTCAGGAAAATGGGAATCAATCTAACACAAGACCCAGCAATTCCACTCTTAGGCATATATCCAAAAGATGCAAATTCATACAACAAGAACATCTGCTCCATTATGTTCATAGCATCATTATTTGTAATAGCCACAACCTGGAAGCAACCTGGATGCCCCTCAATTGAAGAGTGGATAGAGAAAATGTGGTACATTTACACAATGGAGTATTCTCAGCAGAAAAAAAACCAATGGAATTTTGAAATTCGCAGGTAAATGGATGGCACTAGAAGAAACCATCCTGAGTGAGGTAACCCAGTCACAAAAAGACAAACATGGTATGTACTCACTCATATATGGATTTTAGACATGGATCAGGATAGTGCCAGTCTGCACTTCCATTGACAGAGAGTCTGGGAAACTGGAAAGAACCTAAGAGAGATATGCATGGTACCCCGAGAAGAGGAATGAGGCAAGATCTTCTGAACAGATTCTAACACGGTGAGGGGTGCGGGGAGTGGGAGATGGGAAGAAGAGAGGGGCAGTAGAGGAAGAGAGAGTAGGTCATGGGGGAACAGGAAGGTTGAGTAGGGGGGGTAAAATAGAGGGAACAGGGAATCATAGGTTAGAAGACAGATCAGGCACCATTGTGACCTATAGTGATCTAAAGGGATAACAACAATTGGCAAGCTAAGCAATAGTGGAGAGACCACCTCGAATGCCCATTCCTGATAATGAACTTGATGTCTATAACCATCCGGGACCCTTCATCCAGTGACTGATGGAAGCAGAGGCAAACACCCACAGTTAAACACTGAACTGAACCTATGGAACCCAGTGACAGAGAGAGAGGAGCGATGAGCAAATTGGCAAAGAATGGGCTGGCAAAACCAGCAGAGACAGCTGATCTGAACAAGGGAGAGCTCTTGGACCCCAGACCCACAGCTGGGAGGCCAGCATGGGACTGATCCAGCCTCCCTGATTGTGAGAGTCAGTGAGGAGGCCTGGGCAACCCATGGGGCCCTGGGCAGTAGATCAGTGTTTATCCCTGGCATACAAACAGACTTTATGTGTCCATAACACAAAGATGGATGCTCTGTCAGCCTGGACTCTTAGGGGAGTGCCTGGACCCTGCCCTGAGTGAAATGACAGACTCTAGATATCCCCTATGTGGAAGGAAGTGGAGATAGGGTGGGAGGCTGGGTGGGATGGTGGGGGAGTGCAGGAGGAGGGGAGGAAGAGGGAACTGGGATTGACATGTGAAGCAAGCTATTTGAAATTAAAATATAAAAATAGTCTATGCCAATCTGCACTGTTATATCTCTCAGAATCTCTTCACTGCCCCATTGTCTGTCCCCACTGTGAAAAGTTCTGAGTATATCTTACAGTTGGTCTCTGTTGGCTTAGGAGTTTTATAGGACTGTGCTGATTTGCATCTGTTAACCCTGCTTTTCTCAAGTGTGTGACATTCCAGAGTAGGCTGTGCTTTCACCAAGTATCTTTTGGACTCTGAGATTATATACAATAGCAATTTGTGGCTGCAGGACAAGGCATTGACACATTTATATGCTGATGAAAACATTGTCTGTCTGTGCTAATACATGGTAGTCCATGACACATGGTTATTGTACATTTGAAGTATATATAGTGGCACTAAAACCTGGAGTTTTTACAATTTAATTTTAACTTACTTATATTTACATAGGCACACGCTGTACTAACTATGAAACTTGATCGCATAAGTATGTTTTCTTCAAAACTGTAGCTGTCTTAGTGCTAGCGGTGAGACTTCTATCCCACTACCTTGATGGCTGTATGACTGAAGGCCTCTAATCTCAGGCTTTCACTATCCACCCCCTTATCACATCCTCACCTATCCTATCTGATTATCCTCAATTCCCACACAAATTTCAGGGCAGCTGGAGAGAAGGGGCATTGTCAGCAGCCACAGGCCAAGCCCAGTCAGTTCATCTTGAACTCACTGTCCATCTAACAATGCAGCTGAAGTCTGTGCAATTTCCTGCCTCATGACCACCTGCTTAGCAGAAGGTTTGCACACAGCTAGGGATTTTGCTGGTTTATTTGTTGAATGAATAAGTTGATGAGTGTTATCTTTCAGAGCCCAATTCTTTTTTTTCCCTTTTTAAATATATTTTCTTTAACTTTTTACACATATTACTCTCAGTTCCCTTTCCCTCCCCTCTTCCCCCAGCAGCCTCATTCCTCCCAATCCCCCATTGAACTCCATCTCCTTTCCACTCCTCAGGGAGGGTAAGGCCTTCCATGTGGGATTTTCAGAGTCTGCCATATAATCCCAGGCAGGGCCTAAATCCTCCCCCATGTGCCCAGGATGAAAGAGCACCCCTCCATGTGGAATGGGCTTCCAGAGTCCATTTGTATGCCAGGAATAAATACTGATCTACTCTCCAAAGTCCCATAAATTGCTGAGGCCTCTACTCTGACACTCAGGTTTGGGGTGGGGGGTGGGTGGGGGGCAGTGCTCAGTTCTTGCCATAATCAGTGGTTATGGATCACCATCATCACAGAGTACAGGGAGACCAAGTGATTTTATAAATGGATATTATATGCAAACATTGAAATTTGAGAATGAGCAGGTGAAATGATAATAATGTTGATCAACATGATATTTTTATACAAAAGTAGTAAGAGGAGAACAGGAAGTTGTTATTGCAATATCCTATCCTCAGACAGATATGTGATTACTCAGTAGCTGATCAAACCCAAGTGCCTAGGAACTTTCTCTTCATTTTTTAAAAGTTCTGATATTTGTATCAATCGGAAACTTTAGGCAATAAGCTATATCACCTTTACTTTTCTTTTTGTGCCATCTCCTTGTTGGATGTAAAATAATATTGAAATAACACTAAAATGATTACAAAAGATTTAGAAACTTTCCTTAAGTTATTGTTTATTTGACTAAGTTTCCTACAGGGAGAAGAAATTCCATAGGGAAATGGTCTCTTGATTATATGTGTGGATTCATTTATCATGAATAGTCCAAGTATCTGAGCATTTAATTACAACCCTTGGACATTATGTGGATAGATAGGATCGATACATCACAATAGGATTTTGTATCATAAAAGTTATAAATATGAATATTAGTCCTGATACAGATAGCCTAAAATGATTACTTGTGATTTGTCTTAGCTATAACCTTGCTTTCTAAATATTCCATAGGGCATAAATCCTTGAACCTTCATAATGTTTCTACCTAATATCCCCAACATGTAATGATTTGGAGATAATATTGATTTCTGTGATAGTACTGGATAAATGATAGAGTGTGGCTTTGGGAAATCAATTCACCTCTCTCAGACTCATCCCTCTTCTTATACATTCAGAAGTTAAATTAAGATTATTGTAAGTTATTCTCTAGATTGTTTAGCACAATGCTCTTGGGTGGTATTGCTGAGTGTGACCTGGGTTTGGGTTTTCAAAGGGAAATCTGGCCAGTGGTGATATTTTTAGTCAAGGGACTTCATTTACAGAAGAAAGCAGAATCTGTAAGGAGTAATCTGATACTCCTTCCCTATCTAGTTTTTTTTCTTCCCAGAGCACAACCTTTCCTATAGCTATGGTCTGTTTCATGGGAGCAGAAGATTTTATGGTGAATTAGAGATAATCTATTTGAAATCCCTGTGGTCTAATTCCTTGCTCCAAGGCAGAGCAAGAGCACACCAGCTCCTCTGACTCGAAGTAAGGCACAAAGCCTATTGCTTGCTATAGGTATGAAGTAACTCATGTTTTGCTCTAGCCCTGTCTGTATAGACTTACATGTTCATCTGCTGATTTGTGACTTTATAGACTTGTCCTCCTGGTTTTTATGTTTCTTGGTGAGCTACTAAGAGGAGGAATTTCTCAATTGCAATAAGCAGAGGCAGATGAACAGAGACCGTTTGATTGGAAAATCTTTTCCCAACCCTTTACTCTGAGATAACGTCTGTCTTTGATGTTGAGATGTTTTTTTTATACTTTCTTTTTTTTTTAGTGTGATAAGACATCTTTTATCTTTTTATTTAACTTAAAATTGTTAAGGAATAACTTTGTATATTTGTTAGCAAATATATATGTTTTTTTTCTCTGTGGTATATACATCTTTATTTTTTTTAATTTTATTTTCCAGTTTAAATTTGGATAAGAAACAAGGTTGCTTCACAAGTCAGTTCCAGGTCCCTCTCCCATTCCCTCCCTTCTTCCCGAGCCCTCCCCCCCCCCAGTTATCCCGAGACGGGGGGATGTGTTTCTTGTATGCAGCAGAAGGAAGGGTTCTGTCTTCGTATCCATTCTACTAGTCTGTGTCTTTTTATAGGCAAGTTGAGGCCGTTGACATTGAGGGATATTAATGACCATTGATTGGTGATCCTTGTTTGCGCTTGATTTATTGTTAGTGAAGTTATTTTGTGTAGTTTCTCCTCCATTTTTCTTTTGGTGTTTTGTAAAGTGTGATTATATATTGCCTGTGTCTTTGTGAATGTAGTTATCTTCCTTGGCTCTAGGTTTTCCTTCTAGCATTTTCTGTAGAGCTGGATTCATGGATACGTATTGTTTAAATCTGGCTTTGTCATGGAATATTTTGTTTTCTCCATCTATGGTAATTGAGAGCTTTGCTGGATATAGTAGTCTGGGCTGGCATCCTTGTTCCCTTAGCGTTTGTAGGACATCTGTCCAGGATCTTCTGGCTTTCATCGTTTCCATTGAGAAGTCAGGTGTAATTCGGATAGGTCGGCCTTCGTATGTTACTTGGCCTTTTTCTGTAGCTGCTCTTAATATTTTCTCTTTACTCTGTAGGTTTGATGTTTTGATTATTATATGGCGAGGTGACTTCTTTTTCTGGTCAAGCCTATTTGGTGTTCTGTAAGATTCTTGTACTTTCATAGGCATATCTTTCTTTAGGTTAGGGAAGTTTTCTTCTATGATTTTGTTGAATATGTTTTCTGTACCTTTAAGTTGAATTTCTTCACCTTCTTCTATACCTATTATTCTCAGGTTTGGTTTCTTCACGGTGTCCCATATTTCCTGGATATTTTGTGTTAAGGATTTGTTGGTTTTGAGATTTTCTTTGGTTGACGACTGTATATCCTCTAATGAGTCTTCAACACCTGAGATTCTCTCTTCTATCTCTTGTATTCTATTGGTGATACTTGCATCTGTAGTTCCAGATCGTTTACCGAGCTTTTCTATTTCCAGCATCCCTTCATTCTGTGTTTTCTTTATCGTTTCTATTTCAGCTTTCAAACCTTCAACTGTTTGAGTTGTTTCCTTAATTTTTTTGGTTGTTCTTTCTTGGTGCTCTTTAGATTCTTTGAGAGATTTGTTTATTTCTTGAATTTTTTCCCCCATTTATGGATTTTTTTGTTTGTTTTTTCTTCTATTTCTTTAAGGGATTTCCTGGTTTCTTCTTTGAGGGTCTCCATCATCTTCATGAAATAATTTTTAAGGTCTGTCTCCTCTTCTTCGTCTATGTAGTGCTTTTCGGGTCTTGCTGGTGTTGGATCCCTGGATTCTGGTGGGGTCATGTTGGTGTTTCTATTGCTGAGTGATCTCTTATTCTGTCTTCTTCCCATATCTTCTTCCAGTGGGTGCTGGTGGGGTCTTTCTGTCTCCACTGGTCTCCTTCCTTCCTGCAGCTGAAGCTGGGGATGCTGACGCTGGACTCGCTGGGGTTGGGGTCTTGGAGGGGTTGATGTCTTTCCTGAAGCTGGACTCGCTGGGGTTGGGGTCTTGGAGGGGCTATGTCTTTCCTGAAGCTGGACTCACTGGGGTTGGGGTCTTGGAGGGGCTGATGTCTTTGCTGAAGCTGGACTCGCTGGGGTTGGGGTCTTGGAGGGGTTGATGTCTTTCCTGAAGCTGGACTCGCTGGGGTTGGGGTCTTGGAGGGGCTATGTCTTTCCTGAAGCTGGACTCACTGGGGTTGGGGTCTTGGAGGGGCTGATGTCTTTCCTGAAACTGGACTCGCTGGGGTTGGGGTCTTGGAGGGGCTGATGCCTTTCCTGAAGCTGCACTCGCTGGAGTTGGGGTCTTGGAGGGGCTGATGTCTTTCCTGTGTGGGCAGGTCTTCTGGATGCTGGGAGCGGCCCCGACGATCGAGGGTGATGGGTGATGGGCGGGCAGTTCCCACCGGAGACCCAATCTCACCTGAAGCTGGACTCACTGGGGTTGGGGTCTTGGAGGGGCTGATCTCTTTCCTGTGTGGGTGGGTCTTCTGGATGCTGGGAGCAGCCCCAAAGATCGAGGGGGATGGGTGATGGGCGGGCAGTCCCAGCCGGAGACCCAATCTCACCTGAAGCTGGACTCGCTGGGGTTGGGGTCTTGGAGGGGCTGATGTCTTTCCTGTGTGGGCGGGTCTTCTGGATGCCGGGAGCGGCCCCGAAGATCGAGGGGGATGGGTGATGGGCGGGCGGTCCCCGCTGGAGACCCAATCTCACCTGAAGCTCTCACCTGAAGCTGGACTCGCTGGGGTTGGGGTCTTGCAGGGGCTCAAGAGCTGGTTCTTCAAGAAAATCAACAAGATAAACAAATCTTTATCCAAACTAACCAAAAAGCAGAGAGAGAATATGCAAATTTACAAAATCAAAAATGAAAAGGGAAGACATAAGAACAGACACTCAGGAAATCCAGAGAATCATCAGGTCATACTTCAAAAAACTGTACCCCACAAAACTGGAAAATTTAAAGAAATGAACAATTTTCTGGATCGGTATCACATGTCAAAATTAAATCAAGAACACGTAAACAATTTAAATAGACCTATAATGCCTAAGGAAATAGAAGCAGCCAACAAAAGTTTCCCAACCAAAAAAGCTTAGGGCCAGATGGTTTCGGTGAAAAATTCTACCAGAAAATCAAAGAAGGGTTAATGCCAATACTCCGCAAATTGTTCCACACAATAGAAGCAGAAGGGTCATTGCCAAACTCTATATACAAGGCTACAATTTCCCTGGTACCCGAATCATATAAAGACACTTCTAAGAAAAAGAATTACAGACCAATCTCCCTCATGAACATTGATGCAAAAATACTCAATAAAATACTGGCAAACTGAATCCAAGAACTCATCAAAGAAATCAAAATCACCCAAGTAGTCTTCATCCCACAGATACAGGGTTGGTTCAATGTATGGAAATATGTAATCCACAGTATAAACAAACTGAAAGAAAAAAGCCACATGGTCATTTCATTAGATGCTAAAAAAGCCTTTGGCAAAATCCAACACCCCTTCATGATAAAGGTACTGGAGAGACCAGTGATACAAGGAACATACCTAAACATAATAAAGACAATATACAGCAAGCCAACAGCCAACATCAAACTGAATAGAGAGAAACTCAAAGCAATTCCACTAAAATCAAGAACAAGACAAGTCTGTCCACTCTTTCCTTATCTATTCAATATAGTACTAGACATTCTAGAAAGAGCAATAAGACAACAAAAGGAGATCAAAGGGATGCAAATTGGAAAGAAAGAAGTCAAATTATCACTATTCACAAATGATATGATAGTATACATAAGTAACCCCAAAAACTCTACCCGGGACCTCCTACAGCTGATAAGTACCTTCAGCAAAGTGGCAAGATACAAGATAAACTAAAAAAAAAATCAGTAGCCCTCCTATACACAAGCAATAAAGGGGCTGAGAAAGAAATCAGGGAAACATCACCCTTTACAATAGCCACAAATATAAATATCTTGAGGTAACACTAACCAAACAAGTGGAAGACCTGTATGACAAGAGCTCTAAGTCCCTAAAGAAAGAATTGAAGAGGATATCAGAAAATGGAAAGATCTCCTATGCTCTTTGATAGGTAGGATCAACATAATAAAAATGACAATCCTACCAAAAGAAATCTACAGATTCAGTGCAATCCCAATCAAAATTCCAATACACAGACCTTAAAGACCAATACTCAAGTTCATATGAAAAAACAAAAAACAAAACAAACAAAGAAAAAAACCAGGATAATCAAAGCAGTCCTGTGCAATAAAGGAACTTCTAGGGGCATCACCATCCCTGACTTCAAACTCTGCCATAGAGCTACAGTATTCAAAACAGCTTGGTGTTGGCATAAACACAGACAGATGATCAAACTGAAGATTAAGAAGAGCATTCAGGTTCCAGCTTAGATGCTCTCTGAGGGCCCAGGCTATGTGCTTAGACAGCAGGTGGGTAGGGTTTTGCTATAAGAAGGCTGTCTCTGAGGGAAAAAGGAAATAAACTGGCTCACACAGGCATTCCTCTTTATTCTTCAAAATGGAGGCTTTTTTTTTTTTAATCCCACAGCTTTCAGTTTTTAAATCCAATAGGGATATAATTAACAATTCTGACAACAGCAAGGATACAGGCATGCATATCCCCCAGAACCAGGAAGGCAGATAAAATCTTGAGATAAGCCAGGCAGGGACTCCTCTCAGGGGTTATGCGACTCTTGAGGCATCCCTGAAAAACTACAGAAGTGGGGGAAGGGTTAAATGGAGTAAGGGGCTTATTTTGATAAGAAGGGAGAAAAGTGTTAGTGCATAAAGTTACATTGATGTGGCTAGTAAACCTAGAAGTCTATAATTGATAAATGTAAAACAAGAACTACTAGAAATTTAGGAGTAATAAACATAAAGAAAGGGAGAAAAGCTGTATTCATTAGGTTTTTTTTTTTTTTTTTTTTTTTTTTTGCTTTCAAGGTAGCTGAAAAGTGTTGCAGTGGCTATGGAAACCAGCACAAGCTGTGGAATGAAAATGGGCCCCTAATCCATATTAACATTTTCGCCAATTGCTTGTGAATTCTCCCAACACTAGATCAAAGGGAGAAGCTACATGACATCCTAAAATCAGGAGGCTTCAGCTTCCAGGCAAGCTGCAGGCTAGTAGGCAGCACTCTTCTGAATCAGCTACTACCTCCCAGTCCTCCTTGTCAGTGAGGATAGGCATTTGTTTCTCCTGCCTTTCGAAGCTCTGAATGTGGTCTATTTGCAAGGCTCCTCTCCCTGCAGGGTGTCCTGCCATAAGAGACAATTGTAGGGAGCTAGCTTCTAAGTTATATAGATTTGACTATCAAGACAATTTCCTTGACTTTGTGAATACTTCCATACCAGGACCCCATGGTTATCCAGTTTACCAGTACAACAGGGAATTGTGTTCAGTAATTGATTAGTACACTGCTGGAACTTGGGGGGATGAATCCCACTATGGAAAGGGGGAGCACTATGGTTTCACAAGGGTTTTACAGGGAATGAAGTGACTATTCAAAAGGGTATATGCCCAAGAATGGTACAGCTTGATCTTGTGGTAATTCGATTCCCATCCTTCTGAGGAACTGCCATACTGATTTCAATTTCCATGGAGGCTGTGCAAGTTTGTACTCCTCTCAGCAGTAGATGAGTGTTCCCCTTATTCCACATCCTTGATAGCATGAGCTGTCACTTGTGTTACTGATTTTAGCCATTCTGACAGTTATAAGATGAAATTTCAAAGTAGTTTTGATTTGCATTTCCCTGATGGAAAAGGATTTTGGACATTTCTTAAGTGTCTATCAGCCATTTGAGATTCTTCTATTGAGAATTCTCTATTTAGGTCTGTACCCCATTTTTAATTGAATTATTAGGGGTTTCCAATCTTAGCTTTAAGTTCTTTATATAATTTGTATATCAGCCCTTTATCAAATGTGGAGTGTGTAAAGCTCGTTTCCCGCTTTGCAGGCTACTCTGTCCTCATGATATATCCTTTGTCTTACAAAAGTTTTTCAGTACCATGAGGGCTCATTCATCTTAGTGCCTGTGCTAATAGATTTCTGTTTAGAAAATAATCTCCTATGCCAATGTGTTCAAGGCCATTTCCCATTTTCTCTTCTTTCAGGTTCAGTTTATCTGGTTCTATATTGAGGTCATTGATCCGCTTGGACTTGAGTTTTGTACAGAGTGCTAAGTGTGGACTGATTTGAAATCTTTTACATGCAGATATAAATCCACACACCTATAAATACCTGATGTTTTTTACAAAAAGGCCAGAAATGCACACTGGAAAAAAGACATCTTCTTCAACAAATGGTGCTGGTCAAATTGCAATGTCTATGTTATTTTTTTATCATCTTCAATTATAAATTTTGAACATTGTAAAGGAGCCTAAAGTAATTACTTAAATGCCAAAATGGCATAAGAAATGAAATTATTCACTGTAATTTTCTAGTGATCACAATTAATATATGATACAAGATTCTAAGAAACAATCAGAATAATAGAAAAATTCTTATATGTAATTTTAGTGTTTTTTGATTACATTTATTTATTATATATACAGTGCTCTTCCTGCATGTGTGCATGCAGGACAGAAGAGGACACCAGACCTCATTATACATGGTTGTGAGCCACCACATGATTGTTAGGAATTGAACTCAGGACCTATGGAAGAGCAACCACTACTCTTAACCTTTGAGCCATCTCTCCAGCAGATGTAATTTTAAATGACACATTTATCCATATAATAAGGAATAACCAGAGTGATAAGCTTACCCCCTAATATCCCCTGATAAATTCCTCTGGCTGGTTTCCTTTCCAGGTTAAATGTAATGAACTTCCATTTTAAGTTAAGATCCTGAATTATTTTAAATATATATACCAAAAAACAGGATAATAAAATTTACCCAAAAGTTTTTTGTGAAAATATTCCCCTTGCACTGGGAGCAGCTGAGTTAACAAATATTTCCTAATACTTTATATTATTTCATGATACATCTTACAGAAAACAGATACACTTAATGATGTTACATTACCATCTCTTAACTCTCCTTCACACATTGTGTAGGTTCTTATTGACCCACAACTTTCTCATGGCATTTTTCACTTCTGAATTTTTGAGGGTGTAGATGATAGGATTCAACATGGGTGATGACCGTGTAGAAAACAGCTACAAGTTTGTCTTCAGTGAAAGTGGAGGAAGGTCGCATGTAAAGGAAGATGGCGGGACCAAAGAACAAGATGACCACAGTGATGTGAGAGGCACAGGTAGAGAGGGCCTTGCACCTCCCCTCTGCAGAAAGGTTCCTCAAGGTGACCAGGATGATGACATAGGAAGACACCAACACAAGGAAGGAACAAAGAGCAATTAGGCCACTATTAGCCATTACAGTGACACTCTCCACAAAGGTGTCAGTACAAGCCAGCTTGAATAATGGCTGGAGGTCACAGAAGTAGTGGTCAATCACATTGGGACCACAGAAGGGCAACTGAGTAGTGATAAGAACCTGAATTAGAGAATGTGAAAAGCCACCCAGCCAAGAAACACCCACAAGCATATGACAGGTTTTTTAAAAAGCCAGTTTAACCACAGCTCCTGTGCATTTTACCCAAAATCATACAACACTGGTAGCTACAGAGTATAAACATAATACAAAGAAAGAGTTCAAATTCAGTGAGATGCTTGTAAGAAGTCAAAAGTGTCACAAGTATATTTATTTCGCTACAAAAGCAATGCCTCTTCTCTAAGGTTTGAACATTATTTCTGGTCCATTAAAGAAATACAAAATCTATGCATACAACTTTAATTTGATATACCAAATTGAGAATTACTCAGAGGCAGGCAGGAATTTGTTGTACAGGGTCCTTTGTTTCTTCTCTCTCTCTCTCTCTCTCTCTCTCTCTCTCTCTCTCTCTTTCTCTCTCTCTGTCTCTTTCTCTGCCTCTCTCTCTTTCTCTCTCTCTCTCTCTGTTCATCTGTCTCTGCTTATTGCAATTGAGAAATTCCTCCTCAACAAAATAGACAAACCTCTGTCCAAACTAACCAAAAGACAGAGAGAGAGAGCATGCTAATTAACAAAATCAGGGATGAAAAAGGGGACATAACAACGGACTCTGAGGAAATCAAGAATCATCAGGGAATACTTTGAAAATCTGTACTCCACAAAATTTGAAAATTTAAAGGAAATGGACAATTTCCTGGATAGATATCACTTGCCAAAACTAAATCAAGAACAGATAAACAATCTAAACAGACCTATAACCCCTAATGAAATAGAAGCAGTCATCAAAAGTCTCCCAAACAAAAAAAGCCCAGGCCCAGATGGCTTCAGTGCAGAATTCTACCAGAAATTCAAAGAAGAGCTAATTCCAATACTCCTCAAAGTATTCCACACAATAGAAGCAGGAGGCTTGCTGCCAAACTCTTTCTACGAGGCTACAATTACCTTGATACCCAAGCCACACAAAGACACAACTAAGAAAGAGAACTATAGACCAATTTCCATCATGAACATCGATGCAAAAATACTCAATAAAATACTCGCAAACCGGATTCAAGAACACATCAGAAAAATCATCCACCATGATCAAGTAGGCTTCATTCCAGGAATGCAGGGATGGTTCAACATTAGAAAATCTATCAATGTAATCCACCATATTAACAATCTGAGAAAGAAAAACCACATGATCATCTCACTAGATGCTGAAAAAACCTTTGACAAAATTCAGCACCCCTTCATGATAAAGGTCCTAGAGAGATCAGGGATAACAGGAACGTACCTGAATATAATAAAAGCAATATACAGTAAATCAATAGCTAACATCAAACTAAATGGAGAGAACCTCAAAACAATTCCTCTAAAATCAGGAACAAGACAAGGCTGTCCACTCTCTCCATATCTCTTCAATATTGTACTTGAAGTTCTAGCTACAGCAATAAGACAACAAAAGGACATAAAGGGGATACAAATAGGAAAAGAAGAAGTCAAACTTTCACTATTTGCAAATGATATGATAGTTTACATAAGTGACCCAAAAAACTCCGCAAGGTTACTCCTAGAGCTGATAAACACCTTAAGCAATGTGGCAGGATACAAGATAAACTCAAAAAAATCAGTGGCCCTATTATATACAGATGATGAAGTGACTGAGAAAGAAATCAGAGAAACATCACCTTTTACAATAGCCAAAAACAGCATCAAATATCTGGGGATAATGTTAACCAAGGAAGTGAAGGACCTGTATATCAAGAACTTTGTGTCTTTAAAGAAAGAAATCAAAGAAGATACCAGAAAATGGAAAGATCTCCCATGCTCTTGGATTGGTAGGATCAACATAATAAAAATGGAAAGAACATTAATCAACTTTATATGGAAAAACAAAAGGCCCAGGATAGCCAAAACATCCCTATACAATAAAGGAACTTCAGGAGGCATCACCATACCTGACTTCAAGCTCTATTATAGAGCTATAGTCCTGAAAACAGCTTGGTATTGGCACAAAAATAGGCAGGTAGACCAATGGAACCGAATCGAAAGCCCTAATTTTAACCCACACACCTATGAACACTTGATTTTTGACAAAGAAGCTAAAACTGTACAATGGAAAAAAAAAGCATCTTCAACAAATGGTGCTGGCATAACTGGGTACTGGTATGCAGAAGACTGCAGATAGATCCATGTTTATTGCGTTGTACAAAACTTAAGTCCAAATGGATCAAAGATCTCAACATAAATCCAGCCACACTGAAACTTTTAGAAGAGAAAGTGGGAGATTCTCTTCAACGAGTTGGTACAGGAGACCACTTCCTAAACATAACATCAGTGGCACAGGCACTGAGATCAACAATTAACAAATGGGACCTTCTCAAACTAAAAAGCTTCTGTAAGGCAAAGGACACAGTCAAAAAGACAAAAAGGCAGGCCACAGAATGGGAAAAGATATTCACTAACCCTACATCTGACAGAGGGCTAATCTCCAAAATTTACAAAGAACTCAAGAAACAAGTCTCCAAAACACCAAAGGATCCAATTAAAAGGTGGGGTACAGAGCTAAATAGAGAATTCTCAATAGAGGAGGATAAAATGGCCAAGAGACACTTAAGAAAGTGCTCAACATCCTTAGCCATCAGGGAAATGCAAATCAAAACAACTCTGAGATACCATCTTACTCTTGTCAGAATGGCTAGAATCAAAAACACCGAAGACAATTTATGCTGGAAAGGATGTGGAGAGAGAGGAACACTCCTCCACTGCTGGTGGGAATGCCGACTCATACAAGCCTCTTTGGAAATCAGTATGGAGATTCCTCAGGAAAATGGGAATTAATCTACCACTAGACCCAGCAATTCCACTCTTAGGCATTTATCCAAATGAGGCAGGTTCATACAACAAGGGCATCTGCTCCACTCTGTTCATAGCAGCATTGTTTGTAATAGCCAGAACCTGGAAGCAACCTAGATGCCCCTCATCTGAAGAGTGGATAGAGAAAATGTGGTACATTTACACAATGGAGTATTACTCAGCAGAAAAAAACAATGGAATCTTGAAATTCGCAGGGAAATGGATAGCACTGGAAGAAACCATCCTGAGTGAGGTAACCCAGTCACAAAAAGACAAACATGGTATGTACTCACTCATATATGGATTTTAGACATGGATCAGGATAGTGCCAGTCTGCACTTCCACAGATAGAGAGTCTGGGAAACAGGAAAGAACCTAAAAGATATGCATATATGCATAGTACCCAAGAGAAGAGGATGGAGACAAGATCCTCTGAATGGATGGGGAACATGGTGAGAGGTGGGGGCGAGTGGGACCTGGGAAGAAGAGAGGGGGTGAAGAGGAAGAGAGTTGGTCATGGGGGAACAGGAAGTTGAGGGTGTGGGGGTAGAATAGGGGGAAGAGGGAATCATAGGATCGAAGACAGATCAGGCACCATTGTGACCTATAGTGATCTAAAGGGATAACAACAATTGGCAAGCTAAGCAATAGTGGAGGGACCACTTCGAATGCCCATTCCTGATAATGAACTTGATGTCTATAACCATCCGGGAGCCTTCATCCTGTGACTGATGGAAGCAGAGGCAAACACACAATTAATCACTGAACTGAACCCAAGGAACCCAGTGACAGAGAGAGAGGAGTGATGAGCAAATTGGCAAAGAATGGGCTGGCAAAACCAGCAGAGACAGCTGATCTGAACAGGGGAGAGCTCTTGGACCCCAGACTGACAGTGGGGAGGCCAGCATGGGACTGATTTGGACCCCCCAAATGTGAGTGTCAGCGAGAAGGCCTGGGCAACCTATGGGGCCCTGAGCTGTGGATCAGTGTCTATCCCTGGTATACAAACAGTCATCGTGTGCCTATAGCACAAAGAGGGATGCTCTCTCAGCCTGGACTCTTAGGGGAGTGCCTGGACGCTACCAAGAGTAAAATGACAGACTCTAGATATTCCCTATGTGGAAGGATTTGGCAATAGGGTGGGAGGGAGGGTGGGAAGAGGAGTGTGGGAGGAGGGGAACTGGGATTGACATGTAAAACAAGCTATTTAAAATTAAAATAAAAAATGATAAAAAAAGAACCAGCTCTTTGTTTCATTGATTTTTTGTATTGTTTTCTTTGTTTCTACTTTATTGATTTCAGCCCTCAAGTTGATTTTTTCCTGGCATCCAATTCTCCTGGGTGAGTTTGTGTCTTTTTGTTCTAGAGCTTACAGGTGTGCTGTTAAGTCACTAATGTGGGTATTCTCCACTTCATGTAGGCATTTAGTGCTATGAACTTTCCTCTTAGCATTGCTTTCAAAGTACCCCATAAGTTTGGTATGTTGTAAATTTATTTTGAATTCTAGGAAGTCTTTAATGTTTTCTTTGACTTTATCATAGCTTCAACACCTGAGATTCTCTTCCATCTCTTGCATTCTGTTGGTTATGTTTGCATCTGTAGTTTCTGTTCTTTTACCTAGATTTTCCATTTCCAGAATTCCCTCCATTTGTATTTTCTTTATTGCCTATATTTCAATTTTCAAATTTTGAACTTGTTTGACTGTTTTTTCTTGGCTTTCTCACCTTTCTTTAAGGGATATATTGATCTTCCAATTTTCTGTTTGTCCTTTCCTCCATTTCTTTTAGGGAATTCTTCAATTCTTTTTCAAGGGCCTCCATTATCTTTTTTTATATTTTATTTTTTATTTTTAAATTTAAATTTAAATTAGAAACAAGGTTGCTGGCTAGTGGATCCAGGGAGACCAGGGGACCAGCTGTTCCGGCATGACCAGGAAACCAGAGGATCCAGGGAGACAAGGGAACCAGCTGTTCTGGTGGGACCAGGTACAACAGGCCTTGCATAGGGGCCTGTGTTCCAGTGCCTGGGGATTGCCTGGGAACTGCACAGTGCTTCCAATCCCAGCAGGAGCCAAACACCCCAGACTCCAGGTCTTCTCTCCCACCAACAAGACCAGGAAACCAGCAATTCCAGCAAAAGGTCCAGGGGACCAGGTGGGAGGCTAAGCACCCCAGATTCCTGGTCTTCTTCACCCACGGGACCAGAACTAGGACAAAGAATAGAAGAACTACCAGATTATTGGACTTGCTAGCACCCACAAAAAGGGAACTCTGGTCCCCTAACCAGTAAGGGGCTCTTTCTGCACCCACTAGATGAAGAGATGGAAAAGAAACAATACAAAAACACACTCAGCAACAGAAAAACAAACATGACACCACCAGATTCTGGAGACTCCACACCAGCAAGACTCCAACATTCCAATGCAAATGAAGCAGAAGAGAATGACCTTAAAACCACTTTCATGAAAATGATAAAGGCCCTAAAAGAGGATATAGGAAAATCCCTCAAACAAATGGAAGAAAAAACAAACCAAAAAAATGCAAGAAATGGAAGAAAAAACAAACCAAAAATGCAAGAAATGGAAGAAGAAACAAAGCAAAAAAGGGAGGAACTGGAAGAAGAAACAAAGCAAAAATGCAATAAATTGAAGAAAAAAACAAAGCAAAAAAAATGAAAGAAATGGAAGAAGAAACAAAGCAAAAAGGGCAGGAAATGGAAGAAAAAACAAACCAAAAAATGTAAGAACTGGAAGAAAAAGCAAACATAAAAAATGCAGGTAATGGAAGAAAAAGCAAGCCAAAAAATGCAAGAAATGGAAGAAAGAACAAACCAAAAAATTCATAAAAGGCAACAAATGGAAGAAAAGAGAAACCGAAAACTGCTAGAAACAATGTAAGGCTTGAAAACTGAAATAGAGTCAGAAAAAAAAACACAATATGAAAAAAGGCAGGAAATAGAAAAGCTGGGCAAATGGTCAGGTACTACCGATACAAGCATTACCAATGGAATACAAGAGATGGAAGATAGAATCTCAGGTGTTGAAGACACACTAGAAGAAATGGATACATCAACCAAAGAAAATCTTAAGTCCAACAAATCCTTAACACAAAACATCCAGGAAATATGGGACACCATGAAAAGACGAAACCTAAGAATAATAGGTATGGAAGAAGGAGAAGAAAACCGCCTCAAAGGGGCAGAAAACATATTCAACAAAATCATAGAAGAAAATTTTCCCAACCTTAAGAAAGACATGCCAATGAAGGTATATGAAGCTTACAGAACACCAAATAGAGTGGACCACACAAAAAGTCCCCTCGCCACATAATAATCAAGACCCCAAATATACAGAATAAAGAAAGAATATTAAGAGCAGCTAAGGAAAAGGGCCAAGTAACATATAAAGGCAGACCTGTCAGAATTCATCTGACGTCTCCATGGAAACTCTTAAAGCCAGAAGGTGCTAGATAGTTATTCTACCAACACTAAGAGACCATGGATGCCAGGCCAGACTACTATACCCAGCAAAGCTCTCAATCACTATAGATGGAGAAAACAAGATTTTCCATGACAAAACTAGATTCAAGCAATATGTATCCACTAACCCAATCCTACAGTAAGATCTGGAAGGAAAAATCCAACCCAAGAAAGTTAACTACAACCAGAAAAACATAGGCATTAGAGAATCCCTCTCTACCAACAGCCAAAAGAACAAAGGGGTGAAATTTTACACATAATTCCACCAACAAACAACCATTCCAAATCGAAGAAGAATGAGCAATCAATGGTCATTAGTATCGCTCAACATTAATGGCCTTAACTCACCCATAAAAAGACACAGGCTAGCAAAATGTATTCAAAGACAGAACCCATCCTTCTGCTGCATGCAAGAAACACACCTCACCCTCAAAGACAGACATTACCTGAGAGTTAAAGGTTGGGAAAATTTTTCCAATCAAATGGGCCCAAGAAACAAGCAGGGGTAGCAATTCTAATATCTAACAAATTAGACTTTAAAATAAAATCAATCAAAAGAGATGAAGGAGGTCATTACATACTCATCACAGGCGAAATCCACCAAGATGAAGTGTCTATCCTGAACATCTATGCCCCAAATACAAAGGCATCCACATTCGTAAAAGAAACATTACTAAAATTTAAATTACATATAAAGCCCCACACACTTATAGTGGGAGATTTCAACACACCACTCTCACTACTAGACGGGAATACTAGACAGAAACTCAGCAAAGAAGCAAAGGGTCTAATAAAAGTAATGGCCCACCTGGGATTAACAGACATCTATAGAACATTTCATCCACATAAAAAAGAATATACCTTCTTCTCACCACCACATGGAACCTTCTCAAAAATCGACCACATACTTGGCAACATATCAAACCTCAGCAGCTACAAGAAAATTGGAATAACTCCATGAATCTTATCAGACCACCATGCTTTAAAATTAGAATTCAACAACAACACAAATTGCAGAAAACCTACGAATTCAAGGAAATTGAATAATGCACAACTGCACCATTCCTTGGTCAAAGAAGAAATAAAAAAAGAAATTAAAGACTTCCTAGAATTCAATGAGAATGAAGACACAACATACCCAAACCTATGGGACACTTTGAAAGCATTACTACAGGGGAATTTCATAGCACTAAGTGCCCACATGAAGAAACTGGAGAATAGTTATACCAGAGAATTAACAGCACAGCTGAAAGCTCTAGAACACAAAGAAGCAAACTCCCCCAGGAGGAGTAGACTCCAGGAAATAATCAAATTGGGGGCTGAAATCAATAAAGTAGAAACTAGGAAAACTATACAAAGAATCAATGACACGAAGAGTTGGTTCTTTGAGAAAATCAGCAAGATAGACAAACCTTTGTCCAAATTTACAAAACAGCAGGGCGTGAACATGGAAATTAACAAAATCAGAAACAAAAAGGGGGACATAACAATGGACTCTGAGGAAATTCAGAGAATCATCAGGTCATACTTTGAAAACCTCTCCTCCACAAATTTTGAAAATTTAAAGGAAATGGACGACTTCCTGGATAGCTATTACTTGGCAAAATTAAATCAAGAACAGATAAGCAATTTAAATAAACCTATAACCCCTATGGAAATAGAAGGGGAACACTCCTCCATTGCTGGTGGGAGTGCCAACTTGTTCAGCCACTTTGGAAATCAATATTGAGATTCCTCAGAAAAATGGGAATAAACCTACCACAATACCCAGCAGCCCCACTCTTAGGCATATATCCAAAAGATGCCCATTCATACAACAAGGATGTCTGTTCCACTATGTTCATAGCAGCATTATTTGTAATAGCCATGACTTGGAAGTACCTAGATGCCCCTCAACCGAAGAGTGGATAGAGAAAATGTGGTACATTTACACAATGGAGTACTATTCAGCAGAAAAAAACAATGGAATCATGAGATTTGCAGGCAAATGGATGACACTAGAAGAAACCATCTTGAGTGTGGTATCCCAGTCACAAAATAGAAACATGGTATGTACTCTCTCATATATGGATTTTAGACATAGTTCTAGGGAGTGCCAACCTACAATCCCATGGCCGGAAAGTCTGGGAAACAGAACCTTCATCCAGTGGCTGATGGAAGAAGAGGCAGACTCCCATGGCTAAGCACTGAGCTGAACTCAAGAAAGCCAGTGACAGAGAGGGAGGACTGGTGACCAAAGTGATTAAGACTGGGCTGGTTTAACCCCCAGAAACAGCTGACCTGACAAGGGTTAACTCTTGAATCCCAGGCATCAGCCTGGGAATCCAGCGTGGGGCTGATCAAGACTCCCTGAATGTGGGTGTCAGTGAGGAGGCCTAGGTAATCTATTGAGCCTTGGGCAGTAGATGATGATCATCCCAAGTATACACATGGACTTTGGACTCCCATCCAACAATGTGAGATGCACTCTCACCCTAAACTCTTGGGGGAGGGTCTGGGCCCTGCTCTGGATGAAATGACAGACTGTGGACACCCCAATGGAAGACCTCACCCTCCCTGGGGAAATGAGGGGATACTGGAAGGGTTGGGGGGAGGTCACGGGAGGAGGGGTGGGAAACAGAGAGGGACCTGGAACTGACTTGTGAAGCAACCTTGTTTCTAATCTAAATTTAAACTTAAAAATAAATAATAATAATAATAAAAAAGTCAATGTCAATAAAAAAAAGAAACAAGGTTGTTTCACATAAGAGTGGATTTGCTGGGTCTTGTGGTAGGTTTATTCCCGTTTTTCTGAGGAATCTCCATACTGATTTCCAAAGTGGCTGAACAAGTTGGCACTCCCACCAGCAGATGAACAGTGTTACCCTTTCACCACAACCTCTCCAGCATAAATTGTCTTTGGTGTTTTTGATTTTAGCCATTCTGACAGGAGTAAGTTGGTATCTCAGAGTCATTTTGGTTTGCATTTGCTGGATGGCTAAGTTTGTTGAGCAGTTTCTCAAGTGCCTCTCAGCCATTTTAGACTCCTCTATTGATAATTCTCTATTTAGTTCTGTACCCCACCTTTTAATTGGATCCCTTGGTGTTTTGGAGACTTGCTTCTTGAGTTTTTGTAAATTTTGGAGATCAGCCCTCTGTTGATGTGGGGTTAGTGAATATCATTTCCCATTCTGTGGGCTGTCTTTTTGTCTTGCTGACTCTGTCCTCTGCCCTGCAGAAGCTCCTCATTTTCAGGAGGTCCCATGTATTAACTTTTGACCTCACTGTCTATGCTACTGGTGTTATATTCAAGAAGCTGTCTCCTGTAACAATTCATTCAAGGGTACCACCCACTTTCTCTTCTAAGTGTTTCAGTGTGGCGGGATTTATGTTGAGGTCTTTGATCCATTAGGACTTAGGTTTTGTGTATGGCGATAGACATGGATCGATCCACATTCTTCTACATGCCAGCATCCAGTTATGCCAGCACCATTTGTTGAAGATGCTTTCTTTTTTTCCATTGTATATTTTTAGCTTCTTTTTGCAAAAACCAAGTGTTCATTGGTGTGTGGGTTAATATCAGGGTTTTCAATTTGATGCCATTGGTCTACCTGTCTAATTTTGTGCCAATAGCAAGCTTTTTTCAGGACCATAGCTTTATAATGGAGCTTGAGGTTGCATATGGTGATGCCTCTGGATGTTGCCGTGTTGAACAGGATTGTTTTGGCTATCCTTGGTCTTTTGTTTTTCCATACACAATTGATTATTGTTCTTTCAAGTTCTGTGAAGAATTGTGCTGGGATTTTAATGGGGATTACATTGAATCTGTAGATTGCTTTTGGCAGGATTGCCATTTTTACTACATTGATCCTACCTAGCCAAGAGCATGGGAGATATTTCCATTTTCTGAGGGCTTCTTTAATTTCTTTCTTTAAAGACTCAAAGTTCTTGCGATACAGGTCTTTCACTTGTTTGGTTGGTGTTACCCCAAGGTATTTTATGTTGTTTGTGGCAATTGTAAAGGGTGATGTATCTCTGATTTCTTTCTCAGCCCTTTTATTATCTGTATATATTAGGGCTACTGATTTTCTTGAGTTGATATTGTAGCCTACCACTTTGCTGAAAGTGGTAATCACCTGTAACAGTTCTTTGGGTCATTTATGTAAACTCTCATATCATCTGCAAATAGTGAAAGTTAGACCTCTTTCTTTCTAATTTGTATCCCCTTGATCTCCTTTTGTTGTCATATAGCTCTGGCTAGAACTTCAAGTACAATATTGAAAAGGTATGGAGAGAGTGGACAGCCTTGTCTTCTTCCTGATTTTAGTGGAATTGAGTTGAGTTTCTGTCCATTTAGTTTGATGGTGGCTGTTGGTTTTCTCTATATAGCTTTTATTATGTCTAGGTATATTCCTGTTATCCCAGATCTCTCCAAGACCTTTATCATGAAGTGGTGTTGGATTTTTTTCAAAGGTGTTTTCTGCATCTAGTGAGATTGCTTATAGGGTGGATTACGTTGATGGATTTTTGTATGTTGAACCATCCCTGCATCCCTTGGATGAAACCTATTTGATCGTGGTGCTGATTGTTTTGATGTGTTCTTGGGTCTGATTTGCCAGTATTTTATTGAGTATTTTTGCATCCATGTTCATGAGGGATATAGGTCTGGAGTTCTCTTTCTTAGTTGTGTCTTTTTGTGGCTTGGGGATCAAGGTTATTGAAGCCTCGTAGAGATTGGCAAAGACCCTTCTGCTTCTATTGGGTGGAATACTTTGAGAAGAATTGGTATAAGCTACTCTTTGAATTTCTGGTAGAATTCTGCACTGAGGCCATCTGGACCTGGGCTTTTTTGATTGGGAGATTTTTTATTTTGATGACTGCTTCTTCTTCTTCTTCTTTTTTTTTTTGAGACAGGGTTTTTCTGCATTGTTTTGGAGCCTACCCTGGAACTCACTCTGTAGACCATGCTTGCCTCGAACCCACAGAGATCCGCCTGCCTCTGCCTCCTAAGTGCTGGGCCACCAACGCCCGGCCTTTGATGACTGCTTCTATTTCCATAGGGTTTATAGGTCTATTGAAATTGCTTATCTGTTCTTGATTTAATTTTGGCAAGTGATAGCTATTTAGGAAGTCATCCATTTCCTTTAAAATTTTGAATTTTGTGGAAAAGAGGTTTTCAATTTATGACATGATGATTCTCTGAATTTCCTCAGAGTCCATTGTTGTGTCCCCCGTTTTGTTTCTGATTTTGTTAATTTCCATGTTCACACTCTGCTGTTTGGTAAGTTTGGACAAAGGTTTGTCTATCTTGTTGATTTTCTCAAAGAACCCACTCTTCGTTGCATTGATTCTTTGTATAGTTTTCCTAGTTTCTACTTTATTGATTTTAGCCCTCAATTTGATTATTTTCTGGCATCTACTCCTCCTGGTGGAGTTTCTTCTTTGTGTTCTAGAGCTTTCAGCTGTGCTGTTAATTCTCTGGTATAACTATTCTCCAGTTTCTTCATGTTGGCACTTAGTGCTATGGACGTTCCTCTTAGCACTGCTTTCAAAGTGTCCCACAGGTTTGGGTATGCTGTGTCTTCATTCTCATTGAATTCTAGGAAGTCTTTAATTTCTTTTTTTTATTTCTTCTTTGACCCAGGAATGGTGCAGTTGTGCATTATTCAATTTCCTTGAATTCGTAGGTTTTCTGCAATTTGTGTTGTTGTAGAATTCTAATTTTAACGCATGGAGGTCTGATAAGATTCATGGAGTTATTCCAGTTTTCTTGTAGCTGCTGAGGTTTGATATGTTGCCAAGTATGTGGTCGATTTTTGAGAAGGTTCCATGTGGTGGTGAGAAGAAGGTATATTCTTTTTTATGTGGATGAAATGTTCTATAGATGTCTGTTAATCCCATTTGGGTCAATACTTCTATTAGACCCTTCGTTTTTTTGTTGAGTTTCTGTCTGGTATTCTTGTCTAGTGGTGAGAGTGGGGTGTTGAAATCTCCCAGTACAAGTATCTGGTGATTTATATGTGATTTAAGTTTTAGTAATGTTTCTTTTACGAATGTGGATGCCTTTGTATTTGGGGCATAGATGTTCAGGATAGACACTTCATCTTGGTGGATTTCACCTGTGATGAGTATATAATGACCTCCTTCATCTCTTTTGATTGATTTTATTTTAAAGTCTAATTTTTTAGATATTAGAATTGCTACCCCTGCTTGTTTCTTGGGTTCATTTGATTGGAAAATCTTTTCCCAGCCTTTAACTCTCAGGTAATATCTGTCTTTGAGGGTGAGGTGTGTTTCTTGTATGCAGCAGAAGGATAGGTTTTGTCTTTGAATCCATTCTGTTAGTCTGTGTCTTTTTATGGGTGAGTTAAGGCCATTAATATTGAGGGATATTAATGACCATTGATTGCTCATTCTTCTTCGATTTGAATGGTTGTTGTTGGTGGAATTATGTATGGAATTCCACCCCTTTGTTCTTTTGGCTGTTGGTAAACTGGGATTATCTACTCCCTATGTTTTTCTGGTTGTAGTTACCTTTCTTGGGTTGGAGTTTTCCTTCCATAACTTTCTGTAGGGCTTGGTTAGTGGATACATATTGTTTGAATCTAGTTTTGTCATGTAATACCTTGTTTTCGTCTGGGCTGGCATCCATAGTCTACCATAGTGTTGGTAGAATATCTATCCAGGGCCTTCTGGCTTTCACAGTTTTCATGGAGAAGTCAGATGTAATTCTGATACGTTTGCCTTTATATGTTACTTGGCCTTTTTCTTTAGCTGCTCTTAATATTCTTTCTTTATTCTGTATATTTGGGGTCTTGATTATTATGTGGTGAGGGGACTTTTTTGTGATCCACTCTATTTTGTGTTCTGTAAGCTTCTTTTACCTTCATTGGCATGTCTTTCTTTAGGTTGGTTAAGTTTTCTCCTATGATTTTGTTGAATATGTTTTCTGCCCCTTTGAGGTGGTTTTCTTCACCTTCTTCTATACCTATTATTCTTAGGTTTGGTGTTTTCATGGTGTCCCATATTTCCTGGATATTTTGCATTTGGGATTTGATGGACTTAAGATTTTTTTGGTTGATGAATCCATTTATCCTAGTGTATCTTCAACACCTGAGATTCTCTCTTCCATCTATTGTATTCTTTTGGTATGCTTGTATCTGTAGTACCTGACTATTTTCTCAGCTTTCCTATTTCCAGCCTTCCTTCAGATTGCATTTTTTTACTGTCTCTATTTCAGTTTTCAACCCTTGCACTGTTTGAATTGTTTCTTGCAATTTTCTCTTTATCTTTCCGTTCATTTGTTGCACTTTATGAATTTTTTCGTTTGTTTTTTCTTCCATTTCTTGCATTGTTTGGTTTGTTTTTTCTTCTTTTTTAAATTTTTTTCATTTGCCTTTTCTTCCATATCTTGCATTTTTTAATTTGTTTTTTTTTTTTTTTACATTTCTTGCATTTTTTTTGGTTTGTTCTTTCTTTGAGGGATTTTCCTAAATCCTCTTTTAGGGCCTCTATCATTTTCATGAAGTTGTTTTTAAGGTCATTGTTTTCTGCTTCATTTGCATTGGAATGTTGGAGTCTTGCTGGTGTGGAGTCTCTAGAATCTGATGGTGTCATATTTGTTTTTCTGTTGCTGAGTGTGTTTTTGTATTGTTTCTTTCCCATCTCTTCTTCTAGTGGGTGCAGGAAGAACCCCTTACTGGTGTGGTGGTTAAGGGACCAGAATTCCCTTTAAGTGGGTGCAAGCAAGTCCAATACTCTGGTAGTTCTACTATTCCTCGTCCTAGTTGTGGTCCCATGAGTGGAGAAGAAGCCCAGGAATTTGGGTTGTGTAGTCTCCCACCTGATCCCCTGTTCCTGTTGGTGGAAGAGAAGACCTGGCATCTGGGGTGCTTGGCTCCTGCTGGGGTGGGAGGCTCTGTGGCAGTTCCCTGGCACTGTAAGGCAGGCCCAGATGCAAGGCCTTGTTTACCTGGACCCACATGTCCCCTGGTCTTGTTGGTGGAAGAGAAGACCTGGGATCTGGTGTGCTTGTTCCCACTGGAATGGGAGGCTCTGTGGGAGTTCCCAGGCACTGGGAGGCACACCTGGATGTGGGGCTTTGTTTACCTGGACCTGCTGGTCCCCTGGTCACTTTGGTGGAAGAGAAGACCTGGGATCTGGAGTGCATGCCTCCTGTTGGTATGGAAAGCTCTGTGGCAGTCCCTAGGCAATCCCCAGGCACTGAAACACAAGCCCAGATGCAGGGCCTGGTTTACCTGGTCCAGCTCGGGCTCCATCATCTTGACCAAGTTATTTTAAAGGTCATTTTCTCCTGCTTCTTCTGTGTTTTTATGTTCAAGTCTTCCTGATGTAATACTACTAGTTTCTATTGTTGTCATATCGATCTTTAGGTTGTTGAATGTATTCTTATATTGTCATTTATCCATCTCATATTCCCATTGGTTGCAGGCAGTGTTTTTGCCTCTTGATCCAACCTCTCATTCAATAGATGTTTGTGTCCCAGGGGGTACTCTGAATGCTTTCTCTCAGTCCTCTCTGTGCAGTAGATGTCTTTGTCCCAGTGGGCCACTGAGGTTGTGGGGGATGGGTAGGTTTGATGGTGGAGTGGGCCTTCTAGTTTACAGGATCCCATGGGAGGCTCTTGGTGTAGCCTGCCTGTAGAGTCTTTCCTGATAACCTGCTAGTGTGGCTGAGATGGATGGGGGAAGAGCCTGGGGTCCCTCCCAAGGGGGGGCCCTAGGGCCTAGAGGCTGTGTAGTCCAGATGAAAATCTGGTCACTCACCTGTTAGTCCTTTATGTACAGTAGATGTCTGTGTCCCAGGGAGCTGCTGAGGTCACTGGGAATGAGTGGGATTGGGGGTGGAGTGGGATTTGCAGGTTACAATGTATTGTGGGGTTTTCTGGTATAGCCTGCATTCTATTTTAATAGATTTTTCTAAGGCTTGTATCTTATCAGTCAAAATGGTATTATTTACTTTAGTAATTATTTGTAGGGCTTACATATTATCAGTAATAACCTTTTCTAAGGACTGTATCTTATGAATAGTAAGTTTTTCTGAGATTTGTATATTATCAGCCACTGTTTTACTCTCTTCATTAGTAAATATTACTAAAGCTGTTATTATTTTCTTTAATAATACTTATAAAGTTTGTATATAATCAATTGTAACCTTTTCTTACCAATTGTATTTAACCAATCAGTTTCTTATAGTTGGCACAGATATAAGCAATTTTTAAGGATAAAATATGAATTACCAGACTACTACTACTAATAATTATGACTGACATTATGTCAATACTAGAGGAGTTTTAAAATTTATTTTTAAATTTAAATTTAAATTAGAAACATACTTCACATGTCAGTTTCAGGTCCCTCTCCGTTTTCCTCCCCTCCTCCAGTGCCCTCCCATCAACCCCTCCAATATCCCCTCATTTCCCCAGGGAGGGTGAGGCCCTCCATGCGGGTGTCCATAGTCTGTCATTTCATCCAGGGCAGGGCCCAGACTCTCCCCCAAGAGTTCAGGGTGAGAGTGCATCTCACATTGTTGGATGGGAGTCCTCATTCTTTGTGTGTGTGTGTGTTTATCCTGTTCATAGTAGCAGTGAACAGGGCCCTCATTACCTGCATTGTGATATTTCTAATTTCTTTTGAAAATGTTTAAATATTATCCTTCCTCCCCTTTTAAATATATATTTTAATTAGTTAACTAGTAATTAATTAATCAACTAAGTAATTAACCTAGTAGCCTAGCTTACCTTTTAAAAGTTCTCAAGTGTCTTACCTGTTCTTATGCAATCCTTGAAGATTGGGTTGTGTAGATGTACTGACAATGTTTGACCAGAAGGTGGAGTAATCGCAGCTCAAAGGTAGTTCAGGTTCACACCAGATTTCTGCTCCAAGGCCTCATCTAGCTGGGCAGAATCTGCCTGGGAGGGCAAGGGAGAGCAGCTACAAGCTGCCCTAGATTCGGCTTCATAACCTGTCCACTCTGAGCAGAATAGCGGGGGACAGGGACTCCGTGCTGGATGACAATGATTCCTTTACTGTTTATTAATAAACAAATCCTGTGCACAATTATTAAAGGAAAAGGAAAACCTGAGATGGATTCAAGCTACTGTGAAGATACTCCACTGCCTACTTCCTCACTTTGGAATTGCAAATGCCGGCCAGTGTTGTTTTCCACTCTACCTATTCCCTCTCCCCTCCTCCATCCCTAATGTAATCCCTGCCTCTTAGACTAAAATGCCCTTTTCAACTGGATAGAGGATCCGATCCGTGACAGAATTTCCTTAATACTCAAGGGACTGAGTTGCAATCTAGAATCATTTTTATTTTTAATTTACTCCTAACCTCAGTTATGTACTAAAGGGGAATTAAGGATGCTGCATCCATGAGATTAAGTGACTTTTTTTTTCCACAGTGTGTTGTTTAGTACCTATAACAGTGCTTGGAACATCATAGAATTCAATATTATATTTCTTAAACGATGGATGAAAAAAATGGGTCAACAAACCACTTCTGTTTCAGAAGAAATTAGTGGTATATTCCATGACTGGATCACTGCTGTTGACAGGGGAACACAGCCAAATAAAAAGAAGACTAAATGCTTTTGTACACACAGAATATGCACATATGCCTGAAGGTGGATTTCGAAGGCTTGGTGGACTCCAATTAAAATGGGAAATTTAAGTAGAAGAATGGGAAGGGGAGGTGGAGAGTGTCAGAGCTGTAGGTGGATAGTGAGTCCAGGGCTGATCACAGCAGGGCCCACTGGCCTTTTTTTCTTCCCTTACTCCTCTGGGATGGATGTTCAGTTGGGAAGTTTAGTCAAACGGCCCTGCAGGCCTTGCTTTCATCACTTCATGTTCTTTCTCTGTACTGTGTGCTAAACAACATGGAAGTGACTGCAAATAATTGGAATGGATTTTGAAACTTTCTTCAAGTCATGGTTTATTTGGCAAGCTTTGCCACAGGGAAAAGAAATTCCGTGGGGAGGTTGGTCCCTTGGTTATAAGGGAAGGGCTGATGTATTATGAACATTTCAATTATGTGAACATTCAGTTGCAGTGCCTGGACTTTGTATGGGTGGGTAGTTCTTTTAAAAACAGGATCCCAGAGACTCTGAGTTTACTATTTTTAAGGATTTTGTTTCTTCAAAATCCAGATACAGATGCTGTAAATTTCCCCCATTGTGATTTACAGTAGACTCTGCCTACTGTGTTTTGCTTTTAAAAGCTGCCAGGATCCTTTTGATATATGGTCTAGGAGACAAAACCAACTCCTTGACTATAGTAACAATAGTCACCCCATATCACCAATGATAGCCTATTTTTTGAAAGAGTAATGATTACTAAATAGTACCTGGAAAATAATTAGACGGTGTTTTTTGAAAGTCAATTGCCCCCTCTTAGCCCATGTTACCTCATGTATGAAAAAAGGGAATTAGAAAAATCTTTCTTTAAATTCTTTCCAGCACTATCCCTGAGTGTCTTAGTTGAAAATGAGCTGAGGGTCTTCAGTGAGAAATCACCTGGGTGGCGACTTTAGCTCACAGATCTTTCTGCTCTAGGATCAGCTTCAGGCAAGAATCCAGTTATTCTCCCAGCTCAGTTTTCCTAAGTCTGAACAAACCTTGAGTAGTGATGTGTTTCAGCAGGGTACCTGACATCATGCCGCTTTGGAGGTACATTGAATCTGTTTAAATTCATGCAATCCATTTGTTGCTGTTGTTGTTCCAAGGAAAGCATAAGAGCACAACAGCTGTTCTGATATAAGGTAGGTGGTGTGATAGAGGCAAGATGCTGACTTCCTCAGCTGACGTAGGATGTTGGCCTAGTTACATTTTTATTAGGGTCATGAGAATTCATTTTTGAGATGAAGTGATGGTTGAGTTGAGGTAATGAACTAAGCCCCTAACTATTCTTATGGTATAAATTCCATAGCATGAAATGAGATGATGCATCCCTCTACAATTATACATTCTATAAAGTACTTTTTGGCAATTACCAGATTGGGGCCTTTATTGGTAAAGGTTCTATTACTTAACCCATGTTTAGTCACATTACTACAGCAAGTTGTTTCATATTTTTCCCTAGTCAAACTCTATGTCTAGTATGAAGCAAAGTAGGAGGTATTTCTTACTATCTCAGAGGCAGAGAGAGTTCAAATGGGTAAGGGGGGACAGGGAGAGGAAGAAGAACAGGAAAGGGAGGAGAGAGAGAGGGTCATTTTCAGAGGCAAGGATCTTTCCCAAAGGATCTTGAGATGAAGCCTGGAAACACTGGTGACCTATACAATTCTTCTATCTCCAAGTGATATCTCATGTCTGTTTCAGTAAATTTAACTTGATTTCTGTATAGATCAAGATTAAATTGTGTTTAAGATCAGAGAAGAGTTAGTGTTTATTTAGATAACTATACCTAACATTTCTAACAAAGGTTATACTTAATTTAAACTATTGTCTTATGCATTTGTCATAGATTCTGTCAATGAACAACTGGCTCATTTCTTGTTTTTGGTCATGTAACAAGTGCTTACTCAAGAAATAAGAGAGTATTATATATATATATATATACATATATATACATACATATATATACATACATATATATATGTGTGTGTATGTGTGTGTGTGTGTGTGTGTATGATGTACCATAGCTTTATCTTTGATATATTAGATTATTACATTTTTTTCTGTTGTAAAGTGTTATTAGTTCATACATTCTATGTATGTAGGAAACTTAATAGCTCTGCCCCTCATGAAAGCTGAAGTAATTCAGAAGGGAGGCACTTGAGTGAGTAGAAAGCATTACCCTTTGTTGATAAAGATGATAAGGGAGATGGTGGCTTATGTCTGTCCAAGTAGTTTATGTGTAGTTTACTCACCAGAATGGACAACCCATACACAAAGTTATGACTGTACTGGATGTACTCAACCACAGAGACAGAATCTGAAGGAAGCATAGTATCTGAAATACTCATTTAAGAAGAGGAGTGGGTAAGGGCCATGTTTGTCTACTCTCTTCTTCCAAGTCCACTCAGTTTTCTAGCAGGGTGTGACTACAGTGAATTTTTACTGTATCTAGGTAGAAAATCTTTCCTGATAGTCTCTACCACACGTGTCCTTACAAATGGCACTTATTAATAAAAAATGAATCTGATTTGTTATGTTTGATGATTTACAATATGTAAATACTGTGACTTTGACTGACATAAGCATATCAAGATGATGCTCTTGAATGTGAAGCTTGGGAAAGATTTATTAAAGGTAGTTCCAAAGGGCTTCCATACACTGCTCCCAATACTTGTACAGTGTTAGATTTTCCTTGTAATATTCTTTTTTTCTTTTTTATTATTTATTTTTAAATTTAAATTAGAAACAAGTTAGCTTCACAAGTCAGTTCCAGGTCCCTCTCCATTTCTCTCCCCTCCTCCCGTGCCCTCCTCCCAACCCCCCCCCCATGTCCCCTCATTTCCCCAGGGAGGGTGAGGCCCTCCATGGGGGTGTCCATAGTCTGTCATTTCATCCAGGGCAGGGCCTAGACCCTCCCCCAAGAGTTCAGGGTGAGAGTGCATCTCACATTGTTGGATGGGAGTCCAAACCTTTGACAGGAGTTTGTTATCTTGAGTGTTTGTAGTGGTTTTTATGTTTACAACTGAAATATGAGACCAATGGGAACTTCTACGCAAGCACTTGGTATCTCTCTTTTGCAAATAGCCTTTTCAAGTAAAAAACTTTGATTTTTAAAATGCATGTTTCTTTTTACATTTTATGGGAATTTACTTGATTAATAATGATACATATTTTCACATACATTAATATACTGATACAACAGAGAATGGATACTTCTTGAGACACAGAAGAAAGAAACAAAGAAGAGAGGGGAAGAAGTATGCCAAGGGAATTCTCCAAGAAGAAGAAAGGTATCAAAGTATAGTAAAGAAGTACAGATAGTTTCTTAGCTTGAATGGCTGTCCAAATTCAGAATATTTTGTCACAATCATAAATGTACCAGAAGCTAGGAAGATTAGTGCTGGACCCAGAATTGACCTCAGTCTGTGTGGTTACGGGCAAGCAGTCATTTCTCTGGCTTTCTGTTTTCTAGTGATCAAACTAGGTGAATTACAATATCATAAAAGTTAGAGTGTCATGTTGAATTATGAATTAATACATATTGGCTAAGGGAATGATTAGTAAGTGGTTTGTTTTCTCTGACATCCTATAGATGGTGTAAACTGATTCTACAGTGTTTTATTTCAGGATGGTGATTGTTCATTACTCCTGAAAGGAAGTCATGGCCAGGGCAAATATGACTGAACTCATCATCACTGGCCTTTTCCAGGATCCAGAGGTGCAGAAGGTTTGCTTTGTCCTGTTCCTCCCTGTGTACCTGGCCACAGTGCTCGGCAATGGCCTCATTGTTGTGACAGTCAACATCAGTAAGACTCTGCGTTCTCCCATGTATATCTTCCTCAGCTCTTTGTCCCTGGTGGAGATTGGCTACTCCTCTACTGTTGTCCCTAAGTTCATCAGTGATTTACTTGCTAAAGTTAAAACCATCTCCCTGAAGGGCTGTCTGGCTCAGATATTCTTCTTCCACTTCTTGGGGGTTGCTGAGATCTTTTTGCTTGTAGTGATGGCCTATGACCGTTATGTGGCCATTTGCAAACCTCTTCATTACATGAGCATCATGAGTCACCAAGTGTGTCACATGCTGGTGGGTGTTTCTTGGCTGGGGGGCTTTTTACATTCTCTAATTCAAGTTCTTATCACTACTCAGTTGCCCTTCTGTGGTCCCAATGTGATTGACCACTACTTCTGTGACCTCCAGCCATTATTCAAGCTGGCTTGTACTGACACCTTTGTGGAGAGTGTCACTGTAATGGCTAATAGTGGCCTAATTGCTCTGTGTTCCTTCCTTGTGTTGGTGTCTTCCTATGTCATCATCCTGGTCAACTTGAGGAAATATTCTGCAGAGGGGAGGCGCAAGGCCCTCTCTACCTGTGCCTCTCACATCACTGTGGTCATCTTGTTCTTTGGTCCTGCCATCTTCCTTTACATGCGACCTTCCTCCACTTTCACTGAAGACAAACTTGTAGCTGTTTTCTACACAGTCATTACCCCCATGTTGAATCCTATCATCTACACACTCAGAAATACAGAGGTGAAAAATGCCATGAGAAAGTTGTGGGTCAAAAAAACCTAGGGATTGAGTATAGGACAGCTAAATAATGGGGAAGATTTTCAAAAATGCAAATTATTGTTGAAGTTGATCTCTTTTTTGTGAGATATTAAAAAATGGTGGCCACAAATATAAGAATACCACATTGTTGCTTCTGTGACTTTCCTTAGTAGGTAAAAATTCCATGGTAACCTAGTGTTTTATGCAAGCACAGTGCTAAGCTGCCCCTTTGGAAGTTTATGGAACTTAATTGTCTTCCTGATAATTGCATTTATCATGGCTTGAGCAATTTGAATGTTCAAGCCAAGTAAAGATAGTAAAGATGTAAGGACCATTAAAAATTTGTGGTTTTAGGTCAGTCCTGAAAGAATACAAAAGTAACATTTTGCAGACTGAATGGGTTGTATTTGAGAATATATATATATACATACATATACATATATATGTATATATATATGCATACAATAAAAATTAGTGAAAAAAAGAGGCCATGCATTTGAAGGAGAGAGAGGAAGATGTATGGGAGTGTTTGGTGGAAGGAAAGGGAAAGGATAAATGCAATTAAAGGAAGAAAACATGCCGGGCGGTGGTGGCGCACGCCTTTAATCCCAGCACTCGGGAGGCAGAGGCAGGCAGATCTCTGTGAGTTTGAGGCTGGGCTGGACCGACAGTCTCCAAAACAATACAGAGAAACTCTGTCTCATAAAAACCAAAAAAAGAAGAAAACATATTTTTTTTTCTCAAAAATTGGAAACGTGTATTTTTAAATGACACTTAGTGACAAAATTATGGAGTATAGTATAATAATCTCAGTATATGTATGAAACGTGTAGTAATCTATTTGATCAGGGAAATTGGCATGTATGTCACCTTGATCACCTATCATTTCTTTTGTTGGAAAATTCTTCATCCTTTCCTATAGCTATTTTGAACATTTAATTAATTGTTGACACTAGTATTTATTATGAAGTAATGTAAAACATTAGGAGATATTCCTTAACCCAGTTGTACCCAGCATAAGGAGAATATTTTCATAAATATCCTTTGGGTAAAATTTATTCTTCTGTTTCCTTTTCCTTATTTATTTAAAATGCATCAGGATAATAACTTAAGAAGGAAGCGATTTACGCTTAACTTAGTAAGGGAATCAGCCCGAGGCATTAATCAGGAAATAGTGAATGATAAGGTTATCAATGTGGTTATCTCTTCTTATGTGGAAAATGTATCATTTAAAAGTACATCCAACTCTGGGTGGTGGTTCACACCTTTAATCCCAGCACTTGGGTAGCAGAGACAGGTGGATCTCTGTGAGTTTGAGGTCACCCTGGTTTACAGAGCAAGTTCTAAGACAGACTCCAAAGCTACAGAGAAACCCTATCTGGAAAAACAAACAAAATTACATGCAAGGATTTTCTATTATTCTCATTGCTTCTTAGAACCTTGTATCACATACTAATTATGATCACTAGGCAATTCCTTGAATAATTTCTGTTCTTGTGACATTTTGGCATTTAAGAAATTATTCTAGGCCCTCTTACAATGTTCAAAATCTATAAATGAAGACAATATTAAAATGATATAGACATTCCAGTTTGACCAGCACCATTTGTTGAATATGATGTCTTTTTTCCAGTGTATATTTCTATCTTCTTTATAAAAGATATCAGGTATTTATAGGTGTGTGGATTTATGTTTACATGTAGAGTTTTCAAATAGCACCCTGTATAAAACTGAAATCCAAGTGGATCAATGAACCTAATATAAAACCAGATAAACTGAAACTGCAAGAAGAGAAAGTGGGAATAGCTTTGAACACATTGGCACAGGAGATTATTTTTCTGAACAGAACACTGTTAACACAGGCACCAAGATCAGCAACTAATAAATGTGTCCTCATGTTACCAAAAAGCTTTTATAAGACAAAGGACACGTCATGAGGACAAAGAGGCAGCCTACAGAATGGGAAAAATATTTTTTACCTACTTCCCGTCTGATAGAAGGCTGGTATCTAAAATATATAAAGAATTCAAGAAGCTAAGATATCCAAAACCCCAATAATTCAATTAAAATGAGGTGCAGACCTAAACAGAGAGTTCTCAATAGAGGAAACTCAAATGGCTGAGAAACACTTTCTGAGGAGTGCATGGGGGCACTGAGGAGTAGGTGGGTTGTGAGGAGGTGGGGAGGGAATTGTGGTTGCTATGTAAAATGTATAAAAGATTAAAAATAGAAATGTCCACCATCCTTTGCCATCAGGGCAATGCAAATAAAAATTATTTTGAGATCTCATCTTATCCCTGTTTTAATGACTAAAATCAGTAACACAAGTGACAGCTCATGCTGGCAAGGATGTGGAATAAGGGAACACTCATCTATTGCTGATAGGAGTGCAAACTCATTCAGTCATCTTGGCAATTACTCAGAAAGATGGGTATCCATCTATCTCAAGATCCAGCTATACAGCTGTACAATCTTTGGGCATAAACCCAAAGGACTCTCTGTTGTGCCATAATGACAATTGCTCAAACATGTTCGTTCTTTCTGCTCATAATAGCCAGAAACTAGAAAGAACCTAGATGTCCCTCAACAGAAGAATGGAGAAAGAAAATGTGGTATATTTATAATGGAATACGATGCTACTAAAAAAATAACATCATGTAGGCAAATAGTTGGAACTAGAAAAATTATTCTTAGCAGAGAGATGGAACATCTGTGGTGTCACTAAATCTTATGGATTTTCCTCTTTTACTTTCTTGTATGTATTAGTTGAAGCTGCAGGTGGATAATGTCTTTAATGGCAGCACAGAATCTTGCTTTTCTTGGTGCCTTCATTATTTCTTGTTCATAGATGTATGTTCACAAGTGACCATCTATTCCCCAAGAAGTTGTTGCTTGTTCTGCCTGGGATGACTTTATTTCCTTTTCCTATACTGCAAACCCATAGAGTCCTACTTTAAAACCCCGCACTTTGTGAAGTATTTGCTGAGCTTTCCCTTTTGAGAAGAATTAAATTTTTCCAAAATTGTCATGATTTTATTGTTCTACCAGTTTTATTATAATGATTATAAGTGTGTTTTTCTCTCAAACTATAAGTTCTTAAGTAGAGGACTGTTCATTGTCTCTTCCTTGTAGCTGTGAATATCATACTGATGCTGCATAAATATTTCATGTGAACAACTCTTGAGGCTGATGTGTAATGCTTGCTGCATCAACTCTTGCTGATTCTACTTGAACATTTTCACAGTGAGCAACACATTTTTTCCCTATTAAATTTTAAGGGAACTCCGCCTCTGAGTTCCTTGGGATGTTTTAATTGCCTGCCAGCTATAGCCAAAGAGTTAAGGTACCTGACTTTTGTGAACAATAGTTTTTGCCTACATTTAGCAAGACAAACACTAGGAAGATATCCAGTAATCACACAAAATGGATACCTAGCACTAATGATGGTGGTGGTGGTGATGTTAAACCTTATTAAGGGCCCTGTTCTCTGTATCATGTTCTTCTATAAATGTCTTGGGCTGCAGTCCTCACTTTTTGGCAGGTTTGGTTTCTTCAGCTAAAGCTACAACCAGGACTTCATCAGTGACCTTCGAGGGGCTGGGGACCGCACAGGTTGATAAAGTCTGCAGTTATGGAACTATCAATATTTTCAGAATTACTTCACCTACTGAGGGTTAAGAATGGTGGGTCTATCTAGAGTTAATTACTCACTTTGTTCTACATTCACAGGAAGAAATTCATAGAAATTAAAGGAAAGTATTTTCTCATATTTTTTTTTGTTTTTAAGAGGCAGGGTTTCTATATATAGTTTTGGTGGCTATCGGTCCAGCCCGGCCTCGAACTCACTGAGATCTACCTGCCTCTGCCTCCTGAGTGCTGGGATTAAAGGCGTGCGCCACCACCGCCCGGCTCTCATTGTTTTTTTAATTGCTTCTTTTGTCCTTAGATTGTGATATAACTGCTTCATTTCCCACTTCCCTTTTCTCCCTCCGAATCCTACTATATCCCTCCTTTCTCTCTTTCAAATTTATGGCCTCTTTTTTCATTAATTGTTGTTGTATTCATATATATAAACGTATGTACATACATATCTCTAAATACAACATACTCAGCTTGTATAATATTACTTGCATATATGTTTTTAGGGCTGACCATTTGCTAAAGAATAAAAATCTTGTGAAAATTAAAAAAAATATAACCTTGATCCCCAAGCCACACAAAGACACAACTAAGAAAGAGAACTTCAGACCAATATCCCTCATGAACATTGATGCAAAAATACTCAATAAAATACTGGCAAATCGGATCCAAGAACACATCAAAACAATCATTGACCACGATCAAGTAGGTTTCATCCCAGGGATGCAGGGATGGTTCAACATACGAAAATCCATCAATGTAATCCACCATATAAACAAGCTGAAAAAAATCACATGATCATCTCACTAGATGCTGAAAAAAATCAAAAAGCTTTTCAATTCAAGAAATAGTGACAGTCCAAATATTGCACTCCAGCATTGAAGAGTGTGTAATCTTCACTGATGACATTAAAATATAGTTTAGATAATAAATACAATGTAATTATTTTTGCAAGAGAAATTACAGTAGGAATTCACTATGCATATAGTCTTATGTTCTTTTCCCATTAAATGTTTGGATCCTTCAGTTTTGGCTGAATATTAACAGAAGAAAGAGAAAATTACTGGTCTAGAATTACTAAGTATGGAGATGGAAAGTGCAGCCCTGACTGGAGGTAATCTAATGTGATAGTGATCACAGGCACTGAATTCTAAATTCATTTTTTAAAAATTTGTTCATATTTTAGAGGAATTGCGTTGAATTTCTGTCCATTTAGTTTGATGTTGGCTGTTGGTTTGCTGTATATAGCTTTTATTAAGTTTAGGTATGTTCCTGCTATCCCAGATCTCTCCAAGACCTTTATCATGAAGGGAAGTTGGATTTTGTCAAAGGCTTTTTCAGTATCTAGTGATATGATCATGTGATTTTTGTTTTTCAGCTTGCTTATATGGTGGATTACATTGATAGATTTTCATATGTTGAACCATCCCTGCATCCCTGGGATGAAACCTACTTGATGGTGGTGAGTGATTGTTTTGATATATTCTTGGGTCTGATTTGCCAGTATTTTATTGAGTATTTTTGCATCAATGTTCATGAGGGATATTGGTCTGAAGTTCTCTTTCTTAGTTGTGTCTTTGTGTGGCTTGGGGATCAAGGTAATTGAAACCCTGTAGAAAGAGTTTGGCAAAGACCCTTCTGCTTCTATTGTGTGCAATACTTTGAGAAGAATTGGTATAAGCTGTTCTTTGAATTTCTGGTAGAATTCTGCACTGAGGACATCAGGACCTGGGCTTTTTTTGGTTGGGAGACTTGTGATGACTGCTTCTATTTCCATAGGGGTTATAGGTCTATTTAAGTTGCTTATCTGTTCTTGATTTAATTTTGGCAAGTGATAGCTATCCAGGAAGTTGTCTATTTCCTTTAAATTTTTGAATTTTGTGGAGTACAGGTTTCCAAAATATGACCTGATGATTTTCTGAATTTCCTCAGTGTCCATTGTTATGTCCCCCTTTTCATTTTTGATTTTGTTAATTTGCATGTTCACACTCTGTTGAAATTCCTCTAAAATCAGGAACAAAACAAGGCTGTCCACTCTCTCCATACCTTTTCAACATTGTACTTGAAGTTCTAGCCAGAGCCATACGACAACAAAAGGGGATCAAGGGGATACAAATTGGGAAGGAAGAGGTCAAACGTTCACTATTTGCAGATGATATGGTGGTTTACATAAATGACCCAAAGAAATCTACCAGGGAACACTTACAGCTGATTAACACCTTCAGCAAAGTGGCAGGCTACAAGATCAACTCAAGAAAAGCAGTAGCCCTACTATATACAGATGATAAAAGGGCTGAAAAGAAATCAGAGAAGCATCACCCTTTACAATTGCCACAAACAACATAAAATACCTTGGGGTAACGCTAACCACACAAGTGAAAGACCAGTATCGCAAGAACTTTGAATCTTTAAAGAAAGAAATTAAAGAAGCCCTCTGAAAATGGAAAGATCTCCCAATCTCTTGGATAGATAGGATCAATGTAGTAAAAATGGCAATCCTGCCAAAAGCAATCTACAGATTCAATGCAATCCCCATTAAAATCCCAGCACAATTCTTCACAGACCTTGAAAGAACAGTAATCAATTTTGTATGGAAAAACAAAAGACCCTGAGTAGCCAAAACAACCCTGTTCAACAAGGCAATGTCCGGAGGTATCACCATCCCTGACTTCAAGCTCTATTATAGAGCTATAGTCCTGAAAACAGGTTGGTATTGGCACAAAAATAGTCAGGTAGACCAATGGAACCGAATTGAAAACCCTGATATTAACCCACACATGTATG
This sequence comes from Mesocricetus auratus, assembly GCF_017639785.1. Lineage (NCBI taxonomy): Eukaryota > Metazoa > Chordata > Mammalia > Rodentia > Cricetidae > Mesocricetus > Mesocricetus auratus. The sequence continues at coordinate 58,040,379 of NW_024429189.1, read as the reverse complement.
AACATCTGATCTTTGACAAAAATATACAATGGAAAAAAGAAAGCATCTTCAACAAATGATGCTGGTGTAACTGGATGCTGGCATGTAGAAGAATGTGGATTTATCCATATTTATCGACATGCACAAAACTTAAGTCCAAATGGATCAAAGACCTCAACATAAATCCAGCCACACTGAACCTCTTAGAAGAGAAAGTGGGTTTTACCCTTGAACGAATTGGTACAGGAGAAAGCTTCCTGAACATAACACCAGTAGCACAGACAGTGAGATCAACAATTAATAAATGGGACCTCCTGAAACTGAGAAGCTTCTATAAGGCAAAGGACACAGTCAGTAAGACAAAAAGGCAGCCCACAGAATGGGAAAAATATTCACTAACCCCACATCTGACAGAGGGCTAATCTCCAAAATTTATAAAGAACTCAAGAAGCAAGTCTCCAAAACACCAAAGGATCCAATTAAAAAGTGGGCTGCAGAATTAAATAGAGAATTTTCAATAGAGGAGTCTAAAATGGCTGAGAGGCACTTGAGAAAGTGCTCAACATCCTTAGCCATCCGGGAAATGCAAATCAAAACAACTCTGAGATACCATCTCACTCCTGTCAGAATGGATAAGATCAAAAACACCAATGACAATTTATGCTGGAGAGGATGTGGTGAAAGGGGAACACTCCTCCATTGCTGGTGGGAGTGCCAACTTGTTCAGCCACTTTGGAAATCAGTATGGAGATTCCTCAGATAAATGGGAATAAACCTACCACAAGACCCAGCAACTCTACTCTTAGGCATATACCTAAAAGATGCCCATTCATACAACAAGGATGTCTGTTCCACTATGTTCATAGCAGCATTATTTGTAATAGCCAGAACTTGGAAGCAACCTAGATGCCCCTCAACCAAAGAGTGGATAGAGAAAATGTGGTACATTTACACAATGGAGTACTAGTCAGCAGAAAAAAACAATGGAATCCTGAGATTTGCAGGCAAATGGATTACACTAGAAGAAACCATACTGAGTGAGGTAAGGCAGTCATAAAAAGAAAATCATGGCATGTACTCTCTCATATATGTATTTTAGAGATAGATCTGGGGAGTGCCAACCTACAATCCCATGGCCAGAGAGTCTGGGAAACAGAACCTTCATTCAGTGGCTGATGGAAGAAGAGGCAGACTCCCAAGGCTAAGCATTTAGCTGAACTCAAGAAAGCCAGTAACAGAGAGGGAGGACTGGTGACCAAAGGATTAAGACTGGGCTGGTTTAACCCCCAGAAACAGCTGACCTGACAAGGCTTAAGTCTTGAATCCCAGGCTGATGCCTGGGAATCCAGCATGGGAGTGATCAAGATCCCCTGAGTGTGGGTGTCAGTGAGAAGGCCTAGGTAGTCTATAGTTGATCAGTCTTTATCCCGGGTATACAAATGGACTTTGGACTCCTATCCAGCAATGTGAGTTGCACTCTCACCTTGAACTCTTGGGGGAGGGTCTAGGCCCTGCCTGGGATGAGATGACAGACTATGGACACCCCAATGGAGGACCTCACCATCCCTGCGGAAATGAGGGAATATTGGGTGGGGTTGGGGGAAGGTTACGGGAGGAGGGGAGGGAAACGGAGAGGGACCTGGAATTGACTTGCTAAGCAACCTTATTTCTAATTTAAATTTAAATTTAAAAATAAATTTAAAAAGTATATATATATATATATAAGGAAAATTGTTTATGAGTAAATATAAATAAAAATATAATATAAATAATATAACATTATAAATAGTAAAATTTCTATATTTTTATTTTCCTTAACTCATCAAGGGATTATGGGCAGTAAAGCTATCTGAAGTGCACTTAATAACTAAATTCAATTTTTGAGATGGGTTCTCTATTTTGTTTTTGTTTTTGTTTTTTTGAGACAGGGTTTCTCTGTATTGTTTTGGAGGCTGTCCTGGAACTAGCTTTGTAGGCCAGGCTGTCCTGGAACTCACAGAGATCTGCCTGCCTCTGCCTTCCGAGTGCTGGGATTAAAGGCGTGCGCCACCAATGCCCGGCTTTAAATTCAATTTTTAAAAGTTTAAATTTTAGCAATCACATGAGGCTTGTGGTTGATTTGTAAGATCATAACATTTTCAATTCATTTATGTCATCAGAACGCAGTGGGAAAAAGAAGGATAATCTGATCTTTTTTGATTTTAGGAGACTATTTAAATATGCCACACAATACTTTTGTTTTCATATTATCTGAGAAAATAGTCACGTGGCCCCCCTTAATAACAAATGAGGCTAGCAATTGAAGCATTTTATTTTTTGTTCATCTAAATCTCTGAATTTAATTTTGTTCTGTTCCTAGGTCTAAGAATGGGTCAGAGTGTTTTCATGCAACATCAGATCCATGTAATTTCTCATGTAATATTTTTCCCCAAATATAATTTACGATGATTTAGTGTTATCATTCAGCCTAATGGTAACATAATTTTCTTATCCAATGATCCATTTCAGGGGTATGAATTGATTTAATAATTTATTCAACAAAATCAATTGAACATATGTTTTGTGTGAAGCTTAGTTCTAAGAGCTAGCGAGATAATGCCACACAGACTTAGCACTTCTCATCCTTGGGCTCACATCTCAGGAAAACCTTTTGCTTCAAAGTTGCTGTGGTCTATCTGGGTCAACATTGCTTATTCGAGTTTTATCTGATGACAGTTTATCTGTGCTAATTCATGGTGGTGCATGCCACAGGGCTACTGAACACTTGAAAGATATACAGCATTCTTTTTTTTTTTGTTTTGTTTTTTACCTTGTTAAATTAGAATTAACTTTATTTAGCGACATACTGATGGCTCCCAAAATGGATAGCAGAAGTCTATTGGCCTTTATGTTTACTTCTGCTTCACACCTGTGCCTAACTCATGGTCAGAGTTGAGACAGCTCCTTTTCCAGGACCCTGGTGGTTCAGTGGCTAACTTCCTTGAATCTTAGGCTCCTCGTTTACCGTTTTTTGTAATTCAGCTTTATCTGTTTACTGTCTTTCTATTCCATTCCCTGACAGAGATGCCAGTGTCACCACTATCCTATCCCTCAATACTGTATGACTATTACACATGAATCCATGCAAGTGATATAGCTTTCAGTATGTCATGTGTCAATGACTCTCAAACTGTTTAGTTCTTCCCAGACCTCATGCTTGAATCTTAATTCATAATGCCAACCTTAACTATTGTAAAAAGTTCAGAAAAAAGATTGACTCACAAGTATCTTGGTAATGTAGTGAGTTGGAGTCCTTTAGCAAATACCCAGGAATAGTATATCGGGGGCTATTTTTAGTTTTATGAATTGAAAAAATTCTTTTTCAAATGATCCCCGTTTTCCCTCCCTCATCTCCTCCTAGATTCTCCTGATTTCTCCACCCATCCAAATACACCCCTTCTTTCTTCCTCTCTTTATAAAACAAATAGGCAAATAAAACAAATAAATTAGAAAAAAGAATAAAAAGGCATAAGAAACACATAGACATGCAGAGACCAACAAATAAAACCAATAAAAACACAAAACTGTAAACCATAATATATAAGCAATAAACAAAGCACTATGAGACAAAAAAACCCCTTCAAACTAGCATTGTGTTTTGTGTTGGTCACCTACTGTTGGACATACGGCCTGCTCTTTGTGTGATTTGTATTCCCTGTGGGGCTAAAAAACTAATATTCCCTCTATGAGTTCAAGGCCAGCCTGGTCTACAGAGCGAGTTCCAGGACAGCCTCCAAAACAATACAGAGAAACCCTGTCTCGAAAAATAAAAAAAACAACAACAACTAATATTCCTTTGTAAGTTACAATCAACTGGAGATAGCTTCTTGGTTAAGGACAGGGGTTTATGTCTACTTCTCCCTCTTTGTCCTAGGACTCCATCTGGTATGGACCTGTGCAAACCCTGTGCATGGTGCCACAACATCTATGAGTTTATGTGTGATAGCCCTGTTATGTCTGGAAGACAATGTTTCCTTGGTGTCATTCAACCCTTTTGACTCTTACAATCTTTTCACCTCCTTTTGTGCATGGTTCTCTAAACTCCAAGGGAAAGGGTTTGGTGAAGACATCCCATTTAGGATTGAGTGTTCCAAAGTCTCTGCACATTGTTCAGTTGTGGGTTTCAGTACTTGTTTCCATATACTGCAGGAAAAAGCATCTCTGATGATGGCAGAGCATGCCATGAATTTACAGGGATAGTAGAATGTCGTTAAACGTCGCTATGTTGTTGCATGTCTTTAGCAGAATAATAGTACTTGGTTTTCCCCTAGGTCCATGGCCTGTCATAGTCCCAGGTTTGTTGCCAGTGTCAGGCATGAGTTCTGTCTAACCGAGTGGGCCTCAAAGCCAATATAATTTTGGTTGGCAACTCCCACAACATTTATACCACTGTTGTATCAGTGTAACACGCAGGCAGATCTCCACTGTTGATGAAAGGGTTTGTAGGTGGGTTTGTGTTTGCCTTTCTCCTCTGGTAGTATATAGAGCACCTTTCAGTACTGTGACTACTAGTCAGGAGGAATCAAGGCTCTAATAAGGTGTAAGTTTGACTTCTTTGTGTTCAGTGAGCTCTGTGAGGATTGTGTTCAGCAATAGGGCCATGATTGCAGAGAGCAACCAATAGCCACGTCAATATCCTGAATTGTTTGGGACTATCCATGGCGCTCTTTGACCGACAATTATATGCAACCCATTCTCAGTAATTTTTATTTGGTGATGAGAAATGTCTGGTTGGGGTTTGTCTCCCCTGTTATTTTGTAATCCATTTAAATTTCTTTTATATATGTACACATTTTAAGAATCTTATACTGTAGTGGGTTTTTGTATGATCCTTCAAGTAGCCCTTAGTGTTAGCTGTCTTTCCTTATATTCTGTCCCTTTTCACTGTCTTCCATTCCCCTCCCAAATTAATTCTGCTGTTCTATTCAGCCTCTGTCTTTCCATAGCTATACATTCTATTTTCCCTTCCTTATGAGATCCTTCCCTGCTCCCTTAATTCTGTATCTAATCGCTGTGGCTATACAGACTGTAGCCTGCTAGTCAAATAAGAGAATACAGGCCGTATTTCTCTTTTTGGGTCTGGGCCACCTTACTCAGGATGATTCTTTTCTAGCTCCATCCATTTACCTGTGAATTTCATGCCTTTTTTAAAAAAGCTGAGTAATATTCTGTGTGTAAATTAACCACATTGTCATTATTTACTCATCTGTTGATGGACATCTCTGTTGTTTCCAATTTCTGTCCATTATGATTAAAGCAACAATGAACATGGATGAGCAAGTTTCTCTGTAGTAGTATGTAGAATCCTTTGGGTATGTGTCCATGGTTGGTATAGCTGGATCTTGAGGTAGATCTAGTCTCAGCTTCTTGAGTAACTGCCACACTGATTTTCTTAGTTTGCACTCCTGCTAGAAATGGATGAGTGTTCCCCTTATTCGACAACTTTGCCAGCCAGAACTAGCTGTCATTTGTTTTATTGACCTTGGAAATTCTTACTGGTATAAGATAAGCTCTCAAAGTAGTTTGATTTGATTTCCCTCATGACCAAGGATATTGAACTTTTCTTCAAGTGTTTCTCAGTGATTTGTGTTTCATCTCTTTTGAGAACTCTCTAATTCTGTACTCCAGTTTTTAAATTTTATTTAAATTAGAAACAAGGTTGCTTCACATGTCAGTCCCAGCTCCCTCTCCCTCCCCTCCTCCCACGCACTCCCACCACCCTCTACCCCCCTACCCAATCCCCACTCCGCTCCCCAGAGAGGGTGAGGCCCTCCATGGGCAATATCCATAGTCTGTCATTTTGTTCAGAGCAGGGTCTAGGCCCTCCCCCAAGACTCCAGACTGAGACAACATCCCTCATTGTGGAATGGGCACCCAAAGTCCATTTTTATGCCAGAGATAAATACTGATCTACTATCCAAGGCCCCATAGATTGACTAGGCCTCCTCACTGACACCCACATTCAGGGGGTCTGGATCAGTCCCATGATGCCTCCTAGCCCTCAGTCTGGAGTCTATGAACTCCCCCTTTTTCAGGTCAGCTATTTCTGTGGTTTTCACCAGCCCAGTCTTGACCCCTTTGCTCGTCACTCTTCCCTCTCTGTCACTGGGTTCCAGGAGTTCAGTTCAGTGTTTAGCTGTGGGTGTCTGCCTCTGCTTCCATCAGTCATTGGTTGACGGTTCTAGGATGGCATACAAGGAAGTCGTCAAACTCATTACTAGGGAGGGGCATCCAAGGTAGTCTCTTCACTATTGCTTAGTTTGCCAGTTGGTGTCATCCTTGTAGCTATCTGGAAATCTCACTAGTACCAGATCTCTCCTCAAACCTATAATGACTCCCTCTATTATGGTATCTCTGGTACTGCTATCTTCTATTTCCCTGACTCAACCTTCCTGCTCCCCCATATCCTCCTCTCCCCTCCTCTTCTCCCCTCTCTTTTTCCCAGCTCTCTATCATCTCCCTCCATGCTCCCAATCTGCTCAGGAGATCTCTGTACTCCATTTTTAAATTGGGTTATTTGTTTTTCTTATTCTCTAAGTTTTTAGTCTTAATATATTTTAGATATTAGATTTGTAATTGGTAAAGAACTTTTCCCATTCTGGAGCCTCTTATTTTGTCCCAGTGATAGTGTCTTTTCTATACAGAAACTTTCAGTTTCCATGCAGTCCCATTTAATAACTGTTGATCTTAGTGCCTGTGCTATCAGTGTCCTGTTCAGAAGGTTATTTCCTGTGTCAATGAGTTCAAGACTATTCACCACTTTTTCTTCTATAAGTGTCATGGTATCTGGCCTTATCCTAAGACCAGAGCTGAGATTTGGAGCTGAGATTTCTGAAGAGAGATAAATTCAGGTCTGTTTGCATTCTTCTTCATGAAGTCATCTAGTATGACCAGCACCATTTGTTGAAGATGCTGTCTTTTTTCCACTGTATATTTCTGGCTTCTTTGTAAAAAAAAAAGGTATCCATAGGTTTGTGGACTTATGACTGAGTCTTTTTACAATTCCATTGATCAATGTGTCCGTCTTAATGGCAACACGTTGCTGTTTTATATTACTAAGGTTCTGTGATACAATGTGAGATTAGGGATGGTAATACCTTTTGCAATTCTTTTATTATTCAGCATGGTTTTAGCTATCCTCTTTTGGTGTGTGTGTGTGTGTGTGTGTGTGTGTGTGTGTTTCCATATGAAGCTAAAAATTATTTTCAAATTCTGTGAATAATTGGATTAGAATTTTAATGGAGATTCCATTGAATCTGTAGATTGCTTTTGGTAGTATGGTCATTTTCACTATGTTAATTGTATTAGTCTATGAGCTTTCCATCATAATATCTTCAAATAAAGATACCCTTGACTTCCTCCCTTCCCATTTGTTTCTCCTTGATCACCATTGGTTGTCCTAATTGCTCTAGCTAAGACTTTAAGATTTTAAGTACTATATTGAATAGGTATGGAGAGAGTGGATAACCTTATCTTTTCCCTTATTTTAGTGAAACAGCTTTGACTTTCCATTTAAATTGGTGTTGGCTATGGGCTTGTTGTATATTGCATTTGTTATGTTGTTGTATAACCCTTGTATCTGTGGTCTCTTTGTGTCTTTTATCATGAAGGTATGTTAGATTCAGTCAAAGGAATTTTCTGTATCAAATGAGATGATCATGTAGCTTTTGTCTTTTAGCCTGTCATTTTTATACATGTAACCATGCCTGTATTTCTGGGATGAAGCCTACTTGACTATGGCAGATAATCTTTTTGTATCTTCTTGGGTTCTGGTTGTAAGTATTTTACTGAGAAATTTTGAGTCTATGTTGATAAGGTAAGATAGCCTGTATTTCTTTCTTTGTTGGGTCTTCTATGTGGTTTAGAAATCAGGGTAATTGTGGCTTCATAAACAAATTGGACAATATTCTTTCTGTTTCTATTTTATGGAATAATATTGGTATTTATTTTTCTTTTAAAGTCTGGTAGAAATTGGAACTAAAATCCTCTGGACCTGGGCTTTTTTCCCTGTGGGAGACTTGTAATTATTGCTTCTGTTTCACTGGGGGTTAGAGGTTGTTTAAGTTTCTTATCAGATCTTGATTTAAGTTTGACAGGTGATATATCCATTTCTTTTGAATTTTCCACTTTGGTGGAATATAGATGTTTAAAGTATGAGCTTATGGTTCTCTGGAGTTCCGTGGTATCTATTGTTAATTCCATCTTCTTGGTCTATAATCTCAATAATTTGATACTCCCCCTCTGCATTGTAGCTAATTTTGCTAATAATTGTCAATCCTATTGATTTTATGAATGATCCAACTTTTTCTTTCATTAATGCTTTGCTTTTTAAAAAATTCTATTTCATTGATGTCAGCCATGAGTTTTTTGTTACCTTCTACACCTTTTAGACATTATTTGTTCTTTTTGTTCTAGAGCTTTTTTTTTTTTTTTTGGTTTTTGAAGACTGGGTTTCTCTGTATTGTTTTTTGGACCATGTCCTAGAACTTGCTCGGTAGACCAGGCTTGGCCTCGAACTCACAGAGATCTGCCTGCCTCTGCCTCCCGAGTGCTGGGATTAAAGCCATGCGCCACCACCGCCCGGCTTGTTCTAGAGCTTTTAAGTGTTCTGTTAAGTTACTAAAATGAGATCTCTCCATTTTTTTTTGTAGGCACTCAGTGCTATGAACTTGGCTCTTAAAACAGCCTTGATTATGCTTTATAACTCTGGGTATGTTGTGTTTTCATTTTAATTTAATTCTAAAAAATTTAAATTTATTTCTTAATTTCTGTCTTAACCCATGTTTCATTCAATAGTGAATTGTTCAGTTTCTATGAATTTGTACGATTTTTGTTGTTTCTGATATTTAGCTTTAATAAGTGATGGTCAGATAGAGTGCTGAATATGTTGAGATTTGCTTTGCGTCTTAGCATGTGGTCAATTTTGGAGAAAGTTCCACGAGATGCTGTGAAGAAGGTATATTCTTTTATGCTTGGGTGAGATATTCTATAAATATTTGCTAGGTCCAATTATTGTATGATGTCATTTAGCTCCAGCATTTCTCTGTTTAGTTTTTGTCTGGAAGACAAGATGAGGTATAGAAATCATTCATTATCACTATATGAGGATCAATATATGATTTTAGCAGCAGTAGTGTTTTTTTGGTATGAACTGTGTGCCTTTGAGTTTGGGGCATAGATGTTTAGAATTTCAATATCCTCTTTATGGAATTTTCCCTTAGTGAACATATACTGTCCTTCCTTATTTATTCTGACAAGTTTGGGTTCAAAGTCTATTTTTGTCAACTACTAAAATGGCTACTCCTGCTTGCTTCTTGGCTCATTTTTTTGAGTATTTTTTCCACCCTTTCACCCTGAGGTGATATCTACTCTTGATGTTAAAGTGTGCTTCCTGGATGCAACAGGAGGATGGATCCTGTTTTCTAATCCAGTATATTAGGCTGTGTGTTTTTATTTGGAGAGTTGAGAGTATTGATGTTGAGCGTTACCAATGAGCGTGTTTGTTGATTCCCATTATTTTGTTGTGGTGTGGGTTTTTCCCCATATTTTGATTTGCTGGTGTGATATTATTTATTCAAAGTATTTTCTTGGGTGTGGCCCACTTCTTCAGGTTTAAATTTTTCTTTTATAACTTTCTGTAGAGCTGAATTTGTAGATAGACACTGCTTAAATTTTGTTTTTCAATGTTATATCTTTCTCCATTACCATGTATAGTTTTTCTGGGTATAGTAGTCTGGTTGGCATCTTTGGTCTCTTAGAATTTGTAGAGCATCAGTCCAGGACCTTCTGACTTTTAGGGTCTCCACTGAGAAATTAGGTGTTAATTTATTGGTTACTAGTATGTTACTTAGTTTCTTTTCCCTTGAAACTTTTACAGTTTTTGTTGTTGCTGCTGTATATGTTTAGTTTTTTGACTATTATGTATAATGCATAATTCCTTTTCTGGTCTAGTCTATTGGTGTTCTGTTTGCTTCTTAGATCTTGACAGCCACCTCCTTCTTTAGGTATGAAAATTTTGTTCTTTGATTTAAAAACCTGTTTTCTGTGCCTTTTACCTGGGTTTATTCTCTTTTATCTTGTATATTTGATCTGTTCATAGTGTCCCAAATTTCCTAGATGTTTATGGCTGGATTTTTTAGATTTAATTTTTTTTTGGACTAAGGTATCTATTTCTTCTATCTTGTCTTTAATTCCTGAGATTCTCTCTTTCATCTCTTGTAATCTGTTGGTGAGGCTTTCCTCTGAGGTTTTTGTTTGAGTTCCTAAAATTTTCACTTCAAGTTTTATCTTAGTTTGGGTTTTCTTTATTCATTCTATTTTCACCATTTGCTTTTGTTTTTATAGATTTCATTACTGGGTCTATTTATATCCTCTTTCATATCCTTGAGTATATTTCTAATAGCTACTTTGAAGTCCTTCTCTTGTGCTACAACTATATTGCATTTCTCAGGGCCAACTGTGGTAGAGTTGCTGGGCTCTAGTGGAGACATATTGCCTTGATTGCTACTGATTGTGTTTTTTCTTTTTTCGAGACAGGATTTCTCTGTATTGTTTTGGAGCCTGTCCTGGAACTTGCTCAGTAGACCAGGTTGGTCTCGAACTCACAGAGATCTGCCTGCCTCTGCTTCCCGAGTGCTGGGATTAAAGGCATGTACCACCAATTCCCAGCTGATTGAGTTTTTATATTGACATCTAGTCTTCTTGGTTTGGGATGATTGTAATCCTAGGTGTTGATATTTAGGCTTGTGTTTGTTGGGTGGATTTTCCAGTCCTTGGTTTGTGTTGTCCTTTGGATCTTAGGAGCATGTGGTAGCTGTGGGTGGGTCCCTTGGTAGGGAGTACTTCTGCATCCCTGTCTGGTATAACCACTTGAGTTCCTGGGTAGAACTTGTTTCTAGGTATTGGGTGCTCACAGTAAAAAGTGGGGAAAGGCAAGAAGGGCAGGATGATGAGAGGGTACAGAGAAGGGAGAAAAGCTGGGTCTATCATGAGGATTTGTGGAGTCCACAGGCAATGGAGAAAGAGAAGGAAGATGGGTCTTTGCAGAGGTCTGCTACAGGGCTGGAGATGAGACTGCGGAATCGGAATTGGAAAGACAGAAAGGCAAATGAAGATTGGTTAATTGATTTTCTGGCTGGTGTGGCCAGTGGGTTTCTAGGGAGAGAGTGGCTGTGGTGTTAGCAACTGATACTGATGAGGTAAGGAAGGAAAACTTTAGGTGAATATCTGTTTATTCCCTGGAAATGGAAGCAGAAGCCACTGAAGGTGGTCTGCTGCAAAGCGTGGGCTAAGACTAGGGAACTGGAATTGGAGAATGGCAAGGGTGAAGTTTGCCTATCTGGTTCCCTGACTATCATGGCCAGAAGGTTTCTAGGGAGACACTAAGGTCATGGATTTTAAAGAGAGCAAGGTGAGGTACATGGGAGGATTTGGCAGGAGGAAAGGGAAGGAGAAATATGTTATAATCTGAAAAGCAAAAAATGTTAAAAACTATATAAAGCATGTTTCTATGATTATATATACAAAATGAAGTTATACTTTAAAATTATTACTGATTTCACTATATGACTCAAAGGTTTGAAATAATTTGCCAGTCTTGCATGTATTCATGCAAGGTTTGCAAATAGTTTTATGGTTCTGTTTTAAATATCTGTAAGATCTGTAAAAACACCTCTTTATTTCTCCTTCCTTCATTTCTTTTTTCTGTCTATTCTTCTCTCATACAATATATCCACATTGTAGTTTCCCTTCCCTCCACTCTTCACAGTCCCCAGCCTCCTCTTCCACAGATCCACTCCTCCTCCATTGCCCTTCAGAAAAGAACAGGCCCCTCAAGGATATCCGCCGAACATGGCATAACAGCTTACAATAAGACCAGGCACAAACCCTCATATTGGGACTGGGAGACACAACTCAGTAGGAGGAAAATGTCCCAAAGCAGGCAAAAAGAGTCAGAGACACCTCCACTCCCACTTTTAGAAGCCTCACAAAAACACCAAGCTACACAACTGTAAAATATTTGCAAAGGACCCAGTGCAGACTCATGAAGGCTCCGCTTCATTCTGTGTGAGCCCCTGTGAGCCTTGCTTAATTGATTCTATTTCTCTCTGTCTTTCAGATTTTTTTCACTGTTTCAATTTGTATCCTTTTTATTTCTAGCTCTTGTTTTTTTTTTGCTTTACCTTATACTTAAGATATTATATTGAATAGGAATGGAGAAGGTGAACATCTTGTCTTATTCCTAATTTTTTTTTGACAGGGAAACACATGGTTTATTATGAATTGCAGTCTTTTTTTCTTATTTATTTTTAAGTTTAAATTTAGATTAGAAACAAGGTTGCTTCACAAGTCACTTCCAGGTCCCTCTCCATTTCCCTCCCCTTCTCCCCTGCCCTCACTCCAAACCCCCCAATATCCCCTCATTTCCCCAGGGAGGGTGAGGCCCTCCATGGGGGTGTCCACAGTCTGTCATTTCATCCAGGGCAGGGCCCAGACCCTCCCCCAAGAGTTCAGGGTAAGAGTGCATCTCACATTGTTGGAGAGGAGTCCAAAGTCCATGTGTATACTAGGGATGAATACCGATCTACTGCCCAAGGCTCAATAGATTATCTAGGCCTCCTCACTGACACCCCCACTCAGGGGGTCTTGATCAGTCCCATGCTGGAGTCCCAGGCATTAGCCTGGGATTCAAGAGCCAACCCTTGTCAGGTCAGCTGTTTCTCGGGGTTAAACCAGCCCAGTCTTAATCCCTTTGGTCATCAGTCCTCCCTCTGTTACTGGTTTTCTTGAGTTCAGCTCAGTGCTTAGCCTTGGGAGTCTGCCTTTTCTTCCATCAGCCACTGAATGAAGGTTCTGTTTCCCAGACTCTCTGGCCATGGGATTGTAGGCTGGCACTCCCCAGATCTATCTCTAAAATCCATATATGAGAGAGTACATGCCATGTTTCTCTTTTTGTGACTGGGTTACCTCACTCAGGATGGTTTCTTCTAGTGTCATCCATTTGCCTGCAAATCTCAGGATTCCATTGTTTCTTTTCTGATGAGTAGTACTCCATTGTGTAAATGTACCACGTTTTCTCTATCCACTCTTCGGTTGAGGGACATCTAGGTTGCTTCCAAGTTCTGGCTATTACAAATAATGCTGCTATGAACATAGTGGAACAGACATCCTTGTTGTATGAATGGGCATCTTTTGGATATATGCCTAAGAGTGGAGTTGCTGAGTCTTGTGGTAGGTTTATTCCCATTTTTCTGAGGAATCTCCATACTGATTTCCAAAGTGGCTGAACAAGTTGGCACTCCCACCAGCAATGGAGGAGTGTTCCCCTTTCACCACATCCTCTCCAGCATAAATTGTCGTTGGTGTTTTTGATTTTAGCCATTCTGACAGGAGTGAGATGTTATCTCAGAGTTGTTTTGATTCCTAATAAATAGTAGAAATTCTTTATGATTTTTCTCATTTAGTATAATGTTTTGTTGTATATAGTAGTTATTACTATGTACATGTATATACTACATATATATACATATATATATATATACTATAAACATGTTCTTGTATATTAGTTTCTTCAGGATTTTTTTTAAAGAAAGGGTATTGGATTTTGTCAAAAGCGTTTTCTGAATGTAATGAGATGATCATCTGATTTCTGGCCTTGAGTCCATTTATGTGATGTGTCACATTTATTGATTTGTGCATGTTGAACCATCCTTGCATCTCTGGTGAAGCCAACTTGATCGGGAACAATAATCTTTTTAAATATGTTTTTGAATTCAGTTTGTAAGTATATATTTTAAATTTTAATTGAATTTGCTCTTTGGTAATTTTGTTGAGAAATTTTGCATCTATAGAGATTTTTCTTTAGTTTATTTTGTTATTGTTGTATATTGTCTGGCTTTGATATAAGGAGAATCCTGGCTTCATCGAGAGAGCTTGGTCATGTCCCTTCTGTTTATATTTCATGGAATAGTTTAAGAAGCACTGGTGTTAGTTTTTCAAAGGCCTGGCAGGATTTGGCAGTAAATCTATCTAGGTGTAGGCATTTCTCAGTTGAGAGATTAAAAATATTAATTCAATTTCATTGTTTGTTATAGATCTGTTTATGCTTTTATCTCATCTTGCATAATTTTGGAAGGTCATGTGAATCTAGATTTGTCGTTCATTTTAGATTTTTATCTTGGTGATATATAAGTTTTTAAGCTATATCCCAATGATTCTTTCTGAACTGCATCAGTATCTGTTGTAATGTCTCATTTGTCACCTCTAATTTTTGTCAATTTGGGTCTTTTCTCTTTCTTTTGTTTATCTTGGCTAAGGGTTTGCTGGTCCTGTTTATCCTTTCCAAGAACCAAATCTGTTTCACTGATTATTTTTCTGTTTCTCACTTATTCATTTGTCCCTGATATAATTATTTATTTCTGTCTACTTATCTTGAGGTTGACTCAAGGTTTTCCCAAGGCCTTAAAGTGTATTGTTATTTGTTTGAGGACTCTATAATTTTAATGTAGGCAATATAACTCTGAGTATCTCTCATAGTATGCTTTCTCTAATATCATAGGTTTTGGTAGGGATTGTGCTTTAATTTTTTACTCAAAATTAGGGATTTTAACAACTCTTTACGTTTCTTTGATGATCTATTTATTATTCAATAGTGTATTGCTCAGTATCTGTGGGTTTGCATATTTTCGATTTCTTTTTTATCATTCAGTCTGTTTCATTGTTGCCAGATAGAATACAAAAAACTTTTACAATTTTTCTGTAGTTGTTAACAAGTTGCTTTGTGTCCTATTATGTGATCTATTTTAAAGAAAGTCCTGTGGGAAGCTGAAGGTAATGTATATTACAAAGTGTTTGGATATAATGCTCTGTTGGTGCTTGTTAGGCCATTTGACCTATAATTTACTTTAACTCAGACGTTTATGTATCTATTTTTGTCAGGATGACCTGTTTTTGATAATAATGGGGTACTAAAATAATTTTTTATTATTGTCCTGCGGTATTCACTTTATGAAATTAAGTACATCAATTTTGGTTGAATAAATGGTGAAAACTATAATGTCTTCTGGATAAGTTGTTCTCTTAATTATCATGGAGTGACTATATTCATCTTTTCTGATTAATTCTTGTTTGTCATTTAGCTTGAAGTGTATTAACATTTTATTGGAGTAGTTGATTCCTGGTTACTTTTTAGTAACATTTGCTTTCATGTCATATTTTTTTTTCAACCCTTGGGTTGCATTTGCTTTTGATAGTAAGGTTGGTTTCTCAGAGGTGATAAACTTATGGATTAAAAAAATTAACATTTACTTTACGCCAGAAATGATAGCACATGCCTTTACTCCAAACTCTGGCAGAGAAAGGTTCTACATAGTGAGTTACAGGGTAGCCCAGCTACATAGTGAGACTCTGCCTCAGGGGGCAGGGTGGAGAAAGAGAGATATTTTTATTCTTAATTATGTGTCTCTGTATATATGTGTATGAGCACTTGAGTGCAGGTGCCTGGAGAGGAGGCCTGAAGTGGGTGTCAGATGCCTTGGAGCTGGAGTTATAGGCAGTTCTGAACTGCCTGATGTGGGTGGTATTATCTGATCTCTGATCCTTTGGAAGAGCAGTGACTACTCACAACTTCTGAACCACCTCTCCATCTTTGGATCCTGTTCTTAACTCTAACCTGCTAGTCTGTATCTTTCCACTTGGGGAAATTTATTAATTAATACTCAACATTATTATTGGAAGGTGTGCATTAATTTGTGCCATTTTGTTGCTTTTGTAGATTTTGGGTCTTTCTATTCCCCAATTAGCATTTCTAGAATGATTTATTCTTTCCTGTTGTCTTGCAGATATTTATCTTCTTGTAGGTATTTTTCATTTTTTTCTTTATCTTTCTACTTTTGACCAAAGCATCAGAAGATATTATTAGTTCCACCTTCAAAACATGCCCAGATTCTGTTCACTTCTTAAGTCCATTCTGGATCAAGCTATATTTCTCCTTGATGTTGATTGGTATGGCCTTCTATCTATTTCTTGTTTTTACAGCTATTCTTCATTATACTTGAGAAAGACTATGGCATGGGATTTATTTTCTTTGTGACTGTAACTAAAATAGTATCTCTCAGAAATCCCTGCCACTTTTAATCTGTTTTATTTTATTTTTTCATAGGACTTGGTTCTAGTTACTTTTCTGTGGCTGTGATAAAATACTCTAATTAAAGCAACTTGAGGAGGGAAAGGTTTATTTCATCTTACAACTCACAATCCAGCATTGAAGGAAACTAAAGCAGGAATCCAAAGCAGGAACCTGGAAGAAGGAATTAAAGCAGTGACCTTGGAGGAATGCTGCTTACTGGCTTCTCACAGGCTCACATTTAGAATTTTTTTAACATCCCAGATCCTCCTGTCTAGGGATGATGCTGCTCACAGGAGGCTGAGCCTCCTATATCAGGTACCAATCAAGAAAGTGCCCCCACAGGCCAAATCTGTGGAGATAGTTCTTCAAATGTGGTTCTCTCTTCTCAGTTGTGACAGGCTGACAACCAATATTAGTTACCATAGACTTATTACTCAATTATTTATCAAATTGTACTTGTTTATGCTTATCTCCACTTCCATTATGTTCACTTTGATGGTTTTTATTATCATGAGTTTAGGTATTTTATTTTTCTTCTGTGTATTCTTCACTACTGAGAATAGTACTTAGAATTTCATAGGATTTAGCACTATGTGTTGAATGATTATGTGAACGAAAAAATAGCATCTTTTTTGAGAAAATTCTAGTCATAGTCTATGATCATGAGCATTGTCCTCATTGACACAGACAAAAGGTTCACCAAGTGATTGAATACCCTCAAATATTACACTCAAATATATGGATGTGGAATTAGAGATTCTGATAAATACATCTTAGATGAATACTTTCAATATTTATTTATTTGATTTCTTGTTTAGTTTTGATTAATAATCATAAACTTAACTCTGCAATCCAGTTAGATTTTGAGGGTATTGAAGAGAATATGGAACCTAAAGAACTTGAGTGAGAACAGTGATTACAGGTATGGTGATTAGATGGAGCAGAGGTACTTTCCTGAGTTACAGAAGAAAGGCAAAAGAATTAGAGGTGTTCAGAGTCAGCAATGGAGATATTCTTGATGATCTTGCCATTATTTGACCACAAACTCTCAGTAGCTTCCACAATGCTCATGCCTTCTTTCACCTTCCCTAAGATCACCTGTTTATCATCGAGCCACTCAGTCTTGGAATACAGCCAAAAAACTAGGGACAATTGGTGATTGGTTCAGCATTTTCCATGGGAAAGATGCCAGGGGTTATTTGCTTTAGGTTGAAGTTCTCATCCCCAAATTTCTCCCTGTTGATGGACATGATACATTATGACATGTGAAGTTGTCATCTTGGAATATGAATCCTGGAATAATTTTGTGAAAGAAGGAGTCATTTTTCTGTGGTGCTTAGAGTACAGAAGTTTCCTGCTGTCTTTGGAGCATCATCTTCAAACAATTCAAAGGAGATGTGGCTCAAAGACTTGTTGTCAGTCACAACGTCAAAGATCATGGTGAGGTGATCATGGCTAAAGCAAGCATCAAAGGGGACAGTGGTGTCCATAAACCAATATGTTCATTTTATTTAGAAGAAGAAACAGGGAAGAGTAAGATGTCTGGCAGGGGGTGGTATGAGTATAGTGGCATAGTTCATTAACTGCTCACCCTGAGTTAGTGCCCAGAGTCAACTTTATTGACTGGTACTTATTATCAGTGGGAATATATGTGGGAAAATACTTTGAATTTGCTTCTTTAATTACCTTTCTGTTGCATTACTAAAATTTTATGGCTGTGCATGGAATTAATTGAAACAATTTGATCCTGTCCTTGCATCATACTTCATTTGGCAAATTTTTACTCTAGAGAACAGGAATTCTATGGGGAAGTTGGTCTCTTGACTACAGTGTGTAGCTTCATTTATTATAAGTAGTCCAAAGTTCTGAGCACTTAATCACAACTCTTGGAGTCTGAATGAGGAGGTAGGATTCCTGCAGTGCAACACGATCTTTTTTTGTGGCTCTTATTTTTTTAGATCCACATATTATCATTGATTCAAATGCCTTGAATTTTCCTTGTGATTTGTCTTAGGCATTATCTATCTTGCTTTATAAAGCTCCCAAGACCACTGGTGATTTGTCCTTTAGGGTAGGTCAGATCTTTGAGTCACAGTTGTATCCACCGGCCAGTTCCTTTAGGAAGCACCAACATGTGGTGAAGAAGCACCAATTTTTAAGTTAGTAACTGGAAATAACTAGAATGTAAACTTTGTTAAGTAACCGCTCTGAGTTTCTGTCATTTTATCTATGACTAGGAAGGAAAACATGTCTCTGAATTCTTTCTGTATCACCCATAGAGGGTCTATCTGACATTCTAGATTTGGAGCATCATGTAGTTGGTGAGATATCTTCTTAGTGGTGCTCTTAGTTAAGTGACTTTATTTTCTAGGAACCAGGATTTAAAAGGAAGAATACAATGGTCATTCCTATCTCTGCTGCATTGTAAGTTCATGTTGGATTCATCTTGAGTGTCTTTGAATTTCTTCTCTTTCAATGATTTGTTTTCCAAGGCAGACCAAACATGCAGCAGCTCTTCTGACTTAAAGGTAGGTGATCTGCTTAGAAGCAAAGCACAAAGTTTCTTAGCGCACACATGATGTTGGACATGGATTTTTCTCCTAGAGTCAGAGTTCATTTGTTAAATGAGATAGTCTCATATATGTAAAGTTTGGAGACAGTTGATTTTTAAATTAATAATTTTACACAGCACTGCAGAGTCTATACATATTTTTAAGTCCTTTGTAATTTTGGGATTCTTGTGAGGTACCATTTGGGTTTAAAGAAATTGGAGCCTGCAATAGGAACAGAAGTCCCATTGCTTTATGTAGTAATCAGGCATAACTGACACAGGAAGCTCTGCTCAGGCATGGCACCATTTATTGTAATGCAAGTCCCAAGAGATTATTATGTATGTATTCTAAATGCTCACCTACTGATCTGTGCCTCCATTCTTGATCACTTAGTCTTCTAGATTTCCAGGTGAGGCGCCATTGTGGGCTGAGAGAATGTATTCACTATCAGCTTTGGGAAGGAGTAAGGACAAAGAAGTGGGGATTAGAGAGAAGAAATACAGAAAAGGCTGATATGATAGGTAGAAATAAGAGTTATTTTTCAAAGGGAAAAGCTACTTAGATATTCTTCCTCTCATTGAAAAAGCTTGGCAACAGGGGTCCTTACATGGTTTTCCTTATCTCTGAGTGCTCAGAGTGGTTCTAGGAAGTTTATCTTCATTTCTGTAATTGATCAGGAATAATTCAACACACCATCAGACAAGAGTTACATATTTGGGTTGTCAAATGAGTATGTCCTCTGCTTCTAATAGTTGGTCATTTGTATTTCTCTTCACTTACATGATACGCACACGTCCTATTCTTACTAGGTATAGTGTGGTAGTTTAAGAACACAGGTATTGTACTCTGGTTGCCAGCTTTCAAAGCCTGGCTGTGCTGCAGTGTAAACCTAGACAATCTAATTAACTTCTCTGTGTTTCTGTTTTTTCATGTGGAAAAAGGAGAGACAATAATCACACCAATTTTACAGGTGTATTGTACATGCTAAATATATTAATTCAGATAGAGCACTTATAAATGTGTGATGTGTTAGGTAGTTTTGAAATGACAGTCTATCCTATTAACCCAAGATGCAAACAACTGCAAAATAATTAATTGTAAATTCAGCACTAGACAATGTGTTTCTTAGTAAGTGAAATAAATATAGAAGCTGACATAATGAAAGATTATATTAATCTCTCTGAAATAAATATGATGGGGTAATTTTGGAACAGAAATTCACAGACCTTCTTCTTATATCAATGAGATTCATTGTACAGCTTAGAAAGATAGAATATCAAAGAAAAAGGTAAGAACACTCTAAGTTAGAATAGGGCTTCATAGCATTCAGTTAGGGGATGGCAATAAGGGTGCAAAGAGTTTACAGTCAGCTTAATAACAGACTTACATTTCTCTGAAAATATCAAAACTCGTGCTGTGGGAAGTGAGGGAATAGTTGATAAGATTTAGTAGAGGAGAAATGTGGTTATATTTGCACATAAGGAAAATGGTTGAAGCATTTCCTCAGTGTCTACAGAGGAGAAGGTATGTGTAGGGTCATGTAATTAATGCAAACTCACCGAACAGGAATGCAGTTGGCCCTAGAAGATGCATAGGGCTGGAAGGAACAAGGAATGGGTGTTTCTGGTGCAATGAACAGAGTAGGTTTATGGAGGTGGAGAGGGCACTGACTTGAAAATACACATGTTGAAGTTTGCTGGGCATTAGAAAGAATGGTTCAGATTTACAGTCAGTAGAAGCCAGTTAGAAGGACTCAGGTTTGCCCTGGTCATTCCTAGGTAGCAAGTCATTAAACACTAATTAGAGGGGACTCAGGCTTGCCCTGGTTATTATTAGGTAGCAAGTCATTAAGCACTAGTTAGAAGGACTCAGATTTGCCTTGATTATTCCAAGGCAGCAGAGTGATCTGAGGAAGGAAGGGTGTAGTAAAGCAATTTTCTGATTTCCATTACAGGAAGGATGGGGTGGGGTGACTGGAGATCCAAAGACTTTGGTAATTTAGTTATCAGCTTTCCGAGTATGAGGAGATGACAGCAAGAATGGGGAGGAAAGGGCATGCTGGGGATCTGGTGTGCAGGTCAAATTAATGTGATGTGCTGCCTGGATATGGGAAATGAGACAGCACCAACGCTGCAAGGTCAGGCAGCCTGGAGGGTAATGGGACCAGCAGAATACTTTCCAGACCCTATGTGCCCTTAGTTATTCTGTAAAACCACAGTGTAGTTCACCATCTGCACTCCTAACCCCATCCACATCTTTGCCCTGTGCTTGTGAGGGTGTGGAAAAATGACTCTGCATTGTCTCCCTATTTAGCAACTTGATTTCTCAGGTGATTGGATATTCTTGGTGAATCAAAAGCCTTGCACCAAATTATTGTTCTTATTTCATAGTGCATGACATGCTGAATTTAAGCATATTGCTTGTTGTGCCCTTGAATTTCAATGTAATTTTGAAGCTGAATAAGATTTCTTTAAAAGCATTGGCCCTTTGAGTCAGCTTCTTTTTTTTGTTCTGTGAACATCTGACTTCTCTTTCTCTTCTGAGCCCATTTCTCTTATTTCTGTCACACAGAGATATTATATGGCATGACTCCTGTTTAAGTAGACAGAAAATATTTTCATAGTGTTGATGTTTATTTAGGTGCTTTACATCTTTTCCTGCTTTTAAAATATATGAGAAATACTGTTTTGGTGTCTGATAAATTTGATCTTTCATTTTGTTTATATGGGTCCTGAGCTAACTTAATGAAAATGACACTTTGTAGAGGCACGGATAATGATTCACTGGACTAGGTTTGAATACAGGTAAAATATAATTTATTTTGGGGAGAAGTCACTTACACAAGACGAAGATGGCCACTGCAGGTTCCTGCTCTAAGGATCCGCACAGGTTGTTCCCTGTGACCCAACTGAACCCAAGAGAGATCCACTTGCCCGGACCCCAGACCTAAACTCTCTCCTTGTCACATCCTCACCTGTGACCATGCCCAAATGGGCGTGGTCAGCCCTACAGGTATGGGCAGGGTGGATATCTTACTACAATTCCCCTTTTAGTCCAAAGAAAATGATTTAGGCTAGATACAAAACTATACACAAAGATAGCAAATATCAAGTATGCCCTAGGAGAAGGAAAAGAACAAACACACTTAAGACCTCTTGCCAATGAAGCAACTAGAGCAAAAGGCAAGAACTACAGCACTTGAGTTTGGAGGCATTGCCTTGGTTACTGACAAAGATGATAACAAATATGGTTCTACACTAGCTGTCAGTGACCTTCATATGACTTTCTCCAAAAGTAGACTTACATCCAGCTGCTGCAACTTTGGATATACCCAAAGAGCTATGGAAGCATCAGATATACCTAACAGAGAGAACACCATCTCTACAACACTTAGACAGAAGTTGTCCCTGAAGCATCTTAGAAAGTTTTACATGAAGAGAGGGAAAGGGAACAGCTGGATGTACTTAATCTCTCCTTCCAGATTTGGCCCACTCCTCTATGGCAGGATATGGCATCAGGGGTAAAGAGAAAACATTCTTCCACGAACCTTTACCAATGATTTAACATCCTGATCCCATTTCAATCAATCAAGGTGACATCACTGAAAGTGCACTTGGCATAAGATGCAACCAAAGCCAATATGTCCTGGTATTAAGTCACCACACCCCCAAAGCATGTATACAGGGCTATTGTCTGCTTATATTATTGGAGGAGCAAAGAGTGTCTGTGACTGAGAAAAGCAGACAGCATGGGGCCTTGGGGAGAATGGTCTGTGAGAAACTAAGTTCCTGAGGTACAGAGAAAAGAGATGAAGAACACAGACCAGAGATGTACCAAGGGGATTTTACAGTGGGACAGAGCTACTGAAATGCTGTGCAATTGATACAGACAGACTTTTCACTTGAGTGCCCCACCTTTGTTGGAATGTCTTTTGTGGATTAGAGAGAACCCTGAACAGTCAGAAATACTTGTCCAAGTCTTAAGTTTTACAATATTTTGTGTGATCTTGGGCAAATAATGATTTGCCTAGCTTTTAATTTTCTACTCGGTTTTCACTTTTTAATAATGAAAAGTAAGGTAATTAAAATAAAGTGTTAGATAAGTAACATTTAATATTCAGTGAACATACCTAAACATACCGTAAGTTAGTTTTCACTCTCTGCAGTGATACAAACAATGCGAATAATGTCACAATTATTGCTTGTTTTATTGTAGGTCCCTCAACTGCTGGTGTCTGGCACACCTGAACTGATGCCATGGGCAGTATAAATAATGTAACTGCGCTTATCATCACTGGCCTTTTTCAGGATCCAGAGGTGCAGAAGGTGTGTTTTGTACTGTTCCTCCCTGTGTACCTGGCCACAGTGCTGGGCAATGGCCTCATTGTTGTGACAGTCAACATCAGTAAGAGTCTGCGTTCCCCTATGTACTTCTTCCTCAGCTACTTGTCCCTGGTGGAGATATGCTACTCCTCTACTGTTGTCCCTAAGTTCATCAGTGATTTACTTGCCAAAGTTAAAACCATCTCCTTCAAGGGCTGTCTGGCTCAAATTTTCTTCTTCCATTTCTTTGGGGTCACTGAAATCCTCTTGCTTACAGTGATGGCCTATGACCGCTATGTGGCCATCTGCAAACCTCTTTATTACACAACCATCATGAGTAGGACCGTGTGTCACCATCTGGTGGCTGGTTCCTGGGTAGGGGGCTTTTTTCATTCCATAATTCAGATTTTCATCACTATCCCCTTGCCCTTTTGTGGTCCCAATGTGATTGACCACTACTTCTGTGACCTCCATCCCTTATTCAAGCTGGCCTGTACTGATACCTTTGTGGTTGGGGTTATTATGTTTGTTAACAGTGGATTATTCTCTGTCTTTTCCTTCCTTTTCTTGGTGTCCTCTTATGTTGTTATCTTGTTCAACTTGAGAAATCATTCTGCTGAGGGAAGGCGGAAGGCCCTATCTACCTGTGCCTCTCACATCATGGTGGTTGTCTTGTTCTTTGGACCTGCCATCTTCCTCTACTTGAGACCTGCCTCCACCTACACTGAAGATAAACTCGTGGCTGTGTTCTACACAGTCATCACCCCCATGCTGAACCCAATCATCTACACACTCAGGAACGCAGAGGTGAAAAATGCTGTGAAGAAGTTATGGGGCAAAAAAGTGAACTCAAGTCTAGAATAAAATAAGAAACATGAAATAAACAGCATAACTAATATGACAAGAACTTGAAATTGACTTTAATAATCAGTGAAGGCACACATCAAAATCTACATGCTTATGTTTTTTTTCTTGACTTCTATCATGTCATAGGTATCAGTATTTTAGAGTATATTCAAACTGGGCTATTTTACATCTCTTCTCCAGAGATCTGTAGTGTGTAAGATTGAGGAATAGAACTTCTATAATGTGCAGATGCAAAATATACTTCTCTCATCAAAAGGAATGGAATAGTATGTTCTTAAGTCAATATGAATTAAGTGGCCTAAGAATATAGACTCAGGTTACACTAAACACTGTGTTCACTGTGGTCACAGGCTCATGGAACAAAAAGTCAAAAGTCAAGGCACTTTTCAAATACATTGGTGAGAATATTAGGTTGATAGGTTATGGAACAGTGTGCATGTGTGTGAAATCTCTGCTATTGGCCTCAGATAGTATGTGCTGGCATTCTTAGCTTTTGAGTTGATGAAGCTGGTGGTCTGTTAAGTTAAGAAATACCTGAAAGTTTCATGTGATAGTTACAAGGACATTAGATTAGGCACAGAGGTGGACAATGGTTGACTATTAATGGCTCTAAAGCTAGCTCATGATAATTTGGCATGGGTCTATAACACCCCAACATCCCATAATTATAAAATTTTAATGGGTCAGTCAGTTTTTCAGAATCTTTAACACAAGTGTGGCTTTTTCCTGGGAGTCTCAATTCACAAATGGAACCCTGCCCTGCCACCTATCAGCTCTGTGACCTCAACTTTATTCATTTCTCTTCAAATGTTAGCATACTGTGGTATGTGAAAGGATCTTGACATCCTACAGTAAAAGTTCACATTTTGCCTTTGTTACCTTGCAATTTTGGAGGGAGTCCTAGGACACCTTCACTGATTCTCAATGTGAGTTCCCTAGCTGATCATATTTAATCATCAGCCTGTTCCTCACCCCCTACATCTGTGCTCTTTCCAAGTCAGTTACATGACAAGTCATATACAGCAGGAACTGAGCTACACAATTATAGTATTTTTCATTTGGAAGGGGATTGGGTGAGATATGAGGATACCTGGAATCAAGGAAGAGTTTTTTTAGGAGTTACTTTAATTAACCTATGGCTGTTAAAGTGGAGTTAATAGATGATCTTGCAATGAAAATGTATCAGTTTTATGAACTCCATGGGGCTGCTCTTAATCCATATTCACATTTATTAATGGAGTGACTGATATGCATTCTATTTGGGTAAATAGTTTTTGTATATCACATCCATTACTTCTTCAAATCTTCAAAGAAACTCTATGATGTTAATGAAATAGTAATTAATAATATTAAATGTCATTTAAGTTAGGTTTTGGTTACAAGGAATAGAATCTGAAATAAGAGAGAAGTGGCAAGGTGCATTCAGGGTAGAAACATTCTTTATCATGTCTACCCATCATCAAGCCCCTCCATTTCCATGTTTACCTCATGTCCTAGGATGAGTACTGGAGCTTCATTCACAATGGCAGCATTTAATTGACACAAAATTTAAATTCAGTGAAATGTAAAAACCTTAAGAATGCAATCCGATGATTACTGACAAATTTACACATTGTTTCACTGACATCTAAAAGAAGACACGGATAATTCTCTTGTGTCCTCTCATGTACACCACCTCCTCTTCATCCCAACAGCAGCTGCCATTCTAATTTCTATCATCTGATGTTAGTTTCGAGTATTGCTGTGTTCATAGAAATGCTAGCAGTAATTGCCCTCTTTGTATTGGGTCTCTTAGCTAATTTTAATGTTTTTGAAACTCACTTGTGCTGTGCATCACAATAATTTGTTATTTTCTTTATTGAGTGCTGTGCCACTGCATGAATGCATCACAGTGAATAAAAGTTGTTTCACTGGTGGACATTGGGCCTATTTCTAATGCTTAAGACAAAGAAGGGTTGGGAAACACCGGTTATCCATGACAGAATACATAAACCAGGCGTGATGGGCTAGTGGACTGCATGGAGAAAGACATAAGTTCTAGGAGTCAGAATATCTAGATTTGTAACCAGAGATCATGCCTGGATTATTAGGTGCTGTAAATAAAATTATGAGACATAAAAGTGATTGCTGCCAAATCTGGTGACCTGAGTTTGATTCCCAGATTCCATGTGGTAGGAGGGGAGAACCAACATCTAAAAATTGTTCTCTGACCTCAACTCATGCAACATGGCACACATGTACTGTTTCCCCCCCAAAATACATATTTTTACAAAAGTTTTGAGAAGTGATTTTAAGTTCCTGTTTTTAAAGGAAAGCATATACGTCTTCACCACTTTCATCACTCCACTAGATACCTAGACTTCCCAAGTGTCCTCCTCCATGGTCTGGTTTGGTGAGTATCTCTTACCACGTACACCATCTTCATTTTCCAACAACCAGGAAGATCCAGCCTGGGTCCCACATCAAGTACTCAGCCTAGTCTAGCCACCCAGGCCTGTGAAAAAGCCTGGTATAAGCTCTAGGCTTATACCAGGAGCTGCTCTACCTGTAACCACTCAGATGCAACTTCTGGCTGTCCCCACGACTCCACTTGGTACCTGGACATCCCCCACTGGGTCTAGCCTAGTGAATATTACTTCCATCTTCATACACACCTTTTCCATACACACAACATACACTTTTTCCACAACTTACCAGATTTAACCTAGGTCCCATGACTAATACACCAGCTTAGCCTGACTTTCCTTGCCTGCATGGTAAAGGAACTCTAGGCTTGGGGCAGGATCCTAACTACATATTATCCAAACCACAGACTCTGCCATGTTGTATTCAACTTTTCCACTAGGACAGATCTACCCCCACAACTCTAGGCTGGGAACAGGAAACATGTATACCAGCTCAGTCCCTTCTGTGCCCCTGACTTCATTCCATTCAAGCTGTTTTCAACTTCTAGACCCAACCCACACCCACAAATTCTCCTATTCCCCAACCTGTTCTGTCTAAAAAAAAGAAAGAATAAAACCTAAGAACTAACAGATGAAGTCCACATGCCAGATATTATTGCAAGAATACCAACTATGTGAAAGGTCAAACCAATGTCTTCTCTCCAAATCTTCCCAGGCCTGTGGAAATGTTTGCCAATGAAAATTATATAGATGAACTCTAGGACACAGAAGTTAAAAGAACAATCATAGATTTCATCAAGGAATTCAAGGAGTTTAAAGAAGACACAAAGAAACAGCTCAATGAAATTAAGGAGAAAAATCATAAGGAGAACAAATGCCTGAAAGATGCCTAAGAAAACATAAACATAAAGCTGACAGAAACTGAAGAAAATCCAGAACTTGAGAATGAGTTTGAGTAAGGAGATAGCAACACTGAGGAGGTCTCAAGTTGAAATGGATATGGAAGTGAAAAACCCGATAACTCAGAAAAACCCAAATAAACCAGAAAACTCAAAGGAAAACCTTACAAGTTAAAAGAATCTACCAGAATATCAAAAATCAGGACCAAATAAGACAGAAACATGAAAAAAGCCTCAGGAAAGAATACACAGGAAATATGGACCACCATGAAAAAGCCAAACCTTTTATTTATAGGCATAGATGAGGGAGAAAGATTCCAAGTCAATTGCATAACTCAGGTATTCATCAAGATTATAGGAGAAAACTTGTCAAAACTAAAGAGAGACATACCCACCACATAAATGCAAGAAGCACACAGAATATCAAATAGACAAGACCAGAAAAGGAAATCTCCACATCATATCACAGTTAAAATACTAAATATATACAACAAAGAAACTGAATTGAGCTGTTTTTGGCCAGCCTTCCTGTGCCCTGAACAGAACCACTTGAGACCTAAGGACTTCACACTGCGGGATCCCATCCCGATGGGATTCGGCCTGCCCAGAGATGGCCAGCATCATAGTCTCTTTCCCCACCCACGGGACTAGGTAGACCTGGACCTGTTTCCAGCCTGCCTTCCAGTGCTCTGCGCACAACTAGCCAAGACAGGGGGACTGTGCACTAGGGCTCCCATCCTGGCAGGAGTCAACCCATCCAGAGACTGCCAGCAGCCTGGTCTCTTTCTCTGCTTAGGGGATTAGGTAGGACTGGGCCTGTCTTTGACCAACCTTCCAGGGCCCTACAGGCAACCAGCTGTGACCTGGGGATGGCACATGTGCATCCTAATCCATCCAAAGTCAGCCTGCCCAGAGACTGCCAGCATCCAAGTCCCATCCTCCACCCATGGGACAGGCAAGGTAGGCATGGGCCCGTTTCTGGCCTGCCTTCCGGTGCCCTGACCAGAACCACTATAGACCTTGGAACTATGGATCCCATTCCAACAGGGTTCAGCCTACCCAAAGACTGCCAAGGCCCTGGGACTAGGACTACCTCCATCCACGGAAGAGGGGAGCTACCAGAGTACTGGACCTGCTTGCACCCACTGCAAGGGAACCGTGATCACATATCCACCGGAGAGGAAAAGATTCCTTCTGCCCACACTGGAAGTAAAAACACACTCAGCAACAGAAAAAACAACATGACACTGGCAGAGTCTAGAGACTCTACACCAGCAAGACCTGAACACCCCAATGCAAATGAAGCAGAAGAGAATGACCTTAAAAACAATGATAGAGCCTCTCAAAGAGGATATGATAAAATCCCTTAAAGAAATGGAAGAAAAAACAAACCAAAAAATGCAAGAAACAGAAGAAAAACCAAATGAAAAAATCCAACAAATGCAAGAAAGGGAGGGAAAAACAAAGCAAAAATTTCAAGAAAAAATTCAAACAGTGCAAGGGTTGAAAGCTGAAATAGAGACAATAAAAAACACAGTCTGAAGGAAAGCTGGAAATAGAAAAGCTGGGCAAATGGTCAGGAACTACAGATGCAAGCATGACCAACAGAATACAAGAGATGGAAGAGAGAATCTCAAGTGTTGAAGATACACTAGGAGAAATAGATCCATTGACCAAAGAAAATCTTAAGTCCAGCGAATCCCTAACACAAAATATCCAGGAAATATGGGACACTGTGAAAAGACCAAACCTAAGAATAACAGGTATAGAAGAAGGTGAAGAAAACCACCTCAAAGGGGCAAAAAACATATTCAACAAAATCATAGAAGAAACTTTCCCAACCTAAATAAAGATATACCAATGAAAGTACAAGAAGCTTACAGAACATCAAACAGAGTAAACCACACATACACACACACACACACACACACACACACACACACACACACACACACACACAATCCCCTTACCACATAATAATCAAGGACCCAAACATGCAGAATTAAGAAGGAATATTAAGAGCAGCTAAGGAAAAAAGTCAAGCAATATATAAAGGCAAACCTATCAGAAGGACACCTGACCTCTCCATGGAAACTCTGAAAGCTAGAAGGTCCTGGATAGTTATTCTACCAACACTAAATGACCACAGAAGCCAGCCCAGACTACTATATGCAGCAAAGCTTTCAATCACTATAGATGGAGAAAACAAGATATTCCATGACAAAAACATATTTAAACAACACTTATCTGCTAATCTAGCCCTACAGAAAGTTCTCTAACCCAAGGAAGTTAACTACAACCAGAAAAACATAGGCAATAGATAATCCCACTTTGCCAAGAGCCAAAATAAAAAAGGGGTGAAAATCCACAAACAATTCCACCACCAACAGCAACTCCAAACAAACAAAATGAGCAATCAATGGTCATTAATATCCTTCAATATTAATGGTCTTGATTTGCCCATAAAAAGACACAGGCTAACAGAATGGATTCAAAGACAGAATTCATTCTTCTGGTGCATACAATAAATACACCTCAGCTTCAAAGACAGACATAACCTCAAAGTAAAGGGTTGGGAAAAGATTTTCCAATCAAATGGACCCAAGAACCAAGCAGGGGTAGCAATCCTAATATCTAACAAAATAGACATTAAACTAAAATCAATCAAAAGATATGAAGGAGTTCATTTCATACCCATCACACGAGAAATCCACCAAGATGAAGTTTCAATTCTGAGCATCTATGCCCCAAATACAAAGACATCCATGTTTGTAAAAGAAACATTACTAAAACTCAGATCATACATGAAACCTCACACACTTATAGTGGAAGACTTCAACACTCCACTCTCACCACTTGACAGAAACTTCACAAAGAAACAAAGGAACTAATAGAAGTTATGACCTAATTGGGTTTAACAGACATCTATAGAACATTCCATCCAAACACAAAAGAACATATAATGATGATGGTCAATGCAATAGGGAGTACAATATATTTATTTACCAGAGAAAGAATCACACAAGCTGGGAATCGGAAGCGTGGCAGGCTTCCAAAAGAGATCTTCTTTCTTCTTTCGCTTCCTTTTATCTTCATCTGTGCTAATTTCCTTATCTCCGCCCTTATGGGCATGAAGAGTTTTGTGGTGCTCACTCCTACAAATATACCTTCTTCTCAGTGCCTCATGGAACCTTCTCAAAAATCAACCATATACTCTGCAACATATCAAACTTCAGCAGGTACAAAAAATTGGAATAACTCCATGTATCTTATCAGATCACCATGTGTTAAAGTTAGAATTCAACAACAACGCAAATTGCAGAAACCCTGCAAACTCATGGAAATTGAATAAGGCACAATTACACCATTCTTGGGTCAAAGAAGAAATAAAAAAAGAAATTAAAGACTTCCTAGAATTCAATGAAAATGAAGACACAACATACCCAAACTTATGGGACACTTTGAAAGCAGTACTAAGGCAACATATAGAGGCATCACCATCCCTGACTTCAAGTTCTGTTATAGAGCTATAGTCCTGAAAACCGCTTGGTAATGGTACAAAAAATAGAAGGTAGACCAATGGAATCGAATTGAACACACCGATATTAACCCATACACGTATGAACATCGGATCTTTGACAAAGAAGGTAAAAATACACAAAGGAAAAAAGAAAGCATCTTCAACAAATGGTGCTGGCATAACTGGATGCTGGCATGTAGAAGAATGAGGATGGATCCATGTTTATCGCCATGCACAAAATGGATCAAAGACCTTAACATAAACCCATGAACCTTTTAGAACAGAAAGTGGAGGTACCCTTGAATGAATTGGTATAGGAGGCAGCTTCCTGAACATAACACCAGTAGCACAGGCCCTGAGGTCAACAATTAAAACATGGGACCTCCTGAAACTGAGGAGCTTCTGTAAGGCAAAGTACACAGTCAACAAGATAAGAAGGCAGCACACAGCATGGGAAGAGATATTCACTAACCCCACATCTGACAGAGGGCTGATCTCCAAAATTTATAAAGAACTCAAGAAGCAAGTCTCCAAAGCACCAAAGGATCCAATTAAAAAGTGGGGTACAGAACTAGAGAATTCCCAATAGAGAAGTCTAAAATGGCTGAGAGACACTTAAGAAAGTGCTCAACCTCCCTAGACATCAGGGAAATGCCAATCAAAACAACTCTGAGATACCATCTCACTCCTGTCAGAATGACTAAAATCAAACACACCAATGACATTTGATGCTGGAGAGGATGTGGAGAAAGTGGAACACTCCTCCACTGTTGGTGGGAGTGCCAACTTATATAGCCACTTTGTAAATCAGTATAGATATTCCTCAGGAAAATGGGAATCAGTCTACCAGAAGACCCATCAATTCCACTCTTAGGCATATACCCAAAAGAAGCATATTCATACAACAAGGACATCTATTCCACTATATTCAAAATAGCATTATTTGTAGTAGCCAGAACCTGGAAGAAACCTAGATGCCCCTCAACTCAAGAGTGGATAGAGAAAATGTGGTGCATTTACACAATGGAAAACTATTCAGTGGAAAGAAACAATGGAATCTTGCAATTTTCAGGCAAATGGAGGGCACTAGAAGAAACCATCCTGAGTAAGGTAACCCAATCACAAAAGACAAATATGGTATGTACTCATTTATATATGGATTTTAGACATGGATCAGGGGAGTGCCAGACTACAGTCCCATTGCCAGAGAGTCTGGGAAACAGAACCTTTATCTGGTGACTGATGGAAGCAGAGGCAGACACCCACAGCTAAATCCTGAGCTGAATTCCTGGAATTCACTGATAGAGAGAGAGAGAACTGATGAGCAAAGGGGTAAAGAATGGGTTGATTTAACCCACAGAAACAGCTGAACTGAACAAAGGGGAGCTCTTGGATCCCAGCCTGATGGCTGGGAGGCCAGCATGGAACTGATCCAGATTCCCTGAATGTCGGTGTCAGTGAGGGTGCCTAGGTAATCTATGGGGCCTTGGGTAGTAGATCAGTATTTATCCCTGGCATACAAATGGACTTTGGGTGTCCATCCCACAATGAGGGATGCTCTCTCAGCCTAGACTTCTTGGGGAAGGGCCTAGGCCCTGCACTGAGGGAAATGATAGGCTCTGGAGATCCCCCATGGAGGGCCTCACCCTCCCTGTGGAATGGAGTGTGGATTGGGTTGGAGGCTGGGGGCCTGTTGGGGACCCGGGGGGAGGAGGGGAGGGTGAGGGAGCTGGGATTGACATGTGAACCAATCTTGTTTCTAATTTAAATAAAAAATGGCAAAAAGAAACTATTGAAAGCTGCAAGAGGAAAAAATAGCAAGGTACATACAAAGAAAAGCTCATCAGAATAACAGCTGAATTCTGAAAGAAAATTTTGAAAGCCAGAAGAGCGTGGACAAATGAATTCTAACTCCTAACAAACTGCGATGGCCAGCCTACACTAATATATCCAGTAAAACTATTCTCAATAATTGAAGGGAAGGGAAAATTTCCATAATATGAACAGCCTAAAATTTTTATATAAAAACCAAATCTCAAGAAAATACAGGAATCAAAACTTAGTGCTGAAAAGAGTAATAAGAATAGCTGAGAAACTGTTAGAAATATAAAGCTATAATTATTAAAATACAAAATATCACTGAGAATACAAACAACTCCAAAAGTCAACAACCTGATGATTACAACTAACACACATTTAAATAATGACTTTAAATATTGCCAGCAGTCAGTAGTCAGTGTTCTAGTGCTGTGAAGAGACACCACAACTAAGGCAAGTTTTATAAAATAGAGCCTTTAATTTGGGAGACTGCTTAGTTATTTAGGGAATAGTCCATGGTCATCATGGCAGGAAGCAGGCAAACAAGATACAGAGGCAGTAGCTGAGAGGTTTACATCCCAATCTACAGGCAACAGGCAGAGAGTGGAGGGAGGAAAGGAGGGAGGAAGAGAGCCAGAGCAAGAGTGAGCAAGCGAGAGAGAGAGAGAGAGAGAGAGAGAGAGAGAGAGAGAGAGAGAGAGAGAGAGATGACATTGGCTTTTGAAATCTCAAAGCCACTCCCAGTGATAACCTCCTCCAACAAGGCCATACCTCCTAATCCTTCTCAAACACCACTCCTTGGTGACTAAACATTCAAATATATGAGCCTATGGGGACAGTTCTAATTTAAACACCACAAATATAAATGATTTCAATTCTTTAATCAAAAGACAGACTGACAAATGGATCAAGAAACAAAACTCTATTAATCTATTGCTTGCAAGAAATACACTTTTGTTTTAAGGAGAAGCACAATTTTAGAGTAAAAGGGCAGACAAAAGTATTCTGATCAAATGGGACCTGGATACAAGCAGGTTTTGCTACTATGGGATCTGACAAGACAGACCTCAAATTAAAACTAATCAGAAGAGATAAAGGGCACTTCACCTAATCAAGAGAATAGTTAACCGAGAAAACATTAGTATCCTAAATGAATCTGGGGCTCCCAATTTAATAAAAATTCCATTACTGCTTTAAAGGCACAGAATAACATCAGTCCACAAATAAAAAATTATTTCAGTATCCCATTTTCTCTAATAGACAGGTCTCTGGACAAAAACTTAGAGAAATATCAGAACTAATTGATATCATATATCAAATGGACTTAACAGATATCTATAGTATATTCCACACAAGCAACGAAGAATATACTCAGCCATACACAAAGGCTTTTCTAAAACAGACCCCACTTGGGACACAAAACAAATCTTTAGTTATTCAAAAAGATTTAAATAATTCTTTGTATCTTATCTGACTGCAATAAAACTTAAAATTGACAGCAAAAACAGCCTTTAGTAAGTATACAATGTCATGGAAATCAAACAGCTTATCACTAAATAATGGGCATATCAAAGACAAAATCAAGAAAGAAAGAAAATCTTCCTGTAAGTAAATTAAAATAAAAACAACACAACAAAACTCTGGGACACACTGAAAACAGTCCTACAAAGGAAATTTATTAGCCCCCATTGTATACATCAAAAAGTTAGAAAGAACACAAATATAATTTGGAAAAACAAACAAAAGGTAAATCCAGTTGGCAGCAACAAATCAATGAAGTGGAAATAAAGAAAACAACACAAAAATTAATAAATATAAAACATGGTTCTTTGAGAATATAAACAAGATTAAGAGACCCCTGGCCCAACTACCCAAAGAAAGAAAGAGGGGACCTAATTATAGAATCAGAAATGAACAGGGAAGTATTATAAATACAGGCCATTATTTCTTATGAATATAGGGTAAAAATTACTCAATAAAATGAAAGCAGAATACAATGTGACTAAGAAGTCTTTACTCCTGAAATTCAGGGGTGGTTCAACATATGCAAGTCAATAAATGCAATAAACCACATACATGGACTTCAACTATCACACAATTATCTAAATAGAATGCAGAAAGGGTTTTGAAAAAAAATCCAGCATGCCTTCATGATGAAAATCCTAAAATGAATGTAGGGCTAGAAGGCACTAGCCTCAAAACAATAAAAGCTATATATGAAAAACTCACAGCTAACATCATCTTAAATAGAGAAAAGGCTTAATGCAATCCCACTGAAGTCAGGAAGGAAACAGGAAACACTATCCCCACTTCTCAATATTATGCTTCAAATACTATCTGGAGCAATGAGTCAAGAGAAGGAAATTAAAGGGGTACAAATAGGGAAAGAAGAAGTAAAACTATCCTTATTTGTAGATGATATGCTACTATACATTAGAGATTCCAAAAATTCTATCAGAAAACTTAGAAATTATGAACAAATTCAGCAATGTGTTAGGATAATCAACTTGCTTAAATCAACTTCTAAATAGTACATAGTGATTATAGTTTTCTCTATCTCAACTTCTCTCGTTCATTCCCACTCCCCTTCCCCTTCAGATAAATACCCTTTCTGTCTCTCATTAGAAAACAAACAGGGATCTAAGGAATAATACTATAATAAATAAGATAAGCCATAACAACAAATTGAGATAGCACTAAACAAACTAATATGAGAAAAAGAGACAAAGAAATCTTATCTGGATTGACATTACTCCCTCCAAGACTCAAAAGGCAACTTAACAGCTCATCCATACTAAACATGAGACACTTTCTTTTGGCTTGTTGAGTAGGTCTTTCTAATAGACTCCCAAAACATACAGTATGTTGCCACTTCCCTTGGATGTTCCCCAGAGGTGAAAGATAAGTCCCTATTCCTAAAGACTCCATGTCCTTCAGATACAGGATCCTGAGACCCCTGAATTAGAACTTATCTGAATACCTCCTTCTGGAAGACTAGCTTTTATGGTACCAAAAGGTATCATGCAAGTTTCTAAAGGGGGAAACAATCAACATTCTTACCCAGCTATGATGGCTATGAGCCACATCAACGATAAGCATGGTACGATAACCCTAAGGGTGCAGTAGTGGTGTGTATAACTTGCTAGTAACCAGAAGTTCTCTAATTGCACTTAAGACTTGCTCAACAAGAGAGAGCCCATTCCTGGAATGGATACCTAGCTAACTACTTGGTGCTAATGAAATAATGGTTACTAGAGTAGAAGCTATAGACACTAATTTACTGAACTAGCATAATCCCTAATGACAATCTACAAACATTGGTCCTTATACTCACAGATAACTATAGCCTTGACCCATCATCAAAGATAGGTCTCATTTTAATAGACAGAGAACACTACAGAAAATCACAACTAACCAAGTGCAGAGTCATGGCGCCTAATCCCATAGGCATACCTATTAAACACTTCTGTACCTAAGGCTCAGGGGATATGCAGAAGAGTGGTCTGAAAGATTGTTGGAGCAATGAAATTGTATCAAGTAGTAATGTCAGAAGAAACACCTATAAAGTGTTGGTA
The DNA here is from genome assembly GCF_017639785.1 of Mesocricetus auratus. NCBI lineage: Eukaryota > Metazoa > Chordata > Mammalia > Rodentia > Cricetidae > Mesocricetus > Mesocricetus auratus. The sequence continues at coordinate 58,004,277 of NW_024429189.1, read as the reverse complement.
CACAGCTTTAATCCCAAAACCCTAAAGGTAGAGGCAGGTAGATCTCTGTGACTTGAAGCCAGCCTGATCTACATAGTGAGTATGGCCATGACTATGTAGAAAGACCCTGTCTCAAATAAAATCCCAAACCCAAAATTCCAACCCAACCCAATCCAACCCATCCCAACCCAACCAAAACAAAACAAAAGCCCAGAAGCGATGTATCAGATTCCTTGGGACTGGAATTAAAGATTGTTATTAGCTGCCATGTGTGTGCAAGGAATCAAACTTGGGTCTTCTGTAAGAGCAGTCAGTACTCTTTACCATGTACCTGTGCCTTTAACCCTAATTATTCATGTTTATTTCTCTATTTATTTTTGTGATTTTTGTTTCTAAAGGATAATGTTTGATTCAGGAGTTGAATGTGCAAAAAGAAGTTTCAAACTTTTTTATAACTCTTAACATGTCTTATTAATAATTAGTTTAAATTAACTTCTTTTTGTTTAATCTTTATTCAAGGTTGTGTTTTTATGAGTTTCACTGACAAAAAGGATATTTTGTTTGAAACTTCTATTATAGTATCTTTCAGATGTTTTATCACAGGAAACTTAAAGTATATACAGGTATTCTCAAAGCAGTATAGTAAATTCTCCTGCAATCTACCAACATGACCACTTTAAAGATTATTAGTTCAGGGCAAATTAACTTTCCTTTATGTCATGATATCTCAATGGTAGGTCTAAGATCTCTTCACTTTGGGCTATTCTTTGTTATATGGGAGTGTCTTGTGCCTTGTAAGATGTTTCTCTGTGTCCTTGGCCTCTACTTTGCTAATGTTGTTGGTATTTTTTCTACTTAACTAAGTTGGACAATGGGAAAATGCTTTTAGACAGAACTAAACCTCCTTTGAGGCAAAGCCATTGCTGAAAGAGAGTCTATGATGTGTATCATTTTGTCTGTTCAATTGTTTTCTTCCCACAGACAGTGAGAAGTCCTTTTTAAATTTCCTGACATGTATGTTTCACCTTCTATGTGAAGATACCAGATTAATCTTATGATGGGTAGGTAAATTCTCACCTATTAACAGACCTTTATGGGTTAACAGTCTGTGAACACTGAGTGAATGCAACTGGTTTGCATTTCTCTCTGATCTAATGTTTCCTATAGAGGCTTTTGAGGTCTTGCTTCCCATGAGGCATTCTTTCTTAGTAGAAAGAAAAGGGACTGCAGATCTCTGGGGGGCTCCGTCCTCTTACCTGATCATGTCTTCTCCCTGGGTATCATCTAGGCAGCATGAACTTAAGGCTGAGCTGTCTGGGTGATCTGTTTTCTATGGAACATCTGGGAGGCAAGTCTACTTTTCTTTTACTAAAAAATTGGGTAGAGATGAGTCCTAGTGACTCTGTATCTATATATAGTCTTGATATCTCCAAGTTTAAGACTTAAAGGGAAGCAGATCTAGCCTGTTACTACAGGGGCACAGGGGTAGGTCATAGTTTGCTTAATGCTTCTCTGTTGTCTCACCAAGAAACGGCGTGAACCCAGAGACTTTTTTTGGCATATGTATATTTATTCAGAGCAGCAAAATCAGAAGAATTCTGGTGTGACTTTAATATCTGTTCATGGGCTTCTTGTGATAACTAAGTGTACTTTGAAAGAAAAGGGAGTGTTACAAGGAGACACATAATGTACTAGCAATGAAGTGGTGAGAAAGAAATAGTCTCTGCCTTAAGGAAGCTCAGGCTATAGCTAGACAGATGACTGCATAAATAATTATAATTCAGTATGGTAAGTGCTTTGATTCTAAAATGTCATGGGATAAGAAGGACCACTGGTTGTGAGGACCTATGGAAGAGCATGAAGAGTCATATGATGAGAACTTCACCTGCACCAAGAAACTGGGAATGAAAACTGTGGTCTCAATCCTGGAGTCATATGTTACATGCATGGTATTGATTGGAATCTTAGCCTATAAGAAGTTAAAGAACTTTCTATGTATTACACAATAGCCATATGATAAAACTGAATGTGAGATCAAGAATCCAGCCAGTGAGTAGTGCCTTCTTTCATGAGTGAGTTTTTGGTCTTCACCCTCTTTTTGTTTTTGTGTTTGTACTAGTGTGTCCCTTTGTGATATGAGTGGAAGTCACCTGGTTCCTACATTCAGGAGCCCTGGAGTCTTGCTGTAGGAGAGGTTCTGTTGATACATACAGTCCTCAACTACTTCACGTACCAGGAGATTTTCAAGTCAGTCAGTGGCAGTCTGGGTGATTTTCTGAGGAGCTGGAGAGCTGTCTCTAGGGGATGATGTCTCAGAGCATGAGTGGACACTATGAAAGGATGTAAGACAACTGACACTGAAGCTACAGGGCTAGAGGAAATGATCATGTCAGCAAAGAAGAAAATTGTGCATGGGTTGAATTATGGTGATGTCATCAAGCAAACAACTATATAGAGTGAGAATCCAGAGGAGCAGCAGAATGGAAATTACAGGCTATGACTGTGTACAGGCTTGTAGTCTCTCTAAGGGGTGCGAAGTGTCAAGGGAGATACAGCATGAACATGTCTTGAGAAGACACTAATGAGTGTGTGAGAGGTTGGAGACCATCCCCTGTAAACCAAGAAAGGAAAATGAGCTAGGAGAAAGGTAAAGAGGGAAATTTGTAGGGGAAAGTACAACAAAGATGTTTAAAAGTACTAGAAAAGCATATAACTTGGATATAGCAATACTATCCTGGATGTCCCATGTTGAACAATAAGTGCATTTATTGAGTTTTTAATTGATCATCTCTCTTTGAGTCCACCCTCTGTAAGTAAGTCTGTGCTCCTCAGCTGACACACTCTTGATGTTCCTCACTGACTATAGGTAAACTCTAAAGTCCACAACACCCCTTCATATATCAGGGGTATTCTTTTCCTGCAGCTTTACATTTAGTTATTTTCTCCATAATTCCAGTCATACACAATACATTGACACTCTCTTCATCCGTTTGGAACTCTCATCTTTTTGTTACTAATTCCTGCTCATTTTAAAAATACTTAGCTCACAGGTATCCTGCAAAAGATTTAATTTACTTATTTCATGAAGTCTTTTGTGGCGTTTCAGGTCATACCACCCAACTTCCTCCCTCATGGCTAACATACACAATGTGACTGAGTTCATTTTTCTGGGACTGTCTCCCAATCAAGAGGTGCAGAGAGTCTGTTTTGTGATATTTCTGCTCTTGTACACAGCCATTGTGCTGGGGAACCTCCTCATGGTGGTCACTGTCACAGTCAGCAGAAGTCTTGGATCCCCCATGTACTTCTTCCTCAGCCACCTCTCCTTCGTGGAGATCTGCTACTCCTCTACAACAGCCCCCAAACTCATCTGGGATCTCCTAGCTGAGAAGAAATCCATATCTGTGTGGGGCTGCATGACACAGCTTTTCTTCATGCATTTCTTTGGTGGCACTGAGATTTTCCTGCTCACGGTGATGGCCTATGACCGCTATGTGGCCATCTGCAAGCCCCTGCACTACACCAGCATCATGAACCGACAGGTGTGTGTTGTCCTCGTGGGAACAGCATGGATGGGAGGCTTTGTGCACTCCTTTGTCCAGATCCTTCTCATCTTCCGCTTACCCTTCTGTGGCCCCAATGTCATTGACCATTATTTCTGTGACTTGCTTCCTGTGCTCAAACTTGCCTGCTCAAACACTTTCCTTATTGGTTTTCTGATTGTTGCCAATGGGGGTACACTGTCTGTGATCAGTTTTGTGGTCCTCTTAGCATCCTATGTAGTCATCTTGTTTCATCTGAGAACACAGAGTTCTGAGGGACGAAGCAAAGCTCTGTCCACCTGTGGGTCCCATGTCGCTGTGGTTGTATTGTTCTTTGGTCCATGTGTCTTCATCTATCTGAGACCTTCAGCCACTCTGTCTGTAGACAAGATGGTAGCTGTGTTCTACACAGTGATAACTCCCCTCCTCAACCCTATCATCTATTCCCTGAGAAATGCAGAAGTGAAGAAAGCCATGAAAAGTCTATGGATCAGGGCACTGAAAGTAGATGAGAAATAGAGTCTGGGTATTAGTGGCTGTCAGTATTGGAATGGTGCTGGGTCCAAATTGATTGGGCACTGTGAGTGGAAGTGATGCTCAGCATTACTGTAACTGGTGAACAACATCTAAAATACTTGTAAATCAGTTCCTTTATGAAAATAGTCTTAAATAACTAGCTATTTTATATTGTTTGCATTTTGCCACCACTCATAATACTGTAGCAAATATTTGCAGCAGAATACTAGACTATACTTATTTTGGTTTAGGTTCACTTCCTATGGTAATTTTACTGTGACATGGGACAGACATATCTTTGCTTCACAGGGTTACTTTGAGCAATTTGTCTTATAAATGCCTGTTTGATAGAAACAAACATTTCATTTAACAGAATAGTTTACTTTTTGTGTATGAAATAAATGAATGGATGAGCTATCTCATTGTGTCTTGACAGATGCTTGTTAATTACAAAAGGAAACATGTAACTTGTTAAATATCTCTTATACAACTGTCCAAAGTGAATATCACTAGCAATGAGCTAAACCAATGGAGCATAGCTCTGTATATGATATGTTCTAGAGACACCCAACATCGTAACTGTGCTATTCTTTCAAAAACAAATAATCTAAGTAAAATTTTTTAATAGGTTAAGAAAAAATCAAATTGAAGGATGTCTGCATTATTGCTGGTAATTCACTGTTCAAAAGAGTGGGAAGAAAGGAAGATTGAAGAATTGTTTCCCCTTTAAGTTACTCTTTAGGACAGGCTGTATGCCCAGCAGCAGATGAACAACAGAAAGTGAACTCAGTGGCATCTTTGGAGTTTTCTCATCTTATAATATTGTACCAGGGCTTTTCTTTTTTTCTTTAAAGATTTTTAAATCTCATTTTTAGTTTTAATTTTATGTATATGTAAATATAAATTATTCTCTCTTTTTTAATGTCACAGATCTTTTGCATATATGTGATGGCTTTCAATGTATGTTTTTATGGAATTTCTGAGATTGCACATGAGTGGGTCTCTGTGTCCATATCTGTCTTATTTGTCTTTTCTTTGGCTCTTTTGTTTTGTCCTATTCCTATGTGTTAGTTTCTATTTTGTTTTATTTTATTGTTACTTCTTAGAAACCGATTTGTTTTCTAATGAGAGATTGAAGAAGGGTGCATCTGGATGGGGGAGGAGGTAGGGAAGAACTGGGAAGCATAGAGGGAGGGAAAACCACAATAAGGATGTATTATGGGAATATATATGTGTATACATATGAGAAAAAGCATTTTCTTTTTATTTTATTTGTAAAAGTGAAATAAAACGTAATTCATTTAAGTGATTGATAGATAGTTGTCACTATAGTATGTGTGTGGAAGATCACATCTCTAAAATTCCCTGCTCCCACTAAAGATGCAACAGGTACCTTACAAATCTTGGATAACATTTCATAGCCTGTTACTCAAACACTCCTCAACTGGAAGACTCCTAAGTACCTCTGGAGGGATTTCCAAAGGGCAGGTGGTGTCCACACATAGTTTTTTCTTTTTTTCCAATATTTTATTTTAAAACAATCTTTCTTCATTTTACATACCAATCCCAGTTCCCATTCCTTCCCTTCCTCCTCCTCTCCAGCCCCATTCCATCCCATCCACTCCTCAGAGAGGGTGAGGCTTCCCATGGCCACCATTAAAGATGCCTTTTGTTCCTTGGCAGACCACAAGATACAGCTGTTAGTAACATCTGGCTGTGGAAAACCTGTCTAGGGCTCTCCAGGAAATAACATGTGAGAACCCTGTGGTCCCTCTGAGAATCCTTCAGAAAAAGGCCTAAATCTGAAGTTTCTTTTAAAATTGTTTGTTCAGGAAGGTTATTGGCACAGCCTCAAGCATGTCCCTGCAGAAACTTAGGTGAACATGTCACTATGATGCTGTGTGAAGCATTTTATCACTTGGGGAATTGTGTGTAAAACCAACTTTCTGACATGACAAGAAAGTAATAATGTGATAGGTAATCCTGCTTGCATTTAGACTTTCCTACAAAGTTTTTGAGGTGTGTGAAGAAACAGTTAAAAAGTTGAAATTTTATGGTGGACCTTCCAAGAGTCATTACATAACCTTTTAGAAAATGAAATGACATTTCTGTTTGACAAAAACCCAGTAATTCCATTTATTCTCTGTGATATTAGAAAATGTGTAATTTTGTAAATGTACTACATTTTCTCCATCCACTCTTCAGTTGAGGAGCATTTAGGTTGTTCCCTTTTTCTGGCTATTATAAATAATGCTGCTATGAACATAGTGGAACAGATGTCCTTGTTGTATGAATGTGCATCTTTGGGTATATACCTAAGAGTGGAATTGCGGGGTCTTGTGGTAGACTGATTCCCATACTGAGGAATCTCCATACTGATTTCCAAAGTGGATGCATGAGTTGACACTCCCACCAGCAGTGGAGGAGTGTTCGTTTCTTAGCGGAAAAAGACAATGGAATCTTGAAATTTGCAGGCAAATCGACAGCACTAGAAGAAGCCATCCTGAGTGAGGTAATACAGTCACAAAAAGACAAACACAGCATGTACTCACTCATATATGATTTTAGACATGGATCAGGGGAGTGTCAGCATACAATCCCACTGCCAGAGAATCTGAGAAACAGGAAGAACCCTAAGAGAGATATGCATGGTATCTCAGAGAGGGAAAATGAAGCAAGATCTCCTGAGTAGATTGGGAGCATGGGGGAGCAGGAGAAAGAGAGGGGGAGAGGAGGAGGGGAGAGGAGGACCTGGGGGAGCAGGAAGGTAGGGTCAGGGGAGGAATGGAGGAGAGCAGGATGGGAGATACCATGATAGAGGGAGTCATTGTAGGTTTGAGGAGAGATCTGGCACTAGTGAGATTTCCAGAGATCTACAAGAATGACACCAACTGGCAAACTAAGCAATAATGGAGAGACTACCTTAAATGCCCCTCCTTGATAATGAGTTTGACTACTTCCTTATATGCCATCTTCGAACCTTCAACCAATGATTGATGGAAGCAGAAGCAGACACCCACAGCTAAACACTGAACTGAACTCCTGGAACCCAGTGACAGCAAAGGGGTCAAGACTGGGCTGGTGAAACCCACAGAAATAGCTGACCTGAAAAAAGGGGGAGTTCTTGGACCCCAGACTGAGGGCTAGGAGGTCAGCATGGGACTGATCCAGACGCCCTGAATGTGGTGTCAGCGAGGAGCCTAGTCAATCTATGGGGCCTTGGGTAGTGGATCAGTATTTATCCCTGGCATACAGGTGGACTTTGGGTCCCCATCCCACAATGAGGGAGGCTCTCTCAGCCTGGACTCTTTGGCGAGGGCCTAGGCCCTGCCCTGAATGAAATGACAGACTCTGGAGATCCCCCAGGGAAGGCCTCACCCTCCCTGGGGAATGGAGTGGAGATTGGGTGGGGGGCTGGGGGGCTGAGGGGCTGGGAAAGAGGGGGAGAGAGAGGGAGCTGAGATTGACATGTGAAGCAGGCTTGTTTCTAATTTAAATAAAAATATTAAAAAAGATAATGGCAATCCTAAAAAATAGAAAAAAGAAAAAAGTAAATGTGTTATTTTAGTTTGACAATGAGAATGTAGTGAGAATTCTATCTTACATACTAGGGGAATCAACAGTGAAATCCAGTTTATATGACAGCTTCCCAAGCCAAGATTTTTGTGTATTAGGAAACCTCATAAAACAGTTAGTGCTCCTGTAAGATATCCCTAGATGTATCAAAAATTTGGAGGTTGCTGATGAGGGGTGATATTTTGCTATGCAATCCTTCCTTTGTTCTTTTGACAGAAATGTCTTGTGTATAGCTTGCAATCTTTGTTCATTTATTTGTCTTCTTGGTGTCCCTTTCCCTTTGAGGCCTGGATCCTCCCCCATTCTTCATGTGCTCCCATCCTCCCCTTTGCTCTCCAGCTTCCTCAGCATTCTCTCCATCTTCCCTGTTTCCCTCAGATTCTCTCTCCCCAGTCAACTGCATTCCCAGCACCTCATGTCCGGCTTCCCACTTAGGGATCCAGGCCTCAGAATGAATGTATTTCAGTTTTCTACTTGTGGAAAGAAAAAAAAATCCTAATTATGATTCCAGGCTTGAGCCTCCTGGGTCATTTCCATCTAGTTTCAATAAAAGGAAAAAAAATAACATGTCTCAGTTCTTTATGAACTGATGACAATTGTATGTAATGTATGCTTGTGGATGAGATCTTTTTAGATGAAGTTGTGGGATTGTGTAAATGTTAGTTTGCTAACTTTGAAGATGACACTGTCCATCTCAGAGAGCATCTTTGGATTTAGGAATTACTCACTGAAGTAGTAGGGTTAAAGGGACATTTTGTAAAAGTTTTTTAAAGATTTTATAATATATACATTTAAAAATCGTCACAACAATTTATTAGGAACATAAAGTAGAGCAGACAAGGAAAGTAACTATGATTGATTTGCATAACTATCTGGATGGATATTAATAAAAATTGAAGTTGTGTTTTTTTGTGAAAAAGAAGGAGCAGGGGTGATAAAGACACAATGTGCTCATGTACAAAATTCTCAGAAAATATAAAAACTATTAAATAAAAATAAGCACCACTTCAATTATATTTGCTTACGGTATACAACATGCTCTTTTGATGTACTTATACCCAGTGAAAGATTTAGTACAATGAAGAAAATATAGGTATGCACCACCTTTATTTTTATTTTGCTGTGAATATTATTTATCTACCTTTTTACAACCCAACAGCCATTTCCCCTCCTTCCTTTCTTTCCAGTCCTTCCCCTCCATAAGCCACCACCATGCCCTACTCCTTGTTTCTATTCAGAGGAGGGAAGGCCTCCTATGGATATTGACATAGGAAGGCATAACTGAAGGTTAGACAAGACAACCTATTACAGGATAAGGTTCCCAAAAGCTGGCATAGGAGTCAGAGACAGCTTCTGCTCCCAATGTTAGGAGTTCTTTAAGAAGACCAAGTTATACAACTGTAACATATATGCAGAGGGCCGACTTCAGTCCCATGCAGGCTCTGTGAGCCGGTATGAGCCCAGGTTAGTTGATCTCATGGATTTTCTTGCTGTATCCTTGACCTCTCCTACAATCCTTCCTCCTCCTCTTCTGCAGGACTCCCTGGGATCCCCCTAATGTTTGGCTATGGGCTTCTGATTCTGTTTCTATCAGTTGCTGGATGATGCCTCTCTGATAAAATTGGGCTAGGCACCAGTCTATGGGTATAGCAGAATCATTTCATTTTTTTTGTCAGTCATGTTTGGTTCTATTCTAGGTTTCCCAGGCTATGCAGCCTCTAGGTCCTGGCCCTATAGTCAGTGTCAGGGCTGGGCTTCCTCTTATGGCATGTATCTCAAGCTAGTCCTATCATTGGTTGGTCATTCCCACATTCTCTGCATCACCTTTACCCAGCAACTTTTATAGTCAGAACAGATTGAAGTTATGTGGCTGGGTGGTGTCCCAATCCCTCCACTGAGCTGGGATCAACTTCTTAGATTCCTGGGAATTCCATTGCACTAGATATCTAGTTCATCCTTGAGATCCCCCAATTCCAGTTGTCTCTACCAGTACTCTCTCCCTTCACCCTCCCCCAACCTGACCCTTCCTGTTCCCATACCCCACTTCCCCACGATGTCTATTCAATTTCTCCTTCCTAGGGAGTTTCATATGTCCCTCACTGAACTCTCCTTGCTACTTAGTTTCTCTGGGGCTGTGAACTGTAGCATGGCTATCCTTTACAGCTAACATCCACATATAAACGAGTACATACCATGTTTGTTTTTCTGAGGTGTCTGGGTTACCTCACTCAAGATTATTTTTATAAGTGCCATCCATTTACCTGTAAATTTCATGATGTTATTGTTTTTAATAGCTGGAGAGTAGTCCATTCTATAAATCTACCACATTTCTTGGTTGAGGGACATGTATGCTACCAATAAGTCTGCTATGAACATAGTTGAGCAAATATTCTTGTGGTATTGGTCCACATCCTCTCCAGCTTGAGCTTTCACTTGTGTTTTTAATCCTAGCCATTCTATTAGGTGTAAGGGGGAATCTCAGAGTTGTTTTGGTTTGCATTTGCCTGAGGCTTAAGGATGTTGAACATTTCTTTAGGTGCTCCTATCATTTGAGAATTCTCTGTTTATATCTGTATGCCACTTTTTCCTAAAGATTTTTAAACTTTCTTTTTATTTGTGTCTTTCCCATCAAGTCTCCACATCATGTCTCTTGATCTCACCCATCCCCACAAATAAAACAAAATAAGATGTAAGAGAAGGGTGAATAACTGAAGAAAGGAGAATCCCACCATGGAATCTGCAGTGTGATACACTAAATCACACAGTAAAGCTCTTTATCCATAAATTTTTACATGTAGGAATTGGATTATTGGGTTTGTTGATGCCTAGTTTTTTTTCCAGTTCTTTATTTATTTTGGACATCAGCCCTCTGTCAGGTGTGGGGTTGGTGAAGGTATTTTTCCATTCTGTAGGCTGCTGTTTTGTCCTACTGACAATGTCCTTTTCCTTATATAAGCTTTTCAGTATCATGATACCACATTTATTAATTGTTGGTCTTAGTGTCTTTGAGATTTGTGTTCTGTTCAGGAAGTTACCTACTGTGCCAATGTGTTCAAGGCTACTCCCCACTTTTGCTCCTATCAGGTTTATTGTATCTGGTTTTATGTTGAGGTCTTTGATCCACTTGGACTTGAGTTTTGTGCAGAGTGATAGATAGGGATTTATTTTCATTCTTCTGCAGCTTTGAAAATAGAGTTTGTGTTTTTGTGTAGTGTTTGTAGTAGGATACTGATGGGAGGAGTAATGTCACTTTTAGATTTTGGTTTATAATTCTCGGGACTTTGAAGAAGCAGTGTCACTACACTGAGCAGATGACAGTAAGTGCATGTCTCACATCAGTTTTCTGCTAGCTCCTTCACAGGGTGTCAGCTGCTGGTTACATTGTGGGTAGGTAAGTTCTACAACTCCTAATAATTTGATTCAATAGAATCATTTATGATTTTTTTTGGTCTGAACAATTTTCCTCACCTTTCAGAAACTTCTTTGCTTAATCTCTCAAATGGGAATGTCAGTTGCTATGGGAGAATATCACTTTCACTATATGAGAAATTAGAAACGTAGAAAGATATAGAAATGCAAATGCAAACTGTTGCTTTAGAATGCCTATCTTGTAGTTAGAGAACTCTAGACTTTATGATGCCCCTTCACCATGTTCTGGGAATTCTTCATAAAATGCTTATACTTGTAAGAATGAACAATTGTAAGAATCTTACAACAGATGTTAAGAGCTGGGCTACTGTTTCCACTTTAGTTACTCTCTCATCTTTACAATGAGTGAGTAAATGAGCTCAAAGGCCATGCTATGACTCAGAGATGTTTAAAGTACATGTGTGAGATGACCTGGCTTTCCTTGACTGAAGTTTTTCTGGAACTTGTTGACATCATAGGTACAATGAAGTATAAGAAGAGGACAGGAGAGGCCATCTTGAGCCCTCTGAGAATGTTCTAGTGACCTGAGATATTGCATCCTTCTCTGTCACTAACCTGAGAATAGAGGAGGGAGCACCTTTGGGGCCAGATCAGCAGGGGCCAATCATGAGGGGGCAAGTAGAAATCTTGGCTTTCTAATTGGATTAATTAAAGAGAACTCCCTTAAACCTGAATGAAGTAAATTAGAACCTGACTTTTGTTGTTCTCAGAAACTCCCCAGGTGGAGGATGCTCAGGGAATTCAGATCTCTGATTTAAATTCTTCATCCCTCATACCTTAAATGGTTCAGGATCCTTGGTCCAGCAAATGTTTCCAACTTTCTTTTCCTAGGTCTTATGGTAGAATGATCCTATTATACTTTCTTATCACTTTCCTAATGGGAAGGTCATTAAGTGCTGGAGTTGTCACACAGGGGTGGAGCAGATTCCAAGTCTTTTCCATTCACTGAGCTCTTCCATGGATGGACAGATACTTGGGTGGGGCCTTTCACACACTGACATACTCCTTCTATCCCTTCCTTCTTCTCTTCTTATATCCTTCATTCTTTAATAAGGTCTCACATATCCCAGGCTGGCCTTATAGTTGCTAGGTAACCAAGGATGATCTTGAACTTCTGATTTTCCTGCAACCACCTCCAAGTGCATGTACATCACATCCAGTTTTATGCGATGCTGGAACTTTCTACAAGCTAGGTAAGCAGTCTACCAGCTGCACAGCACACCCAGTACCTACAATAGCTCATTTCACTCTTGGTACCCCTGCTTCACATGCTTTCATAACAGAAAGCCTTTCTCAGACTTGCTCTCAATCAGCTGATGGGATGGCCTTAGTTATCATTATGTCAGAATCTTGCCTATCTGACTAAATGACAGGGTGAGAGTTAGTTTGCACCTTGGCTCAGAGCAGATGTTATAGCCAGTCATTTTTAGCCAAGCTTCTGGTCACATGGCTAGCTAGGAATATTTGCAATGTTAGCTTTCCAAATTGGTTGCTGTACGTTCTTTTGATGTAAAGCAAAAGGATCACTTTTATTTGTACATTTAAGAAATTAATTCAAAATGTTATCATCTGGGAACAGTGTTAAAATAAAGTGTAGAGAGAAGAGGTAAAGAGGGATGGATGCCAGAGGGAACATGTGAGAATAACAGCACCACACTCGAGAGCTTACTATATAGAAAGGACTGATAAATGGCAGTTGTAAGATAATGTATAAAGAATGTATGCCGAGTAAGGTCATGATCAAATATATTGGGGCTAAGAACAAGGATTCTGTCCAGCTCTTAAGGAATGTTGGGTTCAGTATAAGGAGAGTGTTGAACTGTTTTTCCGCATCAGCTTGTGTGTGATGTCATTCAGAATTTGTTTATAAAACTCTGTTAGTGTACCAGTATGCAATACATTTTCAAAGCGTGATTGACTATTTACTTGTATTCCAAGTAAACTTTTATTCTCATTCTGTTTCCTTTTTTGTTTTTATCATTTATTTATTTCATTTATTTTACATACTGATCACAGTTTCCCTTCCATCCTCTCCTACCATTCCCTATCCACTCCTGCCTACTCTTGGCTTTTGGAAACTTATTCCTCCTGTTGAGTTGCCTCACCCAGCCTTGATGCAGGGGGAGCAGCTTGGTCCTGCCTCAACTTGATGCTTTTTTAATCATTTTTTAAAAAATTTAAAAACAATCTTTTCTCATTTTACATATCAATCCCAATTCTCCCTTCCTCCCCTCCTCCTGCTATCCCTCCTTCCCTCTATCCCTCCTTCCCTCTACCCCACTCCCTCATCCATTCCTCAGAGAGGGTAAAGCTTTTTTTTAAAGAAATATTATTTTGAGAATTTCAAGGGCCTTGGCTAAGACTTTCTTATACCTGACATTCTCTGAGGACATAAATCTACTAACTTCATCTGAGCCTGAATGGAGATCACCCAGAAATCTGAATTTTGGGTCTGGAGATGGGATGCAGTGGTTGAGTGCTCATGGAGTATACATGAGGCGTTGGTTGCTATCCCCAGCACTATAAAAAGAAAAAAGTCCGAATTTTGCTGAGGAATAATCTTGAATTGACATTTCCAAGTTTTAGACTCACAAACACTAACACACTCTATATTTCTTTGATCACTTTGTTTTTGGATATGGTTAATGACATAAAACTTTTTCTTCAGGAGTGACTGTGAAAATGAACTATAAAATATCTGGAAGGTAAAATTAAGAATCAAGGCAATTAAGTATTTCCAAGGTAAGTTCAGCCACTAAGCCTCTTCTAGAGTGTACTTGGAGTTATTTTCTTTTAAAAGAGACCATGTACTTTTGAGTATCTGGTCCATTTTGAGCGCTCCTCTGATGGGGGATGTCCTTCTGTATATAGGTGGCATTACGAGATGAGAAGAATTCTGGGGAGAGGATGCAGAGAGAAACAGAGAGAGAGAGAGAGAGAGAGAGAGAGAGAGAGAGAGAGAGAGAGAGAGAGAGAGAGAGAGAGAGATTTGGACCCTTCTCTGGTAAGATAAGACCACATGAAAATACTTAGATTAATAGAAATGGGTTAATAATTAAGAAAGAGAAAGCCAATAAGAAGCCTGAGCCATCAGTCAAACAGCTTATAATTAATATAAGCATCAGTGTGTTTATTTGGGGCTAAATGGCTGTGGAACAAGGCGGAACAGAAATTCCATCCACACTCCTCCATTGTTGCCTTGGCTTCCTAATACATGAGGTAATAGACAGAGAACTCAGAGATCACACCAAGCTATTTATTAGTATCTACTGTTTGTAAGTCTGTGTAGAGCACTACAGCAGATATAAGACATTCTCTAGGTGCCATCAAGAATTTACAGTTTTGCTGGTGAGACTTGATGGATGTATGTCAAACACTTAAGTTTAAGCTAACTCTTGGGGCTTAGTGCTGGTGATAAGCTCTGTGGTCCTGAACACAAGTCTTACAAAGGTCATTTGTTCCTGGCACTCAAGCTTGTCTGACTCCAGAAATATGCTTTCCCTTTCACAACCTCCTAGCTGTGAAGATACGCCATCTCAGTAGGCATTATATCCAGGGTAAGTGGTCCACTGGAATTGGATGGAGCCCATAATTTGTAATTCTGGTCTGCCTCCTGAATGGAGACAGATTTGGGTCAGCCCCAGAGGAGGAGGGGGTAGATGAGACACTGTTGATCAGAAGCTGTGAAACTTGGTTCTCATCCCAACTCCATGCCATCCAGGCCCCAGAGTCTTCCTCAGAAGGATGAGAATCCCATGAACTTCCTTCCAAAATGAACAGCTATGATTATTGAATGAAAGGAAATGAATAAAGAAGCTCCTGTGCCTGGTTGATCTCTTCCATCCCCATGCTATCTCTTTGGAGAAAATGTGGGAGAGGAAGAACAACTGGGCCAGTTACATCTTTTAGAACAGCATGGTATATGGGATTCTAAGGCAGGAAGTATCATACAGGAAATCACAGAGTAGGTTCTGGATTCGTTGGAATGATCTGAAAGGTTCTCAAGGAAATTGTTTATTGGGTCAGTTTAATTTAAGCTTCTATGTTCATTTCTATTTAGAGTTTTATTAACTTCAAATCCTAGAGACAGTCAGTTAGCTTTCTGCCTGATAAGAATGTGTACTTATCTTTCAGTCTTTTAGTCTGTCTCCAATAATTAAGAATTTAGAATTAAAATAATTTATGCCCCATAGATGAAATGTCATTGTTGTTGTCCTTGTTTAACTTGTCTGATAACCCCTTTATGACATTCTCTCAAACGCTTTTTCATTTCCACTGAGAAGATGTTGGTTCCTTTATTGTTGTTCCACCTAAATACATTTAATTTTTAGTTTTTAAGATGATTACATTGTAAGGATACTTTAAATATCAATAATCTTAAACTAAACCCAATTTAAGCCAAGCCAACCCAATCCAACCCAACTCAAATCAAATCATAGCTGAAAAGATATGTCAGTTGGTAAAGTGCTTGCCATGAAAAACTGAGGACCTGAATTTGATTCCCAGCAACCAAGTGAAAAGCAAGATGTGATGATGCTTATTTATAATCTCAGTGCTGAGGAGGCAGAGACAGGTGGATATCTCAGGTTTGCAGGCTATCCAGCCAGCCTACCAGAATTTACAAGCCCCATGAGCCAGTGAGAGACACTGTCTCAAAAAACATAATGTGTATGGCACTTCTGAGGAATTTTACCTGAGAGTTACCTCTGGTTTCCACATACATGCATGTGTACCCACCACTTCTGTGCATGTGTTGGGTGGATGATTCTTGTATCAGGATCCTGGAACACTGAACATTCTAAAGATAGTGTTATACATGCCTCCACTGCAAAAGTACTTTAAGCAACACCCCCTCACAGATGCCATGAGTAGTGTGATAAGGTAAATAAAAGTATAACCAACTATTTTTAATACTTGATAATCTGATTTTAGCATGTACAAGGTCAGGAGCCTGGTAAGTTTTATCAATTGAAGAACAATTAGAGTTGAGAAATTCTATCACTCCTTCTAGAATGTTGATCCATTCCTGGTGTAGGGGGGGACTATGTGATCAGTTAAGTCACTATGAGTCTCAGATTTAGGGCAGATGCTTGAAGAATACAAACAATTGTCTAAGTATGGTATTTGTGATCTTAAGTACATGGGTGAACCTAAGTGTTATCTTTCTTATTTATAAAATATTGTCTCATTTCCCTCTGGGCTGCATCATATACAGCTTTCTGACATTTTTGAGGATAGTCAGGTAATTCCTATGTATTTATAGCACTACCAAGTCAAATTGCAGCCTGAGATTAATATCCACCATTAGATAATTTCTGCTTTAGTCACTTGTGCCATGGAATCCTTGCTTTGGGGAAACCCAAATCAAAACATGGAGAGAGGGAGGGAGGGGAAGAGAAAGGAGCGGGAGGTAATACCAGACCCCAGAACCTGAAGAAGATGCCTCTCATTTCTAATGGAGTTCTGATTCTGGCTTCTGTGATTCTAGGTTCCCAGAAACTACACTTTAAAACATGAAAGCTACAAGCAACATAACAGAAATAATTTTCTTGGGATTTTCCCAGAGCCAGCATGTACAGAAGGTCATTTTTGCGATGTTTCTCTTGATGTACATAGCCATTGTACTGGGCAATGGCCTGATTGTGGTGACTGTTATGGCCAGCAAAGGGCTCTCTTCCCCTATGTATTTCTTCCTCAGCTACTTGTCGTTGGTAGAACTATGTTACTGTTCTGTCACAGCCCCTAAGCTCATCTTTGACTCTTTGCTCAAGAGGAAAGCAATTTCCCTCCAGGGATGCATCACACAGATATTTTTCCTCCACTTCTTTGGTGGCACTGAAATCTTTCTTTTGACAGTGATGGCCTATGACCGCTATGTGGCTATCTGTAAGCCCTTGCACTATGTCACCATCATGAATCGGAAAGTGTGTGGCTTCCTGGTAGGGGCAGCATGGAGTGGGGGCTTGCTGCATTCTGCTGGGCAAGCATTCCTCATTTTCCAGCTGCCCTTTTGTGGTCCCAACATCATTGACCACTACTTCTGTGATGTCCACCCAGTATTGAAGTTGGCTTGCTCAGACACCTTCCTCATTAGCCTACTAGTCATCATCAACGGTGGCTCCATCTCAGTGATCAGCTTTGCGGTGCTGCTGGTTTCTTATGTGGTCATCCTACATTCCCTGAGGAGCCACACAGCAGAAGGACGGCGCAGGGCCCTCTCTACCTGTGCCTCTCACCTTGTTGTGGTGGGGCTGTTTTTCATACCCTGTTCTTTTGTCTACATGAGACCCTGCATCACCCTCCCTGTGGACAAGATCGTGGCTGTGTTTTATACAGTTGTCACACCTCTCTTGAACCCCATTATTTACTCTTTCAGAAACACTGAGGTGAAAAATGCCATGAGGAGACTTGTAGGGAGGAAGATGACTTGGGAAGAAAAATAGAAAACTTAGGCAAAACAGGGACACTAGAAATGGGAAGCTGGGGGACACTTCAGATCGCACGCACTCAGTCTCTACCTTGTCTAACAGTGACCTTATTGGAACTTCCATTTCCTCATCTTTATGTTAATAGAAAAAGAGTGAAGATATCTGGAAGGGGGTAAGATGGATATTCCAGTGCTACAGGTGGCCGTGAGGCACATTGGCAAATCTGGAGAAAGTGAACTTCTTCGGAACCCCAGATCAGTCTGGGAAGTTTGAGGAAGGAAATAAAGAAAGAGGAGATATGGCTGAGTGTTGGTGGAACACACCTTTAATCCCAGCACTCAAGAGGCATAGGCAGGTGGATCTCTGTGAGTTTGAGGCCAGCCTAGTCTACAGAGTGAGTTCCTGGACAGCCTCCAAAACAATACAGAGAAGCCCTGTCTCGAAAAACCAAAACAAACAAACAAACAAACAAAAAGAGGAAATAAAGAGGTAGTGTTCATAGTTTTATTCTCTGATGTGTCCCAAGTATCTAGAACATTACTTGGCATTTTGTTGGTGTTCCATTAGTATTTGCTGATTAAATGAGTGAATGAATAAATACTAGCTATGGAATATGAAAACAATGACAGCAACAAATAGATAAAATATTATATTTTCTTATCCTGGAACTGAGAGTTTCTATTAAGGTGTTTACCCTGGAAGCTGTGTAGTAATATAATACAAACAGAATTCAAAACCCTGAGAAAATAGCAAAATCATGGTAAATGAATGAATATATGAAGGAATAAACAAATGTCATGAGTTCTAAGTAACTGAATAAATGAATTTAAGTAAATTGTATTAAATTCAATCATAACTAGCCAGTGGCTCATAAGTGCTCAGAACCTGACAAATGCTTCCCTCATCTTGACTATTGTAGTGATAAAGTGTGTGTGTGTGGGGGGGAGAGAATATAAATATGACTCCTTGACCCAAAGGCTGAGTTTCTTCTGGGTATATAAATAAAAATTGTGAAAACAGAAAAAGTTCTTCTTGACAGTACATCAGTACCTGGAGTAGAGTTATTGTGGGTCCAATGCCAACGGCAGGTTGGCAGAGGGTTGGGAAAAAGCAATTGAACTCCTACATAACAATGCCTAATCACTTAAAAATCATTAAAAAATTATTTTCCCCTTTCCATTTCCTTCATTCAAACCATCCTAGGAAGCACCATGTCTGATTCTCTCTTAAATGTATGGCTTCTGTTACACACACACACACACACACACACACACACACACACACACACACTATGTGGTGTGTGTCTATTCTAAATACATAAATACAGCCTAATTAGTCTATATAAATGTTACTTGCATTTTTGTTTTCAGGGCTGACCATTCGGTTTTGGATAAACAATTGGTGAGCTCTTCCTAAGGGAAGATTATTTCTCCTATTCTCAGAATTCCTTGGTTGCCTGCAGTTCTTTGTTTATGGTTGAAACCCAGTGAGATTTCCTTCTATGTTAGCATGTCCGTTGGTGTCATCTACTGTTGTTTTGGGGGGCCATCGTCCACCTGCACAGGGCTTTGAGAAGAATGCGTGGAGTTGGTGTAACTACAGCTTATATATTCCAATAAAGGTTTCCAGGCAGTATAGGAATTAAAATGTGGTTACATTCTGTTTCCCAAGTGAATGATTACAATAAATACAAAATAAACAATAAAACAGCATGTTTTCCATATCCCTTACATGATTAAACATTTCATATACTACAAGTGAAAAGCTCCGAAGAACCCATTTACATTCATACCCAAGCAATGTAGTGTAGATTAACCATGTGGGCAAGGAAGCTATTCTTGTCAGGTCCTTTACTGACATTTTGCAGTGACAAAGAAAGGGCCAATTACTTTATTGAAAAGGCCAACAACTTTATTATTTATCTTGAAAGGCAATCTTTTTTATTTCAATTAGAAATAAGCTTGCTTCACATGTCAATCCAAGATCCCTCTCCCTCACCTCCTCCCATGACCCCCCCAGCCCCCAACCCTCCACCCAATCCCCATTCTGCTCCCCATGGAGGGTGAGGCCCTCCATGGGGGAATCTCCAAAGTCTGTCATATCATCCATGGCAGGGCCTAGGCCCTCCACCACGTGTCCAGGCTGAGAGAGAATTCCTCCATGTGGAATGAGCTCCCAAAGTCCATTCATATCCCAGGGATAAATACTGATCTACTATCTGGGGCCCCATTGATTGCTGAGGCATCCTCACTGACACCCAAATTTAGGGGGTCTGGATCAGTCTCATGCTGGCCTCTCAGCCATCAGTCTGGGGTCCATGAACTCCCCCTTGTTCAGGTCAGCTATTTCTGTGGGTTTCACCAGTCCAGTCTTGACCCCTTTGCTCATCGGTCTTCCCTCTCTGAAACTGGGTTCCAGGAGTTCAGTTCAGTGTTTAGCTGTGGGTGTCTGCTTCTGCTTCCATCAACCACTGGATGAAAGCTCTAGGATGGCATATAAGGTAAACGTCAATCTCATTGTCTGGGAAGGGCATTTAGGGTAGCCTCTCCACTATTGCGTAGATTATCAGTTGGTGTCATCCTTGTAGATCTCTGGAAATCTCACTAGTGCCAGATCTCTCCTCAAACCTATAATGACTCCCTCTATTATAGTATCTCTCATACTTCTCTCTTCTATTCTTCCCCTGACTCAACCTTCGTGCTCCCCCATGTCATCCTCTCCTCTTTTTCCCAGCTACCTCTCCCCTCCCCACATGCTCCCAATCTGCTCAGGAGATCCTGTCCCATTCCCCTTCTACAAAGTACCATGCATATCTCCCTTAGGGTTCTCCTGGTTTCCCAAACTCTCTGGCAGTGGGATTGTAGGTGGGCAATCCCATGCTCCATGTCTTAAAATCCACATATGAGTGAATACATACCATGTCTGTCTTTTTGTGAATGGGTTACCTCACTCAGGATGGTTTCTTCTAGTGCCATCCATTTGCCTGCGAATTTCAAGATTCCATTTTTTTTCACTGAGTAGTACTCCATTATGTAAGTACCACATTTTCTCTATCCACTCTTCAATTGAAGAGTATCTAGGTAGCTTTCAGGTTCTGGCTATTACAAATAATGCTGCTATGAACATACTTGAACAGACGTCCTTGTTATGTGAATGTGCATCTTTTGGGCACATGCCTAAGAGTGGAATTTCTGGGTCTTGTGGTAGACTGATTCCCATTTTCCTGAGGAATCTCCATACTGATTTCCATAGTGACTGTACAAGTTGGCACACACACCAGCAGATGAGGAGTGTTTCCCTTTCTCCACACCCTCTCCAGTATAAGTTATCCTTGGTGTTTTGACAGGAGTAAGATGGTATCTCAGAGTTGTTTTGATTTGCATTTCCCTAATGGCTAAATCCTTAAGACACTTAAGTGTCTCTCAGCCATTTTAGATTCCTCTATTGAGAATTCTCTATTTAGCCCTGTACCCCACTTTTTAAATGGATCCTTTGGTGTTTTGGAGACTTGCTTCTTGAGTTCTTTGTAAATTTTGTCAGATGTGGGGTTAGTGAATAGCTTTTCCCAATCTGTGGGTTGCCTTTTTGTCTTGTTGACTGTGTCCTTTGCCTTACAGAAAGAAGTTTCTCAGTTTCAGGAGGTTCCATTTATTAATTGTTGATCTCAGTGTCTATGCTACTGGTGTTATGTTCAGAAAGCTACCCCCTGTATCAATTCATTGAAGAGGTTCAGAGTGGCTGGATTTATGCCAGCACCATTTGTTGAAGATGTTTTTTTTGCATTGTATAAGTTTTCAATATCTAGTGAGATTTTCATGTAGTTTTTCTTTAGCAGTTCGTTTATATGGTGGATTACATTGATAGATTTTCATATGTTGTACCATTCCTGAATCCCTGGGATGAAGTCTACTTCATCATAGTGGATGATTTCTCTGAAGTGTACTTGGATTTGATTTGCCAGTGTTTTATTGAATAGTCTTGCATCAGTGTTCACGAGGGAGATTGGTCTGTAGCTCTCTTTCTTAGCTGTGTCTTTCTTTGGCTTGGGTAGCAAGGTAATTGTAGCCTTGTAAAAAGAGTTTGGCAATGAACCTTCTTCTATTGTGTGGAACACTTTGAGGAGTATTAGTATTAGTTGTTCTTTGAATTTCGGATAGAATCCTGCACTGAAGCCATCTGGGCCTGGGCATTTTTCGGTTGGGAGACTAATGACTGCTTTTATTTCATTAGGGGTTATAGGTATGTTTAAATTGCTTATCTGCTCTTGATTTAATTTTGGTAAGTGATATCTGTCCAGAAAATTGTCCATTTCCTTTAAATTTTCAAATTTTGTGGAGTACAGATTTTCAAAGTATGACCTGAAGATTCTCTGGATTTTCTCAGTGTTCATTGTAATGTCCCCCTTTTCATTCCTGATTTTGTTAATTTCCATGTTGTCTCTCTGCCTTTTAGTTAACTTGGATAGAGGTTTGTGTCTCTTGTTGATTTTCTCAAAAAACCAACTCTTTGTTACATTGATTCTTTGTATTGCTTTCTTTGATTTGACTTTATTGATTTCAGTCCTCAGTTTGAATATTTCTTGGTGTCTTCTCCTCAGGGTAAGTTTGCTTCTGTTTGTTCTAGAACTTTCAGTTTTGCTGTTAATTCTCTAGTGTGACTGTTTTATAGTTTCTTCTTTTGGGCACTTAGTGCCATGAACTTTCCTCTTAGTACTGCTTTCAAAGTGTCCCATAAGTTTGGGTATGTTGTGTCTTCATTTTCATTGAATTCTAGGAAGTCTTTAATTCCTTTCTTTATTTTTCCTTGACCCCGGAGTGGTGCAATTGTGCATTGTTTAATTTCCATGAGTTTGTAGCATTTCTTCAGTATGTGTTATTGTTGAATTCTAACTTTAAAGAATGGTGGTCTGATAAGATACAGAGGGTTATTCTAATTTGTTTTGCACCTGTTGAGATTTGCTATGTTGCCAAATATGTTGTCAATTTCAGAGAAGGTCCCATGTGGAGCTGAGAAGATTGTATATTCATTTGTGTTTGGATGGAATGTTCTATAGATGTCTGTTAAACCCAATTGGGTCATAACTCTGTCAGTTCCTTTGTTTCTTTGTTAAGTTCCTGTCTGGTGGTCCTGTCTAGTGGTGACAGTGGGGTATTGAAGTCTCCCACTATTACTATGTGAGGTCTTATGTGTGATTAGAGTTTTAGTAATATTTCTTTTACCAATGTTAGTGCCTTTGTATTTGGGCATTGATGTTTAGAACTGATATTTCTTCCTGATGTATTTTTCCAGTGATGAATATGAAATGATCTACTTCATCTCTTTTGCTTGATTTTAGTTTGAAGTCTAATTTGTTAGATACTAGGGTAGCTACAACAGCTTGTTTTTTTGGGTCCATTTGATTGGAAAATCTTATCCCAACCCTTTACTCTGAGGTAATGCCTGTCTTTGAAGTAGAGGTGTGTTTCTTGTATGCAGCAGAAGGATCAATTCTCTCTTTGTATCCATTTTGTTAGTCCATGTCTTTTTATAGGCAAATTTAGACCATTAATATTGATGGACATTAAGGACTATTGAGTGTTAATTCTTGTTTGTTTTTTATTTGTTGTTCATGGTGGTATTGTTTGTGAATTTACCTTGCTTTTTCTTTTGGCTGTTGGTAAAGAGGGATTATCTATTACCTATGTTTTTGTGAGTGTAGTTAACTTCCTTAGATTATAGTTTTCCTTCTAGTACTTTCTTCTTTTTTTGGTTTTCCTTTGTTTATTATTTTAATTTTAAATAGCCTTTTTTACATGTCAATCCCAGTTTGCTCTCCCTCCCCTCCTCCCACACCTCCTCACCATATCCCCCAGCCTCCCACCCTATCACCATTTCCTTGCACATAGGGGATATCTAGAGTCTGTCATGTCATCCAGGGCAGGGTCCAGGCAATCCCCTAAGAGTCCAGGCTAAGAGAGCATCCCTCTTTGTGTTATGGACACATGATGTCTGTTTGTATGACAGTGATGACCACTGATCCACTGCCCAGGGCCCCATAGGTTGCCCAGGCCTCCTCACAGACTCTCACATTCAGGGGATCTGGATCAGTCCCATGCTGGCCTCCCAGCTGCCGGTCTGTGGTCCAAGAGCTCTCCCTTGTTCAGATCAGCTGTCTCTGCTCAAAGTTCTTGATATACAGGTCTTTCACTTCCTTGGTTAACATTATCCCCAGATATTTGATGCTGTTTATGGCTATTGTAAAGGGTGATATTTCTCTGATTTCTTTCTCAGACACTTCATCATCTGTATATAATAGGGCCACTGATTTTTTGAGTTAACCTTGTATCCTGCCACTTTGCTGAAGGTGTTCATCAGCTCTAGGTGTTCCCTTGCAGAGTTTTTAAGGTCACTTATGTAAACTATCATATCATCTGCAAATAGTGAAAGCTTGACTTCTTCTTTTCCTATTTGTATCCCCTTTATCTCCTTTTGTTGTCTTATTGCTGTAGCTAGAACTTCAAGTACAATATTGAAGAGATATGGAGAGACTGGACAGCCTTGTCTTGTTCCTGATTTTAGAGGAATTGCTTTGAGTTTCTCTCCATTTAGTTTGATGTTAGCCGCTGGCTTACTGTATAATGCTTTTATTATGTTCAGGTATGTTCCAGTTATTCCTGATCTCTCTAGGACCTTATCATGAAGGGGTGCTAGATTTCATCAATGGCTTTTTCAGCATCTAGTGAGATGATCATGTGGTTTTTCTTTTGAAGTGTGTTTATATGGTGGATTACACTGATAGATTATTTAATGTTGAACTACCCCTGCATTCCTTGGATGAAGCCTACTTAATCATGGTGGATGATTTTTTTGATGTGTTCATGATTCCGGTTTGCTAGTTTTTTATTGAGTATTTTTGCATCAATGTTCATGAGGGAAATTGGTCTATATTTCTCTTTCTTAGTTGTGTCTTTGTGTGGCTTGTTTATCAAGGTAATTGTAGCCTTGTAAAAAGAATTTGGCAGTGAGCCTCCTGCTTCTATTTTGTGGAATACTTTGAGGCGTATTGGAATTAGCTCTTCTTTGAATTTCTGGTAGAATTCTGCAGTTAAGCCATCTGGGCCTGGGCTTTTTTTGTTTAGATTGTTTATCTGTTCTTGATTTAGTTTTGGCAAGTTATATCTATCCAGGAAATTGTCCATTTCCTTTGAATTTTCAAATTTTGTGGAGTACAGATTTTCATAGTATGCCCTGATGATTCTCTGGATTTCCTCAGTGTGCATTGTTATGTCCCCCTTTTCATTTCTTATTTTGTTAATTAGCGTGCTCTCTCTCTGTCTTTTGGTTGGTTTGGACAGAGGTTTGTCTATTGTTGATTCTCTCAAAGACCGAACTCTTTGTTTCATTGATTCTTCCCATTGTTTTCCTGGTTTGTACTTGATTAATTTCAGCCCTCAATTTGATTATTTCCTGGTGTCTGCTCCTCCTGGGTGAGTTTGCTTCTTTTTGTTCTAGAACATTCAGCTGTGCTATTAATTCTCTAGTGTGACTGTTCTCCTGTTTCTTCACGTGGGCACTTAGTGCTATGAACTTTCTTCT
The DNA here is from genome assembly GCF_017639785.1 of Mesocricetus auratus. Lineage (NCBI taxonomy): Eukaryota > Metazoa > Chordata > Mammalia > Rodentia > Cricetidae > Mesocricetus > Mesocricetus auratus. The sequence continues at coordinate 57,979,232 of NW_024429189.1, read as the reverse complement.
CAGCACTGCTTTCAGAGTGTCCCATAAGTTTGAGTATGTTGTGTCTTCATTCACATTGAATTCCAGGAAGTCTTTAATTTCTTTTTTACTCTCCTCCTTTACCCAGGGATGGTGCAATTGTGTATTGCTCAATTTCCATGAGTTTGTAGCGTTTCTGCGATTTGTGTTATTGTTGAATTCTAAGTTTAGTGCATGGTGGTCTGTTAAGATACAGGGGGTTATTCCAAGTTTTTTTGTATCTGTGGATATTTGCTGTTTCTTACTATGTGGTCAATTTTAGAGAAGGTTCCATGTGGTGCCGAGAAGAAGGTATATCCCTTTGTGTTTGGGTGGAATGGTCTATAGATGTCTGTTAAACCCAGTTGGGTCATAACTTCTTTTAGTTCTTTTGTTTCTTTGTTAAATTTCTGTCTGGAGGTCCTGTCTAGTGGTGAGAGGGGAGTGTTGAAGTCTCCTACTATTAGTGTGTGAGATTCTATGTACAATTTGAGCTGTAGTGTTGCTTTCACGAATGTAGGTGCCTTTGTATTTGGGATAGATGTTCAAAATTGGGACTTCATATTGATGGACTTTTCCTTTGATGGATATGAAATGTCCTTCTTCATCTCTTTTGATTGATTTTAATTTGAAGTCTAATTTGTTAGATATTAGGATTGCTACACCCACTTGTTTCTTGGGTCTGTTTGATTGGAAAATCTTTTCCCAACCCTTTACTCTGAGATAATGTCTGTCTTTGATGTTAAGATGTGTTTCTTGTATGCAGTAGAAGGATGGGTTCTGACTTCATATCCATTCTGCTAGTCTGTGTCTTTTTATAGGAAGTTGAGACCATTGACATTGAGGGATATTAATGACCATTGATTGATGATTCTTTTTTGTGCTTGATTTATTGTTAGTGGAGTTATTGTGTGTAGGTTCTCCTCCCTTTTTTTTGGTGCTTGGTAAAGTGGGATTATCTATTGTCTGTGTCTTTGTGAGTGTAGTTATCTTGTTGGGTCTAGGTTTTCCTTCTAGCACTTTCTGTAGAGCTGGATTCAAGGATATGTATTGTTTAAATGTGACTTTGTCATGGAATATTTTGTTTTCTCCATCTAAGGTAATTGAAAGCTTTGCTGGATATAGTAGTCTGGGATGGCACTCTTGTTCTCTTAGCATTTGTAGGACATCTGTCCAGGATCTTCTGGCTTTCATAGTTTCCATTGAGAAGTCAGGTGTAATTAGGATAGGTTTGCCTTTATATGTTACTTGGCCTTTTTCTTTAGCTGCTGTTAATATTTTCTCTTTATTCTGTAGGTTTTATGTTTTGATTATTATATGGCAAGGTGACTTCTTTTTCTGTCCAGCCTACTTGGTGTTCTGTAAGATTCTTGTATTTTCGTTGGCATATCCTTCTTTAGGTTAGAGAAGTTTTCTTCTGTGATTTTGTTGAATATGTTTTCTGTACCTTTGAGCTGTATTTCTCCACCTTCTTTTATACCTATTATTCTCATGTTTGGCTTCTCCACGGTGTCTCATATTTCCTGGATATTTTGTGTTAGGGATTTGTTGGTTTTGAGATTTTCTTTGGTTGACGACTGTATATCCTCTAATGAGTCTTCAACACCTGAGATTCTCTCTTCTATCTCTTGTATTCTATTGGTGATACTTGCATCTGTAGTTCCTGATGGTTTACCCAGCTTTTCTATTTCCAGCATCCCCTCATTCTGTTTTTTCTTTATTGTTTGCATGTTAGCTTTCAATCCTTCAACTGTTTGAGTTGTTTCCCTCATTTTTTTTGGTTTTTTTTTTTCTTGGTACTCTTTAGATTCTTTGAGAGATTTGTTTATTTCTTGAAATTTTCCCCCATTTCATGGATTTTTTGTTTGTTTTTTCTTCTATTTCTTTAAGGGATTTCCTCGTTTCCTCTTTAAGGGTCTCTATCATGTTCATAAAATAATTTTTAAGGTCTGTCTCCTCTGCTTAGTCTATGTAGTGCTTTTCAGGTCTTGTTGGTGTTGGTTCTCTAGATTCTGGTGGAGTCATGTTAGTCTTTCTATTGCTGAGTGTGCTCTTATTCTGTCTTCTTCCCATCTCTTCTTCCAGTGGCTGCAGTTGGGGTCTTTCTGTCTCCACTGATCTCCTTCCTTCCTGAAGCTGAAGCTGGGGACGCTGATACTGAAGCTGAAGCTGGGGTCACCTGAGGTTGGGGCCTGGAAGGGCTGATGCCTTTCCTGAAGCTGGGATCCCCGGAGGTTGGGGCCTAGGAGGGCTCAAGTCTTTCCTGTGTGGGCAGGACTTCTGGATGCCAAGAGCAGGCCCCAAGAAGATTGAGGGGATGGGTGTTGGGAGCAGGATGGGGAGTGTCCCCCTGGAGACTCAAGCTCACCTGAAGCTGGGATCGCCCTTTTTTGATTTTTCTAGACAGGGTTTCTCTGTATTGTTTTGGAGGCTGTCCTTAAACTGGCTCTGTAGACCAGGCTGGCCTCCAACTCACAGAGATCTGCCTGCCTCTGCCTCCCAATTTCTGGGATTAAAGGCGTGTACCACCTTTCTGTACGACTGGATTAGTGGATATATATTGTTTAAATCTGGTTTTGTCATGGAATATCTTGTTTTCTCCATCTATAGTGATTGAAAACTTTGCTGGGTATAGTAGTCTGGGTTGGCATCAGTGGTCTCTTAGTGTTGGTAGAATATCTATCCAGGACCTTCTGACTTTCAGAGTTTCCATGGAGAAGTCAGGTATAATTCTGATAGGTTTTTCTTATACTTGGCTTTTTTCGTTTGCTGCTCTTAATATTCTTTCATTAGTCTGTACGTTTGGGGTTTTGATTATTATATGCTGAGAGGACTTTTTTTTTTTGGTCCACTCTATTTGGTGTTCTGTAGACTTCTTGTACTTTCATTGACATGTCTGTCTTTAAGTTGGGAAAGTTTTCTTCTATGATTTTGTTGAGTATGTTTTTGCACCTGTGAGTTGAGTTTCTTCACCTTCTTCTATACCTATTATTCTTAGTTTTGGCCCTTTCACAGTGTCCCATATTTCCTGGATATTTTGTTTTAGGGATTTCTTGGATTTAATATTTTCTTTGGTCAATGAATCTATTTCTCCTACTGTATCTTCAATGACTGAGATTCTCTCTTTCAGCTCTTGTATTCTCTTGGTTATGCTTGCATTTGTTGTTTCTGATTGTATACTCACCTTTTCTAATTCTAGCATTCCTTCAGACTGTGTGTGTTTTTTTTATTGTCTCTATTTTAGCTTTCAAATCTTGCACTGTTTGAATTGTTTCTTGCATTTTTAATTTGTCTTTTCTGCCATTTCTTTAAAGGGTTTTCTCATTTACTCTTTTAGAGTGTCTGTCATCTTCATGAAGTTGTTTGTAAGGTCATTATTTTCTGCTTCCTCTGTGTTGGGATGTTCAGGTCTTGCTGTTGTAGAGTCCCTAGACTCTTTTGGTGTCATATTTATTTTTCTGTTGTTGAATGTATTCTTGTTTTTTTTTAATTAGAAAAAAGCTTGTTTCACATGTCAGTCCCAGCTCTCTTTTATTCCCCTCTTCCCCCACCCTCTCCACTCCCCCACCCCCCACTCAATCCCATCTACACTCTCCAGGGAGTGTGAGGCCCTTTATGGGGGATCTGCAAAGTCTGTCATATCATCCCTTGGCAGGGATTAGGCCCTCTCCCATGTGTCCAGGCTGAGACAGCATCCCTCAATGTGGTATGGACTCCCGAAGTCCATTTGGATGCCAGAGATAAATACTTATCTATTGCCCATGGCCCTAAAGAATGTTGAGACCTCCTCACTGACACCCACGTTCAGGTGTCTGGATCAGTCCCATGCTGGCCTCTCAGCCATCAGTCTGGGGTCCATCATCTCCCCCTTGGTCAGGTCAGCTGTTTCTGTGGTTTTAACCAGCCTGGTCTTGACTCTTATATTGTTGTCTTCCCATCCCTTCTTCCAGTGGGTACAGGTGGGGTCTCTTCCTCTCCTCGTGGGTAGGGGTCCAAGGTTCTCTTGTGGTGGGTGCTAGCAGGTCCAGTACTTTGATCTGTCTCAAGGTAGGTGCAGGCAGGTCTGAGCTACTCTGTCTGCTGGTGGGTGGGATCTGTATTAGCACATTGCTGTGGTTGCTTGGTTAGCCTGGGGGCAAGCTGACCTGCCTGCAGTCCCCAGGCTAGGAGGTCCCAGAGTGGGCAAGTAGAAGTTGGGCTGACAAGAAATCTTATAAGGAATCTTAAAAGGAGTCACAAACCTAAACTTTTATATATGAAAAACAATTAGTCAGCTCCTATATTTTACGTCTTTAGGGTACATATCCACACATCAATAGTTTTTTTTTTGTATCAGGAGATTGAGGGCAAAAATGGGTATAAGAAATTAATTATCACCTTTAGTCATCAACCAGTCCTAGTAAGATAGTTATATCAGGCAATGATAATTCGGCTGCTTTGTTCTTATTTTCTGACCCTAAGTTATGCATTCAATTATTTGCCTTTCTAAAACTTTAGATTGTATTCTTGTTTTTTTTCACTTCAAAGCTATTTACCAAATCATCTTAATCTAACTTTGTTATTTTCAAAGCTTTGTTTCAGCTGTGATGCACTCTGAAACCTGCGAACATCTCCCAACATTAAGGTTAAAAGAATTTAAAGTAGCTGGACTACTTGGACTCAATTGTTAATAATTAACTTGCACTATAATCCTTGAAACACCTTAGGTGAAACTCACAGACCCTAGCTGTTAAACATGCCTTAGAATTATTTTTATTCATCAAAACTCTGTATAGGCTATCATTATTGTTGTTAAATTAGACAGTGCAGCTTAGGGAAGGATCGTCTTCTTGACAATTCACAGGTGAAAATGTGTAGTAGAGCAGGATGTTTTCATGAGACAAACACGCTATATTGCAGACAGTAGAGATCCCACATCCATTCACACCATGCTAGGTAACAAAGAAGGAGAGCAGCAGCAAACATGTAAAGACACAGCAGAAGCAAAAGACATTCCAGGGTCTGCAGTCCCATGGCCTTGCCTAAATGGAATTGCCCCATCAGAGAGTTTTCTTCTGGCAGGCTGACACCTGGAACTTCAAGTGCTGCCCCCTATTCCTCTGGCATGGCCAATGGCAGTCATCTTTGTTCAGCTTATATTTAGGCAGCCACAATGGTGAGACTTGATGGTTGTAACTTCTGACATTTCTAGCAGACAATCTCACAGAAAACTCCCTGATCCTCTGGCTCTTACAATCCTTCAGGCCTCTCTTCTACAATGATCTGTGAGCCTTAGGTATGGGAGTTGTGCTGTAGATGTATCAGCTGGAACTGGGCTCCCCAACTCTGAATTTTGGTTGGTTGTGGTTTTCTATAATGGTCTCTGTCCATTTCAAAGAGAAGCTTCCTTATTGAGGGGTGAGGAATACACTTATATCTGTGGGTATAAGACAAATGCTTATAATATAATTAGAGATTATGATGGTTTAGTAAAGTTGAGGTTGTAGGTTCTTTTCCAAGATCCATGATTTCACTATCCCTGAATTGTTGGCTAGGATTTCAGCGCCAGACATGATTTCCCTCTTGTTGAGCAGGTATTAAGTCCTAATAGAGAACTTTGGTAACTGCCAAGAAATGACTGCAACTACTGTAAAAATAAGCTTTTCCAACGAGGGATGAGAAATGTACTAATCTATGGGTATAGAAAGCCACTAGCTAAATGGAGAGATTTAGAGGTCAGTACAGACAGATAGGAAGTGATATGGTTAGCTAGTGGCTAGCTCTGCCCTCTGATCTTCCAGCAAGCTTTATTTGTAGAGTACAAAGAATAGAGGAGAAATGGATGGGAGATACCAGAAGAGAGAGAGAGCCAGTATAAGTTGGAGGAGAGATCTGGCACTAGTGAGACCTTTGTAGATCTACAAGAATGACACCAACTGGCATTAAGGCTACCTTGAATGCCCTCCCATGATAATGAGAATGATGACTACCTTATATGCCATTTTAGAACTCTCATCCAATGGCTGATGGAGGCAGAGGCTGACACCCATAGCTGTGAACCAAATTGAACTCCTGCAACCCAGTTGCAAAGAGGAGTGATGACCAAAGGAATCAAGATTGGGCTGGCAAACCCACATATGCAGCTGACTTATACAAGGGGGAACACATGGACCCCAGACTGATGACTGAGGGGCCAGCATGGGACTGATCCAGACACCCTCCTACCAAACCTGGGTGACAGAGAAGAGAAGAGAAGAAAAGAGAAGAGAAGAGAAGAAAAGAGAAGAGAAGAGAAGAGAAGAGAAGAGAAGAGAAGAAAAGAGGAGGCCTTGGCAATCTGTGGAACCTGGGAGAGTGGAGCAGTATTTATTCCTGGCATACAGAAGGACTCTGGAAACCATACCACGTGGAGGGATGCTCTCTCAGCCTGGACACATGAGGAAGAACCTGGGCCCTTCCCAGGATGATGTGACAGACCCTGAAAATCCCTCATGGAGGTGCTTGCCCTCCCTGGGGAGCAGAGGGGGGTGGAGTGGGGGTGATGGGTTGGGAGGATTGGGGGTGGGGGTGAAGGGGAGGGAGAGGGAACTGAAAGTGACATGCATAAAAAAGTTAAATAAAAATATATGGAAAAAAGAAAAAAATATCATCTCAGTTTCTCTGGCATATGCAGTTAGGTGTGAAATTACTGTTGTCGAAGGGTATGCTTAATTGCTTTTAAAAGTGATTGAACCAATATACACTACAACTAGAAATGGTTTAAGAGATTCTGTTGCTATATACCCTTGCCTACATGTGTACCATCATGAAGTCTTTTGGTAGTTTCAGGTGTATGCACAATTTATATTCTTAGTTTACCTGAGAGGTTACAATAAGAATACTAGTTCAAAATAGCTCAAACACAAATATTCATTTCTTATTGTTTTGCCAGCTCAAAGTAAAAGCACCAGAAGATTAGGTGTCTGCTCAGGGCTTGCTTTATGACTCAAGGATACAAGTTGAATTATTTTCCCAAAGGGAAAGCTGGGAATAAAGATTTAGGTAAGGATGCACCCATAGGCCTCTAAGATTGGGTATTTGACTTTTTATTTGGATGGTGAAGTGTGACTGTGCAAAGCTGAGAAATCTGGGGTTACAGTTCTTCTAGACTTTGTCCAGCTCTCTATATCATCACACATGAGCTTTGGCCAAGACAGGGCCTCCGAGGACTATTGTGTTTAAATTGCTGGTTTAGTGCCAACTTCTTCCAACTTGGGAGGTAGAAAAGGTTGTTTTCTTTTAAGAGTTGAGTCTTCATTTAAGACACCCAGGGAAGATATCTTCAACTTACTCGGGTTTTCAGAAAGGAAGGAAAATAATATGTGACGCTGTTCCCATTCTGGTTGGTCATCTATTTAAGGACTTAATCCAATAAGTCAAACACTACTGGGTTTAGGGAGGAAGAACAGTCATCTGTTTTTCTAATTCTCTTCTTGCTTCTGGTTCGAGAGAGCCAGGAAAACAGAGGCCAGGGTGTAGGGCAGCTGTAGGTAACATGAGGCTGTGGTGGTTGCAATATGAAGCATGTTAGGAACTGCTCTTACAGTCAGAGCCCAAAAATCACAAGTGGAACTTCAGAAATTTTCAAAGCTTCAGCAAGAAGATAAAATTGTACCATAGTTAAGTCTGTCAATTTTCAACATGGCCATACAAGTAAGTTTTTCTCCATTGTTGATAACATTTTTGCTAAGTTCTATTTTATATTTGTTCTTAGAAGGCAACAAAATAACCTATTTGAAAATTGTGTGTGTGTGTGTGTGTTATTTGTGTTAAATGTGTGTGAGTGAAAGGCAGATGTTAATGCTAGTAATATTTCTTTTTGTTAAGTCAGATTCTTTCACTGAACCTGGAGCTGATGGCTCTTGCAAGACTGACTGAGCACTGAACTCCAGGGATCTGCCTTTTCTCCCCCTGTGTTGGAGTTACAGATGTGAACTCAGGTCCTCATCTATGCATTGCAAGCATGTTACTGACTGAGTCATCTCCCCAGCTCCCCTCTTGGACTTTTAAAATAGGACTCTGAGCTTACTTTTCTCTCTGAATTTTCACTGAAACTTCTGAAATTGTTTTATACTTGATTTAAAGGTTTGAATTGAGAAAAGAGACAGACTAGTTAATAACAAATAACAACTTAAATTTTGCTTGGAAGGGTTTTGGTGGCCACAGTGTGTTCATATATTTTCTTGTTTGACCCTTCAAAACTCTCTGGGGCAAGTGTTGGCAACCTCATCATGAAAATGAAGAAGTGGTGGAGTTGAATGTAATAATGCATGGGAAGAGATTAGAATGGAGGCTGACATGATCTAAATACAACATACATTCCAAGTTCACAAAACTTGCACTTTATTTTTTTTTACAACTCTCCCTGTTCATCTAGAAGCTTGTCATCTTGTGTGATGTCTAGGGCTCCACACAGATGTATTATACCCCTGTAAAACTGTAATACTTGGTCAGAGTTTCAAGAGAAATTCATTTAAGCTGAGAAGACCTCACTCATACATCTAAGACTGACCATTAAAGATTATATGACAGTTGCTTCTGAAAATTTTGCAGACTGACAGTCAAGAGAGGAAAGGAGAAGTCACACAAAAAGGATGCGGGGGCACTGCTGACAAGTTATGGACCTCACCCTACACAGTACTGTGTCTAGCTGCATGCATCATAGCAAACCAGTAAAATTTGTAAGTAAGTAAAGACAGCAATTAAATCAACAATCCATAGGAACCTGTGGTTCAGATACAAGTGTGAACAACCTGAGAACCCACTACTCACGTTGGTATCCTAAGTTGGGAGTAGTTTTAGGGCACTGAATCCTTGATTTGTGGGGTTTAGGCCAACTCTGTGTTGGCAGCGTCTGCACTGAAGTAAGTGTAGAGCAAGCGACGGTGTCTGTAGAGAACTGGAGTGGTGCTTGGTGTGGAAAGTTCACACACTAGGCATCAGGAATGCTTCTTCCCTTTAGATACGAAATCCTGTTTTACTACCATTTGTGGGTTGTTGTCTATTCTGGGCAGGGGGAGACTTGCCTTTCAGTCTTATTGCAATGATGAAATAATATGCACGGTACAATTCTGACACATTCAAATAGAATAATAACATGCAGATAAAATTTTCTCAAAAAAAGAGAGATTGATTAGGCCAAGGAGATGGTTCAGTCAGAACAGTAAAGCCGTGCAAGCATGAGGCCTGAATTAGAATCTTCAGAAGTTACATAAGAAGCCTGGTGTGGTGGCACATGCCTGTAACTTCAGTGTTGGGTAGGGCAGAGGTAGGTGGGTCCCTGGAGCTCATTGGCTAGGCATTCTAGCCAAATTGGTGAAAGACTCTGCCTCAGAAAACAAGACACCCAGTGAGGATCTCTAGCTCCCACATGCACATGTACATATATGTACATACTCACATGAAAACACCCATGTATTTCCCCCACCACACACAGTCAATGTCTTTTCTAACTTTTAGTCTTCCCTCCAAGTGTTTTTCTCCATTATGATAATTATGATTCCTACTACAAGAAGATATTTGTGATATATGTGAGACTTACTGCCTCTGCATTGTGGATATGTAGCAGGATCATGTAGGGATACTAGACTCCAAGTCTGTACACTTATTTCTTACAATTTTATTATAATGTAATGCTTATGAAGGTCTTGACTGTCTATTTCATCAAATATAAAACATAAATATGGAAATGGTGAAAAGCTTTTTTCTTCTTTACCAGTACCCAAAGATGTTTGGTAAGAAACCTCTAGACTGTCATCTGGGAGGCTGAGATTGGACAACACTGAGCATAGACTAATTTCTGTAGCATGAATGATTTTCTGAAGAGAGAAGACATTACATAGAAAAACATAAACTGCTGTTCAGGATGCATAGTGGTTAAACCAATGTGAATTGAAGACTGGGGAGTGGCTGAGTGGGCAAAAGTACCTGCTGTGTAAGTGTATGAAGACCTGAGCCTAAGCTTGTAAAATAGCTGGGTGTGGTTTGTGAAGACCCATGACTCCAGAGTGGGGGAGGGGTACGAGGATGCAGAGACAGAAGGGTTGCTGAGCTTATTGGGTGGGTGCTAGCATAGCTCCAGGCTCAGTAGAGATTCTGTTCCAAGGGAACATGATGGAAAATTACAGGACAGGACATCTTCATGCCATTCCTGGAGCATGTGCTTGCACCTGTGTGTGTGTGTGTGTGTGTGTGTGTGTGTGTGTGTGTGTGCGTGCACAAATAGCCATATTAATAATGAATAATGATATGTGAATTAAAAAAGAAATGATGAAATATAGAAAATCTCTTGATATCTATTACTGGCTAGGGTGAGAGGAATATGTAATTTATATTTTGGTATTAACTATCTAAATTGGAAATTCCTCAAAGGTCTTTATACAATTATTAAACATTACATATTATAACATTAATTGGGATAAATATTAAATGTATAATATGATTTACAAAGCAAAAGTGGTAACTTAACAAAGTTACATTTAGAAGAAAGAATGAATAAACAATGCTTTAGGAAACAGTAATTTTTAAAAATTGTCATGGTAAAATTTTCCACTTCTTTCAATAGTTTCCTAAATTTTGTCTAATGACTTGGGGTATCTATTTAGTCTTTGCAATTGTCTTTTTTCCATTTCCTCTGAAAGGCTTAGTTGGTATGTTTCATTGCAAAAATCAGGGTTCAAACCTTTCTTTGCCTTCTGTTCCTCCTGTTGATAACTTGGGTTTTGAGAGGAAATGGTGTGACGTAAGTGGGGGTTCAAACTGGGGAGTCAGAAGGCATGGGGGCAGTGTTTGTGGCTTGGGTTGGCTACTTAGTCATTCTGGGTCAAATTTTTAACCTTTAAGAATCAAAAGGATTATGGAAGATTGCCATTTTATTGATCAGTGTTCTCTAGAGCAGTGGTTCTCAACCTGTGGTTCAGGACCCCACTGGGGGTTGAATATCACCTGTCCTGCATATCAGACATTTACATTATGATTCATAACTAGCAAAATCATGTTATGAAGTAGCAACAAAAATAATTTTATGGTTGGGGCTCACCACAATATGAGGAGCTATATTAAGGGTTGCAGTATTAGGAAGGTTGACAACCACTGCTCTAGAGGAAAAGACCTTATAGAGTGAATCTCTCTCTCTCTCTCTCTCTCTCTCTCTCTCTCTCTCTCTCTCTCTCTCTCTCTCTCTCTCACACACACACACACACAAGTATATATACATATATGCCATTCTAACATCCCATGTATAATATATATGAGATATTACAGTGGCTTACAGACTGTGCTCCAGCTAGTCAACAATGGCTGTCTAGCAATGGAAAGTCCAAGAATCATGGTTGTTAAATCTACATGGCTGGTATCTCAGCTGGTTTTCAGTACATGTTGGAATCCTGAAGGAGGAGGCTGTAAAATACCAGTGAAGGAATGGATTTGTTAGTGAGAACAAGAGCAATCAGGCAAAGAGAGAGAAAGATCCCTTCTTCTATGTGGATCTTCCTGCCCCAAAGGATTAATTTTCCCACCTCAGAGATCTAGATTAGAAGTGGGTTTTCAACAATTTATGGAATTTCAAGTAATTTAATTAAGAAAAACATAATCCCCTATAGCTGTGCCCAGTCATTTGCGTTTTAGTTATTTACAGATGCAATCAAGTTGATGAACAAGAATGGCCACCACAATCATAAAACTCCTTTTCCTTTATGGACTTTTGGGGGAAAAGCCTGAGAGGTGACAATTTAAGAGGTCTCCTGTAACTCTTACATGGGTGAGATGACTGTTTTCAGTTGCTTAGACTGTGATAGATTTCCAAGCTAGAGAAGAGAATAGTAAACTGTAGTTTCTCATTGCAATTCTCTCTTGGTGGGAACTTTCTTTAATCCATAAAGACATTTAATGAATGTACTCACTCAATACAGGAGAAGGAAGACCAGATGATATGGAAGGTATCCACTTGATTTTGTCAGTTGCCATGTCAGGATATAAAATAATTCTGCTTAAGTTCTGCTTTTATTAAGTTCCCTACATCATTTGGGTTTAGTTTTCAATCATTACATTACAAAACATTGAAGGTCTGGCCATGTGGGTATTTTAAGGCACAGAACTCCTTGTGCTTTTTTTAATCATTTTTTATTTTAATTTTAAATAGCTTGTTTTACATGTCAATCCCAGTTCCCTCTCCCTCCCCTCCTCCCGCACTCCCCTTACCCCCCACCCTCCCACCCTATTGCCAAATCCTTCCACATAGGGGATATCTAGAGTCTGTCATTTTACTCTGGGTAGAGTCCAGGCACTCCCCTAAGAGTCCAGGCTGAGAGAGCATCCCTCTTTGTGCTATAGGCACACTAAGACTGTTTGTATACCAGGGATAGACACTGATCCACAGCTCAGGGCCCCATAGGTTGCCCAGGCCTTCTCGCTGACACTCACATTTGGGGGGTCCAAATCAGTCCCATGCTGGCCTCCCCACTGTCAGTCTGGGGTCCAAGAACTCTCCCCTGTTCAGATCAGCTGTCTCTGCTGGTTTTGCCAGCCCATTCTTTGCCAATTTGCTCATCACTCCTCTCTCTCTGTCACTGGGTTCCTTGGGTTCAGTTCAGTGATTAATTGTGTGCTTGCCTCTGCTTCCATCAGTCACAGGATGAAGGCTCCCGGATGGTTATAGACATCAAGTTCATTATCAGGAATGGGCATTCGAAGTGGTCTCTCCACTATTGCTTAGCTTGCCAATTGGTGTTATCCCTTTAGATCACTCGAGGTCGCTCTGGTGCCTGATCTGTATTCGATCCTATGATTCCCTCTTCCCCCTATTCTACCCCCACCCCCTCAACTTCCTGTTCCCCCATGACCAACTCTCTTCCTCTTCACCCCCTTTCTTCTTCCCAGGTCCCACTTCCCCCCACCCTTTGCCGTGTTCCCCATCCATTCAGGGGACACAGTATACAAAGAGCTAGAATGGAGATACTATTGCCTATTAAAGGAGCATTAGTGGCTTTATAATACAGCTGTGGTAGGGGAAGACATTGACTTTCTCACAGAGATGAATGGGATTGGTGTCTAGTTTAGAAGGACTCTACTAGAATAGAAATGTTGTATAAGGCCAGGGCCATTTCCCTGATATTGTATTTGGGAAATTATGACTGAGCATAACTTAATAGGGTGTTTAGAGTAGTGTGGCATGGCTGTAGCACACGACAGTGTTCAAGAATGGACACTGAAGCATAATGTGGGCATGCCAGCAGTAGCTGCAGCCTTGTGATGTGGCCAGAATGCAGAAATTTTGTTTCAAAGGTAAAGAGAGCTTTAGGCAACTGGGTAATGACATGATTGGATGACTGACTAATGTCATTGTGACTATCATGTGCTTGGCTGAGCCAGAATTTGGGTGAGCTATAAGGTAGAAGAGACTATGATATTACTAGAGCATCAGCTTATTTCAGGAATTGACCTACATTAAAAGCTGAGGATAACTGGTCCTTGGGGAAGGTTTGTGGAATGCTTTAGAATAAATACAAGGATAAATGGATGAATAGTGAATGGATTCTCTCTGTATGTGCATATGTATGAGTATACTGTATACATACATGTATGTGTAGGTTTGCATATATCAGAGGAGGATTCCAGGTGTCCTTTTCTACTAATTTCTACTGTATTCCCTTGAGGTGGGTCTCTCACTGAACCTGGAGTTAAGTTGGTAGCTGTAGAGTCCAGTTATCCTCTTGCCTTTGCCTCCCACAGAGCTGGGATTACAAAACTCCCTGGCTATGTCTGTCTTTTCACCTGGCTGCAAGAAATCTGAACTTATTTCTAATGTTTGAACCCTACGGCCTCTCAACCACTGAGAATTATCTCTGTATTCTAATAGGAACAAAATCTGATAACATATGGTGACCAGTTTTGAAATTATGAGATAAGTAAGGATTGGTTCTATCCTTTTGATAGGTGGAACATGAAACTCAGAAAGTAAATAGAGATGGGGTTAAATGAGTTCAAATTGAAGAAGTGTCCATTTGAATTGGAAAGAAGAGTTGTAAGTTAGAAGTTTTACACTGCAAAAGAAAGTAGAGAAACTGTCTATAACTAGTTATTTTAAATGAAAGTGTAAGGTTTAAATCTATTTATTTTAAGCTGACTATTGTTTGTAACATATTACATAATATATTCTAATGGAATATGTTTTCCCCCACCATTTTCAAATTTTTCTTAATATGTAATGATTATTTACAACAGTAGAATGTAGTGTGATATTTGAACAGAAACATACAGTGTGCACTGGTCATACAAAGGTGATTATCATTTTCTTCTCTTTAAAATTTGGAATAATGTGTGTATACCAGCAACAACACCATCGTCATCATCAGCAACCTTTCTTCTCTTTAAACTTTTCTTTGTGTTTTGGACCTTCAAACTCCTTTCATCCATATCTTCATAAAATACATACTAGACTATCATGAAGTATAGTTATAGCATTGTACTAAAGGTTACCATTGTAAAACCTCCATAAAGACTGGCAAGTTTTTCTTTTTAAATTAACATTTCAAATACATTTCTGTGAATACAATATTATTGTTTAATTCATAGTACAAAACTCTTAACTTTATAAAGTATTCAACCATCTAAATAGCAAAAGAACCCTACTCCTTGTATAAAGATTGATTTTTCTATTACATCAAAATTAAAATTTAACCTTATTCTAACCATGAGAAATGAGATAACAGAACAAAGTCCACCTAGACGTGATTAACAAGGATCCCATGCACATTTTAATACATATAAAATTTTATCTCTTGCTTTTGAGACACACTATTCATACTGTGTTAATGACCTATATTAAAGGATTAACACACAAGGGGTAGAATTAATTTGGAGACAGAAGACCTGCGTGTTCATTCTAGAATCATGTAGAGCCAAGTTTTCCATCTCTTGTGAAGGTGGCAGAGTAGCATCTTAGTGAATGAATAGAGATACCTTCCCTGTGTGAATCAGTGATAATACCAACCACTCTATCAGCTTTTAAGGAAAAAGAGGAAGAATGGATATCAACTGTTTTTAAGATTTGAGTTATTCAGAAATCTCTCAGTAGGCTTATTTTTCTAAGATATCAGGGTTAAATACTCTAGTGCTTAGCTTTTTACCTTACAGCTGTATTTTTATCCAGTGGAGTCATCCTCACAAATTTGTTCAGTGTTTTGTTTTTTGTTTTTTGTTTTTTATAAAATATGTCTTTCAACCCAAGTAATACTGAACTCAGGTCCAACCCATTTAAAGTCATTTCAAGAAGAAATTTGTTTTATTTTAAAAGAAAAAGCATACATACAGTATGTACCAGCACATTTTACACCTCTTTCTTTTTTACAAAGTTTACCTTTTTATACTCTAAAAATTGTTTTTTAAGAAGGCTTGAAGCAACTCAAGGACAATTATTTCATATATATTAATTGTTTTGGTGTTGGAGTATGAATCCCGGACTTCATGAATGTTAAACACACAATCTACCTCTGAATCACAACCTCCAGGTCAGTATTCTCCTTCATATCAAGTTCTTAACCCTCAGCTGCCCCTGATCCACTTCTGTAGGGACACTGGATGAACAGGAAATCTGCTTGATACGGCTGGAAAAGGCTGTTGTAGTTTGGTTGGTTGTTAGTTTGTTTTTGAAACAAGGTCTCAAATAGACCAATCTGACCTTGAGTTTTTGCTCCTCCTGCTCATACGTCCTAGGTTAGGAATTAGAGACAACCATGCGGGGCGTTAGTGGTGCACACCTTTTATCCTAGCACTCGGGAGACAGAGGCAGGCTCCAAAGCCACAGAGAAACCCTGTGTCGAAAACCAAAAAAAAAAAAAAAAAAAAAAAAAAAAAGCCTTGATACTTCTATAAACAATTGAAACAATTGGCATTTGCATAGCTCTATCACAGAGGCACACATTGTTTCAGAGACCTGTATTTTATTTCAATTATGAATTAAGGTTGCTTTTATTCTGAGAAAAAGAATTGATTTTTAAAAATTGTCTTAAAAATAATAATATTTAACAAATAAAATGAAAGTAACAGCTGGGTAGCGGTGGCTCAAGCCCTTAATTCTAGCACTCTGAATATAGAGGCAGGTGGATCTATGAATTTGAGGCCAGCTTGGTCTACAGAGAGAGTTCCAGGACAGCCTGGGCTACACAGAGAAACCTGGCTAGAAAAAAAAAACCCAAAGAGAACAAAACAAACAAACAAACAAACAAAAACCATATTGAAATATAAAAGAATTTAGGCTGGGGTGATGACCCAGCAGGAAAAGTACTTCCTGTGTGAGTGTGAGGGCCAGAATTCAGATTCCCATCACTCTCATAAGAGCTGGCAGATTGACAGACCAGCTGTAATCCTAGCGTGCATGAGTCAGAGACTCCAGTATCCTTGGAATGAGTTGTCTAACTAGATTAGCTGAATCTGCAAGCTTTGTGTACAAGTGAGAGAGACTTTGCCTCAATATATAAGATGGGGGTGACTGAGAAAGACACCTGATGTCAACCTCTGGCATCTGCACATGCATGCATGTCACACATATGAATATCCATATATACATGCAAAACACACACACACACACACACACACACACACACACACATACACACACACAAAGAACTGTTTCTTATACGCCCCAAAGCAAAAAATTGCAATAGTTTGAGAGGTATTTATTTGGCTTATTACTTTATGCTTGAAATAACTAGCTGAAAAATAACATGATTTCATGCTTTATATTACTAATGGACCTTTATTTAGGGATTCAGAATTTAGATTAACTATTTTCCATAACAACTGTTTTCATCCAGACCCAGATTTCTTGAAATGTTTCAGAGATAGTAACTCAACGTCCTGGGAAGTCTCTGGATGCATCTGTGACTTCATGGATAATCCACACAACATCACAGAGTTTTTTATGCTGGGACTCTCCCAGAACCCTCAGGTACAGAGGATGCTGTTTGTGCTCTTTCTGTTTGTCTACTTGGTGTCTGTTGGGGGCAACCTACTTATCATTATCACTATCATCTTCAGCCCCACCCTGGGCTCCCCTATGTACTTTTTCCTTTCATATTTGTCATTTATCGATACTTGTTACTCCTCTTGTATGACACCCAAGCTCATTGCTGACTCCCTCCATGAGGGGAGAGCCATCTCTTTTGAGGGATGCTTGGCCCAGTTCTTTGTGGCTCATTTATTGGGAGGAACTGAGATCATTCTGCTCACGGTGATGGCCTATGACCGCTATGTAGCCATCTGCAAGCCCCTGCACTACTCCACCACCATGACCAGGCACCTCTGTGTTGTGCTGGTGGCAGTGGCTTGGCTGGGTGGCTTCCTGCATTCATCAGTTCAGCTCCTTCTGGTCCTTCAGTTGCCCTTCTGTGGCCCCAATATAATCAATCACTTTGTGTGTGACTTGTACCCTTTACTGGAGCTGGCCTGCACCGACACCTATGTCATTGGCCTGATGGTGGTGGCCAACAGTGGTGTGATCTGCCTGGTGAACTTCCTCATGCTGGCTGTCTCCTACATTGTCATCCTGCGCTCCTTGAGGTCCCACAGTGCAGAGGGGAGACGGAAAGCTCTGTCTACTTGTGGGGCCCACTTCACCGTTGTTGCTCTGTTCTTTGTGCCCTGTATATTCATTTACATGCGGCCATCATCCACTCTGTCCATAGACAAAATTGTAGCTGTGTTTTACTGTATTTTGACACCCATGTTCAACCCCCTGATTTATACTCTGAGAAATGAAGAGGTGAAAAATGCCATGAAGAACCTCTGGAGAAAATGAGGGGCTTTGAATGGAGGACACAAGTTAACAGTGGGGAAATAAATCATAGCTATAAGAATTCATATTTTGTATGGGACCTGAGTAATTGTCAAAAATTTCAGGATAAAACTACATGAATGTTGGCAGGGGCGAGTCACCCACAGGCCAGCCTGGGCCCTCTGGGTCCAGGCTGATGGGAAGACACTCATGACAGGTGTTCCTATTATGATAAGCAAGGGTGTGGTAGGGTCGTGGGAGAGAAAAGAGAAGCTGAATAGTTCATGTGCTGTGGAAAGAGGCAGAATGAAGAAGTGAAGCAGATGAGGCATAGGCTGATATGGGAGATCTGCTTGTCACCCGGGGTCACAGCGTTGTCGAGGCCCAAGCTGTGGCCAAACATCATGTCTGACTCTGGCCCTACAGCAGACAGGGTCTGTGTTAACATCCACAGTCCATGTTTCCACAAAAGTCACATGGAAGCTTTGGGTTTGGGCTGCAACATGTGGCCTTGTTGGTGTTCAAGGGACTTGCTGCCACTAGAGTCTGGGTGGCCTGTGTTGCCACCCACGGCCATGGTGTGGTTCAGGCCTGGGCTGCTGCTGAGGGCCATGTTTGGGTCTGTGGACCTATAGCAGCCAAGGTCTGAGTCAACATCTATAGCTATTGCCACAATTGAAGGCTGTGTGGTTGCCCAGGGTCTGAGCAGTCATCTGGGCCCATGCTGGTGTCCAAGGGTCATGCTCCATCTGGGACCATCCAGATAGATATGAATGACACATACTACTACCTGGTGGCATGGAGACTCTGGGCCAGGGCTGAAGCTGGGGGTTGTGTATGGGTCCGTGGCCCTACTGCCGCCAGGGTCTGTGTCGATGTCCGAGTTTTACACAGAATTATGTCTTCATATGAAAGACTCAAAATCACTGGAGCCTTACACACCTGAGGAATGATTTTTTCAGCTTGTTTGTATCCAGTATTTAAGTATTTTCTTCTCTAAAACTAGTAGCATGTATTTACTGTAGGAGAAATATATTTTGTGGCATTAAGTAAGGCTGTGCATTGAATAAATTTATATGTTTTGAAGGGCATCATATTATAGATATATTGGTTTTGTGAGGGACATGGATTTCTATTCATAAAACCTGTTTTGTGAAAATATTCAGCTTTACCATGAACACTCATTTTCACCTGAGAGCTGAGTACTTAATTTAGTCAAGGAGGCTGTTGGTTAGAGTTCTGTAACTTCATTTCTAAAACAAAACTGGACCACAATGAAAACATTTCTGTTGCATATTCTGTTCTCTTTCTACCACGAGTGCTTCTCTATTCCTAGAACTTTTGCATCTGGACACCCGTAGTTGTTCAGATGGAGTCTCCACTGTTATTTCCCTACTTTTGTTTATATTCTTGCTCCTTGCTGCAAAAGGAAACTTCTTCCTCATTGCTCACAAGATAATGTTTTCTGCTGTAAAAATATCAATGAGAGCCAGGCAGTGGTGACACACGCCTTTAATCCCAGCACTCTAGAGGCAGAGGTAGGCAGATATCTGTGAGTTCAAGACCAGCCTGGACTACAAGAGCTAGTTCCATGACAGCCTCCAAAGCCACAGAGAAACCCTGTCTCAAAACACCCCCCCAGAAATATGAATGAGATACAGAGGGTGCCAACTTAGGTCGTATGTTATTTAAGGGGATACAACTACATTAGGGATTTGCCATGTTAGTCTTTAATTCACTTTCATTTTTGCTGGGTTTAAATTTTTGGAGTCACCCATGAATTCTCAGTTTTTTGCTTCTAATAGCCAGTCTGTTGTCAAATTCTGTTAGCTCAACCCCAAAGAGTTCCAGTCCCAGATAGAATTGAATAGGCATAATCTATGCCCTCTTTGACGGATGCATCAATAATTTACTTGGTGAGTCCAAAAAGTAAGTGGTAATGGGCAGACTGGAGAAATATATCATAATTGGAAATTTCTAATGTTTCCTCTTCTGGTATCACTTGACCTTAAATCAAAAGTAGCCCTACTCAGGAATGTTCTTTGAGTATCTTCAGAAAAAAATACAGTAGAACCTACCTCTAGCTGTAGGCTAGAGCACATACTAACCAATGGGTTCTTCCACTATAAAGTTGACAGCTTCTTTTTCTTTGATTATATACATTTGAGCTCATTTGTTATATACATATGAGCATGCATTATATGTATGCACAAATACATGTAAATATAAATATAAATGTATACAACCTGCTGAGTTAATTTTGACTGTTTGTATATACATGATTTCAGGGCTGACCACTCTGCACTGAACAACAGTAAGGGAGTTCATGCCTGTGAGAGACTAACTCTCCTTCTCCTCATAGTCACTAGCTTCCTGTAGTTCTTTGTCTAGGGGTAGGACCCCCAAGAAAATTTTCTTCTTCCTCATCTCCACTAATATTGACATTGTTCTGGTCTTATTTATGAAGCTATTTTTAGGAGAGACTGTTTCCCAATACTCCTGATATTCTGGTTCTTAAAATCTTTCCAGTCCCCTCTTCTACAGTGCTTCCTGTTTGTTAATTCAGGGCCTATGATGTACATTCATCCATTGGTTCTGGGATTCACACAGTCTGTTGATCTCTGTATCATGTCCAGTGTTCTTCAGTGATCTCCATTCACTGCAAGGAGAGGCTTCTTTGATGGGGGATGTAGCTACATTTATCTGTGGGCATAAAATACGGTTTAGAATGTAGTAAGGAATTATGTTGGTCCAGCAAAGTCTGGGTAATAGAAAGCCTTCTGACTTAAAAAAAAAGAAATCTAGATACAGATGGGTTTACAGCAGAATTCTATCAGTCCTTCAAAGAAGAACTACAATAAATATTTGTAAACTCAGGAAGAAAGAAAGAAAGAAGAATAAAGGAAGGAAGAAAGAAAGAAGGAAGGAAAGAAAGAAAAGGAAAGGTTAACTTCTGGACTCATTCCAGCATTTCTCTAATTCCCAAACCAGGTAAGTTGTAACATCATCATCATCATCATCATCATCATGAACAAAAACAGTAACAAAAACTGGTGAAAGTAGATACATGAGGGTAAACACTCAGTGCTCTATAGCACTGTGTCCTGTCCAGTATATCTGGAGATGGTGTTTTCACACTGTTAGCTCTGCAAAATTCCTGTTTGTTCATGTAAGGCTTTGCATATCTGTTTATGAAACAGTGTTCTCATTAGAAAACTTGCCCAACCATGAGATGATTTAAGTGTTCTGAGAGTATATGAGGTATGTTAGGCTAAGTCATGGTGTTCAGTGGATTAAGATGTATTAAGTGCATTTTTATATAGTTCTTCCAATTGGGATATATGAAACAGTAATTGAAGAAGCATCTGTATATGCATACTCCAATACCACATTGCACCCCTTAAATACATATATCAAATAAATGTAAGACAAAGCAAAAAATGTTTGAATATTAAATCGAAATGTCAAGATATTAATAAATAAGGTTAAGAAGCAGTAGACTCAGTCACTTCAAGATCCACCTCTTTATCATCACTTACAACCCAACACTACTAACAGTACATTATGACAAAATTCTCTTTCTTTATGCTTTTATATATTTATCACTAAATCATAAATGCTTAGTTTTATACTCTTTTAAATTTAAAGATAAGCAAAAATGTCTGCTTATTCGGGCTCAACATTGGGTCTGTGAGATGTACTCATCATACCTGTGCCTATAATTTATTTATTCTAATTGTTACATTCATTATGTGCAAATTCTATACAGTATTTTGATATGTACTTGGGTTATTTACTGGAGAATGGAAGTGGTAGAGGTATAATTTTAATTCAAATTATTCTGACTTTGCCTCCCTTGACTTGTTAGCATAACTTGCAGTAAAGATGTAGATAATGGACAGTGACATTTGTCTCTCAGCTTTGTGGGGTACAGAAGAAAGAGATGATTCCTAAAAGGGGCCTTGTCCCTGTGCCTGGAACAGGCTGCTAACAAATGGTGTTGGTTTTGCTCCTTCTCTGTCATTATTCCCTAAAAATGCTGACATCCAGGATCAATTTCTGCAATATCCTAACTTTCTTTCCTACATAGCAATTTGTGGACTCTTTCTCTCTTTAGACACTAGAATGATGCTGGGCATCTTAAGAGGCAGGACAGACATTTCTTCATTAGGAGACCAAACTGAATTTACAGGAATTAATTAAATGATGGCCTCCACATTGTCCCAACTTGTGACCTGAAGTTGTACCTTGTGCTGCCCCAGCAGTTGGTCCTGTGGGGGTGAGGTGATTGTCCTCAGAGAAGCAAAGAGCACTTGGGGCTAATGATCTCTCTGTCATATCTTCACCGTATAAATAACCCTTTTCAGATGAAGGGGAAGGGTTTTTCTGTGTGGATGAAAACTTTTTGTATAAAGTGGAGTGTCCAAACCACTTAACCCTCTGTGGGCCTTTTCCCCCTGTTCTCCTGGCCATTAGCAGCAGTGACATTCCAACTTGCCAAAGCCAGACGAAGTAGAAAGTTGAAGGCTGTCATTATATGAACAGGGCACATCTTGGCATGAGGAAGGACCTAGGATCCATTCATGCTTCTGTTTCAAATCTCTTACACAACTTTGAAGCAACCTCAAAGCCACTAAGAAGATGAGGTTTTCCAAGTCATGTTCTTCAGCAAACTGGAGGGAAGTGGTGATGCAGTGAATTCCTAGGTATTTGTAAATGAATGACTGACCCCTTTTGGACTTAACATTTACTTCACTAGGTTTTCAGCTCAGACAAATTTCTTTATTTGGTAACAACTATAATATGCTTTGTGTCAATGTAAAAAAAAACCTTAACTCTCATCTAAGATTAGAAGAATTATGAAACTGTAAATTTGAGATCATATGTCTGTGCTAGCTTGACAATCCTTTAGGAACTTTTTTCAGGTACACCAGTCCATGATGTTGGTATGTGAGAAAATTGTGGAGCTTCTGTGGTATACACAGATCCTGTTAATGTAAGTTTCATATATTCTATTTGTATTATAATATAAGTTTTATTTATTTAGAGACAGGATCTTGCTATGTCGCCCTTGCTGGCCTGGTGCTCATTGTGTAGCTCAGGCTGGCCTTGAACTCACAGCCGTGTCCTGTTTCAACACCTTGACAACCAGAGTTATAGGCATGTGTCACTAAGCCTGGCTTGATAATCTATTTTTAAAACAAAAGATGAAAATACCCAGAATAAAATTACCTTGGGGTGATTTTAGTAGAGGTTTCATTATATTACATAGCCTAATTGTGTGGGTAATCTAAATGGGAGAGTATGTTTTTTATGAATACTTACTCTTTATCACAAATGTGAATCACAGTGACAAATCAACATGCCACTTTTTATTTTGGTGCACATTAATTTACTATTTAGCTGTATTTTATAATATTCAGAGTGGTTGTATTTTCTGTACTCTTTTCTTGCTGTTTGAGAATAAAATTTGGGGTACTTATCACTCTTTATGTGTACAACTTTGAAATGGCAGTCTTCTGTGTCGCTTGGTTACTTAAGCCACATGAAGAGTTGTCTATTACATTGACGACAGTGACAGTCACAGATAATATTTATTGAATATTGATTACTTCCAGGTTCTTATGAACAAACAACATGCATTGCTTTCATGTTCTTTCTGCAGTATTAGGCTGTTCCAGAACTCTTTCATTCCAGAATGTTAGCCCAGTTTTGAACATTGATACACAATAGTGGCAAGCATGCTTCTTTTATTTTATAGACATTATAAACATTTAAGCTTTGAGAAATTGCCCATTATCAACTGAATAATTGTTAATGGCAGGATATAAATATAGAAATATTAACCAACAATATATAGACACTGTGGCAAAACTGCCTGGGGGCATGTCTCAGATCTGCCACTAATTTGCTGTTTGTATTTCTCAAAAAAAAAAAAAAAAAGGATAGAGGAGACGGAGTGGAATGAACATGCTCAAGATTACCCCGCAGTTGTTGAATGCAGTATCTCATTTTCCTCCTGTACACGGTGAGAACTTTCGCTGTGGGTCTGATGTGAGGGTTAAATGAGCTGAAATATGTAATACAGTTTGGAAAGTGTTTGGGGAGGGCTAAGGTCATGCAGATGTTTGCTCTGCCACTGCTGTCTGGGCTTTTGGCTAAAAAAATATGCCCTAATGTGTCCCCAACAGACCTGTCACTTTTAGAAACTATATTTACCTCCTTGTAATAATGTATAGACAGTGAAGAGAGACGCTTTCAGATTAGCACGTGGTCTTTTCTGAAAATAAAAAAAAATATGTTTGCTTTGTCTGCCTTGTAGTCAGTAGAGGGAGTAGCAGACTTAACTAGGTGGAGTTTAGTAAGGCAAAGACAAGCAAACTCCAGAAGAATGTAAAGCATGCGAGTGGGGGATGGTGAGTCAGGTTGTTTTCCTAGACATGATGCTGTTCACAGCCTGGGGTTTGGGAAAATGGGAGTAAATGAACAGAAGAGAAGAGGAAGACATGCAAACCTCTAACTGTAACTACATCTGGTTTCTTCTCCCAATCTGCTTCTCTGTTTCTCTTCTTCCTCCTCCTCTCCTCTTCCTCCTCCTCCTCTTCCAATATCAGTTAGTATTACCATCAGATAAACTGACACACGGGAAAGCAAACACCTTTGAATAGTCTATGTGGAATGTTTTCATTTGAAAGGGGTGGACTAGACAAGCAGAGATTGTAGGAGAGCGTAAGTATTTCTTCAAATAGTCAGAGGTACATCTCAGTGAGAATTAGAAAATCACTGGCTGTTAAAGGTTCAGTCTTAGCTGTAACCAAAGAAGCTGAATTAATAAATCATTATTTGCAGCTAATAACTAGTGCCCAGTGAAGCAAAGGACATACACTAACATTTAATGAATAACAGACCCTATTAGTATAGGACCTTTGGAAAGAAGCATGTTAAGAGGAGAGTGGAATATTGAAAAGAAACCTTTTCCAACCCCTGGAGTTAATTCTCTTACATATGTTTCTGTTCACTTTATAGGCAACACTGCACCTGTACACTCAGTAACCCTGCAGTCTATGGAAATATCACGCAATATTACAGGGTTTTTTATGCTGGGACTCTCCCAGAGGCCAGAGGTCCAGAGAACTCTCTTTGTGGTCTTCTTGATTATCTACACAGTTACAGTTTGTGGCAACATGCTCATTGTGGTCACTATCACCTTCAGCCCCAGCCTGGCTTCCCCCATGTATTTTTTCCTTTCCAATCTATCCTTTATTGACACTTGCTATTCCTCTTCTTTGGCCCCTAAGCTCATTGCTGATTCCTTGTATGAAGGGACAAATCTTTCTTATGAGGGATGCTTGACTCAGCTCTTTGGGCCTCATTTCTTGGGAGGAACTGAGATCATTCTGCTCACGGTGATGGCCTATGACCGCTATGTAGCCATCTGCAAGCCCCTGCACTACACCACCACCATGACCAGGCACCTCTGTGTTGTGCTGGTGGCAGTGGCTTGGCTGGGTGGCTTCCTGCATTCATCAGTTCAGCTCCTTCTGGTCCTTCAGTTGCCCTTCTGTGGCCCCAATATAATCAATCACTTTGTGTGTGACTTGTACCCTTTACTGGAGCTGGCCTGCACCGACACCTATGTCATTGGCCTGATGGTGGTGGCCAACAGTGGTGTGATCTGCCTGGTGAACTTCCTCATGCTGGCTGTCTCCTACATTGTCATCCTGCGCTCCTTGAGGTCCCACAGTGCAGAGGGGAGACGGAAAGCTCTGTCTACTTGTGGGGCCCACTTCACCGTTGTTGCTCTGTTCTTTGTGCCCTGTATATTTATTTACATGCGGCCATCAACTACTTTACCTATAGACAAAAACATGGCAGTATTTTATGGCATTCTTACACCTATGTTGAATCCACTCATTTATACTCTGAGAAATGAAGAGGTGAAAAATGCCATGAGAAAGCTCATCACAAGCTCAGAAATTGTAAGTACCTGAGTGGTGAAGAAGGTAAAAGCAGTGACTCTAGTTCTCTAAGTGGATGGAGCCCTGCTGCTCCATCTCTAGACCCTGTGCCGTGGAATTTTAAAGGCACGTCTGTGTTTATTCCACCATTTTCCTGTTTTACAAGTTTGATTATTTGCTTTCCAAATTTTCACTCTTTTAAGAGTGATTAGGCTTCATAATTTGCAATAAATTTATCCTTTGATTGACAATCTGTGGTTCAGTATATTGTACCATGTGGACTTTTCTCTTTTGTTGTATATGCTAAGTAAGCATTCTCCCCCTAACCTCCAGTCCCATAACAGAGGAAAATAAGTTACTATTTTCATAAGTAATTTCTCTATTATCAGGAAAAATATTAAAAATTTTGCTCTCAGAATGAATAAATGCAGAAGGCTATCATAGATAGTCCTTGTTTTCCCTCCAATTTGTATATCTAATAAACTGGCAATTGAAGAGCTTTAAAGCAAAATAATTGTTATGTTACCTTTTTGCAATTTTATGCTAATTATATGATATGAAATATATATATATTACATGATATTAATCAATTATGTCTGATTTCCTATTACATATTTTCATGTGTAACATTTATATATAGTTAATTTTACGTTATAAATAAGTGCATTGTAAGTTGAGTTCTGTGCAAGTTCAGTAAAATAGTGCATAACTGGAAATTTAGATTTAGTCCTATAAGAGGATATATAGACATTTTGGCAAGGTAAAACTAAAACTAGATTTTTGTTTCATATGACCATAAAATATATTCCAGATTAAAGTATACCAAACTTAAGAGT
Source organism: Mesocricetus auratus (assembly GCF_017639785.1). NCBI lineage: Eukaryota > Metazoa > Chordata > Mammalia > Rodentia > Cricetidae > Mesocricetus > Mesocricetus auratus. Next base: position 57,952,653 of record NW_024429189.1, on the reverse strand, counting down.
TACTGTTGGAATAGTATCAGGAGATGATGTTTGAGAATACATTCATGATCTAGGCCAGAGAAAACTTTCTGAAATGAGATTAAAAAATGATTAAATAAATGTGGCTATTTGATACATAACATACTTTTCAGTGATAAGAACACATAGAACAGGTTATGGTATTTACAATATATTTGCAATCAACAATTGGAATACAAACAGTCATTTCACACAAAAAAACCCAAAATAGATAATTACTCAAATATGTGAAGAAGAATTTACAGTTTATATAAGCATTGTCAAAGATGCCCAACCTCAGTGTAACACTAAAACATGTGACAATGTCAGTGCTGCCAAGGATGAGGACTGGTAACTAACACTCTGTTAGTGACATAGTCAGTTTGGAAAGCCATTTGATGATATTTATTAAGTACAGAAGTTGTTTGATTCACTTGCTTTTTTTTTTTTAAGAAAAACTCCTCATGTATGTGCACCCAGAATCATGTACAAGTGTTTCCACCAAAAAATTGTCTTATTTTTTGGTAATAAATAACAGATTCTTTTCAGTAACAAGAGAGAAACAATCAAGCAGGGGAGTACTTCAATAATATACAGTAGATATAATGAATTATTTTATAGTCATTAAAAGAAAATTAAATCAGGCCTACATCCACCAACAAAGAATGGTCTGGAAGGCAAGAGAGTGAAACAACAGGTTGAAGACAGATATAATTGGTTGTGATGGCATATGACTGTCCTTCCAGTACTGAGGAGTAGAAATAGGAAGATCTTGAGTTTGAGAGCATCCTGGGTTATATAACCAGACCTTAGTGAAATAAGACAAGTTGGGCAGCAGTACACCTTTTATTCCCGTACTCAGGAGGCAGAGGCAGGTATATTTTTTAGCCTGGTCTACAGAGAAAATTCCTGGACAGCCAGGGTTACACAGAGAGACCCTGTTTTGAAAGGCCAAAAAAAAAGCAATAAAAGCTCCCAAAACCAGAAATAAAATGATCAAAGAAATGAACAAAGTAACAGTGTGTGTTTGTGTATGTGTATGTTTTATAGTTGTACATAATATATATGTACACACATATGTGTATATGTGTGCTATAATACAGGATTGAAGAAATACTATCAAATTCATCACAGTATTTTTTTTACTCGAGACAAATAAAAAAGAAATGACTTTTTAAATGTGAACATATTCATACATAAGTATTACAAATGTAAAAACAAAATTAAACAAACCCGGTACTCATAAGAATGGTACCTATTGATGGTCAGAAAATGGCAATTGTCTTGTCTCTTAAAACAAGGCATTTTAGTGCTGAAGAGATGGCTCAGAATTTAAAAGCACTTACTACTCTTGCAAGAAGACCTGGCTTCAGTTTCCAGTGCCCACATGACAACTCATAGCTGCCTGTAAGTATAGTTCCAGGGGGACCCAAAGCTCTCTTCTGTCCTCTTTAGGCACCAAGCATATATAGTACACATGGATACACTCAGGCATTAACACATACACATAAAATACAAAACAAATATTTACAAAACCCAAGATATTCTGTCACAAGTCTACTTATAGTGCCAAGAATTTCCTGTGTGTCTACACATTGAAGTACATCTCCACTCACGATGCATCCTGTCTGAAGTTAGCCTTTTCATTGATCTCTCCAAACATCGCCTCCATGACTTCTTTACTCTGTAACCACATTTATTTTTCTCTCCACTCTTCAATTACTGCTTCTTTAATATTACATCAAATATAGCCAAAAAGTTTGTTAAGCCCGCTGGCCTTAGAAGGTGGTAACTACAGCTTGGGGATAAATTATTCATTGTTCAGCTTAACTAAGCATTCTAGGCATGTAAACCTTTCTGATGCAATTTCCTTGTCCAAAAATGAGCACTTATTACTAGGCTATATCCAACAAAAGTAGCTGATGGCAATTGGAGCTTGGTTCCTATTAGACAGGAAAGTGAAAGTCTAAAGACTTGAAAGAAAGTAAAATCTCAGTTTAAGTTTTGTGAAAGATACAGCAAGGAATGAAAAGAGAATAGCCACATTTGAAGCTTTTATGTACAACACTGTTATAGCCTGGAAAACTTCTGAAAACGGTGTTTATCCCACTTGTTGAATCCTTGCCTCACAAATAGAGCTTGGATTTTGAATGATTATTTGAGTGAGTACTAACTTTTTTTTCCTTTTTTTCTTTTTTTTTAATTTTATTTTCCAGTTTAAATTTAGATAAGAAATGAGGTTGCTTCACAAGTCAGTTCCAGGTCCCTCTCCCTTTCCCTCCCCTCCTCCCGTGCCCTCCCCCCAACCCCCCCGTTATCCCCTCATTCCCCCAGGGAGGGTGAGGCCCTCCATGGGGGTGTCCATAGTCTGTCATTTCATATAGGGCAGGGCCTAGACCCTTCCCCAAGAGTTCAGGGTGAGAGTGCACCTCACATTGTTCTAAGGTTTTTTTCTTCTTCTGTTGTTTAGTGGAGGAAAGCATTTCTCCCTCAGCCATAGCCACTCCATTTATGTACCAAATGACACAGTTGGGGAAGAAGCAACTGCTTTCAAAGATCAGGTCTTTTACTTGAGAATAATTACGCTTTTAGAGGAGGCGAAACACTGACAGATTCCTGCTTCCCCTCCTCCCCCGTTCTTCTAAGGTTCAGCATTTTCAGCCATACTTAATGTGCAAGCAAGCCTACCTACAAAATGAGCATGAAATTTAAAGCTCAAGAGATTAAAAAAATAAATTTTATGTTGCAGAGCTGGATCAGGGGCTAAGAATACTGGCTGATTTTCCAGAGGACCTGGGTTCAGTTCCCAGCACCCACATGGTGACTCAAAACCATCTATAACTCAAGTCCCATGGGGTCTGATGTCATCTCCTGGCTACCGAAAGTACTAGGCACACACATGTGACAACCAGACATTCATGTGGACATAAAAATAAATAAATAGGAATTATAAATTAATTAATAAATAAATGAATAATAAATTAAAAGGCAATTTCAAAGACTCCAGACATTTTGGACAAGTGTAAGACACGAGTTTGTGGTCATTCTCTGAAAATGTAGTCTCCATGCAACTGAGTAAGAGTTTTCTGTTGTTTTAGTAGAACATTTGCAAACCTTGTAAACTTAGGAAAACAGAAAAAAATATTTGATGAACACCACCTTTCCTTCCTTATTCTAATGACCATCACAACATTAACAGTATTACTGCTGATTTATTTCATACCAGTCAACAATCAAGCATGGAGGGAGAAGGTTTCTTAAGCCTAAGTGCCTACCTGAGGTGCTACAGAGAATTGATGGCTTCAGGGGAGGGGAGGGACAGTCTTCTTTAAGGCTGTGGACCCTTTGTAGGTCAATCATTTTCCAATGGATGTCCCCACACCCATAACTATAAATATACATGCATGCATAATATACACATACATACATTCATGTGTGTATAGGTATGTGTATTTGTCTGTATGTATGGGCAACACAAATTTTACTCAGTATGCTATCAAAAAAGGACATGATTTGGGGGCATCAGGACATGGGGAAGAATCTGAGTAGAGTGCATGGTGAATATGATACAAATATATTACATGACATTTAATATTCTCATATTAAATAAAATAATTATTTGAACCCTCATCAGTTTCTTCTTAACAAAAATAGTAAAAATTGTAATTTATGACTGCATTGGTAAGTGATGAATATAGTTCAAGTTGAGTTTAGATTGTATTTACTTTTTCTTATCTTAAACAAACTAAGCATTGTAGAAATACCTAGATTTGTTGTGGCCTCTTCACACTGTTCCTACTTGTCTTAACATGCCAGTCCAGTCCATTTATACATACTTCTAATATAAGCTGACATACCTATCAATTGAAAAATGGATTGAGAAATATAGTTTATTATCACATTGGAATATTATTCAACAACAAAATGAATGGAATACCAGCATTTGTAGCAATAAGCATAGGCAGTGAGACAGGATGTAAAGGGAGCTAGGCAAACACAAAGCAGAAACATTGCATATTCTCACTCATATGTGGAAGTAGAGTGGGTGCCCATGCTCACAACAATTTGTTACATATTTTATGAAGAAGAAGAAGAAGAAGAAGAAGAAGAAGAAGAAGGAGGAGGAGGAGGAGGAGGAGGAGGAGGAGGAGGAGGAGGAGGAGGAGGAGGAGGAGAAGGAGAAGGAGAAGGAGAAGGAGAAGGAGAAGGAGAAGGAGAAGGAGAAGGAAGAAGAAGAAGAAGAAGAAGAAGAAGAAGAAGAAGAAGAAGAAGAAGAAGAAGAAGAAGAAGAAGAAGAAGGAGAAGGAGAAGGAGAAGGAGAAGAAGAAGAAGAAGAAGAGTGATTTAAAGATTCTGAACAAAAACTTTAATGGGGATGGAAAACTTGCTACCCTGATTTGAATGCAGACTATATCAATAAATATAGTGATTATGACTATTAAACTTTGAAGCAGAAAAAACTATCTTAAATTTTATTCATTTAAGGAGAACAAATGTCCACGAAACAGCTCTAGACATTTTAAAAACACATATAACCAGACTTATCTATCACCAGCTTTGCACATTTGACCCCAGAGCTTCTTCATAACCTTTTTGACTTCCTCATTTCTGAAGGTATAGATTAGAGGGTTCAACATAGGCGTCACCAAAGTACAAAACACAGTTATAGCTTTGTCGGTGGGGAAGGAGGTCATGGGCCTTAGGTACAGGTATGAACAAGGTACAAAGAATAAGACAACAACAGTGACATGAGAGGCACAGGTAGACAGGGCTTTGCGACGTCCTTCTGAACTGTGATTCCTCAATGAGTGAAGGATGACTACATAGGAAGCGACCAGCATAGAGAAAGTGAGTAAACACAGTGACCCACTGTTGGCAGCAATTAGTGGCCCTAGAGTGTGAGTGTCAGTGCAGGCCAACTCCAGGAGTGGTATTAAATCACATATGAAGTGGTCAATGATATTTGGGCCACAAAATGGTAACTGGGCCATGAATAAAATCTGTATTCCTCCATGGATGAATCCCAGGACTACAGCAGCCCCCACCAAGAATACACACACAGGTCGGCTCATGACAGTCATGTAGTGCAAGGGTTTGCAGATGGCTACATAGCGATCATAGGCCATGGCAATCAGTAAGATGATTTCATCAGCAGCAAAAAAGTGCTCAGCAAAAAGCTGAGTCATGCAGCCATTGAAAGATATGCTGCTCTCCTCAGAAATCAAGTCATAGATCATTCTGGGTGCTATGGAAGAAGAGTATAAACCATCTATGATGGATAAGTAGGAGAGAAAAAAGTACATGGGCGTATCCAGGGCTGGGCTGATGAAGATGGTGACTGAGATGAGTATGTTACCTGCCAGAGTAATCAAATAGATTACTAAGCACACAATGAATAAGAGTTTCTGCAGACCTGGGTCTTGAGTCAAGCCCAGGAGGATGAATTCTGTGACATTGTTCATCATTTCCATCAATTTAGTTCAGGCTGTGATCATATGGAGCATATGGTGTTCTGAAAAGAAACCATAGTGTGTCTCAGTGATGATATTTAAAATGCAACATTGAAATACTGCATCATCTCATTACCTCTGGTCACTGAGGTTTATGTAGCTATGCTTCTCACCTCTGTGGCTAGTATAACATCCCATACAGTTGCAAAGACTGGACTGAGTCAGTGAATCATTCCCAGTGAATTTGCATGGAATAGTGACAGGACTTTACAAATCTACAAGAACTATTTTTCTCCCGTTAAGTTGCCTTATCCAATATCAATATGAGGGCTTTTACATTGTCTTATTGTATCTTGTTTCATTCTGTTTGGCTATCGTGTCTTGAAGGCATGCTCTTTTTCTGAAGGGGAAAGTGAGGGGGGGTGATCTGAAGGGGGGACAGAGTGATCTGTGAGCTAGAAGGAGTGGAGAGAAGGGGAACTGTGGTTGGGATATATTGTCTGAGAAAAGAATCTATTTTCAATAAAAAATAAACCAAACTGTCATTATAATTGATGACAGACTCAGGTGACTTCCAAATTCTAACTGGTACTTGAGATGGCTTATTTCATTGGGAATTTTAGAGGGTAAATATCAATACCAATTGTTTTTAACTCATGTTTATCCTCTAATGTCAATTCACAAGTAGCAATATTCTATGAAAGTGAACTGTTGACACCACACCAAAGAAACAGATCTTCCTTAAATTGAAAGCACCTGTACTTTGGCTTACTGTTCCTATCACATGAATGCTGTGCGCCTAAAGGCAGGCAGACAGGGCTGCAGATTGAACTTTTTCCTTTCTGAATGTCAAGGATCCATTCCTATTACAACTCTTTTAATGTAATTCATTTCTTAGCCACAGATTTCATGCCCAATTCATGCCCACTCTTTCATGTTCCTTTCATCTATATCTTTGAATGAATACATGTAGGTGGCATAAGCCCTCCTTAGGGGAACTTAGTATTCATAAAGAAGATGTGTTTGAAGTTAAACTTCTATCATGCCTAGTAATATACTTCTTTTGGGTCAAACTGTCTTCTACACTCACATTTATAAATGAAATAACTGAATCTAAGGTCACCCTAAACTTATTATTGACAAGACATAAATGAGAGGTTTAGCTAATATGTAAACTTTTCCTTTTTGGATAACCAGTGAAAATAAGATGAATTTGTAGTTTTCATTGCCAATTGCCAGAGGTTTTGAGGATATACAGCAGTGTGTTCTTTTACAAGATCTATGTTTGATTTTCCAAGAATTGTCAATGTTGGGATTTTAATTTTTCTGTGCCCCTTTCTCCTTTTTTCCTCACTATCTGTTAAAAATGCCATACAATTTTTCAAAAATTTTTGCTATCAAGCTCAGAATCCCCAATAACAGCAAAGAAAACCATATTTGATTTTCAGGATAGCTAAGTCCCTGAGTATCTCCATTCTGATCATTGCTCCCATAGATGGGGACTTTGTGGCTAATAATTCTCAATGGGTTTAATTGATTCACAAATACTAACTTCAAAGTAGCTGTGTGGAAATCATGAAAGGGGGGAGAACTTCAAGTGGTTACAAACAGTTCACAGTGTACTTGTAAGATGTTTTAGAAATGCCTTCATTCCCAATACCACCTGATTTGGATGAATTACAGAAAGTGTTTTCTGGGCTGGAGAGATGGCTCAGCCATTAAAGATTAGGCTAACGACGAAAAATATAAGAAAGTGTTTTCTATGGATGACTTAATGTCATCATGTTACATTTATGAGTTTTCATAGAAAATACTAAACATTAGATATTATATAACTACAAGTTCTTTTCAGCATGAATAAGTCGCCTAGATCAAGTTAATCTGCTTAAAAATTTAGAAGAAAAGATGTAGCTTACAGTGACTTGGGTCTAGGTGGTTGTGGATTCCTCTGTTTATGGATTGAATACATCATTGTTTATTTCTCCTAGGCACATTCAGAATGGGTATTCAGTGGACTCTATAAACTGACAATGGAATTGATATTTTTCTAGACACCCTCCAATTTAGATATTATTGTCCATTTGGTTTCCATTGTGAGCCAAGATAGCTTCAAATATAAGCTATGGAAGAGCTCCTTTGGTCATTTTGGTAGTTCTAGGACCTCATTCTTATGACCTTTCTCTGTTTTCTTATTAGGTTCAATCTAAAGGAAAACATTATTGAAATGAGAAAATACCACTGCATTCAATTATAAAATAAACAAGTGAATAAATGACTTGATTTTCTTTAAATATTTGGCTTGGACTTTACTTCCTAAGAGTCCATGAATATGGTGCAGAGAGAATTCTTTTAATTCTTAAGTCAAATCCCCCTTTATTGCTGTCTCCTTAGTCACTCACCGACATCAATAAGCAGCATCTCCTAAACAAATCTTCATTTGTTGCTATATGCTTGATGCAGTCACTTGCTCACTGGCCACTCTTCATCTTTTTGATTCTTCCTTGATCCCAAAGAAACCTTTAAATCAGTACTTCTCAACTTGTGGGTCGGGACCCTTTTGGGTGGGTCAGCTAAGACCATCAAAATACACTGATATTTATATTACAATTCAAAACACTAGCACAATCACAGGTATGAAATAGCAAAGAAAATGGTTTTATGGTTGAGTGTCACCAAAACATGAGGAACCCTATTAAAGGGCTGCTGTATTAGGAAGGTTGAGAACAGTTTAAACAGTCTGCAGAATCTGGTCATGCTTTAGCCTCTCAAACACCCAGAGGATTGGTAAATTGTTTCGGGTGAAGTCTTTGCCAAGGCAGCTGCCAAGATCTTTTGGTTACTCCCATTTGGTACCCACAAAGGTCATTAGCAGAAGTTTTAGAAATGCAGCTGGCATTAAGTAGGAATCCAGGTTGCAGCTTAGATTAAGATGAGTTGGAAGAATTCTACAAAGACAAAAGCAAAGTTAATCAACCAATATATAAGCAGATGAATAGATGAAGACCTCATAATTCATAGTGCATGTTATCCTAAGATGCGCAACTTCAGTTCAAGACATTTGATTTTGACATTGCAAGTGTTATTAAAGATGAGAACTGGCAGCCGTCTCTCATACTGCCGGTAACATACTCACTGCAAGAAGTCAGCACATGACTATAATCCCACACTTGGGAGTGAAGACAGGATGATTTTTTTATTATTAATTAAATTTATTGATTTATTTTACATCCCAAATGCAGTTTCTCCTCCGTCCTCTTCTCCCATTCTCTCCCTGCAACTGCCTGCCCCACCCCAATTCAGTCCTCTTCTGTTTCTGTTTAGGAAGGGACAAGCCTCCTATGGGTGTCAACAATGCATGCCATATCAAGTTGAGGTAGGACTAAGCTCCTCCCCTTGTATTAAAGTTGGGCAAGGCAACTCAGTATTTTGGAACAGGCTCCCAGAAGCCAGTAAAAATCTTAGGAACAGGCCCTGCTCCCAGCACTAAGAGTCCAATAAGTAGATCAACTATATGAACTTCATACATATGAAGAGGCCTAGGTCAGTCCTATGCAGGCTCCCTAGGTGTTGGTCCAGAGTCTGTGAGCTTCTATGAGTCCAGGTTAGTTGTTTCTGTGGGTTCTCTTGTGATGACCTTGACCTTCCAAACACAATCCTTCTTCCCTCTGTTAACAGAATTCTCTGAGTTTGCTATGGATCTCTGTATCTGTTTCCATCAGTTACTAGACAGAAGCTCTCTGATGATAGTTGGGATAGTTACTAGTCATGTTACAGGAAATAGCCAGTTCAGGCAACTTATCCACTATCAATAGGGATCTTATCTGGGGTTATCCTTGTAGAATTTTGGGGATTTCCCTTGCATCTGGTTTTTACCTGACCCCAAAATTCCTCTCTGTCAAATCTCTCTTTCCTTACTCTCCCCATCCATCAATCAACTGGATCTTTTATGTTCCCATACCTGTCTGCCTTCAGTCTACTCAGGAGATCAGAAAAGGAGACTTTTACTTTTCATAACTTCATTTAAATGCAGACCCACATTTACAAATGATCATTAAAGTAGAAAAATAAAAGTAAGTAGCCTGTACTCATAAGAATGATGCTTATTTAAGTTTTGTGGAAAATATACTAGGTGATAAAAATACAGCATTTGAAAATTTCTATGTCACAACATTATTCTATGGTCATGCATCCCCTTGATCTCCTTATTGCTCTAGATAGAACTTCAAGTACAATATTGAATAGATACAGAGAGAGTGGACAGTCTTGTCTTGCTCCTGATTTTTGAGGAATCGCTTTGATTCAGTTTGACAGTATTTTATTGAGTATTTTATATCAGTGTTTGTGAGGGACATTGGCTTGTAATTATCTTTCTTAGTTGTGTCTTTGTGTGGTTCGGGTACGAGGGTAATTGTAGCCTTCTAAAAAGAGTTTGGAATTTATAATTGATCCTTTCATTTATTTTGTGTGGAACAATTTGAAGAGTATTGGTTTTAGCTCTTCTTTGAATTTCTGGTAGAATTCTGCTCCGAAACCATCTGGCCCTGGGCTTTTTTTGGGTGGCTGCTTCTCTTTCCTTAGGGGTTATAGGGCTGTTTATTGTTCTTGAATTATTTTGGTAAGTGATATCTAGTCAAAATATTGTCCATTTCCTTTAAATTTTCCAATGTTGTAGAGTACAGGATTTTAAAGTATGACCTGATGATTCTCTGCATTTCCTCAGTTTCCATTATGTCCCCCTTTTCATTTCTGATTTTGTTAATTTGCATGTTCTCTCTCTGCCTTTGGTTAGTTTGGATAAAGGTTTGTCTATCTTGTTGATTTTCTCAAAGAACCAACTCTTTGTTTCATTGATTCTTTGTATTGTCTTCTTTGTTTCTATTTTATTGATTTCAGCCTTCAATTTGGTTATTTGCTGGCATCTACTACTCCTGGGTGAATTTACTTCTTTTTGTTCCAGAGCTTTCATTTGTGCTGTTAATTGTCTAGTGTGACTATTCTCCAGTTTCTTCATGTGGGCACTTAGTGCTATGAAGTTTCCTCTTAGCACTGCTTTCAAAGTGTCCCATAAGTTTGGTAATGTTGTGTCTTCATTCTTATTGAATTCTAGTAAGTCCTTAATTTCTTTTTTATTTCTTCTTTGACCCAAGAATGGTGCAATTGTGCATTATTCAATTTCCATGAGTTTGTAGGTTTTCTGCAATTTGTTGTTGTTGAATTCTAACTTTAAACAATGGTGATCTGATAAGACACAGGGATTCATTCCATTTTTTATTTGTTTTTTGTATCTGTTGATGTCTGCTTTGTTGTCTAGCATGTGGTTGCTTTTAGAGAAGGTTCCATGTGGTGCTGAGAAGAAGGTATATTCTTTTGTGTTTGGATGAAATGTTCTACAGATTTCCGTGAAACTCAATTGAATCATAACTTCTGTTAGTTCCTCTATTGCTCATTAAGTTTCTATTTTTATTATTATTTTATTCTGCCCCACACTCAACCTTCCTGCTCCCCCATGACCTACTCTCTCTTCCTCTTCTCCCCCAGCTCCCATTCCCCCCACCCCTCGCCGTGTCCGAATCTGTTCAGAAGATCTTGCCTCATTCCTCTACTCTGGGGTACCATGCATATCTCTCTTAGGTTCTTTCCTGTTTCCCAGACTCTCTGTCAGTGGAAGTGCAGACTGGCACTATCCTGATCCATGTCTAAAATCCATATATGACTGAGTACATACCATGTTTGTCTTTTTGTGACTAAATTACCTCACTCAGGATGGTTTCTTCTAGTGTCATCCATTTACCTGAAAATTTCAAGATTCCATTGGTTTTTTTCTGCAAAGTAATACTCCATTGTGTAAATGTACCACATTTTCTCTATCCACTCTTCATTTGAGGGGCATCTAGGTTGCTTCCAGGTTCTGGCTATTACAAATAATTATGCTATGAACATAGTGGAGCGGATGTCCTTGTTGTATGAATTTGCCTCATTTGGATATATGCCTAAGAGTGGAATTGCTGGGTCTTGTGGTAGATTGATTTCCATTTTACTGAGGAACCTCCATATTGATTTCCAAAGTGGCTGTATGAGTTGGAACTCCCACCAGCAGTGGAGGAGTGTTCCCCTCTCTCCACATCCTCTCCAGCATAAATTGTCTTCAGTGTTTTTGATTTTAGCCATTCTGACAGGAGTAAGATGGTATCTCAAAGTTGTTTTGATTTGCATTTCCCTGATGGATATCATTGTTGAGTAATTTTGTAAGTGTCTCAGCCATTTTAGACTCCTCTATTGAGAATTCTCTATTTAGTTCTGTACCCCACCTTTTAATTGGATCCTTTGGTGTTTTGGAGACTTGCTTCTTGAGTTCTTTGTAAATTTTGAGATTAGCCCTTTGTCAGATGTGGGGTTACTGAATATTTTTCCATTCTGTGGACTGCCTTTTGTCTTGTTGACTGTGTCCTTTGCCTTACAGAAGCTTTTCAGTTTCAGGAGGTCCCATTTGTAAATTGTTGATCTCAGAGTCTGCGCCACTGGTGTTATGTTCAGGAAGTGTTCTCCTGTACCAAACTCGTTGAAGAGTATCTCCCACTTTCTTTTCTAAGAGTTTCAGTGTGGTTGGATTCATGTTGAGATCTTTAATCCATTTGGACTTAAGTTTTGTATGAGGCGATAAACATGGATCTATCTGCAGTCTTCTGCATACCAATACCCAGTTATACCAGCACCATTTGTTGAAGATGCTTTCTTTTTTCCATTGTATACTTTTAACTTCTTTGTCAAAAATCAAGTGTTCATAGGTGTGTGGGTTAAAATCAGGGTTTTCGATTCGGTTCCATTGGTCTACCTGCCTATTTTTGTGCCAATATCAAGCTGTTTTCAGGACTATATAAGTATAATAGAGTTTGAAGTCAGGTATGGTGATACCTCCTGAAATTCCTTTATTGTATAGGGTTGTTTTGGCTATCCTGGGCCTTTTGTTTTTCCATATAAAGTTGATTATTGTTCTTTCAAGGTCTGTGAAAATTGTGATGGAATTTTGATAGGGATTGCATTGAATCTGTAGACTGCTTTTGGCAAGATTGCCATTTTTATTATGTTGATCCTACCAATCCAAGAGCATGGGAGATCTTTCCATTTTCTGGTATCCTCTTTGATTTCTTTCTTTAAAGACTCAGAGTTCTTGTTATACAGGTCTTTCACTTCCTTGGTTAACATTATCCCCAGATATTTGATACTGTTTTTGGCTATTGTAAAAGGTGATGTTTCTCTGATTTTTTTCTCAGACACTTCATCATCTGTGTATAACAGGGCCACTGATTTATTTGAGTTAACCTTGTATCCTGCCACTTTGCTGAAGGTATTTATCAGCTCTAGCAGTTCCTTTCCAGAGTTTTTCTGGTCACTTATATAAACTATCATATCATCTGCAAATAGTGAAAGCTTGACTTCTTTTATTCATATTTGTATCCCCTTGATCTCCTTTTGTTGTCTTATTGCTCTAGCTAGAACTTCAAGTACAATATTGAAGAAATATGGAGACACTGGACAGCCTTGTCTTGTTCCTGACTTTAGAGGAATTGCTTTGAGTTTCTCTCCATTTAGTTTGATGTTAGCTATTGGTTTACTGTATATAGCTTTTATTATGTTCAGGTGTGTTCTTGTTATCCCTGATCTCTCTAGGACCTTTATCATGAAGGGGTGCTGGATTTTGTCAAAGGCTTTTTCAGCATCCAGTGAGATGATCACGTGGTTTTTCTTTTGAAGTGTGTTTATATGGTGGATTACATTGATAGATTTTCTAATGTTGAACAATCCCTGCATTCCTGGGATGAAGCCTACTTGATCATGGTGGATGAGTTTTCTGATGTGTTCTTGAATACGGTTTTCTAGTATTTTATTCAGTATTTTTGCATTGATGTTCATGAGGGAAATTGGTCTATAGTTCTCTTTCTTAGTTGTATCTTGTGTTGTTTGGCTACTAATGTAATTGTAGCCTTGTAAAAAGAGTTTGGCAGTGAGCCTCCTGCTTCTAATTTGTGGAATACTTTGAGGAGTATTGGAATTAGCTCTTCTTTCAATTTCTGGTAGAATTCTGCACTGAAGCCATCTGGCCCTTGGCTTTTTTTGGTTGGAATACTTTTGATGACTGCTTCTAATTCATTAAGGGTTGTAGGTCTGTTTAGATGATCTGTTCCTGATTTAGTTTTGGCAAGTGATATTTATTCAGGAAATTTTCCATTTCCTTTAAATTTTCAAATTTTGTGGAGTACAGATTTTCAGAGTATGCCCTGATGATTCTGTGGATTTCCTCAGTGTCCATTGTTATGTCCCCTTTTTCATTTCTTATTTTGTTAATTAGTGTGCTCTCTCTCTGTCTGTCTTTTGATTGGTTTGGACACAGGTTTGTTTATTTTGTTGATTTTCTCAAAGGACCAAGTCTTTGTTTCATTGATTCTTCTCAATGTTTTCCTGATTTCTACTTGATTGATTTCAGCCCTCAATTTGATTATTTCCTGGTATTCTGCTCCTCCTGGGTGAGTTTGCTTCTTTTTGTTCTAGAACATTCAGCTGTGCTATTAATTCTCTAGTGTGACTGTTCTCCAGTTTCTTCATGTGGACACAGTGCTATGAACTTTCCTCTCAGCACTGCTTTCAGAGTGTCCCATAACTTTGAGTATGTTGTGTCTTCATTCTCATTGAATTCCAGGAAGTCTTTAATTTCTTTTTTAGTCTCTTCCTTTACCCAGGGATGGTGCAATTGTGTATTGCTCAATTTCCATGAGGTTGTAGGTTTTCTGCAATTTATGTTATTGTTGAATTCTAATTTTAATGCATGGTGGTCTGATAAGATACAGGGAGTTATTCCAATTTTTTTTTAATCTGTGGAGATTTGCATGTTTCCTACTATGTGGTCAATTTTAGAGAAGGTTCCATGTGGTGCCGAGAAGAAGGTATATCCCTTTGTATTTGGGTGGAATTTTCTATAGATGTCTGTTAAACCCATTTGGGTCATAACTTCTATTAGTTCTTTTGTTTCTATGTTATGTTTCTGTCTGGAGGTCCTGTCTAGTGGTGAGAGTGGAGTGTTGAAGTCTCCTACTACTAGTGTATGAGATTTTATGGGCAATTTGAGCTTTATTAATGTTCCTTTCACAAATGTACGTGCCTTTGTATTTGGGGCATAGATGTTCAAAATTGAGACTTCATCTTGATGGACTTTTCCTTTGATGAATATGAAATGTACTTCTTCATCTCTTTTTATTGATTTTAATTTGAAGTCTAGTTTGTTAGATATTAAGATTGCTGCACTCGCTTGTTTCTTGGGTCTGTTTGATTGGAGAATCTTTTCCGAACTCTTTACTCTGAGGTAACGTCTGTCTTTGATGTTGAGATGTGTTTCTTCTATGCAGCAGATGCATGGGTTCTGTCTTCATATCCATTCTAATAGTCTGTGTCTTTTTATAGGCAAGTTGAGACCATTGACATTGAGGGATATTAATGACTATTGATTTGTGATTTTTGTTTGTGCTTGATTTATTGGTAATGGAGCTATTTTCTGTAGGGTTTCCTCCCTTTTTCTTTTGGTGTTTGGTAAAGTGGGATTATCTATTGCCTGTGGCTTTGTGAGTGTAGTTATCTTCATTGGGTCTCGGTTTTCCTTGCAGCACTTTCTGTAGAGCCTGATTCATTGGTAAGTATTGTTTAAATCTGGCTTTGTCATGGAATATTTTGTTTTCTCCATCTATGGTAATTGGAAGCTTTGCTGGATATAGTAATCTGGGCTGGCATCCTTGTTCCCTTAGCGTTTGTAGGACATCTGCCCAGGATCTTCTGGCTTTCATAGTTTCCATTGAGAAGTTAGGTGTAATTAGAATAGGTTTGCCTTTATATGTTGCTTGGCCTTTTTCTTTAGCTGCTCTCAATATTTTCTGTTTATTCTGTAGGTTTGATGTTTTGATTGTTATATGGTGAGATGACTTCTTTTTCTGGTCCAGCCTATTTGGTGTTCTGTAAGATTCTTGTATTTTCATAGGCATATCCTTCTTTAGGTTAGGGACGTTTTCTTCTACGATTTTGTTGAATATGTTTTCTGTACCTTTGAGCTGTATTTCTTCACCTTCTTTTATACCTATTATTCTCATGTTTGGCTTCTTCATGGTGTCCCGTATTTCCTGGATATTTTGTGCGAGGGATTTGTTGGTTTTGAGATTTTCTTTGGTTGACGACTGTATATCCTCTTATGAGTATTCAACACCTGAAATTCTCTCTTCTATCTCTTGTATTCTTTTGGTGATACTTTCATCTGTAGTTCCCGATTGTTTACCCACCTTTTCTATTTCCAGCATCCCCTCATTCTGTTTTTTCTTTATTGTTTCTGTTTCAGATTTCAGTCCTTCAACTGTTTGAGTTGTTTCCTTCATTTGTTTGATTGTTTTTTTCTTGGTACTCTTTAGATTCTTTGAGAGATTTGTTTATTTCTTGAAATTTTCCCCCATTTCATGGATTTTTTGTTTGTTTTTTCTTCTATTTCTTTAAGGGATTTCCTCGTTTCCTCTTTGAGGGTCTCTATCATCATCATAAAATAATTTTAAGGTCTGTCTCCTCTGCTCCTCTATGTAGTGCTTTTCAGGTCTTGCTGGCGTTGGTTCTCTACATTCTGGTGGAGTCATGTTGGTCTTTTATTGCTGAGTGAGCTCTTATTCTCTCTTCTTCCCATCTCTTCTTCCAGTGAGTGTAGGTGGGGTCTTTCTGTCTCCACTGGTGTCCTTCCTTCCTGAAGCTGAAGCTGGTGATGCTGATACTGAAGCTGGAAGTGAAGCTTAGGTCGCTGCAGGTTGGGTTGGAAGGGCTGATGCCTTTCCGGAAGCTGTGATTGCTGGAGCTTGGGGCCTGGATGGGCTGATATCTTTCCTGAAGCTAGGATTGCTGGAGGTTGGGGCCTGGAAGGGCTGAAGTCTTTTTTCTCATTAAGTTTCTGTCTGGTCGTGACAGTGGGTGCTGAAGTCTCCCACTACTAATGTGTGGGGTTTTATATGTGATTTAAGCTTTTGTAATGTTTCTTTTATTAATGTTGGTGCTTTTGTATTTGGGACATTAATGTTCATAATTGAGTCTTCATCTTGATGGATTTTTCCTGTGACAAATATGAAAAGTCCTTCATCTTTTTTGATTAATTTTATTTTGAAATCTAATTTGTTAGCTATAAGGATAGCTACAGCAGCTTGTTTCTCAGGTCCATTTGATTGGAAAATCTTTCCTTAACCCTTTACTCTGACGTAACCTCTGTCTTTGTATTGAGATGTGTTTTTGTATGCAGCAGAAGGATGACTTCTGCCTTTGTACACATTCTGTCATCCTGTATCTTTTTATAGGTGAATTGAGGCCATTGATATTGAAGGATATTAATGACTAGTGATTGCTAATTATTTGTGTTTGTTGTTGTTAATAGTATTGTGTGTGTGTTTCTATTTTGGAGATTTTGGTAATGTGGGATTATCTATTGCCTATGTTTTTAGAGTGCATCTAATTTCCTTGGGTTGGAGTTTTCCTTCTAGTACTTCCTGTAGGGATGGATTTGTGGATAAGTCTCCAGGGGAGTGGGGTGTGCAATGTTCCCTAGATGATTAGGGCCTAGCAGT
Organism: Mesocricetus auratus; assembly: GCF_017639785.1. Taxonomy (NCBI): domain Eukaryota; kingdom Metazoa; phylum Chordata; class Mammalia; order Rodentia; family Cricetidae; genus Mesocricetus; species Mesocricetus auratus. Next base: position 57,935,579 of record NW_024429189.1, on the reverse strand, counting down.
TAGGGTCCTCCAGCCAGGCACTCACCTCTCCTGGTGGTGGCAGAGTCAAGTCTCCAGTGGTAGCATATGCAGTGTTGGTGTTGGATGGTTTTAGGTGTGGGGAGACTGTCCCCAGTTCCCTGGGGCTTCAGTGGGCAGGGGTGGGGAGAATGACATGACCAGTTCAATTAGGACCCAGAGGTTAGGGGCCTCCAGCCAGGGATCCAGGCACTCCTACTATTTCATTCTTTAAGGAAATTTCTAATTTTCCTTTTTTGAGAATTTCATACACAAAACACTGTATTTCCGTCATTTCCACTTCTTCTTGCAACCCTTCCTATGTTCTTGCTTTAAATTCATGATCTTTTTGTTATATATGTTTAATATAACTTACTGAATCCAATTAGTGTTGTGTATATGTACAAACATCATCTCTTTATTGCTTTATCTAGTTGTATTTCTCATTTGGTTTTGCTTTGGGTACTAAAATTATGTCTTCAAAAGAGATGAATTTGACTTTTAAAAGCAAATTTATTGTGGAATACACTTTTTGTACTGTGTTTAGATGTGTCTAGGCAAGAGGTATAGGCAGGCATAGAGAGGGCTCTGGGAAGAAAAGAGGCAAAGAAATCAGCTCGATGCAGAATGAGTTGGACACACATAATGGGACAGAGGTAAAAGTCACATGGGAGAATGTAGATTAATAAAATTATGGTTATTTTACATTATAAAATCTAGTGAGTTAGGAACACGCCTAAGATATAGACAAAGATTTCTTAATTAATAAGAAGTCTCCAAGTCATTATTTAGGAGATGGCTGGTGGGACAGAGAAAGACTTGTTATATGTATTATTGCTTCCATATATTTACAAGATAGGTGTTCATGGGAAATCATGGCTTGGCGTCTGTTCTTTTCAGTGTTCAGTATATGAATCTGGCCTGGTGTAAATCGTAAAACATGGGAAATACTGGCAGCACAGAGGGGAATCTGGCCCTGATTCTGGTGTGTCCAGTCTCCTTCCTCCAGAGGATCAAGAGATGGGAGGATCCTGAGTGTTTTGTCATGTTTCTCTCGAGAAAAACCTTCTTTTATAAGAACTGCACCATCCCTGTGTCAAAGAGGAAATAAAAAAAGAAATTAAAGACTTCCTCGAATTCAATGAGAATGAAGACACAACATACCCAAACCTATGGGACACTTTGAAAGCGGTGCTACGGGGGAAGTTCATAGCACTAAGCGCTCACATGAAGAAACAGGAGAACAGTTATACCAGAGAATTAACATCACAGCTGAAAGCTCTAGAACACAAAGAAGCAAACTCCCCCAGGAGGAGTAGACGCCAGGAAATAATCAAATTGAGGGCTGAAATCAATAAAGTAGAAACCAGGAAAACAATACAAAGAATCAATGCAACAAAGAGTTGGTTCTTTGAGAAAATCAACAAGATAGACAAACCTTTGTCCAAACTTACCAAACAGCAGAGAGTGAACACGCAAATTACCAAAATCAGAAATGAAAAGGGGGACATAACAACAGACTCTGAGTAAATCCAGAGAATCATTAGGTCATACTTTGAAAACCTGTACTCCACAATTTTCGAAAATTAAAAGAAATGGATGACTTCCTGGACAGCTATCATTTGCCAAAACTAAATAAAGAACAGATAAGCAACTTAAATAGACCTATAACCCCTATGGAAATAGAAGCTGTCATCAAAAGTCTCCCAACCAAAAAAAGTCCAGGTCCAGATGGCCTCAGTGCAGAATTCTACCAGAAATTCAAAGAACAGCTTATACCAATTCTTCTCAAAGTGTTCCACACAATAGAAGCAGAAGGGTCTTTGCCAAACTCTTTCTATGAGGCTTCAATAACCTTGATCCCCAAGCCACACAAAGATACAACTAAGAAAGAGAACTTCAGACCAATATCCCTCATGAACATTGATGCAAAAATACTCAATAAAATACTGGCAAATCGGATCCAAGAACACATCAAAACAATCATTCACCACGATCAAGTAGGTTTCATCCTAGGGATGCAGGGATGCTTCAACATACGAAAATCCATCAACGTAATCCACCATATAAACAAGCTGAAAAACAAAAATCACATGATCATCTCACTAGATGCTGAAAAAGCCTTTGACAAAATCCAACACCCCTTCATGATAAAGGTCTTGGAGAGAGCTGGGATAACAGGGACATACTTAAACATAATAAAAGCTATATACAGTAAACCAACAGCCAACATCAAACTAAATGGACAGAAACTCAACACAATTCCTCTAAAATCAGGAACAAAACAAGGCTGTCCACTCTCTCCATACCTTTTCAACATGGTACTTGAAGTTCTAGCTATTGCCATACGACAACAAAGGGGGATCAAGGGGATACAAATTGGGAAGGAAGAGGTCTAACTTTCACTGTTTGTAGATGATATGATAGTTTACATCAATAATCCAAAGAACTCTACCAGGGAACTCTTACAGCTGATTAACACCTTCAGCAAAGTGGCAGGCTACAAGATCAACTCAAGAAAATCAGTAGCCCTACTATATACAGATGATAAAAGGGCTGAAAGAGAAATCAGAGAAACATCACCCTTTACAATTGCCACAAACAACATAAAATACCTTGGGGTAACGCTAACCAAACAAGTGAAAGACCTGTATCATAAGAACTTTGAATCTTTAAAGAAAGAAATTAAAGAAGCCCTCAGAAAATGGAAAGATCTCCCATGCTCTTGGATAGGTAGGATCAATGTAGTAAAAATGGCAATCCTGCCAAAAGCAATCTACAGATTCAATGCAATCCCCATTAAAATCCCAGCACAATTCTTCACAGACCTTGAAAGAACAATAATCAATTTTGTATGGAAAAACAAAAGACCCAGGATAGCCAAAACAACCCTGTTCAACAAGGCAACGTCCGGAGGCATCACCATCCCTGACCTCAAGCTCTATTACAGAGCTATAGTCCTGAAAACAGCTTGGTATTGGCACAAAAATAGACAGGTAGACCAATGGAATCGAATTGAAAACCCGAGTATTAACCCACACATGTACGAACATCTGATCTTTGACAAAGAAGCTAAAAATATACAATGGAATAAAGAAAGCATCTTCAACAAATAGTGCTGGCATAACTGGAGACTGGCATGTAGAAGAATGCGGATCGATCCATGTTTATCGCCATGCACAAAACTTAAGTCCAAATGGATCAAAGACATCAACATAAATCCAGCCACACTGAACCTCTTAGAAGAGAAAGTGGGTGGTACCCTTGAACGAATTGGTACAGGAGACAGCTTCCTGAACATAACACCAGTAGCACAGACAGTGAGATCAACAATTAATAAATGGGACCTAATGAAACTGAGAAGCTTCTATAAGGCAAAGGACACAGTCAGCAAGGCAAAAAGGCAGCCCACAGAATGGGAAAAAATATTCACTAATACCACATCTGACAGAGGGCTGATCTCCAAAATTTACAGAGAACTCAAGAAGCAAATCTCCAAAACACCAAAGGACCCTATTAAAAAGTGGGCTGCAGAACTAAATAGAGAGTTTTCAATAGAGGAGTCTAAATTGGCTGAGAGGCACTTGAGAAAGTGCTCAACATCCTTAGCCATCCGGGAAATGCAAATCAAAATAACTCTGAGATACCATCTCACTCCTGTCAGAATGGCTAAAATCAAAAACACCAATGACAATTTATGCTGGAGAGGATGTGGTGAAAGGGGGACACTCCTCCATTGCTGGTGGGAGTGCCAACTGGTTCAGCCACTTTGGAAATCAGTATGGAGATTCCTCAGAAAAATGGGAATAAACCTACCACAAGACCCAGCAACTCCACTCTTAGGCATATATCCAAAAGACGCCCATTCATACAACAACGATGTCTGTTCCACTATGTTCATAGCAGCTTTATTTGTAATAGCCAGAACTTGGAAGCAACCTAGATGTCCCTCACCTGAAGAGTGCATAGAGAAAATGTGGTACATCTACACAATGGAGTACTATTCAGCAGAAAAAAATAATGGAATCATGAGATTTGCAGGCAAATGGATGACACTAGAAGAAACCATCCTGAGTGAGGTAACCCAGTCACAAAAAGAGAAACATGGCATGTACTCTCTCATATATGGATTTTAGACATAGATCTGGGGAATGCCAGCCTACAATCCTATGGCCAGAGATTCTGGGAAACAGAAACTTCATTAGTGGCTGATCGAAGAAGAGGCAGACTCCCTTGGTTAAGTACTGAGCCGAACTCAAGAAAGCCAGTAACAGAGAGGGAGGACTGATGATCAAAGGGATTAAGACTGGGCTGGTTTAACCCCCAGAAACAGCTGACCAGACAAAGGTTAACTCTTGAATCCCAGGCATCAGTCTGGGAATCCAGCATGGGACTGATCAAGACCCCCTGAATCTGGGGGTCAGTGAGGAGACCTAGGGAATCTATTGAGCCTTGGGCAGCAGATCAGTACCCATCCCAAGTATACACACGGACTTTGGACTCCCATAGAACAATGTGAGGTGCACTCTCACCCTGAACTCTTGGGGAAGGGTCAGGCCCTGCCCTATATGAAATGACAGACTATGGACACCCCCATGGAGGGCCTCACCCTCCCTGGGGGAATGAGGGGGATAACGGGGGGGTTGGGGGGGAGGGCACGGGAAGAGGGGAAGGAATGGGAGAGGGACCTGGAACTGACTTGTGAAGCAACCTTGTTTCTTATCTAAATTTAAACTGGAAAATAAAATAAAAAAATAAGAAATTGTAATTTTGTAAATTTTTACACATACAAAATGATGGATTATACTATGGCATTTTTATACATGCTTTCTTCTCATGTATCTTCTCCCTACTCACTACACTTTTTTAAAATCACGGGTCTCCCTGAACCCCAAGCCCCACAACCTAGATCTGATTTAATGTAACATTTATTCCACTGAGAACTTTTGAACTCAAGTTTTTGTTTTAACAGCATTTTGCATTTGATATGGTCATTGTACACAGTGCTGAGTTTCATAAAGACATTTCTAGATGAGTATATAGTGTACTGTGAACATACTCCCCTTGATGTCCCCATTCTTATTTTTCTCATCCCTCTTTTTCTTCTTTATTACTCAAGAAAGTTTTCTTCTACTATCATGTCATATACACATAAACATATTATTTTATATACATGAAACTTAGACTTCACAAGTGAGAGAAACATGCTATATTTCTTAGTTTGTTTAAAACGATTATTTTCTGTTGCACTCATTTCCTATTTTTGTTTTTTCTTTTTATTTTACAGCAATGATTTTATTTTTATTTTTTTAATTAAGTTGGAAACAAGCTTGTTTCACATGTCAATTCCAGCTTCCTCTCCCTTCCCTCCTCCCCTGCCCTCCCCACCATGTCCCCCAGCCCCCCACTCAATCTCCACTCCGATCCCCAGGGAGGGTGAGGCCCTCCATGGTGGATGTCCAGAGTCTGTCATTTCATCCAGGGCTGGGCCAAGGTCCTCACCCAAGAGTCCAGAATGAGAGAGCATCCCATATTGTGGCAAGGACACTCAAAGTCTATTTTTATGCCAGGGATAAATACTACCTAAGGCCTCATAGATTACCTAGGCCTCCTCATTGACACCCAGCTTCAGGGGGTCTTGGCCAGTCCCATGCTTTCCACACAGCCATCAATCTTGGGCCCAAGAGCTCCCTATGTTCAGATCAACTATTTCTGTGGGTTAAACCAGCCCATTATTAACTCCATTGGCCATCAGTTCTCTCTTTCTGACACTGGATTCCAGGAGTTAAGTTCAGTGTTAATCTGTGGGTGTCTGCCTCTGTCAGTTGCTGGATGAGGTTCTGTTTCCCAGACTCTCTGGCAGTGGGATTGCATGCTGGCACTCCCATGATTCATGTCTAAAATCCATAAATGAGTGAGTACATACCATGTTTCTCCTTTTGTGACTGGGTTACCTCACTCAATATGGTTTCTTCTAGTGCCATCCATTTGCCTGCAAATTTCAAGATTCCAATGTTTTTTTCTGCTAAATAATACTCCATTGTGTAAATGCACCACATTTTCTCTATCCACTCTTCAGTAGAGGGGCATCTAGGTTGCTTCCAGGTTCTGGAAATAACAAATAATGCTGCTATGAACATAGTAGAACAGACATCTTTGTTGTATGAGTGTGCATCTATTGGGTATATGCCTAAGAGTGGAATTTCTGGGTCTTGTGGTAGACTGATTCCCATTTTCCTGAGGAATCTCCATACTGATTTCCAAAGTGGCTGAACAAGTTGGCACTCCCACCAGCAATGGAGGAGAGTACCCCTTTCACCACATCATCTCCAACATAAACTGTTATTGAAGTTTTTGATTTTAGCCATTCTGACAGGAGTGAGATGGTATCTCAGAGTTATTTTGATTTGCATTTACCGGATAGTTAGGGATGTTAAGCACTTTCTCAAGTGCCTCTCATCCATTTTAGACTCCTCTACTGAGAATTCTCTATTTAGTTTTGTAGCCCATTTTTTAATTGGATTATTTGGTGTTTTGCAGACTTGCTTCTTGAGTTCTTTATAAATTTTGGAGATCAGCCCTCGGTCAGATGTGGGTTAGTGAATATCTTTTCCAAATCTGTGGGTTGCTTTTCTGTCTTGCTGACTGTGTCTTTGCCTTATAGAAGCTTCTTGGTTTCAGGAGGTCCTATTTATTAATGGTTGATCTTAGTGTCTGTGCTACTGGAGTTATGTTCAGGAAGTGGTCTTCTGTACCAATTCGTTCAAGGGCGCCTCCCACTTTCTCTTCTAATAGGTTCAGTGTGGCTGGATTTATGTTGAGGTCTTTGAACCATTTGGATTTAAGTTTTGTGCATGACGATAGACATGGATCTATCTGTAGCACCATTTGTTGAAGATGCTTTCTTTTTTTCCATTGTATAATTTTAGCTTCTTTGTCAAAGATCAGGTGTTCATACGTGTATGGGTTAATGTTGGGGTGTTCAATTCATTCCATTGGTCTTTCTGACTATATTTTGTGCCAATACCAAGCTGTTTTCAGGACTATAGCTCTGTAATATAGCTTGAAGTCAGGGATGGTGATGCCTCCAGATGTTGTTTTGTTGAACAGGGTTGTTTTGGTTGTCTTGGGTCTTTTGTTTTTCCATACAAAGTTGATTATTGTTCTTTCAAGGTCGGTGAAGAATTGTTCTGGGATTTTAATGGGGATTGCCTTATATCTGTATATTGCTTTTGGTAAGATTACCATTTTTACTATGTTGATCTTACCTATCCAAGAGCATGGGAGATCTTTCCATTTTCTGGTGTCTTCTTTAATTTCTTCCTTTAAAGACTCGAAGTTCTTGTGATACAGATCTTTCACTTGTTTGGTTAGCATTACCCTAAGGTATTTTATGTTATTTGTGGCTATGTTTCTCTGATTTCTTCCTCAGCACTTTTATCATCTATGTATAGTAGGGTTAATGATTTTCTTGAGTTGATTTTGTATCCTGCTACTTTGCTGAAAGTATTTATCAGCTGCAGGAGTTCCCTGATAGAGTTTTTTGGGTTACTTATGTAAACTATCATATCATCTGTAAACAGTGAAAGTTTGACCTCTTCCTTTCCAATTTGTATCCCCTTGATCTCCTTTTGTTATCACATTGCTCTGGCTAGAATTTCAAGTACAATGTTGAAAAGGTATGGAGAGAGTGGACAGCCTTGCCTTGTTCCTGATATTAGAGGAATCGGGTTGAGTTTCTGTCCATTTAGTTTGTTGTTGGCTGTTGGTTTGCTGTATATAGCTTTTATTATGTCGATGTAAGTTCCTGTTATCCCACATCTTTCCAAGATCTTTTTCATGAAGAGGTGATGGATTTTGTCAAAGGCTTTTTCAGTATCTAGTGAGATGATCATGTGATTTTTGTTTCTCAGCTTGTTTATATGGTGGATTACATTGTTGGATTTTTGTGGGTGGACCCAATTGTGCATGCCTGGGATGAAGCCTACGTGATCATGGTGGATGAGTTTTCTGATGTGTTCTTGGATCCAATTTGTCAGTATTTTGTTGAGTATTTTTGCATCAATGTTCATGATGGATATTGGTCTGAATTTCTCTTTCTTAGTTGTGTCTTTGTGTGGCTTGGGTATCAAGGTTATTGAAGCCTGGTAGAGAGTTTGGCAAAGACCCTTCTGCTTCTGTTGCGTGGAATACTTTGAGAAGAATTGGTATAAGCTTTTCTTTGAATTTCTGGTAGAATTCTGCACTGAGGCCATCTGACCCTGGGCTTTTTTTTGTGAGTCTTTTGATGATTGCTTCTATTTCCGTGGGGGTTATAAGTCTATTTAAATTGCTTATCTGTTCTTGATTTAATTTTGGCAAGTGATATTTATCTAGAAATTTGTTCAATTCCTTTAGATTTTCTAATTTTGTAGAGTACGGGTTTTCAAAGTATGACCTGATGATTCTCTGGATTTCCTCAGAGTCTGTTGTTATGTCCCCCTTTTCATTTCTGATTTTGTTAATTTGCATGTTCACAGTCTGCCGTTTGGTGAGTTTGAGTAAAGGTTTATCTATTTTGTTGATATTCTCAAAGACCAACTCTTTATTACATTGACTCTTTTTTATTGTTTCCCTAGTATCTACTTCATTGATTTCAGCCCTCAATTTGATTATTTCCTGGCGTCTACTCCTCCTGGGTGAGTTGGCTTCCTTTTGTTCTATAGCTTTCAGTTATGCTGTTAATTCTCTAGTGTGACCATTCTCTAGTTTGTTCATGTGGGCCCTTTGTGTTAAGAAGTTTCCTCTTTGCATTGCTTTCAAATTGTCCCATAAGTTTGGGTTTGTTGTGTCTTCATTCTCATTGAATTTAGGAAGACTTTAATTTCTTTTTTTTATTACTTCTTTGACCCAGGAATAGTGCAATTGTGCATTATTCAATTTCCATGCATTTGTAGGTTTTCTTCAATTTATGTTGCTACTGAATTCTAACTTTAGAGCATGGTGATTCGATAAGATACATGGAGTTATTCCAATATTCTTGTGCCTGTTAAGGTTTGCTATGCTGCCAAGCATGTGGTCGAGTTTTGAGAAGATTTCATGTGGCTATGAGAATAAGGTATATTCTTTTTTGTTTGTATGGAATGTTCTATAGATGTCTGTTAGACCCAACTGGGTCATTACTTCTGTTATTTCCTGTGTTAAGTTTCTGTCTGGTAGTCCTGTCGAGTGGTGAGAGTGGGGTGTTGATGTCTCCCACTATAAGTGTGTTAGGTTTGAATTTAGTAATGTTTCTTTTACAAACATGAATATCTTTGTATTTGGGGCATAGTTGTTCAGAATTGAGACTTCATCTTGGTTGATTTCTCCTGTGATGAATATGAAATGACCTCCTCCATCCCTTTTTATTGATTTTAATTTAAAGTCTAATTTTTTAGATATTAGGACTTCTACCCTCGCTTGTTTACTGGGTAAATTTGATTGGAAAATCTTTTCCCAACACTTAACTCTGAGGTAACATCTGTCTTTGAAGTTGAGGTATGTTTCTTGTATGCAGCAGAAGGATGGATTCTGTCTTCGATTCCATTCTTTTAGCCTGTGCTAATGGAGTGTTAAATCCATTAATATTGAGGGATATTAATGACCATTGATTGCTCATTCTTATTTGTTTTGGAATGGTTGTTTTGCTGGAATTGTATGTGGATTCCCACCCCCTCTTTCTTTTGGCTGTTGGTAAAGTTGGATTATCTATTGCCTATGTTTTTCTATTTGCAGTTACCTTCCTTGGTTTGGAGTTTTCCTTCCAGAACTTTCTGTAGGGCTGGGTTAGTGGATATGTATTATTTTAATTTGGTTTTGTCATGAAATATCTTGTTTTCTCTGTCTATAGTGATTGAAAACATTGCTGGTTATAGTAGTCTGGGTTGGCATCTGTGGTCGCTTAGAGTAGGTAGAATATCTATCCAGGACCTTCCGACTTTCAGAATTTCCATGGAGAAGTCAGATTAATTCTGATAGGTTTGCCTTTATATGTTTCTTGGCCTTTTTCCTTAGTTGCTCTTAATGTTCTTTGTTTATTCTGTATGTTTGGGGTCTTGATTATAATGTGTCGAGTGGGCTTCTTTTTGTGGTCCAGTGCATTCTGTAAGCTTCTTGTACCTTCATTGGCAAGTCTTTCTTTAGGTTGGGAAAGTTTTCTTCTATGATTTTGTTGAATATGCTTTCTGCCCACTTTGAGGTGGGTTTCTTCACTTTCTTCTATACCTATTATTCTTAAGTTTGGTCTTCTCATGGTGTTCCATATTTCCTGGATATTTTGTATTTGAGATTTGTTGCTTGGAAACAGGCCCTGGTTTACCTAGTTTCATGGGTAGAGCAGGAGACTCAGATGCTGGAGTGAGTTGGGTTCTGCTGTGGCGATGGAAGCCTCTCTCTTTCTTTATAAATCCAACAGGCAAACAGACAAACACCAGAAAAGTCAGAGCAAATAAAAAAACACATGAAACACACATACATACATGGGCACATGTGGGGACACCAGACCTTGAGCAGAAACCCACTTCCCCTTTGGCCTGGGAGCAGGCAGCTGTGTAATATTTACTGAAAACAATTCAGTGCTAAAGCTCTTGATGGGGCTCAGATAAGGGCTTGCTCACTGAAATACCATGCCTTTCACACCCGCTAAGGCTAGATGCCTCTTCCTGTCCCCCCTGTGGTGTCTTCCCGATTCTGGGGCCAGAAATTAAACCACCAGCCAGGAGGGTGAGAAGTCTAAAAAGAATGATATGTAGATGAATGGCAGAAGTCCTTAAAAAGGGAAGTTCCTTTTTCTTGGAGAGACTTCTCCTGAGACTTCTCTCTCCTAAGCGGACTTGGAATCTCCTCCTAAGCTGACTTGGGAAGCATAAAGTTTTCTTAAAGCAACCGAACGGTCTCTGTGTCATCTATCCTGACCACCTCGCTACATTCTCGGATGCAGGCCGCACAGCAGGTGCGACAGGCACACACACACTCACACACACACACACACACACACACACACACACACACACACACACTCCACTACCGCAAAACAAAATCCAAAAATGATAAAATTGAAAGCATAATATACAAGCAAAAGGCTAGTAAGACCAAAAAATATGCCCAAGTAAAACAATATGAAACAAAGTCTATAAAAGTACCAGTGGGACCCCAACCCCAGCGAGTCCAGCTTCAGATGAGATTGGGTCTCCGGCGGGGACCGCCCACCCATCACCCATCCCCCTCGAGCTAAGGGGCCGCTCCCTGCATCCAGAAGACCCGCCCACACAGGAAAGACATCAGCCACTCCAAGACCCCAAACCCAGCGAGTCCAGCTTCAGGAAAGACAGCAGCCCCTCCAAGACCCCAAACCCAGCTAGTCCAGCTTCAGGAAAGACATCAGCCCTTCCAAGACCCCAACCCCAGTGAGTCCAGCTTCAGCTGCAGGAAGGAAGGAGACCAGTGGAGACGGAAAGACCCCACCAGCACCCACTGGAAGAAGAGATGGGAAGAAGACAGAATAAGAGATCACTCAGCAATAGAAACACCAACATGACCCCACCAGAATCCAGGGATCCAACACCAGCAAGACCTGAAAAGCACTACATAGACGAAGAAGAGGAGACAGACCTTAAAAATTATTTCATGAAGATGATGGAGACTCTCAAAGAAGAAACAAGGAAATCTCTTAAAGAAATAGAAGAAAAAACAAACAAAAAAATCCATGAAATGGGGGAAAATTCAAGAAATAAACAAATCTCTCAAAGAATCTAAAGAGCACCAAGAAAAAACAACCAAAAAAATTAAGGAAACAGCTCAAACAGTTGAAGGATTGAAAGCTGAAATAGAAACGATAAAGAAAACACAGAATGAAGGGATGCTGGAAATAGAAAAGCTCGGTAAATGATCTGGAACTACAGATGCAAGTATCACCAATACAATACAAGATATAGAAGAGAGAATCTCAGGTGTTGAAGACTCATTAGAAGATACAGAGTCGTCAACCAAAGAAAATCTCAAAACCAACAAATCCTTAACACAAAATATCCAGGAAATATGGGACACCGTGAAGAAGCCAAACCTGAGAATAATAGGTATAGAAGAAGGTGAAGAAATTCAACTTAAAGGTACAGAAACATATTCAACAAAATCATAAAAGAAAAAAACTTCCCTAACCTAAAGAAAGATATACCTATGAAAGTACAAGAATCCTACAGAACACCAAATAGGCTTGACCAGAAAAAGAAGTCACCTCGCCATATAATAATCAAAACATCAATCCTACAGAGTAAAGAGAAAATATTAAGAGCAGCTAAAAAAAAAGGCCAAGTAACATACAAAGGCAGACCTATCCGAATTACACCTGACTTCTCAATGGAAACGATGAAACCCAGAAGATCCTGGACAGATGTCCTACAAATGCTAAGGGAACAAGGATGCCAGCCCAGACTACTATATCCAGCAAAGCTCTCAATTACCATAGATGGAGAAAACAAAATATTCCATGACAAAGCCATATTTAAACAATACGTATCCATGAATCCAGCTCTACAGAAAATGCTAGAAGGAAAACCTAGAGCCAAGGAAGTTAACTACATTTACAAAGACACAGGCAATATATAATCATACTTTACAAAACACCAAAAGAAAAAGAGAGGAGAAACTACACAAAATAACTTCACTAACAATAAATCAAGCGCAAACAACGATCACCAATCAATGGTCATTAATATCCCTCAATGTCAACGGCCTCAACTTGCCTATAAAAAGACACAGACTAGCAGAATGGATACGAAGACAGAACCCTTCCTTCTGCTGCATACAAGAAACACATCTCAACATCAAAGACAGACGTTATCTCAGAGTAAAGTGCTGGGAAAAGATCTTCCTATCAAACGGCCCCAAGAAACAAGCAGGCATAGCAGTCCTAATATCTAACAAATTAGACTTCAAATTAAAATCAATCAAAAGAGATGAAGAAGGGCACTTCATATTCATCAAAGGAAAAATACATCAAGACGAAGTCTCAATTTTAAACATCTACGCCCCAAATACAAAGGCACTTACATTCGTGAAAGAAACATTACTAAAGCTCAAAATGCGCATAAAATCTCACACACTAATAGTAGGAGACTTCAACACTGCGCTCTCACCGCTAGACAGGACCTCCAGACAGAAACTTAACAAAGAAACAAAAGAATTAATAGAAGTTATGACCCAACTGGGTTTAACAGACATCTATAGAACATTCCACCCAAATACAAAGGGATATACCTTCTTCTCGGTACCACATGGAACATTCTCTAAAATTGACCACATAATAAGAAATATAGCAAATCTCCACAGATACAAAAAAATTGGAATAACCCCCCTGCATCTTATCAGACCACCATGCATTAACATTAGAATTCAACAATAACACAAATCACAGAAACCCTACAAACTCATGGAGATTGAACAATGCACAATTGCACCATCCTTGGGTAAAGGAACAAATAAAAAAAGAAATTAAAGACTTCCTCGATTTCAATGAGAATGAAGACACAACATACACAAACTTATGGGACACTTTGAAAGCAGTGCTGAGAGGAAAGTTTATAGCACTAAGTGCCCACATGAAAAAACTGGAGAACAGTCATACTAGAGAATTAATAGCACAAATGAATGTTCTAGAACAAAAAAACTCCCCCAGGAGGAGCAGACGCCAGGAAATAATCAAATTGAGGGCTGAAATCAACCAAGTAGAAACCAGGAAAACACTGAGAAGAATCAATTAAACAAAGAGTTGGTTCTTTGAGAAAATCAACAAAATAGACAAACCTCTGTCCAAACTAACCAAAAGACAGAGAGAGAGCATGCTAATTAACAAAATCAGGGATGAAAAAGGGGACATAACAACAGACTCTGAGGAAATCAAGAGAATCATCAGGGCATACTTCTGTACTCCACAAAATTTGAAAATTTAAAGGAAATGGACAATTTCCTGGATAGATATCACTTGCCAAAACTAAATCAAGAACAGATAAACAATCTAAACAGACCTATAACCCCTAATGAAATAGAAGCAGTCATCAAAAGTCTCCCAAACAAAAAAAGCCCATGCCCAGATGGCTTCAGTGCAGAATTCTACCAGAAATTCAAAGAAGAGCTAATTCCAATACTCCTCAAAGTATTCCACACAATAGAAGGAGGACGCTCACTGCCAAACTCTTTCTACGAGGCTACAATTACCTTGATACCCAAGCCACACAAAGACACAACTAAGAAAGAGAACTATAGACCAATTTCCCTCATGAACATTGATGCAAAAATACTCAATAAAATACTCGCAAACCGGATTCAAGAACACATCAGAAAAATCATCCACCATGATCAAGTAGGCTTCATTCCAGGAATGCAGCGATGGTTCAACATTAGAAAATCTATCAATGTAATCCATCATATTAACAATCTGCGAAAGAATAACCACATGATCATCTCACTAGATGCTGAAAAAGCCTTTGACAAAATCCAGCACCCCTTCATGATAAAGGTCCTAGAGAGATCAGGAATAACAGGAATGTACCTGAATATAATAAAAGCAATATACAGTAAACCAACAGCTAACATCAAACTAAATGGAGAGAAACTCAAAGCAATTCCTCTAAAATCAGCAACAAGACAAGGCTGTCCACTCTCTCCATATCTCTTCAATATTGTACTTGAAGTTCTAGCTATAGCAATAAGACAACAAAAGGAGATAAAGGGGATACAAATAGGAAAAGAAGAAGTCAAACTTTCACTATTTGCAGATGATATGATAGTTTACTTAAGTGCCCCAAAATACTCCGCAAGGTTACTCCTAGAGCTGATAAACACCTTCAGCAATGTGGCAGGATACAAGGTAAACTCAAAAAAATCAGTGGCCCTATTATATACAGATGATGAAGTGACTGAGAAAGAAATCAGAGAAACATCACCTTTTACAATAGCCAAAAACAGCATCAAATATCTGGGGATAATGTTAACCAAGGAAGTGAAAGGCCTGTATATCAAGAACTTTGGGTCTTTAAAGAAAGAAATCAAAGAATATACCAGAAAATGGAAAGATCTCCCATGCTCTTGGATTGGTAGGATCAACATAATAAAAATGGCAATCTTGCCAAAAGCAGTCTATAGATTGAATGCAATCCCTATCAAAATTCCATCACAATTCTTCAAGGACCTGGAAAGAACATTAATCAACTTTATATGGAAAAACAAAAGGCCCAGGATAGCCAAAACATCCCTATACAATAAAGGAACTTCAGGAGGCATCACCATACCTGGCTTCAAGCTCTATTATAGAGCTATAGTCCTGAAAACAGCTTGGTGTTGGCACAAAAATACGCAGGTAGACCAATGGAACCGAATCGAAAGTCCTAATTGTAACCCACACACCTATGAGCACTTGATTTTTGACAAAGAAGCTAAAACTGTACAATGGAAAAAAGAAAGCATCTTCAACAAATGGTGCTGGCATAACTGGGTACTGGTATGCAGAAGACTGCAGATAGATCCATGTTTATCGTCTTGTACAAAACTTAAGTCCAAATGGATCAAAGATCTCCACATAAATCCAGCCACACTGAAACTTTTAGAAGAGAAAGTGGGAGATACTCTTCAATGAGTTGGTACAGGAGACCACTTCCTAAACATAACACCAGTGGCACAGGCACTGAGATCGACAATTAACAAATGGGACCTTCTGAAACTAAAAAGCTTCTGTAAGGCAAAGGACACAGTCAAAAAGACAAAAAGGCAGGCCACAGAATGGGAAAAGATATTCACTAACCCTACATCTGACAGAGGGCTAATCTCCAAAATTTACAAAGAACTCAAGAAACAAGTCTCCAAAACACCAAAGGATCCTCTTGAAAGGTGGGGTACAGCGCTAAATAGAGAATTCTCAGTAGAGGAGGCTAAAATGGCTAAGAGACACTTAAGAAAGTGCTCAACATCCTTAGCCATCAGGGAAATGCAAATCAAAACAACTCTGAGATACCATCTTACTCCTGTCAGAATGGCTAGAATCAAAAACACCGAAGACAATTTATGCTGGAGAGGATGTGGAGAGAGCAGAAAACTCCTCCACTGCTGGTGGGAGTGCCGACTCATACAGCCTTTTTGGAAATCAGTATGGAGATTCCTCAGGAAAATGGGAATTAATCTACCACTAGACCCAGCAATTCCACTCTTAGGCATTTATCCAAATGAGGCAGGTTCATACAACAAGGGCATCTGCTCCACTATGTTCATAGCAGCATTGTTTGTAATAGCCAGAACCTGGAATGCCCCTCAACTGAAGAGTGAATAGAGAAAATGTGGTACATTTACACAATGGAGTATTACTCAGCAGAAAAAAACAATGGAATCTTGAAATTCACAGGGAAATGGATAGCACTGGGAGAAACCATCCTGAATGAGGTAACCCAGTCGCAAAAAGACAAACATGGTATGTACTCACTCATATATGGATTTTAGACATGGATCAGGAAAGTGCCAGTCTACATTTCCACAGACAGAGAGTCTGGGAAACAGGAAAGAACCTAAAAATATGCATATATGCATAGTACCCAAGAGAAGAGGATGGAGACAAGATCCTCTGAATGGATGGGGAACACGGCGAGGGGTGGGGGCAGTGCGACCTGGGAAGAAGAGAGGGGGTGAAGAGGAAGAGAGTTGGTCATGGGGGAACAGGAAGTTGAGGGGGTGGGGGTAGAATAGGAGGAAGAGGGAATCATAGGATCGAATACAGATCAGGCACCAGAGTGACCTCGAGTGATCTAAAGGGATAACACCAATTGGCAAGCTAAGCAATAGTGGAGGGACCACCTCGAGTGCCCATCCCTGATAATGAACTTGATGTCTATAACCATCCGGAAGCCTTCATCCTGTGACTGATGGAAGCAGAGGCAAACACACAATTATCACTGAACTGAACCCAAGGAACCCAGTGACAGAGAGAGAGGAGTGATGAGCAAATTGGCAAAGATTGGGCTGGCAAAACCAGCAGAGACAGCTGATCTAAACAGGGGAGAGCTCTTGGACCCCAGATGACAGTGGGGAGGCCAGCATGGGACTGATCTGGACCCCCCCAAATGTGAGTGTCAGTGAGAAGGCCTGGGCAACCTATGGGGCCCTGAGCTGTGGATCAGTGTCTATCCCTGGTATACAAACTGTCTTCGTGTGCCTATAGCACAAAGAGAGATGCTCTCTCAGCCTGGACTCTTAGGGGAGTGCCTGGACCCTACCAAGAGTAAAATGACAGACTCTGGATATCCCCTATGGTGAAGGATTTGGCAATAGGGTGGGAGGGAGGGGGGGAAGGGGAGTGCGGGAGGAGGGGAGGGAGAGGGAACTGGGATTGGCACGTAAAACAAGCTATTTAAAATTAAAAAAAATTACCAGTGAATTAATTTTGTTTTGGCCATCTGCTGTTGGGTATAAGTCATAACTTTAAGTGTGTGATTAATATACCCAGCTAGACTATTGGAGAGAACTAATTTTTTCTTTTTAAGCTGATGTCAGTTGGAGATGTTGTCTTGGTAATGGCTGAAACTTTCTGTCCATTGTCCCTCCTCAGCCCTGAGTTCCATCTGATTTCAAACTGTGCAATGTCTGTATGTGCTGCCAAAGTCTTTGTGAGTTCAAATGTTCATCAGTTTTGTTGTATCTGGAAGACTCTGTTTCCTTGAAGTCATGCATGCCCTCTGGTTATTAGAATATTTCTGCCTCCTCCTCCATATAGATCCCTGAGTCCTGAAGGAAGAGGTCTGATAAAGACATATTATTTGGGACTGAATCTTCCAAGACTTCCTTTCTCTGTATGTTGTCCAGTTGTGGGTCTCTGTGTTAGTTCCCACCTATTGCAGGAGGAAGCATTTCTTATGATGGATGAGTGAGGCACAGGTCTATGGGTATATCAGAATGTCATTGGGAGTCATTTAATTGTTATATTCCTTTAGCAGAACAATAGTAGTTGATTTTCCCCTAGGTCTATGGACATACTAGGCTTTTTGTTTATTTGGTAAACTATGGCTTCTGAGAGCAACATTATCTACTTGCTAAACTCGTTACTTTTATGTTTGTTTCCAACACTGACCATTTCTCCTGCTTTCAGCCTTCCTTCATTGTGATTCTTTGTGTAGGGTTCAGTCTTCTTGGCCTTTCTTGTGTTCCCATTAGTATGTCTATTGCTTTGGACATTATTAGGAGACACAATCTCAGAGCAAACTCCCTGATACTTTGGCTCTTAAAATCTTTCTGCCAGTTCTTCATTATGTAGATTGAGCACTTTGTATTTATGTTTATGATATGCATCTTGGTTAATCCTATTTCTTAGCTACTGTGAATAGAGCAGCAACTAACACAAATGTACAACCATCTCTGTTGTAGGTTAGAGTCTTTTGAGTAAATTCCCAAGAGGGTTATAACTGGGTCATGTTTTTAGTTCTAAAAATATGTTCTATGTTTCAGAACTAAAAATGTGTTCTATGTTTAGTTTCTTTTAAAAACCCTATTTCCACAGTGGCTGTATTAGTTTGCCCTTCCACCAAGGTGAATAAGGGTTCTCCTTTCTCTGAATTCTCATCAGTATTTGTTGTCATTTGTTTGATCTCACTGAAGTTGAGAGTAAAGGCCACTGTAAGCTAGAAAGGGTAAGAAAGAAGAGGAGCAACATGAGCTGGGGTAACAAATCTGAAAATATGGTTTGATGTGAGAAATACATCCTAAATAGACTAAGGTGACAATTGTTTGTAACTTATTTTAGATACTGTACAAATTGGAATGGAACTCAATGGTTATAAGCACAAAGATGGTAAATTTTTAATCCTTATCATTCTGATGTGTTCATACACATTTTCAACATGTGTTGTTTAGTAACATGCATTGTTCCTATTGCATTGTACAAAAATCATTCATGTGTTAATTCTGATGCAGAGTATAATAGAAATTGTCAATTGCAATCACTTAGGGATGAGAAATCCATATGAAGTATCACTAGATTACTGTCTAAATATGGAAAATCACTGAACTTCTTTAACCAGTATTTAACCTTATTTGACACAGGAGTGTCTTAATAACCTTCTTGACCTCCTCATTTCTAAGGGTATAGATTAAAGGGTTCAACAGAGGTGTCACAAGGGTATAAAACACACTCACAATTTTGTCTATGGGGAAGGAGGTCATTGGTCTTACATACAAGTATGAGCAAGGTACAAAGAATAAGACAACAACAGTGACATGAGAGATACAGGTAGACAAGGCCTTCTGACGTCCTTCTGAACTGTGGTTCCTCAAGGAGTAAAGGATAACTACATAGGAAACAATAAGCATAGAGAAAATGAGTAAGCACATTGACCCACTGTTGGCAGCAATCAGGGGCCCTAGAGTATGAGTGTCAGTGCAGGCCAACTCCAGGAGTGGTATTAAATCACATATAAAGTGATTAATGGTATTGGGGCCACAGAAGGGTAATTGGGCTATAAATGTAGTCTGTATCATTCCATGAACTAATCCAACAATTCCAGCTGTTACCACCAAAGAAATACACATAGGTTGGTTCATGATGGTCATGTAGTGCAAGGGCTTGCAGATGGCTACATAGCGATCATAGGCCATGGAAATCAGCAAGATGACTTCAGCTCCTGCAAAAAAATGCTCAGCAAAAAGCTGAGTCATGCAGCCATTGAAGGATATACTACTCTTCTCAGATATCAAGTCATAGATCATTTTGGGTGCTATGGAAGAAGAGTACAAACCATCTGTGATGGACAAATAGGAGAGAAAAAAGTACATGGGCTTAGCCAGGACTGGGCTGATGAAGATGGTGACTGAGATGAGTATGTTACCTGCCAGTGTGATCAAATAGATTACTAAGCACACAATGAATAAGAGTTTCCGCAGATCTGGGTCTTGAGTCAAGCCCAGGAGGATGAATTCTGTGACATTGTTCATCATTTTCATCAGTTTAGTTCAGGCTGTGAGCATAGTTCATCTGAAAAGAAACCATAGTGTGTCTCAGTGATGGTATTTAAAATGAAACCCTGAAATGCTCCATCATCTTATTGCTTCTGGTCCCCGAGTTCTATGTAGCTGCACTTCTGCTCACATCTGCTGATATTATAACCTCCCATGAAGTTATAAAGAACAAAAGCAGGTTGCATTATTCCTAATGATTTTTCGTGGAATAGTGATAAGACCTTAGAAATACTACAAGAAACCTAACTGTCATTATAATTGATGACAAGGTTGATTTTCAAATTTTCTTCTAAAAAGTCCCTTAAATGTCTTATTTCATGTGTTTTTGGAGGGCAGATATCATAAAAATCAATTATTTTGAATTTTTGTTAGTCTATTTAAATAGATTTTTGATAAAAACACAGTATTTAATGAACAACAACTGGGCATTACACACTAAAAAGACAAGTGTTGCTGAACTTAAAGCTCTCACACTCTTTAACCTACAATTCTTCTCTTTTATATGAATGCATCTGCTCCTAGAAATAGTTATGTTGCTCTGGAGGGAGGTATCTTCTCTCTGGATGTCAACAAACTATATGAGTTATAGCTCATTGAATATACTGCATTCCAGAATCTCAGATTTTATTCCTGATTCTCTGTGGTAGTTTCTTTTCTTCATATCTGGATATTTATATGTATGTGAAACAAAATCTCCCTAAAGAAGCACCACAGTATTTCATCAATAAATTTTTCTTGTGGTTTCACTTTGATCAAATATAAGGTCATTTTCAGAATAGGTAAATTTATCCCCCTTAATCACATTTTACAACTAGAATTAAACTAGATATGAGGTCACTTTGAATTTATTATTGCTAATACACAAATGACAGGACTAGCTAAGTCACCATAATTTTTCTTTTAACAGTAAATTCACCCAAAATAAGATGAACTTCTAGTTTTCATTGCCAAGTTGAAGAAATATTGAGATTAGTGTAATATATTATTTTAAGTGAACTAGATGCAGGATTTCAAGTATCAATTAGTGTTGTTACTAATGAGTTGAGGTATTTTATACTTCTTTATCTTTTTCCCTAAGACCTACCCAAAATCATAACCAAAATCCCCCAAGCCTATCCCAGCTTCAAAAAATAAAATTCTGGATACATAATGTTTTAGCCCTAGAAGAGTGAGGAGAAGATGAAATGAGAAGAAACATATTTAATTTGGCTTAGTCCCAAAGTGTCTCCACTCTGTTCATGACGTCTATAGATAGTGGCAGTACAGTTAATCATTATCAGTACATTTAATTCACAAATCCTAATTTCAAAGTGACAGTGCAGAAATCATGGGAAGGGAAAAACTTCAAGTCATTGCAAACAACCAGCTAGAATCAATGCATTTAGCAATATGTAGACATTAACCACAACATCTTAGAAGTGATTTCAATCATTCTCAGCATCTCCTAGTTAAGTAAAAAATTACCTATATTATTTTTATGCTCTTGTGCCTAAATTTATTTTCACAACAAAATATAAAACTTCAAGTCCAACATAAACTGTAAAGTCTACTTCAGTGAGAACAAAGTGACTAAATCAAGTTAATCTGCTTGAATTTTGGGGAAAAAGATTCAGCTTTCACTTACTAGGTTATAGTTGGTTGGGGAGTCTCCTGTTTGTTGATTGATTGCAGTCATTGTTTCTTTCCCTCTAGGCACACCCAGGACAGTGTTCAGTAGACTCTAAATCAACACTGGAATTATTATTTTCCTAGACAATACTTTGAGACATTGTGATTTATTTATATTTTAGCCCTATTGTCAGCATTTACTTCAAAAAATTAACTATTTCAGTTAGGAACTTTTATGTTCCTGGGATTGAAAATGCACCTTCTTGGTTTCCTGTGACTGGTGGTATGAAAACACACACACACACACACACACACACACACACACACACACACCACTTTAATAGATTATATTCTTTCCAGATAACAATACTGACAATAAAGCACAATTATTTAAATCAGAAAACATTAGTCCATTCAACTTTAACATGTATAAGTCAGTAAAATCAAATTGGTTAGACTTTCCCCTTTGGGGCATGTTTTTTGCTTCCTAAGAGTCTATGAACAATGTGAAGAGAGAATTCCTATCATTTCTCAACTCTGGCTCCTCTTTAACTTCATCTCCTTTGAAACATACCAATATGGAGAGCAATTCCTCTTAAATCATCATCTTATTGACTTATATTCTGCTTCAGTCATCAACACAATGACCCTTTACTTAAATTCTTCCTTCCTTGAAGCTAAAGCAATACTTAAGTAGATTTGCACAATCTGGAGGGGCTGGTGATGTTTTGGCGTAGCAAGGACCCAGAGGATCGGTAATTGGCTCTTTTGAAATCTTTGCCAAGACCTTTTGCTTACTCCCACATACAGACATCATTAAGGAGTGTTCAGAAATGCATTTGGGTTGTGAACTGAGTTCAGATTCTTGTATTCTGGCAAGTATTCTAACAATGAACTTCATATAGTCCCTCTTTGTGTATGCTCTGTTTCACTTAGAGTAATGACTTTAATTCATTTATGTTGGATCATGTATTTAAATTTGATTCTTTTTTGAAACTAAAGCAGGTCACCATGAAAAAAAAAATCCCTGAACCAGGTCAGGTGGCTGCACTTATTAATTCTCCCAACATCTTACAGAACTATAATAGCAATTGTACTTCTTAAACTTTTCCACAAAATTGAGAAGAATACTTCAAAACTAATTTTATATGGCCAACATTTAATATGATACCTTAATTAAATAACCCCTCCCAATAAACACCAAACTTGGACTCCTGGATAAGATGACAGACTAAAGGTAACTCCTCAATGTGAGTCAATGAAAGAGAGTCAAAAACAAGGAAATAATAAGTATGAAACTGAAGAATTTTGGAAGTCAGTGAAAAAAGTGACATAATAACAAAGCAAAGCAGAATGAAATGAAACAAACCCACATGATTATGGAAAACTTGCCATGAGGGACAAGCGGAGGAATTTTGCTGTCAGTCCAGCTCAGCCATCTTGAGCCAAGAATAGAACCTGGAGCCAGCTCCTCAAGAGGCCAAAGAGGAAATTGCTCAGGATTCAGGCAATCCAATCCAGAGATTAAAAAGCCCTCAGTGGATCTTGGGAAAGAGCTGAATGAGGGATGTGTGGAGTTGGAGTAGAGAGGTTCCTAATACCTACAATCTCTTTTCTCTCACAGTCCAGAAGAGACAGTTATGGGATGTAGGCATCCAGGGGATGGTCTAGACTAAAAGAAGCTAGAATTCAGCAGGAACTGACCTCAGTTTGTGGATTTTAACCAAAGAGAACAGCCCTATGACTCATGGTTACATCACCAGAGTGAGACATAAGGGCTACATGGAAGCTTGTTTGGAATCTGGTGCAGTTTTGTTGGATAGACTAGGTATGTACATCTTTGTATTTCAAGAGTTTAATGTGTTTTAAAGTATAGGTTGTTAGAAACATCCCTCTTATGTGTGTGTTTTTCAAATCTACTATGCGATATTTTATGGATTTTTTCATATTTCTAGTCTATATACTTCCCCCCTCACTCATACTCTTCCCCTTTAATTGATGCCTTATTTCCATTCACTAGTTAAACAAACCATATTTTTTCCAACCAACCAGAACTTTCATACTTATGTTTGCAAATATTGCAGGGAGACAAGTCAGGAGCACAATTTCTTCTCCTGTAGTTAACACTGAGACTTTTGTCAAACCACCATAGTAATTACCGAAGTTAACTTTACTCCTGAACATATGCAAGTGAAGACAACCTACATGAGGAATTCACATAAAATCAAACAAAAACAGAAAGAAAAGAGGAAAATTTATAAATAACAAATCAAATAGAGTACAACTAAGACATACAAACAAAAAGCATAAGATAATACTTCATATGAAGACTCCACAAGCTAACACAAGAAAACAGAGATTATGAGAAAACTAAACTTGCAGGAAATAGTATCAGAGTACTTAACTAGGTTTTCTTTGTTGGCTAAAAATTTCACACATATATCCAATGCATTTTTGGCCATATACATCCCCTCTTTCATTCCTCTTGCTTTTCTTTCTCATCCCCACATATTTCCTATCTCCCTCTAGACTTAAAAAATAATCCACTAGATAAAACTAGTGCTGCCTATTCAAGTATATGTTTGGAGTCATCTACTTTGGAATGAGCAACTTCACAATTCCTCTTATACCTCCAAGAAAAATGACTCTTCCTCCATTAACATCTACTAATGACTTTAACTTATAAGTAATAGGTAGGGCATCAGGATCATGTCTTCATTCTATGCTTCTTATTGTGATGACCTTATGTTGGAATAGCCATGTCTTGGGTGAACAGCATGCCATGTCCAGAGGTGAGTCTTTACAGAATTCCTCTCCATATTCCAGCTCCTCAGAGCACTGTTTTTTGTTTGTTTGTTTGTTTCTTGTTTTTGTGCTGAGATCAAATAGAAGACCCGACTAAGCAGAGTAGGAACTAATCTAAGATGTGGAAAAGAAATGTATGACGTCAATTACTAACTACACATTAGATAAAAGACAGCATCTTCAACAGAGTTCTAGAAAAACTGGATATCTACATATAGAAGAATGAAACTAGATCTTCATCTCTTACCCTGAAGCCAAATCTACTTCAATGCATCAAGGACTTCAATGGAAGTTCTAAAACTCTCAAACTGCTGGAGAAAAAAGTAGGGAGTATGCCTTAAGATGTAAGTAAGGATTTTTTTACTAGGATCTCTCAGAAAATAAGGCAATCAACTGTCAAAGGGAACCACATGAAATAAAAAACCAAACTTTTATATGGCACTCTTTCTATTTTTATTTAATGTGGGGCTTATGTTAGTTTTTATTTTATTTTATCTTTTTTTGCCTACTTGAGACAGGCAGAATCATCTATTAAGAGGGAACTCAATTAAGATAATATTTCCATTAAATTGGCCTGCAGGCAGGTATGTCAGCATTTTCTTGATTAATGATTGATATAGGAGGGCCAAGGCCACTGTGGGTGGTGCTACTGCTGGGCAAGCATTCCTGGGTTATATGAAAAAAACAAGGTGAATGAGTCATGAGGAAAAGCCTAGTGAGTAGAATTCCTCCATGGTCTCCATCTTCAGTTTCTGTCTCCAGGGTCCTGCTTGACTTCCCTCAATGATGGATTGTGATGGAGAAATTAACCCCTTTCTTCACTTTCATTCATAGTGTTTATCACAGTAATAGAGAAACAAAATAAAACAGTAATTAAGATCTTTATTAGACCAATAAAACTAGAGAGATATATACGTGAAATAACAATTACAATAGCATATAATAATTTCTACAGTATTATATGTATTACTATATACATGGAATAGCAATGTATCATATACTCAGATGACAAGATACTATGTTTGAAAGATCCCACACAGTCTTGTATATTTAATAAGCATTTTCAGTAAAGTATAAGCCTACAAAACCAACTTTTAAACACACCAGCAATGAGCTTTCTGAGAAAGAAATCAGGAAAAAAATATTCTACTCATGATTCTTTAAGACTATCGTGGAGTAAACCTAACTAAGGTGGTGAAAATATTCACAAGAAAAACACCAAAACACTGAAGAAAGAAATACATTAAGACAATAAACAATGGAAAGACATTCTATTATCCTATATTGGCAGAATGTTTTGAAACTGACTATACTGAAGACTGGATGCAGGAGGCATGTTGTGGGTGGGACAGAGGGAGAGAGTAGTGAAAGAGATGTGTTGATAGGGGGCACCAGGGAAAACCCCAAGAACTGACAAGGAAATTAACAGCTAAGACTCCTAGCAATAGTAGAGAGGGTGCCTGAGCTGGCTATCTACTGTAATCAGATTGGTGACAACCCTAGTTGTCATCAGAGATATTCTATCCAGTAACTGATGGAAGCAGATGCAGAAATGCACAGCCACACACTGGGCTGAGTTCTGGGGTCTTGTTAAAGAAAGGGAGGAAGGATTGGACGATGGAGGGAGGTCATGACGGGGAACCCACAGAGACAGCTGACCTGAACTAGTGGGAGCTCATGGACTCTGGACCAACTGCTAGGGAGTCTCCATGGGGCCATCCTTGGCCCTCTGCATGTGTGTGGCAGTTGTATAGCTTGGTCTCTTTGTGAAGCTCTTAGAAATGAGCAAGGACCTGTCCCTGCTGTTTAGCTGGCTTTTGGGAACTTGTTCCCCATGCTGGATTACCTTGTCTGGCAGGCAAGGGGAGGAGTTTGGTCATGCCTCAATTTGATGTGCCATGCTTTGTTCAAACCCATGCGAAGTTTGCCCCTTTCTGAATGGAGATAGAGGAGGAGTGAGAAGGAGGTGGGTAGCTGAGAATAGGGGTATGGAGTGTGTGTGGGTGGGGTGAGGTGGAGGAGAGGAGGGGAGAATTATGCTCAATATGTAAAATAAATGAAAAAATGTTATTTAAATAAAAATTTTAAACATTTAAAAATTTAAAAATTAAAAAAATCTTCAAAAAAGAAATCAATCTATTTATTCAACCTGATCCATATCAAAATTTCAAAGACATTCATCACAAGACTAAAAAAAATCTTAAAATTCACATGCAGCATTAAAAGATCACAGAAAGTTCCAAAACTATAAGCAGATAGAACACAGTTAGAAACATTCTATTGCCTTACCTCAGACTAAATTACAGAGACATAGTGATAAAGACAGCATGATACTACCAAACCAAAGGCCACATAGAGAAATGGGATATAATAAAATGCTTAGCTGTGTACCATGTGAGCTACAATAATGACTGACCTAGCAAGACATGTCCACTGATGCAATAATATTATGAACATTGTGAGAATAACCAACAACTTTCTGATTGGACTTAATGCATGTGACACAAGGTGAAACCCATAACTGGGTTCATTATTGGGTATACAGTCTTTGGGTAGGCAGAACATGGACCCTAGAGGAGAACCTACTACTATTACTCTGTTGAATGGATGTACTATTGAACTGACTTCTAGTGACTTATTGTTATACCCATAGATGAATACAAGAATAAGAGACTATGGAATACTCACTGCTAAATGAAATTTTCGTACCACATCCCCTCCTCCCAAGGCTTGGGGATCATTGTAGAAGAGGGGATGGAAAGAGTGTAAGAGATATTGATAGCATGGTTGAGCAGTCTAAAGAAAGAGTGTAAGAGTCGAAGAGTGGATGAAAATCATAACTTCCTAAAATATATGAAGGTGAATCTAATGAAGCCTCCAAATAATGAGGAGACAGAGTCCCAACTGGCAATCTGTTGCCATCAAATGAAGCTTCTGGTACTAGGACTGGGTTATATACAATCCAATTGTTGACCAAAAGAGTCCCATGGAAATTTCCAAACAACCCAGGAAGTTGCCAAGCTAATATGCTACTTTTCACAACTGAGAGCAAGGCCCTATTGCTGAAGACAACACCCACACAACTCATCGAACATGAAGCGGTGGAAATAGTTCCTATAGAGATCCTTCACCCCGTGTTCTAATGTCTTTGGTATGGGAAGGTCCTCTTCAAGCTTCCAAAAATGAAGTGTAAACACAAAGCCAAACACAAAACCTTTGATCTTCAGTCTGTCCTGCCTTCAAAATATGCTAGGGCAATGGTGGCACAAAGCTTGAGGGAGGAACTGAACAGTGTTTGATTTGGCTTAAGGCACACTCCACAAGATGCACCCCATACTTGACACCATTTGAGTGATCAAGAACAAGAAACTAGATAGCCCTAGATAGGGTCAAACCAAATAGTACTGATCTGAATAAAAGCAACAATAAAATGACTTCTAATGACATTCTGCTATACTCACAAATCAGTGTCTTGTTCAGCTGTCATCAGAGAAGCTTCGTCCTGCAGTAAGACCCACAGGCAGAATTATTCACAGAGAGATTTGGGAACACACAGTTCTAAATGAGATATATCTATCGAATCCTTCCCCTCAGAGCTCAGGGACCCCACAGAAGAGGAGGCGGAAAAAGTGTAAGAGCCAGAGGGGATTGAGGACACCAGGGGAACAAGGCCCTTTAAATCAACTGAGCAAAGCTCATATGAATTCAAAGAGATGAAGCAGCAACCACAGGGCCTACATGGATCTACCTCAGGTCCTCTGTATATTTTAGTTTAATATTTTATAGGATGCCTTAATGAATGAATGAATGGGTGGGTTTCTCATTATTTTGTCTTCACTTGGGGATCTTTTCCCTGTCCAACTTTGATGCTATGGTTTCTGTTTATCTTATTATATTTTATTTTGTTATGTTCAAAATGTGTCCCATAGCCTTGCCAAGCTAATGCATTAAATTCAACATTCACATTATTGAAAAATATTTTGCAAAAGTATTAAATAAAAATAGTGAATGAAAACAGCATCTTCTGGAAACAGAATGACAGTTGCACATATGAACTCATAACAGTTTTGAAAGCATGCAAAAGACCTGAGCAACCAAGTTAGACCAAATCCCATCAAGAAGAGAGTAGTTATGTATGAAATATCATCCCTAGCTGAGGCACTGTTGGCAGTTTTTACCTGCTGGAGGAAGGAGCATAAGTTTTCTTTAAGTATTGTAGCCCCTGGTGAGTCAATCACGCTCCAGTGAAAGGTCACGCATCCAAAGATAGATAGGCAGCACAACTAAAATTGGTACAAAAAGGGATACAAAGCTGGTTGGGTAAGTAAATAGGGAGCAGACCTGGTAGGAGCTGTGGAGTGAATATGAGCAGTAAATATTGTATAAAGTTCTTGAAGACTAATAAAATATTATAAAAATACTAAGTAAGTGACAACAAATTCTGCCAAGGATGATAGCTGATTATTGGTGGGAGTGTGAACTAGTGTATGAAATTGTAAAAAAAAAATAGAGACAAAAATGTTTTTAGACTTCCCAAGTTAAATCCTTTGATGTAATTACAGATACTGATTTAGAAAAGCACATCATGAATGTTTACATGGAAGCCTGTACAAATATATCCACCATGTAATTGTTTTGTAGTAAAGTAGGTAAAAAGCAATGCATGGCAAATACAGCAGATTACTTTGCAATGAGAAAATTAAATCAAATCTGTAACCATCAATAGAGATTGAGATGGAAAACTTAAGTGAAAAGGTAGGTTAAACAATGATATGTTTGACAGGTTGAACAAATGCACATTTGTAATCCCAGCATTCATGAATGGAGGCAGGGAAACATTGAACCTGAGGCCAGCGGAAGTGACACAGCCACATCCTGTCTCAAAATTAAAACAAAAATGAAGAAACCAAAAGTCACAAAATATGGTTTGGGAAATTATATTTGCAAAAGAAAAGATTTATCTAGTGTTGTATGACTTTTTCTGGGAAGACTTGGGTAAACATCTGGTCAACCCAGACAGGGCACCATCATGACCAACAGAACAGTCCCATTAGGTTCAGTCTGGCATGCCAATGGGTCTATTGGGTCATATAGGAGCATTGTTGACTCAAAGACAACTAACTGTGTCACTTAAAATCCCACCTCGGCATGTGTGGAGCTCCCTGAATGACTTGCAGGTAGCTCAGTCACTTGGAGACTGTCCTCTTCCCTGAAGTGTTGTTTGTCTATAGAACTTTGGGAGAAGTCCTGTGAACTTAGCAAATTTCAGGGATTTATTGATACTGATTTTGTTTACTTTCTGAGGCATGTAAGTTTTACTTAGAGCCTTAAGTAGCATTCCTCCAGGAATGAATATTTTAATTTACAGAAAATATCTTCACAGCAGGATCTTTTTATTTTACTCTTTGTTAAAAATATTTTTCAGGGCCTGAATTGGTGATGAACATAGATGTTTCTCCCCCACCTTTGGGTCTGCAAGGGTCATAATCAACCAGGAACCTTCCCAGGTGATCAGGTAGCCCCCATACCAAGTACTGCCCAAGGTCTCTAGGCCTGGGAATGGGAGAGAGGAAAGGCAACAGCTCCACCATTCATTGTGGCTGGAGACAGCAGTACTCAACTGCTTGCCACCTGTGATCCAACTAAGAGCCCTGGTATGGGTAGTTTGGCACCATTGTAGTAAGAGAGAATAGGTGGAGAGAGAGAGAGGTAGAATGGTTTGTGGACTGGGGAGAGAGGCAGATCAGGATGCGAGAGTGTTGAGGAATGGGCTGATGTGAATGACCAGATGACTGCCTAAGTCCAGGGAGATGTCTGAGCCTGGGCTATGACCAAGAGCCAGATCTTGATCTGGAGCCCTAGAGTAGCCATGGGGGCCTTTCTGTGTTGATATCTGTGGCTCTTATCCTCATTGGGGCCATGCTGGTCTGGATGGCCTATGCTGCTACCTGGATCATGATGACATCTTGGCCTGGGCTGTATTTATGCATGTGTTGCTACCCAAGGCCACATAGATGCCCAGGGTCTGTGGCCATGAGGGCATCCAAGGGCCATGCTGCTACCAGGTACATCCTGATTTGAGTGGCCTGCACTATTATACAGGGCCATGGTGTCATCAGGGTCAGGAGTGCTACAGAGGGCCATTTCTGGGTCCATGGGGTTACAGCAGTCAGGGTCTGAGTTGATGCCCTAGACTACTGTTGTCACCAAGGACCATGTAGATGACCAGGGTCTGGTCAGCCATCTTGAACTATGTCAGTGTCTCAGGACAATGCTGTGCCATGGGCCATGCTGCTCCGGGGGGCCAGTGCTGCCACCCGGAGCCATGGAGATGCCTGGGCGTAGGCTGCTGTGGAGGGTCCTGCTGCAGCTCAGGTCTGTGCTGATGTTCATGGCCTGCGTTAGCAAAGGGGTCATTGGAACCACGCTGTGCTGAGCCAGCCCCACCTTTCAATGTCCCTGGGATGGCTGGTTCTGCCCCTTGATGGATACTGTGTCAGGAGAGCTGGCTCTGCCCCCTCAGGAGAGTGCTCACCCTCACACTTGAGAAAGATGGATCTACCCCTCACTATAGCCGAGCACCTCTCCTGGGAAACACACTAGAGCTGACCCTGTGGTCAGGGATGCTGGCAAGTCAAGGGTATGGGGGAGGAGAGCTAACCCTGCCGTCCCCCTTTGTCTTTCATGTGGTGGCATGGATGAGGGAAAAATGCCTTCCTCCCTTCACCCATTACCACCTGTGGCAGATGAGAGCTGGTCCTGGGGTCACATGAAAGAGCTAACTTTGACCTTCACCAGCTACAGTGCATGAGAAAGCAGACTCTGCTTCCCATCTGGGTGGCACACTAGGCCTGATCCTGTTGTCGGGACCCAGGTGAGTTAGACCTGAGGGCGTGAGAGCAACAGAGCTGACCACCAACCTCCATCTCTAGTAGTTGTGAAGGAAGGATGTCCCTGCCCTCTGCCTCTTGCTATCTGTGGCAGGCAAGAAAGCTAGCTGGTCTCTGTGTCACGAGAGTGTGAGAAGAAGCCCTGCCCTATACCAACTGTAGCCAGCACACAGGAGAACTGACCCTGCACCCAACCTGGGCAGCACACTAAACAGAGCTTACTCTGTTGTTGGGTGTGCAGGTAAGGAAGCCCTGAGGGTTTGATGACCCCAATCCCCTTTATGCCCCCTACAGCAATCAGGAGAGAGGGCCCTGTACGCATTGCCCGAACAAAATAATAAAGCTGATGATAATGAATGAGGGCCCAAGAGCAGGAAAACTGGTCCATCTTCTTCCTGTAGGCTGCTTTGGGTGAGCTAGCTGAGGCAGTGCTGTAGAGCTCATCTGGGTAGTGAGGATGAGGGAAAGCTAGGAACTGACCAACCCAGCAACCACCCAGGCCTAGAACCAGGGCTATGAGTTGGCCCACCCCAACATCCACCTCATCTATGAACTGTTGGAGCATGTGAAGGGGAGGAACTGACAGATCCAAAACAGCAGGATCTACATGACTCAGGACAGCAACAGGGTAGCCAAGAGGAGCCCCAGAGCAAGTACGGATGAATGGACTAAAGGGCAAACTGTGTGCCCAACGGGCCACACTACAGCGTGCACAACAAGATTCTGCTTTTTTATTGTTTGGTTTTGTTTTGTTTTTGGCTTTTCTTTTAAATTTGGTGTTATTTTGTGGGAGAGGTTGCAAGGGCAGAGGGTTGATTTGAAGGGATAGGGAGATAAATGGGATCAGAATGAATGATATGAAATTTATAAAGAATCAATAAAAGTAAAAAAAGAAAAATATTTTCTTATATAATATATTCTCATCACAAGTTTTTTCTCCCCCACCTACCAGAGCCTCCTCACCTCCCCACCCATCCAACTCCATACCTTTTTTGTCTTTCTTTAGGAAACAAACTGGCAAATAAAAAGGAAAACAAACTAGAATTAAAAAGCATACACATACACACGCACAATTGGAAACCATTATATATTAGCAAAAGACCAGTAGGATAAAATTATTTCCCAAAGGAATATGAGATGAAAAATATAAATCTATGAAGCACCACTGAGTTTTTGGTGTTGGGCATCTAGTGCTAGGCATGGAGCCTACCCTTAGGAGTGGTTTATATACCCAGTGAAACTCCATTGGAGAAAACTGATTTTTCCTTTGCAAGAAGTAGTTAAATAGAGAGAGTTTGTTTTGGTTAGAGATGGGAGCTCATGTCCACCTTTCCTTCTCAGTGCTGACTTGAAACCTGTATGCTGCCACATTCCATGAGTTTAGATGTGCATTAATCCTGCTGCATATAAGACACCATTTCCTTGGTGTAGTGTCCTCTGGCTCTTACATTCCTTTTGCCTCCTCTTTTGCATAGCTGAGCCCTGAGGGACAGCTTTGATGAGGACTTCTCCTTTAAAACTGAGTGTTCCAAAGTTTCTTGTCCTCTGCATGTTGTCCAGTTGTGGGTCTCTGTATAAGGTCCCATCTAATGCTAGAAGAAGATTTGCTGATGATAGCTGGGAGAGGCACTGATCTAGGAATACAATATAATGCCAGTAAGAGCAATTTTATTGATGGGTTACTTTAGCAGAACAATAGTATTTGGTTTTCCCATAGGCCAGTGGCCTATCCGGTTTCAGGTTTTTGGACACAGTAGCATCTTAAACTTAGAAATGGGATTGGTGAAGAACTTCTTATCTGTTAGGAACCTGCCTATTGACCCATGGAGAATCCTTTCTAAGTTCATAACTCACTGTGATAATGTTCTTGTTTGTAGTTTGATACTGTTTGTGATATAATTAGAAGTGAGCCAAGGCCAGGATGTAAGTTTCTTCCCCTGCAGTCCTGCCTAGAGCAGGACAGTAGTTGTTTGCTATGACTCTTCCATTAAGAGTGGCAGCCCCAGCATCTATTACCCTCTGCTGATATCCCTGAAGCTTGTCCACAGTTTGAGCAACTTTCACAATTTCTAACTGATACACTTCTTCTGTGTAAATAATTTGTTTCCTGCTATGTAAGGAATATGGAAACCTACTTCCTTTTACTGAAGAATTGGGAAAGATGAATCAGGTAGAGAGTAGAGCAGCTGGCACGCATTCACAGCACTAATTAGTGCTGGAGATAAGATGACATATAAGACCAATCACATTTTCTTTCACTCAAGACAGTTTCCTCAACTCTTTAAAAAAGAGTTTTACTATTTGTTTTAAAGTGTTTGTATGTGTCTGTGTGTGTGTGTGTGTGTGTGAAAATGATGTAGAGATGCTCCCTCTGTATTTGTGTGCAGTGAAAATTATTCTACTGCTTTAGTAGAGCATTTGTAACTCTCTCTTGCTTAGGAAGATAGAAAGTACACTTGGTGTACATTTTTTGAAGACTTGTCCCACCTTCTATACTACTTTCATATACAGTTGTCTTCCTTTTAAAATATAACCTCATTTAAAACACAACCTGCAGTGCAGAACATGAAAGGTAGCAAGCATGTTGGTGTTGATCTACTTCAAACCTACAATAGAACTGCAGTTCTTGTTTCTTTTCTTGTTGCATGAAAAATAAATGACCCAGAGACACATGTTGTGGTTCAAACTTCAAACTGAAGAACAGAAAAAGAAAAGTAGCGGGGTCACTAGCTCTTACCACTACCTCAGGCTGAATGGGCTGATTCTGATGCCTCTCCTCAGTGTGGTTGGAGAATCCTGAGACTGAATGTATTCCTATTGTCATTGTGGCTGGAAAAAGAATGCTTGATACTGACTACGGAAGAATCTGCCCCTATTCTTATACCTCTCTAGGGTTGGGAATTAAGGCATGTGATCCCATGTGCTGAGATCTTCTTTGTGTGAGCTGTTTCTCTTTAGGACTGGATCATTCTTGTGTAGATCTGGGCGGTCTTGGATCACAGAGATCCATCTATCTCTTAATCCTGAGTCCTAGGATTAAATGTGTATAACACCACCTCCTAGCTTCTGACTGCTTGGAATAAAGGTGTATGCCTGGATTCTCTGGCTTATGGCTGACTTTGCTTTCTGACTCCTCAGGCAATCTTTAATAAATCATCAATAATTTATTACCACATTTTCTCTTCATAATTATTCTCTTAACAATAATATTAAAATTTGTGCTTTATGAAATCATTGGTATAATGGTATTATACAAGTGAGATAGACATTATATTTATTTTTCTTCTTACTTTAATGAAATTGAGTAATATAGGGGTTCTGAAAATACTATGAGCTACAACCGTTCATTCTGAGCTTTAATGTAAATCCAGATCTCTTATACATACTTCTAATGTGAATTGATATTTCTGTCAGTAGAATGGATTAAGAAAATGCAATGTGCTTCAGCAATAATACTGTTGAGACTCCATGGGTGTGTCACTCCTTCTATGTCTAGTGTCATTATCTTGCAGTAGGCATCCTAGTCTTTTGACTCTTGCAAAGTTCTTGTCCACTCTTTTGAAATGTCCTCTGAGATTTACGTATAGGGATTGCATTTCAGATGTACTATTTGGGCAGGTTACCACTTGACCACTTATTGTCTGTATTTTGACACGGCGTGGATCCCTGTAATAGTCTTCATCTGCTGCAAAAAGGAAAGCTACATTTATCATATATATTGTCTACATGCTTTGTCACATTGTACTCCATTCAGAGATACAATTGCTATTCAAATAAAATTTGAATACAGAGGAACAGCAGATCTTGGGAAGAGGAGAGGTGGTGGGAACTGGGAGGAGTGGAGGGAGGGGAGGGGGAAGTCGGGATGTATAGTATGAGAGAACAAAAACAATTGAAAAGAAAATTCGGTACAAATAAAATGTAATTCACCATCATTATTTTAGCCATTTAAAAAGGAGAACAAATGTCCCTGAAACAGCACTAGACATTTTAAAACACAAATCACCAGGCTTATGTATCATCAGCTTTTCACATTTGACCCCAGAGTTTCTTCATAACCTTTTTTACCTCTTCATTTCTGAGGGTATAGATTAAAGGGTTCAACATAGGCATCACCAGAGTGAAAAACACTGTCACAGCTTTGTCAGTGGGGAAGGAGGTCATGGGCCTTAGGTACAGGTATGAACAAGGTACAAAGAATAAGACAACAACAGTGACATGAGAAGCACAGGTAGACAGGGCTTTGCGACATCCTTCTGAACTGTGATTCCTCAGGGAGTAAGGGATTATCACATATGAAACAACCAGCATAGAGAAAATGAGTAAACACAGTAACCCATTGTTGGCAACAATCAGTGGCCCTAGAGTGTGGGTGTCAGTGCAGGCCAACTCCAGGGGTGGCATTAAATCACACATGAAGTGGTCAATGATATTTGGGCCCTAGAATGGTAACTGGGCCATAATTAAATTCTGTATTCCTCCATGGATGAATCCCAGGACTACAGCAGCACCCACCAAGAATGCACACACAGGTCGACTCATGAGGGTCACATAGTGCAAGTGGGCTTGCAGATGGCTACGTAGCGAACACAGGCCATGGAAATCAGCAAGATGATTTCAACTGCACCAAAAAAATGTTCAGCAAAAAGCTGAGTCATGCAGCCATTGAAGGATATGCTACTCTCCTCAAACATCAAATCATAGATCATTTTGGGTGCTATGGGAGAAAAGTACAAACCATCTGTGATAGACAAGTAGGAGAGAAAAAAGTACATGGGCGTAGCCAGGACTGGGCTGATGAAGATGGTGACTGAGATGAGCATGTTACCTGCCAGTGTGATCAAATAGATTACTAAGCACACAATGAATAAGAGTTTCTGCAGACCTGGGTTTGAGTCAAGCCCAGGAGGATAAATTCTGTGATATTGTTAATCTATTCCCATGATTTGGTTCAAGGTGTATGCATATGCTCATCTGAAAAATAAAGATAGAATGTGTGATATTATTTAAAATTCTAAACTAAAATATTTTGTGATCTCACTGTTGTAATTGATGAAATAACACAGCTACAATTTGCTGCACTTAAGATCACTTTGCAGACAATTTTGAAGATTAGAAGTCGTTTAGCTTCGTACTAATACTTTGTTGTAACACCACAAAAAAGCAAAGTCTTATTAAGGGTGTTGGCTGAATGTTAACTGTCACTGCCCCACTTTTTTTAAATCCTGAAAAGTCTGTGGATGCAGTCGGCATGAAATTCATTGGGACACTAAAGAACTAAAACCTGAAAGAAGCCAGGCTGGATGCAAGGCTCCTGTGTTCTGTGTGTGTGACTCCTCTGTACCACATGCTGTGCATGAACCAGGGGACAGGAACATAACTGCAGGGAGAGAGAATACTTTATTTACAGCTCATTCAGTATAATTAATTCTAGGACAGAAGGTTTTATGTCAGATTCTCCAATGGCCCCTCCCTTCTTGATTCTTCCTTTTGTATCTTTGGATGTATACATGCAAAGGCTCCAAAGTCCTTCTAAGGCCTCGCAGTATTTTATAAATTTTCCTGAAAGTTGAACTATTTCTTCATTTAGGATTATGTTCAGAGTTGTATAAGATGAGGGAACCTATGAGAGGGCTGGCTAAGAAAAATATACTCTCCGTTTTTGGTGTGTATCCAGTCAAAATAGATGAATTTACTGGTGGAAATGTTGAATCCATACATAAATGCTTTCTTTCAGTT
The DNA here is from genome assembly GCF_017639785.1 of Mesocricetus auratus. Lineage (NCBI taxonomy): Eukaryota > Metazoa > Chordata > Mammalia > Rodentia > Cricetidae > Mesocricetus > Mesocricetus auratus. Next base: position 57,898,539 of record NW_024429189.1, on the reverse strand, counting down.
TCTCTATTTGTACTTTCACTAACATGTCAGTGTTTTTATAAAAGAGGGGAGATTTTGTTCTTTTTCTTCCCCTTTCTGCCTTTTCCGCAACACCTGTAAGAAAACAAATGGCATAATATTCTTCCCATAATATCCACATTCTGGATAGAGAGGTCAGCACATCAAGATCCCTCAATACAGGTGAGGAAAATATGCTTGGCTTTTAGGGTGGGTTAGTCCCTGAGTATTTCCTTTTATTCATTGGACCTGTTCATGGCGACTATGTAGTTCATCATTCACATTGTACTTAACTTAAAATTCTAACTTCAACGTAGCAGTCTGGAAATCGAAAAAGGTGAAAAGCCCTCAGGCTGTTACACAGAGGACTTCAGAATCAGTGCATTTAGTGAGACTACTGGACATAGCAGTTTAAAAGTGACTTCAACCACTCTCAATATCAACTCATACAGAGTTTCCTACAGATTATTTCACGAGTTCATTTTCATAACAAAACATTACACTTTGAATGCAGTATAAGAATAAGAGGTCCACTTCAGTTAGAACATATTGTTCAAATCAGGTGAAACAGCTTAAAGTATTTAATGATGCAATATAGTTTTCACCAACCTGGGTGTAGTGGAATGTAGAGATGGCCCTGTTTGTAGTCTACTGCAGTCATTGTTTCTTCTCCTCTGGACACATGTAGCACAACTTTCCACAAACACTGTGAGCTGACATTGCTCTGTACAGTTCTCCATTGTGGATATTTTCATTTCCATTTTCACTTAAAATTTACTCTGAAATGGACTATTTTAGCCAGGACAGTTTGACAGTTCTAGGGATTAATTCCTATGAAATTTGTGACTTTCCTGAGATATACTTGTAGTCATATATATTTTCATATATACAAAATATGCTTTAAATTAAAAGCAAATAAATAAATAAAATAAAAACTAACATCTGAAAGCAGAAAGCATTTGTGTATTCAACTATAAAATGTGTAAGTAAATATAAACAGCTACCATTTTGGTCAACGCTTTAGCTTCCTAGTTGCCCATTAAAATTTTTGTTCAGAGAGAATTTCTTTTATTCCTAACTTGTTTTCTTTTAACTTACCTCTGTAGAAACTCACTGACACCGAGTTGTATCTCTTGAACAAATATTGTTACCACCTCTCTACACTGGCTCACAAAGCAATGATTTGTGACTCCTTCTCTCTTGATTTGAAACAACGGGTTAAATAGACGTTCAGAAAGAATGTAGGATCTGGTAGTGCAATGATTTGCGACTCCTTCTCTCTTGATTTGAAACAACGGGTTAAATAGACGTTCAGAAAGAATGTAGGATCTGGTAGTGCAATGATTTGCGACTCCTTCTCTCTTGATTTGAAACAACGGGTTAAATAGACGTTCAGAAAGAATGTAGGATCTGGTAGTGCAATGATTTGCGACTCCTTCTCTCTTGATTTGAAACAACGGGTTAAATAGACGTTCAGAAAGAATGTAGGATCTGGTAGTGCTTTGGCCTCTCAAGTACCCAAAGGACTGATAATTATTTCTGTTGAACTCTCTGACAAGACCTTCTGCCAAGGTCTTCTGCATACCCCCTCTTGGTGCCTGTAAACTTCTTTAGCAGTTAGTTATTTTAGGAATTCATTTGGGCTGGGGATAAATAGGTATGTGCACTGCAGTTTAGGATAAGTCTTGGGTGCTATACTTTTGAAAATTTTCATAAACACTTCTTTTGCTAATTGTAGTTTTGTTGATTTTGTCCCAGTATATGGAATAGTTTTAAGTGTTTTTTAGAATTCAGAGGATGGATATCTCTCTAAAAATATGACTAGTCTGAAGGACATTGTCACTTAAAGCTTGAAATGACAGTATTAGACATTGGAGATGGTGACATGTTCATTAATGGACAGTTTAGTTTATTCAAAGGGATGATGCAGGATCCTTAGATACTGATGGAGATGTCTTCTGTACATATGTTTCTCTTATTGATGAATAAAACACTGTGGCCAGTAAGGCAGGAAGACAGGCGGGATTAGAGGGAGAATTCTGGGAAAGGGAAGCAGATAGACATGAAGAGTCATGATGCTTCTGGAGGAGTAACACTATGCCAGGCATTACCAGGTAAGCCACAGCATCGTGGCAATATATAAATTAATAGAAAAGGGTTAATAATTAAGATAGAGCTAACCAATAGGAAGCCCTAGTCATCAGCCAACAGGTTCATACTTAATATAAGTCTGTGGGTGTTCATTTGGAGCTGACATGGCTTTGGGACCATGCTGGTAGGAAAGAGTTACCATAACAAGCTACCATAGACAGGTCAGGAATTTTATAAAGTCAGAGACATCATTGTCCTTCAGTGTGATTGCCTACCTCACACATTGTCTTGTGTGAATGTTGGGCATGGATACACACACACACACACACACACACACACACACACACCAGAAAGAAAACCGATTTTTTTCTTTATCCCCCCCTGAGTCTCCCCCCCTTTTTTGTGCTATGTCTCCTCCTTGTGGAAGAAAAATGATTCTTAGAATTTGGTGCCATCGACAAAATCAAGCACCCCTTCATGATAAAGGTCCTAGAGAAATCAGGGATAACAGGAATGTACCTGAATATAATAAAAGCAATATACAGTAAACCAACAGCTAACATCAAACTAAATGGAGAGAAACTCAAAGCAATTCCTCTAAAATCAGGAACAAGACAAGGCTGTCCACTCTCTCCATATCTCTTCAATATTGTACTTGAAGTTCTAGCTACAGCAATAAGACAACAAAAGGAGATAAAGGGGATACAAATAGGAAAAGAAGAAGTCAAACTTTCACTATTTGCAGATGATATGATAGTTTACATAACTGACCCAAAAAACTCTACCAGGGAACTCTTGCAGCTGATAAACACCTTCAGCAATGTGGCAGGATACAAGGTAAACTCAAAAAAATCAGTGGCTCTATTATATACAGATGATGAAGTGACTGAGAATGAAATCAGAGAAACATCACACTTTACAATAGACAAAAACAACATCAAATATCTGGGGATAATGTTAACCAAGGAAATTAAAGACCTGTATATCAAGAACTTTGTGTCTTTAAAGAAAGAAATCAAAGAAGATAGCAGAAAATGGAAAGATCTCCCATGCTCTTGGATTGGTAGGATCAACATAATAAAAATGGCAATCTTGCCAAAAGCAGTCTACAGATTCAATGCAATCCCTATCAAAATTCCATCACAATTCTTCAAGGACCTGGAAAGAACATTAATCAACTTTATATGGAAAAACAAAAGGCCCAGGATAGCTAAAACATCCCTATACAATAAAGGAACTTCAGGAGGCATCACCATACCTGACTTCAAGCTCTATTATAGAGCTATAGTCCTGAAAATAGCTTGGTATTGGCACAAAAATAGGCAGGTAGACCAATGGAACCGAATCAAAAGCTCTAATTTTAACCCACACACCTATGAACACTTGATTTTTGACAAAGAAGCTAAAATTGTACAATGGAAAAAAGAAAGCATCTTCAACAAATGGTGCTGGCATAACTGGGTACTGGTATGCAGAAGACTACAGATAGATCCATGTTTATCGCCTTGTACAAAACTTAAGTCCAAATGGATCAAAGATCTCAACATAAATCCAGCCACACTGAAACTTTTAGAAGAGAAAGTGGGAGATACTCTTCAACGAGTTGGTACAGGAGACCACTTCCTAAACATAACACCAGTGGCACAGGCACTGAGATCGACAATTAACAAATGGGACCTTCTGAAACCAAAAAGCTTCTGTAAGGCAAAGGACACAGTCAAAAAGACAAAAAGGCAGGCCACAGAATGGGAAAAGATATTCACTAACCCTACATCTGACAGAGGGCTAATCTCCAAAATTTACAAAGAACTCAAGAAACAAGTCTCCAAAACACCAAAGGATCCAATTAAAAGGTCTAGATAGAGAATTCTCAGTAGAGGAGGCTAAAATGGCTAAGAGACACTTAAGAAAGTGCTCAACATCCTTAGCCATCAGGGAAATGCAAATCAAAACAACTCTGAGATACCATCTTACTCCTGTCACAATGGCTAAAATCAAAAACACCAAAGACAATTTATGCTGGAGAGTATGTGGAGAGAGAGGAACACTCCTCCACTGCTGGTGGGAGTGCCGACTCATACAGCCTCTTTGGAAATCAGTATGGAGATTCCTCAGGAAAATGGGAATTAATCTACCACAAGACCCAGCAATTCCAGTCTTAGGCATATATCCAAATGAGGCAAGTTTATACAACAAGGGCATCTGCTCCACTATGTTCATAGCAGCATTATTTATAATAGCCAGAACCTGGAAGCAACCTAGATGCCCCTCAACTGAAGAGTGGATAGAGAAAATGTGGTACATTTACACAATGGAGTATTACTCAGCAGAAAAAAATAATGGAATCTTGAAATTCGCAGGGAAATGGATAGCACTGGAAGAAACCATCCTGAGTGAGGTAACCCAGTCGCAAAAAGACAAACATGGTATGTACTCACTCATATATGGATTTTAGACATGGATCAGGATAGTGCCAGTTTGCACTTCCACTGATAGAGAGTCTGGGAAACAGGAAAGAACCTAAAAGATATGCATATATGCATAGTACCCAAGAGAAGAGGATGGAGACAAGATCCTCTGAATGGATGGGGAACACGGCGAGGAGTGGGGGGGGAGTGGGACCTGGGAAGAAGAGCGGGGGTGAAGAGGAAGAGAGTTGGTCATGGGGGAAAAGGAAGTTGAGGGGGTGGGGGTAGAATAGGGGGAAGAGGGAATCATAGGATCGAATACAGATCAGGCACCAGAGTGACCTCGAGTGATCTAAAGGGATAACACCAATTGGCAAGCTAAGCAATAGTGGAGAGACCACCTCGAATGCCCATTCCTGATAATGAACTTGATGTCTATAACCATCCGGGAGCCTTCATCCTGTGACTGATGGAAGCAGAGGCAAACACACAATTAATCACTGGACTGAACCCAAGGAACCCAGTGACAGAGAGAGAGGAGTGATGAGCAAATCGGCAAAGAATGGGCTGGCAAAACCACCAGAGACAGCTGATCTGAACAGGGGAGAGCTCTTGGATCCTAGACTGACAGTGAGGAGGCCAGTATGGGACTGATCTGGACCCCCCCAAATGTGAGTGTCAGCGAGAAGGCCTGGGCAACCTATGGGGCCCTGAGCTGTGGATCAGTGTCTATCCCTGGTATACAAACAGTCTTCGTGTGCCTATAGCACAAAGAGGGATGCTCTCTCAGCCTGGACTCTTAGGGGGAGTGCCTGGACCCTACCCAGAGTAAAATGACAGACTCTGATATCCCCTATGTGGAAGGATTTGGCAATAGGGTGGGAGGGTAGGGGGCAAGGGGAGTGGGGGAGGAGGGGAGGGAGAGGGAACTGGGATTGACATGTAAAACAAGCTATTTAAAATAAAAAAAATTGAAAAAAAAAGAATTTGGTGCCATCTTCTCAATAAGTAGGTGTTGAGAAAGTCATATACATTCAGGGACTAATGTATAAATACATGCAGAATCTTCTATCTCTCATGTCATATTCAACATTTTTTGCCTTTGTTTAACATAATTCTTAGTCATGGACCGCTCTGTATTTAGCAAATTTAAAGGTAAAGTTTAGTGGCTGTGGTAGTACAAATAAAAATGGCCACCATAGTCCCCCAGAGGGAGTGACGCTATTAGGCTGTGTGGCCTTGTTGGAGGAACTAGTGTTACTAGGGGTGGGCTTTAAGGATTCAGGTGCTCAAGACAGGCTCATTGTGTCATTCTCTTCCTGCTGTCTGTGGATCCAGATATAGAGCTCTCAGCTACCTCTTCAGCACCACGTGCTGCCATGCTTCTTGCCATGACAATAGTGAACTAAACCTTTCTACTGTAAGCCAGCACTGATTAAAGGTTTTTCTTTATAAGAGTTCCCATGGTCATGGTGTCTCTCCACAGCAATAAAATCCTAACTAAGATAGTGGCATTACACATATTCACATTATTGTAAACCAGTTTCCTCATCAATACCTAGGAAAACTTTTGTTGTTTCCAAACTATATTTCTTAATTATGAAAACTATTTATTATTCTTTTTTTCTAAGTTTCTGGTAACACTTTTTTCTAACTTCTGGTAAGTACTACTTTCTGTCTCATAATTTTTACTAGTGTAGTTGACTCTCACAGGTAAAACAGGGCAGTATCTGCCCTTTCACAACAATGCCTCTTTATAGAGTACCAGGAATTGAATTCGGGACCTTGCAAATGCCAGGTAAGTGTTCTAGCCTCAAGTTTCATACACAACGCTTTTGGGTAAAGGCTTCATATACATAATCATTCCAGCTCATAAAGCAACAGCATTGCCATTTGTTTTACAGTGTTATGCGAATGACAGAATAAGGTGACTTGTAAAACAACTCAGAGAAAAGCTGACCTACTATTATTATCAGTGTTTTAAGGATAGACATATGCAGGCTAAAGAGACAATTATTTTATACTGTAGTCACAATGTTTCTTAATACTAAGAGTTTTGATAACTCCTTGTTGTGAGATAAGATCTCACATTAGGAAATGCAACACAAGTTTTTTCACCCCGGATAGGGATTCCATGACAGACCAAAGTCTAGATACCATAAAAGTCCAACATAGTGAACCAATGAGTGTATTGAGGTTCCTCAGGAATAAAGATGGAAGGTTACTTACTGGAGCAGAAATGACTCAGAGCCAGTGGCATCACCATAGCCCACCCAACCAAGGGTGAACATAGCTCACAAAACTTGAAACAGTGAGCACACTTTACACCCTGCAGGCAGCTCAACAGATTGGAGAGTGTCCTTTCTAGGAGACTCAGCTGGTGTAAACTTCTTCCAGGTAGATTAGCTGGTATCTGCTTTTCCCAGGCAGCTGGTCTGCTCTCAGAGTCTTATTGGCAACTTTTAGGGTCATCTGGTTACTACTGAGAAGGAGAGGCTTTGTGAATCTGGTCTATTTCGGGGAATTCCTGAAGCTATTTTGAGTTGTTTACCTTCTGTCTTAGTGAGGTTGCCTACATGATGGAATGTCTCAATCTTGGAGGAAACTGCTGTACAATAGTCCTCTACTACAAACTATTTGATCTGGGTGCCAGCTTCATTTTACTTTAGTTTCTACATTGTAAAAAGCAGTAGATAATGCTACTGAGGGAGGAATCAAGGTGAATATTCGGTGTGTTTGCTACTTTTCTGTTGCTATTATAATACACAATGGTTGAAAAGAGATTTTGGGTAAAAAAAAGTCTATTTTGTTTACATTTTCAGAGGAATACAAGTCCACAGCCAACATCAAGTTAAATGGTGGAAAATGCAAAGCATTTCTATTAAATCAAGGAGAAGTAAAAGACTTCCACTCTCTCCACTTCTGCTCAATATAGTATTTGTTGTCTAAGCTAGAGCAAAAGAGACAAGACAGGATAAAATGATCTAAATGTTAAAGAATACATTGAATTATGCAGATTTGCACACTTCATAAAAGACCTCCAAGATCCCCTCAGAAACATGTACTTCTGATAAATCCATTTAGCAAAGTAACAGAATTCAAAATTAACAAATGAAAAGAGTTAACTTTCCGGTTTTCCAAAGACAAATATCCCAATAAAGAAATCAGGGGGAAAATCCCTTTTACAATAACTTAAAAAATTTGAAGTTAATATAACAGAGGAAGTGAATGACTTATACAATGCAAACTGAGACACCCAAGAAAGAAATGAAGAATATATTAGAAGATAGAAAGACCTCCCATGCTCACAGATTTTCAGGATTATTATTGCAAAAATGACCATCCTACCAAAAGAATTTATAGATCTTACACCCTCCCAGTGTTGCTTTCTTTTCTCTAATTAGTGCATTTATCAACTCTCATAAAAAGTTATTTTTTTCCGCACATGACAGTTAATACGCAGATCCGCAACTGGCCACCATGAAGAGAATAAGAAGCTGTGGAATCCTCAGGTCTAATTCAGACAACTACATATACAAACTGCTCCCAAGTTTCAGGGATCATAGCTGAAGATGGTATGGGAAGACTGTGTGAACTAGAGCAGTGGAAGTTTGTAGTAAAAGAGAGTTTTCGGGTCATGATAGGGTAATTACATGCATATACTCATGGCTACTATGACTGCATGGGCATAACCTGTACAAGTGAAGGCAGCCAAAATCCCAGCATGGATAAGGTAACATTGTTTCCAAGAGAGGTAAAGGAGATATTTTGTTACTGTTGTTAATTTTTATTTTCATTTAAATTTTCTTTTGTTGGATGTTACAACTTCTCAAAAAACATGGAAGTACTGGGAAATGAGTGAGATTGGGGTGCATGATGCAAAATTCCCAAGAATCAATAAAAATATTATGTTGGAATAAAAAAAAGCCTAAATCTGAGTCTACATGCCTCAATTAAAGTATACAACCTTTAAAATAGCTAAAATAGCAGGTGCTGCAGAAAAAGACTTTCTGAAGTTGAGAAGGAAGTGTACCTATGACCTCAACACCCTCTGGTGGGACAGGCAATATAAGCCTGTTATATCAGGCTGAGTGAGAGAATTCCTCAAAAAATAAAAAAGAAATTGAATTTTATAATATTATAAAATAATATGTTAAAGAATATTGTCTGATAGGTTTGCCTTTATATGTTACTTGGCATTTTCCTTAGCTGCTCTTAATATTTTTCTTCATTCTGTATATTTGGGGTCTTGATTATTATGTGGCAAGGGGACTTTTTTATGATCCACTCTATTTGATGTTCTGTAAGCTTCTTGTACCTTCATTGGATGTCTTTCTTAAGGTTGGGAAAGTTTTCTTCTATGATTTTTTGAATATGTTTTCTGCCCCTTTGAAGTGGTTTTCTTCACCTTCTTCTATACCTATTATTCTTAGGTTTGGTGTTTTCATGGTGTCCCATATTTCCTGGATGCTTTGTGTTAGGGATTTGTTGGACTTCAGATTTTCTTTGGTTGATGAATCCATTTCACCTAGTGTAGCTTCAACACCTGAGATTCTCTCTTCCATCTCTTATAGTCTCTTGGTTATGCTTGCATCTGTAGTACCTGACCATTTTCCCAGCTTTTATATTTGCAACATACCTTCAGTCTGTGTTTTTTATTGTTTCTATTTCAGATTTAAAGCCCTTGAACTTTTTGAATTGTTTCTTGCAATTTTTTCTTCCATTTCTTGCATTTTTGGGTTGTTTTTTCTTCTATCTCCTTAAGGGATTTTCTCATATCCTCTTTGAGGGCCTCTATCATTTTCATAAAGGTATTTTTAATGTCATTTTAATGTGTGTGTTTTTATATTTTCTCCTTCCCAGCCCTTCTCCCAGCAGATGTAGAAGTAGCCTTTTTCTCTCCTCGTGGCTACAGGACCAGAGTTCCCTTCAGATGGGTATAGGCAAGTCCAGTGCTCTGGTAGCTCTCCTCTGCCTGGTCTCGTGGGTGGAGAAATGGACTAGGATGCTGGGGTGCTTTGGATTCTGCCAGGATGAGCAGAAGCCCCAGTGGTAGACCCCAGGCACAAGAGTGTGGCCTGGAAACAGGCCCTGATAGACTTAGTCATGTTGGTGGAGCAGGAGACTGGGATGCTGGGATGCCTTTGCTCCTGCCACTGGGATGGAAGCTGCAGTGTCAGACCCCAAGCACAGGCAGGTGGCCTGGAAATGGGCCCTGGTTTACCTAGTCCATTGGGTGGAGCAGGAGACTAGGGTGAGTTGTGTCTGACTGCTGGGATGAAAACCACAGTGCTAGACCCAAAACATAGGTAGCTGGTCTAGCCCTGTGTGTGGAGCAGGAGACTAGGCTGCTGGGGTGGGTTGGTTCCTGCTCCCGGGATTGAGGCCTCAGTGGCAGACCCCCAAGCACAGGACTCATCTATGGTTTTTACACACTGAGCTAAGGATTACCAGCCTATAATCCATACTTCCAGAGGAGCTTGGAGACAAGGAATACCCCAAGAGAAGAATGCATGGTCCTTCGAATAAGGGGAGGGAGACAAGAACCCTTGAGCGAATTGGGAGAGGGTAGAAAGAGAGGAGGGAGATGGAAATGTGAAAAGGGGAGAAAGGGGGAAGAGAACAGGACTGAGACAGGAGAGGAATAGGGTTGGGCAAGAAAGGAGATGCCTTGATAAAGGGAGCCAGTACAGGTTTGGAGAGAGGTCTGGTACAGAGAAAATGGTAGGGGATCCACAGGGATAAGCCCAACTAAGAATCTAGGCAGTGGTGGAGAGGCTGCCTTTGATGTCATTCCCCTATAATGTGATTGATGACTACCTTGGTTACCATTTCTAGAGCCTTGACCCAGTAAAATCGAAGCAGAAACAGGCACCCACAGCTAAACACTGAGGTATACTCCTGGAATCCAATTGCAGAGAGGGAGGAGAGATGAGCAAATGAACCAAGACAGAACTGGAGACACAGAAACAGCTGACCTGACCTAATGAGAGCATGCAGACCTTAGTCATAATGCAGGGGAACCAGCATTGGACCGAACAAAGCCCTCTGAATGTGGTCTGCCAGCTGGGAGTCCAGGGCAGTCTATGGAACCTTTAACAGTGGAGCCAGGGTTTATTCCTAGGTCACAAATGAACTTTGGGAGTCCTTTCCCTATGGAGGGATACTATTACAGTTCAAATGTGGAAAGGAGGGCCTGGACCCTCCCCCAAATTATGTGATGGACTTTGATGATCTCTGGTGGAGGGTCACACTATCCCTGGGGAGTGGGTTGGGGGTAGGTTGGGGGATTGGTGGGAAGCATGGAAAAGGATGGGAGGGCATGGGAATGAGGGCATGGATATGTAAATAAGAGTGTTTCTAAAAGAAAAAAATTTAAAAAGTAAAATTTTCCTCACACATAATATCACCAGGACCATGGAGGCTTTTGTAGTTAAGTGTCCCAACATCTTGAAAATGCACAGTATGACACTTTTTCTGCATCCTGAAGGATAGCTCATTGCTAAATCACCTATCATAAACATTGAAATAGCTGTTATCATTTATCATGTGGCTGGGGAGTAGATGGAAAACCAGTAAAAACAGCAGCAATAGTGGCTGTCAGTAGTCATTAGTGTAATTACTAGCCTCTGTGTCTTAATTAGTAAGTGCTGTGTCCTTTTTCTAGTAATAGGATGTACTCAATTGAATAATTTTTATTGAACAATTTTCATTGCTGAATTGAAACTCACTTTATAAGTACTAAATACACTATGCTAGTTTTTACTGAATTTTTATATCCATTTTCAAATATAATAGTATTCATTTCTTTTACAGCTTTGTAGAATTTTAGTATTAAAATACTATGCCAGAATCACAAAATAAGTTGGAAAGGATTACCCCATTATGCATTTTTGGAAAAGTTAATGAGGCATTGGTGTTTTCCCTGTTCTTTCCATTTCCCCTCCATTATATTCAAGCTAAATTACATCACTCTCTTATGCTTCCATTTTCTCTGTGGACAAGAAAGTTTTTTTTCCTGCTCATTCCTAAGGCATGAGAATATTGGATCTCAAAATACTTGTAGCTGAGAATTTGGGGTTCAACAGAAGAGTGTTTTTTGAGGGACAGTTATCTTTTTGTTAAATTCTTGGATTATTTCAGAATAATATAATATCGTAATGTGTCTCTTTGTGATGCCCTCTTTAGCCATGTGAAAGAAGACAAAGGCCTTGAAACTTTGTCGTCTAGTCTTCCATGTCTCTAAACATTGACAGGCTTACCTCAGTAGTTATGAGTTCAGAACTGTGATTATAATGATAGGTTTGAAGAAATATCTATAGAAATATTTGTTCAGGTTTCTTAAGGCTTAGCCTCTTCAGTGCTTGTCCAGTGATAGAAAAATCTCTACTATGCTCTTGTGTATTACAGTTTCTACCCTGTGTTAGGAGTGTTGTGTAAGTGGCACTCCCCATCCCCTCTCTTTATTAAAATACAACATTCTTGACTAATGGGCGTTCCCCTAGCATGACAGAGGCTCAAAAGGCAGCATCTTTCAAGCCTGATTGCACAGAAATGTCGATTTCTTACAGTTCTGTGTACATGCTATATTTATGCACAACATTCATTTATATCCAGCTTTTTACCAGACCAAAAGTTAAATAAGTTAAAGAATATAGTAGGTACAGCAAAATGGTTAGTAGGGCTTAATTCTTTTTTGGTGCTCACATGTCTTGCTGCCTAGGTAGTATGCGTAAATGCCATATGGATTTAAACTCAATGGAAGAGAATTCCATCAAAAAAGTATATTAATAGTGACCACATGAATTTGTTTAGATTTTTAAAGTATCTTTATTTAAATTAGAAACAATCTTGTTTTAGATAGCAATCCCAGTTCCCTTTCCTCCTCCCATTCTCCCATGCACCCCACTGATCCCCCATCTCACCCCTATTCCAGGAATAGTAGGCCTTCCAAGGCAGATTACCAAAGTCTGTCACATCATTTAGGGCATGTCCTAGGCCCTCTCCCATGTATCTAAGCTGAGAGAATATCCCTCCATGGGGGAATGGGCTCCCAATTTTCATTCAAGCACTAGGAATAAATACTGGTTTCACCCCCAAGAGGCCCCAAAGACTGCCCAGGCCTCCTAACTGTCACCAATGTTCAGGGGGTCTGGTTCTGTCCTATGCTGGTTCCCCAGCTGTCTGGCAGGGGTCCATGAGCTCCTGCTTCCTCGGGTCAGGTTTTCCCAGCTTGATCTTGACCCATTTGTTCATCACTCCTCCCTCTCTGCAACTGTATTCCAGGAGTTCAGTTCAGTGTTCAGCTGTGGGTGTCTGCTTCTGCTTCCATCAGCTACTGGATGAAGGTTGTAGTATGACATTTAAGATAGTCATCAATCTCATTATAGTAGAAGGTCATTTAAGGTAGTTTCTCTACTATTGCTTAGATTCTTAGAAGGGGTCATCCTTGTGGATCTCTGGACATTTCCCTAGTGCCAGATTTCTCTTTAAACCTATAATGGCTCCCTCTATTGAGGTATCTCTTTTCGTGCTCTCCTCTATTAATCCCCCAATTCAATCTTCCTGGTTCCTCATGTTCTCCTTCCCCCTCCTGTTCTCCCCTCCTCTTTCTTTTACTTCCCTCACCCTCCTTCTCTCCCCTCCCCAATGCTCCCAATGAGTTCAGGAGATCTTGTCCCTTTCCCCTTATCTGGGGGAACATGTTTGTCTCTATTAGGATCGCCCTTGTATCTTTGTTACTCTGGAGGTGTAGATGATAGGTTGGTAATCCTTTGCTTTATAAAATGCCTGATACAAATCCACAAACCTATGAACTCCTGATTTTTGACAAAGATGTTAAGTTATACAATGAAAAAAGAAAGCGTCTTCAACAAAAATGGTGCTGGCATAACAAGATGCTGACATGTAGAAGACTGCAGGTAGATCCATGTCTATCGCCATGCACAAAACTTAAGTCCAAATGGATCAAAGACCAGCCACACTGAACCTCTTAGAAGAGAAAGTGGGAGGTACCCTTGAACAAATTGCTACAGGAGACCGCTTCCTGAACATAATGCCATTAGCATAAACACTGAGGAATCAAATTTATTTCTGTTCTTTCTAGTTATGTGACTCTTTCTCTAGGTTTTCTTTGGTTCCAGAGCTTCCTCATGGCAGTTTTCACCTCTGCGTTCCTGAGCGTGTAGATTAAAGGGTTTAACATGGGTGTTATCACAGTGTAGAACACAGCCACAGCTTTGTCAATGGGGAAGATGACTGTGGGCCGAAGGTAAATGAATATGCAGGGTACAAAGAATAGGATGACCACTGTAATATGGGAGGCACAGGTGGAGAGAGCCTTTCGCTGTTCTTCAGTGCTATGAGTTTTTAGAGAGCAAAGGATGAGGGCATAGGAGGCGAGAAGAATAGAAAAGATTAGTATACACATTAGACCACTGTTGGCAACAACAAAGAGTCCAAAGACGTGGTTGTCAGTGCAGGAGAGTTTTAGGAGAGGGAAAGGGTCACAGATGAAATGGTCAATGACATTCGGGCCACAGAAAGGCAACCAGGCTACAAAAAGAATTTGAATCAGAGCGTGGAGAAACCCGCCAGCCCAAGCCATGGAAACCAGGATTCCACACACTCTTCTGTTCATTGTAATCACGTAGTGTAGAGGCTTGCAGATGGCTACATAACGGTCATAAGCCATGGCTGTGAGCAGGATGATCTCAACTCCACCAAAGAAATGTTCTGCAAAGATCTGGGTCATGCAGCCATTGAAAGAGATAGATTTCTTTTCAGCAAGTAAGTCAAATATCATTTTGGGGGTCATGGTAGAAGAACAACAGCTGTCTGCAAAGGATAGGAAGGAAAGAAAAAAATACATGGGGGATCCCAGTGTTGGACTAGAGATGACTGTTACAATAATGAGTAGATTGCCAAGGAGGGTAAGAGTGTAGATGAGAGCAAACATGACAAACAAGAGTTTCTGCATATCTGGGTTCTGTGTCAGTCCAAGCAGGATGAATTCTGTCACATTGTTCATTGGCTTCATGATTCTAGTTTGAGATTTGGATAGTTGATTAATCTGTGAATAACAAATTGAGTGAATTTGTGGTTGAAAAACAATAAACAAATGAACAATTTCTTTCATCTAATTTCCACTGTAACCCAGATAGGCATACCAAGCTGCAAAACCTAGTTTTAAAATTTGTTAAAGGTGGCCCATAAACAGCCACTGCCGAGGACCCAGCTCCCTGCCTTCAGGTCCCCTTGCTTTCTGATGCTCAGTACCCCTTCCTGCCTTCTTCTACAGCTGCTTTACACAGGCCATTTCCACTGATAAAAAGGAATCGATCATATGCCAGCTCTCCAGAACATACACTTTTTTGGCTGCTTTGCTGATGCAAGGAAGGGTGATGACCTACTTCCTGCTGGTTTGATGATTATATCCATTTAAGAATTCAACAGAGAAATGGCAGGAAAACCCTTACCACTGTCCAAGGGATCACTGATGATTATGATAAAAAGAAACTAGTGAAGATGTTTAAGAAGAAATTTTCCTGCAATGGTACTATAATTGAGCGTCCAGAATATGGAGAGGTGATTTCAGCTACAGGGTGACCAGTGCAAGAATATACACCAGTTCCTAGAGACTGGACTGGCTAAAGACAACCAGCTGAAGGTCCATGGGTTTTAAGGGCTTGTGACCCTCTGAAGCTTAAGTGAGGATTTCCTTGCAATGAGTAGAATTTGCCTCCTGTCTCTTGTCACAGGTTTAAAAACCTCACAGGTTTATAGTGTAATCATTTGGGGTCTGCTTTTAACTTGGACTAGTGTAACTCCTTCGTGCAATAAACTGAAAAAAGACACACTGTCTAGTCTTCAAGTTCCTCATTTAAACAAGTCAAGCAGTAAGTCCTGGCAATGTACAGACTGAACCAAAGCAACAACGATTCAGCCAAGCCCAGAGCCACAAGTTCTTAGGCTATGTCTACCCAGAAGTCCCTCAGCTCTCCCTCTACAGAGTTCCCTGACCTAGGAGAATGTCGCCAGGTGAACAAGAGAATGGGTAATACCACAGCTGCAGTGTGAGTCTCTGGCAGGAACCCCTGGTGTCTGACCATGTAGGCAGAATTCAGAAAGGGCCACTTTTCCATGGAGGTTATGGACTTCTGGCTGGCCACCAGCTTAATCTTTTCAGCTGGATACATCCTAGCCAAGGGATGTCAAACAAATGAAGGGTGAGGCCAGCCTAGTATCAAGTAAACTTATGACAAGGGAACAAATACCAAATGATGGATCAATCATGTGGCTAGCTATAAAAGTTTCAACTCTCCAGTGGCAGCTGCCCAGTGCCATGTGAAGGAACAACCTGTTTTTGGTTTTCTTTTCCCTTTCAGTTTTAAGGTTAGGTAATGTATTTAAAATTTTATTTAAATAAAACTTGTTTTAAGAAAAAAATTCTTAAAGTTGGAATATAATATTGGTAATGTAATGAGCACATAGCCCTCTTCTCTCTCACATCTGAACACACACACACACACACACACACACACACACACACACACACACACACACACATACCAGGAGGACATAGGACACCTGGTGTCTTCCCTACTTTCCATCTACCTTACTGTTTGAGATAGGTCCTTTTTACTGAACCTGTAACTCACTGATTCACTAAACTGTCAGTCTATTGCTATTCTTCACTCTCCCACTGCTGGAGTTTCAAGCAGGATCTGCTATGTCCAGATTGTACATGGCGATAGGGATCCAAAGTCAGGTCCTTCCACACTTTTACAACAGTGCTTTACCCACGGAGCCATCTCCTCATCCCCAAATACATAACTCTTCTATTCACTTGAGATTTTTATAATAAAACAGAAAAATAGTAAACAAAAAACATTATTTGTATTCTCAAAATATTTACCTTAATACTAATCAAAAACTAATCACAGCAAGAAAACAAACATGGCTTAGTGACAAGAGTACATTATCTTTCAAGAATGTTCAAAATAATAAAAATCTCACATTTTGTTTCCAGGAAATTTTCAGTAATGAGGCAGGAAACTTTCAAAACTGAATAGTTTCCTCAGTGCTAGCACCAAAAAAAAAAGCCAGAAATCAAAAGGCAAAAATAAAGTATAGATCATTTGAAAAACAGAAAAATGTATCTATCTGCCTACTTACCTACTACCTACCTACCTACCTACCTATCTATCTGTTACCTATCATCTATCTCTCTCTACCATCTACCTATATTCACACATACACATGCACACACACATGCACACACACATACACACAGATACAGACACAAAACATATGAGTAGAGAAGAGGACGTTAAGGGAAAGTGCACTAATAGCAGACATACATAAAAATGGTGAATTCACCTATATAAAGATATGAAAAATACCAGAAATATTTGCAACAAGCATGATGACTGTGATTAAAAGTAGTTTTTAAAACGAATTAAAATGTTCATTTGCACCATCACAAACATAAGAGATATATAAAAATAGTTCTCAGAAAAGGTATTTGATATCTAAGAATCAGAAGTCACAAAATTGCAATTCAAGAAACAGTGAAATACTTAATGCAGTGAACAGGCAGATGTCTTAGACTTGCATTATCCAGTGTTGATTAACAGTTGTTGACAACATCTGAGATCTGACTCCATAGAACCAGGGACAGATCATTGGTTATGACCTTAGTCCAGTACTCCTTATACATGTACCCAATAGAAATAAAGACAGAATTATGCTTGCAGGTGTTTCAGAGCACACCTTTATGACAGTGAAAAAGAAAGAATAACTTTAATGTCTAAATAAGGAGGAACAATTGAATGAGTTAGGTCTATGAATGTCAAAGGGGATTAAAATCATTTGCAAGTAATTCAATGTTTTTTTGAAAGAATCTAACATACCAGTGAGAAACACAGATTATAAAATAGCTCAGATATAAAAAGCTAAAAATCCACAGGAAAAACATTTCATGGAAAGCATACCAAATAATAACAATGCAGGTCTGAATTGTAGGGATTAGGCCAATTTTTGTGCCAATAAAAAATTCTGATCTGAGTTTTGTAATAAAAGAACTCTTATTTTGCTATCAGATTTGAAGATCTTTTCTTAGTTATTAGGTGATTTGGTCACTATCATGACCAAATTTTAGGCATTATAAACACATGTTTATATCTATCTTGTATTACTCAGAATATAAAAAACAGACAAGCACACATTTGTAATCTGTGTCCTATAGAAACTGAGGCTTGAGTATGTGAGATCAAGTGCAGTCTGGCTCACATAAAGTGACCTTATGTCAAAAAGAAAACACAGACCATTCCTAAGGAAAGCCCAGGTTGTACCTACCTTTCTAAATGTGTTTGGGGTCAACAGGTTCATTCCACAGCAAGTAGGTTTATTTGTGGAGATCAGTTCCCATGGAGTTAGCATTCACTGCTCCTTCACTAGTTGCTTCCTCACAAGCATGTCCATTTTTCTTTAAATACGTCCATTTTCATTAGTGACTAACAAAGGATTTGTAAGTAAGACTGAGTTAACAGGTAAGATTTCTTTTGCTTTCAATGTTTGGACAATTCGGTGAATGTGAGAAAAAGCATTCCAACTTAGAAAATAATTAAAGTCAGTTTCAAAGTAATATGTTTCAAAATGTTGACAGGACAAAACAGTCCAACCATTGGAAAATATCTTTCTCTAAGCTATCATTCTATGCATCTGCCTGAGTGACTAGGTATAATTTATGTCAACACTAAATCTGATATCTCAGCTGATACAAAAATCCCCAAATAGCAAAGAACATGAACATAGAAAAGCTAGGCATTGAAAGGTTTGAGATCAGTCCTACATGTATGTTTTTCTTTGAGTGGAAGTTGCTCAGGTTCTAGCCTTTTACCAAGTAAGGCCACACACAGCCCAAAGACACTTTCACTGATTATTGAAATAGGTTGTAAACTGTGAACCCTGTGACTTCTTATGCTTATGTTATCTTTCAATCAGGAATGTCCCGATTCTTTCCTTATCAAAAATTTCATAAGCAGACTCAGCAAGCTTTTAGTGCATTTTATAGAAATGCAAGAATTTAGGGATGCTCTGACCTCTCAGCTCCCAGAGGTCTAGAATGAACTTCTTTAGCCAAGATGGCATCTAACTCAATAAAGTCTGTTCTGTCTCTTGTGACCATGACATCTGTGAACAAAAGTTTGGAAAAGATCCAGTTAGGATGAGCAAGTAGCATCTCTATGGTTGTATGTGTAAAATGTTCTTAGAGTTGGAGACCTAAACCACAGAAGAGTGTAGTTAGGGAGAAATGGGTTTAAGAGTCCAGTTCCAGCTCATAAAGCAACAGCATTGCCACTTGTTTTGAAAAAGATAGAGCAAGGTGACATGTAAAACTATCAACTCAGAGAAAAACTGACCTACTTTTATTATCCGTATTTTGAGGATAGACATATACAGGCTAAAGAGACAACTCTTTTGTACTATAGCCACAAGGTTTCCTAATATTAAGAGTTCTGATAACTCCTTGTTGTCTGATAAGACCTTACCCTAGGAAATGCAAAACAAGTTTCCTCACCTCGGATAGGGATCCCATGACAGACCAAAGTCTAGATACCATAAAAGTCGAACATGGTGAACCAATGAGTGTATTGAGGTTCCTCAGGAATAAAGATGGAAGGTTACTTACTGGAGCAGAAATGACTCAGAGCCAGTAGCATCAACATAGCCCACCCAACCAAGGGTGAACATAGCTCACAAAACTTGAAACAGTGAGCACACTTCACACCCTGCAGGCAGCTCAACAGATTGGAGAATGTTCTTTCCAGGAGACTCAGTTGGTGTAAGCCTCTTCCAGGTAGATAAGCTGGTATCTGCTTTTCCCAGGCAACTGGTCTGCTCTCAGAGTCTTCTTGCCAACTTTGCTTGTCTGAGGGTCTTCTTAGCATCTTGGCTTGTCAGAGATTGACTCTCCTCTGTCTTTATGGTTACTACTGATAGGGAGGGGCTTTGTGAATCTGGTCTGTTTCAGGGACTTCCTGAAGCTATTTTGAGTTGTTTACCTTCTGTTTTAGTTAGCTTCCCTGAATGAGGGCATGTCTTAATCTTGGAGGAAACTGCTATGCAATAATCCTCTACCACAAACTATGTGATCTGGGTGTCAGGTTCACTTTATTTTCCACATTGTAAAAAGCATTTTATAATGCTACTGAGGGAGGAATCAAGGTGAATATTTGGTGTGTTTGTTATTTTTCTGTTGCTATTATAAAACACTATGGCTAAAAAGAGACTTTCGGTGAAAACAGAAGTCTATTTGAGATGCACAACTGGCCACCACAAAGAAAATAAGAAGCTGTGGAATCCTCAGGTCTAATTCAGAAAACTATGTATTCACACTACTCAGAGGTTTCAGGAATTATAGCTGAAGATTGTATGGGAAGACTGTGTGAACTAGAGGTAATGGATGCTTGTAGTAAAGGAGAGTTTTCAGGGCATGATAGCATAATTGCATGTATATACTCATAGCAACTATGACTGCATGGACATAACCTGTACAAGTGAAGGCAGCCAAAATCCCAGCATGGATGAGGTAGCATTGTTTCCAAGAGAGGTCAAGGGGATATTTTGTTGTTGTTAATTTTTATTTTCCTTTAAAATTTTGTATTGTTGAATGCTACAACTTTTCAAAAAACATGGAAGGACTGGGAAAAGAGTGGGATTGGAGTACATGATGCAAAATTCCCAAGGAATGAATAAAAATATTACATTGGAATATAAATGAAAACTAAAGCTGATTCCACATGTCTCCATTAAAGCACATAACCTTTAAAATGGCTAAAATAGCAGGTGATGAAGGCCAAGACTTTCCAAGGTTTAGCAGGTTGTATAACAATGGCCTTAGATACCCAGTGGCAAGAGAGGCAGTGTCAGCTTGTGATATCAGGCTGAGTGAGAATACTCCTCAAAAAATAAAAAGAAATTATTTTTTCTTTGTTTTTGTTTTTCAAGACAGGGTTTCTCTGTGGCTTTGGAGGCTGTCCTGGAACTAGCTCTTGTAGACCCGGCTAGACTTGAACTCACAAAGATCTGCCTGCCTCTGCCTCTGAGTACTGGGATTAAAGGTGTGAGCCACCACTGCCTGGCAAGAAATTAAATTTGATGAAATTATGAAATAATATGTGAAAGGATGTTGTTACTATTAATATAGTTCATTGATGGAATTCTTTTCCAATGAGTTTAAATCTATTTGACCATTTACACATAATACCTAGGCAAGAAGACATGTTACCACCGAAAGAGAGTTAAGTCTTTCCAGTCTCTTTGCTGCAAATGCTAAATGCTTTTTTCCTATTTAATTTTTGGTCTAGTAAAACAGTAGATATAAATGAATGTTGTGTATAAATGCAGCAATCACACAAACTACAAGAAATTATACATTTCTGTGTAATCTAACTTGAAAGATTATGACTTTTGATAGTCTGTCATCCTAGAGGAACCCCTATTGGTCAAGAATGTTGTATTTTAATAAAGAGAGGAAATGGGAAGTACCACTTACACAATGCTCATAACACAGGATAGAAAATGTGCTCTGCATAGACTTGTGCCATGCATCCATTAAAGGAGATGACTTTGTTCTCTTGAAGGGTGTCAGCGATCAGCTTTGGAGCTGAAGAAGAAGTATAAATCATGTCTATCAAGGAAAGGTGTCGCAGGAAGAAGTACATGGGTGAACTCAGAGCCCGGCTGTTGATGATGGTGACCACAATGAGCAGGTTGCCTGAAACCGTTACCATGTACAGAACCAAAAATGTCACAAACACTACTTTCTGCATTTGGGGGTTCTGTGTATGACCTATCAAGATGAAGTCAGTCACATTCCTCTTATTTTCCATCTGTGTTGTGTGGTTAAGTTTTTTCAAAATCAGAAAAGTAATATTTTATTTTTAGGAAAAAAGGAATGGAGAAAATTGTAAAGTAATTAAATACTCCTAAACTCTAATCTTTTTTATCATTTTTTATTTTAATTTTAAATAGCTTGTTTTACATGTCAATCCCAGTTCCCTCTCCCTCCCCTCCTCCCGCACTCCCGTTCCCCCCCCCCACCCTCCCACCCTATTGCCAAATCCTTCCACATAGGGGATATCTAGAGTCTGTCATTTCACTCTGGGTAGGGTCCAGGCACTCCCCTAAGAGTCCAGGCTGACAGAGCATCCCTCTTTGTGCTATAGGCACACGATGACTGTTTGTATTCCAGGGATAGACAGATCCACAGCTCAGAGCCCCATAGGTTGCCCAGGCCTTCTCGCTGACACTCACGTTTGGGGGGGTCCAGATCAGTCCCATGCTGGCCTCCCCACTGTCGTCTGGGGTCCAAGAGCTCTCCCCTGTTCAGATCAGCTGTCTCTGCTAGTTTTGCCAGCCCAATCTTTGCCAATTTGCTCATCACTCCTCTCTCTCTGTCACTGGGTTCCTTGGGTTCAGTTCAGTGATTAATTGTGTGTTTGCCTCTGCTTCCATCAGTCACAGGATGAAGGCTCCCGGGTGGTTATAGACATCAAGTTCATTATCAGGAAAGGGCATTCGAGGTGGTCTCTCCACTATTGCTTAGCTTGCCAATTGGTGTTATCCCTTTAGATCACTCGAGGTCACTCTGGTGCCTGATCTGTCTTCTATCCTATGATTCCCTCTTCCTCCTATTCTACCCCCACCCACTCAACTTCCTGTTCCCCCATGACCAACTCTCTTCCTCTTCACCCCCTCTCTTCTTCCCAGCTCCCACTCCCCCCTATCCCTTGCCGTGTTCCCCATCCATTCAAAGGATCTTGTCTTAATCCTCTTCTCTTGGGTACTATGCATATCTTTTAGATTCTTTCCTGTTTCCCAGACTCTCTATCAGTGGAAGTGCAGACTGGCACTATCCTGATCCATGTCTAAAATCCATATATTAGTGAGTACATGCCATGTTTGTCTTTTTGCGACTGGATTACCTCACTCAGGATGGTTTCTTCCAGTGCTATCCATTTACCTGCGAATTTCAAGATTCCATTGTTTTTTTCTGATGAGTAATACTCCATTGTGTAAATGTAGCACATTTTCTCTATCTACTCTTCAGTTGAGGGGCATCTAGGTTGCTTCCAGGTTCTGGTTATTACAAATAATGCTGCTATGAACATAGTGGAGCAGATGCTCTTGTATGAATTTGCCTCATTTGGATATACGCCTATGAGTGGAATTGCTGGGTCTAGTGGTAGATTAATTCCCATTTTCCTGAGGAATCTCCATACTGATTTCCAAAGAGGCTGTATGAGTCGGCACTCCCACCAGCAGTGGAGGATTGGTCCCCTCTCTCCACATCCTCTCCAGCATAAATTGTCTTCGGTGTTTTTGATTTTAGCCATTCTGACAGGAATAAGATGGTATCTCAGAGTTGTTTTGATTTGCATTTCCTTGATGGCTAAGGATGTTGAGCACTTTCTTAAGTGTCTCTTGGCCATTTTAGCCTCCTCTATTTAGTTCTGTACCCCACCATTTGATTGGATCCTTTGGTGTTTTGGAGACTTGTTTCTTGAGTTCTTTGTAAATTTTGGAGATTAGCCCTCTGTCAGATGTAGGGTTAGTGAATATCTTTTCCCATTCTGTGGCCTGCCTTTTTGTCTTTTGACTGTGTCCTTTGCCTTACAGAAGCTTTTTAGTTTCAGAAGGTCCCATTTGTTAATTGTCGATCTCAGTGCCTGTGCCACTGGTGTTATGTTTAGGAAGTGGTCTCCTGTACCAACTCGTTGAAGAGTATCTCCCACTTTCTCTTCTAAAAGTTTCAGTGTGGCTGGATTTATGTTGAGATCTTTGATCCATTTGGACTTAAGTTTTGTACAAGGCGATAAACATGGATCTATCTGTAGTCTTCTGCATACCAGTACCCAGTTATGCCAGCACCATTTGTTGAAGATGCTTTCTTTTTTCCATTGTACAGTTTTAGCTTCTTTGTCAAAAATCAAGTGTTCATAGGTGTGCGGGTTAAAATTAGGGCTTTCGATTTGGTTCCATTGGTCTACCTGCCTATTTTTGTGCCAATACCAAGCTGTTTTCAGGACTATAGCTCTATAATAGAGCTTGAAGTCAGATATGGTGATTCCTGCTGAAGTTCCTTTATTGCATAGGGTTGTTTTGGCTATCCTGGGCCTTTTGTTTTTCCATATAAAGTTAATTAATGTTCTTTCCAGGTCCTTGAAGAATTGTGATGGAATTTTGATAGGGATTGCATTGAATCTGTAGACTGCTTTTGGCAAGATTGGCATTTTTATTATGTTGATCCTACCAATCCAAGAGCATGGGAGATCTTTCCATTTTCTGGTATCTTCTTCGATTTCTTTCTTTAAGGACACAAAGTTGTTGATATACAGGTCTTTCACTTCCTTGGTTAACATTATCCCCAGACATTTGGTGCTGTTTTTGGCTATTGTAAAGGGTGATGCTTCTCTGATTTCTTTTTGAGTCACTTCATCATCTGTATATAATAGGGCCACTGATTTTTTTGAGTTTACCTTGTATCCTGCCACATTGCTGAAGGTGTTTATCAGCTGTAGGAGTAACCTTGCGGAGTTTTTTGGGTCACTTATATAAACTATCATATCATCTGCAAATAGTGAAAGTTTGACTTCTTCTTTTCCTATTTGTATCCCCTTTATCTCCTTTTGTTGTCTTATTGCTGTAGCTAGAACTTCAAGTACAATATTGAAGAGATATGGAGAGAGTGGACAGCCTTGTCTTGTTCCTGATTTTAGAGGAATTGCTTTGAGTTTCTCTCCATTTAGTTTGATGTTAACTGTTGGTTTACTATATATTGCTTTTATTATATTCAGGTACATTCCTGTTATCCCTGATCTCTCTAGGATCTTTATCATGAAGGGGTGCTGGATTTTGGCAAAGGCTTTTTCAGCATCTAGTGAGATGATCATGTGGTTTTTCTTTCGCAGATTGTTAATATGGTGGATTACATTGATAGATTTTCTAATGTTGAACCATCCCTGCATTCCTGGGATGAAGCCTACTTGATCATGGTGGATGATTTTTCTGATGTGTTCTTGAATCCGGTTTGCAAGTATTTTATTGAGTATTTTTGCATCAATGTTCATGAGGGAAATTGGTCTATAGTTCTCTTTCTTAGTTGTGTCTTTGTGTGGCTTGGGTATCAAGGTAATTGTAGCCTGGTAGAAAGAGTTTGGCAGTGAGCCTCCTGCTTCTATTGTGTGGAATACTTTGAGGAGTATTGGAATTAGCTCTTCTTTGAATTTCTGGTAGAATTCTGCACTGAAGCCATCTGGGCCTGGGCTTTTTTTCTTTGGGAGACTTTTGATGACTGCTTCTATTTCATTAGGGGTTATAGGTCTGTTTAGATTGTTTATCTGTGATATCTATCCAGGAAATTGTCCATTTCCTTTAAATTTTCGAATTTTGTGGAGTACTGATTTTCAGAGTATGCCCTGATGATTCTCTGGATTTCCTCAGAGTCCATTGTTATGTCCCCTTTTTCATTCCTGATTTTGTTAATTAGCATGCTCTCTCTCTGTCTTTTGGTTAGTTTGGACAGAGGTTTATCTATTTTGTTGATTTTCCCAAAGAACCAACTCTTTGTTTCATTGATTCTTCTTAGTGTTTTCCTGGTTTCTACTTGATTGATTTCAGCACTCAATTTGATTATTTCCTGGTGTCTGCTCCTCCTGGGGGAGTTTGCTTCTTTTTGTTCTAGAACATTCAGCTGTGCTATTAATTCTCTAGTATGACTGTTCTCCAGTTTTTTCATGTGGGCACTTAGTGCTATGAACTTCCCTCTCAGCACTGCTTTCAAAGTGTCCCATAGGTTTGGATATGTTGTGTCTTCATTCTCATTGAAATCGAGGAAGTCATTAATTTTTTTTTTATTTCTTCTTTGACCCAGGGATGGTGCAGTTGAGCATTATTCAATTTCCATGAGTTTGTAGGTTTTCTGCAATTTGTGTTGTTGTTGAATTCTAATTTTAAAGCATGGTGGTCAGATAAGATGAATGGAGTTATTCCAATTTTTTTGTAGCTGCTGAGGTTTGATATGTTGCCAAACTCTAATCTTAAGAAAACTACCATGTCACACATTAGACTAGTCTTCCCAAAACTCCACAAAAACAGGTCAAACATTTTCTTAGTTTTATTTTTTTTAATTTTATTTTATTTTCCAGTTTAAATTTAGATAAGAAACAAGGTTGCTTCACAAGTCAGTTCCAGGTCCCTCTCCCTTTCCCTCCCCTCCTCCCATGCCCTCCCCCCCCCGTTATCCCCTCATTCCCCCAGGGAGGGTGAGGCCCTCCATGGGGGTGTCCATAGTATACAAAGAATTCTTAAAAGACATAGAAAATACCGAAGGAAGTATCTCATTTCCTACAGTCAGAGGAGCAGTTGAAAATTTCACTTTTACATCAGAATGATGGAACAGAGCAATCATTAGCAGCAAAAAGGTTGGAGATCAGGAAGACATAAACACACACACACACACTCACACACACACACACACACCACCACCACCACACAATAAGGTAATTAATAACCATGAAATAGTCCTTAAACACTAGGTCTAGGTGTGTAAACTTAACAGAAGTAAAAAGTTAGTGATAATAATTATATAATTAGATTTTCGAAAGTTATGTTCAAAATTAACATGTGTATTTCAGGAATACTATTACATTTTGAAGTTATATAAAATGTTAGATTATGAGTCACTGATATTAAAACACAAGTATATTTGCTTCACTTTCTTCACATCTTTGCAGAAATGGAAGAAAATTTAAGTGAAATAAGTCAAATATTAGTATCATATATTCTCTCTCATAAGTGGATTATAAAACTAGCATTAATATAAAGGTATAAGTAGAAATGGATAACAAGGAGCTCAAGAACAGGCATCAAACAATTAAGTACTCAATGATAGTGCTGGAATAAGCTCCACAGCACAGCTGGATAACTACAGTCCCCTATAATCTATGTTTTATGAAGATCTGAGAGGAGCTCAAAGTCTCTAAATACAGAGGTAATAACAAGAGGGGAATATTGATGACCCTGACTTAATCAGTGCACACGATGTATATGTGTTTAAGGAATGCATTGTATCCCATTAATATGTGCAATTATTACATGCTAGTCAAAAACAAGATAGGAGCTGAAGGGCCTGCTCAGTAGTTAAGAGTGCATGCAGTTCATGTAGAGGACCTGTGCTCAGATCCTAGCACCCACATTAGATAGCTCTCGATAAAATACAACTCCAGCTCCAGGTAATGCTGAATTCCTTTTCTCACAAAATACCCCTATTCACATCCCCACAAATAGATATACACACACAATTTTCTAAAAAAATAGAAGCATAATAATATTTCATGGCCATTCAAAATATATGTTGAAAAATTTTAATTACTTAAAATATTGAGGGTATTTACTTCAAAATATAAGATTATGGGTAAGTCTTTAATTTCTGTTTTTATTTCTTCCTTTACCCAGGGATGGTGCAATTGTGCATTGTTCAATTTCCATGAGTTTGTAGGATTTCTGTGATTTGTGTTATTGCTGGATTCTAATTTTAATGCATGGTGGTCTGATAAGATACAGGGGGTTATTCCATTTATTTTTGTATCCGTGGAAGCTTCTGTAATGCAAAGGACACAGTCAGCAAGACAAAAAAGCACCCCCACAGATTGGGAAAAGATATTCAATAACCCACATCTGACAGAGGGCTGATCTCCAAAATTTACAAAGAACTCAAGAAGCAAGTCTGCAAAATAACAAAGGATGAAATAAAAAGTGGGCTACAGAGCTAAATAGAGAATTCTCAATAGTGGAGTCTAAAATGGCTGAGAGACACTTGAGAAAGTGCTCAACATACTTAGCTATCAGGGAAATATAGATCAAAACAACTCTGAGATATCATCTTACTCCTATCAGAATGGCTAAAATCAAAAACACCAATGACAGTTTATGCTGGAGAGGATGTGGAGAGAGGGGAACAATCCTCCACTGCTGGTGGGAGCGCCAACTTGTACACCCTCTTTGGAAATCACTATGGAGATTCCTCAGGAAAATGGGAATCAGTCTACCACAAGACCTAGCAATTCCATCTTAGGCATATATCCAAAACATGCAAATTCATACAACAAGGGCGTCTGTTCCACTATGTTCACAGCAGCATTATTTGTAATAGCCAGGACCTAGAAGTAACCTAGATGCCCCTCAACTGAAGAGTGGATAGAGAAAATGCGCTACATTTACACAATGGAATACTATTCAGCAGAAAAAACAATGGAATCTTGAAATTTGCAGGTAAATGGATAGCACTAGAAGAAACCATCCTGAGTGAGGTAACCCAGTCACAAAAGAGAAACATGGTATGTACTCACTCATATATGGATTTTAGACATGGATCAGGAGAGTGCCAGTCTGCAATTCCACTGACAGAAATACTGGGGAACAGGAAAGAACCTTAGAGAGATATGCATGGTACCCCAGAGAAGAGGAATGAGGCAAGATCTCCTAGACAGGTTGGGACATGGCAGGGGGTGGGGGAATGGGGGCAGTGTGAGCTGGGAAAAAGAGAGGGGGAGAAGATGAGGAGAGAATAGGTCATGGGGGAGCCAGAGGGTTGAGTTGGGTGTAGAATAGGTGGAGAACAGGATGAGACATACCATAATAGAGGGAGTCATTATAGGTTTGAAGAGAGATCTGGCAC
This sequence comes from Mesocricetus auratus, assembly GCF_017639785.1. Taxonomy (NCBI): domain Eukaryota; kingdom Metazoa; phylum Chordata; class Mammalia; order Rodentia; family Cricetidae; genus Mesocricetus; species Mesocricetus auratus. The sequence goes on along the minus strand of NW_024429189.1, from coordinate 57,870,297 downwards.
CAGTGACACCTCTAGCGATCTACAAGGATGACACCAATTGGCAAATTAAGCAATAGTGAAGAGACTACCATAAATGCCCATCCCTGATAATTAACTTCACAACTACCTTATATGCCATCCTAGAACCTTCATCCAGTGACTGATGGAAGCAGAGGCAGACACCCACAGCTAAACACTGAACTGAACTCCTGGAACCCTGTGACAGAGAGAGAGAGGAATGATGAGGAAATGGGTAAAGAATGGGCTGGCGAAACCAGCAGAAACAGCTGACCCAAACAAGGGGGAGCTCTTGGACCCCAGACCGATAGCTGGGAGGCCAGCATTGGACTGATCTAAACCCCCTGAGTGTGAGAGCCAGTGAAGAGGCCTGGGCAACCTGTGGAGCCCTGGGCAGTAGATCAGTATTTATCCCTGGCATACAAACAGATTTCATGTGTTCATAACACAAAGAAGGATGCTCTCTCAGTCTGGACTCTTGGGGGGAGTGACTGGACCCTGCCCTGAATGAAATGAGAGACCCTGGATATCCCCTATGTGGAAAGGAGTGGGAATAGGGTGGGAGGCTGGGGGGATGGTAGGGGGTGCGGAAGGAGGGGAGGGAGAGGAAGCTGGGATTGACATGCAAAGCAAGCTCTTTTCTAAAAAAAATATAATAAAAAATAATGGAAAAAAGATTATGGGTGACTTGTTATTTCTTTAATTTTTGTAATTTTCCAAATTATCATAGACTGCATTACTAATTTTATCAACAGAAAATAACTTTATTTCTGTATTTAGTACTATAATTGAAAACATAAATATTTAAAGCTCAGTAAAATAAGATACAACGAGTATAAAAGACTATACAATGGCACATCATGGAAATCCAACTAATAATATCTGAATGTAACTGAAAGTTAGTGGAATGTTCTCATAAGACTGTGTTTGTCAACTTACTAAATGAGCATAAGACAAGGACATAAATCAACACTAGTGAATGGACACTCAGGACAGGGGATGGAATGGCCCTGATCACCCCACACAAAACTTACAATCACCCTGAATGCCGACTTTATTCTATAGTCAAATACAGGGTCTCATGTGAATAACCCCATTAATCAACTATTTACTTGAGCAGTAAATACATCAACCTGAATAATCAATCAGAATTCACCTAATGAGAAAATCTGTTTCATTTACTTGATAAAGCATGCAAATGTCACGCAAACTTCACAATATTACTTAAAACTATAATTCCTACAGTGAGTCTTCAACTCCTGAGATTCTCTCTTCCATCTTTTGTATTCTATTGGTTATACTTACATCTGCAGTTCCTGATCATTTTCCCACCATTTCTATTTCCAGTATCCCCTCATTCTGTGTTTTCCTTATTGTTTCTATTTCTGCTTTCAAGCGTTGAACTATTTGAATTGTTTCCTTCTATTGTTTGGTTGCTTTTTCTTGGCTTTCTTGCATTCTTTAAGAGATTTGATTATTTCTTGAATTTTTTTGGTTTGTCTTTTCCTCCATTTCCTGTATTTTTTGTTTGTTTTTTCTTGCATTTCTTTAAGGGATTTTCTCATTTCCTCTAACATCTTCATAAAGTAGTTTTTAAGGTCCTTCTCTTCTGCTTCATCTGTGTTGGGATGTTTAGGTCTTGCTGGTGTATTGTCCCTATTTTCTGATGGTTTCATGTTGGTCTTTCTGTTGTTGAGTGGGTTTTTATACTTTCATCTTCCCATCCCTTCTTCAAGTGGGTGCAGGTGGGATCTCTCCCTCTCCTCCAGCTTCCTGGTGGCATAAGGAGAACACTGACCTCTCCTGGTGTTCTCCTTACTCAAGTGTAGGGTGTTGGCGGCCAATACTCAAGTGGAGGGCAGTGGGCATGGGGTTGGCCAAGACTGAGGTTTGGCCAGACTCTGGGTCATCCATCCTGCTGGGGCAGGTCCACTGCACGTAGAGGGATGGCGGGAAAGGCCACACTCCTAACCCTAACCCTTGTATATGTATAATGTCTTCTGATTTTGGATTTTTATGAGATTCCTGAATATGCAAACATGTGCCTCTCTGTGTCTAAATTTGTTCCTTTTGTCTTTTCTTGGGCTCTTTTCCTTCTGCTTATTTATTTTGTCCTATTACAATTTGTTTGTTTTAGTTTTATCTTAATTTTTATTTTATTTTATTCTTATCCCTTAAATGACTGTTTGTTTTCTAAGAAGAGACAGAAAATGGGTAGATCAAAATGCGAAGGGAGGTGCTTTTTATCTCAGAAGAGTAGAGCGAGGTGTTGTGTAAAAATATTTAAGAAAATTATTTTAAAATGAAGTTGAATTTAATTGGAGGTTTGTATTCATTAGAACATACCACTAAATGATAATGGTGTAAGCAAAAAAATCACAAATGGATGACTTTGCAACACATACAAAAATTTAAAAATTAGATCAAAATAACCTAAGGAACTCATCCCTCCATGATATTAGAAAAATGTTTTATTCATAAATTGAATGGAAAAGAAAAAGACACGTTTCATCGAAAATAGTAAAGGTAGGAAATACAACAAATGACTGATAATATACTCAATTTTAGCAATAACACAGAAAATTATAATCACAAAAGATTCACTCCCAAAAAGTGTCAAATCTCACAACTGTAAGAATGAATAAGAATGCAGAAATTGTAAGACACACTACTGGGATATATTCATGATATTTACCTTAAAATTAGGAGTAACAAGAAGAAATTCTTATTCTGTCTGCATTGAACATTTTATTCCAGAGCTTTTCCATAGATTTTTGAACCTCTAAATTTCTGAAAGTGTTAAAAGATCAATATGGGAGTGAAAACTATATAAATCACAGTAATGAACTTATCAATAGGAAAGTTAGAGACAGGTCTAACATACATGAAAACACAGGGAACAAAGAAGAGGACAGCCACCATGATGTGAGAGCTGCAGGTAGACAGGGATTTTCATCTCCCTTCCTGACTGTGGGTCTTAATAGAGTTTAAAATGATTCCATAGGAGACAAGGAGAAGGACAAAGACCACTACAGACATTGCTCCATTATTGGCAACTACAGTGAGGCCAAAGGAGTAGGTCTCAGTGTATGCAAGTCCTAATAGTGGATACATGTCACAGGTAAAGTGATCAATGACATTAGGCCCACAGAAAGGAAGTTTGTACCCAGAGATAACTTGAAGCAGAGCATGGGCAAATGCTCCAGCCCACAATAGCACCACTAACTGGATGCAAACCCTTTGATTAATGATGGTCATGGCCACATAACGATCATAAGCCATGAAAACCAGGAGAAAGATCTCAACACCACCAAATAAGTGCTCTACAAATAACTGGACTAAGCAAGCTGTGAAGGAAATAGTCTTTTTATCACAAAGTAGGTCTATAAGCAACTTGGGTAAAATGGTAGTTGAATGCATGGCATCTATGAGGGACAGACAGGCAAGGAAAAAGTACATTGGGAAGTCTAAGGAGGGGCTACTAATCACTGTCCCCACAATGAACAGCACAATGTTCCACCACAGGCAAAAGAGGTTTTGACGGTTGATAGCACCCAGGAGAATCAATTTTCTTTGAAGGGACAGCCCCTGACAGATTAATCACTCTCCAAATAAAAAGAGCAACACATCCAAAAGTATATATGAAAGTAGTATTTATACTTTAGTGTGGGGTACATGTGTGTGTGTGTGTGTGTGTGTGTGTGTTTCTATAACAAAATTAAAGAAAAATGTCATGGATTTTAGAGACAGCAACAGGTTCATGAAAATAATTAGGTGAAGGAAAGGGAAGGGGAGAGGTGAAACAATAAAATACAGAAATAATTGAAACCTTTTTTTTGAGACAGGGTTTCTCTGTGTAGCCTTGGCTGTTCTGTAACTAGCCCTGTAGACAAGGTGGTCTCAAACTCACAGATATCCACCTGTCTCTGCCTCCCATTAGCTGGGATTAAAGTTTTACACCACTACCATCCAGCTAAAATTTAAATAAATCACTACATAAATTAAAAAACAAACCTATGAAAAAGTGGGGGAGAAATGAACATATGAAAGCCCAAACTCTACTTGAATTTTTGAAGGATGCAATTGGGTGAGTAGGCAACAGAGTGATGGATATGGGAGGAGTGATGAAGGGGGAATAGGCTCAAAATACATTGTAGGAAATTCCCAAAGAAATAATAAAAATGATAAAATACTATATAGGGACACAAAAAATAAAAAGGAAAAATAATACGAAAAAATCCTTCAAAGTAGTGATTGTTATAAATATTAATTGCCAATGTTGAGCTGGAAATTTTAGAGGAGAAATTTTTTTCTCATTTGATCTGCACAGTAAGCGGGTATAAATCACAAGTACTGGAACACCCAGGCAAATGCTTTTAAATTGCACTGTACATATAGACACTGCACATCTCAGAAGGATTTTTCTCTTTCTGTCTCATTTGAACTCACAATCCTTGATTTTGAATTATATCAAACAGCTCCAGCATTGCTGAACACATTACTGACTGTAGCAAATTCTTCATCTGACTTTGTCATAATTTTACATGGCTCATAGAAGATTTACATATACTAACAGAATTTTCACAAATATTTTTTACCTAAAGTGATTTTACTTATGTGTCTCACCAACCTCCATGCCAGCATCCATGATATATTTTTTTAACACTTGGTTTAAATTAGGCAGTTAGATGAGTGAAATAGAAAATGAAAAGAACATGGTTTTTATAGAATGGTTCCTAGGTGATGAGAGTGCTCACATAGAAATTCAGCATCCAAAAACACCAAAAACATCACATTCAAAGAAAAATGCTTAAAAAGTATGAGAAGGCATGGGATTGGATCATTTTTAAATTGTAATTAAAATAATTGGTTATTTGATACAAAGCGGTCAGCTCTAAAACCATATATGGACTCAGCATGTGGTGTTTGCATATTTATGCAAATGTTTACATATTTGTGCAAACGTGTGTGTGTGTGTAACAATCATAACTAAGGAAGAATCTATAAGTTTGAGAGTTAAGGAACATGGAAGGAGTTAGAGGGAAGATACTTGGGGGGCTAAGGAGAAGTAGGCAAAGTGGAATGGCAATGCAATTATACTTTATTTAAAAATGTATGAAAATACAAAAACATGCCTCAGTCTGCAACCTGAAAAACATAATGATAGTTAATGATATTTCAGAATCTTTTCTGGCAAATAATGTGCAGCACTCTTACTTTATTTCTATCTGTTTCTAGTCCACTATCACTAATTTATGTATCTGCATGACTGAATAGTTTTCAGGGCTAAATGGGTACAATCATTCTGTGATTAAATGATGACTATAATTTGTTTCTTATTGGTGTACCAAAAAAATAATCTCTCAAATGCTGGGGAAGAGTATAGCAAAGAGATGAATCCTGGGGTTTCTGGTACCATACACCTGAGTATAGTGTATAACCCATTCACTTACCACCGTCATAACCTTGAACAACTTATTGATTCTGTCTTTGCCCTTATTTTTACTACAGGGATTTCCATACCATCTACTTACTAGCATGTTTTGTTTGGTTTTCTTTTTTCCGGGAATATTGTCTAAAGTACTTGTCAGTACCTATGACACCTAAAGGAATGACAGCCATGATTGATGTACTTAGTGTTTCATTGTGCATATCAACTCACAATAAGTCATCAGGATCTCATTCAACTTAATAAGAATTATAGGCGTACTCAAGTATATAAACCAGAATATACATAGCTCCTGAGCCACTTCTTGAACACAGATCAAAATTATGTCATATGCAGTGAGCAATTCCATTCATGCACACTTGTGGTGAGGACATATGCAGACTTTGAACTCTCTTAAATGTCATTATGATGCAGCCTCAACGTGCCTCATTCACATTGTTACTTTCACTTCCCTCGGGAGACTTATAGTCATTATTAACACTTCAAACCCTCCTACTGTATAACATAATTTACATCTAGTACTGTCTATCATTTCCTATATATCTTAGTCCCTTTTTTTATTCATCAATGTTGAGTTAAAACAAATCTTCTAGAAGTTAATATAATTATTTACCTAACAAAGTAAAAACACAATAGTTAAGTTACAACATAGTTAAGATGTGTAAACCATGCTGTAAATTATCAAATAATTTGTCTTATAAAAATTGAAGAATACTATAATTGCCTTCAAATTAAACTACTGTCAATAATTCTCTAGAAAGTGATAATGTAAACTTAGTAAGATTGTGGATAAGAAGATATAAGTTTAAAATATCCTGTATATCAATGGAATGGTTTTCAGAAGGATAAATTTAATCATTTGCAGGAAAAAGGATACAACTAGAAATAATTCAATAAAGTGAATTGAATTACTCTCAGAACATCAAGTGACATATTTTTCTCTTTTTTGTTGCTTTTGAACTTTCAATAGATACATGAAATCATCAGTATACAGAAGACATAAGAGTACAAGTAAAACTGTCCATGGAAACAAGTAACACACAGTGAGGAAGAGGTATGAAAAAGAGAAACACAGCTGGGAATTGGGGCACACACTCAAAATACACTATATGCTTATGTAAAAATGAACCTGTGTGAACTTGTTACCATAAGATAAATCTATTTATTCAGACATCCTGTGTATAACTACATAATAATAAACTAAAAAATCTGAGCAATAAAGTATCTAATGCGTCTTTAGGAGTTTCTCTGTGCAAGCATGCTAGTGTATCTCCAGGGGTAATTTTAACATAGCCATATATCCCACATTCTGATATCACAAAACATAATAGATATTTGTTTCCTTATACCACCAACACTTTCAAATCTTCCAATTTATAAGCCCAATCAGTAACACAAGCACCAAATATACATACTATGCACATTTTTAAAATTTCACTGTGTTGACACAACTTCCCCATTCAGCCATCTTTGTGAGAATATATAGACTATAAGTATTTGCAGTACATCACAGGAAAGTTTAGTTAGTATCATTTCTTGGTGGTATCACAAGCTCACATCTTCAGTCTTATTCTTGTTACAGAAAATCTAAGGTACTTTTGAAACTTGGTTTCCTGCAAAAGCTTTGTACACACATGTGCTGTTAAAAAGATGTGATAACTTACAGATTTTCAGAAAACAATAAAAGGCTGGATGCACAAAATGTATTTCCACATGAATTCACTTTATCTCTCAGAGAAGTCTAAGAGTACCAAATTGAATACCAAATATATATATATATATGTTAAAATGATACAATATCAAAACTTACTTAAGCCAAAGTTATATATACATCCTAAAAGAATGTCTTCATGCAAAAGGAAAGACACTCTGTTTCCAGAAGTCTGCAAAAACTCAATCTGATGAGTATTAATTAACTAGTTTTAACACTTTTATCTACTAGCAAAAATTGAATGTTAAACAATACTATAACTATAAAACCTTTTTATCACTTTATGCAGTGCAGTGAAGCCATCAGAACAATCTTGGCTTTCAGAAGCTAAACTAGCATTCACAAACAGTCAGGCACCTAAAGAGAAAAAAGGAGCTAGTTTCAATTTTTGAAGACACTAATGATTGTTTCTCCTAAGCAGATGTCTTGAGTATTTAAATCATTAGAACAGAATCTCACTAAGTTCCTAGCCTTTCTAACTAAAACATGTTCCAGCCGGGCGGTGGTGGCGCACGCCTTTAATCCCAGCACTCGGGAGGTAGAGGCAGGCGGATCTCTGTGAGTTCGAGGCCAGGCTGGACCGACAGACAATACAGAGAAATCCTGTCTCGAAAAACCAAAAAAAAAAAAAAAAAAAAAAAAAAAAAAAAGACATGTTCCTATATATGAATGATGAGCACAACAAAAAAACATGATGTCCCAAGAAATAAATAGCAAATAAGGCATACTGCAGACATACTTCAGAGATGTCTTGTGACATATAATCAAGAAAGCAATCTTTCATATACAGTCTCGTTGCAGACTATAATATTTTGTTAATAAATGTTTGGTAGAATATTTGGTAAAACTTCAAATTAACAGATCTTTCTTGAAAAGAAAAGATTTCTTTACCTCAATAATCCCTAGAGCTAAAAGACTTGGATCTTGCCAGGCAGTGGTGGCACACGTCTTTAATTCCAACACTCTGGAGGCAGAGGCAGGAGGATCTCTGTGAGTTCGAGACCAGCCTGGTCTACAAGAGCTAGTTCCAGGACAGCCTCCAAAGCCAGAGAAACAAACCCTGTGATGAAAAACCAATAAAATAAAATAAAATAAAAGACTTGGATCTTGCAAGAGTGAGTAACTGACTGCCAAGTTGACTTGAAAAACCTATCAAGTATATCCAAAGTATGATGATAAGGATACTGAGCTACACATCACGAAGTCAATTGAAGATAAGAAATATTTAATTTAGTCAGAAGGAGCCAGTAGCCTTGGTCCATATACTCAACCGCACCCTTACCACACAACCTCCTGCTGACATAGAAAATCTGTCCAAGAAGCATTGAAACGAAGAAGGAGAGAGCTGGAAACTGCAGTCTGTTAAAATCAAATGTTAATTGTATACATATTGGAAAGAGACACAGTTATGGTTCTTCCATTCATGAGTGTGGAAGCTTTCAAATGAGGCATGGATCTAACTGACATGGAATAATAATGGCCTTAAATCTGCTCATTTAGCCGGGCGGTGGTGGCGCATGCCTTTAATCCCAGCACTCGGGAGGCAGAGGCAGGCAGATCTCTGTGCGTTCGAGGCCAGGCTGGACCGATAGCCTCCGAAACAATACAGAGAAACCCTGTCTCGTAAAAAAAACAAAAAAAAATCTGCTCATTTAACCCCTCAATTGCTTTTTTCCCCTTTTTAAAAATTTAAATTAGAAGCAAGCTTGTTTTACATGTCAATCCTTGTTCCCTCTCACTCCACTCCTCCCCTGCCCCCCACCGGCCCCCTATCTCATTCTCTTTCTGCTCCCCAAGGAGGGAAAGGCCTTCCATGGGGGATCTTCAAAGTCTGTCATATCATTTGGAGTAGGGCCTAGACCCTCCCCCATGTGTCTAGGCTGAGAAGAGTATCCCTCTATGAGGAGTGGGCTCCCAAAGTCCATTTGTGTATTAGAGATAAATATTGATCAACTACCAGAGGCCCCTTAGATTAACCAGACCTCCAAATTGATATCCTCGTTCAGGGGATCTGGAACAGTCCTATACTGGTTTCCCAGTTATTGATCTGGGGTCCATGAGCAACCCTTGTTCAGGTAAGCTGTTTCTATGTAATCCCTCAATTTCTATCCAATATTAACTGAATAGTTATTTCTAATACAAAGGAATATTTTCTGGGAAGTTATATTACAGACTGATTCCACTATTATCCATTATCTTGGTTTGTCCAGTGAATATATGTATCCTATATTTAGTTACACATTGAATATTTTGTGTCACAAAGACCTTGGTACAGGACCACAACTGTCAGGTGATGTGTATCTGAAAGCTGGCAGTTTTAAATTATAGGACAAATGCATTCAATCCAGCAAATACAAGTGTATTACTTGGGATCTAAAGAGCATGTCTAATATCTATGTATGCATTATGACTCAAATCTTGGAGGGGTTAAATATCTTTCAAAAATGGAGAACTGACATATACCAAGGCATCATTCTCTGTGGCCCTTGTATCCAAGTTCAAAGAACAAATAAACTTTTAGTTCATATGAATGAGATAAAAGTTACGTCCTATTTCAGATAATAATGCCTACCATCTTGCACAGTCTGAGTTTATTTTTCTGTGAGAAAATTAATATTAACCAATATAAATGTTGTCAGATAAACACATGTTTGATAATTGATACATTTTCTAATAGCACATGGAGAAAATAAATGTCAGAAGAACCCAGAAAACATTATAGCTTAACAATAATGAAAATGTATGATCTGACAGTTTATGAACTATGAACAATCCTATGCAATGTGCATAAGAAAATTATTTAAAAGTAGTAAAATAAATATTTTCAAGAAATTATTTCTCTTATTATAATAGTCTCCATTTACATACATATTCTCTACAAAGGTACCAAAAATTTGCATTGTATCCCACATAAGTTTACAATTGTCCTTTAAAAGCATACTATCATCACCAATTGCAGCCCAGACCTCAGGCATCTGTGTGGCTTCTGGAAGCCACATGGGTCAGGGACATCAACTCAGACCCAGGTCATAGCAGGACCCACACATGGTCCTCTGCAGCAATCCGGGCCAAGTTCTCAACATGACCTGAGGAGGATGTGCAGAAAACCCAGATTGAAATGTAGTGACATGGGAAAGAAGCCTTCCCCATCTACCTCTTGCTACCTGTGGCAAGTGAGACAGCTGACCCAGGGGTAACAAAAGTGAGAGAACTAGCCATGCCCCCTACCTGCTGTAGCACACAGGAGAGTGGGCCCTCCCTGTTTCAGTGACACAGAGGGTATGAGATCAGGAGAACTGACCCTGCACCCACCCCCTCTTTTTCCCCTACAACAATCAGCAGAGAGGACCTTGAACCTTGCCTGGTCAAAACAGTAGCACTGTCGCTGGTGATGTGAGTGAGGGGAACCCAGATCTGAGGGCCCAAGAGCAGGAGAACTGACTCTGCATCTTGCTGTAGGCTTCTTTGAATGAGCTAGCTGACACAGCACTGGGGAGTTCACCTGGGTTGTCATGATGAGGGAAAACTTGCCAGCTGACCAACCCAACTGCCACCCAGGCACACAACCAGGTCTACGAGTTGACCCACCCCAACATCCACCAAATCTATGAACTGTAGAAGAATGTGAAGGGGTTGAACCTACAGATCCAAAACAGCAGGATCTACATGACACCGGACAACAGGCTATCCAGAGAGCACATTATTGGTGGTGTAGCAGGAACCAGGGCCTTGACCCAGACCAATGACTCATGGCAATGAACACTTGCAAGTAAAGACAAATGGACTAAACAGTAAAGTGTGACCCAATGGACTACACTACAGCTTGCATGTCAAGTTTCTTCTTCTTCTTCTTCTTCTTCTTCTTCTTCTTCTTCTTCTTCTTCTTCTTCTTCTTCTTCTTCTTCTTCTTCTTCTTCTTCTTCTTCTCCTTCTCCTTCTCCTTCTCCTCCTCCTTCTCCTTCTCCTCCTCCTCCTCCTTCTCCTTCTCCTCCTCCTCCTCCTTCTCCTCCTCCTCCTCCTCCTTCTTCTTCCTACTTTTTCCTTCTCCTTCTATGTTTGCTACCTTTTGTTTTGTGTTTGCCTTTTACTTTTAAATTTGATTTTGATTTGGGGAAAGTTACAAGGACAGAGGGCAGACGTGAGGAGACTGATACATAAGTGGAATTGGAATGTATAATGTGAAATTCACAAAGAATCAATGAAAGCTACACACACACACACACACACAAACGTAATAAAAGTTACTGCTAAGGGTTTTTGAGAAAGACATATGGCCAGGTGGTGTTGGTGCACGCCTTTAATCCCAGCAGTTGGGAGGCAGAGGCAGGCAGATCTCTGTGAGTTCAAGGCTAGCCTGGTCTACAAAGTGAGTTCAGGGACAGCCTCCAAAGCCGTAGAGAAACCCTGTCTCTAAAACACCCCCCAAAAAGACATATGTAAAACAACCACTGTACTGTAAACAAATTTCCCAAAAATATATACAATTAAAAATGGCTGAGAGGCACTTGAGAAAGTGCTTAACATCCTTAGCCATCCGGGAAATGCAAATCAAAACAACTCTGAGATACCATCTCACTCCTGTCAGAATGGCTAAAATCAAAAACACCAATGACAATTTATGCTGGAGAGGATGTGGTGAAAGGGGAACACTCCTCCATTGCTGGTGGGAGTGCCAACTGGTTCAGCCACTTTGGAAATCAGTATGGAGATTCCTCAGAAAAATGGGAATAAACCTACCACAAGACCCAGCAACTCCACTCTTAGGCATACATCCAATAATGCCCATTCATACAACAAAGATGTCTGTTCCACTATGTTCATAACAGCTTTATTTGTAATAGCCAGAACTTGGAAGCAACCTAGATGTCCCTCACCCGAAGAGTGGATAGAGTAAATGTGGTACATCTACACAATGGAGTACTATTCAGCAGAAAAAAATAATGGAATCATGAGATTCGCAGGCAAATGGATGACACTAGAAGAAACCATCCTGAGTGAGGTAACCCAGTCACAAAAAGAGAAACATGGCATGTACTCTCTCATATATGGATTTTAGACATCTGGGGAGTGCCAGCCTACAATCCTATGGCCAGAGAGTCTGGGAAACAGAAACTTCATTTAGTGGCTGGTTAAGTACTGAGCTGAACTCAAGAAAGCCAGTAACAGAGAGGGAGGACTGATGATCAAAGGGATTAAGACTGGGCTGGTTTAACCCCCAGAAACAGCTGACCAGACAAAGGTTAACTCTTGAATCCCAGGCATCAGCCTGGGAATCCAGCATGGGACTGATCAATACCCCCTGAATTTGGGTGTCAGTGAGGAGGCCTAGGGAACCTATTGAGCCTTGGGCAGCAGATCAGTACCCATCCCAAGTATACACACGGACTTTGGACTCCCATAGAACAATGTGAGGTGCACTCTCACCCTGAACTCTTGGGGAAGGGTCTAGGCCCTGCCCTATATGAAATGACAGACTATGGACACCCCCATGGAGGGCCTCACCCTCCCTGGGCGAATGAGGGGATAATGGGGGGGCGGTTGGGGGGAGGGCACGGGAGGATGGGAGGGAATGGGAGAGGGACCTGGAACTGATTTGTGAAGCAACCTCGTTTCTTATCTAAATTTAAACTGGAAAAAAAAAGAAAGTTATTTGAATGCATGTTAAACATTAATGTAATTTTTGAAAGGTTATATCTGATTTTTTTTACCAAAATAAATCTGGAGAAAAAAAAAGTTTAAATGATATCACCCTATAATAGGGGATAATACTCCAATTGAACACCAAATGCTAGCAAGTGAAATCCCCAGGATTGGATTAGCTCTTTTTTTTAAATTTATTTCTTAAATTTAATTTAAATTAGAAACAAGTTTGTTTCACATGTCAATCCTAACTCCCTCTCCTTCCCCTCCTCTCCCGCCCCCTTTTAACCCTCCCAGAATCCCTTCACTCCACTCTCCAAGGAGGGTGAGGCCATTCTTGGGGGATCTCAGAAGTCTGTCATATGATCTGGGGCAGGGCCTAGGCCCTCCCCTATGTGTTCAGGAGGAGACAGAATCCCTCTACATGGAATTGTCTCCCAAAGTCCATCTGGATGACAGGCTAAATGTTGATTTATTGCCTGAGGCCCCAAAGGATGCTGAGGCCTCCTCACTGACACCCACATTCAAGGGGTCTGGATTAGTTCCATGCTGGCCTTTCAGCTATCAGTCTGGGGTCTACGAGCTCCCCCTCATTCAGGTCAGCTGATTCTCCTCCCTCTCTGCAACTGGTTCCTAGGGTTTCAGTTCAGTGTTTAGCTGTGGGTGTCTGCCTCTGCTTCCTACTGCCACTGAATGAAGGCTCTAGCCTTCTGTTGCATGGCATCTTTCTCTCTTGAGCTGCTTTTTCAAGATTACAACACTTTTCCCACATCCTCTCCAGAATGATTTGTTGATTGTTTTGCCGATCTCAGTCATGCTGGCTAGAATAAACAAACATCTCAAAGTTGTTTTGAATCAAATTTTTTAATTTCTAAAGATAATTAACATTTTAAAGGTATACCTTAGCAACTTTTATTGCTTTTATGAGAACTTTATTTCAGATACCAAGCACATTTTCAGAAGGGGTTGATTGGAATTTTCTGTTTGCCAGTTTTGTTCTGTTTTCTTTTGTTTTTAGTTCATTATATATTGTGGTGAGTAACACTCTGTTAGATTTATATCTAATGAGGATTCTTTCTCCTGTGGTCTCTTCACTCAACTGATCACATTCTAGTGTGCAGGAGTCCTTTTCAAAAAGTCCTTTCCTAAACCTATAGCTCATAGGGAACACCTATAAGTTCTAAAATCTCTAGGAATAATCTTAAGCACAGAGATAAGTCCTTCACAATGGAAACTTTTAAAAGGCACTAGAAATGGAAAGTCAGTTTATTCTCTTGGATGATTGAGTTAATTGTATGGAAATGAAAATTGTACAAAAATCCATTTACATATTCAATGGAATCTCAATCAAAATCCCTATCTAATTAGTCACAGAAATGAAGAAAACAGCCAAATCTCAAAAAGACCATGGAGGACCAAACAATCCTAATCTTGAGCAAAAACAGCAATGCTGGATGGATTATCCTTCCATTTTTCAAGTTCTACTACAGAGCCATACTAATAAAAACAGTACACAAAACATAATAATAATGATAACAATAATAATAATAACTGGCACAAAACAGGCATATAGACCAATGGGACAAATATGAGTTCATTTAACTACAAGCATGTGTAATATTTGACAAAGAAGTCAAAGACATATTGGGAAGAAAAAAAATAGCATCTGCAACAAATGACTCAGCCAAAACCTGATGACTGCATGTGAAAGAATTCTATTAAGCCTATATCTATCATCTTCCCATAAACTAACTATAAATGCATCAAAATCTAAATGAATATGTTTCTTAAATTCAATTTGCAAATATAGTTTCTAGAGATCAAAGACATACTTGAGGACAACATATTCAACAGAAGTGAATAAGTGGACATTGGAGAAACAAGACTCATGTTACAAGCTCGGGTCCATTCACTTCCAATAAGGGTAGCTTTGGCCTGTCCAATTAGCTATGTCTCCATTCCAACATATTACCAGGAAGACATGCTTACATCCACTCTCTTTGCTTACTTTATTGTTAGTGTCATTACTATGTGAAATGTGCCAAAAGCAATGCTCAAAACTTGGGAAAATATAAACAGATTATAGTTCTTACAAGTATTTTTTAGTCTTTCACTATGAACAAAGAAAACATTTCATCACAATCCTACTCAAGGCAAAAAGAATGCTATAGCTCATGGTATAAATGAAGTATACCCTGGAATTGTTGAATAACTTTGGATGTGTAGAAAATCATTGTTTAAATCCCTAAAGGCAACATAATAGGAAAACTGCATTCATAGAAGCAATGGATTTGGATAATTTTGAAATATGACTATAAATTTATCTCAGTTGTGCAAAGAAAAATTAAGGGATTAATCAAGGTGTATATAGAATCCATTCCAATGTAATAATCTCAAATAGTGATGGTTCAGAACCATCATTTCCTCCTCTGTTATCATTGTTTGTGCTTTTCCCATGTTTCTATAATCATTTTCCATTATTTTTCAGATTGATCACTTGACAAACTAAAGTAATGAGCTTCAAACACCCACTCAATAAAAGAGAGATCGTCCTTCCATATCAAGAAACACTACCAATAACATAATCCAGACACCTAGGTCTGATCATAAACAAATAAAAATAATAACTGAAAGAATATCTCAATCAGAAGGTGGTACTCCCAAATAAACGTGCTCCACAAAAGTGAGTTATATGATGCATAAGACAATGAAGTCTTTAATCTTAAAGAATCACAACTACCATTCTAAACGTTTGCTCTTATATCCACAGTTAAGTGGAACCCTAAGCCCTTTTTAAGAAGACTTCTCTTTGCAGCAGGTGAAGTCCATTACAGAAAATCAAAATGTAGAGTTATGGAGCACAGTAAAAATGGATTTATCTACAAAACACTTCCAAACCTAAGATTCAGGGAAGATTGTGAAAGAGGAGGCAAAAAGATTCTGAAAACCAGAGAGGACTAGGGAGTTTTCTGTAGCATTGTGTCTCTCATTAGTGTCAGAAGCTGCTCACATAAAGTCTCACCAGAATAAATGCATAAGCATCAGCTGAACAAGGACAACAACAATAGCTATGCCAAAGTAGATGGGGGAAAGACCATGTGGTTTCAACTGTACAAAACAATCACAACACACACACACAACTGCAGCAACAACAACAACAAAAACAATAATTAGTTAAAAGATATGTCATGAATTTGAAAGGGAACAAGCTGGGATATCTGGTAGGATTTGGATGAAAGAATGGAAAATGCTAAATGATGAAGTTATGTTAATCT
The DNA here is from genome assembly GCF_017639785.1 of Mesocricetus auratus. Taxonomy (NCBI): domain Eukaryota; kingdom Metazoa; phylum Chordata; class Mammalia; order Rodentia; family Cricetidae; genus Mesocricetus; species Mesocricetus auratus. The sequence goes on along the minus strand of NW_024429189.1, from coordinate 57,854,225 downwards.
CAAATGTAAAAGAAAAACAAATAGAAAATGTAAATTCAATAATATTGACTCAAATTATAAAATAATATTGGATTGTATTCAAAGACTAATAAACAAAGCATATAGGCAATAAAGTGAATCACATGTTGACACAGTGAGTAGGTTTCAGCTGTTATCATATAAACAGAAGGAAAATGAATAGGAATTTGAGTGGACAAATTAGTATTTTCACTTAATTAATTCTTTTATTGCCTACATTATCACCAAACTGTGTGCCTTATATACATATGATACAGTTTATATCAAATCAAGAATACAAAGCAAAATGAAGTTTCTCCAAATCATAGGTGATGCTACCATAATGCAATGGAATTAACTTTATGTTATTCTGCTCTGTGAGAGTACAACATATACAAACTAAGAAAATTTCAAATTGTCATGTAAGACAAATACAAACTTTGATTATCCTAAAATAAGTTATTTAAATCATGTAGTATGCTGAAGTTCAACAGAGATTTAGAAGCATGATGATTCCACAGAACTTACCTTATTAATTTGGCCAATGTCATGAAGATCTCAGGAGAAATACTTTTAAAAAACATTTAAATTATACATGTTAGAAAATACACTGGCCTGACAGAATCTCTTCTGATAATTCAGAGTTTCTTTGATAAATCAGAATTAGCATTTTCATTAGCAACAGAATATGTTTACTCTATGTGTACATAACATTCTACACCAGAGTTTTTTCATAGAACTTTTTATCTCTGAATTTCTTAAAGCATATATTAAAGGATTCAACATGGGTGTGAAAACTGCATAAAAAACAGTAATGAATTTGTCAATTGCAAAGTTAGACACAGGTCTAACATACACAAAAATGCAGGGAACAAAAAAGAGAACCACCACAGTGATGTGGGAGCTGCAGGTGGACAGGGCTTTGCGCCTCCCTTCCTGACTGTGACTTCTAAGGGATCTTAGAATAATGCCATAGGAGAATAGGAGAAGGACAAAGGCTACCAAACAGAGTAATACACCATTGGCAACAACGGTCAGCCCTACCCAGTATGTGTTACCACATGCAAGTCCCAGTAATGGGTACATATCACAGAGAAAATGGTCAATAATATTAGGGCCACAGAAAGGAAGGTTGTACACTAATATAATTTGAACCAGAGAATGTGTAAACCCTACAATCCAGGATACAACCAACAGGAGGATACAAACCCGGTGATTCATGATGACCAAATAGTGCAGTGGCTTACAGATGGCCACATAACGATCATAGGCCATCACTGTCAGAAGCAGGGCATCACCACCACCAAATAAGTGTTCTACAAAGATCTGGAGCAAGCAAGCTGATAATGAGATTGTCCTTTTAGCACAGAGTAAATCTGCAAGTAACTTGGGTGAGATGGCAGTGGAGAAAACAGCATCCATGAATGACAGATAGGCAAGGAAGAAGTACATTGGTGAGTCCAAAGCAGGGCTGGCAATCACTGTTGCAACAATGAGCAGGTTGCCCACCATTGTCACAATGTAGATGAGTAAAAACACAACAAACAATGCTTTTTGCACAGTGGGATCCTTAGTGAGACCCAGGAGGATAAATTCTGTAACATTGTTCCTCAGTTCCATTTACTCTTCTACCAGGATTTTTTTTTACCAGGCAAGAGCATAGAACAGGACCTGCCAGGGCATATTGAACACGTTACAGTAAGAATCTATTCTGTCACAAAGCACATACGTATCAATAATTTTTACAGTAATAATTCAGAAGTAGGCACTTGGTGAGCATCTGCTTAGTTCCTCTGGCAAATTTGTCCACACTCCTGTCGTTAATTTGGTAATTACTAAGGTTTTACCTTAAGATCTCAGTAAAGACAAAAGCACATCTCTCTTACGTTTAAAACCACTTTCTCATTGGCCCAGATATTACTCACCCAACCAGAAGAAGTCCTCCAAAAACGAAAACAAACAAAACTAAATAATGACAGCAAAAAACCCCAAAAAGTCGAGATAGTTATTGAATGCCATGCTAGACTATTAAACTATGAATATTATGAACAATGTTTTATAGCATGATCTATTTAGCACAGAAAGTAGTTCTCATTCTGATATGTCCAGCTTACTATTTCCATGTTGTTTTATCTGAACCAGAATTTAGAGATCTCCAAGATTTGCACTCTTCCTGTTTCAGGGTACTAGATCTCAATGTGTTTGAAATAACTCCAATATTATTTAGTATATTACTGCTTGTAACAATTGCTTCATTTGAGTTGGAATATCAAAGTTTTCAGGATCTATATTTCTGTTCAAATATGTTAATTCTTAGCACCATTACAAGCTATAAGTGTTTCAGCAAGTACTTTTATAGCTGAGCTAACCTACTATTTTACCAACTACTGCACTGACAGCCAACATACTTTTTCAAAACTATCAGAATAAACTGGACAGCGAGACATGAGAAAAGAGAAACTAAAGGAATGTTAGTGAGCAGTGGGCATGTCTTTCTATTATTGCTTCCTAGGTACTCAGAGTGCTCACATAGAAATTCGGTATCACAATAGCAGAGGACAACATCCTCAAAGGAAAACACATAACTGTTTTGAGGAGGTATGGTATTGGTTCATCTCTAGACATATACATATACATACATTTGTTTGGTTTTCATACTGAAAAAGAAAGGAGTTAGAAAAGATGACCTCAGAATCCTATTGTTTCCATCTATAACATTGTTGGTCCCAGTCCTTCTTTTTCTACTTTGTTCATTTTTTTCTTATTTGTATAATCAAAGAATTTCCTAGCATATTTATGTTTCCTAATTATACTAATTGAGTGTAATTGGAATGTTATAGCTAAGGTAATAAAGTAATGCTTCTAATTTATTGTTCACGATATACCAAACTAGAACCTGAGTCACACTTGGAGAGGAAGAATAGCCCAGTGAGAAACACTGAGAACTTTGGAGCTATGAGTTAGATGTGCACATACACACATAAACCCTCAACACTTACATACTATATCTGTGACAGAGAGTTCCACATATCTTCCTTACAGATTGTTTAGTTTGGTTTCATTGTTACATAAAATGTGCCTTAAATACCTGCAACATCTTAAGTGAATTGTGGCTGTGATTAATGTGCAGTGGTCCACACTGAGCATCAGCTCAGATCCTCACAAGATCTCTGTCTACTTAACAAGAATTGTACAAATATTCCAGAATAAGAGAAGAATCCTGTGTGCTTGCTGAACTATGTTTCAGATATACATTGAAATTATATGAGTTAGAATTTATCTACTCTATTATATGTAAGTATGAGCAACATTTACCTGGGAAGAAATATACTTTGACTAGAAGCAAGCAAGTTAATTCCATTCATACAGACTTCATCATGGAGAAGGAAACTTGCAGAGCATGTGTCCTTTTGTTAGAAGCAATTGTGATGCTACTAGGAGTTTCATTCATATTTCTCCTTCCATCTGGGTCAGAAGATATAGTTTTCATTTATGAAATATTAGACTGATAAGACATGCCTATTGTAGATCGTAGGGGAATAAAATAACTATGTCCAATTCGGTCTCTTTTGCTTCTTTTTCTCTGGATTCTAGTACATCTCATTATTTATCAATTCTGGGTTTCAACAGAACAAATCTTCAAGAGAGCAGTTAATTGTTTACATAGCTGAATTAAAATAGAGTGCTGTCCTGCTCCATTCAGAGGAAGGAGACTGAGACCTCGCCAGATCCCAGGAGAAATCACTACAGTCTCTAAATGAAATGGAGTCTGCATTTTACTATCAATATGGCAGCCACAATATGTGAAAAGCATTATTTAAAGTATTGTTTCCTATTCTTAACATCATATAAAATCTTAAAGGAAGAATATAGAGTGGTCATATTAATTCTGAGTCTTCCCTTAATAAGTTATAGGGAATTTCTCCAATATCCTTTGTGTGACCATTGTTTCCTGGAAAAGTGAAAACATCACTACTCACACAGATGACACCAATCTTTTCATCTATGCTGTGATAGTTTTACATGAAAATGAACTAGCAGAATAGAAATTATGGGATTGGAGAGACAGCTCAGCAGCCAAAAGCATCACTCCACCTGCTTATCCTGAGAACCAAGATTTAATTCCTAGCATGCACATAGCATTTCAAAAATCCTCTGTTACTCCAGTTCCAAAGATCTGTCAGCATTTTCACACCTTTTTGGAACCAGAAATACATGTGTTACACAGACATCCATGCAGGCAAAACACACATACACGTGGAATAATACAATACTAGTTTAGAAAACATACATGTTTTATTTCAGCAATGCCCTTAAACCCTATGTCAACTATTCTGTGAATTATCTGCGATTTGATACTATAAAAAGTAAAGAATAATATGACTACTTTAAGCTTAAACTTGTGTTAATGCTTATCTAGACAAAAATAATTATACACAATTATTTAGGACATAGGTCTTTAAAAATATACTTTTTTGTTTGTTTGTTTGTTTGTTTTGAGACAGGGCTTCTCTGTATTACATTGGAGGTTGTCCTGGTTCTCCCTCTGTAGACCTGGCTGGCCTGGAACTCACAGAGATTCACCTGACTCTGCCTCCCGAGTGCTGGGATTAAAGGTGTGTGGCACCAACGCCCAGCTCTAAACATATACTCTTAAGATACAGTGTATAACAATGAACTGTTTTTCAGCCACTAAGAATAGTAGAGTCATATTGCTTGTAGGAAAATGGTTGCAGTTGCAAGAAGTCACAGTAAATGAGTCGAGGGAGCCATTATAGGTTTCAAAGAGAAATCTGGCACAAGGGAAATGTTCAGAGATCTACATGATTGACCCCCAACTAACATCTAAGCAATAGTCTGAGAGATTACATTAAAAGCAATTCTCTGATAATGAGATTGATGCCTACTTTATATGCCATCCTAGAGCCTTCATCCTGTAGCTTATGGAAGCAGAAGCAGATACCCACAGCTAAACTCTGAGCTGAACTCTGGAATCCAGTTACAGAGAGGGAGGAGTGATAGGCAAAGTGGTCAACGCCAGGCTGGAGAAACTCACAGAAACAGTAGACCTGAACAAGGAGTTGCTCATAGACCCCAGACTGTCATCTAGAAAACCTGCATAGGACTGTTCTAGACATCCTAAACTCAGATGCCAGTTTGGAGAGGTCTGGTTAGCCTATGGGGCCTCTGGTAGTAGAACCCTATTGATCCCTAGTGAAAGACCTTTCAGTCTTTCTCTCAGGACCCTCGCCCCAAAGAACACCTGGGAGCCGAAGTTCGTTGCAAAATGCAAGAGGATTTTTATTAAGCCATCACGCAGCTTTGGGAAGGAGTGAACTCCAGCAGAAATCACAGCAAGTTTTTAAAGCCTGAAACAGCAAACGGGGTGGTGGGTACAAAGGGTGTTTGATAATCGGTGCCAGACCTTCATGCAAACACGTACGTTTGTGGCTGACTGGCTCGTTGTCTGTCTTAGGCAATGTCTGTGCCCTGGCTGAACTTTGTGACTGACCTGGAATCTTGAGGTCTGGGGAATGTTCCCAAGTCCTTGAAGACTGAGGTCTGGGAAATATTTTCTAGTCCTTGAGTACCACTAGGAGAAGATGTTTAAGTGTAGCTGTTCACGTCCAAGGACAGGACAGTTTAATAATTTTCCAACTATTGGGAGGCTAACTGTTGGGGCTCTTCACTAGTACACAAATGGACTTGGAGCCCAACACACATAGAGAGATACTCTCTCATCCTTGACACACAGGGAGGGCCTAGGCCCAGCACCTCTCCATTATATGATGGACTTTGAAGATCCCTCATGGAAGGCCTCACCCTCCCTGGGGAGCAGAAAGGGGAGGGGATAGGGCATCTGTGGGGGGTAGGGGAGGAGGGGATGGAGTGGGAACTGAGACTGACATGTAAAAGATGCTTGTTTCTAATTTAAATTAAAAACAGAGGTAAAAGAATTCAGGCAGCTGCTTAGATAACTGAGATAAAAAAGAAAGTCTCAGAAAAACAAATACCACATGTTTCTCTCTCTCTCTGTGTCTCTTTTCTAATTTTGAAACAGGGTTTCTCTGTATTGTTTTGGAGGCTGTCCTGGAACTTGCTCAGTAGACCACGGAGATCTGCCTGCCTCTGCCTCCCAAGTGCTGGGATTAAAGGTGTGTGCCACCAATGCCCAGTTTAACATGTTTCTCTTATGGGTGGGTCTTAGGTTTTATACAGACACATAAAATCTCAGTTTTTCAGGTGCCATGAAAGCAGGACAGTGTGTAAGGACACAGAGGGAGTAGCTGGAGGAAGAAGGAGGACAGAGCTATGCAGTGGTTGCATTCAGAACATAGCAGTAACAACAGTACCAAACAGCCTCAGCAAATACATTTCCACATCATCTGTCCATTAACTCTGTCTTTCAGAGACGGGTCCATCCATGTACATCAAACATACAAAACACTGAAATATAATATGAAAACTTACTATAAAGGGTAACTGGATATTGTCAACTGCTCTTGTTACAATAAAAGATGTTATGTATGAATAATTATGTAAAATATATCATGTAAATACATATTAAAAATAACTTGCTGAAACAAGTAAAAATATCATTAAATTTAACTGTGTGTAGTTTTACACATTTCAATCACTTGAAGTAAAACTGTTAAACAGCATTGTCATTATTCACACTAAACAGGTTTTATTCATATGTATGCACATGCAATAACAGTTACTGAAAAAAAGAGACCATTAATTTGAAGGAGAGAAGACACTGTTGAATCAGAAGGTTTGGAGAGGAAAAGGGGAAGGGAGAAATGCAGTAATTGTATCACAATCTCAAAAATACATACTAATTAAAAAATCATTTGCAGAAATGCCCCACTAACACATAGACCACTAGACCATCAGCCCCATCTATGCATCCAACAGGAGCAGCATCCACTGGTGCTGTACTCCCACCTGATCCTCAAAGAGAGACCACCTGAGCATTAGGCCCACTTCCACCAGAAGGAGTATTCACTTGAAACTCTGCTCTACTTGTGCCTGAAGGAGAGGTCAACAAGCCACAGGCCCCACTATACCAACTGGAGAAAGAGAGAACCCCTGAAACACATGTTCTACTTATACCGATTAGAGCAAGAGATGTGTGACAAGGTAAGACCACACTCAACAATATAAAGATCTATACAGCACCACCAGAAACTAGTGGTGCTACAACAGCAAGACCTGAACATCCCAACACAGATGAAGTAGAAGAAAACGACCAAAAAATTAACTTTATGAGGATGATTGAGGCCTTTAAAGAGGAAATGAAAAATTCCCTCAAAGAAATGGAGGAAAAGACAAACAAAAAAACTGGAAGATATTAACAAGTCCCTTAAAGAAAATCAAGAAAAAGAAATCAAACAAATGAAGGAAACTATTCAAGGCATTAAATCTGGAATAGAGGCAATAAACATAATATAAACGGAGGGAATTCTGGAAATGGAAGATCTGGGTAAACTCTCAGGAACCATAAATGCAAGCATAAACAACAGAATACAAGAGATGGAAGAGAGAATTTCAGGCATTGAAGATAATTTTGAGGAAATAGATTCATCATTAAAGAACAATTTAAAGCCTACAAATCCTTAACACAAAACATGCAGGAAATCTAGAACACCATGAAAAGAAGAAACAAAGAATAATAGGGATGGAAGTAGAAAAAGTCAAACTCAAAGGCATAGCAAGTATATTCAAAAAAATCATAGAAGAAACACCAACCAACCTAAAAAAGGACATGCCTATGGAAATACAAGAGGCTTACAGAACACCAAATAGACTGGACCAAAAAAAAGTTCCTGCACACATAATAATCAAAACAATAAATATACAGAATAAGGAAGGATATTAAGAGCTGCAAAGCAGAAAGGCCATGTAACATATAAAGGCAGACCTGTCTGAATTACACCTGATTTCTCAATGGAAACAATGAAAGCCAGTAGTTTGTGATCAGATGTTATGCAGACACTAAGGGACCACAGATAACAGCCCAGACTACATTACCCAGCAAAGTGTTCAATAATCATAGATAGAGAAAACAAGATATGCCATGATTAAACAAATGTAAAGAATACCTATCCACAAACCTAGTCCTACAGAAAGTACTAGAAGGAAAATGCCAAACCAAGGAAATTACCTATGTCCACAGGAGTCCAGGAAATAGATGAGCTTACAGCAGCAAATCCCAAATAAGGGAATTGAATACACAATGTCACCACCACCAACAAAACCAAAAATAACAGGAACTAGCAGTCACTGTTCATTAATATCCATTAATATAAATGGTCTCAATTCACCTGTAAAAAGACATAGGCTAACAGATCAGATATGAAAACAGAATCCATCCTTCTGCTGCATACAAGAAACACACCTCAACCTCACAGACAGACATTACCTCAGAGCAAAGGGTTGGGAAATTTTTTCCAATTAAGTGGACCTAAGAAAAAAGCTGGTATAGCCATCCTAATATCTAACAAACTAGACTTAAAACTAAAGTTAGTCAAAAAGATAAAGAAGGTCATTTCATATTCATCACAGGAATAAAATCCATCAATTCTGAACATCTATGCCCTAAACCTAAGGGCTCCTGCATTTCTAAAAGAAACATTACTAAAGCTTAAATCACAAATCAAGCCCCCCACACTAATAGTAGGAGACTTCAACACTCCATTCTCACCATTGTGCAGATCTGCCGGATAGAAGCTTAACAGAGAAATAAGGGAACTAACAGATGCTTTGACTCTAAGGGACTTACCAGACATCTATAGAACATTCCACCCAAACACAAAAGAATATATTTTTGCCTTCTGGGATCTGTGCAAAAGCAGCTGAGGCCTGGGGACTGAGGTTCCCATCCTGGCAGGAGCCTACCCACCCAGAGACTGCCAGCATCCTAGTCCCTTTCTCTGCCCACGGGGCTAGGCAAGCCTGGGCCTAGTTCTGGCCTGCCTTCCTGTGCTCTGTACTCAATCAGCTGAGGCCTGGGGACTGGGTACAGAGGATACCATCCCGATGGGGTCTAGACCACCCTGAGACTGTCAAGGGCCCAGTACTAGGCCAGCCTCCACCAAGGGGAAGAGGAGAGTCTCCACAGTATCAGACCTGCTTGCATCCACTGGAAGGGAAACTTGGTCCTGTACCCACCAAAAAAGGAAGAGACTCCTTCTGCACCCACTGGGAGATGGGATGGGAAGGACACAATAGAAAAACACACTCAGCAACAGAAAAACTAATATGACACTGCCAGAGTCTAGAGACTCTACACCAGAAAGACCCAAACATCCCAAAGCAGATGTAGCAGAAGAGATTAGCCTTAAAGACAACTTCACGAAAATGATAGAGGCCCTCAAAGAAATTAGGAGAAAAGCCCTTAAAGAAATGAAAAAAAACAAACTAAAATGCAAGAAAAGGAGGAAAAGACAAAGCAAAAATTCCAAAAAACAATTCAGAGAGTACAAGGATTGAACGCTGAAATAGAGGAATAAAAATACACAGTGTGAGGGAATGCTGGAATCAGAAAAGCTGGGAAAATGGTCAGGTACTAAAAATGACAGCATAACCAACAGAATACAAGAGATGGGAGAGAGAATCTCAGGCATTGAAGATACACTGGGAGAAATAGATTCATCGACCAAAGAAAATCTTAAGTCCAACATATCCCTAAAATTATCCAGGAAATATGGGACACTGTGAAAAGACCAAACATAAGAATAATAGGTATAGAAGGTGAAGAAATCCATATCAAAGGACAGAAAACATATTCACCAAAATCATAGACAAAAACTTTCCCAACCTAAAGAAATAAATGCCAACGAAAGTACAAGAAGCTTACAGAACACCAAATAGAGTGGACCAAAAAAAAAGTCCGCTTGCCACATAATAATCAAGATGAAATACATAGAGAATAAAGAAAGAATATTAAGAGCAGCAAAGGAAAAAGGTCAAGGAACATATAAAGGAAAACCTGTCAGAATTATACCTGACTTCTCTACAGAAACGCTGAAAGCCAGAAGGTCCAGGACAGATATTCTACCAACACTAAGAGAAAACGGATGCTAGTCCAGACTACTATAGCCAGCAAAGCTTTCAATAACTATAGATGGAGAAAGCAAGATATTCCATGACAAAACAAGATTTAAACAATGCACACCCACCAGCCCAGACCTATAGAAAGTTCTGTAAGGAATACTCCAACCCAAGAAAGTTAACTACAATCAGAACAACATAGGCAATAGATAATACCAGTTTACCAACAGCCTCAGAAAAGAGGGTGAAAATCTACACACAAGTCCACAACCATCACCAATTCCAAAACAAAAGAAACTGGGCAATCAAAGGTCATTAATATCCCTCAATAATAATAAAGTCAAATTTCCCATAAAAAGACACTGGCTACTAGAATGGATTTGAAGACAGAACCCATCCTTCTGCTCTATACAAGAAACTCACCTCAGCTTCAAAGATAGACGTTACCCCAGAATTAAGGATTGAGAAAAGCTTTTTCCAGTCAAATGGACACAAGAAACAAGCAGGGATAGCAATCCTAATATCTAACAAATTAGACTTTAAATTAAAATCAATAAAAAGAGATGAAGGAGGTAATTTCATACTCATCACAGGAGAAATCCACCCAGATGAAGTCTTAATTCTGTACATCTATGCCCCAAATACAAAGGCATCCATGTTCATAATAAAAAACATTACTAAAACTGAAATCACACATAAAACCTCACACAATTATAGTGGGAGACTTCAACACCCCACTCTTGCCACTAGACAGGAATACCAGACAGAAACTTAGCAAAGAAACAAAGGAGCTAATACAAGTTATGACATAATTGAATTTAACAGACATGTATAGAACAAAAGAATATATCTTCTTCTCAGTGCCACAAGAGTAACATGTATTCTTTCCTGCAAGCTGCCTGGGCCCCACCACTGTCTCAAACACCAAATAACACATGAGACACTATATTAATTATGAAGCTGTGGCCATTACCTATCATTTCTTTTTTATATCATTTTTTATTTTAATTTTAAATAGCTTGTTTTACATGTCAATCCCAGTTCCCTCTCCCTCCCCTCCTCCCGCACTCCCCTTCCCCCCCAGCCTCCCACCCTATTGCCAAATCCTTCCACATAGGGGATATCTAGAGTCTGTCATTTCACTCTGGGTAGGGGCCAGGCACTCCAAATAACACATGAGACACTATATTAATTATGAAGCTGTGGTCATTACCTATCATTTCTTAATGTCTAGCTCTGACTTAATTATTAACCCATAATTACTAATATATATTTTTATAAGGTCTTATCTTCTGAGGAACCAGCATCATGTGTCCTCTCTTCCTGGGATCACATGGTGACTCTACTCTTGGCTACTCATGGAGACATACTTTCTCATGGAGATGGCCAGCCCAAAAATAACAACATGGAGACTTGTTACTAATCAAGAAAGATCAGCCTTAGCTTAGACTTGTCCCACTAGCTCTTAAAACTTAAATTAACCCATTTATTTTAATCTATGTTCTGTGTCATGTCTCATTACCTCCTTTCTCCATACTGCTCATGCTGATACCTCTGCATCTGGCTTCTGACTCTGCCTTTCTTCATCTCAGAGTCTTATATGCTCCCAGAAGTCCTGACTAGCCTCTTCCTGCCTAGTTATTGGTCATTCAGCTCTTTTTTATTATTATTACTTTAATTTTAATTACCTTGCTTCACATGTCAATCCCAGTTCCCTCTCCCTCTCTCCTCCCACAATCCTCCATCCATCGTCCCTGGCCTCCCACCACATACCCACTCCCTTCCACATAGGGAATATCCAGATTCTGTCATTTCTCTCAGGGCAGGGTCCAGGCCCCCCCTCTAAGAGTCAAGGCTGAGAGAGCATCCCTGTTTGTGTTACAGGCACAGGAAGTCCATTTGTATGCCAGGGATAAATACTGATCTACTTCCCAGGGCCCCTTAGGTTGCCCAGGCCTCCTCACTGACTCTCACACTCAGGGGGTTGGAATCAGTCCCATGCTAGCCCCCCAGCTGTAGGTCTGGGGTCCAAGAGCTCCCCCTTGTTTTGCCAGCCCATTCTTTGCCCATTTTCTCATCGCTCCTCTCTCTCTGTCACTGGGTTTCATGGGTTCAGTTCAGTGTTTGGCTGTGGATGTTTGCTCTGGTTCCCTCAGTCACTGGATGAAGGTTCTAGGATGGCATATAAGGTAGTCGTCAAGTTCATTATCAGGAATGGGCATTTAAGGTAGTCTCTCCTCTATTGTTTAGCTTGCCAGTTGGTGTCATCCTTGTAGATGACTAGAGGTCTCACTGGTACCATATCTCTCTTCAAACCTATGGTTCCCTCTATTATGGTATTTCTCATCCTGTTCTCCCCATATCTTACCCCCCGCTCAACTTTCCTGTTCCCCCATGACCTACTCTCTCCTCCTCTTCTCCCCTCTATTCTTCTCAGCTCCCACCTCCTCCCACCCCTTGCCATTTTTCCAATCTGTTCAAGAGATCTTGCCTCATTCCTCTTCTCTGGGGTACTATGCATATCTCTCTTAGGTTCTTTCCTGTTTCCCAGATTTTTTGTCAGTGGAATTGCAGACTGGCACTTTCCTGATCTATGTCCAAAATCCATATATGAGTGAGTACATACCATGTTTGTCTTTTTGTGACTGGGTTACCTCACTCAGGATGCTTTCTACTAGTGCCATCCATTTTCCTGCTAATTTCAAGATTCCATTATCTTTTTCTGCTGAGTAGTACTCCATTTTGTAAATGTGTCACATTTTCTCTATCCACTCTTCAATTGAGGGGCATTTAGGTTGCTTCCAGTTTCTGGCTATTACAAATAATGCTGCTATGAACATAGTGGAACAGACATCTTTGTCGTATGAATTTGCATCTTTTGGATATATGCCTAAGAGTGGAATTGCTGGGTCTTGTGGTAGACTGATACCCATTTTCCTGAGGAATCTCCATACTGATTTCCAAAGTGGGTGTACAAGTTGGCACTTCCACCAGCAGTGGAGGATTGTTCCCCTCTCTCCACATCGTCTCCAGCATAAATTATCGCTGGTGTTTTTTATTTTAGCCATTCTGATGTGAGTAAGATGGTATCTCAGGGTTGTTTTGATTTGCATTTCCCTGATGGCTAAGGATGTTGAGCACAAAGTGTCTCTCAGCCACTTTAGACTCCACTATTGAGAATTCTCTATTTAGTTCTGTATTCCACTTTTTAATTGCATCCTTTGGTGTTTTGGAGACTTGCTTCTTGAGTTCTTTGTAAATTTTGGAGATCAGCCCTCAGTCAGATATGGGGTTAGTGAATATCTTTTCCCATTCTGTGGACTGCCTTTTTGTCTTGTTGACTGTGTCCTTTGCCTTACAGAAGCTTCTTAGTTTCAGGATGTCCCATTTGTTCCTTGTCAATCTCAGTGTCTGTGATACTGGTGTTATGTTCAGAAAGCAGTCTCCTGTACCAATTCGTTGAAGAGTATCTCCCACTTTTGCTTCTAAGAGTTTCAGTGTGTTTGGATTTATGTTGAGGTCTTTGATCCATTTGGACTTAAGTTTTGTGCAAGGTGATAGACATGGATCTATCTGCAGTCTTCTATATGCCAGCATCCATTTGTTGAATATGTTTTCTTTCTTCCATTGTGTAATTTTAGCATTACTGTCAAAAATCAAGTGTTCATAGGTGTGTGGGTTAAATTCAGAGTTTTCAATTTGATTCCATTGGTCTACCTATCTGTTTTTGTGCCAATACCAACCTGTTTTCAGGACTGTAGCTCTGTAATAGTGCTGGAAGTCATGGATGGTGATGCCTCCTGAAGTTCCTTTATTGTATAGGATTGTTTTGGCTATCCTGGGTCTTTTGTTTTTCCATATAAAGTTGATTATTGTTCTTTCAAGGTCTGTGAAGAATTGTGCCAGGATTTTGATAGGGATTGCATTGAATCTGTAGGTTGCTTTTGGCAAGGTTGCCATTTTTATTATGTTGATCCTACCAATCCAAGAGCATGGAAGAGCTTTCATTTTTCTGGTATCCTCTTTGATTTCTTTCTTTAGAGACACAAAGACCTTGCTATACAGGTCTTTCACTTCTTTCAATAATGTTATGTTCAGGCATGTTCCTGTTATTCCTGATCTTTATAGGACCTTTATCATGAAGTGGCGCTGGATTTGGATTCTGTCATAGGCTTTTTCAACATCAAGTGAGACGGTTATGTGGTTTTTCTTTTGCAGTTTGTTTATATGGTGAATTACATTGATAGATTTTCGTATGTTGAACCATCCCTGGGATGAAGCCTATTTTATCATGGTGGATAATTTTTCTGTTGTGTTCTTGAATCCAATTTGCTAGTATTTTATTGAGTATTTTCTGTCGACATTCATGAGGGAAATTGGTCTGTAGTTCTCTTTCTTCATTGTGTCTTTATGTGGTTTGTGTACCAAGGTAATTGTAACCTCATAAAAAGAGTTTGGCAGTGAGCCTCCCGCTTCTATTGTTTGGAACACCTTGAGGAGTATTGGAATTAGCTCTTCGTTCAATTTCTGGTAGAATTTTGCACTGAAATCATCTGGGCCTGGGCTTTTTTTGGTTGGGAGACTTTTGATGACTGCTTCTATTTCATTAAGGGTTATAGGTCTGTTTAGATTGTTTATCTGTTCTTGACTTAGTTTTGGCAAGTGATATCTATCCAGGAAATTGTCCATTTCCCTTAAATTTTCGAATTTTGTGGAGTAAAGTTTTTCAAAGTATGCCCTGATGATTCTTTGGATTTCCTCAGTGTCCGTTGTAATGACCCCCTTTTCATTTCTGATTTTGTCAATTAGTGTGCTCTCTCTCTGCCTTTTGGTTAGTTTGGACAAGTGTTTGTCTATCTTGTTGATTTTCTCAGAGAACCAACCCTTTGTTTCATTGATTCTTTGCAATGTTTTCCTGGTTTCTACTTGATTGATTTCAGACCTCAATTTGATTATTTCTTGGCATCTACTCCTCCTGGGAGAGTTTGCTTCTTTTTGTTCTAGAGCATTCAGTTGTGGTATTAATTTTCTGGTATTCTCAAGTTTCTTCATGTGGGCACTTAGTGCTATGAAGTTTCCTGTCAGCACTGCATTCAGAGTGTCCCATCCATTTGGGTATGTTGTGTCTTTATTTTCATTGAATTCCAGGAAGTCTTTAATTTATTTTTTATTCTTTCTTTACCCAGGGATGGTACAATTGTGCATTGTTAAATTTCCATGAGTTTGTACGGTTTCTGTCATTTGTGTTATTATTGAATTCTAATTTTAATGCATGGTGGTCTGATAAGATACAGGGGGTTATTCCAATTTTTTTGAATCTGTGAAGGTTTGCTATGTTTCCTATTACATAGTACATTTTAGAGTAGGTTCCATGTGGCGCTGAGAAGAAGGTATATCCCTTTGTGTTTGGGTGTAATGTTCTATAGATGTCTGTTAAACCCAGTTTGGTCATAAATTCTATTAGTTTTTTGTTTCTTTGTTAAGTTTCTATCTGGAGGTACTGTTTAGTGGTGACAGTGGTGTGTTGAAGTCTCCTACTACTAGTGTGTGAGATTTTACGTGTGATTTGAGCTTTAGTAATGTTTCCTTCTCCAATGTGGGCGCCTTTGTATTTGGGGTACAGATGTTCAGAATTGAGACTTCATCTTGATGGACTTTTCCTCTGATGAAATGTCCTTCTTCATCTCTTTTGATTGATTTTAATTTGAAGTATAATTTGTTAGATGTTAGGATTGCTACATCAGTTGTTTCTTGGGTCCATCTGATTGGAAAATCTTTTCCCAATCCTTTACTGTGAGGTAATGTCTATCTTTGACATTGAGATGTGTTTCTTGTATGCATCATAATGTTGGGTTCTGTCTTTGTATCCATTCTGCTTGTCTGTGTCTTTTTATAGGCAAGTTGAAACCATTGACATTGAGGGATATTTATGACCATTGATTGATGATTCTTGTTTTTTTTTAAGATTTATTGGTAATAGTGTTATTGTGTGTAGGTTCTCTTCCCTTTTTCTTTTGGTGTAAAGTGGGATTATCTATTGCCTATGTCTTTGTGAGTATAGTTATCTTCGTTGGGTCTAGGTTTTCCTTCCTGCACTTTCTGTAGGGCTAGATTCATGGCTGTGTATTGTTTAAATCTGCCTTTGTCATGGATTATTTTGTTTTCTACATCTGTGGTAATTGAAAGCTTTGCTGGATATAGTAGTCTGGGCTGGCATCCTTGTTCCCTTAGCATTTGTAGGACATCTGTCCTGGATAGTCTGGATTTCACAGTTTCCATTGAGAAGTCAGGTATAATTCGGATAGGTCTGCCTTTATATTTTACGTGGCCTTTTTCTTTAGCTGCTCTTAATATTTTCTCTTTATTCTGTAGGTTTGATGTTTTGATTATTATGTGGTAAGGGCACTTCTTTTTCTGGTTCAGTCTATTGGGTTTTCTGTAAGATTCTTGCATTTTCTTAGGCATATCCTTCTTTCAGTTAGGGAAGTTTTCTTCTATGATTTTGTTGAATATGTTTTCTGTACCTTTGAGTTGTATTTCCTCATGTTCTTTATACCTATTATTCTCAGGTTTGGCTTCTTCATGGTGTCCCATATTTCCTGGATATTTTGTGTTAGGGATTTATTGGTTTTGAGATTTTCTTTATTTGATGACTGTATATTCTCTAATGAGTCTTCAACACCTGAGATTCTCTCTTCCGTCTCTTGTATTCTATTGGTGATACTTGCATCTGTAGTTCCTGATCATTTACCCAACTTTTCTATTTCCAGCATCCCCTCATTCTGTGTTTTCTTTATCATTTCTATTTCAGTTTTCAATCCTTCAACTGTTTGAGTTGTTTCCTTCATTTGTTTGGTTGTTTTTCTTGTTACTCTTTAGATTCTTTGACAGATTTGTTTATTTCTTGAATTTTTCCCCCATTTCATGGATTTTTTGTTTGTTTTTTCTTCTATTTCTTTAAGGGATTTCCTTGTTTCCTCTTTGAGGGTCTCTATCATCTTCATAAAATATTTTTTAAGGTCTGTCTCTTCTGGTTCATCTATGTTGTGTTTTTCAGGTCTTGCTGGCATGGGTTCTCTAGATTCTGTTGAAGTCATGTTGGTCTTTCTATTGCTGAGTGAGTTCTTGTTCTGTCTTCTTCCCATCTCTTCATCCAGTGGGTGCAGATGGGGTCATTTTGTCTCTACTGGTCTCCTTCTTTCCTGAATCTGAAGCTGTGCATGCCAGAGGGTGGGGTTTGGAAGAGTTTTTCTGTGTGGGGCAGGTCCTCTTGTTGCTAGGAGAAGCCCCCAGGAAGATTGATGGAGTGGGTGATAGGCAGGGGAGAGGTCCCAGGAGGACCCAAGGACACCTGGGGCTGGGGACACAGGTGTGGGAACATTTGTGGGTAGGGTCTGTGAGGACTGACTTCTTTCCTGTGTGGGCAGGTCCTCTCACTACCTGGAGCAGCCTCCAGAAGATTGTGGGAGTGGCTGATGGGCAGGGAAGGAGTACCTAGGAGGAACCAAGCTCACCTGCAGCTAGGCACACTGGAGTGTGGGTCTGGAAGGACTCGATCATTCAGCTCTTTATTAAAACAATCCATAGGTAATTTGGCAAAGACACATGTTAACATAATAAACAAGTATTCTGCAACAGGGTCATTTGGTAATATATTTTTACTTTTTGATTACACTGCTTTGATTTCCATCATGGCTACTTGCTGTATACTTCCAATGCTCATTTTCCTCACATTGTCATAAGTATTTATTGCCATTTAGTTTGTAGAAGATAACCTATTCACATTTCTGTGAGAAAAAAAATCTCAAGTAATAGTAATATCATTTCCCTGATGACTAAATAAAGTGAAAACTTGTTCTTGTTTTTACTGACCATTTATATCTTTTATTTTGTGAACTTTCTACTCAGTGTCACTAATTTTCATGGTAGAAGTCTTTTATATCCTTGGTTATGTTTAATCATGTTTTATTGTTTTTGAATGTATTGTGAACATGTTATTTTTCATAATCTGTTTTCGCAAAGTTCATTATTGATTTGTAGAATAGGTACTGATTTGCATATTAGTGTTTGGTGTATGTATAAGGAAATGTAAGTGGTTCCTGGAAATACTTTAATTTTTTTGAAATTATATATAGTTACATCATTTCCTCTTCCTTTCCCTCCCTTTTAATTCTCCCATATAGCCTTCATTGCTCTCTTACAAATTCATGGCTTCTTTCTTATTAATCATTACTACATGCATATATATTCCTAAATGTAGCTAGATAAATATGTTAAATGTTCTTTCTATACATGTTTTCAGGACTCATTTTTTTTATATTGGACAGCCAAGTGGCAGGCTCTCCCATGAGAAAAACTGTTTCTTCAACTTTCAGCATACCTTAGTTGCCTGTACTGTACTTCTTTTTGTAGAGTTGAGGCACCATGGCCTTTCCTCCATTCACCTTGTTATGTTATTGATGTTGTATTTGCCAAGCTCATGCTTAGGCTGTCATGTTAATGAAACATAATGGGTTAAGCTTTTGACATTAATAGGAAAAAAACTCACAGCAATCTCCCTAATTCTCTGGCTCTTCCAATCTTCTACACTTTCTTCCACAATATTCCCTGAGACTTAAGTGTGGTCTTGGTTTGTGGATATATCTTGGGATTGGGCTGTACAGCTCTGCATATTAATTGGTTGTGGTTTTCTGTGATGGTCTTTGTCTGTTGCAAGGAGAAATTTTCTTGATGAATGGTAAGTACTAGACAGTTAGAAGTTATTCTGTTTTACTAAAGTAAAGGGAGGTAAGTTCCCTTTCAAGATTCATGACTTCAGTGGTCCTGAGTAGTTGGCAAGTTTTCAGAACCAGGCAAGATTTCCTTCTTGTTGTGCAAGCATTATGTCCAATCAAAGCTGTTAATTTCCATCAAGGTATGTGTATCACTACTGAATCCTTAGCATTATTTTGCCTTGCTGATTGTTGCTGTGATTAATCTGCATTGTATCTGGGTAAGGCTGTTGGTAATATCCCTCCCTTAGAATCTCCCACAGTACCTTACATAAGATAGTCTTCAGGGAGGAGGCATTAAGGTCAGTTTCAGCCCAGGGATCTTAGGGTCCAGTGTCTGAAGTGCATTGTGTCTTCAGCTATAGATCACCTCTGGATAAAAACCAAGGACAAAATGGTTGAACACCTTTGGTGGTGTAGAAAGTTGTTATTCAAATCCGTAAATGCAGCATAATAAAAATTGCATTCACAGAAATAGTGGATTTGGATCATTTTGAAATATGACTACATATGTATCTCAGTTGTGCAATGAAAAATTAAGGAATTAAGCAAGGTATTTTTAGAGTCCATTCCGATGTAAAAATCTCAAATATGGTTCAGAACCATCCTTTCCTTCTCTGTTAACATTGTTTGTGCTTTTCCCACGTTTCTATAATCATTTTCCATAATCTTTCAGATTGATCACTTGACAAACTAGAGTAATGAGCTTCAAACAACCACTCAACAAAAGAGAGATCATCCTTCCATATCAAGAAACACTACCAACAACATAATCCAGACACCTAGGTCTGATCATAAATAAATAAAAATAATAACTGAAACAATATCTCAAATAGAAGTTAGTACTCCAAAATAAATGTGCTCCACAAAAGTGAGTTATATGATGCATAAGACAATGAAGTCATTAAACTTAAAGAACCACATATACCATGTGACTAAACCAACATAATCCCTAACTACATTCTAAACATTTGCTCTTATATCTGCTATTAAGTGGAATCCTCAGCCCTCATTAAGAAAACTTCTCTTTGGAGCAGTGAAGTCCATTACAGAAAATCAAAATGCAGAGGTGTGGAACCCAGTTAAAATGAATTTAACTTCAAAACACTCCCAAACCTAAGGCTCAGGGAAGATTGTGAAAGAGGAGGCAAAAAGATTATGAAAACCAGAGAGGACCAGGGAGTTTTCTGTGGCACTGTGTCTCCTGATAGTGTCAGAAGCTGCACATGTGAAGTCTCACCAGAACTGCATAAACTGCTGAATAAAGACAACAATAATAACTATACGAAAGTAGATGGGGAAAAGACCATGTGGTTTCAACTGTACAAAACAACCACAAACAGACACACATACACAAACACACATACACAACAACAACAACAAAACAATAATTAGTTAAAAGAGATTTCATGAATTTGAAAGAGAGCAAAGTGGAATATCTGGGAGGATTTGGATGAAAGAAAGGAAAATGTTAAATGATAAAGTTATATAAATGTCAAATGTAAAAGATAAACAAGTAGAAAATGTACATTTAATTATATTGACTCAAATTATAAAATAGTATTGGATTGTATTAAAAGACTAATAAACATAGCATGTAGGCAATAAAGTGAAACACATGTTGACTTGACACTGTGAGTAGGTTGCATCTGTTATCACAAAAAAAAGAACATGGATAGAAATTTGAGTGGACAAATTAATATTTTCACTTGAGTAAATATTTTATTATCTGCATTCTCTATCACCACACTGTGTACCTTATATAAACTTGGTAAGGCTAATATCAAATCAAGAATACAAAGCAAAATAAAGTTTATCCAATTTATAGGTGATGTTTCAAATAATGCAATGGTGATAGTCCAACATATATAAAAGTAAGAAAAATTCAAATTGTTACATAAGACAGATACAAACTTTGATTATCCTAAAATAATTCATTTAAATCATATAGTATGCTGAAATTCAACCAAGATTTAGAAGCACGATGCTTCCACACAGCATTATTTGTTAATTAGGTCAATGTCATAAAGATCTCAGGAGAAATGATTTTAAAAGACATTTAAATTGTACATGCTAGAAAATTCACTGACCAGACAGAACCTTTTCTGATAATTCTGTGTTTCTTTAATAAATCGCAATTAGCACATTCTTTAGCAACAGGACATCTTTACTCTATATGTACATAACATTCTCCACCAGAGTTTTTTCATAGAACTTTTTATCTCTGAATTTCTTAAAGCGTATATTAAAGGATTCAACATGGGTGTGAAAACTGCATAAAATACAGTAATGAATTTATCAATGACAAAGGTGGACACAGGTCTGACATACACAAAAATGCAGGGAACAAAAAAGAGAACCACCACAGTGATGTGGGAGCTGCAGGTGGACAGGGCTTTGCGCCTCCCTTCCTGACTGTGACTTCTAAGGGATCTTAGAATAATGCTATAGGAGAATAGAAGAAGGACAAAGGCCACCAAACAGAGTAATACACCATTGACAACAACAGTTAGCCCTACCCAGTATGTGTTACCACATGCAAGTTCCAGCAATGGGTACAAATCACAGAGAAAGTGATCAATAATATTAGGGCCACAGAAAGGAAGATTATATACAAATATAATTTGAACTAGAGAATGTGTAAACCCTACAATCAAGGATACAACCAACAGGAGGATACAAACCCGGTGATTCATGATGACCAAATAGTGCAGTGGCTTACAGATGGCCACATAACGATCATAGGCCATCACTGTCAGAAGGAGGGCATCACCACCACCAAATAAGTGTTCTACAAAGAGCTGGAGCAAGCAAGCTGATAATGAGATTGTCCTTTTAGCACAGAGTAAATCTGCAAGTAACTTGGGTGAGATGGCAGTGGAAAAAACAGCATCCATGAATGACAGATAGGCAAGGAAGAAGTACATTGGTGAGTCCAAGGAAGGGCTGGCAATCACTGTTGCAACAATGAGCAGGTTGCCCACCATTGTCACAATGTAGATGAGTAAAAACACAACAAACAATGCTTTTTGCACAGTGGGATCCTTAGTGAGACCCAGGAGGATAAATTCTGTAACATTGTTCCTCAGTTCCATTTACTCTTCTACCAGGCTTGTTTACCAGGCAAGAGCACAGTACAGGACCTGCCAGGGCATATTGAACAAGATTATGAATCCATTCTGCCACAAAGCATACACTCATCAATAATTTTTACTGTAATAAACCAGAAGTAGGCACTTGATGAGCATCTGCTTAGTTCCTCTGGCAAATAATCTACACTCCTGGTGTTAATAATTGGATAAGTATTTAGGTTTTACCTCAAGATCTTAGTATAGACAAAAGTGCATCTGTCAAATGTTTAAAACCACTTTCTCCAGAACTTTCATACAATGGCTGATGGAAGCAGAGGCAGATTCCCACAGCTAAACACTGAACTGAACTCAAGGAACCCAGTGACAGAGGGTGGACTGATGAGCAAAGGGGTTAAGACTGGGCTGGTTTAACCCTCCAAAACAGCTGACCTGACAAAGGTTAACTCTTGAATCCCAGACTGATGGCTGGGAATCCAGCATGGGACTGATCAAGACCCCCGAATGTGGATGTCAATGAGGAGGCCTAGGCAATTAGTATTTATCCCTGGCATACAAATGAACGTTGGGTGCCCATCCTACAATAAGAGATACACTTTCAGCCTGGATTCTTGGGGGAGGGTGTAGGCTATGCCCTGGATGAAAAGACAGACTATGGACACCCCCATGGAGGGCTTCACCCTCCCTGGGGAAATGAGGGGGTGGACACTGGTGAGAGGGCGTGGGAGGATGGGAGGGAGAGGGAGAGGGTCTGGGGATTGACATGTGAAACAACCTTGTTTCTAATTTAAATTTAAATGTAAAAATAAAAGAAATCAAAGCAATAAAAATTACTTTCTCATTGGCACAGATATTAGCCACCCCCAGAATGAGTCCTCCAAAAACAAAAACAAACCAAACTAAATAATGACAGCAAGAACCTCAAAAAGTCAAGATAGTTATTGAATGCCATGCTAGACTATTAAACTTTGAATATTTTGAAGAGTGCTTTATAGCATGATCTATTTAGCACAGAAAGTAGCACTCATCCTGATATGTCCAGCTTACTACTTCCATGCTGTTTTATCTGAACTAGATCTTAAGAGATCTCCAAGGTTTTTACTCTTCCTGTATGCCTCATCCTGTTTCAGGGGACTAGATCTCAATGTGTTTGAAATAACTCCAATATTACTTAGTGTATAACTGCCTGTAACAATTACTTCATCTGAGTTGGAATATCAAAGTTTTCAGGATCTGTATCTCTCTTCAAATATGTTAATTCTTAGCACCATTACAAGCTATAGTTCAGCAAGTATTTTTGTAAATGAGATAACCTATTACTTTCACAAACTACTGTACTAACAGCCAACATACTTTTTCAAAACTATCAGAATAAACTGGACAGCAAGACAATAGAAGACAGAAACTAAAAGGAAAGAGAGTGAGCATTGGGCATGGATTTATATTAATGCTTCCTAGGTACTCAGAGTGCTTACATAGAAATTCAGTATTGAAATAACAGAGGACAGCATCCTTAAAGAAAAACATATAACTGTTGTGAGGAGGCATGGTATTGGGTCATCTCTAGACATATAAATATAAATATGTTTGTTTGATTTTCATACGGAAAATGAAAGGGATTAGAAAAGATGACCTCAGAATCCTATTGTTTCGGTCCAGCCCGGCCTCGAACTCACTGAGCTCCGCCTGCCTCTGCCTCCCGAGTGCTGGGATTAAAGGCGTGCGCCACCACCGCCCGGCAGAATCCTATTGTTTCCATCTACAACATTGTTGATCCCAGTCCTTCTTTTTATACTTTGTTCATTTTTTTTCTTATTTGTATAATCAAATAATTTCCAAGCATATTTGTGTTTCCTGGATCATAAAAATTGAGTAAAATGGAATGTTATGACTCTGTAATATAGTAATGATTCTAATGTATTGCGCATGGTATACCAGGCTAGAACTTGAGTCATACTTGGAGATGAAGAATAGCCTAGTGATAAACACTGAGAAATTTGGATCCATGAATTAGATATACAACTTCCCAGTCATTTACATACTAGCTCTGTGACGTTGAGCAATTCAATAAAATCCTCTTTGCCTCTGTTTCAACATTTCTAACAGATACTTCCACATATCTTCCTTACAGGTGTTCAGTTTGGTTTCATTTTTTTATAAAAGGTGCCTTAAATACATGTAACATCTTAAGTGAATAGTGGCTGTGATTAATGTGCAGTGGTCCACATTGAGCATAAACTCAGATCCTCACAAGGATCTCTGTCTACTTAGCAAGAATTGTACAAATATTCCAGAATAAAAGCAAGAATCCTGTGTGTTTGCTGAACCATGTTTCAGTTATACATTAAAAATATATGAGTTAGAATTTATCTATTATATATAAGTACGAGCAACATTTATCTGAGAAGAAATATACTTTGACTAGAAGCAAGCAAGATAATTCCATTCATACAGACTTCATAATGGAGAAGGACATATGCAGAGCATCTGTCCTTTTGCTGGAAGCAATTGTGATGCGTTTCATTCTTATTTCTCCTTCCATCTTGATCAGAAGATCTGTAGTTTTCATTTATGAAATATTAGACTGATAAAGACATACCTGTTGTAGATCATAGAGAAACAAAATAACTATGTCCAATTCTGTCTCTTTTGCTTCTTTTTCTCTGGATTCTATTATCTCTCATTATTTATCAATTCTGGGTTTCAACAGAACAAATCTTCAAGAGAGCAGTTAATTGTTTACATAGCTGAATTAAAATAGAGTGCTGTCCTGCTCCATTCAGAGGAAGGAGACTGAGACCTCGCCAGATCCCAGGAGAAATCACCACAGTCTCTAAATGAAATGGAGCCTGCATTTTACTATCAATATGGTAGCCACAATATGTGAAAGATCTATTTAAAGTATTGTTTCCTATTCTTAACATCATCTTTCAGTATAAAATCTTAAAGGAAGAATATAGAGTGGTCACATTAATTCTGAGTCTTCCCTTAATAAGTTATAGGGAATTTCTCTAATATCCTATGTGTGACTATTGTGTCCTGGAAAAGTGTAAACATCACTACTCACACAGATGACACCAATCTTCTCATCTGTGCTGTGATATTTTTAGATGAAAATGAACTAGAAGAATTGGAATCATGGGATTGGAGAGACAACTCAGCAGCCAAAAACATCACTACAGCTTCTCATCCAAAAAATCAGGATTCTATTCCTAGAGCTTACATAGCAGTTCACAATCCTCTGTAACTCCATTTCCACTTTCTGACCTTATTGGAACCAGAAATACATGTAGTACAAAGACATCAATGCAGGCAAAACACTTGTACATTTGGAATAATAAAATAATAGTTTAGAAAACACACACATTGAAATAAAATAGAGTTCTTAACAATGCACTTAAAACCCATGTCAACTATTTTGTGTATTATTTGTGATTTGATACTATAAAAATAATATGACTACTTTAAGCTTAAACTAGTATTAATGCTTATGTAGACAAAAATAATCATACACAATTTTTTAGAACATGGGTCTTTAAACATACCGTCTTAAGATGTCGTATATAGCAATGAACTGTTTTTCAGGCACTAAGAACAGTAGAGTCATACTGCTTGTAGGAAAATGAATGCATCTGCATATAGTCACAGTAAATGAATAGAGGGAGCCATTATAGGTTTAAAGAGAAATCTGGCACTAGGAAAATGTCCAGAGATCTACATGGTTGATCACAACTAACAATATAAGCAATAGTCTGAGAGGCTACCTTAAAAGGAATTCTCTGATAGTGAGATTGATGCCTACTTTATATGCCATCCTAGAGCCTTCATTATGTAGTTCATGGAAACAGAAGCAGATCCCACAGCTAAACTCTGAGCTGAACTCTGGAATCCAGTTACAGAGAGGGAGGAGTGATAGGTAAAGGGGTCAAGACCAGGCTTGAGAAACTCACAGAAACTGCTGACTTTAATGAGGGGTTGCTCATGGACCCCAGTCTGATACCTGGGAAATCAGCATAGGACTGTTCTAGACCCCTGAACAAGAATGTCAGTTTGGAGGTCTGAGTAACCTATGGGGCCTCTGATAGTAGATCTTTATTTATCCCTAGTACACGAATGGACTTTGGGAGACCAATCCACATAGAGAGATACTCTATCAGGCTAGACACACAGGAGAGGGCCTAGGCACTGCTCCAAATGATGCGATGGACTTTGAAAATCCCCCATGTAAGGCCTCACCCACCCTGGGGAACAGAAAAGGCATGGGATAGGGTGTCTGTGTGTGGGGGGTAGGGGAGGTGGTGAGGGAGAGGGAACTGAGATTGACATAATCAAAACAATAAACATACAGAAAAAGAAAGAATGTTAAGAACTGCAAAGGAGAAAGACTAGGTAACACATAAAGGCAGACCTATCAGAATTACACCTGATTTCTCAACAGAAACAATGAAATCCAAAAGGTCCTGGTCAGATGTTATGCAAACACTAAGTGACCATGGATGCCAGACCAGAGTACTTTTGTCATAAAAAGCTTTCAGTTGCCATAGATGGAGAAAACACGATATGCCATGATTAAACAAAATTTAAACCAATACCTATCCACAAACCCAGCCCTACAGAAAGTACTAGAAGGAAAACACCAACCCAAGGAAATTACCTATGTCCACAAAAGTCCAGGAAGTAGATGAGCTTACAGCAGCAAGTCCCAAAGAAGGGAATTGAATACACAATGTCAATACGAACAACAAAACCAAAATAACAGGAACTAGTAATCACTGTTCATTAATATCCATTAATATCAATGGTCTCAATTCATCTGTAAAGAGATATAGGATGGCAGATTTGATATGAAAACAGAATCCATCATTCTGCTGCATATAGGAAACATACCTCAACCTCACAGACAGACATTTCCTCAGAGCAAAGTGTTGGGAAACAATTTTCCAATCAAATGGACCTAAGAAACAAGATGGTGTAGCTATCCTAATACCTAACAGAATACACTTAAAATTGAAGTTAGTCAAAAAAGATAAAGAATAAAATAAAATAAAATAAAGATAAAACCCATCAAGATGAAATCTCAATTCTGAACATCTAACACCCATTCATGAAAAAGGTCTTGGAGAGATCAGGGATAGCAGGAACATACCTAAACATAGTAAAAGCAATATACAGCAAACCAACAGCCAACATCAAACTAAATGGAGAGAAACTCAACACAATTCCTCTAAAATCAGGAACAAGACAAGGCTGTCCCCTCTTTTCATACCTCTTCAGTATTGTACTTGAAGTTCTAGCTAAAGCAATAAGACAACAAAAGGAGACCAAGGGATACATTGGAAAAGAAGAAGTCAAACGTTCACTATTTGCAGGTGATATGATAGTGTACGTAAGTGATCTGAAGGATTCTACCAGGGAACTTCTACAGGTGATAAACACCTTCAGCAAGGTGGCAGGATGCAAGATCAACTAAAAAAAAACAGTAGCTACTATACACAGATGATAAAAGGACTGAGAAAGAAATCAGAGACACATCACCGTTTAAAAATGCCACAAACTATATAAAATACCTTGGGGTAACACTAGCCAAACAAGTGAAAGGCCTATATTGCAAGAACATTGAGTCTTTAAAGCAAGAAATTAAAGAAGATACCAGAAAATGGAAAGATCTCCCATGCTCTTGGATAGGAAGGATCAACATAGTAAAAAAGAGAGTGGGAGAGGAGACATGTGGGAGCAGGAAGGTTGAGTAGAGGAAGAATAGAGGAAAGCAGGATGAGAGATGCTATAATAGAGGGAGTCATTATAGGTTTGAGGAGAGATCTTGCATGAGTGTGATTTCCAGAGATATACAAGGATGACACCAACTTACAAACTAAGCAATAGTGGAGAGGCTACCTTAATTCCCTTCCCTGATAATGAGTTTGAAGACTACTTTATATGCCATCCTAGAGCCTTCATCCAGTGTCTGATGGAAGCAGAGGGGGACACCCACAACTAAACACAAAACTGAATTCCTGGAACCCAGTTGCAGAGAGGGAAGAGTAATGAGCAAAGGGGTCAAGACCAGACTGGTGAAACCCACAGATCTGATCTGTGGGAGAACTATTGGACCACAGACTGATGGCTGAGAGGCCAGCATGGGACTGATCCAGCACCCCCTATATTTGGGTGTCACCAAGGAAACCTAGGCAGTCTGTGGTGCCTTGGGTAGTAGATCAGTATTTATCCTTGGTATACAATCAGACTTGGGAGCCCATTCCACATCAAGGGATGGCCTCTCAGCCTGGATGCCTGGGGGCCTAGGCCCTGCCCTGGATGAAATGACAGACTCTGGAGATCCCCCATGGAGGGCCTCACCCTCCCTGGGAAGAGGAGTATGTATTGGACAGGGAGTTGCGGAGGTTGGTGGGGGGCAGGGGAGGAGGGGAAGGAGAGGTAATTGGGATTAACACATGAAACAAGCTTGTTTTAATTTAAATAAAAAAGATAAAAAGAAAAAATAATACACTTTCTTTTCAGCACCTTATGGAACCTTGTGAAAAATATACCACATACTTAGTAACAAAGCAAAACTCAACAGATACAAAAAATTAAAATAAATCCCTGCACCCTATGAGATCACCACAGCTTAAAGTTAGAATTCAAAAACAACATTAATTTCAGAAAGCCCACACACTCATGGAAATTGAACAATGATCAACTGAACCACAGATGGGTCAAGGAAGAAATAAAGAACAAAATAAAAGCCTTCCTAAAATTTAATGAAAATGGCCTCACAACGTACCTAAATTTCTGGGACACAATGAAAGCAGTGCTGAGAGGAAAGTTCACAGCACTAAATGCCTACGTAAAGAAGCTGGAAAAATCCCACACTAGTGAATTAACAGAAGAACTAAAAGCGCTAGAACAAAAAGAAGCAAACTTACCAGAAGTAGTAGATGGCAAGAAATAGACAAATTGAGGGCTGAAATCAATAAAATAGAAACACAGAAAACAATGCAAAGAATCATTGAGACAAAGAGTTGATTTCTGCAAAATTCAACAGACAAACCTTTATCCAAACTAACCAAAGACAGAGAGAGAATGTCTAAATTAACAAAATCAGAAATGAAAAGGTGGACATAACAACAAACACTAAGCATATCCAGAGAATCATCAGATCATACTTCAAAAACCTGTACTCCCGAAAACTGGAAAATTTTAAGTAGATTGACAATTTTCTGGATAATAACCACATACCAAAATTAAACCTAGAACAGATAAACAACTTAAATTCACCTATAACCCTAATGAAGTAGAAACAGTTATCAATAGTCTCCCAACCAAAAACAACCTAGACCCAGATGGCTTCAGTGCAGAATTATATCAGATGTTCAAAGAAGATATAACATTAATACTCCTCAAATAATCCCACACAATAGAAACAGAAGAAACACTGCCAATCTCTTTATGACGCTACAGTTACCCTGATACCCAAACCACACAAAGACACAGCTAAGAAAGAAAATTACAAACCAATTTGTCTCATGAACATAGATGCAAAAACACTCAATAAAATACTGACAAACCAAATTCAAGAACTCATCAGAAAAAAAATCCAGTGTGACCAACTACAATTCATCCCAGAGAGGCAGGGATGATTCAACATATGAAAATCTATTAATGTAATCCACCATATAAACACACTGAAAGAAAAAAAACACATTATCATCTCACTAGATGCTGTTGACAAGCTTCAACACTCCTTCCTGATAGAGGTCTTGGAGAGATCAGGGATAACAGCAATATACCTAAATATAAGAAAGGCAGTATACAGTAACCCAACAGGCAACATAAAACTAAATGAATAGAAACTCAAAGCAATCCCACTGAAATCAGGAGTAAGACAAGACTGTCTACTCTCTCCCTATCCAACAAAGTACTTGAAGTTCTAGCTAGAGCAATAAGATAACAGAAGGAGATCAAAGGAATACAAATTGGAAAAGAAGAAGTCAAACTGTCACTATTTGCTGATGATATGATAGTTTACATAGGTGACCCCAAAAATTCTATCAGAGAACTCCTACAATTAACTGAAAAAAGTCAGTAGTCCTCCTATATACAGACGACAAACAGTCTGAGAAGGAAATCAGAGAAACATTACCTTTTACAATAGCCACAAATAACATAAAATATCTTGGGACAACTCTAACCAAACAAGTGAAAGAACTATATGACAAGAGCTTTAAGTCTTTAAAAAAAGAAATTAAAGAAAATATCAGAAAACAGAATGATCTCCAATGCTAAGCAATCAACAGATTCAATGCAGTCCCTATCAAAATCCCAGTACAATTCTTCACAGACCTTGAAAGAACAATACTCAACTTCATATGGAAAAACAAAAAAAGCTAGGATAGTCAAAACAATCCTGTACAATAAAGGATCATTTAGGGTCATCACCATCTCTGACTTCAAACTCTACGATAGAGCTATAGTAACGAAAATTGGTTGGTATTGGCATAAAAGCAGACAGGCTGACCAAAGTAATCTAATTGAAGACCTGATATCAACCCACACATCAATGAGCACCTACTTTTTTACAAAGAAGCTAAAAATATAACATGAAAAAAAAACATATTCAACAATTGGTGCTGGTATAACTGGCTGTCAAAATACAGAAGAATATAAATACATCCATATCTATTTCCATGCACAAATTCAACTCCATCCACACTGATCCTCATAGAGGAGAAAGTGGGAAATACAGTTGAACACATAGGTGCAGGAGACCACTTCCTAACTAGAATACCAGTAAAACAGACACTGAGAGCAACAATTAATAAGTAGGATCTCCTGAAAATGAGACGCTTCTGTAAAGAAAAAAAAAAGGTCAACCAAATGAAACAGCCCCATACAGAATGGGAAAAGATCTTTACCAACCCCACATCTGACAGAAGGCTGATCTCCATCCAAAATATACAAAGAACTCAAGAAACTAGAAATCGAATTACCAAATAATCCAATTTAAAAATGGAGTACAGATCTAAACAGAGAATTCTCAACAGAACTTCCTGAAAAACACGTAAGGAAATGCTCAACATTCTTAGTTATCAAGGAAATGCAAATGAAATTCATTCTGAGATTCCATTTTACACCAATCAGAATAGCTAAGATAAAAAAACACCAGTGACAGTTTATAGTGGAGAGGATGTGGAGAAAGAATACTCCTCCATTGCTGGTGGGAGTTCAAACTTGTACAGCCACTGTGAAAATCAATATGACAATTTCTCAGAAAATTAGGGATCAACCTACCTCAAGACCCTGCAATACCACTCTTGGGCATATACCTAAAAGAGGCACGTTCGCACCACAAGGATATTTGCTCAGCTATGTTCATAACAACATTGTTCATAATAGCCAGATCTTTGAAACAACCTAGAGGCTCCTCAACTGAAGAATGGATAAAGAAAATGTGGTGTCTATACTATGGAGTACTACTCAGCTTGGAATGTGACTGACTGTAAAACGGTGGCACCCTGCACTACTTTTGTTTTAGCTCTATGCTTGTAATAAAACTTAGATTATGACTGAAAATACAGATAGAACTTTTTAACAAAACAAGCATACATACTTTTTGAGAGATTAATTTTTAAAATTTAGCATTTGTAGAAATGAAACATCATAGTAAACAGTTTGTATTTTTCTTTTTTCTTGTAGTTATAACTTTAAGGCCATTTAGTTTCTGTGGAAAGACCAGGTCTGGCCAAATGGCTTACCTGCTCCAGCCCTGTGTGCTTGAGCAGGGAGCTCTGGTGGAGGGAAAAGCTGGCAGATGGCTCCTTTGCCAGCACACCATGTGTGTGGGGCAGAGAGACAGAAAGAGAGAGAGAGAGAGAGAGAGAGAGAGAGAGAGAGAGACCCCCATCCTCACATCCTGCACACCTCAAAGGCAGGCAGGTGAGGACGGAGTAGGCTCAGCTGTGAGGGCTGCAGCAGCAGTTGGAGAACAGAGAAGCTGCCTCACTGTATGCTCAGGGATAGGAGACCCTGCTGTAGTATGCTCTATACCATGGCACATGGCGGGAGAGTCTTTTGCCCAGCATTCCTTGTGTTTAGGGCAGCAAGAGAAGGCCCCTGACCTGCACCATGTGTATAGGCAGGCAAGAACAGAGACAGAGGGATAAGATGGGCCAGTGACTAGCTAGGCTTGGCCAAAGTCCTCAGCCATAGGACCAACTTATAAAAAGAATTGTTTAGTTACTGAACCTGGGGCATATTAGATACTTAACCAATTGTACACACACATAAAAAATTGGCATGCAATAGCTGTCTTAATGTGAAAGTCACCCTATCAACAGGGTTGAAAAATTATTTATCCTGAACATGAAAACCTATTAGCAAATTTAAATTAAATTTACAAAACTTGTTACTTGTAGTTTTCCCCTTGTAAGATTTCTATGAGAACCACATCATCTAGGAGTAGATAATGATCTGGAGCTGGGACAGGGACCAAGGGTGAAGAAGGGGGGAGGGAAGGAGCCGACGGTTTTCTCCCTGGCTTCAGAGGAGGTAGGAGAGTCACAAACGGGGCTGCCCATGTTGGGGGTCTGTAGCCAAATTTTCCCAAATAACAATGTATGCTATCTGGTCCAGGTGTCCATGGGGTCCCTTGTCAAAGACCTGATCCTAAACCTGTAAGATAATTTCCAAGTTAAAAGTCCTATCCCATGGCCAGTCCACATCGAAGGTTGGCCACTCAGATGTGCCGTTTATACTGGTTAGAGGCACGAATCTGCACTTCATTCCAGTGATCTAAAGTAAGGCTCAAAGGGGTGGTTATGGTTTGTCCCATGCTTGAATCAGAAAACTCAAAATACAAAGACAAGTAGACAAACAAGACAAATAACACCATTAAGCAACTCACAACCAGACATGCTGCACGCTTTTGGCGGAGAACCGAAAGTAAATACTCAGACGGGTCAACAGGAGTAGTGGTCCCATTTTTCCCTTTTCAGGCCCATGAGCTCCAAACAATTGAGCTCTCCAGATCCCTGGCATGTCTGCCAGGATGGCAGGGGAGAAGTCTGGGCTCGTCAGCCCCTTCTCAAGCCACCCTAGTTACAGAATGACTACGTAGCCAACCTGCTCGGACTCAAATCAACATACATACATATAACAAAGAACAAAGCAGAAAGGGTGCTGGCTAGCTTACCTCCCGGTGGCACTGGTGGTTCTGGGGCAGAAATCTCGGTGGAACCTCCAATGAAAGACCTCGGCATCAAAGCGCCGGGCACTGAACCGAACCCTCTGCCCAAGAACCGGGGCCAGACCACTGGCTGCAAATGCAAGAGGTGATTTATTGAGTACACAGGTGCCTGCGGATGCTACTGCAACTCGGGTGCAGAGCATACCGGGCTTGCAGGGAGCACAATATTTATGGAGTTTTAATGGTTACATAAGTAACAGGCATTTCATTGGCTCATCTTGGGGGCAGGGGTAGTTCCCACGGACTAAGTTTCCTGGTATTACTTTATGAAAGACCCCGGCATGCTTCAGCACTTATTATCCGGGTCCCATGACTACTATGGTGATCATAGACACAACTGGGGGCAAGGGTAGTTGCCAAGGACTAGGTGTCCTGGTATTGCCACATAAAAGACCCTGGCACGCTTCAGCAATTATTATCTGGGTCCCATGACTGCTCTGGTGACCACAGATCCTGTTTGACGTCCTGCCAGCTGGGCGAGGCACCTGGTCTGGGTTTCTTTCATTAGGCAACGGCCTGGCCTTGCTTTTCTTTTCCTAGGGGGTCCTGGGTAGGGGTCTTTCACTTCCAGTCCAACTCTAAAGTAATTGAAAACTAACACTAACAGGTGTAAACTATCCTGTAATATTAATAGTAGGGAGAGGAGGTGTGGAATTCTCAAAACTACTTCCTGCTGAGATGGGACGATGACAATCTCATGGCGACTTTTGAGAAGAAAAATGTTAGTATAATAAAATCTTAAGTAGATTAGACAGACTCTGTTTGGCAGGAGATGCTTGGTTTAAGTTCCTGACTGGAGTTCTAGTGTTGAATGAAGCCCTCATCTGAAGCTCTGGCCAGATTGTAGAAGGTGCACCTTATCAGTTCCTTAGTCTGGAGTTGTGCTGAGTGATGTTGTTCCAAGCCGGTTTTAGGATGGTGCTTGTCAGGTGGAGTTGGTGATATGGGGCAGTTCAGAAGCATTCAGTCGAATCAGGTGGAGTCAAGGAAGTTGATCCCCATTCTCTTTCCGAAGCAGTTGAAGATTGCTGTCAGGAAATTCCTTGCTCTCTGGAAAACTCAAACATTAATGTTAACAAAGAATTTTTTTTGTAAAACTTTTTTTTGGTTTTACGAGACAGGGTTTTTCTGTATTGTTTTGGAGGCTGTCAGTCCAGCCCGGCCTCAAACTCACAGAGATCCGCCTGCCTCTGCCTTCCGAGTGTTGGGATTAAAGGTGTGTGCCACCACCGCCTGGCTTGTAAAACTTTTATATGTATGCATGCTGGAAAAGGTGACAATAGGGAAGATGGTAAACATGAAGGAGATTAGACTTTTCAGAAAAAGAAATCTACAGAGAACAGTCCCTAATTTTATTTTCTTCTGTCTTATATCAATGGTTCTTTGATATAATACAGAAATTCTGAATTTTATTTAAATAATATGCTTGAATTTAGAGTAGGAGAACCAATCCAACTCCAAAGCCAGCTTCAGTTAAATGAAGCTTCAGTTAAATGAAGGGGGACTAAAGCATTTTAAGAAACAGAAAGAAATAGGTATTATAAAAACAATATAGAGAGATTTAGACTTTGATACCACACAGTGAGTTTTTTGTTTGATAGTCCTGAGGGTAGCTATTCATTCTTCTTCAGGAATCCATATGTCCAGTATTCTTTGCTGAATTTACCTGTGAAGACAAAAAACAAAACACTTCTCTTTTCTTTTATGAGGTCACTTTATCCATGGTAGAATATGATTTTATAGATGAGCTGTTATCTTTCCTCCTCCTGAGATGTCTTCTCTTCTGACCGAATCTTAATTAATTTCAATGGAACCCAAAGTTTTTCTTCTCCTGTGGAAACAAAAGCAAAACTCCTTCCCCAAGGTAACACATATCCAGACTGAGGTCATAACATCCTTAAAATACACTGGTTGGTTCAGTTCAGAAGTCTTCTCTGTAGTCCAGTGTCTTTCTGCAGCTGTTAGTCCTTTTTCATTAGCATTAAGAAAATTCAACATTAGTAAAGCATTATGTAACCTGTATTTGGGGGTCTTTTTCCCCCTGGCTGTTTATGAAGCATTTATTTTAAGGTTCCATTAGATCTTTCAACCACTGCTTATCCTGTGGGATTGTAAGGTATACCAGTTACATGTTTTATATTACAATATTTGAAAAATTGTTCCAATTTACTGGAGACATATGCTGGAGTATTGTCAGTTTTTATTTTTGGAGATATACCCATAACAGCCATCACCTCTAAGAGGTATGTAATAACAGAATCAGCTTTTTCAGAGCTGAGGGCAGTATCCCACTGGAAGCCTGAGAACGTGTCTATGGTAACATATTTCAAACTGCCAAATTCTGGGAAGTGAAATACATCCATTTGCCAAAGTTCCTCTCTGTGAATACCTTTAGGATTACAACCTGCTGGTAATGGAGTTTGATTGTAGAATGAGCAAGTGGGGCAGTTTCTTACTATTTCTTTGGCTTGTCCCCATGTGATAGAAAAATCCTTCTTTAAACCTTTCCTGTTAATATGGTGTTTCTTATGAAATTCTGAAGCTTCCAAAACATTACATATTAATAAATGATCAATTTCAGTAAAATAAATATAGTAATGTAAGCCACGTAAAGATGGAAAATACACAGAGAGTCTGGATACTGTATGCGGTTGTGATTTTCAGGTTTGTGATTGTTAAGGAAGCAACAACTGCTAAAGTATACTTGATTATAAATGCTGTCGAATCAATTCAACTTATATCTTTTGAAAATGCCTTGACTTCAAAATTTAAGTATAAGGATATGTTACTTTGGAGAAGATATTTTATTTGTGTTTCCACAGAAAATGGAAAGCTGTGGATTCCTTCCAGGCTTCTGTGGTTTGATGAACCAAGACCCCCAGAAGCAGTGGCCCAAGTGATTCAACATCTAAGACAGCTAATATGATGCAGCCTTATAGACCCCCCAAAATAAGGACTTATACAGATTTCTGAGTTTTGTCACGATCCCCATGGTATGAACAGCATCCCCATCCAGCACGAAACAGTTTGAAATAAGTGACGGACAAAGTCCCATATTGTTCATAAATATTTGTTTTCATTTGAATGGAGTTGCTTATAATTTGTTAATGATCACAGCCAATCAATTTTTAATGGTAAAAAGGGGGATTATGGTATGGCTATGGTTTTTCATTTATTGATACAAATTCAAGGTCAATTTTGTGATATGCATATTTCTCCTCTTGATTAAGTATTGTGTTTATACTGATTATAGATAGTTACTTATAATAGTCAGAACTTATAGTTAGGTTAGTTCGGTTTTCTAGATATATAGATATATATTTGAGATAGATAGTCTTCAAACCTTTCAAAGACCTTCAGAAAATGGCATTTAAAATGGTTTAGAGTTTTTCTTGACAATGAGAAATGTCTGTTCCTGGCATCACCAATTATGTCTGAGAGGAAGATGGGCAACAAAGAAACTTGTTATGGAGTTTGCTTTCAACATGGCAAGATTAGCCATTTGGGCAAGAAACTGCTCTTGCCTCGATTGTTTGACTGTTGCTGCATAAACCGGATATGCAGGACCCATAGGAAAGTGACTGCTGAACACACACAATCCTTCAGGATTTCTGCTTCATGGAAGAGTCTACAAGACTTTCTGTAGGACACAGAAAATTG
This sequence comes from Mesocricetus auratus, assembly GCF_017639785.1. Lineage (NCBI taxonomy): Eukaryota > Metazoa > Chordata > Mammalia > Rodentia > Cricetidae > Mesocricetus > Mesocricetus auratus. The sequence continues at coordinate 57,817,407 of NW_024429189.1, read as the reverse complement.
ACTGATAGACTGCCAATGCATATGGACAGTTTGAAATTTCCTGCTTTGCTGAGAAGTCTTCCAGACACACTGGCCTATGGGCTGAAGATGGATGCCCAAACATTATAGAGGAACTTCAGGTGACTGTCCAGGTAGCAAGATGTCTCTGTCAATCCTAATGTTTATATATTATCCTTCTGTGGTCTTTGATGGAGTTGAAGACAGATAGTTATCAACATAGTTTTCCTTAGTTATAATAAAAGATAAGCTAAATATAGAACTTTGGACTCATAAAGATATGGTAGATGATATTTACTTTAAATCTTACTAAATGTTAATGGACAAATATTGTAACTATATTCTTACTTGATAACTGCTCTGTTATATATAATTTGACTATGTTGAAATTAAAACCTTTCTTTTTATTTAGACAGAAAAGAGGAGATGATGGGAGATGCTATTTTGTAAATCTGTCTCTTATTGGTTGTTGAATAAAACACTGTTGGCCAATAGGGAAGCAAGATAGGTGGGACTAGGAGTTGAGCAGGATTCTGGGGAAGAGAAACACAGGGAGTCACAATGTAGCTGCCATAGGGGTAAGAAGTCCGGACCCTTTCTCTGGTAAGAGAAATACTTAGATTAACAATTATGGAATAAATACTAAGTCAGAGATAGCCAGTAAGAAACCAAGCAAACTGCCAACATCTTCATAATTAATATAGCTTCCTGTGTGGCTCTGGAACCAGGCTGGTAGGAAGGCTTCTCTCTACAGGCTTTAAGCATGCTGGGCAAACACTAATCACCAATAACTTCAGTACAACTATAGTTTCAACGATGCGCGATACAGCATGAGCCATTGTGAGTGTATTAATCATAGTTTATTATAGTGAGATTGAAAGTCGGGAGACAGACATGAAAGAGAAAGTAAGATAAGGGAGAAAATGAGATGAGAGAAGATGAGAGTAAGGTAAGAGAAGAAGATGAGAGGGAGAGTAAGCAGGCAGTTGTCTGTCCTGCATGCAGACAGATTCTCATGGCACTTTGGGCTGGCCAAAGAACTGCTTGAGTAAATCCTGCCAGGTAACAGGGAAGGCCAGCATAATGCCTGAACCTTTCATTTCTTCAATGTTATCTACATAGGTTGCAGTCATAAGGTGTGGTCCAGATTAAATATGGATATTTCCACCTCAAAAGATCTGTATTAGTCGTGAGTCTTCCTACTTCAAATAATTTAATTAAGTGAATCATTCACCTGTATACTCAGTCACTTGGATTTTAGTTAATTCTGGAGGTACTCCAGTTGACAAGCAAAAATAACCATCAAAATCAACCACATTCTAGTGACAAGTCACACCTTAAAGAATCTATGATGGGATGGTTTGAATGAGAATGGCGCCCACAGCTTCACATGATTGAATACTTGGTCCAGAGTTGGAAGAACTGTTTGGGAATGATTAAGAGGAGAAGGTGTATTACTGGCAGTAGGGTTTGAGGTTTCATAAAACTGTCAGCATTCTCAGTGTGCCATCTCTCTGCCTCCTGCTTCCAGATCAGCATGTGAGCTCTCAGCTGTTCCTGCCACCATGCCTTTGCTCTACCTTTGTAGGCTCTAACCTTCTGAATTGTAAGCCCAGTTAAATGCTTTTTTTTTATTCTTTTTAAAATTTAAATTAGAAACAAACTTGCTTCACTAGTCAATACCAGCTCTCTTTCCCTCTCTTCCTCCCCTACTACAAGGGCCCCCAGCCCCAACCCAATCCCCACTAGGATCCCCAGGGAGGGTGAGACAAGAAATTGTCTTTGTCATGGTGTTTTATCATAACAATGGAAATGAAACTAAGACATATGAGCAGCACAAGTTCACTCAATGGGTGTATTAAGGTACTTAGTAACTAATAGCAAATAGTAAATCTGTACTTACTTACTGTTTAGTTTCTACAACTTAGGTACAAACTAAACAGTACAGAACATGTTCAGCCCATCACAGGAAAAATGCACAGCCACAGACTAACTGAATTCTCAACTAACAATTTTAAAAAACAAAACAAAATGGAATTTTTTTAAAGCAGAATAGGAAAAGTGGAATATTGAGCCATATATCAAGAGATAATGATTAGAATAAAGGTGGTGTCTCAAAGTATAATGTTCAATAACAAATATTTATAACATGTGACTACAATGGTTTTAGCAATGGAACAAAATGGCCACTGGAAGGCACTCTAGAACAAGCAATTGTTAAATGGGACAAAATGTACTTGGAAGTGGAAAAAATTGTTAACATTTACTGAAAAAGTATGGCAATAGTGCCACCTACTGTAATATAGAAAATGGAAAATGTACTTAACTTTTTTCTGCTATGAGTTCCAAGTAGAATGAGTGTTCCAGTACATGGAATAATAGGACATTGATGAGAAACGATTAAAATGATTTACAGTTAAGTTTAAAAGAAGACCTAGAAGAAAACAAAAGGAGACTTTTTGTAAGTTTCAAAACTAAACCCAGTCTGCTTTCAACCATCTACAGAAAGACCTTGAAAGTAAATAAGGTCCTCAAGTTTTGAATGTATGGCACTGTGGCTTTATAGAAAGACAAGAGTGTGTAGCTCACAAATCCACAAAGCCATACAAAAATATTTCCACCAACCTTAAGATTCTATGCCATTGCACATGGACTTTGCCCCAATCCATGAGTAAGTGCATAATTTAAAACAATGTGGCTTTTATAAAATTCCAGTAATACACATGACAGTTCCACATTTCTTATAATGTTTTCCTTTAAAATTTTTTAAAATTTAAATTTGAAATAACCTTATTTTACATTTCAATCTCAGTTCCCTCTCCCACCCATACTTGCATGCCCCACATTAGTCTCCTATTCCATCCCCTTTCTTCTCCCCAGGGAGGGTGAGGCCTTCCATGGTGGATCTTCAAAGTCTGTCATATAATTTAGGGCAGGGTCTAGGCCCTCTCCAATGTGTCTAGGCTGAAGGAATATCCCTCTATGTGGAATGGGCTCCCAAAATCCATTTGTATGCTAGGGATAAATACTGATCTACTACCAGAGGCCCCATAGATTGTCCAGGCCTCCTAACTGACACCCAGGTTGAGAGAGCCTGGTTCAGTCCTATGCTGGTTTCCCAGCATTCAGTCTGGGGACCATAAGCTCCCCCTTGTTCAGGTCAGCTGTTTCTGTGGATTTTCCCAGCATGTTATTCACCGCTTTGTGCATCACTCCTCCCTCTCTAGAACTGTATTCCAAGAGTTCAGCTCAGTGTTTAGCTGTAGGTTCTGCTTCTGTTTCCATCAGCTACTGGATGAAGGCTCTAGGGTGGCATATAGAATAGGAAAGGGACATTTAAGGAAGCCTCTTCACTATTGCTTAGAGTCTTAGTTGGGCTTATCCTTGTAAATATCTGATCATTTCCCCAGTGCCAGATTTCTCTGTAAACCTATAATGGCTCCCTCTATTAAGGTATCTCTTTTCTTGCTCTCCTCTATTCTTCCTCTGACTAAATCTTCTGATCTCTCATATCTTCCCCTCCTCTTTTTTCCCCTTGTCTTTCTCCTAACTCCCTCTCCTCTCCCACCATTCTCCCAATTTGCTCAGGAGATCTTGTCCCTTTCTGCCTTCTCTGGAGGACCTTGTATATCTCTCTTAGGTTCCTCCTTGTTTCCTAGCTTCTCTGGAGGTTTGGATTATAGGTTTTTAATCCTTTGCTCTATATCTAATATCCATGTATGTGTGAGTACATTCCATGGACTGTTGTCTATAAATACTACATGGTTTCCAAATAGCATCTTTTGGTGTATCCCTAGATTCATTTTACGCTTAGCTATTGTGAACAGTGCTGCATTAAACATCTAAATACAGAGTTCAATATGTTTGACTATATAGCAGTAGTGGAATTATATGATATATAGATATATAGATATGCATATATATGAAGAGAGACATAGATATATCATAGAAGTATATTGTGTAGATGTATATCAATTAAGTTAAATTGGAGTGATAATGCCTCCCTATCCAGCAGATACCCCAGTTCCAGACATTAAAAACAAAACAAAACCTCCTTAAAATTGTTGGTCAGGAGAATCCAAATGACTTCTAAAACTATGTAGACTATTACTGTTACCATTTGTTGCCTCCAAGAAGTTGAAGATAATTCTGTACTTCTTAAGATACAACCCAGAACTTGGGGAAAATCATCTGGATCTGACCCCTCCCAAAAAACTTCTTTCCTGATATTGGAAGGTGCTATGCAAGCTACAAAGGGCGGACAGCATTTAGTAGTCCTACTTAGCTGTGAACAACAACAATGACCATTATTGCAAGATATCCCTAAAGATACAATAGTGGCACTCATATCCTTGTTCCTGGTAACCAACAGCTGTCTAAATAGACTTAAGTAAGTCTCCTGAGTAGGAGGAAAATCATACCTATTATGCAAAATCTAGCCAACCATACATAGTTAGAAAGGTCATAGGTTTCAGAGAACATACTGTTGCCAATTTCCTAAACCACCATATTGTCTTACTGAATTCTGGATAGTCTTATTTATCCTCACAGATGAATGTGGTTCTTACCATGTGACATCTGAGCCATGAACAAGTCTGAGATATCGGGAAATGAAAGACAAGATGTCCAATCGTTTGTGCTAAGAGAATGAGTCTGCCACCTTTATTGCCAGGAAAATGCATGTGTGTGTGTGTGTGTGTGTGTGTGTGTGTGTGTGTGTGTGTGTGTGTCTTTATTGCAAGTGCTAAGAGGTCTCTCTCTCTTGTAGAGAGGGAGTTAGGCTTATATACAGGCTTACAGGATGGTGGAAAAATCCCAGGTGGAAGAGATCATGTTTTTCTCGTGCTAGATGTTGATGTCATGTCAGTGGGGCAAGGCAGGGGCAGTAAGGCAGGACTAGAAAACAGGATGCACCTGTGGCTATCAGTTGACAAACAACTCAGAGACCCCATGGGAGCTAGGGCCCAAAATCACCACTCATCAGAGAAGCATCAAACAGCTGAAAGAGACTATGGCCAAAATAACTAACTAACTAACTAACTAACTAACTAACTAACTAACTAAATAAATAAATAAATAAATAAATAAATGGACAAACAAGTAGTCAAACTTCAGGGAACAACTGACTATAAATATTGAGCCCCAGCTGATACATCCATGACACAACACCAACAACTAAGGACCACGGAACACAGTGGAAGAAGAGGCAGAGGAACCATAATACCAGAAAGCCTTATGGAAGTTTGGAAGCTACACCAATAAATCTCTACAATGTGGCTATGTAAAGAAGACTTAAACAATAACAACATCATCTAACATGCCAACATAGATGAGAGAAATAGAATGGGGCTCCACCCCTAGATGAAGAGCTACTGACAATTAAAGACTGCTGAGAGAAGGAGAATCAGTCTTACCCAGGGAGGAGAAACCACAATAAATATCCAAACCCAAGGAGTCAGCCATAAGAAAAAATACATACTAGAACCATGAACAGGCTCACCGGATTGAATTTATTTATATATATATGCAATAATAACAATTAAAGAATAAAGGGACATGAATTTTTTCATTTTTTATTTTTAAATTCACATTAGAAAACAAGATTGCTTCACATGTGAATCCCATCTCCCTCTCGCTCCCCTCCTCGTATGCCCTCCCACCAATGCCCTCCTCTCCCCTCTCCCAATCCCCACTCCTTTTCCCAGGGAGGGTGAGGTCGTCCATGGGAGGGTGTCCATACTCTGTCATTTCATCCAGGGCAGGGCCTAGGCCCTCCCCCAAGAGTCCAGGCTGAGAGAACATCTCTAATTGTGGGATGGGCACCCAAAGTCCATTTGTATGCCAGGGATAAATATAGATCTACTATACAAGGCCAAATAGATTGCCTGTGCCTCCTCACTGACACTCACATTCAGGGGATCTGGATCAGTCCCATGCTGGGTTTCCTAGCCATCAGGCTTCCCCTTGTTTAGTTCAGCTGTTTCTGTGGGTTAAACAAGCACAATCTTGACCCCTATGCTCATCAGTTCTCTCTCTGTCACTGAGTTCCTTGAGTTCAGTTCAGTGTTTAGGTGTGCGTGTCTGTCTTTGCTTCCATCAGTCACTGGATGAAGGTTCTGTTTCCCAGACTCTCTGTCAGTGGGATTGTAGGCTGGCACCTCCCTGATCCATGTCTAAAGTCCATATATGAGTGAGTACATACCATGTTTGTTTTTTTGTGACTAGGTTACCACACTCAGGGTGGTGTCTTCTAGTGCCATCCATTTGCCTGTGGATTTCAAGATTCCATTGTTTTTTCCCACTGACTAGTACTCCATTCTATAAATGTACAACATTTTTCTCTATCCCCTTTTCAGTTGAGGGGCATGTAGGTTGCTTCCAGGGTCTGGCTGTTACAAATAATGCTACTATGAATATAGTAGAACAGACATCCTTGTTGTATGAATATGCATCTTTTGGATATATGCCTAAGAGTGGAATTGCTGGGTCTTGTGGTAGGCTTATTTCCATTTTCCTGAGGAATCTCCATACTGATTTCCAAAGTGGGTGTATGAGTTGGCACTCCCACCATCAGGGAGGAGTGTTCCCCTTTCTCCACATCCCCTTGAGCATAAACTGTCATTGGTGTTTTGAGCATAAACTGTCATTGGTGTTTTTTATTTTAGCTATTCTGACAGGAGTAAGATTGTATCTCAGAATGTTTTGATTTGCATTTCCATGATGGCTAAGGATATTGAGCACTTTTTAAAGTGCCTCTGAGCCATTTTAGACTCCTCTATTAAGAATTATCTTTTTAGTTCTTTAGTCCAATTTTTTTATTGGATCCTTTGGTGTTTTGGAGACTTGTTTCTTGAGTTCTTTGTAAAATTTAGAGATCAACCCTCTATCAGGTATGGGGTCAGTTCATATCTTTTCACATTCTGTGGGACATGAATTATTAAGTGGGTAGGGATTCATGTGAGTTATAGGAGGAGAGGGGAGGGAAAATTATGTAAATTTTTGGCTTTTATTTTCTTTTATTTTTGCTCTCCCAAGTCTTAACAGATATTCTCCCCATTCCTACCCACCCAACTTTAAATGATTTCTCAAAACCTCAATACAACAACACCCTGTCAATCAAGGAAACATAATCAAACAATGTCCCCACCACCCCCAAAAACACCTGTAACTAAATGAAAACACACACACACACTCCAAACAAACAAATACCCTGTGGAGTCGTTTATATATTGGTCAACAATTCATGAACATGAGGCCTGTCCTTGAGTGGTTGATATAGCCAGTGTCACTCTACCGGAGAAAAATGATTTTACCTCTCCCAGCAGGTATAAATGACACTTCAATTGTTAACCTTTATCTTCATGACTAGGTTTTCCTTCATTCATTTCTTCAATTATTTCTTAAAATATGACAAAATAAAATATATTAAGATGAAATAACAACTATCACTTCAGAGTTGGACCAAAGAAACAAACAGAAGGGAAATAACTCAAGAGAGGGGACAAGAATCAGGGGCCCATTGGTTCACTCACTCAGAAATGCCATAGAAACACTAAACTAGAAGACATAGATATATGCAGAGGACTGGCTGCAGACCCAGAAGGCCCTGTGCTTCCCATTGCAGACTATGTGAGTTCATACGAGTTTGTTCTGTTGATTTACAGGTTTTTGTTTTCTTAGTGTCCTCTATACCCTCTGGCTCCTACATTCTTTTTGCCTCCTCTTCTTTAGGGTTTCCTGAGAGATTTGATGAAAACAACCCATTCAATCAGAGTGTTCCAAAGTCTCTCACTCTCTGTGTAATATCTGGCTGTGGGTCTCTATATTTGTCCCATCTGCTTTAGGAGGGAGCATTTCTGCTGGTAGCTGAATAGTGCACTAATTTCTGAATATAGCAGAAGTAATTTTATCACTACTTTTCTGTCCTTTCTTCCTTTCCCCTTTTTAACCATATCATTTGGTTTTGACATAGGTTCCTGGGCTATTGAGTCTCAGGTTCTTGGTCACCCAAGCAATGGTTTACATCTTGCGGTGTGGCTTTAAGTCAAATCAGTTATTTGTTGATTGCTCCTACAAGCTTTGTGCCTTCATTACCATAAAATATCTTGCCTGCACTACACCATTATAGATAAAGCATTTGTGGCTGTCAATTATGTTACACTTTTGAGAGCATGCAGAATACTGATATAAAGGCTCTATGTAGACACCAGCTCAACATCTCATTGTTCAATATAGGTATCATCTTCAGCAAAGGGGCTTTTCTGTCAGTTTGTGGAGAGGAACCTATAGTCTTGGTAATAGTCTGGGTTGTTTGGTGATTCTCATGGGGTCCCTTTAGCAAATGACTCAATTAGATGTGACTCAATCCTGGTACTAGAAGTTTCCTTGGGTGACAAGAGATGGTCAGGTGGTATTCTGTCTCCCCCATTATTTGGTGACTTCATTTAGATCACCTTCATAGATATATGTGGATATTAGAAAGTTTCTATTATATTAGGTTTCCATATATTTCTCAATGCCCCTTAATTTTAGCTGTCCCTCACTATATTTACTCCCACAACCCCTCTCCTTTCCCCTCTCTATTCAAGCTCCCATCACAGCAGCCCACATCCATCCATATTATCTATTTTATTTCCCTTTCCTAGTGAGATCTATCTGTCCTCTCTAGTCACTTACTGTTTATGTACCTCTGTGGTCTCATGAATTGTAGCTTGCTTATCATTGACTTAACACCTAATATCCACATATGTTTCTCTGGATTTGGGATGCCTCATTCAAGATTGTATATTCTAATTTCATACATTTACTTGTAAAATTCATTGTTTCTTGTTTAACAGCTTAATAATACTCCATTTCCTTGATTTTTCTGTGAGGGACATCTAGATAGTTCAATTTCTGGTTAGTATAAATAGAGCAGCAATGGACATGATTGGATAAGTTTTTCTGTGCTAAAATGAAGCATCCTTTGGGTATATGCCTAAGAGTACTACACTGAACTTTGTGGTAGATCATTTCCCATCTTCCTGAAGAGCCTCTACACTCATTTTCCATAGTAGCTGTTTGAGTTCTCACTGCCACCAGCAATGAATTACTGTCCTCCATACTTCTCATCTTTACTACCGTGAGTTCTCACTTGTTTTGTTATCTTAACCATTCTGATGCCTGTGAGATGAAATATCAAAATAGTGTTAATTTGTATTTCCCTGTTGACTAAGAATGCTGAATATTTCTTAAAGCAGTTCTCAGCCATGTTAGTTTCCTATTTTGAAATTTCTCTGCTTATATCTGGACCTCATTTTTAATTGGGTTATTTGTTTTGTTTTTATATCCTTATTTTTAATTCTTGATATATTTTTGGATATTAGCCCTCTATCAATGTGTACTTGCTAAAATTTCTTTTCCTCCTGTAGGCTGCCACTTTGTCTAAATGATAGTGTCCTTTCCTGTGCAGAGGCTTTTCAATTTCATAAGGTTCCTTTTATTGATTTAGTGTATGTGCTAATACTGTTCTGTTCAGAAAGTCTTTTTCTGTGCCAATAAGTTCAAGGATAATCTGCACTTAGTCCTATATCTAGCCTATATAAGGTTTGTCTCTTAATTTTACAAAATGCCTGCTGGAGTTAGGAGTTACAATAAATCAATGAGCAGAGGGAGGGAAATTTGGAAGGGGAATTCTATGGGATCCTCTGGAGCTGGGGGGAAGGGGAAGGGAGCTAGTTGTCTGCTGCAGAGCTTAGGATGAGATTGGAGGATTAAATTTGGAAGAATAGAGGGAAAGATGAATATTTGCAATTAGCTCACCTGCTTTCCTGGTTGGAGTGGCCTGGGAGTCCCTTGGTAATACCTGCTGGAGTTGGGAGATATCTGGGGTCTTTTCCTATTAATTAAACTAGGTTTTGGTGAGACTTTTCAGCTCTTTGGATGGTAGTCCTCAAAACTATTTCAAGCTATTATGAATGAGAATATTTTACTGATTCTTTTTTCAGCAATCAATGCATTTTCTTGAGGATTCTTTATATATTTTAAATATAGGATCATGCCATAGATAATCAAGGATAATTTGATTACTTCCTTTCCTGTTGCACCGCTGTAAGTGGAATCAACGCAATGTGGAAACAAATATTTTTATTAACAGGAGAAGGCACTTACACTCAAGCTTGGAAGATCAGAAGCGTGGCAGGCTTCCAAGGGAGCGAGCTTTTACTTTTTCTTCCCTTAGATATCTCACCTGTTATATGCATCCTTGTCCATGCCCAAAAGGGGCATGGACAGTGTTTTGTGCTCACTCCTACAATTCCCTTTTTAGTTTAAATAAAAGATTTAAACTTGATACAAAACACAAATATATGCAACATATATACATAAAAGGTGACAAGTAAGCTATAATCTACTTATATCCTAAGCTAAACATATCTAAATCCTAAACTTACGTGAAAGGGATGCCCAAGTCTGAACACCTCCTTCCAATCCCAACCCTAAAATAATTGAAAACTAATATTAACAGGTGTAAGATATCCTGTAATATCAACAATAAGGAAAGGGGGTGTATTATTCTCAAAATTACTTTTTGCTGAAATGGGATGGTGACAATCTCATGGGGACATGTAGGAAGAAAATGTTAATGTAATAAGAGTCTTACGTGGGTTAAATAGTCTCTGTGTGACAGGAGATGCTTGATTGAAGTTCTAATGTTGATTGAAGCTCTTGTCTGAAGCTCTGGCCATATTGTAGAAGGTGTATCACATTAGTTCCTTGGTCCTGAGTTGAGTGATGTAGTTCCAAACTGGTTTCAGGTTGGTACTAGTCAGATGGAGTCAATTATGTGGGGCAGTTCAGATGCATCAAATTGAATCAGGTGGAGTCAATTGAATGGGGATTACTTTAAAAAATTCCTTGTTCTCTGGAAAACTCAAACATTAATGTCAACAGAGAAATTGTCAACTTTTATATGTATGCATACCAGGACAGGCAACAATAAGGGAGATAGTAAGCATGAAAGAGATTGGACTTCCAGAATAGGAACCGAGTATACACACCATGGTTCCTAATTTTGTTTTCTTCTGTTTTACATCAATGTCTCTTTGATATAATACAGAAATTCTGAATTTTATTTTAACAATATGCTTGTATTTATAGTAGGAGAGGCAATCCAACTCCAAAGCCAGCTTCAGTTAAATGAATTTGGACTAAAGCATATTAGGAAGCAAAGAGAATGAATATTATAAAAACAATACAGAGAGATTTAGACATTGATACCACACCATAAATTATTGTTTGTTTGATGGTTCTCAGAGTAGCAATCCATTCTTCTCCAATATTCATACATCCAGTATTTTTCACTGTTTAGAGCTGAGTTTTCCTGTGAAGACAAAAACAAAACACTTCTCTTTTCTTTAATGAGGTCTCCTTACACGTAGTAGAATATGACTTTGTAGGTGAACTGTCATGTTTTCACCTCCTGAGGTTTCTTCTGTTTGAATTGAATCTTGATTAATTTTGGTGGAATTCAAAGCTTTTCTTCTCTTGTGGAAACAAAGGCAAAACACATTCCCCAATATAACACATATCCTGGTTTCCAGACTGAGGTCATAATATCCTTGAAATCCACCAGTTGGTTTAGTTCAGAAGTTTTTTCCGTAGTCCAGTGTCTTTCTGCAGCTGTTTGTCCTTTTTCATTAGCATAAAGAAAGTTCAATGTTAGGAAAGCATTATGTAATCTGTGTTTGGAGGTCTTTGTTCCTCCTTGCTGCTTATGAACCATTTCTTTTAAGGTTCAGTTAGATCTCTCAACTACTGCTTGTCCTGTAGTATTGTGAGGTATACCAGTTACATGCTTTATATTATAATATTTGAAAAACTACTCCAATTTGCTGGAGACATTGCTTGCACATTGTCAGTTTTTATTTGTTCAGGTATACCTGTAACAGCCATCACCTCTAAGATGTGTGTGATAACAGAATCAGACTTTTCAGAGCTGAGGGCAGAGGCCATTGGAAGCCTGAGAATGTGTCTATGGTATGGTGTACATAGTTCCAATTTCCAAATTCTGGAAAGTGAAATGCATCCATTTGCCAAATGTCATTTCTGTGAAAACTATTGGGATTACTGCCCACTGGTAATGGAGTTTGATTATAGAATTCTTACTATTTCCTTGGCTTGTTGCCAAGTGATAGAAATGTCCTTCTTTAAGCCTTTGCTGTTGACTTGGTGTTTCTTATGAAATTTTGAAGCTTCCATCACACTTCCTATTAATAAACGATCAATCTCATCATTGCCTTGTACTAGAGGACCTGGGAGACCCATATGGCATTGGATGTGTGTTATATTTTAGGATGAGTTCTATTTCTGATGGTTTCCTGTAATTGTAAAAAAAACAATGAGGTTAATTCTGTATCATCAGGAACAGATTCTGCAGTCTTTATGCATACCGAGAATTCGTTACTATATTGAGAGGCTCTTTAATGTCTTTACCATGGGAATGGCATATAACTCTGCCTTTTGCACAGAGTTGTAAGGGCTTTGAACTACTTTACTTATATTTCCTTATTTATAACCTGCATTACCAGAATTGTTTGCATCAGTGTAGAATGTAAGAACTCCAGAAATAGGCTTTTTTTCTTACAATATGCAGAAGAATCCAGTTGTTTTCTTTATGAATTTGATTCTCTCTGTTTTGGGATAATTATCACTGATCGTTCCTGGAAATTCACTGCAAGCTCTTTGCCAATATTCATTATCCTTCCATAAGGAAGAAATTTCCTCATTTGTTAAGGATACAATTTCTGCTGAGTCCTTCCCAGTTAGTTGATGAAGCCATAACTTATCTTTTAGTTTCAAATCAGAGACCTTTTCTATATATGTCTTCAGTTTTTTATTCTGTTCATATGGCAGAAATACCCATTCTAGTATTATGTTTTCCTTCTGCATTAATATTCCAGAGGGGTATTCTATAGATGGCATAATAAGCAGTTCAGTTTTTGGTCCACAACGATCCATGTGTGCTAACAATATTCTTTGTTCTACCCATTCCAATTCTTTTTCAGCCTCAGCTGATAATATTCTAGGAATATCTAAGATCTTGTCTTCTTTTTTTTTAGGCTATTACAGGAGTTTTAAATAATGCCCTTCTACTCCAATAATTGTCTATAGTTGAGAAATTTCTCCTAGTATTTTTTCTTTTTTTTATTACTTTAATTTGAAATAGCTTGCTTCACATGTCAAACCCTGTTCCCTCTCCCTCCCCTCCTTCTGCACCCCTCCACCATCTCCTCCAGCCTCTCACCCTATCCCCACTTCCTTCGACATAGGGGATATCCAGAGTCTGTCATTTCACTCAGGGCAGGGTCCAGGCACTCCCCAAAGAGTCTGGGCTAAGAGAGTATCCCTCTTTTTGTTATGGACACACAAAGTCCATTTGTATGCCAGGGATAAACACTGATCCACTTCCCAGGGCCCCATAGGTTGCCTGGGTCTCCTCACAGACTCTCACCATCAGGGGGTCTGGATCAGTCCCATGCTGGCCTCCCAGCTGTTGGTCTGGGGTCCAAGGGCTCCTCCTTATTCAGATCAGCAGTCACTGCTGGTTTTGGCAGCCCATTCTTTGCCAAATTGCTCATCGCTCCTCTTTCTCTGTCACTGGGTTCCATGGGTTCAGTTCAGTGTTTAACTGAGGGTGTTTGCCTCTGCTTCCATCAGACACTGGATGAAGGTTCTAGAATGGCATATAGTGTAGACATCAAGTTCATTATCAGGAATGGGCATTTAAGGTGGTCTCCTAACTATTGCATAGCTTGCCAGTTGGTGTCATCCCTTTAGATAACTAGAGGTCTCACTGGTGCCAGATCTTTCTTCTAACCAATGACTCCCTCTTTTATGGTATTTCTCATCCTGTCCTCCCCCTATTCTACCCTCACACTCAACCTTCCTGTTCGCCCATGACCTACTCTCTCTTCTTCTTCTCCCCCTCTCTTCCTCCCAGCTCCCACTCCCCCCACCCCTCGACATGTTACAAATCTTTTCACAAGATCTTGCCTCATTCCTCTTCTCTGGTGTAACATGTATAACTCTCTTAGGTTATTTCCTGTTTCCCAGACTTTCTGTCAGTGGAAGTCCAGACTGGCATTATCCTCATCCATGTCTAAAATCAATATATGAATGAGTACATACCATGTTTGTCTTTTTGTGACTGGGTTACCTCACTCAGGATGGTTTCTTTAAGTGTGATCAATTTACCTGCAAATTTCAAGATTCCATTGTTTTTTTCTGCTGAGTAGTGCTCCATTGTGTAAATGTACCACATTTCCTCTTCAGTTGAGGGTCATCTAGGTTGCTTCCAGGTTCTGGCTATTACAAATAATGCTGCTGTGCACATAGTGGAGCAAATGTCCTTGATTATGAATTTGCATCTTTTGGATATATGCCTAAGAGTGAAATTGCTGGGTCTTGTGGTAACTGATTCCCATTTTCCTGAGGAATCTCCATACTGATTCCCAAAGTGGCTGTATGAGTTGGCACTCCCACCAGCAGTGGAGGAGTGTTCCTGTCTCTCTACATCCTCTCCAGCATAAATTGTCTCCGGTGTTTTTGATTTTAGACATTCTGACAGGAGTAAGAAGGTATCTCAGAGTTGTTTTGATTTGCATTTCCATGAAGGCTAAGGATGTTGAACACTTTCTCAAGTGTCTCTCAGCCATTTTGGACCCCCTATTGAGAATTCTCTATTTAGTTCAGTTCCCCACTTTTTAATTGGATCCTTTGGTGTTTTGGACATCAGTCCTCTGTCAGATGTGGGGTTAGTGAATATCTTTTCTCATTGTGTGGACTGTTTTTTTTTTTTTTGTCTTGTTGACTATGTCCTTTGCCTTATAGACGCTTCTTAGTTTCAGGAGGTCCCATTTTTTAACTGTCAATCTCAGTGTCTGTGCTACTATTGTTATATTCAGGAAGCAGTCTCCTGTACCAACTCATTGAAGAGTATCTCCCAATTTTTCTTCTGAGAGTTTTAGTGCGGTTGGATTTATGTTGAGGTTTTTGATCCATTTAGATTTAAGTTTTGTGCAAGGTGATAGACATGGATCTATCTGCAATCTTCTGCATGCCAATACCCAGTTATACCAGCACCATTTGTTTAAGATGCTTTCTTTTTTCCATTGTATAATTTTAGCTTCTTTGTCAAAAACCAAGTGTTCATAGTTGTGTGGGTTAAAAGCAGGGTTTTCAATTCGATTCCATTGGTCTACCTGTATATTTTTGTGCCAATACCGAGCTGTTTCAAGGACTATAGCTCTGTAATAGAGCTTGAAGTCAGGTATGGTGATGCCTCCTGAAGTTCCTTTATTTTATAGGGTTGTTTTGCCTATACTTGGTATTTTTGTTTTTCCATATAATGTCAGTTATTGTTCTTTCAAGTTCTGTGAAGAATTGTGCCTAAAATCAATCAAGTAGAAACCAGGAAAACATTGCGAAGAATCAATGAAACAAAGAGTTGGTTCTTTGAGAAAATCAACAAAATAGACAAACCTCTGTCCAATCTAACCAAAAGACAAAGAGAGAAGATGCTAATTAACAAAATCAGAAATGAAAATGGGGATGTAACAATGGATACTGAGGAAATACAGAGAATCATCAGGGCATACATTGAAAATCTGTACTCCACAAAATTTGAAAATTTAAAGGAAATGGTCAATTTCCTGGATAGATATCACTTGCCAAAACTAAATCAAGAACAGATAAACAATCTAAACATACCTATAACTCTTAATGAAATAGAAGCAGTCATCAAAAGTCTCCCAACCAACAAAAGCTCAGGTCCAGATGGTTTCAGTGCAGAATTCAACCAGAAATACAAAGAAGAGCTAATTGCAATACTCATCCAAATATTCCACACAATAGAAATGGGAGTCTCATTGCCAAACTCTTTTTACAAGGTTACAATTTCCTTGGTACCCAAGCCACACAAAGACACAACTAAGAAAGAGAACTATAGACAAATTTCCCTCATGTACATCGATGCAAAACTACTAGCAAACTGGATTCAAGAACACATCAGAAAAATCATCCACCATGATCAAGTAGGCTTCATCCCAGGAATGAAGGGATGGTTCAACATTAGAAAAACTATCAAACTGTGAAAGAAAAAACACATAATAATCTCACTAGATGATGGAAAAGCCTTTGACAAAATCCAGCACCCCTTCATGATAAAGGTCCTAGAGAGATCAGGGATAACAGGAACATTCCTGAACATAATAAAAGCAATATACGGTAAACCAACAGCTAACATCAAACTAAATGGAGAGAAACTCAACGCAATTTCTCTAAAATCAGGAACAAGACAAGGCTGTCCACTCTCTCCATATCTCTTCAATATTGTAATTGAAGTTCTAGCTAGAGCAATAAGATAACAAAAGGAGATCAAGGGGATACAAATAGGAAAAGAAGAAGTCAAGATTTTACTATTTGCAGATGGTATGATAGTTTACATAAGTGACCCAAAAACTCTGCAAGGGAACTCCTAGAGCTGATAAACACCTTCAGCAAAGTTGCAGGATACAAGGTTAACCCAAAAAAATCAGTGGCCATATTATATACAGATGATAAAGTGGCTGAGAAAGAAATCAGAGAAAAATCACCCTTTACAATAGCCATAAACAGCATCAAATATGTGGGGGTAATGTTAACTAAAGAAGTGAAAGACCTGTATATCAAGAACTTTGAGTCTGTTAAGAAAGAAATCAAAGGAGATACCAGAAAATGGATAGATCTCCCATGTTCTTGGATTAGTAGGATGAACATAATAAAAATGGCAGTCTTGCCAAAAGCAGTCTACAGATTCAATGCAATCCCTATCAAAACTTCCAGTAGTCTTTGAAGATCTTTAAGAGTCTGGTAATGATCTCTTCTGATCTGTACCTTTTGTGGTCTAATTTTCTGAAAGTCTGTTTTATAATCTAAATATTTAACAATGTCTCCTCTTTGTATTTTTTCTGGAGCAATTTGTAATTCCCAGTGAGTTAAATTTTCCTTTACTTCCTTAAACATCATTTGCAATATACCTTTCTTTTTGGATTAGATAGCAATATGTCATTCATATAATGATAAGTTATTGATTGTGGAAATTGTTTATGATTTATTTCCAAGGGTTTTTTTACCCAAAATATTGGCCCAAAGTCAGTCTTTTTAATATCCTTGTGGCAAAACTTTCCACTAAAATTACCATACTGGTTGAGAATTGTTAAAAGTAGGCATTGTGAAGGCAAATTTTTCCCTTTCTTTTTCTTGTAATTATATAGTGAAGAAGCCATCTTTTAAATCTTTAACTACAATTGGCCATCCTTTAAGTATTAGAGAAGGTAGTGGTACCCTAACCTGTAGAGAGCCCATAGGCTGAATTACCTTGGTGATAGCTCTCATATCAGTAACCACCCTCCATTTCTCAGACTTGTTTTTGATATCAAGTACAGGGGAATTCCATGAACTAGTTGGTTCTTCAATATATCCAGCATTTAACTGTTCCTGAACTAACTTCTCCAAAGCTTCTAACTTCTCAGAGGCCATAGGTCATTGCCCTACCCAGACACGTTCATCTGTTAGCCATTTTAAGGGTTGTGGTTTTGGTTCTTCTGTAGGTGTGTCACTAGCATCCTGTTTTTGTACAGCCTGTATATTCTGCGACTGTTTATTGTAGTGTCTTACAATATGCTTTCTACCTCTAACAGCTTGATCTGACACAGGAAGTAGGTTAATCTGGGTATTCTATTGCTGTAATAAGTCACAACCCCAGAGATTCAGAGCAATATTTGTGAAATATGGCCTCAATCTTCCCCTCTGAACTTCTGGTCCAATATATTCTACCCATCTCATACTTCGTTTCACTCGAGATAGGGTCCTGATTCCTAAAAATTGAACATTTACTTCCTTTTTTCATTATTTTATTTATTCTTTTTTTGTGCTTTTTTAATTTAAATTAGAAACATGATGCTTCAAATGTCAATCTCAGCTACCCGCTTCTCCCTCCACCAGCCGCACCCCCACTCCCATCCCCCAACCCCAGCCCAATCCCCATATCATTCTCCAGGGAGGGTGAGGCCCTCCTTAGGGGGATCTCCAGAGTCAGTCATTTCATCCAGGTCAGGATCTAGGCCCTTCCCCATGTGTCCAGGCTGAGAGAGTGGAGTGGGCTTCCAAAGTTCATTTGTATGCCATGGTGAACACTATTCTACTACCCAAGGCCCTGGAGATTTCTGAGGCCTTCTCACTTACACTACATTAATGGAGTCTGGAGCAGTGCCCTGTTGGCCTCTTAGACATCAGTCTAGGGTTCAAGAGCTCCCCTTTGTCCAGACAGCTGTCTTTGTGGGTTTCACCAGCATGTTCTTGACCCCTTTGATCATCACTCCTCCATCTCTGTCACTGGCTTCCAGTATGTCAGTTTAGTGTTTAGCTGTGATTATTTGTCTCTGCTTCCATTAGTCACTGGATGAAGGTTTTAGGATGTCATATAAGGTAGTCATCAGGTAGTGGCTATTAATGTAGTCTCTCCACTATTACTTAGTTTTCTATTTGGTGTTATCCTTGTAAATCTCTGGAAATTTCACTAGTGTCAGTTCTCTCCTCAAAGCTATAATGACTCCTACTATTATGGTATCTCTCATCCTGGTCTCCTCTATTCTTACCCCTACTCAAACTTCCTGTTCCCCATATCTTCTTCTACCCTCCTCTTATCCCCCTCTCTTTTTCCTGGTTCCCTCTCCTCCCTCCCTCTGCTCAGGAGATCTTGCCTCTTTCCACTTCTCTGGGTTATCATACATATCTCTCTTGGGAACCTCCCTGTTTCCCAGACTCTCTGGCCCAGTGATTGTAGACTAACACTACCTTGATCCATGTCTAAAATACATATATGAGTGAGTACATACCATGTTTTACTTTTTTCTGTCTGGATTACCTCACTCAGGATGGTTTCCTCTAGTGTCATCCATTTGCCTGCAAATTTCAGTATTCCATTGTGTTTTCCACTGAATAGTACTCCATTGTGTAAATGTACCAAATTTTCTATATCCACTCTTCAGTTGTGGGGCATCTAGGTTGCTTCCAGGATCTAGCTGTTACAAATAATGCTGCTATGAACATAGTGGAATAGACATCCTTGTTGTATGAATGGGCATCTTTTGGGTATATGCCTAAGAGTGGAATTTCTGGGTCGTGTGGTAGATTGATTCCATACTGATTTCCAAAGTGGCTGTACAAGTTTACACTCCCACCAGCAATGGACGAGTGTTCCCTTTCTCCACATCCTCTCCAGCATAAGCTGTTGTTGGTGTTTTTGATTTTAGATATTCTGACTGGGTTAAGATGATATCTCAGTGTTGTTTTGATTTGCATTTCCCTAATGGCTAAGGATTTTCAGCATTTTCTTAAGTGTCTCTCAGCCATTTTAGGCTCCTCTATTGAGAATTCTCTATTTAGTTCAGTCCACCACTTTTTAATTGGGTCCTTTGGTGTTTTGAAGAATAGCTTCTTGAGTTCTATTTAAAATTTAGAGATCAGCCCTCTGTCAGAAGTGGGGTTAGTGAATATCTTTTCCCATTCTGTGGACTGTCTTTTTGTCTTGTTGACTGTGTCCTTTGCCTTACAGAAGTTTCTTAGTTTCAGGAGGTCCCATTTGTTAATTGTCCATCTCAGTGTCTGTGCTACTGGTGTTATGTTCAGGAAGCAGTCTTCTGTACCAATTAGTTCAAGGGTACCTCTCACTTTCTCTTGTAACAGGTTCAGTATGGCTGGATTTATGTTGAGGTTTTTGATCCATTTGCACTTAAGTTTTGTGCATGGTGATAGACATAGATATATCTGCAGTCTTCTACATGTCAATAACCAGTTATGCCAGCACCATTTGTTGAAGATGTTATCTTTTTTACATTGTATTATTTTAGATTATTTGTCAAAAATCAGCTGTTCATAGCTTTGTCGATTAATTTCAGAGTGTTCAGTTCGATTCCATTGGTCTACCTGTCTACTTTCATGCCAATATTCAGCTACAGCACTACAGCTCTTTAATAGCTTGAAGTCAGGAATGGTGATGCCTCCAGATGTTGCTTTGTTGAGCAGTGTTGTCTTGCCTATCCTGGGTCTTTTGTTTTGCCATATAAAGTTGAGAAATGTTCTTTCAAGGTCTGGGAGAAATTGTGCTGGAAGTTTGATGGGGATTGCATTGATTGCCATTTTTACTATATTGAACCTACCTATCCAACAGCATGGGAGATCTTCCATTTCCTTGTGTCTTCTTTAGTTTCTTTCTTTAAATACTCAATGTTCTTGTGATACAGGTCTTTCAGTTAGTGATACCCCAAGTATTTTATCTTGTGTGTGACAATTGTAAAGGGTGATGTTCTTCTGATTTCTTTCTCAGCCCTTTTATCATCTGTATATAGTAGGGCTACTAATTTTCTTTAATTGATCTTGTATCCTGCCACTTTGCTGAAGGTATGAAGTTCTCTTTCCTAGTTGTGTCTTTGTGTGGCTTGAGTATCAATGTTATTGAAGCCCTGTAAAAAGAGTTTTGCAAAGACCTTTCAGCCTCAATTGCATGGAATAATTTTGTTAATTTGTGTGTTCACATTTTCTTCTTTGGTGAGTTTGGATAAAGGTTTGTCTATCTTGTTGATTTTCTCAAAGAACCATCTCTTCGTTACCTTGACTCTTTGTATTGCTTTCCTAGTTTCTGCTTTATTGATTTCAGCCCTCAATTTGATTATTTCCTGGCATCTGCTCCTCTTTGGTGAGTTTGCTTCTTTGTGTTCTAGAGATTTCAGCTGTGCTGTTAATTCTCTAGTGTAACTATTCTCCAGTTTCTTCATGTGGGCACTTAATGCTATGACCTTTACTCTTATCACTGCTTTCAAAATGTCCCATAAGTTTGGGTATGTTGTGTCTTAAATCCCTTTGAATTCTGGGAAGTCTTCAATTTCTTTTTTTTTTTATTTCTTCTTTGACCCAGGAGTGGTATAATTGCGCATTGTTCAATTTCCATGAGTTTGTAGGGTTCCTACAGTTTGTGTTTTTGTTGAACTCTAACTTTAAAGCATGGTGGTCTGATAAGATACATGGAGTTATTCCAATTGTTTTGTACATGTTGAGGTATGCTATGTTGCCAAATATGTGGTCATCCTTTGAGAAGCGTCCACATGGCATTGAGAAGAAAGTATTTTCTTTTGTGTTTCGATGGAATGTTCTATAGCTGTCTGTCAAACCCAATTGGGTCATAACTTCTATTAGTTCCTTTTTTCTTTTTTAAGTTACTGTCTTGTAGTCCTGTCTAGTGGTGACAGTGGGGTGCTGAATTCTCCCAGTACAAGTGTGTGAGGTTTTATATGTGCTTTGAGTTTCAGTAATGTTTCTCTTATGAACATGGATGGCCTGGAATTTGGGGCATAGATGTTCAGAATTGAGACTTCATCTTGGTGGATTTTTCCTGTGATGAATATGAAATGACCTCCTTCATCTATTTTGATTGATTTCACTTTAAATCTAATATGTTAGATATTAGGATTGTTACCCCTGCTTGTTTCTTGGGTACCTTTGATTGGAAAATATTTTCAGACCCCTTAACTCTGAGGTAATATCTGTCTTTGAGGCTGAGGTGTGTTTCTTGTATGCAGCAGAAGCATGGATTTTTTCTTTGAATCCTTTCTTTGAATCCTTTGCCTTTTTATGGGCGAGTTAAGACCATTAATATTGAGGGATATTATTGACCTTTGAATGCTCATTCTCAATTGTTTTGGAATGGTTGTTCTTGGTGGAATTGTATGTGGATTTCTACCCCTTTTCTCTTTTGGGTGTTGGTAAAGTGGGATTATCTATTTCCTATGTTCTTCTGGTTGTGGTTAACATCCTTGGACTGGAGTTTTCCTTCCAGAACTTTTTGTAAGGGTGGGTTAGTGGATATATATTGGTTAAATCTGGTTTTGTCATGGGATATCTTGTTTTCTCCATATATATTGATCAAAAGCTTTGCTGGGTATAGTACTCTGGCCTGGCATCTGTGTTCTCTTAGTATTGGTAGATTATCTATCCAGGACCTTCTTGCTTTCATAGTTTCCATGGAGAAGTCAGGTGTAATTCTTATAGTTTGCCTTTATATGTTATTGACTTTTTCCTTAGCTGCTCTAAGTATTCTTTCTTTATTCTGTATGCTTGGGGTCTTGATTATTATGTGGCAAGGGAACTTTTTTTGATGCACTATATTTGGTTTTCTGTAAGCTTCTTGTAGCTTCATTGGCATGTCTTTCTTTAGGTTGTGCATGTTTACTTCTATGATTTTGTTAAATATGTTTTCTGTCCCTTTGAGTTGGGTTTCTTTACCCTCTTCTATACCTATTTTTATTAGGTTTAGTCTTTTTACGGTGTCCTGTATTTCCTGGATATTTTGCGTTAGGGATTTGTTGGATTTAAGATTTTCTTTGATTGATGAATCTATTTCTCCTACTGTGTCTTCATCACCTGAGATTCTCTCTTCCTTCTCTTGTATTTTGTTTGTTATGTTTGCATTTGTAATACCTGACCATTTCCACAGTTTTTCTATTTCAAGCTTTCCTTCAGACTGTGTTTTTTTATTGTCTCCATGTCAGCTTTCAACCCTTGCACTGTCTGAATTGTTTCTTGTAATTTTTGCTTCGTGTTACCTTCCATTTCTTGCAATTTTTGGAATTCTTGGTTTGTTTTTCTTCTATTACTTGCATTTTATGGTTAGTTTTTTCTTCCATTTCTTTAAGGGATTTTCTCACATTCCCTTTGAGGGCCTCTATCATTTTCATGAAGGTGTTCTTAAGGTCATTCTTTTCTGCTTCATCTGCATTGGGGTTTTCAGGACTGACTAGTATACAATCTCTTGACTCTAGTGGTGTCATATTCATTTTGTCTGTTGCTGAGTGTGTTCTTATATTGCGTCTTCCCCATCACTTCTTCCAGTGAATGTAGAAAGAGTCTTTTCCTCACCTGGTACGTAGGCATCCAGGATTCCCTTTCGGTGGGTATAAGCAAATCCAATATTCTCTGGCCTCTGCTCTATATCCTCTTCCCTCTGCCCTGAGTGTGGACCAGCTCTCTCTCAGCCTCCAATCACTTGGTCGTTCATCCGGGGGAGGGGAGTCGACCTGGCTGCAGTCCCAAGCCAGGGGATCTGAATGAAGTTGAGTGGGATGAAATAGGTTCTAAGATGTGGACCCCGTGCTCACCTCTGCCCTCTGGGTTTGGGTAGAACTGGCCCAACTCTCTCTGCAGGTTATTGGTTGCTTGGTTGTTTGTCTGGGCGAATATTTACTTCTTTTAAAGGCCAACTTGAGTGCCAATTTATGAGTTATAATGGTGATATCAGTTCCATTGTCCAGAATCCAGAAAATACCCCATTATTCATTTTACCTGGTAATTTGGTTCTGTGATCCCGTTTAGAAGTTTGCCAAAATATACATTTTTGTTTCCTCTAGTGTCAATTTGTTCCTCATCAATAACTAATCTATCATCCACAGTGCCATTAGTCTTTAAAGTAGACAGTGTATTTTCTAATTGTCCTGAGAGAAATCTTCCACTACAGTGAATGGGAATTTCTTGACCACTTTTGATTTGGGGGCCTTCGAGAGGCCCCTTGTGGTGTTTCCTGATTTTAGAGGGATACCTTATTTGTCTGTGGTTGCTCGACAATCATTGGTCCAATTTTTGTCCTTGCCATATCACCTACACAAACCAGAAAGCTGAGGCCTTTTGTTTGAAGCATTCCTAGGAGAATTATTTGTAGGAATGCTTTGTCTACAGTTCCTACTCAGATGTCCTATTCTACCACAGTTAAAAAAATCTAGTGTTTTGATGTCTTTTTAAAAATACTGGAGATTGCTTTCCCAACCCATTTCGTTATCTTCTCACGGTTAGGCCATTTGTCATCTTGATACCTCTTTAAGCCTTTAGAAATGGCCTCTCCTTCCCAGGTTCCTGTCTTTCAACATTATACTCAATATTATCTGCATACAAGACTCATTCATCCAATGGCACTGATGTAATCTTTAATGGCCGCAGTACCTTGTGGGATGTCATTCTCATAAGCCAAGAAGTCTCCTAGTATTTGAATCAGTTATCTGTAACTCTACTGCTCTGGATAATCTTTGTAACAATTCAGAGAATGTTTCTCTAGGACCCTGTACCACTTTTGAATATGGCTCAACTTTTTTTCTCCTGGTCCATGAACCTTATAAAAAGTGTTTAGCGCTTTTGTGTGACATAACAAAAGTATATGTTCATCAAATTCAGCATGTGCCTGTGTATTCGCAAATTCACCTTCACCAAGAATCTTACTTTGGGAAGCTACAAAGCCGTGCTTCAAGCCTTGAAGTTTGAGGGCTTCGGTTTGCTATCTCCACAAAGCCTTACATTGTATTTGGGAAGACTGGACCAACACTACTGATATTAAATTATCCCAATCTGTGGTAGTGATTTTATTCATTTTTGCCAAGGAACTCAAAAATTCCTTAACATAGGGGCTGTGAACTCCATAAGCTATGATAGCTTGCTTCATTTCTTTCAGATCTTTCATTGGAATGGGTTCCCACTGGTAAGTGTTAGACCCATTTTGATTCCTCCATGATTTTGGCCTTTCTGTCATGGTTACTGGCATCTACTAGGTATATCTCTTTCATTGCCTGGTTGCCTAGCGACTTGTGCCTCAGTGTCTGACATTTCAGATGGTGAATCTTCTAAAGATTGCAATTTTGTGACCATGTTATCTCTGAGGGCTTGGATTTCCTGCATCAAAAATTGTTCCAATGAGTTGATATGCTCAGTGGACTTGTCAGCCAAGAGTGATTCCAAGCTTTACATACCATCATCCCTAGAGGCTCTAAAGGCATCTATTTTGCCTTTTATAATATTATCCTGTCTGCTAGGTTGTCATTGTCTTCAGACACTGAGTGAATTGTCCCTGCTAATATGGTAAATTCTTCCCAGCTGGATTATATCTTGACCATAAATGCAGTGGACATTGAATTAAATTTGTCTCGAGGGTTGTTCTGATTGAGTTCCAAATTATCCATTTTGGTGGCTGAATGCCCCTTTTCCTGAAGATCCTTAATTTTTTACTCTAAGTTTTGAATCATTTGTACAATTTGTGTATCATTTGTCTGTTTACTCATTCTCTTCCTTGTGATTACATGTATTAGAACACTAACTACGAGCATGAGACACAAATACATTTGAAATGTATAATAATTGTCTTTTAATACATAACAGGACATTGGCAATGAGATCTCTAATGTTTGCAATGCTAAATTTTCTGCCATGGTGCATTCAGAGTTACCTTTAGAATGAATGCCTCTGAAAATACCACGTATCTCAAGGCACCTTCTCTTGGCACTGTGAGGCTGCACTTGGGCTTTGTTGCATAGGATTTCAGACGGTTCTGTTTGACATGTGCTAGGGTGTCTTTTACCTATGATGAATTAAGTTTATCCTAGAGACAGAACTGTAGGTAACCTTTATTCTCTGTGTCTTGTACAGCAGTCACCCTCAGGATGACTATAAGAGCAGTGACCATGCTTCAAAATGTAGATGATATTGTCTACATAATCTTTGTACTTAGTTAATTATTATTTAATAGAAAATCTCTCTCTACTTAAGGATCAAAAACATTATCTGCTATGGTATAATTAGATGTTCTTATCACCGATTATAAATACTGAGTTGTAAAATTTAGTTTTAGTTGGTTTTGGTTGATGAGAAAAATCTTACCTGTAGTTACTATGCTTGGCCAGCAGATGGCGGAGATGTACGACCATACACAGCTCCACGGAATATCGATTTTCAGCAAAAGAAACCTGGGAATGCTAACAATAGCCTGTACAAAAATTAGCGAACAGATTTGGGGAGGGAAAACTTGGGGATGCTGAGAAACATGGGACTCCAAATAGCTGTGAAATCCTATGGATAAAAGGGGAATAGGTAGTGGACACACACTAGGACTTTGAGCCCGGCCAGTAGCAGCAGCCTCAGCAAGCAAAGCCCCTGGGGCTTTGTGGCACCCCCGGCCGGCTGTGCTTTGTGTTTCGAATTCTGCACTGGCCAGGAGCAGGAATCCCTCCCCTCAGGCCGGGAATGGGCACTCGGTCATAGATGAGAGAGGGTAGTGAAACTTTCTGGCAGGGTGCACGAGGTACTGCTCTCACAGATGAAGTGGCCACGTTCCTGTTGGCTGTGGAGAATGCAGGCACAACGGCAGAGGCAAAGGGATTTGGCAGCTCCTCTGTGTGGTCTCCTGGAACAAGGGAAGCCACAGATGGTCTTCTGGGCTGGGATCTGCAGATGCTGGGTCAGCACTCATCTTGGGGCTGGGCAGGTGGAGTGAAAGTTTTCGGCAGAATCAGGGTACCTGCAGTTGCACTGTAGCCGAGGACAAAGAAGTGCGGCCTGAAGCTGTCTGGTTTACCAGTCAGCATAGATGTTCCGCTGTAAGCGGAATCAATGCAATGTGGAAACAAATATATTTATTAACAGGAGAAAGCACTTACACATACGCTTGGAAGATTTGAAGTGTGGCAGGCTTCCAAGAGAGCGAGCTTTTACTTTTTCTTTCCTTAAATATCTCACCTGTTCTACGCACCCTTGTCCTTGCCGCTTTTGGGCATGGACAGTATTTTGGGCTCACCCCTACACACCTGTTTCTTTTATTTGTCTTGCCTTATTGATCTAGCTAAGATGTCAATGTTTATTGAATAAGTCTGGGTTGAATGGGTTCTATTGTCTTCTTCCTGATTTTAGAGAAAATGCTTTTATCTTCCTTAGTATAATGTTGACTAAATGTCACACACATATTTTATAGTGTTAAGGCATGGTCCTTCTATTCTTAGGTTCTTCGGAGGGATTTTGTTCATAAAAGGACCGTATCTTCACCAAAGACCTTGTGTATTTTTTTTTATAATTCTACCCAAGGCATCTCCAGAACCATTCTATAATCTCATTATGAAAAAGAGAGCAAACTTGGGGGAGGAGATCTCTTAGAAACCCTCTCTTAGGAACGCTTTGAGTGTAAGTTGAGTGCAAAGACCTTGTCTTAATCAAGTGAGGTGATCATATATTTCTTGTCATTGTGCTTTACATGTCCTTGTATTGTTTTACATATATTGAACCATCCTTGAAATCCTGAAATGAAACATACCTGGTCTTGATGTTGATTAGTCTCAATGTACTCTTGGACTTGATTTGCAAAATTTTCATTGATAGATTTTTCATCTGCATTCTTCAAATAAATTGGTTTACAGGACTTATTGCTTACTGGGTTTTATTTAATATATGTTCTTTTTAGAGAATTTCTTACCTGAATACTACTTCCATCTCTGCCTCTCTCCTGCCAATACTTCTGTGATCCCTCTACTCACTCTCAAACCCATGAGCTTCCCTCCATTGTTGTTGTATACACATATATGGTTAACAGTTTTCAGGGAAAAAGATAATAATTCTTTCATCTTTTGCTTCTGTTTTTGAATGATCCTTTTAATGTGTTGTCGAATTTTTTTTTGCTAGCATTTTATCGAGAATATTTGCAATTTTGCTCATCAGGAGGTTCAGATGTAATTTTCTAATTTGTGTAATTTTCTTTTCCTTGTTTTAATAGCCAGGTATTGTTAGCTCATAACACCTTGGAAGATTTCTAAATTTTCTATTTCATAGAATAATTTTAGGGATTGGCATTATTCACCTTTGAAATGTGAACTGTGCAGTGAATCCACCTAGCCCTGAACTAGTTTTACTTCAGAGATTTTTAATTATAATTTCATTCTTGTGGCCTTCTTTGTTACATCTTTAAATACTCTGTTTTTTTCTGTGTTTTAATTTTTTAACTATAATGTAGTCTGAGGATTTTCTTTTCTCATTCTGCTTATGTAGTGTTTTGTAAGTGTCTTATACCTGGATGAGTATCTGTTGCTCTAGATTTAGATATTTTTTCTATGATTTTACTAAAAATATTTTCCATGCCTTTAGTATGGTATTCTTATTCTTCATTCATATCCATAATTACAAGATTTGGTCTTCTTATAATGCCTATATGTCTCCCACATTCCATTCTTCTTTTCTTTTTTCAATCATTGAACTGTATTGGATGATCCAGGTCCTTTTCCTCATTATCCAACCTGCTGTTTTTCATATAATTCATTCTACTGGTAGAGCTTTGCAATGAGATTTTAATTCTAGTTATTCAGTTCCTCTCTTCCACCCTCATTTCAGTTTGGCTTTTCTTCATCAAATCTATCTCTTCATTCAATTGTATTTTCCTATCTTGAATTGATTTTCTCCTTCCTTAGGCTCTTTGCTTTTTTTCTCTGGGGATACAGTAATGATTTTTTGAATGTAGTTATTAATATGCTTTTAAATTCATTGTCTGCAAGTTCCTCCAAATTTTCCTCAGTGGGAGCCATCATGTAGAATTAGTGAATTTTGGAGACCACAGTTTGTCTTGTTTTGCCAGATTTGGAGTTTCTCTTGTTTGATTGTTTATGTAGTGAAACTTATATAGCTAGAGATAGTTTATTGAGCTTTTGTAATTTTTAATTCAAATCTCCTTTCAGTGCAAGTATTTACAATATTGAGGATAAAACTTAGCCATTGTATGGGTGAGATAATATTTTCCTCTATGAACATCATGTACTGGCTTGACTCAACTCAGGTCTCTAGCCCTGGTCTGCAGTGTTTGAACTGGGATTTTCTATGTCTGTGGACTATACTCTATATAATTTACTCACTATATAGGCTTCTTTACTGAGTCCATATCTTCTGCCATTGTGAACTGTGAAAACCATCAATGCCTGTGGGGATTATTCTGGGACAGCACCCTGGGTTGTAGCTTCTGTTGCTGGCAACTTAGCATTGTGTGGAACCAAAAGAGAATGCAATTCTTTTTTTAAATTTTAGTTTGTTTTACATGTCAATCCCAGTTCCCTCTCCCTCCCCTCCTCCTGCACCCCCCACCATCCCCCCATCCCCTCCACCCTATTGCCAATTCCTTCCACATAGGGGATATCTAGAGTCTGTCATTTCACTCAGGGTAGGGTCCAGGCACTCCCCTAAGAGTCCAGGCTGAGAGAGCATCCCTCTTTGTGTTATGGACACAGGATGTCTGTTAGTATTCGAGGGATAAACACTGATCCACTGCTCAGGACCCCATAGGTTCCCCAGGCCTCCTCACTGACTCTCACATTCAGGGGATCTGGATCAGTCCCATGCTGGCCTCCCAGCTGTCAGTCTGGGGTCCAAGAGCTTCCCCCTGTTCAGCTGTCTCTGCTGGTTTTGCCAGCCCATTCTTTGCCAATTTGCTTATCGCTCCTCTCTCTCTGTCGCTGGGTTCCTTGGGTTCAGTTAAGTGTTTAACTGTGGGTGTTTGCCTCTGCTTCCATCAGTCACTGGATGAAGGCTCCAGGATGGTTATAGACATCAAGTTCATTATCAGGAGTGGGCATTCGGGGTGGTCTCTACCCTATTGCTTAGCTTGCCAATTGGTGTCATCCCTTTAGATCACTAGAGGTCACAATGGTGCCTGATCTGTCTTCTAACCTATGATTCCTTCTTCCCCCTATCGTACCCCCCCAATCAACCTTCCTGTTCCCCCATGACCTACTCTCTCTTCCTCTTCTCCCCCTCTCTTCTTCCCAGCTCCCCTCCCCCCACCCCTTGCTGTGTTCCCCATCTGTTCAGAGGATCTTGCCTCATTTCTCTTCTCTAGGGTATCTCAAAGTAAAGGGTTAGGAAAAGATTTTCCAATCAAATGGACCCAAGAAACAAGCGAGTGCAGCAATCCTAATATCTAACAAACTTGACTTCAAATTAAAATCACTCAAAAGAGATGAAGAAGGACATTTCATATTCATCAAAGCAAAAGTCCATCAAGATGAAGTCTCAGTTTTAAACATCTATGCCCCAAATACAAAGGCACCTACATTTGTGAAAGAAACATTACTAAAACTCAAATTGCATATAAAATCTCACACACTAATAGTAGAAGACTTCAACACTCCACTCTCACCACTAGACAGGACCTCCAGACAGAAACTTAACAAAGAAAGAAAAGAAGTAATAGAAGTTATGACCCAACTGGGTTTAACAGACATCTATAGAACATTCCACCCAAACACAAAGGGATATACCTTCTTGTCGGCACCACATGGAACCTTCTCTAAAATTGACCAAATAATAGGAAACGTAGCAAATCTTCACAGATACAAAAAAATTTGGAAAAACCCACTGTATCTTATCAGAACACCATGCATTAAAATTAGAATTCAACAATAACACAAATTGCAGAAACCCTACAAACTCATGGAAATTGAGCAATTCACAATTGTACCATCCCTGGGTAAAGGAAGAAATAAAAAAAGAGAATGCAATTCTTTAAACACCTCTGCTCTGCATATCAGATTACAACTTTAAGTTCTTTTTGTTTTGGTCAAACCAAAGAGTAAAGGTAAATTAGTGAAGTTTTTTTGAGCACAGCAAACAAATGGAATTATATGAAATTTATTATTCCTGTAGAACATCATTTGGAAAGAGCATTTCTTTCAACATCCAATATCACATGAATACCCACTTGTCAAAGGGTATTTTAACAAAGGAACATGGCCGATTATCATCAATTCAATATTCTTATCATAGGAAAGGCAAACACACAAGGGGAGAGTGGAGCTGTACATACCACTGAATGGTCATTGAACAGGTCAACCCAAAGGAAGCTAAACAGAAGAGACACAGGAAACAAACTGTTCCAAAACCCACCCTTATCAAGGCTCTGAATTTATAAATACTGAGATCAGCCTGTCCGTTGTTAAAATCTTGAGTTTGTAGAGAGTGTAGCTTGAAGGATTTGGTCTCTCCAGAAATGGATATAGTGGACTTTACAAAGAGGCATGCAAGAGTTATGATTATTAAGTAAGTTCAAGAATTTAAACAATAGAGAAAGGTCAATGTCTCTCAGAAATACAGTTATCTATATAAGCCTGAACAATCAGCCACAAGTATAATGTTTTCCTGCCATAGAAGACAATGGCAAATAGCAGATTCTTTCTAATGTGTAGAGCAAGTGGTGACATAGGAAAGTCATATCCATCAGGATATGTATGAATGTAATGGAGAAGCAATGGAAATGACTAACAAAATCACAATCTTTCATCAACTTGTCAAAAGTACATGGAGAGAACAATATTCTGGAGATTACAATAGTATTATGATAACAAAATAAACAAAGACACTAAAAGAAAAGTAAACTATAATAACCTAGGAAAATAGATTCAATGAAAGGTTTAGTAGTTTATAACAGCTTAAGATGTACTGTGAGTAAACAGAATTTATTCTAGCAATGGTTATTTTAGTATATGAAAATTAGTCAATACAATACACCCTATTTGTAGAATAAAGGATACAAAGATTAGTAACTATGATAAAGACACAGCAGTTCTTGTTTTGCTACTAATACTGGTGTTCTGTCTACAGCCATATGTGTAATGACAACAGATATTTACATTTTTATGATAGATGCTTTAAATAATACCTTGTCCTAGAGGATGCAGAGTGACTGCAAGTTTATGAATTTTCAGAGTGTCATGGAATTTTGGCCATGTAAATCTTCACAATCCTGAGGCTATGATGTGTGAAGTAATTTAGTGTGCGTGTGTGTGTGTGTGTGTGTGTGTGTGTGTGTGTGTAAGAAAGGCTTTTGCCATTGAAAAGCTATTTAGATATATAAAATTCTAAACATTGTGTCAGTGGAAAGTCAGAAAATCAGGAAAGATTTTTGGTATAATATCCTAGTGTTAACTTTCCTAGTGTAGCAACCAAGACACTAGGATTTTACCTTTTCTTTAGCAACTAGCTATAGATAGCAAATACATTAATTGAAAGTGTGTTAAGTTTCCAAATTCATTCCTATAGACCAAATAAATCCTAATACATTCTAGTTCAGTTCAAAGATTAAGTATCTCTGTCTTTTACATGACCTCATACTGAGAAAACTTCCCCAAGGACACAACCTGAACAAAACCTCAGGTTGTTATCCACACTGTAATGAGAATACTTTATGTCCTAGTTCATGGTCCTCAAGGCATTGTGAGACATACACTTCATCACATACTATCCAGAACCAGAGATATAGCCTGTTGGTAAATTAGTTTCAAATTCAGGGAAAAGAACTAATCAGGGAGTTGTTAATAAAGTCAAAACATCTGTTCCTAAAACAAAATCTTCAAATAATCATCAATAATTAATTCCTGTGAGGACAAAGGTGAGACAGATTCATCCATTAATAACATCCATGGCAGTCTTTCCACACACAATGATTCCAGAAGAAGCTGCTTGTTTGTTTGTATTTCATTGACCAAATTAGGAGTTAGAAATATTTGCATCTCTTGTTCTGTAATTGTTTTCATAATTACAGAAAATGAAAAGATTCTCTAATTTCCCCAGGACTTCCAGTTTCAAATTCAACATAGCATTTGCCTTTCTATCTTTTGTTCCTTCTTTCCCTCTTTCCTTATTTTTCTTTCCTTTTCATTTTTATAAGAATTGCAAAGACATCAGAGCTTTGAAAGTACTCATCAAATTCATTTGAAGAAGCTCGTGTCATTTGGCAGTGTCTGCTACCTGAAGTATCATTTAGTCATTCTGGGTTGGGGATGCAAACCTGAAATACTGTCTAAGCAGCTGTATGTAATGCTTACTCTGTTTCGGAACACACTGCGTGCTCTCAACTACAGCAGCATTCAAGGTAAGCTACCCAGAATTCTGATTTTTAAGCTATTTACCATATGTTCATTCTCACCATGGAAGGAGTTTGCAGTTAAAATAATTGAAGCATTACATTCATCTGTTTCAGGAGATCATGCACAAATATTTGATCCCCTAACTATGAATACAGATACATAGAAATATGAAATTTCTGGAATCTAGGTTTTGTATATATGGTACAAAGAGAATGAAGTAGCAGTGTGGGTCACAGAATATTTCTTCCTCTATAAGATATATGAATTGTACATGGAGGTCTGTGCAATTTATTAGTTTGTACAAAGTCATAATCTCTTTTTAGTGACATTTTCTCCTTTTTATTAATATTTTTATTTATTTTACATACTGACAACAGTTTTCCCTCCCTCTTTGTCTTCCATTCCCCCCTGCTACCTTCCTTTTATGCTGCCCCAATCCACTCCTCTACTATTTCCATTCAGGAAGGGACAGGACTCCAACAACAAAAAATAATCCATCGACTTTTAGAATGGTTGAGAGGGAAATTTCTCCATACATTAGTAGAAGTAGACATAGGATGCAACTGAGCATTTTGAAATGCTTATTGAATGTAGAGCACTGACAGATGCATGGCCTTCATAGCCATGGAGACAGATAAGAGTGGGAGGAAGAAGCAATTCTTTTCAAAAGAACCTTTTCATCTCTGAAGCTAATATCCAAAGGTTAAAGCATTAAAAATTCTGTCTGAGAGAGAAGTGTATACTTTCAATCATGAATGGAGATCTGCACTAAAATTCAGCATCAATGACACTTTTAATTTTGATCTTATAGAACATGCTTGAACATGGAACTAGCCAGAATGACATGTTTCTGCTACAGAAGATAAAGTCCTAGGTATACAGCCGATTTTGTTATTCTTAAATTGAGATACAGCTTTTTTTTTACAGAATCAAAACAGCTGTTGATAAATATGAAGTGGAAGTTGATCTCTCTCCTTTAGGGCTATTGTTTCCTTATATATATTTATATTGCATTATCCTAAGAAAGGTGAGATGCAGAGGTAGAAAATATGAATGTTAGAGTTTAGCAGACCTGGCTGTTCTTGTCCTCTATCACTGACTGAATGATAAGCTCCAGTTTCTTAAAGCTCACCTGCCTGATCCTTGGCTCCTCAACTATAAGTATGTATAAGTTCATAAAATACAAGGAATTCTTATGTAGAGCACCTCTACAGGCTTGCAGTCTGGAGACCTGAGATCATTACCATCCGGCTTTCTTTTGTAACTTAGCAGAGGACTGTGAAGGTTTCCTGTGGCCACAGATGGTGGCTTCCTGATACTACCTCAATTATTTGAACTCTGGCAATGTTGACCCTTAAAGTAAAGTTATCTACATTAGAGGCACAGGCACTGAGTAAATGCTACGGTGCTAGAGACAAACATTCTGAAGTTGGGTTACAATCTCCTTTACATTTTATCACTGGTACTTTAGGTATGTCTTCTTTTCTTTAAGATATGAACTAAAGG
Source organism: Mesocricetus auratus (assembly GCF_017639785.1). Classification (NCBI taxonomy): domain Eukaryota; kingdom Metazoa; phylum Chordata; class Mammalia; order Rodentia; family Cricetidae; genus Mesocricetus; species Mesocricetus auratus. The sequence goes on along the minus strand of NW_024429189.1, from coordinate 57,783,133 downwards.
CATCTAAACCTTTTGACACTGTTGAGAGGAATAGGTGAAATTCCATACACAAATCACTTAATATAGTGCCAAGTGTACAGACAGTGCTCAATGTGAGGATGACCCACAGGAAACTTGTGCAGGACATGTGAGCCTCAGCATGCTGCAGCAAATGTGGAAAAGAAGAGAACAGCAAAAGCTTCATGCCAATATATCTGAGCACAGGAATAGAAATAAGTGACCAGGTTTTCATAGTGTGAGATGAGATTGCCCATTTACGTCCCTGCTTCTCAATTGCATTCTTTCCTTTTATGGGAAATCAGTCTGTCTTTAATATAAATAAATACATACCACAGGGTATACTAGTAGTCTTTGAATCAGGACAGGGAATAAAACTATTTTATACCTTGAACCAATCATTAATCATCAAATACATCTGCTTTGACATATGACTAAATTTTCAGGTTGTCTTTGTGTCTCCATGATGTGAGGAAAAAGAGGAGATCTGAATATTTTTAAAGAGTTAAAAATATTTGAATATCTTGAAAATTTGCAGAAAATTGAACTATTAACTGAAGTAATGATGAATGAGTCTTTACATGAGTAATGATGAGTGTGTGGTTTTGATCATGAAATATGATTTTGGCATATGCTTTCTAGAATTTAGGAAAATACATTAGTAGATTGTTGGTTCTTTCAAGGATTAACTACTCTGGAGAAGATATGGCAATTAGAAATGCACTCCATTTAATCTCAGAGGATCTTTTTCCTGGGTGGATTCTCTGATACTTTGTGCTATTTAGAAGGCAGGCTGTGATCCCAGGCATAAAGCTATAAGGTCATTGTGTCAATGAAATATTCATGGGAATCATAGAGAACAATCTATTTTTTCCATGGTCTTAAATATGTATCATGCTCACATCAGATGGGGACAAATCACCTTACTCTTTACAGTCCTTTTGTGTTGGGAAAACATAAAATATTGCAATAAATCTGAAGTCCAGGAAAAATGTAAGACTTAATAATGACAAAGAAGTTTTAAATACTGTTTTGAAGTCTGAGTGATATAGTCATTCATTGAGCAAATATAATAGATATTATATTAAGTGGATTCTGGCTGATTGTTCAGAGTAGACTTATTGGCTACTTATGTAAATTGTTGATTGATGATATTAGTTAAAACAAAAGAACAAATTTAGCTGAAACAATATCTATCAAAAACTTACAACCTAACTTCACGTATAAGAAAAACATAATTTGTCTTTGGGGTTTGGTTTACTTTTTGCTGACTGTTTGTTTACTTGTTGTCTTTTAGTTTTGGTTTTGTTCTTTGTTTTGGAGGTTCAGATTTCGTGTTTATTTGTTTGAAGAGACAAAATAAAGTTGATGACTTGGAGGGGAATGGATCTTGTAAGAGTTGGGTTAAAAGGAAATACATGATAAGATATATTGTATAAAAATTTTTAAGAAAAAGATGACATCCATGATAATGCTAGGTGTTTTGGGAGACATTCATAGTAAACTCTTTATTATAATATTCAAGACATTTTGTAAATTGGTAAATACAATTTTATAAGCATTTTATATTACTTGAATCATATTAAGATATTTCCTGTGTTGCCATGATACAATTTACTCTGTTCATATCTCATACTTTACTCAACTTAAATGTTCATATCTCAATTACAGACATATAAGAAATACCTAAAAATTATACTTATTTTCTAATCCTAAAATTAGTAATGGAATCTGAAGAAATTTAGGAAATAATTAGAATTTAAAAAGAGAAAAGATAGTGATAATTTCAGATCCTGAGCTAAATATACTGAGTATGTAAACTTATTCATTTTCTACATTTTCACAGTATAGGAAACAATGTTCTTTCAACATATGCACACAGTATATAGTGATCAAACAAGGGTCATTATTTTCACCTCCTTATCAATTACACTGTGGTGCACACTCCAATACTATCTATGTAGTTAACAGTGTTTGGGGATGTGTTAACTTTCATTTTCATGTTTTAGGAACCACTATTCTACATTTATACCGACTTTTATTATATTACCCACATATGGGAAAGAACATGTGACAACTTTAGTCTTACTTCAGTTGGCATAATGTCCTCTAGCACTACTGATTCTATAAAAGATGCAAGAAAAAGAAAAACATATAAATATGGTTTAGTATCTGTGAAATCAAACCTATCTACAATTTTATGGGAAAACGTAACATTTTAATTTTATTCTTGAAATAAGTATTCAAAACACAAAGTCTTTGAATATTGATTCCATAGTCATTATCACTAACTTTTGCTTCTGGTATATTTACATAATTAAAACTAGGATAAAAGAACTGTTTTACAGTTCTAATTCACCTTGTTTCATATATAGTTTTAGGTTTTTCTAATTTCTAAAATTAGTACTTCTAATGATTACACTGTTATTCTGGGGAAAACATGTTTGAGATTTCTCCTTTGACATTAGTAAATGTGATTCCTTTCTTCTTGATGTCCTATATCTTATAAGAATACTACTAACATTGAGAAAAAATGATGAAAAAGTCAAATAATAAAATATTTTTATCTTTATAAGACTTAGAACACAGGCCTCAGCTTTGAAGCAATAGAATGATGAAGATACAGAATTTTGGGGATATTTAAGTTATTTTATTATTTTTTTTTCCTAAAGTTAAAAATACCCCTTTCTGAGTTCAAAATCAAATAAACCACACAACACAGATGGAGAACAAGAGGAACGTGACTGAATTCATCTTGATAGGTCTTACACAGAATCCCCAAATGCAGAAAGTAGTGTTTGTGACATTTTTGGTTCTGTACATGGTATCGGTTTCAGGCAACCTGCTCATTGTGGTCACAATCATCAACAGCCGGACTCTGAGTTCCCCTATGTACTTCTTCCTGAGCAACCTTTCCTTGATAGACATGATTTACACTTCTTCTTCAGCTCCAAAGCTGATCGCTGACTCCCTTCAAGAGAACAAAGTCATCTCCTTTAATGGATGCATGGCACAAGTCTATGCAGAGCACATTTTTGGTGCTACTGAGATCATCCTCTTGACAGTGATGGCCTATGATCGCTATGTGGCCATCTGCAAGCCTCTGCACTACATGACCATCATGAACCACAAGCTATGCATTCTCCTGGTGGGAGTTGCGTGGACAGGAGGATTTCTCCATGCAACTATTCAGATCCTCTTTACAGTTTGGCTGCCCTTCTGTGGCCCCAACATCATAGACCATTTTATGTGTGACTTATACCCATTGTTGGAACTTGTCTGCATGGACACGCATACTCTTGGTCTCTTCGTTGCTGCCAACAGTGGGTTCATCTGCCTATTTAACTTCCTCCTCTTGATGGGATCCTATGTGATCATTTTGAGCACTCTAAAGAACTATAGCTTAGAGGGCAGGCATAAAGCCCTCTCCACCTGTGTGTCTCACATCACAGTAGTGGTTCTATTCTTTATTCCTTGCATATTTGTATATTTACGACCAGTGACCACTCTGCCACTTGATAAGGCTGTTGCTGTTTTTTACACTATGGTGGCACCTATGCTGAATCCTCTAATCTATACCCTCAGGAATGCTGAGGTAAAAAATGCAATGAAGAAGCTCTGGACAAAAAAGTGAGTTTAAATAATAATTTAATATATCATTGAAGTTTATTTACACAGGGAATACATGGATTGTTGTCCACCATATTTTGCTCTAGAGATGAGAATGTCAACTGTAATTCAGAGTTGGATATTATTTGCATATAACTATTTTAGTAGAAATTTATTCTGGGGCTATCATGCATATTTATGTTCTCCTGTCTCATATGTCTGTCATCACAGTTAATTGCTTCTGAATTGGCAAATATCTGTAAAGTGATTAAAAATCTGAAACATCTCTAGAATTCAAAAAATATGAGACTAGAATGTTCACTTGATAGTAATAATTTTATGTAATATTGAAATTTCTGATTATTAATGATAATGAAACTAGCATTGTGAATCATCTTCTTTTACTTTAGATTCTTTGTTTTGTTGTCTATTAAACATTGGTTATGTACCAAAAAGGACACTGTTAATTTTGTACCTATAGGACTTCCATTCCTTGTAGATTTTATCAGCTGAGATCCAATCAGGAGACAGACTACAAAGTATCTTTGTTATATACTTTTTAGACTAGGCTCCTCCATGAATGCTAGGATTACAGTAATTGGGAAAGGCATAGTAGTTGTGCATTGAATAATGAACTTCATGGTGTTTTCTAAAGCCTGGATAGAAACTAGTACAAAATAAACTCATTTGATAAGTTAACAAGCTTCAAACCTTCCATTGAGATGATGATGGTGGTGATGGATGATGATGATGCTGGCAGACAATACCCATCATAGAGCAGACCAGCAGACTGGGGAAATTGAGGGGTCCTAGGGTAATTACTGAAATCTAACTACAAAGATAACAAATTAACTCAGTCAGAACCCACCCATGAAAATATCAATGTAATTCAATGAAATTAGTTTCAGTAGAAATTTCCTCTGTTGCACAATCATTTGCAATGTTGGAAACTATAGTCAAACTTAAAAGCAAGTGAACCACATTGATGTCTGGAAGAAATATGCCATAAAATAATACTTATCCACGTATTATTAATCCTTCACTGAAAATTCACAGACAGATGATGAACCATTATTTAGTGGTGGTTTGTAGACGAGATGCAAATGGTACACTACACACAGGCCCAATAACTTCCCAGAACCAGGACAGATGAATGCAGCTACTGGCCAATGCTGAGGGTATAAGACTTGGTTCTTATGGACCCTAGGGGAACAAGCCAGCCACCAGTGCCATGTGCTAAACAGAGCCATAGAAGGAGCCTGCAGACATACAGAAGGGCTTTGCAAGAGTTTTAGTAACATTTTCCTGGAATCAAAATTCTGCATCATGGGAAGCTGGGAGGGAGAGGTGGGCTTAATATGTAAAATAAGATCATTTGTAGCTTAAATAAAAAGATAGACAATAAAAATAGAAATATGAAAAATGTTGAAAGTACTATTTATTTACTCAATAAAACATATTACAATTAAAAAAATTCTTCATCCAGGACAACTTCAAAATGGCTAGCTGAAATATTCTAGCCTCACAAACTATTCCAGCCAGAACATCAGATAAGCCCTGTACATTACCATCATACACAGACTGAACAACAAATGATGTAGCTAGATCTCCCAGGATGTGATCATTATTCCAATGTTCTCTGGGTCCCATAACAAAGCCACAATCCCCAGACAACAAGCAGTAGTTGAAATTTTATGGTGGACCTTCCAAGAGTCGTTATATAACCTTTTGGAAAATGAAATGACATCTCTGTTTGACAAAAACCCAGTAATTCCATATATTCTCTGTGGTATTAGAAAATGTGTTATTATATAAATGTACCACATTTTCTATGTCCGCTCTTCAGTTGAGGGGCATCTATGTTGCTTCCAGGTTCTAGCTATTACAAATAATGCTGCTATGAACATAGTGAAACAGATGTCCTTGTTGTATGAATGTGCATCTTTTGGGTATGTGCCTAAGAGTGGAATTGCTGGGTCTTGTGGTAGACTGATTCCTATTTTCCTGAGGAATCTCCATACTGATTTCCAAAGTGGATGCAAGAGTTGGCACTCCCACCAGCAGTGGAGGAGTGTTCCCTTTTCTCACAGGAAAAAGACAATGGAATCTTGAAATTTGTAGGCAAATGGACAGCACTAGAAGAAACCATCCTGAGTGAGGTAACCCAGTCACAAAAAGACAAACATGGTATGTACTCGTTCATATATGTATTTTAGACATGGATAAGGGGAGTCCCAGCCTACAATCCCACTGACAGAGAGTATGGGAAACAGAACTTTCAACCAGTGACTGATGGAAGCAGAGGTAGACATCCACAGCTAAATACTGAGCTGACCTCAAGGAACCCAGAGACAGAGGTAGAGGACTGATGATCATAGGAGTAAAGACTGGGCTTGTTTAACCCACAGAAACAGCTGACCTGAACAAGGGGTTGATGGGAAATGTCATTTTGTAAATCTGTCTCTCTTTTGGGTTGTTGAATAAAGCACTGTTGGCTAATAGGGAAGCAAGATAGGTGTGACTAGCAGTCAAGAAGGATTCTGGGAAAGAGAGGCAGAGATAGACACAATGTAGCCTCCAGGGGAGTAAGAGGTTCTGATCCTTTCTCCAGTAAGAGAAATACTTAGATTAACAATTATGGGTTAAATACTTAAGTCAGAACTAGCTAGTAACAAACAAGCAAATGGCCAACGGCTTCATAATTACTATAGTGTCCTGTGTGTTATTTGTGGCTTCAGACAGTGTGGTAGGGCCCAAGGTGACTGGCTAGGAAGACTACACTCTACATGGGGGAGCTCTTGAACCCTAGACTGATTGGTGGGAATCCAGAATGGGACTGATACAGACCCTGTGAATGTGGGTGTCAATGGGGAGGCCTAGGCAATCTATGGGGCATTGGGTAGTAGATCAATATTTATCCCTGGCATACAAATGGCCTTTGGGTGCCCATTGCACAATGAGAGATGCTCTCTCAGCTTAGACTCTTGGGGGAGGGCCTATGGCCTGACCTGGATGAAATGACAGACTATGAATACCCCCCATGGAGGGCCTCACCCTCCCTGGGGAGAGGATTGGGGATTGGGGTATGGAGAATGGAGGGGCTGGTGGGAGGGCATGGGTCGAGGGAAGGGAGAGGGACCTGGGATTGACATATGAAGCAACCTTGTTTCTAATTAAATTTAAAAATAAAAAAGACATAAAAAAGAACACAAATCCCACATTCTCAAGAGGTAGAGTGGGTGGTTTTTGGTCATTCTACTGGTTATGGATATTTGTCATTGTTGCAAATTGTTATTGGTCATGGTCAGGGAGAAAACTAAGCAAAGAAGAGTAGATGGAAGGATCTCTTTTTGGAAAGAAAAGGTGGGATATAGGAATAATCGGATAAAAGGTAGATTATTGAATCTACTTACAAACTAGAAAGCAATTACTTGTTTCAAATATTTTACATTGGTATGGATTTTTGTGTATTGATATAAATTTAAGATTATATTTGTTACAACATATATAAGGTATTGTACCTATGAATCTGATTTCAAATTATAATGCACAGTTCTAGCACTCGAAAGCTATTATTACAAAGTGTTTAGGATAATTAAGAAATGCATGTTAGTAGCTAGTCTTCTATCACAATCAAACTTGTAGTCATGTTAGATATGTTTTCAAGGTTAAATAGGAATGTTTTAGATATATGCTGTTCAAACATCTTAGCGATCTATAGAATATGGCATTTAATAACATAAGGCTTTTTGTGACAATGAGACATGTCTTCTCTTGGCAGCACCAATCTACTTCAAAAAAGGAGAATGGGCATCATATGGAGTTTGTTTTCATTGTGGCAAAGCTAGCCACTGGGCAAGAAACTACCCTTGCCTCGCCTTCTGACAGTATGCTGTCCAAATTGGACAAGCAGGACACAAAGGAAACCAACTGCCAAATTTTGCCAGGATAAGGCAGGCCAGTTATTCAAAATTCCTGCTTCATAGAAAAATCTGTCAAATATTCTAGGCCTGTAGGCTGAAGATAGATGCCGTAGCGTTGCAGAGAAACCTTGGATGACTGTCCATGCAGACAGCTGTCTCTGTCATTTCTATTGTTTTGGATGTTGTTTGCTCTGTACTTCCTGTTTACTCAAGTAATATTATATTATACTTGGATCTCTGATGGGGGTTGAAGACTAGATAGTTATACCATTTTCTTTGTTACCAAATTCAGGAAAAAATCTTACAAAAATATATAATGTTTAAAGCTTATGTTGTTTATCTAAGAAAATGTTTTAATATCTAAAAGGATACTTTTTAGGCTGGTAATACAAGTATTGAAAAAAAGTGCGTTAGAACTCACCAAACAGGATAGATAGTAGAGGTTTTCTCCAAATTTTCCAAATACAAATGAACTGGACACTGTGAATGTAATTTTGACCTGATGATTGTACTTATTGTATATAGTTTTTAGGTGTTAGAGTTAAACCTTCACTTTTTATTTAGGCAAACAGGTGAAATATTATGAGATAATATTTTTATATACTATGTGAAGATGTGTCACTGTTTTATTCTGTTTTGGAAAGGGCTGAATGGGTAATAGCTATACTGGAGAGGATAGACAGGACTTCTGGAGAAAGATAGGAACTGTCAAAGGAACCTGAGGTACAGGGAATTTGCCAGCAAGAGACAGGGAAGTCAGATGCACAGCATAGAGGAGAGCTAATGAGCCATGTGACAGAACATACATTAATATAAATGTGTTAATTTAAGTTTTAAGAGTGAGCTGTGAACAAGCCCAAAATAAGACCAAGCATTCACAATTAATAAAGAGTCTCCATGTCATTAATGGGGAGCTGGCAATCCAAAAGGAAGTCTGACTACAAAAGGTGAATGAAAAGCAATCTGTCAAAATTACAAAATGTATATGTAATGAATAAGACAAGTCACTTATACCAGGGTACCTAAGACACTTGAGAGTAATGGATAAAAATGCAGTCTGGGAGATGCTGGGAGCAACTCTATAGTGCCTTTAGCTTATCCTCAGGTTGTGAATAAATTAATACAGATGGTCTGCTTAGATAGAAAAGAGGGCAGTTTAAAAATTTTAACATGCTCTTATGTTTTTTCTTAATTTTTTCACACAATATATCTTGATCATATTCTTTCCCTTCCCCAACTCCTTCTGGATCCTTCCCATCTTACTACCCACCCAAATACATGTTCTTTCTCTTTCTCATAAAAAAACCCAAAACAAAATAAAATCAAAACAAACAAGCAAACAAGAAACAATAAGACAAGCCAAACCAAACCAAAAAGCATAGGAAGCACAAAAAACTAAACAAAATTAAATATGGAGTGTATTTTGTGTTGGTCAGCTACTCCTGGGCGTGGGCCCTACCGGTTGATATATCCAGTGATACTTTATTGGAGGAATCTGGTTTTTCCTTTTCCAGCAGGTATCAACTACAAAGAAATTCTTGATGAAAAGTTGGAATTTGTGTTCATTTTCTCTTCTCTGTGTTAAGGGTTTTTTTGGTTTGTCCTGTGCAGCCCTGTGCTTCCTCTTTTTTTTGTTTTTTAGTGCGCAGTACCCTGGCCTAGGCTAGTTGTGCCTCTTCCATTTCTTTAAGGGATTTTCTCGTTTCATCTTTGAAGGTCTCTGTCATCTTCCTAAAGTAATCTTTTTTCATTTTAAATAGCTTGTTTTACATGTCAATCCCAGTTCCCTCTCCCTCCCCTCCTCCCGCACTCCCCTTTCCCCCCACCCTCCCACCCTATTGCCAAATCCTTCCACACAGGGGATATCAGAGTCTGTCATTTTACTCTGGGTCGGGTCCAGGCACTCCCCTAAGAGTCCAGGCTGAGAGAGCATCTCTCTTTGTGCTATAGGCACACGAAGACTGTTTGTATATCAGGGATAGACACTGATTCACAGCTCAGGGCCCCATAGGTTGCCCAGGCCTTCTCGCTGACACTCACATTTGGGGGGGTCCAGATCAGTCCCATGCTGGCCTCCCCACTGTCAGTCTGGGATCCAAGAGCTCTCCCCTGTTCAGATCAGCTGTCTCTGCTGGTTTTGCCAGCCCATTCTTTGCCAATTTGCTCATCACTCCTCTCTCTCTGTCACTGGGTTCCTTGGGTTAGTTCAGTGATTAATTGTGTGTTTGCCTCTGCTTCCATCAGTCACAGGATGAAGGCTCCCGGATGGTTATAGACATCAAGTTCATTATCAGGAATGGGCATTCGAGGTGGTCTCTCCACTATTGCTTAGCTTGCCAATTGGTGTTATCCCTTTAGATCACTCGAGGTCCCTCTTGTGCCTGATCTGTATTCAATCCTATGATTCCCTCTTCCCCCTATTCTACCCCCACCCACTCAACTTCCTGTTCCCCCATGACCAACTCTCTTCCTCTTCACCCCCTCCCTTCTTCCCAGGTCCCACTCCCCCCCCCACTCCTTGCCGTGTTCCCCATCCATTCAGGGGATCTTGTCTCCATCCTCTTCTCTTGGGTACTATGCATATATGCATATCTTTTAGGTTCTTTCCTGTTTCCCAGACTCTCTATCAGTGGAAGTGCAAACTGGCACTATCCTGATCCAGTCTAAAATCCATATATGAGTGAGTACATACCATGTTTGTCTTTTTGTGACTGGGTTACCTCACTCAGGATGGTTTCTTCCAGTGTTATCCATTTCCCTGCGAATTTCAAGATTCCATTATTTTTTTCTGCTGAGTAATACTCCATTGTGTAAATGTACCACATTTTCTCTATCCACTCTTCAGTTGAGGGGCATCTAGGTTGCTTCCAGGTTCTGGCTATTACAAATAATGCTGCTATGAACATAGTGGAGCAGATGCCCTTGTTGTATGAACTTGCCTCATTTGGATATATGCCTAAGAGTGGAATTGCTGGGTCTTGTGGTAGATTAATTCCCATTTTCCTGAGAAATCTCCATACTGATTTCCAAAGAGGCTGTATGAGTCGGCACTCCCACCAGCAGTGGAGGAGTGTTCCTCTCTCTCCACATCCTCTCCAGCATAAATTGTCTTTGGTGTTTTTGATTTTAGCCATTGTGACAGGAGTAAGATGGTATCTCAGAGTTGTTTTGATTTGCATTTCCCTGATTGCTAAGGATGTTGAGCACTTTCTTAAGTGTCTCTTGGCCATTTTAGCCTCCTCTACTGAGAATTCTCTATTTAGCTCTGTACCCCACCTTTCAAGTGGATCCTTTGGTGTTTTGGAGACTTGTTTCTTGAGTTCTTTGTAAATTTTGGAGATTAGCCCTTTGTCAGATGTAGGGTTAGTGAATATCTTTTCCCATTCTGTGGCCTGCCTTTTTGTCTTTTTGACTGTGTCCTTTGCCTTACAGAAGCTGTTTAGTTTCAGAAGGTCCCATTTGTTAATTGTCGATCTGTGCCACTGGTGTTATGTTTAGGAAGTGGTCTCCTGTACCAACTCGTTGAAGAGTATCTCCCACTTTCTCTTCTAAAAGTTTCAGTGTGGCTGGATTTATGTTGAGATCTTTGATCCATTTGGACTTAAGTTTTGTACAAGGCGATAAACATGGATCTATCTGCAGTCTTCTGCATACCAGTACCCAGTTATGCCAGCGCCATTTGTTGATGATGCTTTCTTTTTTCCATTGTACAGATTTAGCTTCTTTGTCAAAAATCAAGTGTTCATAGGTGTGTGGGTTAAAATTAGAGCTTTCAGTTCAGTTCCATTGGTCTACCTGCCTATTTTTGTGCCAATACCAACCTGTTTTCAGGACTATAGCTCTGTAATAGTGCTGGAAGTCATGGATAGTGATGCCTCCTGAAGTTTCTTTATTGTATAGGGATGTTTTAGCTATCCTGGGCCTTTTGTTTTTCCATATAAAGTTGATTAATGTTCTTTCCAGGTCCTTGAAGAATTGTGATGGAATTTTGATAGGGATTGCAATGAATCTGTAGACTGCTTTTGGCAAGATTGCCATTTTTATTATGTTGATCCTACCAATCCAAGAGCATGGGAGATCTTTCCATTTTCTGGTATCTTCTTTGATTTCTTTTCTTTAAAGACACAAAGTTCTTGATATACAGGTCTTTAGTTTCCTTGGTTAACATTATCCCCAGATATTTGATGCTGTTTTTGGCTATTGTAAAGGGTGATGTTTCTCTGATTTCTTTCTCAGTCACTTCATCATCTGTAGATTTCTTGTTTACAGTTCAAAATCTGTGAGCCCCTATGAGCCACACTTAGTTGATTCTGTGGGTTTTCTTGTCTTGTCCTTGGCTCTTATGGCTCCCATAATCCTTCTTCTCTGTCTTCCACAGGATTCCCCAAGGTCTGCCTAATGTTTGGCTCTGGGTCTCTGCATCTGTTTCCATCAGTTGCTGGGTTAAGCCTCTCTGATGACAACTGGGCTAGTCAATGATCTATAAGTATAGTAATTATAGTAGAATAACATTAGGAATCATTTCATTGACTGTTTACAGTCATGTTTGGTTCTGTCCTAGGGCTCTGTGCTGTTTAGCTAGCCTCTGGTTCCTGGCCCTCTAGGCATGATATGGGTCTCAAGCCGGACCAGTCATTTGTTGGCCACTCCCATAATTTCTCCATCACTTTTACTATAGCATATTTTGTAGGCAGGAAAAATTGCAGGTCAAGGGTTATATGACTGGGTTGGTACTCCTATCCGTCCACTGGAAATCTTTCCTGCTTACAGGAGATGGTGGATTCAGGCACCATGTCTCCCATTGCTAAGAGTCTTAGCTAGGAGTCACAATCATAGATTCTTGGGAGTTTCCTTTGTACTAGGTTCCTAGCTCATTGCTGAGATGCCCCTGATTCTAGTTGCCTTCCCAGTACTCCCTCCATGCCCCATGTTCCCCCCCTGTTCCCATGCCCACCCCAGTCTGATTCTGTCCATCCCTCTGTCCACCTGTGATATCTATTCTATTTACTCTTCACAGTGAGATTAAGGTGTTCTCCTCCCCTCCTGACACCTTGAGCCTTCTTTGTTACTTAGCTTCTTTTAGCATGGTTATCTTTTACTTTACAGCTGATATCCATTTCTTTTTGTAAGTATGTCTTGAGACTTTTTAAGCCTGTGTGCTTCCATCTCCTGATCATCTAACATGTTTTTGTACTTTGGTTTCATGCTAATCATTGCGATGAGCTGTCAGAGATAAATCAAACTGTGATTAATTGGTATTTTAATAACAAATTGGATTTGTGATAATAATCACACTTATTGATATTTAAAAATAAAAATCTAAGTATGTGTTATAAAATAGTGCTATGTGAAATTTATTGTCAAGTAAAACTGTATATTTCACATATATTAGAATGATTACCAAAATCAAGATAATTAATCAGTCACCTCCTACATTATATATTTGCTTTGTTAAGATTTAAGATCTGTTCTCTGAGTAAATTTTAAACATGACAATATATTATTATTAATCATGTGTCCCATATTTTATATTGGTACTATTTTTTGATCAAATGTCCCTATGACTCCCACCACTCAAGCCCTGACAACTACCATTATGCCTACATGAGTGAAATTTTAGGTTGTACAGGTAAGTGAGGCCACACAGTATTTATCTAAAACAGCTTGGTTTAGTTCACTTAACATAGTGTACACTAGATTTGTCTATGGCATTGCAAATGACAGTATTTCCTTTACCCTTCAAGGCCAAACAGTATTCCATTATATGCACGCAAATACATACTATCCCCCAGTGTTTATACATTCATTTGTAACACTTAGGTTGATCACTCTCTTGAATATTATGAATAATTATGTAATAGAAATGAGGTAATAGATATTATTTTGAGACAATGTTTTCATGTATATTTCATGTACATTTTCATGTAATCTGACACTTCATTTTATTTTTAACTTTTGTGAGGAGTTTCCTCACTCTTTTCTACTTTTCTAGCCCATAAAATTCTGAAAAGTTCTTTTACTACCATATCCTTATAGATATCCACTATCTTTTGTCTTTTTGATGACAGCTATCTAACAGGTGTGAGATGATAGTACACTGTCATTTTGTTTTCCATTCTTTTGACCATGAGGGATGCCAACTATCTCCCCAACACATATCAAATCGTTAGTCATTTTGAAATACACAAATACAGGTCCTTTTACCATTTAAAAATATTGGATTGTTTGAATGTTTCATATATAATACATATTGGTTTGTTGTCATATATATTATTTGAAACTATTTCCCCATTATTAAACATTACCCTTTTTTTCCCTGTTACCATTCTCCTTTCTTGTGTGAGAGAAGTTTTTTTGTTTTTAGTTTAATGAAATTGGTGACCAGTATCACCAAGATGTTGCTCACTATAGGTTTATAGCTTAAAGAGCTTTCATTTAAGATTTTTTTTCCATTTTGGTTTTTTTTTAATTCATGAGAAAACAATGTGTTCAGTTTCATTATTCTTCATGTGGGTATTTACCCTCATCATTATTGAAGAAATTCTAATTTTCCACTATGTGTTCTTAGCACCTTTGTAAAATATTAATAAGCTATACATTTGAGTTCATTTTTGAAATTTCATTCTCATCAACCTTATGTCTTTAAATATATTTAAATGTTGTTAACATGTCATTTTGATTACTACAGCTTTCTAAGATGTGCTGAAATTCAGGAATGTGGTGTCTCCAGTCATCATTTTACTTAAGATTGTTTTGACTATCTGTGATCTTTTCTAATTCCATGAATATTTTAGTGTGTTTTCCATTTATGTGAAAATAATATTGGCATTTTAGTATTAACTGTATTATTAAATCTCTAGATTACATAATGTGGACATTTTCATACATTAATTCTACTCTATAAGCATAAAATATTTTTGCATTTGTGCATGTCATCTTTGAAAGTCAACAATGTTTTACAATTCTCAGTGGATAAATATTTCTAGCTTTTATCTTTCCTATTGAATGTAGTCCTAAACATTTATTTCTTTATAAATATAATTTAAATTTTCATTTTTGAAATATTTATTTTCTAGTGTAGAAAATTTTGGTTTGATGCTTTTATATTCTGAAACCATATTCAATTTATTAGTTGTAAGGTTTTTGTTTGGTTTCTTTTTTGTGTGGTATCATTAGGGTTTTCAATTTGCAAGATCATCAGCAAACAGGAAACTTAATTTCTTTCTAATTTAGATGACTTTTATTTCTTATTTTGCCTCATTCCTTTATGATGCTGAACATAACTGGAGAAAGTGAGCATTGTCATTTTACTCCTGACTTTATAGTAAAAACAACATTTTATGTTGGATTGTCATATATACCCTCTATTGTCCATTCCCTATGTAGCTTATTTTTCCCAGGAAACTTTAGAAAAAAATAGAAACAAAGATCCAGGAATCTCAATGGGCACTAAACAGAATGATTCCAAACCATGTATTACCAAGACATACTATTTTCAATTCATCAAAAGCTAAATAAAAAAGAAGAGAATATTAAATGTATCTGAAGAAAAACAACTTGCTACATACAAGGAACTCATCATTAGTCTACTAGTGGTGTTGAAACACACACTTTTCAATGTCTTTCTTTGTGTAGCCAGGCAGGAAGTGTAGGCAGGGCTATCAGACTAGAAGAAGGCTGGGAAGAAAAACACAGGGAGTGAGGCATGCAAGGGAGACAGCATGTAACTACTGAAGGGGCAAGAAGTCTGGGCCTCCTCTGGTAAGACAAGACTACATGGAGATACATAGATTAGTAGTTAGTCAGCTAGTCAATAAGGAGTCTGAGCTATAGGACAAACAGATTATAATTAGTATAAGCTTCTGTGTTTTTATTTGGGACCAGCTGTGAACCATGGTGGGACAGAAACTTCCACCCACAAATGGTGCCTAACATGAAGCTAGAATCCATGACCCTGAGATTAAGAGTCTCATGCTTTACCGACTGAGCTAACCAGGAATTTTCTTTTAAATGCTAAAGAACATTGTTGCCAAATTAATGAGGGACAAAGAGGATAAAGAATTTTTTATTCTGATATGGTTTTGTATGTATAGTAAGCCATGCATTTTTAATAGTTTTTCATAAGATTTGCCAAAAATCAGAATGAATAACAGGAAATTATAACTCAAATATCTCATAATCATAGGTAACAATATTTTACTGAGAATAGAGATAATTTCAAGGCAAATAATTTTCCTATATCCTGAGAATCTATTTCAATTTATTGGTAGTCTAGCTATAATTATCAGTATTCTTCTAATATTAAAAATGTAAGAAAGAATTCCCCAAATTACATTATTTTGCTTCTAAATGTTGTAGAATTAATCTTTTCTAATACTTCCATTCAATTATTCCCTACTTATTATGTGTTAGACATTATATTATTTTGTAGACATTGTATTCTAGCTGGTAAGCACTTTTATAGTGTGTAATTGTATAACTAATAAATAGAAATTTCTGCTAGATACTACAGTATTCTTTTCTTGTTGAGCAAAAATCTTTTCAGATGGAATATCAATGTAATGTAGGTGATACGGATAACAGAAAATATTTCTAAAGTTTATTAGGAAATTTTAAAAGATGGTGTTGATAAATTTCATATTTAGTTATCAGATATTAGGCCATTGGTGTTATAACCCTGCAGTATTTAGATATTGCAATGGTAAAGGAGATTAACAGCCATCAAGTATTATTTATTAAAAAGGTAGAGATAGCAATGAAAAATATATATCATACTAGTCTCTTACTACAAAATAACAAGTAGTCTATTTCTCTGACATGCTTATCATTATTCTTTGGTAGCATATCATCATGATTAAGAGTATGGCCTGGAAAATTAGTCATACTTTGCTTAATGGGTCATCAATATATGTTTTGATAACTTCTTTCTCTTTTGCACATTACTTGTAATGGAGACAATATGAAATGTTGTAGAGATTATTATTCAACACTACTACAGTTCGTTATTCTTCAAGTGAAGAAAATCCTATCAACACATATTGAATTAAGCTTGTGAAACTGATTTCTAATCTGGTAGAATTTGATACAAGTCCTGAGTTAAATTTTGACACATTTCTCAGACTCATTTCTAGCCCCAAGGCAGAAAACATCAATTAATTAATAAAATTTTTATTTTATACATATTTTTTTTGGTTTTAAATACAATGCCATTTTGATGTTTCTCTTTTTGATATTTGCCTCAAATGTTGAACTTGAGAAACATTTACTTGTTGATGGAAATAGCTTTTCATCCACACAATTTCTTAATAGCATCTTTTATCTGAGCATTTCTCAAGGTATAGATTAAAGGATTTAGCAAGGGAGTTATCATGGTATAGAACACAGCAACTGCTTTATCAATAGATAAAGTGGCTGAAGGTCTCATGTACACAAAAATGCAGGGCACAAAAAACAAGACAACCACTGTTATGTGGGAGACACAGGTTGAGAGGGCTTTGCGCCTCCCTTCTGCACTGTGATTTCTTAGTGAACGTAGGATGACCACATAGGAGATCAACAGAAGGAGGAAGTTTAACAGACAAATGAAACCACTATTGGCAGCAACAAAGAGCCCAAGAATGTGGGTATCAGTGCAGGCCAGATTGAGCAAGGGGTTCAAATCACACATAAAGTGATCTATGACATTAGGGCCACAGAATGGCAATCCAAAGATGAACAGGATCTGTATGGTTGCATGAAGAAAACCTCCCACCCATACCACTCCTACCAGCAAGCCACATACCCTTCTGCTCATGATGGTTGTATAGTGTAAGGGCTTGCAGATGGCCACATAGCGATCATAGGCCATCACAGTAAGCAGGATGCCCTCAGCACCTCCGAAAAAATGTTCTCCAAAGACCTGGGTCATGCATCCATTGAACCGGATGGTCTTCTTTTCACGTAGTGAGTCTATTATCAACTTAGGAGTATTGACAGAAGAATAACAGGCATCAATGAAAGAGAGATAAGCTAAGAAAAAGTACATAGGTGATCCCAATGAAGGACTGGCAGTGATAGTGACCACAATGAGCACATTGCCTACCATTGAGATGATGTAGATGATAACAAAGACAGCAAATACAATTTTCTGCATGCTTGGGTTTCTGGTGAGTCCCAGGAGAACAAATTCTGTCACGTTATTCCTAATTTCCATGTAGTTGATGTGTTATTAAATTATATTATCTGAAAAATATTATTGTATATTTGGTCATAAAAACAAATAGCAAATGCTTCACTTATGTTGACGCATGACATTTCATTTATTTATTTATTCATGTATTTTTGGTTTTTTGAGACAGGGTTTCTCTGTATTGTTTTGGAGGCTCTCCTGGAACTCGCTCTGTAGACCAGGATGGCCTGGAACTCACAGAGATCCATTTGCCTCTGCCTTCCGAGTGCTGGGATTAAAGGCATATGCCACCAACACCCTGCTTATGACATTTTTTAAAAAGAACTTTTCCTGAGAGGAAAGTAAATGTTCTCAGGTATTGAAGATTACTGAAATTTTTGTTATATCTTCTGTCAGTTCAGGAAGTCACTTGTGCATACTTCATCGTTTGGCAAGGCTAGGAGCATAATTTGAAATAGTTGATTGGATTGATAGAATCAGTTAAAATTGCAACTGGAGACTGAAGAGGAGTATAAGGTCCATAAAGCTATGGGATTTTTTTCTTTATTATTTTTTAAAAATTGTGTTTTATTAATTCTTTAGGAAAATTTTAGTGTATTTATATCATGTTTGCCCCTCCCAAACTCTCTCCAGATCCCCTTTTCTCTGCACATACAACTTTGTTCCTTTAAAAACACATTTCAGTACTCTTCATTCTATAAAAGGTAAACAGGGCCAGATTGTTAACAATAGGAGCAGGTGGATAAAAAGACACCTGGGATGTTGGAATAGTCTTTCTCTTGGATGAAGTGACATGGAGCTCTGGTGGGTAGGGTATTTAAAATATTTGACATAAAAGTAGGCATTGGTGGTGAGAATGTGAAACTGTTTATAACATTTATTGCCTAAATACAATTAACCTAATAATTATTAAAATGTACACCTTTCAGTGAATAATTTCTCTGTGCAAGGCACTGTAGTAAAGGTTTTGCCTTTATGGTTTTGTTCATCACTTATAATAATCAACATGGTTGATTGCATTTCATCTTGTTTGTGGATGAGGCAATGATTTCAGACACTAATTACAACACCAACACAATAACCATCATAATATATGAATTTTAAAAATGAAATGATATAATAGCAAAAGTAATCTGAATTCAATTGTTTTGAATAACAGTGTTTTGAAAACTTCACAAACATTTGCTATTGAAATAAAATAGATACTAATATAATTTTTAAATTTAATTTTACATGTTAGAAATAAATACATAAAGCAATTAAGTATCGTTTCTGAAAAATCCTAATAAACATCATAGCCCAACTAGGTCATATTATACTTGTTAATCATTTTTCCTCTAATTTCTAAACTTAGGTTGTATATCATTATAATAATCACACAATTCTGAGCAAGTACTCTCCTTTTAATATAGCCAGGATAACTGTAAACATTTATTACTCTATCCAGGACAAAGATTCATGGAGAAATTTTACTATCATGTGTGTACATGCATGTGAATGTTAATGATGGCATCTTTGAATTTCCAAATATTTGGAAAGTGTAGGCTCTTTTATATTGGTCTCTCTGAAGTCCTATTTCTTCCCTCCTCAAAATCTCCTCCAAACTCTTTTCTACTTATTCTTTGGTGAAATGTTTAATTTTTTATCACAGTGCTCAAGAATATTGGACTTAGAATTGTAAGTATATTTGTTATAGTCTTGATTTCTTCTAAGTGATATTTCTTTGTATGCTTCATCCTGCTTTTTGCAAAGTAAAAAAGCAACACAACTTTAAAAATTATTAGAGGAATTAATAGAATATATATGAAAATGTATACTACAGTGCTATTGACACTTATGGGATTTATGTTTATTTTTATGAACTGTGCATTCCTAAAAGAAGGGAGAAACCAGTGATAGGAGCTAAAGAGTTAATTCTGTAGTAGGTTCAGGAAGAATTATCTTCAAATTTGCTTTCACAGAAGGCACAAAAGCTCATCAACAACACCCAATCCCAGGAAGGGTTGTATGTATTTGTTCATGAAACTTGTTTATTCACTATGTCTAATATTAACGCATATTTTTGTGTGTAAGAAGTATATTTAAATGATTTCTTACATCCCCTGATCAGTCTTTCTTGATAGGAAAGTGTTTCATGGCAAAAACATGCCAGAAGGCTACATCATAGAAATTACTTAATCCTTCTAATCCTCAAAGTTTTATTCGCGAAGCTAGGTTAATCATGTTTACCAATCATCTTTTGAAGAACTGTGTGAAAATTGAATGTTCTATTGCTATATTTAAGGTGTTGAAATATAATATTTACTGTATTGAAAGTAGAGATGTTTAATAAGATCCACACAATTGAAACACTTACCTTAGTCATTTTAGTAGATAGAGGATGATCCTAATTCTGTTTAGGGGTATTGGGAACAAATACCATCTGAAATCAAACTCCTTTTGTTATCTGTAAGTCTCATTATTAGAGATGTGACATGGTGGAGAAAGAATAAATAGTAAATAAACAGTTATTAAGAAATTACACACATCAAACGTGTTAATTTTTGTAGATAACTTATAGAAAGTGAAACTGTAATACATCAAAAAGTAAAATATTCTTAAAACTAAAAATTACTCCATCTAGCTTAGTCTTTGAAATATTTTTATAAAAATCTAGATTTTGAATCAGAATGGATTTACTTGTAACACATAAAGGACTGCTTGTTGTATGCAGTTCTGGTCCTATTAAGCAGGAAATGAAAGTCTGCAGGAATCTTATGGTTTTGTATGTGCCACCTCATCCATGATAAATCTTTTTAAATGGCAACAGAACATTTCCACTTTACACTACACAGATAGTTACAAAAGTTCCAGAAAGGTTCAGGGACATTGTTATTTCTCTCTCAGGAATTAATTACCTACTTTGATGGAAAGATTTGTATAATTGTTTTTCTAAAATTATGTATTCTGGAGAGACATGTTCAGGAGGAACCTATTCTTGAATTGGGAGTTTATATTCCCTACACTTAGAAACTAAGTCTTCCAATGAACCCACATTATTAAGACAGTGGATGCTATGTGAATAACAGAGGGCCAAATATATAGTGTGTGGATTTGTGATGTATTTTTTCTGTTGTTTTCTCTTTAATATTAGGTCTTTTCTGAAAACTCACTACTGCTTACTTGAGATCTAGAAAAGTGAGGGCATAAATGTTTTTGATGGACATTGCATAACCATGTCTTCAAATCTGCCAACCCTTTCCTCATCTCCAATAGTATATTCTGAATATTAATGCTCTGTTAGATACACAGTTGGTAGAGACATTTTCCTATTCTGTAGATTGCCCCTTTACTCAAGTGATGGCATCCTTTCCTGTAAAGAATTTTTTTAGTTTCACATGGTTCTATCTATCAATTGTTGGTCTTCATGACTATGTTACTGAGGTTGTGTCAGAACCTCCATTCTTGTGTCTGTAGGTTCAAACTTATTCCCTACTTTATCCTTTACAAAAGTCATTATATCAGGTCTTATGTCAAAGTCTTTGATCAATTTGGAGTTCAGTTTTCTCAGTGTGAGAGATAAGGATCTAATTTTATCATTGTATATATAGCTATCCAATTTGACCAGCACCATTTATTCAAGATTCCATCTTCTTTACTGCGTGTATTTTTGGCATCTTTGTAAAAAATCAGGTGGCTGTAGGAGTGTTGGTTTATATACAGGTCCTTAATTCTACTTCATTGATCAATGAGCTGGTTTGTATGCCAGTATCATGCTTCTTTTTACTACTATAGTTCTATAATATAACTTGAAATCTGAGATGGTGATACTTCCAGCAAGTTTTCTGTTGTTCACGTTTATTTTGGCTTTCTTGGATCATTTGTATTCCAATATTAAAGTTAAGATTGTATTTTCAAATTCTGTGAATGACTGTGTTGAAATTTTAAAATTTATTTTATTTTTCTATTTTTATTTCATTGGACTTTTTTCTCATAAAATATAAATGGCCAACACGAAATAAACTCAATTCCATTCTTAGGGGCTCTTTGTTCCATAATGCTTTGTCAAAGAACGTTTTTGTACCTTACAGGTCCTTTGAGTATATTATATCTTTTGGTTTTGCTTTTATGTGATTCCTGTATTAAATATTTTAATAGGGATTGTGTTGAATCTACAAGTTGATGTTTTAGGATGACCATTTTTTTCAATCCATGAATATAATAGTTTACCCTATCTTTTAGTATCACCTTCATTTCCTTTCCAAAATGCTTTGGGGTTTTCATTAGAAATGTCTTTCACTTCCTTGGTTAGATTTACTCCAAAGTGTTCTATCTTTTTTGATGCCATTATAAATTATGTTATTTCCTTAATATATTTCTTGGGAAGTTTGTCATTTACATGTAAGAAAGGTACTGATAGCTCTGTTGTATCTTGCTACTTTGATGAATGTGTTCATTAGCTGTAAGAGTTTTCTGGAGGAGTATTTTATGTATAGAAATATATCATCTGCAAATAAGTATATTGGCCTTTTCATTCCCTATTTTAGCTCTCTCACTTTCTTGGTACTCTAGCTAAGACCTCAAATATTATGTTGAACAGGGAAAGGGAAAGTAGAGGCCTTTGTCTTTTTCTTGATTATAGAGAAATTTTTTTGTATTTTATTTTTGTTTAGTATCATACTGACTGTGGCTTTCTATATATTGCCTTTATTATGTTGAGATAGAATTACTGTATCCTTATTTCTCCTGGACTTTTACCATGAATGGATGTTGGATTGTGTTAAAGAGTTGTTATGCATGTACTTAGATGATCTTGTAGTTTATGTCTTTTAGCCTATTTATGTGGTAGATTGCCTGAGCAATCCAAAATCAGGTCACATTTCCTCATGGAGGAGTTAGGCATGAAATTCTACACCTAGCCAAAGAGCTATTCATTGCTACTGGAAAAGGACAGTAAGTTTTCTCCAAAATTGTAGCCCGTGGTCTAGTGGAAAGTCACAAATCCAAAAATACTTGGGTGGAAGATATTGGTCTTTAGTTAAAAAAACAAACACAAAATTGGATGGGTAGGAAAGGGGAAGTTAGAGAAAGAAGTGAGTACAATCAAAACACATTCTCAAAGAAATAATAAAATATTAACAGACAGAAAGAAGTAAAAGGGATATAGATAAGAAAGAAGTTAAAATTACCCTCTTTACAGATGATGAAACATTATAATATTCTTTTTTAATTTATTTTTATTCTTAAATTTAAATTAGAAACAAGATTGCTTCACATGTGAAGCCCAGGTCCCTCTCCCTTTCCCTCCCCTATTCCTATGCCCTCCCACCAATCCTCCCATACCCCTCCTTTTCCCAGGGAGGGTGAGACCCTCCATGGGGGTGTCCATAGTCTGTCATTTCATGCAGGGCAGGACCTAGACCCTCCCCCAAGAGTTCAGGGTAAGAGTGCATCTCTCATTGTGTGATGGGCACCCAAAGTCCATTTGTGTGACAGGGATAAATACTGATATACTACCCAAGGCCCCATAGATTGCCTAGGCCTCCTCACTGACACCCACATTCAGGGTGTTTTGATCAGCCCCATGCTGGATTCCCAGCCATCAGTCTGGGATTCAAGAGCTCCCCCTTGTTCAGGTCAGCTGTTCCTGAGGGTTAAACCAGCCCAGTCTATTTTTTTTACTCAAAACTAACAGTATAATATGTTAATGATCATAAAAATAACTTTTAAAGGGAAGTGAAAAATACCCCTGAAAATACAAATCTCTAAAAATAAAAACCTATCAGTAAAATGTACTAATGTGAATTTAGGATTGGTACTGCTGTGAGGGCTACTTTATATTTTGTTGTTCAATAAAATTATTTTAGGGCTCCCTCAAAGAAAAGCTGCCCTACTCAGTACACCTCATAGTGTGATTTTATTTATAAATATTTCATGTGAAGATTTACAGTTATCAGAGTTAAGGCAATTAAGCATTTCCTGAATGTAAATGATAGACATGATCAGAATTTCTGTGAGATCTTTCTGTGTGAGTGTGTGTGAATGTGTTTGTAATGTTTTAGAGATATAACTTAGTCAAACTGTGAGTACCTCTCCTGACCTTCCATACCTGCAGGTTATAAAAATCAGTGACAATTACAAATATATTGAATTCTATACAATGCTTTAATCATAAGGTATCTTGTATTAATTCTGTTATGATGGGCTTTGCTATTCGGTAAGATGGTAACATATTTAAATTATGACCTGCTAATTTATTAAAAAGGAATTATGCAAATTATTTAATTTCCCTGCAATTTCTTTTTTTCATCTTTTTAATATTATTAATTTTTTTTATTTTTAAGTTTAATTTTAGATTAGAAACATGGTTGGTTCACATCAGTTCCAGGTCCCTCTCCCTTTCCTTCCCGTCCCCCCGTGCCCTCCCCCCAACTCCCGCATTATCCCCTCATTTCCCCAGGGAGGGTGAGGCCGTCCATGGGGGTGCCCATAGACTTTCATTTCATCGAGTGCAGGACCTAGACCCTCCCCCAAGAGTTCAGGGTGAGAGTTCATATCACATAGTTGGTTGGGAGTCCAAAGTCCATGTGTATACTCGGGATGCATACTGATCTACTGCCCAAGGCTCAATAGATTACCTAGGCCTCCTCACTGACACCACCGTTCAGGGGGTCTTGATCAGTCCCATGTTGGATTCCCAGGCATCAGCCTGGGATTCAAGAGTTAACCCTTGTCAGGTCAGCTGTTTCTGGGGTTAAACCAGCCCAGTCTTAACTCCTTAGGTCATCAGTCCTCCCTCTCTGTTACTGGCTTTCTTGAGTTCAGCTCAGTACTTAGCCTTGGGAGTCTGCCTCTTCTTCCATCAGCCACTGAATGAAGTTTCTGTTTCCTAGACTCTCTGGTCATGGGATTGTAGGCTGGCACTCAGCCGATCTATGTCTAAAATCCTTATATGAGGGAGTACATGCCATGTTTCTCTTTTTGTGACTGAGTTACCTCACTCAGGATGGTTTCTTCTAAAGTCATCCATTTGCCTGTAAATCTCAGGATTCCATTGTTTTTTTTCTGCTGAATAGTACTCCATTGTGTAAATATACCCCATTTTCTCTATCTACTCTTTGGTTGAGGGGCATCTAGGTTGATTCCAAGTTCTGGCTATTACAAATAATGCTGCTATGAACATAGTGGAACAGACATCCTTGTTGTATGAATGGACATCTTTTGGTTATATGCCTAAGAGCAGAGTTGCTGGGACTTCTGGTAGGTTTATTCTCATTTTTCTGAGGAATCTCCATACTGATTTCCAAAGTGGCTGAACCATGTGGCACTCCCACCAGCAATGGAGGAATGTTCCCCTTTCACCACATCCTCTCCAGCATAAATTGTCATTGGCGTTTTTGATTTTAGCCATTCTGACAGGAGTGACATGTATCTCAGAGTTGTTTTGATTTGCATTTCCCGGATGGCTAAGGATGTTGAGCACTGTCTCAAGAGCCTCTCAGCCATTTTAGATTCCTCTAATGAAAGTTCTTTATTTAGTACTGCAGCCCATTTTTTATTTGGACTCTTTGGTGTTTTGGAGACTTACTTGTTGAGTTCTTTGTATATTTTGGAGATCAACCCTCTGTCAGATGTGGGGTTAGGGAATATTTTTTCCCATTCTGTGGGGTGCCTTTTTGTCTTGCTGACTGTGTCCTTTGCCTTACAGAAGCTTCTCAGTTTCAGGAGGTCCCATTTATTAATTGTTGATCTCACTGTCTGTGCTACTGGTGTTATGTTCAGGAAGCTCTCTTCTGTACCAATTTGTTCAAGGGTACCACCCACTTTCTATTCTAAGAGGATCAGTGTGGCTGGATTTATGTTGAGATCTGTGATCCATTAAGATTTAAGTTTTGTGCATGGTGATAAACATGGATCGACCCGCAGTTTTCTACATGCCAGCATCCAGTTATGTCAGCATCATTTGTTGAAGATTCTTTCTTTATTCCATTGCATATTTTCAGCTTCTTTATCAAAGATCAGATGTTCATATATTGCTTTGTTGAACAGGGTTGTTTTGGCTATCCTGGGTCTTTTGTTTTTCCATACAAAATTGATTATTGTTCTTTCAAGGTCTCTGAAGAATTGTGCTGGGATTTTAATGGGGATTGCATTGAATCTGTAGATTGCTTTTGGCAGGATTGCCATTTTTACTACATTGATCCTACCTATCCAAGACCATGGGCGATCTTTCCATTTTCTGAGGGCTTCTTTAGTTTCTTTCTTTAAAGATTCGAAGTTCTTGCAATACAGGTCTTTCACTTGTTTGGTTAGTGTTACCCCAAGGTATTTAATATTGTTTGTGGCAATTGTAAAGGGTGATGTTTCTCTGATTTCTTTCTCAGCCCTTTTATCATCTGTATATAGTAGGGCTACTGATTTTCTTGAGTTGACCTTGTAGCCTGCCACTTTGCTGAAGGTGTTAATCAGCTGTAAGAGTTCTCTGGTAGAGTTCTTTGGGTCACTTATGTAAACTATCATATCATCTGCAAACAGTGAAAGTTTGACCTGTTCCTTCCCAATTTGTATCCCCTAGATCCCCTTTTGTTGTCGTATGGCAATGGCTAGAACATAATGCCTATGTTTTTCTGGTTGTAGTTAACTTCCTTGGGTTGGAGTTTTCCTTCCAAAACTTTCTGTAAGGCTGGGTTAGTGGACACGTATTGCTTGAATCTGGTGTTGTCATGGAATATCTAGTTTTCTCCATCTATAGTGATTGAGAGCTTTGCCGGGTATAGTATGGTAGAATATCTATCCAGGACCTTCTGGCTTTCAGAGTTTCTATGGAGAAGTCAGGTGTAATTCTGATAGGTCTGCCTTTATATGTTACTTGGCCTTTTTCCTTAGTTGCTCTTAATATTCTTTCTTTATTCTGTATATTTGGGGTCTTGATTATTATGTGGCGAGGGGACTTTTTTTGTGGTCTACTCTATTTGATGTTCTGTAAGCTTTTTGTACCGTCATTGGCGTGTCTTTCTTCAGGTTTGGAAAGTTTTCTTCTATGTTTTTGTTGAATATGTTTTCTGCCCCTTTGAGGTGGTTTTCTTCACATTCCTCTATACCTATTATTCTTAGGTTTGGTCTTTTCATGGTGTCCCATAGTTCCTGGATGTTTTGTGTTAAGGATTTGTTGGACTTAAGATTTTCTTTGGTTGATGAATCCATTTCTCCTAGTGTATCTTCAACACCTGAGATTCTCTCTTCCATCTCTTGTATTCTGTTGGTAATGCTTGTACCGGTAGTACCTGACTGTTTGCCCAGGTTTTCTATTTCCAGCCTTCTTCAGATTGTGTTTTTTAATGTCTCTATTTCAGTTTTCAACCCTTGCACTGTTTGAATTTTTTCTTGCAATTTTTGGTTTATCTTTTCGTCCATTTGTTGCATTTTATGAATTTTTTCATTTGTTCTTTCTTCCATTTCTTGCATTTTTTGGTTTGCTTTTTGTTCCATTTCTTGCATTTTTTGTTTGCTTTTTCTTCCAGTTCTTGTATTTTTTGGTTTGTTTTTTCTTCCATTTACTGCCTTTTTTTGTTTGTTTCTTCTTCCATTTCCTGCCTTGTTTGGTTTGTTTTTTTCTTCCATTTCTTGCATTTTTTGGTTTGCTTTTTCGTCTATTTCTTTGAGGGATTTTCCTATATCCTCTTTTAGGGCCTCTATCATTTTCATGAAAGTGATTTTAAGGCCATTCTCTTCTGCTTCGTTTGCATTGGAATGTTGGAGTCTTGTTGGTGTGGAGTCTCTAGAAACTGGTGGTGTCATATTTTTTTTCTGTTGCTGGGTGTTTTTGTATTGTCTTTTCCCCTTCTCTTCTTCTAGTGGGTGCAGAACGAGCCCTTACTGATCTGGTGGTTACGCGACCAGAGTTGCTTTTGATGGGTGCTAGCAAGTCCAATAATCTGGTAGTTCTTCTATTGCTTGTCCTAGTTCTGGTCCCAGGACCCGCCAGAACGGCTGCTCCCCTGGTCTCCCTGGCTCCTCTGGTTTCCTGGACCTGAGGAAACAGCTGGTCCCCTGGTCTCCCTGTTTCCTCTGTATTCCTGGTCTCATTGGTGAGAGAAGAAATCTGGAATCTGGGGTGCTTGGCTCCTGCCGGAATTGAAAGCTCTGTGCAATTCCCAGGCAATCCCCAGGCACTGGAACACAGGCTCAGATGCAGGGTCTGTTTACCTGGCTCCACCGGAACAGCTGTTCCCTTGGTCTCCCTGGCTCCTCTGGTTTCTTGGACCCATGGAACAGCTGGTCCCCTGTTTCCTCTCAAACCAGCCCAGTCTTAACCCCTTTGCTCATCAGTCCTCCCTCTCTGTCACTGGGTTCCTTGGGTTCAGCTCAGTGTTTAGCTGTGGGAGTCTGCCTCTGCTTCCAAGAGTCATTGCATGAAGGTTCTGTTTCCCAGACTCTCTCGCCATGGGATTATAGGCTGGAATCTCCCAGATCTATGTCTAAAGTACACATATGAGAGAGTACATAACATGTTTGTCTTTTTGTGACTGGGTTACCTCACTCAGGATGGTTTTTTCTAGTGCCATCCATTTAACTACAAATTTCAGAATTCTACTTTTTT
This sequence comes from Mesocricetus auratus, assembly GCF_017639785.1. NCBI lineage: Eukaryota > Metazoa > Chordata > Mammalia > Rodentia > Cricetidae > Mesocricetus > Mesocricetus auratus. The sequence continues at coordinate 57,754,857 of NW_024429189.1, read as the reverse complement.
TCTGCTGAATAGTACTCCTTTGTGTAAATGTACCACATTTTCTCTATCCACTCTTCAGTTTAGGGGCATCTAGGCTGCTTCCAGGATCTGGCTATTACAAATAATGCTGCTATGAACATAGTGGAACAGATATTGTTGCTGTATGAATGGGCATCTTTTGGATATATGTCTAAGAGTGAATTTGCTGGGTCTTGTGGTAGGCTGATTCTCAATTTTCTGAGGAATCTCCAAAGTGGTTGTACAAGTTGGCACTCCCACTAGCAGTGGAGGAGTGTTCCTCTTTCTCCACATCCTCTCCAGCATAAAGTACCTTTGGTTTTTTGATTTTAGCCATTGTGACAGATGGTATCTCAGAGCTGTTTTGATTTGCATTTCTTTGATGGCTAGGGATGTTGAACACTTTATCAAGTGCCTCTCAGCCATTTTAGACTCCACTATTGAGAATTCTCTATTTAGTTCTCCAGCCTACTTTTTAATTGCATCCTTTGGTGTTTTGGAGACTTGCTTCTTGAGTTCTTTGTCAATTTTGGAGATCAGTCCTCTGTCAGATGTAGGGATAATGAATATCTTTTCCCATTCTGTGAGCTGCCTTTTTGTCTTTTTGACAGTGTCATTTGTCTTACAGAAGCTTCTCAATTTCAGGAGGTCCCATGTATTAATCATTGACCTCAGTGTCTTTGCTACTGGTTTTATGCTCAGGAAGCAGTATCCTGTACTAATTCGTTCAAGGGTACCACCCACTTTCTCTTCTAAGAGGTTCACTGTGGCTTGATTTATGTTGAGGTCTTTGATCCATTGGACTTAAGTTTTGTTCATGGAGATTGACCTGGAACTATCCTCCTTCTACATGCCATCATCCAGTCATGCCAGCACCATTTGTTGAAGATGCTTTCTTTTTTTCCATTGTATATTTTTAGCTTCTTTGTCAAAGATCAGATGTTCATACATGTATGTGTTAATCTCATTGTGTTCAACTCCATTCCATTGGTCTACCTGTCTATTTTTGTGCCAATACCAAGGTGTTTTCACGTCTATAGCTTTATAACAGAACTTGAGGTCAGGGATGGTGATTCTTCCAGATGTTGCATTGTTGAATAAGGTTGTTTAGGCTATACTGGGTCTTTTGTTTTTCCATACAAAGTTAACTATTGTTCTTTCAATGTCTGTGAAGAATTTTTGCTGGTATTTTAATGGGGATTGCATTGAATGTGTAGATTGCTTTTAGCAGGATTACCATTTTTACAATGTTGATTCTACCTATCCAAGAGCATGGGAAATCTTTTCCTTTTCTGATATCTTTAAATTCTTTCTTTAAAGTCTCAAAGTTCTTGTGATACAGGTCTTTCACTTGTTTGGTCAGCATTATCCCAAGTTATTTTATGTTGTTTGTGCCAGTTGTAAAGTGTGATGTTTCTCTGATTTCTTTCTCAACCCTTTTATTTTTTGTATATAGTAGGGCTGCTGATTTTCCTGAGTTGATCTTGTATCCTGCCAATTTGCTGAAAGTATTTATTAACTGTAGGAGTTCCCTGGTAGACATTTGTGGATCACTATCATATCATCTACAAATAGTGAAAGTTCGGGCTCTTCCTTTCCAATTTGTATCCCCTTTATCTCCTTTTGTTGCCTTATTACTCTGGCTAGAAATTTGAGTACAATATTGAAAATGTATGGAGAGAGTGGACAGCCTTGTCTTGTTCCTGATTTTAGAGGAATTGTGTTGAGTTTCTGTCCATTTAGTTTGATGTTGGCTGTTTGTTTACTGCATATAACTTTGATTATCTTTTGGTATGTTTCTGTTATCCCAGTTCTCTCCAAGACCTTTATCATGAAGGGGTGTTGGATTTTGTCAAAGGCTTTTTCAGCATCTAGTGAGATGATCATGTGATTTTTGTTTCTCAGCTTGTTTATATGGTGGATTACATTGATGGATTTTTGTATCCTGGGATGAAACCTACTTGATCATGGTGAATGATTGTTTTGTTGTGTTCCTGAAACTTATTTGCTAGTATTTTATTGAGTATTTTTGCATCAATGTTCATGAGGGATATTTGTCTGAAGTTCTCTTTCTTAGTTGTGTCTTTGTGTGGCTTGGGTTATTAAGATTATTGAAGCCTTGTAGAAAGAGTTTGGCAATGACCCTTCTGCTTCTATTGTGTGGAATAGTTTGAAAAGAATTGGTATTAGCTATTCTTTGAATTTCTGGTAAAATTCTGCACTGAGGCTACCTGGACCTCGGCTTTTTTTGGTTGGGAGACTTTTGATGACTGCTTCTATTTCCATAGGGGTTATAGGTTTATTTAAATTGCTTATATGTTCTTGATTTAATTTTGACAAGTGATAGCTATCCAGAAAATTGTCCATTTCCTTTAAATTTTTGAATTTTGTGGAGTACGATTTTTCAAAATATGATTTTATGATTCTCTGGATTTCCTCAATGTCCATTGTTATGTCCCTCTTTTGGTTTCTGACTTGGTTAATTTGCATGTTCACACTCTGCCATTTGGTAATTTTGGATAAAGGTTTGGTTTGTCTACTTTGTTGATTTTCTCAAAGAACCAAGTGTTTGTTACATTGATTGTGTTGTTTTCCTAGTTTCTACTCTGTTGATTTCAACCCTCAGGTTGATTATTTCCTGGTGTCTACTCCTCCTGGGTGAGTTTGAGTCTTTGTGTTCTAGAACTTTCAGCTGTGCTGTTAATTCTCTAGTTTCTACATGTGGGCACTTATTTCTATGAACTTCCCTTATAACACTGCTTTCAAAATGTCCCATAGGTTTGGGTATGTCGTGCCTGCATTCTCATTGAATTCTAGGAAGTCTTTAATTTCTTTTTTTATTTCTTCTGTGACTCAAGTGTGGTGTAATTGTGCATTATTCAATTTTCATGAGTTTGTAGGGTTTCTGCAGTTTGTATTGTTGTTGAATTCTAATTTTAATGCATGGTGGTATGATAAGGTGCATGTAGTATTTCCAATTTTTTTTGTAACCGTTGAGGTTTGATATGTTGCCAAGTATGTGGCCCAATACTCACCTCTTTCAGTGGGTGCAAAGGAGTCCAAGATTCCAATGATGGCAGATGCAGGCTGGTTTGGCCTGCCCCCTTCCAGAGAATTCATCTGTAATTCTCATAGGTCTGCCTTTACATGCCCTTTCTCCTTTGCATTCAGCTCTTAATATTCTTTATTCTGTATGTTTCTTGTTTGGATTATTATGTGGTGATGGAACTTTTTTTTCTGTCCAGTGTATTTGCTGTTCTGTAAGCTTCTTGTATATCTATAGGCATGCCTTTCTTTAGGTTGGCGAGTTTTCTTCTATGATTTTATTGAAGATATTTCCTGTGCCTTTGAGTTGTACTTCTTCTCCTTCTTCTATCCCTATTATTATTTTTTTTGCTTTACTATCAAAGAAGTTTAACACACTGCAATAAAATAAACACCTTGAAAAAGCTTATGGAATACATGTCAGTGTTAGAGTAACCCCTTCCATATGTCTTCTATCTCCACACCAGAAAATCTTAACCACCACAGGAAATCTTTCAACTGTAGATACAGTTGTCTATGAGGTCCAATAAGAAAAGCAAAACACAGAAGCACAAAAGTTCTATAAGAAGGTATATTCAATTTCATTCTGTTAGCCTATTCCTTTTTATGGGTGAATTAAGACCATTAATATTGAGGGATATTAATGACCTTTGAATGCTCATTCTTATTTGTTTTGGAATGTTTTTTGTTGGTGGAGTTATATGTGAATTTCCACCCCTTTTTTTTCTTTTGGCTCTTGGTAAAGTGGGATTATCTATTGCCTATGATTTTCTGGTTGTAGTTAACTTCCTTGGATTGGAGTTTTCCTTCAAGAACTTTCTGTAGGGCTGGGTTAGTGGATATGTATTGTTTAAATCTGATTTTGTCATGGAATATCTTGTTTTTCCATCTATATTGATTGAAAGCTTTGGTGGGTACAGTAGTCTGGGCTGGTATCTGTAATCTCTCTTAGTGTTGATAGGATATCTATCCAGGACTTTCTTTCTTTCAGAGTTTCCATGGGGAAGTCAGGTGTAATTCTGATAGTTTTGCTTTTATATGTTATTTGACCTTTTTCCTTAGCTGTTCTATGATGGGGGAAGTCCTGTGATTATGTCAATAAAGCACTGTTGGCCAATAGGGAAGTTAGATAGGTGGGACTAGGAGTCCAGGAGGACTCTGGGTAGGAGGAACACAGAGAGTCAAGATGTAATGCCATGGGGTAGGAAGCCCAGAACTATTCTCCGGTAAGAAGCATAATTAGATTAACAATTATGGGGTAATTACTTAAGTCAGAGCTAGCCAGTAAGAAACAAGCAAGGCCAACAGCTTCATAATTAATATAGCCTCCTGTGTGTTTATTTGGGACTGATGTGGCTCTAGAACCAGGCTGTCGGGAAGGCTTCTCTCAAGGAAAAAGCTTCCCTTTACAGCTCTATGTATTCTTTCTTTATTCTGTATGCTTGGGGTTTTGATTATTATGTGGCAAGGGGACTTTTTTGTGGTCTACTCTATTTGGTGTTCTGTAAGCTTCTTGTACCTTCATTGGCATGTCTTTCTTTAGGTTTGAAAAGTTTTCTTCTATGATTTTGTTGAATATGTTTTCTGCCCCTTTGAGATGGATTTCTTTACCTTCTTCTATACCTATATTCTTAGGTTTTGTCTTTTCATGGTGTCCCATATTTCCTGGATATTTTGTGTTAGGGATTTGTTGGACTTAAGATTTTCTTTGGTCAATGAATCTTCTAGTGTATTTTCTACACCTGAGATTCTCTCTTCCATCTCTTGTATTATGTTGGTTATGCTTGCATCTGTAGTACCTGACCATTTCCCCAGTTTTTCTATTTCCCGTATTCCTTCAGACTGTGTTTTTTATTGTCTCCATGTCAGCTTTCAACCCTTGCACTGTTCAAATTGTTTCTTGTAATTTTTGCTTTGGGTTTTCCTCCCTTCCTTGCATTTGTTGGATTTTTTAGTTTGTTTTATCTTCCATTTCTTTATTGGATTTTCTTATATCCTCTTTGAGGGCCTCTATCATTTTCATGATGGTGTTTTTAATGTCATTCCCTTCTGCTTCATCTACATTGGGGTGTTCAGATCTTGCTGGTGTAGAATCTCTAGACTCTGGTTATGTCATATTTGTTTTTCTGTTGCTATGTTCTTATATTGTCCTTTTCCCATCACTTCTTTCAGTGGGTGTAGAAAGAACCTCTACCTCTCCTGGTGGGTAGGTGAGCAGGGTTTCCTTTCAGTGTGTGAAAGTTTATCCAATACTGTTGGGCCTCTGCTCTCTGTCCTTTGTCCTCTGCCTTAAGTGTTGGCAGGAGTAGCCCGGTTCTCTCTGCAGGCTCCTGGTTGCTTGGTAGTCCGGGGGTGAGTCGACCTGGCTGCAGTCCCCAGGCCAAGAAATCCGAGAAAGGGCAAGTGGGACGAATTTGGATCTAAGATGGGGACCCGGAGCTCACCTTTGCCCTTTTCCCTGAGTGTGGGCAGAAGTGGACAGGCTCTCTCTGCAGGCTCCTGGTCACTTGGTTTTCTGGGGTTGAGTCGGCCTGGCTGTGGCCCCCAGGCCAGGAGATCTGAGAGAGGGCAAGCAGGAGGATTTCCCCCAAATTGCCTGATCCTGAACGTGGAGAAGAAGACCAGGAATCTGGGGTGTGTAGGCTTCCACCAGGAGGGGAGGCTCAATGGCAGTCCTCAGCCAGTCCCCGGGCACTGGAATGTGGGCCCAGAAACAAGTCCCAAATTGTCTGGTCCTGTGGGTTGAGAAGATGACCGGGAATCTGGGGTGCATAGGCTCCCCCCGGGAGGTGAGGCTCAGTGGCGGTTCTCAGGCGGTCCCCAGGCACTGGAATAGGTGTTGGATTTCTTACTGTCATAATGTATATGGGAAATAATGCCATGAAATCACGAAGATGACCAGCACATACCCCAGGCACTGCCCCAGGGCCTTGGAGGAGCTTAATTTTGAAAACCATTTTTTCCCTGAGGATGAACAACAGGCTTATATTGAGATTAAACAAGGCTAATGTGGGGATTTTCATTACAAAATAGCAAAGACTTAGGAATTTCTATTTCACCTCTGTATCATCTACATGACCCTCCCCCAACCCCCACCATAAGTAGTCACCTTCCTAACAATGCAATGCAGGTTGAGTTCTTTCCTCTGCATACTTCTAGGCTCAGCAGTGGAAATTTTACCTTAATGCACCCACTTCAAACTAAAAAGCAATCCCAAACACCATCATATATATGCTACATCACTTCCAACAATGTTATCTGGGTGTGGGTATTCTGTTCTGTTAAGTTTAGGATGGTCACAAGGAAAGGCTGCTGAACAGACCTGGACACACTACGAGCCAAACCAAATTCTAGGGACCATGAACATCTTGAGCTGAGGCATAGAGGCAGAAGGCTGGACATAGGCTGGATTCTAAAGTTGAGTGAGACAGAGCAGGGGGAGTACAATAGGCCACATATATTTCTCGGGTAAAAATTCCTTAAATTTATTCTATGGCCAAATTAGCTTTGTCTCATCTGCTCTGGAAACTTACAAGTTTCTGGGAAATCGGTAAACTTTTGATTAGCTTGTCCACTTTTGATGTACCTGTTTTTGGGAGAGTTTCCACACACACTATAGTTTTGTGAATGGGAGCATGAAGAATAAACAGATGCAACAATTCAAGTAAAGTAGCCTCTTAGGAAAGGCAAGAGACTTCACAAGAGCTGTCCCCCAACCTGCTCCTCTGAGACAACAGGACTGGTCAGCACTATTTACAGCATTACATCTTGTGAACATTTAAATGAGAACTGAAATTACTTTCGGCAAAGGCTAAAAGTTTTGACTGTCTAGTTCAATGCTAAATTCCCTGGAACCTAGTCCCATTCAGATTTCATCTCAAATCAGGTTTGCTTATAAACAGCATCTTAGAAAAATATTCTCCAGCATTGCTGTTCAAGTGCTTTTCTTGTTTAGAAAAGACAAAGGGAGGCCATAGGAAATATGCAAATTACAGTTCAAATAGATGACAATAATCCCTACATACCTGGTCTCCAACCACCCTAGAGTCCTAGAGCTGCAGGTCAATCTGCCATCCTAGCAACTATAGTGACAGATGGGGTACCTATGGATGAGGCACAGGGAAAAGGACCATGAATAACCATGATGCATTGGTCCCATGACATCTAGAGCTCTCTGTATTCCTATTTTTCTTAGCTTCTGTTTTTTCATGGAATCCCAGATTTCCTGCATGCTTTGTGTTAAGGAGTTGTTGGATTTAAAATTTTCTTTGTCCGATGAATCTATCTCCTTCAAATTATCTTCAATGTCTGGCATTCTCTCTTCTGCCTTTTGTCTTCTGCTGTTTATGCTTGTATTTGTGGTTCCTGATTACTCACCCAGATTTTCTATTTCCAGAATTCCCAAGGTTTGTGTTTTCTTTATTGCCTCTATTTCAGATTTCATGTCTTGAATAGTTTCCTTCACTTGTTTGATTGCTTTTTCTTGTTTCTTTGAAATGGGGTTTGTTTGTACCTTCCAATTTTTTGTTTGTCTTTTTTCCTCTATTTCTTTAAGGGAATTTTTCATTTCCTCTTTAAGGGCCTCAATCATCCTCATAAAGTTATTTTTTAGTTCGTTTTCTTCTACTTCATCTGTGTTGGGATTGTTGTTGTAGCACCACTAGTTTATAGTGGTGACATATTGATCTTTATATTGCTGAGTGTGTTCTTACCTTGTTGTCTATGCATCTCTTCCTCTAATTAGTATAGGTGGAGCTTGTGCTTCAGGAGTTCTCTCTTTCTCCAATTGGTATAGTTGGGGGCTGTGACTCTATTTATATCTCCTTCAGACACAAGAAGAGAAGAGCTTCTGGTAAATGCTCCTCCTGGTGGAAGTGAGCCCAATGCTCAGGTGGTCACTTCTTGAGGTACATGTGGGGCTACAGCTCCTGTGGATGCTCTTTCCATTGGAGGCGAAAATAGGTCTGAGGGTTCAGTGGTCGATGTGTTAGTGGGGTATCTCTGCCAATTTTCTTTTAATAAGTAGTATGTATTTTTGAGATTATGATACCAGTATAGCCTTTTCCCCTTCCCCTATTCCCCTACAAACATTCCCATTTATCCCTCTGTTATCTCCTTCAAATTAATTGTCTTTTTTTTCACTAATTGTTACTGCATGTGCTTACATTTAAATAAAACCTGTTCAGTCTGAATAATGACAATGCTTTTTAACAGTTTTTCTTTAAGTGATTGAAATGTGTAAAAGTACACACAGTAAAATTTAATATTGTTACTTGTTTTAGCAAGTTATTACTTTAATTTGTATTTACAAGATATTTTTACATAGTTATTCAAACATAACATCTTTTTTGATAAGAACATATTTCTGCAGCAGTTTACACTATCCATCTACCCTTTACAGTAAGTTTTCACATTATATTTCAGTGTTTTGCATATATTCTGTATTACCTTGTATGCACGGACCCTTCTCTAAAAGACTGAGGAAATGAGGAGATGATGTGATGTTGTTGCTCTGTTCTGATCACAACCACTGCATCTCTCTGTCCCCCTTCCTCCTCCAGTTAGTCCCTCTGTGTCCTTACACACTGTCCTTCTGCTTTCATGGCACCTGAAAAACTGAGATTTTATGTGTCTGTATGAAACCCAAGATCCACAAATGAGAGAAAACATGTGGAGTTTGCTTTACTGAAACTTTCTTAACTCATTTACTGTGACTCTTTGCAGCTGCATCCATTTTCCTACTGTTCTCAGTGGCTGTAAAACAGTCTGTTCTTATACACTATATCTTGAGTTTATGTATTTAAAGACCTATGCACTAAATAATTGTGTTAAATTGTTTTTGTCTAGATAAACTTTAACAATAATTTAATTAAGCTTAAAGTAGTCATATTATTCTTTATATTTTTATAGTATCAAATCTTGGATATTTTACAGAATAGTTGGCATGAGTTTAAGTGCATTAAGCATTTTATTTTAAAACGTACATGTTTTCTAAACTATTATTTTATTATCTCATATGTGTGAGTGTTTTGCTCACATGGATGTCAGTGCATCACATGCATTTCTGGTTCCAAAAAGGTCAGAAAACGCTAACAGATCGATGAAACCAGATTTACAGAGGATCATGAATGGCTAGGTGAGTGCTAGAATTTGAATACTGGTCTTCTGGAAGAGCAGCTGGAGTGATGCTTTTGGCTACTGAGCTGTCTCTACAACCCTATGATTTCTATTCTAGTTCATTTTCATCTAAAAATATCACAGTATAAATGAAAAGATTGGTGTTATCTGTGTGAGTAGTGATATTTTTGTTTTTCCAGGACATAATGGTAATAGATAGGATATTGGAGATATTCCCTGTAACTTGTTAAGGGAAGACTCAGAATTAACATGACCACTATTCTTCATCTAAGATTTTATATTGAAAGATGTTGTTAGGAATAGGAAACAACACTTTAAATAGTGCTTTCACATAATTATGAGTACCATATTGACAGCAAAGGGCAAAATCCGTTACATTAGAGACTAGGGTGATTTCTCCTGGGATGTGGGGAGGTCTCAGTCTTCTCTGAATTCAGCTACATAAACAATTAACTACTCTCTAGTAGTTTTATTGTGTTGAAACCAGGTATTGATAAATAATGAGAGGCACTAAGAAACAGAGAATAAGAAGCAAAAGAGACAGAATCGGACATAGTTATTTTATTTCCCTATGAACTACAACAGGCATGTCTTTATCAGTCTAATATTTCATAAATAATAACTATGGATCTTCTGACCCAGATGGGAGGAGAAATATTAATGGAATATGCAGATGCTACATAACAATTGCTTCTAACAAAAGACAGATGCTCTGCAAGTGTCCTCCATGATAAAGACTGTATGAATGGAACTATCTTGCCTGCTTCTTGTCAAAGTATATTTCTTTCCAGGTAAATGTTGCTAGTGCTTATATATATGATAGAGTAGATAAATTCTAACTCATATAATTTTACTGTATATCTGAAACATGGCTCACCAAACACACAGAATTCTTGCTTCTATTCTGGAATACTTGTACAATTCTTGTTAAGTGGACAGAGATCCTTGTGAGGATCTGAGCTGTTGCTCAGTGTGGACCACTGCACATTAATCTCGGCCACTATTTACTTAAGATGTTGCATGTAGTTAAGACTCCTTTTATAAAACAATGAAACCAAACCAAACACCATGTAAGGAAGACTGTGGAAGTCTCTGTTGCAATAATGTTCAGAGGGAAAAGGTATTTTACTGAGTTGCTCAAGTTCACAGAGATACTGCCTAAGCATCAGGAAGTTGCACACCTACCTCACAGTTGCAAAGTTCTCACCTTTTACCACTGTGGTATTTTTCATCTCCAAGTGTGGCTTAGGATTTAGCTTGGTAGATCTTGAACAATAAATTAGAATCATTACTTGATTACAGTAGATATAACATTCCATTTTACTCAATTAGTATGATTCAGGAAACACAAATAAGCTTAAAAAGAATTTGTTATGTAAATAAGAGGAAAAACGTACAAAGAGTAGAAAATGGTGGACTGGGACCAACAATGTTGTAGATGGAAAGAAAAGGATTTTGAGGTCATCTTTTCTAATCTCTTTAGTTTTCAGTATGAAAACCAACCAAACGTATTCATAATTATAATTATATACCTAGAGATGAACCTACATTATGCCTTCTCACACCACTTATATGTTTTCCTTTGAGGATGCTGAATTTCTATGTGAGCACTCTGAGTATCTAGAAAGAATTATTATAAAGCCATGCCCACTGCTCACTATTTTTTCTTTTGATTTCTCTTTTCTCATGTCTCACTAACAAATTTATTATGATAGTTTTGAAAAAGTATGTTGGCTGTCAGTGCAATAGTTGGCAAAAGTAATAGGTTAGCTCAGCTATAAAAATACTTGCTGAAATACCAATAGCTTGTAATGGTACTAAGAATTAATATAATCAAACGAAATGTAGATACTGAAAAATTTGGTAATCAAACTCAGATGAAGTAATGGCTACAGGCAGTAATACACTAAATAATATTGGATTTATTTAAAGCACATTGAGATTTGATCTACTGAGCCAGAATTAGACATAAATTAAGAATAAAAATCTTTTGAGATCTATGAGACCTGCTTCAGATAAAACAGCATGGAAGTAGTAAGCTGGGCATATCAGGATGAGTGCTACTTTGTATACTACATAGGCCATATTACAAAGTACTCTTCAAAATATTAACAGTTTAAAATCCTGGCAATGCTTTCAATTACCATCTATAATTTTTGAGTTTCTTGCTGTCATTATTAAGGTTTTTTTTCTTTTTGTTTTTGGAGGACCCTTTCTGGGGGGTATTTAATATCTGTGTCAATGAGAAAGTGGTTTTAAACATAAGACACAGGCACTCTTTTCTCTACTGATATCTTGAGGTTAAAACCTAAGTATTTACCAAATTATTAACACCAGGAGTGTGGACGTACTTGACAGAGGAACTAAGCAGATGCTCATTAAGTGCCTACTTCTGGTTTATTACTGTAAAAATCATTGTTGAATGTATGCTTTGTGACAGAATGGATTCATAATCTTGTTCAAAATGCCATGGCAGGTCCTGTTCTGTGCTCTTGCCTCTTAAACAAGCCTGATAGAAGAGTAAATGGAACTGAGGAACAATGTTACAGAATTTATCCTCCTGGGTCTCACTCAGGATCCCACTGTGCAAAAAGCATTGTTTGTTGTGTTTTTACTCATCTACATTGTGACAATGGTGGGCAACCTGCTCATTGTTGTGACAGTGATTGCCAGCCCTTCCTTGGACTCACCAATGTACTTCTTCCTTGCCTACCTGTCATTCATGGATGCTGTTTTTTCCACAGCCATCTCACCCAAGTTACTTGCAGATTTACTCTGTGTTAAAAGGACAATCTCATTATCAGCTTGCTTGCTCCAGCTCTTTGTAGAACACTTATTTGGAGGTGGCGATGCCCTCCTTCTGATGGTGATGGCCTATGATCGCTATGTGGCCATCTGTAAGCCGCTGCACTATTTGGTCATCATGAATCACCGGGTTTGTATCCTCCTGTTGGTTGTATCCTGGATTGTAGGGTTTACACATTCTCTGGTTCAAATTATATTAGTGTACAACCTTCCTTTCTGCGGCCCTAATATTATTGACCATTTTCTCTGTGATTTGTACCCATTGCTGGAACTTGCATGTGGTAACACATACTGGATAGGGCTGGCCGTTGTTGTCAATGGTGTACTAATCTGTTTGGTGGCCTTTGTCCTTCTCCTATTCTCCTATGGCATTATTCTAAGATCCCTTAGAAGTCACAGTCAGGAAGGGAGGCGCAAAGCCCTGTCCACCTGCAGCTCCCACATCACTGTGGTCGTTCTCTTTTTTGTTCCCTGCATTTTCGTGTATGTTAGACCTGTGTCCACCTTTGCCATTGATAAATTCATTACTGTTTCTTATGCGGTTTTCACACCTATGTTGAATCCTTTAGTATATGCTTTAAGAAATTCAGAGATAAAAAGTTCTATGCAAAAACTCTGGTGTAGAATGTTATGTACCTATAGAATAAAGATGTTCTGTTGCTAAAGAATATACTAAGAAACATTGAATTATCAGAAAAGATTCTGTCAGGCCAATGACTTTTCTAGCATGTACAATTTAAATGTTTTTAAAATTATTTCTCCTGAGATTTTCATGACAATTACCTAATTAGCAAAAAAAGTCATGTGGAATCATTATGTTTCTAAATCTCTTTTTAACTTCAGCATACTATATGATTTAAATAACTTATTTTAGGATAATCAAAGTTTGTATTTGACTTATGCAATGCTTTGAATTTGTCTTAGCTTGTATATATGTTGGACTATCACAGAGCTGAAAAACATAAAGTTATTTCCATTGTGTTTTGATAGCATAACCGATGATTTGAAGAAACTTCATTTTGCTTTGTATTCTTGGTTTGATATAAACCTTATCATGTGTATGTAAGGTACACAATGTGGTGGTAGAGAATGCAGATAATAAAAGATTTACTGTGGTGAAAATATTAATTGTCCACTTATATTGTTGTCCATTTGCTTTCTTTTTATGTGATAACAGCTGAAACCTACTCATTGTGTCAACTCAACATGGAATTCCCTTTATTGCCAACATGCTATGTTTATTAGTCTTTGGATACAATCCAATTTTATTTTATAATTTGTGTCAATATAATTGGATTTACATTTTCTTTTTTTAGTGAAAAGTCTACTTTTAATATTTAGTTAGATATTTTAATGACACTAAAGAAATAATGAAATTATTTGATGAAGCATAACATACAGATAAAGGCTTTCTACCACTGACCCCTTTAATGTGTCTCTGCAGGCACAGAAGAGGCAGTGATATGATGATGTTTCTTCTGCCTTGTTCCGAATTAATGATCTTATAAGTTGTAGAGTATTGATTCTAATAAGTTCTTGTCATATCAAGTTGTTTTTCTCCCAGTTTATATTTTAAAATTCTGTAGTATATAGTAAATCGGGCCCCTTCTTGAGCTCCTGAATTTCAATGTTTTCTCTCCACCGAGTTTTGAATGCAGCCCTGTAATTATTAATTATATGAACACATACTTTTATTATTTCTATTTTGGTGGTAAAGCTTGCCATTTGATTACAATACTGCTGTTTCTGTCATCTAGGAAAACTTTATATTGAATGATATTCATTCCTCCTGGTAGAAGGATTAGAGTCAGAAAATGTTATGAATAGATGGGACGGTGTTGAAAGTTGTTACTGTTTAAAAGGAAAATTATTATTCCTTGTTTCTTATTAGAATGAACTGATGTGCTTGTTCACTGTGCTGGGGATGGAGTATCGTATTTCTTTTTATATATATTTTTTATTTAACTTTTTACACAAGTCACTCTCAGTTCCCTCTACCTCCCCTCCTCTCCCACCCTCCAATGCTCCCAACCCCTCAGCCCCACTCCATCCTCCCTCTGCTCCCCAGAGAGGGCAAGGGCTTCCATGAGGGATTTTCAGAGTCTGCCACATCATCCTGGGCAGGGCCTAGGTCCTCCCCCATGTGTTCAGACTGAGAGAGCATCCCTCTATGTGGAATGGTTTCCCAGAATCCATCTGTATGTAAGGAATAAATACTGCTCTACTCTCCAAGGTCCCACAGATTGTCAAGGCCTCCTCTCTGACACTCACGTTTGGTGGTGGTGGGGGTTTCTCATCATTCCCATGCTGGCCTCACAGTCATCAGTCTGAGGTCCATGTGTTCTCCCTTGTTTAGGTCAGCTGCCTCTGTGGGTTTCGCTAGCCTGATCTTGATTCCTTTGGTCATTACTCCCCTTTGCAACTGGGTTCCAGGAGTTCAATTCAGTTCCCAGCTGTGGGTATCTGCCTCTGCGTCCATCAGCCACTGGATGAGAGTTCTAGGATGGCATATAAGGTAGTCGTGATTCTCATTATCATGGGAGGGCATTTAAGTTTAGGCTTAGTGTCAGTTGGTGTCATTCTTGTGGATCTATGAAGATTTCTCTAGTGCCAGATCTCTCCTCCAACTTACAATTTTGGAGATCATCCCTCTGTCAGATTTGGAGTTTGTGAATATCTTTTCCCATTCTGTGGGCTGATGTTTTGTCTTGTTGACTGTGTCCTTTACCATGTAGAAACTTCTCAGTTTCAAGAGGTCCCATTTATTAATTGTCAATCTCAGCATCTATGCTACTGGTGTTACTTTCAGAAAGCAGTCTCCTGTACCAATTCATTCAAAGGTACTTCCCACTTTCTGTTCTAGGAGATTCAGTATGGCTGGATTGATGTTGAGGTCTTTGATCCATTTGGACTTAAGTTTTGTGCATGGTGATAGATATGGATCTATCTGTTGTCTTTTACATGCCAGCATCTAGTTACTCCAGCACCATTTGTTGAAGATGCTTTCTTTTTTCCATTGTATAGTTTTAGCTTCTTTGTCAAATATCAGGTGTTCAAAGGTGTGTGGGTTGATATCAGAGTCTTTGATGTGATTCCATTGGTCTACCTGTCTGTTTTTGTGCCAATACCAAGCTGTTTTCAGGACTAGAGCTCTATAATGGAGCTTGAAGTCAGGGACGGTGATGCCTCTGGATGTTCCTTTATTGTACAGGGTTGCCTTGGGTATCCTGGGTCTGTTGTTTCTCCATATATAGTTGAGGCTTGTCCTTTTGAGGTGGGTGAAGAATTGTGCTGGTATTTTGATGGGGATTGCATTGACTCTGTAGATAGCTTTTGGTAAGATTGCCATTTTTACTATGTTGATCCTACTTATCCAAAAGCATGGGAGTTTTTTTCCATTTTCTGGTATCTTCGTTAAAGACTGAAAATTCTTGTTATACAGGTCTTTCACGTATTTGGTTAGAGTTACCCCAAGATAATTTATGGTGCTTGTGGCTATTGTAAAGAGTGGTGTTTCTCTGATTTATTTCTCATTACATGTATTGTCTATATATAGATGGGCTACTGATTTTTTGAGTTAATTATGTATCGTGCCACTTTGCTGAAGGTGATTATCAGCTGTAGGAATTCCCTGGTAGAGTTTATTGGGTCACTTATGTAAACTATTGTATCATCTGCAAATAGTGAAAGTTTGACTTCTTCCTTTCCAATTTGTATCTCCTTGATCTTCTTTATTTGTCTTATTGCTCTAGCAAGAACTTCAAGAACAATACTGAAGAGATATGGAAAGAGTGGACATCCTTGACTTGTTCCTGATTTTGGAGGAATCTCCTTTAGTTTCTCTCCATTTAGTTTGATGCTGGCTGTTGCTTTGCTGTATATAGCTTTTATTATATTTAGGTATGTTCCTCTTATCCCTGATCTCTCCAAGACCTTTACCATGAAGGGATGTTGGATGTTGGATTTTGTCAAAGGCTTTTTCTGCATCGAGTGTGATGATCATGTGGTTTTTCTTTTTCAGATTGTTTATCTGGTGGATTATATTGATGGATTTTCATATGTTGAACCATCCCTGCATCCCTGGCATGAAGCCTACTTCATCATGGTGTATCATTTTTTCTGATGTGTTCTTGGATTCGGTTTGCCATTATTTTATTGAGTATTTTTGCGTCAATGTACATGAGGGAGATTGGGCTACAATTCCCTATCTTGGTTGTGTCTTTGTGTGGTTTGGGTACTAAGGGATTTGTAGCCTCATAAAACGAATTTGGCAAAAGATTTATATGATCTGAAGAGAAACCAGACTCCCATCCAACAATGTGAGATGCACTCTCATCCTGAACTCTTGGGGGAGGGTCTGGCCCTGCCCTGGATGAAATGACAGACTATGGACATCCCCATGGAGGTCCTCACCCTCCCTGGGGAAATGAGGGGATATTGGGGGGTTGGGAGGAGGGCACAGGAGGATGGAAGGGAAACAGATGATGGATTTTTCCCATGATGAATAAGAAATGACCTTCTTCATCTCTTTTGATTAATTTTAGTTTGAAGTCTATTTTGTTAGATATTAGGATAACTAGACCCACTTGCTTCTTAGGTCCATTTGATTGGAAAGTCTTTTCCCAACCCTTAACCTTGAGGTAGCATCTGTCTTTAAATTGAGGTGTGTTTCTTGCCTGCAACAGAAGGATGGATTCTGTCTTCATATCCATTCTGTTAGCCTGTGTCTTTTTATAGGTGAGTTAAGACCATTGATATTCAGGGATATTAATGACCATTGATTGTTGATTCTTGTTTGTTTTGGATCCATTTTTGGTGGTGGTTTTATGTGTGAGTTTTTCTCCTATTTCTGATTTCTGATAAAGTTAGATTATCTATTGCCCATGTTATTTTGAGTATAGTTAACTTCCTTGGGTTAGAGTTTTCCTTCTAGAACTTTCTGTATGGATAAATTTGTGGATACGTATTGCATAAATGGTTTTGTTACAGAATATCTTGTTTTCTCCATCTATAGTGATTGAGAGTTTTGCTGGGACTAGTAGTCTGGGCTGAAATCTGTGGTCTGTTAGTGTTTGTAGAACATCTATCCGGGACCCTCCTGCTTTCATAGTTTCCATGGAGAAGTTAGGTGTAATTCTGATAGGTTTGTCTTTATATGTTACTTGCTGCTTTTATTTGTTCTTTATTGTGTATGTTTGGTGTTTTGATTATTATGTGGTGAGGGAACCTTTTTTTGGTTCAGTAAGCTTCTTGTACTTTCATAGGCTTCTCCTTCTTCAGGTTGGGAAAATTTTCTTCTATGATTTTTTTGGATATTTTTTTCTGCAGCATTGATCTGGACTTCTTCACCTTCTTTTATACAAATTTTTCTTAGATTTGGTATTTTCATTGAGTCCCATATTTCCTGGATATTTTGTATTAAGGATTTGTTGGATTTAATACTTTCTTTTGTCGATTAATTTATTTCTTCTTGTTTATCTTCAGTGTACAAGATTCTGTCTTCCATCTCTTGTATTCTGTTGGTTATGCTTGCATCTGTAGTTCCTGATTGTTCATTCAGTCTTTTGATTTCCAGCATTACCTCAGTTCGTGTTTTTTTTTATTGTATCCATTTCAGTTTTCAGTCTTGAACTGTTTGAACTTTTTCCTTCATCTGTTTAATTGGTTTTTCTTGCCTTTCCTTGCTTTCTTTAAGTGATTTGCTGATTTCTTGCATTTTTGGTTGTGTTTTCTTCCATTTCTTTATGGGACTTTCTCATATCGTCTTTTAGGGCCTCTATCACTTTCAGGAGGTCGTTTTAAAGGTCATTCTTTTCTGTTTCATCTGTGTTGGTATGTTCAGGTCTTCCTAGTGTAGAGTTTCTAGACTCTCGTGGTATCATACTGGTTCTTCTGTTGTTGGCTGTGTTTTTATATTGCCTTCTTCCCATCCCTTCTATCAGTGAGAGCTTGTGGGGTTCTTCCTCTCCTGGTGGGTTTGTGTCTAAGGATCCCTTCTAGTGCGTTCAAGTGGGTTCAATACTCCAATGGGTGCAGGTGTGTCTGAGACAATCTCAAGAACAGGGCAGAGACCAGAAGTGACTGAAGATTCAAGCCCAGGGCAGGGGCTCAAATGCAGGACAGAGAATGCAGGGCACTGAAGACTGGTGTGTGACCAGACTGATGGTGATCCTTAAGGGCAGGGTGGGTCCTCTCTAGGTGCAGAGATTTCCCAGGGAGAAGGAAATAGGGGGATGTTGGGAGTTGGGGCCCAGAGCAGAGCCCCCACTCTATTCAAGCAATGGGCAGGGACCGGAAGGCACTGAAGACTGAGGTGTGGCCAGATTCAGGTGATCCTTCTGGGCTGGGCAGGTCTTCTCAAATTGAATTTACATTTTCTATTTGTTTTTCTTTTACATTTGAGATTAAGATAACTCCATCATTTACCATTTTCATTTCTTTCATCCAAACACTCCCATATAATCCACCTTTCCCTCTTTAAAATTCATGGCATCTCTTTTAGCTAATTATTTTTATACACATGCATGCATGTGTGTGTGTGTGTGTGTGTATTTGTGTGTGAGTGTGTGAGTGTGTGTATTCTTAGATATAATCTGCCCAGTCTGATAATTTTACTTGTAAGAAAGTTTTCAGGCAGGGCTGATCACCAAATGTTGTATTCTTCCCTGGAGACTACATCTCCCATTCTGGTACTCTTTAGTTTCTTTAGTTACTTGTGTTTTTTTTTTTTGTTTAGTTGAAACCACATCGTCTTTCCCCCATCTACTTTGGCATAGTTATTGTTGTTGTCCTTGTTCAGCTGATGCTTATGAAATTAATTTGATGAGATTTAATGGAAGCAGCTTCTGACACGCTCAGGAGACACAGTGCCACAGAAATCTCCCTTGTCCTCTCTGGTTTTCAGAATCTTTTTGTCTCCTCTTTCAGAATCTTTCCAGAGCCTTAGGTGTGGGAGTGTTTTGTAGATAAATCCATTTTGACTGGCCTCCATATCTCTGCATTTTGATATTCTGTATTGGACTTCACCTGCTGCAAAGAGAAGTTTTCTTAATGAGGGCTGAGTATTCCACTGACCTGTGGATATAAGAGCAAATGTTTAGAATGTAATTAGGGATTATTTTGGTTTAGTCACATGGTTCTTTAAGATTAATGACTTCATTGTCTTAGCATTATCTAACCCACTTTTGGGGGCATATTGATTTTGGAGTACCAATTTCTATTTCAGATGTATTGTTTCAGTTATTAATTTTTATTTATTTCTGATGAGACCCAGGTGTCTGGATTATGTTGTTGGTAGTGTTTTTTTGATATGGAAGGCTGATCTATCTTTTGTTGAGTGGGTTTCTGAATCTCAGTTGCCTACTCTAGTGTGCCAAGTGATCAATCTGAAAAACGTATGGAAAATTACTACAGAAACATGGGAAAAGCCCAAACAATGATAGCAGAGAAGGAAAGGGTAGTTCTAAACCACCAGTATTTGAGACTATTATATTGGAAAGGATTCTAAAAACACCTGTTTAATCCCTTCTTTTTTAATTGCACCACTGAAAAAATTTTTAGTCATATTTCAAAATTTTCCAAATCCACCATTTCTATGAATGCAGTTTTTTTATTATGTTGCTTTTAGGGATTTGAACAATGACTTTCTACACCTCCGAAGGTATTCAACAATATTGTCCTTAGTTGTCTTCCAGTGGTCAGTGCTGAAGACACCCTGTCCTTCAGACACTGGACACAAAGACCCCTGGGCTGGAACTGACCTTAATGCTTCCAACCCTGAAGACTGTCTTATGAGGTACCATAAAGCATTGTGCAAGATTCCAAGGGAGGGATATTACCAACAGCCTTACCCAGCTATAATGCAGACTAATCACATCAAAACCAGAATGGCAGAATAACACTAAGGTACAGTAGTGACACACATACCTTGATTGTAATTAACAGCTTTAATTTGACAAAATGCCTGTTCAACAAGAGGGAAATCTTGCCTAGTTCTGAAAACTTGCCAACTACTCAGGACCACTGAAGTGGTGAATCTTGAAAGGGAAGTTACCACTATCACTCTAATAAACCAGCTCAACTTCTAGCTATCTCTGTCCTTATCCATTCAGATGAGTGTAGTCCTTACCCTTCATCAAGAAAACTTCTCCTTGCAACAGACAGAGACCATTACAGGAAACCACAACCACCACAACCAATTGATATACAGAGCTGTGTAGCCCAGTCCAAGATATACCTGAAAATCAACTACCACACTTAAGTCTCAGGGAAGATTGTGGAAGAAAGGGTAGAAGAGTGGAAGAGCCAGAGAGTTGGGAGATTTCTGTGAGATTGTTTCCTGGTAATGTCAGAAGCTGCACCCTTTACATCTCATGAATATGACATTCTAAGCATGAGCAGGACAAAGACAACACCAATAATAACATGACAAAACAGATGAAGGAAAATCCATGGGGCCTCAACTCTACAAAAAGAAGTACAGGCAACAAAGGCATGCTGAGAGTTGAAGAAACAATGTTTCTCATGGGAGAGTATGCCACTTGGATATAAAATATAAAAAAATAAGTCCTGAAAACATATACAGAAAGAATATTTAACATATTTATCTGGTTATATTTAGGAATTTATATGCATGCAGAAATGATTAATAAAAAAGAAATTATGAATTTGTAAAAGAGTAAGGAGGGATATGTTAGAGAATTTAAAGGAAGGGGAAATTAAAGTATTTTCAGGAACTACTTATATTTCCTTATACACACACCAAAAATTAATATGCAAAATTAGTACCTTTTCTATAAATCAATAATGAACTTTGAGAGAGCAAGTTGTGAAAAATAACTTGTTCAAAGTGCTTTCAAAGACAATAAAGCGTGATTAAACATAACCAAGGTTATAAAAGATGTCTACCATTAAAATTAAAGGCATTGAGTAGAAAGTTCACAAAATAAGAGATGCAAATGGTCAGTAAATACTTGAACAAGTTTTCACTTTCTTTCATCATCAGGGAAATGATATTACTATTATTTGAGATTTTTTTCTCACAGTACTAAGAATGGTTATCATCTACAAACTTAATGACAATAAATGTTTGCAAGAATGAGAATAAAGCAAACACTTGTACTATTGTTCGGAATGTACACCTATGCAGCCACTATGGAAATTAATATAGATTTGCCACAAAATTAAAAATATATTACCATATGACTCTTGCAGAATAATAGTTTACACTGTTAACATGTGTCTTTGCCAAATTACCTTCTAATTGTTTTAATAAGGAGTTGAATGACCAATTGCTAGGTAGGAAGAGACTAGTCAGGACTTTGGGGAATACAGAAGACTCTGAGAAGAAGAAAGTCCGAGTCAGCAGCCAGATGCAGAAGAAGCAGCATGAGCAGTATGGAGAGAGGAAGTAACAAGCCATGACACAGAACATAGATCAAAATAAATAGGTTAACTTAAGTTTTAAGAGCTAGTGGGACAAGCCTAAAGTAAGGCTGAGTTTTCTTGATTAATAAGTCTCTGTGTTGTTATTTGTGGGCTGGCCATCTCTATGAGAAAGTACAACTACATGATACAGCCATACAATACATGCAATATATACCCAAAGGATTCAAGACAACATGTAACAGGACTTTTGCACATCAAGGTTTATGTTTCACTCTTCACAATCTCTATGAAACAGAACCAGTCTAGAGGTCCATTAACACGCAAAAAAATGTGTTATATACACAATGGAATTTAATGCAGCTGTAAAGAAAAAGGAAGTCCTGTAATTTACAAGAAAATGAATGCAACTGGAAATCATTGTGTCAAGGGAAATTAGCCATACTCAGAAAGGTCAAATCCATATATTTCCTCTCACATAGGGCTTGTAGGTTTAAACTGTATTTATAATGTATACATATGTATACATTTATGTGTGTTTATTTTTAAGCCATAAAACAACAAAGGGATAACAAGAATGGAAAAAGAGATTGGAGAAAAGGAGAGAGAAATGGAATACATCTCTTGGCAGATTACCAGGATCCATATAAAGATGGAGGTAGAGAACCAACTCCACAAAATTGTTCTCTGACTGCTGTATATGCACCTGTGTTATGCGATACACAAATATGCTACCAATAAATAAAATGAAAGTGATATAGTTTCTTGTTACAGAGAATAAGGTCATTGATTGCTGTGGCTTCTACTCTTTTCCAGTTAATAGCACACAATTCCCACTGCATTAGTCTCTCAGTGGGTTTGTGTCAGCCTCCAATACTATTATCAATCACATGGTTGCATCTTTTCATTAAAATTGGATAGGACTCCCTGGTGGGTAAGTAATATATATTTTAGGGCTGGTTTTGGCATCGTAAGTAACCCTTAGCATGTAATAGCAGGGAGTGACTTCAGCCAACGGTCATAAGTCACAGCAGTTGAAGCCTTTGACATTAAATCTCTTTTGAGGCCTTAGGCATCATTAAGACTCCTAGTCCTTGGGTGATAATTGTTACAGGCTTAGGGACTAGAACTCAGTTCTATGGTGATAAGTGTTAAAACTCTTCTATAGGGTTTTAGGACTCATTCAGAGATATGTTGACAATTGCTATGGTTCTTATATAGGCCTAGATTCCTGCGATTTGCTCTATGGTAACACATGTTCTCCTTTAGTAAGTTCAAATCCCTCAGCATTGACTGCAGTTAGTGTTAAAGGTCTAGTGGTTATGTTGTTGAGATCTTTGTCTTGATATTCATTCTATAGCATTATGGTGACCATATTTCCTGGCTATAAGAAAGACAGCCTTCAGGCGACCCCAGCTTCAGGAAAGGCATCAGTCCTTCCAGACCCCAACTTCCGGTGACCCTAGCTTCAGGTGAGCTTGGATCTCCCTGGGGCCACACTCAATACCCCACCCATCACCCATCCTCTCAATCTCCTAGGGGCCTGGCATCCAGAGGAACCACCCACACAGGAAAGGCATCAGTCCTTCCAGATCCCAACCTCCAGCATCTGCAGCTTCATGTGAGCTTGGGTGCCCCTGGGAACAACCCGACCCTGCCCATCACCCACCTCCTCACTCTTCCAGGGGCCTGCTTCTGGCATCTAGAGGACCCACCCACACAGGAAAGACACGAGTCCTCCCAGACCCCAACCCCCAGCGTGCCCAGCTTCAGGTGATTTTTGGTCCCCCTGGGACCACTTCCCCAACCATCACCCAATTCCTTAATCTGCTGGGGCTGATCCTGGCAGCCAGAGGACCCACCCATACAGGAAAGACATCAGTCCTTCCAGACCCCACCCTCTGGCATCCCCAGCTTCAGCAAAGAAGGAGAAACAGTGGAGACAGAAAGACCCCACCTGCACCCACTGGAAGAAGAGATGAGAAGAGAAAATAAGAGCTCACTCAACAATAGAAAGACCAACATGACTCACCAGAATCTAGAGACCCCATGCCAGCAAGACCTGAAAAGCACTACATAGATGAAGCAGAAGAGACAGACCTTAAAAATTATTTATGAAGATGATAGAGACCCTCAAAGAGGAAACAAAGAAATCCCTTAAAGAAATAGATGAAAAAACAAGCAAAAAATACATGAAATGAGGGAAAAAGGAAGACCAAAAATTTCAAGAAATAAAGAAATCTCTCAAAGAATCTAAAGAGTACTAAGAAAAAACAACCAAACAAATGAAGGAAACAACTCAAACAGTTGAAGGATTGAAAGCTAAAACAGAAACAATAAAGAAAACACAGAATGAGGGGATGCTGGAAATAGAAAAGATGGGTTTATGATCAGGAACTAGAGATGCAAGTATCACCAATAGAATACAAGGGATAGAAGAGAGAATTAGAGGGTATACAGTCACCAACCAAAGAAAAATTCAAAACCAACAAATCCCTAACACAAAATATCCAGGAAATATGGGACACCATGAAGAAGCCAAACCTGAGAATAATAGGTATAGAAGAAGATGAAGAAATACAGATCAAAGGTACAGAAAACATATTCAACAAAATCATAGAAGAAGACTTCCCTAACCTAAAGAAGGATATGCCTATGAAAACATAAGAATCTTATAGAACACCAAATAGGTTGGACTAGTAAAAGAAGTCACCTCTCCACATAATAATCAAAACATCAAACCTACAGAATAAAGAAATAATATTAAGAGCTAGTAAAGAAAAGGCCAAGTAACATATAAAGGTAGAACTATCTGAATTACACCTGACTTCTCAATGGAAACTATGAAAGTCAGAAGATCCTGGACAGATGTCCTACAAACGCTAAGGAAACAAAGATGCCAGCCCAGACTAATATATCCAGTAAAGCTTTCAATTACCATAGATGGAGAAAACAAAATATTCCATGACAAAGCCAGATTTAAACAATATGTATCCATGAATCCAGCTCTACAGAAAGTGCTGGAAGGAAAATATAGACCCAACAAAGATAACTACACTCACAAAGACACAGGCAGTAGATAATACCACTTTACCAAACACCAAAAGTAAAAACCTACACACAATAACTCCACTACCAATAAATCAAGCACAAACATGAATCATCAATCAATGGTCATTAATATCCCTCAATGTCAATAGTTTCAACTTGCCTATAAAAAGACACAGACTAGCAGAATGGATACAAAGACAGAACCCATCTTTATGCTGCATACAAGAAACACATCTCAACATCAAAGACAGATGTTACCTCAGAGTAAAGAGGTGGGAAAAGATTTTCTAATCAAACGGACCCAAGAAACAAGCAGGTGTAGCAATCCTAATATCTAACAAACTAGACTTCAAATTAAAATCAATCAAAAGAGATGAAGAAGGATATTTCATATTCATCAAAGGAAAAGTCCATCAAGATGAAGTCTCAATTTTGAACATCTATGCCCCAAATACAAAGGCACCCACATTCATGAAAGAAATATTACTAAAGCTCAAATAACACATAAAATCTCACACACTAGTAGTAGGAGACTTCAAAACTCTGATCTCACTGCTAGACAGGCCCTCCAGACAGAAACTTTACAAAGAAATGAAAGAACTAATAGAAGTTATGACCCAACTGGGTTTAACAGACATCTATAGAACATTCCATCCAAACCCAAAGGGATATAACTTCTTCTCAGTGCCACATGGAACCTTCTCTAAAATTGACCACATAATAGGAAACAAGGTAAACCTTTCCAGATAAAAAAATGGAATAACCCCATGTATCTTATCAGACCACCATGTGTTAAAATTAGAATTCAACAATAACACAAATCGCAGAAACCCTACAAACTCATGGAAATTGATCAATGCACAATTGCACCATCCCTGGGTAAAGGAATAAATAACAAAAGAAATTAAAACTTCCTGGAATTCAATGAGAATGAAGACACAACATACCCAAACTTATGGGACACTTAGAAAGCAGTGCTGAGGGGAAAGTTTATAGCACTAAGTGCCCACATGAAGAAACTGGAGAACAGTCACACTAGAGAATTAATAGGACAGCTAAATGCTCTACAACAAAAAGAAGCAAACTCACCCAGGAGGAGCAGACACCAGGAGATAATCAAATTTAGGGCTGAAATCAATCAAGTAGAAACCAGGAAAACATTGTGAAAAATCAATGAAACAAAGAGTTGGTTCTTTGAGAAAGTCAACAAAATAGACAAACCTCTGTTCAAACTAACCAAAAGACATAGAGAGAGCATGCTAATTAACAAAATCAGCAATGAAAAGGGAGACATAACAATGGATGCTGATGAAATCCAGAGAATCATCAGGGCATACTTTGAAAATCTGTACTCAACAAAATTTGAAAATTTAAAGGAAATGGACAATTTCCTGGATAGATATCACTTGCCAAAATTAAATCAAGAATGGATAAGAAATTCAAATAGACCTATAACCCCTATGGGAATAGAAGCAGTAATCAGAAGACTCCCAACAAGAAAAGGCCAGGCCCAGATGGCTTTAATGCAGAATTCTATCAGAAATTCACAGAAGAACTAATTCCAATACTCCTCTAGGTATTACACACACTAGAAGAAGGAGACTCACTGCCAAACTCATTTTACAAGGCTACAATTAACTTGGTACCCAAGCCACACAAAGACACAACTAAGAACGAGAGCTATAGACCAGTTTCCCTCATGAACAGAGATGCAAAAATACTCAATAAAATACTAGCAAACCAGATTTAAGAACACATCAGAAAAATCATCCACCATGATCAAGTAGGCTTCATCCCAGGAATGCAGGGATAGTTCAACATTAGAAAAACTATCAAACTGTGAAAAAAACACATAATCATCTCACTAGATGCTGGAAAAGCCTTTGACAAAATCCAGCACCCCTTCATGATAAAGGTCCTAGAGAAATCAGGGATAACAGGAACATACCTGAACATAATAGCAATATACAGTAAACCAACAGCTAACATCAAACTAAATGGAGAGAAAATCAACTCAATTGTCTAAAATCAGGAACAAGACAAGGCTGTCCACTCTCTCCATATCTCTTCAGTATTGCACTTTAAGTTCTAGCTAGAGCAATAAGATAACAAAAGGAGATCAAGGGGATACAAATAGGAAAAGAAGTGACCCAATAAGTGACCCAAAAAAACTCTGCAAGGGAAATGGGAATCAATCTACCACAAGACCCAGCAGTTCCACTCTTAGGCATATATCCTAAAGATGCAAATTCATACAACAAGGACATCTGCTCTACTATGTTCATAACAGCATTATTTGTAATAGCCAGAATCTGGAAGCAACCTAGATGCCACTCAACAGAAGAGTTGATTGAGAAAATGTGGTACTTTTACACAATTCAGTACTACTCAGAAGAAAAAAACAATGGAATCTTGAAATTGGCAGGGAAATGAATGGCACTAGAAGAAACCATACTGAGTGAGGTAACCCAGTCACAAAAAGTCTAACATGGTATATACTCACTCATATATGGATTTTAGACATTGATCAGGATAGTGACAGTCTGCACTTCCACTGACAGAGAGTCTGGGAAACAGGAAAAACCTAAGACATATATGCATGGTACCCCCGAGAAGAGGAATGAGGCAAGATCTTCTAAACAGATTGGGAACACTGCGAGGGGTGGGGGGAATGGCAGCTGGGAAGAAGGGAGGTTGATAAGCAGAAGAGACAGTAGGTCATGGGGGAACAGGAAGGTTGAGTGGTGGGTAAAATAGGGGGAGAACAGGATGAGAAATACCATAAAAGACGGAGTCATAGGTTAGAAGACAGATCTGGCACCAGTGAGACCTCTAGTGATCTAAGGGGATGACACCACCTGGCAAGCTAAGCAATAATAGAGAGACCACCTTAAATGCCAATTCCTGATAATGAACTTGACATCTACACTATATACCATCCTAGAACCTTCATCCAGTGACTGATGGAAGCAGAGGCAAACACCCACAGTTAAACACTGAACTGAACCCATGGAACCCAGTGACAGAGAGAGTGCAGCGAGGAGCAAATTGGCAAAGAATGGACTTGCAAAACCAGCAGAGATAGCTGATCTGAACAAGGGGGAGCCCTTGGACTCCAGACTGACAGCTGGGAGGCCAGCATGGCTCTGATCCAGACCCCCTGAGTGTGAGAGTCAGTGAGGAGGGCTGGACAACCTATGGGGCCTGGGCAGTAGATCAGCATTTATCCATGGCATACAAATGGACTTCATGTGTCCATAACACAACGAGGGATGCTCTCTCAGCCTGGACTCTTAGGGGAGTGCCTGGACCTTGCCCTGAGTGAAATGACAGACTCTGGATATCCCCTATGCGGAAGGAAGTGGGGATAGGGTGGGAGGCTGGTGGGGATGGTGGGGGGTTGGGAGGAGAGAGGGAGAGGGAACTGGCATTGACATGTGAAGCAAGCTATTTAAAATTAAAGTAATAATAAATAAATAGATAAAAAAGAAAGACACCTCTACAGAGATCGTATAAATGGACAATACCTGCTATTTCTTACATGAATCTGTATAACCTGACATGCTCAGCCTTAGTTCTCAGCTCTCTTTACTTCTCTTGACTTCAACTATTCCCCCATTGATTCTGCCCTGGCTACCCTCTGGAACTCCAGGTATGTCTGTCCTTGTAGCCACTGCAGGCACTGTTAATCACCACTGCCACAACAGCCACTGCTTCTGCCCCTTTCCTTATGTTTCTAACTAAGCATGCTGTGCTAATAATGGTGATCAAAAAGAGAAAAAACATACTGCTTGAGAGCTTTTTTCTCTTTTTTTAAAAATTTAAATTAGAAACAAGCTTCATTTATATGTCAATACCAGTTCCCTCCCTTCCTCCCCTGCTACCCAACTAACCCCCTATTCCATACCCTTTCTGCTCCCCAGGGAGCAGATCTTCAAAGTCTGTCATATCATTTGGAGCAGGGCCTAGGCCCTCCCCCATGTGTCTAGGTTGAGAGAGCATCCCTCTATGTGAATTAGGTTCCCAAAGTTCATTCGTGTACTTTGGGATAAATACTGATCCACTATCAGAGGCCCCATAGATAAACCAGACCTCCAAACTGACATTCTCATTCAGGGGGTCTGGAAGAGTCTATGCTGGTTCCTCAGCTATCAGTATGAGGTCCATGAGCAACCTCTTGTTCATGTTACCTGTTTCTGCAGCCTGATCTTGACCCCTTTGCTCATCACTCCTCCCTCTCTGCAACTGGATTTCAGCATTCAGTTCAGTGTTTAGCTGTGGGTTTCTGCTCCTGCTTCCATCAGACACTGGATGAAGGCTCTAGTATGACATACACGGTAGTCATCAATCTCATTATCTGGGAAAGGCATTTAAAGTAGCCTCTCCACCATTGCTTAGTTTGCCAGTTGATGTTATCCTTGTAGGTCTCTGGAAATCGCACTAGTGCCAGATTTCTATTTAAATATATAATGGCTTCCTCTATTATGGTACCTCTTGGCTTGCTCTCCTCTATTCTTCCCCTGACTCGATCTTCCTGCTCTTTCCTGTCCTCCTCTCCCCTACTCTTCTCCCCTTCTCTTTCTTCTAACTCCTTCTCCCTGCCCCCATGCTCCCAATTAGCTCATGAGATCTTCTCCCTTTCTGTTTCTCCTGGGGACCATGTATTCCCCTTAGTTTCCTTCTGCCAGTATGGGTTGTAGACTGGCACTCATTTGTTCTTTGTCTAAAATCCATATATGAGTGAGTACATACCACATTTGTCTTTTTGTGACTGGGTTTCCTCACTCAGGATGATTTCTTCTAGTACTATCCATTTGCTTGCAAATGTTAAGATTCCATTTTTTTCCACTAAGTAGTACTCCATTGTGTAAATGTACCACATTTTCTCCATCCCTTCTTCAGTTGAGGGTCATCTACATTGCTTCCAGGTTCTGGCTATTACAAATAATGCTGCTGTGATCATAGTTGTACAGATATCCTTGTTGTATGAATGTACATATTTTGGGTATATGCCTAAAAGTGGAATTGCTAGATCTTGTGGTAGACTGATTCCCATTTTCCTGAGGAACTGCCATATTGATTTCCAAAGTGTCTGTACCAGTTTGCACTCCCACCAGCAGTGGAGTGTAAGGTACATTCTTCTTGCTAGCTGCCTGGGTCCAGTCACCGCTTGAGCCCCCAAATTACATACAAGACACTATATTAATTTTGAAGCTGTTGGCCATTTTCTTTGTTTCTTATTGGCTAGCTCTGACTTAATTATTAACCCCTAATATATTTTTATAAGGTCTTATCTTACCCAGGATGCAGCCTCATGTGTCTTCTCCCGGGGTCACATGGCTACCACTCTTTACTCTTGCCTACATTTCCCAGAATTCTCTGCAACTTCTAGTCCCACCTATCTTGCTTCCCTATTGGCCACCCGTGCTTTATTCATCAACACATACACAGAAGGACTTCACACATCAGTGGAGTAGGGTTCCCCTCCCTCTACATCCTCTCTAGCATAAACTGTCATTGGTGTTTTTGATTTTTACCATTTTGACAGGATTAAGATGGTATCTCAGAGTTGTTTTGATTTGCATTTCCCTAATGACTAAGGATGCTGAGCACTTTCTTATGTGTTTTAAGCCACTTCAGATGCCTCTATTGAGAATTCTCTTTTAGTCCTGTACCCTACTTTTTAATTGAATACTTTGGTATTTTGGTTACTAACTTCTTGAGTTCTTTGAAAATCAACCTTCTGTCAGATGTGGGGTTGGTGAGTACATTTTCCCTTTTGTGAACTGCCATTTTGTCTTCTTGCCTATGTCTTCTGCCTTACAAAAGCTTCTCAGTTTGAGGGGGTACCATTTATTAATTGGGTTATATTCAGGAAGTGGTCTGTACCAATTCGTTTGAGAGTATCACCTACTTTCTCTTCTAAGAGATTCAGCATGCCTGGATTTATGTTGAGGTCTTTGATTCATCTAGACTTATGTTTTGTGCATGGTGATAGATATGGATCTATGTGCAGTCTTCTACAGACCAGCAACCAGTTATGCCAGCACCATTTGCTGAAGACGTTTTCTTTTATACATTATATAATCATAGCTTCTTTGTCAAAAATCAGTTGTTCATAGATGTATGTGTTAATATCAGGCTTTTCAATTCAATTCCATTGTTCTCCCTGTCTATCTGTGTGCCAGTACCAAGCTGTTTTCAGGACTATAACTCTATAATAGAGCTAGATGTCAGGGATGGTGATGCCTCCGGACATTCCTTTATTGTACAGGATTGTTTTGGCTGTCCTGGGTCTTCTGTTTTTCCATAGAATGTTGAGAATTGTTCTTTCAAGGTCTGAGAATTGTGCTCAGATTTTGAATCTGTAGATTGCTTTAGGCAAGATTGCCATTTTTACTACGTTGATCCTACGTATCCAAGACCATGGAAGATGTTTCTATTTTCTGGTATCTTCTTTAATTTCTTTCTTTAAAGATTCAAAGTTCTTGTGATACAGGTCTTTCACATATTTTGTTAGCATTATCCCAAAGTATTTTATGGTGTTTGTGACAATTGTAAAGAGTGATCCTTTTCTGATTTCTTTCCCAGCCCTTTTATTATCTAAATATAGTAGGGCTACTGATTTTTTTCTTAATCTTGTATCCTGCCACTTTGTGGAAGGTGTTTATC
Source organism: Mesocricetus auratus (assembly GCF_017639785.1). Classification (NCBI taxonomy): domain Eukaryota; kingdom Metazoa; phylum Chordata; class Mammalia; order Rodentia; family Cricetidae; genus Mesocricetus; species Mesocricetus auratus. Next base: position 57,723,765 of record NW_024429189.1, on the reverse strand, counting down.
AGATCGAGGAATTCCTTTGCAGAGTTTTTTGGATCACTTATGCAAACTATTATATCATCTGCAAATAGTGAAAGCTTGACTTCTTCTTTTCCTATTTGTATCCCCTTGATCTCCATTTGTTGTCTTATTGCTCTAGTTAGAAATTCAAGTACAATATTGAAGAAGTATGGAGAGAGTGGACATCCTTGTCTTGTTCCTGATTGTGGAGGAATCACTTGATTTTCTCTCCATTTAGTTTGATGTTGGCTATTGATTTGCTGTATATAGCTTTTATTATGTTTAGGTCTTTTCCTGCTATTCCTGATCTCTACAAAACCTTTATTATGAAGGGGTGTTGGATTTTGTCAAAGGCTTTTCCATCATCTAATCAGATGACCTTGTGTGTTTTTCTCAGTTTCTTTATATGGTGGATTACATTGATGGATTTTCCTATGTTGAACCATCCCTGCATCCCTAGGATGAAGTCTACTTGATCATGTTGGATGATTTTTCTGATGTGTTCTTGGATTGGATTTGCAAGTATTTTATTGAGTATTTTTGCATCAATGTTCATGAGGGATATTGGTCTGTAACTCTCTTTCTTATTTGTGTCTTTGTGTGGCTTGGGTACCAAGGTAATTAAAACCTTGTAAAAAGAGTTTGGCAATTCCTCTTCTGCCTCTTTTGTGTGGAATACTATGAGGAGAATTGGTATTAGCTGTTTCACTTTGAAGCCATCTGGCCCTGGGATTCTTTTTGTTTTCAAATTTTGAGGAGTACAGGTTTTCAAAGTATGACCTGAAGATTCTCTGAATTTTCTCAGTGTCCATTGTTATGTCCCCCTTTTCATTTCTGCTTTTGTTAATTTGCATTTTCACTCTCTGCCATTTCTTAAGTTTGGATAAAGATCTGTCTATCTTGCTAATTTTCTCAAAGAACCAACTCTTAGTTACATTAATTCTTTGTCTTGTTTTCCTAGTTTCCACTTTATTGATTTCAGCCATCAATTTTATTATTTCCTTGTGTCTACTTCTCTGGGGTGAGTTTGCTTCTTTTTGTTCTAGAGCTTTTAGTTGTGCTGGTATTTCTCTAGTGTGACTATCCTCCAGTTTCATCATGTGGGCACTTAGTGCTATGAACTTTCCTCCTAGCACTGCTTTCAAAGTGTCCCATAAGTTTGTGTATGTTATGTCTTCATTCTCATGGAATTCTAGGAAGTCTGTATTTTTTTTTAGTTTCTTCCTTGACCCAGAAATGTAACATTTGCACATTATCCAATTTCCATGAGTTTTGTAGGTTGATGTTGAATTCTAACTTTAAAGCATGGTGGTCTGATAAGATACATGGAGTTATTCCAATTGTTTTGTACCTGTTGAGCTTTGCTACTTTGCCAAGTATGTGGTCAATTTTCGAGAAGGTTCTATGAGGCGCTGAGAAGAAGGTTAAACCCAATTTGGTCATAACTTCTCTTAGTTCCTTTTTTGTTGTTGTTAAATTTCTCTCTAGTGGTCCTGTATAGTGGTGAGACTGGGGTGTTGAAGTCTCCCACTATAATTGTGTGAGGTTTAATGTGTGATTTGAATTTTAATAATGTTTCTTTTACAGAAGTGCATGTCTTTGTATTTAGGGCATAGATGTTCATAAAAGAGTTCATCTTGATGGATTTCTCCTGTGATGAGTATGAAATTGCCTCCTTCATCTCTTTTGAGTGATTTTAGTTTAAAGTCTAATTTGTTAGTTATTGGGATTACTACCTCCACTTGTTTCTGGTGTCCATTTGATTGGAAAATATTTTCCCAACCCTTAATTCTGAGGTAACATTTGTCTTTGAAGCTGAGGTGTATTTCTTTTATGCAGCAGAAAGATGGATTCTGTTTTTGAATCCATTTCATTAGCCTGTTTCTTTTTATGGGTGAGTTAAGGCCATTAATACTGAGCGATATTAATGACCATTGATTTTTCATTCTTGTTTGTTTTGAATTTGTTGTTGTTTTTTGGAATTGTGTGTGGATTTCCACCAGTTTTTTCTTTTGGCTTTTGGTAATGTGGGATTGTCTATTGCCTTTGTTTTTCTGGTTGTAGTTAACTTTCTTTGGTTGGAGTTTTCCTTCCAGAATCTCTGTAGGAATGAATTAGTGTATATATATATATATGTATATATATATGTATATATATATATATTGTTTAAATCCAATATTGTCATGGAATATCTTGTCTTTTCTATCTTTAGTTACTGAAAGCTATGCTGCCTATAGTAGTCTGGACTGGCATCAGTGGCCTCTTAGTGTTGGTAGAATATGTATTCAAGACCTTCTGGGTTTCCATGGAGAAGTCAAGTGTCATTCTGATAGGTTTGCCTTTATATGTTACTTGACATTTTCCTTAGCTGCTCTTAAAATTCTTTCTTTATTCTGTATGTTTTGAGTATTGATTGTTATGTGGTGATAGAACTTTTTTTGTCTACTCTATTTGATGTTCTGTATGCTTCTTGTACTTTCATTGACATGTCTTTCTTTAGGTTGGGAAAGTTTTCTTCTATGATTTTGTTGAATATGTTTTCTGCAATGTTGAGTTGGGTTTCTTTACCTTCTTCTATACCTATTAGTCTTATGTTTGGTCTTTTTATGGTTTCCCATATTTCGTGGATATTTTGTGTTGGACTTAAGAGTTTCTATGGTCAGTGAATCTATTTATGTAGTGTATCTTCACTGCCTGAGATTCTCTCTTCCATCTCTTGTATACTGCTGGTTATGCTTGCTTCTATTGTTCCTGATCATTTGCCCAGCTTTTTTCTTTCCAGAATTCCCACAGTTTGTATTTCCATTTCACTTTGCATGTCTTAACCTGTTTGAATTTTTTCTTCATCTGTTTGTTTGCTTTTTCTTGGCTTTCCTTAAGAGATTTGTTGATTTCTTGTATTTTTTGTTTGTTTCTTCTTCCATTTCTTTAAGGGATTTTCTCATATCCTCTTTGAGGGCCTCTATCATTTTCATGAATTTGTTTTTAGGGTCATTCTTTTCTGCTTCATCTGCATTGGGATGTTCAGGTCTTGCTGGTATTAAGTCCCTAGGCTCCTGTGGTATCATATTGGTTTTTCTGATTTTTGAATGTGTTCTTTTGTTGTTTTCTTTCCATCCCTTCTTCCAGTGGGTGCAGAAGTAGTCTCTTCCTTGCCTTGTGGGTATAGGACCAAGGTTCCCTTGTGGTGGGTGCAAGCAAGTCCAGTTCTCTGATGATTCTCCTCTTCCTGTATATGGAAGCAGGACTAGTACTGGGGTCTTGGAATTCTCTGGGTGGGTTGTACCACCAGGGTGCATTCCCCAGTGTGCAGTCCCCAGGCCTCTGGTGGCTCTGAGCATGGCACCAGAAGGTGGGCTGAAAACAGACCCCTGCTTATCTAGTCCCGTGGGTGGACAAAGGGATTAAGACACTTGCAGTCTTTGGATGGGCTGGACTTCACAGGGATGGAATCCATAGTGGGCAGTCCCAAGGGCTCTCATGGCTCTGGAAGTTGGGCTGGAAACAGCAAAGAGGATTTTTAATTAATATTGAAACATGGGAGGTAGGTGGTGAGATGAGCAATGCAAGAGAGTATGCCAAGACAGCTAGTACCATGAGCCAAACTGTCTTCATATAGCTCATAAAGTGTTATTTGTATAAATTCATAAATTCAGCAGATCCTCCTACAAAGGAATATTTGTATTTATTTTAATCATGGCATTGTCTTTCTTCCACAAATCACAGCAAATGTTCCACCGGGACCACTAGAAAAGTGTCCCACCCCTGGCCTGGGTATAAACAGTTGTAGCGGTACTGAAGCAAGCAATGTGAGCTATGTATAGCTGAGGTCATTGTAGTGCTTTGAAGGAGAATGGCCCCCATAGCCCATATGTTTGAATACTTAGTTTCCAGTGGTTGGACCTGTTTGGGAAGAATGTAGAGGTGTGGCCTTGTTGGAGGAGGTGTGTTATTGGCAACAGACTCTGAGGTTCTAGAAGCTAAGGCCATTCTCAGTTAGCCTATCCCTTCCTGCTTCCACCTTTTGGATCAGGGTGTAAGGGCTTACCTACTGCTAGAGCATCATGTATGCCAGTACTAGTAGTATAGGGTAATTGACTAGCTTCTTGACTGGCAGTCCTTGGCTTATATCATGGCTCCAAGGATGCATGGAGTATCTGCTAGAGAATCAAATTACCCCACTCCCAACATATTTGTTTATTCATTGAAAAAATACACATCAATAGAATACAAACAATGAAGACTTATAATTGTTACTGTAGTCATTTAAAAGTGTTTGATTGTGTTTTAATAATGACTTATTCTTGTCCAAGACATTAGGGAAGAGTTACTTCTAATATATCTCAAAACTACAACTGTCTCATGAGGGTTTCTTTACCCAGCTAATGTGGTGGGGTATCTATGGGGATTTGGGGCTTTGATTGTTCATTTTTTGTGGTATTGGGTATTTGAACCAGAGTCTGAAACTGCCAGATCATCTTTACCAGTGATCTAATACCCTTAGCCTTCTTTACTTTGAGATGGGCCAATCTTCACTTTGTTGTCTCCCTTCCACAGCCTCTCTGAGTAGCTGGGATAAAGATATGCATACCAGTAATTTTTCTGGGTTTTCTGATCCTCAGATAAGCTCAGCCTGATGAACAAACTAATGAACAAAAGGCCCTCGAAAAATAAAGTGCATTTATTAATTATAACAAACTACATGAAATATATGTAGTATACATATATTATGTATTTTTAGGTTTTTCGAGACAGGTTTTCTCTGTATTATTTTGGAGGCTGTCCTGGAACTTGCTCTGTAGACCAGGCTGGCCCCAAACTCACAGAGAGCTGCCTGCCTCTGTCTTCCATGTGCTGGAATTAAAGGCATGTGCCCCCAATGTCTGGCCCAAAGTGTATTTATTATAAGGGATGCATGTTCATTATAAATACATTTGATCCTATGGTTATGTAACTTTCTTTATGATTATACCTCAGCTATATCTCTAATCTTACATATGGTTATGGAAGCTTAAAGATACAAAGATCTACAAATGATTGGTGACTTGGCAAAATTTGCAGTATAGATATGGTCCAAACTGATACTGGAACAAGGACAGCTAATAGTGCAGTTTCAGAGTGAATGCTGACAGAACAAGTGCTCTTAGAGTTCAAATCAACGACAGGAAAACAATTCAAAGGAAGTCAGGCTGATGAAGAAATTTATTTATTGTCTTTTAGATACATGCAGGTCTTTAATTCTTTGGATGAAGGTTCTTCTATTGGATATGAAAATTATTGTACCATATCCTTATCTTAAGATTTCTCATTCTCCAGTGATATAAACCAGAAACTGTTTTATTTATGACTTCCTCTAATATTCACCTTACATCAGGATCTTTTGTTTTTAACTAGTACATATTTCTTGAATTATCTTAGACTATTGGTTTATGTGGAAGCGTATAAGCGGAGACCTGAGATTAGTATTTTGATGAAAATGAATTATAAGGAGAAGGAATTGAGAGAAGGTGACTGTAATAAGGGAAAAGGATGTGGTCTCAACTGTGGTTGGTTTCAACAGAGAGTTCTGATATCTTTGGTGTGTGCTACAGAACTGATTTCACTTGGAGACAAGGAACCAACTGATTTCACCTATATGTTGGAAATTTGGGGGCTCTAAAATAGTTACAATATTTCTTCCCATTTTCTCTCATGCATTGTCTAGAGATGAGTTGGGTTATAAACAGTGATCTAGGTTTGTGGTGTTTGGAGCATAGGTGTGTGCCCACCCAGTAGAACAAACTTAAGATAGATGAAACAGAATCTGTCGCATGGCATTTACACTTAAATCATTACAATAAGCTGAAGGTACTCTCATGAGTCTAATCTTCCTTCAATCAATTTCCAGTGCTGTACTTATGGTAGATCATGGAGAACTCAACCTCAGTGGATACATCTTCATCACAGCTCTTGCATCTCTGCTTCAAGGAACACCACAGAATAGACATGGAAAGATAATAAAAGCCAGAACATCATGAATTCTGCTGTGAAACAGTATCTCATAGAAAGCCTTTTAAATGTTTCCATTTTCTTGAAATACTTTCAGGTCAGCTTCATGCTTGTGCGTTCTACTGATACTTTCTTGTATGTGTGTGAGATTATAATACAATTGCATCATTTACAACTTTGCTTTCCTTTCTTCAAGATGTCTCAAATATCCCTTCTTGTTCTCTTTCAAATTAACTGTCTATTTTTTCACTGTTTGTTATTGCATGCATCAATGTGTATATTCTTAAATACATAAATACAATCTATTAAGATTGTATAATGCTATTAGTATATATGGATTTCATGGATTATCATTTGGTATTGGAAAATCAATGGGTGTGATTTTTGCCCAGGGAAGACTATTTCTCATGCTCCTAGCTCTCCTTACTTGCTGGTAGGGTTCTGGGGAGGTGGAATCAGGTCCCCATGCTTGCACATCAAACAGTTTTGTAAGTGAGCCATCATTCATCTCCTGATTCCGCTTGTAATGTTTTGTCTCATATTGCTATTTCTTTATGTAAAAGTTTTTTCTTGAGTGGTCCAATTTTGTGCTAAAGCATAATGCACGTCTACTTTCTTCTCATTTATATTGATACATTATAATTATTTCTTATTATTAGAATGTCCTAGTGGGTACTAAGTTAAATCCAGAGAAAACCTGGATTTTTCCCTTATTTACCATCAAAGTGGTAATAAACGTTACTCTTTCTGATAAATTTACTAGGCTCAGAGTAATTGTCGATTAGTGCAGAAAAGGCATAAAAACTAGAAAGTATTTATTCTGAATTGTTTTGTGTGTGTTTGGAGCTGCATGTACTCATTAGTTTTTCTATTTCTGTGATGAAATACCACAAGCAAGGTCAACTTACGGGAGAAATAGTTTAATTCACCTTATGGCTTCTGACGATAAAAGTTCATTATGCTGGGGAGGCATAGACATGAATGGCAGATAAGGCTGCAGGAGCAGGAAACTGAAAACTTATATCTTCCTCTATAAGGGGGAAGCAGAAAGGGTGAACTGGAAGTAGGACAAAGCTATGAATTCTCAGTCCCATCCCCAGTGACGTACTTCCTCCAGCAAGGTGATCTCATTTCCCCAAACAGCACAACCAGCTGAGGAGCAAGCACTTAAGTATATCACTTAAACCACCACAGGAGACATACACATTTCAAATGTACCTTATTGTTTAATTGGCATAATAATTGCAGACATACATTATGTCTTTGTACTGGGAAACATCTAATTATTCTTCAGTGGATAATTTGGAAAATTCAGTCATAAAACTTTCACCACCCCCATGATGTTATCAAATGTAAGGAGTTATACCTCCAATTTAGCTTCATTGGTGTGTCTGTTGGGCATCAAATTTCTGTGGCTCTCTCCCTTGAACCATCCCCCAGGATAGGCAAATTTTAAATAAAATATTACCTAAATGTACTGAAATGAAAAATGGTTAAAAGAGAGTATTGCTCTTCAGAAAATGAAATATTGCTGAGAGCAGAGAGAATGTTAAATCAAAATTATCATTCATATGCAGAGAATCCACGTTTATCAAACCGTTCTGTTGTCATAAGCTCACAGAATATAAAGGGAGAAGAATGGCCTGGAAAATCAGTCTGATGATGACCGCTATTTCATCAGTCCTTAGGGGTTTGGTACTTTCCCTTCTGTTGGTACCTGAAAATAGGAATACTATCAGTACCCACCTTTGGAGTGTCAGAGAGATTACATTTCACCACTAATATGTATTGTTTCTTCACTTTTTCTTATATGTTAATCACATGACTACTTATACAAGGATGAGTGATTGAAAAAGTTTCAATTTTGTAGAACTCCCTAGATATGCAAGGGGGTGGATACTGTTTTTTCTTACAACCATTTCTACTCTCTTTAGTGAAGAATTTGTAAATAAATTGAATAACTAGTTTTTTCCTTATCCAATAAATGTGCCTTGCTAAAATTATAGAAAGTACTCATTTTATTTGATGATTCCAATTATTTCATGCTGTGCTCCAGGTATGTTCACTTATTACTTGATACAACTTTTGTGCTGCCCAGTTTCTTAATGGCATCTTTCATCTGAGCATTTCTCAAGGTGTAGATTAAGGGATTTAACATTGGGGTTATCATAGTATAGAACATAGCAACTGCTTTATCAATAGGTAAGGTAGTTACAGGTCTCATGTACACAAATATGCAAGGCACAAAGAATAAGACAACCACTGTGATATGCGAAATACATGTAGAGAGGGCTTTACGCCTTCCCTCTACACTGTGGCTCTTTAGGGCACGCAGGATGGCCACATAGGAGACCAACAGAAGGAGAAAATTTAGCAGACAAATGAAGCCACTATTAGCAGCAACAAAGAGTCCAAGAGTGTGAGTATCAGTGCAGACAAGGTTGAGCAAAGGATTAAGATCACACATAAAGTGATCTATGACATTAGGACCACAGAATGGTAATCGGAAAATGAACAGGATCTGTATGGTGGCATGAAGAAAACCTCCCAATCATGACACTCCCACTAGCAGGCTACACAGTCGTCGACTCATAATGGCCGCATAATGCAGAGGTTTGCAGATGGCCACGTATCGGTCATAGGCCATCACAGTTAGCAGGATGATCTCAGCACCTCCAAACAAATGCTCCCCGAAGATTTGAGTCATGCATCCATTGAATAGGATGATCTTCTTTTCATAGAGTGAATCTACTATCAGTTTAGGGGTGCTAACAGAGGAATAGCAGGCATCAATAAATGACAGATAAGCCAGGAAAAAGTACATAGGTGACTTTAATAATGATGTAGAGATGATGGTGACCACAATGAGCACATTTCCTGTTATAGAAGAGATGTAGATAAGAAAAAACACAGCAAATACAATTTTCTGCATCTTTGGGTTCTCTGTGAGCCCCAGAAGGATAAACTCTGTCACATTTCTTTGGTTCTCCATTTTATTTCACGTGATAGCTGGTTATATCACCTGAAAAAATATCAGTGCAACCATGAATCTATTAAAATTCTCCACCTGAATAAATCTCAAATCTCTATATTCTGTTTATTTGTGAATTTTCATTTGTCTTCTAAAGTAGATTCTGAATTCTTCAAATTGCTTATCAGGTGACAAATCTCTTAATAGATTAATACGAGGAATTTTATGAATGTGCAGGGCAAAGGACAACCGAATATAAGTTTTCATCTGCTGTGAATCATGATCTAACTTGTAGTAGATTTTATGCTAGTGGAAGCTAAGCTTTAACAAGGGGGTGGATGATGTATGTATAGGCCATGAATGCAAAGCTAAAGCATTTTCTCTATGTCCATATGAAATGATGACACTTAGCAGATGTATGAGTATGAGCAGAAAGGCAAGGAGGAAATTGAAGAAGGGAAAATATTGGATACTAATGAGAAGGTCTGAGGCTGAGTACCACATGGAAGCCAGAGAGAAGGGTTCAGACCCTATTTAGAGTAGGTAACATAGACATTCAAGGTTGTAATTACTGGGAATAGAGAAGATGCAAGGGATGTCATGAATGGCAAAATCAGGGACAGAATGTGAGAAAAGGAGGGAGGAGATTCAGAAAAAAATTTTCTTGAAAAATGATATAATGGATCCTGATTTTTTTGTATTCTAATAAAAATGTGAACATTAAAAATCATGCTATTGATTCTAATAACTTCACAATTGTCCTGTATACTTTCATGTGGTTGATTTTTTATGAGGCGTGATACCCAGTTTCCTGTGTTCATGTACCTTCTTTAATGTTTACAACAACTTATGTGGTTGACATTATTTTATAAACTTTTGAAATGAGGCAAGAATCATGAAGATTAAATGTTATTTGCCACAACAACAAGAACACTATTGATAAAATGACTGATCACTGAGTTTATTCTGAATTTGTAGATATTTCCAAATTTCATTCTCATTATATACTTAAGAGATTGTCACAATAGTTATTTTTGCATTATTTAAAATACTAGAAAATAGAGTCAGAGTAATTACTAATTGAGTTCAAAATCAAAGAATCAATAAAGAGTAGTAAAACATGCATTTCATGTTATTTTTATGTCATTTTACTTTAAATTCTTGACTCATTCTCTATTGTTAAAAGTAAACTTTAACTTTATTTAATCTTTTTTATGACCAAAGAAATACAGTTATTTTAGTACTATGTCAGTATAAATTTGTATGGAAAATATTGTCCAATGCACACAATGGCTTTTCGTCACTCTCAAGTATTAAGAAAACTGGTATTGCATTTAGTAACAAGAGTCTTGGATTTTGGCCTCTTTTGTATTCTCACTCACCTCTACTTTACTAAAATTGCAAAAGGAATGCTTCAAGATTATTCTTCAAAATGCTGAGAAACCCTTCAACAGTAGCCATAGGGACATCAATTTAAGAATTCCCAACTCCAGATTAGAGTCCTTGTTCTTCCATGCACAATTTCTTTTGCCTTAGGTGCATTTCTTGGCATGTTATTATTTCATCACCTATAAGATGGAAATATTAAGATATATTTTATAGATTGGAATCATAACTATTGCAAGGAACATATAGGAGACCATAACATTGTATGACATACCACACAATCAAAAGTAGAACAATGCCATAGAGAAGTATTTAACTATTTCATAAGCTCAAGGAGAGTCATTACCAACATTATTCTTCAAGACACTGTAAACTCATGTTACATATAGTAGTAATCTCAGGAAGGGTTTTCTATGTGCATGGAGTAACCTTTGATAATTTATGCTGCTTAATATATTTAATGTAGATAATGTATTTAAATCTTTTGTACATATAAAATGTACTGAAGCTTTCTTTCATATTTTGTCTTGATTTTTTCATTTGTTATTTCATGACAAATGCCTGGTGTTTGGCTTCAGAAAGCTACGTCCTATAAATCTTTTAAAAATTTAAATTTCAATTGTAATATGAGTGAAGCTTAATGCTTATATGTCATAGACTTAAGGTGAGGACAAAATAATATGTAGATATATTTGAAAAGCATTGAAAAATAATTATCATAATTCAAGGAATGTAAGAATCTTTTATAATTATCAATCTCACTATAAAACTTACCTTAGTCATTTTAGATGGTTATAAGAGTCTTGAAATATCCAAACACACTGCCATCTTCAAACTGACCTTCTATTAGCGAATAATCAATTTCAATGTGAAGCAAATGCCACACTTAGAAAAAGAATCATTTAGAAAATTTGATATGAAATCAAAAGTTGAGTCTTTGTTAATCCAAAACAATATTACAAAAAACTTGAGATTTGAATTTTTAATAGATTTATATAGAGAAATGATAGTCAATGTAAAACTGTTGTTCTTGCAGGGCAGAAGGCAGATAGTGTGGGGGAAATAAATTAAGATAAATCACTCTACTCATGATGAATCCTGACCTGGAGATAGTAACAGCAAAAGCAGATATTTAAAGAAGGCCCACATAGATGCAGAGGCATTGTCTTGTAGCTGTTGGTTTTTCTCATAGGATTAATTATATCTTTTGATGGAACGGATTTGTCTTGGAAGCAGATATTCTGGAGAGACATCATTGGAAAAAATGTTGAGTAGGGAAATTATATTCTCTGAATTAGAAAGAAAGTTGGTGACATTCTTTTTTCCATGTTATTATGGGTTAGGAAATATAAATACCACAATTATATAAAAGTGACATAACTTTAAGGTGGAAATATGTCTTAATGTTTTTTTCATGTAATACCACAGAAGCAGCTTCAATTTTCTTGAAAGTATTAAAATTTCTCTGAAAATTCATTCTTTCTTGCTAAAGTGATGAGAGCATTAATGGAAACCTTAAAACTACTTTTCTCTAAATATTGGTTTTCTTTCAAACTGTATCTTAATGTATTTTATAAAAATAATATAAATTTAAGATTTGGTAATTGACTTTCTTTTATTTGCACACAATATAACATAATGACAGCAAGCAAGCTTAATAAGGAATTTGGCATTCTGGCTAACTTTTTTTTACAGTAAGAAACATCCACCCTCATGGAAAATTTCAAGTATGTAATATAGAATCACTAAATTCAGTCACTTAACTGTACATTGCCTCTCCAGAATTAATCTATCTTAAGTCCTTTGCAATCACCTTTCTACTCTTATGTCTTTGACATTGCTGATTTTAACACCCATATGTAGGTGAGATCATATGGTATTTACATTTCATTTGATTTCTTTCCCTTATACCTTCTAGGTGCATCAGTGTTGCTTCAAATGACAATGTTTACTTCATGTTAAAGATGCAATGGCATCACACACACACACACACACACACACACACACGGGATCTCTTTGTGTCACTCTTCATTCATTCATACTTTGGTGGAAAACTAAAATGATTCCATATCTCATCTATTATAAATAATGTTGATAGGATCATTTCACTGATGGTTAAGCATGTTGAATACTTTCTTCAAGTATTTATTTTTATTTATAATTCTGTTTTGGGAATAGTATAGCTCATTAGTACATTTATTGATTAATTAACTTTTTCTCTTTCAGTTTTGGAATTTTATGTTTTCTAGATGTAGCCCTTTGAAACATAGTTTCCTGTAGGCTGTCCTATCATTGTACTGATGGTTTATGTAGCTTTGTGGTACTTTCTTTTGTACTTTACAAATTCATTAGTCTAATATTGGGATTATTTCCTGTGCTACTAGAATAATTTTCAGAAAGTATGTCTATACCTTTTCTGTTACAGTTTAAAAGTTTCTTGTCTTACACTTACATCTCTGATGTATTAAGAAGCTATGAGATATTTTGGGTATATGTCAAAACAGTAATTGAATGAGACAAACAAGAAGTCAAAGAAAGAGAGAAAAAAGAAGAGGTGTCTAATATACAAGAAATTATGGAAACTCTAGAAAAGACCAGAGTTAGAGAAGATAAAAAAAGAAAAGGAAAAAAATAAATTAATAATGGAAAGTTTGAAAATAAAATTCAGTAAATGTTCAAAGGAAAAGAATAAAATAAATGATGAGGGAATTCACAGAGTAGGGAGAGAATCTTTGACAGCTATACAACTGAAAGAGGATTAATATACAGATTATACAAAGATACAAAAAACAAAACAAAAGCACAAAGAATAAATAAAACAAATAACTTAATTAAAATTGGGATAAGCGTGAAGTATTAAGCATACTTTGATTGCTATAGATGACTAACTACTAACCTGTGTTTTTTATTATCCTAAATAGCTTTTAAGGATGAACACTTTACACTATGTTTTTAAATGAGCTGCATAGGTACAATACCTTAAACAAGGGTAGAAACAAATATACAGTATAACAAAAATAACCTTAAATTTGTGTCAATGTATAAAATCTATACCAATGTAAAGTACTTGACACTAGTGGTTGTTCAAAAGTAGACTCAACAATCCATCCTTTTATCCCATTATTTCTATACTGTATTCCCTCTTTCTGCTTTAGAAAGAGATCCCTGAATATAATCTTTTTATTTAGTGTTTTTATTGATCATGAGCAATAATAGCTTGTAGCCAAGCCTCTAAATGATGACATGCATCTATAGCACACCAAATGACCAATACCTATTCACTTTCTCTCTTGGGAATGTCGGTATCATGTTCTTTAGATTGCTTCTTGTTGTCTTGGAGTGACAGCAATTTTAGGGGATCATGAGAAAACTGGAAGAATGGTCAAACCTTGGGAGAGCTAGCTATATCATTTGTTGACCAGTCTGTATGTGATGGGAAAGTGTAGAGCTTACCTAAAGTCTTGGCTGGGTAGTCTGTGAGGTTGAACTATCTCAGCTAGCAGCTTTGAAGGTGTTCTGGATGTAGAATTTTGAGGAAACTGCAACAGAAGCATTCTGAGAGGCTGGATCTTCTGGAATACTTGTCTTTATTGATGTCTGGTTCTTTTTTCTGAAAAAAAACCACATAAACTTTTAAAGATAACATATATCTACATTAACACAAGGATGAAATTTGCAATGTACACAAATCAGGTAAAGATTTTTTTGTTCTATGTTTGAGCAGGTAAAAGACATCTGTCAATTTTGAGTTTGTTTGGACTATATAACCAAACTGTAATATAAATCTCTATCCACGACATATGAAATGATGGAATGTATAAATAAGTCATTAGGATTCTGTAGCTAACAAGATTTATCATGTCTCATCCAGTCTCCGAGATGTTCCCATGTTGTGGAATCAGCATATTCATCATGTGTCCTGTAGTCTTTACTGGCTTTTTCCTTCATGTTTGTAGCCAAGATCCTCAGGAAGTCTTCCACTGAGAGAGGGGGCTAATTAATTTGCTAGACCCAAGATAAATGATAAATGGGTGTTTTATTGGGGAACAACTTACAATGAACAATAAAGAACCACCGCAATGTTTCTCTGCCTTTCTGATCAGATCCATGACCCAAGATAAAGAGAGCTCACGAGAGAGACCATGCCTCATGCGTTTCTCTTTCTGCTTCTATCTGTACCTGAAGCCATGCCCAAAGGGGTGTGGTCACTGTTATAGGTTCACAGGCAAGATGCTGCTACATTCTCCCCCAATCAAATCTGATCATTATTAATTTTGAAGAGAAAAACTTTTTGTTTCTTGTGGATCAAAGGTATAACTTCTTCTCCAACACAACACATTTCCCATTCTAAACTTCCATTTTGGAGCCAAGACATCCCTAAAGTACATAGGCTTGTTTAATTTATCAGTCTCTGTAGTGATATTTTGTTTGTAACCTAACAAATAAAGTTTGCCTAAAGATAGAGTGCAAAGCTAAGCCACTAGTTAGTCACATATCTAGTTAAGAGCTAAGCCACTAGTTAGCCACACACCTAAACCACTAGTTAGTCATAGAGGTCAGGCATTGGCAGCCACACCTTTAATCCCAGCACTCAGGACACAAAGGCAGATGGATCTCTGTGAGTACAAGACCACCCTGGGCTACATGAGAGTGAATCAATCTAAAAGAGAAAGAGAGCTCACACACAGGTGATCCCAGCACTTGAGATCCCTCACCTTTAATCTCAGAGATTAATCTCAGAGAGACAGGGAGGCAGGGGTTTGGTGGAGACCAGTACAGTCCAGAGATACAATCTGAGGACAGGATCACCCCTTTAGTTTGAGCATTGGTAGAGATGAGAATTCTCAGGTTGCTGGCCTCTTTGCTTATCTGATCTTTGTCTTTAACTCTAATATCTGTCTCTGAGTTTTTGTTATTCATGCTACAAGTTCCTTCCACAATCTAATATCTTGCAGCAGCTGCCATCACTCATCAACATTCAAAGAATTCAGAGTCAACAGAGGACCATACAAGACGCAGACTCACTGTGTATTTCCCATCCTTCTGTGGCTTACTTTTTATATTAGTTTACTCTCTCTTTAAAGACTTTGCTGTTATTCCTAAACTATTTTTTTTCTATAACTGTCTATATACATTTTTTTTACTGTACGTGTTTAAAGGATTTCTCAGTCTGAAATATTTTACTGTGTGCCCGCAGCCTTCTTTGACCATGTGAGCCAAGCCTAAAACCTGTCAAGTGACTCTGCACATGGCAGTAGCTGGCTCAGGCCCTCAGGTAGCAGCAGGGAGCTATGTCTCCATGTGCCATTGTGGTCTACCTGAGAGATTGTGGGACTAGGAAGTCATGTCCAGGTCCATGTTTGTGTGTTTGGAAGGTTTTTTTTTGTTTTGTTTTTGTTTTTGTTTTTGTTTTTTTTTGCTTTCTCAGACCCTATGTGGAAATATGTTTCCCTATGTTGGATGCCATATGTAGTAAGCATTCTTGTCGGACTGTTTTTGGACTGCCAGCCTACAAATAATGAACTGGATACTTATTATTATGAAAGCTTGGCCTTTAGCTTAGGCTTGTCTCATCTAGCTTTTTAAAATAACTTGGCCCATGTTTTTTTCTATTTTATTTCATTTTACATTTCAACCACAGTTCTCCCACCTCTCCTCCCACCTCCCCTCATCTCCTCTCACCCCTATCATCTTCCCCGTAGCCCACTCCCAGCCCATTCCTCCTCACAGGTAAGGGTTTCCATGAGGAGTCAGCATAGTCTAGCTCAACATGTTAGGGAAAGGCCTGGTTCCTCTCCCATGAATTAAGACTGATCATGGCATCACACCATAGGGAATGGACTCCAATAAGCTAGCTCATGTACCAGGTTTGTATCATGATCCTACTGCCAGGGGCCCTTCTGATAGTCCAAGCTTCACAACTGTCTCCCACATATGGAAGGCCTAGTTTGGTCTCCTGGAGTCTACACAGTTGTAGATCTAGAGTTCATGAGTTTCCATGAGCTTGGTTCAGCTGTCTCTGTAGATTTTTCCACCAGGATCTTTACCTCCCTTGCTCATATATTGCCTCCTCTCTCTCTCTTTGTCTGGATTCTCAGAGCTTAGCCTGGTTCTTAGTTATGAATCTCTGAGTCTGTTTCCACCAATTACTGGATGAGGGATCTATGATCATAGTTGGGGGATTCACCAATTTTATTACAGGGCAAGGACACTTCAGGCATCTTCTCTACTATTGCTAGGAGTCTTAGTTGGGGTCCTCCTTGTGGATTTTTGAGAGTTACCCTAGCACCAGGTTTCTCCCTAAGCCCATAGTGGCTTTCCCTATTAAGATATCTTTTTCTGAACAAGGTGGAGCTCACAGACCCCAGACTGATAGTTGAGAGGCCAGCATGGGACTGATCCAGACTCCCTGAACATGAGTGTCAGTAAGGAGACCTCGGCATCTTTTAGGGCCATGAGCACTAGATAAGCATTTATCCCTATCATCCAGATGGATTTTGGGAGCCCATTTCACATGGAGGGATGCTGGCTCTATCTGGACACACGGGGGAGGGCCTAGGTCCTGCTCCAGATGATATGATAGACTTTAGAGATCCCCATGAAGGGCCTCACCCTCCTTGGAGAGCAGAGTGGGGATTGGAGGAGGGGTTGGGGGAGGGTTGAAGTGGGGCAGGAAAGGAGGGGAGAGAGAGGGAACTGGGATTGACATGTGAAGCAAACTTTTTTTCTAATTTAAATTTAAAAAATGCAGGAAAAATTAAAAGGAAAATGATATCTTTTTCATTGCTCTTCTACTGTTACCCTCCCCACCTAGGCCATCTCATTCTCTCATGTTTTCATTCCCATTCCCTCCCCCTTACCACTCCCTTGCTCACAGTTTGCCCAGTAGATATCCACTAATTTCTCTTCCTAGGTGATTCATGTGTCCATCTTAGGGTCTTCCTTGTTACCTAGCTTCCCTGGAGCTGTGGATTTTAGTATGGTTATCTTTTTCTTTATTATAATATCTACTCATGATTGAATGCATACTATGTTTATCTTTCTGAGTCTGTGTTACTTCACTCAGGTTTTTTTTTAGTTTCATTCATTTGCCTGAAATTTCATTTTTTATAGCTGAATAGTACTCAATTATGTAAATGTGCCACATTTTTCTTATTCATTCTTTGGGTGAGGAGTACCTAGGTTGTTTCCAGGTTCTGACTGTCATAAACAGTGCTGCTACGAACATTGCTGAGCAAATGTCCTTGTGGTGTGACTGAGTCTCCTTTGGATAAATGCCCAAGAGTGTTATCTTGAGGTAGACTACTGATTCCCAGTTTTCTTAGACCCTGCCATACTGATTTTCAAAGTGGCTGTACAAGTTTGCACTCCCACCAGCAGTGGAGGAGTGTTCCCCTGACTCCACATCCTCTCCAATATAAGCTATCCTCATTAGTTTCATTCTTAGTCATTCTGCCAGATGTGAGATGGTATCTTGGAGTCATTTTGATTTGCATTTCCCTGATGGTTAAGGGTTTTGAGTACTTCCTTAAGTGCCTTTCTGCTGTTTATTTTTTAGTCTTTGTTCTGCGACATGATTTTACCTTTCTTTTATCTTGCATCTCCAGTGTCCTCTCTGTGTCTGGCTCACTACCCAATATTTCTTCTACCCAGATTCCTCTCTGTCTCTGAAAGTGCTGCCTAACCTCTTCCTGCCTAGCTATTGGCCATTCAGCTCTTTATTAAGCCAATCAGAAGGCGCCATTTCAAAGATGTATCTTCACAGTATAAACAAATATTATACAACTTTTGCTAACTCCAGTTTTAGAAAATTATAGATATTAACTCCAGAATAGGATAACAAGTAACCATTGCAATTGTGGAGAGTTCTGGATTAATACTGCTGGCAGAAGAAATCTCAAAACAGCCTAGTATATCCTCTGTTGGGTGATTATTAGTGGTAACTCTAATGAATATTATAATGAAAAGGAGCAAGCTGAGCAGGGTAAATGACAAAATGTAAACTTTGAGGAGAAAAAGAGCAACAGGAAGTTGAATGGAGCTAACTTCCTGTGTTCAAGGAGATAAACAGATTAAGGAATGGGACAAAGGGAGTGGTGACCTCAGGGCAAGATCCCAGCTATCTAACTTTGCAAGTTGTGAAAAGGAGCTAAAGAAAAGCTTAGGTGATGCAGTTAACAAAGCTGAGCAGAGCTAGATCTGAAGAGCATTTTGACAGCAGACATGGAGACACAGAGGGGGGAGTTTGCCCAGTTCATTTTTCTTTTGTCTTGTTTTAGTTTGTTATTTCCTCACTAAACCTCCGTCCCTAGTTTTTGGAGCAGTAATGTATATCCTGTGTCATATGTTGGTTCTGGTTTTTTATTTTGATTTTATAGTAGATTATAGTTAAGAGATTGCATGAATCTCAGAAGAGACTTTGAATTTTGGACTTTTGAACATTGTTGAGACTGTGATAGACTGTGGGGACTTTTGAAGTTGGACTAAATGTGTTTTGCATTATGATATTGTTATAAGCTAGTTGGAGCCAGCAAGTGAGAATGTGGTAGTTTGAATGTAATTGGCCCCATAATCTCACAATGAGTGTCACTATTAGGAGGTGTGGTCTTCTTGTAGCAGGTATGGTCTTGTTGGAGGAATTATATCATAGTGGAGGTAGACTTGAGATCTTACATATACTCAAGATACTGCCCAATGTCTGAC
The DNA here is from genome assembly GCF_017639785.1 of Mesocricetus auratus. Classification (NCBI taxonomy): domain Eukaryota; kingdom Metazoa; phylum Chordata; class Mammalia; order Rodentia; family Cricetidae; genus Mesocricetus; species Mesocricetus auratus. The sequence goes on along the minus strand of NW_024429189.1, from coordinate 57,704,720 downwards.
CTGACTTCCTGTTGCCTCCTGATAAAGATGTAGCTAGCACCTTGTCTGCCTATACCCTGCCATGCTCCCATGATAGTGGTGGACTGAACTTCAGAATTGTTAATTCACAATTAAATTTTTTCCTTTATAAGAGTTGCTATGGTCATGGTGTCTCTGTACAACAACAGAAACCCTAAGTAAGACAATGATTAAGGATTACTGTGGTGATATATTGTTCATGATTTATTAAAGCCATTGGAGATCAAAACAGCATCAGTCATACTAATTAGCCATAGAAGCCAGGCACACATCTTTAATCCCAGGACTCAGAATTAAGAGGTACACAGATCTCTAGTTCAAGGCTACACAAGTCCAAAAAGAAACAGCTTAAACAAAGGTGATTTCAGCACCTGGGATCACACACCTTTAATCCCAGCACAGGAGTGATATGGCTGGGTAAAGAAGGAATATAGAGAGGGAGACAGGATCTGAGAGCCTTTTGCCTCTGAGGATTTGTGGCAATAGGCTTGCCATTTCAGCTTGAAGCTTGAACCCCAGTATCTGTCTCTGGGTCAATTATTTACTGTGCTACAGGTTACAGTTTCGAAGAACAAAAATTCCTTGTCTATGGATGAGGAAGATGGTTTGCAATGATGTTAAAATGCTGAATAGCAGGAAACCAAACTTTGTATTTAAATTTGTTAAATATAGAGGGGCCTGTGAATAAGATTGGTGGTAAACAAAGGCAGCAAATACTCACTAATATCAATAGAGTTGGAAGATTTGCTTTGATTCACTGGTCTTTAAATCCAGGGGTTCATTACCTTGGTTTAAATGCAAAGATTGATAACATCAACAGAAAGATAATTATGTGTGGTAGTTCAATGAGTTTGGCATCACCTCAGAAGCTACTGGGATCTGTTTTGTAGAATGGTTCTGTTCCTTAACTCTGCGAATGCAGATACACACACACACACACACACACACACACACACACACACACACGAAGCCTTGACTGTGACTTTCTCAATGCCTCCTTATTGAGAATATGGCACCTAATTGCATGAACCATTACCTTTTCTTTGTGGAGTAGAGAAAAAAGATCCATGCTCCTTTGTTACATAGGATACCACACAAGGGAGGCAATCACACTGATAAAAAATGGTGTCTCTGAATTTTTAAAGCATCCTGCTCAGTCTGTGGTAGCTGAGTGTCCTGGATTATCCTGTTCAATAATTGGGCCATTAATTCTTGATACCGTCATTCCAATCTTTAAGTAACAATATTCTTTAGACTACTGATGTTTTTTGAGAGAAATCCAGTTTTTGAATTCTAAACTATACTTAAAATTACTTCATATACTAGGTCAATATCAAAAAGCTATAATTAGCAACAGAAGTTTTTATAACAATTCAGTAATTTTCAAAAGTATAGCACACAGGTCTTATCCTAAACTTCAGTGCCAACTGCATTCCTAAAATAAGTCACTGCTAATGAAGTTTGTAGGCACCAAGTGGGAGTATGCAGAAGACCTTGACTACTGTCTTGGCAAAGATTTCAACAGAAATAATTATCAGTCCTTTGGGTTCTTGATAGGTCAAAACATTACTAGATCCTGTATTTTTTCTGAAAGTCTATTTAAACAATTCTTTAAGATCAAGAGAGAAGGAATTCCAGATGTTGGTGAGCCAATGGTTAGAGATGTAGTAGCAAGATTTGTTTAAGAGACACTATTTGGTCTCAGTGAGTTTCTGCAGAGGTAAGTTATAGGAAAACTTGAGTTAGGAATGAAAGAAATTCTCCCTGTACAATGTTCATATGCTAGTAGGATGCAAAACAGGTGCCCACAGTGGTAGGGAAAACCAGGTCCATTCTAGTTATTCTATTCATTTATACATTTTATAATGGAACACACAAATGCTTTCTGCTTTGAGATATTTGACTTGATTCAAGTGCTTTTAACTTGAAATATAATGTTTACATATTATGGAAACACTTATGGTTATAAATACATTTCAGGAAAGTGGCAAAGTGCATACGACCCATGGTTAAAACAGCTCATTTGAGAGTAAACTGTTACAATGGAAATAATCAAACTGAAAATAAGCATACTGGAGAACTGTCTAGAGAGATGTCAGCTCACAGAATCTCTTGAAATTTGTGCTGCATGTGCTAAGAGGGGAAGAACCAATGACTTCACTAACTCTACAAACAGCAACATCTTTACATGTAACTGCACCCAGGTTGGTGAAAACTATGTTCCTTTAAAAATTTTAAGCAGATTGACTTAATTCTGACAATTTGTTCTCAGTGGACCTGAAATGGACCTTGTAGTCTTACAGTGGGCTCAAAGTGCAAAGTTTTTCTATGAAAATGAAAGAGTGAAACACAATAACATTAAATAATCTGTAGGAAACTCTGTATCAGGTGATACTGAGAGTGGTTGAAGTCACTTTTAAACTGCTATGTCCTGTACTCTCACTAAATGCACTGATTCTGAAGTCCTGTGTGTAACAGCCTGAGGGCTTTTCACCTTTTTCGATTTCCAGGCTGCTACATTGAAGCTAGAACTTTAAGTACAGTGTGAATGATGAACTACATAGTCACCATGAACAGGTCCAATGAATAAAAGGAAATACTCAGGGACTAAGCCACCCTAAAAGCCAAGCATATTTTCCTCACCTGTATCGAGGGGTCTTGATGTGCTGACCTCTCTATCTATGTGGGTGTTATGGGAAGAAAATTATGTCACTTGTTTTCTGACAGGTGTTGTGGGAAAAGGGAGAAAGGGGAAGAAAAAAATCTCTCCTCACTGACATGGGCCTCCCATCCTGGTGGGAGCCAAGCACCTCAGATCCCAGGTCTTCTTTTCCACCAAAGGAAGGGGACCAGGGGACCAGATGAGAGACTACGCACCCCAGATTCCAGATTCTAGACTTTTAACATTCACATTCATGCACAAATGTAATTTCATTTAAATTAAGATTCATTATATTTGTTCCACATGGGAAAAAAATAATAAAGAAAGTCCCCTTTGACACTATAGCAAGGGTTAAAAAAAAGATTGACAGTTAACCTTTAGCCAACAACCTTAATAAGACTTTGCTTTTTGTGGTGTTACAATAAAGTATAAGATAACCAAATTTTTATCTTCAAGATTATCTGTAAAGTGATCTTAAGTATAAAGGCAAAAATTTAGCACTTCTATTTCAGCAGTTACAACAATTAAATGACAAAAATTTTCAGCTTAGGATTTAAAATATAAGTAATGGGACAGTCTACCTTTTTTTTATTTCTAGATGACCTTATGCTCACTGCCTGAGCTAAACTGATGGAAAGGATGAACAATGTCACAGAATTCATCCTTCTTGGCTTGACTCAAGACCCAGATCTGCAGAAACTCTTACTCATTGTGTGCTTAGTAATCTATTTGATCACACTGGCAGGTAACATGCTCATCTCAGTCACCATCTTCATCAGCCCAGCCCTGGCTACGCCCATGTACTTTTTTCTCTCCTACTTGTCCATCATAGATGGTTTGTACTCTTCTTCCATAGCACCCAGAATGATCTATGACTTGATTTCTGAGGAGAGCAGCATATCTTTCAATGGCTGCATGACTCAGCTTTTTGCTGAGCATTTTTTTGCTGCCGCTGAAATCATCTTGCTGATTTCCATGGCCTATGATCGCTATATAGCCATCTGCAAGCCCTTGCACTATGTGACCATCATGAGTCAACCTGTGTGTGCATTCTTGGTGGGGGCTGCTGTAGTTCTGGGATTCATCCATGGAGGAATACAGATTTTATTTATGGCCCAGTTACCATTCTGTGGCCCAAATACCATTGACCACTTCATGTGTGATTTAATGCCACTCCTGGAGTTGGCCTGCACTGACACTCACACTCTAGGGCCACTGATTGCTGCCAACAGTGGGTCACTGTGTTTACTCATTTTCTCTATGCTGGTTGTTTCATATGCGGTAATTCTTTACTCCCTGAGAAACCAGAGTTCAGAAGGACGTCGCAAAGCCCTGTCTACCTGTGCCTCTCATGTCACTGTTGTTGTCTTATTCTTTGTACCTTGTTCATACCTGTACCTAAGGCCCATGACCTCCTTACCCACTGACAAAGCTGTGACAGTGTTTTGCACTCTGGTGACACCTATGTTGAACCCTTTAATCTATACTTTCAGAAATGAGGAGGTCAAAAGGGTTATGAAGAAGCTCTGGGGTCAAATGAGGAAAGTTGGTGATACATAAGCTTGGTGATTTTTGTTTTAAGATGTCTAGAGCTGTTTCATGGACATTTGTTCTCCTTCTTAAATCATTAAAATGATGATGGTAAATTATATCCTGACTCCACCTAATTTTCATTAAATGGCAATTATATCTCTGAGTGGAGAACAGTGTGATAGTGCATGCAGATAATAGACATGAGAAAATCATGGTGGTAATTGTTTCTATCTGCTTAAGTGATCATGGCTTCTTTGTTCTGTAAACTTTTAATCTTGGTTCTAGTTCCTTATAAAACACATAATAAATTGTTGTGACGTGTGTACATCCCAGTGTTTAGTATGTGTTCCTCTGATGCGCAGATGCACACGTGTTTTAGTTCCTGTTATCCAACGTCTCTTACCCTGTCTTCCTAGCCTCTATGACCACTATTCTACTCTCAACTTCAATGCGATAAAACTTTGTGACTTTTAGCTTTCTGTGCCTGGTTATTACCCTTATGTCACATCCTCCAGCAGGTTGCTACAAATAATAAAATATCATTCTTTTTATAAATGAATGATATTATGGCAGTACACATATCACATTTTCTTTATTTTTTATTATTTTGAGAATTTCTTACTTGAATGCTGTATTTTTATCATTTCTTCATGTTTCTGTTTCATGCCTCCAATTACTTATATGTCTTTTTCTATGATTACTATTGGAGTGTGTGTGTGTGTGTGAGTGTGTGTGTGTATTGAATTGTTTAATCCATCCAGTGTTGTTCATCAGTACATGTGTTTAGAGATGACTACTGGTATTAGATAGCCTATTAGGAAAGTCATCCCTGAAAAAGAATGATTCTTACTCTCTAAGATCTATGGTTGCCTATATCTCTTCATCTAGGTTGGGGCCTTGTGAAGTTTCCCCCATCTGCATTGACATGTTAACTGGTGTGCTCATTATGGCATATCAATGTAACTTATGACTATGTTACAAATAATTCTCCTTAGAGATAAGCATGGCTCTCATTTCCATTCAAAGAGGTTTCTTTGGCCACAGATGGAGGCTACTACATAGACCCACAACTAGTCAAAATACCCAAATAGTATTTTCAAAGTTTTGGAACTTCCATGGAAGTCATTGATGCATTTGGAGTAAATTTGTCTTCAGAGTCAGAGATGAAAACCTAGTTATATTCTTCTACATGGAAGTATGCAGGTTTCCCAGAACTCTGTTGAAGGTGCTATCTGTTCTTTTGTCTAATGTGTATTTAGTACTTGATTTCATTAGTTTCTTTTCTATGTCTTAGATTAGCTAATCATCTGCTTAGTCAGGTTCCCCACTTGATCCCTGAACCCTAAAGATAATAGTGTCCTGAGGAACTGAGAGTGAGGAGGAATGCTGACTCTGGACATAGCATATTGTTACACACAAGACATGGCTGTTACCTGCATAAGGCCCACACAATAACAAGCACAGAATCAGGAGATGCTCCTGATGTCCTAGTCTTAGCTGATAAGCTAATAACACATGATGCCTGTTGGTGGAGGGGGAGTTTCTATTATTGGGGGTATCAGGGCAATTGTTAAGTTGTTCATTCTTCAGTATATGACCCTAAATCTATGTTTGTATGGGCAGCACTAGTTTGACCTTGAATTATTATTTTTAAAGCATAATGCAGAGAGGGAGATGGGAAATATATTGGAGGGGACAAGGAAAGCTAGAGGCATAGAGCAGGGGATGGATATGACTAAAATACATTGTATATATGTATAAAATTTTTAAATAAGAAAAAACTAGTAAGCACACTGATACTATTATCCACAGGTTCAGGTTTTTTATTACCTTTGTTTTCTGGTGTTGAGGACATGTTAATTTGAGTTGTTATATTGAAGAATTGTCTTATATTTTTGTGTATCTTTAATTATATATATTCTATATATTTTCCTTTCTCCTTTCTCCCTGTTATTGTTTGTCTTACTTTCTTTCAGCCTCCTGGTGACTTGTATTCTCTTGAATTTATGTTCAGGAAGAAAATTAACTACAGTAACTAGCATGATGGTTTGACAAAAGTCTCAGTGTTAACTAAATGAAAGGGAAATGTACTTTTTTGGGGGGTTTTATGAGAAAGGGTTTCTCTGTATTGTTTTGGAGGCTGTCGGTCCAGCCCAGCCTTGAACTCACAGAGATCTGCCTGCCTCTGCCTCCTGAGTGCTGGGATTAAAGGCGTGCGCCGCCACCACCACCCGGCTAGGAAATGTACTTTCAATTTGCCACCCTGTTATAGCTGTAGACATGAGCACTATAGTTCTAGTGGGGGGAAATCTAGCATATACGTATATATGATATAATATATAAGTCTATGTAAGTACACATAATCTAGCATATGAGTAGTGAAGGGAAGATAGAGTATGGAATAAGATAGGATAGAGTAGGAATGAAAGTATGTAGCTAGACATACAAAAATCAGTAGAGAAAATATCATAATAGGTTTGGAAAAAGATGTACATCAGAAAAATGGGAATAAACCTACCACAAGACCCAGCAACTCCACTCTTAGGCATACATCCAATAATGCCCATTCATACAACAAAGATGTCTGTTCCACTATGTTCATAGCAGCTTTATTTGTAATAGCCAGAACTTGGAAGCAACCTAGATGTCCCTCACCTGAAGAGTGGATAGAGAAAATGTGGTACATCTACACAATGGAGTACTATTCAGCAGAAAAAAATAATGGAATCATGAGATTCGCAGGCAAATGGATGACACTAGAAGAAACCATCCTGAGTGAGGTAACCCAGTCACAAAAAGAGATACATGGCATGTACTCTCTCATATATGGATTTTAGAGTGCCAGCCTACAATCCTATGGCCAGAGAGTCTGGGAAACAAAAACTTCATTTAGTGGCTGATCGAAGAAGAGGCAGACTCCCTTGGTTAAGTACTAAGCTGAACTCAAGAAAGCCAGTAACAGAGAGGGAGGACTGATGATCAAAGGGATTAAGACTGGGCTGGTTTAATCCCCAGAAACAGCTGACCAGACAAAGGTTAACTCTTGAATCCCAGGCATCAGCCTGGGAATCCAGCATGGGACTGATCAAGACCCCCTGAATCTGGGTGTCAGTGAGGAGGCCTGGGGAATCTATTGAGCCTTGGGCAGCAGATCAGTACCCATCCCAAGTATACACATGGACTTTGGACTCCCATAGAACAATGTGAGGTGCACTCTCACCCTGAACTCTTGGGGAAGGGTCTAGGCCCTGCCCTATATGAAATGACAGACTATGGACACCCCCATGGAGGGCCTCACCCTCCCTGGGGGAATGAGGGGATAACGGGGGGGGTTTGGGGGAGGGCACGGAAGGAGGGGAGGGAATGGGAGAGGGACCTGGAACTGACTTGTGAAGCAACCTTGTTTCTTATCTAAATTTAAACTGGAAAATAAAATATAAAAAAGGGACTTTTCTAACAAACTGTAAGTTATAATACATTAAAGACTTGAAATATAAAGATGTACATGTGTACTTTCTTCATTAAGAACTGAAAAAAGTTCTATGAAATCTATCCTGTAGTTCTCCCATGTCTTTTTCTGGAAATGTGGCCCTGAAGCATAGACCTGTTCTCTTTAGTGAAATTCTCTAAGTTGAGGTCAGCTCCTGTTGTACTCTACTCTACTCTGTTGCCAAATGGGTATGTACCCTGGGGATTTAAAGTAGAGATGACTGATTCTTTTTTATATATAAAACTTTACTGCCAGGCGGTGGTGGCGCATGCCTTTAATCCCAGCACTTGGGATGCAGAGGCAGGCAGATCTCTGTGAGTTCGAGGCTGGGCTGGACCTACAGACTCCAAAACAATACAGAGAAACACTGTCTCGTAAAACCAAAAAAAAAACCAACAAAAAAACTTGAGATTTGTAATTCCATGTTTCCTTAGAACATTACCTTTTGAGATAAATAATAAAGTGACTGAACCTTTCTTTGTAACCACAAAATGCCGCCTGTCAGTAAATAACTGGCTGAGAAAAATGCTTTTCTCCCTTACATAGTGAATCTACAACAAGTTGCTTGAATATGAATATATTGGGATAATTTGTTTCTTATCTGTAATATGTAAGCATGTTTAATCATGTAAGAGAAATAAGAAACCTGCATTCCTTGTAATTCACTTGAAAAATAGATTGGAGTAATTACATATTACAATTTTTATGTTGCCTGGAAGATTTTGTTGGAATATGTAAGATATAAAGGAAAAATAGAGACATAAGAGAGAAAGAGAAAGACCCTAAGAGTGTGTGCAGGTGTTTTCCATTTTTTGTTGGCTCTAGAGAGTTAAACTTAGCACCCCTTGTTGGCCTCTGAGAATTAATTTTCACTCTCTCAGACAGAAAAGTCAGGTTGAGAGATAGTCTGCCGACTCTGGTGTGTGCCCTTCAAACCCTGAGCTGGTGGAGACTTGTTTTCATGGCAGCAGTAGTGTGGGTTTTGTTTTCTTTTGTTTTGCCTTGCTTTGTTATTATGTCACTTCTCTCATGGATTTCCAAAGTTATTCAGTTTCTCTCTCTGTAAGTTTCTTCAGTTTTACTATTTCCTTGTTGCTGACTCCCTCCTTTATCGGCTCACACTGACTGAAAATTAGTCTGCCATCTTACCCAGAAATCCAAGTTTTTTGCTTTTGTTTTGTTTTCTGTAGTTTCTTTGGTTTGTATATCATGTTAAGTGCTGGTTGCACAGGATGAGTTTCGAAGTATTCTTCATTCTCAATGTTGGGGAAGAGTTCAAAAACTGCTATTATAGACCTTCTGTAAGATATTAAGGGAACTGATAAGTGTAGCCATCTTGTTCAGAAATTTTCTTTCTTTCTTTTGTGATGACCTGCTTCAGTCTCAAAAAGGAATCAAACTTAAGCATGTGCTCTAACACAAATGAATTAAAATAGTTACTCTAAGTGAAACAGGAAATACATAAAGGGAGACTGTATATGAAGCTCAGTGGTGGAAATCTTGCCTAGTATATACAAGAATATGAATTCAGTCAACAACCCAACTGTGCTTTTCAAAGTAGCCACTGCTAATGATGTCTTTGGGGAGCAAAAGGGGTAAGCAAAAGGCCTTGGCAAAGATTTCAAAAGAGGCAATTATCTTCTGGATACTTGCTGAACCAAAATAGCACCAGAACCTCCAGACTGTACAAATCTATTTAAATATTTAGTAAGCATTAAGGAAAGAGGAATCAAAACAGAGGGTCATTGTGTTGATGACTGAAGAAGAATGTGAATTAGTAAGATGATTTGTTTAAGAGAAACTACTCCCAGTGTGGGTAAGTTCCTAAGGAGATGGAGTTAAAGAGGAGCCCAAATTGAGGAATGATAGGAATTCTCTCTCCAAGTTGTTCATAGACTCTTAGAAGCAAAAACAAAACAAAACACAAAACTAAACAACAGCAACAACAAAACATTACCAACCAACTTGATTTTATTCACTTAAACATGTTAAAGTTGAATATGCTGTTTTATGATTTGAGTAATTGGGCTTCATTATCAGCATTGCTATCGGGAAACAATATAATAAGGTGCGGTGTGTGTGTGTGTGTGTATGTGTGTATTCACACCCACCCATCACAGTAAATCAAGAAAATAGGAGTTAAATCCTAAGAATATCATCATTCCTAACTGAAATATTTCAATTTTGGAGTAAATTATGACAATACGATGAAAATTGCTTAAATTAGAGATTTGTTTAGAAAAATAATAATCCCAAGTGTCATCCTGTAGAGTTCACTGACCATTGTGGTAGATATGCACAGAGCAGAACAAACAATCACTTCAATTAAACAACACAGAAAACTACAACCTAGTAAGTGAAAACTGAATCAGTTTTTACCCAAATTTAAGCAGAATAACTTGATTTAGCCAATTTATTCTCACTGTAGTAGATTTTGAAGTTTGACTGAAGTTTAGTTTTTACTGTGAAAATGACTTTTAAAGCAATAGCATGCAAATACCCATAGGAAAAAATACCATTGGAAATTTTATTTAATCAAGTGCTATTGAGAATAATTGGAATCACTTCTAAAATGCTATGGTTATTGTTTACATCTCACTAAATTCTAGACAATACATGGTTGTTTGCAGTGATTTGAAGTTTTTTTTCCTTCTCATGATTTCAACATTGTCACTTTGAAGTTAGGATTTGTGAATTGTCCCTGTCTAGGGAAGCCATTAACAGAGAGGAGCCACTAAGGAACTATAAGGAATCCTGAAGCCCTCCTTATTCTATTCACTTTCTCTTCTCCTCATTCTACTGGGGCTAAAACATTATGCTGACCTCTGTATTCAAATTTTATTTTCTGAAGCTGGAGTATGCTGAGAAAATTATTTGGTGTGATTTTGGGTAGGTATTATGGAAAGAGAGAATGTGTTATAAAATATCATCAGCTCATTTGTAACAACTCTAATTCATACTTGAAATTTTTTATTTAGTTTATTGAGAAGAATATATTATACTTTCTTCAACTTGCCAATGAAAACTAGAAGTTGATCTTACTTTTGGTGAAGTTACTATTGAAAGGAAAATCTTAGTATGTTATCTAGTCCTGACATTTGTGTCTTATCAATAAGAAATTCAGGGTAGCATTATATTTAGTTTAATTGTACTTGTAATATGTGATTAGGGAGGATAAATTTACCTAATTCTGAGAGTAATCCTATATTTGATCAAAGAGCAACCACAAGAAAATATTATTGATGAAATACTGGGTATTTTTGGGAGATTTTGTGCTACTTACATGTAGACAAGCTGATATGGAGACAAGAGACATGAAAGAAGTTGCCATGAAGAACCAGGGATAAAATATGGTTTCTGAAATGCAGTATGCTCAATGAGCTATAACTTATATAGTTCCTTGGCATCCAGAAATAATATAACTCCCTCCAAAGCCACATCTCTATCTTTGGGAGGAAATGCATTCATATGAAAGTTAAGATTAAAGAGTGTGAGAGCTTTAAGTTCAACAACACTTGATTTTTTAGTGTACAATGCCTAATTATTGTTCACATAATACTGCATTTTATATAAAAATTCCATGTAAATAGCTAACTGTAACTTCAAAATAATTGGGATGTGTAAAATTAGCTCTATGAAAACACAATAAAGAATTTTTGTCAGGGACCAGTTAGAGAAAGTTTGGAAGTCAGCTATTTCAGCAATTACAATGGTATGTTTCTTGAAGTATCTGTAAAGTCCTGTCAATATTCTATGAAAATTCATTAGGAGTAATCCAACACATCCAATCCAATCTTTGTAATTGTGTGGGATGTGATTCTATCTCCAGAGATGAGCAGCAGTGCAGCTACATAACTCTCAAGGACCAGAAGTAATGAGATGATAGAGTATTTCAGTGTTGCATTTTAAATACCATCATGGAGACACCTTATGGTTTCTATTTTGGAATACTATATTCTCACAGCTTCACCCAAGACCCAGGTTTGCAGAAACTCTTATTCATTGTGTGCTTAGTAATCTATTTGATCACACTGGCAGGTAACATGCTCATCTCAGTCACCATCTTCATCAGCCCAGTTCTGGCTATGCCCATGTACTTTTTTCTCTCCTACTTGTCCATCTCAGATGGTTTGTACTCTTCTTCCATAGCACCCAAATGATCTATGACTTGGTCTCTGGGGAGAGCAGCATATCCTTCACAGGCTGCATTGTAGAGTGCCAGCCACCTAGGCCCTGCCACAGTTGCAGTCCCCAAATAACACACAAGATACTATATTAATTAAGAATCTGTTGGCTGTTTTCTTGTTTCTTACTGGCTAGCTATGACTTAAGTATTTAACTCATAATTGTTAATCTAAGTATTTCTCTTACCAGAGAAAAGGTCCAGACCTCTTACTCCTCTGGCAGCTACATCGCATCTGATTCTGCCTCTCATTCCCAGAGTCCTCCTTGACTCCTAGTCCCACCTATCTTGCCTCCCTATTAGCCAAAAGTGCTTTATTCAACAACCAATAAGAGAGACAGATTTGCAGAATTACATCTCCCATCATCTCTTCTTTTCTGTGTAAATAAAAAGAAAGGTTTTAACTTTAACATATAACAGAACAATTATCAAGTAAGAACTATAGTTACAATATTTAGTCCATTAACGTTTAGTAAGATTTAAAGAAAATATCATCTATCCTATCTTTGTGAGTCTAAAGTCTTATATGTAACTTATTTTTTATCATAACTATGGAAAACTATAATTATAACTATCTGTCTTCAACTCCATCAAAGACCACAGAACGTTAATACATAAACACTAGAATTGACAGAGACATCTAGCTACTTGGACAGTCACCCGAAGTTCTTCTGTAATGTTGGGGCATCCATATTCAGCCCATAGGCCACAGTGTGTCTGGAAGACTTCTCAGCAAAGAAGGAAATTTCAAGCTGCCCACCTGCATTGGCAGGCTGTCATTCATTTTTCTGTGTCCTGCAGAAAGTCTGGCAGACTCTTCCATGAAGCAGGAACCCTGAAGGACTATTTGAGTTCAGCAGTCACTTTCCTGTGGATCCTGCATGTCCAGCAACAGTTAAGCAGTCCAGGCAAAGCAGTTTCTTGCCCAAATGGCTAATCTTGCCATGTTGAAAGCAAACTCCATATCGAGTCTCTTCAATGCCCATCTTCCTCTAAGACATAACTGGTGTGCCAGAAGCAGACATTTCTCATTGTCAAGGAAAACCCTAAACCATTTTAAATTCCATTTTCTAAAGGTCTTTGAAAGGTTTGAAGAATATCTATCTCAAACATATCTCTGTATCTAGAAAACCTAACTAACCTAACTATAAATTCTCACTATTATAAGTAACTATCAATAGTCTATATTTAATTATATATTACATTTTAAATGATCAGTATGAGCACAATACTTAATCAAGAGGAGAAATATACACATCACAAAATTGACCTTGAATTTGTACCAATAAATGAAAAACCATACCAATACAAAGTACTCATTTCCATACCTTATTCCCTTTTACCTATAAGAAGAGATTGGTTGTGAGCATTAACTAGTTATAAGCAAACCCATTCAAATGAAAAGAAAGATTTATAAACAATATGGGAATTTGGTTAGAAATTTTTTGAACTTGTTGTTGAAGGAATTTAGACAAAAAATTTATAATCAGGGTGCCAGTAGTAGAATTAAGAAAACAGAGAGAAGAAGGTTTAGAAAAGGTAGAACCCAGTTCCATATTGAATTATTAGTGATCCACTGGCCAGAGCTATCAAGCTGTTGTTTATATTTTTGAAGGTCTGTTTGAAGTTGTTGAATCTTAACTTTTACTATACCTAATTGATTAACATAGAAGTAACTTTCTAGATAGACTGAAGGGTGAGGAAAGCCTATGGTACATATTTAGGGAAGTAATCTGTCTGTCCTGCTGATCCAGTGGCTATACCTGCAGTTATGCCCAGGGCTGCCAGGAAGTTATGACTTGGATTGCTCATGTCATGCTGTGTTGCTGTAAATTTAGTGATGAGATTTGGCAAGGGCTCTTCAACAGGTACCACCCCTAATTTAGGGAAAAGGAACACCAGGATGTAGGTCTCTGATCACCCAGAAGGTGTCACAGAGAATTAAAAAGCACTGTGAATGTTTGGGCATAGGGGTTGTGTGGCAGTACTAAGCATTGTGATATTATTGTAATCTGTAGAATCTAGAGTGTGTTTCTGAGGAGTTAAAATAGTCTGCAATACTGAAGAGAGAGATAAAGGATGGTAGTAGTGTTTGGCTCAGAGTAGTTTACAAGTGGCAAGATGGGAAAGTCTGAAAAGACAATGGGTGAGGCCACAAAGGTGTTGGAGGTTTGACCCAGGAGGGATACATAACCAATATTTTTTAAAGTAGTTAGGTAAGGCATTATTTAGTATAGAGATTAAGGTTTGAAACAAGAGATGGTTTGACAAGGATGTGGGATCACTACTGTCAAAAAGAAAGAGGGATGAGGAAGGGCTTCTTTGGAAGGGCTCTTTGTCATAGGAGAGCCAATGGTAGGAATTTTATCCAATCCTGTATGTAGTTATTGGGAAAGTTTGATAAGAATTTTTTGAGAGAATGATTAATTTGTTTAGCTTTGTCTGAAGATTGGGCATGGTAGGAGATATGGGATGTTAAGGGTTTTTGTTAAAGTTTTTAGAATTTGAAAGGTAAATTTAGGGTTATTATCTGACTGAAGGGAGGTTGAAACTCTAAAACAGAGGATGATCTCCCTAAAAAGGAAATCAGAAACTGTTTGTGATCTTTTATTAGTGGTGAGAAAAACTTTTACCCATCCTGAGAAGGTATCCACTAGGAAATAAAAAAGGTATCTGAAGCATTAAACTATAGGCCTGTGGGAGAAGTCGAGTTGAGCTGCCAGTTTGATCCAGAGAGGATCCTCTGGCTTGACGAGTGGGGAACAGGGAAGACTCCGATGCCTGGAGGTAGGCTTAGAAGTTTGACAAACTTTACAAGAAATAGTGATAGCCTTTAGATAGGATAGATCCTCACAGGCAGACTGTAAATAGGTTTTAAGAAAGTGGGACAAAGGCTGCCTATTAGTGATAGGATAAAACTTCTGGAGATGGTGGTAGAGGCAAAGGAGAGTGACTTGTGACATGTGATGGGGACCCAGAGCCCTGAGAGTCGCAGTTCTAGCTGCCTCATGGGTTTAGTTATTTTACGTAGAACTAGGACTGTCTCAGTGAGTTGGGTAGAAATGTGTGTCTGGGTCAGTTTAAGTAAAGGCAAAGATATTCTGTGACTGCGGGTCCAGAGGAATAGAAAAGAAGACATCCTTAAGGTCACTGACAGAGAAATGAGGTTTTTGAGGGGATGGTGGGGAGTAGAGTTTAAGGATGAAGGGCAACTGATGTTGAGTTGATAAGTCAGAGATCCTGAACCAAGTGGTAGGCTCCATTTGTTTTTTAACTGGAAGTATGAGATATTAAAGAGGGAAGAAGTGGTGTGTAGAAGATTGTTTCTTAGGAATTCAGAGCAGAGAGGTTTAAGTCCCATTTTACTTGGGAGTGAAAGGAGATATTGAGCCTTGGTTATACATTTGGCAGGGTTTGTAGTTAAATGACTAGAGGGGTGTGATATTTGTCTAGAGAGAGGTTTGGGGTATCCCATAGCTGAGGATTTACCTGAGAGGATGGTAAGGGAAGAAGTGTGTCAGAATGTGTGGTTTGGAGAAGAAGGAGAAGGGGAACACCTGGCAAGCCTGGGGCCAGGCAGATAGAGGAACAAAAAAATAGAGGCTCCCATTTTGGCTACAGTGTCCCTTCCCAGCAATGGAATGGGACAGGTTGATGACTCTAGCTAAGTGGTGGGGTTTAGTGAGCCTGATAAGGTTGTCCCAATATTATGATAATAGAGGAACAAGGAGTGGTGGGTCCCCAGACTGCATCAGGACTGAAAAAGTGGCTCCGGTGTCCAGTAAGGAAGGAGATGAACTGCCCTGATACTGTGATAACTACCCAAGGCTCCCTGTCAGAGATGGTGGTGGCCAGGCCAGGGGAGCCTGTGCCCCTTCAATCACTCATGGCCAGACCAAGGAGGTCAGATGAAAGGTGATTTGGGGTTGATTTCCTCATGCCGCAAGGGACATGGGGGCAATCAACACTCCAGTGCCCTTCTTGATGGTACCTTGGACATGGTCTGGGTGGTTTATGAGGGATCTAACATGCCCGGACCAAGTGACCCTCCTGACTACATTTGAAACAGGGACACATTGGTTCTTGAGCTTAGGAGACCAGGGAACCTGGGCTTTTGCTGTAGCCATTGAGAGGCCTTAGCCATGATCAGGTATTTTTGTTTTGGGATTTTTCTATGTCTCCCTCATAGTATACATTGAAGGCCACAGTTAAGACTTCTGCCTGTGGAGTCAGGGGGCCTTTTTGTAGACATTTTAAGTTTGGTCCTAATGTTAAGGTAATTTTTGGAAAAAGTAAGTTATAAAGAGTATTGTAAGAGGGCCTTTGTAGGATGGTCTAGGAATTGAGATGGGGTTTTGTACTTTTTCTGGATGACCCCTAGGATATTAAAATTTTTATTTAGGGTCTTGGTCAGGCACTGCCATAGTCACAACTGGGTAGGTATTGTCAGTTTGGTGGAGTTTATCTGTATGGACCCTAGCTTGCTCTCAGAATTGCCTGCATTTCTCTGAGAGGAGATTGTTGGCAAGAATCATATAAACGTCATGGAAAGTGAGGTTATAAAGTTGGGTAATATATTGGATGCCCAATTGGTATTTATAGAGTAAGGCCTTATAGATGATTGTAGAGTACTCTGCTTTGATATCATAGACTCAGCCCTGACTGAGTGTTGCTGAGGATGGAGAAAGGGAAACCAGAGAGACTGGAAAGAGAGAGAAGGAACTGTTGGTTGAGGCTGATAAGTGGGGGTTTACTAGCATGAAAAAAATAGTGGAGGAATCATCTAGTTTGGGGTTCATAGCTAAGAGTTGTTTCCTCTGTAGTAGCTTTATGTAAAAATGACATACCACATGATTTCTTCAAAATACCTTAGCAAAAGTTTCAAAGAACAAAAGCGTATAAGATGAGTAGCAATATTTTCCATTGGAAATAGTTCATCCTTTTTTGTTTCTGTCACATAACAGGTGGCTTTCCTGATCTGCGACAGAGATTTTTGGAAGAAACCTTTTAAATAAGCATGCTTGGGTCTAGAGGAGGGGGAGCCATACTCCAACTCCAGAGCCAGCTTTTAATTGAAGTGGGACAACAAAAAACAATGGTCCAATGCCACCCATACGAAAAGGAAACCTGAATTCCAGTAGACGTAACAAGAAGACTTGAGATAGGGATTTTGAACTCTAGACAGAGACAGAGGACACTGTAGGAAGGAGCTGAGATATGCAACAGCCAGGAGGAGTGTATACCCACAGCTGGCTACTCCTTTGCTTTTGGCCCCTACTAGATCCAGCTTCCAGCTCCCATTTTGTAAAAAAATGCTTACAGATCTATCAATAGTCACTTAAAAGACAGGACATTTACACAGTATGTGTGTGGGGCAAAGACCACACATAAACTGGGTTTGGAGTAGAGAAAAGAGTAATTGTAAAGGTACCAAATAATATCAGGATCCAGGCTGCCTTTATGTGGCTATTTGGACTGATTATCTAAGGGGTATTTAGACCAAATTTGACTACAAATGTGAGTAAGTTTAGGGCCATTTAGTTTAGGTGTCAGGTGTAGAAGCTGGAGGTTTTTTAAGAGGCCTAATGAAACTGCAGGATTGCAATTCCCAAGGGTGGTAGGATGGGGTTAGGTAAAGAGGACCAGCCATAGCCTTAAGGACTGTGAATGGGGGAACCTGGGCCTCTAAGAGTACCACAGGAGTGCCAGACAATCAATGGCCACCTCCTCGTTCTCAGGGAAATGTTTACAGGGACCGAAGGGGAAACTTACACAGTTGTTGATGGTGGATGGAGTGCTGAGCTATTTGTGAGCTGGAAGGCTAGACTGCTGCAGACCAACTGGAGATGAGATATAGGGTCCCAGTGTGGCTCAGACCATGATGGAAAGAACAGGCACCAGGAGAGCCTATTCGAGTCATGGCACCAAATGTTGGCATCTCGGTCGGATGGGGGTGGGTAAGGTATTCTGGCACTCAGGAGTCACAGAATACTGAATGTCACACAGCTCAGGTAGATAAGTATCCTGGAGCTTGGGAGCCAAGGACTACCACAGGTTGTAGTAAGCTTAGCAGCTTACAGCCTTACCTCAGGGAAAGGCTTCCCAGTGTGTAGGCTCTGCTCCAGCAGGATAGGGTCTTCCAGCTGGGGATGTTTGCCCAGTGAAGCAGTTTTTCTCCACAGGAGGTTTCTTGGGAGAAGTTGCTATAGTTCAGCTCTGCTCCCAGAGAGTGGAGAAAGGAGAGAGGAGAACAGTGTGTAACAACTCTGCTCTGCCAAGGGAAGGTTTCCCCAGCAAAAGCGTTATAGCCCTGCTCACTCTGCTCTGCCCAGTGTCGCCTCTGCTCTGTCACCCCTCTGCAGCAGCAAAAGAAGATCTTCACCCAAAGCTCATTGAAGGGGTTTATTGGAATGAAGAATCCACTCTAGCAAAGGGCAGCCAGTAGCATGAACAGACACAAGCTGAACAGACACAGAGTTTATATAGGGCTTCCAGGGTGGGGATTGGTCAGATTTTAGTGCTGGGCTCAGATTGGTTTGAGCTCTGCTCGAGGATTGGTTAGTTTTCTGCACAGGATTAGGGTCAGATTTGGCTCTGGTTGCAGAGCCAAAGTGTTTTTCTTTTCCTAGTCCTTTTTAGCCTTTTGGCTCCAATTTTAGGGCCACGGTGCATTTCTTTCACTGACTCTGATTCCAGGGACAAAGTGTGTTCTTTTGGCACTGGTTTCAGGGTCAGGGTACATTTCTTTGGTTCTGGTTGCAGGGTCAAAGTGTGTTTCTTTGGCTCTGTTCAGGGGTGTTTCTTTGACTGGTCCCTTTTCCCTACAGAATCAGGCCAGCTGCCTTTCTCCTTCTTCCTCAAGCCCTCTGAGCAAGTTTGGGATTTTCCTGTTGCAACCTCTCTACAGCAGTCTCTAGCTGCCATTCAAACTCCAGAGGCACCTGAGCACCAAAGGTGGCTCTGCCTTCATGCAGCTCCTGCCATATGCACCTCTTCCTCTTCCACACGATCCCCTGTGTGCATTTTTTCAGACAGTCTGCTCCCTCTCTCTTTTGGGTTTCGGGATTCCCCTGAATCCTTCCTTGGGCTGCTGCAACACTAGGTAGCTGTCTTGACACCCACTCAGGCTTCTACAATTGTTGCAATAGTCAAATACCCTGAGCTCACAGCTACACGCTGGCAACTTCAGCTGTCCTCAGCCAGACATGCTAAGCAGCTCACACTTTACTGTCTTCCTCAGAGGATTTGGTGAGACAATATCGAATTCTTAAATGGAGGAATTGTAATTATATTATAATTGTAATTATATTACAATGGACAGAATTAGGTCTCTATATGATTACACAATGGACAGTTTCAAAATGGAACAATTAAATGAGGGGATAAATAACATAGGTGGGATTTATATAATGTCAATTATAAATAGTATCAGTCTGATAATTCTTGTTTTATCACTAAAAATGTTAGTTGATATGAATGCCAAGTTAATTGATATGAGTGCAAAGATGTAGCCCTTAGAGAAAGTTACTAGAGAAAATAATGCCATTTTGACTGATAAGTTACAAGCCTTAAGACATACTCAGACAAAGATAGAGGAATTTAAAGGGTAACCTACCTCAGCCTTACATTGCAAAATTAGAGAGAAAGAGCCCAAGGTTATCAAACAACCAACCTTAATTTACCCAGTCACCTTGCAGGACCTGCTGTCAAATGACACCCCAAAGCTGTGTAAGAGCTGTGAAAATACTATATTTGAGGAGATTTAAGGAGGCAATAGTCTTCTATGTTATGCATTCACCTTTTGTGAATCAGTTGTTAAATTCATGCTCAACTAGCAACATAATTGTTCCACAAGATTTGAAAGATTAGGTTAAACCAGTATTGGAACCTGATCTTCAATTGCAATGGAGGATCTGGTGGAAAGATGAGGCTAGGACCACTGAACAATGACATAGGGCTAGAGGTATTGAAATTTCCGAAGACCAACCTCTCTTCTCAGAGAAGATGATTATGCTGATGTACAACGACAGTCTCTATATGATGACCACACCTTGGCTCTCTGCTGAGTAGCAGCTTTGGGTACTTGGGACAGAAGTGAAGAAGTCAGACAGAGAACTGCATTATTTAGTAAATTTATATAGGGCCCCAAGGAAACCATTGATTTTTTATTGTTATTTATTTTTAATTTAAATTTAAATTAGAAACAAGGTTGCTTCACAAGTCAGTTCCAGGTCCCTTTCCATTTCCCTCCCCTCCTCCCGTGCCCTCCCCCCAGCCCCCCCAATATCCCCTCATTTCCCCAGGGAGGGTGAGACCCTCCATGGGGGTGTCTATAGTCTGTCACTTCATTCAGGGCAGGGCCTAGACCCTACCCCAAGAGTTCAGGATGACAGTGCATCTCCATTATTTGATGGGAGTCCAAAGTCCATTTGTATACCTGGGATAAATACTGATCTACTACCCAAGGATCAATAGATTACCTAGGCCGCCTCACTGACACCCACATTCACATTCAGGGGGTCTTGATCAATCCCATTCTGGATTCCCAGGCATCAGCCTGGGATTCAAGAGCTAACCCTTGTCAGATCAGCTGTTTCTGGGGGTTAAACCAGCCCAGTCTTAATTCCTTTGGTCATCAGTCATACCTCTCTGTTACTGGCTTTCTTGAGTTCAGCTCAGTACTTAACCATGGGAGTCTGCCTCTTTTTCCATCAGCCACTGAATGAAGGTTCTGTTTCCCAGACTCTCTGGCCATGGGATTGTAGGCTGGCACTCCCCAGATATAGGTCTAAAATCCATATATGAGAGAGTACATGCTATGTTTCTCCTTTTGTGACTTGGTTACCTCGCTCAGGATAGTTTCTTCTAGTGCCATCCATTTACCTGCAAATCTCAGGATTCCATTGTTTTTTCTGCTGAATAATACTCCATTGTATAAATGTACCTCATTTTCTCTATCCACTATTCAGTTGAGGGGCATCTAGGTTGCTTCAAAGTTCTGGCTATTACAAATAATGCTACTATGAACATACTGGAACAGACATCCTTGTTGTATGAATGGACATCTTTTGGATATATGCCTAAGAGAGGAGTTGCTGGCTCTTGTGGTAGGCTTATTCCCATTTCTCTGAGGAATCTCCATACTGATTTACAAAGTGGCTGAACAAGTTGGCACTCCCACCAGCAATGGAGGATGTTCCCCTATCTCCACATCCTCTCCAGCATAAATTGTCGTTGGTGTTTTTGATTTTAGCCATTCTGACAGGAGTGAGATGGTATCTCAGAGTTGCTTTGATTTGCATTTCCCGGATGGCTAAGGATGTTGAGCACTTTCTCAAGTGCCTCTCAGCCATTTTAGACTCCTCTATTGAAAACTCTCTATTTAGTTCTGCAGCCCACTTCTTAATTGGGTCCTTTGCTGTTTTGGAGACTTGCTTCTTGAGTTCTTTGTAAATTTTGGAGATCAACCCTCTGTCAGATGTGGGATTAGTGAATATTTTTTCCCATTCTGTGGGCTGCCTTTTTGTCTTGCTGACTGTGTCCTTTGCCTTACAGAAGCTTCTCAGTTTCCGGTGGTCCCATTTATTAATTTTTGTTCTCAGTGTCTGTGCTACTGCTGTTATGTTCAGGAAGCTGTCTCCTGTACCAATTCGTTCAAGGGTACCACCCACTTTCTCTTCTAAGAGGTTCAGTGTGGCTGGGTTAATGTTGAGGTCTTTGATCCATTTGGACTTATGTTTTGTGCATGGTGATAAACATGGATCGATCTGCATTCTTCTACATGCCAGCCTCCAGTTATGCCAGCACCATTTGTTGAAGATGCTTTCTTTTTTCCATTGTATATTTGTAGCTTCTTTGTCAAAGATCAGATGTTCATACGTGTGTGGGTTAATATCAGGGTTTTCAATTCGATTCCATTGGTATACCTATCTATTTTTGTGCCAATACCAAGATGTTTTCAGGACTATAGCTCTGTAATAGAGCTTGAAGTCAGGGATGGTGATGCCTCCGGACATTGCCTTGTTGAAGAGGGTTGTTTTGGCTACCCTGGGTCTTTTGCTTTTCCATACAATATGGATTATTGTTCTTTCAAGGTATATGAAGAATTTTGCTGGGATTTTAATGGGGATTGCATTGAATCTGTAGATTGCTTTTGGCAGGATTGCCATTTTTACTACATTGATTCTACCTATCCAAGAGCATGGGAGATCTTTCCATTTTCTGAGGCCTTCTTTAATTTCTGTCTTTAAAGATTCAAAGTTCTTGCAATACAGGTCTTTCACTTGTTTGGTTAGCATTACCCCAAGGTATTTTATGTTGTTTTTGGCAATTGTAAAGGCTGTTGTTTCTCTGATTTCTTTCTCAGACCTTTTATCATCTGTATATAGTAGGGTTACTGATTTCCTTGAGTTGATCTTGTAGCCTTCCACTTTGCTGAAGGTGTTAATCAGCTGTAAGAGTTCCCTGGTAGAGTTCTTTGGGTCATTTATGTAAACTATCATGTCATCTGCAAATAGTGAAAGTTTGACCTCTTCCTTCCCAGTTTGTATCCCCTTGATCCCCTGGCTAGAACTTCAAGTACAACGTTGAAAAGGTATGAGAGAGTGGAAAGCCTTGTCTTGTTCCTGATTTTAGAGGAATTGCATTGAGTTTCTGTCCATTTAGTTTGAAATTGGCTGTTGGTCTGTTGTATATAGCTTTTATTATGTTTAGGTATGTTCCTGTTATGCCAGATCTCTCCAAGACGTTTATCATGAAGGGGTGTTAGATTTTCTCAAAGGCTTTTTCAGAATCAAGTGAGATTTTTGTTTTTCAGCTTGTTTATATGGTGGATTACATTGATGGATTTTCTTATGTTGAATCAGCCCTGCATCCCTGGGATGAAACCTACTTGATCGTGGTGAATGATTGTTTTGTTGCATTCTTGGATCTGATTTGCCCGTATTTTATTGAGTATTTTTGCAACAATGTTCATGAGAGATATTGGTCTAAAGTCCTCTTTCTTAGTTGTGTCTTTGTGTGGCTCGGGGTCAAGGTTATTGAAGTCTCATAGAAAGTGTTTGGCAAAGACCCTTCTGCTTCTATTGCGTGAAATACTTTGAGAAGAGTTGGTCCAAGCTGTTCTTTGAATTTCTGGTAGAATTCTACACTGAGGCCATCTGGAGCTGGGCTTTTTTTGGTTGGGAGACTTTTGATGACTGCTTCTATTTCCATAGGGGTTATAGGTCTATTTAAATTGCTAATCTGTTCTTGGTTTAATGTTGGCAAGTTATAGCTATCCAGGAATTCTCCATTTCCTTTAAATTTTTGAATTTTGCAGAGGACAAGTTTTCAAAGTATTACCTGGTGATTCTCTGAATTTCCTCAGAGTCAGTTGTTATGTCACCCTTTTCATTTCTGATTTTGTTAATTTGCATGTTCATATTCTGCTGTTTGGTAAATTTGGACAAAGGTTTGTCTATCTTGTTGATTTTCTCAAAGCACCAACTCTTTGTTGCATTGATTCTTTGTATTGTTTTCCTAGTTTCTACTTTATTGATTTCAGCCCTCAGTTTGATTATTGCCTTGCGTCTACTCCTCCTGGGGGAGTTTGCTTCTTTGTGTTCTAGAGTTTTCAGATGTGCTGTTAATTCTCTAGTATAGCTATTCTCAAGTTTCTTCATTTGGGCACTTAGTGCTATGAACTTCCCCTGTAGCACTGCTTTCAAAGTGTCCCATAGGTTTGGGCAAGTTGTGTCTTCATTCTCATTGAATTCTAGGAAATCTTTAGTTTCTTTTTTTATTTCTTCTTTGCCCCAGGAATGGTGCAGTTGTGCATTATTCAATTTCCATGAGTTTGTAGATTTTCTACAATTTGTGTTGTTGTTGAATTCTAATTTTAAAGCATGGTGTTCTGATAAGATGCATAGAGTTTTTCCAATTGTTTTGAAGTTGGTGAGGTTTGATATGTTGCCAAGTATGTGGTCAACTTTTGAGAAGGTTCCATGTGGTCGTGAGAAGATATATTCTTTATTATGTGGATAAAATGTTCTATAGATGTCTGTTAATCCCAGTTGGGTCATTACTTCTATTAGACCCTTTACTTCTTTGTTGAGCTTCTGTCTGGTATTCTTGTCTATTGGTGTCAGTGGTGTGTTGAAATATCCCACTATAAGTGTGTAGGGCTTTATATGTGATTTAAGTTTTAGTAATGTTTATTTTACTAACAATGATGCCTTTGTATTTGGGGCATAGATGTTTGGTTAGACACTTCATCTTGGTGGATTTCACCTGTGATGAGTATGTAATGACCTCCTTCATCTCTTTTGATCGATTTTATTTTAATGTCTAAAATGTTAGATATTATGATTGCTACCCCTTCTTGTTTCTTGGGTCCATTTGATTGATAAATTTTTTTCCCAATCTTTAACTCTCAGGTAATGTCTGTCTTTGAGGGTGAGGTGTGTTTCTTGCATGCAGCAGAAGGATGCGTTTTGTCTTCGAATCCATTCTGCTAGCCTGTGTCTTTCTATGGGTGAGTTAAGTCCATTAATATTGAGGGATATTAATGACCATTGATTGCTCATTCTTCTTTGATTTAGAATGGTTGTTGTTGGTGGAATCATGTGTGGAATTTCACCCCTTTGTTCTTTTGGCTCTTGGTAGAAAGGGATTCTCTAATGCCTATGTTTTTCTGGTTGTAGTTAACTTCCTTGGGTTGGAGGTTTCCTTCCAAAACTTTATGTAGGGCTGGATTAGTGGATATGTATTGCTTGAATCTAGTGTTGTCATGGAGTATCTTGTTTTCTCCATCTATAGTGACTGAGAGCTTTGCCAGGTATAGTAGTCTGGACTGGCATCCATGGTCTCTTAGTGTTGGTACAATATCTATCCAGGACCTTCTGGCTTTAAGAGTTTCCATGGAGAATTCAGGTGTAATTTTGATATGTCTCTCTTTATATGTTACTTGGTCTTGTTCCTTAGCTGCTCTTAATTATCTTTCTTTATTCCGTATATTTGAGGTCTTGGTTATTATGTGGTGAGGGGAATTCTTTTGTGATCCACTCTATTTGATGTTCTGTAAGCTTCTTGTACCTTCATTGGCATGTCTTTCTTAAGGTTGGGAACGTTTTCATCTATGATTTTGTTGAATATGTTTTCTGCCCCTTTGAGGTTGTTTTCTTCTCCTTCTTCTATACCTATTATTCTTAGGTTTGGTCTTTTCATGGTGTTCCATATTTCCTGGATGTTTTGTGTTAAGGATTTGTTGGACTTAATATTTTCTTTGGTTTATGAATCCATTTCTCCTAGTTTATCTTGAACACCTGAGATTCTTTCTTCCATCTCTTGTATTCTGTTCGTAATGCTTCTATCGTTAGTACCTGATCATTTGCCCAGCTTTTCTATTTCCAGCCTTTCTTCACATTGTGTTTTTTTATTGTCTCTATTTCAGTTTTCAACCCTTGCACTGTTTGCATTGTTTCTTGCAATTTTCAGTTTATCTTTTCGTCCATTTGTTGCATTTTATGAATTTTTTGGTTTGTTCTTTCTTCCATTTCTTGCATTTTCTTTATGCTTTTTCTTCCATTTCTTGCATTTTTTGCTTTGTTTTTTTCTTCCATTTCTTTCCTTTTTTGTTTTGTTTTTTTCTTCCATTTCCTGCCTTTTTTGGTTTGTTTTTTCTTCTATTTCTTGCATTTTTTGGTTTGTTTTTTCTTTCATTTCTTGCATTGTTGCTTGTTTTTTCATCCATTTCTTTGAGGGCTTTTCCTACATCCTCTTTTAGGGCCTCTATCATTTTCATGAAGGCTGTTTTAAGGTCATTCTCTTCTGCTTCATTTGCATTGGAATGTTGGAGTTTTGCTGGTGTGGAGTCTGTAGAATTTGCCTGTGCATATTTGTTTTTCTGTTGCTGAGTGTGTTTTTGTATTGTCTCTTTCCCATGTCTTCTTCTAGTGTGTGCAGAAAGAGCCCCTTACTGGTCTTGTGGTTACGGGACTAGAGTTCCCTTTTGTTGGGTGCTAGCAAGTCCAATAATCTGGTAGTTCTTCTATTCCTAGTCTTCGTTCTGGTCTTGTGGGTGGAGAAGAAGACCAGGAATCTGGGCTGCTCAGCCTCCTACCTGGCCCTCTGGTCCCTTTGCTGGATCTGCTGATTTCCTGGTCTCGTTTGTGGGAAAGAAGAGCTGGAATCTGGGATGCTTGGTTCCCCCTGGGATTGGAAACTCTGTGCAGTTCCCAGGCAATCCCAAGGTACTGCAACACAGGCCTGGATGCAGGGCCTGTTGTACGTGGTCCCGCCGGACCAGCTGGTCTGATTTTTCTTTTACAAAGATTGATTTTAGCCCTAAGTAGATTGGTACCAAATTCAGAATATAGACAAATAATAATTGAATCTTTTGTTTTTGAAAACGCTAATTCACAATGCAAAAGTATAACTAGGTCTTTAAAGGCAAGATCAGCACTCACAGAGAAATGGATTTGAGATACCGTCAATATTGAATGTTATAACCATGATGGTAATTAGATACGACAGGTAATTTCCAGAGCCTTGAAGAAAAATCAAAATGTCCGGTGTTTTAATTGTGTGGACAAGGTCACCTAAAAAGGGATTGTAGGCAGGGAGTTCCAAGAAATAATGTTTTTTTTTCTAAAAATAATCAGAACAGAAGGCCCCTACCTTCTGTAGTATGTAGAGGGTATGGCAAAGGCTGACATTAAATCAATGAATGCAAATCAATAATGGGTGAGCAAGATAACCATTTGCCATGCAGAAATGCCTTGGGGATGGTCTCTCAAAGACCCCCATATCAAATTTGGCTGAGTCATTCCATGTCTTCATGGGGGAAACTTCTCTCCAGAGCAATTAATGGACCTAATGCCTATTATAAAATCCCATATTGCTCTGGATTATAGAAAAGCTTTAGAAGATGAAACACAACTTTTAGGAGAAGCCATAAAGTAAATATTGTAACATTACATTTGAACAAGCAGGACCTCTTGATTATAAGAGGTGATAGTTGATCAAACAACATGGCCATTCAATCTAAACTAACTTATAAGACTAACAAATGCTTTTGATTTGATCAGATATAACTTTCCAAAAGGAAATCTCCTCAAAGTTAGAGTGGGGCAGTTTGTTTTTTTTTTCTTTTTAGGATAATGAAGGTATCCATCTAAAGAATCTGAAGACCACTGAATAAATGAGACATCTGAAGAAAAAGGATGAATCATCCAGAGAAGAAAAAGAATAAATTGGTGTACTAGTCATGCCTCAAAAAGGATAAAATTTCATAAATCTTCCCAAATGTTTGTTTCTTCTGTTCTCTACAGATACACACTGCAAATGGTCTTTTTGTAATTCCAGTTCAATAAAAATTAAGCTGACTTTGGAGTTGACGATGGGGGAGGTCCTTCTTATTCTCTGAATATATTTCTCCTATTGACTTAATAAAACATTGATTGGCCAGTAGCCAGGCAGGAAGTATGGGCAGGGTTACCAGAGTAAGGAGAATGCTGGGTAGAGGGAGAGAGAGAGAGAGAGAGAGAGAGAGAGAGAGAGAGAGAGAGAGACAGAGACAGAGACAGAGAGACAGAGAGAGACAGAGACAGAGACAGAGACAGAGACATACAGAGAGAGGCAGACAGAGAGACAGAGAGAGAGAGAGAGAGAGAGAGAGAGAGAGAGAGAGAGAGAGAGAGAGAGAGAGATGCCATGTAGCTACCAGGAAGATAGGATGCCCAGGCATTCTCCAGTAACATAAGACCATGTGGAAATATATACATTAATAGTTATGGGTTAATAATTAAGAGAGAGCTAGTCAATAAGAAGCCTGAGCCATCTGCCAAACAGTTTATAATTAATATAGCATCTGTGTATTTATTTGGGAATAACGAACCATAGGATCAGGCTGGGCAGAAATCTCTGTCTACAGAGTTGCAGCATGACTTTCTCCTTCTGTAAAACCAAGCACGATTTTTAAAGGAAAATCTAAAATATTTATCTTATGTAAGAAGAGCCATCTGTTATGGGACAGAAGAAAAATCATAATTAAGGGATGATTCTGTTGCCACTAGTCTCATAATTCTTTGGTTTTATTTTGACTGTTTAAAACTTTTCTTAAGGCATAAATACTGTCTCAAAAACTTCTAGTTACTTAAAATATTTATAATATATTAGTGAATGTGTGCACACAAACACCCAGTAGTTTGATTGAAATTGTGCCACTTGGGGTGATAATGCCTTCCCCAAGAACCCACAGACTATTTAACAAAAGTTTCAGTGCCAGTGGCAGGCATAATAAACTTCTTAACTTGTTGGTCTGGGAAAATGAAGATATTTCCCAGATAGTATAGGCTATTGCTGTTGCCACTAGTTTCCACAAATAACTTGAAGGTAAGACCCTATTGTTGAAGGCACCATACACTTTGGACATAGGACTTGGAGGAATTATGATAGTACTCACATGGAGGCTTCCTCCCTGAGGAAAAAAGAAGAGAGTTCAGTTGTCCTGCTCTTAGGCCCTTGAGTCTGGCTCATACCACTGGAGGCAGATCTACTGCTTTGCCCAGGTGAGGTGCAGGTCCTGCTCTTCTGATAGCTCTAGGGGGAATGCAGGCAGGGGTTCAATTCTCCTAATGTCACCACCTTAGGGCCAGCTCATCTGTATCCCTGCCAGCAGAATCAACTCTAGTGTGCTGCCCAGTTGAGGTGTAGGATCCCCTCTCCCATGTGCTATAGCTGGTGAGGAGCAGGGCTAGCTTATCCACTCTCTTTCCTGCTCTCTTGAGTTGGGAGGTCTTCTCTGCCTCACCCACTCAATCATATACAAGATGAGGAGTGGAGTCATATTTCCCATGCATGTTCACAGGCCAGATTGCCTGTGCACTCACCAACCAGGTGAGCTCTACTATGTTGTCTGGTGAGGTACACAGCTGCTCTCCTGAGTGCTGAAGCTAGTGAGGGGCAGTGTCAGGTGGTGAGGGGTGAGGAGCAAGGGTTGAAGAGGTATCTTTCCCTTACCCATGCCACTTCATGACAGAGAGAAGGGCTAGCTCTTGCATTCCTCCACCTCTATGGCCAGCTCATCACACCCCTGCCAACTTTACAGCTCTACTGTGTTGATCAAGCTAGGTACAGGCACACTCTCCTGAGTGCTGAAGTTGGTGAAAAGCAGGACCAGTTTTTCCTAATGCTGTAACTAGTGAGCAGTGGAACTTACTCTGCCAGAGGCATCAACATAGATCAGCTGCAGCAGGGCCATGGACCCAGGTATGGTCCTTGGTGGCTGCCCAGGCACTGACAATACCATGGCAGCATGTCTACAGAAAGCCAATATATCCCCAGGTAACAGCCTAAACCCTGGACATTTGCTGGGCCTTTGACAGTAAGAGGAATCACAGATATCAACACATACTCTGACTACAGTAGGATCATGGATCTATATATTGTCTTGGCTTTAGTTTGGGTCCATATTGCACCATTACATGGCTCTATGTACAGCATAAGCCACCCAAATGTTTGTGGCCCTGGTGGCAGCTTGACCATCAAAGACTAACATAGCCTTAAGTGTTGGCCAAGGCTATGGGCTTCTAAATACTTATTCTTATATCCACAGGTAAGTGTAGCTCTCACCCTCTCACAGAAGAAGCTTCTTGGGGCTGGAGAACTAGGTCAGGGAGTAAGGGAACTTTTTGTTCTTGTAAAAAAATCTTTGTTTCCATTATCCACATGAGCTCTCAATCACCTACCTGTAACTCCAGTTCCAGGGAATCGGATGCCCTTTTCTGATTATATATTCCCAGCACACATGTACACTCACACCCAACCCTCTACCCACCCCCCTCCCACTCAACCACTAAAAATGAAAAAAGAAGCTTCTTTCTGAAGCAGAGTGGGACCATTGCAGAAATGTACAGCCCCTCAAAATTCAGAGAATACCTGACTGTGATGTACCCAGCCCAAACTGGGATATCAGTAACACAACTGATACATCTCAGACTCTGGGAACATCCCAAAGGAAGGAGTAGAAAGGGTGTAAGAGCCAGAGTGTCAGGAAATCTGCTGTGACATAGTGTTTTCTTTTTTATGACAGGGAAGCTGCACCCGTGAAATCTCAACAACGTCACTTCCTAAAGAAGACCAGAAAAGTGGTAACAACAGATGGTATGTAAACATGGATGGGAAAAAAATCTCACAAGGCCCTAGTTATAGATGAAGAGACACAGGAAATTAATGTCTGCTGAGAGAGTGATAGCCAAACCAGTCTTCTTTAGTCATGAGGTTGTCTAATCACAAGTCAGCTCTAAACATGTACATATGCCAGCAAAGTCAAATTGATCCTGTAGGGGTAAGGGTTCTATCTGTCTGTCTATCTATCTATCTATCTATCTATCTATCTATCTATCTATCTATCTATCATCTGTCTATCTATCATCTATCTACCTATCCTCACAGAAATTGCAGATGTTATGAATTTGAGAGGGATTAGGGACAAGGGATGAGCTGAAGTGGGAAGAGGGAGGAAGGAATTAGGGAAACATTGTGGTCCTGTATAAACTTCTTAGAAAAAACTATTATCCCAATCCTTAAAGAGAAGGATATGGCATAGATTTCCCATTTAAGGTTGAGATTTCCCTGCATGTTGGCCAGTTGTGATTTTCTGTGATAATTACTGTCTACGTCAAAAACTTCTCTGATGGTGGTTTAATAATGCACTGACCTATGAGAGCAGCAACACATCATTAAGAATAATTTTAATTGTTAGGTCCATTTAGTAAGATAATAGTAGCGTATTTCCCCTTGAGGTTCATGATCTATCTAGTCTTCAGTTCTTGGCATTATTGACAGTGTCAGGTACAAGTTCCATATCATGGAGCCTTAAATACAAATAGAGTGGTTTGTTGCTCCCATAAAATGCATGTCACTATTTTATTGGTCAGCATATCTTACCAGACAGCTCACATGAACCCACAGAAATTGTGATGGCATGCATAACACCGGCACAGGCTCATGTTAGATAAAATCCCAGCATGGGTAAAGGGAGATGGCTATGAAATATCACCCTTAACTAAGGAGCTATTGGTGTTTGGTTAATTATTGAAGGGAAGGTCAGTTTTTGTCAATGGAGTGATACCTGCTATAAGAACCACACTCTAGGGAAGGCCTCACCCCAGGTGCCAGTCCTAACCTGACTCCATTTTTTTGTTTGATTGAGAGAAAAGAAGTGGGGGAGGGAGGGAGAGAGGTAGAGGGAGGGCATTAGTTGGGCTATTAAAATTAAGTGGGTAGAGAAGTAGGGAGGACCTCGGAGAAGTTGGGGAGGGGAATGGATATGATAAAAATACATGGAATAAAATTGTCAAAGAACGAATACATGCTTAGGAGTTGAAGAAATGATTCATAGGTTAAGAGTATTTCCGCTCTTACAGAATACCCGAATTCAGTTTGTGGCTTCCAAATCAGACAATTTATGACTGCTTATGACTTTAGTGCCTGACCTTGGTAATCATCACTGGCTGGCTTCTCTTCAGGCACCTGCATGTATGCGGTTACATATAAACTAGGTAAGCACACACACAAATAAAATTACACCAATATTTTAAGAAAGTAGAACCTGTGACTTCTTCCTTTCTTGACTATTGCTAGGCATAGCATTGTGTGGGCCCAGTACAGGTAGCTACAATTGGTGTGAGCTAATAACTGCAATTGTGTGAATTATGAGTAATGGCATTGTGTGGCTCCTCACCCTATCTATCTTCCAACTCTTAGAAACTTCACCTCTTTTGCAGTATTTGCCAAGCCTCATAGGGTGAGTCTTACTTAGTGTCTGAAAACACATTTGTCATTTACTCTGTATCTTAGAAAAGTAAGCTTCTCTGATTAAGGCTGGGAACCACTTTTCTCTATGACTATAAATACAAGTATTTAGATAGTTAGATGTTTGTGATTCTATTTACACTTTATTCACAAGTTTCTCACATGGGCCTACTACCTCTCAAGATTTGGATTGTTAGTCAGGCTCACTGTACCAATCATTGGATCCTTCTTCTCCCCTGAGGAGTGAGCCTGGAATCTTACCAAAGAAAAGCTGGTTACTTACAACACAGTCACTTTTAGCTATTTAAATAACATTCATTGAAGAAAAACTGGAGAGATAAGTTACTCAGACTCTGATTTCAGGTTAACAATTAGCTCGGTGCTGTAGATGAATTTCTGGTCAGTCTTATTCACATTCAGAGGGATAGTAAGGATGGGATAAGTGTCATTTGGGCAATGGCTTTTAATATTAATTGTATTTCACCTGTGAAATGGCACAGGGTAGAGTTATCTATAGCATAAAGTTCATGCATTCATATTCTAAGAATTTAAGCATGAGAGTGAAGGCTGCTAGGATTTCTAGAGTCTGTATCAAAGGAGCTGCCTTTCCTTTCAGTCGCTCTGCATTTACAACTGGAAAGCTGAGAGGAAGAAGTTTGACTCTCAAGGACCAACTGTGCTGCTCTTAAAGCTTCCCATCCATGCTCAAAGACTGAGAGTCTAAGGGAATGCTTGGAGGCATTGGCTCTGGGAGGATTCTCATCCAGGGAATACTGTATCAGCTGTTGATACCTGGAAATCAATCTTGCTTTTCCTTAAGTATGATGACCTAGTTCCTAGTGTCCAGATCAAGAATATTGGCAAAAGCACTGGAAGAAAATTAGTAAACCTTATGATTTCCCTGAGTCTCACAGGGAACTAGGTGAATCAGTGATGTTGGAGCCATCCATCCCTGTCTTGTGAACATCAGAGGCCACAGATATGAAGGAGAGTAGGGTAGGTGTTTATGGTAGGGTTTGTGTGAGGCAAGGGGGGAAAATATAACTAAATTATAATCTCAATTACTAAACAAAAATGAAAAAAGTTGAATTGTGTTTAAACACAGTATCAGTACACTTACTATCTGGGACAGTGCATCATTGACTGGAATAAGAAGTCTTAGACTTGCAGAGAACATAAATGTTGGTAAGTAGGACAAGCATAGATTTTCTTTTCTTATTTTTAAATTTTTTTTTGGTTTTTACGAGACAGGGTTTCTCTGTATTGTTTCGGAGGCTATCGGTCCAGCCTGGCCTCAAACGCACAAAGATCCGCCTGCCTCTGCCTCCCGAGTGCTGGGATTAAAGGCGTGCGCCACCACTGCCCGGCTTTATTTTTAAATTTTATTTCATGATTTTCTTTTACAGAAACACTGTTTTAGATAGTAAATCGACATGACAATCGTTTTGGCTGCACATATTTTTTAGTGAGGCAAATGCTGATTGAGTCTATTTTAAGTATGTTTTAAGTATCTATGACAATGGGGTAGTTTTTAACGTTATGTGGAATTGTGCAAACTAAACTCTAGCCATTTGCAGGCTGCAAACATGACCTATGATACTTATGTACCAGCATATTCTTCTGTCGTTAATCCTAAGGATCATAAATATCAAAGTAAATTTGATAAAACTTTGGATTTCAAAAGTTGTTTGAAATAATATCTACTTAAAAATGAATCTGGGTTGATAAGATGCAAGTCTGCCAACCTGAGTTTGATCCCTGGGACAACCCACGTAAAGGTGGAAGGGAGGAATGAATTTACTTCACAAAGTTGCCAGCTGGCCTCACTTTATTCCGTTACACACACACACACACACACACACACACACACACACACACACACACACACACACCACATATACACACACTCCAATTATTAAGAATCTTCCTCAAATGATTCTAGATCCATTCTTTCCTAAGTTTCCTCTTCATTTTTCTTTTTTCACTTTTTAAATTCCCTTCTTTTCTTTCTTCTATTCTTACTCTTTGTTTTCTCTGCTTCATTTGTTCTGTCATACAATTCCTCTATCCACACAAATTGCTTGTACTGTCTTCAAGTGTTTTATAGCTTCTAGTCCAGCTCTGTATTTACAAACACAAACTCATTGTTTATCTGAGTAGCAAGCTTAGTTTAAATTGTCTCCACCTTTAGCATTTTCTATGGATTGGCATATGGCTTTAACAAAAGAATCCAGAAAGGCATAACTTCTACATAAGAAAAACAAATCAAATATATTGTCTTGTGAAGGATGCTTTTCCTCCTCCTTTTAATATGATGAACTTTATTTTTGACATTCATTCTTTTCTGTCTTGTTCAGAAAATCGAAGGTTAACCTCTCATTATCCCATTTTCACATTCTTTCTCTTTTAGACCTGTTCACAGACTGTTTTAGAAATAGTTGTCTTCATTAATATTTCAATGAGAAATGGAAAATTATACAACAAAATAAAATAGTAGATTAAACACATTTTAATTTTTTTCAATAATTACAAATTTATGCATATTTTTCCTTAGGTTGATAGATTTAAAATATATTTATAGAGATATAAGATATCATGTATCTTATATTTATATTATGTATATTATATTTATCAATTAATAATAATAATAATAGATTCAGAACTCCAAAATATACACCTGTACTTTTAAGTGCATTCATTCATCATTCTTTTTCCTAAATACATTCAAAATTTCCTTCTCCCTTTCTTTCTCTTTTGCCCTTTTTCTTTCTGCTTCTGTCAGGAAATTTTTGAGCATTTATGTTTTGGCCAGGAGTAGGATGAGAATGCAGCAAGCAGGACTTTTACGTACAAGGACTTATTGCTAAATGCTGAGTAGTGAGCAAGAGACTGTGTGATAGTTTCTGTAATAGACATTTGTTGCAACACCTGAACTTGCATACTGAAGAAACTGAGAAGCTTCCAGACAAGTGAGGCAGAAATAAATGGCCCATGAAAGTCACTGAGTGTCCTTGAGTCTTTTGTATGAAGTAAAACTAGAAAAAGGAAAGGATTTTTTCTCTGATATGTTCATAAACTTTCAGGTAAAATGCATGGATTTTTGTGTAGATTTTGTGTGATGTACATATGGACAGATCACGGATTGGCTCTTAAAACTTCATGAATCATAGTGTTCTCTTTTACTTCAAAAATCACTTTTTATAAACTTAAAAAATTGAAAACATCTGAGAAATTACACAAAATAAATATGCTTTCACTGTCATATATGTAATGCAAAAAATGAAATAGTTGTTATGACATTGTACTTCCTTTGATGTTTTTATTCCTGAGAACTTTATACATGTGCACAATGAAACCTGATTATGTTTATCTCCTCCCCCCCAAATCCCTTCTACATCCTCCTTCACAGGCCCTCTCCCGACTTTATGCCTATATTCTTTTTTACCCACTAGTTAGTGGTGCCCAAATGTATGAGGGTGTGGGGCCTCCTACTGGAGCATGCTTTTGTTTCTTGTAAAACCGAAAGAAACAAGGCAGCCAGAGTTTAAGTATTGTGAGTATGTCGTTTATTTTTAGGACTTTCACATGCCTGTGGAGCTGAATTGATAGCAAAGATGAATAATATCACCGAATTCATCCTTATCGGCTTGACTCAAAATATGGAGCTTCAGATATTTTCGTTTGTCGTGTTTCTCATTGTCTATCTGCTCACCTTGGCTGGCAACATGCTTATTATGGTCACTATCAGCAGCAGCAAGGCCCTAGGATCCCCGATGTACTTCTTCCTCTATTTCCTGTCCCTGATTGATGGCTGTTGCTCCTCGTCCATGACTCCTAAGATGCTGGCTGACTCTCTCTCTGTGAGGAAAACCATTTCTTTCAGTGGATGCATGACTCAAGTATTTGCTGAGCATTTTTTCGGTGCTGCCGAAATCATTCTTCTCACAGTGATGGCTTATGACCGCTATGTGGCCATTTGTAAACCCCTGCACTACACGACCATCATGAACAGATTTGTGTGTGGCCTCCTGGTGGGAGTGGCCTGGGCTGGAGGTTTTATCCATGCAACCATTCAGATCCTCTTCACAGTTGGGCTGCCTTTTTGTGGTCCCAATGTCATAGACCACTTTATGTGTGACCTGACGCCACTGTTGAAACTTGTCTGCATGGACACACATACCCTGGGTCTCTTTGTTGCTGCCAACAGCGGCTTCATCTGTCTACTAAACTTTCTACTTCTGATGATCTCCTATATAATCATCCTAGATGCTCTGAAATCTCACAGCAAGGAAGGAAGGCACAAAGCGCTCTCCACATGTGTTTCTCACATCACTGTGGTCATCTTATTTTTTGTGCCTTGCATATTTGTGTACCTGCGCCCAGTAGCGACTTTCTCTATTGATAAAGCTGTGGCTGTATTTTATACCATGATAACTCCTATGCTAAATCCCTTAATTTATACACTCAGAAATTCAGAAGTAAAAAATGCTATGAAGAAATTCTGGTTCAAAAGTTTACTTTAATGGAGAAAGAACCATATAACATTAATTATCTTTCAAAGAATATATAGAAAAAAAGCATCACTCAAGATTTTGAACTAGGTAAAGAGTATATGTTAAAGTGTGTTGTTAGTATGTAAAGCTCTCTAAGAAATGATCATATGTTAAATTATGGTTACAAAAATATCTCACTTGGGTTTGTTCATTGCTCATTTGTTTGTCAAACTTCAGTGTACTGTGAGAGTCAGTTAAGGTTCTTGTTGAAGAGCATGTTCCAAGGACACAGTTCTAGTAGTTTGAGACTGGAGGGATATTATTAATAGTCATATCTTCATTTGTTGTAAATTTTCTGAATTTATATATACAAATTCCCTTTATACGCACTTTAAGAAATAATGTATTTGCCTATTAACATATTGTATCATTAAATAATTTTTGGACTATTCCTTTCATAGCAAAACTACTCCTTTCCACCTGTGACATTCAGGAGAGCTGACTTCGGAGGCATGGGAATGGAAGGGTTGGTCTTGCTCCTCATCAAGTGTAGCTGTCTGGAGAGTGGGCCCTGGACAAAACAATAGAGCTGGCTCCGGTGGTGTGAGTGCTGGTGAGAAGGGCTCTAGGATTTGCTAGCAGGAGAACTGGGCTCTCTTCTTTGTGCCTGATGCATTGGGAAAGCTAGGCAGGGTGGTGAGCTGGAGAGCTCACCTGGGTAGTGACAATGAGGGAAATCTGGGGGACTGACCAATCCAGCTACCACCCAGACCCAGAACAAGGACTGCTAACTAGGTAGCCTATCCCAACACCCACCTCATCTATGAACTGTTAGAGTATGTGAAGGAGCCAGACCTGTAGGATCTTCATGACATAGGTAAATAACAGAATATCCAAGAGGAGTCCCAGTGAGGGCCCAGTATCAAGGATGTAGCAGAAGACAGGGACCTTGAACCAGACCAATGACTCATTGCAATGAACACTTACAAATAAAAATGTATCTATTAAAGGGTATACTATGTAACTCACTGGGCCACACTACAACTTCCATGATGAGATTTTAAAATTTGTTTTGTTGCTTTTTTTGCGGGGAATTTTACTTTTACATTTGTTTTGCGGGGTATAGGGTATAATTGAGGAGAGGGGGGATGAGTAGGATTACGATACATGGTGGAAAA
Organism: Mesocricetus auratus; assembly: GCF_017639785.1. NCBI lineage: Eukaryota > Metazoa > Chordata > Mammalia > Rodentia > Cricetidae > Mesocricetus > Mesocricetus auratus. The sequence goes on along the minus strand of NW_024429189.1, from coordinate 57,667,366 downwards.
TCCACAAATAATAAAATGTTAAAAAATAAGAAAATATCTCCCTAAAAACTGATGATAATAACAAATTTAGGTCTTCATGAATTGTGTAATAAAAGGCTGTATTCTTAACTACACTTAGTCTGTAGTTAAGTCCTACTTCCTTATAGGTCTTTGACTGCTCATGCAGTCATTCTTCACTCTTTCAATCACCACATACAACTTTAACATCTTCTCAATAACATTTCACCATCTGAGTAGCTTATTTCCTTAATAAATTATCTGAAAGTAGGAGTATAGACTGTTTTATCCACTACCACTTTTCTAACACCTAGACTTGGTAGAGAACAAATATTCACTAAGTAAATGATCATCAATTCCATTTGACATTCAAGAATAAATTCATTTTAAAAAGATGTTTGATAAGTGGTCTGTTTATAACATTGGTTACTTTTAATTTTTGCTAATAAATTGAAATTGAGACATTAAGACCAGTTTGGTATACCAGCCAGGATTCTTCTTAATTACACAGGATCATCTGGAGTTAGTAGGAGGGGTTTATCATATGCCATGTATTTGGCTACACAGATACTTTAGGGTTAGAATCACAGAGTGAAAGAACTGCCAGGAAAACTTGCTGAGGCACATTTGGTAGAGTAGCCTTTCTGGAGGATGTATGGCTAATGCTGAGATCTTGAACACGTGCTCACAGTAATGTCTCTGAAAGTGTATGCTTTTCCTGATCCAAGGATCACTCATTTCGATAGACACAAGCAGAACCCAACCACAGGTAATCACCTCCCAAGTCACTCATATTAAAAAAAAAAAACAAAGCTAAAACCAAACCAACCCAAAACAAAAAAACAAAAACCACAAAAAGTTTGTACCTTATGTGTATCTGTCATAATGTAAGGAGTCCATATACATTATATTGTGTTACTATAATGCTGTGTGCTACATATTCTTGATTTTGTTAGTAACCCATTTATATGCAATCTCTAGGTTTTAGAGCATTCCCTCATTCACTGACTCCTAGTGCTCTCCCCTCTCAACTGTGTCACAGTTTTTCACACATAAAATTTAGGTGACACATTCAAACCATAGTACCCAATGTCAGTATCATGTATCACAATGGTTAGGTTTTTAAACAATTGATTAGTTCATAATAGTATAATTAACATTCAATGTTCATAGTTTAAAATGGAGCACATTTGTGGTGGTACGTTTTTTTGTGGCCTTGGAAAAATACACATAAAAATCCTCTTTCATAGCATCATACAGAATACAATGTTACACATCCATTATCATAGATTCTACAGAGTACAGTGATATGCATCCACTATCAGCATCATACAGAGTACAGTGATGCGATCCACTATCAGCATTATACAGAGTAGTTTTTCTGAAGTGAAAAAGTGTTACACCAATTTGCTTTCTCCTAAATGATTACATCCATTGATATCTCCTTTCATCAAGCTTTTCTCTCAGCCTGATCTCTTGGGGAAGGGCCTGGGCCCTGATCTGGACGAAATGGCAGACTCTGGGGATACCCCAAGGAGGTTTTCGCCCTCCCTGGGGAATGGAGTGGGGATTGGGTAGGGGCCTGAGGAAGCTGGGAGTGGGGGAGGAGGGGAGAGAGAGGGAGCTGGGATTGACATGTGAAGCAAGCTTGAAATAAAAAATCTAATAAAAATAGCAAGGAAATTGAGTCAGGTTAGATCATTAATGGACAGTGAAAATATTGTACATATGCAGAATGACTTTTTGTTTACCCATAAAGAAAAATGTAATTACAAAACTTTCAGAAACATGGCTAGGAACTGGAATATATTGAAGTGACTTGGGCTCTGAAAGACAAGTATCACATGTTCTTCATTGTAGTGAGCATGTGCAGATTCCAGGAAATAGAAAGGGGGCATGTGAGGTTGGAAAAACAGGCTTCAAGGGGTAAGTGATCAGGAAAGGTAAGGGAATCTATGTGGTGCAAAATTCACAGAGGGAGATGAGAGGAAAAGAAGGCCAACAGAAACTTAGAATTATATGGAAATGTCATCAGGCAACTTGCTAGTTAGTAAGCCAATTAAAGAGGTTAAAAAGTAAAAATTCTAAAGAGGGCTGAGGCACTTCTCATGCCCTTTCCTCTCTTCCTCCATCTTGAGTTTTCTACTCTCCCATTTCCTCCTCCTCCTCCTCCTCCTCCTCCTTCTCCTCTTCCTCCTCCTCTTCCTCCTCTTTGTTTCTGTATTCTGTTTTCCTTCCTTTATTTGTTCTTTCAATGCTGGAGACTGAATCCAAGGCATTGTGCTGAATTTCCTAATGCTATACTAATACTCTACTGAACTGTATGTTAAGCCCTTAGCCTTTTACAATGTTGAATCTGCCTACATATAAAGATGATTCCAATCTCTCCTATGAATTTCAGCTCTATTATCACTTTTAAAATGACCTTTTATAATTACCTTAGTCATAGTTTATCTCACTGTTTTCTGTTATAATACTGGAATGATTGTTTTGTTAGCACCAATCATGGATTATAGCCATATTTTATTTTATAAGTTGCTCCCATTTTTGTTTTAAAAGGCCATGACCTTGAAAGAGAGCAAAGAGAAACATATGGGAGGATTTGAGGGAAATTTCTATTTTTGAGGTGAGATACATAATTATACTATAATCTCAAAAATAAAATTAAGAACCTTAAATTTGGGAAAGAAGAATGAAAAAACCAAAATGATATAAATCCAGCACAGATAAGATTACATTCTGGTTTTTTTGTTTGTTTGTTTGTTTTGGTCTGTTCTGGTAACTGTTATATATCCAGCTAAGTTTAGTATAGGACTTGAAATAAAATAGAGACTCATAATTGCTCAAATAATACATAGATAATAGTTTCTAAAAATAAATAAAGACATATCTAATAGTATATACCACTATACATCAACTGATGTGGAAAAATCAAATGGATAAGAAAAAGGAAAAAATGGCTCTGACAAACCACAACAGGGAGCAATAAATTTATCTTCACTACTAACAGTGTGAACTGGGCTGACAATGTAATCTTGACTGCCAGTTGTTCTACAATATTTTCTGAAATGACTTATTTCCTTTTTATATCCCCTTGTCCCTAAGTGTTTGATTAATACAATGGAACTTTTATGCATAGATATTCTTTTAAATATTAATGGTAAGTCACAGTGAATTTCAATAAGAGTCAGTCTTGGCCAAATTCCAGGGATTACATTCCATGATAAGTGTAGTTGTCAGGTATAAAAACCTTCCGTGATCTTTGCTCCTGCCAGGCAGAATATGCAGCTCCCTTTGTAACTGATATAATTACCCAGAAATAGTTTCTTTTACCTAAAGCATAATTTAAAAGACACAAGAATGAATTCTCCCAGACTTAAGTGGATGTATTGGTCCAGAGGAAAGGAGGTGGGTTAAGCACTTGGAGGGCAGCTATTCTTTATAGACATTACTAGAAAATAAGTTAAGAGATAAAACTCTTCCTTGTTATAAAGGTTAGTGCTGCTTTACTATGTGGGCACAGGATTTACTTGAATTTATGTTATTCTAACATTAAAATATTAATTTTGTTTACATCATGTAGCTCATTTGAAGTAGTTCTACATTGTAGATAATGATTTTCAAAAACATTCAGAAGATCAGAAAATAAGCCACATGGTTTCAAAAATATCTGCAAGAATAATGTAGCTTTTTGCCTCCTGTGTGTATACCCAATGGAAGAAGATATTTTAGTGTAAATAGAAAGTCCTTTTCTGATTGCAAAGAAACTCTCAAAAGGTAAGACGTTAGTAATTAGTAGCAGAAGCCAGACTTTGCAACTTTTCACTGCATAGTCATATCAATTGAGTTTATAACAATTAATACATTGAGGAAATTTCTGCATGCACAGAGTTACTGGGAAGATTGCATATGACATGTAAATGAGTATCTTTGAAAGACCAAAGAAAATTGTTAGTGCTTATTTTATATCTTTAAAAGTTACAGTTCCAACTTGTAAAGTAGAATACCCATGCTGCAAAGTGATTCCTCAGTCAATACCAAGGTTCCTGCCCTTCAATATGAGCCTTTGTTGTAGACCTTGAACCTATATAAGATAGGTGCTGTCTGGAAGTCTATCTTGATCATCATAATGTAATAAGTATACTTATAGCCACTTGTCAAATACAGGTTATACAGTATTTATCATTATTGTAGATGGCATGACAGGATTCTTGTCTCTGAAATTGCTCTATAGAAAAGAATAGATGAAACGAAGGTAACATATAAGTGTTTTGGACAAGGAGAATCAATAGGACTTCTTAAACTGATGAATAAGTAACATGAAAACAAAGAAGGAGTAGAGGAAACTTTTAGAATTTGTATTGATATCTAACAAAGAGAGAGGTCTTATTTCACTAGATAAAACTTGGAAGGAATGGATTCATTCTGAACAATTTTAAATTTACTTTTGTACATACTCAATGGATATATTATTAGAAATACAGATAGCAGTTTGAAAACATGGGAGAGAGAATGTTGAAGACATACTATTTTGGTGTAGTTTAGACATCTACGTTGGGTAAAGGAGGGATACCTTATAAACAAATTGGAGTTGTCAGTGACCTTGTTAGACATCTGAGATTGTGTTAGGTTTGGACCACCTATTGTGTCACACAAAACACTACAGTTTCATTGTTATCCCTTTCATATATTTGTACATTAAAATCTTAACCTTCAGGAGTTCAGAATTTGACTTATTTTGTGACAGAGTGCTGGTGCAGATAATCAAGTCAATTGATTATGAAAGATAATAGTCTTTTATGATTTTATATCTTTATTATAAAGGGAAATCTGATTAAGCCTGGTGGCAAATATTTATAATTATAAAACGAGAACAGGATGCAGGAGGATCTGGACTTAAAGGTAATCTTCAAACACATAGCCATCCAAGGCTATGTAAGACTTGCCTCAAAAAAAATAAAAGGTAAGACATTTTGGAACAGGGAGACCACCATGTGAATGCAAAGTTGGTGATGGATATACCAGGGAGAAGACAGAAGTACATGGTGTCCTAGTGGTCTGCTGAAGGACCATCACTGTGTTTACTTGGTTTTGAATTTCTAGCATGCAGAACTCTTAGACAACATATTGCAGCTTGTTCTAATTTTCATTTTCTTTTATTTTTAGCAGAAATGCTAGTAAAAAACAATAATTCTGGAACTAAGAAGTATTGCTACAAAAAATACCTAAAGCTCTATGAGTGGGTATTGGGATGATGCCTAGACTCCTTTGAAGAAAGAGATTTCTTGCTTGTAGAAATATGGACATAGAAAGGTGATTTTGCTGAGGGTATAAAAATAAAAGAGGAGAGCTGCAGATGTACGCACACAGACACCCACACACCCACATACACACCCATACACCCCCCACACCACCTCCACATTCCCCCCATGCCCCCACACAACACCCTTACACACACATACATATACCTCATACACACACTCCACACACTTTGAACAGAATGTTCTCAGAACCATGAATGTTAGGATAGTTGTGGTTGAGGTCTCAAATAAAAATGAAAAACTATTGTCTTAAAGCAGCAGAGCTAGTAACTAATACAACTATTTTATTGTTATATATTTGTAGTTCAGTCTGTTTTGAATGTGCAAATCACCCTAAGATTCAGAATTTTATTTTTGTGACTTCATATTGGTAGATCTAGTCATGGAATCCCCTTTTTGTTCTCTTTTGCTCTCTACTTTTCCTGTAAACTCATGTAAACTTGCTTCCTCTGAGAAGTGTTACCAGACCCTGGTGGGTTACAAGTACAAATACTGTGTATCTATAGAATGGCATAAATAAGCTTTCGTGATGATACTTGTGAACCTGGTCTTTCTGACTGACCCCACCATTGAATATCAAATCACTTAGGGCAGAGAACCTTGCTTTGAATGACTTGGATATCAACATATTTGTAGCAGGAATCTTGACACAAATATATGTGGTATATATTTATGTAAATGTATGAATAAGGAAGCACATATTTTATAATACTCTAAGGACATTTTCATTGTTTTATAGGTAAGATCTTCTCATATCTGAAATCAGAACCAGTAAAAGAATAAATGGATCCCAGGACCAATGTAACCTACTTTATTCTCTTGGGCCTCTCAGAGAATACAAAGGTGCAGAAAGGACTTTTGGTTTTGTTCTTGTTCTCCTACATTTTGACCATGGTGGGAAATGCACTCATCGTTATGACTGTAACTATTAGTAACAGCCTAGGCTCACCAATGTATTTCTTTCTTGCTAGTTTGTCATTTGTGGATATCATTTATTCGTCTGCCATTTCACCCAAATTGATTTCAGATTTGTTCTTTGGTCAAAATACAATATCCTTTAAATTTTGCATGATTCAGCTCTTTACAGAGCACTTTTTTGGTGGATCAGAGGTCTTTCTTCTGTTGGCAATGGCCTATGATCGTTATGTGGCTATCTGTAAGCCCTTGCATTATTCGACTATCATGAAACAATGGGTTTGTGTTATGCTGTTGATATTATCTTGGGTTGGAGGATTTTGTCACTCAGTAATTCAGCTCAGTACTATTTATGGACTCCCATTCTGTGGTCCTAATATCATTGATCATTTTATGTGTGACATGTACCCCTTATTAAAGCTTGTCTGTATTGATACCTATGTCATTGGCCTCTTAGTGATGGCCAATGGAGGGCTGATCTGCACGGTTGTATTTCTGCTCTTACTTATCTCATACGCTGTCATCCTGTACTCTCTAAGGAACCTTAGTCAAGAAGGGAGATGGAAAGCTCTCTCTACCTGTGGCTCTCACATCACTGTAGTTGTCTTCTTTTTTGTTCCCTGTATTTTCATGTATGCACGACCTGCTGAAACTTTCCCCATTGACAAAATGTTGAGTGTGTTTTATACAGTCATTACACCCATGATGAACCCTTTGATATATACTCTGAGAAACTCAGAGATGACAAATGCTATGAAGAAGCTCTGGAGAAGAAAAGTTATTTCAGGACACAAGTGAGTCTTTTTCAATGAAGGAACTCTTGTGACTGTGTCATTGTTTCCTTATGATGCATATATTCTGAAATCTGATGTTAACTTCTATTATTTATAAAACATTTCTTAAAACTACAAAGGAATTAAAATGGTTTTACTATTAATAAATTTCCATGTTATAACTTTGATGGCATCTTGTTTATTACCATATGTGGACAGGCTTAATGCATATATAGTAGGGAACCAAGGAATAAGAAGTAATGAATCAGTAAATGAAATCTTTATGGCATTATACCTATTTTGCCTGTATTTATGGTTTACACTGCCATAACTTGTTTCATTTTTTGTTTTCTTTTTTGTTAATTTATTTTATAGTAGTTAAATATTTAAATACTATTAGACTCTTGCCAACACTTGATTCCACTTACATTATGTATGGAATTTTGGGTGTCATAATTTAATAAAATGAAAATAGAGAGCTCAATAGAAAAATAGTAGAGATAGAATGCACATAAGTGGTAAGAATGTAGAACCAGTGTACTTGTCAGTTATCTGGATGCCACCACTGACAGATGTTAAGACTATCCTATGCTATCTCTCATCATTCATGAAGAGGATGAGACTGGAATACACAAGCTAATAGATAAACCAGAAGCAGGGTGACAAATGATGCTTAAAGTGACTTCTATGTGGAATATAAAATAGCGATGCTTACAGGAGCAGAGACAGAATGATGGCTGTCTTCGATTGAGTAAACCGAAGATGTTGGGAATATGGAGGTTTATTAGCAAAGACTAATAATTTCCAGAGTATAATGTATACCATGTCATACATGGTTTATCATAATGTATTGTATACTTGAAATTTTGTAAGAAGGAAGAAGTTAAATGTTTTTATAACAACAAAATTAAGAAAAAAACTTTACTAAATGAGGGGAAGGATCTGTTAAACAGGTTGATAGTAATAAATTTTACGTACTGAATATGAATGGATCCATCTTTTAACAGTTAACCTTTAACAGTTTTAAATCTCTCAATCACACATAGTGCTACACTTTTGGTAAGCTAAAATGTCGAATAGTTTATTTGAAATGCTTTTATTGTCTGTTTTCTCTTTAGAATATAAGATTCCTGTTAAATTATCAATGTCCATGAGAGTGGTAGATTTAGTAAATCATTTGAATGACTGCTTAATAGAAATGGTGAATTGAAAAATTTAAAACAATTTATTTTCTGAGACACTTTAAGTAGAATTTTAATAATATTTTCTTTGAAGGTTTATGCATATAATGAGTCTTGCCTAAAATTTAGAAAATGCCTATAATTTTCCAGGAATCATGCCAAGCATGTTATTTGTGTCTGCTTACTTATTCTGAACATTGATTCATAAGGTATGTAGTATTAATGGACTTACTTTTTGCATGTATAATGACCCTACACAAAAGGTCAGAACCCTCCTCCAAGTACTTATCTTGAGACACTCATGCCAGAAACTGAATTGCAAAAGATCAGCTTGTGTTCAAACATGGTAGGTATGGTTACAAGGGGAAGTTGGCAAGAATTTCTGATCTACTTACCAAAATTAAGAAATTTGCCTACATTTATATATATGCTTTTATGATCCATGCAGTATGACACCTAGCACATTTTCTATGTTTTTAATCCATACCTCTGTTAAAGACATAATTTTGAGTTCAGTAGGTAAAGATCCCTGCCACAAAGCCTGGAAAACTTGAATTAAATTCCTGGGGCTCACATTGTGGGAAGAGAGACTTGACTATCACAGGCTGTCCTCTGGCCTCTGCATATGCACATGAGCACCTGAACATACACAAATAAATAAATAAATAAATAAATGCAATAAAAATTTAAGATTAGTTTATGGTTGGTATAATTTCAGAATAATATACATGTATATATGCAAGAATTCTTGTTGGATATCCTTTCCATGACTTCCCACAGAATCATATTTTTGGACATATGCTTTCATTTCCTCTTTGTATTCTTGTACATGCAATACATGCACAAAGCAATAAGTAAATGCAATAAAAGTGAAAAAATAAGTAACACAAAAAAGTAAGCCTAACAACTTATTGTCCTTTTGCCAACTGTCCCAATAAAGTTGTCTGTGAAGCAAACTGGACTCTAAGGTGTCACACTGCATCTAATCATGTGCACAGCTTGGTAGGCTTCCCTTTACATAAAGCCATTCCTGAATCTTTGTTTGTATCTGATAAGATGGACATTTTTATAGACTATGGCACAGTTATTTTGTAATGCACACTGTGTATGTGTATTCTTATTTAAGTTTGTCTCCTGTTTCTATGTTCAATTTTGCTTTTAGCAGGACTATCTAACAATGGAGACTGAATTTTTCTCAGGTACTATATTAAGAGGTGCCGGCTGTTGATTGATTGTAAGGTTAAATTTTTAAATTTTCGATGGTGGTGTTTCCTTATTCTCTTCATTTTGCTTTTATCACTCAGAAATTTGATCTTACCTATTTTTATGTTACCTACAAAACACTTTTGCAGGAACCATTGAGATTTGCTACTACCTCTTTGTCTTCCTGATTATTGGAACCTTTGCAAATTTCAATTGGTAGCCCCTCTAAAATGCTTTGTAGGATATTTGTTGATGAAGAAGTAATTTTTCTTGTTCAGGGACAGTTTCTCAGACAAGGTGGATTTATGTTGCCATGCTTACTCCAAAATTCCAAGCAAAACTATTTTAATAGATTGCAGGCTACCTAAATTGGCATATCTGGGGTTTCGTTTTGCTTTTTTCATTCAAGTGGTACTTGTCTCCAAAAGTGTCTAATGGGTTTTACTAGCAAGAAATAGCAGGCCATGCAGCTGGTTTGTAGTGAGATGTTGTAAGTGCAGAAATGCTAGCCAGATTGCAAGAGACTGTGGATGTGGAGACATTCATTATCCCATACCATTGCCTCACTCACTCAATGAAAACCTGTGCACATCCTTAATTGATTATTGGGTGTGTAGGAGTCTTTTAACATTAGAATTCTCATTCTGTCATTACATGAAGATTCTCATGAAGAGGGTGAACATTCTACTCTTAAAATGACACTGAGACTTTATGAGTGTTGCCTTGGACAATAGTAGGAGGCACAGTCTCACAGAAAATGAGGAAAAGACCATCATTCCACAACCCTAAATGAAGAACTACAAGCAACTAAGGAGAAATAGTCTTCCCCAGGGAACAACATGCCAATTGGTTATCCGATATCAAAGGGATCCTGAAACATACATACAAGAAACATTTGAAACTAGCAGCCTTTATTTAGAAGTATATATGCACATATGTATCTGCATATGCATATAAAACAATTAATGAAATAAGCCATGAAATTGAAAGAGGTAAAAGAGGGGTATATGGGAGAGTTTGGAGGGAGGAAAAGGATGTGGGGAGAGAGGTAATCATATAATCTTAAAAAGAGTACTTAAAAGTTACAAGTGACCCTGGGTAAATGAAGAGATTTTTTTTCTTTTTTCTTTTGGTTTTACGAGACAGGGTTTCTCCGTATTGTTTTGGAGGCTGTCGGTCCAGCCCCGACCCAAACTCACAGCGATCCACCTGCCTCTGCCTCCCGAATGCTGGGATTAAAGGCATGCGCCACCACCGCCCGGCTGAAGAGATGTTTTAGTGTTTCACTACTAAATATGATACTTTTCTGGGTTTAAGATTTATATATTCGTATCTATTAAAACCATTCATTTCTCTTAAACGACAATATAGTTCTATGAATATGATGTTTTCTGTGAAACAGAAGTGTGCTTTGAGGATCCAGCTTATCACCTGTAAGTGCTAGATCTCTCCTTCATGCAAACTAATTATCATTCTGCTTTCAGTGAGATGAACTGCTACCAGCTTGTGAGTGGTACTATTAGTGACACTAGCCATTTCAAGTCTGTGACTATGAGCACAAGGGAAACAGGATCAGAGTACTGCTGTTGGACCTTAATTCATGTTGTTAATGCCAGTCTTGTTGTCTTAATGTCCGATTCTAATGTAACAACCTAACTGGTGTTTGTATTAAAAACGGAGATTCAGGAGAAAAGAAAACGCATACATGTAATAAGTGGAAATTTTTTAAAAAACAGGCAGGATTATCTATGTTTATTTAAGATAAAACATATTTGAAAACAAAATTACATAGATAGTCACAATGATAAAATTACCAATTTTACAAGATGTTATACTACTCAAAAATATATATGCACTCAATACCAGGACACCAAATCTATAAAGCAAACATTATATCTGAAGTTAAGACTCCAAAATGATGATGCTGATAATAATAATAACAATAATAATAATAATAATAATAATAATAGCTGAGGAGCTTAATACCCTACTTTTATCACTGGACAGGCCATATAAATAAAAAAGAACAAAGACATACAAAAATTTAGACACAGTACAGATGAAATAGACTTATCACATATTTGCAGAGTATTTCTTTCCCATAGCTGCAGAATAAATATTCTTATCAGCACATAGAACATTTTTAGGATAGAAATTGTGTTAGCCTGAGAATCAAATATCAAGAAATTAACAACAATGTCAAAATCAACCCACTGTATCTTCTCTGACTATATATATAAATCAAGTACACATGAACTGGGGAGACTGCAAAAATGCAGGAAAAGTAAGCAATTTGCCAGGGAATAGTAAATTGGTGAATGAGGAAATTAATAGGGGAAATAAATATAAAATTGAAACACAGAAGCCAGGTTTGGTGGCACATGCCTTTAATCACAGTACTCAGGTGGCAGAGGCAGTGGATCTTTGTGAGTTTTAGACCAGCCTGGTATACACAGTGAGATCCAGTTCAGTCAGGACTATGTACACAGATCCTGTCTCAAAAAATTGAAACACTGCATACCAAAATTACAGAATAGAAAAAACAACACTGAGTGGAAAGTTTATATCAATAAACATCTGTGTATCCAAACTAGAACTATTTAAAATTAATAACATAATACATTTAAGGCAACTAAGGAAGCAAGCACAGCTGGGATTGACATGTGAAGCAAGATTGTTTATAACCTAAATAAAAAAATAGATCAATGATAAATCAATTGGTAACAGGGCAAAAATCAATAAAATGAGCAATAAAAATTATAAAACCTTTATTATATGTAAAGGTTAGAAAAATAAAGAAAGGACAATGATACTCAAACAAATAATATCAGTGATGAAAAAGGGATTAATAATATTACCTGAGAAATAGAAACATCCTTCAAGGATTTTTATAAGCAAATATACAACAGCAGTTTGGAAAATCTAGAATATATGAATTTATTTCTCCCCATATTAAAAACACTAAGATTTCAGAATTGATCTTACAAATTCTGTAAACAATTGTATTGGAATTTTGTAGACATTGCATTGAATCTGTAGATCACTTTTGGTAGGAGGGCTATGTTTGCTATGTGAATCCTATCAACTCATGATCATGGGAGCATGGGAGATCTTCCTGTCTTCTGATATCTTCTTCAATTTCTTTCTTCAGAGACTTGAAGATTTTATCATACAAGTCTTTGACTTGTTTGGATTTTATATTTGAGGCTATTGTGCATGGTGTTATTTCCCAGATTTCTTTCTCAGCCCTCTTGCCATTTATATAGAAGGGCTGCTGGATTTTGTGGGTTAATTCTGTATCCAACTACTTTACTGAAAGTATTTATCAGCTGCAGGAGTTCCCTGGTGGAATTTTTAGTGTCATCTATGTATGTTATCATATCTTGTATAAATAAAGATACTTTTACTTCTTCCTTCCTAATTTGTATTTCTTTGATCTTCTTTGGTTGTCTTATTGCTCTAGCTAAGACTTTAAGTACAATATTGAACAGGGATGGAGAGAATGGACAACCTTGTCTTGTTCCTGATTTTGTGGAATTCCTTTGAGTTTCTCTCCATTTACAATGATGTTAGCTGTGGGCTTGCTGTAAACTACCTTTATTATGTTGAGGTATGTTCCCCGTGTCTGCAATGGATAGTGCATTGAACTTCTAGTGACGAAAAAATAATTCTTCAGTATTTTTATCATGAAGGGGTGTTGGATTTTTTGTCAATGGATTTTTACATCTAACAATACGACCATGTGATTTTTTCTTTTAGTTTGCATAGATAATGGATTACATTTATTTATTTTGGTATATTGAACCATCCTTGCATCTCTGCGATAAAATCTGCTTGGTCATGGCAAGCTCTGTGGAAGAGGAGGCAGAAGGAATGTGGAGCCAGAGGAGATGGAGATCACCAGGAGAACAAGGCCCTCTAAAGCAACTTAGCAAAGCTCATATGAACTCACAGAGCTTGAAACAGCAAGCTCATTGATCTGCACCAGGTCTTCTAAGTATATATTATAGGTTTCATTTTAGCACTTTTATGGTACTCTTGAATGTGTGAAATAGTGGGTCTCTGATTCTTCTTGGAGGTTCTTTTCCTCCATTTGTCTGGTCCAACTTTGATGTGATGGTTTTAATTTTATCTTATACTTTATTTAGTTGAAATAAACTATTGAGTCAAAAATAACTTGATCTCAGGATAATAAAATAATGATTTCAATTTTCAAAAAAATCTCTTTTAAAATGTTAATATTTAAGTATGTGTGTATATAAAACATTAAATGTAACACAATAAGTAATAAAGTTAAATTAAAAAATAAAAGTTTCTTAATAAATAAAATCCAAAGAATAGGTGACTTAATTGCAGAATCACAGGATACTTTCAAAGTACTAATTCTAGTTTGCTTAACCCAAAACACCTGGCAAAGAGGGACCACCTAATAACAATACTATGCTGATGCAAAACCTGTGTGCATAAAACAAGAGAAAGGAAAATTACAGAGGCACACTAAAGACCCAGAGCTGAGCAGCAGGCTCAAACAGAAGTTTCAGAGCCATTGTGGAGACCAACCCTACCTAGTGTTAAGGACCATAGGTGAGTAGAGGGAACAAGTTCTGGGGAATCCCATGTACCTCAATACTGGTAATGTATATGTTCATTTGCCTGTTGTCATGTCATCTTTACGCAATGTATACACACATCAAATGTTACACTTAAATTTATGGAGCACTTGCTATTTAGCTGTTTGAAAATAAATTGAAAATCAATATGTAAAATGATTGTAATAAATTTTATGATATCATTTTTCTAGATAGCAGGCAATAGTGACTTTCCAGTGAAGGCTTGCTTAATAGTGATAAAAACCCAACTTACAGTAGTATGAGTCAACAGAGAAACTGTACAAGGATATACATATGGGATTAAGGGCACCCTGTGATTCACATGTCCTCAGCTTTCTTAGTAAGCAACATTTATCTAGAGAAAGACTCATGTTTGCTTAGTATGAATATTTCAATACTATTAACTTATAATTCGTGAACATGGGGTATCTTCTCACTTATGCTTGCTACCTTCGATGATACACATAAATGTTTTATAGCCTTTAGTACAGTTTGTTAATTTTATAGTAATAAATGTACACATGTTGCTAGTTTTCACCTCCTTAATTAAATGCACTCCTGAATATTTATTATGCTTCTATAAATAGTATTTTTTTATTTTTGTTATCTATCTGATCAATTTGTGATGCCCATAAACTCATATACTTTACTAATTCTTTTAAAATTTTGCATACATATAGAATGTGTTTTGGTCAAATTCATCTATACTTTCTTTTTTTAATAAATTTTATTTAAATTAGAGACTATCTTATTTTACATATCAATCCCAATTCCCTCTCCCTCCCATCTTCCCCCATCCATTCCCCAGGGAGAGGGTGAGACCTTCCATTTGGGATCATCAAAATCTGTCAAGTCATTTGGGACCGGGCCTAGGCCCTCCCCTGTGTATGTAGGCCAAGAGAGTGTCCCTCCATGGGATATGGGCTCCTGAAGTTCATTCGTGCACTAGGGATACATCCTGGTTCCACTGCCAGAGGCCCCATAGACTGCCCAGTGCTCCTAACTGACACCCACTTTTAGGAGATCTGGTTTGGTCCTGTGTTGGTTCCCCAGCTGCCAGACTGGAGTTCATGAGTTCCAGCTTGCTCAGGTCAGCTATTTCTATGGGTTTTCCCAGTGTGGTCTTGACCCGTTTGTTTGTCCCTCTTCCCTCTCTGAAACTGGATTCCAGGAGTTTGGCTCAGTGCTTGGCTGTGGATCTCTGCTTCAAATTCCATAAGCTACTCTTCTTTCTGAATCAAATCATATTTACTTCTTGTCCTTCCACTCATCTCAACTTCATGTTCTCTGTGTGTATTAAATTTGACATGTACTACTATTATTGGCACACTTGTAACTTTGTCTATTAATTTAGGATATAGGTTTTTTTTAACCTGTCTCAGCTCTCTAGTATCCTAGTGGAAAACTCACACATACCTGGCAGTCACAGAATAATTTATTACTTACTAGCTTCTGACCATCTACTGTAAGCAAGTTCTGGCCCAAGAAAATATAATGAATGTCTTCACCATTTGATGAATAATAACTGCATATTTCCAAAATATTAGAATCCCATGATCAGAGAAGAGTTTACTCTAAAGATATATACCTTATTTAGATATTCATCTTATAATCTCATATCATTAATTCCCTAGTAAAATTGTGCACTGTATGTAAACTTCATTTTCAAATCAAACACTTGGTTTAATTTGTTCTGCAATTGAATCCTAGATTATAAAATATGGAAAAAATGCCAGGCTTGTAGGCATAAGATGAATAAAGTCTCTTTTTCCTATACAAATAGTATTAAATAAATAATAAAATCAAAAAAGAATTTATGTGAAGCCCATAGCCTAAAGTAAAAGGATATAATTAAACATGTTTTATTCATTATTTGTAATAATCAACATCTCAGTATTACATAGGTTGTTTTTACTAATAACCTAATATTGTAGACTTTTTAGAACATGGAGATTTTTCCAGTTACTTTATATTTATTGAATAAAGCAATAATTTGTGGATGAACAAATACTTCAGCAATGAGGAGCACTTTATTCTTTCATTAAAGATCAGTGTTTGCTACCCATAACTCAAGATGTTTTGCTTAAAACACACTGTAACTTTAGTTCCAAGAGCATCCAAGACCTATCTGTCTTCCATGGGCATCTTCAACCACCTGGTGCACACACACATACACACATGCTTGCTAAACAAACAAACAAACAAATAAAGAAAGAGACTTTTAGCTATGATGATAAAAACATGAGAAAAGAGAAAAGATGTACTGTCTCAGTTTAACCTTCTGCTTAAGTAAATATCTTCAAGTAATATCCATCTCTGCATTTCAGTTGACAATCCCATCCTTGAAAAAAATGTTGGAAGTGATTTAATGTATTACCCGTGCTTGTAATATTCAAAGACCCGATTTAGTTGCTATCTGAATTCATATTTTTTCATCCAGAGCTTCTTTATTGCATTTTTTACTTCAGAATTCCTGAGGGTATAGATTAAAGGATTTAATAGAGGAGCCACCATAGTATAAAAGACAGCAACTGCTTTATCTATTGGCAGTGTGGTCCCTGGGCGTAGATACACAAATATGCAAGGAATAAAGGACAAAACCACTACTGTGATGTGAGACACACAGGTAGAGAGGGCTCTGTGCCTGCCTTCCAAGCTATGGTTCTTTAGAGACCGCAAAATGATCACATAGGATCCCATTAAGAGGAGGAAGTTAAATAGGCAGATGAACCCACTGTTGGCAGCAACGAAGAGACCAAGGGTATGCGTGTCCATGCAGACAAGTTCCAACAATGGGTATAAGTCACACATAAAATGGTCTATGATGTTGGGGCCACAGAAGGGCAGCCAAACTGTAAAGAGGATCTGAATGGTTGCATGGAGAAATCCTCCTGTCCACGCAACTCCCACCAGGAGAATGCATAGCTTGTGGCTCATGATGGTCATGTAGTGTAGAGGCTTGCAGATGGCCACATAGCGGTCATAGGCCATCACTGTCAAGAGGATGATCTCAGTAGCACCAAAAATGTGCTCTGCATAGACTTGTGCCATGCATCCATTAAAGGAGATGACTTTGTTCTCTTGAAGGGAGTCAGCGATCAGCTTTGGAGCTGAAGAAGAAGTGTAAATCGTGTCTATCAAGGAAAGGTGGCTCAGGAAGAAGTACATGGGGGAACTCAGAGCCCGACTATTGATGATGGTGACCACAATGAGCAAGTTGCCTGAAATCGTTACCATGTACAGAACCAAAAATGTCACAAACACTACTTTCTGCATTTGGGGATTCTGTGTAAGACCTATCAAGATGAATTCAGTCACGTTCCTCTTATTCTCCATCTGTGTTGTGTGGTTTATTTGATTTTTGAACTCAGAAAGGGGTATTTTTACCTTTAGGAAAAAAGATTTACAAATAAATTTAAATGTCCCCAAGATTCTGTATCTTCATCATTCTATTGCTTCACAGATGAGACCTGTTTTTCTAAGTCTTGTAAAAATAAAAATCTTACATCTGTTATTATTTGACTTTTTATCTTTTTTTCTCAATGGTAGCAGTATTCTTATAACACATGGGACATTACGAGGAAAGGAATCAAATTTAATAAGGTCAAAGGAGAAATCTAAAACATGTTTTCCTCCAGAATAACAGTGCAATCATTAGAAGTACTAATTTTAGAAATTAGAAAGACCTAAAACTATATATGAAATAAGGTGAATTAGAACAGTAAAATAGTTCTTCTACCCTAGTTTTGATTATGTAAATATTCCAGAGGCAAAAGTTAGTGATAATGACTATGGAATCAATATTCGAAGACTTTGTGTTTTGAAGGCTTATTTCAAGAATAAAATTAAAATGGAATGTTTCCCCATAAAGTTGTAGATAGATTTAATTTCATACACATCAAACCATATTTATATAAGTTACCTTTTCTTTATATCCTTTCCTGAATAAGTAGTACTAGAGGACATTATGTTAAGTGAAATAAGAAAGAAAGTTATCACAGGTTCTTTCCCATATGTGAGTAATAAAATAAAAGTCGGCATAAAGGTAGAACACTGATTCCTAAAACATGAGAATGAAAATTAACAGGTCCCCAAACACTGTTAACTACAGAAAAGTACTGGTGTGTGCACCACAGTATAACTGATAAGGAGAGGGAAAAAAATGACACTTGTTTGGTCACTACATAATGTATGCATATGTTAAAAGCACATTGTTTCCTACACTGTAAAAATGTAGAAAATAAATAAATTTAATACTTAGCTCAGAATCTGAGATTGTTGATATCTTTTCCCTTTTTAAATTTTAAATATTTCCTAAATGTCTTCAGATTTCATTTCTAATTTTTAGGATTAGAAAATAAGTATAATGTCTATGTTTTTCTTAGAGGGCTGTAATTGAATATATGAACATTTAAGTTGAGAAAAGTATGAGATATGAACAGAGGAAATTGTATCATGGCAACACAGGAAGCATCTTAATATGACTCAAGTAATATCATATGCTTATAAAATTGCAATTTACAAAATGTCTTGAAGATTATAATGGAGAGTTTGCCATGAATGTCTCCCACAATACCTAGAATTATCATGGATGTCATCTTTTTTCTTAAAAAATTTATAAAATATATTTTTATCATGTATTTCCTCTTTCACCAACTCTTACAAGATACTATTCCCCTTCCTAGTCATCAACCTTACGTCATCTGTTCAAGCAAACAAACAAACACAAAATATCAACCTCCAAAGCAAAGAACAAAACCAAAACTAAAAGGCAACAAGTACACAATCATTCAGCAAGAAGTAACCCAGATCCCAAAAGACAAATTATGTTTTTCTTACATGTGTGAGGTTAGGTTGTAAGTTTTTGAAAGTGTGCTTGGCTGGATGTCATCTTTATTGTTTCAGCTAAATTTGTTCTATGGTTTTAACTAATATCATCAATCAACAATTTACATAAGTAGCCAATAAGTCTACTCTGAACAATCAACCAGAATCCACTTAATATAAAAATCTATTTTATTTGCTCAATGAATGAATATATCAATCAATTCAAAACAGTTTTTAAAACTTCCTTGTCATTATTAAGACTTACATTCTTCATGTAATTCAGATTTATTACAATATTTTATGTTTTCCCAACACAAGAGTGAGGTGATTTGTCCCCATCTGATGTGAGCACGATGCATATTTAAGACCCTGGAAAAGAGAAATTGTTCTCCGTGATCCCATGACTATTTCATTGACACAATGGCCTTATAGATTTAAGCCTGGAATCACAGCCTGCCTTCTAAATAGCCCAGAGTATCAGAGAATCTGTCCAGGAACAAGAACCTTTGAGATTAACATGGGGTGCATTTCTATTTGCCATATCCTCTCTTGAGGAGTTAATCCTTGAAAGAACCAGCAGTCTATTAATATATTTTCCTAAATTCTAGAAAGCATTTACCAAAATCATATTTCATGATCAAAGCCACACATTCATCATTACTCATGTAATGACTCATTCATCATTATTTCAGTTAATAGTTTCATTTTCTGCAAATTTTCAAGTTATTTGAATATTTTTTAATTCTTTAAAAATATTCAGATCCCCTCTTTTTCCTCACATCATGGAGACAAAAAGGCAACCTGAACAACTCAGTCACAGCTGATGTCTTTGATGATTAATGATTGGTTCAAGGTATAAATGAGTTTTGTTCCCTGCACCTGTTCAAACCATACCCAGTGGTATATATTTATTTATATTACGGAGAGCCTGCTTATCTATAAGAGGAAAGAATGCAACGGAGAAGCAAGGATGTAAGGGGCAATCTCATCTCACACTATGAAAACCTGGTCACTTATTTCTATTCCTGTGCTCAGATATATTGGCATGAAGCTTTTACTGTTCTCTTCTTTTCCACATTTGTGGCAGCATGCTGAGGCTCACATGTCCTGCACAAGTTTCCTGTGGGTCATCCTCACATTGAGCACTGTCTTTTCACTTGGCACTATATTAAGTGATTTGTGTATGATATTTCACCTATTCCTCTCAACAGTGTCAAAAGGTTTAGATACCTTTAGTTCATATCTTAAAGAAAAGAAGACATAACTAAAGTACCTGTGGTAAAATGTAAAAGAGCCTGTATCCCAACTCCAGAATGTTTGTCTCTAGGTCTTTAGCATTTACTCAGTGCTTGTGCCTGTAATGTAGATCACTTTACTTTGAAGGTCAACAGTACCAGAGCTGAAATTGAGGTAGTACCAGGAAACCACCACCCGTGTCCACAGTGATCATTCACAGTCCTCTGCTAAAATACAAAAGAAAGCCATATTAGTGAATTCAAGTTGACAGTCTGCAAGCCTGTAGAGGTGTTCTACATAAGAATTCCTTGCATTTTATAAACTTATACCCACTTTAAAGTTGAGGAGTCAAGGGCCAGGCAGGTAAATTTTAAGGAACTAGAGCTTATCAGTAAATGACAAAGGACAAGAACAGCCAGGTCTGCTAAACTCTAATACTGATGTTTTCTACCTCTGCATCTCCTTTCTTAGGATAATGCAATATAAATATATAGAAGGAAACAATAGTGCTAAAGGAGAGACATCAACTTCCACTTCATATTTATCAATAGTTGTTTTGATTCTGTAAAAAATGCTGTATCTCATTTTAAGAATAACAAGTCCTGCCGGGCGGTGGTGGCGCACACCTTTAATCCCAGCACTCGGGAGGCAGAGGCAGGCGGATCTCTGTGAGTTCGAGGCCAGCCTGGTCTACAAAGTGAGTTCCAGGACAGCATCTAAAGCCACAGAGAAACCCTGTCTCGAAAAACCAAAAAAAAAAAAAAAAAAAAAGAATAACAAGTCCTGTTGTGTAGCATAAACATGAGTCATTTTGGCTAGTTCCACATTCAAGAATGTTCTATGAGATCAAAATTAATGGTGTCATTGATACTGAATTTTAGGACAGATCTCCATTCATGGTTTAAAGGATCCACTTCTCTCTCAGACAGAATTTTTAAATCATTACCCTTTGGATATTAGTTTCAGAGCTGAAAGCATTCTTTTGAAAAGAGTTCTTTCTTCCTCCCACTCTGACCTGTCTTTGTGGCTATGAAGGTCATGCATCTGTCAGTGCTCTACTTTCAATAAGCATTTCAAAATGCTCAGTTGCATACTATGGCTACTTCTACTAATATACAGTGAAATTTACCTCTTAGCCATTCTAAAAGTTGATGGATTATTGTTTGTTGACTCCCATTGGGGGCCTGTGCCTTTCCTAATGGAGATGGCTGAGGTTTGAATTAGGGCAGTGTAAAAGGAAGGTATCATGAGGGAATGGAAGGCAACCAGGGAAGGGAAACTCTGGTCGGTATGTAAATTAAATAAAAATATTAATAAAAAGGAGAAAATGTCACTAAAAAGAGAATATGTTTGAGTTTGTACAAACTAATAAATTGCACAGACCTCCATGTACAATTCATATGTCTTATAGAGGAAGAAATATTCTGTGACCCACACTGCTACTTCATTCTCTTTGTACCATATGTACAAAACCTAGATTCCAGAAATTTCATATTCCTATGTATCTGTATTCATAGTTAGGGGATAAAATATTTGTGCATGATCTCCTGAAACAGTCAAAGGTTTTCAAATGTAATGTTTCAATTATTTTAATTACAAACTCCCTCTTTGATGAGAATGAAAATATGATGAATAGCTTAAAGATCAGAGTTCTGGGTAGCTTACCTTGGATGCTGCTGCAGTTGAGAGGACTCAGTGTGTTCATAAATACAGAGTAATCATTGCATACAGCTGCTTAGGCAGTATTTCAGGTTTGTATCCCCAACCCAGAATGACTAAATGATAATCCAGGAAGCAGACACTGCCAAATGACCCAAACTTCTTCAAATGAATTTGTCGAGTACTTTCAAAGCTCTGATGTCTTTGCAATTCTTATAAAAATGAAAAGAAAAAGAAAGAAGAAAAGAAGGAATGAAAGAAAGGTAAATGCTATGTTAATTTAAAACTGAAAGTCATGGGGAAAATTAGAGAATCTTTTGATTTTCTGTTATTATGAAAACAATTACAGAACAAGAGATGCAAATATTTCTAACTTTTGGTAAATGAAATAAAAGCAAACAAACAGCTTCTTCTGGAATCATTGTGTGTGAAAAGACTACCGAGGATGTTATTAATGGATGAATCTGTCTCACCTTTGCCCTCACAGGAATTAATTATTGATGATTTTTGA
Source organism: Mesocricetus auratus (assembly GCF_017639785.1). Lineage (NCBI taxonomy): Eukaryota > Metazoa > Chordata > Mammalia > Rodentia > Cricetidae > Mesocricetus > Mesocricetus auratus. The sequence goes on along the minus strand of NW_024429189.1, from coordinate 57,645,133 downwards.
AGATTTTACTTTAGGAACAGATATTTTGATGTATTTATTTATAAACAACTCGCTGATTAGTTCTTTTCCCTGAAGCTGAAAATAATTTATGAGCAGTCTATATCTCTGGTATTGGATAATATGTGATGAAGTGTGTAGCTCATAATGCCTTGAGGACCATGACCTAGGACATAAAGGACTCTCATTACTGTGTGGATAACAACCTGAGGTTTTGTTCAGGTTGTGTCCCTGGGGAAGTTTTCTCAGTATGATGTCATGTAGAAGACAAAGATTTTTTTTTTTTTTTTTTTTTACGAGACAGGGTTTCTCTGTATTGGAGGCTATCAGTCCAGTCCAGCCTTGAACTCACAGAGATCCGCCTTCCTCTGCCTCCCAAGTCTTGGGATTAAAGGCGTGCGCCACCACCGCCTGGCTGAAGACAGAGATATTTAATCTTTGAACTGAACTAGAATATATTAAAACTTATTTGGTCTATAAGAATGAATTTCAGAAACTGGCACACTTTCAATTAATGTGCTTGATATCTAGCTGCCAAATAGAAAATAAAATCCTAGTGTCAACTTTCCTAGTGTAGAAACCAAAAATCTTTCCTGGTTTTCTGCTTGTCCATTGACACTATGTTTAGAAGTTTATAGTTCTAAGTTGCCTTTTAATGATAAAAGCTTTTCTTACACACACACACACACACACACACACACACTCACATACACACATACACACCTCTTTAAATTTCTTCATACATCATATCCTCAGGATTGGCCAAAATTACCTGACACTCTGAAAATTCATAAACTTGCACTCACTCTGCATTCTCAAGGACAGAGTATTGTTTAAATCATCTTCATAAAAATTGAAATAGCTGTTGTTATTACACATAAGTCTGTAGACAGAGAACCAGTATAAGTAGCAAAACAAGAACTGCCATGTCTTTATTGTAGTTACTAATCCTTGTGTCCTTTATTCTATGAATAGGGTGTATTGTATTGACTAATTTTCATATATTAAAATAACCTTCGCTGCTGGCATAAATTCTGTTTAGTCATGGTACATCTTAGCTCTTATAAACTACTACACCATTCATTGAACTTTTTTGGATCTATTTTATTAGATTATTAAAGTTTTCTTTGCTTGTGTTGTTATCAGAATACTATAGTAATCTCCAGAATATTGGTCTCTTCATGTACTTTTGAAAAGTTGATGAAGGAATAGGATTTTGTTAGTCATTTCCATAGATTCTCCATTACATTTAACTGATGTATATGACTTTCCTATGTCACCACTTGCTGTGCACATTAAACAGAATCTGCTATTTGCCATTCTCTTCCATGGCAGGAATCATTATACTTGTGGCTGATTATTCAGGCTTATAAAGATAAGTGTATTTCTGAGGGACATAGACCTTTCTCTATTGTTTAAATTCTTGAACTTATTTAATAATCATAACCCTTGTGCACCTCTTTCTAAAGTAAATTTTATTCATTTATGGAGAGACCAAAGTCTTCAAACTTTATTCTCTGCAAACTCAGAATTTTAGCAATGGACAGGCTGATCTCAGTGTTTATAAATTCAGAGCCTTGATGAGGGTGGGTTTTGGAACAGTTTGTTTCCTGTGTCTCTTCTGTTTAGCTTCCTTTGGGTTGATCTGTTCAATGACCATTCAGTGGTGTGTACAGCTCCACTCTCTCCTTGTGTGTTTGCCTTTTCCTATCATAAGAGTGTTGAATTGGTGATACTCAGCCATGTTCCTTTGTTAAAATACCCTTTGTCAGTATTCCTGGGATATTGGATGTTCAAAGAAATGCTCTTTCCAAACAATGTTCTACAGGAATATTTAATTTCATGCAATTCCATGTATTTGCTGCGCTCAAAACACTTCACTAATTTACCTTTACTCTTTGCTTTTACCAAAACAAAAAGAGTTTAAAGTTGTAATCTGATATGCAGAGCAGAGGTATTTAAAGAATCCCATTCTCTTTCAGTTCCCAAATGCTAAGTTGCCAGCAGTAGAAGCTACATCCCAGGGTGCTGACCCAGGATAATTAACACAGGCATTGATGGGGGTTTTACGGTTTACAATGGCAGAAGATATGGACTCAGGAAAGAAGCCTATATAGTGAGTAAATTATGTAGAGTGTATTCCAGAGACATAGAAAATCCCAGTTCAAACACTGTAGACCAGGACTGGAGACCTGAGTTGAGTCAAGCCAGTACATGATGTTCATGAAGGAAAATATTATCTCACCCATACTATGACTAACTTTTATCCTTAGTATTGTAAATACTTATACTGAAAGGAAATTTAAGTTAAAAAACTAAAAATTAAAAAATGTCAATAAACTAACTCTAGAGGTATAAGATTCACTGCATAAACAAACAAAGAAGAGAACCTCCACATCTGGAAAAACCAAGACAAAATGTCCTCTAAAAAATTCACTAATTCTATATGATGGCTCCCACTGAAGAAGATTTGGAGGAACTTTCAGACAAGGAATTTAAAAGAATATTAATAACTATGTTCAAAAAATCATTAATGTATTCCTGGAGAACAAAAAAAAGAGCCAAATGAAAGAAGGAACTCAACTCAAGATAGGAAAATACAATTCAATGAAGAGATAGATTTGCTGAAGAAAAGCTAAACTGGAATGAGGGTGGAAGTGAGGAACTCAATAACTAGAATTAAAAGCTCATTGCAAAGCTCCACCAGTAGAATGAATTATGTGGAAAACAGCAGGGTTGGATAATGAGGAAAAGGACCTGGATCATTCAATACAGTTCAATGATTGAAAAAAGAGAAGAAGAATGGAATGTGGGAGAGAAACAGACATTCTAAAAAGACCAAATCTTGTAATGATGAAGAATAAGAATTCTATACTAAAGGCATAGAAATTATTCTCAGTAAAATCAAAGAAAAAATATCTAAATCTAGAGCAAGAGATACGCATCCAGGTACAAGAGGCTTACAAAGCACCACATAAACAGAATGAGAAAAGAAAATCCTCACAGTACATTAAAGTTAAAAAATTAAAATACAGACAAAAACAGGGGATTTAAAGATGTAATAAAGAAGGACCACAAGACTGAAACTATAATTAAAAATCTCTTAAGTAAATTGTTCAGGGCTAGGTGGATTCATTGCACAGTGAATTTCAAAGGTGAAGTAATACCAATTGGCCTAAAATTATTCTATGAAATAGAAAATTAGGAAAGCTTCCAACCTGTTATATGCTTATACTACCTGGCTATTAAAACAAGGAAAAGAATATTGCACAAATTAGAAAATTACATCTGAATTTCCTGATGAGTATAATTGCAAATATCCTTAATAAAATGCTAGCAAACAAAATTCAACAACACATTAATAGGATCATTCAAAAACAGAAGCAAAAAGAAAGAATTATTAATTTTTCCCTTAAAAGTATTAACCTTATATGTGTATCCAACAACAATGAAGGATAGCTCATGGATCACAGAAAGTGTTGGCAGGACAAAGGTAGAGGTGGAAATAGTATGCAGGTAAGAAAATCTCTAAATGAAATTATATTAAATAAAAAATATAAAAATAAAACATAGTAAACAATAAGCCCTGAAAAACAATTTCTTTGAAGAAGGCAGATGAAAAATATATTAATGAAATTATTGTAAATCAAGTCCAAGAGCACATCAAGACCAGGTTTGTTTCATTTCAGGATTTCAAGGATGGTTCAATATATGTAAAACAATACAAGGACATGTAAAGCACACTGACAAGAAACATACAGTGACCTCACTTGATTAAGACAAGGTCTTTGGTGAAGATACGGTCCTTTCATAAACAAAAACCAGCCAAAGAACCTAGGAATTGAAGGAACATACCTTAGCACCATAAAATATGTATGTGACAAACGTTCAGTCAGCATTATATTAAGGAGGACAAAAATATTTTCTCTAAACTCAAGAAGAAGACAATAGCACCCATTCTACCCAGTCTTACTCAGTAAACTTTGACATCTCAGCTAGATCTATAAGGCAAGACAAAAGAAAGACGTGCAACAGTAAAGGAAGAAATCAAATTATCCTTGATTATCTATGGCATGATCCTATATTTGAAATATCTAAATAATCCTCAACAAAATGCATGATTGGAAGAAATCAGTAAAATATTCTAAATCATAATAGCTTGAAACAGTTTTGAGGACTATCCATCCAAATAGCTGAACAGCTCCAGCAAGACCAAGTTTACTTAATTGAAAAAGACGCTAGATATCTCCCAGCTCCAGCAGGCATTCCCAAGGAACTCCCAGGCCACTCCAACTAAGAAAGCAAGTAAGCTAATTGCAAATTTTCATCTTTCCCTCTATTCTTCAAAATCCAATTCCCCAATCTCATTCTTAGCTCTGCAGCAGACCACGAGCTCCCTTTGCCTACCCCATCTCCAGAGGATCCCATAGCACTTCCCCTCCAAATTTACCTCCCTCTTCTCATTGATTTATCCTAAATCCTAACTCCATCAGGCATTCCTAGAATTAAGAGAAAACCTTTAGAGAGGTTAGATAGAAGACAAAGTGCAGACTAGCCTTGAACACATTGACACAGAAAAAGACTTTCTTAACAGAATGGTGTTAGTGCATACACTAAATCAATAAAAGGAACCTCATGAAATTGAAAATCCTCTGCACAGGAAAGCACCTTGTCATTTGGACAAAATGGCCGCCTACGGATGAGGAAAAGAAATTTTACCAAGTATACATTGATTCAGGGCTAATATCCAAAAATTTATAAGAACTAAAAATATGGATATCAAAACAAAACAAATACCCCAATTAAAAATGGGGTACAGATATAAGTAGAGCCTTTTCAAAATAGGAAACTAAATTGCCCGAGAATTGCTTAAAGAAATGTTCAACATTCTTAGTCAACAGGGAAATACAAATTGACACTATTTTGAGATTTCATCTCACAGGCATCAGAATGGTTATGATCAACAAACAAGTGAAAATTCATGGTAGCAAAGATGAGAAGTGTGGGGGACAGTAACTCATTGCTGGTGGCAGTGTGAACTCATACAGCTTCTATGGAAATGAGTGTAGAGGCTCTTCAGAAAAATGGGAAATGATCTACCTCAAGATCTAGTGTAGCCCTCAGGCATATACCCAAAGGTTGCTTCATTCTATCAGAAAAACTGGCTCAGTCATGGACATTGCTGCTGTATTTATAATAACCAGATATTGAACTATCTAGATGTCCTTCACAGAAAAAGGAATAAAGGAAATGGAGTACATTTAAACAGTGCAGTATTAATAAGCTGTTAAAAAAGAAACAATGATTTTCACAAGTAAATAGATGCAATTAGAATACAGAACCTTGAAAGAGGCATCCCAAATCTAGAGAGCTATATGTGGATAATAGGTGTTAAGTCAATGATAAGCAAGCTACAATTAATGAGACCACAGAGGATATGTATACAGTAAGTGACTAGAGAGAACAGATAGATCTTACTAGGAAAGGGAAATAAAATAGATAATATGAATGGAATGGGGCTGCTGTGGTGGGAGCTTCAATAGAGAGGGGAAAAGGAGAGGGGTTATGGGAGTACATGTAGGGAGGGACAGCTAAAATTAAGGGGCATTGAGAAATGTATGGAAACCTAATATAATAGAACCTTTCTAATATCCACATATATCTACGAAGGTGATCTAAATGAAGTCACCAAATAATGGGGGAGATAGAATACCACCTGACCATCTCTTGTCACCCAAGGAAACTTCTAGTACTAGGATTGGGTTACATCTAATTGAGTCATTTGCTAAAAGGACCCCTTGAGAATCACCAAACAACCCAGGCTATTGCCAAGACTACAGGTTGTTCCCCACAAATTGACAGCAAAGCCCCTTTGTTGAAGATGATACCTACATTGAACATTGAGATGTTGAGCTGGTGTCTACATAGAGGCTTTATATCTGTATTTCAGCATCTTTGGTTCATGATGGTATTCTGCATGCTATCAAAAACGTAATATAAATGTCAACCACAAATGCTATATCTATAATGGTGTACTGCCTGCAAGATATTTTATGGTAATGAAGTCACAAAGCTCATGGGAGAACCAATCAATAACTAATTTTATTTAAGGCCCACTCCACAATATGTAACCCACTGCTTTTGTGAACAAGAACCTGAGACTCAGTAGCCCAGGGACCTAGGTCAAAACCAAATGATACTGGTTAAAAAAAGGGAAAGAAAGAAAACAGAAAAGTAGTGATACATTGACTTCTGCTATATTCATAGATTAGTGCCTTGTTCAGTACCATCAGAGATGCTCCCTCCTAAAGTAGATGGGACAAATATAGAGACCCACAGCCAGATATTACACAGAGAGTGAAAGACTTTGGAACACTTAGTTTTGAATGGGTTGTTTTCATCAAATCTCTCAGGAAACCCTGAAGAAAAGGAGGCAGAAAAAGTGTAGGAGCCAGAGGACACTAAGAAAACAAAACCCTGTAAATCAACAGAACAAACTCATATGAACTCACATAGTCTGCAGTGGGAAGCACGGGGCCTTCTGGGTCTGTACCAGATCCTCTCCATATATCTTATGTCTTCTAGTTTAGTGTTTCTATGGCATTTCTGAGTGAGTGAATCAATGGTCCCTGATTCTTTTCTCATCTCTTGAGATCTTTCCTTTTGTTTGTTTATTTGATCAGACTCTGAAGTGATAATTTTTATTTCATCTTAATATATTTTATTTTGCCATACTTGAAGAAATGAGTGAAGGAAAACCTAGTCACAGAGGTAAAAGTTAACAACTGAAGTGTCACTTATATCTGCTGGGAGAGGTAAAATCATTTTTCCCCAACAGAGTGACATTACTGGCCATATCAACCACTCAAGGACAGGCCTCATGTTCAGAAATTGTTGACCAACAGATAATTGACTCCACAGGGTGTATTTCTTTTTGGCATAGTGTGCTTTCTTTTGGTGACAGTTTTTTTTTGGATTGGGGGCATGGTTTCATTATGTTTTCTTGATTTCTTGTATTGAGGTTTTGAGAAATAATTTAAAGTTGGATGAGTAGAAATGGGAAGAGTATCTGTTAAGACTTGAAGGAGCAAAAATAAAACAAAAGCCAAAAAGTTACATAATTTTCCCTCCACTCTCCTTCTATATCTCACATGAATCCCCACTTCCTTAGAAATCCATGTCCCTTTATTCTTTAATTAGTATTGTATATATATGTATATATATGGAAATAAATACACAAATTCAATCTGCTCAGCCTGTTCATGGTTTTAGTATGTATTGTTTTATTTCAGGCTGACAACTTGGGATTGGGTATTTATTGTGGGTTCTCCTCCCAGGGTAAGACTGATTCTCCCTCTCTCAACAGTCTTTAATTGCCAGTAGCTCTTTATCTAGGGGTGGAGCCCCATGCTATTTCCTTCATCCATGTTGGCATGTTAGATGATGTTATTATTGTTTAAGTCTTTTTTATATAGCCACATTGTAGAGATTTTTTGGGTAGCTTCCAAACTTCCACAAGGCTTTCTGGTCTTTTGGTTCCTCTGCGTCTTCTTCCACTGTGTTCTGTAGTCCTTAGGTGTTGGTTTTGTCCCATGGATGTATCAGTTGGGGCTCAATATTTAGAGTCAGTTGTTTCCCATATTTTTAATAGCTCTTTATTTAATTTTAATTTTTATTTTTTGGCCATAGTCTCTTTTAGCTGTTTGATGCTTCTGGTGAGTAGTGAGAACACATTCATCTGTGGGGATAAATAAGGTTATTCAGGATGCAGTAAGGCAATATGGTGGTTTAGAAAATTGGCAACAGTAGGCTCTCTTAGACTTAGGACCTTTCTAACTATGTACGGTTTGCTAGATTTTGTGTACCAGGTCTGATTTTCCTTCTGCTCAGAGGGATCACTTAAATCCATTTAGACAGCTGTTGGTTTACAGCCACTAGGATATGAGTGCCACTATTGTACCTTTAGGGATATCTTGTAATACTGGACATTGTTGTTGTTCACAACTGGGTAGGACTATTAAATGATGGCCTCCCTTTGTAGCACCTTCCAATATTATAAAAGCTAGGTATGCGGAAAAAAGGATTTTGGGAGGGGTCAGATCCAGATGAAGTCCCCCAAGTTCTGTGTGGTATCTTCAGCAGTAGAGAATTTTCTTTAACTTCTTGGAGGCAATAAATGGTAACAGTAATAGTCTACATTGTTTTAGAAGTGTCTTAAACTCTCCTGATCAACAATTTTAAAGGAGGGATTTTGTTTTTAATGCCTGGAACTGGGGTAATCTATTAGATAGGGAGGCATTATCACTCCAATTTAATTTAATTGTTATACATCTACATAATATACTTCTATGATATCTATGTCTCTCTTCATATGTATGCATATCTATATATCTACATATCTATATATCATATAATCCCACTAGTGCTATATACTCAATGGATTGAAGTCTGTATTTCAAAGAGACATTATTTAGATGTTTAATGCAGCACTGTTCATAATAGCTAAGCATAAAATTAATCTAGGGATCCATCAAAAGATGCTGTTGGGAAACCATGTAGTATATATAGACAACAGTTCATGGTATGTATTCACTCATATATGAATATTAGGCATAGAGCAAAGTATTACCAACCTATAATCCATACCTCCAAAGAAGCTGACACCCTAAGAGAGACATACAGGGTCCCCCAGAGAAGGCATAAAGGGACAAGATCTTCTGAGAAAATTGGGAGAATGGGGAGAAGGGAGAGAGAGTTAGATGAAAGAGATGGGGAGAAAAGGAGGGGGGGGGCAAGAGAGATCAGGAAGATTTAGTCAGAGGAAGAATAGAGGAGAGCAAGAAAAGAGATACCTTAATAAACGGAGCCATTATAGGTTTAAAGAGAAATCTGACACTAGGGAAATGTCCAGATATCTACAAGGATGACCCCATCTAAGAATCTAAGCAATAGTGGTGAGACTACCTTAAATTTACCTTTCCTATAATGAGATTGATGACTACCTTATATGCCATCCTAGAGCCTTCATCTGGTAGTTGATGGAAACAAGCAGAACCCACAGCTAAGCACTGAGCCGAACTCCTGGAATCCAGTTGTAGAGAGGCAGGAGTGATGCATAAAGGGGTCAAGACCATGCTGAGAAAATCCAAAGAAACAGATGACCTAAACAAGGGGGTGCTTATGGTCCCCAGACTGATTGCTAGGAAACCAGCATTGGACTGAACCAGGCTCCCTGAACTTGGGTGCCAGTTAGGAGGCCTGAGCAATCTATGGGGTCTCTGCTAGTAGATCTGTATTTATCTCTAGCATACAAATGGACTTTGGGAGCATAGAGGGATGGTTTTTCACCCTAGACACAGAGGGGAGGGCCTAGGCCCTGCCCCAGATGATATGACAGACTTTGAAGATCCCCTATGGGAGGCCTCACCTCCCTGGGGAACAGAAAATGAATGGGATAGGGGGCTAGTGGGGGGAATGGGAAGATGGGAGGGAGAGAAAACTGGGATTGATATGTAAAAAGATTGTTTCTAATTTAAATTAAAAAATTAAAAAGGGCAAAAAAAGGAAAAATTTAAAGAAATTTGGATCTGTCATGTGTATTACTGACATTGTATAAAAGTCACACTGTTTTAAATTTTGCCCTTAATCTAGTTTAGGGACAAATTTCATGTACAATGGCATTGAACCTTAGGGTTGTTGGAAATAGTTTTGTCTGGCTTTATGGATTTGTGAGACACACACTTTTGTCTTTCTAAAAAGCCACCGTGCCATACATTCAAAACTTGAGATAATTATTCAGAGGACCTTATTTATTTTCAAGGTTTTGCTGTGGATGGTCGGAAGCAGACCGTGGTTTAGTTTTGAAACTTGCAAATACTTTCCCTTTTGTTTTCTTATGGATTTCTTTTAAACTTAACTGTAAATCATTTTTCACCAATTTCCTATTATTCCATGGATTGCAGCTCTCATTCTACTTGGAAATCATAGCAGAAAAAAGTTATACACGTTTTCCATTTTTTTGAATTTCAGTAGGTGGCACTATTGCCATACTTCTCCAGTAAATATTAACATTTTTTTCCATCTCCAAGTACTTTTTTCCCATTTAACAATAACTTGTCCTAGAGTGCCCTCCAGTGGCCATTTTTTCTATTGCTGAAACCATTGTTGCCTCATGTTATAAATATTTGTTATTGAACATTATACTTTGAGACACCACCTTTATTCTAATTATTATCTCTTGTTATATGGCTCAAGATTCCACTTTTCCTTTTATGCCTTAAAATAACTCCATTTTGTTTTATTTTAAAAAATTGTTAGTTGAGAATTCATTTAGGCTGTGGCTGTGCATTTTTTCCTGTGGCATATGGCATGGATTGAACATGCTCTGAACTATTTAGTTTGTACCCAATTTGTGCAAACTAAACATTAAATAAGTACAGATTTGCTATTTACTATTTGTTACTAAGTACCTTAATCTGTAGGGTCTCAAACATCTCTTGTCGCCTCTCATTCATAGTGTGTTGGAATTGGCAACTCTAAGGAACCCAATGAGTACATGGGTGTCCATTTAAACCTAGGAGGACAAGTTAGTTCATTCTAATAGTGCAGTCAGACTCTTCAGGGTGCTTAAAGATTCTGAGAGGAGAAATCAGTTGTCAAATCAGTGAAGGGTTTGTCCGGATCTGAGACAATGTCATTTCCACAACCTTCTTAAGGACAAGGCAGTCTCATGGTTACACACATTTCTCACAGGGTTGGGTTAATTGTATTTGTACTTTTTAATATTCTTTGCTATTTTATCTAAAACTTTGCATATTTCAGTTACAATCTCTTATCTGATTGACTTCTTGAAACATTGTTGCTACATTTGATAATGATACTTTCTCCAGATATCTGTGTTATATTTTATATATAATTTTTCTTTTGTGTTTTACACCCATTGAGTCAACTTGTGCTGCCCATTTGTCTCAGTTTCATTTCAATTGTTATGATAAAACACCATGACCATGACAACTTATAAAAGAAAGCATTTAACTGGGCTTACAGTTCAGCAGGTTAGAGTCTACAAAGGCAGAGCAAAGGCATGGTGGCAGGAACAGCTGAGAGCTCACATGCTGATCTGGAAGCAGGAGGCAGAGAGATGGCACACTGAGAATGCTGACAGCTTTATGAAACCTCAAACCCTACTGCCAGTAATACACCTTCTCCTCTTAACCCTTCCCAAACAGTTCTTCCAACTGTGGACCAAGTATTCAATCATGTGAAGCTGTGGGCGCCATTCTCATTCAAACCATCCCATCATAGATTCTTTAAGGTGTGACTTGTCACTAGAATGTGGCTGATTTTTGATGGTTATTTTTGCTTGTCAACTGGAGTACCTCCAGAATTAACTAAAATGCAAGTGACTGAGTATACATGTGAGGGATTTTTCTTAATTAAATTATTTGAAGTAGGAAGACTCATCCCTAATACAGACCCTTTGAGGTAGAAATAGTCATCTTTAATCTGGGCCACACTTTCAGGCTGCAAACTATATAGATGGCATAGAAGAAGGAAGATTTTGCTGTTGGCCTGCTTGCCCTTATGCTTTATCACAGCTTCAGTCTTTCACTGGTATTATTCTACTTTTTTGAGATTCTGGTTTACACTGAAGACCAACTGAGACATCCAGTCTCACAGACCGAACAGTTAGTGGAATTTTGACTTTACATTTATAGACAGACATTGTTGAGATAGCTGGACCCCAGACTTTAAAACAATCTGATAAAATGTGTGTGCACGTACACACACACACACACACACACACACACACACACACTTACATACACATTCTATCCTATCCTTTCCTATCCTATATTGTTCTAATTTCTTTAGAGATCTATGGCTAATCATTTAATTAACAGGGAATACAATCTTAAAGAAAACTCCCCCAGCAATTATGAGATACAAATAGGTCCTATGGTAGGGGCTGGACTTGTGACCATTTCCTCTCTCCATGTAGGAATCTGGTCTTGCTTGTGTTTGTTCGGGTCTTGTTGCACTATAACAACTGAGTTCATGAGTGCAGTTGCCCTGCTGTGTCCCAAAGATACTATTTCCTATCGTCATCCATCACCTTTGTCTCTTACACTCTTTCCACTCCCTTTTCTGCAATTATACCTGGGCCTTTGAGGAATGTATGTGATATAGATGGCCCATTTAGGGCTGAGTGCTCTATAGTCTCTTACCTTTTGCACCTTGACTGGCTATGGCTTCTATATTAATTACTGCCTATTTTAAACAGAAGTGTGTCTGATTTGTTCTGAGAGATGCATTAATTTATGGATATAACAAGTCATTAAGAGTTGGTTTAATGTTTTGTCTAATAAGTAGAAATCGGTGGTCAGTTTAGTGAAGGGTTATGTCCAGAGATGATTAGGTTGTCAGTTATACAACCTTCTTGCATCTAACTTAACACTTAATGGATTTCAAAAGCATCCACCCTGTGACACAAAACTATAACGCAGTTTCTGTAGGTCAGGAATTTGTGCCTCTGTTTTTGCATCAACAACAAATATGTAATTAATGTGTAGCTTGGGTCTGTATTCTCATCATAAAGCACACTTCCCAAATGACTTTTCGCCATGTTGCAGCTTATTGGTACAAATCAAAGTATCTTGAAAATATAATTATTTATCCGATAGAATTTTAAATTATTTTGCCTTTTATTGCTATATTAGTTATGAATACTTAGCATACTGTTCCAAATTTTGCCTTAAAATTTCAAAAAATTAAGGAAAGAAAAATAATTTATTTAAATCAGAGGCATTATTTCACTTTATTTTTTCATTTTTCCCTGTTAAACTAAATTTGCACATGATACTGTCCTGTCTGCCTTAAGAAGTGCTTCTTCATGCCTTATAATACTGTTACTTTGACTGTGACTTTGTTCAACCCTCATGTATTTAGTTGATTATTAAATTGCCTATAGATAGACTGAGATGGTAGTCTTCACTGCCAAGAAAAAATGCCAAGGCCAATAATGATTGAACAGAAAACTTAGCAACACTTTCGGCAGATTTGTATTCTAAGTGTTTGAAGTTCCATTTTTTTTTGTTGGCATGGTACACTAAATGCTTCAATTTTTAGTTGAAACTATAGTTGTACTAAAGTTATTAGTGATTAGTGCTTACCCAGCATGCTTAAAGCCCTTTGTATAATTCTTGTCATGGTAGACAGAACAAACTCAAGAAGGTCCATGTCTTAGTACAATTATCTATACTCAACGATGAATTACCATATAGGAATTTAACATTTAAACTCCTCCTCTCATTAATTTTTAATTCCCATCCCATCATAGCTTTTGCCACTCATCAACAAATCTTGTGTACAAATCATGTAATTATTAGATTAGTAAATACAATTCTGCAGTATTATTCAACATAGGTAAAAGAAGTTTAGTGCCTTTTCCTTGCATCAGGGGACTTTCACTTGCATGTCAGAATAGTTCAGAATTTGACTTTCTAGAATTGACATAATCATAATGCAAAAATAGTATTCTTCCTAGCAGTTAGACCAATTTTTGTATTTTCCTTCTACATATCATAATTATCCTCTTAATGACCAATTGTACCCAATTTTAGAAACTGATAAAATTACTACTTTGTATTTTAGAAGAAAAACATTTTCTATAAAATAACTTCTCAGCTAACTTATGGTACCAGCTACAAGAGAGTTCGTACCTTTGTTCAATGAAATACATCAGGAGTGAGTAGATTGATATGTCTTGTACTGTTCCAAAGGCTAGACCATGTATTCATGTGTGTTTTATATCACGGACAAAGTGAAGCCCTAGTAGAAATGAAAATGTATCACTTAATTATCAAGTATATAGGAATTTTCAGGCAACATTATATGCTAATATGTAATTTTTTCTTGGAAGAAAATAAATTCAGCAACTAGATTGTTGAACACAATCTAGTTTAAAAAGTTCTTTTACTTCATTTGCATAAATCAAAAAGCTAAACTTTGGGAGACAAGAAGGATGCTTTAGCATACATGGATTAATTCTCCATTTTTGAATGATAATTAACTCTCAGATGTTTGATTGTATTGGATTATGCTACCAATTACCAAGAAAAGAGTAAATATTCTGTTTACCTAAGAAATAATACTTTTGAAACTTGTAGACTTAACTCCCTCATTTGTTACATAGCAATTAAAGATTTATTATTTTATTTTACCTGTGTGTGTTTGTCTGTATGCATGTATGTTCACCATGTGCATGCCTGGTGTTCACAGAGGCTACAAGCAGGCATTGGATACCTTAGAACCAAAGTTACAGAAGTGAGCTGCAATGTATATGTTCAAACTGAACACAGATTTGCAATAATTACAAGTGCTCTTAAACCCTATCATTCTCTCTAGCCCTATGTTATGCAGGCATAAATCTGTTACCATTCAGGGGAGCTCATCATTTGACAGTTGAGCTTCTTCTGCATGAAGGCTTTGTGAAACAGAAGATCCAGTGTGTAAGTAAATTTATGATGACAAGCTCATTGGAAAAACACATTGAGATAAGGAATAACATTAGAAACCTTGTAATAAATTTTTTTTGACAATATAATTTCTTTTCAGTAGAAAGTTATTCAATTAATATTGTATAGAAATAAAATAGAATTAAATTAAGGTAACGAACAAAATAGTGGTTCCATCTCACATTGATTCAGGATACTAGCAAAAGTTTTAATACATACTAGGTAGCAATTATGATTGCTTATGTCTCCAAGAAATAGAAACTCAAGTGCCAACTCTAAGACTGTTTATGTCCCACCTTTGCACAACTGCAACTGAAGTTTCTTGGGCAGACTGTCAGGCAAGACTATGATTTTCTGGGATATGGACCAAGACTACTTCCTCTTCTAGCTTGTCTAAATATTACTTACTTTATTAAATATTTCATGATGTACAACTCATAGTTTCCAAGATTTTATACTTAGAATATTTTCTTTTCCAATTATAAGTGTTTAAATTCAACTTGTGATTAGTTATTCATTCTTGGAAAGATCTAAATCTATTACCTCTAGAGACTAGTGAAGGGAAGAAATAGTGAGACTATTTCATTTGAATTTGTTCCAAATATTGCAACAAGCTTAGCTATTAAAATTGCAGTATTTCAAATGAGTCATAAACAATATCATAAATGTAAATGGAAGAATTAGAATCTGAAGGTTTCTGAAAACTAAATTCTACTCAATCTAGGGTCTACATTCAGTTGGTATTTCGTTCTTTAGGTGCATATTTTTGTTGCAGTCATCTTTGCTTATCAGAGTTCATGGAAGGTCTCAGTTTCTGGAAACTTCCATATATAGGGATATGTTTTGCTAGGAAGAGGAGGACCTTAGAACGATTCTACTCTAATTCCTTAAAGACTGTTCACAGATTTTGCTTCTTGCTTGCCTGATATTTATTTATGAGGCACATTGATGCTCTTCTGCCTTCTTAAATAGAAGTCCCTTTGGAGGGATTTACTTTTTGAAAACAGAAAAGGGTTGATAAAGTTTTTTAAATATATGTCAGTGTTAATAAATAGGCAGGACATGTTAGTTTTCACTTAATTAACTTTTGTGTACATGTGGATGTGGTGTCATTGTTTTTGTATAAAAGCATTTTCCCTGAAGGTAAGAAGTTTCAGCTACCTTTTATGTTAATATTTTAAAATGCTTAAATGCCTTTACACTGTTGGTGTTCATTTGGGTTCTCTTACATTTTTCTGAAAGACAGAGATAATGGGAACTCTTGCTAAAACATGTTTGCTGCAAACATGGTTAGTTTGGTAATTTTTATGTGCTTGATAAACAATAACACATTATTAGACATTCTACAGAAACACACAGGTAAATGAAATATTTGTCACCAAAACA
The DNA here is from genome assembly GCF_017639785.1 of Mesocricetus auratus. Classification (NCBI taxonomy): domain Eukaryota; kingdom Metazoa; phylum Chordata; class Mammalia; order Rodentia; family Cricetidae; genus Mesocricetus; species Mesocricetus auratus. Next base: position 57,629,234 of record NW_024429189.1, on the reverse strand, counting down.
GTAAAAAAGACTTTTTTCTTGGAAAGAAATAAGATTCAAGATGTAACTTTTGTGAGCCGACAGCAAGAGAAATACAGAGAGTACTATATATTCTAAAAGTTCCTAAACTGAGAAAATTAAGAAAGAAACACGTAGAGATTAATCTGATTATAATGTTGTATTCGATATTTGTTGCAGACTGATTTGGTTCACTTTCTATCTTGCTAAAACAGAGGAGGAACATGTTCCATACATCAAAATCCACCATCTATTACTATATTTTATGGACTTACATATTTCATATGATATATTAACAAAGTATCATGATTTTTACAAGCACATAGGAAATTCTAAATTGCAGACTCTCCATACTGCTTATAGTGTAGCTGAACAGAACAGATGTTTATTTGTTCTGATAGTTCTATGTGGACTTTTATATGTTTATCTTCAAATAATTCCTGGAATTATAGCAGTGTTTTATGTATTGTCACCCAGAGTTATTATACAAGGTAAAATATTTGATTATGCCAGATTACATAAGGCCATTTTCATGTGGTTTATTATAATTTCAGCCAATTATCTTTCTTTCCTCTATTTCCTCACTTGGTTCTCTTCTCACAAGTACCTCCAGTCTATACAGTTTCTTTCAAATTACACAACTTTGCTCTTTTTTTAATGGCTGGAAATTTTCCATTATTTTGACACATGAATAGATGCTATTGTTTAAAATTTTTTAAAAATTAGAATATAATTTAATAACTTCCCCCTTTCTTTTTCCCCTCCAATCCTTCTCATGTCCATTTCATTCCCTCTCAAATTGAACAGTTATTATTTTTCTCTAGTAATGTTACATATCTGTATTAAAAATGCTCTTAACAACTGTATTAAATTATTTTTGTTTTGAAACTGTTAGCAGTAGCTTAAATTGAAGTCAATCATATTTTTCAGGTTTTTAGTAGAATGATACCTTTGATAATGTCCAGCTTAGTTTACATGTATTTAAGTATGATATATTTTAAATACGCCATTTATACTCTAGTATGTAAAAAATTACATTAGACACTAAATTTACCCTGGTGATCCAGTACTGTTAATATAGATAATGTAGAAAACAAGATATTGGAGAGCCATTGTTGAACATATGTTCTTTTAGGTTCCCGAGAGTTACAAGAAGTGTACTTCTTTCAGTCTTGTGTCATCAAGTAAGACAATAACCCCTTCTGAGTCAGACGGAAGCAGTAATGTGGACAAGACGTGTGGAAGGCACATACACACCTGACTTCTCAAGAACGACTTGACTCTGCACAAGTCCTTCTCAACCACAAGTGCCTGTGAATGAAATTTACTGTCTTTAGGTCAACATAATTACCTTCCAGGTAAATGCTGTTGGTATGTATGTATACTTAATAGATAGTTTCTAAGACCATACTTTAATCCTATTTCCTGAATTGGTTCGCTAGTTACATTAAACATACTATTCCTTGTATCTTGGGCTATGTCTACAATCCTTTTCAGCTGAGAATGTTATGATTAGTTATGAGCTGATATTTCCAGTGAAACACTCAAGAACATCTACAAGAGATACCATGCATTTTGATTTTACCAGTGCTTTAGGCATTTTACATGAAAAAATCAAATAAAATAACCCATGATGTGGATATTGTTGTTTCTATGGTAAGATGAAAAATGAAAACAAAAAACGAGGTTGTACAGTGTCACATAGTAAGTGAATGAACATGACACTTGCACACACATGTATGGCTGGAGAGGCCAGAGTGCTCTCTATTGTGAGTCATTCCTTCTCTGCAAGTGTGCCCCTGGCTTCTCACTTCACATGGACAAGGAATTTAAAGCCATTATTTGGGCATAATATTTGCCACATCCCATTTTTATTTATTAACATTATTCATTAAACAGTAATAAGGCTGGGAAACTTATTGGATTATACAAATATGAAAAAGAATAAACATTGACTCTTGTGGCAATACATAAAGATAGATCTGAATTTGATCATGGTCAAACCCAAGCAGTGCTAGAGCCAAGGCCTTATGAACTGTAAAGCAGATCAAGGGGATCAAGGCCAAAGGGTAAAGGGCAGAAGAGTCAGTAAAGCCAGAATGTGGCTTCAGGGTAAATCCTATATTCCATTCCTAGAAGGTGTAGTTATTGGTAGTGAAAAGTCTTTGAATATTTTAAAATAGAGAAGTGTAACAACCATATTTTTGTTTTCTCCACTCCCTGAATAAGTGCTAAATGACATTCCATGAGCAATAAAGTCCACCAAATGAGAAGAGGCAGGCAATGAGATTGTCTGCTGCCTCCTTTTGGCTGTCTATGCTCCTTTGAAGTAAGTGATGTATTTCTACCCTAATTTAAGAAATTAAGGTTAAAGATTTGCCCACCATTGCATGGAGGGACTGGAACAAGGGTGTAAGGCTGCCTCCTCCAGATCTACAACTGGATTTCCCATTGCAGGATGTCAGTCAGCACAATTAATCAAACCAGGCATTTGAAAATGCCTCCTACCTTTAAATTACTGGGTTCTTTGTGAGTTCAATACAGAAATCACTTATATAAGCATCTTTGACTTACTGATGTGTATATGAAATAATGAAGATATGTCAACATTTATAGTATAAGTTCCTTGTAACATAAAATAGAATCTTTCTTAGTGTCATGATGGCCATGATGAGACATAATAAAATTGTAAGTGAAATAAATCTCTGTGGCTAATGTTTAATTTTCCCTAGTAGTGAAACCCCTCAGTCAGCCAGACTGGAAACATAAAAAGACACTGAACATGCTGAAGTCCTGGAAGGGCCCATTTCCTCATCCTGAGTTTCTACCTCAAACCACAGATGAGGCAGGTTAGCAGTGAGAATTCTGGGGCCTGATAGCCAAGGTCTAAGCTTGTCACAAATGTTAAACTATAAAGGAGTCTAAATTAACTTACTTAATTCTTTTATTTTTTTCAAAGTGCAATCTGAGACATATTTGTAGTTACAGTAAAAATGATCTGAACAAATATCTTACCACCATGATTATCCATTTAATGTTGAGTGTGTTGTGTTTGGTCATCCATATGCTGAATTTATATTTGAACACTCTCAATACTTAGGAGGCATTATTATTTAAACCACACTCTACTCAAGCATGTTTTTATTATTTCTATTTTCTCCTTTCTTACTTCTCAGCTAAGTCTAAGAATTCTAAAGCTAATATACTAGCTGATGATATTACACTTGGTAACATTCATAGGTGAGGTAAATCAGGTAAAAATGTTGACAAAAATTTTGATAGTGTATTATTGTGATAAGTACTGATGCATGCATAGATAGATGACTATTTTAGCCCCTTAAGCTGATAGTCAAGTTCTGTTGGGAAAACTGCCATAGTCAGTAATGAGTTAGTTAATGTTGGGGCTGTTTGATACAGTTCAAATTCAGATTTTCATGATTAAAAGAGTTTTACAAATAAAAGTCTTTTAAGGTGTAGAGGGTCCATGTCTAATAGTGCAATATTGCATTAAGCTGGTTGTTTCAGGATGCATGCTATTTTGGACGCAGCATAAATCATATTGAAGGATCCTTCACAAAGATTATCAACTAAAAAGATGGGCTATCTGTTAGTCAACATATTTAGCATTTATTACCACCACTTTTTAGGATTCTTAAAAGGAGGGTTCTTTCCATGAATGTTTTTTTCTCTCTGTATATGAATAGAATTATGTAGCTACATTAATCACATTAATTCAGGTTTACCATGATTCCTCACCTCAGTGTCTATATCCTCTCATTTCATGATATTTGGGTTGTTTATGGTTTAGCTAAGAACACAGGCACTGTTTTAGGCGGCATTTGATTGATAATGAAACCAGAATGAAATGTGTTTTGGTGGTTTTAAATATAAGAATGACAGACACCATTGTTACTAATGAACTGAGGTCTTCAGTAGAAGTTAGTACTCATGACATCATTAATTTGAATTCTGTGGTGGCATTTGCAAGAGGAACTCAATATATATAGGCTTGCCAACCATGTAACTCCAACTCACAGCATAGGAGGTAGTAATGAAGATGTGTTTTATGATAAAACAGATTCAAAGACTTGTTCCCTGTTGATGGCAGGTACTATTTTCCTGATCTCCCGGTTCTGAAGCCTGTCTTATAGAAGATTAAATGAGAAAGAATAACAATGTTACAGAATTTATTCTACTTGGTCTCACTCAGGATCCTGCTGGCCAAAAAGCATTGTTTATCATGTTTTTACTCACATACATTGTTACCATGGCAGGCAACTTGCTTATTATAGTGACTTTCATTGCCAATCCCTCTTTGAGATCCCCAATGTACTTTTTCCTTGCCTATCTATCACTCATGGATGTTATTTATTCCACTGCCATCTCACCCAAGTTGATTATAGACTTACTATGTAATAGAAAAACCATCTCCTTCACAGCTTGCATAGGCCAGCTCTTTGTAGAACACTTCTTCGGTGGAACTGAGATCTTCCTTCTAGTGGTGATGGCCTATGATCGCTATGTTGCCATCTGCAAGCCACTGCATTATTCGACAATCATGAATCACCGTGTTTGCATCCTCTTATTGGTGTCAACCTGGGCTGGAGGGTTTGCACACTCTGTGGCTCAAGTTCTCTTTGTTTATGACCTTCCTTTCTGTGGTCCCAATGTCATTGACCACTTTGCCTGTGACATGTATCCATTATTGGGACTTGTGTGCACTGACACTTACTTCCTTGGTCTTATTGTCATTGCCAATGATGGAGCAATTTGTATGGGAGTCTTTATTATTCTTTTAGCTTCCTATGGAATCATCCTAAGATCTCTTAAGACTCACAGTCAGGAAGGGAGGCGCAAAGCCTTGTCCACCTGCAGCTCCCACATCATGGTGATTGTCCTCTTCTTTGTTCCTTGTATTTTCATGTATGTTAGACCTGTTTACAACTTTTCTATTGATAAATCTGTTACTATTTTTTATACAGTTGTAACTCCCATGTTGAATCCCTTAATATACACCTTGAGAAATTCAGAGATAAAAAGTTCTATGCTAAAACTCTGGTCTAAAATGTTGCAAACAGATAAAGTATCAAAATCTCATTGTTAAAGTGGCTAACAGTGCTAAAGCAATAATCAGACAGTAAGTGAGCATAAATAATTGTGCTTGCTCAATGAATTCACTCGTGATAATTTTATATATAAAATATAAATGCAGAATAGGTTTTTGTTTATTAGTGAATTTCTGCAAGTAAAATAAAAGGCACAGAGCTTAATTAATAGTGTTTAATTACTATTATGATGAAAGAGAGAAAACAAACTGATTTTGAGTGTTATTTTCAGGTAAGACCAAAGTGGGGCTTAGAAGAAATTGTTTTCAATGAAGAAACAGTGATATTTTGGAAATGTTTAATCACATAATTCATTAATAAGAAATATGGATAATGTGCAAATTTCTGGGACTGAATGAGCTTCTCAGATGAAATTGGTTATTATTCTATCTGTACATAAAGATATTTATGTAGCTATATGATGAGCATTGTTTTAGGCTTCCCACCATGCTGTCCCCAATAGTCTATGTTGTTTCATTTCAGGTCTTTTAGATATAAGATATGTTTAGCCAACAATATTCAAAGTGAACATTATGTTAAATAACTTTCAGTTAATAAAACCAGATTTCAGTTCTCAAAGACCACACTAAGCTGAGTTAGAAGAATATTCTTAGCATTTTTTACAATTTAACATATTTAATTTTGTTATTTTTCAAACATTAGTTACTTTCATATTGTATTTCTGATGGTGAAGAAATTGAAAAAGAACTATTTTGCATAACCACCATCATTCCTAACATTTATGTTTAACATTTCACTTGTAGAATTCAGATAATTTATGTTAATATAAACCAAATTTTGTGTTTTGATTCATGTAGCAATGAAAATTTCCTTATAATGCATTCAGGTTGTATTATCACAAAGCAAAATAAAATTGCTTTCATTTTAATATGAAAACTTCATCTATGTTGTACAGTTTTTTTCTACTTTGTATTTTTGCTTTATAATAAATCTTTGTAAGTATATTTAAGACAATGTGGTAATAAGGATATATACAATGAAAAGGCAATTGAAGGTAATAAATTATGTATAATTTTACAAGGTTATATGTATATTTCTAAATATATTTATGTATCTATATATTTATAAGCATATTTCATATATAAAACTAAGTAAAATATGTTTTATTGAAAAAGAAGCTTAAACATACTTAATATTAATCCTAATACAGTAAAATTTCATTATGTTTAATTATGTTCATTAGGGAGAGTATATGAAGAGTGAACAGGTATTGAGAATCAATGTAAAATATGTTCACTTTTCCAGGTGCAGGTATATGTTGCAGCTTTTATTTTCAAATGTTGTATCATAATTTTTTACATATTCAATAATATATGTACTTTACTCATATTTTTAGTTTATTAGAGTATTGAAATCATTGAATGATATTTTTTCATGCTTTCCTGATATCTTTTAGCCATCCTTCCTGAAACTTAATCCCAATGCTAATTTTGTTAATTGTAGTTTGGTTGTCGAATACAGAGGGATCAGCCCTGAAGCCATATGCCTACAAACAACAAAAGCAGACTCAGTAGGTTGTAAATACATATTTGTGCATATACACACATATATACATACATACATACATACATACATGCAAAAATGATACCTCAAGAAAATCAGGCTATTATCTTGTGAGTGGGGGCATGAGGAGAGTTGGAGGAAGGGGCTGGAGGGAGGAAAGTGAGGGGAAAGATTGATGTAATTTTCTTTCTATTAAAACATCTTAAAATACAGTTACACTATAAATATATGCATTCTTTAACTGTATCTTTTTATTTTATTATGTGTACTATAATTATATTACATACTATACAAAGTTTTCTGAATTCCTTAGACATTTGATCACATCAGATGATTCTTCCACTTACAGTTACCAAGAAACACAGAATAGCCATGTTGTTTACGTAATAATAATAATTTAAGATTACTGGACTTAATTTATTTGTAAAATTAATAAAAAGTCTGGTGAATCCTATCACCTCACATGCTGGTGATCTTGTATCTAGATCCTTGTGACAGTGAAGGTTCAATGTTTAACTACACATTAGAATATATTATTGAACTGATGGTAAACAATAACTTTGGAAGTTTTTGGCACCACTGCTTCTTAGAAAATAACAATTTCTTTTATAAACCATTATCCTATTACTATTGAATATAGATTAATGGAATAAAAGAACAGAATGAGGGAAATTTTGAGTTCATCCAACAAAGACCCAGGCCTCCATTGAATGCTTTCATACCCCCGAATGACAGAATTATGATTGCCAAGGTTTCTGGGAATCATGAGGTGCAACAGAGTCTACAGTTCTCACCCCCCACCTTTGCACTTCAAACTTCTTATGCAAATTCTCCCTTGTAAACAGCATGACTTGAGTCTTATGGGGTGTGGTTGGCTAATTTAGCTAAAGTTGCTTCCTTTTACAGATTTGTTTAGCAATTCTTGGTTACTTAAATGTTTCATTATAAGTAACTTTTTCTTGCACATTTTTGAAAATTTCCTTTAACATTATGAGGTTTTAAAGGAACTTGGCAGTTAGCAAGTTGGCAAGGTCCAAGGTTTTCACTTCTAGAGATTATTGAAGTGGGGAAGTGAAGAAATCTTTACAAAAGAGATGTCTTCATTTAAATTTGTTCCAAATATTCTTACACAATTATCAATTGAAACAGCAATGATGAAAAATTATCTTAGACCATGTAATGAATATTAATTAAAGAAATGCTTTCTGAGATGCATGACTCAAAATGTCTCTTCAAAGCCACACACTGCCCAAGTTGGAATATTCTTAGTTATTTGTTGAGGTATATTATTTTTCACTCTTATTTATCATTGTTTGTGAAATTGTGGAAAGCCTCAATTTCTTGCAACCTCCCACATGCAGGGCCATGTTTAAAAAAAAATTCCTAGTGGATTATAATTGAATGATTAAAGACTGAAGACTCATTTACACATTGCTATATATCTTAGCATTTTGAAGAATTTAAAATGCTGTCTTGGCCTTGTTTGGCATCTGGCTTATTTGTTACCCACATAAAATAGATTGTGTTCCCTAAAGCCAGTGTTCTTTTTTAAATTTATTTTTTATTATTAATTTACTTTTACATTCCAAATCCAGTTCCCCCTCCCCCCTCTCCTCTGGCTCCCCTTCCACTTCTCATCTGATTCTTGGAGAGGGTAAGGCTTCTGCTAGAAAGTATACTAAGTGTGTCCCATCATCTCATTAAGGCAGGACCAAGAAACATCTCCACCCCCCATACCCATGTGTTTATGCTGGGAAAGTTATCTCTCCATATAGATAGAATGGGTTCCACTAAGTCAATTCGTGCATTAGTGTTAGATATTGGACTCCCTGCCAGTGGCCTCATATATTGTCCCAATCACACCCTTGTCACCTATATTAAGGGAGTCTAGTTCAGCCTTGTGTAGGTTCTGCATTTATCAGACATGAGTCAGTGTTCTCTCAATAGCTCAGGTCAGATGTTTCTGTGGGTTTTCCCATCATGGTCTTGACTTTTTGTTCATATTATCACTCCTCCTTCACTTCGATGTTATCCCAGGTTAACTCAGTCCAATGGTTAGTTGTAGACTGCTGGATCTGATTCTATTTGCTTCTGGAATAGGGTTCTAGCTTCTTTGGTGTTGTGGATTGTAGGCTCTGTATCTTTTGCTTTTTGTCTAGTATCCAGCTCACTCAACTCATGTACTGTGACTTTTTGCAGCTGCAACCATTTTCCTGTTCTTAGCGCTTGAAAAACAATTCATTGTTACATAATATAACTTAAAGAATATTTTTACAGACCTATGCTCTAAATAATTGTGTATAATTATTCTTGTCTATACAAGCATTACCACAAGTTTAAGCTTAATGTAGTCATATTATTTCTTATTTTTATAGTATTAAATCAAAGATAATTTACAGAATATTTGACACGGGTTTTAAGTGCATTGTTGATTAGGCACTCTGTTTTATTTCAAAATGTACATGTTTTCTAAACTATATGTTTATTATTTCATGTGTATGGGCATTTTGCCTGCATGATATCTGTGCACCACATGAATTTTTGGTTCCAACGAGGTCAGAAAGTGCTGCCAGATCTCTGGAACTGGAGTTATAGAGGATTGTGAACTGCTATGTGAGCACTAGGAATTGAATCCTGGTCCTGTGGACGAGCAGCTGGAGTGATGCTTTTGGCTGCTGACCTGTCTCTACAATTTTTTTATTCTTCCAGTTCATATTCATCTGAAAATATCACAATATAGTAATAGAATAGATAAATTCTAACTCATATAATTTTAATGTATACCTAAAACAGTTCATCAAGCATACAGGATTCTTGTTTTTACTCTGGAATATTTGTACAAATTTTGTTAAGTCGACAGAGATCCTTGTGAGTATCTGAACTGATGCACCATGTGGACCACTGCACATTAATCACAGCCACTATTCTCTTAAGATGTTGCATGTATTTAAAGTGCCTTTTATGAAACCAAACTAAACACCCTGTAAGGAAGATATGAGGAAGTCTCTGTTGGAATATTGAAGCAGAGGTAAAGAGGGTTTTATTGAATTGCTCAAGGTCACAGAGATAATATGTAAGTGACCAGGAGTTTGTACATCTAACTCATGGCTCCAAAGTACTCAGTGTTTATCAATGGGCTATTCTCCATCTCCAAGTGTGTCTCAGGTTCTATGATATATCATGAACAATAAATTAGAAGCATTACTTATTACAATAGTTATAGCATTCCATTTTACTAAATTAGTATGATCCAGGAAACAGAAAGAAGCTTGGTAATTGTTTGATTTTACAAATAAGGAAAAAAGAAAAAAAATGAACAAAGTAGAAAAACGTTGACTGGGACCAACAATGTTGTAGATGGAGAGAACAGGATTCTGAGGTCATCTTTTCTAATCCCTTCTGTTTTCAGTATGAAAACCAAACAAACATATTTATATTTATATGTCTAGAGATGCCCAAATGCCATGCCTTCTCATACCATTCTTTTGAGGACGCTGTCCTTTGTCATTTTAATACTGAATTTTTATGAGAGCACTCTGAGTACCCAGGAAACATTAAGATAAAGCCATGACCACTGTTCACTATCTTTCCTTTTAGGTTCTCTTTTCTCATGTCTTGACATCCAGTTTATTCTGATAGTTTTGAAAGAGTATGTTGGCTGTCAGTACAGTAGTTGGTAATAGCAATAGGCTAGCTCAGCTATAAAAATATTTGCTGAAACACTTATAGCTTGTAATGGTTCTAAGAATTATCATATTTGAATAGAAATACAGATCCTGAAAACTTTGATATTTCAACTCAGATGAAGTAATTGCTACAGACACTAATACACTAAGTAATATTGAACTTATTTAAACCAAATTGAGATCTAGTCCCCTGAAACAGGATATAGCATACAGGAAGAGTAAAAAATCTTTGGAGACCTCTAAGATCTTCTTCAGATAACACATTGAAGTAGTAAGCTGGACATATCAGGATGAGTGCTACTTTGTGTGCTAAATAGATCATACTATAAAGTATGCTTCAAAATATTAATAGTTTAAAAGTACAGCATGGCATTCAATTACTATCTCTACTTTTTGAGGTTCTTTCTGTCATTATTTAGTTTTGTTTGATTTTGTTTTTGGAGGATTCCTCTTAATGGGGTGGTTAGTATCTGTGCCCATAAGAAAGTGGTCTTAAACATAAGACAGAGGCACTTTTGTTTCTTCTGTCCTGTGGAGATTTATTCAGATCTGGAGGTAAAACCTAAGTTCTTACCAAATTATTAACACCAGGAGTGTGGACATACTTGCCAGAGGAACTAAGCAGATGCTCACCAAGTGCCTACTTCTGGTTTATTACTGTAAAAATTATTGATGAGGATATGCTTTGTGACAGAATGGATTTATAATATTGTTCAAAATGTCATGGCAGGTCCTGTTCTGTGCTCTTGCCTGGTAGAAGAGTAAATGGAACTGAGGAACAATGTTACCTAATTTAGCCTCCTGGGTCTCACTCAGGATCTCGCTGAACAAAAAGCATTGTTTGTCTTGTTTTTACTCATCTATATTGTGACAATGGTGGGCAACCTGCTCATTGTGGGGACAGTGATGGCCAGCCCTTCCTTGGACTCACCAATGTACTTCTTCCTTCCCTATCTGTCATTCACGGATGTTGTTTATTCCACGGCCATCTCACCCAAGTTACTTGTAGGTTTACTCTGTGCTAAAAGGACAATCTCATTATCAGCTTGCTTGGATCAGCTCTTTGTATAACACCTATTTGGTGGTGAGGCCCTCATTCTGATGGTGATAGCCTATGATCGTTATCTGGCCATCTGTAAGCCCCTGCACTATTTGGCTATCATGAATCACCGTGTTTGTATCCTTCTGTTGGTTGTATCCTGAACTGCAGGGTTTATACATTCTTTAGTTCAAGTTATATTTGTATATAACCTTCCTTTCTGTGGCCCTAATATTACTGACCATTTTCTCTGTGATATGTATCCATTACTGGGACTTGCATGTGGTAACACATACTGGGTAGGGCTGACTGTGGTTGCCAATGCTGTACTAATCTGTTTGGTGGACTTTGTTCTTCTCTTATTCTCCTATGGCTTGATTCTAAGATCCCTTAGAGTCACTGACTGTGGCGCAAAGCCCTGTCCACTTGCAGCTCCCGCATCACTATGGTGGTTCTCTATTTTGTTCCTTGCATTTTTTTGTGTGTTAGACCTGTGTCCACCTTTGCCATTGATAAATTCATTACTGTTTTTTTCTCAGTTTTTACACCCATGTTGAATCCTTTAATATACGCTTTAAAAAATTCAGAGATAAAAAGTTCTATGGAAAAACTCTGGTGTAGAATGTTATGTACATATAGAACAAAGATGTTCTGTTGCTGACGAATATGCTAATTCTGATTTATTAAAGAAACTCTGAATTATCAGAAAAGATTCTGTCTGGCCACTGAATTTTCTAGCATGTACAATTTACCTGTTTTTTTAACATTATTTCTCGTGAGATCTTTATGACATTGATGTAATTAACAAAAAAATTCTGTGGAAGCATCGTGCTTCAAAATCTTTGCTGAATTTCAGCATAATATATTATTTAAATAACTTGCTTTAGAGTAACCAAAGTTTGTATTTGTCTATGGTAACAATTTGCATTTTTCTAAGTTTGTATCTATGTTAGACTATCATAGAACAGAACATAAAATTATTTCCATTGAATTATAGAAATCTCACCTATGATTTGAAGAAACTTCATTTTGCTTTGTATTCCTGATTTGATATAAACCTTACCAAATGTATGTAAGGCACACTGTGTGTTGATAGAGAGTACAGATAATAAAAGAATTACTCAAGTGAAAAATATTAATGTCCACTCAAATTGCTATGCAAGTTCTTTCTTTTTATGTGATAACAGCTTGTAACCTACTCACTGTGTCAAGTCAACATGTGATTCACTTTATTGCCTGCATGCTATGTTTATTATCTTTGAATGCAATCCAATATTATTTTCCAATTTGAGTCAATATAATTGAATGTATGTGTTCTGTTTGTTTATCTTTTACATTTGAGCTTAAAATAACTCCACAATTTAACATTTTCCTTTCTTTCATCCAAACCCTCCCATATAATCCACCTTGCTCTCTTTCTATTCCACAGCATCTAATTTAACTAATCATCGTTTTAGTTGCTTCTGCTGCTGTTGTTGATGTTCTCTGTGTGTGTATGTTTGCTTGTGGTCTTTCCCCCATCTACTTTGGCATAGTTATTGTTGTCCTTGTTCAGCAAATGTGTATGCAGTTATTCTGGTAAGGCTTCATGTGTCGAGAGACACAGTGCCACAGGAAACTCCCTTGTCCTCTCTTGTTTTCAGAATCTTTTTGCCTCTTCTTTCACAATCTTCCCTGAACCTTAGGTATGGGATGTTTTGTAGATAACTATATTTTGACTGAGCACCACACATCTGAATTTTGATTTTTTGTAATGGGCTTCAGTTGTCTCAAAAAGAAATTTTCTTAACAAGGGATAAGGATTCCTCTAACCTATAGACATAAGAGCAAATGTTTAGAAAGTAGTTAGGGAATATGTTGGTTTAGCCAAATGTTAGTTGTGGTTCTTTAAGATTAATGACTTCCTTGTCTTATGCATCATCTAACTCACTTTAGGGGGCATGTTAATATGGGAGTACCAACTCCCATTTGGGATTTATTGTTTCAGTTTTTATTTTTATTTATTTAAGATGAGATCCTGATATCTTGTTTATGTTGTTGGCAGTGTTTCTTGATATGGCAGGCCGATCTCTCTTTTGTTGAGTGGGTGTCTAAAGCTCATTACTCCAGTTGGGAAGTGATCATTCTGAAAAATTATGGAAAATGATTATAGAAATATGGGAAAAGCACAAACAATGATAGCAGACAAGGAAAGAATGATTCTGAACCATCAGTATCTGAGATTATTAAAATGGAATGGATTCTAAAAACATCTTGTTTAATCCCTTAATTTTTCATTGCACAACTTCATACATTTGCAGTCATATTTCACAATGACCCAACTCTACTGCTTCTATGAATACAGCTTTATTATTATGTTGCTTTTAGGGATTTGAACAATGATTTTTACAACCCCAAAGGTATTCAACACTTCCAAGGTATTATTTATTTATACCATGAACTATGGCATTCTTTCTTATCATGAGTACAAGGATTGTGATGAAATATTCTCTTTATTCACAGTGAAAGACTCAAAAATATTGATAAGAACTATCATGTTTGTATATTATCCCAGGTTTTGAGCATTACTTTAGGCACATTTCACATAGTAAAGACACTAAGAATAAAGTAATCAAAGAGAGTAGATGTAAGCATTCCAACATGGTTATATGTTGGAATGGAGACATAGTTAATTTGATGACCCAAAGCTACCTTCATTGGAAGTGATGGGACCCAATTTTGTAACATGAGTCATTTTTTTCAATATCCACTTATTTACTATTGTCTAATGAGTTGTTATCAAGTATGTCTTTGAGCTCTAGATACTATATTTGCAAATTGGATTTAAGAAACATATTCATTTATGTTTTGATGCATTTAGAGTTAGTTTTTGGGAAGGTGATAGATATAGGATTAGTAGAATTCATTAAGTAGAATTCATTAAGTTTTTTACCTGAGTCATTTGTTGAAGATGCTATTTCTTTCTCCTCCATATGTCTTTGACTTCTTTGTCAAATATTACATGGCTGTAGCTAAATGCATTCATGTTTGTTCCATTGGTCTACATGCCTGTTTTTGTGCCAGTTATTATTATTATTATTGTTGTTGTTATTATGTTTTGTGTACTGTTTTTATTATTATGGCTCTGTAGTAGATCTTGAAAACTGGAAGGATAATTCATCCAGCATTGCTCTTTTTGATCAAGTTGTTTTGGTCCTTCATGGCCTTTTTGAGATTTGGTTATTTTCTCCATTTCTGTGACTAAGTAGATGGTGATTTTGATTGAGATTGCATTGAATATGTAAATGGATTTTGGTAGAATTTTCATTTCCATACAATTAACTCTAGCGTCCTATGAGAATGAACTGTCTTTCCATTTTCTAGTGCCTTCTTAAAGTTTTCATTGTGAAGGACTTATCTCTGTGCTTAGGTATATTCCTAGAGATTTTAGGACATACAGGTGTTCCTTATGAGCTAAAGGTGTAGGAAAGAACTTTTTGAAAAGGTCTTCTGCACACTAGAATGTTATCAGTTGAATGAAGAGGAGACCACAAGAGAAAGAATCTTCATTAGATATACATCTGACAGAGTGTTACTCACCACAATACATAATGAACTAAAAATAAAGAATACAAAGCAAAACTGGCAAACAGAAAATTCCATTCAATCCCTTCTGAAAATGTACTGGGTATCTGAAATAAAGTTCTCATAAAAGAAATAAAAGTTTCTAAGGTATATCTTTAAAACATTAATCATCTTTAGAAATTAAAAAAATGATTCAAAACAACTTTGAGATCTTTCATTTTAGCCAGAATGAATGAGATCAACAAAAGAATCAACAAAACATTCTGGAGAGGATGTACGAAAAATGTAGTAATCTTGAAAAAGCAGCTCAAGAGAGAAAGATGCCATGCAACAGAATTCAAGTGGAGGGGTTTTTATTGAGGGTAAAAGGATCTTAAAAGGGGGAAAGAGTTAAGTTTTGAGCAAGGCAATATACATGGATCTATCTGCAGTCTTCTGCATGCCAATGTCCAGTTATGCCAGCACCATTTATTGAAGATGCTTTCTTTTTTCCATTGTATAATTTTAGCTTCTTTGTCAACAATCAAGTGTTCATAGGTGTGTGGATTAAAATAACGGTTTTAAATTTGGTTCCATTGGTCTACATGTCTATTTTTGTGCCAATACCAAGCTGTTTTAAGGACTATAGCTCTGTAATAGAGCTTGAAGTCAGGTATGGTGATGCCTCCTGAAGTTCCTTTATTGTATAGGGTTGTTTTGGCTATGCTTGGTCTTTTGTTTTTCCATATAAAGTTGATTATTGTTCTTTCAAGCTCTGTGAAGAATTGTGCTGGAATTTTGATAGGGATTGCATTGAATTTGTTGACTGCTTTGGCAAGATTGCCACTTTTATTATGTTGATCCTACCAATCCAAGGGCATTGGAGATCTTTCCGTTTTCTGGTATCCTCTTTGAGACTCAAAGTTCTTGCTATACAGGTCTTTCACTTCTTTGGTTATGGCTATTGTAAAAGGTGAGGTTTCTCTGATTTATTTCTCAGACACTTTATCATCTGTATGTAATAGGGCCACTGTTTTTTTGTGTAAACTTTGTATCCTGCTGAAAGTGTTTATCAGCTTTAGGAGTTCCCTTGCAGAGTTTTTTGGGTCACTTATGTAAACTATCATATCATCTGAAAATAGTGAAAGCTTGACTTCTTCTTTTCCTATTTGTAACCCCTTGATCTCATTTTGTTGCCTTATTGCTCTAGCTAGAACTTAAAGTACAATATTGAAGAGATATGGAGAGAGAGGACAGCCTTGTCTTTTTCCTGATTTTAGAGGAATTGCGTTGTTTATCTCCATTTACTTTGATGTTAGCTGTTGGTTTACTGTATATTGCTCTTAATATGTTCAGGTTTGTTCCTGTTATTTCTGATCTCTCTAGGACCTTTATCATGAAGGAGTGCTGAATTTTGTCAAAGGCTTTTTCAGCATCTAGTGAGATGATCATGTGGTTTTTCTTTTGCAGTTTATTTATAATGGGGATTACATTGCTAGACTTTCTACTGTTGAACCATCCCTGCATTCCTAGGATGAAGCCTACTTGATCATGGTAGATGATTTTTCTGGTGTGTTCTTGAATCTGACTTGCTAGTATTTTATTGAGTATTTTTGCATCAATGTTCATAAGGGAAATTGGTCTGCTGAAAGTAGGAAAATTAGTCTTTCCTGGATATGAACCAATTGCTATCCAATTCAAATTGTTCAATGGTGGAAAATAATGTACATAAAAGTAACACCAAATAGACCAAGTAGGATTTATGTACACAATCATACATAAAAACAGAAACACACAGTCCTTTTTTTATTCATATACATATGTGTGTATATATACACATATATATGTATGTATGCATCAATAACAAAAGAAAAGAGGGTGAGCATTTATTAGGGAGTGGTGTAAGGGGCTTAGGGTAGGGAATAGAGAGAAAAAAAGGAAGGCAAAAATGAAAATTCAAATTTGAAAAAGCATCCAAAAAATCATGTATCATGATTAAGTTGTGTTAATTCTTGAATAGGTAAGGAATTACATTTGCAATTCGGTGTGTAACTCATCACAAAAATGGCCTCAAGAACAGAGATAATATGACTGTCTTAGTAGACACAGAAGAGGAATTGATAAAATCTAAAAGATTTTTTACTGAAAATTCTCGATATACTAGGCATGTGGGAATCTATTTCCACATTATAAGGCCTCATATTTGCAAATCTACAACAAATAGCATGCTCAATGCAGAAAAACTCAAGCCATTTCCACTAAGATGAAGAATGAGTTAAGTGTGTACATTCTATCCATTCCTTTATAACAAAGTAATTTAAGTTCTAGCTATCTCTAGCTAGAGTTATGAGAGACTAATAATAGGAAAAAATAAGAGATAATATCTACCCCATATACATAGATACATATATATGTATATATATATACACACATATATGCATATATCCATATAATGGAATATTAAACAATCTCAAAAAATGACTAGACACTTAGAATGTGAACGTATAGGGAGAAATTGAATAATCATCTTATAAACATGTATGTGATATTTTTGTATGTTTTAAGAATTTCCTACAATGTGTTTGGATTTTTTTTCTGGATATTGTGAAAAATTGTTTTTTCCCTTTTGTTATTATTTATTTTTAAGTTTAAATTTAGATTAGAAACAATGTTGCTTCACAAGTCAGTTCCAGGTCCCTCTCACTTTCCCTCCCCTCATCCCGTACCCTCTCCCCATCTACCCCATTATCACCTCATTTCCTCAGGGAGGGTGAGGCCCTCCATGGGGGTGTCCATAGTCTGTCATTTCATCCAGGGCAGGGCCTAGACCCTCCCCCAAGAGTTCAGGGTAAGAGTGCATCTCACATGGTTGGATGGGAGTCCAAAGTCTGTGTGTATACTCAGGATGAGTACTGATCTACTGTTTAAGGATCAAAAAATTACCTAGGCCTCCTCAGTAACACCCACATTCAGGGGGGTCTTGATCAGTCCCATGCTGGATTCCCAGGTTGATGCCTGGGATTCAAAAGTTAACCTTTGTCAGATCAGCTGTTTCTGGGGGTTAAACCAGCCCAGTCTTCATCACTTTGGTCATCAGTCCTCCCTCTCTGTGTACTGGCTTTCTTGAGTTCAGCTCAGTGCTTAGCCATGGGAGTGTGCCTCTTCTTCCATCAGCCACTGAATGAAGTTTCTGTTTCCCAGACTCTCTAGACATGGGATTGTAGGCTGGCACTCTCCAGATCTATGTCTAAAATCCATATATGAGAGAGTACATGCCATGTTTCTCTTTTTGTGACTGTGTTACCTCACTCAGGATGGTTTCTTCTAGTGTCATCCATTTGCCTGCAAATCTCAGGATTCCATTGTTTTTTTTTCTGCTGAATAGTACTCCATTGTGTAAATATACCACATTTTCTCTATCCACTCTTTGGTTGAGGGGCATCTAGGTTGCTTCCAAGTTCTGACTATTACAAATAATGCTGCTATGAACATAGTGGAACAGACATCCTTGTTGTATGAATGGGCATATTTTGGATATATGCCTAAGAGTGGAGTTGCTGGGTCTTGTGGTAGGTTTATTCCCATTTTTCTGAGGAATCTCCATACTGATTTCCAAAGTGGCTGAACAAGTTGGCACTCCCACCAGCAATGGAGGAGTGTTCTCTTTCACCACATCCTCTCCAGCATAAATTGTCGTTGGTGTTTTTGATTTTAGCCATTCTGACAGGAGTGAGATGGTATCTCAGGGTTGTTTTGATTTGCATTTCCCAGATGGCTACGGATGTTGAGCACTTTTTCAAGTGCCTCTCAGCCATTTTAGACTCCTCTATTGAAAATTCTCTTTTAAGTTCTGTAGCCCACTTTTTAATTGGATCCTTTTGTTTTTTGGAGACTTGCTTCTTGAGTTCTTTGTAAATTTTGGAGATCAACCCTCTGTCAGCTGTGGAATTAGTGAATATATTTCCCATTCTATGGGCTGCCTTTTTGTCTTGCTGATTGTGTCCTTTGCCTTACAGAAGCTTCTCAGTTTCAGGAGGTCCCATTTATTAATTGTTGATCTCAATGTCTGTGCTAGTGATGTTATATTCAGGAAGCTGTCTCCTGTACCAATTTGTTCAAGGGTACCACCCAATTTCTCTTCTAAGAGGTTCAGTGTGGGTGGATTTAGGTTGAGGTCTTTGATCCATTTGTACTTAAGTATTGTGCATGGCGATAAACATGGATCGATCTGCAGTCTTCTACACGACAGCCTCCAGTTATGCCAGCACCATTTGTTGAAGATGCTTTCTTTATTCCATTGTATATTTTTAGCTTCTTTGTCAAAGATCAGATGTTCATACATGTGTGGGTTAATATCCGGGTTTTCAATTCGATTCCACTCGTCTATCTGCCTATTTTTGTGCCAATACCAAGCTATTTTCAGGACTGTAGCTCTATAATAGAGCTTGAGGTCAGGGATGGTGATGCTTCTGGACGTTGCCTTGTTGAACAGGGTTGTTTTGGCTATACTGGGTCTTTTGTTTTTCCATACAAAATTGATTATTGTTCTTTCAAGGTCTGTGAAGAACTGTGCTGGGATTTTAATGGGGATTGCATTGAATCTGTAGATTGCTTTTGGCAGGATTGCCATTTTTACTACATTGATCCTACCTATCCAAGAGCATGGGAGATCTTTCCATTTTCTGAGGGCTTCTTTAATTTCTTTCTTGAAAGACTCAAAGCTCTTGCAATACAGGTATTTCACTTGTGTGATTAGCATTACCCCAAGGTATTTTATGTTGTTTGTGGCAATTGTAAAGGGTGATGTTTCTCTGATTTCTTTCTCAGCCCTTTTATCCTCTGTATATTGTAGGACTACTGATTTTCTTGAGTTGATCTTGTAGCCTGCCACTTTGCTGAAGGTGTTAATCAGCTGTAAGAGTTCCCTGGTAGAGTTCTTTGGGTCATTGATGTAAACTATAATATCATCTGCAAACAGTGAAAGTTTAACCTCTTCCTTCCCAATTTGTATTCCCTTGATCCCCCTTTGTTGTCATATGGCAATGGCTAGAACTTCAAGTCCCATGTTGAAAAGGTATGAAGAGAGTGGACAGCCGTGTTTTGTTACTGATTTTCGAAGAATTGCATTGAGTTTCTGTCCATTTAGTTTGATGTTGGCAGTTGGTTTACTGTATATAGCTTTTATTATGTTTAAATATGTCTCTGTTATCCCAGATCTCTCCAATACCTTTGTCATGAAGGGGTGTTGGATTTTGTCAAAGGCTTTTTTAGCATCTAGTGAGATGATCATTTGATTTTTGTTTTTCAGCTTGTTTATATGGTGGATTACATTGAAGGGTTTTCGTATGTTGAACCATCCGTGCATTCCTGGGATGAAACCTCCTTGATCATGGTGAATGATTGTTTTGATGTGTTCTTGGATCTGATTTGCCAGTATTTTTGCATCAATGTTCATGAGGGATATTGGTCTGAAGTTCTCTTTCTTAGTTGTGCCTTTGTGTGGCTTGGGCATCAAGGTTATTGAAGCCTCATAGAAAGAGTTTGGCAAAGACCCTTCTGCTTCTATTGTGTGGAATATTTTGAGAAGAATTGGTATAAGCCATTCTTTGAATTTCTGGTAGAATTCTGCACTGAGGCCATCTGGACCTGGACTTTTTTTGGTTGGGAGACTTTTGATGACTGCTTCTATTTCCATAGGAGTTATTGGTGTATTTAAATTGCTTATCTGTTCTTGATTTAGTTTTGGCAAGTGAAAGCTATCCAGGAAGTTGTCCATTTCCTTTAAATTTTCAAATTTTGTGGAGTACAGGTTTTCAAAGTATGACCTGATGATTCTCTGAATTTCCTCAGAGTCCGTTGTTATGTCCCCCTTTTCATTTCTGATTTTGTTAATTTGCATATTCACTCTCTGCTGTTTGGTAAGTTTGGACAAAGGTTTGTCTATCTTATTGATTTTTTCAAAGAACCAACTCTTCGTTGCTTTGATTCTTTGTATTGTTTTCCTAGTGTCGACTTTACTGATTTCATCCCTCATTTTGTTTATTTCCTGGTGTCTACTCCTCCTGGGGGAGTTTGCTTCTTTGTGTTCTAGAGCTTTCAGCTGTGCTGTTAATTCTCTAGTATAACTATTCTCCAGTTTCTTCATGTGGGCACTTAGTGCTATGACCTTGCCCTGTAGCACTGCTTTCAAAGTGTCCCATAGTTTTGGGTATGTTGTGTCTTCATTCCCATTGAATTCTAGGAAGTCTTTAATTTCTTTTTTTTATTTCTTCTTTGACCCAGGAATGGTGCAGTTGTGCATTATTCAATTTCCATGAGTTTCTAGGTTTTCTGCAATTTGTGTTGTTGTTGAATTCTAATTTTAAAGCATGGTGGTCTGATAAAATTCATGGAGTTATTCCAATTTTTTTGTAGCTGCTGAGGTTTGATATTATGCCAAGTATGTGGTCGATTTTTGAGAAGGTTCCATGTGGTGGTGAGAAGAACGTATATTCTTTTTTATGTGGATGAAATGTTCTATAGCTGTCTGTTAATCCCAGTTGGGTCATTACTTCTATTAGGCCCTTTGCTTCTTTGTTGAGTTTCTGTCTAGTGGTGAGAGTGCTGTGTTGAAATCTCCCACTAAAAGTGTGTGGGGCTTTATATGTAATCTAAGTTTTAGTAATGTTTCTTTTACGAATGTGGATGCCGTTGTTTTTGGGGCATAGATATTCAGGATAGAAACTTCATCATGGTGGATTTTGCCTGTGAAGAGTATGTAATGACCTCCTTCATCTCTTTTGATTGATTTTATTTTAAACTCTAATTTGTTAGTAATTAGGATTGCTACCCCAGCTTGTTTCTTGGGTCCATTTGATTGGAAAAATTTTTTGCAACCTTTAACTCTCAGGTGATGTCTGTCTTTGAGGTTGAGATGTGTTTCTTGTATGCAGCAGAAGGATGGTTTCTGTCTTCAAAACTATTTGGCTATCCTGTGTCTTTTTATTGGTAAGTTAAGGCCATTAATGTTGAGGGATATTAATGACCATTGATTGCTCATTCTTCTTTGATTTGGAATGGTTGTTGTTGTTGTAATTATATATGGAATTTGACCCCTTTGTTCTTTTGGCTGTTGGTAGAGAGGGATTCTCTAATACCTATGTTTTTCTGGTTGTAGTTAAATTCTTTGGGTTGGAATTTTCCTTCCAAAACTTTCTGTAGGGCTGGGTTAGTGGATATGTATTGCTTGAATCTAGTTTTGTCCTGGAATATCTTTTTTTCCCCATCTGTAGTGATTGAGACCTTTGCTGGGTATAGTAGTCTGGGCTGACATCCATGGTCTCTCTCTTTTTTTTTTTTTTTTTGGTTCTACGAGACAGGGTTTCTCAGTATTGTTTGGAGGCTGACGGTCAAACCTGGCCTCGAACTCACAGAGATCTGCCTGCCTCTGCCTCCTTAGTGCTGGGATTAAAGGCGTGTGCCACCACTGCCACTGCCCGGCTGACATGCATGGTCTCTTAGTGTTGGTAGAATACCTATCCAGTTCCTTATGGCTTCCAGGGTTTCCATGGAGAAGTCAGGTGTAATTCTGATAGGTTTGCCTTTATATGTTACTTGGCCTTTTTCCTTAGCTACTCTTAATATTCTTTCTTCATTCTATATATTTGGTGTCTTGATTATTATGTGGAGAAGGGGCTTTTTTTGTGATCCACTCTATTTGGTGTTCTGTAAGCTTCTTGTACCTTCACTGGCATGTCTTTCTTTAGGTTGGGAAGGTTTTTTTCTCTCATTGTTGGATTGGCACCCAAAGTCCATTTGTATACTGATCTACTACCCAAGGAATGAATATAGTGGAATATCATTAGGAATCATGTCATTGAATTTTTTTTTCTGCCATGTTTAGTTTTACCCCAGGTCTCTGGATATCTTGCATCAGGGTCCTGGCCCTTTCAGGTGTGCTCCCTTTCATGTTATGGGATGCTCAAGTTTTGCAATTCATTGGTTGATCCTTTCCACAATTTCTTTACCACCTTTCCCACAGTATATCTTGTAGGGAGGACAAATTGTAGGTTGAAGGATTTGTGGCCAGGTTGGTGTCTTAATCCCTCCACTGAAAGTCTTTCCTGGATACAGGAGATGGCCAGTTCAGGCTCCGTATCCCCCATTGCTAGAAGTCTTAGCTAAGTTTACCCTAATAATTTGCACTAGGTTTCTAACTCTTCCCAGAGATATCCCAAGATTCTTTCAGTCTCTCCCTGTACTCTTTCCTTCCATTCTCTCTCCGCCTAATCCCTTCTCTTCTCATCACCCCCATTCAGACCCTTCCTCCTGTCTAACAGAGGTATCTATTCAATTTTACCTTTGCAGTGAGATTCATGTGTAAACCCTTCAGCTTTCCATGTTACTTAATCTCTTTCTTTGGATTGTAGCTTGGTATACCTTTACTCTATAGCTTTTATACACTTTTAAGTGAGTCCATACCATGTTTGTCTTTCTGGTTCTGGATACCCTACTCAAGATGATCTTTTCTAGTTCCATCATTTTGCTGCAAATTTCATGATGTCATTGTTTTTAACAGTAATACTCAATTGGGTAAATGTATGTATTTTCTTTATCCATTTTTGGTGAGGAATATATAGGTGGTTTCCAGGTTATGGCTATTATGAATAAAGCTGCTGTGAATACAGTTTTGCAAATGTCCTTGTGGTAGGATGAAGAAACCTTTGGGGGGTTGGTATAGTTGATGTAGATTGATTTGTAAGTTTTTGAGAAACTGACATATTGATTTCCAAAGTGGCTATGCAAGTTTGCACTCCTATCAGCAATGGAGGAGTGGTCCTCCTGCTCCACATTCTCACCAGCAGGAGCTTTCACATGTGATTTTGATCTTAGTCATTCTTACAGGTGTAAGATGGAATCTCATAATAAATTTGATTTGCAATTCCCTGATTGCTTAGGATGTTGAGCAATTCTAAAGTGATTCTCATCTATTTAAGATTCCTCTCTTGAGAATTCTGTTGATATTTGCATGCCATTTTTAATTGGATTATCTGGTTTTTTATGTCTACTTTCTTTAGTTATTTATATATTCTGGATGTCATCCCTCTTTTAAATGTGGGGTTGGTAAACATCTTTCCCCAACCAATAGGCTGATGTATAATCTGTTTTAAATAACTACTTTTAAGTATATGGGTGAACGTCTGTCTGCATTTCTGTCTAGAGATTCACTGATATTGAGATAGAACTCATACTTAGAGATGTATTAACAGGAAGTGAATAAAGATTGTTTCAAGGAGAAACTCAATAAATATTTACTAAATGCTTACTATTGGTCAACATGACAGAATGGATTCACAGTCTTGTTCACAATTCATGGCAGGCCCTATTCTCTGAGCTCCTTCTCTGTAATAAGCCTGATAGAAGATTAAATGGGCCAAAACAACAATGTCACTGCTGGGTTTTACTCAGGATCCTGCTGGGCAAAACGTATTGTTTGCTGTGTTTTTACTCATCTACATGTGACAATGGTGGGAAGCCCACTCATTTTGAGTACAGTGATTGCCAGCCCTTCTTTGGGCTCCCCAGTGTACTTCTTCATTGCCTATCTGTGACTTATGGATGCTGTTTATTCCACTGCCATCTTACCCAAGTTCATTGTAGCCTTGCTCAATGACAAGAAGACCATCTTGTTCACAGCCTTCATAAGCCAGCTCTTTATAGAGCATTTATTAGGTGGTACTGATATTACTATTCTGGTAGCAATGACCTTTGATCATTATGTGACCATCTGTAAGGCCCTGCATTGTTGATTACCATGAATAGGCATGTATGTATCATCTGTTGGTGATGACTTAGATAGAAGGTTTTGTAAATGCTTTGTTACAAGTTCTTGCTGTATATAAACATCCTTTCTGTGGTTCCAATACCATTGACCTCTTTGCCTGTGACACATACCTGTTATTGCTACTTGCATGCACTGACACCTACTTCATTGGTTTCTCTGTCATTGCCAATAATGGCGCCATGTGTTTAGTAATTTTCATCCTCCTATTCTCCTGCGGAATTTCCTTAAGATCTCTCAAGAACCATAGTCAGCAAGGGAGATGCAAAACTCTGTTCAATTGTAGCTCCCATATCACTCTGATTTTCATCCTTTTTTTGTATCCTGTATTTCCATGTATTCTAGAACTGTTTCAAGTTTTCCTGGTGATAAATCTGTTACTGTATTTTATAACATTGTCACTCCTATGTTGAATCTCTTAATATTTACATTGAGTAATTCAGAGATGAAATATTATATGGAAAATCTCCTGTAAAAATTATTGCTCCAATATAATAAGACTTTTTTCTTGCTGCTTATATTACTAAGCACTAGAAACAATAATGATTAAATTCTAGTAGTATGTTCATCTTGATTATTATCACTAGCCCCTTGATAATGTGAAATTACTGCTATTGTGAATGTAGTGGGTAAATATTGTTCTTTGTTGTGATTTTTATATTAACTACTTTTCAATAAATGACTTTAAAATTTTGTTATGTAATGCATTTTGATCATGATTTTTCTTCTTCCATATCTGCTCCCAGATGCTCCTCCCTTTGTACCCAACTTCATGCTACCTCTCAACTCTCTCAAAACAAAACAGAACATCAAAATAAATAAGAATTAATTAAGATAAAAGATGCCAAAACAAACACAATGAATAAAGCCATGGCAGGTTGCACACAACTGAATCCCATTCAATCTGGTAGGATTTAGCTATAGGTTCCATTATCTATGGAGCAAGAACACTTCTTAAATATAATGTTATATTTCTCTTTATTCAACATATGTATGGTAATTATATCTGAAACACAAATCAATGTTCCTGTTATCAGGAATAGGATCTTATTGATAATATGAGATATGTTATTTTTAAAAAGCCTGTACAATGGGGAGTCTGAATCTTACATGGAATGAATTATTAAATGAAAATTTTATATTACATGCAAATACAGTTATTTTTTCTTATATTAAAATCACTCCATGTAGGGCCTCACCCTCCCTGGGGATCAGAGTGGAGATTGAGTGGGTAACTGGGGGACCTATTTGGGGAGCAGGGGAGGAGTGGAGGAAGAGGGAGCTGGGATGGACATGTGAAGCAAGCTTGTTTCTAACTTATATGGAAAAAGGAAGAAAAATCAAAATATCCCTCTTTGTAGATGACATGATCTATTACTTAAACTATACTAAGGACCAACAGCCAATATCAAAATAAATGGACAGAAACTCAACGCAATTCCGCTAAAATCAGGGAAAAGACAAGGCTGTCCACTCTTTCCATACCTTTTAAATATTGTACTTGAAGTTCTAGCCAGAGATATACAACAACAAAAGGAGATCAAGGGGATACAATTGGAAAGGAAGAGGTGAAATTTTCACTATTTGCACATGATACGATAGTTTACATAAATATCCCAAAGAACTCTACCAGGGAACTCTTACAGCTGATTAACACCTTCAGCAAAGTGGCAGGCTACAAGATCAACTCAAGAAAATCAGTAGCCCTATTATATACAGATGATAAAAGGGCTCAGAAAGAAATCAGAGAAACATTACCCTTTATAATTGTCACAAAGAACATAAACTACCTTGGGGTAATGCTAACCAAACAAGTGAAAGACCTGTATCACAAGAACTTTAAGTCTTTCAAGAAAGAAAATAAAGAAGCCTTCAGAAAATGAAAAGATCTCCCATGTTCTTGGATAGGTAGGATCAATGTAGTAAAAATGACAATCCTGTCAAAAGCAATCTACAGATTCAATGCATTCCCCATTAAAATCCCCCTGAATGGGGGTGTCAGTGAGGAGGCCTAGGTAATCTATTGAGCCTTGGGCAGTAGATCAGTATTCATCCCAAGTATACACATGGACTTTGGACTCCCATCCAACAATGTGATATGAACTCTCACCCTGAACTCTTGGGGGGAGGATCTAGGTCCTGCCCTGGATGAAATGACAGTCTATGGACACCCCCAAGGAGGGCCTCACCCTCCCTGGGGAAATGAGGGGATAATGGGAGAGTTGGGGGGAGGGTATGGGAGGAGGGGAGGGAAAGGGAGAGGGACCTGGAAATGACTTGTGAACCAACCATGTTTCTAATCTATATTTAAACTTAAAAATTAAAAAGAATTAATAATAAAAAATCCCAGCACAATTCTTCACAGACCTTGAAAGAACAATAATCAATTTTGTATGGAAAAACAAAAGACCCAGCATAGCCAAAACAACCCTATTCAACAAGGCAATATACGGAGGCATCACCATCCCTGACTTCAAGCTGTATTATAGAGCTAAAGTCCTGAAAACAGCTTGTTATTGGCACAAAAATAGACAGGTAGTCCAATGGAATCGAACTGAAAATCTTGATATTAACCCACACACGTATGAACATCTGATCTTTGACAAAGAAGCTACAAATATACAATGGAAAAAAGAAAGCATCTTCAACAAATGGTGCTGGCATAACTGGACGCTGGCATGTAGAAGAATGCGGATCCATCCATGTCTATCACCATGCATAAAACTTAAATCCAAATGTATAAAAGCCCTCAACATAAACCCAGCCACACTGAACCTCTTAGAAGAGAAAGTGGGTGGTACCCTTGAACAAATTGGTACAGGAGACAGCTTCCTGAACATAACACCAGTAGCACAGACAGTGACATCAACAATAAATGGGACCTCCTGAAACTGAAAGTCTTCTGTAAGGCAAAGGACCCAGTCAGCAAGACAAAATGGCAGCCCACGGAATGGGAAAAGATATTCACTAACCCCACATCTGACAGAGGGCTCATCTCCAAAATTTGAACTCAAGAAGCAAGATTGCAAAACACGAAAGGATCCAATTAAAAAGTGGGCTACAGGCTTCCCGGCCTGTGCTCCAGTGCCTGCAGATCGCCTGGGACCTGCACAGAGCTCCCAATCCCGGCGGGAGCCAAGCACCCCAGACTCCGGATCTTCGCTCACACCAACGAGACCAGGAAAGGAGAGGAGGCTGGGAGTCCAGGGAAGAGGCTGTTCTTCCAGCAGCATCAGGTAAACAGGCCGGCTTCCCGGCCTGTGCTCCAGTGCCTGCAGATCCCCTGGGAACTGCACAGAGCTCCCAATCCCAGCGGGAGCCAAGCACCCAGACCCCAGGTCTTCTCTCCCACCAACGAGACCAGGAAACCAGAGGACCCAGGGAGACCAGGGGAGTAGCTGTTCTGGATCAAGTACAACAGGACCTAGCATAGGGTCCAGGGGACCAGGTAAGAGGATAAGCGCCCCAGACTCCTGTTCTTCTTCTCCAACCACGGGACCAGCATTCGGACAAGGAATAGAAGAACCACCAGATTATTGGACTTGCTAGCACCCACCAAAAGGGAACGCTGGTCCCCAGACCAGTAAGGGGCTCTTTCTGCACCCACTAGAAGAAGAGATGGGAAAGAGACAATACAAAACACAGTCAGCAACAGAAAAACAAATATGACACCGCCAGATTCTAGAGACTCCACACCAGCAAGACCCCAACATTCCAATGCGGACGAAACAGAAGAGAACGACCTTAAAAGCACTTTCATGAAAATGATAGAGGCCCTAAAAGAGGATATTGGAAAATCCCTCAAAGAAATGGAAGAAAAAACAAACCAAAAAATGCAAGAATTGGAAGAAAAAACAAACCAAAAAAGGCAGAAAATGGAAGAAGAAATGAAGCAAAAAATGCAAGAAATGGAAGAAAAAACAAAGCAAAAAATGCAAGAATTGGAAGAAGAATCATACCAAAAAGGCAGGAAATGGAAGAAGAAACAAAGCAAAAATGCAAGAAATGGTAGAAAAAACAAAGCAAAAAATGAAAAAAATGGAAGAAGAAACAAACCAAAAAAGGCAGGAAATGGAAGAAGAAACAAAACACAAAATGCGAGAAATGGAACAAAAACAAACCAAAAAATGCAAGAAATGGATGAAAGAACAAACCAAAAAATTCATAAAAGGCAACAAACGGACGAACAGATAAACAGAAAATTGCAAGAAGCAATGCAAACACTGCAAGAGTTGAAAACTGAAATAGAGTCATTAAAAAAAACACAATCTGAAGAAAGGCAGAAAATAGAAAAGCTGGACAAACAGACAGGCACTACCAATACAAGCATTACCAACAGAATAGAAGAGATGGAAGAGAAAATCTCAAGTGTTGAAGATACGCTAGGAGAAATGGATTTATCAACCAAAGAAAACCTTAAATCCAACAAATCCTTAACACAAAACATCCAGGAAATATGGGACACCATGAAAAGACCAAACCTAAGAATAATAGGTATAGAAGAAGGAGAAGAAATCCAGCTCAAAGGGGCAGAAGGCATATTCAACAAAATGATAGAAGAAAACTTTCCCAACCTTAAGAAAGACATGCCAATGAAGGTACAAGAAGCCTACAGAACACCAAATAGAGTGGACTACAAAAAAAAAAATCCCCTCGCCACATAATAATCAAGACCCCAAACATACAGAATAAAGAAAGAATATTAAGAGCAGCTAAGGAAAAAGGTCAAGTAACATATAAAGGCAGACCTATCAGAATTACACCTGATTTCTCCATGGAAACGCTGAAAGCCAGAAGGTCCTGGATAGATATTCTACCTACACTAAGAGACCACGGATGCCAGCCCAGACTACTATACCCGGCAAAGCTCTCAATCACTATAGACGGAGAAAACAAGATATTCCATGACAAAACTAGATTCAAGCAATATGTGTCCACTAACCCAGCCCTACAGAAAATTTTGGAAGGAAAACTCCAACCCAAGGAAGCTAACTACAACCAGAAAAACATAAGCATTAGAGAATCTCTCTCTACCAACAGCCAAAAGAACAAAGGGGTGAAATTCCACACATAATTCCACCAACAACAACCATCGCAAATCGAAGAAGGATGAGCAATCATTGGTCATTAATATCCCTCAATATTAATGGCCTTAACTCACCCATAAAAAGACACAGACTAGCAGATTGGATTCGAAGACAGAACCCTTCCTTCTGCTGCATACAGGAAACACACCTCACCCTTAAAGACAGACATTACCTGAGAATTAAAGGTTGGGAAAAAATTTTTCAATCGAATGGACCCAAGAAACAAGCCGGGGTAGCAATCCTAATATCTAACAAACTAGACTTTAAAATAAAATCAATCAAAAGAGATGAAGGAGGTCATTACATACTCATCACAGGAGAAACCCACCAAGAGGAAGTATCTATTCTGAACATCTATGCCCCAAATACAAAGGCATCCACATTCGTTAAAAAAACATTATTAGAACTTAAATCTCATCTAAAGCCCCACACAGTTATAGTGGGAGATTTCAACACACCACTCTCACCACTAGACAGGAATACCAAACAGAAACTCAACAAAGAAGCAAAAGGGCTAATAGAAGTAATGACCCAACTGGGATTAACAGATATCTATAGAACATTTCATCCACATAAAAAAGAATATACCTTCTTCTCACCACCACATGGAACCTTCTCAAAAATCGACCACATACTTGGCAACATATCAAACCTCAGCAGCTACAAAAAAATTGGAGTAACTCCATGCATCTTATCAGACCACCATGCTTTAAAATTAGAATTCAACAACAACACAAATTGCAGAAAACCTACAAACTCAAGGAAATTGAATAATGCTCAACTGCACCATCCCTGGGTCAAAGAGGAAATAAAAAAAGAAATTAAAGACTTCCTCGAATTCAATGAGAATGAAGACACAACATACCCAAACCTATGGGACACTTTGAAAGCAGTGCTACGGGGGAAGTTCATAGCACTAAATGCTCACATGAAGAAACAGGATAACAGTTATACCAGAGAATTAACATCACAGCTGAAAGCTCTAGAGCACAAAGAAGCACACTCCCCCAGGAGGAGTAGACGCCAGGAAATAATCAAATTGAGGGCTGAAATCAATAAAGTAGAAACCAGGAAAACAATACAAAGAATCAACGCAACGAAGAGTTGGTTCTTTGAGAAAATCAACAAGATAGACAAACCTTTGTCCAAACTTACCAAACAGCAGAGTGAACACGCAAATTAACAAAATTAGAAATGAAAAGGGGGACATAACAACAGACTCTGAGGAAATCCAGAGAATCATTAGGTCATACTTTGAAAACCTGTACTCCACAAAATTCGAAAATTTAAAGGAAATGGATGACTTCCTGGACAGCTATCAATTGCCAAAACTAAATCAAGAACAGATAAGCAATTTAAATAGACCTATAACCCCTATGGAAATAGAAGCTGTCATCAAAAGTCTCCCAACCAAAAAAAGCCCAGGTCCAGGTGGCCTCAGTGCAGAATTCTACCAGAAATTCAAAGAACAGCTTATACCAATTCTTCTCAAAGTGTTCCACACAATAGAAGCAGAAGGGTCTTTGCCAAACTCTTTCTATGAGGCTTCAATAACCTTGATCCCCAAGCCACACAAAGATACAACTAAGAAAGAGAACTTCAGATCAATATCCCTCATGAACATTGATGCAAAAATACTCAATAAAATACTGGCAAATCGGATCCAAGAACACATCAAAACAATCATTCACCATGATCAAGTAGGTTTCATCCCAGGAATGCAGGGATGGTTCAACATACGAAAATCCATCAACGTAATCCACCATATAAACAAGCTGAAAAACAAAAATCACATGATCATCTCACTAGATGCTGAAAAAGCCTTTGACAAAATCCAACACCCCTTCATGATAAAGGTCTTGGAGAGATCTGGGATAACAGGGACATACTTAAACATAATAAAAGCTATATACAGTAAACCAACAGCCAACATCAAACTAAATGGACAGAAACTCAATGCAATTCCTCTAAAATCAGGAACAAAACAAGGCTGTCCACTCTCTCCATACCTTTTCAACATGGTACTTGAAGTCCTAGCTATTGCCATACGACAACAAAGGGGGATCAAGGGGATACAAATTGGGAAGGAAGAGGTCAAACTTTCACTGTTTGCAGACGATATGATAGTTTACATCAATGACCCAAAGAACTCTACCAGGGAACTCTTACAGCTGATTAACACCTTCAGCAAAGTGGCAGGCTACAAGATCAACTCAAGAAAATCAGTAGCCCTACTATATACAGATGATAAAGGGCTGAAAGTGAAATCAGAGAAACATCACCCTTTACAATTGCCACAAACAACATAAAATACCTTGGGGTAACGCTAACCAAACAAGTGAAAGACCTGTATCGTAAGAACTTTGAATCTTTAAAGAAAGAAATTAAAGAAGCCCTCAGAAAATGGAAAGATCTCCCATGCTCTTGGATAGGTAGGATCAATGTAGTAAAAATGGCAATCCTGCCAAAAGCAATCTACAGATTCAATGCAATCCCCATTAAAATCCCAGCACAGTTCTTCACAGACCTTGAAAGAACAATAATCAATTTTGTATGGAAAAACAAAAGACCCAGGATAGCCAAAACAACCCTGTTCAACAAGGCAACGTCCGGAGGCATCACCATCCCTGACCTCAAGCTCTATTATAGAGCTATAGTCCTGAAAACAGCTTGGTATTGGCACAACAATAGACAGGTAGACCAATGGAATCGAATTGAAAACCCGGGTATTAACCCACACACGTACGAACATCTGATCTTTGACAAAGAAGCTAAAAATATACAATGGAATAAAGAAAGCATCTTCAACAAATGGTGCTGGCATAATTGGAGACTGGCATGTAGAAGAATGCAGATCGATCCATGTCTATCGCCATGCACAAAACTTAAGTCCAAATGGATCAAAGACCTCAACATAAATCCAGCCACACTGAACCTCTTAGAAGAGGAAGTGGGTGGTACCCTTGAACGAATTGGTACAGGAGACAGCTTCCTGAACATAACACCAGTAGCACAGGCAGTAAGATCAACAATTAATAAATGGGACCTACTGAAACTGAGAAGCTTCTGTAAGGCAAAGGACACAGTCAGCAAGACAAAAAGGCAGCCCATAGAATGGGAAAAAATATTCACTAATCCCACATCTGACAGAGGGTTGATCTCCAAAATTTACAAAGAACTCAAGAAGCAAGTCTCCAAAACACCAAAGGACCCTATTAAAAAGTGGGCTGCAGAACTAAATAGAGAGTTTTCAATAGAAGAGTCTAAAATGGCTGAGAGGCACTTGAGAAAGTGCTCAACATCCTTAGCCATCCGGGAAATGCAAATCAAAACAACTCTCAGATACCATCTCACCCCTGTCAGAATGGCTAAAATCAAAAACACCAATGACAATTTATGCTGGAGAGGATGTGGTGAAAGGGGGACACTCCTCCATTGCTGGTGGGAGTGCCAACTAGTTCAGCCACTTTGGAAATCAGTGTGGAGATTCCTCAGAAAAATGGGAATAAACCTACCACAAGACCCAGCAACTCCACTCTTAGGCATATATCCAAAAGATGCCCATTCATACAACAAAGAGGTCTGTTCCACTATGTTCATAGCAGCTTTATTTGTAATTGCCAGAACGTGGAAGCAACCTAGATGTCCCTCACCTGAAGAGTGGATAGAGAAAATGTGGTACATCTACACAATGGAGTACTATTCAGCAGAAAAAAATAATGGAATCATGAGATTCGCAGGCAAATGGATGACACTAGAAGAAACCATCCTGAGTGAGGTAACCCAGTCACAAAAAGAGAAACATGGCATGTACTCTCTCATATATGGATTTTAGACATAGATCTGGGGAGTGCCAGCCTACAATCCTATGGCCAGAGAGTCTGGGAAACAGAAACTTTATTTAGTGGCTGATCGAAGAAGAGGCAGACTCCCTTGGTTAAGTACTGAGCTGAACTCAAGAAAGCCAGTAACAGAGAGGGAGGACTGATGATCAAAGGGATTAAGACTGGGCTGGTTTAATCCCCAGAAACAGCTGACCAGACAAAGGTTAACTCTTGAATCCCAGGCATTAGCCTGGGAAGCCAGCATGGGACTGATCAAGACCCCTGAATCTGGGTGTCAGTGAAGAGGCCTAGGGAATCTATTGAGCCTTGGGCGGCAGATCAGTACCCATCCCAAGTATACACACGGACTTTGGACTCCAATAGAACAATGTGAGGTGCACTCTCACCCAGAACTCTTGGGAAAGGGTCTAGGCCCTGCCCTATATGAAATGACACACTATGGACACCCCCATGGAGGGCCTCACCCTCCCTGGAGAAATGAGAGGATAACGTGGGGGGGAGGGGAGGGCACGGGAGGAAGGGAGGGAATGGGAGAGGGACCTGGAACTGACTTGTGAAGCAACCTTGATTCTTATCTAAATTTAAACTGGAAAATAAAATTTAAAAAAAAAGTGGGCTACAGAACCAAATAGAGAATTTTCAATAGAGGAGTCTAAAATGGCTGAGAGGCACTTGAGAAAGTGCTCAGCATCCTTAGCCATCCAGAAAATGCAAATCAAAACAACTCTGAGACACCATCTCACTTCTGTCAGAATGGCTAAAATCAAAAACACCAATAACAATTTATGCTGGAGAGGATATGGTGAAAGGGGAACACTCCTCCACTCTTGGTGTGAGTGCCAACTTGTACAGCCACTTTGGAAATCAGTATCGAGATTCCTCAGGAAAATTGAAATAAACCTACCACAAGACCCAGAACCTTCACTCTTAGGGATATATCCAAAAGTTTCCCATTCATACAACAAGGATGTCTGTTCTACTATGTTCATAGCAGCATTATTTGTAGTAGCCAGAACTTGGAAGCATCCTAGATGCCCCTTAACTGAAGAGTGGATAGAGAAAATGTGGTACATTTACACAATGGAGTACTATTCAGCAGAAAAAAAAAACAATGGAATCCTGAAATTTGCAAGCCAATGGATGGCACTAGAAGAAACCATCCTGAGCGAGGTAACCCAGTCAAAAAAAGGGAAACATGGCATGTACTCTCTCATATATGGATTTTAGAATTTATCAGGGAATTGCCAGCCTACAATCCCATGGCCAGAGTGCCTGGGAAACAGAACCGTCATTCAGTGGCTGATGGAAGCAGAGGCACACTCCCATGGCTAAGCACTGAGCTGAACTTGCGAAATCCAGTGACAGAGAGGGAGGACTGATGACCAAAGTGATTAAGACTGGGCTGGTTCAACCACCAGAAACAGCTGACCTGACAAGGGTTAGCTCTGGAATCCCAGACTGATGCCTCGGAATCCAGCATGGAACTGATCAAGACCCCCTGAATGTGGGTGTCAGTGAGGAGGCCTAGGTAATCTACTGCGACTTGGGTAGTAGATCCATATTTATCCCAGGTATACACATGGACTTTGGACTCCCATTAAACAATGAGAGATGCATTCTCACCCTGAACTCTTGGGGGAGGGTCTAGGCCCTGCACTGGATGAAATGACAGACTATGGATACCCCCATGAATGGGCTCACGCTCCCTTGGGAAATCAGGAGTTATTGGGAGGGGGTTGGTGGGAGGGCGTGGGAGGAGGGGAGGGAAATGGAGAGGGACCTGGAATTGACATATGAAGCAATGTTGTTTCCAATTTAAATTTAAATTTAAAAATAAAAATAAATAAATAAATAAATATCCAGACCAAAAAATTAAATAAATGAAATAAATTTCATGCTGCTAACTTAAGAATCTATATAATTATTCTCAAGGACCAGGGGTCATCAATGAAGGTTTGGGGAGGGGAAAGATTGAAAAAGACAGAGAAAAGTGGGTACTTGAGTGAAGCTATATCTTCTGGGTTAAAGAAAGCAAAACACAATACTACAAAATACCCACACTTCATAACTAATACCTAACTCATATACAGAAGAACTACCAAATAGGATGTTTTAGAACTCTCTAATTCAACTATCATTTCATAACTAATTATGTTATCACTGGATTGATGAGAGCCAAAATAAGAGATTATACTGGAAGCTCTTTATCACTGTCAACTTTAGGAAAACATAAATATTTTTCTAATGGCAATGATATTTTAATATTTAGATATTTAATATTGAACAGAAATCAAGGGGTAAGATGAAAAGAATGATGATCATTATGGTTTCATCTCATACTGATTCAAGCCTTAATCAAAATCTTTGTTTCTCCAAAAGTAGAATACTGATTTTCAGTTTTAATTAATGTGGAAGGCCCAGCTCTCCGCCTTGGAACCTTAAGACCTTTTGGGCCAATTGAGACTGTGCTTTTCTATGATGTCCTTAACTGCAATGACCAAGGCAGCTGTCATTTCATGCTGATTTAATCATTACTTGCCTCATGCAAACCCATCATGATGTACAGCTCAGAGTTCCTATACATTGCATTTTTGAAATTCTCTTTTCACATTATGGATTTTCCAGATCATCTTGGGAATTATCTACTCATTGTTGGCAAGACTTGAAGTTGTTATCTCCAGGGATTACACATGTTAAGAAGCCTGCTCAAGAGGTTTTCTTTTGTTCCAAATATTCTAATTAGTGTATCTACTAAAATAGATGTGCCAACCCAGCTAATATTATTGGAAGGAATATTTTCCTAAAAAATGATCTAGAGGGCTTTGAAAACTCAGACTGCCAACTTGAAGTATGCTTTCATTTAATATTTAGTCCTTGATATATTTTCTTTCCTTGCAGTGTTTATCTTTGATTATGAAAATTTCTGGAATGTTTTGATTCTCCTGGACCTTGTACATACACTCTTCTAAACAGGAAGGAAGGAGATTCAATGTAATTCTACTTTAAAATCTTTAAAGACATAGATTTCTTTTATTCATTGAAATTCTTCATCATCAGTTTTTCAGAATTTAAATCATTACCTTTGTATTGTTAGACGCTGCTATACTTATGAGGGATGTCAGTGCTATCATATCTCTTTAAAGCAAGTTCTATTTTGAGTGCTTCACATCACTAGACTGAAAATAGAAAAAGTCACATAATTCATTTAGAGATCAGCATGTTTGGGTCAGTCAATAATAAGCTGGACAAATTAATCCCCCTTTCTTCTATTAAATATTATGTATTTGTTTAAATACATATTGTTTGCTTTTTCTATAGATGTTTCCCAGAGAATGGGACTATCCAACTGTTTTTTACAGTAAGTATTGAGGCTGTATTTAAATCTTTTATTTTATATATTCACCTCTCCAAAAGACTGAGATAAAGGAAAGTCTTGTGGAAATGTGTTGAGTGAAATCACTTGATAATCTTTCTGCATTTACTGAATAGCTATAAGTTTCCATTTGTCTCTAAAAGGTAATCATGAAGAATTTGTAATCAATACAGAAAAAGACCCTTAATTTTATAGAACAAGAATAGACCTAGGATGTATGTTTATGATGCCAGCAACAAAACATGTAAATTAGGTATTCCTTTCCTAATGTCTTAAATGCCATGCATTACCATAGGAAACATGTAAATTGGGGATATTAAACAAAACAACATAAGACCACACACACATAAAATCAGAATATACAAAGTATTTTTCATTATAGACTGATTTAGCTTATTTTCTATTTTATCAAATAATTGAAATACATTTTATGTATTGAAACTAGCAATAGATTTGTTATTTTAGTTTATTAGATATATTATATGTGGGATCTATTAACAAAAAATGTATAATTATTTTAGATATGTTTTAAATGAAAGTATTTAGAATTGTATATCATTCCAAGTGCCAAGCATGTGGGGAAGCAAATGTCCATGAAGTAGTTACTCTCTACTCTTTCTTTTTCTAGCTACACACAAAGCGCACATTCATCTGTCAAATAACACAGATGGATGTGTTTTCGTATGCTGCAAAAATTAATATGATAGTATGTATATAAAGAGTAGTCCCTAGGGATTACTCTCATTCACTTAGATTTGTTACAGTGGTATTGTAAAACATAATTAAAAATTAAAAATATTACATTTTCTTGTGCTGACATTATAAGATCATTTTCTAGTAAATATTTAACACACTTTGAGCCTATTTCCTTCACAGCCATCTACTTACATTCCTTTTATGCTTCTGCCTCTTGCTTGTATTCTTCATTCATAGAGCTTCAGTTTTACAATCATATCACCTATATACATACGATTTGACTTTTCTATTAAAATTTGGGATCAACAAATAAAAAACCATGCAACATTACTATTTCAGAAATGGACTTAATTTCCTTAACAATCATTTCTAGTTGCATTTGTATTCCTTTAAGTAACATATATGCATTCTTTTTATGGTTGAAAAAAGTTCTAGATTTATAAAACTATCTTTTAAAAATCAATTAGTGCTGAGTTTAACTACTATTTTTTCTGAAAGTAATGGCTATTTAAATGTAAAACATTCATATTTTCCAATTTTATGATTCAGATATTTAATAATCTCTAGTTTTCATGAGTTTAAATAAGATACAATTGAAGGACTCTGTTCTCAATTTGTGTGTAATAACTATTTTGTTTTCTAGAAAATTTGTTCTGGTGGAACTCAATGCTGATTAAAGATTGAAAGGCTCTAAAACACGTAGAAAATAATGTTTGAAATTTACAGAACTGAACATTTTTCTCTACTTGTGCTCTGCTACATGTTTGCCTTTACCAGTCTGAAGCTTCAAGAATGGCAACTGTAGACCTTCTACAGCAAGTAAAAGCAGAAATGTGCTTTAATTGCAGAGAAGGCTCATTACAACTGGCATCTGAAGGAAGCTGAAGCTTTCCCATGTCTCCTTAACCACTATTTAGTTATGTAGATGAGTTTCTCCTTGCTTGTTTCAAGTTGAAGCATACTCCTTCATGGGTAATGGTGGTGAGCACTTAATTGCAATTGAATACATTTTTTAAAAATACTTTTTTTTACCTATGTCCTAAAAGTGAACAAAGAACAGCAATACTAACAGCTTGAATAAAACTCAAAAGTAAACAAAGCCTTCAGATGTGGTAGATCCCTGTAGTAATATATTATAGATAATAAGTGAATGATCCTGACTGTAACACAGGCACAAGACCTAGAATCACAGAATTCACCACTGTGTTTCTCTCTCTCTCTCTCTCTCTCTCTCTCTCTCTCTCTCTCTCTCTCTCTCTCTCTCTCTCTCCCTCTCCCTCTCTCCCTCTGTCTCACTCTGTCTCTCTCTCTCCCTCTCTAAGTGTGTTTGAGGTTATTTTACAGTACATTATGAACAAAACCAGAGTCATTATTTTTGCATCCCATTCAGTCCTGATTATCATCTTTAGGGTAGTAAATATAAGCTTATATATTTCCTATGCAAGAAAACTATGATAGCATCATGAAAAAAGGGAGTTTTGAACTAATAGTGCCATAGACTATGAGACTAGAAAAGCTTTTGGATCATCCTGTCTAATCTTTCTAGCTTATGATGTGTAAATTGAGTCGTGTTCATGACATATTTAGTAAATGATCCCTAGTCATGCATTCCCTGACTAGTTATAAACTTTTCTTTGAGTGAGCTTTGTTTGAAATCTGGACGCTGAATTTCTCCTTGAGTACTTTAGTATCTCAGAAACTTCTCCCTCTTTTCAGGTTCTATTTCTCCTGTTTCAGCACCTAGTTTATCACAAGAGTTCTGAAAGAAAAATCTTCACTGCTGGTGCAGTAGTCAGTGACAATGGTGGGTTAGTTCATTTCAGGAAAAAGCATGTAGGACAATTATGGTCCATTTAAATGTGTTCAACAAGTGAGACAGCCAGTGATGAAATGAACAGAAATGTAGCACCTGAGAATCCTGACAATCAGAATCAAATAAGGTAATTGTTACAGATGTTACTATGAAAAATAACATTAGAGATTTTTTGATACCTTTAAAAGAAAGTCTTTTGAGGCTGAATAACAGAAACTGAAATAATAGAAGTCTTTTGAGATGAAACGTATAATAGTTACAATGTAAATTACTGAGAGGTTCATACAGGGCTAGTCTTATTTTGGATATTGCACAGATCATATGTGGCATTTTCTCCTAAGATACTAATAGCCAATATTCTATATATGCTAGTTGATATTCTTAGGGTTTATTGATATCACTCCTTTGTAGGATTCTTAAACAGAGTTAATACTTCTTCTGTGTTTTAAATAATCAGTTTTAAATTTAAGAATGAGAACAATATTTTGTCTGCTCTTCTGTATATAAATAAGCTTATATTTTGAGAGAAATGCTAATATCTATGAAATTATTAGAGAAAAACTACGGAGAAATTTCTCAAGGAGAACTCAACAGATGGAGATGGTTACTGAACAACCACTGAGATTCACCATGTAGAAGATGTTGATGAAGAGAGGCTTTATGCTGGAATGGAAATGTTTTGGTGACAATTAGTTTCAAGTCCTTTGCTCCTGAGTTGTTATCTTTGAAACAATAAATGGGAGAGAAAAACAATGTTACTGAGTTTATCCTACTGGGTTTCACTCAGGATCCAGATGGTCAAAAAGCAGTGTTTCTCATGTGTTTGCTCATCTACATTGTGACAATGGTGGGAAACCTACTCATTGTGGGGACAGTGATTGCCAGCCCCTCTTTGGGATCCCTGATGTACTTCTTTCTTTCCTTCCTTTCACTCATGGATGCTGTTTACTCCACTGCTATCTTGCCCAAGTTGCTTACAGATTTGGTTTGTGATAAAAAGACCATCTCCTTCACAGCTTGTCTGGTTCAGCTTTTTGTGGAGCACTTATTTGGTGGTGCTGAGGTCTTCATTTTGGTGGTGATGGCCTATGATCGCTATGTGGCCATCTGTAAGCCACTGTACTATTTGACCATCATGAACCGGCAGGCTTGCATTCTTTTCCTGTTGGCATCCTGGGCTGGAGGATTTGCCCATGCTTTGTTTCAAGTTATCTCTGTGTATATACTTCCTTTTTGTGGACCCAGTATCATTGACCACTTTGGCTGTGACATGTACCCATTACTGGGACTTGCATGCACTGATACCTACTTCCTTGGCCTCACTGTAGTTGCCAATAATGGAGCAATGTCTGTCGTGGTCTTTATTCTTCTCCTTGTCTCCTATGGAATCATATTAAGATCTCTTAAGACTCACAGTCAGGAAGGGAGACACAAAGCCCTGTCCACTTGCGGCTCCCACATCATGGTGGTTGTCCTCTTCTTTGTTCCCTGTATTTTCATGTATGTTAGACCTGTCTCCAACT
The DNA here is from genome assembly GCF_017639785.1 of Mesocricetus auratus. NCBI lineage: Eukaryota > Metazoa > Chordata > Mammalia > Rodentia > Cricetidae > Mesocricetus > Mesocricetus auratus. Next base: position 57,588,183 of record NW_024429189.1, on the reverse strand, counting down.
TTCCTATTGATAAATATATTACTGTATTTTATACAATTTTCACTCCCATGTTGTATCCTTTAATTTATACTCTGAGAAACCTTGAGATTAAAAATTGTATGGCAAAGCTGTGGAGTAAGATGTTCACTACAGGCATAAGAATTTCTCTTCTCTCAACATGCTACTAATAGCAAATAAACAGCAATTAATTTTATCAATATGGGCTACAGAGCATTTGTACCAACACTTGATATTGTGAGAAGTTTGGTATTCTTGTCAATGCAGTGGGTAGAAGACCAATATTCTCTATGATTCTAGTTTTCTTTATTACTGCTAAAGTCAATCATAATTTCATGATTACGTCATTTATGCCATTCTCTACAATATTTTTTATTTTTGTCTAATTTTTTAAAGAAATTATACTTCTACTATAATTTTATTATTGGGTATTTTTGGCTATACTCTGAAATAAATACATTTTATAAATCACAACATTTCTTTGTGTGAGTTTTGTGTTATTATTGTCATTTATTTTGATGAACAGAAAGTTTCACTTTAAATTATAAGAATTTAATATGGTTTAGCAGTTATAGAGGACATGTCATATTTACAGTATACATATGTTGTTCAGAAATATGTATATTTCAGCAAATCCAGTCTACTGTGTATAATACCATGCCTGGGTAGCTAATTCATAAAAAAGTAACAGGAAGCAAATCACTAAGTAATGCTCCTTCATGGTCTCTGTTTCAGTCACTGACTCTAGACTGCTTTCTCAGGTTCATGCCCACACTTCCCTTCATGATAGACAACAACTTTTAGAAGAAATTAACACTTTCCTCCTTGAGTTGTTTTGATTATGGTGTTTTATCCCAGAAAATAAAATGAATGAAGACAAAAATTACCTTTTAGGTGTATGATATTACTGTGACCTACCAAGACATGTATTTTATTGAGTGTTGTGGTTGCATTTGAAGTTTGGGGTGGAAAAGTTATGGAGGGTTCAGAGCCCAGTGGGATGTTCTGTGAGTTCCTGAAAATAAGCATGTTGTGAACAATCCTGGTGATGGAGGCCTGGCTTGTGAAGTTTCAGAGGGAAGCAAAGGCTATATTGGGAACTGGAACGTGCATTCTTCCCACCAGCCTGGTCCTAGAGCTGTTCCAAATGAACATGCAGGATGCTATATTAATTGTGAAGCTGTTGGCTGTTTGCTATGGTTTCTTAATGGCTAGCTCTGATTGAATTAATAACCCATAATTACTAATATATATTTTATAAGGTCTTATCGAGAACACAGCATAATGCATCATTTCTTCCTGGGATCACATGGGGACTCCTTTCTTTGACTACATTTTCCAGAATTCTCCTTGACTCCTAGTCCCACCTATCTTGCTTTCCTCTTGGCCAACAGTGCTTTATTTCAGAATAAATAAGAGAGACATGCACAGAAGTACTTCCCCCATCAGGGATTATTATGAAATACTTTGAATGAAGAATCCCTGGTTCTGATTAATTTGAGCTGAATAATTGACTCTAACTGACAAGATACAAAACAAATGAAGCAAACTTTTGCCTTCTTGGGACAGTCTATATTTTTTAACCGTGGTTGAAGAATCAGCTGTGATTAAGAAGAGACCAGCATCATTGAGGCAAAATCTGGGAAATATTTCCTCCTGGTCAGCACATAGATGCTCAGTGGCAGCCAAGGCTGTTCTTTGTGTTGGCCACTGATGGGTGATATCCTTCTGTATACATGTTTCTCTTATTGGTTGATGAATAAAACACTGTTTGGCCAATGGAGGAAGGAAGATAAGCAGGACCAGGCGATGAAGAGATTTCTGGGTAAGGAAGGCAGGGAGAGCGTGCCAAGAGAAACAACATGTAACTGCCAAAGTAGAAACAGCTCTTGGAATTCTCCAGAAAGCCAAGACCACATGGAAATGCACAGATTTATAGAAATGGGTTAATAATTAAGATAGAGCTAACCAATAAGAAGCCCTAACCATCGGTTAACAATTTCATAATTAATATAGTGTATGTGTGCTTATTTGGAGCTGAGAAGGGTGGTTGGACCTGATGGCACAAGAAGAAACTACAGCAACTTGTAAATGTGTAGAGGCATCCCAGGGGTACTGGTTTTAAAGGCATGAGGGGGTCATGTAGATGCTGAGGTTTGGAACTATGACAGACCATTACAGGCCACGGTGAAAGGTTAGTTTAAATTGAAGTAGACACCCTAAGACAGAACATACATTAAAATGTTAAAATTGTCTTTATATATGTGTTACCTTGCATAGAATTTTTGTGATATCCAATTATACACATTTATAGTCATTTTAAATTGTAATAATTGCTTTCTTGCTATAGCAATAAAAATATTTCCAACACATTGATATAAAATAATTTCTTTTTCTTGCTGGTTATACTCTATGTTCACAGTACTTTATGTGGAAGTATGAATATATGTTCATCAAATGTTAATTTCATAACTTCATACTTTATTATTATATGTTAGTTAAGTAGGTTTCAACAAATTCTAAAGGTTTTTCATTAATAATTTCATTAAAACATACTCGAGCATTGCAGTAATTTCAAAGTGTTCATGAATGTAGTAAGTTCATAGACCAAGAATAAATTAAATGTAAGTAATTTGGAAAGTAATAGACTTCTTAACCATATCCAAAAATTTTTGATATATTCTTTGTTTTATTGATTCTTTGAATTTTTTATTTTATTAATTAGTGCCATAATTTTAATGAGGTTAAGGGGTCTGTTGTGTTTATTTTTGGTGTACTATTGATTTGCTAATGCCCTGATGTGAATAATTAAGTTATTTATTTTAGCCTTCTCTGTTATTGTGATGTTGGACAATTTTCTGGATGGATATCACATACCTAAATCAACTCAAAACCAGATAAGCAATATACATAGACCTATAACACCTAATGAAATAAAAGTCATCTTCAAAAGTCTCCCAACTAAAAAATGTGCAGGACCAGATGGTTTCAGTGCAGAATTCTACCAGAAATTCAAAGAATAGCTAATACTAATTCTCCTGAAAGTATTCCAAACAATAGAGGCAGAAGGGTCATTGTCAAACTCTTTTTACGAGACTTTAATAAACTTGGTATCCAAATAACAGAAAGATATAACTAAGGAAGAGAAATACAGATGAACATCCCTCATGAGCATTGCTGCAAAAATAGTAAAATACTGGCAAATCAAATCCAAGGACACATCAGAAAAGTCATCCAACATGCTCAAGTAGGCTTCATCCCAGGGATGCAGGGATGGTTCAACATAGTGAAATTCATCAATTCAATATGCCATATAAACAACCTGAGAAGAAAAATCACATGATCATATCACTAGATACTGAAAAAGCCTTTGACAAAATCTAATACCCCTTCATGATAAAGGCCTTGGAGAGATCAGGAGTAACAGGAACATACCAAAGCATAATAAAAGCAATATACAACATATAAATAGCCAAAATCAAAATAAATGGAGGGAAACTCAAGGTGATTCCTCTAAAATCAGGAACAACACAAGGCTGTCCATTCTCTCCATATTTCTTCAATATTGTACTTGAGGTTCTAGGTAGAGAAATAAGACAATAAAAGGAGATCAAGGGGATAAAATTTGGAAAGGAAGAAATAAAATATTCACTATTTGCAGATGATATGACAGTTTACATAAGTGACCCAAAAAACTCTACCAGGGAACTCCTACAGTTGCCAAACACCTTCAGCAAGGTAGAAGAATACAAGATTAACTTAAAAAATATCAGTAGCCCTGCTATATACAGATTAAAAAAATGGGCTGAGAAAGAAATCAGAGAAACATCACCCCTTACAATTGCCACAAACAACATAAAATAACTGAACAAGTGAAAGACCTATATAGCAAGGACTTTGAGTCTTTAAAGAAAGAAATCAAAGGAGATACCAGAAAATGGAAAGATCTGCCATGGTCTTGGATAGGTAGGATCAACATAGTAAAAATGACAATCTTGCCAAAAGCAGTCTACAAATTCAATGCAATCCCAATCAAATTCCCAGCACAATTCTTTACGTTCCTTGAAAGAACAATATTCAACTTTATAAGGAAACAAAAGACCTAGGGTATCCAAATCAACCTTGTACAATAAGGTAGTTTCCAGAAGTATCACCATCCCTGACTTCAAGGTCTATTATAGAGCTCTATAATCCTGAAAACAGGACTATAGTATTGGCACAGAAATAGACAGGTAGACCACTGGATTTGAATTGAAAACCCTGATATAGGCCCACACACCTATGAACACCCGATTTTTGACAAAGAATCTAAAATTATACAATGGACAAAAACATTTTCAATAAATGGTGCTGGTATATCTGGATGCTGACCTTTATACTACTGCAGATAGACCCATATCTATCCCCATGCACAAAACTTAACTCCAAATGGATCAAAGACCTCAACATAAATCCACCCACACTAAACGTCTAGAAGAGAAAGTATGAAGTACTCTTGAATGAATTGGTACAAGAGTCTGCTTCCTGAACATAACACCAGTAGCAGAGACACTGAGATCCACAATTAATAAATAGGACCTCCTGAACCTGAGAAGCTTGAGTATTTTGTTCTAACCCTCTCTCTTCCATGTAAGGGAATTTCTATGGCTTGAACTTGTACAGTCCTTTGCATGCTGTCACAACAGATGTGACTTCATATGTGTAACTGCCAATCTCTGTCCAGAAAACACTGATTTGAAATTTTCCACCACCTCTGGCTCTTACAGCATTTCTGCTCCATTGACCATGAAGTCCTTGAACCTTGTAATGAGGGGGTGAGGGTTGTGAATACACACACACACACACACACACACACACACACACACACATATATATATATATATATACATATCATGAATCTTCCCAAGTCTAATTCTTTATAAGTTGTAAATTAGGTTTTTTTTTGGTTTGCTTCTTGATCAGTTGATATATCTGCCAGAGAAAGTGGGGTGTTGAAATCACCTAACATTATGAACTTATGTTAATTTGTGTCTATAAAAGTCAGTAGGTGGTTTTTTTTAAATGAAATTGTGTACCCCAGAGTTTGGTGCATATTCAAATGTCTTCCTGGTTCACTGTTTCCCTGGCTAGAATGAAGTGTCTTCTTATATCTTCTGATTAGTTTCAGTTTGAATCTAGTTTGTCAGATATTAGGACTGAGATGCTGAATTGGTTCCTGGTCCCATTTATCAGAGTTCTTTTGTTCATCTTTTAATCTCAGGCAGTGCCTCACTTTAAACTAAGATTGTTTAGGGGAGGCAGCAGAGAGATGGATTATGTTTCTTGGTCCATTCATTCAGTCTATGCCTGTTGATTGGAGAGTTAAGATTGCTGATATTTAAAGTTATTAGAGTGCGTGCTAATTGTGGCTATTGTTGATTTTCATATTTGTTTGTGTTCTCAGTGGTATTTTGCGTTTTAATAATTGTGGTTTTGTTTTTCTTTTTACAATCCATTTGTTTACTTATTAGTATTTTCAGTCAAAAATAATGCTTTCTGTAATTTTCTTCAGTTTGACTTGATGGATGAAACATCAGGACTAAAACCAAAATGGTGATGGAATGGTTTATGTATATGGAAATGGTTTATATTTCTATGAAATAGTTTACCAGTGGAAATAGTTCTTACATGCAGTTCAGTATTTTGCCTGTTGGAATAATCACATGATATGAAAAACTGTAAGCAGAAAGCTTTAGTATGTGTTTGAATTCTGATGGAAATGACAAAGAGTACAATGTCTTCATATATTTCACGTCTTCTTTGAGTCATAATTCTAACTTCAGAAATTTGTTTCCATTGTCTGTTTCTTCCATTTACTGTCAAGGAAAATATCTTGACTAGACATGCTCTTTATATTATAAATAATACATTTAAAAGTTTCTGGATTTAACTAACTTATTACACCAATTTTAAATATCCAATTTTAGTGGGATCTATCACCTGCCCTTGTGGTGCAACCTAGTATCTGTATCTTTGTGACACAGAAGATCCTACCTGGAAGTAAGCATGTGGGAGGATCTACTCCCTAATGACTAAATAACAAGCTCAATAACAGAGGTAGTTCTTAATCACTCTTATTTTAAAAAGTAACTTTCTAGTAGACTTATTCAGTTAATACTATATATAATTAAAGAATTAATGAACACAATGAAAGTCATATTAGTCCTATCTCAATAAATTGCGGCCTCTATCAAAAGTTTCCATACCTACCAAATGGCAGAACCATTGTTTCTCCCATAGTTAGACCATAAGTACCAACTTTACAAACTGTAGTTACAACCCTGCAGCTCAAAGTAGCTATGAAGATTTTCTCTCAAAATCAGTACAGGACTATGTTTGCTGCCGATGATGTTGGGAATGGGGACTGACATTGATTCCTCCTCAAGTGTTTTAAATGTTACCCACTTTACTTAAATATTTCATACTTCAACACTAGCTCATAATATCTTTGTCAATATACCTGGAAATTTGTTTTCTTGTTAAAGATTTTTCAAATAAGCCTGACTTTAGCTACTCATTCTTGGCAAGATTCACAGCCTTTATCTCTAGGGATTATTGAAAAGAAGTCTGTTTAAAACAGATGATCTCAGTTGATTTTGTTCCAAATATTTTAACAAGCTTGTCTATTTAAATAGCGATGGTGCAGTAAACTCTTAAACAGTATTGTGAATATAAATAGAAGAAATGTTTTCCTGATCGAATGCCCAGGAAGCCTCTGGTATTTAACCCTTGATAAATCCTGCCCTTATGCTTTATTCATTGTTGTGACAGTCTATGGAAGGGCTCAATTTCCTGGGGTCTTCTACATACAGAGAAATATTTTTCACAAGAAAGGAGAAGACTTATGGCCTTCTATCTGAGGGACAGAGACTGAAGGCTTCTGGATGTAGTCATGAAAACTTTCACCATTAATGCTTCAGTAATTTTCACCTTTGATTTGTCATGTTGAGTATCTGGCTTATTTGTGAGCCACAAGGATGCTTCTATATTTCATTAAAGTCAAGACTTATAAAATTGATGCAGAAAGAAAAATGCATATTATTAATAGCATGGTTGTGAATTTTATAAAAATAAGACTACAGAAAGAGGATTAGCAGTTTCTAGTTATTAAGTGAACTTTTTATACACATGCAAAGAATAAATCTTGGCATTTTTATGATTAAATTTTCTTAGACTGCAATAATAACACCTACTCTTTAGAGTAAATTTTGACATTTTATTTAAATATTTTGTATTTAAATATCAACTTTGATATTCTTACATTTCTCTGAAAGACTAAAATAATAGATTTTTGTGGAAATGTGTTTTCTGCAGTCTCTTGGTGCTCTTTCCTCATCTATTGTATGTTGTTATGTTGTCATGTGTTCTGTGAAGGCATGTAGGTATATGAACTAATTGAACCATACCAGCAAAAGAACCTATGATATTTATGGAACAACAATAAGAACCATGTTGTGAGTACATGAGACCATAATCATAAAATACAAGCTTAAGATTCCTGTGATACACTGAAATAGAACTAACTTTTAAAGTCATATCTCTTCTCAGAAAGAAAATAAATTGGTAAAGATAAGATGCTACACAAAGAAATTAATCATAAAATGCAAGTATATATGCTTTAGTGTCACAGATCCCTTATTTTTTTTGAGGGGGGATTGAACCATTATGTTCCATTTGACCAAATATCAAGTTAAATCTTTTACATGTTATAAATGACAGTGATTTATCATTTTTTCATGGAACATAGTGTTTTGTATGCTTTGCTGAAAAGGATGAATAATCACTTTAGATACATTTAAGCAGGGAAATCAAAACTTGTGTGTCCTTGCAAGTGCTTAAGGTATCAAGATCAAATGTCTATTATATTTAAGTTATTTGATGTTGTATATTATATGTGTACTTTGAAATTGAACAATGAAAATGTTAGTATATATGAACAGAGAAAATCATATAGGAATGACTTACCTGCTACCTCAGACATTTGTATGGCATTGCATAGTAGTATACATGGTATTTCAAAACTGGACAGTTTCCCTGGATATTTTCTCTTCCACTCATGTCTTTTGTGAGTATATGATTTTAGGTATCTCCTGAAAGTCCAGAACTCATAAATAAGATAAAGTGTAATATTACTTTTGATATTGAATTAAATTGACTAAAATTTTTGTTTCATTGTATCTTGTTTTGTCAAGTGATATACCTTCACTCCTCTTTAAGGGTGATAAAATTTCACTGTTAGGCAAACATATTTTTAAAAATATAAGACTAGTTTTCAAAAAGATATGTTCTTAATAATGGATAATAGAATTATTTTTCATGAAGTGTGTTAACAGTAGTTCAAAATTAAAGTAGTCATACTATTATTTAGTGTTAATATAATCAACCCTTTGATGATGTACACTACATATAAGTGTAGCATTATGTAGCTTATGCACACTGTTTTCTTCGATTAATCATTAGTCACATAAAACTCTAGAAGATTTGGCCTGATGATAACTAATGCTGACCAATATTGAATGCAATGGAACTGTGTAGACGTAAAATGTAGAAAACAAAATTGCACATAAGTGATGTGATAACCCTATGTTCTGTGACAGGCATGTCTTTGGCAGTTGGAAACTTCAATAATAGCAATAATAGTGTTCTGAATCAGATGGAAGCATAAATGTGAGTGAGACACGTGTAAGATGCATCCCAACTGCTCTACAGTTGCTCTGACTCTGAACATGTCCTTCTCTGTTACCAAGTTCATGCAAGTGGTATTTTGCTTGCTGTTAATTCAAATATATTTCTTTACAGGTAAATATCGATTATATCTCACATATAATAAGTAAATGGGTATATATGATAAAAGAAATAATTCCCAATATGATTTTAATTCAAGTCTAGAAAGTAGATCATGTGGTACACATATGCTGATTTTTAACCAGATTATGTATACATTCCTATTAAATTGACAGAAATTCTCATGACTTATTGTCAGCTGATGTTTACAGTGAAACATCTATAAATATTGATCATAGCCATCACTGAAATGTCTAATGGGATGGACAGTGTGTAGGCATTTCATAAGAACATCTGCACACCTCTCTAGGAGATGGATATTATGAAAGTGCCTGTGGTACACATAGTGAAGCAGAGGTGAAAGGAAACTTACTAATATGTTTAAGATCATGAGGATACAAAATGAATGAACCTCATGCTGTCACCAGGTGTGTGGCTTCAGGGTCCACAGCTCTCATCACTGCTCTTTATCTATCCAAGAATTTCTGAGTCTTTATTGCTATACCATATACAATAAAATTATAGATATTATTCTGTAATGGTAGTTATTAAATTTCAGCTTACATTATTAGTATCATTCAGGTAGAAGTGATAAATTTGGAAACAGTGTGGAAATGTGAAGAAAAATAAGAATGACAACAGAAGAGAAAGGGAAGAGTTCTGAAGAAACAGTGCTATAGACCATGAGAGACTGTGAAACTGGGAAAGACTCTGACATATTGTCTAATACCCTTGTTTGTTAGAATGCAGACAGAGACATGTTTGTAATTATGTTTAGAAAACGAAGCCATCCATCACCTTTGCTGTGCATTTTCTTTGACTGTTCTGCTTTGGGGGACTCAGGCAATGAATTCCTATGTGAGGACCCTGAGCATCTAGGATATATTAAGATAAAAAACATGTCCCTCTCAGTATTCATTGTCTCTCTTCTATTTTTAATTCCCTCTGGTTCTCTGCCAGCTTTTCCTGAGAGTTGTGGAAATACTGTATGCTAAGGCAGGATTTGGTAAGAATAATGGATTAGTTTAGGTGAAGTAAAGACACTTGTGAAAAAAACTGATGGTGGTTGTAATTGTGTTACTAATTAGTAAAATCAATCATGAAATGAAAGTGCAATTACTAAAATATATCAGAGTCAGATAAAACTATAGGCAATTGTGAGCTCAATAATATTGGTGGTATTTCGTGCAGTTCAAAATCTACTTTCTTTTTGGATTAAGTGAGATAAATATGACGTCTAAAATTATTTTTTGACATGTAGTATCTAGGTCTAAGATAGCACAATAAAAACACTGACATGGCTCCACAGGGACAAACAGTGTTGTAGGTACTACCCAAGTTTATATTCATAAGCATTATCCACAGGTATTACCAGCAAAATGTCTTGATCATTATTAATTGATATACTTGTGTTTAACACCAGAATCATTTTTAAGTTTCTTGAAGGAGAGACCTTTTCTCTGTTTATTTGCTGATATCAATGCCAAAGTGTGATGTGCTTTAAATAACTACTTTTAAAGGTATGGGTGACAGAGATATCTATGTCTGCTTTTGTGTCTAGGGATTCACTGAGATAAGCCTAGTACTTAGAGATTTATTAAGGGAAGGTGAATGGAGCGTTTTATCAAGGGAAGCTCAATAGTTATTTACTAATTTTATACTACTGGTTAACAATTGTAGAAGACAATGCATCATGACAGAATTGATTTATGGTCATGTTCACAATTTGTGGCAGGCCCTATTCTCCTGAGCTCCTTCTTTGAAACAAGACTGATAGAAGATTAAATGGGCCAAAACAACAATGTCACAGAGTTTGTCCTGCTGGGATTCACTCAGGATCCTGCTGGGAAAAAGGCACTATTTTTTATGTTTTTACTCATCTACATTGTGACAATGGTGGGAAACCTTCTCATTGTGGGGACGGTGTTTGTCAGTCCCTCCTTGGGCACCCCAATGTACTTCTTCCTTGCTTCTTTGTCACTCATGGATGCTGTTTATTCTACCGCCATTACACCCAAGTTGATTGTAGACTTGCTCCGTGTTAAAAACACCATCTCCTTCACAGCTTGTCTAAGCCAGCTCTTTATAGATCATTTATTTGGTGGGGTTGACATTGTCATTCTGGTGGCAATGGCCTATGATCGGTATGTGGCTATCTGTAAACCCCTGCATTATCTGATTATCATGAATCGACGTGTATGTATACTTTTCTTAATGCTGGCCTGGGCAGGAGGTTTTGCACATGCTTTGTTTCAAGTTCTTGCTGTTTATAAACTTCCTTTCTGTGGTCCCAATATCATTGACCATTTTGGCTGTGACATATACCCATTATTGCTACTTGCATGCACTGACACCTACTTTATTGGCCTCTCTATCATTGGCAATAATGGGGCCATGTGTATAGTGATCTTCATTCTCCTCCTATTCTCCTATGGAATCATCTTAAGATATCTCAAGAATCATAGTCAGGAAGGCAGGCATAAAGCTCTGTCCACCTGCAGCTCCCATATCATGGTGGTTTTCCTCTTTTTTGTCCCCTGTATCTTCATGTATGTTAGACCAGTTTCTAGTTTTCCTATTGATAAATCCATTACTGTATTTTATACCATTATCACTCCCATGTTGAATCCTTTAATATATACTTTGAGAAACTCAGAGATGAAAAACTGTATGGGAAAGCTCTTGCAAAAACTATTGAGTCACAATAGAGTAAGACTTTCTTCTTGCTGCCTATATTACTAAGCACTAGGCAATTATCGTGAATAAATTCTAGTAGTGTTTGTTCGATCTTGAACATTGACTCTAGTCCTTGATATTTAGAAACTCCTGCTATTGTTAATATAATGGGTTCTTTGTTGTGAGTTTTTTAAATTAGCATAATTGTTTATACTATCATTCATTTTTTAACTATCATTTCTAACCATTTTGATGAATTGCCTATTTTGGTTCATGTCAAATTTTCTATAATTTTCATGAAATGTTTTTCATACAGTATATTTTAATCATGTTTTCTTCTCTCCCACCTTCTCTATAGTCTTCATCCTTCCCCCTCTCAACCAAATTAATGTTATTTTTCCTGCTCTGTATTTTCCTTCTCAGCTGCCAAAACCAAACATGAAAAAAATAGACAACAAAATAAACAAGCAAATAACCAACAAGATAACAATGCCAAATGAAATCAGATGAATTCCTTCACATAAAATAAATCAAATCCAATCAAACCCATATATTTCATTTTCTGTTGGCCAGCTACTCTTGGCTGTGAGACTTGCCCTAGAGTGTGCTTGATATACTCAGTGATATCCATTGGAAAACATTGTTCTTTCTTCTCCCAGAAGTTATCAATTATAGCCAAATATAACTGACTATATCAAATATAACCAAGATCCATTCTTGGTAAGGTATGGAATTTTGTGTCCACTTTCTGTTTTCAGTACTGGGATTTTGTGTGGCTTGAATATATACAATCTCTGTGATTCCATACCCTCATCAGTTTCTGGGAAACATTGTTCCTTAAATTCATCTGCTACCTGTGGTGGTATATTATTTATGATTTATTAAAGCTTTCCTGTGGATTCATAAAGCAAAGCCAGCCTTAAGCTATAGAGATCAGGAGATAGTAGTACATACATCTCAGAGTCGATGACCACCCTGGCCTATAGGAGAGTTAATCAAAGCTCACACATTTAAATCGAGGAGTTTAGAGGTAGTGTGCAGCCATGTTGAGGAGAGCATAGCAGTCTGAGTGAATCTGAGGGTCACCCCTTTGGTCTGAGCACAGGTAGAGGTAAGAGCTAGCGCCCAGGTGCTTTGCTTTAGAGATCTAAAAGTTAAAGCTTTAACTCAAATATCAGTCACTGGGTTTTTTATTTTTTATGCTACAAACACCAATGCCTTTCATAATATTTCCACCTCCTCTTCTGCATAAGTTCCTGAGCCTTGAAGGGAGGAATTAGATGAAGATATTCCATTTAGGGCAAATGTGATATACTTAGTCCTAAATATTTCTCTTTAAAATACAGTTGGTTTGGTGAAATTCATTAGGCTTCCTTTCAACTAATCCCTTATAGTCATATGTATTATAAAATCTCTTCTTTTGATAGTATAGCTACAGTACTTTCATTTATTTTTATCAATAAAACTTATTAATTCATTTAAATTTTAGTCTGAAATAATTCTTTATTTAATAAATGTTTATTCTAGACTAACTAAAACAGTTATATTCTGTGATCTACTCATAATGTTTTGAATTTTGTAAGCATTGAATAATAGTAAATTGACTTGATTTTCATTTCCTTATCCCTCATGGTATTTATTTCTATGAATAGTTTCTGAGTGAAAGGATGTTTTCTTTAGTATTTAGCTCATGGTTTGTTAGTAATGCTGCAGTGGATAAATCTCCACCAAGGCTGATGTAGATTATCTAATTGAATACAATGGGTTGCAGAAAAATGTAAGTAAATATATAAATAAGATATGAAGTAGAGATGGATATGTGGCAGTGGAGTTCTAGGAGGATTTGGAGCAATGGAGTGGACATGAACATGATAAAAATATATTGTGCACACTTATGAAATTGTCAACATGGTGTTGGATATGGATCCATTTGCAATCTTCTACATGTCGACATCCGGTTGTTCAAGCATCATTTGTTCAAGATGTTTTCCTTTTCCCATTGTATCTTTTGGCTTATTTGTCAAAAATCAGGTGTTCATGGGTATGTGAATTAATATCATGGTCTTCAATTTGATTCCATTTGTCCATGTATCTGTTTTAATGCCAATACTAAGCTTTTTTTAAAAAAAATTCTGTAGCTCTCTAGTAGAGTTTGAATTTAGGAAGGTGATGCTTCTGGAAGTTCCTTTATTGTACATGATCATTTTAGCTATTCTGTGTTTTTTGCTTTTCCATATGAAATTGAGAAATGTTCATTCATTGTCTTTAAAGAATTGTGTTGAGAGTTTTATAGGTATTGCATTGAAGCTGAAGATTGTCTTGTTAAGACTGCTATTTTTACTATGTTGCGATCATACCTATCCAAGAACATGTGAGATTTTTCCATTTTCTGATGTCTTATTTCTTTAGATACTTAAAGATCTTGTCATACAGGTCTTTCACTAGTTTGGTTAGAGTTACCTCAAGATATTTCATATATGTGGCTATTGTAAAGAATATTTCTCTAATTTCTCTCTCTGACTGTTTGTCACTTTTATATAGGAGATATACAGAGTTTTTTTGAGTTTATCTTGTATTCTACCACATTATTGAAGTTGTTTATCAGCTGTATGAGTTCCTGGGTAGAGTTTTTGGGGTCATTACATATATTATCATATCATCTTCAAATAGTGATAGTTTGACTTCCTTTTCATTTTGAATTCCCTTGATTGTTGTCTTATTGATCTAATTGGAACTCAAATACTATATTAAATATATATGGAGATAGTGGACAGCCTTGTCTTCTTCCTGAATTTAGTGGAATCAATTTGAGTTTCTCTCCATCAAGGACCTCAACATAAGCCAGATACATTGAATCTGATAGAAAAGAAAGTGGCAAGTAGCATTGAATGAATTGGCACAGGAGATGTCTTCCTAAATATAACACTAGCAACGCAGACACTGAGAGCAACAATCAATAAGTGGGACCTCGTCAAACTGAATTGTTTCTGTAAGGCAAAGGACACAGTAAAAAAGACAAAACAACAGCATATAGAAATAGAAAAGAACTTCACCAACCCATCTGACAGAGGACTGATCTCCAAAATATATGAAGAACTCCAGAAACTAGACATAAAAGTACCAAATAATCTAAATTCAATAATAGGGTAGAGAACGAAACAGAATTCTAAACAGAAGAAACTCAAATGGCCAAAAGATATTTAAGGAATTGCTCAACATTTAAATAGTCAGGGAAATGCAATTCAAAATGACTCTGAGATACCATCTTACATATGTCAGAATGGCTTAGATCAAAAATACTGAGGACAACTTATGTTGGAAAGGATGTAGAGTCAGGGGAATGATCCTCCACTGCTGCAAACTTGTAGACATTTGGAATTCACTACAGTGGTTTCTCAGAGAATTGGGACTCAATCTACCTCAAGAGCTAGCAATACCACTCTTGAGCATTTACCCAAAGGATACTGAATCATATCATGAGGACATTTGCCCAACAATATTCATAACTGCATTATTCATAATATCCAGAACCTGGAAACAACCTAGATGCCCCTTAACTGAAGAACTGATAAAGGAAATGTGATACATTTATACAATGGAGTATTACTCAGCTGTACAAAACAATGACATAATGCAAATGGATGGAACTAGAAAAATCATCCTGAGTGAGGTGCCAAGACTCAGAAAGACAACCACAAACCACCAAAAACATTATGTAATCACTTATAAGTGGATATTAGAAGTAAAGCAAAGGGTGTCTGACTACAATCCACACAGCTCCAAAGAAGCTAAGTAACAAGAACAATAAGAGAGACACATGGATTGCCCTGGGAATGGGAATTAGATGAGATCTCCTAAGTAAATTTGGTGTAAGTAGGTTGGCAAAGAAGAGGGTATTGGGGATAAAAACTTGAGGTAATGGGATGGTCAGGGGTGGGAGGGACAGAGATGGAGAGTAAGGAAAAAGATACCTTAATAGAGAGAGCCACAATGGGGTTAGGTAGAAACCTGGTACTAAGGAAATTCCCAAAAATCCACATGGATGATCCCAGCTAAGACTCCTAGCAATAGTGGAGAGGGAGCCTGTACTGAACTTCCCCTGAATACACTAACTATCATCATAGAGACTTTATCCAGTAATTGATGGAATCAGATGCAGATATTCACAACCAAGAACCAGGCTGAGCTCCAGGAATTCAGTCGAAGAGAAGAAGGGAGTAAATACATGATCATGTGAAGTCAAGATCATGAAGGAGAAATCTCCAGAGACAGATGATCCAAGCTCATGAAAACTCATGAATTGTGAACCAACTGCTGTGGAGAATTCATGGGACAAAACTAGGTCCTCTGAATGTGGGAGACAGTCATGAAGATTGGGCTATATAAATTGCCCCTAGCAGTAGAGCCAGGATCCATCCACTGTTCATAAGCTAGCTTGTTGGAGCATATTGCTTATGAGAGGATGCCAGGTGAGAAGGGCTTTGTCCTTCTCCAACTTAACATGCCATAATTTGTTGATGCACCATGGAAGCCCTTGGAATGGATGGGAGTTTGCTGTGGGGCGAGAGGTGGGCAGGGTGGTAGAATAGGAAGGAGGGATCACTTTGTCTTGAATCTAAAATGAATAATGATAATAATAATAATAATAATAATAATAATAATAATAATAATAAAGAAACTTTAAAGAAAATAATACAAATTGTCTAAATAAAGCACAAAGCCTAGAGAAACTCTTTATCTTGCAAATAATATATCTGACACCACAGGTTTTGGAATACATTTGTTTCATAAAATTTTAAATGTTTTTGTTTAATATGTTCATTACCTAACAGTTGTGACCCATATCTAGGCGTTTGTGACACAGCAGAACCAATATGTATTTAAATGTTTGTGGTATATGTGTTCAGTGGATTGATGACAAACTAATATTGGAAGGCCTTTAGCACTGACAATTTTAGGAAAATGACAAGGTCTTTTTAATAGCAATGATTGTTTACTATTAGAGAGAATGTAAAGGATAAGATGAAGAGAATGAAGATCATTATGGATAAAACTCATGCAGCTCTAAGTCTTATTCAAAAGCTATGTTTCTCCAAAAGTTAAAACATCAGTTTTCAGCTCTAAGAGTTCCAGAAGTCATAGCTCTCAGCATCAGTACATCAAGGCTTTTTGGACTGACTGAGACTGTGATTTGCTGTTCTGTCTTTAGCTGCAGAGACCAAGGCTGCTTTGATTTCATGCTGGTTTAACCTTTACTTGCCTATTGCAAATGCATCATGATGTACAACTCCTAGTTCCTATATATTGCACTTTGGAAATTTTCTTTTCACACTATAGATTTTCCTAATCATCTTTAGAATTAGCTATTCATAGTTGTCAAGATCCAAGTATTGTGGCTCTTATCTTCAGGGATTACAGGTGAAGAAGTTTTTCAAGAGACATTGCTTCAATTTAAATTTGTTCCAGATATTCTAATTAGCTTATATACTAAAAATAGGTGCCCACACAGCTAATGTAAATGGAAGAACTACTTTGCCTAACTAAATGATCTAGTGGCCTTTGAATAATCAAAGACTAACTACCTGGTATTGCATTCATTTGATAATTAGTTCTTGATATATTATTTATTCTTGTAGAATTTATCTTTGATTATGAAAGTTTGTGAAAGGTTTCAATTTCCTAGAAATTGTACAAAGACATGTTTCTACACATGAAAGAGGATTCTACTTAAGATTTTTGAAGATATCTAGGTTGCTTCCATGTTCTGGCTACTACAAATAATGCTACTATGAACATAGTGGAGCATATGTCCTTGTTGCATGAATTTGCATCTTTTGGCTATATGCCTAAGAGTTGAATTGCTGGGTTTTGTGGTAGATTGATTCCCATTTTCCTGAGGAATCTCTATACTGATTTCCAAAGTGAGTGTATGAGTTGGCACTCCCACCAGCAGTGTAGGACTGTTCCCCTCTCTCCACATCTTCTCCAGCATAAATTGTCTTTGGTGTTTTTGATTTTAGCCATTCTGACAGGAATAAGATGGTATCTCAGATGCCCCTCAACTGAAGAGTGGATAGAGAAAATGTGGTACATTTACACAATGGATTATTACTAAGCAGAAAAAATTTGGAATCTTAAAATTCGCAGGTAAATGGATGGCACTAGAAGAAACAATCCTGAGTGACGTAACCCAGTCACAAAAAGACAAACATGGTATGTACTCACTCATATATGGATTTTAGCCATGGATCAGGATAGTGCCAGTCTGCACTTCCACTATCAGAGAGTTTGGGAAACAGGAAAGAACCTGAGAGAGATATGCATGGTACCCCAGAGAAGAGGAATGAGACAAGATCTTCTGAACAGACTTTGAACACGGCGAGGGGTGGGAGGGAGTGGGAGGTTGAAAGAAGAGAGGGGGAGAAGAAGAAGAGAGAGTAGGTCATGGGGGAACAGGAAGGTTGAGTGGGGGATAGGATAGGGGGAAGAGGGAATCATAGATTAGTAGACAGATCTGACACCAAGAGACATCTAGTGATCCAAAGGGATGACACCAACTGGCAAGCTAACAATAGTGGAGAGACCACTTTAAATGCCCATTCCTGATAATGAACTTGATGTCTATAACCATCCTGGAGCCTTCATCCAGTGACTAATGGAAGCAGAGGCAAACACCCACAGTTAAACACTGAACTGAGCCCATGGAACCCAGTGACAGAGAGAGAGGAGCGATGAGAAAATTGGCAAAGAATGGGCTGGCAAAACCAGCAGAGACAGCTGATCTGAACAGGGGAGAGCTCTTGGACCCCAGACCGACAGCTGGGAGGCCAGCATGGTACTGATCCAGACCCCCTGAGTGTGAGAGTCAGTGAGGAGGCCTGGGCAAACTATGGGGGCCTGAGCAGTAGATCAGTGCTTATCCCTGGCATACAAAAGGACTTCGTGTGTCCATAACACAAAATTTGTTTAACGTAATCATTTCCAGTTGCTTTAGTATTCATGTAAAGCATGTAGTTCCATTCTTCTTAATGGTTGAAAAAGTTCTGCAATTATAAAACTGTCTTTTAGTAAAGTAATTAATGCCTGGATTGCTGAAAGTAATTCACAGCAATGTGAATTTAAAGCATGCATTTTCTCTAATTTTTGTGGAATCAGATATTTAATAATATATAGTCTAGTTTTCATGAGTTTAAATATGATACAGCTAGAGGACTTTGTTCTTACTTTGTTTGAAATAACTCTATTTGTTTCTAAAAGATTTGTTCATGGGGAACCCAATAATGTCTAAAGAATGAAAGGTCCTAAAACGCAGAGTAAATAAGGCATGAAGGTGACAGAACTAGATATTTTTCTTTGCTTATGCTCTACTACATGTGTTCCTTCATCAGTCTGAAGCTTCAAGAATGGCAACTGTAGATCTTCTACATCAGGCAACAGCAGAAATAGGCTTGAGTTACACATATGGTTCATCACAATTGCCATCTGAAGCAAGTGAAGTCTTTGTACATTCCCTTACACACTATTAAATTATGTAGATGAGTTTCCCCCTATTTGGTCACATTGGAGCATACTCTTTCATGGGTAATGGTTGTGAGCACTTAAATGCAATAGAATAAAAATTTCCTAAAATACTTCTTTACCTATGTACTAAAAGTGACACAAAGAACAGCACGACTAATAGTATCTCATGATCTAGGAAATTTCACCTCTGTCTTTCAGTTTCTATTCCTCCTGTTTCATCACTTAATTTACTACAAGAATTCTGAAAACAAAATTTTCACTGCTGAAAGGATATGAAACAATTATGGTGCATTTAAATGTATTAAATAAATGGGAGAAGAAGCGATGAAATGGACATAAATTTACCTCATGAGACCCTGACATTCAGAATCAAATAAAGTATTTTCTTGAAACATTAATCTAATTAATTTTTATCAACAAATGTTGGGAGTCAGATATTAAGGTAAGAACCTAGAAGATCAGAGAAGCAGAGAGCAGTCCCCAGTCACTTCCTACCTCTTCTATTTCTCTATCCAAAAGGGTTTAGATCCTTTCTCAGCCCTGAATTACTAGTTCCTCTCCTTCTCTGTCTACAGTCCTCCAATCTGTGGATAATTTTGGTCAGCAAGTGACTAGCTCTGCCCTCTGACCTCAAGCACACTTTATTTGTCTGAACACAATCAAAACATCTCATGGCATTTCCCACTATTTTTTTTGTGGTTTTTCAAGACAGAGTTTCTCTGTGGCTTTGGAGGCTGTCCTGGAACTACCTTCTGTAGACCAGGCTGGTCTCAAACTCACAGAGATCTGACTGTCTCTGCTACTTTTTGTCTATAATAAAAGCAAAGGTTTTGGCACAACTAGTCAAGGCCAGGGTACTGCACACTGCAGCTCCCATCCCAGCAGGAGCCAACCTGCCCATTGACTGCCAGCATCCAACTCTCATTCACCACCAACAGGACAGGCAAGGTAAGCGTTGAACTGTTTCCAGCCTGCCTTCCAGGCCTTTGAGCAGAACCACTGGAGTCCTGGGGACTGTGCACACTGGATCCATCCCGATGGAATTCAGCCTGCCTAGAGACTGTCGACATCATAGTCCCTTTTTCCACCCGTGGGGCTAGGTATACCTGGGCATATTTACAGCCCGCCTTCTGGTGATCTGGGCATAACTAGCCAAGGCCAGGGTACTGTGCACTGCAACTCCCATCCTGGAAGGAGCCAGTCCACCCAGAGACTGCCAAAGTCTGATTCCCATTGTCCACCCACAGGACAGGGGAGACTAACTTCTTATGCCCTGAGCAGAATCACTGGAGACCTGGGTACTGCACGCCATGGATCTCATCCTTACAGGGTCTAGCCTACCCAAAGATTGTCAAGGCCCTAGTACTAGGACCACCTCCACCCACGTAAGCGGAAAGTCACCAGAGTATTGGACCTGCTGGAACCCACTGGAAAGGAACCATGGTCACATACCTACCAGGAGAGGAAGAGACACCTTCTGCACTCACTGGAAGAAATGATGGGAAGGAGACAATATAAAAATGCGCCCAGCAAAAGAAAAACCAATATGATACTGCTAGAGTCTGGAGACTCTAAACCCACAAGACCTGAACTGACCAATGCAGATGAAGCAGATGAGAAAGAACGTAAAAACAACTTCATGAAAATGATAGAGGCCCTCAAAGAGGACATGAGAAAATCCCTTGAAGAAATGGAAGAAAAAAGAAACCAAAACATGCAAGAAATGGAGGAAAAAACAATCCAAAAATGCCAAAAATGTAAGAAATGGAAGTAAAGACAAAATAAAAACTTCAACAAATGCCAGGAAGAGAGGAAAAGACAAAGTAAAAATCACAAGAAACAATTCAAACAGTGCATGGGGTGAAAGCTGAAATGGAGACAATAAAAAAAAACACAGTCTAAAGGAATGTTGGAAATAGAAAAGTTGGGGAAACAGTCAGGTACCATTGAATGAATTGTTACACGAGAATGCTTCCTGATCATAACACCAGTAGAACAGATACTGAGGTCAAAAATTAATAAATTGGACCTCCTGAAACTGAGAAACTTCTGTAAGGAAAAGGACAAAGTCAACAAGACAAAACGGCCGTCCATAGAATGGAAAAAGATATCCATTAACCCCACATCTGACAGAGGGATGATCTTTAAAATTTACAAAAACCTCAAGAAGCAAATCTCCAAAACACCAAAGTATCCACTTAAAAATTGGGCTACAGAACTAAATAGACAATTCTCAACAGAGGAGTCTAAAATGCCTGAAAGGCACTTAAGAAAGTTCTCAATATCCATAGCCATCAAAGAAATGCAAATTAAAATACCAATGACAGTTTATGCTGAAGGGGATGTGGAGAAAGGAGAGCACTCCTCCACTGCTGGTGGGAGAGTCATTTGGTACAGCCACTTTGGAAATCAGTATGGAGATTCCTCAGGATAATGGAAATCAGCCTACCACAAGATCCTGCAATTCCACTCTTAGGCATATACCCAAATGGTGCATATTTATATGACAAGGGTGTATGTTCCACTATATTCATAGCAGCATTATTTGTAATATCCAGAAACTAGAAGCAACCTAGATACCCCTCAACTGAAGACTGGATAGAGAAAATGTGGTACATTTACACAATGGAGTACTATTTAGCAGAAAAAAATAATGGAATACTGAAATTTGTAGGCAAATGGATGGCACTAGAAGAAATCATCCAGAGTGAGGTAACCCAGTCATAAAAAGACAAACATGGTATATACTAATTCTAATATGGATTTTAGACATGAATCAAGGGAGTGGCAGCCTACAATCCTACTGCCAGACAGTATGGGAAAAAGAACCTTCAACCAGTGACTGATGGAAGTAGAGGCAGACACCGACAGCTAAACACTGAGCTGAACTCAAGGAACCCAGTGACAGACAGGGAGGACTGATGAGCATAGGGGTCAAGACTGGGCGTGGTTAACCCACAGAAACAGCTCATCTGAACAAACGGGGAGCTCTTGAACCCAAGACTGATGGCTGGGAATTCAGCATAGGTCTGATCCACCACCTGAATGTGGGTGTCAGTGAGGAGGCCTAGGCAATCTATGGTGCTTTGTGTAGTAGATCAGTATTTATCTCTGGCATTCAAATGGACTTTTGGGTGCCCATCCCACAATGAGAGATGCTCTCTCTGCCTGGACTCTTGCAGGAGGACCTAGGCCCTGCCATGGGTCAAATGACAGACTATGGCCTCACCCTTCCTAGAGAAAGGAATGGTGATTAGGGGAGGGTATGTGAGGAAGGGAGGGAGAGAGCTGGGATTGACATGTGAAGCAAACTTTTTTCTAATTTAAATTTAAAAATAAAAAAAGCCATAAAAAGTCTCCCAACCAAAAAAAGCCTTTGTACAGAATTCTACCAGAAATACAAAATCAGCTTATGCTAATTGACGAGAAATAGTTCCACTCAATAGAAGCAGAAGGGTCTTTGCCAAACTCTTTTTATGAGGTTTCAATAACCTTGATACCAAACCCACACAAAGATATAAGTAAGAAAGAGAACTTCAGACCATGAAAATTCATGCAAAAATACTCAATAAAATACTGGCAAATCGAATCCAAGAACACATGAGAAAACTCGTCTACCATGGTCAAGTAGGTTTCATCCCAAGCATGCACGGATGGTTCAACATACAGAAACCAATCAATGTAATCCACCATATAAACAAGCTGAGAAACAAAAATCACATGATCAACTCACTAGATGCTGAAAAAGCCTTTGACAAAATCCAACACGCCTTCATGATAAAGGTCTTGGAGAGATCCGGGACTTGCTAGCACCCACCAAAAGTGAACTCTGGTCATCTAACCACCAAACCAGTAAGGGGCTCTTTCTGTACCCACTAGAAGAAGAGATGGGAAAGCGACAATACAAAAACACACTCAGCAACAGAAAAACAAATATGACACCGCCAGATTCTAGAGACTCCACACCAGCAAGACTCCAACATTCCAATGCAAATGAATCAGAAGAGAATGACCTTAAAACCACCTTCATGAAAATGATAGAGGCCCTAAAAGAGGTTATAAGAAAATCCCTCAAAGAAATGGAAGAAAAAACAAACCAAAAAATACGAGAAATGCAAGAAAAAACAAACTAAAAAAGGCAGGAAATGGAAGAAAAAAAACAAAGCAAAAAGTGTAAGAAATAGAAGAAAAAACAAAGCCAAAAATGCAAGAAATGGAAGAAAAAACAAACCAAAAAAGGCAGGAAATGGAAGAAAAAAACAAAGCAAAAATAAAAGAACTGGAAGAAGAAGCAAACCAAAAATACAAGAAATGGAAGAAAGAACAAACTAAAAAATTCATAAAATGCAACAAATGGACAAAAAGATAAACTGAAAATTGCAAGAAACAAAGCAAGCAGTGCAAGGGTTGAAAACTGAAATAGAGACAATAAAAAAAACACACACACACACACAATCCGAAGAAAGACTGGAAATAGAAAAGCTGGGCAAATGGTCAGGTACTACTGATACAAGCATTACCAAGAGAATACAAGAGATGGAAGAGAGAATCTCAGGTGTTGAAGATACACTAGAAGAAATGGATTCATCAACCAAAGAATATCTTGAGTCCAACAAATCCTTAACACAAAACATCCAGGAAATATGGGATACCATGAAGAGACCAAACCAAAGAATAATAGGTATAGAAGAAGGTGAAGAAAACCACCTCAAAGGGGCAGAAAGCATTCAACAAAATCATAGAAGAAAACTTTCCCAACCATAAAAAAAAAACCATGCCAATGAAGGTACAAGAAGCTTACAGAACACCAAATAGAGTGTATCACAAAAAAGTCCCCTTGCCACATAATAATCAAGACCCAAAATATACAGAATAAAGAAAGAATATTAAGAGTAGCTAAGGAAAAAGGCCAAGTAACATATGAAGGCAAACCTATCAGAATTACACCTGACTTCTCCATGGAAACTCTGAAACACAGAAGGTCCTGGATAGATAGTCTACCAACACTAAGAGACCATGGATACCAGCCCAGACTACTATACCAGGCAAAGCTCTCAATCACTATAGATGGAGAAAACAAGATATTCCATGACAAAACTAGATTCAAGAAATACATATCCACTAACCCAGCCCTACAGAAGGTTTGGGAAGGAAAACTCCAACCCAAGGAAGTTAACTACAACTAGAAAAAACATATGAATAAGAGAATCCCTCCCTACCAACAGTCAAAAGAACAAAGGGGTTAAATTCCACAACCAGCAACCATTCCAAATGAAAGAAGAATGAGCAATCAATGGTCATTAATATCCCTCAACATTAATGGCTTTAACTCATCCATAAAAAGACACAGGCTAGCAGAATGGATTTGAAGACATAACCCATCCTTCTGCTGCATACAAGAAACATACCTCACCCTCAAAGACAGACATTACCTGAGAGTTAAAGGTTGGGAAAATTTTTTCCAATCAAAAGGTTGGGAAACAAGCAGGGATAGCAATCGTAATTCCTAACAAATTAGAGTTTAAAATAAAATCAATCAAAAGAGATGAAGGAGGTAATTACATACTCATCACAGGCAAAATCCACCAAGATAAAGTTTCTATCCTGAATATCTATGCCCCAAATATAACGGCATCCACATTCGTAAAAGAAACATTACTGAAACTTAAATCACATATAAAGCCCCACACACTTATAGTGGGAGATTTCAACACATCACTCTTGCCACTACACAGGAATACCAGACAGAAACTCAACAAAGAGCAAAGGAACTAATAGAAGTAATGACCCAACTGGGATTAATAGACATCTATAGAACATTTCATCCACATAAAAAAGAATATACCTTCTTCTCACCACCACATAGAACCTTCTCAAAAATCAACCACATACATGGCAACATATCAAACCTCAGCAGCTTCAAAAAATTGGAATAACTTCATGCATCTTATCAGACCACCATGCTTTAAAATTAGAATTCAACAACAACACAAATTGCAGAAAACCTACAAACTCATAGAAATTGAATAATGCACAACTGCACCATTCCTGGGTCAAAGAAGAAATAAAAAAAGAAATTAAAGACTTCCTAGAATTCGATGAGCATGAAGACACAACATGCCCAAACCTATGGACACTTTGAAAGCAGTGCTGACCTGACAAGTGTTAGCTCTTGAATCCCAGGCTGATGCCTGGGAATCCAGCATGGGACTGATCAAGACCCCCTGAATGTGGGTGTCAGTGAGGAGGCCTAGGTAATCTATTGAGCCTTGGGCAGTAGATCAGTATTTATCCCTGGTATACACATGGACTTCAGACTCCCATCCAACAATCTGAGATGCACTCTCACTCTGAACTCTTGGGGGAGGGCCCTGCCCTGGATGAAATGACAGACTATGGATACCCCCATGGGGGGGCCTCACCCTCCCTGGGGAAATGAGGGGGCTTTGGGGGGGCTGGGGGAAGGGCACAGGAGGAGGGGAGGGAAACAGAGAGGGACCTGGAACTGACTTGTGAAGCAACCTTGTTTCTAATTTAAATTTAAATTTAAAAATATTAAATAAGAAAAATAAATAAATAAAATATACCACAAATTCTCCTTAATCTATTCCTGTTAATTGATGTCAGAATCGATTCAGAAACTTTTTCTACATATGTCTTTAAATTTTTGAAAAATCTGCATGGCAAAAATATGCACTCTAAAATATATCTTATTTCTGCTTAAGAATTCCTATAGGGAATAAGTAGAAGGTAGAATCACTAAGATAAAATCAAGCTCTGGATCCAAGCAATTCACATGTGCATCCTGTAAATTCTTTTCTACTAGAGATAATTCTCTCTTGGTCTCAGTTGATAATTTTCTGACATTATTGGATTCCTTATCACCTTGCGAGGTTTGAAATAAATTACTTAGCTTTTGAGTAGTTAATCCAATTGTGGGCCATAACCATTTAATATCTTCTAGCTCTTTTTGAAAGTCACTAAGTATTTGTAATTGATCTCTCCTTATTTTTAATTTCTTTGGTTGAATTTTCTATAAACTTATCTTATATCGTAAATATCTAATAGAATCTCATTTTTTTTTTTTGCAGGAGCAATTGTAATACCCAAGAAGGTAAAATTCACTTCACTTTATCAGACATTTTTTTCCTAAGGTATCAGCATCTCAATCAGTTAGTAAAATACCATCCGTATAATGGTAAATTATAGATTGAGGAAAATATTTGCAATTTTTCCTACATCTGTTGCACAAAATATTGTCACAACTTAGAATTGTTTAACACTTTTTTGTGGAAGAATATTTTAATTTAAATTAGAAACAATCATATTATACCATTTTTAGTATGTTGATTCTGCCTATCCCAAATTTTGGGAGATCATTCCATTTTCTGATGTCTACTTCAATTTCTTTCTTTAGGGAATTGAAATTCCTGTCAAACACATCTTTTACTTGTTTGTTTAGAGTTAACCCAAGGTATTTTATGGGTTTTTTTTGTTTACTTCATTTTTTTTTGGCTCTTGTTAAGTGCGATGTTTCTCTGAATTTTTCTCAGCTCATTTATCATCTGTATACAGGAGAACTACTGTTTTTTTTTTTTTGTTAACCTTGTATCCTGCCACACTACAGCCAACATCAAACTAGATTGAGAGAAACTCAAAGAAATTGCACTAAAATCAGGAACAAGATAGGACTGTTTGCACTTTTCATATCTATTAAATATAGTACTTAAATTTCTAACTAGAGTAATAAGACAACAAAAGGAGATTGAGGAGATAAAAATTGGAAAAGAGGAATTCAAACTTTCACTATTTGCAAGTGATATAATACTTTACATAAGTGACCCAAAAAATTCTACCAGGGAACTCCTACATCTATAAAAGCAGTCTTTCAAATCAATAGTTATAATAGACCATCATTTAGGTAACAAAGAAGGCAGGGAAATCCAAAGTAATGATGTGTTTATTGGCTGAATCATTTTATATTCTTCAAATCTGTTACTATTCTCTATTTTACAGAGTTCTTTTTAATGACAAATATAGGGGAATTCCAAGGACTTTACCAAACATTGTGCATACTTCAGAAGGCCAGGGCCTTCTTTTTGGAAGTTTAGAAAAAATGATCCTAGGAGCACCTTGACTAAGCTCCCTTTTAAGTTTATATTTCCTATTACAATTAAATCATCCGGCATTATGATTCTTTAAAAAACTGTTAAAATCACTTCTCCTATAAAATTATCATTATAAGCCTGAGATCCAATATCAGGAGTATTTCTATTCCATTAATCTATTGGTGCTGATCTTTCCTTTAAAGACATAATCACACCCTTACTTTCTGAATTACCATTTTCAAAAGCCAAAGATTCAATTAATATTTATCTGAATTCTTGATCTGTTACAATTCTATTTACAGCTGAAATCAATCCTTGCAAAAATTAGTGAGGTCTTCTTTTGGTCCTTGTCTAATTTATTAAATACTTGGACTTCTTTCCTGATTTTTCATCCTCTTCCCACAGCTGCTAAATGACATAGCATGAGGGGTCATCAAATACAAGCTGCTTTTGCAATTCAGCATATTGACTTTCACACAGAAGTTGATTTTGGGTAATGTTGATGTCTCTAGCCCTATTTTGTAACTCTATAACCCTAGCTTCCTATAATGTTCATTATTGTAACAGAGGACCAGCTTCCACTATTCCTTTAGCTAAACCTTATCAGTCCTTAATGCATGCCACGTGAGACTGCTTCCTTTTATCTTCTTAAATCTAATATTTCTGTAGGAATCTATTTAACTTCCTGATAACCTCAGGAGTGTCTTTTGTGTCCTGGTCATTCTTGTATAGTGATTGGATAAACTAAGGATGGTTTACTAAAAACCTTGTATCATCCTTCTTCTGTTTCTTCATGGAGTGGTCAGGTAGATTCATGCCTAAATTCCTCTGTCAGTGTCTGAGAATTTTTCTTAGTTTCTTTAGTATGTCTTTTTAAAGGTTTGTATATTATCAGCCAACTTTAAAAATTTTTATTAATAAATCTTTCTAAAGTTTGTGTTTTATCAGTAGTAAGTCTAAGGCTTGCATCTTATCAGTCAAATTTTCATTTTTGGCACTATACTCATACCATATTTTTTATGGATAAAACATGAATTATTAAAATGACAGTAATCATAATTGACATTATGTAAATCTCAACTAAGTCATTTACCTCATCTTTTGTTTTTCATTTTCAAGTCATCCAGAGTAGCATTATTCAGAGTCCCAATTCACTCTATTGTTATATCTCCCATTCTTTATGTTGGAAAGATTTTCTAATTTTGCTTTACTGTCTACTTAAGAATTTCCCTGGTGTCTCACCAAATCTGCCAACATCAGTTTGACTGCAACTGCACTGTCAACAGAGAGCAGGATTGCTTCTGCAATTCCAGAGTCCTAGCCTACCCTGTGGAGTCCCTACAAGCTGTGTGAGTACCTTTAGCAGAGCCTCGTGCTGTCAGCATCTACCTCCTGCAATGCTGGATGGTATGGCTTATCTGTTTGGATGGTCATGCCCCATGTAACACCAGATGTGGTTACCTCTTGGTGGCACTGGCTTGCATCACAGCCAAATGTGGGTTTTTTTTACTAAGTCTTCATTGATGTATTTACCAATAAATGCTCAGGCCCTCAGGCAGATGTTGGGGTGAAAACCTGCAAGATCAGAAATCTGCCCTTCATTTGTGGCCAGAGATTCAGGAAGACAAGCATGTCTCCACTCACCTCAAACAAAAAACAACCTTGAATCTGTAAGACCATCCTTACTCCTTCCTGTGTACCTCTCTATCTATCTTACTCAGTCCTCAGTACTTTCTATGAGTAATTTCTGTCAAGTAGTTGCTGCCTCTGCCTCATGATCCATGATTTTATAAACATAGCCTCAGATTTCATAGTGCAATCAAATATCCACAATAGGGTTGGGAGTGTGGGTAGAATGAAGATTGCTGAAGGAAATGATGGAACCTGAGAGTATTTTGGGGTGAAATAGAAAGCTGGTACAAGTGAAACACCCACAAATCTGAAAGGATGACCCCCAGGTAAGACTTACATCAGTAGTGGATATGTAGCCTGAACTGTCGTTCTGCTGTGATCAATTTGGTAACTACCCCAATTATAATCAGAGAGCCTTCATCCAGTAAGGTATAGAAACATATGCAGAGACCCAGAGCCAAACATTAGGCAAACATCAGGGAACCCTGCTGAAGAGAGGGAGGAAGCCAGATTGTAGGAGCCAGAAGGATCAAGGATATCTCAAGAAAACCCACAGAATCAACTCTCATAGGCACTCACAGAGACTGAAGAAACCACCAGGGAGCCTCATGGTACTGAAGTCAGCCCTCTGCATATATGTTACAGTTGTTGAAATCTTTGATCCACATGGACTTGAGTTTTGTGTAGGGTGATATATGTGGGTTCCATATACATTTCTCTATTTGTGGGTATCCAGTTTGCTGAAGATGCTTTCTTTTTTCCCATTGTATACTTCTGATTTCTTTAAAAGAACCAGGTGTAGAAAAATTGCAGGGGATGTGGTCATGCTCTCATTTCATTTTGAAGATAGTCAATGAGATTCTTAAGATGTGAGAAACAGAAGAGTGAAAAGCAATAAAAATTTTAAATCTGCACAAAAGAACCAGGTGTCTATAGATGTGTAGACTTATGTCTGAGCCTTCAATTTGATTTCATTGACCAACATATCTCTTTTTATGCCAATATCATGCAGTTTTTTATTACTACAGTAGTGCAGTAAAACTTAAAATCAGGAATGGAAGTACCTGAAGTGTTCTTTATTTTTATTATTGTTTTATCCATCTTGGGATTTTTCTTTTTCCATGTGAATTTGAGAATAGCCAATTCAACTGTGTTGGAATTTTGATGGGGATTACATGGAGTCTATAGATTATTTTGGTAGGAAGACCATTTCATAGTATACATGTGTGACCATAATAATTACTTCAGGGAACCCCTACTGCTAAAAAACACTCTCTTCAAACTGGCTGCATGCAAGATTAACTAAAAAATATAATTTGTCCTCCTATATACAAATTCCTATTAGTTGAGAAAGAAATAAGGCAACCAGCCCCATTCCCAATGGTCTAAATAATATAAAATGTCTTGAATTAACTATTACCTATCAACTGAAAGACTTGTATGATAAAATCTCCAGGTATTTGAAGAAAGAAATTGAAGAAGATATCAGATGGGGGAGAGTCTTTCATGCTCATGAATAGGTAGGATTAATATACTTAAAGTTACTTGAACTTCTATATTGTGATGATATTTGGGCTTATGTAATCCCTTTGTTAGTTCTGAGTTTTTTATGGATAAATAAAGTTGGAAAAAGAACACCATTGGGCAGATTGTTGTTTGCATTTGTCTTGAGTGCAATGAAGTTGTTTGGACAGAGGGGACTGGGACTGCATGCTTTGTGCTACAAGTGGACAGGGTACAGAGATACGATTGGGTAGGAAAGTTTGGATCAATATGCAAGAATCTTGTGGTTTGGTAGATAGATAAGGAGGATCTTGGCTGAAGCCGAGAGTTCCGTTGGCATGGAATCAGGGAAATCCAGGTTAGGATTGTGTATTGGTCATGATTCTAGGCTATATCTGGAATGTTTAATAAAATGAGTGGATAAGGCAGATTCTGGTGTAAAAGTTAGCTGTGACACAGGTGGTAATGGTGAGATTAGAATCAGTCATAGTGAGTAATACCTTGAGATGGACTAGAGAACTGATAACACATAGGCAAGGTTGGTTATGGTAGATCAGGTAACTGGATGTGGAAACTGAGCTTGACGTGGCTGGTGGAATAGAACAGAAGATCAAGTTGCCATGAGTGTTCAACAAGCTAGAGTCTGGAAAAGTAACTAGAAAGTCTGGGTATAGAATATGGTAGTTGAAGCTTGGCTGTTGGCTAATCATTCTTGGCAAGATTCAAGGATTTTATCTCTAGGGATTATAAAAAAAAGAACTATGTCCAAAAGAGATGATCTCATTTTAATTTGTTCCAATTATTTTAACAAGTTTATCTATTTAAATAGCAATAATAAAAAGAAAAGTCATTGATGTCATTGATAGTATTGTGGATATAAACGAAAGATGTGTTTTCCCGATCAAATGACCAGCAAGCCTCTGGTATTCAACCCTTTATGTATCCTATTCTCATGCTTTATTTATCACTGTGGTTGGTCTCAATTTCTTGCGGTCTTCTACATGCAGAGAAATGTGTTTTTATAAGAAAGGAGTCTATTTTACAGAGATTTTATTTGAGTGATATGGACGGAAGTTTTCTGGATGTAGTCATGAGAAATTGTCATCATTAATGCTTCAATAATAAACGATTTTTTTCATGTTGAGATCCAGGCTTGCTTGTGAGCCACATGGATTCTGCTGTACTGCATAAAATCATGACCTTTTGGATGCCTTAACACAATTGTCACAAAATAGAAAAATTAATACAATTAATTGTAGGGTTGTGACCTTTAATTAATATGACCGTATAAAGAGTGTTAGCAAATTCTAATTATTAGGTGGGCTTTTTATACACTTGCAAATAATACAGTTTAGTATTTTTATGAAGAAATTTTCTTAGACTGTGACAATATCCACCTACCTATTTGAACAAGTCATAACATTACATTTAAATATTTTGTATTTAAATTTTAAACTGGATATACTTATATTTTTCTGAAAGACTAAGATAATAGAAATTTTTGTTGAAACATGAATTCTGCAAGTTCTTGGTGCTCTTTCATCCTTTATTATATGTTCACATCTTGTCATGTGGTCTGTGAAGTCACATATGTACATGAAATAATTGCAGTTCTACCAGAAAAACATTTTTTTTATTTTATGGAACAAAGTCAGAACCATGTAGTGAGTGCAAGACCACAATAAAATGAATGCTGGCTAATATTCCTATGATACAATGAAATGCAGTTGATATTTTAAGCCATATGGTATCAAAGAAAGTATCTAAATTGGAAAATTAAGTTTCTAAACAAAGAAATTAATCAAAAATGCAAGTATGTTTGCTATCAGTATCACAGAAACTCATTTTTGTGTGGGGAGGTTACATGGATGTGTTCCATTTTGACAGATAGCAAGTGAAATATTTCATATATTAGAGATGTAAGTGATTCATTTGTTTTATTTTATTTGACATTGTGTTTTCTGTTCTTTATTTACAAGGATGCATATTAAGTTTAGATAGTTTAAACAGAGAAATTAAAAATTCTGTATCCTCACAAGAGCCTATGATGTACAGGATCCAATGTCTATTATATTTCAGTTGTTTCATGTATTTTATATTAAAATTACTCAATGAATATATTAGTGTATGCAGATAGAGAAAATGTATAGGAATGTTTCTCCTCCTGCCACAGATGTTTGTTAGTTTGATATTGTATACTACTGTATATGGTGTTTAAAAGGGGATAATTTCTATGGATAGTTTATTTTCTATTCTCATATCTTCTAAGAGTATATAAAGTGTTATGTCTCTTGAAAGTCTAAAACTCAGAAATGAGATTAAATGTATTGGTTGTTCCTTCTGATACTGAGTTAAATTGACTATTACATTTATTTCCCCTTTTATTTGTGTTTTGTCGAATGATACAGCTTTACCCTCCTTATGGGTGATAAAAATCATTGCTATGCAAAGTATTTTTTAAAAAGTCATGTTCTAAATAATGGATTATATTATCATTTTTCAAGGTGTGTGTTAACACTAGTTCAAAATTAAAGCAGTCATACAATTCTTTAGTGTCTACAGAATCAGCCTTTTGGTTATATACATTACATATGTCTAGTATTGTGTAGCTTATGTCCTCCCTTTATTAAACTATTACAGAAATGATCAAAATAAGACTTTAGAAGTTTTTGCCTCTTGAAAACTAATAATGATAAATACTGAAAGCCACTGAACACTGTAGAATAAAATGTAGAAGATGGAATTGCACATAAGTTATGTGATAACCCTATGTTCTGTGACAGGCAAGTCTTTGGCTATCGGGAACTTCAAGAATAACAATGATAGATTTTATGATTTGGATGGAAGCATAAATGTGAGTGAGTCATGCCAACTGCTTCTGTAGCTTCTTTGGTTCTGCACAGGTCCTTCTCTATTACCAAGTTCATGCAAGTGGTATTTAGCTTGCTGTTTGTCCAAATATATTTCTTCAAAGGTAAATATTGGTAATGTGTAACTAATTATAAATGACTCAGTTTATATATAAAAAATAATTCTTAAGATACATGGTTTTAATCCAGGTCCTAAAAGTAGTTCATGAAGCATACATATCTTGTTCTTTTTATAACCCAGACTATGTCTATATTCTGGTTACATGAACAGAAATTATCATGACTTATTTTCAGCTGATGATCTAGTCAACGCTGAGATGGCTGATGGGCTGGCCAGTGGGTAGGCATTTCATAGTAACATAAAAAGATCTCTCTGGAAGATGAATATTTTGAATGTCACTGTGGTACCAATGGTGAAGCAGAGGAGGAGGGAGACTTACTAACACGTTCAAGATCAGGGTGATAAAAAATGAATGTATCTCAGGCTTTTACCATGTGTGTGACCTCAGGGTCGACAACTTACATTACTGCTCTTTTTCTGTCCAGGTATTTCTCAAATTCATTCCTTCTATAACAGGTACAATAAAATTAGAGATATTATTTTGTCATGGTAGTTATTAAATTCCATTTCACATTATTAGTATCATTCATGCAGGAGTAGGAAACTCGGAAGCAGTATGCAAATGTCAACAAAGAAAAATGACAACAGAAGAGAAAGAAAATAGTCAAAAGAAAAGATGTGCTATAGACCATTGGAGACTATGAGACTAGGGAATCCTATGAAATATTGATTTTTATGACGGAAATAGAGATATGTTTGTAATTATGTTTAGAAAATGAATACAACCATCACCATTACACTCTGGCTGTGTGTTTTCTTTGAGTGTTCTGCTGTTGGGGATCCAGGCAATGAATTCCCATGTGGGGACCCTGAGCATTTAGGATATATTAAGAAAAACTAAGTCCTACTTAATATTCACCCAATCTTTTCTATTTCCCATTGTTTCTCTGCCTAGCTTTTCCTTAGAGGTCTGAATAAAGTAGACTGTCTTCAAAGTCAGGATTATTTTAAGAGTAATTGGTTAGTACAACTAAGGTAAAAATACGTGTGTAAAACCTGCTGGTGGATTCAACTGTGTTACTAATTAATAATAAAGAAGCATGAAATGGAACTGTAAATACTAACACGTGTCAGTTCAGATGAAGTAATTGCTAAAAGTAATTGTGTGCTAAATAACACTGGAGGTATTTGGTGTAGTTCAAATCTACTTTTCTAAGATTATGTGAGATATATGATGACTTAAATTTCCTTTCGAGGTATAGTGTCTGGACCTAATAGTGCAATATAGCAGCACTGACATGGATCTTTAAGGACCACAGCTTTATGGGTACTACCCAAGTTCACATTTACAAATGTTGGTCATAGTATTAGCAGCACAAAGTCTGCTAGTTGACATGCTTATATTTAATTCCACAATAATTTTTAAGTTTAAAGGAGAGGCCTTTCCTCTGTTCATTTGCTTTTATCAATCCAACAGTGTGGTGTGCTTTAAATAACTACTTTTAAATGTATGAACGACAGAGATACCTCTGTCTGCTTTTCTGCCTAGAGTTTCACTGATGTTGAGATAAACCTAGTGGCAGGCCCCGTTCTCTTGAGTTTTTTTCTCTGGAACAAACCTGATAGAAGATTAAATGGGCCAAAAAAACAATGTCACAGAATTTGTCCTCCTGGGATTCACTGATGATCCTGCTGGAAAAAAGGCATTATTTATTATGTTTTTAATCATCTACATTGTGACAATGGTGGGTAACCTGCTCATTGTGATTACAGTGATTGTTAGTCCCTCCTTGGGCACCCCAATGTACTTCTTCCTTGCTTCTCTGTCACTCATGGATGCTGTTTATTCTACTGCCATCTCACCAAGATTGATTGTAGACTTGCTCCGTGACAAGAAGACCATCTCCTTCACAGCTTGCCTAAGCCAGCTCTTTATAGAGCATTTATTTGGTGGTGTTGATATTGTCATTCTGGTGGCAATGGCCTATGATCGGTATGTGGCCATCTGTAAACCCCTGCATTATCTGATTATCATGAATCGACGTGTATGTATCCTTTTCTTAGTGATGGCCTGGGCAGGAGGTTTTGCACATGCTTTGTTTCAAGTTCTTGTTGTGTGTAAACTTCCTTTCTGTGGTCCCAATATCATTGACCACTTTTGCTGTGACACTTATCCACTATTGCTACTTGCATGCACTGACACCTACTCTATTGGCCTCTCTACCACTGTCAATAATGGGGCCATGTGTATAGTTATCTTCATCCTTCTTCTATTCTCCTATGCAATCATCTTAAGATCTCTCAAGAATCACAGTCAGGAAGGGAGACGCAAAGCTCTGTTTACCTGTAGCTCTCATATCACTGTGGTTTTCCTCTTTTTTGTTCCCTGTATTTTCATGTATGCTAGACCAGTTTCTAGTTTTCCTGTTGATAAATTTATTACTGTATTTTATACCATTGTTACTCCCATGTTGAATCCTTTAATATATACTTTAAGAAACTCAGACATGAAAATATCTATGGAAAAGCTCCTGCAAAAAAATTTAAGTCCTGATAGAATAAAACTTTCTTTTTATTGCTTCTTTTACTAAGCACTAGGAAACAATCATGAATAAATTCTAGGAGTATTTGTTTCATCTTGAACATTTAAGCCGATATTTGATGTTTTGAAACTATTTGAATTCTGAAGGTTATTTGTAAATAATATGTTCATCTTCTTATTATGTCATTCATGTTTTGCTATCCCATTCACCCTTTTGGATTAATTGTCTATTTTAGTTTATTAAATTTTTAATGAATAATTTTCCTTAAAATTTTTCATATGTTTTGACAATGTTTTTCTTCTCTCCAGTCTCTTCCCATATCATTCTCCCTTCCCCTCACAAAAGTTCATATTTGGTCTCTATCTCTATTTCTCTCCTACTCTCTTTGTGTATTTTCCCTCTCAAACTTTCAAAACCAAATATAAAAAAGCATCAAAATAAACAACCAAAACATGCAACAAGATAAAAATTCAAAACCAAACCAAATAACCCACTCCACACACACAATACAAAGCAAGCAAAACAAATCCTGGAGTTTATTTTCTGTTTGCCAACTACTCTTGGGCATTATGCCTGTCACAGAGTGTGGTTGATATGCATAATCACAGGCCATCGAAAATATTTTTGTTTCCTCTCCCAGCAGCTATCTATTTCGCATAGATTCTTGGTTAACTATGGGAATTTGTATCCACTTTCTCTTTTCAGTACTGGGATTTTGTGTGGCATGAATATGTACAGGTTGTGTGCATGCTGTCAAACTCTGTGTTAATCTATAGCTACTTCAGTGTTTTGAAAACATTGTTCCATGAAGTCATCCTCCAACTCTGGCTTTTGTAATCTTTCAATGTCACCTTCTGCATATGTCCCTAAGACGTGGATGAAGGCATTAGATGGAGATATTCCATTTAGGACAAATATGATGTACTTGTCCTAAGCAGTTTTCTTAATATAATATGCTTGGTGGAATTCTTTAGGTTCTCTTTTCAACTACTCCTACATTGTAATGTGTATTAAAAATCTCTTTTATTAAAAGTTTTTTCTATACTACTTCCTTTTATTTTATTAATAAAATGTCTAATGTAATTAACCTTTACTTTGAAATAATCCCAACCCAAGGAAGTTAACTATAATCAGAAAAACACAGACAATAGATAATTCCACTCTTCCAACAGCCAAAGGAAAAAAAAATGTGGAAATCCACACACAATTCCACCATGACCAACGATTCCAAAACAAACAAGACTGAACAATCAAAGGCCATTAATACTAATATTTATGGTCTTAACTTGCCCATAAAAAGAGATGCTAAGAGAATGGATTCAAAACAGAACTAATCCTTCTGCTGCATACAAGAAACACAACTCAGTTTCAAAGACAGATGTTACCTGAGAGTTAAGTGTGGGGAAAATATTTGCCAATCAAATTGACCCAAGAAACAAGCAGTGCTATCAATCCTATTATCTAACAAATTAGACTTAAAATAAAATCAATAAAAAAGATGAAGGAGGTCATTTCATACTGATAGGAGAAATCAACCAAGATGAAGTCTCAATTCTGAACATTTATGCCCCAAATACAAAGGCATCCACCTTTGTAAAAGTAATATTACTCAAACTCAAATCACACAAAAACCTTACACACTTATACTGGGAGATTTCAACACCCCACTCTCGTCAATAGACAGGACTACAAGACAGAAACTTAACAAAGATATAAAGGAACTATCTGGAGTTATGACTCAATTGGGCTTAATAGACATTTATATAACATTCCATCCAAACACAAAAGAATATACCTTCTTCTCAACACCACATGTAACCCTCTTAAAAATCAACCACATACTTGGCAACATAGCAAACAACAGGTTAACAAAATGGAATAACACCATGTATCTTGTCAGACCACCATGCTTTAATGTTAGAATTCCACAACAACACAAATTGCAGAAACACTACAACCTCATGGAAACTGAATGATGCACAATTGCACCATTCCTGAGTCAAAGAAGTAATTAAAGACTTCCTATAATTCAATGAGAATGAAGACACAATATGCCCAAACTTTGAAAACAGTGCTAAGAGGAAAG
The DNA here is from genome assembly GCF_017639785.1 of Mesocricetus auratus. NCBI lineage: Eukaryota > Metazoa > Chordata > Mammalia > Rodentia > Cricetidae > Mesocricetus > Mesocricetus auratus. The sequence goes on along the minus strand of NW_024429189.1, from coordinate 57,550,363 downwards.
TTCATAGCAGTAAGAGCCCACATGAAGAAAATGGAGAATAGTCACTCTAGAGAATTAACAGCACAATTGAAAGCACTAGAACAAAAAGAAGCAAACTCACTCCTGAGGAGTAGACACCAGGAAATAATCAAATGGAGGACTGAAATCAATAAAGTAGAAACTAGGAAAGCAATTCAAAGAATCAATGTAACAAGGAGATGGTTCTTCGAGAAAGTCAACAATATAGACAAACCTTTATCCAAACTTACCAATGGTAGTGTGTGAACATGCTGATTAATAAAATCAGAAATGAAAAGGGAGACATAATAACAGGCACTTAGGAAATCCAGAGAATTATCAGGTCAAACTTTGAAAACCTGTACTCCACAAAATTAGAAAATTAAAAGAAAATGAAATTTTTTCTAGATAGATATCACTTACCAAATTAAATCAAGAACAAATATGCAATTTAAATAGACCTATGACCCATAATGAAATAGAAGCAGTCATCAAAATCTCCCAAACAAAAAAAGCCCAGGGTCAGATGGCTTAAGTCAGAATTCTACCAGAAATTCAAAGAACACCTAATACCCATTCTCTTCAAAGTATTCCACACAATAGAAGCACAAGGGTCATGGCCAAACACTTTTTATGAGGCTTCAATAACATTGATATCCACGTCACACAAAGATACAACTAAGAAGAAACCATCCTGAGTGAGGGAACTCAGTCACAAAAAGGCAAACATGGTATGTACTCACTCATATATGAATATTAAACATGGATCAGGGGAGTCACAGCCTATAATCTAACCTCCAGGGAGTCTGGGAAACATGGAGGACCCTATGAGAGACATACGTGGTACTCCAGTGAAGAGGAATCAGACAAGATATCCTGAGTGCATTAGGAGCATGGGGGAGGGGAAAGAGAGCTGAGAAAATGAGAGGGGGAGAAGAAGAGGGCAGAGTAGGACAAGGGGGAGGAGGAAGGTTGATTTGGGGCAAGAATAGAGGAAAGAAGGATGAGAGATAGTGTAATAGAGGGAGTCATTACAGTTTTTAGGAGAGATCTGGCACCAGTGAGATTTCCAGGGATCTACAAAGGTGACACCGACTGGAAAACTAAGCAATAGTGCAGAGACTACCTTAAATGCTCTTCCCTGAAAATGAGTTTGACAACTACCTTATATGCCATCCTAGAGCCTTCATACAGTTGCTGATGGAAGCAGATGCAGACATTCACAGTTAAACATTGAACTGAAGTCCTGGAACCCAGTTGCATCGAAGGAGGAGTGATGAGCAAAGGGGTCAAGACTGGATTGATGAAACCTACAGAGACAGCTGACCTAAACAAGGGGTTGCTCTTGGACCCCAGACTGATTACTGAGAAGCCAGCATGTAACTGATCCATAACCCTAAGTTTGGGTGTCAGTGAGTAGACCTCTGCAATCTATGGGACCTTATGTAGTAGATCAGTATTTATTCCTGGGATACAAATGGACTTTGAGAGACCCTTCCACATCTAGGGATGGTCTCTCAGCTTGGATACATAGGGGAGGGTCTTGGCCTTGTCCACCCAGGCATCCTAGTCTCCTGCTCCACCCACCTGACTAAGACTATCAGGGCCTGTCTCCAGGCCACACTCCTGTTCCTGGGGTATACCACTGGGGCTCCCATCCATCCCAGTGTGACCCAAAGTACCCCAGCATCATAGTCCATTTCTCCACACAGGAGACCTGGAAGTAAAGAGCCACCACAACCGAGAAGTTGCCTACACCCACCAGAAGGGAACCCTGGCCCCACACATACCAAGAGAGGAAGAGGTATCCTCTGGAACCCACTGCAAGAATGGATGGGAAGGAGACAAGATGAAAACACAAGGAGCAACAGAAAAACTAATATGACACTGCCAGAGTCCAGAAACCCTACATCAGGACTGGAACACCCCAACACAAATGAACCAGAAGAGAATAACATAAAACACAATTTCATGGAAATTATAGATGCCCTCGAAGAGGATATGAGAAATTCCCTTAAAGAGATAGAAGAAAAAACTATCCAAAAAATTCAAGAAATGGAGAAAAGACAAAGCAAAAATTGCAAGGAACAATTCAAACTATGCAAGGGCTGAAATCTGAAACAGAAAAAAATAAAAAAAACACAGTCTGAAGGAATGCTGGAAATAGAAAAACTTGGAAAACAGTCAGGAAATACAGATGAAAGCATAACCAACAGAATACAAGAAAAGGAAGAGAGAATCTGAGGTGTTGAAGATACAATAGGAGAACTAGAATTCATTGACCAAAGAAAACCTTAAGTCCAACAAATCCCTAACACATCAGGGAATTATCAGTGTATACTTTGAAAACCTGTACTCCACAAAATTAGAAAATTTAAAGGAAATGGACAATTTCCTGGATAGATATCACTTGCCAAAACTAAATCAAGAGCAGATAAACCATCTAAACAGACCTATAACCCCTAATGAAATAGAAGCAGTCATCAAAAGTCTCCCCCCCAAAAAAAGCCCAGGCCCAGATGGCTTCAGTGCAGAATTCTACCAGAAATTCAAAGAAGAGCTAACTCCAATACTCCTCAAAGTATTCCACACAACAGAAGCAGGAGGCTCACTGCAAAACAATTTTTGAGGCTACAATTACCTTGATACCCAAGCCACACAAAGACACAACTAAGAAAGAGAACTATAGACCAATTTCCCTCATGAACATCGATGCAAAAATAGTCAATAAAATACTCGCAAACCGGATTCAAGAACACATCAGAAAACTCATCCACCATGATCAAGTAGGCTTCCTCCCAGGAATGCAGAGATGTAATCAACCATATAAACAAACTGCGAAAGAAAAACCACATGATCATCTCACTAGATGCTGAAAAAGCCTTTGACAAAATCCAGCACCCCTTCATGATAAAGGTCCTAGAGAGATCAGGGATAACAGGAACATACCTGAATATAATAAATGCAATATACAGTAAACCAACAGCTAACATCAAACTAAATGGAGAGAAACTCAAAGCAATTCCTCTAAAATCAGGAACAAGACAAGGCTGTCCACTCTCTCCATATCTCTTCAATATTGTACTTGAAGTTCTAGCTACAGCAATAAGACAACAAAAGGAGATAAAGTGGATCCAAAGGAAAAGAAGAAGGCAAACTTTCACTATTTGCAGATGATATGATAGTTTACATAAGTGACCCAAAAATTCTGCAAGGGAACTCTAGAGCTGATAAACACCATCAGCAATGTGGCAGGATACAAGGTAAACTAAAAAAAAATCAGTGGCCCTACTATATACAGATGATGAAGTGACTGAGAAAGAAATCAGAGAAATTTCACCCTTTGCTATAGCCATAAACAGCATCAAATATCTGGGGATAATGTTAACCAAGGAAGTGAAAGACTTGTATATCAAGAACTTTGAGTCCTTAAAGAAAGAAATCAAAGAGGATACCAGAAAATGGAAAGATCTCCCATGCTCTTGGATTGGTAGGATCAACATAATAAAAATGGCAACCTTGCCAAAAGCATTCTACAGATTCAATGCAATCCCTATCAAAATTCCAGCACAATTCTTCAAGGACCAGGAAAGAACATTAATCAACTTTATATGGAAAAACAAAAGGCCCAGGATAGCCAAAACTACCCTATACAATAAAGGAACTTCAGGAGGCATTACCATACCTGACTTCAAGCTCTATTATAGAGGTATAGTCCTGAAAACAACTTGGCATTAGCACAAAAATAGGCAGGTAGACCAATGGAACCGAATTGGAAACCCTGATTTTAACCCACACACATATGAACACTTGATTTTTGACAAAGAAGCTAAAACTATACAATGTAAAAAAAAAAGCATCTTCAACAAATGTTGCTGGCATAACTGGGTACTGGTATGCAGAAGACTGCAGATAGATCCATGTTTATCGCCTTGTACAAAACTTAAGTCCAAATGGATCAAAGATCTCAACACAAATCCAGCCACACTGAAACTTTTAGAAGAGAAAGTGGGAGATACTCTTCCACGAGTTGGTACAGGAGACCACTACCTAAACATAACACCAGTGGCATAGACAATGAGATCGACAATTAACAAATGGGACCTCCTGAAACTAAAAAGCTTCTGTAAGGCAAAGGACACAGTCAATAAGACAAAAAGGCAGTCCACAGAATGGGAAAAGATATTCACTTACCCCACATCTGACAGAGGGCTAATCTCCAAAATTTACAAAGAACTCAAGAAGTAAGTCTCCAAAACACCAAAGGATCCAATTAAAAGGTGGGGTACAGAACTTAATAGAGAATTCTCAATAGAGGAGGCTAAAATGGCCAAGAGACTCTTAAGAAAGTGCTCAACATCCTTAGCCATCAGGGAAATACAAATCAAAACAACTCTGAGATACCATCTTACTCCTGTCAGAATGGTTAAAATAAAAAACACTGAAGACAATTTATGCTGGAGAAGATGTGGAGAGAGGGGAACACTCCTCCACTGCTTGTGGGAGTGCCAACTCGTACAGCCACTTTGGAAATCAGTATGGAGATTCCTCAGGAAAATGGAAATTAATCTACCACAAGACCCAGCAATTCCACTCTTAGGCATATATCCAAAGGAGGCAAATTATTACAACAAGGGCATCTGCTCTACTATGTTCATAGCAGCATTATTTGTAATAGCCAGAACCTGGAAGCAACCTAGATGCCCCTCAACTGAAGAGTGGATAGAGTAAATGTGGTACATTTACACAATGAAGTATTACTCAGCAGAAAAAAAACAATGGAATCTTGAAATTCGCAGGGAAATGGATAGCACTGGAAGAAACCATCCTGAGTGAGGTAACCCAGTCGCAAAAAGACAAACATGGTATGTACTGACTCATATATGGATTTTAGACATGGATCAGGAGAATGCCAGTCTGCACTTCCACTGATAGAGAGTCTGGGAAACAGGAAAGAACCTAAAAGATATGCATATATGCATAGTACCCAAGAGAAGAGGATTTAGACAAGATCCTCTGAATTTGTGGGGAACATGGCAAGGGGTGAGGGGGAGCAGGAACTGGGAAGAAGGTGAAGAGAGGGTAGGTCATGGGGGAACAGGAAGTTTGAGTCGGTGGGAGTAGAATAGGGGGAAGAGAGAATCACAGGTTAGAAGACATATCAGGCACCAGAGTGACCTCTAGTGATCTAAAGTGATGACACCAATTGGCAAGCTAAGCAATAGTGGAGAGACCACCTCGAATGCCCATTCCTGATAATGAACTTGATGTCTATAACCATCCGGGAGCCTTCATCCAGTGACCGATGGAAGCAGAGGCAAACACACACAATTAAGCACTGAACTGAACCCAAGGAACCCAGTGACAGAGAGAGAGGAGTTATGAGCAAATTGGCAAAGAATGGGCTGGCAAAACCAGCAGAGACAGCTGATCTGAGCAGGGGAGTGCTCTTGGACCCCAGACTGACACCAGGGAGGCCAGCATGGGACTGATCTGGACCCCCCGAATGTGAGTGTCAGTGAGATGGCCTAGGCAACCTATGGGGCCCTGAGCAGTGGATCAGTGTCTATCCCTGAAATACAAGCAGTCATCGTGTGCCCATAGCGCAAAGAGGGATGCTCTCTCAGCCCGGACTCTTAGCAGAGTGCCTGGACCCTACCCTGAGTGAAATGACAGACTCTAGATACCTCCTATGTGGAAGGAATTGTCAATAGGGTGGGAGGTTGAGTGGATGGGGAGTGCGGGAGGAGGGGAGGGAGAGGGAACTAGGATTGACATGTAAAACAAGCTATTTAAAATTAAAATAAAAAAATTTAAAAAAGAATAATAGGTATAGAAGGTGAAGAAAACCACTTCAAAGGGGCAGAAAACATATTCAAAAAATCATAGAAGAAAACTTTCCCAACCTAAAGAAACACATGCCAATGAAGGTCCAAGAAGCTTACAGAACACCAAATAGAGTAGACCCCCCAAAATAAATCCCCTCGACACAAAATAATCAATACCCCAAACATACAGAATAAAACAAGGGTATTAAGAACAGCTCAGGAAAAAATGTCAAGTTACATATAAAGGCAAACCTATCAGAATTACACCTGGCTTCTCCATGGAAAGTATGAGAGCCAGAAGGTCTTGGACAGATATTCTACCAACATTAAGAGACCATGGATGCCAACCAAGACTGCTATACCCAGCAAAGCTTTCAAACTATTTGGAAGGAGAAAACAAGATATTTCATGACAAAACCAGATTTAAACAATACATATCCACTAACCTAGTCCTATAGATAATTCTGGAAGGAAAATTCCAACCCAAGGAAATTAACTACAACCAGAAATACACAGGTAATAGATAGTCCCACTTTACCAATAGGCAAAAGAAAAAGTGGTGGAAATCCACATGCAATTCCAACAACAACAACCATCCCAAAACAAACAAGAATGAACAATCAATGGCCATTACTTTCCCTTAATGTTAATTGTCTTAACTTGCCCATATAAAGACACAGTTTAACAGAAGGGATTCAAAGACAGAACCCATTCTTCTGCTGCATACAAGAAACACACCTCAGCTTCAAAGACAGAGGTTATTTCAGAGTTAATGGTGTGGAAGATTTTCCAATAAAATCAACCAAAGAAACAAGCAGGGGTCGCAATCCTAATATCTAACAAGTTAGACTTTAAACTAAAATAAATCAAAAGAGATGCAGGAGGCCACTTCATACTCAACACAGGATAAATCAACCAAAATGCAGTCTCATTTCTGAACATCTGTGCCCCAAATACAAGGCCAGCCACGTTCATAAAATAAACATTAGTAAAACTCAAAGCACATATAAAACCTCACACACTTGAAGTGGGAGACTTCAACACCCCACTCACCACTGGATAGGACCACAATACAGAAACTTAACAAGGATACAAAGGACCTAATAGATGTTATGACCCAATTGGGTTTGACAGACATCTATAGAACACTCCATCCAAACACAAAAAAATATAACTTCTTCTCACTTCCACACAGAACCTTCTCAAAAATCGACCACATACTTGGCAACATAGAAATCCTCAACAGGTACAAAAAATTGGAATAACTCCATGTATCTTATCAGACCATCATGCCTTAATGTTGGAATTCAGCAATAACACAAATCACAGAAACCCAACAAACTCATGGAAATTGAGTAATACACAATTGCACGAATCTTGGATCAAAGAAGAAATAAAAAAGAAATTAAAGACTTCCTAGAAATCATAAGAGGGTAGACATCACATTATTCCTCGAATTTGAGATGGTGTCAATTTCAGTTTGCTTTAGGTTGTAACTCATAAGTGAAGGGTAACTTTTAGAAAGAACATTTTTATGATCTTAAAAGGATAATCTTAACTAAGCAAACTGTCATCTTTACAAAACACAGTGCTGCAGAGTTTTTTTTGTTGTTGTTTTTAAATTCCACATAGAAAACTCCTGAGACCTCAGCCACAGTCAGCTGTTTTGCCACACATAGGCATGGTTTGTTTTAATAAAGGAAAGAAGCCATGCATGAAAACATAAATGTTCAGATACAGGGTATTGGATAACTAAATTACCCAATCCTGGCACCATTTAAGCAATCTGTAATGTAACACAGAATTGCAAGGAATATTGTTGCATCCTCTTAAGTGACCAAAATGAAATTGCAAACTAAGGCACATGCTGTAGAATTCCAGTTTGCAGTAAAAATACAGATATACAAGACAAGTAAACCTCACATTCAAATCCTCCTGATTTGAGTAAACTCACTACAGACTCTAAGAACTCTGAGAACTGTGTCTTTTTAACTCTCTACACCATAAAAATTCTTTAACTCTGAAAACTTACTACAAATTGATATTCTTCTAAGCTCTTAGAGTCTATGGGTTTTCTATGCCTTATTTTTATAAAAACAAAACAAAACAAAACAAAAATGCCGAAACACAAACAAAAACAAAACTATAACAGCCTCTGTTTCCAGATGAGAAAAATGTAGCATTTGCTTTGGATTTTTAAGGTTCTTCCCGCTTTCTCTCCTTTCCTCCTCCCTTTTCCCACTTCCTCACTCCTTCCTTCATTTCCTATTTCCTTCCCTAACTGTTTTCTTCAGTCTCCTCCTCTTCTTCTTCCTCCTTTTTCCCTCCCTGTTCTTCCTCCCCATTTCTTTTGAGACAAGGTCTCAGTATGTACACCAGATTGATCACAAATTTGCAATCCTGTGTTCAGGGCTTATAGACATATGGCACTGTAATAGACTTGGTTAGATTTTCTAAGTATCAGCTGGAGGATCTTGGATTTGAGTCTCAGTGTAGTAATTAGGTACAAAGACACACAGAGATAAGAACTAAATTGCCTTTTGTAACTTTTGAAGCACTATGATAATTGTATTAAAAATAAAAAGAACAAAATTGATGGACTAAAAAGAAGACTTCCTAGAATTCAATTAGATTGAAGACACAATATGCCCAAACTTATGGGACACTTTGAAAGTATTGCTAAGAGGAATTTTCATAGTGCTAAGTGCCCGCATGAAGAAACTGGAGCACAGTCACACTAGAGAATTAACAGCACAACTGAAAGCTCTAGAACAAAAGGAAAGAAACTCACCCCAGAGGAGCAGATGCCAAGAAATAATTAAATTAAGGGCTAAAATCAATAAAGGAGAAACTCGGAAAACCATGCAAAGAATCAATATAACATATAACAATATAAAGAGTTGGCTCTTTGAGAAATTCAACAAGATAGACAAACCTTTATCCAAACTTACAAAATGGTATAGTATGAACATGCTAATTAACAAAATCAGATATATGAAAAGGGAGACATAACAATGGACAGTGAGGAAATCCAGAGAATCATCAGGTCATATTTTGAAAAGCTGTACTCCACAAAATTTGAAAATTTAAAAGAAATGTGCAATTTTCTGGATAAATATCATTTACCAAAATTAAATCAAGAACAATTAAGCAATCTAAATAGTCCTATAACACCTAAGGAAATAGAACAGTCATCAAAAATCTCCCAACCAAAAAAAGCACAGGCACAGATGGCTTCAATACAGAATTTTACCAGAAGTTAAAAGAACAGGTTATACCTATTCTTCTCAAAGTAATCCCTGCAATGGAAGCAGAATGGTCTTTGCCAAACTCTTTATGTGAGGCTTCAATAACATTGATACCCAAGCCACACAAAGACACAACTAAGAAACAGAACTTCAGAACAATATCCCTCATGAATATTGTTGCAAAATTACTCAATATAATACTTGCAAATCAGATACAAGAACACATCATAAAACTCATCCACCACGATCAAGTAGGCTTCATTCCAGGGATGAAGGGATGTTTCAACAAATGAAAATCCATCAATGTAATCCACCATATAAACAAACTGAGAAACAAAAATCACATGATCATCTCACTGGATGCTGAGAAAAGCCTTTGATAAAATACAACACTTCTTCATGATAAAGGTCTTGGAGATATCTGGGATAACAGGAACATACCTAAACATCATAAAAGCTATATACAGCAAACCAACAGCCAACATCAAATTGAATGGAGAGAAACTCAAGGCAATTCCTCTAAGATCAGGAACAAGGCAAGGCTTTCCACTCTCTCCATACCTCTTCACTGTACTGGAATTTCTAGCTAGAGCAATAAGACAACAAAAGGAGATAAAGAGGATGCAAATTGGAAATGAAGAAGTAAAACTTTCGCTACTTGCAGATGATATAATTGTTTACCTAAGTGACCCAAAAAAATACTACCGGGGAACTCCTACTGCTGATAAAAACCTTCATCAAAATGGAAGGATACAAGATCAACTCATGAAAATCAGTAGCTCTACTATATACAGATGATAAAAGGGCGGAGAAAGAAATAAGAGAAACATCACGCTTTACAATTGCCACAAACAACATAAAATACCTGGGGGTGATGCTAACCAAACAAGTGAAAGACCTGTATTGAAAGAATCTGAGTCTTTAAAGAAAGAAATTAAAGACATCAGGAAATGGAAAGATCTCCCATGCTCTTGGATAGGTAGGATCAATGTAGTAAAAATGGCAATCCTACCAAAAGCAATCTACAGACTCAGTGCAACCCCCATCAAAATCCCAACACAATTCTTCATAGACCCTGAAAGAACAATTCTCAACTTTATATGGAAAAATAAAGAACCCAGAATATCCAAGACAACCCTGTTCAACAAAGCAACTTTAGGAGGCATCACCATACCTGACTTCATGCTCTACTATAGAACTGTAGTCCTGAAAACAGCTTGGTATTGGCACAAAAATAGACAGGTAGACCAATGGAATCAAATTGAAAGCCCTGAGATTAATCGAGAAACCTATGAACACCTGGTTTTCGACAAAGAAGCTAAAATTATACAATGGAAAAAAGACGATAGCATCCTCAACAAATGGTGATGGCAAAACTGGATATTGGCATGTAGAAGACTGTAGATAGGTACATGTCTATCGCCATGCTTAGTCTGAATGGATCAAACACCTCAACATAAATCCAGCCACACTGAACCTGTTAGAAGAGAAAGTTGGAGGTACCCTTGAATGAATTGGTATGGGAGACCGCTTCCAGAACATAACACCAGTAGCACAAACACTGAGATCAATAATTAATAAATGGGACCTCCTGAAACTGAGAAGCTTCTGTAAGGCAAAGGATACAGTAAGCAAGATAAAAAGACACCCCACATATTGGGAAAAGATATTCACTAACCCCACATCTGACAGAAGGCTGATCTCCAAAATTTACAAATAACTCAATAAGCAATTCTCCAAAACACCAAAGGATCCAATTAAAAATTGGGGGACTGAAATAAATAGAGAATTCGCAATAGAGGAGTATAAAATGGCAGAGAGACACTTGAGAAAGTGTTCAACATCATTAGCCATTAGGGAAATGCAAATCAAAACAACTCTGAGATATCATCTTAATCCTGCCATAATGGCTAAAATCAAAAACACCAATGACAGTTTGTGCTGGGGAGGATGTGGAGATAGGGCAACACTCTTCCACTGCCGGTGGGAGTGCCAACTCATACAGCCACTATGGAAATCAGTATGGAGATTCCTCAGGAAATGGGACTCAGTCTACCACAAGACACAGCAATTCCACTCTTAGGCATATATCCAAAAACACCCATTCACACAAGGATGTCTGTTCCACTATGTTCACAGCAGCATCATATGTAATAGCTAGATCCTGGAAGCAACCTAGATGCCTCTCAAAGGAAGAGTGGATAGAGAAAATGTGGTACATTTACACAATGGAGTACTACTCAGTGGAAAAAAACAATGGGATTTTGAAATTTGCAGGCAAACGGATGGCAGTAGAGGAAACCATCCTGAGTGAGGTAACCCAGACACAAAAAAGACAAACATGGTTTGTGCTCACTCATATATGGATTTTAGATATGGATCAGGGGAATCTCAGCATACAATCCCAGTGCCAGTGAGTCTGGGATACAGGGAGGTTCCCAAGAGAGATGCATGATACCCCAGAGAAGTGGAATGAGGCAAGATCTCCTGAACAGATTGGGAACATTGGGGGAGGGGACAGGGAGCCAGGAAAAATAGAGGTGGATAAGAGGATGGGAGAGGAAGGTATGGGGGAGCAGGAAGTTTGAGTCGAGATACGAATAGAAGATAGCAGGATGAGAGATGCGACCCTCGGGAAGGGACCCCCGACCCACGGGGATGAGGTGATGATGGTTGCTACTAATTTGGTGGGCCTTCACGAGCAGATCCGATCTTAAAAGTAAACTTCAAGAGGTTAAGGGAAGCAGGCTCAAGACCACTTTTGCTGATCAAGAGGGTTTATTTTTGGGGCGAGCTGGAACTTATAGAGGAAGAACCTCAGGGGGTGGTACAAGCATGTCAATCAAGTCTCAACTCAAATATACACCAAATACGGTAAAGACAAAGCTATAATTTTCCATCAGTCATCAGTCGCATTCAACAAATGCTTGTCAGTGTAAGTCAGGTGCAGGAATTAGGGAGGGGTAGGAAGTATTCAAAGGAACACTTTAACCTTTTGTTAACAAAGACAATTGCTCTGTAAGGGTTATTTCCCCTGGCTAGGCGGGGGGGGCTGCCCTGTGTAAATTTTACTTTTATGGTTAGCCTTTTCCTTTGTCTCAAGGGCATGTGTGCTCGCAGTCAGGCAGGCAGAAGGCCAAGAAACGGTTGACAGACTCCCTTTTGTTCAAGGTTCTAGCAATCCCCAACAGAGAGATACCATAATAGTTCAAGTCATTATAGGCTTGAGGAGAGACCTGACACTAGTGAGATCTTCAGAGATCTACAAAGATAACACCAACTGGAAACTAAGTAATAGTCGAGAGACTACATTAAATGCTCTTCCTTGATGTTAAGTTTGATGAATACCTTATATGCCATCCTAGAGCCTTCATCCATTGACTGATGGAAGCAGAGACATGTACCCACAGCTAAACACTGAACTGAACTCCTGGATCCTAGTGACAGAGTTGGAAAAGTAATGAGCAAAGGGGTCAAGACCATGATGGTGAAACCCACAAAGACAGCTGACTGGATAAGGCAGAGCATTTGAACACCAGAATGATGCCTGAGAGGCCAACAGGGGACTGATGAAGACCCCATGAATGTAGTCTCAGTGAGGAGGCCACCGAAATCTCTGGGCCCTTGGGTAGTAGATCAGTGTTTACCTTGGCTTTTGAATGATCTTTGGGAGCCCATTCCAAATAGAGGGATGCTCTCTCAGCCTGGACACATGGGGAAGGGCCTAGGTTCTGCCCTTGATGAAATGACAGATTTTAGAGATCCCCCCCAAGAAGGGCATCACCCTCCCTGGGGAATGATGTGGGGATTGGCTGGGGAGCTGGGGGCTGGTAGAGGGACAAGGGAGTAGGTGTGGGAGAGGGAGCTGGGATTGACATGTGAAGCATTCATGTTTGTAATTTACATAAAAACATTACAAAAAAGAAGAAATCCACCTCAAAGGGGAAGAAAACATATTCAACAAAATCATAGAAGAAAACTTTCCCAACCTAAAGAAAGACATGCCAATGAAAGAAAAGAAGCTTACAGAACACCAAATAGAGTGCACCAAAAAAAAATCCCCTTGACACCTAATAATCAAGACCCCAAACATACAGAATAGAGAATATTATTTATATGTTTAAACAGTCTTATTTTACAGTCAATCTCAGTTTCCTCTCCCTTCATCCTCCAGCTCCACCTTTCTCACCTCCCTCCCCAAATACTCCTTAGAGAGGGTGAGACCTACCATGGTAAATCAACAAGGTTTGTTACATCACTTGAGGCAGAACCAAAGACCTCCTCAATATATCTAGACTGAATTAGGTTTTCTCCACAGAGTATGGGCAAAAAGAACCTGCTCATGTCCTTGGAATAAATAATGTCTTCCTTGTTATTGGTCCCACAAACTTCCCTAGCCACCTAATCATCACCCGTATTTAAAGGGCCTTGTTCAATCTTATGTAGTTTTCCCAGCTGTCTGTCAAGTGTCAGTGAGTTCTCAGTTGCTCAGGTCAGCTGCTTCTGCTGGTTTTCTCATCATGGTATTAACCCCATTGCTCATATTATTGCTCCTCCCTCTCTCTGACTGGACTTCAAGAGTTTGCTCCAGTGCTTAGCTGTAGTATATCTCTGCATATACTTCCATCAGTTATTGGATGAAGACTCTATGATGACAATTAAGGTAGTCGTCATTCTGATTACAGGGGAAAGACAGTTATGTTACCCTCTGCAATATTGCTTAGATTCTTAGCTAGAGTCATTCTTGTGGATTTTCCTAGTGCCAGATTTGTTGCTAACCCCAAAATGGCTCCCTCTATCAGTTTCCTTGCTCTCCTTGTCTTTTCTTTCCCTAATTACTCCTTCCTGATTCCTCATGTTCTCTCCCTCTCCTTTTATCCTCTCCCCACTCCCTTAATCCCTCCTACATACTCCCAATTTACTCTCTTTTCTATTTCTCCTTCCCAGAGTATCCATTTATGTGTCTCTTTGGGTCTTACTTGTTTCCTGGTTTGTGTGGGTCTGTGGTCTGTGGCTAGTTGTGCTTTGCTTTGTGTCTAATATTCACTTATGAGTGAGTACATACCATGTTTATCCTTCTGAGTCTGATACCTCACTTAGAATTTTTATCGTTCTATTCATTTGCCTAAAGATTTCAAGATGTCAGTTTTTTGTTGGCTGAATAGTAATTCATTGTGTAAAAGTACCACATTTTCTTTATCCATTCTTCAGTTGAGTGACATCTAGGTTGTTTCAAGGTTCTGGCTAATACCAATAATGCTGCTCTGAAAATAGTTGCGCAAATATCCTTGTGGTATGAATATGCATCCTTTGGATGTGTGTCCAAGATTTGTATTGCTGGGTCTTGAGGTGGATTGATTCTCAATTTTCTGATTAACTGCCATACTGATTTCTAAGGTGACCATACAAGTTTAGACTCCTTCCAGCATTGGAGGAGTGTTTCCTTTCACATCCTGTCCAGCATAAGCTTCAATTAGTGTTTCTGCCCCCTAGTCATTCTGGCCATTTTTAGGAGGTAGCTGAGAGTTGTTTTGATTTGCATTTCCCTGATGACTAAGGATGTTGAGCAATTCCTTTAGTGCCTTTCAGTCATTTGAGATTCCTTCGTTGAGAATTCTCTGTTTAGTTCTCTACCCCATGTTTTAAATTGTATTATTTGATATCTTGCTGTCTAGTTTCTTGAATTCTTTATATAATTGGAGATCAGCCTTCTGTCACATATGGAGTTGGTGAAGATCTTTTCCTAATCTGTAGGCTGATGTTTTGTCTTGTTGACTGTGTCATTTGCCTTACAGAAGCTTCTCAGTTTCAGGACTTCCATTTATTAATTGTTGATCTCAGTGTCTGTGCTACTGGTGTTATATTCAAGAAGTTGTCTCCAGTGCCAATGCATTCAGGGTACGTCCCACTTTCTCTTACATGAGGTTCACTGTGGCTGGATTCACTTTGAGATATTTGAACCATTTGGACTAAAGTTATGGGCATGATGGTAGACATAGATTTATTTGCATTCTTCTACTTGCCAACATCCCCTTATACCAGCACGAGTTGTTAAAGATGTTTCCTTTTTCTGCTGTATAACTTTAGTTTCTTCGTAAAAAAAATTAGGTGTTCAGAGGTTCATGAATTAATATCAGGACCTTTGATATTAATCCATTGGTCTATCTCCCTATTTTTGTGCCAATACCAGACAGTTTCAATATTATAGCTTTCTAAGCTTTGTGCCTTATTAGTAGTAAGTCTAAAACTCTCATCTTATCAGTCAATTTTTCCTTTTTGGCACACTGTATTCATATCACATTTTCATGGATAAAACATGAATTACCAAACTGATAGTCATCATAATCAATATTATGCCAATCCCAACCAAGATGGTTATCACCTTATTTATTTATTTCCTTTTTAAGCCACCCAGAATAGCACTATTTAGAGTCCCAGTTCCCTTCATTTGATATTTCCCATTCTTAATGTTAGAAAGGTTATTCATTTTAATTTTGCTTAACTGTCTTCTTAAGAGAGTGGGAGCCTATCCTGTAGAGTCCCTACAACCTGTGTCAGTGCCTGAAAAAGGGCCTAATGCAGCCAGCAACTACTTCCTGCAGTGCTGACTAGTGTGTCTTCTCTGTTTTTTGTGGTCATGTCCCATGTGTTAACACCAGATGCATTTTTTTTCTGTTGGTTTAGTGTCTGTACTTGAATCTACTGATACTTTAGTTTTTGTGGCTCCATGGCCTCACCATCAGTACCCTACCCCTAAGGCTGCAGTCTGTTGTGATTTCTGATCTTGTTGGTAATACCTGCACAAAAGCTAAATATGGATTGTAACTTAGTCTGCATTGGTCTATTTTCTCAGGCAGATGTTGGGGTGAAAACCTGCAAGATCAGAGAAGTCAATGAGGCAACCAGATGGCCTTCATTTGTGATCAGAGATTCAGCAAGGGAAGCATGTCTTTACTCACCTCAAACAAAAAAGACTGTGAATCTATAAGATCCTCCTCACTCCTTCTTGTGTATCACTCTCTCCATCTTCCTTGGTCCTCAGTACTTTCTATGACTAATTCCTGCCAACTAGTTGCTGTCTCTACCTCATGACAGGTTGATTTTATTAACACAGTCTCAGGTTTCATAGTGCAACCAAATATCCACAATAGTGTTGGGGCATCGGTAGAATGTGAGAGTGCTGAAGAGGATGATGGAAATGAGGAGTGGTGTGGAGTCAGGTAGAAACCTGGTACAAGTGAAACTCCCACAAATCTGAAAGGATGAACCCCATCTAAGACTTCTAGAAATGCTGGATATGTAGCCAGAACTGGCCATCTCTTATAATTAAATTTGTGACTACCACAATTTCATCAGAGAGCATTCATCCAGTAACTTATAGAAACAGATACAGAGACCCAGAGCTAATCATTAGTCCAAAATCACGGAATACAGCTGAAGAAAAGGAGGAAGGATTGTAGGAACCAGAGGGATCAGGGATATCACAAGAAAATCAACAGAATCAACTAACCTTGGCTCATAGGCACTAACAGAGACTGAAACAACAACCAGGGAGCTGCATGGAACTGAAGTTGTCCCTCTGCATATATGTTATATTTGTTGAAAACTTTGATCTACATGTATTTGAATTTTGTGTATGATGATAGATGTGGTTCTATTTTCATTTCTCTACTTAACACCCAGTATGTTGAAGATGCTGTCTTTTTTCCCATTGTACACTTCCGGCTTATTTAAAAGAACCAGGTGCCCACAGCTGAGTAGATTTATGTCTGGGTCTTCAGTTTGATTCCATTGACTAATATCTGCTTCCATCAGATCTAAGATGGTATGTAAGGTAGTCATCAATATCATTGCTGGGGAAGCACATTTAAGATAGACTTTACACTATTGCTTAGATTGTTAGTTGGTACCATCCTTGTAGATCTCTGGACATTTCCCTAGTGGCAGATTTTTCTTTAAACCTATAATGGATCCCTCTATTATGGTATCTCTTATCTTGCTCTCCTATATTCTTCCCCCTACTCAAACCTCCTTCTTCTTCATGTACTCCTCTCCCATCCTCTTCTCCCCTTTTCTGTTTCCTAACTTTCTCTCCCCTTCCCTTGTGCTCCCAATTTTCTAAGTAGATCTTGTCCCTTTCCTCTTCTCCTAGGGGCCATGTAGGTCTCTCTTAGGGTCCTCCTTATTTTCTAGTGTGGTAGTTGAAGCTTGACTGTTAGCTAATCATTCTTGGCAAGATTCAAGGTTTTTATCTCTAGGGATTATTAAAAAGAAGTATGTCCAAAAGAGATGATCTCATTGTAATTTGTTCAAATTATTTTAACAAGTTTATCTATAAATAACAATGATGCAAAGAAAAGTCATTGACAATATTGTGAATATAAACAGAAGAAATACTTTCCTAATCAAATGATCCAACAATGCTTATGCTTTATTTATCAGTATGACAGTCTGGGCATGCTCTCAGTTTCTTGGGGTCTTCTACATGCAGGAAAATTTTTTACATAAGAAAGGAGACAATTTTACAGACATTTTATTTGATAGATATAGACAGAAGACTTCTGAATGTAGTCATGAGAAATTTTCATCATTAGTACTTCAGTAATAAACCACTATTTTTTCATGTTGAGGTCCTGGCTTGCTTGTGAGCTTCATGGATGCTGCTGTACTGCATAAAATCATGACCTTTTGGATGCCTTAACACAATTGACACAAAAGGGAAAAATTAATACTGTTAATTGTGGGTTTGTGAACTTTAATTAACATGACCATATAAAGAGTGCTATCAATTTCTAATCATTATGTGGACTTTTTATTCACATGCAAATAATACATCTTTGTATTCTTATGAAGATATTACCTTATATTGTGATAATATCTACCTACCTATTTGAATAAGCCTTAATATTAAATTTAAATAGTTTGCATTCAAATTTAAGTTGGATATTCTTATATTTCTCTGAAAGACTAAGATGATAGAAATTTTGTGGGAATATGCTTTCTGCAGTCTGTTGCTGTTCTTTCCTCATCTATTATATGTTTTCATGTAGTCTATGTACACAGGTACATGAAAAATTGCAGCTCTGCCAGCAAAATTTTTTGATTTTTAATGGAATAAAAATTAGAACCATGTTGTAAGTACATGGCCACAAAACAGGAATGCAAGTTAAAATTCCTGTGATACAATCAAATGCAGGTGATATTTTAAGTCAATGGTACCAAAGCAGACATCTAAGTTGGAAAATTAAGATTCTAACAAAAGAATTAATAAAAAATGCAAGTACATTTGCTGTCAGTATCATAGAATACTCATTTGTGTGGGGAGTTTGCATGATTATGTTCAATTTTGCCAGATAGAAAATAAAATATTTCATATATTACAGATGACAGTGATTCAGAATTTTTGCTTTAGGGGACATGTGATGTGCGTGCTATGTTTAAAAGAATGCGCAATGTTTTCAGAAAGCTTAGACAAGGAAATTAAAATTGTGTTTCCTTACAAAAGCCTAAGATGTACAAGATTAAAGGTCAATTATATTTTTGTTGTTTCATTTTGTATTTTATGTGTATATATTAAATTAGTCAATGAATATGTTAGTATATGTAAACGGAGAAAAATGTGTAGGAATGCCTCTCCTGCTCCCACAAATATCTGTTAGTTTGATGTTATGTACTACTATATATCATATTAAAAAGGGGATAATTTCTCTGGGTAGTTTACCTTCTACTCTGTCTTCAGTGAGTATATGATTTTTTTTTTTTTTTTTTTTTTTTTTGAGTATATGATTTTTTATATCTACTAAGACTCTAAAACTCTCACATGAGATAAAATATAATATTGTTTCTTCTGATATTGAGTTAAATTGGCTAATACATTTATTCTCCCTTGTATTTGTGTTTTGTCAGGTGATATACATTATATATGTCTAGTATTGTGTAGATTATGTAATTTGATTTTTACTATTACATAAATATCCCAAAATTCTCAAAAAGGATTTGCCTCTTGAAAATTAATGATGAACAATACTGAAAGCCAGCGATCTGTATAAAAGTATAATGTAGAAGACAGAATTACACATAAGTGATGTGATAAAACTATGTTCTGTGACAGGCATGTCTTTGGCCCTTCAAGACATGACAATGATAGATTTTCTGACTCAGATGGAAGCATATATGTTAATGAGACATGTGTAAGATGCATCCCAACTCCTCCTACAGCTGCTCTGACTCTGCACATGTCCTCCTCTGTTACCAAGTTCATGCAAATGGTATTTTGCTTGCTGTTAGTCCAAATATATTTCTTCAAAGGTAAATATTGATCATATTTAACTTATAATAAATTACTAAGTATATATATATGTGTGTGTGTATGTATATATATAAGTATATATTAAATAATTCCTAAGATGCATGATTTTAATCCAAGTCAAGAAGTAGTTAGTGATGCACACATATGCTGTTTTATTTTCTAATCCAAACTTTGTCTACAATCCAGTTAAGTGGACAGAAATTCTCATGACTCATTTTCTGCAGATGATCTAGTCAACACTGAGATGGCAGATGCACTGGGCAGTGTGTAGGCATTTCATAAGGACACAAACAGACCTCTCTGGGAGATGGATATTATGAAAGTCCCTGTGGTACAAGTTTTGAGGCAGGGGAGGAGGAGAACTTAGTGATATGTTCAAGTTAAGGATGACACAAAATGAATCTCTTTCATTCTGTCTCCAGTTGTACCACTTCAGGGTCAACATCTTTCATCACTGCTATTTTCTGTCTAAGTATTTCTCAAATTCAAACTTGCTACACCATGTACAATAAAATTAGAGATATTATACTGTCATGGTAGCTATTAAATTCCATTTTACATTATTAGTGTCATTATTGACGGAGTGAGAAACTTGGACAGAGTGTTCAAATGTGAACAAAGAAAACTGACAAGCCGGGCGTTAGTGGTGCACACCTTTAATCCCAGCACTCGGGGGGGGGGGCAAATGCAGGCTGATCTCTGTGAGTTTGAGGCCAGCCTGGTCTACAAAGCAAGTTCCAGGACAGCCTCCAAAACAATACAGAGAAACCCTGTCTCGGGAAAAAAAAGAAAAATGACAACAGAACAGAAAGGGAAGCGGTCAAAAGAAAAAGTGCCAAGGGCCATTAGAGAGAGTATGAGATGAGGAAATACTGTGAAATATTGTCTAATCCCATTGTTTCTTAGGACTGAATTAGGGATATGTTCGTAACTATAAATAGAAAATGAACCCAATCCTCATCTTTGTACTCTGGCTGTGCTTTTCCTTGACTGTTCTGACATCGTGGATCCAGGCAATGAATTCTTACATGATAACCCTGAGAATCTAGGATATATTAAGAAAATAACTATGTCCCATGCAGTCTTCACCTTCTATTTTCTATTTCCCTCTGTCTCTCTACTTAGCTTTTCCTGCAAGATCTGGAAAAAGTATACTGTCTGCAAATGCAGGATTTTGTGAGAGCAATGGGTTAGTACATCTAAAGTAAAAATCCTTGTGGAAAACCTGCAGGTAAAGGTAATTGTGTTACTAATTAATCATAAGCAAGTATGAAATGGAAATGTAACTACTAAAACCTGTCAGATCAGATGAAGTAATTGCTGTTGGTAGCTGTGTGCTCAATAATATTGGAGGTATTTGGTACAGTTCAAATATACTTTTTTAAAGACTAGATACATGATGACTAAAATTATCTTTTGTGGTGTAGTGCCTGACAGTGCAATATAATAGCACTGACATGGACCCTTAAAGGCCAATGCTTTTTGGGCACTACCCAAGTTTTTATTTTAAAATTTTGTTCATTTGTGTGTTTCTGTGACAGCACAGTCTTGCTCTTTATTATTTGACATATTGTGTTTAATGACACAAAAATTATTTAAGTTTAAAGGAAAGAGATTTTCTCTGTTTATTTGCTGCCATCAATGCCAAGTTGTGATGTGCTTTAAATAACTATTTTTAAATGTATGGGTGACAGAAATACCTCTGTCTGATTTTCTGCCTAGATATTCACTAATGTTGAGATAAAATAGTGCAGACCCAGTTCTTTTGAGTTTTTCTCTGGAACAAGCCTGATAGAAGATTAAATGGGCCAAAACAACAATGTCTCAGAATTTATCCTGCTGGGGTTCACTCAGGATCCTACTGGCAAAAAGGCATTATTTGTTATATTTCTACTCATCTACATTGTGACAATGGTGGGTAACCTGCTCATTGTGATTACAGTGATTGTTAGTCCCTCCTTGGGCACCCCGATGTACTTCTTCCTTGCTTCTCTGTCACTCATGGATGCCGTTTATTCTACTGCCATTTCACCAAGGTTGATTGTAGACTTGCTCCGTGATAAGACGACCATCTCCTTCACAGCTTGCCTAAGCCAGCTCTTTATAGAGCATTTATTTGGTGGTGTTGATATTGTCATTCTGGTGGCAATGGCCTATGATCGGTATGTGGCCATCTGTAAGCCCCTGCATTATCTGATTATCATGAATCGACGTGTATGTATCCTTTTCTTAGTGATGGCCTGGGCAGGAGGTTTTGCACATGCTTTGTTTCAAGTTCTTGTTGTGTGTAAACTTCCTTTCTGTGGTCCCAATATCATTGACCATTTTGGCTGTGACACATACCCACTATTGCTACTTGCATGCACTGACACCTACTCTATTGGCCTTTCTACCATTATCAATAATGGGGCCATGTGTATTGTGATCTTTATCCTCTTGCTATTTTCTTATGGAATCATCTTAAGTTCCCTCAAGAATCATAGTCGGGAAGGGAGACGCAAAGCTCTGTTCACTTGCAGCTCCCATATCACTGTGGTTTTCCTCTTTTTTGTTCCCTGTATTTTCATGTATGCTAGACCAGTTTCTAGTTTTCCTGTTGATAAAACCATCACCGTATTTTATACAGTTGTCACTCCCATGTTGAATCCTTTAATATATACTCTGAGAAACTCATAGATGAAAATATCAATGGAAAAGCTCTTGCAAAAACTTTTAAGTCCTGCTAGGATAAGAGTTTCTTATTGCTGTTCCTCATACTGAGCACAGTCATGAATAAATTCTAGAAGTGTGTGCTTCTTCTTGAACATTTAAACCAATACTTGATATTGTGAAACTAATTGTGTTTTAAATATACTTTGTTGTGCTTTTTTCATAATTAGTGTAGCTGCTTATAATATCATTCATATTTGTTATCCCTTTTAACCTTTTGGTGAATTATCTATTTTAGTTTGTTAAATTTATAATAAATACATTTCTTTGAAATTCTTCATGCCCCATGTTTTGATGTTTTTCTTCTCTTCAGTCTTTTTTGAGATCCTTCTCCCTTTCTTTCTCAACAAACTTCATATTCTGTCTCTGTCTGCCTCCCTCTCTTTTTCTGTATTTTTTCTCTCAGCATTTCAAAACCAGACATTAAAAAATCAAAATAAAGAAACAAAAATTCAGCAAATATAATGCCAAACTAACCCAAATAATTCATTCCACACACACAATACAAACCAAACAAAACAAACCCTGGAGTTTATTTTCTATTTGCCAACTACTCTTGGGCATGAGACTGTCATGGAGTGTGATTGATATGCATAATCACAGGCCATTGAAATATTTTTGTTTCCTCTCCCAGAAGCTACATATTTCAGATAGATTCTCAGGGGACTTTGTATCCACATTCTCTTTTTAGTACTGGAATTTTATATGGCTTGAATCTGTAAAAGTTGTGTGCATGCTGTCACACACTGTGTACATCAACGCCTGCATCAGTGTTTTGAGAATATTGTTCTTTGAATTCATCCACCACCTTTGACTTTTATACTTTTTAGACCTCCTCCTCTGCCTTGGTCCCTGAACTGTGAATGTAGGCTTTAGATGGAGATAGTTCATTTAGGACAAATAAGATGTACTTAGTCCTAAATTTTTTTCATAATATAATATGTTTGGTGCAATTCTTTAGGTTCTCCTTTCAACTACTCCTATATTGTCATGTGCTTTAAAAATCTCTTCTATTTATTGTTTTCTACACTCATTTATTTTATTAATAAAATTACTAATTTAATTAAACTTTACTTTGAAATAATTCTCTTCAAATTTTTTGTAGATTAATATACTTATAACCTGTGATATACTTATGTTGTTTTGAATTGTTTAAGCATTGTATATTTTTAAATTTACTTCATTTTGTTATCACTCATATTATTTATTTCCATATGGTGAGAACCCCACAATCTATTTGCCTGGCCTTGTAAACTATGGTATTTTTCTTATTATTTTAATAATTGTTTCTTTTTGTTACCTTAATTTTTCCAACATTAATGTCATTTTTATGTTCTTTATATATTATGTTCATGTTCTTTTGGATCCTGATCATTTAATTCGGTGAATTGATCTTCCTCCTGATTTGCTACTTTATTATTAAGTGCCAGTAAAGAAAGTTTTGAAAAGCAATAAATATATATACTATTAGATAATACTATTTAAATAGCATTTCTGCAATAGGAGTATCTTTGGTTGGTGGTGTGTTAAGTGTGTATATAATTTTAAGAATCCTGATTCAGTGATCTCAGTAAATCTTTCTTTTGGGAAACAGGAAAAGCTACCTTTCAGCAGGCCCTAGAATACATCATTAGTTTTGTTCTCAGTTTGCTTTCCTCATTCAGAAGGTTCATATTTTCCTTTGCATATCATAATTTGTGTTATTTTAGTTACAATTTAATAATGCTTTCTATCTTCCATTTTAGTAATGATGAGAAATATGGATTAAGTTAAAACATGAATTCAGGTATTCTATCATGAGTCTTTATACAATGTGATGAAATTTTCGTTAATTCCTTAGATATGCTAGATAAAAATGATACCATAACAAAATAAGTATTTTTTTTCAATAATTGTACCCAGTGTTTACAACATATCTCCTCATCATGTCAATGTATTAGTTAAAATTGAAAAATTAGGATCATCATTTGGAAGATACTCCTTATTTATTTCATTGAGGAAATCAAAACATATTTATAAATTTGAACCACTAACAAGGCTTTGAATTTATTTTAAATAGCCATAACCCCCCCTTGCAGAGTCCTTTAATCTACCCTCTGAGAACCTCAGTAATGATAGTTATCTTGGAGAAGCTTTATCAAGAAAAAGTCTTGGTAGAATATGTACAATATTGAATCAACTACAATATAGAGGGATTTAACTATGGTCACATGATCTGTGCAGAAAGAACTCTTCTTAAATGTAATCCTATGTTTCTCTTTCTTTGACTTATATGTGGTAATTATAACTGAAATATGAATTAATGTTTCTTTTATCAGTAACAGGATCTTCTGATAACACAAGCTCTATGATATACTATTCATTAAAAAACCCCTGAACAACATGGAGTCTGAAAGTAATATGGAATGAATTATTGGATGAAAATTTTACCCTATACACAAATATATATTTATTTTTGTGTTTTCATATAAAAACAAAATATCCATTTTTCACATGACTTGACACTATAATTAAATTATGCTAATGATTTCAACAGAAAATCCTAATCGTGAAACCATTTTCAATTAAGTGACAGATTTATAAACCCATCATTCAAAAACAAATGTAATGGGATGGGAACAGAGGAGTGGACAGAGTATAAAGGATAACTTCTTCCACAAATATTCAGTTGGTTAATAAATTGCATGTTGTTGAGTTAAGAAATCTATATGATAACTATCAAGGCCCAGAGACCATCATTAAAGTCGTGGAGAAGGGGAAAGATTGCAAAGACAGAGGGTAATAGGTACTGGAGTGAAACAGTATCTTCTGGTTATAAATGAAAATAAGCCTTCAAACTACAAAATACCCACATTTTAGAAGTAATACTTACCACATATAAAGAACTGCCATATAGAGTGTTTTCAAGCTCAATAATTCAACTCATTATTTTATTGTTAACAGTACTTTTGCACCATATCTTTCATAAAAATAATGTAATTTTAAAAGCTATCAAGCTAATCCAATAGGGTCCTAAAAGGAGATGGAGTGGGTGTGAACATCATTAAAACATATACACATTTATGAAATTGTCAACATAATAATAAAACACTTTCCATTTTTTTAAAATTTAGATTAGAAACAATCATATTTTACAGTTCTTTCTCCCTTCCATTCCACTATTCTCCCCCTGACCCAACATCTCAACCCCTTTCTGCTTCCCAGGGTGGGTGAAGTCTTTCATTGGGGGATCATCAACATCTTTCACATCATTTGGTGCAGGGCCTAGGTCTTCCCCCATGTGTCTAGGCTGAGAGAATCCCTCTTTGGGTAATGGGCTCCAAAAGTCCATTCTTACATTTGGGATAAATACTGATCCACTATCAGAGGCCCCATTGACTGACTGGATAACATAAATGACACACATGTTCAGGGGACCTGGTTCTGTCCTTTTCTGGTTTCATAGCTGTCACTGTGAGGAATATGATCTTCCCTTGTTCAGGTCAACTGTTTCTGTGAGTTTCCCCAGCCTGGTCTTGACCCCTTTGCTCATCACTTCTCCCTCTCTGCAACTGGATTCCAGGAGTTTGGCTCAGTGCTTAGCTATGGGTGTCTTTTTCTGCTTCCATCAGCTTCTGGATAACGGCTCTAGGATGGCAATTAAGGTAGTCATCAATCTCATTGTAGGGAAAGGGCATTTAAGGTAATCTTTCCATTATTGATTAGATTCTTTGTTAGGGTCATCCTTGTAGCTCTCTGGACATTTCCCTAGTGCCAGATTTCTCTTTAAAACCACAATGGTTCTTTCATTAAGGTATCTATTTTCTTGTTCTCCTCTATTCTCCCTGACTCCCTGATGATGGGTAACATCCTGCTCCCTCATGTCCTCTGCCCCACTCCTCCTCTCCTCTTTTGTTTCTCCTAACTTATTCTTCCCTCCGCCCCCTCCCTATGCTCCCAATTAGTTCAGGAAATCTTGTCCTATATCCATTCTCTGAGAGACCATCTATTAGTCTCTTAGGGTCCTTCTTGTTTCCTAGATTCCCTGGTGGTGTAGATTGTAGGGCAGTAATTCTTTGCTATATGTTTTGTATCCATAAATGAGTGAGTACATACCATTTTTGTATTTTTTTGTGACTGGGTTACCTCACTAAGGATGGTTTCTTCTAGTTTCAACCATTTGCCTGTGATTTTCAAGATTCCATTGTTTTTTCTACTAAGTAGTACTCCATAGTGTAAATGCACCACAATTTCTTTATCCATTCTTCAGTTGAGTGGCATCCAGGTTTCTTCCAGGTTCTGGCTATTGCAAATAAAGCTGCTATGTACATACTTGAACAGATGTCCTTGTTGTATTAGTGTGCATCATTTGGGTATACGCCTAAGAGTAGAATTGCTGGATCTTGAGATAGACTGATTCCAATTTTCCTGAGGAATCGCCATACTGATTTCCAAAGTGGGTATACAAGTTTGCACTCCCATCAGCATTGAAGAAGTGTTCCCCTTTCTCCATATCTTCTCCAGCATAAACGGTTGTTGGTGTTATTGATTTTAGTCAATCTGTGAGAAGCAAGATGGTATCTTAGAGTTGTTTTTATTAGTATTTCCCTGATTGATAAGGATGTTGAGCCCTTTCTTAAATGTCTTTCGGCCATTTTAGATTTCACTATTGATAATTCTCTATTTAGTTCTGTACCCCACTGTTTAATTGGATTATTTGGTATTTTTGTGACTACCTTCTACATATTTAATGCTATCCACATATAAAAAAGCACAATTCTTCACAGACCTTGAAAGGACAATGCTGAACTTCATATTCAAAAACAAAACAACAAAAAAAAACCCACAGGATAGCCAAAGCATCCCTGTATAATAATGGAATATGTGGAGGCATCACCATCTCTGACTTCAAGCTCTATTGCAGAATTATAGTCCTGAAAACAGCCTGGTATTGGCACAAAAATAAACATGTAGACCCATGGAACCAAATTGAAAACCATAATATTAATCCACACAGCTATGAACCCCTGATTTTTGACAGAGAAGGTAAAGTTATACCATGGAATAATGAAAGCATCTTCAATAAATGGTGCTGGCATAACTGGATACTGACATGTAGAACATTGCAGAAAGATCCATATCTATCACCATGGACAAAAGTTAACTCCAAATGGATCAAAGATATAAACCCAGCCACACTGAGTTGCTTAGAAGAGAAAATGGGAGATACTAATGAGCAGTAGAGTGCTTCCTGAACATTACACCAGTAGCACAGACACTAATAAATGGGAGCTCCTAAAACTCAGAAGATTTTATAAGGCAAAGGACACAGTCAACAATACAAAATGGCAGCCCAGAGATTGGGAAAAGATCTGTACCAATCCCACTTCTGATAGAGGGCTAATTTTCAAAATATACAAGGAACTCAATAAAAATTAATTTTAGTAAACACAAATACTATAGATGCTTTTTAACTTGTAAATAATACATTTGATACAACATATTTGAATATATATGTTTCATAAAATTTTAAATGCTTTTTAAAATAAGCCCATCACTTAATAGTTGTAACCCATATCCAGGCCTTTGTGACAGAGAAGAACTAGTATGTATCTAGATGTTTGGGGTATATGTGCTCACTGGATTGATGACAAGCTAAAATAAGGGAATATATTGGAAGACCTATAACATTGTCAATTTTAAGAAAGTGAAAGTTTCTTTCTAATAGAGATGATTGTTTAATATTAGAGAGAATGTAAAGTATAAGAGGAAGAGAATGAACTTCATTATGGATAAATCTCATACAGATCTAAACCATAGTCAAAAGCTTTGTTTCTCCAAAAGTTACAACATCAATTTTCAGCTCTAAGAGAACCAGAAGGCACAGCTCTCAAGACATTAAGGCTGTTTGAACTAACGGAGACCATGAGTTACTTCCCTATCCTTAACAGCAGAGACCAAGACTACTCACATTTCATGCTGATTTAGTCATTCATTAATTGTCTAGTGCAAATGAATCATGATGCACAACTCCTAGTTCCTGTACATTGCAGTTTGGAATTTATCTTTTCACATTATAGGTTTTCCAAATCATCTCTGGATTTAGCTATTCATAGTTGATAAGATCCGAGATGTGACACTCTTTTCTCCAGGGATTTCAGGTGAAGAAGTTTTTCAAGAGACACTGCTTCATTTGAATTTGTTCCTGATATTCTAATTCACTTATCTAATAAAAAATGTACCACTTCTTGCATGGGACACTTTGAAAGCAGTGCTATGGGGAAGTTCATAGCAGTAAGTGCCCACATGAAGAAACTAGAGAATAGTTATACTAGAGAATTAACAGCACAGCTGAAACCTCTAGAACACAAAGAAGCAAATTCCCCAAGAAGGAGTAGACACCAGGAAATATTCAAACTGAGAGCTGAAATCAATAAAGTAGAAATTAGGAAAACAACACAAAGAATCAATGCAATGAAGAGTTGGTTCTTTGAGAAAATCAACAAGATAGACAAACCTTTGTCCAAACTTACCAAACAGCAGAGAGTGAACATGCAAATTAACAAAATCAGAAATGAAAAAGGGGACATAACAACAGACTCTGAGGAAATTCAGAGAATCATCAGGTCATACTTTGAAAAGCTGTATGCCACAAAATTAGAAAATTTAAAGAAAATGGACAATTTTCTGGATAGCTATCACTTGCCAAAATTAAATTGACAATAGATAAGCAATTTAAATGTACCTATAACCCTATGGAAATAGAAGCAGACATCAAAATTCTCCCAACCATAAAAAGCCCAGGTCCAGATGCGCTCATTGCAGAATTCTACCAGAAATTCAAAGAGAAGCTTCTACCAATTCTTCTCAAAGTATTCCACATAATAGAAGCAGAAGGATCTTTGCCAAACTCTTTCTATGAGGCTTCAATAGCCTTGATCTCCAAGCCACACAAAGACACAACTAAGAAACAGAACTTCACACCAATATCCTTCACGAACATTGGTGCAAAATATACTCAATTAAATACTGGCAAACTGGATCCAAGAACACATCAAAACAATCATTCACCAAGATCAAGTAGGGTTCATCCCAGGGATGCAGAGATGGTTCAACATATGAAAATCCATCAATGTAATCCATCATATAAACAAGCTGAAAAACAAAAATCACATGATCATTTCACTAGATGCTGCAAAAGTCTTTGACAAATTCCAACGCCCCTTCATGATAAAGGTCTTGGAAAGATCTGGGATAACAGGAACATATTTAAACATAATAAAAGCTATATACAGTAAACCAACAGCCAACATCAAACTAAATGGACAGAAACTCAACGCAATTCCTCTAAAATCAGTAAGAGGCTGACCACTCTCTCCATACCTCTTCAATATTGTACTTGAAGTTCTAGCTAGAGCCATAAGACAACAAAAGGAGATCAAGGGGATACAAATTGGAAAGGAAGAGGTCAAACTTTCACTATTTGCAGATGACATGATAGTTTACATAAATGACCCAAAGAACTCTATCAGGGGACACTTACAGCTGAATAAAACATTCAGCAAAGCAGCAAAGTATGAGATCAACTCAAGAAAATCAGTAGCCCTACTATACACAGATGATAAAAGGGCTGAGAAAGAAATCAGAGAAACATAACCCTTTACAACTGCCACAAACAACATAAAATACCTTGGGTTAATGCTAGCCAAACAAGTGAAAGACCTGTATCACAAGAACTTTTAGTCTCTAAAGAAAGAAATTAAAGAAGTGCTCAGAAAATGAAAAGATCTCCCATGATCTTGGATCGGTAGGATCAATGTAGTAAAAATGACAATCCTGCCAAAAGCAATCTATGGATTCAATGCAATACCCATTGAAATACCAACACAATACTTCACAGACCTTGAAAGAACAATAATAAATTTTGTATGGAAA
Organism: Mesocricetus auratus; assembly: GCF_017639785.1. NCBI lineage: Eukaryota > Metazoa > Chordata > Mammalia > Rodentia > Cricetidae > Mesocricetus > Mesocricetus auratus. The sequence continues at coordinate 57,520,358 of NW_024429189.1, read as the reverse complement.
AAAGACACAGGATAGGCAAAACAACCTTACTCAACAAAGCAACATCTGGAGGCATCACTATCCCCGACCTCAAGCTCTATTATAGATCTGTAGTCCTGAAAACAATTTGGTATTGGCACAAAAATAAACAGGTAGAGCAAAGGAATCGAATTGAACAACCTGATATTAACCCATACATGTATGAACATCTGATCTTCCACTAAGAAGCTAAAAATATACAATGGAGAAAAGAAAGCATCTATAACAAATGGTGCTGGCATAACTGGATGCTGGCATCTTCAAGGATGTGGATAGATCCATGTCTATCACCATGCACAAAACTTAAGTCCAAGTGGATCAAAGACCTCAACATAAATCCAGCCACATTGAACCTCCTAGAAGAGAAAGTGGGTGTTGCCCTTGAATGAATTGGTACAGGAGAAAGCTTCATGAGCATAGCACCTGCAGCACAGATAGTGAGGTCAACAATTAATAAATGGGACTTCCTGAAACTGAAGCTTCTGTAAGGCAAAGGACACAGTCAGGAAGACAAAAAGGCAGCCCACAGAATGGGAAAAGATGTTCACTAACCCCACATCTGACAGAGGGCTAATCTCCAAAATTTACAAAGAACTCAAGAAGCAAGTCTCTAAAACACCAAAGGATCTAATTAAAAAGTGGGCTACAGAACTAAATGGAGAATTCTCAATAGAGGAGTCTAAAATGGCTGAGAGGCACTTGAGAAAGTGTTCAACATCCTTAGCCATCCGGGACATGCAAATCAAAACAACTCTTAAATACCATCCGACTCCTGTCAGAATGGCTAAAATAAAAAACACCAACGACAATTTATGCTGGAGTGGTTGTGGTGAAAGGGGAGCACTCCTCAACTGCTGGTGGGAGTGCCAACTTGTACAGCCACTTTGGAAATCAGTATGGAGATTCCTCAGAAAAAAATGGGAATAAACCTACCACAAGACCCAGCAACTCCACTCTTAGGCAAATATCCAAAAGATGCCCATTCATACAACAAGGATGTCTGCTCCACTATGTTCATAGCAGGATTATTTTTAATAGCCAGAACTTGGATGCAGCCTAGATGTCCCTCAACCGAAGAGTGGATAGAGAAAATATGGTACATTTACACAATGGAGTACTATTCTTCAGAAAAAAACAATGGATTCCTGAAATTTCCAGGCAATTGGATGGCACTAGAAGAAACTATCCTGAGCGAGGTAACCTAGTCACACAAAGAGGAACATGACATGTACTCTCTCATATATAGATTTTTGACATAGATCTGGGGAGTGCCAGCCTACAATCCCATGGCCAGAGAGTCTGGAAACAGAACCCTCATTCAATGGCTGATGGAGCAGATACAGCCTCCCACAGGTAAACACTGAGCTGAACTCAAGTAATCCAGTGACATAGAGGGAGGACTGATGAGCAAAGTGGTTAAGACTGAGCTGGTTTAACCCCCAGAAACAGCTGACCTGACAAGGGTTAGCTCTTGAATCCCAGACTGATGGCTGGGAATCCAGAATGGGACTGATCAAGACCTCCTGAATGAGGGTGTCAGTGAGGAGGCCTAGGTTATCCATTTAGCTTTGTGTAGTAGATCAGTATGTATCCTGTGTATACAAATGGACTTTGGTCACTCGTCCAACTATGAGAGATGAAATCTCACCCTGGACTATTGGGGGAGACCCTGCTCTGGATGAAATGACAGAATATGCCCCCCCAATGTAGGGCTTCACCCTCCCTGTGTAAATGATGGGATATTGGAGGGGTTGGTAGGAGAGTGCAGGAGGAGGGCAGGGAAGGAGATGGGACCTCGAATTGACATGTGAAGCAACCTTGTTTCTAATTTAAATTTAAACTTAAAAACAATACACACACATATGTATATAAACATATACATATTTATATATACATACATATATATAATGTGAAATCATGATATTCATGCTGTTTGGTACTACTCTAAATATGCAGGAGATCAATGCAATCACATCTCCTTAAAGCAAGATCTTTTACGAGTCATCTTGGAGAGAGCAGGGATAAAAAGAACATACATAAATATAATGACAGCAATATACAGCAAATCAACAGTCAACATTAAACTAAATGGAGAGAAACTAAACGTGATTCCTCTAAAACCAGGAACAGGGCAAGTATGCCGACTCCACATATCATTAAAACTCGAAGTTCTAGCTAGAGCAATAAGACAGCAAAAGGAGATCAAGTGGATCCAAATTGGAAGAGAAGAATTCAAATTTTCACCATTTGCAGATGATATGATAGTTTACATAAGTGACCTGAAAATGTCTACCAGGGAACTCCCATATCTGATAAACATCTTCAGCCAAGTGGCAAGATACAACATTAACTCAAAAAATCATAAGCCCTACTATATACAGATGATCAGTGGCCTGAGAATTAAATCAGTGAAATATCACCTTTATAACTGCTACAAACAGCCAAAAACCTTATTGCAAGAAGTTTGTATCTATAAAGAAAGAAATTAAGCAAGATAACAGAAAATGTAAAGATCTCTCACGCTCTTGGTTAGGTAGGATCAACATAGTAAAAATGGCAATCTTGCCAAAAGCAATCTACAGATTCAATGCAATCCCCATCAAAATCACAGTACAATTCTTCACAGACCTTGAAAGATGGATACTCAACCTTATATGGAAAAACAAAAGACCCAGGATAGCCAAAAATAACCCTGTATAATAAAGGAAATTCCAGAGGCATCACCATCCCTGACTTCATTTTTTTAAATTTGTTCCTTGACACATTCTTCATTTAGTAACTAATTTTTAAGTATCATTGTATATGCATGTTTACAAGACGTGTTTTCTTCTTCTTTCAATATTAATGTTATTTTGCATTATAGATAGATAGGATACAGGGAGTAATTTCAAGCCTTTGCATTTTTAAACATAGTTTTCTGTAATAGGATTTGGTCTGTTTTACAAAAGTTTCCATGTGCTGTTCAGTAGAATTTGTGATTTTTGGTATTTGGATAGATAATTCTATATCTATCTCTTAAGTTTATTTGATCTATGTTGTTAATTCTGATTTTTTTAGTTGTTATATCTTATGGAGTAAATGGGATGTTGAAATGACCTAACATTAATGAATTGTGCCTTTAAAAGTTAGTAAGTGAATTTTTGAAACTGTGTCCCTCAGTTTGGTGCGTATTCTAACATCTTCTTGGTTCACTGTTTCCTTTGGTAGAATGAAGTGTCTCTGTTTATCTCTTCTGATTAGTGTCAGTTTGAGTCTAGTTTGTCAGATATTTGAATTTAGATGCTGACATTTTCCTAGTCCCATTTCTCAGAGTGCTTTTGTTCATCTTTTACTTTCAAGCAGTGTTTTGCTTTAAACTAAGACATGTTTATTAGGAGCAGCAGAAAGATGGATTATACTTCTTGATCAACTTATTCAGTCTATGTATTTTGATTGAGAGTTGAGGTCATTGATACTTAAAAGTGTTGAAGTGTGTGCTAATTGTGGTTACCATTTTATTGATTTTTAGAGTTCTTTGTGTACTCATGGTGTATTTTGTGTCTTAATAATTGTAACTTTGTTTTTCTTTTTACAGTCCATCTGCTATACTTCTTTTATTCAGTCCAAAATAATGCTTGCTGTATGTTTTTTTCTGTGTGGTTTTCTTGATGAAATATTATGACTAGAACCAGTGTAGAGAGGAAAGTGTTTATGGGAAAGATATATGTAAGTAGATTATTCTTACATGAAAATGTTCATCTGTGAAAGCTGTTAGGGCATGAACTAAATCAGGGCAGGAACCTGGATGGATGACATGCTGCAGAAACCATTAAGGAGTATTGCTTACTGGCTTTCTCAGCCTGCCTTCTTACAGAACATAGGAATAACACATTAGGAATGGCACCACGCACAATACATCAATCACTAATTTAAAAAATACTTTCTACCCACACACCTATGAACACTTGATTTTTGACAAAGAAGCTAAAACTATAAAATGGAAAAAGGAAAGCATCTTCAACAAATGGTGCTGGCATAACTGGGTATTAGTATGCAGAAGACTGCAGATAGATCCATGTTTATTGCCTTGTACAAAACTTAAGTCCAAATGGGTCAAATATCTCAACATAAATCCAACCACACTTAAACTCTTAGAAGAGAAATTGGGAGATACTCTTCAACAAGTTGGTACAGGAGACCACTTCCTGAATGTGACACCAGTGGCACAGACACTGAGATCGACAATTAACAAATGGGACCTCCTGAAACTAAAAAGCTTCTGTAAGGCAAAGGACACAGTCAACAAGACACAAAGTCAGCCCACAGAATGGGAAAAGATATTCACTAACCCCACATCTGACAGAGGGCTGAGCTTCAAAATTTACGAAGAACTCAAGAAGCAAGTCTCCAAAACACCAAAGGATCCAATTAAAAAGTAAGGTATAGAACTAAATAGAGAATTCTCAATAGAGGAGTCTAAAATGGCTGAGAGACACTTAAGAAAGTGCCCACCATCCTAAGCCATCCAGGAAATGCAAACCAAAACAACTTTGAGATACCATCTGACTACTGTCAGAATGGATAAAATTAAAAACACCAATGACAATTTATGCTAGAGAGGATGTGGTGAAAGGGGAACACTCCTCCACTGCTGGTGGGAGTGCCAACTCATACAGCCACTTTGGAAATCAGTATGGAGATTCCTCAGGAAAATGGGAATCAATCTACCACAAGACCCAGCAATTCCACTCTTAGGCATATATTCAAAAGAGGCAAATTCATACAACAAGGGCATCTGCTCTACTATGTTCTTAGCAGCATTATTTGTAATAGCCAGAACCTGGAAGCAACCTAGATGCCCCTCAACTGAAGAGTGGATAGAGAAAATGTGGTACATTTACACAATGGAGTATGACTCCGCAGAAAAAACCAATGGAATCTTGAAATTCGCAGGTAAATGGGTGGCTCTAGAAGAAACTATCCTGAGTGAGGTAACCCAGTCACAAAAAGACAAATATGGAATGTACTCACTCAGATATGGATTTTAGACATGGATCAGGATAGTGCCAGTCTGCACTACCATTGACAGAGAGTCTGGGAAACAGGAAAGTACCTAAGAGACATGCATGGTACCCCAGAGAAGAGGAATGAGGCAAGATCTTCTGAACAGATGGGGAACACGGCAAGGGGTGGGAGGGAGTGGCAGCTGGGAAGAAGAGAGGGGGAGAAGAGCAAGAGAGAGTAGGTCATGGGGGAACAGGAAGGTTGAGTGTGGGGTAGAATAGGGGGAAGAGGGAATCATAGGTTACAACAGTTCAGGCACCAGTATGACCTCTAGTGATCTAAAGAGATGACCCCTACTGGCAAGCTAAGCAATAGTGGAGAGACCACCTCGAATGCCCATTCCTGATAATGAACTTGATGTCCATAACCATTCTGGAGCCTTCATGCAGTGACTGATGGAAGCAGAGGAAAATACCCACAGTTAAACACTGAACTGAATCCAAGGAACACAGCGACAGAGAGTGAAGAGCAATGAGCAAATTGGCAAAGAATGGGCTGGCAAAACCAGCAGAGACAGCTGATCTGAACAAGGGAGAGCTCTTGGACCCCAGACCGACAGCTGGAAGGCCAGCATGGGACTGATCCAGACCCCCTGAATGTGAGAGTCAGTGAGGAGGCTTGGGCAATTTATGGGGCCCTGGGTGGTGGATCAGTGCTTATCCCTAGCATACGATCAGACATCGTGTGTCCATAACACAAAGAGGGATGCTCTCTTAGCCTGGACTCTTAGGGGAGTGTCTGGACCCTGCCCTTGGTGAAATGACAGACTCTAGATATCCCCTATGTGGAAAGAACTGGCGATAGGATGCAAGGCTGGGGGGAATGGTGGGGAGTGCGGGAGGAGGGGAGGGATAAAGTACTGGGATTGACATGTAAACAAGCTATTTACAATTGAAATAATAAAAAAAGAAAAAGAAAAAATACCTTCTAGCCAGATCCTGTGGAGTCATTTTCTCTATTGTTGTTGCCTCCTTTTAGATGACCCTAGCTTACATCAAGTTTATATATAATTAGCCCGTTCAATTATGTTGATGAAACCTCTCTTTTTCAATCATGACAGATAATTTTGCTGGGTACATTGTTATAGGCTTTTAGGACTTGGAAATGCATTGTAGAGGCTTCTTTAGCAGTTTAAAATTTCATTCAGAAATCAGATGCTATTCTCAAGGATTTTTCTTGTGTGACTTTTGCTTTTTACCATGCAGCTTTCAATAGACTTCCTTTTTTATGTGTAGTTAGTGTTTTAATTATGATATGACTAGGGTGTTTTCATTTTCTGTTCATGGCTGTTTTGTATTCTCCACAATTCTCATCTTTGTAGTGTGTGTCTTTCCCTAAATTGAGAAAGGATTCTTCTATGATCTTGTTGATCTTTTGGTGTATGCCATTGACTTAAGATTCTTCTCCCTCCTATATTCTTAGAATTGCCTGTTTGGGTATATTTTTTCATAGTGTACCACATTTCCTGTATGTTCCTTGCCTAACATCCATGAGCATTTAAAATTTTTATTTTCTTTGCTAATGTGGTCTTGATTTATCCTCAAGACCTGATGTTCTGCCCTCTGATTAATTCTATGTTAGATATTCCTTTGCAGTTTCTGATGTGTTCTTCCTTCCTGAATTTCTTTCTTTCCTTCTTCCTTCCTTCCTTCCTTCCTTCCTTCCTTCCTTTCTTTCTTTCTTTCTTTCTTTCTTTCTTTCTTTCTTTCTTTCTTTCTTTCTTTCTTTCTTTCCTAAGCTCTTTGGAGAAGAAGCCAATTGAGACCTCAAATTTTCACTCACTGCATGAGGATTGGCTGCATGTCTCTGTATCCACTCTCATCTACTGCCAAGGGAAGCATCCATGATGGTGCTGGACAAGGCACTGATCTATAAGTATAGCAGAATATCATTAGGAATACTTTTCCTACTTTTCCTTTTATATTTTCTTGCCAGTCATGTTTGGCTTTATTCTTGGTATCTGGGTTGTCTCATCTATGTTTCTCTGCCATCTAGGCAGTAGAGGACATGACTTCCCTCCCATGGAGTGGGCCTCAGGTTAAACCAGACATTTGTTGTCTACTCTCACATATTCTGTGCCACCATTGTCCCAGCACATGTTGCAGGCAGGCAATTGTATTTAAAATGTTTCAAAGGAAGAATAATGTTCAGGTTTTTTTGGTATCCTCCAGAGTGACTTCCCCTACTAAAGAGACCAGAATTTAGAAATTAAAGCTCCATGCAGATATCAGCTTGACCTATGCATGCACAGTGAGTCCTTGACAAGGGGGCCCAACTATCAACTTTCAGGGCACAAACCTCTGTCCTCATATCAGCCTGGGTTGTTTAGGGATCTGCCCAGCATTCCTATATCAAAAACCTACAGATTCAATGCAATCCCCTTTAAAATTCCAATACAATTCTTTACAGAATTCAAAAGGACAATACTCAACTATATATGGAAAAACAAAGCAACCAAGATTAGCTAAAAGAATCCTGTACAATAAAAGAATATCTGAAGGTATCTCTAGCCCTGATCTCAAGATCTACTACAGAACCATACTAAAAAAACAGCATTAGTATAAAAACAGACAAGTGGGTCAATGACATGAAATTGAAGCCCCAGACATAAATTCTTATACTTATAGACACCTGATTTTTGACAAAGAAACCAAAATTGTACTAGGAATAAAGAATGCCTCTTCAACAAATGGTGAAGGCATACTGGATGTCAGCCACTAGAAATTGCAAATATATCCATATATATTATTCACAAAACTTAAGTACATGTGGATGAAACATCTCAACATATATCTACTACACTGAACCTGACAGAAAAGATAGTGTGAAATAGCCTTGAATTCATTGACACAGAAGACCACTTTCTAATTAAAACACCAAGGGCACAGACACTGTGATATCCAATTATTAAATGGGACCTCACACTACTGAAAGCCTTCTCTAAGGCAGACAGCACTGTCAATAAGACAAAACTGCAGCCTACAGATGGTAAAAGATCTTCAAAAACCACACATCTAACAGAAGGTAGATATTCAACATATACAAAGAACTCTGGAGACTAGATAACAGAAACTCAATTTTTCAATGGAAAATGGGGTACAGATCTAAATAGAGAATTATCTATAGAAGAATTCTAAGTGGCTTAAAACACTTAAAGAAATATTCAACATCCTTAGCCATCAGGGAAATGCAAATCTTGAATTCTGAATTCAATCTTGCACCTGTCAGAATGGCTAAGATGAAAAAAACAAATGACAGCTTATGATGGAAAGTATGTAGAATAAGTGTAACAAGTTCATTATTGGTGGGAGTACAAATTTGCACAGCTAATTTGGTAATCAATATGGTAATTTCATAGAAAACTGGGAATTAGCCTACCTCACAATCCAGCTTTACCACTCTTGGGCATATACCCAAAGGATGCTGATCATACTACAAGAACATTGATATTCAGTGATGTACATAGCTTCTTTAGTGATAATAGCCAGAAGAAGCTGGACAGAGTGTAGATGCCCCTCAACCAAGAATGGATAAAGAAAATTTATTAAATTAGCACAATAAAGTATTACTCAGCTGTTAAAAGCAATGAGAGCAAGCAATTTGTAATCAAATGGAACTGGATAAAAACATCCTGAGTGTGGTAATCCAGACACAGAAAGAAAAACACAGTATGTATTCATAAGTGAATATTAGCTGTAAAGTAAATGATAACCATGTTGAAATCCGTAGACACAGAGAGGTAGGTAACAAAGAGGGTCCAAGGGGGTACTCTGGGATATACCTCTGGACAGGGAATTGGAGAGATCTCCTGTAGTTGGGTTTTTAATTATTTTAACTTTTTTTAGTTTAAATTAGAAACAAACTTGCTTCACTTGTCAATCCAAGCTCTCTCTCCATACCCTCCTCCTCCGCCCGCACCAACACTCCCAATCCCCACTCTGCTCCCTAGCGTAGGTGAGGCCCTCCTTGGGGAATCTCTGGAGTCTGTCATTTCATCTGGGGCAGAGTTTAGGCATCCCTCGATGTGGAATGGGCTCCTAAAGCCCATTTGTATGCCAGGTATAAATAATAATCTATTACCCAAGGCCCTATACATTGCTGACTCCTCCTTATTGACACCAAAATTTAGGAGGGCTGTGTCAATCCCTTGCTGGTCTCTCATCCCTCAGTCTGGGGTTCATGAGACCCCACTTGTTCAGGTTAGCAGTTTCTGTCGGATTCACCAGCCTGGTCTTAACCCCTTTGCTCACCACTCATCCCTCTCTGCAACTGGGTTCTAGGAGTTCAGTTCAGTGTTTAGCTGTGGGTGTCTGTCTCTGCTTCCATCAATCACTGCATGAAGGCTCTAGGATGGCCTATATGGTTGTCACCATCTCATTATTGGGGGAGTATATTTAAGATAGCCTCTTCACTAGTACTTTATTTGTCAGTTGGTGTCATCCTTGTAGATCTTTGGAAGTCTCACTAGTGACAGATCTCTCCTCAATCCTATAATGACTCACTCTATTATGGTATCTTTTATCCTGTTCTCCTCTATTGTTCCTCCAATGCAACCTTTCTCCTCCCCCGTGTCTTGCTCTTCTCTCCTCTTCTCCCCCTTTCTTTTTCCCAGCTCCCTCTCCCATCCTGCCTGTGCCCGCAATCTGATCAGGAGATACTTTCCCATTTCCATTCTCTGGGGGTACCATGCATATATCTCTTAGGGCCCTCCCTGTTTACCAGACTCTCTGGCAATGGGATTTTAAGCTGACCCTCCCCTTCTCCATGTCTAAATCCACATTAGTGATTATATACCATGTTTATCTATTTGTGACTGGGTTACCTCACTCAGGATGGTTTCTTCTAGTTCCATCCATTTGCCTGCAAATTTCAAGTTTCCATTTTTTTCCACTGAGTAGTACTCCACTGTGTAAACATACCATATTTTCTGGATCCACTCTTCAGTTGTGGGGCATCTAGTTTGCTTCCAGTTTATGGCTATTAAAAATTAATAAATGAGTCTTCCTGTAACTGAGAAGCTTTTGTAAGGTAAAGGGTGTGTGTCAACAAGAAAAAAAGGCAGCCCACAGAATGGGAAAAGGTATTCACTAACCCCACATCTGACAGAGGGCTGAGCTTCAAAATTTACAAAGAAATCAAGAAGCAAGTCTCCAAAACAACAAAGGATCCAATTAAAAAGTGAGGTATAGAACTAAGTAGATAATTTTCAGTAGAGGAGCCTAAGCTGACTGATAGACACTTAAGAAAGTGCTCAATATCCTTAGCCATTAGGCAAATACAAATCAAAACAACTCTGAGATACCATCTTACTCCTGTTAGAATGACTAAAATCAAAAACACCAATGACAGTTTATGCTGGAGAAAATGTGGAGAAAGGGGAACACTCCTCCACTGCTGGTGGGAGTACCAACTCATACAGCTACTTTGGAAATCAGTATGGTGATTCCTCAGGAAAATGAAAATCAGCCTACCACAAGATCCAGCAATTCCACTCCTAGGCATACACCCAAAGATGCTCATTCTTTCTACAAGAACATCTGTTCCACTATGTTCTTAGTTGGATTTTTTTAACACTTTAGGTGCTAGCCACCCAGCTCCCAAATAGATACATAGAGATTTATACCTCTTTACAACTTTAAGGAGTTAAACAAATGCAACATAAAAGAATGTAAGAATCTTTGCATCAATATTCCACAGTAAATGAATGAAACACATCTTAAACTAATATTACACAACCATCTCCTGGGTAGATTTGGGGTGTCTTGGGATGGGAACTTATGGGATTTGGTAGTATTGCTTTTCAATTGGCTTAGTGACTGCACCTGAATCTACTGATATTTTCACTACTATCTGTGGTCCCTTGGTTTCTCATTCTGAGCTCTGTCACGCAGGTCATGTCTTGGCATGTAATTTATGGACCCCCCTGGCACTGACTCTGCTGCTGCCCCCAAATATAGTTTTTAGGTGAGTCTCTAGCATTCTACTTACCAACATAATCTAAGAAGTCAGATGTTGGGCTGAAAGCTTGCTAGCTTAGAGAGGCCCAGAAAAAAACATCTAACCTTCCTTTTCAGTCCAAGATCCAGCAAGAGAATGTCTCTCCAGTCGACCCAAACAAAAAGTCTGTCAAAGTCTAGGTCCCTCAATACTCCTTGCTGTGGACCTCTCTGTCTGTCTGGGCTCCTCCATACTTGCTATGACTAATTTCTGTGATGTAGTTGCTGGCTTCACCTCATGACCTGTGGTTGATTTTATTAGCATAGTCTGGGTTTCATAATATGCTCAAACATCTTGAAGAATTTTCACATTTTTTTCTTAATAAAAGGAAATGTTTTAACTCTACCATTGAGAATTTTGATGACTTTTTCTATTTCATTAACGATTATAGGTCTGTTTAGATTCTTTATCTGTTCTTGATTTAGTTTTGGCAAGTGATATCTATCCAGGAAATTGTCCATTTCCTTTAAATTTTCTAATTTTGTGGAGTACAGATTTTCACAGTATACCCTGATGATTCTTTGGATTTCCTCAGTGTCTGTTGTTATGTCTCCCTTTTTATTTCTGATTTTTGTTAATTAGCATGCTCTCTATCTCTCTCTCTCTTTTGGTTAGTTTGGACAAAGGTTTGTCTATTTTGTTGATTTTTCTCAAAGAACCAACTCTTTGTTTCATTCTTCGCAATGTTTTCCTGGCTTCTACTTGATTGACTTCAGCCCTCAATTTGATTACTTCCTGGCATCTGCTCCTCCTAGGTGAGTTTGCTTTTGTTCTAGATCATTCAGCTGTGCTAATAATTCTCTAGTGTGTCTCTTCTCCAGTTTCTTCATGTGGGCACTTAGTGCTTTGAACTTTCCTCTCAGCACTGCTTTCAGAATGTCCCATAAGTTTGGGTATGTTGTGTCTTCATTCTCATTGCATTCCAGGAAGTCTTCAATTTCTTCCTTTACCCAGGGATGGTGCAATTGTGCATTGTTCCATTTCCATGAGTTTGTAGGGTTTCTGGGATTTGTGTTATTGTGTTATTGTTGAATTCTAATTTTAATGCATGGTGGTCTAATAAGATACAGGGGGTTATTCCATTTTTGTGTGTGTGTGTGTGTGTGTGGAGGTTTGCTATGTTACCTATTATGTGGTCAATTTTAGAGAAGGTTCCATGTGGCTCCGAGAAGAAGGTATATCCCTTTGTGTTTGGGTGGAATGTTCTATAGATGTCTGTTAAACCCAGTTGGGTCATAACTTCTATTAGTTCTTTTGTTTCTTTTTTAAGTTTCTGTCTGGAGATCCTGTCTAGCAGTGACAGCAGAGTGTTGAAGTCTTCTAATACTAGTGTGTAAGATTATATGTGCAATTTGAGCTTTAGTTATGTTTCTTTCACGAATGTGGGTGCCTTTGTATTTGGGGCATAGATGTTCAAAATTGAGACTTCATCTTAGTGGACTTTTCCTTTGATGAATATGAAATACCCTTCTTCATCTCTTTTGATTGATTTAATTTGAAGTCTAATTTGTTAGATGCCAGCATTGCTACACCCTCTTGTTTCTTGGGTCTGTTTGATTGAAAAATCTTTTCCTAACCCTTTACTCTGAGGTAACATCTGTCTTTGATGTTGAGATGTGTTTCTTGTATGCAGCAAAAGGATGGTTTCTGTCTTTGTATCCATTCTGCTAGTCTGTATCTTTTTATAGGTAAGTTGAGACTATTGACATTGAGAGATATTAATGACCACTGACTGATGATTCTTGTTTGTGCTTGATTTATTGTTAGTGGAGTTATTGTGTGTAGGTTCTCTTCCCTTTTTCTTTTGGTGTTTGTTAAAGTGGGATTATCTATTGCCTATGTCTTTGTGTGTGTAGTTATCTTCATTGGCTCTAAGTTTTCCTTCCAGCACTTTCTGTAGAGCTGGATTCGTGGATTTGTATTGTTTAAATCTGGCTTTGTCATGGAATGTTTTGTTTTCTCCATCTATGGTAATTGAAAGCTTTGCTGGATATAGTAGTCTGGGATGGCACCCTTGTTCCCTTAGCCCTTGTAGGACATCTGTCCAGGATCTTCTGGCTTTCATAAAAACATTTTCTTAAAGAAATTAAGCTTTTATATCTATCAATCTTTGTAAAGTTTACATCTCTTTTGTGAATTTTCATTTTGAATTTGGTAATAAAGAAAATGATAAAACTATAACTATCTAGTCTTCAGCCCCATATGAAGGATAAAATCTGTGTAAACAGAAGTGTAGGGCAAGCAACTTCCTAAACTATCAAAATGACAGACAGCTGGCTGCCTGGATAGTCAACAAAGTTTCCTCTGCAACTTTGGAATATCCATCTTTGACCAAAAGTCTTAGAATATCTAACAGACTGTTTTTTGAAGCAGGGATTTTGAAGGACTTGCCTACTTTGTTTTGGTCCTTTGTGTTCTGTTTGTCCAATTTGGACAGCATACATTAATCAGTTGGGAGAAGGGAAGTTTATTGCCCAGATAACTAGCTTTGATACATTGAAAGCAAACTCTGTATAGAGTATCTCTGATACTCACCATCTCCTTTGGAGTAGATTGGTGCTGCCAGGATAAGATGAATTTCATTATCCTGAAAAATTAAAATGTCTTAAATGCCATATCCTTTATATCTCTAAAGTTTTCGAAGACCAAATATATATCTAAAATGTATCTCTGCTTAACTTTGACAACTTATACATGAGGCTAAATAATGTTTATCTTTGTAATTAACTAAACTGGTGCCTAACATGTCTACAAATTTGATAATTATAAGTGACTAACTACTAACCTTGACTTGTTAATTATCCTAAATATTTTGTAATAGTATCATTCAAGGAAAAAACTGTACATTACATTTTAAGATGGATTGCATAGATGCATTACATTAAACAATAGTAAAAACATATGTACAGAATTTTGTAACAAAAACAATCCTAAAGTTAAAAAATACTAATTTAAAATAATTAAGACTTGTAGTTGCTTTTTAGTTCAAAGGCAGATTCAACCATCTACCATTTTATTCTGTTATTCCTATATACTGCTTCCTTTTCTTTTCAGAAAGAGATTATCAAATCTAACATCCTTTACTTTGGTTTTTCCTTGTTTATGACCAATAATGACTTGTAAGCAAACCCACTAAACTATGACAACCACTCATAAGCCACTGAATGACCAAAATTCAACAATTCCTAATTTTGGGAATATTGATATTGTGTTCATAAGATTACTTCCTGTTGTTTGTGGATGATAGCATCTTTAGAAGACTATGTGAAATTTGGAATAATGATCAAGCACTGGGAGAGCTAACTATATTGTTTTTGGTTCTTTTTTTTGGTCTAGTCTCTGTGTTATACAAAAGTTCAGGACTTAAGTGACATCCTGACCAGAGTAGTCTGTGAGGTTGAGCCACCTCATCTAACTGCATTGAAGTTGTCCTGAGCTGTTTGTAGTCCAAAATCTTATTTTGGATGTTGTGTTCTGCTTAGTGGTGTTATCATAGTCTTGATGGTTTCATGATTGGAGTGCCCTAGCATCTTTGTGTAGACCTCAAAAGTCACTGCAAGTAATAATCATGATCACTGTAGAAAACTTAAAAATTTTAAATGTCATATTCAGCAGATCTCCAAATTTAAAGAACCACAATCTATTAAGTACACATGGGGTACACAAACATTCCTAATTACATGCTTCAGAGTCAAACAACAAATCACATGCAGAAACTTGATGGTTATTTCTAGAATTATTTAGTGTGCAGGAATACTATATTTCAACATATATATATATAAAACGTTATATATTTTGAGGTAATGCTTATATCTTAAGAAAAGTTTAAAGCGTCAAAATAAAACAAAAAGATTATAAAATTAGTGTCAATAGAGTAGCCATCCAATTTTTGTTTTCTTCTGTCCCTTACCAGGTTGTTGTTCTGACATTAGCTGCAATTTTAGGTTTTTCCTTTAACCAGCATACTTGGAATGAGAGAAGCATACTGTAATTCCACATACAGCTTTGATTTTTAACTGAATTTCCAAGAAAAACTAGACATTTGCCCACCCATCCCCCTAGCCCATCACCCAATTTCCACTCAGCTCCCACAGAGGGTGAGGCCCTCCAAGGGGGATCTCCAGAGTTTGTCATTTCATTTGGGGCAGGGCCTATGCCCTCCTCCATGTGTATAGACTGAGAGAGCATCCCTCCATGTGGGATGGGCACACAAAGTCCATTTGTATGCCAGGGACAAATACTGATCTACTACCCAAGGCACCATAGATTGCCTAGGCCTTCTCACTGACACCCTCATTCAGGGGGTCTGGATAGTTCTCATGCTGACCTCTCAGCCATCAGTCTGTGGTCCAAGAGCTCCCCCTTTTCCAGGTTTGCTGTCTCTGTGGGTTTCACCAGCTTGGTCTTGACCCCTTTGCTCATCACTCCTCCTTCTCTGCAACCAGGTTCTAGGTGTTCAGTTCAGTGTTTAGCTGTGGGTGTCTACATCTGCTTCCATCAGCCTTTGGAATAAGACTCTAGGATGGCACATAAGGTAGTTGTCAAACTCATTATCAGGGAAGGGTATTTAAGACAACCTCTTCACTATTGCTTAGTTTGGCAGTTGGTATCATCCTTGTATAACTCTGGAAATCTTACTAGTGCCTGATCTCTCCTCAAACCTATAATGACTCTCTCTATGATGGTATCTCTCATCCGGCTCTCTTCTATTCTTCCCCCAAATTCAACTTTCCTACTCCCCCATGTCCTCCTCTCTGCTCCAATACACTCCCTCTCCCCTCCCCCATATTCACAATCTTCTCAGGAGATCTTGTTCCATTCCCCTTCTCTGGGGTACTACTCATGTCTCTTTTAGGGTCCTCCCTGTTTCCCAGACTCTCTGGCAGTGGGATTGTAGGCTGGCCCTCCTCTTCTCCATGTCTAAAATCCATATATCAGTGACTATATACCATCTTCATCTTATTGTGACTGGGTTACCTCACTCAGGATGGTTTTTCTAGTTCCATTCATTTGCCTGCAAATTTCAAGATTCCATTAATTTTTTTCACTGAGTAGTACTCCAATATATTAAGTCCAATGAGTTGAGAAAGAAATCAGGGAACCAGCCCCATTCACAATAGTATTAAATAATATAAAATATCTTGAGGTAACTATTACCAATTAGTGAAAGACCTGTATGATAAAATCTTCAGGTATTTGATGAACAAAATTGAAGAGGATATGAGAACATGGAGAGTCTTCTATGCTCGTGAATGTGTAGGGCCAGCACAGTTAATATTATTTCAACTTTCATATTGTTGGCATTCTTACGGTGATATTTGGATCTATATTTCCTTTTTTAGTTTTTTATGGATAACGTAAATTGGGAAAAGAGAAGATATAGTGGTGGATTGTGCCTAGAGTTCCCTTGGCATGAAGGTAGAAAAATCTAGGCTAATATTTTGCACTGGTTGTGAATCTAGGCTATACTTGGTGGTTTGAATAAAAGGAGTAGGTGAGACTGATTGTGGTAAAAGCTTAGAAGTTAGCTGTGGCATGGGTAGTAATGGTGAGATTAGGATGAATCAGTGATTGGTACCCTGAAATGGACTAGAGGACTGCTAATACACAGGTATGGTTGATTACAATAGGTTAGGTAACTGGATGTGGAAACTGGGTTTGACTTGGCTGGACAGAGAACTGAAGATAAGGTTGCCATGAGTATTCAGCAAGCTAGACTCTGGAGAAGTAACTGGGAAGTCTGATATGGAGTATAGTAGTTGAAGCTGAGCAAAGCAACCTGTGGGTAGATGCCTGAAAGGCAACTCCTCTGAAAGCCTAGATATTGGAGACAGTACAGGGGGAAATGGTCAGACTAGACCTAGTCATGACTGCAAGACAATTGTTGGATCTGATGGGTTGTGGAAAAATGAGAATTGGTTTGAATTATATTCACAAGGCTAGAACCAGGAAGAGAACAACTCATACATTTTTCTTTTGAGGATGCATTACAGATCACTGGACATGTGAGTTTTCTTAGTGGATTGCTGACTAAGGTAGCCATGCTATTGTACAGGATATCCAAAACAGAAAGTCTTCATTGGTTATCACTGAGCAGTATTCTATCAATTATCTGCCATTAAACTTTTTTCCATTTATGTGTATGCATGTGAATGTATATGTGTTTCTATGTGTGTGTGTGTTTGTGTGTACTTATGTTTCTCTCTCTCTCTCTCTCTCTCTCTCTCTATATATATATATATATATATATATATATATATATATATAAATAGTATTCAGTCTCCCCAAAAGAGAGACTAAATATATAGGACAGGAGAACATGAATAATTACTTCATTTTAATTGACAAAATTATTTGAATTTATGACATTCAATGTGATATTTTACATCATTTTGGAGTGCTTTATTGACATATACACAGGACTTGCCCATCACAAAGTCAGCATTAGTTTAAGTAAAATGGGACCAAAAGAATATTAGGAAATAAAGAGAAATAGATCTTATAAGAATATAAGTTGAGAGATATAGACATTGATACCAAATATCAGATTCTTCTTTGTATGAGGGTTCTTTTTGACTAGCCATCCTCTCCTCTTTAGGTATCTACACATTCAGTATCTTCTCACTGTTTGGAGATGGCATTTCCTGTTAAGACAAAAACAAAACACTTCCCTTTCCTTTTGATAGGTTTCCTTACACCTCGTAGAATTTGTGGATGAGCTGTCATCTTTCCTGCTCCTGAGATTTCTCCTATTCAGGTAGACTCTTGATCAATTTTGATGTAATGCAAACTTTTCTTCTCCTTCAGGAAACAAAGGCAAAACCTTTTCCCCAATGTAACACAAATCCTGGCTTCCAAACTGAGGTCTTTACATCCTTGAAATATACTGGCTTATTTAGTTCAGAAGTTTTTTCCTGTAGTCCAGAATCTATTTGAAGCTGTTTGTAATTTCTCATTAGCATTAAGAAACTTTAATGTTAATAAAACATTAGGTAATGTGTGTATGGGGTTCTTTGCTCCCCCTGGATGTTTATGCAGCAACCACTGCTTGTACTGTGGGATTGTATGGTGTACAATACACATGTTTTATCTTATAATATATGAAAAACCGTTCTAATTAGCTGGAGACATATGCTGGAGCATGCCAGTTTTTATTTGTGCAGGTATACCCATAACAGCCATCAACTCTAAGAGGTATGTGATAACAGAATAAGCTTTTTCAGAGATAAGAGCAGTAACCCATTGGAACATGAAAATGTGTCTATGGTATGGTGCACATATTTTAAACTTCCAAATTCTGGAATGTGAAACACATTCATTTACCAAATTTCATTTCTATGAATACCTTTGGGAATATTGCCTGCTGCTAATGGCATTTGAATATAGAATGAATAGGTGGGGCAGTTTCTTATTTCCTTGACTTGTACTTTTTGTGGTATAATTTTTTTTTTATTTTCCAGTTTAAATTCAGATAAGAAACAAGATTGCTTCACAAGTCAGTTCCAGGTCCCTCTCCCTTTCCCTCCCCTCCTCCCATGGCCTTCCCCCAACTCCCCCCCCCCGTTATCCCCCTCATTCCCCCAGGGAGGGTGAGGCCCTCCATGGGGGTGTCCATAGTCTGTCATTTATTATAGGGCAGGGCCTAGACCCTTACCCAAGAGTTCAGGGTGAGAGTGCACCTCACATTGTTCTATAGGAGTCCAAAGTCTGTGTGTATACTTGGGATGGGTACTGATCTGCTGCCCAAGGTTCAATAGATTCCCTAGGCCTCCTCACTGACACCCAGATTCAGGGGGTCTTGATCAGTCCCATGCTGGATTCCCAGGCTGATGCCTGGGATTCAAGAGTTAACCTTTGTCTGGTCAGCTGTTTCTGGGGGTTAAACCAGCCCAGTCTTAATCCCTTTGATCATCAGTCCTCCCTCTCTGTTACTGGCTTTCTTGAGTACAGCTCAGTACTTAACCGAGGGAGTCTGCCTCTTCTTCGATCAGCCACTAAATGAAGTTTCTGTTTCCCAGACTCTCTGGCCATGGGATTGTAGGCTGGCACTCCCCAGATCTATGCCTAAAATCCATATATGAGAGAGTACATGCCATGTTTCTCTTTTTGTGAGGTAACCCAGTCACAAAATGTGGTATAATTTTTTGTAGATATATTTTATAACCTAAATAATTAATAGAATATTCTCTTTGTATTTTTCAAGGACTGTCTGTAATCCCCAGTGAGGTAAAATTTCATTTATGGTCTCAAACATCTTTTTACAACTTTCATTCCTTAAAATCATCCAAAATTAGGTCATCCATTTGATGGTAACTTATGAATTGACTAAATTGTCTGCAAATTATTTCCAAAGGCTTTGGCACAAAATACTGGCACAAAGTAGGAGTATTTAACATTTCCTGTGTCAAAACTTTCCATTGAAATTTCCTAACTAGTCGAGAGTCATTATAGGAAGATACTGTGAAGGCAAATTTTTCCTTTTCTTTTTTTTTTTGTAAAGGTATAGTGAGGAATAAGTCTTTTAGATTAATGAATATAATAGGCCATCCTTTAGGTATCAGAGAAGATAATGGCATCCCAGGCTATAGAGAGACCATAGGCTAAATTTCTTTATTTATGGTTCTCAGATCAGCAAGCATCCTCCAATTACCGGATTTCTTTTTGATAATAAATTGAGGGGATTTATTAATATGTCCTTCATTTAGCTGTTACTGAACCAACTTTCTAAAACCACTAGCTTCTCAGAGATCATAGGCCATTGCCATACCCAGACAGGTTCATCTGTTAGCCACATAAAAGTAGGGCTTTTGGTTCCTCTGTAGGTTTGGCACTTGTATGCTGTTTCTGTACAACCTGTATGGTTGGCATCAGTTTTCTGTAGTGCCTTAAAATATTTTTTCTACCATGAAGAGCTTGTTTATGATTCATATCTCATACAGGAGGAATGTTAATCTTGGTATTATATTGCTGTAATAGATCATGACCCCAGAGATTTATAGTGATTTCTGAGACCTATGGCCTCAGTCTTCCTTTTTGTCCTTCTGGCCCTATACAGTCAAACCATCTCGTTCTTTGGTTTACTTGAGTTAGGGTTCCATTCCCTAACTGAATGTTTACCTCTTGTAGGTGCTTTCCTGAAGGCCAGGATGTTTGAGTTATGATGGCGACATCATTGCCACTGTCTAAAATGCTGACAATCACCTAATTATTTATACTAATTGTTAGTTTGGGTCTGTGATCCTGTATAGAAGTTTGCCTCTACTACCCAAGTTTCTGTATCTTGATCTTTATGTTCAAGGTTAACTATATACAGGATCCAATCCTCCAATTGTGCTGATTTGATTTCTAATGGGACTGAGCTGGGAAGCTCCAATAACTCAAGAGGGACACTAGCTCAAGTGTGGGGGCTGGGTATACTTACCTTCCAAATCCCATGAATATCCCACTTCTAAAACACGAGGTATTGGGGGAATATGGAGCTATACAGGGTAGGCTGTCATATAATATTTATTGAGGGAGAAATCACTTACATGAGAAGCTGAAAACCAAATGTCTCCTTGTTGCTCTATTAGACCAGACCAGAACGAAAGAGTCAGCATTCTGCTGCACAGTCCTTTATTCCTCACCTATAGTTATGCCTAAAGTGGACGTTGTCAGCAGCAGAGATGTCCAAGATCTCACCCTACACTTGAGGACATTATGCTAAAATGAATAATTTGTTAAGCAGGAGCTTGACACGTAATTTTTCAGTATTTAAATCCTTTGAATAGTTTTCTTGCTCATTGGCTATCAAATGTCCTTGTAATTGTTAAAAATATTTTCAGGCTTCATCCCAATTATCTTTCTATACACATTGTTGAGAAATGTATAATTAAATTTTCAGATATGTAGAAATATTGGCAACACCTTTGCTTTTTAGAGTTTTCCTTGTTGTTTATATCTTTGTTTTTTCTTATATGTAGTTCCGTGTGATATGAAAAACTTTAAGTGGAAATCATTAGTATGTATTTGAATTCAGATGAAAAGGACACAAAATGCCATGTCTTCATATATTTCAATTATCCTACTTAGATAATTTTAACCACAGAAATTTGTGCCTATTGCCTGTTTATTAAATTCACTAACATGAAAGTATCTTGATTAGACATGCTCTTTATCTTACAAATAATACATTTGAAGTTGCTGGATTTGTCTAATTCATTACACAAATTCTAAATTTCCAATATCAATGGACCCTCTCACCTGTAATTGTGGACCTAGTATCTATACCTTTGTGACACAGATGATCTAATCTGGAAGATAGCTCAGGGGAGTATCTACTCACTGATGACTAAACAACTTAATAACAGAGGAAGTTGTTAATCATTGTTATATTTTTTAAAAAAATAACTATTTCTTGCAGAGTTATTCAATTAAAAACATGTAGTGATTAAATAGTTGTATGCACACTATGAAAGCCATCATAATCTTATCTCTCACATAAATTATGGCCTCAATCAAACTTTACCATACCTACCAAATGGCAGAAGCTTTATCTCTCCAGCAGTTAGACTATAAGTACCAACTTCACAGACTGCAGTTCCAACTCTGCAGCTCAAAGCAGCTTTTCAGATTCCCTCTAACCATCAGTGCAGGACTATATTGCTTGGGTGATTTTGGGAACAGGGACTGAGTTTATTTCCTACTCATGTGTGCTTTAAAATTACACATATTACTTAAATATTTCATACTTCAACAGTATCTCACAACATCATGATCAATATACCTGGAAATTTATTTTCTTACTTTACAATTTTCAAATAAGCTTGGTTGTTTTCTAATCATTCTTGGCAAGATTCAAGACTTTTATCTCCAGGGATTATTAAAAAGAATTATCTCCAAAAGAGATGATCTCATTTTAATTTGTTCCAATTATTTTAACAAGCTTATCTATTAAAATAGCAATGATGCAAAGAACAGTCATTGACAGTATTGTGAATATAAATGGAAGAAATGTTTTCCTGATCAAATTACCCAACAAACCTCTGGTGTTTAACACTTGATATGTCCTATCCTTAGGCTTTATTTATCAGTATGACAGTCTGTGGATGCTTTCAATTTCTTGGGGTCTTCTACATTCAGGGAAATGTATTTGATAAGAAAGGACACAATTTTGCAGAGATTTTATTTGAGTGATATAGACAAAAGACTTCTGGATGTAGTCATGAGAAATTTTCATCATTACTACTTCAGTAGTAAACAACTATTTTTTCATGTTTAGGTCCTGGCTTACCTGTGAGCCACACAGATGCTGCTGCAATACATAAGATCAAGGTTTTTTTGAATGCTTTTAGAACAACTGAAACTAAAGAGACAAATTAATACAATTAGTTGTAGAGTTGTGAACTTTATTTAGCATGATCATATGAAGAGTGTTAACAATCATTAGGCGGACTTTGGTAACATTCAAATAATACATCTTTGTATTTTTATGAAGAAATTTTCATAGACTGTGATAATATCCAGCTACCTATTTGAGTAAGTCTTATCATTAAATTTAAATGTTTTGTATTTAAGTTTTAAGTTGGGTATCCCTATATTCCTCTGAAAGACGAAGATGATAGAAATTTTTGTGGGTATGTGCGTTATGCAGTCTCTTGGTGCTCTTTCCTCATGTTTTATATATTGATATGTTGTCATGTGGTCTATGAAGTCACATAGGTGCATGAAATAATTGCAGCTCTACCAGCAGATGATTTTTTGATTTTTATGGAACAAAATCAGAACCATGTTGGGAGTGCCAGAACACAAAAAAGGAATGAAAGCTAAGATTCCTGTGATACACTGAAATGCAGTTGATATTTTAAGTCATATGATATCAAAAGAAGTATCTAAATTTGAAAATTAAGATTCTAAGCAAAGAAATTTATCAAAAATGTAAGTATATTTGCTATCAGTATCATAGAATACTCATTTTAGTGTGAGGAGGATGCAAGGCTATGCTTCATTTTGCTAGATACCAGGTGAAATACTTCCATATTACAAATGGCAGTGATTCATTATTTTCATTTTATGGGACATTGTGTTTTATGTGCTTTGTTTAAAAGGATACATAATGAATCTAGATAGTTTAAACAGGGAAATTAAAATTTCTATATACTCACAAGTACCTAAGATGTACAAGATCAAATGTCTATTTCAGTTGTTTTATGTGTATATATTAAAATTTCTCAATGAACATGCTAGTATATGTAAGTAGACCAAAGATGATAGTTAGTCTGGTATTGTGTACTACTGTATATGGTATAAAAAAGGGGAAATTTTCTCTGGATAGTTTACCTTCTACTCTTTTCTCTTCTGTGAGTATATGATTTTTTTCTATTAAAATTCTAAAACTCACAAATTAGGGAAAATATAATATTGTTCCTTTGATACTGATTTAAATTGATTAATACATTTATTTTTTCTTGTATTTTGTTTTGTCAAGTGATATACCTTTATCCTTCTTATGAGTGATAGAGTTTCAGTGCTAGGCAGGGTGTTCTTAAAAATATAAGACAATTTTTTTAAAGTTATGTTCTTAATAATGAATTATACTATTATTTTTCAAGAAATGTGTTAAGTGTAGTTCAAATTGAAAGCAGTTTTACTATTGTTTACTGTTTATAGAATCAGCCCTTTATAATATACGTTATATATATGTATATATATATATTATGTCTAGTATTGTGTAGCTTATTTCCTTTGTATTTTACTATTACATAAATACTCACATATGACCACAGAAGGTTCTGCCTCTTGAAACTAGTAATGATCAATACTGAAAGCCACTGAACTGTGTAGAAGACAGAATTGCACATATGTGATTTGATAACACTGTGTTCTGTGACAGGCATGTCTTTGGTAGTTGGGAAATTTGAGAATGACAACGATAGATTTTTCTGACAGATGGGAGAATGATTGTGAATGAGACATATGTAAGACACATCCCAACTGCTTCTACAGCTGCTGTGGCTCTGCACTTGTCCTCCTCTGTTACCAAATTCACGCAAATGGTATTTTGCTTGCTGTTAGTCCAAATATATTTCTTCATGGGTAAATATTGATAATATGTAACTAATTATAAAGGACTCAGTATTTATACACACACACACACACACACACACACACACACACACGAAATAATACCTAAGGTACATGATTTTAATCCAGCTCCAGAAAGTAGTTCATGAGGCACACACATGTTTTTCTCTCACCCAGACTATGATTACATTCCTGTTAAGTGCACAAAAATCTCATGATTTATTCTCAAGTGATGTTCTAGCAAACACGGAGATGGCTGATGGTTTGTGAAGTGTGTAGGCATTTCATAAGGACATCTACAGACATCTCTAGGAGATGGATATTATGAAAGTTCCTGTGGTACAAATGGTGAAGCAGAGGAGGAGGGGGACTTAATGATACATTCCAAATCCGGATGACACAAGATGAAAGAACTTCATGCTGTCACCATGTGTGGCTTCAAGGTGCACAGCTTTTATCACTGCTCTTTTTATGTCCATGTATTTCTCAAATTCATTCTTGCTGTACCATGTATAATAAAATTACAGATATTATTCTGCCATGGTAGTTATAAAATTCCATTTACGTTATTAGTATCATTCATGAAGTAGTAAGAAACTTGGAAATAGTGAGCAAATGTGAACAAACAAAAGTGACAACAAAAGAGAAAGGGAAGAGGTTGAAAGAAAAAGTCCTATATACTATTAAAGACTATGAGACTAGGAAATGCTTTGAAATATTGTCTAATCCCATTGTTTTTTAGGCCTGCATTAGAGATATGTTTGTAGTTAGGTTTAGAAAATGAACCCAGTCATCACCTTTGCATTCTGGATGTACATTTACTTTTAGTGGTCTGCTTTTGGGGATGCACGTAATGAATTGCCATGTGCGGACCCTGAGAATCTAGTAATATTAAGAAAAAATGTGTCCCACTCAGTTTTCACCCTGTCTTTCCTATTTCCCTCTGTCTCTCTGCCTAGGTTTTTCTGAGAGGTCTGGAAAGGCAGGTTTTTATGAGAGTGATGGGTTAGTACAACTAAAGAAAAAATACTTGTGGAAAACTTGCTGGCACATGTAGTTGTGTCACTAACTAATAATAAGCAATTATGAAATGGAACTGTAATTGCTATAGGTAACCGTGTGCTCACTAATATTGGGAGTATTTGGTGAAGTTAAAATATGCATTTTTTTAGGTTGGAGAAGATACATGATGACTAAAATTATCTTTTGACGTGTACACGAATGCTTAAGGACCAAAGCTTTGTGGGCACTACCGAAGTTTATATTTAAAAATGTTGCAGCACAAAGTCTTGCTTTTTGTTACTTGACATACTTGTGTTTAATACCAAGATAATTTTTTTAAGTTTAAATGAGAGACATTTTCTATGTTTATTTGCTGCTATCAATGCCAAGGTATGATGTGCTTTAAGTAACTTTAAAGGTATGGGTGACAGAGAAACCTCTGTTTGCTTCTCTGTCTAGAGATTCACTGATGTTGAAATAAACCTAGTGGCAGGCCTTGTTCTCCTGATTTTTTTCCTCTGGAACAAGCCTTATAAAAGACAAATGGACAAAAACAACAATGTCACAGAATTCGTCCTGCTGGGATTTACTCAGGATCCTGCTGGGCAAAAGGCATTATTTGTTATGTTTCTACTCATCTACATTGTGACAGTGGTGGGAAACCTGCTCATTGTGATTACAGTGATTGTCAGTCCTTCCTTGGGCACCCCAATGTACTTCTTCCTTGCTTCTCTGTCACTCATGGATGCTGTTTATTCCACTGCCATCACGCCCAAGTTGATTGTAGACTTGCTCCATGACAAGAAGACTATCTCTTTCACAGCTTGCATAAGTCAGCTCTTTATAGAGCATTTATTTGGTGGTGTTGATATTGTCATTCTGGTGGCAATGGCCTATGATCGGTATGTGGCTATCTGTAAACCCCTGCATTATCTGATTATCATGAATCGACGTGTATGTATCCTTTTCTTAGTGATGGCTTGGACAGGAGGTTTTGCACATGCTATGATTCAAGTTCTTGCTGTGTGTAAACTCCCTTTCTGTGGTCCCAATATCATTGACCACTTTGGCTGTGACATATACCCATTATTGCTACTTGCATGCACTGACACCTACTCCATTGGCCTCTCTGCCATTGTCAATAATGGGGCCATGTGTATCTTGATCTTCATTCTCCTCCTACTTTCATATGGAATCATCTTAAGATCTCTCAAGAATCATACTCATGAAGGCAGGCGTAAAGCTCTGTTCACCTGCAGCTCCCATATCATGGTGGTTTTCCTTTTCTTTGTTCCTTGCATTTTTATGTACGTTAGGCCAGTTTCTAGTTTTCCTGTTGATAAATCCATTACTGTGTTTTATACAGTTGTCACTCCCATGTTGAATCCTTTAATATATACTTTGAGAAACTCAGAGATGAAAAAATCTATGGAAAAGCTCTTGCAAAGACTTTTAAGACCTGATTGAATAAGACTTTCTTCTTGCTGCTTCTTTTACTAAGCATTAGGCAATAGTCATAAAAAAAATTTAGAAGTGGTCTCATCTTGAGCATTTACAGCAATACTTGACATTGTGAAATTACTTGTATTGCAAATGTTATTTGAAAACATTGTATTTTGTTGTGAGTTTTCATAATTAGTGAAGCTACTTATAGTATCATTCATTTTTTGCTAACCCTTTTAACCTTTTCAATGAATTGCCTATTTTCATTTTTTAAAAATTTCAATAAATAATTTTCTTTAAAAATTTTGCACAATATATTTTGATAACATTTTTCTTTTTTTGCATCTCTTTCCAGATAAGCCTCCCTTCCTCTCTCAACAAAGTTTAGAATCTGTCTCTATCTCCATCCCTCTCTTTCTGTATTTCCCCTCTCAACCTTTAAAAGCCATACATAAAAAACATCAAAACAAACAAACAAAAAGATCCAACAAGATAAAATGCCAAACTAAATCAAATAACCCACTCCACACACACAACACAAACCAAACAATAAAAACCCCAGAGATCACTTTCTGTTTGCCAACTACTTTTGGGCATGAAGTCTGTCTTGGAGTGTAGTGATATGTATAATAACAGGCCATTGAAAATATTTTTCTTTCCTCTCCCAGCAGTTATCAATTATGGATAGATTCCAGGTTAGGTATAGGACTTTGAATCTACTTTCTCTTTTCAGTACTGGGATTTTGTGTGGCTTGACTGTACAGGTTATGTGTAGACTGTCATACTTACTCTGAATCTATAGCTGCATCAATGTTTTGAGAACATTGTTTCTTGAATTCACCTACCTCCTCTGGCTTTTATTATCTTTCCACCTCTTTTTTTGCACAGGTACCTGGTCAGTGAATGGAGACATTAGATGGAGATATTCCATTTAGGAAAAATGTGATGTACTTAGTTCTAAACAGTGTGCTTAATATAATCTGTTTCATGCAACTCTTTAGGTTGTACTTTCAACTAATCCTATATTATCATGTATATTAAATATCACTTCTATTTATATTTTTCTACACTACTTTCTTTTATTTCATTAACAAATTTTCTAATTTAATTAAACTTTACTTTGAAATCATTCTCTTACAATGTTTTCTTGTAGAGTAAGATACTTACAATCTGTGATCTGCTCATATTGTCTTGGATTGTGCAAGCACTGAATAGTTTTAAACTTACTTAATGTTCATTGCATTATCACTGATAGGATTTATTTCTTTGTGGTGAGAATCCCACAATCAACTTGTCTTGCATGTAAACTAGAGTATTATTCTTGTTATTTTACCAATTGTCTCTTTTGGTTATCTTAAATGTATTTCCTACATTGATGTCATTACCATGTTCCTCATATTTCATGGTCATGTTTTTTTTTGATATTTTTCCAGAACATTTAATTTGGTCACTTGATCTCACTGCTAAGTTACTACTTTATTATTAAATGTCAGTGAAGTAAGTTGTGAATAGTAATAAAACATATCCTATTAAATAATTCAATTTAAACAATATTTCCACAATAGGAATATTTTTGCTGGGGGTATTAACTGTGTAGATATTTTAGAGAAGAACTGATATTTTTTAAAATTTAAATTAGAAACAAGGTTGCTTCACATGTCAATTCCAGGTCCCTCCCTTTCCCTCCCCTCCTCCCACGCTCTCCCATCAACTCCTCCAATATTCTCTTGTTTCCCCTGAGAGGGTGAGGCCCTCCATGGGGGTGTCCATAGTCTATCATTTCATCCAGGTCAGGGCCTAAACCCGCCCCCAAGAGTCCAGGGTTAGGGTTCATCTCTCATTGTTGGATGGGCGCCCAAAGTCCATTTGTATATCCGGGATACTGATCTACTATCCAAGGCTCAATAGATTACCTAGGCCTTCTCACTGACACCCACGTTCAGGGGGTTTTCATCAGTTCTATGTTGGATTTCCAGCCATCAGTCTGGGATTCAAGAACTAACCCTTGTCAGGTCAGCTGTTTCTGGGGGTTAAACCAGCACAGTTCTAACCCTTTTGCTCATCAGTCCTCCCTCTCTGTCACTGGATTCCTTGAGTTCAGCTCAGTGTTTAGCTGTGGGAGTCTGCCTCTGCTCCCATCAGCCACTGAATGAAGGTTCTTTTTCCCAGTATATAGGGTGGCACTCCAAAGATCTATGTCTAAAATCCATATATGAGAGAGTACAGGCCATGCTTCTCTTTTTGTGACTGGGTTACCTCACTCAGGATAGTTTCTTCTAGTGTCTTCTATTTGCCTGCAAACCTGAGGATTCCATTGTTTTTTTATGCTGAATAGAACTCCATTGTGTAAATGTACCACATTTTCTCTATCCATTCTTCAGGTGAGGGGCATCTAGGAGTCTTCCAAGTTCTGGCTGTTACAAATAATGCTGCTATGAACATAGTGGAAGAGACATCTTTTGGATATATGCCTAAGAGTGGAGTTGCTGGTTCTTGTGGTAGATTGATTCCCACTTTTCTGAGGAATCTCCATACTGATTTACAAAGTGGCTGAACCAGTTGGCACTCCCACCAGAAGTGGAGGAGAGTTCCCCTTTCAACACAACCTCTCCATAATAAATTGTCCTTGTTGTTTTTGATTTTAGCCATTCTGACAGGAGTAAGATGGTATCTCAGAGTTGTTTTGATGCACATTTTCTGGATGGCTTAGGATGCTGACCACTTTCTCAAGTGCCTCTCAGCCATTTTAGACTCCTCTGTTGAGAATTCTCTATTTAGTTCTGTATCCCACCTTTTAATTGGATCCTTTGGTGTTCTGGAGACTTGCTTCTTGAGTTCTTTTTAAGTTTTGATGGTCAGCCCTCTGTCAGATGTGGGGTTAGTGAACATCTTTTCCCATTCTGTGGGCTGCCTTTTTGTCTTGCTGACTGTGTCCTTTGCCTTAGAGAGGCTTCTCAGTTTCAGGAGGTCCCAATTATTGTCGATCTCAGTGTTAGTGCTACTGGTGTTATGTTCATGAAGTTGTGTCCTGTACCAATTCTTCCAAAGGTACCACCAACTTTCTCTTCTAAGACGTTCAGTGTGGCTGGATTTATGTTGAGGTCTTTGATCCATTTGGACTTAAGTTTTGTGCATGGCGATAGACATGAATCTATCTGCATTCTTCTAGATGTCAGCACCCAGTTATGCCAGCACCAGTTGTTAAAGATGCTTTCTTTTTTCCATTGTATATTTTTAGATTCTTTTTGGAAGATCAGATGTTCATACATGTATGGGTTAATATCAGGGTGTTCAATTCTATTCCATTGTTCTTCCTGTATTTTTTTGTGCCAATACCAAACTGTTTTCATGACTAAAGCTCTATAATAAAGCATGAGGTCAGGGATAGTGATGCCTCCAGATGTTGCTTTATTGAGTAAGTTTGTTTTGGCTATCCTGGGTATTTTGTTTTCCATACAAAATTGATTATTGTACTTTCAAATTCTTTGAAGAATTGTGCTGGTATTTTAATGGGGATTGCATTGAATCTGTAGATTGCTTTTGGCAGGATTGCCATTTTTATTACATCGATTCTACCTATCCAAGAGCATGGGAGATATTTCAATTTTCTTATGTCGTCTTTAATTTCTTTCTTTAAAGACTCAAATTTCTTGCGATACAGGACTTGCACTTGTTTAGTTCGCATTATCACAAGGTATTTTATGTTATTTGTGACAACTGTAAATGGTGATGTTTCTCTGTTTTTTTTCAGCTCTTTTATCATCTGTATAGGAGGTCTACTGATTTTCTAGTATTGATCTTGTAGCCTGCCACTTTGTTGAAGGGGTTAATCAGCTGTAAATGTTCTCTGATAGCGTTCTTTGGGTCATTTATATAAACTGTCTTATCATCTGCAAATAGTGAAAGTTTGACCACTTACTTTCCAATTTGTATCCCCTTGATCTTTTGTTGTCATATGGCTCTAGCTAGAACTTTGAGTACAATGTTAAAAAGTTATGGAAAGAGTGGACAGACTTGTCTTGTTCCAGATTTTAGTGGAATTGCGTTGAGTTTCTGTCCATTTAGTTTGATGTTGGCTGTTGGTTTGCTGTAAATAGCTTTTATTATGTTAAGTAGAGTTCCTGTTATCCCAAACCTCTCTAAAACCTTTATCTTGAAGGGGTATTGGATTTTGTCAAAGTCTTTTCCTCCACCTAATGAGATAATCATGTGATTTTTGTTTTCCAGCTTGTTTATATGGTAGATTACATTGATGAAATTTCATATGGTGTACCATCTCTGCGTCCCTGGGATGAAATCTATTTGATTGTAGTGAAGGATTTTTTTGATGTCTTCTTACAAACGATTTCCAGTGTTTTTTTTTTTGAATATTTTTACATCAATGTTCATGAGGAATATTGGTCTGAAGTTCTCTTTCTTTGTTGTGTCTTTGTGTGGCTTGGGGATCAAGGTTATTGAAGCCATGTAGAAAGTGTTTGGCAAATAACCTTCTGCTTCTATTGCATGGAATACTTTGAGAAGAATTGGTAGAGGCTGCTCTTTGAATTTATGGTAGAATTCTGCACTGAGGCCATCTGGACCTGGGCTTTTTTTGGTTCATAGACTTTTGATGACTGCTTCTATTTCCATTGGGGTTATAGGCCTATTTAAATTGCTTATCTGTTCTCAATTTAATTAGTGTTATCTAGCCAGAAGATTGTCCATTTCCTTTTAGTTTTTTTAATTTTCTGGTGTACATGTTTTCAAAGTATGACCTGATGATTCCCTGAAATTCCTCAGAGCCTGTTGTTATGTCCCCCTTTTCATTTCTGATATTGTTAATTTTCATGTTCACACTCTGCTGTTTGGTAAGTTTGGACAAAATTTTGTCTATCTTGTTGATTTACTCAAAGAACCAACTCTTCGTTGCATTGATTCTTTGTATTGTTTTCCTAGTTTCTACTTTATTGATTTCAGCCCTCAATTTGATTATTTCCTGAAATCTACTCCTCCTGGGGGAGTTTGATTCTTTTTGTTCTATAGCTTTCAGCTGCTCTGTTAATTCTCTAGTATAACTATTGTCCCGTTTCTTCATGTGGGCACTTTGTGCTATGAACTTCCACTGCAGCATTGCTTTCAAAGTGTCCCCTAGTTTTGGGTATGTTGTGTCTTAATTCTCGTTGAATTCTAGGAAGTCTTTAATTTATTTTTTATTTTTTCTTTGACCCAGGAATGGTGCAGTTGCACATTATTCAATTTCCATGAGTTTGTAGGTTTTCTGCAATTTGTGTTGTTGTTGAATTCTAATTTTATGAATGGTTGTTTGATAAGATGCATGGAGTTATTCCAATTTTTTTGTACCGGCTGAGGTTTGGTTTGTTGCCAAGTATGTAATCGATTTTTGAGAAGTTTCCATGTGGTTGTGAGAAGAAGGTATATTCTTTTTTATGTGAATGGAATGTTTTATAGATGTCCGTTAATCCCAATTGTATCACAAGGTCTATTAGACCCTTTGCTTCTTTGTTAAGTTTCTGTCTGGTATTCCTCTCTGGTGATGATAGTGGGGTATTGATGTCTCCCACAGTAAGTTTATGGGGTTTTATATGTGATTTGAGTTTCAGTAATGATTCTTTTACTAACATGGATACCTTTGTATTTGGGGAACATATGTTCAGAATTGAAACTTCACCTTGGTTGAATTTTCTATGATTAGTATGTAATCACCTCCTTCATCTCCTTTGATTGATTTTATTTTAAAGTCTAATTTGATAGATATTAGTTGCTCCCCCAGCTTGTTTCCTGGGTCCATTTGATTGGAAAACGTTTTCCCACCCTTTAACCCTGAGGTAATGTCTGTCTTTGAGGGTGAGGTGTGTTTTTTGTATGCAGCAGCAGGATGGGTTCTGTATTTGAATCCATTATGCTAGCCTGTGTCTTTTTATGGGTCAGTTAAGGCCATTAATATTGAGGGATATTAATGACCATTGATAGCTCATTCTTCTTTGATTGGAGTGGTTGTTGTTGGTGGAATTATGTGTGGCATTTCACTCGTTTTTTCTTTTGGCTGTTGGTTAAGTGGGATTATCCAATGCCTATGCTTTTCTGTTTGTAGTTAAATTCCTTGGGTTGGAGTGTTCCTTCCAGGAGTTTCTGTAGGGCTGGCATAGTGGATATGTATTGCTTGAATCTACTTGTGTCATGGAATATCTTGTTTTCCCCATCTATGGTGATTGAGAGCTTTGCGGGTATAGTAGTCTGGCATCCATGGTCTCTTAGTGTTGGTAGAATATCTATCCAGGACTTCTGGCTTTCAGAGTTTCCATGGAGAAGTCATTCTGATAGGTTTGCCTTTATATGTTACTTGGCCTTTTTTCTTAGCTGCTCTTAATATTCTTTCTTTATTCTGTATATTTGGGGTCTTGATTATTTTGTGGAAGGGGACTTTTTTGTGGTCCACTCTATTTGGTGTTCTGTAAGCTTCTTGTACCTTTACTGGCATGTCTTTCTTTAAGTTGGGAAAGTTTTCTTCTATGATTTTGTTGAATATGTTTTCTGCCCCTTTGAGTTGTTTTTCTTCACCTTCCTCTATACCTGTTATTATTAGGTTTGGTCTTTTCATGATGTCCCATATTTCCTGGATGTTTTGTGTTGAGGATTTGTTGGACATAAGATTTTCTTTGGTTGATGAATCAATTTCTCCTAGTGTATCTTCAACACCTGAGATTCTCTCTTCCATCTCTTGTATTCTGTTGGTAATGCTTGTATTGGCAGTTCCTGACCATTTGCCCAGCTTTTCTATTTCTAGCATTCCTTCAGACTGTGTTTTTTTATTGTCTCTATTTCAGTTTTCAACCCTTGAACTGTATGAATTGTTTCTTGCAATTTTTGGTTTATCTTTTCATCCATTTGTTGCATTTTTTGAATTTTTGGCTTGTTTTTTCTTCCATTTATTGCATTTTTTGGTTTGCTTTTTGTTCCATTTCTTGCATTTTTTAGTTGTTTTTTTTCTTCCATTTCTTGCATTTTTGGTTTGTTTTTTTCTTCCATTTCTTTGAGGTATTTTCCTATATCTTCTTTTAGGGCCTCTCTCATTCCCATGAAGTTGTTTTTAAGGTCATTCTCTTCTGCTTCATTTGCATTGTAATGTTGGCATCTTGCTGGTGTGGAGTCTCTAGAATCTGGGGGTGTCATATTTGCTTTTCTGTTGCTGTGTTTGTTTTTGTATTGTCTCTTTCCCATTTCTTCTAGTGGGTGCAGAAAGAGCCCCTTGCTGATCTCGTGGTTAGAGGACCAGAGTTCCCTTTCAGTGGGTGCAAGCAAGTCTAATACTCTGGTAGTTCACCTCTTCCTGGTTCTAGTCCTGGTCCCTTGGGTGGAGAAGAAGCCCAGGAATCTGGGGTGTGTAGTCTCAAAAATGGTCCCCTGGTCCCTTTAGTGGAAGAGAAGACATGGGATCTGGGGTGCTTGGCTCCTGCCAGGATTGGAGGCTCTGTGGCAGTCCCTAGGCCCTGGTCCCACTGGTCCCCCTGGTCCCGCTGGTCCCACTTGTCCTGCTAGTCCCCTGGTCCCATTGGTGGAAGAGAAGACCTGGGATCTTAGGTGCTTGGCTCCCCCCGGGATGGGAGTCTCTGTGGGAGTCCCCAGGCACTGGAAGGCAGGCCTGGATGATGGGCCTTGTTTACCTGGACCTGCTGGTTCGCTGGTCTCATTGGTGGAAGAGAAGACTTGAGATCTAAGGTGCTTGGCTCCTGCTGGGATGGGAGTCTCTGTGGCAGTCAATAGGCAGTCCCCAGGCACTAGAATGCAGGCCTGGATGCAGGGCCTGTTTTACCTGGTCCTATTGGTTCCACCGGACCTGCTCGTCCTACTGGTCCCCTGGATCTGCTGGTCCTATGGTCTCGTTGGTGGAAGCAAAAATGCTTAATGGTTTAAAAATTTTCTAGGAGATATTAACTGTCTATGACCCCCAATTGGATTAACTACTCCAAAGCTAAGTTACTTATTTCAAACATCAAAAGGTGATAAGGATTTAAGTAATCTCTCAAAACTATCAGCTGAGGCAAGAAAGAATTAACTTGTTAGAAAAGAATTTACAGGATGCACATGTGAATTGCTTGGATTCAGAGTATGATCATATCCTAGTCATCCACCTTCTACTCATTCTCCTACAGGAATTCTTATGCAAAAATAGAATATATTTTAGACTACATATTTTTGCCATGCAGATTCAAAAAATTAAAAAAAAACACCAAGGACAATTTATGCTGGAGAGGTTGTGTTGAAAGGGGAACTCTCCTCCACTTCTGGTGGGAGTGCCAACTTGTACAGCCACTTTGTAAATCAGTATGGAGATTCCTCAGAAAAGTGGGAATCAATCTACCACAAGACCCAGCAACTCCACTCTTAGGCATATACCCAAAAGATTCACATTCATACATCAAGGGCATTTTGTCTTGTTGGCTATGTCCTTTGTCTTACAGAAGCTTCTCAGTTTCAAGAGGGCACATTAGTTAATTGTCAATTTAAGTATCTGTGCTACTGTTGTTATATTCAGTAAGTGGTCTCCAGTACCAATATGTTCAAGGCTATGTCCACTTTCTCTTACATGAGTTTCAGGGTGGCTGGATTTATTTTGCTTTTGATTCATTTGGACTTAAATTTTGGTCTTGGTGATATTAATCAATTTGCATTCTTATGGTTCCAACTTCCCTTTATGCCAGCACCAGTTGTTAAAGATGTTTTTTTCTTCAACTGTATAACTTTAGTTTCTTTGTCAAAAATCAGTTGTGCACAGGTTTTTGAATTAATATCAGTGTCTTTGATTCTATTCCATTGGTCTTCCTGTGTGTGTGTGGTTTTTTTTGCCAACACCAGACTGTTTATTAATATAGTTCTATAGTCGAGCTTGAAGTTAGGGATAGTATTGCCTCTGGACATTTCTTTATTAAACAGGATTGTTTTGGCTATCCTGCTTTTCTTATGTTTTTCAATATGAAGTTGAATGTTTTCTTTCAAGGTCTGTGATGAGTTGTGCCGGTATTTTTATGGTGATTGTACTGAAATTGTAGAATGCTTTTGGTAAGATTGCCATTTTTACTATGTTGATTCTACCTGTCCAAAGCTTGGGAAATTTTTTCCATTTTCTGATGTCTACTTTAGTTTCTTTCTCTATGGAATTATAGTTCTTTTTATACATGTCTGTCACTGGTTTGGATAGAGGTACACCAAGATGTTTTATGTTGTTTGTTGCTATTGAGAGGGAAATATTTCTCTAATTTCTTTATCAGCCCATTTATAATCTATATATAAGAAAACTAATTTTTTAGTTAATCTTGTATCCTGCCACACTACAGCCAACATCAAACTAAATCAAGATAAACTCAAAGCAATTCCATTAAAATCAGGGAAAAGGCAATGCTGTCGCCTCTCTGCTTATCTATTAAATGTAGTACTCAAAGTTCTAGCTAGAGCAATAACAGAACAAAATGAGATTTAGGGATACAAATTAGAAAAGAAGAACTCACACTTTCACTATTTGCAAGTGATATGATACATTATATAAATAACCTGAAAAAGTTTACCAAGGAAGTCCTACAGCTGAAAACAGCAAACTTTCATATCAATAGTTATAATATACCATCACTTAGGGAACAGAGAATGCAAGAGAATCCAAACTAATAATGTGCTAATTTTCCAAATCACTTTATTTATAACTTTCAAATCTATTAAATCTATTACTATTGTCTATTTTCCAGAGCTTTTTTTATTGACAAATATAGAGGAATTCCAAGGACTTTTCTAAACCATGTGCATACTCCAGAAGGCTATTCTTTCTAGGAGCACATTGTCTACAATCCCTTTTCAGGTTGTCTTGCATACCATAGTTAAAACATCTAACATTATGACTTAAAAAAATAGAAATTTCATCTCCTTTCAACTTAGCATCATAAGCATGAGATTCAATGATGGTATAATTTCTAATTCATTAATCTATTGGTGCTGACTTTTCCTTTTAAGATCAAACCACTCCTTTGCCTTCTGA
The DNA here is from genome assembly GCF_017639785.1 of Mesocricetus auratus. Lineage (NCBI taxonomy): Eukaryota > Metazoa > Chordata > Mammalia > Rodentia > Cricetidae > Mesocricetus > Mesocricetus auratus. The sequence continues at coordinate 57,483,772 of NW_024429189.1, read as the reverse complement.
ATTACTATTTTCAAAGGCTGAAGATTCAATTAATTCTTGATCTGTTACAATTCTACTTAAAGCTGGCATCAATGTTTGCAAATAATCCATGAAGTCTTCTTTTGGTCTTTGTCTAATTTATTACACACTCAGACCTCTTTCCTGATTTTTCATCCTCTTCCCAAACATTTAGAGCTGCTAAATGACATAGCATCAGGGTTCATCAGATACAAGCTGCTTTTGCAATTCAGCATATTAACTTTCACATAGAAGTTGATCTTGGGTAATGTCGATATCTAGACCTATTTCCTAGCTCTATGACCCTTGGTTCCTTTGTCTATCATGTTCATTGTTGTAACAGAGGAACAGCTTCCACCATTCCTTTAGGTAAATCTTTTCAGTACTGCATGCATAAGATGTGAGACTGCTTCCTTATATCTCCTTAAATCTAACATTTGTGGAGGAATCTATTTAACTTCCTCATAGCCCCAGGAGTATCTTTCTTGTCCTGGTCATTCTTGCATAGTACCTGGATAAACTATGTTTGTTTTACTAATAACCTTGTGCCACGCTTCTGTTTCTCCCTAGAATGGTTGATAGGTTCTTGCTTAAACTCCTCTGTCCATATCTGAGAATTTTTCTTAATTTCACCAGTAGGTCTTTTTTAAAGCTTGTACCTTACCAGTCAACTTTTGAAGGTTTTATTAGTAAGTCTTTCTAAAGTTTGTGCTTTATCAGTATTAAGTCTATGGCTTGCATTTCATCAGCCAAATTTTTATTTTTGGTACTGTACCCAAACCACATTTTTATGAATAAAACCCAAATTACCAAAATGGTAGTAATAATAATCAACATTATTCCAATCCCAGCTAAGTCTGTTATCCCCTCATTTATTTTTTCCATTTTCAAGCCATCCAGAGTAGTACTATTCAGAGTCCCAACTCCCTGTTTTGGTTTATTCCACATTCTTAATGTAGAAAATATTTTTATTTTTAATTTTCTTAACTGTCTAGTTAGGAATTTCCCAGGTGCCTCACAAAACCTGCCACCATCAGCTTGCCTGCAACTGTAATGTAAGCAGAGAGCTCAGGGTGGCTTCTGCAATTCCAGAGAGGGAATCTAACCTGTGGAGTCCCTACATGTAGTTTCAGTGGTTGGAAATTAGCGTCATGCTGCCAACAGCTACATCCTGCATTGCTGACTTGTATGGCTTCTCTGTTTTTGTGGTCATGCCCCATGTTGTAACACCAGATGTGATTTTTCTGTTGGCATAGTGTTTGTACCAGAATCTACTGATATATTAACTACTCTCTGTGGCCCTATGGCCTCACATCAGCACCCTGCTCCCCAGGTTGCAGACTGTTGTGATTACTGGTCCAGGTGTAGTTGGTTAACTTTACACTCAAGTGCATGTTTTAACTATGTCTCCATTGATCTATTTACCAATAAAGACTCAGGCAGGTCTTGGGGTGAAAATCTGAAGGATCAGAGAACAGAAAGACGCAACCAGCTGACCTTCCTTTGTGGCCAGAGATCTAGCATGACAATCATGTCTCCATCTACCTCAAGCCAAAAGATAATTTGAGTCTCTAAGTGCCTCTTTACTCCTTCCATCTTCTATCTATCTTCCTCAATCCTCAGTACTTTCTATGAGTAATTCCTGCCAATTAGTTGCTGCCTCTGCATTATGACCCAAGGTTGATTTTATTAATAGTATTAAGTTTCATAGTACAATCAAATATCTACAACTGGGTTGGGGGAATGGGTATAATGGGAGAGTGCTGAAGGGGATGATGGAAATGGAGAGTATGTCAGGGTAAAGGAGAAACCATGTACAAGTGAAACTCCCACAAATCTGTAAATATGACCCCCATCTATGACTTCCAGAAATAGTGGATATGTAGGCTGAACTGGCCATCTCCTGTGATCAAATTGGTGACTACCCCAAACATCATCAGAGAGCCATCATCCAATAACTTATAGAAACAGATGCAAATACTCAGAGCCAAACATGAGGCCAAGATAAGGGAATCCTGTTGAAGAGAGGGAGGAAGATTGCAGGAGCCAGAACATTCAAGGATATCACAAGAAATCCACAGAGTCAAATCATCATGGTTCACAATCACTCACAGAGCCTGAAACAACTGGGAACCTGCATGGGACTGAAGTAGGACCTCTGTTTATATATTACAGTTGTTGAAGTCTTTAATCCATATGGACTTGAATTTTGTATAGGATGATAGGTATGGTTCTATTTGCATTTCTCTACTTGTAGATACCCAGTTCATTGAAGATGCTGCCCTTTTTCCCATTGTATACTTCTGATTTCCTTAAAAGAACCAGGTGACCATAACTGTGTAGATTTATGTCTGGGTCTTCAATTTGATTCCATTGATCAATATCATGCAGTTTTTATTACTATTGCTGTGCAGTACAACTTAAAATTAAGTACTGTAGTACCTGAAGAATTATTACTGTTTTAGCTATCCTGGGTTTTCTGCTTTTCCGTATGAAACTGTGAATCATCCCTTCAATGCATTTAAAGAATTGTTGTGAAATTTTGGCAGGGATTACACTGAATCTGTAGATTGTTTTGATAGGAAGGACATTTGGTAATATATATCAGTGATCATAAAAGTTAAATCTGGGAACTCCTAATTCTGATAACTATTCTCATCATATTTATAGGATGCAAGATTAACTAAAAATGTTAATAGCCCTCTGATATATTAATTCGAATGACATATGAAAGAAATCAGGGAACCAGACCCATTCACAATAGTCTTAAATAATATAAAATATCTTGGGGTAACTATTATCAATCAAGTGAAAGACTTGTATCATAAAATTTTCATGTATTTTAAGAAGAAATTGAAGAATATATCAGAAGATGGAGAGTCTTTCATGTTCATGGATGGATGAGATTAATATACTTAAAGTTACTTGAACTTTCATATTGTTGGAAATCTTATGATGATATTTGGGCCTATGTACTCCCTATGTAGGTCTGAATTTTTTATGGAAAAAGGATCTTGTGAAAAGAGAAGAAATAGGGCAGATTGTGTTTAAGGTTTGCATTTTTCTTGAGTCAAATGAAGTTGCTTGGAGAGAGGGCACTGGGACTGCATGCTTTGTGCTACAATTTGATAGGGTAGAGGAGATAGGATTGGGTAGAAAAATTTGGATTGATATGCAAGAATCTTATGGTTTGGTATATATGTAAGGAGGAATCTGGCTGAAGCCTCGTGTTCCTTGGCATGGAAATAGGGAAATCCAGAGTAGGATTGTGCACTGGTTGTGAATATAGGCTATATCTGGTGGGTTTAATAAAAGGAGTTGATGAGGCAAATTCTGGTGGAAGCCTAGAAGTTAGCTGTGACACAAGTAGTATTGGTGAGATTAGGTTGAATCCTAGTGAATTGTACCCTGAGATGAACTAGAGGACTGGTAACACACAGTAATAATTTGTTATAGTATTTTAGGCAACTAGATGAGGAAGAAGGGCTTCACTTGTTTGGATGTTGAGAACTGAAGATTAAGATGCCATGAGTATTCAGCAAGCTAGGGTCTGGAACAATAACTGGAAAGTCAGGGTTTGAAGTGTGTTAGTATAAGCTGTCTGTTAGCTAATCATTCCTGGCAAGATTCAAGCTTTTTATCTCTAGGGATTACACAAAAAATTATGTCCAAAAGTGATGATCTCACTTTAACTTGTTCCAATTATTTTAACAAGTTTATCTATTTAAATAGCAATGATGCAAAGAAAGCTCATCAACCGTATTGAGAATAAACACAGAAGATATATTTTTTCTGATAAAATGACCAGCAAGCCTCTGGTATTTAACCCTTGATGCATCCTGTCCTCATGCTTTAGATGTCAGTATAGCAGTGTGCAGATGTATTCAATTTCTCGGAGTCTTCTACATGCAGGGACATGTTTTTCATAAGAAACGAGAAAACTTTACAGAGATTTTATTTCAATGATATAGACAGAAGGCTTCTGTCGTGAGAAATTTCAATCATTAGTACTTCAGTAATAGTCCACTATTATTCCATGCTGAGGTCCTGGCTTACTTGTGAGCCACACAGATGCTGTTGTACTGCCTAAAATCAAGACATTATGGATGCAGCACAAGTGACATAAAAAGAGAAAAATTAATACAATTAACTGTAGCATCATGAACTTTAATTAACGTGACCATCTAAAGAGTATTAACACTTTCTATATTAGATGGATTTTTTATATACATGCAAATAATGCACCTTTGTATTTTTATGAAGATAATTTCTTCAACTGTGACAATACCCACTAACCTATTGGGATAAGTTTTAATATTAAATTTGAATGTTTTGTATTTAAAATTTAAGGTCGATATTCTCATATTTCTCTGAAATATTATGATAATAGAATTTTTGTAAGAATGTCTTTTTGCAGTCTCTTGGTGCTCTTTCCTAATCTATTATATGTGCATATGCTGTCATGTGGTCTTGAAGGTACATGAAATAATTGCAGCTCTAACAGCAAAAGATCTTTTTGATTTTATAATGGAATAAAATGAGAAACAGTTCATATTTCAAGTCATAAGGTAACAAAGGAAGTATCTAAGTTGGCAAATTAAGATTCTAAACAACAAAATTAATAAAAAATGCAAGTACATTGCAATCAGTGTCACAGACTACTCAGTTTGTGTGGAAAGCTTCAATGGTTGTGTTTCATTTTGCCAGATAGCAAATGAAATATTTCACATGTTACAGATAATAATAATTTATTATCTTTATTTTTGTGACGTTGTGTTTTGTGTGCTTTGTTTAAAAGGTTGAATATGACTTTAGATAGTTTAACCAGTGAAATTAAAAATTATGTTTCCTTACAAAAGCCTAAGATGTGCAAAATCAAATGTAAATTATATTTCTGTTGTTTCATGTTGTATTTCATGTGTATATATTAAAATTACTCAATTAGAGGCCCTGAATCCGGGCCTGTGTTCCATTGCCTGGGGATCACCTGGCAACTGCACAGAGCTTCCAATCCCGTGGGAGACAGGTGCCCCAGATTCAAGGTCTTCTCTCCCATCAGCGAAACTGGGAAACCAGCCTACCCAGCAAAGGGACCAGGGGACCAGGTGGGAGGCTAAGCACCCCAGATTCCTGGTCTTCTTCTCCATCCACGGGACCAGAATGAGGCTGAGGAATAGAAGAACTACTAGATTATTGGACTTGCTAGCAACCACCAAAAGTGAACTCTGGTCCCCTAACCACCAGACCAGAAAGGGGCTCTTTCTGCACCCACCAGAAAAAGAGATGGGAAAGAGACAATACAAATACTCACTCAGCAACAAAAAAACAAATATGACACCGCCAGATTCCAGAGACTCCACACCAGCAAGACTCCAACATTCCAATGCAAATGAAGCAGAAGAGAATGACCTTAAAACCACCTTCCTGAAAATGATAGAGGCCCTAAAAGAGGATATAGGAAAATCCCTCAAAGAAATGGAAGAAAAAGCAAACCAAAAAATGCAAGAAATGGAAGAAAAAAATAAACCAAAAAATTCAAGAAATGGAAGAAAAAGCAGACCAAAAAAGTGCAAGAAATGGAAGAAAGAACAAACCAAAAAATTCAAAAAATGAAACAAATGGACGAAAAGATAAACCAAAAATTTCAAGAAGCAATGCAAACAGTGCAAGGGTTGAAAACTGAAATAGAGACAATAAAAAAATCACAATCTGAAGAAAGGCTGCAAATAGAAAAGCTGGGCAAACAGTCAGGTACTATAATACAAGCATTACCAATAGAATACAAGAGATGGAAGAGAGAATCTCATGTGTTGAAGATACACTAGGAGAAATGAATTCATCAAACAAAGAAAATCTTAAGTCCAACAAATCCTTAACACAAAACATCCAGGAAATATGGGACACCATTAAAAGACCAAACTTAAGGATAATAGGTATAGAAGAAGGAGAAGAAAACCACCTCAAAGGGGCAGAAAACATATTCAACAAAATCATAGAAGAAAATTTTCCCAACCTTAAGAAAGACATGCCAATGAAGGTACAAGAAGCTTAGAGAACACCAAATAGATTGGATCACAAAGAAAAGTCCCCTTGCCACATAATAATCAAGATGCGAAATATACAGAATAAAGAAAGAATATTAAGAGCAGCTAAGGAAAAAGGCCAAGTAACATATAAAGGCAAACCTATCAGAATTACACCTGATTTCTCCATGGAAACTCTGAAAACAAGAAGGTCCTGGATAGATATTCTACCAACATTAAGAGACCATGGATACCAGCCCAGATTACTATACCATGCAAAGCTCTCAATCACTATAGATGGAGAAAAGTAGATATTCCATGACAAAACTAGATTCAAGCAATACATATCCACTAACCCAGCCCTACAGAAAGTTTTGGAAGGAAAGCTCCAACCCAAGTAAGTTAACTATAACCAGAAAAACATAGGCATTAGAGAATCCCTCCCTACCAACAGTCAAAAGAACAAAGGGGTGAAATTCCACACATAATTCCACCAAAAACAACCATTCCAAATCAAAGAACAATGAGCAATCAATGGTCATTAATATCTCTCAACATTAATGGCCTTAACACATCCATAAAAATTCACAGGCTAGCAGAATGGATTCAAAGACAGAACCCATCCTTCTGCTGTATACAAGAAACACACCTCACCCTCAAAGACAGACATTACCTGAGAGTTAAAGGCTGGGAAAAATTTTTCCAATCAAATGGACCCAAGAAACAAATAGGGGTAGCAATCCTAATACCTAACAAATTAGACTTTAAAATAAAATCAATCAAAAGAGATGAAGAAGGCCATTACATACACATTACAGGCAAAATCCACCAAGATGAAGTTTCTATCCTGAACATCTATGCACCAAATACAAAGGCATCCACATTCGTAAAAGAAACATTACTAAAATTTAAATCACTTATAAAACCCCACACACATATAGTGGGAGATTTCAACACACCACTCTCACCACTAGACAGGAATACCAGACAGAAACTCAACAAAGCTGCAAAGGGTCAAATAGAAGTAATGACCCAACTAGGATTAACAGACATCTACAGAACACTTCATCCACATAAAAAAGAATATACCTTCTTCTCACAACCACATTGAACCTTCTCAAAAATCGACCACATACTTGGCAACATATCAAACATCAGCAGCTTCAAAAAAATTGGAATAACTCCATGCATCTTATCAGACGACCATGCTTTAAAATTAGAATTCAACAACAACACAAATTGCAGAAAACTAACTGCACCATTCCTTGGTCAAAGAAGAAATAAAAAAAAGAAATTAAAGACTTCCTAGAATTCAATGAGAATGAAGACACAACATACCCAAAGCTATGGGACACTTTGAAAGCATGCTATGGGGGAAGTTCATAGTACTATGTGCCCACATGAAGAAACTGGGGAATAGTATTATTAGAGAACTAACAGCACAGCTGAAAGCTCTAGAATACAGAGAAGCAAACTCCCCAGGAGGAGTAGACACCAGGAAATATACAAAGAATCAATGCAATGAAGAGTTGGTTCTTTGCGAAAATCAACAAGACAGACAAAATTTTGTCCAAAATTACCAAACAACAGATTTGAATATGCAGATTAACAAAATCAGAAATGAAAAGCGGGACATAACAACGTACTCTGAGGAAATTCAGAGAATCATCAGGTCATAGTTTGAAAACCTACAATCCACAAAATTTGAAAATCTAAAGTAAATGGATGAATTCCTGGATAACTATCACATGCAAAAATTAAATCAAGAACAGATAAGCAATTTCAATAGACCTATAACCCCTATGGAAATAGAAGCAGTCATCAAAAGTCTCCCAACCAAAAGACCCCAGGTCCTGATGGCCTCAGTGCTGAATTGTACCAGAACAGCTCATAACAATTCTTCTCAAAGTATTCCACACAAGAGAAGCAGAAGGGTCTTTGCCAAACTCTTTCTACGAAGCTTCAATAACCTTGATCCCAAAGCCACACAAAGACAAAACTAAGAAATAGAACTTCAGACCAATGTCCCTCATGAACATTGATGAAAAAATAATCAATAAAATACTGGCATATCGGATCCAAGAAGACATCAAAAAATCATTCACAACTATCAAGTAGGTTTCATCCCAGGGATGCAGGGATGTTTCAACATATGAAAATCCACCATATAAACAAACTGAAAAATAAAAATCACATAATCATCTCACTAGATAGTGAAAAAGCCTTTGACAAAATCCAACACCCCTTCATGATAAAGTTCTTGGAGAGATCTGGGATAACAGGATCTTACCTAAACATAATGCAAGCTATATACATTAAACAAACAGCCAACATCAAACTAAATGGACAGAAACTCAACGTATTTCCTCTAAAATCAGGAACAAAACAAGGCTGTCCACTCTCTCCATACCTTTTCAACATGGTACTTGAAGTTCTAGCCACACGACAACAAAGGGGATCAAAGGGGTACAAATTGGGAAGGAAGAGGTCAAACTTTCACTGTTTGCAGATGATATGATAGTTTACATCAATGACCCAAAGAACTCTACCAGGGAACTCTTAAAGCTGACTAACACCTTCAGCAAAGTGGCAGGCTACAAGATCAACTCAAGAAAATCAATAGCCCTACTATATACAGATGATAAAAAGGCTGAAAAAGAAATCAGAGACAAAAAGGCAGGCCACAGAATGGGAAAAGATATTCACTAACCCTACATCTGAGAGAGGGCTAATCTCCAAAATTTACAAAGAACTCAAGAAACAAGTCTCCAAAACACCAAAGGATCCAATTAAAAGGTGGGGTACAGAGCTAAATAGAGAATTCTCAGTAGAGGAGGCTAAAATGGCCAAGAGACACTTAAGAAAGTGCTCAACATCCTTAGCCATCAGGGAAATGCAAATCAAAACAACTCTGAGATACCATCTTACTCCTGTCAGAATGGCTAGAATCAAAAACACCGAAGACAATTTATGCTGGAGGGGATGTGGAGAGAGAGGAACATTCCTCCACTGATGGTGGGAGTGCCGACTCATACAGCCTCTTTGGAAATCAGTATGGAGATTCCTCAGGAAAATGGGAATTAATCTACCACTAGACCCAGCAATTCCACTCTTAGGAATTTATCCAAATGAGGCAGGTTCATACAACAAGGGCATCTGCTCCACTATGTTCATAGCAGCATTATTTGTAATAGCCAGCACCTGGAAGCAACCTAGATGCCCCTCAACTGAAGAGTGGATAAAGAAAATGTGGTACATTTACACAATGGAGTATTACTCAGCAGAAAAAAACAATGGAATCTTGAAATTCGCAGGGAAATGGATAGCACTGGAAGAAACCATCCTGAGTGAGGTAACCCAGTCGCACAAAGACAAACATGGTATGTACTCACTCATATATGGATTTTAGACATGGATCAGGAGAGTGCTAGTCTGCACTTCCACTGATATAGAGTCTGGGAAACAGGAAAGAACCTAAAAGATATGCATATATGCATAGTACCCAAGAGAAGAGGACTGAGAAAAGATAACATGGCGAGGGGTGGGAGGGAGTGGGACCTGGGAGGAAGAGAGGGGGTGAAGAGGAAGAGAGTTGGTCATGGGGGAACAGGAAGTTGAGGGGGTGGGGGTAGAATAGGGGGAAGAGGGAATCATAGGATAGAAGACAGATCAGGCACCAGAGTGACCTCGAGTGATCTAAAGGGATAACACCAATTGGCAAGCTAAGCAATAGTGGAGAGACCACCTCGAATGCCCATTCCTGATAATGAACTTGATGTCTATAACCATCCGGAGCCTTCATCCTGTGACTGATGGAAGCAGAGGCAAACACACAAAAAGCACTGAACTGAACCCAAGGAACCCAGTTACAGAGAGAGAGGAGTGATGAGCAAATTGGAAAAGAATGGGCTGGCAAAACCAGCAGAGACAGCTGATCTGAACAGGGGAGAGCTCTTGGACCCCAGACCGACAGCGGGGAGGCAAGCATGGGACTGATCTGGACCCCCCAAATGTGAGGGTCAGCAAGAAGGCCTGGGCAACCTATGGGGCCTTGAGCAGTGTATCAGTGTCTATCCCTGGTATACAAACAGTCTTTGTGTGCCTATAGCACAAAGAGGGATGCTCTCTCAGCCTGGACTCTTAGGGGAGTGCCTGGACCCTACCCAGAGTAAAATGACAGACTCTAGATATTCCCTATGTGGAAGGATTTGGCAATAGGGTGGGAGGGTGGGGGGGAAGGGGAATGCGGGAGGAGGGGAGGGAGAGGGAACTGGGATTGACATGTAAAACAAGCTATTTAAAATTAAAATAAAAAATGATAAAAAAAGAAATCAGAGAAACATCACCCTTTACAATTGCCACAAACAATATAAAATACCTTGGGTAACACTAACCAAACAAGTGAAAGACCTGTATCAGAAGAACTTTGAATCTTTAAAGAAAGAAATTAAAGAAGCCCTCAGAAAATGGAAAGATCTCCCATGCTCTTGGATAGGTAGGAACAATGTAGTAAAAATGGCAATCCTGCCAAAAGCAATCTACAGATTCAATGCAATCCCCATTAAAATCCCAGCACAATTCTTCACAGACCTTGAAAGAACAATAATCAATTTTGTATGGAAAGCCAAAAGACCCAGGATAGCCAAACAACCCTGTTCAACAAGGCAACGTCAGGAGGCATCACCATCCTTGACCTCAAGCTCTATTATAGAGCTATAGTCCTGAAAACAGCTTGGTATTGGCACAAAAATAGACAGGTAGACCAATGGAATCAAATTGAAAACCCGGATATTAACCCACACACATATGAACATCTGATCTTTGACAAACAAGCTAAAAATATACAATGGAATAAAGAAAGCTTCTTCAACAAATGGGGCTGGCATGTAGAAGAATGTGGATCGATCCATGTTTATCGCCATGCACAAAACTTAAGTCCAAGTGGATCAAAGCCCTCAACATAAATCCAGCCACACTGAACCTCTTAGAAGAGAAAGTGGGTGGTACCCTTGAATGAATTGGTACAGGATACACCAATAGCACAGACAGTGAGATCAACAATTAATAAATGGGACCTCCTGAACCTGAGAAGCTTCTGGAAGGCAAAGGACACAGTCAGGAAGACAAAAAGGCAGCCCACAGAATGGAAAAAAATATTCACTAATCCCACATCTGACAGAGGGTTGATCTCCAACATTTACAAAGAACTCAAGAAGCAAGTCTCCAAAACATCAAAGGACCCAATTAAAAAGTGGGTTACAGAACTAAATAGAGAATTCTCAATAGAGGAGTCTAAAATGGCTGAGAGGCAGTTGAGAAAGTGCTCAACATCCTTAGCCATCTGGGAAATGCAAATCAAAACAACTCTGAGATACCATCTCACTCCTGTCAGAATGGCTAAAATAAAAAACACCAATGACAATTTATGCTGGAGAGGATGTGGTGAAAGGGGGACACTCCTCCATTGCTGGTGGGAGTGCCACATGGTTCAGCCACTTTTGAAATCAGTATGGAGATTCCTTAGAAAAATGGGAATAAACCTACCACAAGACCCAGCAACTCCACTCTTAGGCAAATATCCAAAAGATGCCCATTCATACAACAAGGATGTCTGCTCCACTATGTTCATAGCAGCATTATTTGTAATAGCCAGAACTTGGAAGCCACCTAGATGTCCCTCAACCGAAGAGTAGATAGAGAAAATGTGGTACATTTACACAATGGAGTACTATTCAGCAGAAAAACACAATGGAATCCTGAGATTTGCAGGCACATGGATGACACTAGAAGAAACCATCCTGAGTGAGGTAACCCAATCACAAAAAGAGAAACATGGCATGTACTCTCTCATAGATCTGGGGAGTGCCAGCCTACAATCCCATGGCCAGAGAGTGTGGGAAACAGAAACTTCATTTAGTGGTTGATCTAAGAAGAGGCAGACTCCCTCGGTTAAGTACTGAGCTGAACTCAAGAAAGCCAGTAACAGAGAGGGAGGACTGAATCCAAAGGGATTAAGACTGGGCTGGTTTAACCCCCAGAAACAGCTGACCAGACAAAGGTTAACTCTTGAATCCCAGGCATCAGCCTGGGAATCCAGCATGGGACTGATCAAGAACCCCTGAATGTGAGTGTCAGTGAGTAGGCCTAGGTAATCTATTGAACCTTGGGCAGCAGATCAGTACCCATCCCGAGTATACACACGGACTTTGGACTCCCATCCAACAATGTGAGGTGCACTCTCACCCTGAACTCTTGGGGAAGGGTCTAGGCCCTGCCCTATATGAAATGACAGGCTATGGATACTCCCATGGAGGGTCTCACCCTCCCTGGGGAATGAGGGGATCATGGGGGGGCTAGTGGGAGGGCATGGTAGGAGAGGAGGGAAAGGGAGAGTGACCTGGAACTGACTTGTGAAGCAACCTTGTTTCTTATCTAAATTTAAACGGAAAAATAAATTAAAAAAATAAATGAGATCCAGACACAATTTTATTGCAACTAATCAACATTATTGTACTTGACAAGCGCCTAGTATCAACCATGTATAACTTTTTGCTACCTTTCACTCCGGTAATGAAACACAGACATTTTCCATGTGTTTCAATGACAGCTATACACAGCTACAGCATTCGACTGACTCTATATTTGTAGCCTTGAGAAGAGCAAACCAAGGTTATTCAGGAAAATGACTCTGGACCAATTACTCAAATCAAGAAATTTGTCTTCTGAAATTGGTTTTGAAGGCATATTATTTTAAATGGAGAAAAAGATTGAAAATGTGAAACAATCATTTTCTTTTTGGATGGAAAGCGCTGGTCTCATGTCCTGTCAATTTTGTTTTATTGCCGGTGAAGGCCCTGTTTGAATAGCACACAACTGAGGTGACAGTCACTTTTGAAAACAACGGTGCTGCAGAGGTCAGGAGTGAGTGGATGATGACCTGGGCTGAACTGTTTTCTCCTGCCTTAGAGTCTTGGCCTTCATAGTTCTCACCCAGTTTATACTCTCCAAAGACATTATTAATAACAGAGCCCTTAATTGGCAGGAAAATCATTGCCGCTATTTTTCACATCTGAAATCGAAATCTAATACACTTAAGCGGGTGCGAATGAGTTATTTAAGCGTGTTGATTTGCTGTGTGTCTGTGCAGGATGCTGTGGTTGCCATGGAATCCCTGCCTGATTCCTGTGAAGGTAGAGCTGATTGAATCTATAAAAAGATAAACGTGGAAAATATGTTTATAAAATCCACTTTGGATGAAGTTGTTACAGTGAAAAAAAGGCTTTGAATTTATTTTAAAAGGCCATAAACCCCTCTCAGAGTACTTAAATCTGCCCTCTGAGAACTGCAGTAATGACAGTTGTCTTGGAGAAATTTTATCAAGAAAAAGCCAAGGAAGGTTGCACATAATTGAATCACAATGAATATAGAGGGATTTAGCTATGTGATCTGTGGAGAAAGAACTCTTCTTAAATGTAATACTATGTTTCTCTTTCTTCGACTTATGTATGGTAATTATAACTGAAATATGAATTGATGTTTCTGTTATCAGCAACATGACCTTTTGATAATACAAGCTCTTTAATATATTATCTATAAAAATATCTCCAAATGTCAGGGAGTCTGAAAATTACATGTAATAAATCATTGATTGAAAAATTTACCCTTACATATAAAGCTAAATTCATTTTTATGTTAAAAACCAAAATATCTATCTTTGCACATAACATGAAACTGTACTTAAATTATACTAATGATTTCACCAGGAAATTCCAACCATGAAATCATTTTCAATTATGTGACAGATTTACAAATCTTTCATCTAAAACGAATGGAGTGGAATGGACATAGTATGAAGAATAACTTCTTCCACATATATTTAGTTGGTTACTAATTGCATGCTGTTGAGTTAAGAAATCTGTATAAATACTCTCAATGCACTGGGACCATCATTAAAATCCAGGAGAAGGTGAAAGATTGTAAAAGACAAAGGGAAATAAGGACTGGAGTAAAACAGTTTCTTCTGGTTATGAAAGAAAACAAATCTTCAAATTACAAAATACGCACACTTTAGAACTAATACCTATCACATATACAAAAGAACTACCAAACAGAGTGTTTCGGAGCTCACTAATTCAACTCTTCTTTTCATACCTACATTTCACCATTTTATTTTAATTATGTTAACAGCATTTTTACACCATATCTTTTGTAGAAATCATGTAATTTTTAGAACCAGTCAAGCTAATCCACCAAGGTAAGAAGGGCTCTAATGAATTTTCTCATTTCTAGTAATTCCTGCCTCACATGAAAGAAAAATTCAGAGTTTGATTCTTTGGAAGCAGAAAGATTGTAAAAGTAGAGATTTTGGAAGAGAGCTGCAAAATCCCATTGTCTCCACACGACAGGGACATTGCACTCATGAACACATGGCAGCTGGGATTGGCTGCACAAAATCAAGTGAGTTAGTATTCCACCATGTATGAGGGAGGGTTTCTCTGGCCACTTCCCCAACTGAGGAGCTAATGTCAGTTAATAGTTCCTGTGTGAGAGAAATTTTTTTTCAGTGTGTGGCTCCTGGCAGGTTACTAATGCTGCAGTCTATGTCCCTGAAATTAATTCTCACATAGACTGTCTAATGGAATAAAATGGAATGTGTAATACATAAATAAATAAGACATAAAGGTGGTAGGCATATGTGGCAGTGGAGTCCTAGGAGTAGTTGTAAGCATGAATTGTGTATTAACATGATCAAAACATATTGCGCACATTTATAAAATTGTCAATAAAATAAAAAAATTATTTTTGAAAGCGCAAAGACTAGTAATACTCTTTATATTGCAAACACTACACTTTATGCTACAGGCTTGAATCCATTTGTTTCATAAAATTTTAATACCTTTTTGAGTAAGCCCATCACTTAACAGTTGTGGCCCTTACCTAGGCCTTTGTGTCAGAAAAGAACCAATATGTATCTAAATATTTGGGGTATATGTAGTTACTGGATTGATGACAATTTAAAACAAGGGAACACACTGAAAGGTCTTTAGCACTGTCTATTTTAAGATAATGACAATGTCTTTATAATAACAATAATTGTTTAATATTAGAGAGACTGTAAATGATAATATGAAGAGAATGGAGATTAATATGGGTACATCCCATACAGATCTAAGCTTTAATAAAAAGCTTTGTTTCTCTAAAAGTTAGAATATCAACTTACATCCCTAAGAGATTCAGAAGTCACAGCTGTCACCATCAGTGCATCAAGTCTTGTTGGACTGATTGAGACCAAGTTTTGCTGTCCTAGCCTAAAATGCAGGGACCAAGGCTCCTTCCATTTCATGCTGGTTTAATCACTACTTGCCCATTGCACATGCAACATGATGTACAACTCCTAGTTCCTATACATTGCACTTTGGAAATTTTCTTTTAACATTTTAGGTTTTCCAAATAATCTTTGGAATTAGCTGATCATTGTTGGCAAGGTCTGAGGCCCTTACCTCAGGGGATTACAGAAGTGAAGATGCCTGTTCAAGAGACATTGATTTATTTGAATCTGTTCCAAATATTCTAACTAGCTCATGAGTCTACACAGCTAATATAAATGGAAGAACTATTTTCCCAATTAAATCTTCTATAGGCCTTTGAAAACTCCAAGACTAGAGAAGCTTTCATTTGATATTTAGTCTTTGATAATGTTTTTCTTGCAGTGTTTATCATCGTTTATACATAGTTGTGGGAAGTTTCCGTTTTCCTGGACCTGGTACATACCAGGACATGAATCTAAACAGGAAATATGAGCCTGTAGTGAGATCTTTAGAAACAGAAGACTTCTTTTACTCATAGGAATCCATCAGCAGTGTTTCAAATTTTAAATCATTACCTTTGTATTGTTAGGTAGAAATATATTTCTGAGGGAGGTCGGTGCTAGCATATCTCTTTAAAGTGAGACCTGTTTTGAGTGTTTCACTTCAGTGGACTGGAAATAGAAAAATTAACATAATTCATTTAGAGATCAAAATTTTTGTGTCAGAAAATAATGGAGTTGGACATCAATTTCTGCTTCCTGTATGAAGTTTTATGTACTTGCAAAACCACAGATTCTTTTTTGTTTCTGAAGATACTTTCCCCGAAGATTTGACTATCCAACTTTCTTTACAGTAAGTGTTGATGTTATATTTAGATCTTTTTATTTTAGATATTCACTTGGACACACTTATACCACTCAAAAAGACTGAGATAAAGTGAAGACTTGTGGAAATGTGTTGAGTGAAATCACTTGATGATCTTTTTGTGTTTACTGAACAACTGTAAGTTACCATGTGTTCTCAAAGGCACATGAGCACATGAAGAATTTGTGATCAATACAGCAAAAGACCCTTCATTTTCCACAACAAAATTTAGACATAAAATGTATGTTTATGATGGCAGCAAGAAAACACCTTAATTAAATATTTCTTTGCTAATATTGTATTAGTATAGGAAATATGTAAATTGGAAATAGTAAACAAAATCACACAAAACCACACACCCAAAATCAGAATACACAGAGTATTTTTGTAGACATATTTGAATTATTTTCTATTTTACCAAATAACAAATGAAATAGGGTGTATATATTAAAAAGAGAAATAGATTTGTTATGTTGGTTTATTGCACATATTATTTGGGATGTTACTATTTTGAGATGAATTTTAAATGAAAATATTTAGAATTGCTTATCATTCCAAATGTTTAGCATGTCGGGAAACCAATGTCCATCAAGATGATCTTCTAGTAAATGTATAATGTATTTTGAGCCTATCTCCTTCATTGCCATCTACTTCCATTCCTTTCACTCTTCTGCCTCTCACTTGTATCCTTTGTTCAGAGAGCTTCACTTTTGCAGTCATATCACCTATACCCATACGAATTGACTTTTCTATAACTGTTTGGGAATCAACAAACAAAATCAATGCAATATTAATGTTTCAGATATCGACTTATTAAGTTAACATAATCACTTCCAGTTGGATTAATAGTCCTGTAAAGATTATAACATCATTCTTCTTTATGGATGAAAGTAGTTCCAGAAACATAAAACTGAATTTTAAAATATATTAATGCCTGTTTAATTATTAAGTTTTTAAAAAATAATTAACAGCAATTTAAATGGAAAGCACTCATATTCTCCAAGTTTTGTGTAATCTGATTTTTAATAGTCTATAGTACAGTTTACATGAGTTTAAATATGATATGGCTGTAGGGCTCTGTTCTTGCTTTTTGTGTAAGAACTATGTTGGCTTTAGAAAATTTGTTCTTGTGGAACCCACTGCTGATTAAAGAGTGAAAGGTGCTTGGAATACAGAAATTAAGGTTTGAAAGTGAGAGAACTAGACAGTTTTCTAAGTTTATGCTCTATCACATGCTTGCCTTCATCAGTCTGAAGCTTCAAGTATGGCAACTTTAGATCTTCTATATAAGATACATGTGTTTTTGAATTGTGTACAATGTTCATCATAGCTGCTGTCAGAAGAAAGTGAAGATGTTTCATGTGGCCTTAACCACTATTAAAGTATGTAGATGAGTTTTCTCCTGCTTGTCTCTAACTGAAACATAGACCTTCACATATAATTGTTGAGAGCATGTAAATGTAATAAAATACAAAATTTCTAATACATTTTTATTATATGTACTAAATGTTGACAGTGAGACACTAGGAGACTATTATTTTTACTCAGGAGTATGTTTGCAATAATCATTAACAGAGATTCCCATGGTTTCTTGTAACTGATACAGTGACACAAGAACAACACTGCTAACAGCTAGCATTCATTTAGATGTCACAGATAGTCAGCAGAGTTTGAAGAAAACTCAAAACTAAACAAAGCACCCTGTGATGTTGTAGATCCTTGTAGTAAGATAATATATGTAGTAAGTAAATAATCTTGATACTCTACCACAAGCATGTGACACATAATTCAATTGTCTGCCATTTTATTTTTCAGTGTGTCTGGGATTATTATATCATACATTATGAATAATAAATCTAGAGTCTTAATTACTGTCACTATCACATGCCCTAATTTCAGATGAGTGCTATTAATGTAGTGAATATAACCTTATAGATTGATTATACAAATGTACAAAAAGAAAACTAAGAGATTATCATGAAAAAGATAGCTTTGAACTAATGGTGCTTGAGACAAAGAAACTGGAAAACTCTTAAATCATGTTGTCTCATATCTTTAACTTAGAAATTGCAAATGGATTCATGTTTGTAACTTGTTTAGTAACTAATACATAGCTATGCCTTCCCACACTAGTTATAACATTTTTGTGAGCACTTTGTATTTGGAGATCTGGTCACTGAATTTCTATTTTAGAACCTCAGAACCTATCTATATTTCAGTTTCTGTTTCATTACCTAGTTTATCACAACAGTTCTGAAAAGGAAAGACTCAGCTGTTACAGTAGTCTGTGAAAGTTTTGGGTTAGTTCATTTCAGGTAAAAGGATATGGGACAATTACAGTCCATATAATGTGTTTACTAAATGTGAGAGCCACTGATGAAATGGACAGGATCATAGTACCTGAGAACCCTGACAATAAGAATCCAATAAAGTAATTACTGCAGGTAGTACTGTGCAAAATAATGTTAGAGCTATTTGTCACAGTTTAAAACCAGACTTATGAGACTTTATAAAAACACTTGAAGAGTAGAAGGGATGGGGGATGTTCTTATGTATATATCTTTCTGTTATTGGTTGATGAATAAAACACTGTTTAGTCAGAGAGGCAGGAAGATAGGCAGGGCTAGAAGATGCCGAGAATTCTGGGAAAGGTAGGCAGAGAGAGCCCTCCGAAAAGCTGTTTTCATTTAGACCACAAAGGGATAACAGGCCTAGGAATTTTCTGGTAAGCCAAGACCATCTAGAAAAACAGATTAGTAGTTATGGGTTAATAATTAAGAGAGAGCTAGCCATTAAGAAACCCTACCTATTGGCCAACAGTTTTGTAGTTAATATTGTATCTGTGTGTTTATTTGGGCCTGAAAAGGGTGGCAGGATTTGGTGGGACTAGAAACCACCAGCAACAATAGACGTCCATGTAAACCTAACATGCCTCTGTATAAAGTTACAATATAATAGCATCGAAAGTATGATTCATGGCCATTATTGTTTTGGTTACTGCCCAGATCACATTTGGCATTTTTCTTCTAAGGTATTAAGAGTCAACACCTATTTATACTAGTTAATAGTCTTAGGGTTTATTGACATCACTACTTTCTATTATTCTTAATAGGAATAATAATTGTTATGTGTTTTATGGTGTAATGTGTTTTCCATAACCAATTTTGAATATCTGAATGAGAAAGACACGTTTGTATGCTCTTCTGTATATAAATAAGTTGAAATTTAGAGAGAAATCCTAATATCTGCAAAATTATTGGAGCAGAACCATGGATAATCCTTAAGAGGAATTCAACAGATGGTTACTGAATAGCAGATGAGGTTCACCACTGAGAAGATGTTAATGAAGCTGTGCCTCTGGCAGAAGGGAAATATAGGTTTGGTCACTCCTGCTGTCAGGTACTGTTCCCCTGAGCTGAAAACTCTGAAACAAACCTTATAGTAGAGTAAATGGGACAGAAAAACAATGTTACAGAGTTTATCCTGCTGGGTCTCACTGAGGATCCTGATGGTCAGAAAGCATTGTTTGTCATGTTTTTACTCATCTACATTGTGACAATGGTGGGAAACCTGCTCATTGTGGGGACAGTGATTGCCAGCCCCTCTTTGGGATCCCCGATGTACTTCTTTCTTTCCTTCCTCTCACTCATGGATGCTGTTTACTCCACTGCCATCTTGCCCAAGTTGCTTAAAGACTTAGTTTCTGATAAAAAGACCATCTCCTTCACAGCTTGTCTGGTTCAGCTTTTTGTGGAGCACTTATTTGGTGGTGCTGAGGTCTTCATTTTGGTGGTGATGGCCTATGATCGCTTTGTGGCCATATGTAAGCCACTGTACTATTTGACCATCATGAACCGGCAGGTTTGCATTCTCTTACTGTTGGCATCCTGGGCTGGAGGTTTTGCTCATGCTTTGATTCAAGTTATCTCTGTGTATATACTTCCTTTTTGTGGACCCAATATCATTGACCATTTTGCTTGTGACATGTATCCATTATTAGGACTTGCATGCACTGATACTTACTTCCTTGGCCTCACTGTAGTTGCTAATAATGGAGCAATGTCTATAGTGGTCTTTATCCTTCTCCTTGTCTCCTATGGAATCATTTTAAACTCTCTTAAGACTCACAGTCAGGAAGGGAGACACAAAGCCTTGTCCACCTGCAGCTCCCACATCATGGTGGTTGTCCTCTTCTTTGTTCCCTGCATTTTCATGTATGTTAGACCTGTGTCTAACTTTCCTATTGATAAATATGTTACTGTATTTTATACAATTTTTACCCCCATGTTGAATCCTTTAATTTATACCCTGAGAAATCTTGAGATTAAAAATTGTATGGCAAAGCTATGGAGTAAGATGTTCACTACAGGCATAATAAGAATTTCTCCTCACTGTGTATGTTAACAATGGTAAATAAACATTTAGCAATTAATTTTAGTGTTATTAATTCTAGTGTTCTTTATTTGTACCAATACTTTTTGTTGTGAGAACTTTGGTATTTTTGTGAATGTAGTTCATACAAGAATGTAATTTTGGTTTTCTTTATTGATACTGAAGTTGATCATATCATTATGCCTACTGGGCTTTCAACTTTTGTAATTCTGTATAATATTTTTACTTTTGTTCAATTTCCAAAAAATTGTACTTCTGTTATAATTTTATTGTTGGGTGTTTTTGACTGTACTGTGAACTAATTGCTTATTATCTATCACAATATTTTTTGTTTGTAAGTTTTATGTCACTATTGCCATCTATTTTGATGAACACAAACTTGAAATTTAATTTGCTGTTATTTTATAAGGATTTAAATGCTGATTAGTATTTATCAATAAAATAAGTCACATGTATATGTAATATACATATTTTGTTCAAAAATACCTATGCGTCAGAGGGCTCAGTGGGAATTACCACTCCTGAGCAGGTAGCATTAAAAAAAAGAAAAGTGATCAAATAATAGGTTGCAAACCACTAAGTAAAGTTCCTACAGGGGTCTCTGCTTCAGTCACTGACTCTAGTCTTCTGTCTCAAGTTTAGGCCCTTACTTCACTTCTAACAGCAAATGTTAGAAAGAATACACTCTTTCCTCCCAAAGTTGCTTTAGTTATAGTGTTTTATCACAGCAGCAGAAATTTAATCAAGACAAAAATAGTTTGTAAGAGTGTGATATCACCATGGCTGACAAAGAAATGTATTTTTAAGAGGATTGTGAAGGAAATTGAATTTTGGGTTTGAAAACCTTTGGAGTCCTCAGAGCTCAGTGTGATATTCTTTGAGATCTTATATAATAGGAATGTTGAGAGCAAAGTGGATAATGGTAGTTTGTCTTGTAAAGTTTCAGAAGGAAGCAAAGACTCTATGAGGTTTATTTATTTATTTATTTATTTTTGTTTTTCGAGACAGGGTTTCTCTGTGGCTTTGGAGGCTGTCCTGGAACTAGCTCTTGTAGACCAGGCTGGCCTCGAACTCACAGAGATCCGCCTGCCTCTGCCTCCCGAGTGCTGGGATTAAAGGCCTGCGCCACCAACGCCCGGCGAGGTTTATTTTTATAATATTTTGAATTAAGAATCTGCGGTTCCATCTTTACCCCAGTCCATCTTGTAGGCAGAACAAATTTTATTTTGAAGGGTTTGTGGCTTGGTCGGTGCCTTAGTCTCTCCACTGGAAGTCTTGACTGGTTAGAGTAGATGGCTGGTTAAGGTTCCTTAACCCTTATTGCTAGGCATTTGCTGATTATAGGTATTTCCACTGCTCTGTTTCTATCTCATCCTAGAGATGTCCCCAGATTCCAGTTGTTTCTCCCAATACTTCCATACTCCATCCTCACCTAATTTGAGCCATCCTGTTTCCATCCCCATTCCCGCTTCTAGGCTTACATTTCCCATCTACTTGAAATGTCTACTTTTTTCCTTTACAGTGAGATTTGTGCATTTCCCTGATTCCCTTGAGCCATCCTTATTATTTACCTTCTCTGGGTCTATGGTAAGAGAGACCAACTAATGAATGGCACAGCTGGAGATATCCTGAAAGTGAGACCACCAAGGAGGACCAGGATTCATAGGATGGATAACCAGATGCCCAGGATAGAACCAAACAGGTGACAAAAAGGGTTAATGAAATGATTCCTAATGATAGTCTGTTATACTCATAGATTGGAGTCTAGCCCATCTGTCATCAGAGATGTTTCATTCAGCAGCTGATAGAAACAGATACGAAGACCCATAGCCAAACATCGGGTAGAGCTCAAGGAATATTGATGAAGAGGGGAAGGAAGGATTGTAAAACCCAGAGGTCAAGTATACTACAAGAAAACTCACAGAACTAAGTTATCTGGGCTCATAGGGTCTCATGGAGACTGAATCAACAACCAGGGAACCTTTACGTGACTGCTCTAGGCCCCTTGCATATATGTTACTGTTGTGTAGCTTGGTCTTCTTGTGAGACTCATAGTAGTGAGAGCAGGGGCTGTCTTTAACTCTTCTTCCTGATTTTGGGACCGATTGATTCTTCCTGCTACCCATTCTTGCCGCGTCCAGCCTTAATAGATGAGGATACCTAGTCACACTGAAACTTGATTTACCATGGCTTGCTGATATCCACGGGAAGCATGCTTATATCTGAAACAGAGGGAGAGTAGATGGGAGGGTGAAGAGGGGTTCCTGGGGTGGAGGGAAAGGAGGTGAGAGAGAGGAACTATGAAGATGGAAGGTAAACTTGGATGGTATGTAAAAACAACAAAAAATAAACAAAACAGAAAATCTAGAATAATTGAAAATGATCTGTTTTTCTGGTCAGTTTGAGCTGAAGATTTGGCTCTGACTGGCAATCTTGACTTTAGATTTTCCAGTCCATTGAGACTCCTTCAGTCCTTAGAGTACTTAAAGTTACCAAGGAACAGGCTCAGCAGGGTGGGGTGACTAGAGGATTGGTTCATGATATTAGGATATATAAGATAGACTGGTAAACAGAACAACATACATACATACATACACACACACACACACACACACACACACACACAATAGCAAACCAGAAAAGCAGACATATGCAGATGAGGCACAAGATTAACAGTTTATGGTAGTGACCCACTCAGCCTCTCCAGAAGAGCTTGGGGGATCCAATCCCCTTCAACAGGTATTCTGGCCCACCAGAAGAGTGCTGGGACATCTCCCAGTCACCCCAAACTGTTATCAGCCACAAATTCACTCGAATCTTATGCAGACTTCATGGAAACCAGAGCTCCAATAGTCAAAAACAGAAACCAACTCTCCAACACCCAGAAACAGAAAACAGAACTTTCCCAGGCAAAACAGATGTTTGGCTCACAAACTCAATGGAGATGGCACATGGTTGATTTTGGGGTTCCATATGACCCACAAATGTTGTACCCAATGACTGGATCTCCCAAACCACCAAGAGACCAGATCTGATCCAAAAGCAAAAAGTCTTTTCAATTACGAGTTAACTCAAGTCCTCCATCCATCTGACACAACAGGTAGAGTAGTAGGGACCTGAAACAGTAGTGGGGCAGGGCATATATTTGGGGTATAGCAGGGCAGGTATCTGGGGGTCTGAGAGTTGCATAGCAACAGTCTCAGAATTGGCACACCTCTGGGATAGGGGAATCTCTTGTGAGTTGTTTGGTTAGCTGCAGCTGCAGAAAGGTTGCTATGCCTGGAGGCCATCCAAAGACCATTGCTACCTACTGCATTCCACTAGTATCAGTAAAACACCTTCTTATTGGTTCCTTACCACATGGATGGTATCAGACAGTTTCTTTCCAGTAATTATGGTAAGGTCTGGGTGAGGAGAGGGAGGGCTCAGTCAGGGGCCTACAACTTGCTGGGTCTTTTCTGTAGCTTGTCATGGCTGCCAAAGCAGAGTACTGAATGAGGGTCTGGGCCCTTCATTAGAAGCACAGAAGGAGCCAAAGCTGCTCTTTGTGATGGTCATTCCACTTGTAAATGCATTAGAGTTTCCCAAGTGCTACTTGCTTTGAAGACATGAGGGGGTCATGGAGATACTGAAATTTGCTGCTATGAGAGACCAGGAAAGGCCACTGGTGAAAGCGTAGCCTCAATTGCAGTAGAAATCCTAAGACAGAATATACAATAAAAGGGTAAAATTGTCATTATATGTGTTTTCTTGCATAGCATTATTTTGTGTGAAAATGTGTGATCAACATTTAGGGTTATTTAAAATTGGAATATTTGATTTCTTATTATAGTGATAATGAAAATATTTCTAACACATTTATATAAAATAATCTCTTAACTTAGCTGGTTACAATCCATTTTCATTATCAACATATTTTTTCTCAGCTATGTTAATTTAATTGTCTGTAATTCAGCACTTTAATATATGTCAGTGAAGTAGGTTTTGATGGACAGTGAAAGGCTTTCCACTTAACGTTTTTTAAAAAACACATTCCAGCATTACAGTCATCTCAAAGTATTCATGGATATGATAAGCATGTAGACCAAGAATAAATTAAATGTAAATAATTTGGAAAGCAATTAAATTCTTCACTATACCCTTAACATTATTCTGAGAGATTGTTTCTTTGATTTTGAAAATTTCTATTTTATTAATTAGAAACATTATCTTAATGAGTTATATATATGAACTGTGTTTAGGTTTATCTTATTATTTGGCAAATATACTAATATGCATATTTAACTTATTAGCTTAGGTTTCTCTGCTGATTTGATGTTGGCAGTTAGATTTCTAAACTTCCTTATTCAGTTTGTTTTCATTGTAATACACAGGTTTTTGTGTGTTGTATTTTTATTTAATTCTAAGTCTCATTTTATTTCCATCTTGATTGCAATAGTGGCCAATTTATCACTCTGTGATCTGATATATGATTCCCATGAGTTTGTGAACTTCAGTATATTGTGGCTATACAGAGGATAATGGATTATTTCAATTTTTCAAGATATTTGTTTAGTGACCTAATATATGCTATATTTTATAGAATGTTTCATGAACTGCTGATAAATATGTCTTCTGAAGTTTTTTGATGGAATTAAATTTGATTTCCTTTGTATGTTAATAGATTAGTCACTACGAAAATGAATGGAGTAGAAAGAGAATAAAATACAGTAAGCATAGTGATTAGTATAAAGACGAAAGAAAGTAGAAGGTGGGAAACCTGTGGAGGCCCAAGAGGTACCTGTGGCCGGGCGGTGGTGGTACACGCCTTTAATCCCAGCACTCGGGAGGCAGAGGCAGGCAGATCTCTGTGAGTTCGAGGCCAGGCTGGACCGATAGCCTCTGAAACAATACAGAGAAACCCTGTCTCATAAAAACCAAAAAAAAAAAAAAAAGACGTACCTGTGGAGGCCCAAAAATTCAAGATTGAAAGATAAAAATATGCGTTTAGGTAACAGAATTCTTCTAGGAGGCTATGGAAGTGTCCTTGCAAACCAGGCCCAACCATTTTTTGGAAAAAGGAGAGAGCAAGATGAAGGATTAAGGAGAGACTGGGGAAAAAAGCAAAAACAGAACAAAAGCAACAAAACACAGTAGAGAAAGGACAGATAGAGTCCAAACTACTCACAGTTCAGCTTTTTAATATAACACTTAATTTGCTGTTCACATTTAAAAGTACTCAAATCAATTTGGTGGTTAGCTACTCATTCTTGTCAAGATGCAATCATTTGCCTCTAGGGATTATTTAAGGGAAAACATTTATTTGAGATCACTCATTCCCTCCCCCCAATATTATAACAAACGTATGTCTCAAAAATAGCAGTGATGCAAAATACAACAATAGGTTTTGTTGCAAATATACATGGAAGAAATATTTTTTTTGATTTAACAACCCCAGAGGTTTCTGAAAGCTGAAATCTGCCCAAGCAGGAGTTTTCTATATTCTGCATTTAGTTCTCTAGATATCATGCTTTCCCATTGTTAAAGGAAGTCTGTGGAAGTTCTCAATGCCCTGGCATCTTCCACATATAGGATCATGGTTTAAATGAGGAAGAGACTAGGTTTAAGAGAGCCTGCTAAAGGATTCAAGACTGAAGACTTCTGTTTGCACTTGCTCCTTAAATTCCCAACTTTTGCTGACTTCACTATAAGTGACAGTAAACCAAAAATTTTACATAATTTCAGTGTTCACTTTTGTATTTATTTCAGCAAGTATAATTTTGGGTAAGTTAATTTCCAATTATTAGATTGACACTTTTCATATTTGTACAATCATATCAGTTTGATTCTGTATGAAGATGTTTTCCCAGACTGTGAGCATTTCCAACTACCCATTTCAATAAGTTTTGATGTTATTTCAGGTACTTGCTGTATACTTGGACACTTCTCTGAAAAACTGAATGGGAGCGATGTTGAAATGTATTTGTTATGGCAGCTTGGTATTCTTCCTGCATCTAAGCAACAATCACTAGTTATAATGTCTTCCCTGAAAGTACATGACTATATGACAAATTTGTAAGCAACACATTGAAGAAAGGCCTTTAGTTTATGGCAAGAATAAGATCAATACTGTCAATTTGTGAGATACAAAAGATCTTAAGCTAAAGTATCCTGGGAATTATCGAAAGTTAGTGAATCATTTAAAAGGTATTATATTCTCATAGGAAGTTTCTAAATAGGAAATATTAAGGTAATGATATATATATATAATTATCAGAATTAGAAGTATACATTTGTTACAAACAGATTGCTTTTATTTTCCATTTGACAAGTAACAATGGGAACAAGTTGTATGCAATTAAATGCCCAGTGCTTTTATTGTTTTATTTTATGAGATATTATATTTCATATGATGTTAATGAAGAAATATGATTGTTTATATGTATTTCTATTAGACAAAAACAAAATTTCTCAGCAGCTCAAGCAATAGTATGCAAGAGAATAAGTCAATTAAGTTCCAGTAGGTATATGTATGATTTTGTGTTTCTTAAAATTATCCCTGAAAAAATATTAGTATGTCTGTGTAGAGAAACTCAGAGGATTCTTTCTCCATATAGAACCTAAATTTTGTAATTGCATAGTTTTTACAGGTATATTTATAAAGCATTGTGTTTTGCTTAATTATATATAATACAACATTCATATGAGCATTTATGTATTTTGAGAATCGACTCCTACCCCATTTCTTCCTAGTCTCTCTATTTTCTGTCCCTTCTACATTCATAGAACCCCTTAGTTTCCTAGATAGCTCAACTTCTCCTTTTAGATTTTCTGCACATATGTGATTTTTGTCTATCTGAATTAAATAGAGAACACAAAATGAAATTAAAATGTGTTTGTCTTCATTAGACTGTCTTATTCATATTTGATATGAATATTTCAGGTTATTTCAATGTTGCTGAAAGCTATAATATCAATTTTTATTTTATTTTATTTTATTTTGGTTTTTTGAGACAGGGTTTTCTCTGTATTACTTTGGAAGTTGTCCTGGAACTTGCTTTGTAGACCAGGCTGGCCTCAAACTCACAGAGGTCTGCCTGTCTCTGTCTCCTGAGTGCTGGGATTAAAGGTGTGCACCACCAATGCCAGGCTAATATCACTCTTTTTTATGGCTACAAATAATAAAAAATATCTGTTATTCAGGGTCTTTTTGAAATCGTAAGACTTTTTTTTAAAAACCATGTTCTTAATAACAATATTATATCATTTTTTTAGAATAGTGCGTAGAATAGCTTAAGCTGAAATCAGGCATATTATTCTTCAGTCTTTATGGAACTAAATCTTTGGTAATTTATAGTAGAGTTTACTTGAGCTTACAAATGACATAGTGTAAGAACTCTATTTTCATTCTACTATATAAATGATTACGCTGGCATTTATATTTGTCCTAGTGAAACTCAACATATTAACAACATGATATCAGTATTACTGATAAATATTGGCAGGTGCTAAAACCAGTAGAAAAGAAGAAACAAATGAGACACAAACGATATAAATGATGCTATATTCTTATGTTTACAGAAGGATACTCTTTTTCTGTCTGTGACTTGATGGGCATCTCTAGATCCAGAGGGAATTATTCATGTGAATGAGGTATGCAGATAGTACATTGAAACTACTAAGAAAGCTCAAACTGTGCACATATCTTCCACTATCACTTCTACATGAGTAGAATTTGCTTGCTTAAATCAAGCCAAAATAGATTTTTCACAAGTAAATGTTGGTAGTTCTTATACACAATGAAACAGACAATCTCTTACAGAGATAATTTTAGCATATGTCAAAGAAGTTCAAATATTGTGAAAATCACAGTAGTATGTGTAATTGTGAGAATTGATAGTAGCAGTAATGAAATGGCAGAATTACAATTCTAGGAAAACATGACTGACTGAGAGAATTGAAGTCATTGCTTTAGACAGAAGTGTTTTAAATAATATTGGAGATATTTGATACAACTTAAACCCTTGTTTTAGATAAGTGGAGTATATTTAAAGAATAACAGTATTTTATGACTAGTGGGCCTTATTTCTAAAAGTATGCCATCACCCCACTCAACTAGATGCACAGGAACATTAGGAACTACATGGAATATGCAGCAAAATATCTTTTTATAGCATCAGTCTGGCTCTATGTAAGTTGACACAATTAGCTATATTGCTGCAACTTTACAGTTTTTAAAAATGTAGCAATTTATTTGTTCTATTGGAATTTCATACAATATTCATATTCACCCCAACCCCTTCTCACCTCTTTAAACACCTAATATTTAGTTTTATTTTCTCACAAAAAATGTTTTGTTAAAACATTGATTCCAATTTGTGTTGCTCAACAACTTTTAGAGTGAGACTTGTCCTATAGCATGGTATATGTACTAGGGGTCATACTTTCAAAGATCACTGATTTCCCTTCTCCTGGTAGCTATAAAATACCAATAGCTACTCAACAAATGGTAGGTTTTCTTGGTTGCCTCTTTTCTTCATCCTAAATTTTATCTGGCTTGATGTTGAGCAGGTCTTGCTCACAATCAGTAGGTGTTGAGAATTAAAATATAAGGGGTAGTTTTAATTATGTCCATTTAGCACTATTAGGTTCTCCTCTAGGGCCTAGAACATATCAATTCAAAGGTCCTTTACTCTAGCAAGAGTTCCATGTTTGGTCTCCAACTCATGAAGTTGGCCTTAGTTCCAATCAAGAAGTGCTTGCTTATTCCCATAACATCAGTGTCACTATTATACCAGAGGTCATGTCTCAAAAGGCCAGTTGTTATTGTATGTTGTAGAGCTCATATGTGGCTGAGGATGATGGTTACCTTACTCCTCTGGTATAATACATAGCAACTTCAAGTATTTTCCAAGAAAACTAAACAGTAGGGATGAAGCTTCATGTTGAGTGCCTTCTTGATTTCTATGTGTTCAATGATGCAAATGCTATGATAATATGCATGGGAACCTTGGCAGATTCCCCATCAGACTAGGTTGATTGAGGCAGGAACAAACATGCCAGGTAGACAGAACTTAGTGAGAAATTTAATAAGAAATGGAAAGGGGAGAGGAAAGTGAAATTTGATAAAGAGACACAGAGAAAGGGGGAGGACAGAAGAGAAAAGAGATACAGGGAAAGAGAGAGGGAAAAGAGCATAGGTGGGAGGGGGTCTTTCTTTTAAAGGGGTCCTTTGCACCTGCATGCTGGCCAGGGTACTGCCTGAGTGCATTCTGCCAGCATAATGACAAGTGCAGGCCAGCATAATGCCTGAACCCTACAGCCGTTATGAGTTTCTTCAGAAATAGGATCTTACCATCAAGTTCTACAATGGTAACCAAAAGAATTGAAAATAGCCATTAATATTTGGGGGTCTATGGAATTCTATTGACCAATAGCTCTGAAAGCAGTAATCTATTTCTGGTCCTTGGAGTTTTAATTGTTAACTGGTTGTAACTAGTTAAAGAAGAACCATTCCATTTTGTTTATTGATGTCTATTTGAAGATAAATCATTGTTTTAAATATAAATAATTGAGATGCCTTTGTCTCCTCTTCTGTGTAGATATGCACTGAAGTATTGAGACAGAAAAGAGTACCTAGAGATTTACTGACAGAATTTGATGGAATTCTCTGAAAGAAGAACTAAATAGATGCTTATTACATGCTCCTTTTATGGGTTTGCCACTGTATAGGTAATAATGAACACGTGTTTCCTGATGGAATGGATTCATGAACCTGTTTAGAATTCATAGTAGGTCCTCTTCTGAAGTGTTTTTGAAACAAGACAGATAGATTAGTAAATGGGACAGAGTAACAATGTCACAGAATTTATCCTCCTGGGCCTCACTCAGGATCCTATTGGAAAAAAGGCATTGTTTGTTATGTTTTTGCTCATGTATGTTGTGACAGTTGTGGGCAACCTGCTCATTGTAATGACAATTATTTCCAGCTCCTCTTTGGCCTCCCCAATGTGCTTCTTTCTTGCCTTTCTCTCACTGATGGATGCTGTTCACTACACCATCATTTTGCCCAAGTTGCTTAAAGACTTAGTTTGTGATAAAAAGTCCATCTCCTTCACAGCTTGTCTGGTTCAACTTTTTGTGGAGCACTTATTTGATGTTGCTGAGGTATTTCTTCTGGTGATGATGGCCTATGATTATTATGTGGCTATCTGTAAACCACTGCACTAATTAAACATCATGAATCAACAAGTTTGTATCTCACTCTTGGTGGTAGCCTGGATTGGAAGTTTTGCCCATGCACTGGTTCCTTTTTGTGGATCCAATGTCATTGATCACTTTGCCTGTGATATGTAACCCATGATTACATATCACTTGCATGCACTGACACCTATTTTATTGGCCTCACTGTTGTTGCCAATAATGGAGCCATGTGCATGGTGGTCTTTGTCCTTCTGCTATTCTCCTATGGAATATCTTAAGCTCACTTAAGGCTCACAGGTAGTAAGGGAGGCGCAAAGCTCTGTCCACCTGCAGCTCCCACATCATGGTGGTTATCCTTTTCTTTGTTCCCTGCATTTTCATGTATGTTAGACCTGTCTCCAACTTCCCTAATGATAAATCTACTTCTGTTTTTTATACAGCTATTATTCCAATGTTGAATCTTTTGATATATACACTGAGAAATTCAGAAATTAAATATTCTATGGGAAAGATCTGGTGTATAATGTTAAATATAGATAGAGTTAGAATTTTTACTTGCTGAAAGTATTACTTATTGGAAAGGAACAATAATCTCTATTTGCAGTATGTGTTCCAAGTTCCAAATTAGTAACAATACTTGAAATTGTGAGATGTTTGTATTAACTGCTTTTTTAATTTTCTTAATGGTTACTGAAGCTCAGCATCCTATTTTACCATTCTCTAAGAAGTGCATGTTTACATCTTTTGTCAATTCTCCAATAAATTATTTTCTATATAATTGTGTTAGTGGAGTTCTTTATGAGTCATGTCACTAACTAGGTAAGTTATATGCACCCCAGAGTCTTTTCTAGCTGTGTTTTATTATACTATTAATCCTAATGAATATTAAATTCTAATTTGCTTATTTTAAAATAATTTCATTAAATTTCTTTACAAATTTATCAAGAAAATTATATACTTTTAACATAATAAAATACTATTTTGACGTTTACATATACTGTAGAGTGACACACGAACTTAATTTGCACATTCTGTCATACCATTTTGCTGTAGTTAGAACATATATTTTACTTTTTAAGTTTTTGTCTATTGTGATCTATTTTTCTTAGTTTTGCAATAGTTTTTTTCCTTTTTGCTTGCCTTGTATACATTATTAAAACTTAAAAATATCTAATCTTACTCTGATCTCATATCTCATCTTCATTGTATTTTATGTTCAAGTACTTATATATTAATATCTGTGCTATTTCAGTTAGGTTAATTGATGACTTTTAATTAAATACTTCATTATTATAGCCAGTAATGTAGATTTTTAAATGGAATATATTTTCCAAGTGGTTATGTCTAGCCTTAGTGTAAAGTGAAGCATGACTTTAGCTACTTTACTAATATCCCTTGTTCAATGTGTTAGATTTTCCATAAACGCTTCTGTAATTGCAAACTATATTATCTGAAATAAGTTTTATATGTTTGAATTTTTATTGAAAATAGATTATTCTCTCATACAATGGAGTGGGAGGAGTAAAGGAATGGAAAACTAATAATTTCCCTATAACATTTTACAACAAAATCATTTTATTATGTTATTGTACTAATTAAAATTGGAAAATACAGATCAGTAATGCAAACAGACTCCTTGACAAATTTTGTATGGTGATACTTATGGTATATCTCTATAAAATTATTCATTAAAAATGGCCATGAAATCCTGTAAGTTATTGTTGTGCCACTTTCTAAAAAACAATTAAAAACTATTTACAAAGATATTCCACCAACAAGAGTTTCCATGTGACTCAGTTATCCTACTTCTGAGTGTGAAGCAAAGGATTTTATCACTACAGAGACACTTGCACATCAATATTCACTGCTGCTCTGTTCACAAGAGCTTGGCAACAAAAGTGACCAAGGGGTATATCAGATTAATTAAGTAGAAAAAATGTACTACACACACACACACACACACAGCATATTATTCAACTATACAAAATATGAAATCACAAAATTTTCAGGCATGTGGATAGAACTGGAAAAATTGTATTTAGTTAGGCTGATTGGACCCCTGAAGACAAAATTATTACTTTCTCTCTCATTGCAGATTCCTGGCTTCTATGTCTTGTTTTATGTGTTTATTTGTGGAAAACTATGAAATTACAAATGGGCTATTCGCAGAAGTGATGCATTTAGGAAGGAGAATAGTAAAATATATGTAAATTGAAAGTAGAAAGGGCAAAACTGGGGGCAGAAGGATCCAACCATAATTAGATACTAAGACTCTATTGTTGAAGACAGTACATTTGGTTGCCAGACACTGGGAAGTAAGTCTTGAACTGACCAAAAAATTTTCCCTGTAGGCTAGCATTCCCAGTAATGGAAGTTGCTACACAGACAGCTGAGGAAGAAACGATATCAGTGGTCTTTTCAAGTGCTGGACCCTATATGCTATAATACTGACCTGATAGACAAATGACCAGGTCAAGCAATAATGACAAGACTGTTTATGGGTATAATCAGTCCTTCTCTTGATTGGATTTGTGACTTTCTTCATGAGAGCTAATAACTTCCTGGTATTGTAAAAATGTCAGAACCCAAACAAGTGAGTTCGTATGCCCTAGAGGAGAATATATTGAAGTTTTATTCTTTTCTAAATATTCAAATTATCAGCTGAATTCTAAATATATTTGCCTATGTTCCTTAGTGAGAGGAGTTTCTTAATGCAAAAGGTAGTGACCAATGCTTACTCATTACTTTTTAAATGCTGAAAATAGGCAAATATGAGAGCTGGAAATGTGCATCTAAGAAACTGTGAGTGCTAAGAATGGGACATCTGTATTAATCCCCTGCCAAGGCTCCAGGGTATTGCAAAAAAGGGGGTGTCAAAGAAGTGTAAGAGCAGAGGATGGGAAAGAGTCCTTTGAATTGCTATGACACACATGGATTCACCAGAACTGTGATTGCATATGCAGAATCTGTGCCAGATCTAGGCAGTTTAAAATTCTAGCACAGATTACTGCAGGGCTCCCAGGCTTTAACATGACCTGAATAGTTAACAACAGATGAAGTATACAGGGAGAATGGGTGGTGGGAAAGTCACTTTTCTTTCGAGGTGTGACCATTGTAATACTTCCTATGCCCTATGACTGGTCTCACATTCATTTGAAGATGAGAAACAGTTATTGGATCAGTGGGTTAAAAAATAAATAAAAATTACCAAAGGATAACATGAAGTAGAGAGGAAGATGTGATGAATAGTCCTCCATGTGCTGAAGGATGAAACTAAAGTATGGATATATTCAAGAAAGATTGCATCCCCGAGGTCCAGAGAGGGATGCGTGTGTGTTTGTATGTGGTGTGTGTGTGTGTGTGTGTGTGTGTGTGTGTGTGCGTGTGTGTGTGTGAGTGAGTGCATGTATGAGAACTGGGAGAAGTGGAGGAATGGGAAGCTGTGATCAGAATGTATTGAATGAGGAAAAATTTAATAAGAATTCAAAAAGAAATATTGTGTGCATGGATGAAATATTCAAAGAATAAATAAAAATAAAAAGGGATCACCTTCCAATGTATTAAAGTTTTTGTGTATCACTTGACATTATGGAATTAGTTGAGGAAAATTAGAGGCGGCATACTGAGCATCAGAATGGACAAGAATATTTTGGACCAACCCTAAAGATTTTGTAATACTATCAAAATTTGATTGTCTAAAATTACATAAAAATACAAATTTTCTTCTGGAGAATTAATCTCTAGGATGAGTAAAAAATATTTTCAGAGTTTATCTTAAAGGTTCCTATCCAAATGTAAAGACTCTTAAATATCACAACAGAAATTATATCATCTATGTAAGCTTAACATTATACAGAGAAGGTTGTATTTATATATTTGGAATGAGAGGTCTAAATTTCCTCCATTTTACAATTGGATCTGAGTTTCATGTTCTTAGGAGCAAACAAAGTTCATTTCAAACAAAGAGGCCACTAATCAACAGCACCCATTACTGTAGAGAGCACTTAGAAGGTCTGAGCTAGCCCCCATAGTACCTCAAGAGGATGAGGACTCAAAAAGAACAGTTCCTGTAATCCCTTGGAAGCAAGCCCAGACTTGCCCTAAAATGTCTAAAGATGCTAAAACTAAAACTTCAGCCAATCAAAACTATACTAATGTCACTAATGATTGCTAAACAAATCACATTTGAGGTGGCCTGTTTCTGAAATTACCTTATCTGTGCTTAACAAGAGCCTGTGTACCTCCTCTGGGTTGCCGTTTTGTAAAAGTAGTTGATTGTGCATGCTCATTGTTTCTGTAGAATAAATGATCTTTGTTCTTGCATATTATTTGATTCTGGGGTCTTCTTTTAGTGGTTCATGGACCCTTACAGGGAATACATATATATTTACATATAAATACATGACCAAAACATTTCAGGATAATGGGGATATGGATTTGAAAGATAGCAAGGAGGAACATATGGGAGGGTTTGGAGGTAGGAAATGCAAAAGGGAAATGCTGTCATATTATAATCTCAAAAATAAAAGAAATAGTTGAAGATTGGGGCACAAGTTAAATAGATATTTTATAATAGGAAATACAGAAAAGGCAGTGAAGCATTACTAGATGCAAGAATTTGTCTAAATCACTAAAAATTAAGGGAATTCAAATCAAATTCACAAGGAAATATCCTATCTTAATGTGGGTATTTCACAAGTTCATGTGACCAATGCTATTTAAGATTTATGAAAAGTCAGTTCCCATATATTGTTCTCAGAAAACAAGCAAACCAACATGGCAATTCACTATTTAGAATCTGCAGAACCTAGAAATAGAACTATCACATGACTTAGGAACCACACTGTTGACTGTATAGCCATAGTGAGATAAACTATGCCTGTGTGTTTCTGTTTATTGTAGGATTAGTTGTAAACAAGGTTTGAAAACTTCAGGAGCTGCCAGCACATGTCTAGAACTGCAATGGGAGCTAAAAACCGGGAGATATAACTGAATTGAAATAATGAAGCAAATATGTAGAATGATTGGTAAGATCTAACATACAGTATGAGGACTTCAATATATATGTAGTATGAGGACTTCAATATATTAGAGTATGTTGGGTTATAGAGTTTCACGAAATTTAGCAGACTATGCCATCATTAGCCATAGAGGAGAAAAATAGGTAAATAAGAGTGATGATGGATATGTTAATTGCTTTCTCGACACCAACAGTTTTCTTATATGTGTATATTATAATATTCTTGCAGTATTTGTTAAATAAACAAAATAAGACACATTTTTACTACTACTCCTGACCCCACTCAGGGCAGAGGTGAGATGTGGTCCCCACCTTAGGCCGATTAGGCATATACTCAAAAGATGCACATTCATACAACAAGGAAAACTGTTCCAATATGTTCATAGCAGTGTTATTTGTAATAGCCAGAAGCTAGAAACAACCTAGATGCCCCTCAACTGAAGAGCGGCACAATGGAGTACTACTCATTGGGAAAAAAACAATGGAATCTTGAAATTCGCAGGAAAATGGATGGCACTAGGAGAAACCATCCTGAGTGAGGTAACCCAGTCACAAAAAGACAAACATGGTATATACTCACTCATATATAAATTTTAAACATGCAGCAGTGGAGTGTCAGCTTACAGTCCCACAGCCAGAGAGTCTGTGAAACAGGGAGGACCCTAAGAGAGATATCCCTGAGAAAAGGGATGGAACAGGATCTCTTGAGTGGACTGGGAACATGGGGTAAAGGGACAGGTAGTTGGGGAGAAAAGGACATGGGGGAACAGGAAATGTGAGTCTGGGGAAGAATAGAGGAGAGCAGGATGAGAGATACCATAATAGAGGGAGTCATTATAGGTTTGAGAAGAGATCTGGCACTGATGAGATTTCCAGAGATCTACAAGGATGATACCAACTGGTAATCTAAGCAATAGTGGAGAGACTACCTTAAATTCCCTTCCTATAAAGAGATTGAAAACTACCTTGTATGCCATCCTAGCGACTTCATGCAGTGGCTGATGGAAGCAGAGGCAGAAACCCACAGCTAAACACTGAACTGAACTCCTGGAAACTAGTTGCAGAGGGGGAGGAGTGATGAGCAAAGGGGTCATAACTGGACAGGTGAAACTCATAGAAACACATGACCTGAACAAGGGAGAATCTCATGGATCCTAGACTGATGGTTGAGAGGACACCATGGAACTGTTCCATACCTCCTGAACACAGATGTCAGTGAGGAGGCCTCAACAGTCTTTGGGGCCTTGGTTACCTCATCAGTATTTATCCCTGGCATCTGAATGGACTTTGGGATCCTATTCCAAATGGAGGGATACTCTCTCAGCCTGGACACATGGGAGAGGGCCTAGGCCCTGACCCAGATGATATGACAGACTTTGAAGATCCCCCATGAAGGGCCTCATCCTCATTGGAGAGTTGAGTAGGGATTGGATGGTGAATTCGAAGGTTGGCAGAGGGGTGAGGGAGGTGGGGAGGGAGAGGGAGCTGGGATTGACATGTGAAGCGAGTTTGTTTCAAACTTAAATAAAATTTTTAAAAAGTAAAAAAAGACCCTTTTATACAAGATACATGTCTTTGTGGATCTCAATGGCCTAGAGTTTTTCTTTAAGTTATGAAAAACACTTTCTCTATTAGCATTGTCCATCACGCCATTTGTTGATCAACCATTCATCAAAGGCTTGCCAGACTCAGCAAACAGTAATACTGCATAATCAAGGCATTACATATCTAGATGTTACTCTGAGCTTCAGAAGCAAATGGCTAGTCAGTGAAATTAATATTGTGGTTTTTCATCTTGTTTTACCAGTTACAGGGGAAATTCCACTAGGCATCCAGATGGATTTTGATTTCAAATTTGAGAAATTCTTTTGGATAATAAATACATGACCTTGTTTTTTTCCTTTCTTTAAGTAGGAGTTGCAATTATACTCATGTCATTTTTTTTTAAAAAAGGCATATGAATACAAGATAAAACATGCTATCTAGCATCATTTGTGATAATATGAGTAAGTCTGGAGTATCTTAATCTCAGAGAAATAATTTCTTGAATAAGCATTTATTGCATTCTTTTTCAATATTTATTTTATAATAATGGTATTTTTTGCATGGTTTTTCAAGACATGGTTTCTTTGTAATGCTTTGGAGCCTGTCCTGTCATTCGCTCTGTAGACTAGGCTGGTTTTGAACTCACAGAGCCCTGCCCGAGTCTACCTCCCCAGTGCTGGGATTAAGGTTGTGTGCCATAATACATGATAGTAAGATTTTGGCTGATTCATAAGCTATCACAAATTATATTCTCACTACCATATTGCTCAAAATATTTCTAGATTTTACTGTGTTTTTACGCTAAAAGTCATACAGAAGTGTATTGTTTTATTTTAATTTTAAATAGCTTGTTTTACATGTCAATCCCAGTTCCCTCTCCCTCCCCTCCTCCCGCACTTCCCTACCCTCCCCCCATCCTCCCACCCTATTGCCAATTCCTTCCACATAGGGGATATCTAGAGTCTATCATTTCACTCAGGGTAGGGTCCAGGCACTTCCCTAAGAGTCCAGGCAGAGAGAGCAACCCTCTTTGTGTTATAGACACACATGTCTGTTAGTACTCAAGGGATAAACACTGATCCATTGCTCAGGACCCCGTAGGTAGCCTAGGTCTCCTCATTGACTCTCACATTCAGGGGGTCTGGATCGGTTCCATGTTGGCCTCCCAGCTATTGGTCTGGGGTCCAAGAGCTCTCCCCTGTTCAGATCAGCTGTCTCTGCTGGTTTTGCCAGCCCATTCTTTGCCAATGTGCTCATCGCTCCTCTCTCTCTGTTGCTGGGTTCCTTGGGTTCTGTTCAGTATTTAACTGTGGGTATTTGCCTCTGCTTCCATCAGTCACTGGATGAAGGCTCCAGGATGGTTATAGACATCAAGTTCACTATCAGGAATGGGCATTCGAGGTGGTCTCTACACTATTGCTTAGCTTGCCAATTGGTGTCATCCGTTTAGATCACTAGAGATCACAATGGTGCCTGATCTGTCTTCTAACCTATGGTTCCCTCTCCCCCTACCCTACCCCCCCCCAGTCAACCTTCCTGTTCCTCCATGTCCTACTCTCTCTTCCACTTCTCCCCCTCTCTATTTCCCAGGTCCCCCTCCTCCCCATCCCTTAGCCATCAGGGAATTGCAAATCAAAACAACTTTGAGATACCATCTTACTCCTGTCAGAATGGCTAAAATCAAAAACACCAAATCAATTTATGCTGGAGAGGATGTGGAGAGAGGGAGCACTCCTCCACTGCTGGTGGGAGTGCCAACTTGTGTAGCCACTTTGGAAAGCAGTATGGAGATTCCTCAGGAAAATGGGTATCAATCTACCACAAGACCCAGCAATTCCACTCTTAGGCATATATCCAAAGGAGGCAAATTCATACAAGGGCATCTGCTCCACTATGTTAATAGCAGCGTTATTTGTAATAGCCAGAATCTGGAAGCAACCTAGATGCCCCTCAACTGAAGAGTGGATAAAGAAAATGTGGTACATTTACACAATGGAGTATTACTCAGCAGAAAAAAACAATGGAATCTTGAAATTCGCAGGGAAATGGATAGCACTGGAAGAAACCATCCTGAGTGAGGTAACCCAGTCACACAAAGACAAACATGACAGACTCTGCATATGACACCCTGGGGAATGGAGTGGGAATTGGGTAGGGGCCTAGGGTGGTTGGTGGAAGGGCATGAGAAGAGGGGAGGGAGAGGGAGCTGGGACTGACATTTGAAGAAACATTGTTTCTAATTTAAATTTAAAAATATTAAGTAAAGATTTTTTTCAATATTCAAAAAAAAGATTTAAAAAAAGCAAGAAAAAACAAAAGAAAATACAGAACTGCCACTACCACCACCATTGGCACCCCTGACAACAACAAAACAAACACAACCAAATGACCCATTTGGAAAATAGGCTTGGGACCTGAAGACAAAGTTCTCTTTAGAAGGAAAACAAATGGCTTAGAGTTGGTTTTTAAGTCCATCACCCCTAGCAATTAGGAAAATGCAGATCAAAACAACTTGGCAATTTCATTTTACCCCTGTCAGAATGGTAAACATCAACAAAGCAACAAATGCTGGGGTGGGGGAATGCAGGGATAACAGTTGGCCTTTTTCTTTCAAGATGGATTTTCTCACTGTAGCCCTAACTGTCCTGTAAGTAGCTCTTGTAGACTAAGCTGGTTTCAAACTCACAGAGATCCATAGCCTTCCCAGTGCTATGATTACAGGTTTGTGCCACCTCTGTCTGGCTAACAGTTGGCTTTTAAAAATTATTATTCAACCAAACAAGGTTTGAGATGAAGGAGTTGAATGAAAGTAATAAGATTACTTATGACTTCATATTACAGGGATTATGGAATCAAACAAAGCTTTCCCCTCCATCCAAATGGGCATGACTATGACTGTTTGCTTAAAAAGGATTTGCTCATCATTCCTTCCTCTCTGCTTCAGCTTCCATCCAGTAGCAGAGAGGAAGGAATGACGAGCAAAGGGGTCAAGACCAGGCTGGA
Source organism: Mesocricetus auratus (assembly GCF_017639785.1). Taxonomy (NCBI): domain Eukaryota; kingdom Metazoa; phylum Chordata; class Mammalia; order Rodentia; family Cricetidae; genus Mesocricetus; species Mesocricetus auratus. The sequence continues at coordinate 57,443,438 of NW_024429189.1, read as the reverse complement.
GAAACCCACAGAAACAGCTGACCTGAACAAAGCATTGCTCATGGACTGCAGACTGATATCTAAGAAACCAATATAAGATGGCTCAAGACCCCCTGAACAAGGATGTCAGTTTGGAGGTCTGGGCAATCTATGTGGCCTCTGGTAGTGGGTCAGTATTTATCCCTAATACACTAATGGACTTTGAGAGCCCAATCCACATAGAGGGATATTTTCTCAATCTAGACAGAGGGATTCTCTCTCAGCCTAGACACATGGGGGAAGGTCTAGGCCCTACTCCAAATGATATGACAGACTTTGACGATCCCCCATGGAAGGCCTCACCCTCCCTGTTAGCAGAAATGGGATGGGATAGGGGGCCTCTGGGGAACAGGGGAGGAAGGAAGGGAGAGGGAACTGGGATTGATATGTAAAAGAAATTTGTTTCTAATTTAAATTTTTAAAAAAGGAAAAAAAAAGAAGTACACTATCTCAGGTCAGCTGATTCTGTGTTTCCCAATAATTGTCTTGACTAGTTTGTTCCTGTTATCATTACTCCCTCACTTTGATTGTACTCTAGGAGCTCAGCCCATTGGTTAGTTGTGATTTCTGCATTTTCTTACATCTGTTTTTGGAAGAGAGTTGTAGGTTCTCTGGGGTTGTGAATTGGAGGCTGTGTATCTTTTGCTTTATTTTTGATATCCACATATGAGTGAGTTCATACTGTAGTTGTCTTTCTGGTTCAGGATGATTTTTTTTCTAGTTCTGCATAAGACCTAACTATACTCCCTTAATGTAGGTGAGAATGGTGTGACTGAGAATACATATGAGGCCACTGGGAGTGGGTCCAAGATCTAACACTAATGCAAAAATGGACTTAGGGGAGCCCACTCTATACGGGGAAATATGTTGCTCAGCATAGACACAGGGGTGTGGGTGGTGGAGAGATGCCGTGGTCCTGCCTCAACGAGATGGGACAGAGTTAGTAGACTTCCTAAGGGACACCTTACTCTCTCCAAGGAGCAGATGGAAGATGAGGGGGGAAGAGAGGAGAGAAGGGAGGGGGAACTGAGACTGGAATGTAAAAAAACAATTCATATAAAATTTTTAAAAAAAGAATTACCAAATAATCCACATCATGTTCTGCAATGCAGTTTCAAGAAGTTTTGCTAGAACCTCAGAGTTTCTGGGCAGATCTCTGACACTGACAGAATAAGAGTGTCCTGCTGGCATATCTGGGCTGCTTCCTTTCTGTATGCTGGATTGCATACTCCCTGTCTTACCACACCAGTTGATAATGTTTTTCTGTCCAACTGTTAGTTTATTTTCACCTCATTTTGGAATTGTCCTAATTCACATTATAGCTTCTGTGTTACATGGCAGTTAATTACTCTCACTTTGTAATATACAAGAATTTTCTCCCTTGAGATTGTTTTTCAGAGGAAAATAACTGTCCAGGAGAGATTTATTTTTCTGAATTGGTTGCAAGAATTTTAATGAATTAATCTATAATGACCACATATTCTCCCTGATGCTATGAATAGTCGTCTGCTCAAATAAAATTATGCACTGACGTGGAGGAATTATTTACCCTTTTTAATGACACACGATAGTCTGGAAGCACGTTGTGTCCAAGCTAGGTACATGTAGCTGGTATATAGTTTCCAATATATCATTTTGTCTTGTTATATTCATCATTACTTATAGAAGTCAGTTAACAAGGTGAACTTCCTTTTGAGATACTTGGTGGTAGAAAAGAAGAATCTTAAGATTTTATTTCAATGCATACAAGCCTGAATGAATTTCCCTCTAGTTATGTGAAAGTGTGTCATGCAGTTTTCTATGAGGCTAAATCTCAGCCTCTCTACACTTAGATAAAATGTTTAATAACTAAACAAACAGCTTCTCACTATAAATCCTTAAATGGAGATCATCATTTTGTTTCATCGCAACAGTGGAGAGGGGAAAAATATGATATAACTATGTTTTTAAATTAAATTATTTCCCTATTGTACAGTGTTTGAATACTAGTTTCTGCCAATTAAGTAACCATCTTACACTGGTATGTAATTGTAGCAGTTTATTTGATTATAGCAAGTAATAACATTAAATTACTTTTATAAGTAAGTAAACTATATTTAATGATCTTTATACCTTTCTTCATAAATGTATTTATATCTTTCTATACTGCATATACTGAGTAAAGGAGGCAATAATATTCTCTTACAAGAAACACGTTTTACAAAATTGGACTAGGGACAAAATGTGATGTTCTTGTATTGTAATGAAATAAAGGAATATTTTAAAGGTCAGATAATTCCAAAGACATATCAAAACTGGTAGAATAAATCTGGAAACACAGAAGCTCATTAGATGATTCACAACATATTGGGTAATTCTTTTATAGTGACTGGTGAATATTTTCCATGTTGGCCAATAACACAAATTATATATTATATAAGTAAAAATAGAAACCAAATTATTTGCTATTTATGTTATGATATATTTTACATGATATGCTAATAGGTATATAATTATACATGTTTATATTAGAAATTTAAATTCTATGCAATAAATGTGTTGGAGAATAATGGAAATATTTTTAAAGTATATTTTGGAGGCTTGATATAGGAATTCATATCTGAATCTTAAAGTGATTGCAGCCAACAAGTTATCACATATACATACAGAAAACTATGATGAGAGTTTCTTAGATACTGTTACCTAGATTCATAGAAGTGTTATGTTGAAGGGCTACCATGTCTTAAAAGTTGTTATTTTCTAGAAAAGTTTAATAGCTAATGTTAAACATCACTATACTGCTCTATATTGTTTTTAGTATCCAGTCTTTGTGCATGTAAACTATGTGGCATACTGGATAGTTTGAGGGCTCTATATTTGTTACATTATGGAATTATTCTTGAGACTGTTCCTGCTATAATGTACCAGTGATGATCAATGAGTCCAAAGATGCTAAAATTTTCAGAAAGTAAGCTGTGAAAGCATGTGTATTGGGCATTGCTTTTACTCTTATGCCATTCAGCAGCTGTGCTGAGACCAGCTTGTAGCTTCTGGAGTCCAGACCTCCTAACTCAGGAGCTGACAGTAATGGAAATAATACATGTAGAAGTTGCATCATGGCTTTTAAATAGTTCTTAGACTTTTTCTTAAGGTTTCCTTTTACCCAAGTTAACATATCCATGAGTACAGTATCTTCTTGGTTGAATCTATGCAAAATGAATTTCTTTACAGATCAATGTGGCCAGCATTTACCTATGACAAAATACGCAATTCCTAAGTATCATTTTATCTATCCCTCAAATGGTGTTCATGGATTACAAGATACACTGGGCCATGAAATTTTTCTTATCATGTGGATACTGGTTGAGATGGTTTCTTGTCCTTTGGTCAGAGTAAACTCTTAAAAGCATTGGCAGCGTCAATCATCAATCTAGGTTTTGATTAGATTCAAATGGTGCTTTAGTCATTATACATAACAAGAATAGCAAAGCACTGGGGAAAGTAAATGCTAAGCATGTTCTCCTGGAAGAAATGATGAAGTAGAAGCGCAGAGCATTTTCTTATGACTCCAAAGGAATCTTCATATCAAGTTAATGACCTGAGGTTGAAACACAAACAATGTCACTCTAGAAACTTCATATCCAGCACTGGCCTTTGCACTGCCTTCCAGTACATCCTGGTTCCTCTTTAGGTAGCATTCAATAAAAGTAACAAAGCCCTCATTTGGTCACAGTAGTTATCAGATTATAATTACTACTAAGTAGCATTTTTCCTGATATGGAGTAAGCCTGAAATCTGTTACATGACTGTGCAAATATAAAAGTAAACAAACCAGTAGAATAGAAAAAAGTAGGACTGCATGAGTACACATGTATATTGCTTAACTGGAAGAATTTTGAAATAATTTTCCTCTTTGATTGACTCTTGGTGTGAAAGCTGACATTTAGAAAAGTACCTAGATGCTTGCTTTCTCATGGAGTCCATGAAGCTTCTTCCTTTATTTTGATGCTCTGTGTTTGTCTGGATTTCTGCTTGAGTGCTTCTTGTGCAGGAAGATTTATGTATAACATGAAGGCTATTTCTAGTACTCTATTGCTTTCTATTTCCCTTTGTTTCACTGTTTCCCTCATTTTAAGGGTTCTAAAACATATTAACAGTGATGAAATATTTGCTATGATTCCTGGATCAAAAGATTTCAGTTAAATTGTATTTTGTCATCTTGAAGATATCGAATTCTGTAGTGTTATGAAATTAGTAAGGGCAAGGATGCAATGAGGAGAATTATGACTGCTGGGCTGGAATGCTTCAGGGTGGAATCAATTGGAGCAATTGCTCTGGGCACAAATGTGCTAAACACCACTCTAGTTGTTTGATGTTGTTTAATATTCAATCTTTTGAAATTTAATAGATATCTAAGAAAGCAGAAATTCATTTTGTATGTGAAGGTCTAATAGTGTAACATCATAGCAAAAAACTGATTGCTTCTGATATTACAAATCCTATTTTAAACATATTCCCCACTCTGCAATCTCCTCCACAAATTTACTCTATAGTAGTTGATAAATTTAGACTTTAATGACACTAAAGAGATTAAGCTCATGAAAATCAGGAACACACTCACTATATGCTTGCTAACAACCATGCTAAAATATAATGTATTTTAAGTAAAATGTTTAAGTTTATAAATGAGTATGGTATAGAATTCCATTGAAATCTTGAGATAGATTCTAGTTCTTATATGCTTAAGAAAAATATCTTAAACAGAACCAACAGTAAAATGTGCTCAGTTCTTTGTAAGGGCAATTTAGAAATGTTTATTAAATATCCACTCAAGGTTCCGGTCTGAAACAGATAAGGATTATGATGTGTTCCATATCATAATGGACTCATGGTCATGTTCACAGCTCCATGTCAGTCCTTGTTCTTAGGTGTTCCCTCTCTGAAACCTTATGAAAGGATCGACAGACAAGAACAACATTGTCACAGAGTTTATCCTCTTGGGCCTCACTCAAGATCCTGCTGTGCAAAATGCATTATTTGTGATCTTTTTACTCATCTATATTGTGACAATTGTGGGAAACTTGCTCATTGTGTTTACAATTATCACCAGTCCCTTTCTGGGTTCCCCAACGTACTCCTTGCTTGCCTGTCTTTCACTCCTGGATGCTGTTTATTACAATACAATCTCACCCAAGTTGATAACAGACTTACCCCATGATAAAAAGACCATCTATGTCACAGCTTGTATGGTACCGCTCTTTGTTGAGCACTTATTTGGTGGTACTGACGTCTTCTTTCTGGTGGCAATAGCCTATGATCGCTAGGTGGCCATCTGTAAACCACTGCACTATTTGACCATCATGCATTGAGAGGTATGCATCCTGATGTTGGGACTGGCTTGGACTGGAGGTTTTCTTCACTCTGCTTCAAATTCTTTTTGTTTATAACCTTCCATTCTGTGGTCCCAATGTAATTGATCACTTTATGAGTGACATGTATCCGTTATTGGGACTTGCGTGCAGTGACACTTATTTCATTGGTGTCACTGTGGTTGCCAATGGTGGAGTAAGCTGCATAGTGGTCTTTATCCTTCTTCTAGTCTCCTATGGAATAATGCTAAGCTCTCTCAGCACTCACAGTAAAGTGTCTGAAAAACAGTGTTTACCTCCATTCATCATCTCATGTTGTTACAATCTTTCCACTCCTTACATGATTATTACTGAGCTTTGTAGTGGGGAGGGTATGATGAACATGGTCCATTTTGATGAAATTTACACAAACTATTTTTTGTAAATTTAAAAGTTGTGACTCTCATATACACTGTAAACAAATGTAAATAGAAGCTCCTTTGATTAGTGTTAAGAGATGTACTAAAGCTGGGAGGTGGTGGCACACACCTTTAATCGCAGAAATTGGGATGCAGAGGCAGGCACGTCTCTGTGAATTTGAGGCCATTCTGGTCTACAAAGCAATTTTCAGGACAGGCAGGGCTGTTGTACAGAGAAACTCTGTTTTAAAAAACAAAATGAAACAAAACCAAATACACTAATCTACAGGTACAAAGATAGGAAACTTAGATTTCAGTTTTACACTAGGTCCATTTAATTGAATAGTAATCATGGGTTCTCTCATGAAATTTCCAGGCACAGGTTCTTGGCCTGGCCAATGGAGCAAAATGTACTTAGGCATTTATGTCACAATAAACCCAGTCTGTATTCTTATCAAATGATGAATCATGTACAGCAAATGTGATACATATGCACATTGAAAAATGAAATTAGAATGTAAGCATATAGAGATGAAAAGAATCATTCTGAATTGAGGTAACCCAGATCTATAAATACAAACTGGCATGCTTTTCTCATGTGACTCTTTAGATATATATGTTTAAATTGAATCATCCATAAAAGTCAGGAAATTAAGAGTAATTGGGAGGTTTCAACTTAAGGAAATAGAATGTGTGAGGTATTAAGGGAGAAAAGAAAATAATAGAACAAAAAGTTTAAATGAAGTAGAGGGAGATATACAATATAGGAGAGAATATGGGAAGGGATAACTGACACTAAAAGCTTTTTAAAATTCTCCTGTGGAAACATGCTAACATAGAAGCTTCCTAATATATACATATAGCATATACCGACATATACATAAATAGCTGATACTCTATAGTGGGGCAATAGTGGTGCATGCCTTTAATCCCAGCACTTTGGAGGCAGATCTCTATGAGTTTGAGGCCAGCCTGGTTTACAGAGCAAGTTTCAGAATGTACAGTGTGGGGGTTACACAGAGAGACCCCATCTCAACAAACAAACAAAAAACAGAGCAAGAATACCCTATAAAGAGGGTGGGTGAGTAGCTGGACATTATATCTTATAAAAAATCCTCATGTCAGTAAGAGTTACTTATTGTTGAGTTGTTAGGGATATCCAGTACTCCCTAAAACATTGCAGACTATTGCCATTGTTCTTGGGTAGTCATCAGAAATTTATCCTAAGGTCCTACTGTTGAAGGCAACTTATACTTGAATTATAGAACAGTGATAAATCAAGATGGTACTAATCTGGATGTTTTATCCCTACTGGCTAGCTTTCATACAGGAAGGTACAAAGCTTACCATCCAGGGATGGGGGGGTATCCTATGACACAAATTAAGTAAGAATAAAACAGCTGAAAAAAGAAACTGACTAAATGAAATAACATCATCAAGGCCCCATCTCATAGAAATTTGTACTCAAATATTACCATCGACTATCTTCTCAAAAGTAATGTCAAGTACAACAGATTCTGTAATTCCAAGTTCTCTTTTCAGCGTCTGGGATCTTCATGGCTAGAGTTCTTCTTAAACATGAGAGCAAGGCTGTGCTTTGCCAGGTTATGAATGGGCAAGGAGACAGATTCAGCTTCCTTCACACTGACTTATACATTTGTTGCCTATCCAAAGTGTTTTATAATGTGTGGCAGTTCAGTTCATTAATCATTTTATCTATGATTTTTTCATTTTATATTTTAGCATTTTAATCTAATCTTTGAGAATTTCTTGTACATATACAATGAATTTTGATCATATCCTCTTCCTATTCTCTTCTCAAACTCAAAGAACACCAATCTGAACATTTCTGCTCCCAAATTCACTTCCTCTTTTTACTTCATTAAGTATAATAATTACTGCCCATGTATATATAAAACAGTGCCATCCTCATTAACTTTCAATCACAAATAGCTCTTCAGTTGGGTATAAAACCTAGACCATAGACTGACTTGATCTTGTAATGATCCTGTGCTAGTAACTTTCACTTCTGTGACTTCCTGGTTCAATGAGCGTATCATATTTGGATGAAAATAATTTGACTTAAGACTCCCCCGATCACTGGCACTTACAGATTTTTATGTTTCTTTATGGTTATGTTTCCCAAGCCTTGGAGGGCAAAAAGTGTGATAGAGATGAATAATTTAAGGCTAAACACCCCATAGTCAGTTACTCTCTTTTCTCTGACTGGTTATGGTTCTCTTTAATAAAGTTTGTCTACTGCAAAGAGAACTTGCTTTGAAAGGGGCAAACGTTGCACTAGTCTATGGTTATATAAACACTTTGGGAACCCATTCCATGTAGGGGGATACTCTGCTTAGACACAGGGGAAAAGGGGCGAGGGCCTAGGCCCTGCCCCAAATGATATGACAGACTTTGAAGATCCCCCATGGAACCCCTCACCCTCCCTGGGGAGAAGAAAGGGAATGGGATAGGGGGTTGGTGGTAGGCAGGGGATGATGGGAGGGAGAGGTAACTGGGGTTGATATGTAAAACAAGACTGTTTCTAATTTAAATAAAAAAGAAGAAAAGATAAGCACTTTGAAGTCAGTCGGATGCCATAGCAATTTAACTATATGGTAGTAGCAGAATTTCCTCAAGCATCTATGACCCCTCCAGTCCCATGTTCCTGGCTAGGTTAATGTACTAGGAATAAGTTCCATCTTCAGGAGCAGACCTTCAGTCCACTTTCATAGTTCTTTATTACCCTGAAGAGTTTAGTGAATCTACTGCACAAATCGACTATCTTGAGGAACCAGTCATTATTTTAGGATTGCATCTGTGTATGACTGTTGATGACTTTTCACCCTCAGCAGGATGTAAAGTCCCTTCTGAAACCAAGTAAGGTAGCAGCTATCAGGGAGTAGTGAACCTTTAGATTTATGTGTATAACATTATAGGATTCTCATGTCCCCTGGCATTTAACTACTCTCCCTATAAATAGCTCACTGGTTTCCCCCTAGAGAGTTTTCAAGAGAATAAGCTTGTCCAGAGGAGATTTCTTTTAAACTTCTAGCATGCCTTCTAGCAAGCTCATTTACTGAAACTATCGATGACATAGAGCCACATACACATGTAAGGTTATCTGCACACATAAATGGAAAATTACTCTCACTTTGGAATGACCCAATAGATTTTGAAAACTCAGTTATACTTAGGATGGAAGATGTCTTACTATTTAGGACTCACATTATTGTCTTTCTCTGTAGTCACTGCTTATTGAGTTTTGAGCAAAGTGTCAACTGCCATGGAGTTAGTACAAGACTGAAGATGTTGTTCCACTTATGAGGCAAATGTCACCAGCTTTGCCATGTGCTTAATAACTGCTTTTCTATTCCAATATTGAAGAGCTTTGCATAAGGTAATTTTGGTAAATCCTTAAGGAAATGTCATTTTGTCGGCTTCACAAATCAGACTGAAATGACAAAAGTTCATGCAACTCCATTTATTGCTTATCTTTTCTTGAAGTGTGACTGCAAAATGGGTTTGAATAATGAGTTTCCACTAATTTAGTCAATTTTATACATATTTGTGCAAACTACGTAACTTTACTTTTGTCTGTTATTTTTACAGCAGCTAAGAATTTCTAATTTCATTTCTACAATAAAGTAGTGGTAGTATGTTTTATTATCTTTGTGTCTGTCTTCAAAATTTACTCATATGTTTACACACTACAGCATTTTGTAATAAAATAAACCATAAATTCCTACACCCAGGACAAATGCAAGATATGAGTTCTTGAAATAATGAACTTGGAATAAAAGGCGAGTACTATGTATTTCTTGAAGGTTAGAGACTCATGTGAGAGCACATGAATAGTGCAAAGTAATATGAGAAAAACCACAAACGTTCATTGAAACATACAGAGCTTATTTGCTATTAATTTCATAACCTGGCTGGTATCTAATTTCTATTTACCAATTTAAAACTATTTGTGTGTTAAGTGAATAACAACTAAAATTGATTTAATACTTCATTTTATAATTTCTAACTTTTAACAAAGAGTAGTAATATATGTATATATTTGCATTAACAAATTCAAAATTCATATATCAAAAGTTTTTGAGTATAAGCAATAAGTATTTTATGGTTTATAATGGGTTTTTATGTATTAATCTCAAAATTACATCAACCAACATGTTAGTACATATACTCAGAAAGAGCTATTATCTGCTGGGCAGTGGTGCCTTTAATCCCAGCACTTGGGAGGCAGAGGCAGGTGTATCTCTGTGAGTCCGAGGCCGGGTTTGTCCAACAGCCTCCAAAACAATACAGAGAAACCCTGTCTCGTAAAAAAAACTATTATCAGGCTTTTGGTCATATTCTTTCACCTAAATACTTACAGTTTCTTTGATAAAGTACCATAAAGCTATTTAAAACTGTGATAAAATAATTTCTCCAGCAAAAGCTTTATTAGATAGTCCTGAAAGCACTATCATATTATTATATAGACCCAACTTTTGAAAACTTTCTGATATGGAATATAAGGTGAGTGTTTTTGTGATGCACTGCAGTACATATATTTTTTGATGGTCAGATTGTCTCATGAGGAACAAGTGAATAGGACAAATTAAAGAAACACTTACGGCTATTGGAACATACAGAGAACATTGCTTTCTGTTTTATAACCTGACTTGTCTATTTTCTGGACTAAAGGCAGTAATTATTCTATGACAGGAATAATGATGATTTTTGCCTTTTGGTCAGAGCAAAACACTCAAAACCTTACTGACTCTTATCTTATGCATATTTGAAAAGACTCTGAGCAGTGCTTCATACATTCTACATGTGCCTGTAGCATCAAAGTGGCAAGATAAAGGAGAATAAAATGTGCTCCTCTAGTAAAATGATGAAATGTAATGCTGAGTTTTTTTTTATGAAATGGCCAAGATCCATTTCATGGCAAGGGAACCTACTTGAGATTTAAATGTAACCAAATGACTTCAGTCCATATTTTTCAGCACTGACCTATCTTCTTACAAATATGAATCCTTTCTATGCACTGTCAATGACATAACTGGAGTAATTATATGATCAGTGCAGTTATTCTATCCTGTTTATCAGTAATTAAATTTTTTCAAAAACAGTAATGTATTATTATGCACAAATGAAAAGAAAAATGTTAACCAAGTGAAAAATGGGGAAGTTGCATTAATTGTCATTTGACAGTTTGGAAAAATTGTGAAATTATTTCATCTAGTCTTTTTCTTATGTGCTAATTATGACATATTTGTAACTAATTTAGAAAGTGACCCCGACTCATGACTTCCTATCTGAAGAATTGGCTCTTCCCTTTAAAAAAATTTCATGGATGTGTATACAGATTTCTAATTGAACACTTTATACCCAGGAAGTTAACTCTTTTTTGGGGGGGGTTACGAGACAGGGATTTTCTGTATTGTTTCGGAGGCTGTCGGTCCAGCCCGGCCACGAACTCACAGAGATCCCCCTGCCTCTGCCTCCCGAGTGCTGGGATTAAAGGCGTGCACCACCACTGCCCGGCTAAGAAGTATTCTCTACCCTAGGTCTCAGTATCAGTTTTCTTTGGTTTTACTATATATGCCATTCAAGAGCATGAGAAACTAACTGTTGGTAAAGAATTTAATGATATCATGGGTTAGAGTTATTTGAACTAAGTAAAATCAAGAATGTGTGGTCAAAATTGAGGTTCCTAAGAATTCTCATAAGAAGTAGTTGAAATAATTGCTATAGACAAAAATGTGCAAAATCCATTTGTAGTTGCTTGATGCAGTTTCAAGTCAATTCTCTTAAAATTCCATGAGAGCTACATGCAGACTGAAAGTTATTTGAGAAGTGCAAGTCATATGCTTAGATGTTACAACATCATCACAATTATGTTCCTGGAGACCAAGATCAGATTTTGAAGATAGGCTTATCAGACAAAATGAGTTATGAACATGCTTCTGTTTTATATGATATGATGAAGCTTAATAAACACCACAGAAACTAGATTTCTATAAAGTAAAAGTTATTTTTCTGTCATTACTGTTGGCAGTGTTGATTCAGTGTGTTTTAAACAGACCAATTCAGGGATGAAAATAATACACAGAAACAAGGAGGTCACAAGAAACAGGGTACTACTTGTAAGATTAATAAAATAATCATAGAAGAAATAGAATTATATGTGTAATGGGTTTCATAGAAGGAGAATTCAATAACTGTTTACTAAATATCTACTGCAGGTACATCACTGTAGAAGAAAATGATGATGATATTCTGCATGTCATAACAGAATGGTGTTAACAACAACACAGAAAGTGTTGTTCTCATGAAATGCCATCTTTGACAGAAGTTCTCTGAAAAAAATCAATGGGGGAAAGCAACAATGTGACAGAATTTGTCCTTATGGGACTCACTCAAGATCCTGTTGGACAAAAAATATTATTTGTCATGTTTTTATTTATCTACATTGTGACAATGGTGGGCAATCTGCTCATTGTGGTGACAGTGATAGCCAGTCCCTCCTTGGGCTCCCCAATGTATTTCTTCCTTGCCTGTCTTTCATTCCTGGACATTGTTTATTCTACTTCCATTTCACCCAAGTTGATTATGGACTTATTAAGTGATAAGAAGACCATATCCTTCACAGCTTGCATGAGCCAGCTCTTTATAGAGCATTTATTTGGTGGTACTGAGATTGTCATTCTTGTGGCAATGGCCTATGATCGGTATGTGGCAATCTGTAAACCACTACACTATTTGACCATCATGAATCAACGCATTTGTATCATCTTGTTGGTATTTTCCTGGCTTGGAGGCTTTACACACTCCCTAATTCAGATTGTCTTTGTTTTCAACCTTCCTTTCTGTGGTCCTAATGTAATTGACCACTTTATGTGTGACATGTCCCCATTATTGGGGCTTGTGTGTACTGACACCTACTTAATTGGTCTCACTCTCATTGCCAATGGTGGGGCCATGTGCATTTTTGTCTTTATACTTCTCATATTGTCCTATGGAATTATCCTAAGATCTCTCAAGAATCACAGTCAGGAAGGGAGGCGAAAAGCCCTGTCCACTTGCAGCTCCCATATCATGGTGGTTGTCCTCTTCTTTGTTCCCTGCATTTTTATGTATGCCAGACCCATTTATAACTTTTCTATTGACAAATTCATTACTGTATTTTATACAGTTTTCACTCCTATGCTAAATCCTTTAATATATACTTTGAGAAATTCAGACATGAAAAATTGTATGGAAAAACTCTGGTGTAAAATGTTAACTACAGAAAAATAAGATTGTCTTCTCACTGAACTTGTAACTAACTATACAGAAACAATCAGTGATAAGTCTTGTGAAAGACAATATCAAAGAATTACAGGAAACTAATTACTCCTTGGACAGTGAGAATTTGCCTTTCCCAGGGATAGTTTCCTTGTTGATTGTCCAGTGTGTGCAACCTGGTTACCCCTGAAATCATAAACATACAAACACCATCTATATATTTTATGTATGCATATATATTTTATAAAATCAAAAAACCCCAGGAGACTATAAACTTTAGGGAAGGAGGACATAGGATACATTCAAGATAAGGTAGCTGGGAGGCACTGGAGGCAAGAATAGGGAGTAATAAAGTGATATATTCTATTTCAGTTAAAACATACTAAAAACAAAATAAGACAATATCTTCTACTCAGTTTCTCTGGGATACTCTTCAAATGTAAACTCATTAAAATAATAAAGTAACATATGATACTAGAATCAATTAAAAGTGAATTTCAAGAAATATACAAAAGGCATATGCTTTTCTCCCATAATGTAGAACAATAAGCTTCCTTGAATGTAGTTTATCTCAAGTAATATTGAGGAAGATTTTAGCAGAAAATTGTTCATTATCTTCAGTTGAGAACATATGGCCATTCACATTCATAAGAAAGGATTGTGGTTTATAGATATAGGATGTAGACTTTAAATCTGTCTTATTATCTATGGTACAATGAATTTAATTTTATGTGCTTATTCTTGATTCATGTATACTTATATGGAATATCAATTTATGATACAACAATATTCTGTTTATGTGTATTTAGTATTTTATTCATTGGTTTTCAATTTCGGGTTATTTGTATTGTTTCCAGATACGTAAAATTATGAATAAAGTATAAAATTTACATGTATATTCATGGATAAGTTTTTTTAAGTTGGATAAATACTTACAAGAAACTGAACTATATTTAGTGGTCACTTACCTTTGACTTCATAAGAACTGTAAGACTTTTCTATATTTGAGCTGACACCAAATTGTTTTGCGTGTTTTTAAGAACTTTGTATTGCTGAAGATATTTTAGTTATTTTTTGATATAGTATACAGAAGTAGGTGTTCATTTTCTTGTTTTCAGACACAAGTCACTGAATTTTATTAGTATGAAACAACATAAGACCCTCCTCATGTCATCCTTCCTCAAGCAGGTCCACTTTCAGTTACACTTAGATAATTGCATTTATAAAATTCATGCTACATTTTGTGTTAATTCTTCCAAAGAACTGCTCTTTCCTTTCCTTTGAAATCATTTAGAGTCCTTCCTCATTGAAATTTATGACTGTTTGAGTCAAGGTTTTGTGAATCAGAGAAAACATACTTGTTTTGGTGTCTGGCATACTTTGCTTAAACTGATGATAATCAGTCCCATTCATTTTCCTTATAATGAAATCATTTGAGTTTCTAAAAAAATGGCAGTCTAGCTGGTATATAGCGGTAGCTTGCATCTTTAATATTCTGACTATTGTCGTAGACAAGCAATGAACATGGATGCCTTGGTCAGGGTTTCTATTGCTGTGATGAAACACCATGGCCAAAAAGCAAGTTTGGGCAGAAAGGATTTATTTGGCTTGCACTTCAGCATTGATGTTCATCACTGAAGGAAGCCAGGACAGGAATTCAAACAGGGCAGGATCCCAGAGGCAGAAACTGATTTACAGGTTATGGTGGGACTGTGCTGTTTACTGGCTTGCTCTCCATGGCTTTCTCAGTCCACCTTATTATAGAACCCAATACTACCTGCCATGTGATGACACCACCCACTGTGGGTAGGCCCTCTGTCATTGATCACTACATGAGAAAATGCCTAACAGTTGAATCTCATGGAGGCATTTCCCCAGCTAAGGTTCCTTCTTCTCTAATTACTCTAACTTGTGTCTTGTCACACAATACCAGTCAGCACAATGAGTGTGCACAAATCTCTACAATACATTGATTTAGAATCCTTAGAATGGTGGATCTGTGTTAGGTGAAAATTTAAATTTTGGATTTGTAATGCAGGTGGACTGGGGGTAGATATGGATGGGAGCCAAGAGAGCAGAAGGTAGAAGAAATAGAGAGAGGGAGTGTAGGAAGAGTCAGCTGGAAGTAGAGGGCATTTGGAGTAATGTTGTGGAAACTTAGTACAGTGGAAACTTCCTGAAACCTATGAGGGTGACCCTAGTGAAGACTCCTAGTTAAGGAGGATATGGAGTGTGAACTAGACATCTTTTGTAGTCAATCAAGGCTTCTGGTGGTGGGACAGGGTTGCATTTGTTTGAATTGTTACCTGGGGTTATCTCATGGAGATCCCTAGCCAACTCTCTATGAAACCTGACAGTGGTGCTTAATTGCCAAGGACAATATCCACAAAAATCATTGAAAGTGGAGAAGTCTGAGCAAGTGAGAACTTGTGGACCCCAGTCTAACAGCTGAAGAACTAACATAGGACCAAACCAGGACCTCTGAACATGGATGTCAGCTAGGGGGACTGTACAGTCTATGGGACCTTTGGCAGTGGAACCAGCATGTATCCTAATTGCACAAACAGACTTCAGGAGCCCATTCTCCATGGAGGGATGCTCTCTTTGCTTAGATACACCAGGGAGTTCCTAGGCCCTGCTTCAAATGACTTGAATGATTTTGATGATTCCTCATGGAAGGCCTCACCATACCAGGAAATGGATGGGGGAGTCAGTGGCAGACATGGGAGGATGGGAGAGAGAGGGAACTGGGATTGATATGTAAAATTAATTTGTTTCTAGTTTAAATAAAATTTATTTTAAAAAGAAAGTACAGAGTTCAAGCTGGAGCATGCATGGAGTTGTCACTTCTCATGAATGGGGCTGTCAGCTTCTACATTCTAGTCTCTTTGGCATGGGAAAGTACTCTGCAGGCTAAAGAAAGAGAAACCTGGACACAAATCCAACTACAAAACTCTCAACCTGTAATTTGTCTTGCCTTCAAGATGTGATGGATCAATTGTGGCAAAGACCTTGTGGCAGTTGCCAACCAATGTCTTCTTTAATTTGAGGCAAACACCATGAAAAGCCCTTGCATGACACTGTCTGGATGACCAGGAAATAAAGATGGGATAGCCTAGAGATCTAGGGTAGAATCAAACACAACTGGAAAAAAGAATCAATGGGGCGATTCCTAATGATATTCTCTGATACTCATAAGTCAGTACCTTGCCCAGTCACCATCAGAGAGGCTTCCTATGACAACAAATGGGAGCAGGGTCAGAGATTCACAATCAGATGTTATGCAGAAAGTGTGTATAAATTGTTTTCCATTGGGTCCTTCCTCTTGGAACTCAGGAAAGTCTGCTGAAGAGGGGAAGAAAGGATTGTAGAAGTCAGACAAGGTGAAGGACACCAAAGAAAACATGGCCCATTGAGCTCACAAAGATTGATGAAGCAAGCACTGGGCCTGCCTGTGTCTGCCCAAGATCCTCTGCATATATGTTATGATTGCTAGCTTCAGCATTTTTGTGAAACTTCTTTTTATTTTGTTTAGAAACATTTTTTCATTTGTTTTACATACAAAGCAGACCCCCATCTCACTGTCAACCCTACTGCCATCCCCACCCCTTTCCCATATACTCTCCTATCCATCTACCCTAACTCTGTCTCCATTCAGATGGCCTCCCATGGGCTTGCACAAAGTATGCCTCATCAAGTTGAGGGAGGATCAAGCTCCTCCCCTTAAATAGTGTCTGGACCAGGTAATCCACTGTTGCAGGATTCCCACCAGCTGCTTAGGTCCTGCCACTGTCTCAGCCCCCAAATAATACATCAGACACTATATTAATTATGAAGCTGTTGGCCGCTTGCTATGGTTTCTCATTGGCTAGCTCTAATTTAATTACTAACCCATAATTACTAATCTATACATTTTTACAAGGACTTATCTTACCAAGGACGCAGCCTCATGTATCCTTTCTTCCTGAGATCACATGGTGACTCTCCACTCTTGTCTACATTTCTCAGCATCCTCCTCAACTCCTAGGCCCATATATCTTGCACCCCTATTAGCCAACAATGCTTTATTCATCAGCCAATAAGAGAGACATATTAACAGAATGACATCTCCCTTCAATCCTGTGTGGAGAACATGTTACTAAAAGCCAGCATGCTGTCAAGGAAGTAGTTTTTCACATATAGAGAAGGCTCACATAAACCATTTGTCCCTCAAAAAAGACAGTTTGGTTGTCTTCAAATATTGTATGTATTTAACAAGTAATATCATGATACATACACATACATTACTCATGAAAATGCAAATTGGTGAAGGTACTATTAAATTTAATGTTTAGTAATATGTTGTGGATAATTTATTTTTGGCTCTTATCAATTTGATGCACTTTGATAGCCATCTCTTTTTTTTATATAGTTTTTTTTCATGTCAATCCCAGTTCCCTCTCCCTCCCCTCCTCCTGCACTCCCCTTCCCCCCAGGCTTCCACCCTATTGCCAATTCCTTCCACATAGGGGATATCTAGCGTCTGTCATTTCACTCCAGGTAGGGTCCAGGCATTCCCCTAAGAGTCCAGGCTGAGAGAGCATCCCTCTTTGTGCTATGGGCACACAATGACTGTTTGTATTCCAGGGATAGACACTGATCCACTGCTCAAGGCCCCATAGGTTGCCCAGGCCTTCTCAGTGACACTCACATTTGGGGGGGGGTCCAGATCAGTCCCATGTTAGCCTCTTTAATCTTTAGGTAATTGTTAAATTATAGTTATAATTAGTTTTCAAGAAAATGTTGTCTGGAAAACTTCCAGGTTATTTCCACTAGGGGCCACTTCTGTTACATTTATAGTTTTTGAAGGTGTGTGTATGTGTGTGTTGTGTGTTGTTTTTATTTCTTCATTGGAATTGGTGTATATGTAATTAATTTATTGGTTGAATTATTCCATTTTTTCTTTTAAATGTTCAAAATCACTTTCTTCTTTTATGGGAAGTTGTAACAATGTTGAGGAATGGGCTGATTCATAGCAAGCTTGTGATACCAGTTTCATCTGTTTGTATGGTATTCCTGACTACAGCCTCCGTCCCTTGTCTTCTGCTTGTCAATTACAGTATTGTTTCCTTCAGTAGCTTGTTCTGCACACTTGGAAAAAGTTTCTGTTCCTAATGTAGCCTTGTCCTGAGCCTCATGGTTGTTTTGGGTGAGTGGAGAATCTCAGGAAGACAGATGGCCAGAATCTGGGTCTCCTGATAATTTGATATAGGGGGATATTCCCAGGTTCAAAATGTGTTGGGATCTGTAGGTCCCAGAGATAAGAAGAGGCTCCAGGAGGTGGTGGTAGTTCCTGAAAAGCAGGTGTGTATTTTAGGTGACTTGAATGAAAGGAAGGAAGATGGGAGGAGAAAGGTATTGAAAGCCACAAGACAGAATGATCAAGTCAGTTATAAAGACAGTCCCATTCTAAGAACATATGATTATAAGCTAGAGGCCTTTAAAGGCATATGGGTCTTGAAAGATGTGTTAAAAAGTAATAAAAGACCAAAACTCTTAGCCTAGTGTTACACCTAACATAACAATCCATGCTAAAAACAGATTAAAGGATCTTGTGACATTATGATCTTTCACAGAGGATAAGGAAGGATAAACTTACCTATGTGATTACAGGAAACAAAATGTGATGGCTAAAAAAATGAAAGAGCTAAGAAAATATGTCACTGTATTTTTTTCTTGTAGGAGTGAATAAACACTTGGAGTTCTTGCAGACATCATCTGATATATTGATTTTTTTAAAGTTCATTGTCATAAGCTAAGAGCCAAAGTTTCTCGAATAAGAAGGAAAGATAGACAGAATGTTTAAAAATTTAGCAATTCAGGAGAGAGCTGACACTAGTGAGATTTCCAGAGATCTACAAGGGTGACAACAACTGGCAAACTAAGCAATAGTAGAGAGACTTCCTTTACACCCCTTCCTGATAATGAGATTGAGAACAACCTTATATGTCATCCTAGAACCTTCATCCAGTGACTTATGGAAGCAGAGGCAGATACCAACAGCTAGACACTGAACGGAACTCCTGGAACCCAATGACAGAGATGGAGGAGTGATGAGCAAAAGGGTCAAGACCATGCTGGTGAAACCCACAAAGACAGCTGACCTGACAAGGGAGAGCTGTTGGACCACAGACTGATGACTGAGGGGTTAGCAGGTGATGGGAGATGTCATTCTGTAAATCTGTCTCTTATTGGTTGTTGAATAAAGCACTGTTGGCCAATAGGGAAGTAAGATAGGTGGGACTAGAATCTGAGCAGGATTCCGGGAAGGAGAAACACAGGGAGTCACCATGTAGCCGCCATAGGAATAAGAGGTCCGGACCCTTTCTCTGGTAAGAGAAATATTTAGGTTAACAATAGATGGAGTAAATACTTAAGTCAGAGATAGCTACTAAGAGCCAAACAAATGGCAAAAGCTTCATAATACAGCTTCCTGTGAGTTATTTGGGGGTTCAGACAACACAGCAGGGCCCAGGTGGATGGCAGGAAGGCTTTACCCAACAAGCAGGTGACTGATCCAGACCCCCTGAATGTAGTATCGGTGAGGAGGCCTCGGCAATCTCTGGAGCCTTGGGTAGTAGATCAGTGTTTACCTTGGCATACGAATGAACTTTGGGAGTACATTCCACATGGAGGGATGTTCTCTCAGCCTGGACACATGCGGATGGGCCTAGGCCTTGCCCCAGATGAAATGACAGATTCTGGAGATCCTCCATGGAGGGCCCCACCCTCACTGGGGAATGGTGTGGGGATTGGATGTGGGGCTGGGGGGTTGGTGGAGGAGCAAGAGAGGAAGTGTGGGAGAGGAAGCTGAGACTGACATGTGAAGCAAGCATGTTTCTAATTTAAATAAAAATATATTGAAAATAATGACAATTCTCCACCTTTAAATGACAATTAGCCCTCAGAAATATGATCACTTCAGATGGTTATTCTATAATATCTATATATATATATATATCCAGATGTTATTTTGGTTTGTCTATTTGCAAGTTAAGCTGAAAATTGAAAAGTTCTACTTTTGTCCATAAGGCCTTTATAGGCAAGAAGTGATAATCTGTAAATAAACACATGATGATATTTGCTCATTGGCTGTGATGACAAGAGGTTTCAAAGATAACACTGTAAATATAGAAATTGTTCCTTCTTGAAAAATAACAATTTCTTTCAAATAGAAAGAGTCACTAGGTTAGTAATGGCTTGAGATTGAATAATTTAACGAATGAAATAAAATGACTATAACTTTATATCACAGAGATTCAGGATTCAACCATATCTAGTCCTTCTCAATTGTAAAACTCCAATTGACTGTCTTCAAGAATTATGATGTCTACTAACAATTATTGCAGCTCTAAGTTCTCTGTCTCAGAGCTTCTGTGATTCCTGGGTAGAATCTCACTATCAGAGTGAACCTGTGCTCTGTGGGGTGGAGCTGGGTAAGGAGAGTTGGTTATCTTCCTTCTTTAGGCTGATTTACACTTATTTGCTTTGCCTAATAATATCATAACATGCAACAGTTACTAATACTAATCGTCTCATTTTGGATTCTTTTTTATTCACATTATGGGTTTTCATGTCCCTTGGCACTTAACTACATTTTTCCTTTGCAATATCTAAACCTTCATACTCTGGGGATTATAAAGGGAAAGAAACTTACCCAGGAGAGATTTCTCCATTTGAATTTTCTCCAAGTATTTTTAACAAACTAATTGGTAGTGACTTTAAAGTATTTATGCTGGAGATAGAGATGATGCAAAGCATTGTCTTCCCATGAAAAAAAAATTGTCTACATACATAAGTAGGGGCCCCAGGAGATTTCTGAAAAGGCAGTTATGCTCAAACTGAAGGCCGTCTTCTGGTGTTTATTCCTTCAGATGTCAAGTTTTCTATAAATGTATCTCATTGCTTGAAGAGGTTTGTAGAAAGCACCAACAGTCTTGGGGGATATGTTTGAGATACAGAGCAGTGCTTTTAAGTTGAAAACATGATAATCTAGAATAATTATGAGTAAATAAAAGATTGAAGATGTCTCTCTCAATTTGTAAGACATTTTTATTTTCAGCTTTGTTATGTTCCACTATTATATAAAACTTTTAATAGTTAAATTCATGGAAGTTATTGTAAATCATGAGAGCAAGGTCCCTTTGCAGATCCAGCAAAATAAATTAAACGGAGGAAAATTCATGTAACTATCATTATTTCTTATCTTCTACTTCTTGGTTACTGTTGTTGATTTGTAACATCAAAAATGTGTTTGGGCAACTAATTTTAACTTATTTTGCCAATTTTGTGCATAGTTGTACAAATATAACAACTTTGTTTTTTCTCTGATATTTTTCATAGTGACAAAAATATTTAGCTACCTTTATACAAGTATTATTATTATATTCAGATATTTTATCTGTAATCATGTTAACTAATATGTTTATACTCAACAACCAACCCTCCTTATTAAAATAGGTCATGGTATTTTCCATCAAGAGTGAATGTAAGATCTGAGTTCTTGAAATCATGGATTATGGGTTCAAGATGATCTTTTTATTTTTTGAAGTACATGGGTTTTTTAAGTCCCCATTGTCTTATAAGGGTCATACAAATTGGCAAAATAAAGGTGACAAATACAGAATTAATTGGTATATATACAGGATATTTCTTTTTAGTTTCATAATCTCATTAGTGTTTATTTTCCATATTGGCAAAAGAAAGGTTTTATATGTTATATGCATAACGATAAAGAAATTAAATTTTTATTGGTATTATATATTTTATGTAATATTTAACAAAGATACAATATTTTTGATATCTAAAATTACATATTTTATTTTAGAGTATAAGGGAAGTATCTTTTATCTTGAGGACTAATATTATTTTTTGTGTGTGAGTCTTAAAATGCTGCCAGACAATGTAATGGTTTATATCTACATCAAAGCTTGTGGTCAGATTGGCCCTCCTAAACTATCATCTAGGTTCATATTTTACTGTTAAGTTTCTACAATGTTCTTAAACATGGTACTAAATCATTTTTAGAAAAGTTCTAATGACTAATACTTAAAATACAATCATGCTATTCTACCAGTGGTAAGACTAATATTTAAAATTTTTATGTTAAAATTTAAGTAATCATTTTGACTATTTTGTGGGAAATATTAAACATGACTTAGGAGATTTGACCCAGTGAAATTCTGTACTTGTAACTAATGAAAGTTAAGGAGTAAAACCTGGCAGGAACTATGATATGCAAGAGTGAGTACTGGACATAGTACTTCCCTCTTTTGTCACTTAGTAGTTGAGCTGTTTTCTGCTTCTGTTTCTACAACTCCAGATGAGAAAGAGAATGATACATGTAGAAGGAGAATCAGACCTGGCATCTCAAGAAAACTTCAAATGCCCCTTCACTGTAAAAACCATTCAAACAACATCATCTTGTTTTCTTGTTTCTAGACAAAAGCCATCTTTTCACAGGTAAATAAATAATCTTTGTACCTATAAGTGGTAAAGTGCGTATTACTTGGGATATCCAAGATTAAAATATGTTATTTATACCTCATACTGAAGGCAATAGTTCTGTTGAAATGAATTGTGATGATTCATTATTTTTGGTCACAGTGACACACTCAATTTTTTTTCTAATAATTGTCACCTTCCTATTGACCAGGCTGCTTTTTACTGTTTACATGTAACAGTAATAACAGTAACCAGAGAAAGGGGATACTAAGTGTGCTCTCCTGGTTGAAATGAGGAAGCAGGGAATGACAAGATTCTTATGTGATAAAGCTCATTTCCTAGCAAGGGAAAGAAGCTCAAATTAATAAACAAATCTGTATGGCTTCACAACCCACATTACATACCACTCGTCAAGGATTGCCTTTTCCATTTAAGACACTGCTTTCATGAATTTGAACACTGGATTTCTTACTGATCACTTTCTACACAAGAAGATGATACTTAAAACCAATAATCAATGCCCTCTACCCCAGTTCTCAGTTTCTGTTTCCTCCTGTTTTACTTCCTATACCATCTACAAGCGAGAAAAATGCTAACTTCCAATAAAGTAGTTGATGATACTATGGTAAAGAGTTGTTTGAATTTACTAAAATCAAGGCCGTGTGGTTAGAATTGTGGTTCCTGGGGAGTCTTGTAAGAATTAGTTGAAGTAAAGACTGAAATGTTTTATTTTATTTATTTATTTATTTATTTTTGATTTTTCGAGACAGGGTTTCTCTGTATTGTTTTCGAGGCTGTCGGTCCAGCCTGGCCTCGAACTCACAGAGATCCGCCTGCCTCTGCCTCCCGAGTGCTGGGATTAAAGGCGTGCGCCACCACCGCCCGGCGACTGAAATGTTTTAAATGTATTTGTAGTTACTTGATGAAGTTTCTAAAATGACATGGGATTTCCATGAAGACTTAACATCTTTTGAGAAGCGCAGATCATATGCCTAAAGATACAATATCATGGCAATGAGTTTTATGCTTCTAAAAACCTAGAACACATTTTGAATATATTCTTATCAAATAAAACATTTTATAACATTGCTTCTATATTAATTTAGATAGTGAAGTTTTGTGATAACATGGAAGCCAGATTTCTTAAAAGTAGGAATTAGCCAAATTTCTTATAAGTAGGAATTACTTGTCTATCATTATTGAAAACTGTGATGATTTTGTGTGATAATTTAATTTGGGGGGATTTTTGAGACAGTTTTTCGGAAGCTTTTGGAGACTGTCCTGGAATTTGCTCTATAGACCAGGAAGGCTTCCAACTCACAGAAATCAATCTGTCTTTGCATCTGGATTTCTGAGATTAAAGGTATGTGCCACCACCACCCAGCATAATTCTAATTACATGAACTGCTATAATATGACTATAATGTCATGAGAAAGACTTCTACTTGATAAAAACCACTATAGGGAAATAAAACATTCAAAAGTAAGTTTTATTTAGATTCTTGGAGAAACCAAAGACTTGTTTGCTAAATTCATATTCCAACTTATCATTGTAGAAGGCAGTGATGAAGATGTTCTCCATGTAATAATTTAGGCAT
Organism: Mesocricetus auratus; assembly: GCF_017639785.1. NCBI lineage: Eukaryota > Metazoa > Chordata > Mammalia > Rodentia > Cricetidae > Mesocricetus > Mesocricetus auratus. The sequence goes on along the minus strand of NW_024429189.1, from coordinate 57,419,309 downwards.
GTACTTTAATTTACTTCAGGTCCTGTTCTTAGGAGCTGCCGTCTCTGATGCAAGTCTGCTGAAAGGGCCAATGGGAAACAGCAACAATATCACAGAATTTGTTCTCCTGGGCCTCACTCAGGATCCTGTTGGACAAAAAGTATTGTTTTTCATATTTTTACTCATCTACATTGTGACAATGACAGGCAACATGCTCATTGTGGTGACAGTCATTACCAGCCCTTTCTTAGGCTCCCCAATGTACTTCTTCCTTGCCTCACTATCACTATTGGATGGTCTTTTCTCCACTGCCATCTCACCCAAGTTGATTTTTGACTTGCTCTGTGATCAAAAGACCATTTCCTTCACAGCTTGCATGAGCCAGCTGTTTATAGAGCATTTTTTTGGTGGTGTTGATATTGTCATTCTGGTGGCAATGGCCTATGATCGCTATGTGGCGATCTGTAAGCCACTGCATTATTTGACCATCATGAATCAAAGGGTTTGCATTATTTTGCTGATATTTGCCTGGATTGGAGGTTTTACACACTCTCTGATTCAAATTGTCTTTGTATACAACCTTCCTTTCTGTGGCCCTAATGTCATTGATCATTTTATTTGTGACATGTCCCCATTACTGGTACTTGCATGCACAGATACTTACTTCATTGGCCTCACTGTCATTGCTAATGGTGGAGCCATGTGCATTGTGATCTTCATCCTCCTCCTAGGTTCTTATGGAATCATCTTAAGATCTCTTAAGACTCAAAGTCAGGAAGGGAGGCGCAAAGCCCTATCTACCTGCAGCTCCCATATAATGGTGGTTGTCCTCTTTTTTGTTCCATGTATTTTTATGTATGCCAGACCAGTCTACAATTTTCCTGTTGATAAATGCATTACTGTTTTTTATACAATTATCACTCCCATGTTGAATCCTTTAATATACACCTTGAGAAATCCAGAGATTAAAAGTTCTATGATAAAGCTCTGGTGTAAGATGCTACCTGCACATTAAACAGAAAACCTTCCTCGATGAAATTACTTTTGTTATTTGAACAAAATCATTTGTGAATAGTTATAACAAAGGATGGTACCACCTACTAATTTTATTTATTAGGACACTTTTCATTATGCAAAGCCTTTGAAATGGAAAGTTTTCCTTTGAGATTAAAACCAGTATGAAATTATTTCAGTATTATAAAAAAAGAGCATGTGGTTTTGTCCCATTTCAAAACAAAACTATATTCCCTGTGAAAATAAATGTTCTCTTTTGAAATTGATATAAGAGTTATTACAAAGTGGTTCATTATCATAAGTTGAGAAATTCTAAGACAATATTGAATACTTAAGACCACTCACATTAGTCCTTCCATGAAGGTGTGGATGTAATTATATCACTAGACCCAAGATAAATGATAAATGGATGATTATTGGGGAGAATTACTTAGAAAAATACAAAGAACCATTGGAGCATTTCCCTACTCTTCCTACCAGATCTGGTGACCCTCCAGAAAAAGCACTTAAAGGAAAGGAACACCTCAAGCTCCTCTCTTTCCACACACCCAAAGGGGTGTGGCCGCTGTTTCAGGTCCACAGACCAGATGCCTACAATATCCCTTTTAGTCTAAAGAAGAAGGTTTTAAGCCTGATGCAAAAACCATATACAAAGATAACAAAGATGTCAAGTATACTCCAAGAAATAGAAAGATAAACATACACAAATTAGAACCTACTATCAGCAAGAGCAACATAGTACATGTCCAGTATCGTTGTAAAGGCATGGCAGAGATTACTCTTATAGCAGTCCTAATCTGGAAAGTCTAAATCTTTTCTATGTAAGAGAGGATATTTTTATGAGTGTCTAGTCTTCAACCTCATCAAGGACATGAGAAGGAAAATAACAATACTAGGTAGTCTGGAAGTGCAAGCATGAGACTTCCAAAGGTGCAAGTGAAGACAGAAACAGACGGCTACCTGGACAGTCACCCAACGTCTCACAACAAAGTCAGGGCAGCCCACTTTGGCTAAGACCTAAAGTATCAGATGGACCATCTCATAAGCAGGGACATTTTCAACCTGTCTTACTCTGACTTGGCAGGGTTCAGCAGTCTTCTTTAAGTTTATATCCTGCAAGCTCAGTTAGGACAGAATATCCAAGGTCAGCAGTTGAGGTGGGGGCAGTTCTTTGTCCAAGAGGCCAGTATCCAAGGAGAGAATAAATTCCAGATGGAGTGTCACCAGTTCCCAATAAAGTCTCAGGAAGATCTTGGTGCTGTCAGGAGCAATTGTGCCTCTGTAACGCCCCTGGCCATACCCAAAAATTGGCCTCGCTACTGACATAGTGCCCTGCCTATGTCCGTATTCGTCTTCAGTCATGCATAATCTGGGTGTGGTTAACAGTGTGGTAAACTCCCTTATATTACCTCATCTGCATGTGCCTCTAATAAGTCACATGGTTAATGCTGGAACACTGTTTCCTCTTACACATCTCATTCTCTGTTTTAACTGAGATACAGTCCAAATCCCTAAAATTTGAACATTTACCTCCTGCAGAGGCCATCTGGGAATCCAAGATTCTTTTTTTCTTTCTTTGAATATATTGCATATTTTATTATTAGAAAAGAATTTTGTTTCAGGCAAAAGGTTTTTCTCCACCCAGGAGATACTAATGTGTATTATTTTCTAAAAGAGGTAAGTGCTTGTCTGTGTGGCCTTCTTCAAAGTGGACAGGAAGGATGGTCTTGTAGGATCCAAGTCTGAAATGACAGTAAATTATTTCCACTATAAATTTTCCAATTCCATGTAACATGCCTGTTGTTGAAAAGATTCCTCCAATAATACCACATAGCCTTACAAAAACTGCCAGAAAGGCATGTGTTCCTCAATGACTGTCACTATGAGAGAACTGAGATCGTATTTCATAAATATCCCAGAGACCCCATGGCTCCCTGCAGCATGGTTAATTATGTGTTCCCTTTCTGTCACAGAGAACTGAGTGTCATCTGAAATCTTGTATGTATGTATCTTTGTTGGCACAACTGTAATGAAATATTGGAACATCTACAACGTCTTTTCAGTTCCATCTAAAGGATTAATAATTTCTGGAACAAGCTCTCCAAAAGACAAATGATCTATTCTCTGAGAAACGTTGTATGAATCATGGTTGACAAGTGCTGCCAAATGTGCATGCCCTCGGGGATGTGGGATTGCCTTGACCACAGTTATGTGAAAATCCCCTGCTACTTTATTGACATAGAGATGACCATGGATTCTGCATGCGTCTGGAGTCAGTGACGAATCATCATCCCTTGGTGGGAGTGCTGTTGATGAACTTTTAAAAACACTTTGAATATCACATCTTGAAGCTGGTGATTCTATAAGTATTCAGCTAGCTTCTGTTTTTGCTACCCCTCTTTAAACTGCTCTAGCCATTCTTGGCAAAAATACACTATAACATTCCTTCAGGTGTTGTAACACTTCATTGTAGGATTCAGTTCTTTACCCTGGTCCTTGAATCTTATCCCAAGCATTTAGATCTGCTCTACAGCATAGGGACAAGATGTGTTCATCATATGCAGCATAAGTCTCTTCATCAGCACAATGACCCTCACCAATAATTTTATCTTGGGGAGCCTAATAACCTTTCTTTTGACCTTGAAGTTCAAGTGCTTGGCTCTCTTCCCGCCATTAAATTTGATATGTGGGCTCAAGGACAGCTGAGATTAATTGGCCCCAATCCATAGGGCTCACCCTATTTCTTGTTGTCCCTGAGCTTACTAATTGCCCCACATATAGTGAATGCATGCCATAAGAGGATACTGCTTCCTTTATACCTTTCAAATCTTTCATACCTATTGTTTCCCAGTGACATAAAACAAATGCATTTGGGTGTTTATTAGTGGCTGGTTTTTCAGTGGCCATAATGGGGTAAACCATATGGGATGACATAACGACCTTAGGTAGGTCATCCCTGACTCTAAAAGATACTGGTAATATTAAATCATTTTCATTCTCTATGATTTGTACCTCTGCTTATGTGTATCAGTCTGAAGGTATTCTATGGACTGTAATCCATTCACAATTGTGAAAATTGAAAAAAATACACTGTGGATGTCATTTACAAACTAAGTTCAGTCTTCAAATCTCCCACATTTTATAAAAGAAAAGTATTCCATTTTGTGCTTTTTATTGGGTGAAGTAAAATTAACTCATCAAAATCTAGTAAGGCATGCTTTGTTTGAGAAAATGTGGGTTGCTAAGATTACCTGTATATGTGCATGACTGTTTTTCTGGGTGGAAACATAATACTAGAATGTGAAATTACAGTGTTTATATAAAAAACAATGAAGATCTATTTAATAAATTTCCATATGAGAATAGCAAATTAAAACAGCTAATGGAACCAATTTTGTAGAATGCTGATTACAAGAAAGGTAAGAAATACAAGCTTTTTGAAATTGTAGTGACTGAATGAGATAATTATTTTTGCTTTTTTATTTTTTATTTAAGTTAGAAACAAGCTTGTTTCACATGTGAATCACAGCTCCCTCTCCCTCCCCTATTACCCGATACCTCCAACCCCCCAACCCCCCAACCAATCCCCACTTTGCTCCCATGGGAGTGTGAGGCCCTCAATGGGGGAATTCCAGAGTCTGTCATTTCATTCAGGGAAGGACCTAGGCCCTCCCCCATGTGTCCAGGATGAGAGCGCATTCTCTTTGTGGAAACAGTTCCCAAAGCCCATTCATATGCCATGGATAAATACTGATCTACCACCTGAGGCCCCATAGACTGCCAAGGCCTCTTCACTGACACACAAATTTAGGGGGTATGGATAAGTCCCATGCTCACCTCTCAGCCATCAGCCTGGGGTCCATGAGTTCCCTCTTATTCAGGTCAGGTATTTCTGTGGGTTTCACTAGTCTGCTCTTGACTCCTTCGCTCAACACTCCTCCCTCTCTGCAACTTGGTTTCTCGAGTTCAGTTCACTGTTTAGCTGTGGGTGTCTGCTTCTGCTTCCATTAGTCACTGTATGAAGGCTCTAGGATGGCATATAATGTAGTCCTCAATCTCATTATTGGGTAAGGACTTTTAATGTAGCCTCTCCACTATTGCTTAGTTTGCCAGTTGGTGTCATTGTTGTAGATATCTGGAAATCACACTAGTGCCAGATCTTTCCTCAAACCTATAATGACTCCCTGTATTATGATATCTTTCAACCTGTTCTCCTCTGTTCTTCTCCAGACACAACCTTCCTGCATACCATGTACTCCTCTCCCCTCCTCTTCTCCCCCTGTCTTTTTACCAGCTCCTTCTCCCATCACCCATGCTCCCAATCTGCTTTGGAAATCCTGTCCCATTGGCCTGCTCTGGGGTACTCAAAGGTACAGAAAACATATTCAACAAAATCATAGAAGAAAACTTCCCTAACCTAAAGAAGGATATGCCTATGAAAATATAAGAATCTTACAGAACACCAAATAGGCTGGACCAGAAAAAGAAGTCACCTTGAGATATATAATCAAAACATCAAACCTACAGAATAAAGAGAAAATTTTAAGAGCAGCTAAAGAAAATGGCCAAGTAATATATAAAGGCAGACCTATCCGAATTACACCTGACTTCTCAATGGAAACTATGAAAACCAGAAGATCCTGGACAGATGTCCTACAAATGCTAAGGGCACAAGGATGCCAGCCCAGACTACTATATCCAGCAAAGCTTTCAATTACCATAGATGGAGAAAACAAAATAATCCATGACAAAGCAAGATTTAAACAATACGTATCCGTGAATTCAGCTCTACAGAAAGTGCTAGAAGTAAAGCCTAGACCCAACGAAGATAACTTCACTCATGAAGATACAGGCAATAGATAATCCCACTTTACCAAACACCAAAAGAAAAAGGGAGGAAAACCTACACACAGTAAGTCCTCTACCAATAAATCAAGCACAAAGAAGAATCATCAATCAATGGTCATTAATATCCCTCAATGTCAAAAGTCTCAACTTGCCTATAAAAAGACACAGACTAGCAGAATGGATATGAAGACAGAACCCATCCTTATGCTGCATACAATAAACAAATCTCAACATCAAAGACAGCCATTACCTCAGAGTAAATGGTTGGGAAAATATTTTCCAATCAAATGGACCCAAGAAACAAGTGGGTGTAGCAATCCTTATATCTAACAAACTAGACTTCAAATTGAAATCAATCAAAAGAGATGAAGGAGGACATTTCATATTCATCAAAGGAAAAGTCCATTAAGATGAAGTCTCAATTTTGAACATCTATGCCCCAAATACAAAGGCACCCACATTCGTGAAAGTAATATTACTAAAGCTCAAATCGCACATAAAATCTCACACACTAGTAGTAGGAGCTTTCAACACTCTGCTCTCACCACTAGACAGGACCTCCAGACAGAAACTTAACAAAGAAACAAAAGAACTAATAGAAGTTATGACCCAACTGGGTTTAACAGACATCTATAGAACATCCCACCCAAACACAAAGGGATATACTTTTTTCTCAGTGCCACATGGAACCTTCTCTAAAACTGACCACATAATAGGAAATATAGCAAATCTCCACAGACACACAAAAATTTGAATAACCCCCTGTATCTTATCAGACCACCATGCCTTAAAATTAGAATTCAACAATAACACAAATTACAGTAACACTACAAACTCATGGAAACTGAACAAGGCACAATTGCATCATCCCTGGGTAAAGGAAGAAACAAAAAAAGAAATTAAAGACTTCCTGGAATTCAATGAGAATGAAGATACAATATACTGAAACTTATGGGACACTCTAAAAGCAGTGCTGAGAGGAAAGTTGATAGCACTAAGTGCCCACATGAAAAAACTGGAAAACAGTCATACTAGAGAATTAATAGCACAGCTGAATGTTCTAGAACAAAAAGAAGCAAACTCACCCAGGAGGAGCAGACTCCAGGAAATTATCAAATTGAGGGCTGAAATCAATCAAGTTGAAACCAGGAAAACATTGAGAAGAATCAATGAGACAAAGAGTTGGTTCTTTGAGAAAATCAACAAAATATTTCTATCCAAACAAACCAAGAAATAAAAAAGGGGACATAAAATGGACACTGAGGAAATCCAGAGAATCATCAGGGCATACTTTGAAAATCTGTACTCCACAAAATTCGAAAATTTAAAGGAAATGGACAATTTCCTGGGTAGATATTACTTGCCAAAACTAAATCAAAAACAGATAAACAATTCAAACAAACCTATAACTCTAAATGAAATAGAAGCTGTCATCAAAAGTCTCCTAACCAAAAAAGCCCAGGCCCAGATGGCTTCAGTGCAGATTTCTACCAGAAATTCAAAAAAGAGCTAATTCCAATACCCCTCATAGTATTCCACACAATAGAAGTGGGCGCCTCACTGCCAAACTCTTTTTACGAGACTACAAATAACTTGATACCCATGTCACAAAAATACACAATTAAAAAAGAGAACTATAGACCAATTTCCCTCATTAACATCGATGCAAAAATACTCAATAAAATTCTAGCAAACCGGATTCAAGAACACATCAGAAAAATCATCTACCATCATCAAGTAGGCTTCATCCCAAAAATGCAGGAATGGTTCAACATGCCTCTGTGTGTTTCACCAGCCTGATCTTGATTCCTTTAGTCATCACTCCTCTTTCTAACTGGGTTCCAGGAGATCAGCTTAATACAGAGTGGTGGAATGTAAGAAAATTACAAAAAATAAGCTATTTTCCTTTTAGGTTAAGAAATTTACAATGGTTTTCATGTTACTGGTAGTTTGTTCTTGAAGATTTTGTGAATGGTAAATATGTCAAAAGCTTAGTAACAAAACATTTGTTCTTCAGCCAAAATGAGCCATTCTGGAGAAATATGTACGGACATATATGTGTACATACCCACATGCATCTAAATTGCTTGTTAAATTTTTCAAGCTTATATTCAGTTACTAACTTGAAGAAAAATCATTATTCACTAATAATTCTGTATCTATGTACCCTAAGAGAGAAATTAAAAGTAACAATGTTAGGCACCACAAATATTCTCCATAACCAAGAATTTTAAAACATAAGAACAAATATAAAATATGAGATGACAACTATCTTAGAAAAACAAAATCCTTTAGTGATTTTCACTGCAAAATAAAATGATACATTAGTCTGATTAAAAACAAAAGCTGGTAGCTTCCAATCCAGTGTCTTACTATGATATGAAATATCTTTTATGAATTTTCTTTTTTATTCATTGTATGTATCAACCATAATTCCCACTCCCTATCTTCCACCTGTTTTCACTCAACCTACCCCAAAACTACCCCATCTACTCCTCAGTAAGGATAAGGCCACCTATGAAGCGTCAACAAGGCCTGGGCCCATTTAATTGAGTGAGGCAAGATCATCCCCCTCCCCTCACCAAAGTTGAGCAAGGCATCCTACCATATGGAATGGGATTCAAAAAGCCAGCTCATGCTCCAGGGATAGACACTGTAATTTTCATACACTGTAGCTCCCTTTGCCTTTCTAGCACTGGTTTTATTGAGCCTTCACAGGCAGCATCTCAAATCCTGAATTCTCCTTAATGGTTAATTAAGGACTTGGTTCAAAAACATGGTAATCTAGTAAGGTCTGGAATTGAAATTTTCAGTTAACAAAGAGGTTTCCTTCTCCCTACACATTTCAAACAGCAATAAAATGTCTCCTTATTTTTTCACTCTGCAGGTCAGACCTGATGATCAATAGCTGCAGAACTTGTATAGAATGACATTTTGAAGTTGAAACCACTTTTCTGAAAATTCTTTTAGCCTTATTTGTCAACAGCACTTTTCATTTGCTCCCCTCACTTTTGTTTTCTGACATAGTGTTAGATAGCTAATGTGCCTTCTCTGTAAAATTGTGGTGTATTTAGCAGTCTGCAGCAATTATAAATGATGAGGAGAAAACTTAGGTAGAGTGTTTTAAATGTAAATCATGAATAATGAAAATAATGCACAATAACTTTTGTAATATACATTTTGTTACATTGTAGACTAAGGGAAACTGCATATTTCTACAAGAATTTTTATACTGCTACTTAGAATGTTAAGAATGTAACTGTTGCATTGAATGTCATGAAGGTCATTGTAGGAATTCTTTCAAGATAACCGTATCTAATACCCAACTTTGAATATAGAAAGCTCCAAATGAGCCAGTTCTTACAGGATAATGACCTCCAAATCCTTCCGTATTTTTCTGAATCTACTGAAGTTTCTCCAACCTCAGATATTCACCTGAGCCATTCTAATTTGAAAGGAATACATACATTTCAAAAACTCACTTGTATTTATCCATGCTTTCACTCTGTACTTTATTCAGACAACCAAGTATACAAGGCTAGATGGTTAAGGACATTATCCATGTCAGATCTTATTTCAATTTATGACCCTCCAAAAGGAAATAACTTGAATAGGAGATAGAAAATAATTGTTGAATTATATGCTTTAAATTCAGATTATTCTACTCTGGTGAGATTTGGGAAATTATGTTCCTTCTAAAATTAGAATAATGGGCAAGAATTATCAGAGAAAGACAAGTTATTGTAATTGATATTTTATGACATTTATAAGGTAACCTACTCCCTGCAGCACATTCATATGAGGGCCTTGTTATATTGTACTTAATGATATTGGCTGATAAATCATTGGCCCATCTTTAATTATTCATATAATTAAAATATCATTTCATAGTGTTTTTTTTCAATTCACACTGATAAAATCTCAAACTTCAAAATTTTAGAACTGGACTTCCTTCTGCTTGCCCTCTCCATGATCTCCGGGACTGGGAACACATCAACTTGCCTGCAGAGGAGCAAGCTATCAGAAATCTGCTGAGAGAGCCTGCCTACACCTGCCCCCAATCAGGGCAGAGGGCAGAGGGCAGATGACAGAAGGCAGAGTGCAGAAGGCAGAACTCCCACCCACCAGGAGAGGGAGTGCCTGAGACCCATCTGCATCTACTGTGAGACCTGTCAGTGAAATGGACCTGCCTACACCTACCAGAAGAGAACCTTGGACCCATACGCACCAGGAAAGGAAGTGACCTCACCTGTACCCACTGAAAAAAGGATGGGAAGATGACAATACAAGAACAAATTCAATGAAAGAAAAAACAATATGACTCCACCAGAGTCCAGGGACTGTACAATAACAAGATGAAACAGAAGAGAAGACCTTAAAAACAACTTCATGAACATGACAGAGACCCTAAAAGAAGAAATGAGAAAATCTTTTAAAGAAATGGAAGAAAAGACAAACCAAAAATTATAAGAAACAATTCAAACAGTGCAGGTTTGAAAGCTGAAATAGAAACAATAAAAAGAAAACCAAGTATGAAGGAATACTGGAATTAGAAATGGTGAGCAAATGATCTGGAACTAATGATGCAAGCATAACCAACAGAATACAGGACTTAGAAGATAGAATCTCAGGCATTGAAGATTCACTAGGAGAAATAAACTCATCGACCAAAGAAAATCTTAAGTCCAACAAATCCCTAACACAAAATATCCAGGAAATATGGGACACCATGAAAAGTCCAAATCTAAGAATAATATGTATAGAAGAAGGTAAAGAAACCCAGCTCAAAAGTGCAGAAAACATTCAACAAAATCATTGAAGAAAACTTTCCCAACCTAAAGAAAGACATGCTAATTAAAGTACAAGAAGCCTACAGAAAAACAAATAGAGTGGACCACAAGAGGAAATCACCTCACCACATAATAGTAAAACCCCTAAATGTGCAGAATAAGAAATAATATCAAGAGCAGCAAAAGGAAAAGGCCAAGTAACATATAAAGGCAAACCTGTCAGAATGGTACCTGACTTCTCCACTGAAACTCTGAGAGAGAGAAGGTCCAGGACAGATATTCTACCAAAACTAAGAGACTACAAATGCCAGTCCAGACTACTATACCCATCAAACCTTTCAATCACTATAGATGGAGAAAACAAGATATTCCATAACAAAACCAGATTTAAACAATACATATAGACAAATCCAGTCCTACAGAAAGTACTGAAGGAAAACTTCAATCTAAGGAAGGTAAATATGCTCACAAAGACACACACAATAGATAATCCAACTTTACCAAAAGACAAAAGAAAAAGTGGGATAAATCCACAAACAATGACAGTACCATCAACAAATCAAAAACAAACAAGAATTAACACTCAATGGTCCTTAATCTCCTTCAATATTAATGGTTTTAATTTGCCTATAAGAAGTCACAGGCTAACAGAATTGATATGAAGACAGAATTTATCCTTCTGCTGTATATAAGAAACACACCTCAGCTTCAAAGACAAACATTCCCTCAAAGTAAAAGGTTGAGATAAGATTTTCCAATCAAATTGATCCAAGAAACAAGCTGGTGTAGCTTTCCTAGAGTCAATCAAATTAGACTTCAAACTAAAATCAATCAAAAGAGATAAAGAAGGTCATTTAATTTTCATCATAGGAAAAATCCATTAGGATGAAGTCTCAGTTCTGAAAATCTATGCTTCAAATACAAGGGCACCCATGTTTGTAAAAGAAACATTACTAAAACTCAAATCACACATAAGCTCTCACACAGTTATAGTGGGAGGCTTCAGCACCCCACTCTCACCACTAGACAGGACCACCAGACAGAAGCTGAACAAAGAAACAAAGGACTAACAGAAGTTATGACCCAATTGGGTTTAACAGCCATCTATAGAACATTCCATCCTAACACAAAAGAATATACCTTCTTCTCAGCATCACAGGTGACCTTCTCTAAAATCGATCACATACTTGGCAACATAGCAAACCTCAACAGTTACAAAAAAATTGGAATAACGCCCTGTATCTTATAGGGGTTCCGGTATCTTATCAGATGACCATGCTTTAAAGTTAGAATTCAACAACAAAACAAATTGTAGAAACCCTACAAACTCATGGAAATTGAATAATGCACAATTGCTTTAAAATATTTTTATTACTTTAATTTTAAATAGCTTGCTTCACATGTCAATCCCAGTTCCCTCTCCCTCCCCTCCTCCCACACCTCCCCACCATTCCTCCAGCCTCCCACCCTATCCCCACTTCCTTCCACATAGGGGATATCTAGAGTCTGTCGTTTCACTTAGGGCAGGGTCCAGGCACTCCTCTAAGAGTGCAGGCTGAGAGAGCATCCCTCTTTGTGTTATGGACACACCAAGTCCATTGCTTGCCAGGGATAAACACTGATCTACTGCCCAGTGCCTCATAGGTTGCCCAGGCCTCCCCACTGACTCTCACACTCAGGGGGTCTGGATTAGTCCCATGCTAACCTCCCAGCTGTTGGTCTGAGGTCCAAGAGCTCCCCTTTGTTCAGATCAGCTGTGTCTGCTGGTTTTGCCAGCCCATTCTTTGCCAATTTGCTCTTTGCCCCTCTCTCTCTGTCACTGGGTTCCATGGGTTCAGTTCAGTGTTTAACTGTGGGTGTTTGTCTCTGCTTCCATCAGTCACTGGATGAAGGTTCTAGCTTGGCAAATAAGGTACACGTCAAATTCGTTATCAGGAATGGGCATTTAAGGTACTTTCTTCACTATTGCTTAACTTGCCAGTTGGTGTCATCCCTTTAGATCACTAGAGGTCTCACTGGTGCTAGATCTGTCTTCTAACCTATGAATCTGTCTTTCCCCTATTCTTCCCCCCACTCAACCTTCCTTTTCCCCCATGACCTATTCTCTCTTCCCCTTCTCCCCCTCTCTTCTTCCCAGCCCCCACTTCCCCCCACTCGCCATGTTCCCAATCTGTTCAGAAGATATTGCCTCATTCCTCACCATTCTTGGGTCAAGGAAGAAATAAAGAAATAAATTAAAGACTTCCTAAAATTCAATGCAAAAGAACCACAACATACCCAAACTTATGGTATACTTGAAGGCAGAGGAAATTTCATAGCTTCAAGTGCACATATGAAAAAACTGGAGAATAGTCACACTAGAGAACTAACAGTACAACTGAAAGCTCTAGAACAAAAAGAAGCAAACTTACCACTGAGGAATAGACACCAGGAAATAATCAAATTAAGGGCTGAAATCGTTGAAGTCTAAACAAAGAACACAATACAAAGAATCAATGTAAGGCTCTTTGAGAAAATCAACTAGATAGACAAAACTCTATCCAAACTAACTAAAAGGCAGAGAGAGAACTTGTCAATCAACAAAATCAGGAATAACAACAGACACTGAGAAAATCCAGATAATCTTCAGGTTATACTTTGAAAGCCTATACTCCACAAAATTAGAAAATTTACAGGAAATGGACAATTTTCTGGATAGATAACACTTACTAAATTAAATCAAGAGCAGATAAGCGATCTAAACAGACCTTTAACTCCTAATGAAATAGAAGCAGTCATCAAAAGTTTCCCAAAACAAAAAAAGGCCAGGCCCAGACAGCTTCAGTGCAGAATTCAACCAGAAATTTAAAGAAAAGCTAATTCTAATACTCCTCAAACTCCTCCACACAATAGAAGTGGGAGATTCATTGCCAAACTCATTTTTCAAGGCTACAATTACATTGACACCCAAGCCACACAAAAACCCAACTAAGAAAGAGAACTACAGCCCAATCTCCCTTATGAACATTGATGCAAAAAATACTCAATAAAATACTAGCAAATTGAATCCAAGAACATATCAGAAATGTCATCCAACATGATCAAGTAGGCTTTATACCAGAGATGCAGGGATGGTTAAGCATATGAAAATATATCAACATAATTCACCACATAAACAAACTGCAAAAGAAAAACCACATGATCATCGATCATCTCACTTGATGTGGAAAAAGACTTTGAGAAAATCCAAAATCCCTTCATGATAAAGGTTCTGGAGAAATCAGGGATAACAGGAACATACCTGAACATAATAAAAGTAATACACCATAAACCAACAGCTAACATCAAAGTAAGTGAGAGAAAATCCATGTAATTCCTCTAAAATCAGGAACAAAGCAAGGCTGTCCTCTCTCTCCATATCCCTTCAATATTGTACTTGAAGTTCTAGCTATAGCAATAAGAAAATAAAAAGAGATCAAGGGGATAAAAAATGGAAAGGAAGAGGTCAAACTCTCACTATTTGTAGATGATATAATAGCTTATATAAAACTCTACAAGGGAACTCCTACAGCTAATGAACACCCTCCACAAAGTAGCAGGATACAAGGTTAACTCAAAAAAATAGTAGCCGTATTATGTACAGATGATAAATGGAATGATAAAGAAATCAGAGAAACATCACCTTTACAATAGCCCCAAAACACCAAATATTTGGGGATAATGCTAAGCAAACAAGAGAAAGACCTGTATCAAAAGGACTTTGAGTCTTTAAAGAAAGAAATTAAAGAAGATATCAGGAAAACAAAAGGCCCAGGATAGCAAAAACAACCCTATACAATAAAGGAACTTCAGGAGGCATCACCATACCTGACTTCAAGATCTATTATAGAACTATAGCCTGAAAACAGCTTGGTATTAGCACAAAAATAGGCAGGTAGAACAATGGAACCGATTGAAAACCCTAATTTTAACCCACACACCTATGAACACTTGATTTTGACAAAGAAGGTAAAACTGTACAATGGAAAAAAGAAAGCATCTTCAACAAATGGTGCTGGCATAACTGGGTACTGGTATGCAGAAGACTGCAGATAGATCCATGTATATCGCCTTGTACAAAACTTAAGTCCAAATGGATCAAAGATCTCAACATAAATCCAGCCACACTGAAACTTTTAGAAGAGAAATTGGGAGATACTCGTCAACGAGTTGGTACAGGAGACTACTTCCTGAACATAACTCCAGTGGCACAGACACTGAGATCGACAATTAACAAATGGGACCTCATGAAACTAAAAAGCTTCTGAAAGGCAAAGGACACAATCAACAAGACAAAAAGGCAGTCCACAGAATGGGAAAAGATATTCACTAACCCCACATCTGACAGAGGGCTAATCTCCAAGGTTTACAAATAACTCAAGAAGCAAGTCTCCAAAACACCAAAGGATCCATTTGAAAGGTGGGGTACAGAACTAAACAGAGAATTCTCAATAGAGGAGGCTAAAATGGCCAAGAGACACTTAAGACAGTGCTCAACATCCTTAGCCATCAGGGAAATGCAAATCAAAACAACTCTGAGATACCTTCTTACTCCTGTCAGAATGGCTAAAATCAAAAACACTGAAGACAATTTATGCTGGAGAGGATGTGGAGAGAGGGGAACACTCCTCCAATGCTGGTGGGAGTGCCAACTCGTACAGCCACTTTGGAAAGCAGTATGGAGATTCCTCAGGAAAATGGGAATCAATCTACCACAAGATCCAGCAACATCCCAAAAGATGCACATTCATGCAACAAGGACATCTGTTCCACTATGTTCATAGCAGCATTATTTGCAATAGCTTGAACCTGGCAGCACCCTAGATGCCCATCAACTGAAGAGTGGATAGAGAAAATATGGTACATTTTAACAATGCAATACTACACAGCAGAAAAAAGAAACACAACAACAATGGCATCTTGAAATTTGCCAGCAAATAGATGGCAGTAGAAGAAACTATTCTGAGTGAGGTAACCCAGTCACAAAAAGACAAGAATGGTATGTACTCACTCATATGTGGATTTTAGACATGAAACAGGGGAGTGCCAGCCTACAATCTCACAGCCAGAGAATCTGGGAAACAGGGAGGACCCTAATAGAGATATGCATGGTAACCCAGAGAAGTGGAACATTACAGAATCCTGTGTGCCCAATCCCCACAGTGGGAGGGGCGAGGAAGCTGGGGGAAAGAGAAGGACCGCAGAGGAGGGAAAAGGGGGACATGGGGGAACACAAAAGTTGAATCGGGGAAGAATAGAGGAGATAAGTATAAGAGATACCATAAGAGAAGGAGCCATTATAGGTTTGAAAACAGATATGGCACTAGGGAGTTGTCCTGAGGCCTGCAAGGATAGCAACAACTGGGAATCTAACCAATAGTGGACAGGCTGCCTTAAGTGCCCTTCCCTGATAACCTGATTAACGTCTTCCTTGTATGCCCTCCTAGAGCCTTCATCCAGTAGCTGAAGGAAGCAGAGGCAGATACCCACAGGTAAACACTAAACTGAACTCCTGGAACCCAGTTGCAGAGATGGAGGAGTGATGAGCAAAGGGGTCAAGACCAGGCTGGAGAAACCCAGGGGGAGCTCATAGATCCCAGACTGATAGCTGACAGGCCAGAATGAGACTGATCCAGACAACCTGAATTGTGGTTATCAGTGAGGAGGCCTCAGCATTCTTATGGGCCTTGGGCAATAGATCAGCATTTATCCCTGTCATTCAGATGGACTTTGAGAGCCCATTCCACATGGAGGGCTGCTCTCTCCTCCTGGACACATTGGGGAGTTTCTAGTCCCTGCCGTGGATAATTTGACCGACTTTCGAGATAATTACCTTAGAGCCCCTTATATGTTTGTATAAATTCATGAAGAATCTCAGTTGCTTGGGTATGAAGCTGGGGGTATGGTTTAAGGAAGGTGAGAAACATATTTTAAAGATTTATTTTTACTGAATGAGTAACTGAAGACATCTTCCTCTCAGGAGAAAACTGCTTCTCTGTTGTATCTAGGGGTAATTCACAGATGGCCCACCATTACACAGATCTACAGTAGACAGTCGCATGGAGGCTATTGTAAATCTCTCACATGCAGACATTTTTAATCCCAAAAATTTAGTATAAGGAGAAAAGTTTGCAGAAATCATCCTAGCATTTTTGTTTTGTCTTTTTCTTACTAGTTCCATAAAATGAGTTTGGAAACTCATATTTGTACAAATTAGGTTAATTTCAAACATAGTCATACAAATCAAAGAATCTTTATTTTTCTATAAAAATATTTCAGAGGAGGTAAGAATGTTCAATCAGCTTTGTATAGTAAGTGCTGATATTATATTTGAATGTCCTTATATATGTTTAAAAGTATATTAAGAACTTTGTTTGCTGTATCATCCTCAGTAAGAGAAACAATTGCTTTCTCCATCAAAAGGAAATCTAATAGGTGAGTTCTTGAGCCAATGGAGTAGGCACAGTGGGTAAATATTTTTGATATACAACTAATATATTGAATATTACCTAGTCTTGGCAGAGCTATCTGAAACTGAAAAAATGGGTAGAACACATAAATTAATCAAACCAAACATAATGCATCTGTGTTATTTTTATGGCCTGATTTTTTCCATACATAAAAGTAACATTTATCTGCTACATGTTCAATTTATTTACTTATTACATCGATTCATGAGTGTTACATTTTGTATGACATGTTAACATAGAAATGTAGTTTTTAATGAATATTCATACAAGAAAATTAATACTCTAATATGCCAAGTATATTAGAGTACAAGGGAAAAATATAGTTATTTATGCTATAGAGGCTTCCTATGGGATTTTGTATGCGAATCTTAAAATAATGACTGTAAAGATGTTAGGAATCGAAAGCCCTAATTTTAACCCACACACCTATGAACACTTGATTTTTGACAAAGAAGCGAAAACTGTACAATGGAAAAAAGAAAGCATCTTCAACAAATGGTGCTGGCATAACTGGGTCTGCAGAAGACTGCAGATAGATCCATGTTTATCCCCTTGTACAAAACTTAAGTCCAAATGGATCAAAGATCTCAACATAAATCCAGCCACACTGAAACTTTTAGAAGAGAAAGTGGGAGATACTCTTCAACGAGTTGGTACAGGAGACCACTTCCTAAACATAACACCAGTGGCACAGGCACTGAGATTGACAATTAACAAATGGGACCTTCTGAAACTAAAAAGCTTCTGTAAGGCAAAGGACACAGTCAAAAAGACAAAAAGGCAGTCCACAGAATGGGAAAAGATATTCACTAACCCCACATCTGACAGAGGGCTAATCTCCAAAATTTACAAAGAACTCAAGAAACAAGTCTCCAAAACACCAAAGGATCCAATTAAAAGGTGGGGTACAGAGCTAAATAGAGAATTCTCAATAGAGGAGGCTAAAATGGCCAAGAGACACTTAAGAAAGTGCTCAACATCCTTAGCCATCAGGGAAATGCAAATCAAAACAACTCTGAGATACCATCTTACTCCTGTCAGAATGGCATTTTTTCCATAAATTTTTTATTTAACTTTTTTATGCATGTCACTTTCAGTTCCATATACAGAGGGGAATGTATTATTCAGGGAATGTCATTTCTACTGTCACCTAGACCCTCCCCCCCAAATTAACATGCTATGATGATCTTAAGCTATAAATTATTTTTCTAGAAATGTTATACTTTTATTTATAGTATAGTATAACTCATCTAGTATTTTCATAGCATCAAATCATTGAAATGTGCATTTTACATTATAAAGTATAGTTTAATAATGACTTTGCAGTATTATGGGAATGTTAAAGTGAACAAAATAGTAGATTTGTCCCAGTCAAACACAGCACCGATAGTTAAAAAAACATTAAGTTTTGGAATGTGAGATGTCAAAGAACAAATACTGGATATAGAATATTTTCACTCATGTCATGCAATAGGTGTGCTGATTTAGTCTGTAGATTCTGCAGGTTCAGATATCTTGAATCAGATGTTGGTAGTAATGAGAATGATGCAAACAGGAGTGCCACAGTCAGTTCCTAAATAAAGCTTGGGTTTTTGCTTGATGTGTCCTATCTCACTCTTAGTTCTAGACAAGATACATTTCTGAATAGGAAAATATTTCTAGAATTTATACATGATGCATAATGTCCTAGATAACTCTTAAGGCTTATAAGACTTATAAATTAATTGTATACCTCAAAGGGCATTCATGATTTTACATATATATATATGTATATATATAATTGTATTTCATTGTCCAAGGCAATCAATCATCCTTATTATGACTGAGATCATTTATTTTCTTTGGTTACAGGAGATGCTCTAAAGCAAAGATCACTGCTATCATCTATGTAGATTTTATTAGGCATTGATAAGTACTTTAGGATTACCATATAAACTACCACAAACCACTACCACCACTATACACAAAGCATTAGGGAAAGTATATGTAAGCATAATCCAGTGCTAAAAATGATGATGAAAAAGAACAGGGAGGCTTATCTTGTGGGCTAAAGTTACCTTCATAACAAAGAAATAAGCCTGAAAATACAACATAAGCCACATGGTATCTAAGTTCATAGTATTCATCAGTAATGGCATAGTTCTGTAGCAAGTATCCAAGAATCTCTCTGGTTATTACTCATGGAGAGAATTGAGGTCATTATTTAATTATCAAATCTCACTTGCCACTGGAAACCCATTTTCAAGAGTTTGTAATAAGCTTGTTAATATTTGCAGGACTGTCTCTGAAAAAGAAAAAAATGTAGATTGAGTAAAAAGAAGTAATGTTTCACTGATGCTTTTCGGGCAGTGCCCTGGAAATGATTCTAACTGTGTTTCTTTGAATCCCCTTCATTTTCAGTATGCAAGGAGGTAAACTTGTAATTATATTTAGAAAATGATGAGACTCATTTATATTTTCACTAAATGTAGTTTCCTTTTTAGTACGGTGTTTTGGGGAACTGAACACTCAACTTCAGGTTGAAAATCCCCTACTAGAAAAACATTTATATTCAGCAATGATTCACTTTTTTCTACCTGTCTTTTCAGTTTCTGCATTCTGCCATTGTGTTAACTAAGCATTTCCAATATTTCTAAGAGGAAAGTAGTTTTGGATGCCAAAGTTGGTTCCCAATAATGGGTTATAAATAACAGACCAATTAAATGATATTGGCACAAGTGAACATAAAGTGTTAGAAACAGAGTCTAGTCATAGGTAGAATGGACCATATTTAAACTCCAGAGACACCAAGCAGTCTGAGATAAACAAACTAATTAGGTAAAACATCAGTGTGCTAAATAGTTATAAGACACAGCATCCTTTTGAATTTAACGTATTATAAAGTTAGCAAACCTTTGAGAAGTGCATGCAGATTTCTAATAATGCAAAAACAACCATGAGCTGGATGCTCATAAATACCCATATGATGCTTTAAATATCTTCTACATAAAACAACACCTTCCAGCAATGAATCTATATTAATTTATAGACTGACTTAAAATATTTATTAAATGTGTTTCCCTGCATGTGTGTTTTTGCACTATATTCATGACTGTTGCCCATGTAGGGCAGAAGATGACATTGGACCCACTGAAAATGGAGTTCCAGATGTTTATCACCAACTGTGTGGGTGCTGAGAATTGAAGTAGGGCCCTCTCTTATAGAACATAGTTCTCTTAATCACTGAGTCATCTCTCCAGAACATATTGAAGGATGTTGACATCATAGAGTCATTTCTGAAAAATGGGTGCCCTTTCCTAACATTTCCAACATATTTGCCAAAAGTAACATTATTTTAAATAAGATTATATACCTGACTCAAGTATAGAGATATACTGACACTTAAAACAGATTCTTGTACTTGCAGGCATAACTAAAATTTCCATGGAGGAATAGAATCATCAACAGGAGGATTACTGTGATTTTTAGAAGAGGAACTCAAAAATGGTCATTCACTAAATTTTTACTCAGGCTCATCATTGTAAAAAAATAAGGAGACAGTGTTTTATGTTGAAAAGTTTCATGACCGCACAAGCACTTCAGTACAGATGTTGTTTTGACTTCTCTCTGAAACAAACCTCATATAAAGGTCAATGGGACAGAGTAACAATGTCACAGAATTTGTTTTCCTGGGTCTCACTCAAGATCCTGCTGGGCAAAAAACATTGTTTGTATTGTTTTTACTCATCTACATCATGGCAATGCTGAGAAACCTGCTCATTGCAGTGACAGTGATTGACAGCCCTTCTTTAAACGCCCCAGTGTACTTCTTTCTTGCATGTCTGTCACTCCTGGATGCTTTTTATTGCAATACAATATCACCAAATTTGAGTATAGATTTATTATATAATAAGAAGTCTATCTCCTTCAATGCTTGCATGGTCCAGCTCTTTGTAGAGCACTTATTTGGTGGTGTTGAGGTCTTCCTTCTGATATTCATGGCCTATGATTGCTATGTGGCTATCTGTAAGCCTCTGCACTATTTCACTATTATGAGTCGACAGGTTTGCATTTGCTTGTTGTTGGTAGCTGGGGTTGGAGGCCTGGTACACTCTCTGATTCAACTTCTGTCTGTGTATAAACTTTCTTTTTGTGGTCCTAATGTCATTGATCACTTTATGTGTGACATGAATCCATTATTGGGACTTGCATGCACTGACACCTACTTCCTATGTTTACTTTCATTGCCAATGGTGGAGTAATTTGTGTGGGAATTTTTACCTTTCTCTTGGTCTTCTATGGAATCATTCTAAACTCTCTTAAGACTCACAGTCAGGAAGGGAGGAATAAAGCCCTGTTCACCTGTGGCCCCCCACATCATGGTGATGATCTGCTTTTTTTGCTCCTTGTATTATGCCAGGTCTGTTTCTAACTTTCCTATTGATAAATACATTACTGTGTTTTGTACAGTTGCAAGTCCCATGACAAATCCATTGACATGCACCTTGAGAAACTCAGAGATGAAAAATTCTATAAAAAAGCTCTGGTGTAAAACGCCAACAACATAAAATATGTCTGCTTGTTGAAAGTGTTATTGGCTGTAAATTGAAAATCATGGATGAATTTTAACAAGTGACGTTGTCTTCAGCTCATGTAGGCAAGTTTTAAATTATAAAAAACCATTGAAATGAGGAAAAATTTTCACTTGAGTGTGTGATCAAGGAAGTTGTGAACCTTAGGCCACAATGGTCAACCCAAGAGAATGTTTAGAAGGTGAAAATTGTTATGGAATTTTTTCATATTATAAGTAGAAGCAGAACATAGTCAACTTGAGTTTTACGTTTGTCAGATTTTTTGAAGTAAGGCTAGATAAATGTCAATATGAGAGTGACTGGGGATGGCCACAGAACTTCCCATCCTGGTGGGAGCTAAGTGCCCCAGATCCCAGTTCTTCCTTTCCACCAAGGAGACCTGGGGACCAGCTGGTCAGGCAGGACCAGGTAAAACAGACCCTGCATCCAGGCCTGCATTCCAGTGCCTGGAAATTGCTTGGGAACTGCACAGAGCTTCCAATCCTGGCGGGAGTCAAGCAGATTCCAGGTCTTATCCTCCACCAACGAGACCAGGAAACCAGCAGATCCAGGTAAACAAGGCCCCTCATCCCAGCATGCCTTCCAGTGACTGGGGACAGCCATAGAGCTTCCCATCCCAGCAGGAGCCAAGCACCCCAGATCCCAGGTCTTCTCTTCTGCCAAGGAGACCAGGGGACCAGCTGGTCCAGTGGGTCCAGGTAAAATAGGCCCTGCATCCAGGACTGCAATTCAATGCCTGGGTATTGCCTGGGAACTGCCACAGGGTTTCCCATCCCAGCAGGAGCCACACACCCCGGAACCCAAATCTTCTCTTGTATTGCTTAAAAGTTATTTATAATTGAGGTTTAGGATGCTATCTAACATACAGTGCTTCACATGCATCCTTATATACATGTGCCTTTATATTTTGTTCCTATTGTTCCTTCTTCACTGACCACTGTTGTGTCCTATGCTGCTCCAAATGGTTCCATCTTTTTCCTCCATTATTCATCTCTTTTTGCTATTATTAAATACAGTCTACTGCACTCTCTATTTACCACCTCCCTTAAGAATTCTTCTAATAAAACATCTCAAGCTCTTCATAAAAGAAGTATTATCCAGACCCCAAATCAGCATATGGCAATATATAATGAAGATCTGGTTAGAAATTAACAAAATTGAAGCTGAACGAAAAGTACATTAAGCTTATCACCCAATGATACATTTCCTTTTATGTATGCATTTATGTTTTTTATTTCTTTTTTGATATTATAATCATAACACCTCTCCCCGTTCCTTCCTCCAAATAACCCAATAAACCCCTCCCCACTATCCCTCAAATTTATGGCATCTTAATTCATTAATTGTTACTGAATGCATATTTATGTGCATGTACATATATATTCCTAAGCATAGCCTGTTCAGTAGACATAATGTAACTTGCATTTTTATGTTTTTAGGGCAGATCGTATGGTAAAGGACAATCAATGGGTGTGCTCTTTTTTGTGGAAGACAACCTCTGTAGTTGTCAGCTTTCCTCTGTTGTCTGTAGTTCTTTGTGCAGAGGTTAGGCCTCATAGATTTTTTTCCTCTCCACTTTCACATACCCATTGATGTTTTCCTTGTTTGCTTCACATCTGGACAGTCACACTGGTGAGTATTCATGCAAGTAGCTTCTGTCATTAATAGGAGACACACTTCACAGTGAACTCCTCTGAATCTTAGAGTCCTTCCATTCCATTTTAAGCAGTGTGCTATGAACTTTAAGTGTAGAGGTGTTTTTTTAAACGAATCTTCTGGGACTGGGTTCTACTCCTCTGTATTACAATTGGTTGTGGTTTTCTGTAGTGGTCTCTTCAAAGATACAGTTCTTTAAAAAATTACCCACACATGGAATTAAGAATGTCTTCTCCAATGTAGCCACATCTCTCCAATCTACAATGGTGTCTTGCCTGAAAGATAATGCTAATTCAATGGTGGCAAAAATCAATATCTGATTTGATTTAAAGCCCACTCCACATGATAGAGCCCATACCCGATGGTGTTTGGGTGACTAAGATCCTGAGACTAGTTAGCCCAGGAATATTGGGTAAAGCCAAATACTAACTTTCTACTAAAAGAACGTAGCAATAAAATGACTTCTCATGATATTTTGCACTATACTTACGGATTAGTAATTGATCAGCTGCCATCAGAGAAGCTTCCTCTTACCCAGATGGGAACAAATACAGAAACCTGTAGGCAGACAATGTGCAGAAATTGAGAGACCTTGTTAAACTCAGCCCTAAAGGAGGTGTCTCTATCCAATCTACCCTCCCAACAGGGCTCAGGGAACATTGGGCTGTACTGGTCTGCACCAGAAGTGTCTTAGAGCTGAATGGAGAAGTGGACACATGCTCTCATCTCTAACACAAAGCAATCTCCAATTGGTAGCCACTTGCAAATGAGAAATTAAAATTTTCCAAGATAATCTTACTGGAGAAATAAACTACAATTAAGGGTAGTTCCTGTGGCTAGAAATATAGAGAAAACAAACTCAATGGCATTGTTGGAGGCTCCTTGTCTCATATTGTCATAAAAGGATTTCTTCTTTTAATTGTAAGTTTTACTTTTACATGTAGAATGTATTTAAGTGGATTGTTTTCTTTGAGATGTGTTACATACTATCATAATATATAGCTATTAATTTTTAATTATTTCAGTTTTGAAATTTCTCTTTTCATTATAATGTTTTTACTTTACTTGTCAGTTATCTGTTATTATTTTGTAATGCCTAAGTATATCTTTTTCATATGGATTATTTAGGAAAAGAATTTTATCCTAGAAAGATTTGTTAATTTCAATGTGTTCCAAGACATCTAACAATATCACCTATAATGATGCAACAGTCTAGTCCATTGGAAATAGAGACGATGTGAAGAGTTGATTATTCCTGTAAAATTACCTACATAAGTAAACTGAGAATTATTTTACTGTTCTGACAGGAAATGACCCAAGGGATTTATGAAAAGTATTATATCCATAAAGGAAGCTGCCTTAGTGTTTAGTCTTTGATATGTCACGTCGTCTTGTATCCTTTACTGCTTATTCAGTCCTGTAAGATATCTGCAACTTATGTGAAGTTGAGGAGAGATAGGCAACATTCTTTTAAATCACAAAGAAAGAGTGTAGGAATATTGTGAATGGATGAAAAGCTATAAAATTCTGACATGTATAGGGAAAACCCTATTACTGACATCTATGACTTCAGGCTTTTATGTTGCTATATGAAAGCTTTAGTGCTTAGGCAAACAGATACTGTCTTTGTCAGTCAGTAACACAAAGTACTTTTGTTATTGTTGCTTCACTATCATTGCCCAAAAGGAAATACTATGCATAGATAATTTTGTGGTTTAGAGCTACTTTATACCATCAAAACTGGGCTTGGACAAGATAATTTCCATGGATTAGGTAATTTTATACAAATATGGTTTCTTTATTTTCTGATGAAAGTATTTTCAGTAGATAAGGATGGTCAGTTACCTTTGTATTGTAAACTATGACATAATATTTAAGGATTTTTAAAAACTTTCTTCATAGGTGTATTTATATCTTATATCCAGCACTCACCCTCAGTAAAAGAGTTTCCCTACTAAAGGCAAATGCAAATATGAATTATTGAAGCTATCTGTGGATAGTAGGTGAGTATTAATATGATGTTCTAAAATGTAACCACTGTCTTAAAGACAATATTGTGGTGGTGTCTGGATTGGGAAAATTAAGGTTGAAAGACATAGAAGTTAGTTGGAATATACACAGCAAATAATTATTTTTTTGGTTTTTCGAGACAGGGATTCTCTGTATTGTCTTGGAGGGTGTCCTGGAAATCAATCTGTAGACCAGACCGTCCTCGAACTCACAGAGATCCACCTGCCTCTGCCTCCCGTGTGCTGGGATTAAAGGTGTGCGCCACCAGTGCCCAGCAGCACAGCAAATAATTTTAAGCCTGATTGGTATTTATTTTCTAATTTACTCAACATGTATCTCAATTTACATGTGTAATACTGATAATCTAATTTACCACATACTTTGTTTTAGTGGTATTTTATTTCTTATTAACAAAGAAATGTGATTATCTTAAATATTTGTATTAGATCTTTTAAAATTGTGTAATAAATCTGATGGAGCACTAAGAAAATGTACATAATATGTAGATTTTTGCTAGCAGTTTTTAAAATGATTCAAAACACATGCTAGTGGTTCTAAACAGAAGAAACATGATCAGAGAACATAGTATCTACTGTTACAGAAATTTTAAGAAATCTTAATGCAATACTGGGTTTGTAAAACTTGTAGTAAACTTTTTTTTCTAGAAATGCATCTAATTGACAGTTTAAATTAAAAGTATAGTCTTTTTTGGAATAGTCTTTTCAAATTTTTTGGAAATGTGACCTATGTAGTATACTACACAGTTTAGGGACTCTATTTTCAGTCTTCTCTTCTAATGATTTGGCTAGTCAATAGAGACTTTTCCTCGTAAAGTACTGTACTAATAGTCAATTATATCATAATGATGTGAAATAAATTGTTGGATATGGAGTACTTTAGTACTTATTACATTCAGCAGGTACACAGATTGAACATTGTTTATGACCTGAATCAGATGTTGGACATAATGATTAGGCAGCACAAACAGGATGCATCCCAGGACACTTTGAAATAAACTTCAGACTTTCTTCACATGTTCCTTATACTAGTAAATGCACATGAACAGAATCCCTCTGTTTCTAGATGAAGTACTTTATTCCAGAGGTAAATATTGACAGTACTTACCTGTAATAAGATATGAAATTCTTAAAAATATAGCTTAATCCTATGATTCAAAATGTGTTCAATAAATTTATGGTTTTTCTAACACTTATGTTTTTGCCAAAAACATATCAACAGATACTGTGATGGATTTTCTCCTTCTTCATATTGACAAGTCAACAGCATCAATAACAGCTATCATTTATCTAGATTTTAGCTGGTGCTAAACAGGGGTTTAAGAACTTTATATGATACAGAAGCACTGACAAAAACAATGATGTCACCAGCAGGAGTAGATGTTGACTGTGTCTCTACAGAGTAGGTTAGTTAGAGGCATAGGGATGCTTGTTCGTACAAGTGAATGAACCCTGAGTTTGCAACTCTCATCATATGGCTAGAAAGTTTACTTAAATATCCATTGTCCTATTCTCTGACTTTATGTATTTGTCCTGGTTTCTAGGGAAATTGCAAGTCATTCTTAAGTCACTTTAGTTAGTACAATCTATTTTCTACCTGCTGACCCTTACCCTCCCCCCAAACAATAGTAAGCCTGGGAGATTTACATGAAGGTAAACTTGAATAATTAAAAGACATTGTCAGCAGAATAGAAAGAGCTAGATCTGTACTACCACTCTTTAAATTAAAAATACATTTATTTTACATGTATGAATATTTATATTGCATGAATATACATGGGCCATGTGTATGCCTAATGCCCATGGAGAAAGCATCAGAAGAAAGCATCAGATAATCTGGAACTGGAGTCACAGGTGTTATAAGCCACCATGTCAGTACTTGAACAGAACCCTTACCTTCTGTAGAGTAACAAGTGCTCCTACTTAATGGCTATCTTTCAGCCTCTACACTAAAGTCTTGTAGGTCTCTGGCCAGAAATGATTCTGTAATCCTTGTATTTCTCTCAATTTCTGCATGAAATTTAAGAAACATTTGTAATTAAATTTAGAACATGACTGAGACAGTTGCCTTCCCATAATTAGTGTACGCTAGTCTCTTTAATATGCTCATCTTGGAAATCTTTACCAACAATTTTAACTTGAGCATTCTCTACTCAGGATAAAAAAATCTCAGTTCCCTATAAATCTGATTTCAGTTTTTATTTTCTCATGTTTCATTGACAGTTCATTCCAAGTGATCTAAAAACATTAAAATGTAACTGATGTGGTACTTGCTTGTATGAGTTTAAAATGCTCTGTTAAACCATACATGATCAAAACTGGGCATCAAAATTGAATCCCAGTAGAAGGCAAAGGTGAAATGAACAGAATTTTGTCTATTTGGAGCATCCAAGGAGTCATATGAAGTAACTGATAGAGATATAAATGGGCTAAGTAATTTATTAATTATAGATGATGTTTAAATCCAAACTTCATAAAATTCAATGAAAGAGACTTGAAAACTGGAAGTTCTTCAAGATATGGTGGTCAATATTTAATACCAAAATCTAAAAGCAATGAGCTGAATGGTTGTAGAGATCATGATTACATTTTGAAGATAAATGAATCAAACACATCCATCCAGACAAAGACTATTAATGAATACATTGATGATCTATTCATATTCTAGAGATAAGATTCCTCAAAAATAGGAGCCTTCTCACGGCATTTTTTGCTGGTCATTGTGCTAAAAAGTGATGTTTTAAACAGGAAAAATGTGGTATAGAACTTCACTAACATTTTTCTTTAATGTTGTTCTTATAATTAACTTTTCTTTATTATTATTTTTTTATTTTCCATTTTAAATTTAGATAAGAAACAAGGTTGCTTCACAAGTCAGTTCGAGGTCCCTCTCCCTTTACCTCCCCTCCTCCCGTGCCCTCCCCCATCCCCCCCCGTTATCCCCTCATTCCCCCAGGGAGGGTGAGGCCCTCCATGGGGGTGTCCATAGTCTGTCATTTCATATAGGGCAGGGCCTAGACCCTTCCACAAGAGTTCAGGATGAGAGTGCACCTCACATTGTTCTATGGGAGTCCAGAGTCCGTGTGTATACTTGGGATGGGTACTGATCTGCTGTCCAAGGCTCAATAGATTACCTAGGCCTCCTCACTGACACCCAGATTTAGGGGGTCTTGATCAGTCCCATGCTGGATTCCCAGGCTGATGCCTGGGATTCAAGAGTTAACCTTTGTCTGGTCAGCTGTTTCTGGGGGTTAAACCAGCCCAGTCTTAATCCCTTTGATCATCAGTCCTCCCTCTCTGATACTGGCTTTCTTGAGTTCAGCTCAGTACTTAACCAGCCACTAAATGAAGTTTCTGTTTCCCAGACTCTCTGGCCATAGGATTGTAGGCTGGCACTCCCCAGATCTATGTCTAAAATCCATATATTAGAGAGTACATGCCATGTTTCTCTTTTTGTGACTGGGTTACCTCACTCAGGATGGTTTCTTCTAGTGTCATCCATTTGCCTGCAAATCTCAGGATTCCATTGTTTTTTTTCTGCTGAATAGTTCTCCATTGTGTAGATATACCACATTTTCTCTATCCACTCTTCGGGTGAGGGACATCTAGGTTGCTTCCAAGTTCGGGCTATTACAAATAAAGCTGCTATGAACATAGTGGAACAGACATCTTTGTTATATGAATGGGCATCTTTTGGATATATGCCTAAGAGTGGAGTTGCTGGGTCTTGTGGTAGGTTTATTCCCATTTTTCTGAGGAATCTCCATACTGCTTTCCAAAGTGGCTGAACCAGTTGGCACTCCCACTAGCAATGGAGGAGTGTCCCCCTTTCACCACATCCTCTCCAGCATAAATTGTCATTGGTGTTTTTGATTTTAGCCATTCTGACAGGAGTGAGATGGTATCTCAGAGTTGCTTTGATTTGCATTTCCCGGATGGCTAAGGATGTTGAGCACTTTCTCAAGTGCCTCTCAGCCATTTTAGACTCCTCTATTGAAAACTCTCTATTTAGTTCTGCAGCCCACTTCTTAATTGGGTCCTTTGCTGTTTTGGAGACTTGCTTCTTGAGTTCTTTGTAAATTTTGGAGATCAACCCTCTGTCAGATGTGGGATTAGTGAATATTTTTTCCCATTCTGTGGGCTGCCTTTTTGTCTTGCTGACTGTGTCCTTTGCCTTACATAAGCTTCTCAGTTTCAGTAGGTCCCATTTATTAATTGTTGATCTCACTGTCTGTGCTACTGGTGTTATGTTCAGGAAGCTGTCTCCTGTACCAATTCCTTCAAGGGTACCACCCACTTTCTCTTCTAAGAGGTTCAGTGTGGCTAGATTTATGTTGAGGTCTTTGATCCATTTGGACTTAAGTTTTGTGCATGGCGATAAACATGGATCGATCCGCATTCTTCTACATGCCAGTCTCCAATTATGCCAGCACCATTTGTTGAAGATGCTTTCTTTATTCCATTGTATATTTTTAGCTTCTTTGTCAAAGATCAGATGTTCATACGTGTGTGGGTTAATACCCGGATTTTCAATTCGATTCCATTGGTCTGCCTGTCTATTTTTGTGCCAATACCAAGCTGTTTTCAGGACTATATCTCTATAATAGAGCTTGAGGTCAGGGATAGTGATGCCTCCGGACGTTGCCTTGTTGAACAGGGTTGTTTTGGCTATCCTGGGTCTTTTGTTTTTCCATACAAAATTGATTATTGTTCTTTCAAGGTCTGTGAAGAATTGTGCTGGGATTTTAATGGGGATAGCATTGAATCTGTAGATTGCTTTTGGCAGGATTGCCATTTTTACTGCATTGATCCTACCTATCCAAGAGCATGGGAGATCTTTCCATTTTCTG
This sequence comes from Mesocricetus auratus, assembly GCF_017639785.1. Lineage (NCBI taxonomy): Eukaryota > Metazoa > Chordata > Mammalia > Rodentia > Cricetidae > Mesocricetus > Mesocricetus auratus. The sequence goes on along the minus strand of NW_024429189.1, from coordinate 57,389,086 downwards.
AGGGCTTCTTTAATTTCTTTCTTTAAAGATTCAAAGTTCTTACGATACAGGTCTTTCACTTGTTTGGTTAGCGTTACCCGAAGGTATTTTATGTTGTTTGTGGCAATTGTAAAGGGTGATGTTTCTCTGATTTCTCTTTCAGCCCTTTTATCATCTGTATATCGTAGGGCTACTGACTTTCTTGAGTTGATCTTGTAACCTGCCACTTTGCTGAAGGTGTTAGTCAGCTGTAAGAGTTCCCTGGTAGAGTTCTTTGGGTCATTGATGTAAACTATCATATCGTCTGCAAACAGTGAAAGTTTGACTTCTTCCTTCCCAATTTGTATCTCCTTGATCCCCCTTTGTTGTCGTATGGCAATAGCTAGAACTTCAAGTACCATGTTGAAAAGGTATGGAGAGAGTGGACAGCCTTGTTTTGTTCCTGATTTTAGAGGAATTGCATTGAGTTTCTGTCCATTTAGTTTGATGTTGGCTGTTGGTTTACTGTATATGGCTTTTATTATGTTTAAGTATGTCCCTGTTATCCCAGATCTCTCCAAGACCTTTATCATGAAGGGGTGTTGGATTTTGTCAAAGGCTTTTTCTGCATCTAGTGAGATGATCATGTGATTTTTGTTTTTCAGCTTGTTTATATGGTGGATTACGTTGATGTATTTTCGTATGTTAAACCATCCCTGCATCCCTGGGATGAAACCTACTTGATCGTGGTGAATGATTGTTTTGATGTGTTCTTGGATCCGATTTGCCAGTATTTTATTGAGTATTTTTGCGTCAATGTTCATGAGGGATATTGGTCTGAAGTTCTCTTTCTTGGTTGTATCTTTGTGTGGCTTGGGGATCAAGGTTATTGAAGCCTCATAGAAAGAGTTTGGCAAAGACCCTTCTGCTTCTATTGTGTGGAACACTTTGAGAAGAATTGGTATAAGCTGTTCTTTGAATTTGTGGTAGAATTCTGCACTGAGGCCATCTGGACCTGGACTTTTTTTGGTTGGGAGACTTTTGATGACAGCTTCTATTTCCATAGGGGTTATAGGTCTATTTAAATTGCTTATCTGTTCTTGATTTAGTTTTGGCAAATGATAGCTGTCCAGGAAGTCGTCCATTTCCTTTAAATTTTCGAATTTTGAGGAGTACAGGTTTTCAAAGTATGACCTAATGATTCTCTGGATTTCCTCAGAGTCTGTTGTTATGTCCCCCTTTTCATTTCTGATTTTGTTAATTTGCGTGTTCACTCACTGCTGTTTGGTAAGTTTGGACAAAGGTTTGTCTATCTTGTTGATTTTCTCAAAGAACCAACTCTTCGTTGCATTGATTCTTTGTATTGTTTTCCTGGTTTCTACTTTGTTGATTTCAGCCCTCAATTTGATTATTTCCTGGCATCTACTCCTCCTGGGGGAGTTTGCTTCTTTGTGTTCGAGAGCTTTTAGCTGTGATGTTAATTCTCTGGTATAACTGTTTTCCTGTTTCTTCATGTGAGCACTTAGTGCTATGAACTTCCCCCGTAGCACTGCTTTCAAAGTGTCCCATAGGTTTGGGTATGTTGTGTCTTCATTCTCATTGAATTCGAGGAAGTCTTTAATTTTTTTTATTTCCTCTTTGACCCAGGGATGGTGCAGTTGAGCATTATTCAATTTCCATGAGTTTGTAGGTTTTCTGCAATTTGTGTTGTTGTTGAATTCTAATTTTAAGGCATGGTGGTCTGATAAGATGCATGGAGTTATTCCAATGTTTTTGTAGCTGCTGAGGTTTGATATGTTGCCAAGTATGTGGACGATTTTTGAGAAGGTTCCATGTGGTGTTGAGAAGAAGGTATATTCTTTTTTATGTGGATGAAATGTTCTATAGATATCTGTTAATCCCAGTTGGGTCATTACTTCTATTAGACCCTTTGCTTCTTTGTTGAATGTCTGTCTGGTATTCTTGTCTAGTGGTGAGAGTGGTGTGTTGAAATCTCCCACTATAACTGTGTGGGGCTTTAGATGAGATTTAAGTTCTAATAATGTTTCTTTAACGAATGTGGATGCCTTTGTATTGGGGGCATAGATGCTCAGGATAGACACTTCATCTTGGTGGGTTTCACCTGTGATGAGTATGTAATGACCTCCTTCATCTCTTTTGATTGATTTTATTTTAAAGTCTAGTTTGTTAGATATTAGGATTGCTACCCCTGCTTGTTTCTTGGGTCCATTTGATTGAAAAATTTTTTCCCAACCTTTAACTCTCAAGTAATGTCTGTCTTTGAGGGTGAGGTGTGTTTCTTGTATGCAGCAGTAGGAAGGGTTCTGTCTTCGAATCCATTCTGCTAGTCTGTGTCTTTTTATGGGTGAGTTAAGGCCGTTAATATTGAGGGATATTAATGACCATTGATTGCTCATCCTTCTTCGATTTGCGATGGTTGTTGTTGGTGGAATTATGGGTGGAATTTCACCCCTTTGTTCTTTTGGCTGTTGGTAGAGAGGGATTCTCTAATGCTTATGTTTTTCTGGTTGTAGTTAGCTTCCTTGGGTTGGAGTTTTCCTTCCAAAATTTTCTGTAGGGCTGGGTTAGTGGACACATATTGGTTGAATCTAGTTTTGTCATGGAATATCTTGTTTTCTCCGTCTATAGTGATTGAGAGCTTTGCCGGGTATAGTAGTCTGGGCTGGCATCCGTGGTCTCTTAGTGTAGGTAGAATATCTATCCAGGACCTTCTGGCTTTCAGAGTTTCCATGGAGAAATCAGGTGTAATTCTGATAGGTCTGCCTTTACATGTTACTTGACCTTTTTCCTTAGCTGCTCTTAATATTCTTTCTTTATTCTGTATGTTTGGGGTCTTGATTGTTATGTGGCGAGGGAATTTTTTTTTTGTGGTCCACTCTATTTGGTGTTCTGTAGGCTTCTTGTACCTTCATTGGCATGTCTTTCTTAAGGTTGGGAAAGTTTTCTTCTATGATTTTGTTGAATATGCCTTCTGCCCCTTTGGGTGGATTTCTTCTCCTTCTTCTATACCTATTATTCTTAGGTTTGGTCTTTTCATGGTGTCCCATAATTCCTGGATGTTTTGTGTTAAGGATTTGTTGGATTTAAGGTTTTCTTTGGTTGATAAATCCATTTCTCCTAATGTATCTTCAACACTTGAGATTCTCTCTTCCATCTCTTCTATTCTGTTGGTAATGCTTGTATTGGTAGTGCCTGACTGTTTGTCCAGGTTTTCTATTTTCTGCCTTTCTTCAGATTGTGTTTTTTTTTAGTGTCTCTATTTCAGTTTTCAACCCTTGCAGCGTTTGCATTGCTTCTTGCAATTTTCTGTTTATCTGTTCGTCCATTTGTTGCCTTTTATGATTTTTTTGGTTTGTTCTTTCTTCCATTTCTTGCATTTTTTGGTTTGCTTTTTGTTCCATTTCTTGGATTTTGTGCTTTGTTTCTTCTTCCATTTCCTGCCTTTTTTGGTTTGTTTCTTCCTCCATTTTTTTCATTTTTTGCTTTGTTTTTTCTACCATTTCCTTCCTTTTTTGGTATGTTTCTTCTTCTAATTCTTGCATTTTTTGCTTTGCTTTTTCTTCCATTTCTTGCATTTTTTGCTTCTTTTCTTCTTCCATTTCGTGCCTTTTTTGGTTTGTTTTTTCTTCCAATTCTTGCATTTTTTGGTTTGTTTTTTCTTCCATTTCTTGCATTTTTTGGTTTGTTTTTTCTTCCATTTCTTTGAGGGATTTTCCAATATCCTCTTTTAGGGCCTCTATCATTTTCATGAAAGTGCTTTTAAGGTCGTTCTCTTCTGCTTCCTTCGCGTTAGAATATTGGGGTCTTGCTGGTGTGGAGTCTCTAGAATCTGGCGGTGTCATATTTGTTTTTCTGTTGCTGACTGTGTTTTTGTATTGTCTCTTTCCCATCTCTTCTTCTAGTGGGTGCAGAAAGAGCCCCTTCCTGGTCTGGGGACCAGAGTTCCCTTTTGGTGGGTGCTAGTAAGTCCGGTAATCTGGTGGTTCTTCTATACCTTGTCCAAATGCTGGTCCGTGGGTGGAGAAGAAGAACAGGAATCTGGGGCGCTTAGCCTCCTACCTGGTCCCCTGGACCCTATGCTGGGTCCTGTTGTACCTGATCCGGAACAGCTACTCCCCTGGTCTCCCTGGCTCCTCTAGTTTCCTGGTCTGTTTGGTGGGAGAGAAGATCTGGAGTCTGGGGTGCTTGGCTCCCGCCGGGATTGGGAGCTCTGTGCAGTTCCCAGGTGATCTGCAGGCTCTGGAACACAGGCCGGGAAGCCGGCCTGTTTACCTGATGATGCCAGAGGGACAGCTACTTCCCTGTACTCCCAGCCTCCTCTAGTTTCCTGGACTCGTTGGTGAGAGAGAAGATCTGGAGTCTGGGGTGCTTGGCTCCCGCCGGGATTGGGAGCTCTGTGCAGTTCCCAGGTGATCTGCAGGCTCTGGAACACAGGCCGGGAAGCAGGCCTGTTTACCTGATGATGCCAGAGGGACAGCTACTCTCTTATAATTAACTTTTACATTATACTTTTTAATGGACAAAGTGATAGACATCATGGCATCTTCACACATATGAACCTTTATAATTTTATTGCATTTGTTTTCATTTTTGGCCTTTCCCACTTCAGTTGCTTCTTTTGCTTTCTCCCATTTGTTCCTACTTTTTTGCCATACCATACAGTGTCTGTTAAAATTTGTCACTTGACATAAGGTCCCCTTTAACAATGCATCTTATGGTTTAATAAAATAAGAACAATCAAACCCCAAAGCAATATGTGGTGAAAAGATAATTACTGGCAGAATGGTTGAAATGAAGAGAACAATACATAGGTTGATCAAGTTAGTGGTTCTTGGAGAATAAGAATGTCAATGCAGATAAAACCCTAACTAAACTTGTCACTGCCCCTTGACATATGACATTATATTTTCATTCTCAACAAAATCTCTTAAGGAAAGGAGCTAACATAGGATTGCTGGGCTCATTGGGAAAAAAGCTAGAAATGATTATTAAATTAATACTTCAGGTTAATCCATGGAACAGATAATGATGTGGTATAGGCCATAGTGAACTGATGGTCATGATCATAACACCATGGAAAGATCTGATCAATACCTTTAGTCAACAAAACAGCACTTCTAAAAGGCTTAATGGGACGGGTAACCAATATCACAGTTTGTTCTTCTTGGCTTCACTCAGGACTCTGCTGGGCAAAAAGCATTATTTGTTATGTTTTTACTCATCTATATTGTGACAATAGTGGGTAACCTGGTCATTGTGGGGACAATCATTGCTAGCCCCTCCTTAGGAACCCCAATGTACTTCTTCCTTGCCTATCTGCCACTTCTGGATGCTGTTTATTCCACTACTATTTCACTGAAGATGATGGTAGACTTGCTGTGTGATAGAAAGACCATTTCCTTTCCAGCTTGCATGAGTCAGCTCTTTTTAGAACACCTACTTGGTGGTGCTGAGGTATTTCTTCTGGTGGTGATGGCCTATGATCGTTATGTGGCCATCTGCAAACCATTGCATTATTTGATCATCATGAATCGGCGGTTTTGCTTCCTCCTGTTGGTGGTGTCCTGGACTGGAGGCCTTGCACATTCTGTGGCTCAACTTCTCTTTGTATACAACCTGCCCTTCTGTGGTACCAATGTCCTTGACCATTTTATCTGTGACATGTACCCATTATTAGGAATTGCATGTATAGATACATACTTCATTGGAGTCATGTAGTTTCCAATGGTGGAGCAATATGTATTTTAGTCTTTATAATTCTCATAATCTCCTACAGAATCAACCTACGATCTCTTAAGACTCACAGTCAGGAAGGGAGGCACAAAGCCCTATCCACCTGCAGCTCCCACATCATGGTGATTGTCCTCTTTTTTGTTCCCTGTATTTTCATGTATGTTAGACCTGTTTACAACTTTTCTATTGATAAATCCGTTACTGTTTTTTATATAATTACCACTCCTATTTTGAACCCTTTAATATATGCCTTAAGAAATTCAGAGATGAAAAAGTCTATGGAAAACCTATTCTGCAAAGTTTTATCTACAGATAGAATAAGAATGTCTTCTTACTGAATGTTCTAGTAGTTCTAAGGTAAGTAAGGAGCAATAAGTTGTAAGCAGGGATTATGGAACTAATTCAATGTATCTATACTGTTGATTTTCTTAGAAAAAAATCCATAAGAAACAAAATATCACAAATAATCAAGTCTATGGCCATACCACCCTGAATATGATTGACATCATCTCAGATTAAAAACAATTTAATGAATGATTTCTGGAATATTAATAAAGGATATAAGGCTTAGTCTATTAAAGGAAAATTTATGCTTAGTGAATTATATTTTTCTTATATAAAAATATGTGTTAAAATAAAGTGATTCGTTTCTTTTGTGCAGTGAAGAAAAGACATTTTTTCTGCATATCACCATTCATGCTGATTCCAGATACATTCCTGGAATCAATGAGATTCTTAGAAATTGATTGGCCAATTACTCTGTCAATAAAGCTGATTACATAGCTACATGCTTATTGTTTTAGGCTTGCTATTTCTGCTTACTTCATTGTCTTTTTCTAGTTTATGTTACTTGGCCAGCAGATGTAATTTGTTTAATAACACGAACAATGGACAGTTTTGTTAGATGGTCTATTGTTCATGATATCCTAATTTCTAGCCATGGAAAAACTCATAAAGCCAAATTGTAAGTATATTTTTATTATGCTTAATAGTCAATAATGCATTTAATCTTTCCTGTTAAAGACTAAGTATTTTTTATTGTTTTAGCCATGATATTGAAGAAAACATAATATTTCCTAAAAATTGTAATACATTTCTACTATTTTCTGACAAATTTTAAAATTATTTATTTTGGTATAGTCAATAGTTCGCATATTAATTTATAAAAAACCAGTTTCTCAGTCTGAAGTTAACTTGGAGAATCATAAAAATATTACAAACAAATACCTTTTCATTGTGCTATGGAAACTTATGCTTTACAGGAGTTTTACTTGTACTGGTATCTTATTTTGAAATAAATGTTGATGTTATAAGTAAACACAGACAGTTCATTCTCATCATCTCATATAGTTACCCATAATTTCTGCTTTTGTATAACAGCATCTGAACTCCAGCATCATCTGACAGACAGGTAATATACAAATATGTATAAATATATATAATACATATGTGAAGATTATATTTTATATGTATAATAAATATCTTATTTAAATACACACACATACATATATATATACATATCTGTCTATCTATCATCTATCTATCTGTGTCTATTTCTATATCTATATCCCTTATTCAGATGACAAAAACTAGCAGGTTCAGATTTATGGGATGAAGAAGCAAACATATCTAATGTATAATATTACACTTACTTCCTTAATTATAATGTATTTTACCACCGTGACTTTTTAAAAAAGTTATACTTTTTTAAATTTATTCTTTCCTCACACAATGCATCCCAACTGCAATTCCCCTTCCCTGTTACTTCCCTCAAGTCTCTTCTCCCCCAGATATACTTCTTTGCTTCCCTTCAGAAAAGAGCAAGCTTCCCAGGGATATCAACTGTAGACCACATAACAAATTACAATAAGCTAGGCACAAACCCTCATATCAAGGCTGGACAAGGCAACTCAGTAGGAAGAAAAGGGTCCTAAGAGCAACCAAAGAAACAGAGATACCCCTACTCCTACTGTTAAGATTCTCACAAGAGCACCAAGCTACACAATCATAATATACATGTAGAGAAACCAACTCAGACCCTTACAGGTTCCATGATTGTTGCTTTAGTCTCTGTGAGCCCCTATGAGGCCTGCCTAGTTCATTCTGTATGTTATACCTTCTGGTGTCTTTCTCTCCTCTAGATTCCTCCCACTCTTCTACAGGGTTCTTGAGCTCTGATGTTTGGCTGTGGTTTTCCACATAAATTCTCATCAGTTACTAGATAAAGCTTCTATGGTGATGATTGGTCTATGCTCTATCTGTGAGCACATTACAATGTCATTAAGAATTCCTTTACTTATTTCTTGCCAGTCCTGTTTAGTTCCATCCTAGGTTTCTGAGATATTCAGCCTCTGGATCCTGGCCATCCAGGCAGTGTTAGTCATGGACTCTCTCTCAATGAGTGGGTCTCAAGTTAGATCAGTCATTGGTTTGCCACCCCCACTATTCTTTGCTACTATTATCCCAGCACATCTTGCAGACAGGACAAATTGTAGGATGCAGGGTTTGTGGCTAGGTTGATGTCCCAATCCCACCACTGGAAGCATCAATAGTTAAAGAAGATAACCAGTTACATATCCATATCCCCCATTATTATGAGACTTTGCTAGAGTCACCCTTGTAGATTCCAGGGAGTTTTGACTATAATGCATTTCTGCATCATCCCACAAATGTCCCCAATACCAGTCTTTCTCCTGGTGTTCTCTCCCTCCATTCATACTCCCCTCACCTGATACCTCCTGTTGTCTTACTCAAGTGCCCTGGTCTTACTTACATAATATTATTTTATTTATACAGATTTTAGCCTTTAACTGGACTGCTACTAAAATTATTGAAAGTTCTTTCTTTTACTTTCTTACTCTAATTTTTGCATCTTTTCTCAAGCTTAATTGTGATGCCAAAGATTCTGTTAAATATACTTAAAAATAATTTAATTATTAATGTGCATTCTTAAAATATACCTAACAGTTGTAATGATTTACTTTTGTTTTACTGAAAATAGATTTTTCATATGATATGTTCTGATTATCATTGCTCCTCTCCCAATTTCTCCAGTATACTTCTCAGCTCCTCATCCTTCCAAATTCACATGTTCTCCCCTCCACATTAGAAAACAAACAGGTGTTAAAGAAAAACAAATGAGAGAAAAAATATAATGAAATAATATGAAATAAAATTACACAAACTTTTCGCCCATTTGTTGCCTTTTATGAATTTTTTGGTTTGTTCTTTCTTCCATTTCTTGAATTTTTTTGGTTTGCTTTTTCTTACATTTCTTGCATTTTTTGGTTTGCTTTTTTTCCATTTCTTGCATTTTTTGGTTTGCTTTTTCTTCCACTTCCAAGAAACCATCCTGAGTGAGTTAACACAGTCACAAAAAGAGAAACATGGCATGTACTCTCTCATATATGGATTTTAGACCTAGATCTGGGGAGTGCCAGCCTACAAACCCATGGCCAGAGAGTCTGGGAAACAGAAATTTCATTTAGTGGCTGATCGAAGAAGAGGCAGACTCCCTCGGTTAAGTACTGAGCTGAACTCAAGAAAGCCAATAACAGAGAGGGAGGACTGATGACCAAATGGATTAAGACTGGGCTGGTTTAACCCCCAGAAACAGCTGACCTGACAAGGGTTAACTCTTGAATCCCAGGCTGATGCCTGGGAATCCAGCATGGGCCTGATCAAGACCCCCTGAATGAGAGTGTCAGTGAGGAGGCCTAGATAATCTATTGAGCCTTGGGCAGTAGATCAGTATTCATCCCGAGGATACACATGGACTTTGGACTCCCATCCAACAATGAGAGATGCACTCTCACCCTGAACTCTTGGGGAAGGGTCTGGGCCTCACCCTCCCTGGGGAAATGAGGGGATATTTTGGGGGGGGGGACTTGGGGGAGGGCACAGGAGAATGGGAGGGAAAGGGAGAGGGACCTGGAACTGACTTGTGAAGCAACATTGTTTCTAATCTAAATTTAAACTGAAAAATAAATAATAATAATAATAAACCCCAAAAACTCACTCAGGATGCTTTTTCTAGTTCCATCCATTTGCCTGCAAATTACAAGAGGCCAGACTTTGTGGATTCCCCATGGGAGGCTTTACCTTTACTAAGGAGTGAATGTGGAGGGGTTTGTATGGAGAGAAGGTTGGAGGACCAGGAAGAGGGGAGGGAGGGAAACTGTTGTTGGTATGTAAAAAAAATCTTTTAAATAAAAAACTAAAAAACATCTAAACCAAACAAAATAAAAACTTCAAAAAATACTATTGAGTTAGTTTAGTGTGGGCCTTCTATTGCTATGGATGGGGCTTGGCCTTCGTAGTAGTTTGTATGCCAGGGAGACTCCCGTGGAGAACATTGTTTTTCATTTACAAGTGATTACCAGTTGGAGATAGTTTCTGGTCAAGGATGTGTCCTCTTCCATTTCCAGTGCTGGAACACCATCTGGTACAGAACTGTGCAGTCCCTTTTGTATGTTGCCATATTCTCTGTCAGGTCTTGTTTGCTTGACTTTCTCTAACCCCTCTGGATTTTATGATGTTTGCCATTCCTCAGTTTTCTGTGTAAGGATTTGATGGAGACATCTTGTTTAGAACTGAGTGTTCCAAGGTCTCACACAAGCTGCCCCTTGTCCACCTGTGCATCTCTGCCTTCATTTCCATCTACTGACAGAGAGAGATTATCTGATGATGGAAGAATGAGGCACTTATCTATGATTGTGTCAGAATGTCCTTAGAAGTCATTTTGTTGCTATATTCCTTTCATAACAGTGGAATTTGGTTTTTCCCTAGGTCAGGAGTCCACCAAGTACAAGGCTCTTGGCTACCTTAGCAGTGTCGCTAATGGATTCCATCTCATGGAGTAGGACTTAAACCCAATCAAATAATGGTTGTTAAGTTCTACATGCAGTATGCCACTATTGTACTAACTCATTTTGTGTGCAGGTCACCATTGTATATGGAAAGTTTTGAATCTCTGTTTGTGTTTACCTTACTCCTTTGGTAACATGGAGAGTGGATTGAGTACCATGAATACTGCTCCACAAGGGTGTGGCTCTATGAAAGCAACAGCTTCAAATCTAAGTGTCCAATAAGTGTTGTCTTCAGCAATAGTCCCTTACTTCAGTTTGTGGAGAGCTACAAGTAGTCTTGGCAATAGCCTGGTTCTTTGGTGGTATCTATGGGAACCCTTTGGCCAACAACTCAAATCCCTGCATAGTACTGGGAGCTTCATTTGGTGAAAAGAGTGGAGCAGCTGGGCCTCTGTCTCCTCCACTATTTGGTGATTTCATTATTACACCTTCCTGTATTTATGTATTACAAGAAACTTTTACTGTATTAGATTTTTATACAACTCCTTCACATGGCCCTTAGTTTTACTGTCCCTCTCCAAATTCCTTTTCTAAATTCCTTATTCCGTTTCCCTCCCTGTTTGACTCTTCTGGTTCTACTATCCTCTCATCAATCCATAAGTATAATTGTCTTCCTAGGAAGATCCAATCCTCCTCCTTGATTTATACCTAACATATGTGATTATATGGATTGTAGCCTGCTTATAGAAGATTTAACAGTTAACCTCTCTATATAAGTGAACACATACCATATTTGTCTTTTATTGCTGAGTTGTCTCACTCAGGATGACATTTTTTCTAGCTCCATCCATTCACCTGCAAATTTCATTTTTCAAAACAGTAGATTAATATTACATTGTATGAATTTACCACATTTTACCCATTCATGTGTTGATGGACATCTAGTGTGTTTAAAATTTCTGGGAATTTTGAATAGAGTCATCACAAATATGATTGAGAAAGTGTCTCTGTGGCAATATGGAGAGTTCTTTGGTGTATGCCCAAGATCAGTATAGCTGGATCTGGAGGTAGATTGATTAGCAGCTTTCCTAGGAATCGCCACACTGATTTCCATAATAGATGACAGTTTTGTACTCCAACCATAATTGGATACATCCCCGATAGTATCAGCTGCCATTTGTTTATTGATCTTGACGATTCTTCCTGGTGTCAGATGAAATCCCTAAGTGATTTTGATTTGTACTTCCCTGATGACTAAAGATTTTGAATAATTCTTTAAGGGTTCTATAGGAGTGAACCCCACAAAGCTATCCGCCCATGAGGGCGGGGACAAGTAAATTAGCACAGGTAGAGATAAAAGGAAGCAAACGGAAAAAGGACCTCCCTTTTTGGAAGCCAGCCACGCTTCTAACTCCTAGCTTATGTGACTCTCTATTTCTCTGGTAAATAAATATATTGTATCCCCTATAGCATCGGCTATCGTCATTAGGGTTCCTTTCCAATTTGTGTTTACTCTTTTGAGAGTACACTGTTTAGATCGATAGCCCAATTTTTTCATTTTTATTTTTAAAACAATCCTATTTTTCATACCAATCGCAGTTCCCTCTCCCTGCCATCCTCTTGCCTCCTCCCCACCCCACCCCCATTTTTTAATTTTTCCATTTGTTCTTGATCTCCAGTTCTTTTGAGTACTTTATATATTTTAGATGTTGGTTCTCTATTGGATGTGTAGCTGGTAAAAATCTTTCCCATACTGCACCTGCTGCTTTGCTCAAATGATAGCATCCTTAAGAATTTCATGATGTCCCTTAAATTAACTGTTGTTCTTCCTGACTGTGCAAACAGTGTTCTGTTCAAAAAGTCTTTTCCTGTGCCAATGAGCCTTGGGCTATCCCTCACTTTCTCTTCAATCAGCTTTAAGTTATCTGATTTTAGTGGGATTTTTGATCCATTTGAAGTTCAGTTGTGTGCAGGGTGGTAAGTATGGATCTATTTTGATTCTTCTACATGTAGTGTTCCAGTTTGACCAGCACCATTACTGAAGATGATGTACTGTTTCCAGTATGCATTTTTAGCTTCTTTATAAAAAATGCAGGTATTCACATATGTGTGGATTCATATCTGAATCTACAGTTCAATTTAATATGTATACTTTCTACCAATTCCATGCTGTTTTCATTACTATAAGCTTTGTAGTACAATTTGAGGTTGGCAATGGTGATAATTTCTGCATTTTTTTTTAGTTTAGGATTGCTTTAGGTATTTTGCATTTTTGTTGGTTTTGGGCATGTGTATGCGTGTGTGTGTGTGTATGTGTGTGTGTTTCTACATTGTAGGAGGAAGCCTGTATGCCGCCATTAACCATGTGACTTACTAGAGGCGCATACAGATGAGGTAATAAAAGAGCGGTTTACCACACCGCTAAACACACCCACTTTAAGCATGACTAAAGATGTATACGGACGGATGTAAAGACATATACGTACATAGGCGGTGAACTACATCACTAGCCAGGCCCACTTTTGGGCATGGCTAGGGGGCATTCCGGGGGAAGGGATAAAAGACAGCACAAAGGAAGTCTTGGTCTCTTTTCCCAGATTTCGGCTTCCGGTTCGGCAGCAGAAAACTACTGGGCTCATCTGGGTTAATTGTTTGGTATCTTGTGAGTAATTTCTACAATAAATACTTAGTTTTACTTTCAGTAAGTGTGCCGTTTATCATGACATCGTCATTTGGAGCTTCACTACATGAAGCTGAATATTTTCCTTTTAAGTGCTAAAAAGGATTGTGATAGAAATTTGATGGTGATTGCATTGAGTCTGTACATTGCTTTTGATAGGTTGGCCTTTTTACCAAATTTATTCAGCTAATCTATAAGCATGGTATATTTTTCCATTTCTAGTATCATATTCAATTACTTTCTTCAATGTCTTAGAGTTTTAACTCACAAGTCCTTCACTTGCTTGGTTAATGTTACCTCAAGATATCTTATGTGTTATGAGGCAATTGTGAAAGATATTTTTTCCATGATTTCTTTCTTAGTTTGTTTCTTTTTTTTTATTTGTGTTTGTTTTTGTTTTTTCAAGACAGGGTTTCTCTGTATTGTTTTGGAGGCTGTCCTAGAACTTGCTCTGTAGACCAGGCTGGCCTGGAACTCAGAGATCTGCCTGCCTCTGCCTCCCAAGTGCTGGAATTAAAGGCATACTCCACCAACGCCCTGCCTCTCAGTCCGTTTCTTAGTTGTATATAGAAGGGCTATTGATTCTTGTGTACTAAACTTTATAGAGTAGGTTGAAAGTATTTATCAGTTTTAGGAGTTTCCCAGTAGAATTTTTAGGGTTACTTATATACACAATAATTTGACTACTTCTCTTCCAATTGGTATCTATTTGATCTCCTTCAGTTGTCTTATTACTCTAGATGATACTTCAAGTACTATACTGAATAAGAATGAAAAGACTAGACACTTTGTCTTGTTTTAAATTTCAGTGTGAATACTTTGTTTTTATGTCCATACAGGTTGATATTGGCTCTGGGCTTGCTGTAGATCACCTGCATTATGCTTAATTATGTTCCTTAGACAACATTTTTTTTACTTAAAACAATTTTTATGTTTAGATATATTTTGTTCATATTCTTTCCAGCCTAAATCTTTATAGAGCCTCTCTCCCTTCCTACCCACCAAACTTTTTTAGTTATTTCTGTAAAACAAACGAAAATTCAATATAATCACAAAATCCCCCAACCTGAAAACAAAATAAAACCATACCCTCAAACAAATACCAAATTATAACCAAATAAAAGCATATAAATGAAAACCTGTGAGGTGCATTATTTTGATAGACTTCTCTTGAACATTAGATTTTCTCAGTAGTGGTTGATATACCCAGGATCACTTTATTGAATAGCACTGATTTTCCTTCTCCTGGCAAGTACAAATGAGTGCTTAGTTGTTATTAAACTATGAAGTGTTCATGTCCCTCTCCATCCAGGAGTCTAAACTTGGGTTTAGAGAACATTCACACACAAACTTACACTATGTGAAAAGATAACACTAATTATGGCCTCTAGATTTTTCCAGCACCTGTGGAAAGGACCAAATTGCCTTTAGATTAAAATACATTTATGGCTTCTGGCCAATGATGAGATTGTTAAGGGCCAGAGGAAAAAGGGCTTAATATTAAAGTTCTCTCTATAAACTGCTTGACTGCTTTCTTTCTCCTGTTTGCATCTTTATGATGTTACACACTTTAGATTTCAAGAATGCATCCATTCTTCTCTTCTTTTTTCTTCTTCATCTTTTTTCTCTTATTCTTGTCCTCCTGTTCCTTCTCTTCCTTCTGTTTCAAGATATAGTTTCTTTGTCCTTGAACTTGTTCTGTAGACCAGGCTGGCCTTGAACTCTGAGATCTCCCTGCCTCTGCCTCCATAGTGCTGGGATTAAAGGTGTGCATCACCACTGTCTAGCAGCTTATCTGATATTGGTTTAAGTTTGGTAGGTGGTATGTACAAAACAACATCTCTAATGCTGTTAATTTGAATCTTCTTCAGCTTTTTGGTTAATTTGCAGAAGGGGTTGTCAATCTTACTTATTTTCTCAAAAAATCCACTCTTTGTTTCAGTTATTATTCACACTTCTTTTCCATTTTATTAATTTTAATTCTGGATTTATTTCTTGATGTCTACTAAAAAGGGCATTACTTCTTCCTTTTCTTTTTTTGTTTTAGAGCTTTCGCGTATGCTGTTACTAATAAGAGAACTTTCTGGTATTTTAATGTAGGCACATAGTGCTATGAACTTGCCTCCTGGTAAAACCTTCAGTTGCCCCAGAACGTTCAGTATGTTTGCTTAAATTTTAATTGGATTCTAAAAGGATTTTAATTTCTTAATTATTTTCTTGACTCATTTTAATTCAGTAGTGAATTTTTCTGTTTCCATGAGTTTGTAAGATTTCTCTTGTTCATATCCAGATTTAATCTGTGGTGGCCAGGTAAGATGCAGGTTGTTATATTAATTTTCTTGTATTTGTTGACACTTGCTTCCTAGTCTAGCATATGGTCTGTTATATAGAAAGTTCCATGAGGTGCTGACCAAAAGATATATACATTTTGAGGGGAGCTATATTATACAAGTATCTGTTTTTTATTTTCTTTAGCTCCAACATATTTCTGTTTAGCTTTCATTTGGATGATCTGTGTATTAGCAAGAGTGTGTGTGGTATTTAAGTCATGCACTATCACTGTGTGAGTGTCAGTATGTGAATTTAGTGGCTATAGTGTTTCTTTTATGATCTTGCATGATCTTATTTTTGGTGCATAAAAGTTTTGATTTTCAGTATTCTCTTGGTGAGCAAAGTTTTATATACAATTTTTAAATTTTAAATTAGAAAAAATCATGTTTTACGTGTCAATCCCATTTTCCTCACCCTCTATTCCAGCCCTGCCCCCCACTGACCACCTATCCCACTCCCTTTCTACTCCACAGCGAGAGTGAGGCCTTCCATGGGGGATCTTCAAAGTTTGTCACATCATTTGGAGGAGGGCCTATGTCCTCAACCATGTGTCTAGGCTGAGAGAGTATCCTTCTATGTGTAACTGGCTCCCAAAGTTCATTGTACACTATGTATAAATACTGATCCACTACCAGAGGCCCCATAGACTTCCAAGTCTTCCTAACTGACACTCATATTTAGGGGGTCTGGGTTGGTCCTATGCTGGTTTCCCAGCCAGCAGTCTGGGGTCCAGGAGTTCCCCCTTGTTGAGGTCAGCTGTTTCTGTGTGTCATTCTTATCGATCTCTGGACCTTTCCCTAGCAAAATTTTAAAACATAAATTTTTGCTTCTCATACAATTATTTAAATTTCTTTTTTTTGTGAATATGTTAGAGGTTCTTTTTTATCATTTTTTATTTTAATTTTAAATAGCTTGTTTTACATGTCAATCCCAGTTCATGAGAATGTGGTATTGTCAAAATTATTATATATTTAATGGTCTTAATTTTTTATTAATATTATAGACAAAGTAAGAAACTATAGATTTCATTGTGATATTTTCAAACAATATATCATTGTATTTACTTATAGTCACACTCACATTACCTAATATGTCTCTTTTTCTGCCCTTTCTAATTGTCTCCTTCGTCAGTCCAATGAAAGTTCCCATGTAACAGCCATGTCCAAGCACAAATCAAGGAAATACTATGACCATTCTATGGAAATATATGAGAGCTTTATTCTGGCCTTCCAGAGAAACAGTTTCTAAGTGAAAGCTGAGCATAAGGAAGAAATTGAAAGCAGGAAGCAATAGAATCTGATTTGATTACCGTGATGTCATTGGGGCTGCAGATCTGAATTTGGAAGGCAAGAAGATGGAAAATAAAGATGGGAAAGTAATATAAAAAGAAATAGAATATCGCTCTTTGCACTGATCTCCATTTTATAAACAATGCACTACAGTGATGTAGGGGAAATTGAGTGGGGCAGGTGTATTGAGTCCTTTAGAGTGATGAAAGTTTCCCACCTCAGGTGAGTATGGCTTGTAGGTTTGTGGTCCTAACACACAAAGGCAACCAAAGCTACTGCAGGCCTCTAAATCCAAAGTGCTGGGCTAAAAGTCATATGCCACAACCACCAGGATTCATTCTTCTTTACAGAATGTTGTGACATCATTTGAGATCATATGGACAATAAAAACATTAAGCTTAGTCACAACTTCTTAAATTGACACCTACTCAGCAATGTCTTTAACATTCACAATTTTCTAATTCAAGATTAAAAGTCATTGGATGGCTCATAAACTATCACCCATTTTGTTTTATCATTGTAAATCTCAAAATATTTTTGGTTTCTATTTTTTATATATTTTCTCCAATATTGTTGAAAACATGATTTCTTTTAAGTGTGCTTCTTTTTTGATATTTTTCATACAATATATTATGATCATTGTTTCTTTTCCCCTAACTTTTTCCAAATCCTTTCTTCCTCCCTGTTCACCTACTTCCATGCCATTTCTTTCTCTCAAGAACACACACACACACACACACACACACACACACACACACACACGCAAACACACACACCACAAAAACACAAGATCAAAAAACATACAGACAGAAGATCAATAGAACAAAAAAGAAAATGCAAAGAAAGCCATGACACAAAAGACCATAATGACACCATCATTTTGTGATGGCTACCTACTTATGGAACATGGCATACCCTGAAGTATGGTTACTAATTACAGTAATACCCCACTGGAGAAAACTAATTTTCCCTTGCCTGTGGGTGTCAGTTTGCAGATAACTACTTGTTGAAATGAATGGGAGTTTGTGTTGGGACCCTCCCCTCAGTGCCTGGACCCATTTGGCTTTAACATGTATTGGCTCTGTGTGTACTTCCACAGACACTTTGAGTTGATATATTCATCAGTCCTGTTATTTTGGAGAAAATCAAACAATATTGTTCTACTAAAGTAAGTGACTACTAAAAATGTTCCTTTATACTCATAGATCAGTGCCTTTCTCAGTCATCATCAGAGAAATTTCTTCTTGCAGCAGATCATAACTAATACAGAGATCAATGTGAGAGTGAGAGATTTTGGAACACTTCGTCCATATGGGGTATTCTCACCAAACCCTACCTCTCAGGGCTCAGATAGCTATATGGAAGAGGAGGTAGCAAGATAGTAAGAGGCAAAAGGGATGAATAACTCCAAAAAATGCATTATTTCATTCTTAGTTATGCAGAAAATTTCTTTCAACTTTGTATGTTAATATTTAATATAATTCTCTTTTTAAAATATCTTTGATAAATCTTTGATAATTTTGTTTTTAGTATTTTGATCAAACCTCATTACATATCCACATAAAAGTGTGTCCTCATTTATTTTCTAACCCATTGAGTACAATTAAGACTGCTTATATACTCTTGGGTGTATGGCCATCCACTAGAGCTGGTTAGACCTACTGGGGACATATCTTAAAAAAACAACTAACCTTCAATCTCCCAGAAGCTACCAATCATACAGATTTATCCCTCAGTTTGAGACTCTGGTGAAACATTTTGCTCCTAATAAAGTTTAGAATTATTTGGAGTATCTTCCAAGAATTAGAACACAGACTAGAACACACAGAATTTGCAAGCTCTTAGCCTTCATGCCATGGAGAATCTTGGGCTGAGAGTCCCTGGCCATCACAGCAATACTGAATTGTGTAAGGGTGATGTTGGGTAATTGTGACGTCTTCTTTCTTTGGACTTTATTAACTGCAGTGAAGTACATGGAACAAATTCAGATTAGAAAAATCACCCCTCAGCAGCTTTCTTCCTTTGAAAAATGTCTGGAGGAAATGACCTGGATCTTGACAAGAGAGAGTAGTTAACTACTCCACAGAATATAAAAATTATGATGTGAACAGAAAAAATCCTGATATAATATTTACAAATCTGTGACTTGTACATGATGAGATAGATATGTAAGATTGAGAATATTTAAATCAGTTATCTGTTTAATTTGGTTAATAGTTTTTACACATTTGTGCATACATGCCATTATTTCTTTATGAAACATTTTTACAGAGGATAAAAATATTTGGCTACGTTATAGAGTATTTGAATTTTAGTCAAACAGTTTTATATCTGTCCATAAAATACTTATATATTATTTATATATGTTTATTGTATATTGCAGTCACCCTTTATAGAGGTGAGAATGATTTTTAGATCAAAGAAAACTCAGGATATTAATTTCTGAGAAAAAGGCCTAGGGCTACTAAAATATTCTTATAAAGTACTGACCAGAACTAATGCCTAATTAATCACTTTGGTGATTTCTAAAACAAAAAAATTAATGTGTCAAAAAAAGCTAACTGGAATGCAAATCTTATATTGTATCCAGTACTATCATATGATTATTACCTAATTTCTACAAGGTCAAATAGTATTATATGTTTGTTATTGTGTATGTTACAATAGATAACACCTCATCATCTCATTTATGGGTGTTATATATTACATGATTTTAAGAAAGAAATATAATTATTTTGGGTTTGTTAGTAAATGTATTTTATAATGAAATTGCCAAATGCAAGGAAATAAACGTATAATGTGTTCCAGAAACTTGATACTGACTTTTATTAGTGAACCTTAAAATGATCCAAGCAAAGTTGTTGGGATATGAATATAGAATTGTTACTTGCTATGAACCAGATTCATAAAATAACTATTTTAAATTGCGATTATATTTTATGAACTATATTAAATTATTTATTAAATAATTTTCAGTAAGAATGCTAATCCTTTAATTAAAAAAAAAGAGTAAGACAGTTTTATAGCCATCAAATCTTTAATGAATCAGATAATGTTGTCTCCAATGTATTATATTATATTATAACTTTTTGATGCTGTTTAACATCAAACTCCTTGAAATTTAATATGAAATTTCAAAAGAGAAAATTCATTTGAGATATTTAGGAGAAAATGTAAAGATGCAGTTTCATAGCTTTGAGATGGATATGCCTGGAGCAGAGCAGCCTGGGGATTACACAGATAGTATTATAAAGCTACTCCTCTCAAAATAACAACCAATTCAAATGATAGACTTTATATTAGTCAATGAATTCTACATTTATTTTCAACCAAGTATATAGATTTCTTAAAATTAGCACCTTTCCCTTGACATCACTGATACTTGTGAAAAACTATTTTAAAGAAGAATTCTAGGTATATAACTGTGGAACTTTTGTTTGGTCTTAGATACAAAAATCCACTTAAGTCTGGACAACAAACCTGTTTGCTGGGGCCTCAACAAAATCACCAAAGAGAAATATTGTTATCAGTACATCAATGGTGCACCCTGTAAAAGTAATTTGATAGACAATTATTAAAAATCAGTTGGGGTTTACAACTAAAAACTCAGGATGCTGTGGATGATAAAATGATTCCTGGACATGTTCACAATTTCCTGGCAGGTGTTATCCTGAGTTACTATCTCTGAATCTACTCTTGTGAGACTAAATGGGGCAGAGCAACAATGTGACAGAATTTGTGCTGCTGGGTCTCACTTCAGATCCTGCTGGGAGAAAAGCATTGTTTGTCATGTTTTTACTTATCTACATTGTGACAATGGTGGGAAACCTGCTCATTGTTGGTACAGTGTTTGCCAGCCCCTCCTTGGACTCCCCAATGTACTTCTTTCTTGCCTGTTTGTCACTCATGGATGCTGTTTATTCCACGGCCTTCTCACCCAAGTTGATTATGGACTTAATCTGCAACAGAAGAACAATTTCAGTTTCAGCTTGCATGGTACAGCTCTTTGTAGAGCACTTATTTGGTGGTGCTGAGGTTTTCCTTCTGGTATTCATGGCCTATGATCGCTATGTAGCCATCTGTAAACCCCTGCATTATATGACCATCATGAAACGTCGGGTTTGCATTCTACTATTAATGGCAGCCTGTGCTGGAGGTTTTGCCCACTCTTTTATTCAAGTAATCTTTGTTTACAACCTCCCTTTTTGTGGCCCCAATGTCATTGATCACTTTATCTGTGACATGAACCCATTACTCGGATTAGCATGTACTGACACTTACTTAATTGGCCTCACTGTGATTGCCAATGGTGGAGCAATTTGTATGACTGTCTTTATCCTTCTTCTAGTCTCCTATGGGATTATTCTGAACTCGCTTAAGACCCATAGTGAGGAAGGTAGACGTAAAGCCCTGTCCACTTGCAGCTCCCACATCATCGTTGTTGTCCTCTTTTTTGTTCCCTGTGTTTTCATGTATGTTAGACCTGTCTCCAACTTTCCTATTGATAAATCCTTGACTGTAGTTTATACGATTATCACCCCCATGTTGAATCCTTTAATATATACTCTGAGAAATTCAGAGATGAAAAATTGTATGGAAAAACTTTGGTGTGAAAGATTAACTATGAAAAGATTAAGATTGTTTCCTTGCTGAACATACTAATTCTAAAACTAAAATTAGGCAATAAATTCTAACAAAAGATGATGTAATTTGTTCAGGGAATTCTTTTTAGGTATGCTTTTCTGCAGACAAAGACATTGAGGAGCAGAATTAATTTTCTGTTGAGATCAGACTTACAACTATTAATTTTTACTAGGGCACAGAAAACAGGGGTTTATTATTTTCTAAGCAGTCAATTAATCAATATTTTGAAATTATCACCGACATTCATGAAAAATCAATGAGAATAATCCCTAGGAAAAAAGTTTTTCTAAAGTAATTATTTGTTATATGATATGCCTGGATGATTTTAATACCTGTGCACTGCTTCAGGATTCCTTGTTTTTTCCTGAGTCAATGTTAAAACATTTTCCATTTTATGTACTTTAATGCTAGGTGATATTGTGATTAGCTAAAGATATGAATAGTTTCCTTATATGAGATTCAATTGAAGACAGCACTATAATACAGTTCTAGTTGATAGAATGGCTATAATTTGAAACCCACATTATGCCAAGTTGTGAAACAATTCTTGTTTTTCCACCAGTTACGTATATCAGTTTTTCAATATTTCAAAAAATAAGTATCAATAAAACAAAAATGTTGTTTACTATAAACTGTTTTTACTAAATGTTACATTTCATTTGGTATTTAATTATAGATTTTAAGCTTACTTTTTTTTCAAAATTTCGGTTCTTTATTTTTTCAGTCTACAGTGTGGTGGATCATCCATACTCTCAATACAGTAAATTTTATTATTTATTGTCTTAATGTTTGTTATTGAGAGGATATTTAGTAGATATAGCAGTGTAGCATGAATTAGGCTGGACACCCAGGTTTACTAATTTAATATACATCTTAGAACATTCATCCTTTAAAAACATAAATTTATGCATATCTATGATTCATGCAAATTATTTTGTATCTTATGTTGCATTATTATTGAAGCCATCGAAAGTAATTTGTCTAAGTGACTGGTATAATCCCTTTCTTGTTTCCAAAGGTAATCTCATTGCTAAGCTTTGTATATATTTGCATATATATGCATATATTTTATGCAATATTGATGAATGCAGTTTTTATGTTATTATTTAGCATTTCACATAATTATTGAGATAAATTATAATTATTTTATTGTATTTTAATATATGTGTTGCTTAAATGGTACTTTTTGTTTTTCCTCATAACTTCAAATCTAATTTTAAAATTTAGAAGAATTCAATGCAAGTTATTGATTAGTGTCCCTATGATGTACAATGGAATCTTAAACTGAGTCCTCTAGTCTAACTGAAAATTTGCATCATTATACAAACTGAGTTCTTTATTGGTCTAAATAACTAGAACCTGGAGCCAGACAGAGGAAAATGCTGAGAGACCAGAGAGAAGAAAGAATATGCCGCTATTATACCTTACCTCCTTAGCATCTCTGCAGACAAGAGCATGAATTCACATTTCTTCCTGCCTATATTCTGTTTCCTCTCAGCTAGATAGCTCACTTCCTATTTCAAGAATTCTATGGTTAGCTATTGCAAGATCCATTCTCTGACCTTCAGATAGGCTTTATTTGTTCAAGGAAAATATCACCACATATCCCCCTTTTTGTCTAAATTTTTAAAAAGGTTACAACTAATATGAGAAAACTATCACCACATCATTAAATCAACATTTTTTCATTCTTTTGGGTGAGTAAGAATGGAACAGGAGGAATCAGGGGCAAGGAATGGGGAAAGAGAGCACTGAAATTGAAGGCATTTGTGGAGGGTGATGTAAATTTAGTGCAATAGACACTCCCAAGGATTCTAAGAGGGTGACCCCTACAAAGACTTCCAGTAATGAAGAGTTCAGAGTCTGAACTGGTCATCCTCTGTAACCAGGTAAGGTTTCCAGGTATGGGACTAGGGCACTTAATGCTTTTGCAAAAGACCTGGTGGCTTACAACTATTTGTAACTCTAATTTCAGGGAATCTGACACACTCTTTTGACTTTATGGACATGAGGAGTATGGCTATTGTTTATATACATGCAGGGAAAACACTCATACATATTATGATAGTAAACAGGATTTAAGTCCCACTCCACATAGTGAAAAACATAACTTCTACCATTAATTGGCCAAGAGTCTATGACTAGAAGAGGTCATACATCCTAGGGGAGAACCAACTAGTATAATTCTGCTAAACTGGCATAATACTTTAAAAATTTCATACATGAGAATTGCATATAACAACTCCTGCTCCTCCTTTTCCATCCAACTCCTCCTGCTTCTTCGACTCCAAAATTTCTATGACATACACATTAATATATATTATACCTAATATATATGATGGATACAGATGTTTGTACTTGACTTTCTATGAGTTCTAGAAATTTTTGCCTTGTATAAATAAATCTCATGTAAATATGATAGTTAGAATGTAATTGGTACAATTCTTAAGAAATGGCCCTACTAGGAGGTGTGCCTTTGCTGAAGGAAGTGTGTTATTGAAAGGGTGGAGTTTGAGGTGTCCTACACTCAAACTACTAGCAGTGTGACAGTTCACTTCCTGTCTCTTAAGGATCAAGATTTATTTTCCTTTACACTCTCAGATCCTTCTCTAGCACATGTCTGCCTAAATATTGCCATGTCCTGTCATGACTTTAATGGACTAAGCCTCTAAATTGTAAGCCAAACAATTAAATGTTATTCTTTAAAAGATTTGCCATGGTTATGGTGGTATATCTTCATAGCAATAGAAAGCCTTAGACAGTATATATGTATACTGTCATTTACACTATATACTAAATAGTAATTTATGATATATATATACACACACGCATATGTATATATATACATAATTTAGAAATGGAAATCATCAATTAATAACACTGAGTGGCCCTGAACTCTTCTGAACTCTTATTTGAATGCATGGGAGTATATTTTGTGTTTTCCTATAAAATGTGTTCATTAAAAACGGACATTACAGGAGGAGTTGCTGAAGGAGGCAAGGGCAGGAGTATCAAGAGTTTGAGGTCAGCATGCGTTAAAAATGGTTATTCTGTACACTGATGTCATGATAGAAGCAAATAAAACCTTTCAAAGCAGTTACAAAAGCTATACACTTTGTGTTAGACATCAGTGACCCTCATGCTAGTCACATTCATCTACCGTTTAAGAAATTCAATGATGATAAATGAGAAGGAAAAGCTGAATCAAAAAAATGTCATATCATTGTAAAGTGAGCCATCACTTGACCATTTTCTCACTTTGTAGACACACATCTTCTGGAAAAAACATCCTTCTCAGATATATGCTTTTATTTTCCTTTCATACCAGGTATGATTAATTCAATTTACATACAAACTGTGTTTATACTATTATCATTATTCTTTTACAGTTAAATCACTGTAGTTTACTGGTTATATATGCTGGGAGTTTTATATATTTTCTTAAAATGACATGACTTCATTTTCTTATTTAGAATAAATAAAGCTCACATGGACATAGTGCCATGATAGAGTTCTGACACAGCATGTGTGCAGCCCTAGTTCAGTCCCTTAAGATTGTGCTGTTCAAACTAAACAGAGCAAACCTATTTGAAAATGGTTGCATATTCTTGCAATTCAAGCACCTAGAAAGTAGAAGCAGGGGAATCAAGAATTCAAGGTCATCTACATGAGATCCAGTACCAAAAATGAAAACAATGATGAAAAAAGTCATGAATTTGAAGGAAAGCAAAGAAGTATTGTATATGTGCTTCATGGAATGGAGAAAATAGAAAAGAGAAATTATGTAATTATGATATCACAAATAAAAGAAAAATCCTAAAAAGAAAGAAAAAAACCCAAAACCAAACAGCAAAAACTAAACTCAATTTACTTCAAAATTCCAGTACCTAATTCTCAGTAGACATTACTAACAGACTAACAAATGATCCACATATCCATTAATGTTTCACTTTGTTACTATCTATTAGGGAAATGAAAATAAGAGCTAAAAATAGTTGTCGTTTCACATCTGTTAGAACAGTTGCTGTCAAAAGGCAGAAGGTCTGGCTTTGGTGGTAACAGCCTATTAGTCAAGCATTTGGAATACTAAAATAAGAGCAGAGTTCCATGGTAGACCTTTGTAAACATAAAAAACACCAAAATAATACATGAATTGCATAAATCAAATACAAAGTAAAATTAATGTTGGTGATAGTGTGGAGAGAAAAATCCTCTGTACTCTTCTTGGAGATATTGAATCATGAGTTATTATGGAAATAAGTTTGGAAAAGAAAAGAAACGTTGGAGATTAGACAAGTTCTGTTCACAGTTCTCCTGTCACAGCTCTTTTGTCTGGACTTCATGGACATATACTTTCACATATATGTAAACTCTCATGTAATAAAACATGAATTATTAAAAGTAAAATCTTTTTAAATATGAAAATAATCATTATCAAGGAATGTTACTTCTGTGAATTTAGACAAATACAAATCTGAAATACAACTGTGCATGTCCATATTCAGTGTTGTTTTATTTTTAAAGATCAACATATGAAAACACGGAAATTTCTTGGCCTGGGGGAATGGATAAGGACAATGTGATTTACAATAACACACTATTCAGCCTTAAGGAGGAAAGATACATAGCCATTTGTTACAATGTATATTGTTAAACTAAATCACATCTCTATCTCAAGTACAGAAAGCAGACAATGCATTATTTCAGGTTTGTGGGGTGTTTAGTAGACTTACAGAAGCAAAGCATAATGCTTGTCAGAGCCTGGAGGATAAAGGATAATGTGAAATGCTTCCATTTTAATATGTAGGAACAATGATTGTACATTTTAGCTATTATGGTTACCTTAGTTATCAACTTGATTACATTTGGGCATATCTATGAAGGACTTTTTTGATGGGATCACATAGGGGAAAAGACCCACACTAAATTTTAGACATACCTCCTGATCTGGCTTTCATAAAAAGACAGGGAAGAAGGAAGCTTTTTTTCCTGCTTGCTCTTACTCATGCTGGTAAGTTTATCCCACTTCTGAGGCATTCCTTCAATAGCATTAGAAACTTTTTCTTGGGATTTCATATAGACTGAAGACCAGCTGGGATATCTAACACTGTGGACTGAACAACAATCAGATTCTTATATTTTTCATTTGAATATTGCTGTCATTGGACTACAACACCTCTTCTATTATATTAATTCATTCCATTATGTTTCTCTAGAGAACCTTGACTAAAACAATAGTTTATAACATTATCTACTGTTTATAAATATGAAAATCATGACAAATAGATATAGTTATTTCTAACTACAAAATGATTTAAAGAAATAATCAGTCACTTGAAGTGATAAGTGTGTTATTTACTTACTTATAGTGACCATTTCATATAGTAGACATTGACCAAAATATTAGTGATATACTTGAAATACATGTAATTACCACTTTTAATTTTACACTAATAAAAATCTAGAATAGAAGGAGCCATTATAAGTTTAAAGTGAAATCTGGCACTAGGGAAATATCCAGAGATCTACAAGGATGACACCAACTAACAATCTAAGCAATAGTGGAGAGACTGCCTTGAATTCCTTTCCCTGATAATGAGATTGACAACTACCTTATATGCAATCCTAGAGCCTTCATCCTATAGCTGATGGAAGCAGAAGTAGACAACCATAGCTAAACACTGAGCTGAACTCCTGGAATCCTGTTGCAGAAGGAGTGATGGGCAAAGGTGTCAAGACCAGATTGGAGAAACCCACAGAAACAGCTGACCTGAACAAGGGGGAGCTCATGGACCCCAGACTGATAGCTAGGAAACCAGAATAGGACCAATCCAGACCCCCTGAATGTGGGTGTTAGTTAGGAGGCCTGGGCAAACTATGGGGCCTCTGGTAGTGGATCATTATTTATCACTAATATACAAATGGACTCTGGGACCCCATTCCACATAAAGGGATACTGCCTCAGTCTAGACACTTGCTGGAGGGCCTACTTTCTGCTCCAAATGATACACCAGAGTTTGAAGATACCCCATAGAAGGTCTCAGCCTCCCTGGAGATCAGAATGGGTTTGAGATAGGGAATTGGTGGGGGAGCAGGGGAGGAGGAGAGGGAGAGGGAAATGGGATTGACATGTAAAACAAGATTGTTTCTAATTTAAATAAAAAAGAAGAAAAGACTTCAAAGAAAGTAAACAATATTGTTGATGTTTCTAAAACATGATTATATACAATATCACTATAGGCAATTAAAGTTCTTAGTAGAAATTTTTACCCATAAAGCATATTCCAGTGGAGATTTATAGATTAGGTTGCTATATTTGTAAACAATTGGTTAAAATTTAGTCATTTTTGTTATCAATTTTTAGATGAATTCCTACAGATACTTATTTTAGGTGAGTAAAATTTTTTGAAATATGTATTAATATGTGTGGTAGACTAGTGACTGCAAAAT
The DNA here is from genome assembly GCF_017639785.1 of Mesocricetus auratus. Taxonomy (NCBI): domain Eukaryota; kingdom Metazoa; phylum Chordata; class Mammalia; order Rodentia; family Cricetidae; genus Mesocricetus; species Mesocricetus auratus. The sequence continues at coordinate 57,361,172 of NW_024429189.1, read as the reverse complement.
CCATTTCAGTAGCTATTCTCTGAGGTATCTGAAAGAAATAGACAAACCTTCAACTTGTATTCTCTTTTTCTACCCCTGTACTCAAACACAGTCTACTAGCTGGCCTCTAAAACTATATAAACTTGAAATTTTCCCTGTAAGGAAGATCCCTGCATTTGAATTAAGCCTTTGGTAACTAGTTCAAAATTAATATCAACTGGGAAAATTAATTGTCAACTGGGAAAGTGTAGGTTAAACTATATACTCACTGTGATTTTTATGTGTGAGATTTTATACAAACTCTTTTTGGCCCTGATTAGACTTTTTTATTTGGTAAGTTCTCCTCAAGTTGTTCACTCATGATTATTTTCATCAAAGGTTATGCTTCTGTAAATCTATAGTTGTTTTCCTTGGGGGCATATCTGGAGATGCATAACCCTAACTTCAGTATTACAAATAAAGTCCCAATGATTCTAATTAGAGGAAAATCACCATTGGAGATACAATGATATGATAGTTTGTCATTATGTGCTGTATAAATATCCACAGGTTTTGCTCTTCCTTTAGAGCATTTGTCTATATCAGTATTCATGTATCTGGGTTTTCAAAATCTGAAATGATAAACCCAAAAAAGAATGATGGGATGCAGATTCAGGCTATTTACATCCTTCAGGGAACCTGAGTTCAACTATACCTACAGATTTCTATACCCTAGATTCCAATGTTTTAAAGGGTATTTTATTATTTTAATTTTCTATGTAAAACATAAATTATAATTAGTTTTATTATGCATTCACGGTATCCAACAAAATTCACCCATGTATCCTCAGCATGCATATTTAATATTTTTTATTATTTCAAGAATTTTTTCAAATGAAAGATTTCAGATTTCTATGTTGCAGATCCATACTAAAATTTTTGTCATTATAGCATATTCCAAACATACAATTTAAAAGTCCCAATAAGGTGAAACAGTTTTATGTATTTTTTCTGAAAGACCGAGCAGTCAGAATTCTTGCAAACATGAAGGTGGAAGCAGTTCAAAATCCAGATTGGCACCTGTATAATTTTGCTCCTTCTTAAGAAGTGGAATCAGTGTGTGAAGTTGTCATCATTCAGGACCAGTAATCAGAAACCATACTCCTGAATTTGGGCTGAATGAACATGCCCTTACATAGGTAACTAACGATATAGACTTATTTGCAAGGGTCTTTTAACATTTTGTATATGAGGTGGTGATAATCATTCCTGTTAAGGATTCATTGTGACTACCAAAATGTATGTGGAGCCAAATAAAACTGCAATGCTTTTGGATGTCTAATGTTATAAAAATCTGGAATATGCTTTCCTGATTACTGTTTTAACAATAAATTTCCAGTGTAACTATTTGCAGGATCTTCCACTGGACAGGAAATTGATAGTGTCAATTCAGATATTCTCTTAGCAGTATTTAATGTGTTGAATATTAGAGGATAATGTATCGCTGCTGTAGTTGAATGAGGGTATTTTAAAAAACTAACATAACCCTTAAGCCTGTTGCTACTTCAGTTGACATAAATAACAGGACAAATAAGAGGAAGTATAAAACAGCTTTCAGGCTTAGCGAAGTGAGGAATATACAAAGAACACAGAATGGAGGTAGGTGCTCCCTTGAAAGTAATATAGGGCAAGAGGATAGATTTATTTTAAAGGGACATATGTAAGTGTAATGAAAGGATAATGCAATATAGGTAGAAAATTGATGATATAGTAAACATAGGGGGGATGCAAGAATAGTGTTTTTGGGAATGCTAAAGAGGTGTGTTGGTGAGTTAACTCAACTGGTAACAGTGCCTGCCATGGAACCTGATTACTGATTACTTGAGTTTCATCCTCCTCCAGGACCCACGTGGTGGAAAAAGAGATGTAATTCCTGAAAATTGTCCTCCTCCTGTGTGCTAAAGCATATATAAGTATATATTATATATTAGCTTCATATATGAAATCAATTCTGCATCCCTCCTTTGTCTCTCTTCCTTTCCCTCTGTCTCTCTCTATTGATCATTTCCTCCTGTGAATTTCATCCTATCATGTAACACTCCTTGCTTCTTCCTGAATAAACAGTATAAATATAAATGTTTGCAAGAAAATATATTATTTCACATTTTCTCATATAAAGCATTTATAATAAATATGTATCATATCACTTTATTGTAATTTTATGCTTAATTCTGTTTTGTTCAACCATCTTTTGGGTGTAACTGTTATCTTTTTAAATAGATATTTTTACATAATAGATTTTGTGTTCTATCGAGTTATTTATTAGCGTTTAAAATTTATTTTGCTTCCTGTGATCATAAGTAAAACAGCAAAGTGCTTCCTCATGTTCCATGACTTCAATTTCTTTGGAACAGGCTTAAAGGATACAACTGGTGAGATGATAAATACTTCTATTTTTTCATATTTCATGTCAAATTGTACCCAAAATATAAAATTTACATTGTATTTCAGAATACGAACATGTTCTTTTAAACTACACAAGTAATCTGTTGTTCATTTGAGAGTTATAGACTCGGTTATGATTTTTATTTTTCTGCTTATATTTGAATTTCAGCATCCTATAGTGTTTTTCATTTTCTACTAATATATGAATTTCAGTATCCTATCATGTTTTTCATATATTTGGATATATTTCTATTAATTTCTCTTTAAACATTATATTTTTCATTTAAAGTCTTTTTATATATTTTGATTTTTGATATTATAATATTACCTATTTTGTTGTCTTTTATTATTTTCTTGCATGCTTTGTTTCTTTTATGTATTTACTTGTTTTAATTTTACATTATATCCTTAATTCATATTATTTTGTTTTTTTTCTTATCGTGCTAGCTTCATGTCTGTTTTCTCAGCTACTATGTAGTTGTAAAATCTAGGTATAAGAGCTCATTCATTTGACAATTTGTTCTTTTCCAGCATATGTCTTTAATTCTTATATATCTTTCAAGTAACCTGTAACATCACTGAATTTGCAGACTCTTATTTGTGTTATCTAAAAGTTCTGGAATAAAATAAATCATGATCTCTGTATTCTTATTTCCAGAATGAATAAACAACTTTTTAAAATTTCATGAAGTCACTGGTATGATTTCCAATAATTTGTTTGACTACTGACATAAAAATATACAGAAGAATATATGGAACAAAGAAACAATGTGACTGAGTTTGTTCTCTTGGGCCTCACTCAGAGTCCTGAAGGCCAGAAAATATTATTTGTTGTATTCTTGGTCATCTACATTGTGACTATGGCAGGCAACCTACTCATTGTTGTGACTGTTGTGGTTAGCCCAAGTTTAGATGCACCCATGTACTTTTTTCTTGGTTACTTATCATTCATGGATGCTGTTTATTCAACTACAGTTACACCAAATATGTTTATAGACTTACTCTATGAGAAAAAAACTATTTCTTTCCAAGCTTGCATGACCCAGCTTTTTATAGGACACTTATTTGGTGGTGCTGAGATTTTACTCTTGGTTGTCATGGCCTATGACCGGTATGTGGCTATCTGCAAACCCTTGCATTATCTGACCATCATGAACCAGCGTGTGTGTGTTCTGCTATTGTTGTTAGCCTGGGTGGGGGGTTTTGTGCATGCTGTAGTCCAACTTCTTTTTGTATATAACCTTCCTTTCTGTGGTCCTAATGTCATTGACCACTTCATCTGTGACATGTACCCCTTGTTAAAACTGGCCTGCACAGACACATATGTTATTGGCCTCACAGTTGTTGCCAATGATGGGGCAATCTGTGTGGTCATCTTTATGCTGTTGCTTATTTCTTATGGGGTCATTCTTCACTCCCTGAAGAATCTCAGTCAGGAAGGGAGGCGCAAAGCTTTATCCACCTGTGGCTCCCACATCACTGTGGTAATCCTCTTCTTTGTTCCCTGTATATTTATGTATGTGAGACCTCCTTCTACTTTACCCATTGATAAATCGTTGACTGTATTTTACACTGTTATTACCCCAATGTTGAATCCCCTCATATATACTCTGAGAAATGCAGAGATGAAAAATGCCATGAAGAAACTTTGGACAAGAAAAAGGAAATGAAGTGAATAAAATAAGTCATAAAATGATGGCTGCTAAGAAAGGAAGTTAATCTCTAGGGACTGTTACTCTGATAGAATACTTGATCTCAAGTCATCCCTTCTAGATGACATACAAGCAACACTTACTGGATTCAGAAAGTTGTATTTATAAAGAAACAAATAAATATGTAAATATATATGAAACAATAATAATTGATAATAAGAGACCATGATTTTTTGAGAGAGTGAGATGGTATGGGTGGAGTTCGATGGAATAAAAGGAATGGGGAATTATTTTGCAGTACTCGTGAATGAAATTCTCAAAAAACGATAAATAATTAAATTTTAAAAATAAGTAAATATAAATGGTGAAGAAATAATTACAGATTACTCATATACACAATGTGGAAATCAGAAGATTATTTTAGAACACTTTCTCCTCAATGTTAATAACTATGCATAGTAAAAGCAATTATTTTTTATTTTTTATTGTTTATTTTTAAATTTAAATTAGAAAAAGGTTGCTTTACGAGTCAGTTCCAGGTCCCTCTCTGTTTCTCTCCCCTCCTCCTGTGACCTCCTCCCAATCCCCCTCAATATCCTCTCATTTCCCCAGGGAGAGTGAGGCCCTCCTTGGGGGTGTCCACAGTCTGTCATTTCATCCAGGGCAGGGCCTAGAACCTCCCCCAAGAGTTCAGGGTGAGAGTGCATCTCACATTGTTGGATGGGAGTCCACATTCCATTTGTGTACTCGGGATAAATACTGATCTACTGCCCAAGGCTCAATAGATACACAACTTTAATCTCAGGACTCAGGATTATGAGGTAGATGGATCTCTGTTAGTTCAAGGGCACACTGACTACATGAAATTGATCTAGTCTTAAAAGGAAATACTCACACAAAGGTGATCCCAGCCCCTGGGATCACATGCCTTTAATATCCATACTAGAGAGGTATAAACGACAGGAGCAGGGCCTCCAGTAGTCTGTCTCAGGATTATTCTCTAGCCAAGTTGGGGATTGCATAGCAGTCTGAGTAAATCTGAGGAACAGTGAAGTCGGGAACAGTTTGAGAATCGCCCCTTTTGTCTGAGCTGACAAAGAGGTAACAGCTAGTGGCTTGGCTGCTTTGCTTTTCTGATCTTCAGCTTCAGGCTTAAGCCTCAATATCAGTCTCTAGGTCTTTCATTTGTCATGGTATAGTCCTTGGTGTTTGTTGTCCCTCTCTGTATTCCCTCCCTTACAGCTCTCTACCATTCTTCTCCCCATTTAATCCTCTAGCTCTTATCTTGCCCCTTTCTCTCCCAAAATATGTGTTCTATTTACCTGACTTTTGAATATCATCTTCTCGTACCTCAACCCCTTATTCTATACCTAACCTCTACTGTTATTTGGATTATAGCATGTCTATTGAAGGCTTAAAATCTGGTATTCACATATCAGAGAACACATACAATATTTAGGGGGGTATTGGGTACCTCCCTCAGCATGATTTTTCTTCTGTATTCATCCATATAACTGCAACTTTCATTTTTAACAGCTGAGTAATATTCCATTGTGCAAATTTACCATAATTTCATTACCCATTCTTTCATTGATGGACATGTATGCTGGTTCCAATATCTGATTATTTTGAATAGAGGACTCAGTCCTAAGTGGGATGCATTCACTAAAACCCTTCTGCCTGTGATTATGGAGCTGTACAGAAGAGGTGATTGAAAGATTGTATGGGAATGGATGTCTTTAAATTAATACTCTCTTTAAGTTATAACAGAACTGATACAAATATGAATTTACAGAAACTGTGGTAGCCATAGTGGTCCAAGCAATTATAAGGGCAAGTAGATAAGACTCCCACACCAACCCAGAAGAAGCTATTTCCAATTCACAGCAGCTTGCTAATAAAAAATAATCACTTTTCTCCAAAAGAGTCTCATTTGATATATTAGACACACTTAAGGATGATGTTATTTTCCACCCACCATGATAGCAGTCTGCCTCTGGCATCAAAGTAGTTACATCATCCTCTGTTACCAGGTGCCTCTCCACCATCAGCTATGTGACATGTGCATTGTCCATCATTTTAAACATCTAGCAGACCTTACACACAGACCTCAAAGCTTTGCTTCATTTATTAGAGCCCCTCTTTGACCCTATCCATTGTCAAGGTTGTATTTTACAGGTTCACTCCTCCTGGCAGACATATGCTAAGGCCAGTCCACAGCGGGCCCTCCAGATATGTCAGTTGGTGCACTTCAAGGACACCAACATGGCAAGGACTGGAAGGCGGACTTCACCCACCTGCCCATTCATAAATATGTCTGTTATCTCCTAACTCTTGTTGACACTTTTACAGGATAAATAGAAGCATTTCCCTCATCCTGACAGATATGATATTTCAGGTACTCCTGGACCACATCATTCATCCATTTGGCATGGCACAGACACAGGAACAGACAATGGACCAGCCTTAACTTAGTTTCTTTTTATCTAAATAATTTTGTTTTATTCATAACAGCTAGAAATTTTAAATGAATACCCATCAACAGGCAAATTAATAACTAAATTATTATATAGTCACACAATTGACGTGTTTGCAATACAAGGACATGACATACACGACAAGGATTAATCTCAAAGAAGTTGTACTGATCAAAAGACCACCAAAGCATTCCAGAGTATTCTCAAGTCATTGCTATATATACTTGGAAGCTAATATTGTCTCTAGTTGATTAATCTCAAAATAAAGGTTTAAAAAGGTAAGAGTCTTTTCGATAAAATTGCTTACAAGAAGTTGCCTCTGTGTGCTCTGCATGACCCAGTAAAGAAGGAACAGGAAAAGAAAAATATGGATTCTATCCATTCCAATGAGAGGAGAGAAAGCTTCAGAAATTCACCAACGGAGTGACAAGATGGTTGAAAGCATGGAAAGACAGAAGGTGACAGGCCATAAAGAAGCGAGCCCTGCGGAGCACAGCTGCAGGTGCGCGGGTACAGCTGCAGATACACGGGCACAGCTCCAGATACACGGGCACAGCTGCAGGTGCGCGGGCACAGATGCAGATACACGGGCACAGCTGCAGATACACAGGCACAGCTGCAGATACACGGGCACAGCTGCAGATACACGGGCACAGCTGCAGGTACGCGGACACAGCTACAGATACACGGGCACAGCTGCAGATACACAGGCACAGCTGCAGATACGTCGGCACAGGTGCAGATACACGGACACAGCTGCAGGTACACGGGCACAGCTACAGATACGCGGGCACAGATGCAGATACACGGGCACAGATGCAGATACACGGACACAGCTGCAGGTACACGGGCACAGCTGCAGATACACGGGCACAGCTGCAGGTACACGGGCACAGCTGCAGATACACGGGCACAGCTGCAGGTACACGGGCACAGCTGCAGGTACACGGGCACAGCTACAGATACACGGGCACAGCTGCAGGTGCCCGGGCACAGCTGCAGATACACGGGCACAGCTGCAGATACACGGGCACAGCTGCAGATACACAGGCACAGCTGCAGATACACGGGCACAGCTGCAGATACACGGACGGACACAGCAGCAGGTACACGGGCACAGCTGCAGGTACACGGGCACAGCTGCAGGTACACGGACACAGCTGCAGGTACACGGGCACAGCTGCAGATAAACGGGCACAGATGCAGGTGTGGCAGGAAAAGCGAAGCCTCATTCCAAAACAGTCTCTCTTCTCTCTGAGTTGTAATGAGGAGGTGCTCTCAACAGTAGACTGCTTGTTTTAAGCAGTTTTAATTTTATTTATTTATTGTGTATACAGCCTTCTGCTTGCATGCCAGCAGAGGGCACCAGATCTCATTCAAGGTGGTTGTGAGCCACCATGTGGTTGCCAGGAATTGAACTCAGGACATCTGGAAGAACAGTCAGTGCTCTTAACCGCTGAGCCATCTCTCCAGCCCCTCGTTTTAAGCAGTTTTAAGAGCGATCCAAACTGTGAGGACTAATCTCCACTGTCAACTTGAGTAGTTTCTTCTTTGGACCACAAGCTCACAAAAAAACAACACGGAGACTTACAATATTAACTATGAAAGCTCGGCCTATAGCCCAGGTTTGTCCCACTAGCTCTTATAACTTACATTAACCATTTACATTAATCTATATTTTGCTTTGTGGCTTTACCTCTCTTTCTTCGTGTACCTCCTGCTTCTTCTCCACATCCCCTGACCTCACTCCCTCCAGCACCTAGATTCATCTCTCTCTCTCTGCCTGAAATCCCGCCTCACCTCTACCTGTCTGCCTTTGGCCACTCTGATCTTTATTAAACCAAGCAGAAGGTGTCTTGGCAAAGACACATCTTCACACTGTACAAAAAGATTATTCCACAACAAACTAGTCTAGATTTGAGGTCACCATGAGATACTCCTTGGAGCACATCTGTGACTTAACTGAGGAGGGAAATGTAAGTGGCACCACTCTGGAGTACAGCTCTAGGTTGACGAAAGAGGGAGAACTGGGAAGACAGATCAGTCAATGCTTGCCCACAGCATGACAATCTAAGTTTAATTCCCAGAATTCACAGTTAAAGGAAAGGACAGTAGTGTTGCTTGCAATCCTAGAGCTGAGGAAGCAGAGACAGGTTCCTTTGGGCTCACTGGCCACCAGCCTGCTCATAAATCATGGTGAGCTCCAGGCTACCATTTATTTATCTAAACAAATAGATAAATAAAAATAAGGTAGAAATGCAGAGAGATGTCTCAGTGGTTAAGAGTGCTTCCTGCATAACCATAAGGATTGGAGTTCAGATCCCAGCACTCACATTACACGCTAGGAATTGTACACACAGACATACACATATATGTGTGCACACACACAGACATTACGTACAAATAATAAATAAGTAAATATGATAAGAAAGGAGGAGAAGGAGGAATACAATGAGAAAACAAAGTGGAATGCCCCTAAGGAACAATACGGGAAGTTGACCTCACACATACACACACATGTGAGCACCTGTGCTCACCTCTCTGCTTCCTAAACATAGACATAGTGTAACCAATCATCTGTGTTCCACTGCTGTGTCTCCTGTGCCTTCATGGACTGTATCCCCTCAAACCATAAGCCTTCTCCTCTGTAGGTCACTTTCTGTATTTACTATGGTAACAAGAAAAGTAATGACTACACAAAGCAACAGAGGCACAAATCATAGCCAATACAAGAAACTTGAAAACATAAGCAACATGGTTCCTCCAAAAGACCCTCACTCCTCAACCTCCAAATTTAAAAATACTGAAATGAGTAGAATTTTGGATGAAGAGCCAAAAATTTTATAGTAGAAGTAACCTATGATCTCAAAGGGACTATAAACAAGAAGATAAATAAAGTAAGAAAATCAATTCACAACCTGGACAGGAGACAGTACCAGCAAAATGGATTAGAAAGTCAGCAATATGGATAAAAAGCCAACAATATGAAAGAAAAAAAATCAACAAGAAAATTGATATTCTTCAGGAGGAAAAGCCACAAATATAAATAATGCTGAGGACTGTATCTATGTTGGGTAGCCCACAACCACCTGTATCTCCATTTCCAGGAAATCTGACATGCGCTCTCTGTGGGCACTGCACTTATGTACACAACCCCAGTGCCAGCCTTAACTTGTAAAGTAATAGAATTCATGTCAGAAACTCTCAACTTTTCCTCGAAGCTCCACACCCCCTGCTGTCCACAGTCCTTGGGAAAGATTGAGAAGGTCAAGAGACTTATCAAGCTCTCCTCTGAACTCAGGTTATCTTGGCCCTTCCCTCTTCCCATTGCTCTATCTCACCTCCAGGAAACCCCACATTCTAGAGGCCTAAGAACTTTGGAGCTCATTTATGGAAAATCCTTCCTCCTCAATCACTACCTCTTGGCCCAAACTCCTCCACTGGCCAGGTACCTCCTCTACCTCTCCCTTCTGAGGTCCCTTCTTTGTTCAAATGCTGACAACTATTCCCCTGCCCCCATGTCATTAGATCCAACTGCCCCTGAGCCTGCCTTATACTCCCCAGGGGACCCAGTACACCTCAAACAGCTACCTCCCAAGTCTCTTGAGTCCCAACGGACAGGACTTTGACTGCCAAACTCTTGAAACACCGATGCTGGTACCATCTCTCCATGTTTGAGAGCACCTATCCAGAATCAATGGTCTGTCTAGCACCTGGTACCCTACACCTTCCAGTTCTCCCAGATGTTTTCATGAATGAACTATTTGCTCTCCTGCCTTGTTCATACATCTTTGTCAGTACAACCAGGACACATCTCCATTCCATTCCTGCTGATAATCTCCACTATTCTCATGAATAGCACTGTTAATATCCTGGCTTCTCCCTTTCCCAGGGTCCTGGGCAACCTGATACTGTTCCTACTCCTGACCCCTCTCCTTCTCCTACCTTAGTGTTTTCTCCATCAAACCCACCTGTCACTCTGTGCCAGCACTCTCCTGGACCTGTGCCTTCTCCTTAGGGAACTTTTCCTCATTGTGGGGCTTCTCTAATTCTCAGGTTCTCCCCCCACCCTGGAATAGCTATTTTCCATGCTATCTTCCCTCACTCCTGGATCTATCTTTGACAGGTGATCCCTCCTCACTGACAGCTCAAAGGCTGTCAAATGTTGCGTGCCTATGTCATGCATTTTTTAAGTGTTTACATAAGGACTCTGCATGTAGAGGCCACGAGGAACTGAGCCAAAGGCATCTCCATGACTCCAGTTTCCAGGACTCCAACTGTTGAGCCTAGTTCTAAACTGCTCTCTTTCCCTTTATAAAGCAAGTTCACGCCTGTTCTGTCTTCCCATTTCTGCTCCTGACTGGTTAACGTGTACCTCCAGACCCCCCTCTCTCTCCCTTTCCCAAGAAATTCCATGCGGGTTTGGTGAGTTTGGTGGTTTGTGTTTCATCGCCCAAAGCCACATCAGAGACCTACAAGCACCACTCATAGCACTCATACTGGCATTGATTTTTTTTCTCCTGGTAATTTGCCTCCTCAGCTCCTTCAAGGAACAAATGCCTGAGGTCTCCAGGATGGCAACTAACAGAATGCTTCTTCAGCAGGTGCCCACTGAGTCTCTCACTGACTCCCTGATACCCTTTCCCATGTCATCTTACGCTCATTTGAAGTCACCACATGTGAATCCAGTGTCCATATACCCAAGGAATCTGAGATATTTGGGTGGAGCTCTGCCTCAGGGGGCACCCTCACTCCTAATCCTGCCCAGTCTCAGAAAGCCTGTGAAAAGGCTTTTAAAGAAAAGACCATGTGGTTTTCTGGTTCCTTCTCCTTGTCTCCTCTCTGGGCAGCCAGGACACCATCCAGAAGCATTTTACTCAGTAAACCTTGTCTTTTAATTCTTAATTTGTCTTGGTTTGATTGGCTGTGTTGGAAGAGACTTAATATCAAGGTACAGAAGCCTTTCACCTACCCACTCCCAAACTCGTTAAAGTTACTGTTAGCTCCTGCTGTTCCAGAAAAGCATTTACAGCTTGACCTGCAGCCAGGTGCCTTTCTACCCTCAGCCATGCAACACCTGCACCCTTTAAAAGTGCTAGGCTTGGAGAGGGAACAGGGATTGACATGTAAAACAAGCTATTTAAAATTAAAATAAAAAGTGATTTAAAAAAAAGTGCTAGGCTTTCACAATCCCCTCTCCTTGTCTCTCTTTTTGCCTGTTCTTTTTTTTAATTTTTAATTTTATTATTTTAATGTTAAATAGCTTCTTTCACATGTCAATCCCAGGTCCCTCTCCCCCCCCCTCCTCCTTACCATCCTCCCACTCTATGGCCACTTCCTTCCACATAGGGGATGTCTGGAGTCAGTCATTTCACTCAGGGCAGGGTCCAGGCACTCCTCTAAGAGTCCAGGCTGAGAGAGCATCCCTCTTTGTGTTATGGACACACGATGTCTGTTTGTATGCCAGGGGTAAACACTGGTCGACTGCCCAGCACCCCATAGGTTGCCCAGGCCTCCTCACTGACTCTCACACTCAGGGGGTCTGGATCAGAGCCATGCTGGACTCCCAGCTGTCAATCTGGTGTCCAAGAGCTCTCCCTTGTTCAGATCAGCTGTCTCTGCTGGTTTTGCCAGTCAATTTGCCCATCTCTCCTCTCTCACTGTCACTGGGTTCCATGGTTCAGTTCAGTGTTTAACTGTGGTGTTTGCCTCTGCTTCCATCAGTCACTGGATGAAGGTTCCAGGATGGTTATAGACATCAAGTTCATTATCAAGAATGGACATTCGAGGTGGTCTCTACACTATTGCTTAGCTTGCCAGTTGTTTTCATCTCTTTAGATCACTAGAGGTCACACTGGTGCCTGATCTGTCTTCTAACCTATGATTCCCCCTTCCCCTGTCCTACCCCCCACTCAGCCTTCCTGTTCCCTCATGACCTACTCTCTCTTCCTCTTCTCCTCCTCTCTTCTTCCCAGCTCCCACTCCCCCACACCTCTCACAGTGTTCCCAATCTGTTCAGAAGATCTTGCCTCATTCCTCTTCTCTTGGGGTACCATGCATATCTCTTAGGTTCTTTCCTGTTTCCCAGACCCTGTCAGTGGAAATGCACACTGGCACTATCCTGGTCCATGTCTAAAATCCATATATGAGTGAGTACATACCATGTTTGACTTTTTGTGACTGGGTTACCTCACTCAGGATGGTTTCTTCTAGTTCTGTCCATTTACCTGCGAATTTCAAGATTCCATTGTTATTTTCTGCTGAGTAATACTCCATTGTGTAAATGTACCACATTTTCTCTCTCCACTCTTTAGTTGAGGGGCATCTAGATTGCTTCCAGGTTCTGGCTATTACAAATAATGCTGCTATGAACATAGTGGAGCAGATATCCTTGTTGTGTGAATTTGCATCTTTTGTATATATGCCTAAGAGTGGAATTGCTGGGTCTTTTGGTAGATTGATTCCCAATTTCCAGTGGAATCTCCATAGTGATTTCCAAAGTGGCTGTAGGAGTTGACATTCCCACCAGCAGTGGAGGAGTGTTCCCCTCTCTCCACATCCTCTCCAGCATAAATTTTCTTCGGTGTTTTTGATTTTAGCCATTCTGACAGGAGTATGATGGTACCTCAAAGTTGTTTTGATTTGCATTTCCCTAATGGCTAAGGATGTTGAGCACTTTCTTAAGTGTCTCTTGGCCATTTTAGCCTCCTCTATTGAGAATTCTCTATTTAGTTCTGCACCCCACCTTTTAATTGGATCCTTTGGTGTTTTGGAGACTTGCTTCTTGAGTTCTTTGTAAATTTTGGAGATTAGCCCTCTGTCAGATGTGGGGTTAGTGAATATCTTTTCCCATTCTGTGGACATATTTACATATATAAATAAATTCATTTAGCATTATTTTTTTCATGTGTCTGCAGTGAACATTTAAAATAAGACTGCTATAGAGGAATGCTATGCTGTGCTTGGGTGCTGGAGAAGAACAGGCATGCTCTCTCCTTCTGAATCTTCTAAGTATTATTGCCTTCCTAAATATTTGATGATTTGCATCTCATGTTTTATGTTTTATCAATCATTCCACATTGGAATTTTTCTTTTCTTATTATAGGTTGCTTACATTATTAAGAATTCTCATCCTGTCTCTTGGCAGAGTCTCTATCCTATAGGGCCTTGTCTAGTGAAGAAACGTCTTTGCAATAGATGGTTGAATTTGAATTTGTTTGAAATGTTTTAACAAATAGCTGTATTATGACCTGCTAGTCTCAACTTTAAATAAGTGATGATGTAAAAGTCATAGGTTGTATCTGCACATATAAATGGAGGAATTGTTCTCCAGGTAGAATGGCCCAAGGGCATTGTAAGTACTCCATTTAATATAAGCTAGTGGATGCCATAATTGGACTCCAGTCCTCAGTCTATCATGGTCTCTTGTTACATCTATGACTTCTCCCAGAAGTTTGTGTAAGACATTTACAAGTAAGTTTTTAATTGGGAAGGAAGACCAAGTATTTCCTAGGAGGATGATACTTGAGAAAAAGTTGAAGTCTGATTATACTTATGGAAACTTTTCCTTCATCTTCTTATCTAAGACATTAAATTGAAACCTGGCTGTGTCAACAGAGGGCCTAAAATTTATGCAGTGAAGTTTAAACATGTCAGCTGTGAGTCCTCATAGTAGAGTCATTTTTGGTTATTTCACAGGAAATGATTAAGGGAAAAACTATGTGCTTTTTTTTTTTATGAGACAGGGTTTCTCTGTATTGTTGCGGAGGCTATCGGTCCAGCCCGTTCTCGAACTCACAGAGATCCGCCTGCCTCTGCCTCCCGAGTGCTGGGATTAAAGGCGTGCGCCACCACCGCCTGGCAACTATGTGATATTTTAATCTTGCTAAATTGTGCATTTGTATATTTGAGCTACCAAAGAGTGGTCCAGACCAGGTTGATTTTCACTAACAGACAGAGTTTTACACACCAAATATATCTATTTCTTCACGAAGCAATTTTTCCTATCTGGTAAGAATTTTTATCGTTAACTATATAGTATATGTTCACTTTAAATGATTTTACATTATAAGCATTCACCTTGCACTTTTCTAACTCTTTGGAAGAATGACTTAATGAGAAGCAGGTGCAAAAACATTGAACCAGTCATCCACTGTTATTACTTCTAGAACTAGACATAAATTATTTATATATTTTATTATCATACCATATCTATAGGTGTGATATAACAACCTGAGTGAAAGAATCATAGCTTATGTGAACCAGGAAAAGACTCAAAATGTACCCTTTCAAAACAACTAAGAATGAATGCTAGATGCAGATCACTGTGATATCTTGCAATAATCTGAAGACCATATATTGTCCCATGGGGCAACTGAATTAAATAATAAATCTACCAAAACACAAATATTATTCTGACAATACAGAGTCTGTTTTAGTATTATATTTGACTGGCATTTATCTTCTGTATTTGCAATAGCAATACATATGTATTTATGCATGCATATATGTATGTATGTATGTATGTATGTGTGTATCAAACCAAACTCTTTAGTACCCAATATTTTTCTTCATGAGATATTTGTATTTTGCACAGTATATGTGCATATAATTTGTTTTAGATATGAGAATTAGAAAAATCAGGCACCTTCACAACCATGCTACAATATAAAATTCCAATGTGTACCCTGACCCTGAAGATTATGTGCAGTTTTATAAAAGACATGAGCAAGAAATTTAGTATGGACTCAGAAACAAACTCAGGTTCAAAACATTGTCTAACTACTGCCAATTAGACAGATGTGTAAAATTATTATCATAAAATACTAGTCTGGCAGGGTGGTCATGGTGCACACTTTTAATCACAGCACTTGGGAGATAGAGGCAGGCAGATCTCTGTGAGTTCCAGACCAGCCTGGTCTAAAAGGACCGCCTCCAATGCCACAGAGAAATCCAGTCTCGAACCCCCATCCCCATAAAAGAAAATACTAGTGTGGTATTTTTATCATTATATAGTTTATTTTGAGAAAATCATTCTTATTTTACAATTTATAATATAATATAATTGCAACATTTCTGTCTTCTGTTTTTCTCCCCCTAAACCTTCTCAATATGCCTCTTTGCTCTTTGAGAAAAACATATTCTTAAGAACCTGTGTTAATTTTTTAAAATTTCTTGTGGCAAAAATATTTGACAGTTGACACAATAAACTATAGTTCAAATGCTAGTTTTTACTATGCCATGTAAATGATTAGACTATTAAATAATAATCAGGAATGTCCATCTTTCCAAAATGAGAACTGAAGTATGAGAAGAAGCAAACACATGCAAAATAAATTATAGCTTAAGGAGGACTGGAGATCATAATTGTACTTATGTCCTGCAAAACGTGTGCCATACTCAGTCTGTTTCTTCAAGGATGGGTCTGCTGAATGAGATGAGGCAACAATGTGAATGAGACATGTAGAAGGTTCAACATGGTTACCATCTTGTGAAATACTAGATTCTCTCTGGCCCTGTTTTGCTTATCTTACATTAAGAACTACTTTTATTATTTTGTTTACACTCATAATGATGAATTATTTATGATTTATTAAACCTTGCTTGAGGATTCAGAAAATAAAGTAACCAGAAGCCATAGAATCCAGTCACACAACTTTAATCCTAGGACTAAGATTTAGAGATAGACTGATCTCTGTGAGTCCAATACCACCCAAATCTACACAAGAATGAATCTGTCTAAAAGAGAATTATAGTTCACACCTTTAATCCCAGCCCTAGAGGCTATAAAAAATCTGAGCAAGGAATCAGGAGGTGGAATTCATTCTCCACCTACACTGAAAGTAGAAGGCATTCATTCTCCAGGCACACCAAAGACAGATAGCAGTCTGAGGCTTGGTGATGAGCTCCTGGATCAGCCCTTTTATCCCAAGTTAAAGGTGAGAGCTAGTGACCGGCTGCTTTGCTTTCCTGACCTTCAGTTTGAACCCCAATATCAGTCTCTAGATCTTTTTTTTAAGTGCTACATGCTGTCTTTCTTGTCTTGTTACTTGTTACTCTAGGCTTCAATTCTTGTGTGTGTGTGTGTGTGTGTGTGTGTGTGTGTGTTTGTGCGAGCGCGTGTGCATGCGTGTCTCTGTGGATGACTATGTCTTTTTTGTGTATGCATAATGTGCACTTCTCATTTTTCACATCCATGTCCTAGTAAGTGTGTGTGAAGTCCACTTATTTGCTTCTATTCAAAAAAGGTAAATATTATGCATACTTATAAATGTACTTAAACCAAATCAAATTCATCTAATACATGTTAAACTCATTTTAATCTAAAAATTAGTTCATGGTTAATAGGCATAATATTTTTATATCATGGTTTATATTTATAAATAGTAAATTAATAGAGATTGTATTATTTATTTAGTTCAAGTTTCAAGGATGCACTTTATTAATTTAGATTTTGCTAGTGTTCACCAGTGCTCAGGGTACTTTATGTTTGCTTCAACAGAAGTTGGTGGTGTCATATCTCCCCTGGGAAAATCATGAAACAGATGCACAGAGAAGTTAATGTATTTGCTGATGTCCACACTGGTGGTGAGTGAACCTAGGTATACAGCAGGCACAATGTAGTTCCAGAGTACCTGTTATTCACTGCTATACTCTTTTTTTTCCCTTTGGATCTTTGCACACAATGACGGGGAGACTCAGAGTTGGTATTTGTTCACTGCAGTCATCATATTCCCGTGATTACTAGGTAACACTTTCCAAGTAATATCAACTAATTTGTGAATTTTTATTTGACGATGACTAATGGAAAGAAAAAAAGTCAATGAAAGAAAAACTCAGGATATGACTATCAGCAGTGTAGACTCTTTTGAAAGAAAGGATTCAGATGTCATGTTGTTCAATCTTTTTATTTCTAATTGTGCAAATGGAAACATATTAATATTTACTCATTGATAATGACTCAAGCCCATGATTTTCACAATGAACTTAAACTTTTCCCTTGGTTATCCTGGTTTTTGGAGTCTAAACATATTAGTTTTATTTTCTATATTCTCCTAATGTAAATGCTACAAATAAGGAAATTTTACATACAAAATACTATTTTCTATATGTTAAAATCACATTCCTCTCTTTACTATTTATCTCTTCATTTTCTATTATCAGTTTCCTTTTCACTGAAGATGTGCTTAAGGACAGAATAAATTCATGTACTTTTTATAGTATCATTGCAGATCCTCTTCTCCTGAGCTTCTCATTGTGACAGGATCCACATATATATATAAATGGGACAGAGAAACAATGTAACAGAATTTATCCTCTTGCGACACACTCAAGATACAACTGGACAAAAAGCATTGTTTGTCATTTTTTTTGCTCATCTACATTGTGACGATGGTGGGAAACCTGCTCATTGTGGGGACAGTGGTGGCCAGCCCCACCTTGGACTCCCCAGAGTATGTCTTCCTTACTTATGTGTCAGTCATGGATGCTGTTTATTCTACTTCCACATCACCCAAGTTGATTATGGACTTGCTTTCTGACAAAAAGTCTATCTCATACACATGGTTCAACTCTTTACTGAACACTTATTTGGTGGTGCTGAGGTCTTCCTCATTGTGGTTATGGCCTATGTTCACTAGGTGGCCATCTGTAAGCCCCTCCACTATTTGAACATAATGAATTGGAAGATCTGCATCTTTCTGTTAGTGATAGCTTGGGGTGGTGGGTTTGGTTTAAGTTATTTTTGTGTCTAATCTCCCTTTCTGTGGACCCAATGTCATTGACCAATTTATCTGTGACATGGACCCACTACTGACACTAGCATGCAGTGATAATTTCTTCATTGGTCTTACTGTGGTTGCCAATGGTGGAGCAATCTGCATAATCATTTTTATTCTTTTCCTAGTCTCCTATGCATCATTCTAAACTCTCTTAAAAGCTACAGTCATGAAGGGAGAAGAAAAGCCCTATCCACCTGTGGCTACCACATCACTATGGTTGCACTGTTTTTTGTTCCCTGTATTTTCATTTATGTTAGACCAGTATCTAACTTTCCCATTGATAAATCGATAAGTGTGGTATTTACAGTTATTACTCCCACGTTGAATCCATTAATATACACCCTGAGAAATCCAGAGATGAAAGATGCTATGCAGAAACTCTTGTATAAAAAATTACTTCAGGTAGAACAAGAGTGCATTCCCCACATTGAGCACTTTTGTTACAAATATTAAGTAACAAAGAGACAGTAGATTTTAATAAATGGTTTTCTGCCTCTTTCATTCCCTACTGAGTTAATACTTAGATTGTTGTCTGATAAAAAAGACCAACCTTGAAGGAAAGATGGGAGCATATGGGAGACTCTGGAAGTAGGAAAGGGATGATAGTAATGTAACTAAATTACAATCACAGAAGTAAAATCAAAATATAATGTAAAAATTAATAAAGAAAACCAGTACCATTATTTTTAATAGAAAAGAAATTTATATGATATTCACATTAAATTTCTAGGCAGGGCCTATGTCCTCACACATGTGTCCAGGCAGACACAGCATCCCTCTACGTGGAATGGGCTCCCAAAGTCCATATGGATGACAGGGCTAAATGCTGATATATTGCCTGAGGCCCCAAAGGATGCTGAGGCCTCCTCACTGACACCCACATTCAGGGGTTCTGGATCAGTCCCATACTGGCCTCTCAGCTATCAGTCTGGGGTCTATGAGCTCCCCTTTGTTCAGGTCAGCTGTTTCTGTGGGTTTCATCCATCAAGTAATAACCCCTTTGTTCATCACTCCTCCCTCTTTGAAGCTGGGTTCCAGGAGTTTAATTCAGTGTTTAGGTGTGGGTGTCTGCTTCTGCTTTCTTCAGCCACTGGATGAAGGCTCTAGGATGGCATACAAAAGTCATCAATCACATTATCAGGGAAGGACATTTAAGGTAGCCTCTTCAGTATTGGTTAGATTGCCAGCTGTTATTAACAGGACAGAATCTTCTGAAGGGATTGGGAGAATGGGGGAGAGGGAGAAAACTGAGAGAAGAGATGGGAGAGGAGGACATGGGGGAGGAGGATAGTTGAGTAGGGGGAAGAATAGAGGAGAGAAGGATGAAAGATACCATAATAGAAAGAGTCATTATATGTTTGAAGAGAGATCTAGCACTAGTGCTACTTTCTTAACAATAGTAGGATATAAGAATAACCTACATGTCCTGCAACTGATGAATGGACAATAACATTGTAGTATGTATACACTTTGGAATACTATTCAGCTGTAAGGAAAAATGAAATCATGAACTTTGTAGATAATATGATTGAACAATAGAATATCATACTGAATAAAACGACCCAGACTCATAAAGACATATGTCACATGTTATCTCTTAAGAGGCTCCAAGGAACAAATCTTCAGTTGTGAGTACAGATACAGATCCTTGAGTAACCATGGATATGAAAAAGGCCATTGTCATGATAGGGAGTTGCAATGAGAGAACAGAATAGCAGCATATATATTACCCATTCAGAAAAATGGGACTTTTAAGGGAAAGGGAGGAGGGAAGGAAGAAAGGTCAAAGAACAGTAAGGATGTCTGAAAAAGTTGTAAGGAATCATACTATTAATTATTTATATAAAGAAAAATTATATGCTACCCGTGTGTGTGTGTGTGTGTGTGTGTGTGTGTGTGTGTGTGTGTGTGCGTGCGTGTGTTAAATAAAATTTTCTCATTTTGCCTGATAGTGTCCTCTGGAAGCACCAAAGTCCACCTAATTGAACCCCAATATTAGTATGACAAGCCCTGTTTTGAGTTGTTGGTCAAGGTTCTTCAAGAGAGTTCCTAAAACATAGAGGCAATTGCTATTTTCTTTGGTTGCCCACCAAGGGTTGAAGCTAAGTCCTTATTGTTGAAGACACCATACACCTCAGATACAGAGCCCACTTCCTGAGATAGAAGTGACACGAATACCTCCTCTCTGTGAACAAGCTTTCATGTTGCCACAGGAGCTGTGCAAGCTTCCAAAGAAGGGGAAATAACCACCAATCCTACCTAGTTAAGATGTCTAGTGAATCACACCAATGACAAGTGTGGCATGATAAACCTAAGGATGCATTAGTGGCATGCATATCTTGGCAGTAACCAACAGTATTTAACTGGAATTAAGACCCACTCAAGAAGCAGGAATCCATGCCTGATGCTGAAAACTTATTCAGTTACTCAGTGTTAGTAAAGATATGGATCTTTGGAGAGAATCTAAAACCACCTCTTCACTAAACTTAGCATAATTTCTAAATATGATCTAACATTTGTCCTTGTGCCTGCAGATACGTGTAGCTGCCACCCCTCAGCAAAGAATTTTGTCTTTACAACAGGTAGAGGCCATTAAAGAAGATCAAAGCCAATCAAACTGGAGAGTTGCGAAACATGATTCCATTGGATACATCTAAAATTATTCCTATAACCGATGCTCAGAGAACATTGTTAAAGAGTGGATAGAGAGATTGTAAGAGCCTGAGAATCAGCGAGGTGAACATGAAATTGTGTCTTCTAGAAATGTCAGAAGATATTTTCAAAAAAATTCACTAACATGACTGCCTAAATATGAGCTGAATATGCGGAGACCAATAGATATGCTAATGTTGACAGGGGAAGGCCAGAGAGTCCCCAATGCTACACAGAGTATTACAGGCAACCAAGGGATGCTAAGAAAAGGAAAGCATTCTTCTCCAGGGAAGAGCACAACAATTTGTTATTCAATTCCAAATGCTCAGCCCTGAAACCACACATATGAGTAACATTACACAGACTGAACAGGGTGTAGTTAGGAATATGAATATACATACTCATCATACATGCCTGAAACAACAAAGACTGAAAAATGAGACTATGAATTTGTAAGAGAGAAGTAAGGGTAAATGGGGCAGTTTGGATCAGAGAAATGGGAGGGACAAATGATATAAATATTATAATCTCAAATAAATTCAGAAAATTTTTTCAAATATTATATTTTTATTGATTATTTGGGAATATGCCTCAATCACACTCACTTCCCAGTTCTCCCAAGTCTACCCCCATACTCTTGTGACAGTACCACAACAAAGAAAAAATATATACCAAGTCCAATTTGTGTTACCAATATTACAGATGGAGCATGGCCAAAATAATTTAGGAATTGTGAATAGGATATTGAAAACTCTACATCTTATGTTATGATCCAAGGATTTTGCTCCAGTGTTATGACAATGTGCCAATGTGTTCTTTGTTTCTTTTGTGATAAGTCAGTCAACAGAAAGAATGAGATTTCTATTCATTTTTAGAGTAAGATAGAAACTCTCACGTACTTAGCTTTTCTTTGAACCTCTATCCAAATCCACATCTATACTGATCCAAGTACCAGTGTCTCTAGTCATATCCACAAAATACCTACAACTGTTGTTGTTTTATTGTTGGGAAAGTGTTTTAGGAATAGAAATATATCAGCAACATAAAACAGTGGTTTCTTGCACTGAATGCCTTTCTTGATTTTTCCTGATTAAATTATGTAATTGCATTTTGGTCCTAAATTATCTTTTTGGTACTAGATAAGCATTTTGCAATCGCTAGATGTGTTTCTAAACTTCTGTGTTTCTCCTGTGAGCAGAGAAAATAGCAAAATGGTGTGAGAGTCCTGCCAGTTATAATGTTAAATTATCTTGAGTTGGGGAAGAGGGTGGGTTAGTTGCAACAGCATGGGAACTACCATAGTTGGAAAATAAAGGAGGAAGTGAAAATGGCCAGGAGGTTAGCATGTAGACTTTAATATTCATAACGTGTGCATGCTATTGGGAACTGGAGGAGTCTGGGGGAGCCTTTGGTTTTTGATATTTAACTAGAGGCATATGCCAAAGAAGTATCCTTTTCTGGCCAGCAGAAACCTGTTTCCAGTTTCCTAAGGAATGCTGACTGTAGGCTTTCATCACTCTGCTAGCAATCTTTTTATGTAGTTTGCCTTGACCTGATCCAAGACTGTCATTTTGAGGTTAACATTATCTTTTGAAGAAATGGGGTTTCTATGGACTTGATAATAACCCAAAATAATACTTAATATTTTGATGCATATTTCTCAATCAATACAGACACATATAAAATAAATGTTTATTTTTATCCAAGTGTGCAATCTGAACCCTCCTTTTCTATTCCCCACCCTTGGCCCTTAATCCCACCCTATCCACTCCTAGGTTCCTATTCAGAAAAAAAATAGGCCTCACATGGCTATCAACAAAACATGTTATGTCAAGTTGTGGTAAGACTAAGCATTTCACCTTGTATTAAGGCTCGGAAGGCAACACAGTGTGAGGAATATGTTCATAAAAGTAAGTAAAGGAGTCAGAGACATCCCTTGCTTTCACTGTTAGGAGTCCCACAAGAAGACCAAGCTACACAACTGTTATATATACATCGGGCCTAGGTCAATCCTATGCAGACTCCCTGGTTGTCAGTTCAGTATCCATGAATGCCTATAAGCCGAGGTTATTTGATTCTGTGGCTTTTCTTGTGATATCCTTAACCTCTCTGGTTCCTACAATCCTTCCTCCTTCTCTTCAACAGGATTTCCGGAGTTAGGTCTAATGTTTGGCTGTGAGTCTTTCCATCTGCTTCTATTAGTTCCCGGATGAAGTCTCTCTAATGATTAATGGGCTAGGCACCAATCTATAATTATAGCAAAATATCTTCAGGCATCAATATATTGACTATTTTCCCTCCAGCCATGTTTTGTCCTATCCTAGGTGCCTGGGCTATCTTGCCTCTGATTCCTGGCACTCCAGCAAGTGTCAGGGGTGAGCTCACTCTCTTGGCATAGGTCTCAGGCCAGGCCAGTCATTGGTTGGCCGCTCCCACAAACTCTGTGTCACCTTTACCTCGGCAAATCCCATAGGTCAAATCAACTGTAGGTCAAAGGTTATATGGATGAGTTGGTATCCCAATCTTTCTACTGGTAGTTGTGTCTAGTCACAGGAGGTGGCCAGGTCAGACTAGCCTGTCCTTTTGCTAGTAGTCTTAGCTGGGTCACCCTTGTAGTTTCCTTGGATTTTCCCTTGTACTAGGTTTCTACCTGACCTTGAAATGACTCCCTTCTAGTTTATTGAGTGTAGGTATTAGCTTTTATTTGAAGTTCTGGTAGAATTTTGTGCTGAAGCTATATGACCCTGGGCTTTTTTTTTGGTTAGAAGACTTTTGATGATGACTTATATTTCCTTAGGGATTATAGATCTATTTAATTAGTTTATCTAGTCTGTTTAATTTTGGTGTGTAGTACCTATCCAGAAAATTGCTCATATCTTTTAGATTTTCCAATGGTATGAAAACCAAGAAAAAACAAAGAAAGAGATGAAGAAACTATTCAAGATCTGAAAATGGAAATAGAAACAATAAAGAAAACACAAACTGAAGGAATTCTGGGAGTGAAAAAATAAACAGAAACTACAGATATAAACATCACCAACAGAATGCAAGAGACGGAACAGAGAATCTCAGATCCTGAAGATATGATACCAAAGAAGATGCTAAATCTAAAAAATTATTAACAGAAAACATCCGGTATGTCTTAAACACTATGAAAAGACCACATGTACAAATAATATGTATAGAAGAAGGAAAAGAATGTCAATTCAAAGACCCAGATAATATACTCAACAAAATCATAGAAGGAATTTTTTCCAACCTAAAAAAGGATATGCCTCTAAAGGTACAGAAAGCTTACAGAGCATCAAATGTACAGGCCCAGAGTAAAACTTCCAGGCACCACATAATAATCAAAATAGTAAACACACAGAGTAAAGAAAAATATTCAAAGCTTCAAAGAAAAAATGCCAAGTAACATGCAAAGACAGACCTATTACAATTACAGTGGGTTTCTCAATAAGTCTCTAAAAGCTAGAAGGGTGCCAGGCCAGACTACTACACCCAGCAAAACTTTTAATCCACACAGATATTCCATGAAAAGTCAAATTTAAATAACATCTATCCACAAGTCCAGGCCTACAAAACATACTAAAATGAAAAGTCCAACAGAAGGTGGTTAACTATACTCACAAAAACACAGGAAATAAATAATCTCACATCAGCACAACCCAAAGATGGAAATACACCCCCTTCACTCTACCACCACCATTACCACCAAAACAAAGCAGGAACTGACAAGCAGTGGTCATTGATATCTCTCAATATCAATGGACTCAATTATTCAATAAAAAGACAAACTAACAGACTGAATATGAGAACATGATACAACTTTCTGGGCATAAAAGAAGCACATTCCAATATCAAAGATAGACATTACCTCAGAATAAATGGTTGGAAAAAGACTTTCCAAACAAATGGGCCAAAGAAACAAGCTAGAGTAGCTATTCTAATATCTAACAAAATAAACTTCCAACCAAAATTAATCAAAAGATATGGAGAAGAACATTTCAAACTCATCAAAAGAAAAATGCACCAAGAGGACATCTCAATTCTTAACATTTGTGCCTCTAACACAAGGGCATTCACATTTGTAAAAGAAACATTGCTAAATGCCTAAATCAAATATTTCACCTCAAATATTAATTGTGCACAATGTCAATACCTTACTCTTACTAAGGAACAGGTCATCCAAACAAAAACTAATAGAGAAATAATGAAACTAAAAGACTTTAAAGCCTGTGCATATCTTGTTTCTATATTACAGTATCTGTGAATTTATTTGTGCATCAGTCCTGTTATGTCTGAAATACATTCTTTCCTTGGAGTCAACCATCACCTCTGGCTCCTTTAATTGTTTTGCACCATCTTCTGCATAGATTCTTCAGCCTTGATAGGAGGCATTTGATGAAGAAATCGTATTTAGGATGGAGTGTTCCAAAGTCCCTCAGTCTTTGCACACTGTCCAGTTATGCGTCTCTGTTTTAGTTCCCATTTACTGTAAGAAGAATTTATTTGATGAAGGCTCAGTGAGGCACTGTTCGATGAATATAGTAGAAAACCATTAGTAGCTATTTTATTATGTATTCCTTTGACTGAATAATGGTATTTGGCTTACCGCTAGCTCCATGACCCATCTAGTCTTATATTCTAGGTCACTTTAGTAGTGTCAAGAATGGGTGTTTTCTTATGTAGTGGGCCTGAAATCCAATAAGAAGGTGTTGGTTCTTCTCATAACATTTGCGTCACTATTATGAATTCTAGGGATGAATGTCAGTAGGGGTGAAAGTTCTAGTTAGGCAAAGCTTGTCTTAATCATATTCAACGACATATGTGTGCTGACTTCAGCAACAGGGCCTTACCACAAGTTGTGCGGGGCAACATATATCATTTACAATAATCTGTGATGTTTGAGGATTTCAGTTGGGCTCCTTTGGCCAGTGACACAGCAAGATAATCACCCATTGGTGGTAAATGTTGGTTTTTACTCAGTGGCATAAATCGTTTCTGTGGGCTCAATGTTACTGAATACTTCATTGTGACAGGTTTGCTTTACTGAAACTTCTGATACTTTCTTCATTGATGTCACAAGCTGCTGCCAGTGGTGGACCAATCTGCATTGATTCAGCACTGGAAAACATGATCACTGCAGTGACACTTCTGAATAACTTATTCAATTTATATTGGAGTGAAACTAAGAAGAATGTATATTTTCTAGAATTTGAAAAATCCATTTTTGAGAAACCATTACATTCCATTTTAATTAGAAATCCTTTTGTTAAATATACACACTTTTTCCCCACAAAAGTGTGATTTCCAATTTTTAGTGTTTATTATTTTATTAGTATGGCAAATTTCCACCTATAGGTTAAATGTGTCACTTAAAGATTTTTCTCAGCTTTGAGTCATTATTTATTCATGTTCCGTTTATGAATCTTGTGTGTCATAAAGTGTTGCATTTGACTGAAATAATTGGAATTAACAGGATGCTGGCCCACAACTCTAAATAACACTTGGGAAGCTGAAGAAGTAGGATTGTCTGCTCAGGTGAGCAATTGGAAAATTCTGAAACTGTTAGAGGAATAGGTCATGAAACACTTTAGAGAAAAGCACAACCAGGTGGGTTCTGAAATAGACTTCATGAGCTCAGGAACTAAATCAAGAATTTTTTCTTTTTTTCCATTTAAGCTCTTTTATGCAATAGATTTAATCATTTCTCTATCTCCCAATTTCTCCAAGATCTTCCCCAGGTCTCTACACACCTAACTTTATGTTCTTTCTCTACATCACCATTTCTCTCTCTTTAGAAAGCAACATAAAACACAAAAATGAAAGTTAAACGGAAAATCAGTAAGACAAAAAATGTTAATAAATAAAAGAAAATAGGAAGTCCCTTAAAATAGATTTCATGAAGTATGGAAGCCAGTCATTACTACTGTGATTTTAAATCTAGTAGAGTTTGTGTAAAAGTCAACACTCACAGATGCTATTGGAAGGAGGATATAGGAGGTATCAGTTCTCTGGGGGCATAATTCTTTAGAGAACTTAATTTGCAATAAGCACACTGGGGACAATTTGAAGGGTTTAGTTAAATATTTTATATTTCATTTTCAAGTTATTGTAAATGATTTCCCTTGACTCATAAAAGAATTTCCTTGGGATTTGATTTTACTACTAGGTTATAAAATAAAATGCCAATAAATGGCACCTATAAACATTACTAATGCATGTTTGAAAATGATCAGTAATATAAAATAAATTCAGTATTTTATATTATCCTGCATTTTTTCCAAGTGACAAAATGCAAAGTCTTTTTAAATTAATTTCCTAGTATGCATATTAATGAAATTTTAAATAAATCCTGATACATGTTCGCAAAACAGCCTTCAGATTTTAGGATTCACATATGCATCAACTGTTTATTCTGTAACCCATTTGTGGGCAAATCTGTAACCTAAACTCTAAAATGCTTTTTGAAGAATGAAGCATGTTTATCATGTTTTTTGAGGACCCAAGAAGCTGCTTCTCTATGATAGAGCAAGTCTAGCTTCAGTGGCTGAGTGTGCATTTCTTTGAATGTATACATGCACTGATATGCTTGCAATTTTGATTTACCAAAGTAAGAGATAACTTTCCAAAATTGAAAATAAAATGACAGAAGTCTTAATTTGGAACATGTAAGCAAAGAAGAAACAGAAAACCCAGGTAACATATCAATGAAATTGTTCCAGAGATTTTGTAATAGGAGTAAAGACAGTCAGCAAAATTTTATGCTAGAAACAAGAATAGGACGGTGCATGTACTTTATCTACTTTATAGAATATCTACAGAATAAACAAAATACGGCTATCTATAAACTTCATATTCTTGTTCAAATGCATATAACAGACTTTAGAGCATGTTGCAAAACATGAACAATGTAACATTCACATGGTTTATCTTCCTGGAAATGTGTTTGTCAGATACTTTATATAATTGAGAGTGTGTAACTGTTATTATTACCAATTGCCAACTCCTTCTGGGACTTTGAATGCTTGTTTCTCTGCAGATATTGATTCTTTTAAAAATTCAATGTAAGTTTTAAAAGTATTTTTTATTTCTCAAATTAAAATAAAATGGTCATGTCTGCCTCCCTTTTCTCCCTCCTACTCTTTCCATGCACAGTTCTGCTGGCTCTCTATCAAATATTTGGCCTCTTTTCTTAAATGACTGAAGAAGTTACATTTAAATATATTTTCAATAAATAAATAAAATATTCATATTACAACAGTTATATTTAGTGTGGTAAAAGTACTACATAGAGGTGAGATAATAAAATGTCTGCATCTTTGTGTTGTTCTGATTTAATGATTTGGTATAATTTCTACAAGTTTCACCATTTAATTACATTTAGTTTTGAAATGCAACATAGTGCTTACCTGTTCCTCAACTAGTCCCATCCTATAGTTTCAAAAGTATCTCCTTTGCACAGGCATGAAGACACACACTGTAAGAAAGCTTTCTTTGAAAACTACTTTGATGCTAAACTTTTGGGTGTGTGATACATAGTGTGTTTATTCATTTGTCTATTGGTGGGCAAGTGTGCTGTTACTATTTTTCATCTATTGTGAAAAATTCTTTTTCAACATTAGTTAAATATTTGTTATGGTTTATTTTCCCATTATTTTTATTGTCATAGATGAGAATTCAATGTGGAAATTATTAGGCAATTATAAAATATGGAAGTCAATCTCAAAAATTTATTTTTAAAATATGCATGGAGTTGCATTTACTTATTATAATGGATAAAGATTTTTGTGATTATTTAAGTATAAAATCTGCAGGAATATGCAAGAAAATAGCACCATCTGTTTCTAAGTATTTTACAGATTTCATTTCTATTGTCTTTAAAATTTTAAACTAAGTTGACTGCACAGCTTTAAAGCATTACATTTAATTGTAATAAGTTTTAAAGACAGTAGTAATGCAAACAAAAAGCAATACAATGAATTTCCTGATAGTATAAGAAGGGATAATCACTGTAACTGTACACAATAAAAATATAAGCCATCCAGTCATCCAATAAGAATTCCCCTTTGGGTCATTAGAGATGAAGTCTTTGGGGAAATTCTTGTATATTCTTTTCTGTTTTTTCAAGAAGTCATGGCTTTAAGAATATACACAGAAACTAATAACAATAAATAATACCCTGAATTTATTTACTTGCTTATGTGCCAAATAATTTTCTTCAAACTATATTTGCATTTAATCCTTCACATTTCCTACATGTTAGATGTTTTGCAGCTTCCATAATACACATGATATCCTTTAATTCACCTAGGGTCACATAATTGTTCAATATAGAATCTGGAGGTTGAGAATCCAAATAAGAAATTGGATCTCAACATCTCAAATGTTCCAGATATTCTTTCTCATGAAAGCAAAGCAAAACTATCAATAAGAATGTACAACAGAGGAAACCAATCTAATTTTTCACTATGTTCATTTGGCTCCTGATAGATTTTAAAAACAGTTATTGATATTTACTTCAAAGAAACTGAATACGAAAACACATGATATTTTAAAAAAACATATTAAAATGAGAAATTCAATGATCTCATTTACTTTTTACTTGGCGCTTATGGATACATTATTTACATGTTTATTGTCCTGTATTTGAGGAGATATACTCTTTTCAAGGGATAGAATTCTCACTACAGAGTGGTTTAGATAGGAAAGTGCAGGCAAAGACTTTCCTCATGTGATTTCAAAGTTTCTATATTGAAATGCAAATTTAGTCATCTGTACTTGCAGAAAACTTCCGTTTGAAAGTATTTTTTAGTATTTTATCCACTCCCAAGGAACACAGTTTGTTTCTCTCTTATGGCAGTAGATTTGCAGTTATTTTCTATTTACCTCATGTGCCATATTTAAAGCATCCATTAATAATTTATTTGTTGTCTACTTAAGAATGTGGAAGTCTCCTCAATATTTGTGACAGTTTATTGTTTCATAAAGTATAACATTGATTGAATAAAATGAATAATCTAAAAATGATTTTGAGAAAAAATAGTATAGGTAAACTCCAGTTTGCAGACTTTGTGAGTGGCTGCCTAGAGAAAGAAGCCTATGGGAATTAGGAGAAGCTTTCATCCTGAGATTTCATTATGGTGTTCATAGGAAGATGTTTGGGAAAGCCATGAGAGAGAGTATGCAAACACTCATCTTCTCAGGTGTTTCTCCTGTGGGGAGTATTCAAGCTATATCTCAGTCAGTGGTGGGATTTACGTGCCCCTCAGTATCCATTCTTCCATTTTACTGGTTTATTTCTTGTGTATGCAGTTATACCCACTGTGAATTCCTATGTGGTGTGTCCCTATCACATCTGGCAAATATTAATTGAATGAAGATTTCCACTAAATATGGCTTATAATTCTGTCACATTTTCTGAAACTATCCTTGAGCCTTATAAAGGGAGGGTTTATATGTGCCAATTAGAGATAAAACTCCACAAATTCCAATTTTCTGCATAGTCCAGCAGTTGTGTGTTTCTGTGTGAATTCCTATCTATTGCAAAAAGAAGTTTTCAACTGAGGGTTGAGATATGTACTAATGTATGGATACAAAGATAAAAATTTAAGGAACAGCTTGATACTACACCATGTGAGCAGTAGTTAGTGATAGATTTTTTTTGGTCATGGAATTTAGGATCACTTCAAAATTCAGCTTTTTGTCTGCAGGATCTGACACCTGAGTGAGTTAAAAAGAGTCAGAAGAATTTATGGAAAAGAGGAACAATGTAACCAAATTCATCCTCCTGGGCCTCACCCAGAACCCTGAGGGGCAAAAGGTTCTGTTTGTCACATTCTTGCTCATCTACATTGTGACAGTAATGGGCAATCTGCTCATCATGGTGACCATCATGGCCAGCCCTTCCCTTGGCTATCCTATGTACTTTTTTTCTGACTTATTAGTCATTTATAGATACTATCTATTCTACTGCCATTGCTCCCAGAATGATCATTGACTTGCTCTATGCAACAAAGACCATTTCCTTCCAGGCTTGTATAACTCAAGTTTTCATAGACCATTAATTTGCTGGAGTTGAGGTCATTCTTCTGGTGGTGATGGCCTATGACTGCTATGTAGACATCTGTAAACCTCTTCACTATTTGACCATCATGAACAGGCAGGTATGTGTCCTCATCTGTTGGGGGCCTGGATTGGAGGCTTTATTCATTCATTAATTCTGTTCATCTTCATTTATCGGCACCTTTCTGTGGTCCGAATATCATTGACAACTTTCTGTGTGACATTTATCCCTTGCTAAAACTAGCTTGTACCAATATTTACCTCGCTGGACTCTGTATGATAACTAATGTAGGGGCAATTTGCACTGTCACTTTCTTAATTCTTCTACTTTCCTATGCTGTCATTTTATAATCCTTTAGGTCACATAGTCTGGAAGGGAAATGCAAAGCATTGTATACATGTGGTTGTTTTATTCTTTGTTCCTTGCATCTTCCTGTTTGCAAGGCCTACTTCCACATTCTCCATAGATAAGTCTGTGATGGTGATATTATCTTTAATTACTCCAATTGAACCCATTCATCTACATCCTGAGGAATGGGGAAATGAAAAATGGCATGAGGAGAATTTGGAGCACTAAAATAACTTTAATAGGAGAGATATATTGTTCCTGTAGAACATGCCATTCACTCTTTAATGGAAGCAAGGGATAATTGCCTTGAATCATTTTCATTGTTATTCTCTTTTGTTATTTATCTTATTTGTTCTAAAACAGTGGTTTTCCTGTTAATCAGATTGTGACTTATCTTTAAAAAACAAGACTATCCTACATGCTTAATACAAATTAAGGTTTTTTTTTGTTGTTTCTTTGTTTTTGAGCCAGGGTTTCTTTGTATAACCTTGCCTATAAGACCAAGCTGTCCTAAACTTACAGAGATCCATCTTCTTCTGAAACACAAGTCCTGGCTTTAAAGTGCTGCCTTAGTTTAAGGTTTTTTTTATGGATTAGAATTTTGTCTTCTTACATATTTTCAATTTATTTCATGAATTTGAAATTTTATTTTTATTGATAAGTTTTTGCATATATTTATAGATTAAAAGATGATGCTTTGGCCTGGCATTGGTGGCACATGCCTTTAATCCCAGCACTCGGGAGGCAGATGCAGTCAGATCTCTGTGAGTTTGAGGTCAGTCTGGTCTACAGAGCAAGTTCCAGGACAACTTCAAAACAATACAGAGAAATCCTGTCTCGAAAAACAAAAAAAATTGCTTTGATCTGTCCACATATTATTGAAAGCTTTAATGGAGCTAATTGACCCTTTCCCCTCACAACATTTGTGTGTGGTCAGCATAGGTCCTGTTTATTTGCTGAGAAAGATTTGAACACAAAGTATATCTTTGGAAAGACTTTTCTCTTTAGTTCAAGGATCCAGTAAGATAAAGTTCTAAGTTGAAATTCAAAAATATTGTTTACTTAACAGTATCTAAAAAAGTCCTATAATCCATATTACATATGAAATTTGTTGTAAGAATTTGAGTTTTTATTTAATAGTATAATCTCTAGCTGGATCAATTTTTCTTCAAATTACAAATTTTTGTCTTTCTATGGCTGAATATAATTCCCTGTGTATTTGATGCTGTGAAAATACTGATGTGCAAAATGTCCATGCAATGTTGACTGACATAAAATGTTTTGAGTAAATGGAAGTTTTATATGTCTCATTTAATAGATCTAGTTACAAGCTTTTGAGGACCCACACCCCACACTGGATTAATATGCTTGCCTACCAGAAGTGTAGAAGGTTTCTCTTTTGTCTGCTTCCTTCTTAGCATTTATTAACTTCATTTGAAAAATAATAGGCATTTTTATTTTGGCAAGATAGAATTGCAGTATAGTTTCAATTTGTATTTCCCTGATGTTCAACATGATTCCACACATCTATTGGTCATTTATTCATTTTTTGAGAGCTTTTCGGTTTAGTAAACAATTTAATGATGTGATGGTTGATTTCTTGCTGTGTAGGGTTGTTTTAGTTCCTTTTATGTAGGCTTTAACGTTACACATCTGTTAGATGTGTGGTTATCAGAGATTTTCTTCTATTTTTAAACTCTTTGTTTCTTCTTTTAGTTGCTTCTTCTGTTGTGCAGAAAACTTTTAATTCAACACAATCATCTTGTTCAATTCTGCCACTATTTCTGAGTCATACTAGCCCCTTATGGAAACATCTTGATCAAGATTTCAAATAATTTCCCTTAGAGAGTCCCAGAATTTGGTATATAGCATTAAGTTTTTGATTCATTTAAAATTGTTCTTTGTAAAGTGTTAGAGAGAAAGTTTAAGTACCATTTTTTTCGGTTTGTTTTTTAGTTTTGTAATAGTTTGGGGTTTACTGAATAATTGTTAAGATGGTACAAAGAGTCCTCCTCTGCCCCATACACAGGTTTCTTTATTGTTTTTTCTTCTTTTAAATTTTTTAATTTAAATTAGTAACAAACTTGCTTCACATGGCAGTCCCAGCTTCATCTCCCCCTCCCCCCCTGGCCCCACCAACCTCCCAAACTCCCAACCCTATCCCCCTCTGCTCCCCAGGGAGTGTGAGGCCCTCCATGTGGGAATCTTCAAAGTCTGTTGTATCATCCCAGGCAGGGCCTAGGCCCTCCTCCATGTGAGCAGGCTGAGAGAGCATCCCTCCACATGGAATGGGCTCCCAGAGTCCATTTGTACACCAGGGATAAATACTGATCTACTATTCGAGGCCCCATAGATTTCCAAGGCCTCCTTACTGACACCCCAAGGAGTCCAGTTTCCGCAGCCCTTTTGTTGAGGAATCTGACTTTTTCCCAAGTGTCTGTTTTGGGCATCTTCATCAAAAATCAATTATAAATGGTTGTGAATAAGAATATATTGTTTCTTTCTCTGCATGTTCATTATTGCCACCCATGAAAGCAATCAATTTATAAATATTGATTTTATATCTTGAACTTCAGCTAAAATTATTATATCTTTGAAATTTCTGGTAGAGTTTTTAAATTCTCAGGTAGATGATTATGTTATCTACAAGTAAATATATTTTGTCTTTATTGTTTTTGTATCCCTTTATTATTTCTTTGACTTTAAAAAGATATCACTGAGATACCAAGGTACAGCCCTTATTGAATAAGATTGTATGAATCTCAGGACCAGGACATTGCTATATGATAGTGTCTTCTGTATATGGCAGAGAGCTTCACATATGCAATATGTTCCCTAAACAACACCCTTCCAATGACAACACATTTGGGATTCCAACATGGATGCAGAAAGTCCCACAAAGCCCCACCCATAGAAGAGGAGATACATGCAATAAATGGCTACTGAGAGACAGAGATCAATTAAATTGGAATTCTCCAATAATGACTCCCTTTGTATGTTATCCAATCAGAGTAGTGAGCCTAAACA
Source organism: Mesocricetus auratus (assembly GCF_017639785.1). Lineage (NCBI taxonomy): Eukaryota > Metazoa > Chordata > Mammalia > Rodentia > Cricetidae > Mesocricetus > Mesocricetus auratus. The sequence goes on along the minus strand of NW_024429189.1, from coordinate 57,326,764 downwards.
CTTGTACTTATGAGCAAAGCTAAATGGAGTCAACACACAAACACGGCATAGAGGAGAATTACATATATTCAACAATAATAATTAAGAAGTCATTAATTTGAGGGGATGTGTCAGCAGAGGAGGTGAAGGGGCAGGGTATGTAAAAATTATGTAAATATAGTATTCATGCTATACAATTTTAAATAGAAAATAAAAGTAAAATTTAATTGAGAAATTGATACTTTGAGCTCATCTCAGATTTTTTGTTGTAGTGATTGAGACTTTACCCTATGCAGCATATTATTGGTTGTATTCTATATTATGGTGATGCTTACATCTTCTATTACTGTTTTCTTAAAGTTTTTTTAATCATGCAGCAAATCTACACTAAAATGTGATTTTTATCTACTTGTATCATTGCTATATTACAGTTGCTGATTTGTTTGTGTTGAAACATTCTTGTAATACTTGAACTATGCCACATAGATATTGACGAGTTTTTTTTTGTTTTTTTGAGACAGGGTTTCTCTGCAGCTTTGGAGACTGTCCTGGAACTAGCTCTTGTAGACCAGGCTGGTCTCGAACTCAGAGATCCACCTGCCTCTGCCTCCCGAGTGCTGGGATTAAAGGCATGTGCCAACCTGCCCGTCTTATTGATGGATTTTTATGCATCTCTGCATTTTGTTAGCAAATACTACATCAAGTTATTTTATATTTATCTTCATCGGAAGATTGGCTTATAATTTTTATGTTGTATCTCTTTTAGTATTTGGTATCAAGATGATATTGGTATCATAAAGTGATTTTAATAGTGCTTGTTAGCTTTATACCATGTGGGATAGATAGTCTGGGATCATTGGAATTAGTTCTTCTTTAATCATCTGGAGGAATATAAAACTAGTGCTACTGAACATAAATGTACTGACTAACTCCACAAAACAATAGTGATGACTTTACTTTCTCACTCTTAGCCTTAGACAACTAATGTAGACAAAATGAATAATGTGACAGATTTTAATGATCCCCCATGGAAGGCCTTACCCTCCCTGGGGAATAGAAAGGGGATGAGATGGGCTTGCTGGCAGGGCATGGGAAGATGGGAGCGAGAAAAACTGGGATTGTTATGTAAAACAAGATTATTTCTAATTTAACTGAAAAATCAAAGTAAAATAAATCATCATGAAAATCAAGTGATTCATAGTTTGGATGGATTTAATACATATCTATAAAATATTCAAGCCAAACACTGCTAACTATACTAGCATCCCTTGGAACATTTTCTAATTAACTCATATACTAGGACACATAACCAGTCTTACTAAATGCAAGAATATTGAAATACTTCCTCACATTTTGTTCAATGACAGTTGATTACAACCAGAAATGAGCAGTGACAGCTACTACACACATGTATCAAAACCCAGGATATTGAAGAAGATATTAATTGGTATTGAATAGGTTATTGAACAATTTATACGTGAAATTAAAAATTCCTAGATTTTCTATATAGCAAATTCACAACATGTGATGATATAGTCTACTAACTTTGAATCAGACACCGTTCAGTTTTTTTTGATGAGGAGTTTCCTATACTGTAGTACTTTGATGCAGCTATGCTCATGTGAGATTTTTCTCTATGTTCAATCCAATTTCCAGAGTTATTTACAAATTGCTCCCTAATCAAAATTAATCAACTCCATTAAATCTACCTTACATAATTTGTTTGGAAACTATGCTTATAAATTCTTGAAAAAGTTTTGTTTACTTCTCAGTGCTATTGCTGGAATAGTGGGCTGAAATGGGGCAGGGTTTTCTTCTTACTATAGTATGTATGGTCATATGCTAGCTGTCTTCTCTTCATTTTCAAATGCTAAAATATAGCTAATATATGGCTAGAGTGATATTTAAGTATTCACTGTATCTTATTTGAATTTTATCCCATATGCTCCTCTTTAATTTGTTTAACATAGAAATATTTTAGAATTATGAAATAAAAATTAGTACCCCAGATGTTTCTTTTCTTCCTTTATTTCTGAGAACCATAACCTTTTTAAAATTTCTTCTTCTGCTATATCAAACCATTGTATCAAACCATTATTGTCTATATAAATGATATTTTTTAAGAATGATATCCTAAGTGGTATGTACTTTGGTTCCTGTCTTCATGATTTACCAAATTTTAGCCTATGGCCATTGTTTTTGGTTGGCTTTCACAACTAAATGTTGATACACTATTTTGGACAGCACCATTCACTATGTTTGAAAGGAATGGAGTGATCAAATTTGAACTGACCAGGAGAAACTCTCCTGGTTTTTTCATAACACTAGAAACAATATATGTGTTTTTAGAGGAGAAAAGATATCCAGTGCAGGATGCTGAATAGAACAGTACTGACCAATCAGGCATGATATGCTCACTGGTACAAAAGTGACAAGACTGTGGGATGAACCATCTGTTCCTTTGATGGGATTTTAAGACTTCTCCAAAGGGGACAATTCATACCTGATGTTATAAATATGGTTGAAACTTATTGCTAGGAAAAACATAGATCCTAAAGGAGCAACTATTGGTGAGTTTCAAAATAAATATTATACTGGATAATTTAGTGGAGAAGGTGAAGGGGCTAGTCTTGCAGATCCAAGCTTCAGGATATCTATAACACAGGGCAACAAGAAACTATCCAAGAGGAGTCCTAGTGAGGGACAAGTTTCAGTGATGTAGCAAAAACCAGAGGCTTCAATCCAGACAATAAAAATAGTAAAGATATATGGGCTAAAGGGTAAATTGCATGACTCTTTGTGTCATACGTCAGCTTCCACAATGAGATTTTTCTTTTTTTATTTGTTCTTCATTTCTCTTAAGTTTCTTTAATTTTGGGGGGGGGATGGTGTTGTTGCAAGGGCAGATGGTAGATACTAAAGGATAGGCAGATGCACGGTATTGAGATGCATAATGTGAAACCCACAAAGAATAACTAAATAAAAAGATTTAAAAAGGAAAAAATAAAATTTGTCCATATGAACAGGCTGTAGGCCAGACTGTAGGACAGTTTCTTAATGAGTGATTTATAAGGGAAGACCCAGCCCATTGTGGGTGGTACCATCCATGAGCTGTTGGTCCTTGGTTCCATAGGAAATCAAGTTTAAAAATCCAGGTTGATTAAGCAAGTAAACCATATTCCTCCAAGACATTTGTATCAGCACCTACGTCCAGGCTCCTTTACTATTTGGATTTCTGCCCTGAATTTCTCCCTGAAAGTGCAAGCTAAAATAAATCCTTACTCTCCAACTTGCTTTGGTCATGGTATTTCATCACAGCAATAATAGCATTAACATTGAAGTGTTGTCAAACTGCTTTATAATATTTGTGTTCATATCCATTGATTAGTGCTGCTTCCAGTCTTAATCACAGAAACTTCCTGTTATTGTATATAAATGCTAGTACAGAGAATCATAAATGGACAAAGTGCTAAGAATAAGTTATAGTGAGTGCTCAGTAGGAAATGGATCAAGAAGAATCAAGGGATGCAATGAAAGTTTACAAGGAATATAAGACCCTGAGGATGAAGAGTAGTGATGTGACATAACATGTCATATCACACTGAGTTAATGAATGTATGAATCCAAATTAGATATGGTTACTTTTTCACAATGTGCACAAGATTAAAACAGTGGAAAAAATCTGACAGGGATTTATGAGTGGCATATTGTGAGGATTCCTCCATCTACATTGAATGTCCACTAGTGTTGTTGCATAGGGCTTGTTTAGGTGTTCACATGGTTAATGTTTCATGAATGCAGTGCTTTGTCTTCAATAAAATATACTATCTTAAAGCAGGAATTATGCTTCTTTGTTTCTTACATCTTTTTTCAATATAGCCCTTGGAATCTTAGTAAGAGAAGCAATTTAAAAGGATGAATTAAAGGAATACAAATAGGAAAAGAAGCAGAATTTCTTTTTTGCAGATAATATAGATTGTATAGATGAGACACTGAAGACTCTTCCCGAAAATTCTAAGATATGGTAAAAACTTTCAGCCAAAGAGCAGATATAAAGTCAAATTTCTACCCCTAGCTGAAGAGTCATTGGTTGGTGGTTGCTTCTGGTGGGGAGAAAGAGTCTCTTTAATTTATGATTGTGCTCACTGAAAGACAGTCCATACTCCAGTGAATGTCCTCACATCAGGCACTAATAGGAGTTTGTAGGTTAAAAAAAGGATTATTAAGGAAAGCCATGAAGCAGGAAGAGAGATGTTATCATGGGATTGGAGGAGGGATTGTGATAGTTATAATAAGGACCCATTGTAGAGATGTATGAAATTTTCAAAGAATAAATTAAGTTTAATAAACATGAATCTCAAGTCTCTATCCTTGGTGCTTAAATTTAGTGTGGCATAACAAGTTACAAAAAGACTAGGAAGAAACCCTCATATGGACAAGGCAGCCTAGTAGGAAAAAAAGGAAAATGAGCCAGCGGTATCCCCCTACACACACACACACACACACACACACACACACACACACACACACACACACACACACACACATTGTTACTGTTAGGAGTTCCACAAGAACACCTGGCTACACAGTCATAATATATATACAGAGGGCCTAACTTAGAGCAATACAGGACAGGGTCTGTGATTGTTGCTTCAGCCTTTCAGATCCCTTTTGAGCCCTGCTTAGCTGATTCTGTGGGCTGTGTTCAGCCCTCTGGCTAATACAATCCTCCTTCCTTTTCAGTTGATATCCCTGGGAGACCTGCTCTGAGTTTTGAAGAGCAATGGAGGAAGAGTGAATTTGGGGAAGAAAGGAGATGAAAGAAGTCTGAGAAGGATGGGAGGAGGGGACATTAGGAGTGGATGTAATGTATGAGATAAGAATTTGTAAAGAAAGAATTAGTGTGGCTCTTCGTTTGTATTTCTGGCAATATTCCACTTACTGTGAATTTTGACTCCCTTCTTGTTTGGTCTCTTCCAGCTTCTATCACTTTCTTTTCTAGATCATGTTCATTTCTTTGTTTGGGAGTAGTTAGAATTCTGCAAATAACCTCAGTGTCTTTGATGTACTAAATGCATTACCCATGTGTATTATACACTTTTGGTATTGTATAGATTTGAGAGCATATTTAGACAGATTTAGATTTGCAGAACCTCCATGTAATTAAAAACACACAAACTAAGGCTCAAATATTTCTTAACATATTTTATTGTATATTTTTCAAATAAAGTTGAATTTGACATATGGCATCATCTCATTCAATTGTATCAAAATGTTTAATAAGTTTATAAGCAATAAATTGTGATATATTCTTTTAAAGTAATTCCACGTTTTATAGGAAAACTTGAGGTTTTTCTTCTTTTTTCTGTAACTGCCTTCTGAATGCGAATTTTCAAATCTAAGTTGATTGAGAAATTGACTCTTATTCATAGCTACCTAATATTTTTGCTTTGATAACTAATTTGTTACTTCATATTAAGTTTCTGTTTTCTTCTACTGAATTATCCTGATGTAACTGTCCAGATATGTCTCTGAACATACAAACTCCATTGGAAGAAGTATGTAGAAGACAAAAGTTCTCGTGGGCATGAAAGGACTGAATCCTTGGATAATTTAATTTAGAGCAAGAGCTTTGGGGAAAGTTTGAACAATTCAGTGATGTATTTTAAGGTTCATCATTAAGTACCTTTTCCTTATAGAATCATTCCTTTGGGAATTGATGTTGCCTCAGAATATAAAATAAAAGCCAGTACCTTCTAATATGAACCACATTGATACAGATATGTAAATGCCACAGTAATGCAAAACAAAGTCTAGTTTAAGATTAACCAGTAGTATGCACACTAGACTAGGTGTATTACAAAATCTAATTTTCAAGTAAAAATTGAAGCTTTAAACTTGCTTGATATATTCTAACAACAGTGCTCATATGAGATGACACAGGTAGTCCTTCTACTGTTCGTTTTTGAAGTCAAATGTAGGTAATCCATTAATTTAAATTAAAAGTCTTCTAAAATGGAAATAATAGTAGTTTTTGCTATAAGCTACAGGAACCATATATCTGTGTAAGATTTAAAGTCCCAATGACTGTGTATGTTATTATTCTGTCTTTGTCATCATATCTTGATTGATATGTTTGCAATATCATCTTATCTTCATCAAACTAAGTTATTTTCTAGAATCAAAGACAAAACATTAGACATCTGGATTTGAAGCAATTGGCCAAAAATAAAATAGAAAATCCAGGTAATATATTTATGGGAAACCTCCACTTACTCTGAATGAGTTCTGTACCATCCTTAAATATGTCTTTAAATTATATCAAAACAACTTCATTCCAGGGCCAAGAATCAGTTACAATATACATGATGTTTTCATTTTATAGAGTAGTGCTAGAAAAAAATGCAAGTAAAATAATATCTCCTAATGTATTATATTTAGCAATGTGTTCTAAGATGGAGAAAGCCATGGTAAAACATAACAAATCCATGATACATATTTTCAGTAATATTTTATAATATAAAACATATATTTTATTTCATTTGGAGAATATAACACTTTTCATTAATCTGTCACTGTACAAATAGTATTTTTAAATGTTCAGGCGCTTGGTAGATGTTTTGTTATTTTTGTTTTGGTAAAATATACAATACACTGTCAGGCAATCATCACTGTTACTCTTTATGAGTATGTGTATATTTTCAAAATTATTGCTTTTATGAATTTTCATTGATAGAGTAAATTTAACATTTATTTTTCACTCACATTTCTAAGGAAGTTTGAGATTTGATTACATTGAATTGAGCGTATAAAGAGCAATCAAACTAATACAATTGCTGTGATTTATGGGGTTAGAATCTCATGTTATATAATCAGAAAGCCTGTATCTAAACATGAGCACAAACTTTGTGAATTGCATTATATATATTATGTTACATGAATATCAGAATACAGTATGAAACTATGATTATGTTTTTACTGGAACATTTCTGAGATAAATCACCCAAGTATATGCCAGACAGAACCCTGAAGATTCACTATTATGGTGACAGAAAGAGTCCAGTTACCTGTGTAACCAAACCTGGGAAAACCGTTGAGAAAATTGTTGTAACATGGAGTTAAAATAATTTCAAATTAATTAAATGCTCTTGTTTGCAGGTTCTCTATGTGAATTCAAAACCCTCAGAAGAACTTATGGAAAAGAGGAACAATGTAACCGAATTCATCCTCCTGGGCCTTACCCAGAACCCTGAGGGGCAAAAGGTTCTGTTTGTCACATTCTTGCTCATCTACATTGTGACAGTAATGGGCAATCTGCTCATCATGGTGACCATCATGGCCAGCCAGTCCCTGGGCTCTCCTATGTACTTTTTTCTGGCTTATTTGTCATTTATAGATACTGTCTATTCTACTACCATTGCTCCCAAAATGATCATTGACTTGCTCTATGCAACAAAGACCATTTCCTTCCAGGCTTGTATGACTCAAGTTTTCATAGACCATTTATTTGCTGGAGCTGAGGTCATTCTTCTGGTGGTGATGGCCTATGACCGCTATGTGGCCATCTGTAAACCTCTTCACTATTTGACCATTATGAACAGGCGGGCGTGTGTCCTTATGCTGTTGGGGGCCTGGATTGGGGGCTTTATTCACTCATTAATTCAGTTCATCTTCATTTATCAGCTCCCTTTCTGTGGTCCAAACATCATTGACAGCTTTGTTTGTGATATGTATCCCTTGCTAAAACTAGCTTGTACCAATACTTACCTCATTGGACTCTGTATGATTGCTAATGGAGGGGCAATTTGCACTGTCACTTTCTTAATTCTTCTAGTTTCCTATGGGGTCATTTTACATTCCCTGAAGGCACACAGTCTGGAAGGGAAGCGCAAAGCTTTGTACACATGTGCATCCCACATTACTGTGGTTGTTTTATTCTTTGTTCCTTGCATCTTCCTGTATGCCAGGCCTACTTCCACATTCCCCATAGATAAGTCTGTGACTGTGGTTTTAACTTTCATAACTCCAATGTTGAATCCCTTAATCTATACCCTGAGAAATTCAGAAATGAAAAATGCCATGAGGAAAGTTTGGAGCCAAAAATACAGTTCAGTTGTGAGTAGGCTATTTCATTCTTGAAAAATGAAATCTATAATATATATACATATATATATATATATATGCAAAGGTCACAGTTTTATTGCAAGCATGTACCATTTTTACTATTGTTCTCTCTTGGTAACTTAGTGTCTTAATAAAAAGTAGCCATTGACATTAATATATAAGTAAATTACCTTCACTCTTTAGAGACTATCTTTGTATAAGCTTAATACGTTAAATGTGTCATCCAACCTTAAGATTCATTTCAATCCCACTTCAATTTTATTTTCTGTATTTTGAGTTTCAAATTTATTTTAATAACACAAAAATACGTATTATTTCTTCACTCTCCCTTCTTTGAATTTATAAATGATTTAGTCAGTATAGTTAGCAATGCTAACACTTCCAGTTGTGTCAGTTCAGTCATGATCAGCCTGGTCAGAAATTCAACTTATATTGACTAAAAGAATGTGTAACATGTTGCTTATTCAATGGTGGAGAAAATAAAAGTAGTATAGCTATTGATTCATGAGACAGGGGCCCAACATGGAGTGTTAGGAACTTCATAATTATTATAATTAGAGTCTGGCATCAGGATAATACTGTGAAAATGGCAGATCAGGGTTTTCCATTTAAGCCATCACAGAGATGTGGAAGCTGAATTGCTGAAGAGAATCCCCTACTTATATTTGTCAGAGTCATACCCTGACACCAGTTGTATATAGAAACAATATAAATCTTTTAAAAATTGCTTTCTAGATGAATTTATTTAATCTCCACACCAATTGTTACCTTTTAGTTCTCATATGAGATGAAAGTTTACCTTATTTCTTGCCATAATAGTTGGTTTCTAAATTCCATCTATTGAAACCTACTGAGCAACACTATCCTTTCATGACAGTTTCTTAACTTCCATTCTATTCAGAACCTGAATTACTGCAGAGGGTCAGATACTACCGGAGTGTGCTAAATGGGCACAGCATTTAGGATCTAATGTACCAAATCTACTTCCTTACTTTTACCAGATCCTTTATGTAGGTTAGACATTTGTGAGCAACTCAACTGGGCACTTACATCAAAGGTATCATCTCATAATGGGAGTCATTAATTAACTGACTTTAAGATCATCTATAAGATTGTTCACTAGAACATTGGAGCTTCTTTTCCTTGGACAACAGCTCCCCACATTTTTATTTGGTCTTTCCAAATATTCTATCAACCGTACTAGCTTCAGAATAATTGACATTGCATATGGTGTCACAGAGCTCAAAAAGACTCATAGAAGATAACTCACCACTTTACAAACAACTTTAGATGTGAGATAGAATCACTTCGGCCATATCTGATTAGATAGGACAGTCCTGAATTTCATTTGATGTTCAAGTAGATAGAGTCTGTATTTTGATAAGGGAATGGTAATTTCAACAATATTATTTCCATAAGAAAGTACTTCAAAGCTCTCTCTCTATACTCTGGTTTGAACATTCTTCTTCTCCCTTCACCACTGTGTATACCTGGACTGGAAGAAGGCTTATATGGATGATTATCTGTTGTTGAGTATTCACAGTCACTTACTCTTATCAATATTTTTATTAGTTAGGATTCTTTTTTATCATTTTTTATTTTAATTTTAAATAGCTTGTTTTACATGTCAATCCCAGTTCCCTCTCCCTCCCCTCCTCCCGCACTCCTCTTCCCCCCCCCTCCCTCCCACCCTATTGCCAAATCCTTCCCCATAGGGGATATCTAGAGTCTGTCATTTTACTCTTGGTAGGGTCCAGGCACTCCCCCCAAGAGTCCAGGCTGAGAGAGCATCTCTCTTTGTGCTATAGGCACACGAAGACAGTTTGTACACCAGGGATAGACACTGATCCACAGCTCAGGGCCCCATAGGTTGCCCAGGCCTTCTCACTGACACTCACATTTGGGGGGTCCAGATCAGTCCCATGCTGGCCTACCCACTGTCGGTCTGGGGTCCAAGAGCTCTCCCCTGTTCAGTTCAGCTGTCTCTGCTGGTTTTGCCAGCCCATTCTTTGCCAATTTGCTCATCACTCCTCTCTCTCTGGCACTGGGTTCCTTGGGTTCAGTTCAGTGATTAATTGTGTGTTTGCCTCTGCTCCCATCAGTCACAGGATGAAGACTCCCGGATGGTTATAGACATCAAGTTCATTATCAGGAATGGGCATTCGAGGTGGTCCCTCCACTATTGCTTAGCTTGTCAATTGGTGTTATCCCTTTAGATCACTCGAGGTCACTTTGGTGCCTGATCTATCTTCTAACCTATGATTCCCTCTTCCCCCTATTCTACCCCCACCCCCTCAACTTCCTGTTCCCCCATGACCAACTCCCTTCCTCTTCACCCCCTCTCTTCTTCCCAGGACCCACACCCCCCACCCCTCGACGTGTACCCCATCCATTCAGAGGATCTTGTCTCCATCCTCTTCTCTTGGGTACTATGCATATATGCATATCTTTTAGGTTCTTTCCTGTTTCCCAGACTCTCTATCTGTGGAAGTGCAGACTGGCACTATCCTGATCCATGTCTAAAATCCATATATGAGTGAGTACATACCATGTTTGTCTTTTTGCGACTGGGTTACCTCACTCAGGATGGTTTCGTCCAGTGCTATCCATTTCCCTGCAAATTTCAAGATTCCATTGTTTTTTTTTCTGCTGAGTAATACTCCATTGTGTAAATGTACCACATTTTCTCTATCCACTCTTCAGTTGAGGGGCATCTAGGTTGCTTCCAGGTTCTGGCTATTACAAACAATGCTGCTATGAACATAGTGGAGCAGATGCCCTTGTTGTATGAACCTGCCTCATTTGGACAAATGCCTAAGAGTGGAATTGCTGGGTCTAGTGGTAGATTAATTCCCATTTTCCTGAGGAATCTCCATACTGATTTCCAAAGAGGCTGTATGAGTCGGCACTCCCACCAGCAGTGGAGGAGTGTTCCTCTCTCTCCACATCCTCTCCAGCATAAATTGTCTTTGGTGTTTTTGATTCTAGTCATTCTGACAGGAGTAAGATGGTATCTAAGAGTTGTTTTGATTTGCATTTCCCTGATGGCTAAGGATGTTGAGCACTTTCTTAAGTGTCTCTTGGCCATTTTAGCCTCCTCTACTGAGAATTCTCTATTTAGCTCTGTACCCACCTTTTAAGTGGATCCTTTGGTGTTTTGGAGACTTGTTTCTTGAGTTCTTTGTAAATTTTGGAGATTAGCCCTCTGTCAGATGTAGGGTTTGTGAATATCTTTTCCCATTCTGTGGCCTGCCTTTTTGTCTTTTTGACTGTGTCCTTTGCCTTACAGAAGCTTTTTAGTTTCAGAAGGTCCCATTTGTTAATTGTCGATCTCAGTGCCTGTGCCACTGGTGTTATGTTTAGGAATTGGTCTCCTGTACCAACTCGTTGAAGAGTATCTCCCACTTTCTCTTCTAAAAGTTTCAGTGTGGCTGGATTTATGTTGAGATCTTTGATCCATTTGGACTTAAGTTTTGTACAAGGCGATAAACCTGGATCTATCTGCAGTCTTCTGCATACCAGGACCCAGTTATGCCAGCACCATTTGTTGAAGATGCTTTCTTTTTTCCATTGTACAGTTTTAGCTTCTTTGTCAAAAATCAAGTGTTCATAGGTGTGTGAGTTAAAATTAGGGCTTTCAATTAGTCTACCTGCCTATTTTTGTGCCAATACCAAGCTGTTTTCAGGACTATAGCTCTATAATAGAGCTTGAAGTCAGGTATGGTGATGCCTCCTGAAGTTCCTTTATTGTATAGGGATGTTTTGGCTATCCTGGGCCTTTTGTTTTTCCATATAAAGTTGATTAATGTTCTTTCCAGGTCCTTGAAGAATTGTGATGGAATTTTGATAGGGATTGCATTGAATCTATAGACTGCTTTTGGCAAGATTGCCATTTTTATTATGTTGATCCTACCAATCCAAGAGCATGGGAGATCTTTCCATTTTCTGGTATCTTCTTTGATTTCTTTCTTTAAAGACACAAAGTTCTTGATATACAGGTCTTTCACTTCCTTGGTTAACATTATCCCCAGATATTTGATGCTGTTTTTGGCTATTGTAAAAGGTGATGTTTATCTGATTTCTTTCTCAGTCACTTCATCATCTGTATATAATAGGGCCACTGATTTTTTTGAGTTTACCTTGTATCCTGCCACATTGCTGAAGGTGTTTATCAGCTCTAGGAGTAACCTTGCGGAGTTTTTTGGGTCACTTATGTAAACTATCATATCATCTGCAAATAGTGAAAGTTTGACTTCTTCTTTTCCTATTTGTATCCCCTTTATCTCCTTTTGTTGTCTTATTGCTGTAGCTAGAACTTCAAGTACAATATTGAAGAAATATGGAGAGAGTGGACAGCCTTGTCTTGTTCCTGGTTTTAGAGGACTTGCTTTGAGTTTCTCTCCATTTAGTTTGATGTTAGCTGTTGGTTTACTGTATATTGCTTTTATTATATTCAGGTACGTTCCTGTTATCCCTGATCTCTCTAGGACCTTTATCATGAAGGGGTGCTGGATTTTTTCAAAGGCTTTTTCAGCATCTAGTGAGATGATCATGTGGTTTTTCTTTCGCAGATTGTTAATATGGTGGATTACATTGATAGATTTTCTAATGTTGAACCATCCCTGCATTCCTGGAATGAAGCCTACTTGATCATGGTGGATGATTTTTCTGATGTGTTCTTGAATCCGGTTTGCGAGTATTTTATTGAGTATTTTTGCATAAATCTTCATGAGTGAAATTGGTCTATAGTTCTCTTTCTTAGTTGTGTCTTTGTGTGGCTTGGGTATCAAGGTAATTGTGGCCTCGTAGAAAGAGTTTGGCAGTAAGCCTCCTGCTTCTATTGTGTGGAATACTTTGAGGAGTATTGGAATTAGCTCTTCTTTGAATTTCTGGTAGAATTCTGCACTGAAGCCATCTGGGCCTGGGCTTTTTTTGTTTGGGAGACTTTTGATGACTGCTTCTATTTCATTAGGGGTTATAGGTCTGTTTAGATTGTTTATCTGTTCTTGATTTAGTTTTTGGCAAGTGATATCTATCCAGGAAATTGTCCATTTCCTTTAAATTTTCAAATTTCGTGGAGTACAGATTTTCAAAAGTATGCCCTGATGATTCTCTTGATTTCCTCAGAGTCTGTTGTTATGTCCCCTTTTTCATCCCTGATTTTGTTAATTAGCATGCTTTCTCTCTGTCTTTTGGTTAGTTTTGACAGAGGTTTGTCTATTTTGTTGATTTTCTCAAAGAACCAACTCTTTGTTTCATTGATTCTTCTCAGTGTTTTCCTGGTTTCTATTTGATTGATTTCAGCCCTCAATTTGATTATTTCCTGGCGTCTGCTCCTCCTGGGGGAGTTTTCTTCTTTTTGTTCTAGAACATTCAGCTGTGCTATTAATTCTCTAGTATGACTGTTCTCCAGTTTTTTCATGTGGGCACTTAGTGCTATAAACTTTCCTCTCAGCACTGCTTTCAAAGTGTCCCATATGTTTGTGTATGTTGTGTCTTCATTCTCATTGAAATCGAGGAAGTCTTTAATTTCTTTTTTTATTTGTTCCTTTACCCAGGGATGGTGCAATTGTGCATTGTTCAATCTCCATGAGTTTGTAGGGTTTCTGCGATTTGTGTTATTGTTGAATTCTAATGTTAATGCATGGTGGTCTGATAAGATGCAGGGGGTTATGTCAATTTTTTTGTATCTGTTCAGATTTGCTATGTTTCCTATTATGTGGTCAATTTTAGAGAAGGTTCCATGTGGTGCCGAGAAGAAGGTATATCCCTTTGTATTTGGGTGGAGTGTTCTATAGATGTCTGTTAAACCCAGTTGGGTCATAACTTCTACTAGTTCTTTTGTTTCTTTGTTAAGTTTCTTCTGGAGGTCCTGTCTAGCGGTGAGAGCGGAGTGTTGAAGTCTCCTACTATTAGTGTGTGAGATTTTATGTGCATTTTGAGCTTTAGTCATGTTTTTTCACAAATGTAGGTGCCTTTGTATTTGGGGCGTAGATGTTTAAAATTGAGACTTCGTCTTGATGTATTCTTCCTTTGATGAATATGAAGTGCCCTTCTTCATCTCTTTTGATTGATTTTAATTTGAAGTCTAATTTGTTAGATATTAGGATTGCTATGCCCGCATGTTTCTTGGGACCGTTTGATTGGAAGATCTTTTCCCTTTACTCTGAGATAACGTCTGTCTTTGATGTTGAGATGTGTTTCTTGTATGCAGCAGAAGGAAGGGTTCTGTCTTCTTTTCCATTCTGCTAGTCTGGGTCTTTTTATAGGCAAGTTGAGGCCGTTGACATTGAGGGATAATGACCATTGATTGGTGATCCTTGTTTGCGCTTGATTTATTGTTAGTGATGTTATTTTGTGTAGTTTCTCCTCCCTTTTTCTTTTGGTGTTTTGTAAAGTGTGATTATATATTGCCTGTGTCTTTGTGAATGTAGTTATCTTCCTTGGCTCTAGCTTTTCCTTCTAGCATTTTCTGTAGAGCTGGATTCATGAATATGTATTGTTTAAATCTGGCTTTGTCATGGAATATTTTGTTTTCTCCATCTATGGTAATTGAGAGCTTTGCTGGATATAGTAGTCTCGACTGGCATCCTTGTTCCCTTAGCGTTTGTAGGACATCTGACCAGGATCTTCTGGCTTTCATCGTTTCCATTGAGAAGTCAGGTGTAATTCGGATAGGTCTGCCTTTGTATGTTACTTGGCCTTTTTCTTTAGCTGCTCTTAATATTTTCTCTTTACTCTGTAGGTTTGATGTTTTGATTATTATATGGCGAGGTGACTTCTTTTTCTGGTCAAGCCTATTTGGTGTTCTGTAAGATTCTTGTACTTTCATAGGCATATCTTTCTTTAGGTTAGGGAAGTTTTCTTCTATGATTTTGTTGAATATGTTTTCTGTACCTTTAAGTTGAATTTCTTCACCTTCTTCTATACCTATTATTATTATTCTCAGGTTTGGCTTCTTCACAGTGTCCCATATTTCCTGGATGTTTTGTGTTAAGGATTTGTTGGTTTTGAGATTTTCTTTGGTTGACGACTCTATATCCTCTAATGAGTCTTCAACACCTGAGATTCTCTCTTCTATCTCTTGTATTCTATTGGTGATACTTGCATCTGTAGTTCCAGATCGTTTACCAAGCTTTTCTATTTACAGCATCCCTTCATTCTGTGTTTTCTTTATCGTTTCTATTTCAGCTTTCAATCCTTCAACTGTTTGAGCTGTTTCCTTAATTTTTTTTGGTTGTTTTTTCTTGGTGCTCTTTAGATTCTTTGAGAGATTTGTTTATTTCTTGAATTTTCCCCCCATTTCATGGATTTTTTTGTTTGTTTTTTCTTCTATTTCTTTAAGGAATTTCCTCGCTTCTTCTTTGAGGGTCTCCATCATCTTCATGAAATAATTTTTAAGGTCTGTCTCTTCTTCGTCTATGTAGTGCTTTTCAGGACTTGCTGGTGTTGGTTCCCTGGATTCTGGTGGGGTCATGTTGGTGTTCTTCTTGTTGAGCCACATTTTTTTCAGTTAAAAATTAATTTGCAATGAAAAATATCTCTATCTCTACAGGTTGTATCAGAGAAATCTCAGATACAGTAAGCATGATCAGACACAATCATCAGTTGAAGAAAGGATTTTATTGAGAGTGAGGAGACATATATCACAGAAAAAGACTCCTAACCCCAAAGTACTCAGGAATCTAAAGCCCAGGTTTTCATTGAGTGCTGAGAGGTTTTAGGCATCTGAAGGGGTTTTCCTCACTCATTTAGTGTGGTTCAGTTTGAAGAAAGACAATGACTGATTGCCCCAAATATGTAAAGACATCTTGATCTGGGCTTGAACATATTGAGCATGTCCATCAGCAAGAGCATGCAGACAGGAGAAAAATGCACACAAGTCCTCTCTCTTAAGCTGCCAGGATTTTGTCTAGGGTTAGGAGGATGTAAAGTAACACCGTCATCATGGAAGTTCACCATCCTCTTTTCTCAGTTATGGCCCCACTTTCTGTCTGTCTGCTTATTAGGGGAGCCTGTCTTACTCCTAGTCTTTCGATATGACCCATTACAAGTCTCCACATCCACCACCACCCCCATCAATAAGAGCTTCTCTAACGATTTTGAGAGAGCACAAACCATACTCAAAGGTATGTAGAAGCAACTTTGACAATGTCACCATTTATTTAAACAATGTCAGTTGATGCTCCACCACACAAATAACCCAGAGTCAATGCCTCCTTAGTCCCAGATATTTGTCCATATTGCAGTACTAGAAATAAATCCCCTCCTACATGGTAGGCTTCAAATCTAGTAAAAAATTCACTGGTTTGGTTTTGTTGTTTTCTTTTTTATTTAAATGTTTACACGTTACTTTTTGTTCCCTCTCCCTCCTCTCCTACCCTGCCCCGACATCCTCCCAACACCCCATCCCACTCAATGAATCTCTGCTCCCCAGGGAGGTTAAGGGCTTCCATGAGGAATTTTCAGAGTCTGTAATATCATCCCGGGCAGGGCCTAGGTGCTCCTTCGTGTGTCCAGGCTGAGAGAGCATCCCTCCATGTGGAATGGGCTCCCAGAGTCTATTTGTTTGTCAGGAATAAATATTGATCTACTCTCTAAGTTCCGATAGATTGCTGAGGCCTCTTCTCTGACACCCAGGTTTGGGAGGGATGTCTGGATCAGATCCCATTCTGGCCTTTCAGGCATCAGTCTGGGGTTCATGAATTCTCCTTTGTTTAGGTCAGCTGCCTGTGTGGGTTTCCCTGGTCTTGAATTGTTTGCTCATCACTCCTATTTGCAAATGTGTTCCAGGAATTCAGTTCAGTTTTTAGCTGTGGGTGTCTGC
Organism: Mesocricetus auratus; assembly: GCF_017639785.1. NCBI lineage: Eukaryota > Metazoa > Chordata > Mammalia > Rodentia > Cricetidae > Mesocricetus > Mesocricetus auratus. The sequence goes on along the minus strand of NW_024429189.1, from coordinate 57,309,834 downwards.
CTCTGCTTTCCTCAGCCATGGGATTAAGGTTCTAGGATGGTATATAAGGTAATCATCAATCTCAACATTATGGGAGGGTATTTAAGGTAGCCTTAATGCCAGTTGGTGCCATTCTTGTAGATCTGTGGAGATCTCACTCTATTATGGTATCTCATCTTCTCTCCTCTATACTTACCCTGGTTCAACCTTTCTGCTCCCGCGTGTCCTCCTCCCCTTCTTGCTTTCCCCTCTTTTTCTCCCCTTCTTCCCTCCTCTCCTCCTACCTCCACCACTTCTCCCAATCCAATTCAGAGATCTTGTCCCATTAACCTTCTCCTGGGTACCATGCATATATCTCTTATAGTCTTCCCTGCCTCCCAGACTCTCTGGTGGTGGGATTGTAGGCTGGCAATCCCCTGTTTCATGTATAAAATCCATATATGAGTGAGTACATACTATGTCTTTTTGTGACTGGGTTACCTCACTTGGGATGGATTTTTCTAGTGACATCCATTTGCCTGCGAATTTCAACATTCCAATTTTCTTTTCCGCTGAGTAGCACACCATTGTGTAAATGTACCACATTTTCTCTATCCACTCTTCAGTTGAGGGGCATCTAGGCTGCTTCTAGGTTCTGGTGATGACAAATAATACTGTTATTAACATAGTTGAGCAGATATTATTATTGTATGGGTATAAATCTTTTGGGTGTATGCCTAAGAGTGGAATTGTTTTTTATTTTAGCCATTCTGATGGGAGTGAGATGGTATCTCAATGTTGTTTTGATTTGCATTTTCCTGATGGCTAAGGATGTTGAACACTTTCTCAAGTGTCTTTTGGCCATTTTAGTCTCCTCTATTGAGAATTCTCTATTTAGTTCTGTACCCCACTTTTTAATTGGATCCTTTGGTGTTCTGGAGACTTGCTTCTTGAGTTCTTTGTAAATTTTGGAGATCAGCCCTCTGTCAGATGTGGTGTTAGTAAATATCATTTCACATTCAGTGAGCTGCCTTTTTGTCTTGTTGACTGTGTCCTTTGCCTTGCAGAAGCATCTCAGTTTCATTGTCAATCTCAGGGTCTGTGCTACTGGTGTTATATTTAGGAATCTGTTTGCTGTACCAATTAATTCAAGGGTACCACCCACTTTCTCTTCTATGAGGTTCAGTGTGGCTGGATTGATGTTGAAGTCTTTGATCAATTTGGACTTAAGTTTTGTGCATGGTGATGGACATCTGCTGTATTTACATGCCAGCATCCAGTTTTTCCAGCACCATTTTTTGAAGATTCTCTCTTTTTCATTTGTGTAGTTTTAGCTTCTTTTTCAAAGATCAGGTGTTCAAAGGTGTGTGGGTTGATATCAGAGTCTTTTATTCTATTCCTTTGGTCTACTTTTCTGTTTTATATGTTTTCAGGACTATAGCTCTATAATAGAGATTGAAGTCATGGATGTTGATGCCTCCTGTAGTTCCTTTATCGTACAGGATTGTTTTGACTATCCTGCATATTTTGTTTTTCTATATAAAGTTGAGGATTGTCCTTTTGAGGTCTGTGAAAAATTGTGTTGCTATTTTGATAGGGATTACATTGAATCTATAGATTGCTTTTGGTAAGATTGTCATTTTTACTATGTTGATCCTACTTATCCAAGAGCATAGGAGATATTTCTATTTTCTGGTATCTTCTTTAATTTCTTATTTTAAAGACTCCAAGTTCTTTTTATACAGGCCTTTCACCTGTATTTTTAGAGTTACCCCAATATATTTTTATGTTGTTTGTGGCTATTGTAAAGGGTGATGTTTCTCTGATTTCCTTCATATCCCTTTTATTGTCTGTATACAGTAGGGCTACTGAATTTTTTTAGTAATTTTGTATCCTGCCAATTTGCTGAAGATGCTTATCAGCTGTAGGAATTACCTGGTAGAATGCTTTGTGTTGCTCATGTAGACTATCATATCATCTGCAAATAGTGAAAGTTTGACTTCCTCTCTAATTTTTATCCCTTTCATCTCCTTTTGTTGTCTTATTGTGATAGCAAGAACTTCGAGTACAATATTGAAGAGAGATGGAGACACTAGACTATTAATTTACTTGTTTTTCTTTGGATTATGAGTTGATATAAAGTACAGACTTATTCTGTACTTATTATTTTCTTATCTTTAATCTTTGGGGTGTATTTTTGTGGCAAGAATCCTAAAGAGTTCTAGGATGTATTTAATTATGTTCACTCACCATCTTTATTTCCATAATTGCATATTTCACCTGTAAAATAATGAAGCTAATTGAAGTAACAATATAGTTCAACTAAGCAAAAAACGTGTATAGTTCCTCTAAATTACTCCAATAAGACTAACATCTATTCCATATAGGGAAAAAATTTAAAAAATCAAGCACATAAAACCCCAATATTTGTCCTGAAGCTACCTCCAACATTTTTTACTTAATTAAAGATAATGCTATAAGTAATGTTAAAATTATTTTATTGGTATATAATAATTATACATTGATAAACTAGAACATTTTGAAATTTGTATGATGCAGTTTCATATTTGGCATATCCAGCATTACAAATATTTATCATTTCCTTTGAGATAATGAAAATTCTTTTGAATAGCTTAATATATACAAAATTTTGTGAATTATAGCCATACTACTCTTGTACAGAACATTGCAAATTATTTCTCCTATCTTACCCAATGTTTTTCTTCCCAGTTACCAAGTTTTCTTTATTCTACCTCTCCTCTATAGAACACTAAATACAAATGAGTATGTTTTGTTTGCCTCCTTTATGTTATTGCTTTAATTAGCTCCATTTCATCCATGTAACATTTGTGTCTTGGGAAATGAAGACATTAGAAATAATAATGAAATGTGCTCTATTGTTATTAATATTTTATACATATTAGTATTATTCCTGATTGCATGTCTGTGTACCACCCATGTGCCTGGTACTTGGAGAAGGCAGAAGAGGGTCCTTTATTTCCTGGAACAGAAGATTTTGAGTCAAATTGTAGGAGCTGGATATCAAACCTCTGAAAAAGCAGCCACTGCTCTTAAATCATGAGCCATCACTTCAGACAGTTAAACTTGTTCTTTAACTCTTTGCTGTAAGATTTTTAAAATACAGGTTATCTCAATGAACATTTTTCCCAGGCTCATTAATTTTGTAACAAATGACAAGATTCAAGTGTTTATGCTCCTGAATAGTTTTTCCTACTGTGCTTTGGTCACTTTTTGCCAATTTATTCACATTAAAACTGGGTTGATTCCATTTCCTGGTTACTGTGAGGAGAACTGCAACAGACAGGGAGTTCAGGTGCATCTTCAGACTATCGATGACCTCTCATCCAGATAGTTATAAAAACAGGGCTTTCCTGACCACAGAAGAGATTTATTTGTAGTTGTCTTTAGAGAAAGTTCTGTATTGTTTTGCATATAGGGCATAGCAACTAACAGTCTCATAAATAATATGTGATATCCTTTTCCCATAGCATTGACAGCATTTCTCATTAGACAGATCATAGGATAATATAATAAAAATGAAGGAGAAGACATTGGATTGAAATTATATAACTTGAATAAGTGAAATAAAGCTTACTAAACCTTAATGTATTTATACAGGGGGTTTATTGTATATTTAATATGAAATATGGTTAAGAATAAAGCATGAAGAATCAATATAAATTTTCCTTTAATAGTTTGTTTAGGCAACATGAGAAGTGAAAGAGTACCAATAAGACATTATCAACTGATTTAACAAAATAAATAAGTTGGAGGTTTTAATTTTCCAGATACTAGAAGTAAGACATTCTCAGAGGACTTTAACCTTCTCAGGAAGGTGACATATTTCAAATTCCCAAGTGCTTCTGAAATCCTTTTTTGTTTTTTATTAATTTTTATTTTAAATTTAAATTAGAAACAGGGTTATTTCACATGTCAATCCCAGCTCCCTCTCCCTCCCCCTCCTCCCATTCCCTCCCACCACCTCCCCAGTCCCCCTATGAATCACCACTCCATTCCCCAGGGTTTCATATCCAGAGGTTGTTATTTCATTCAGGGCAGAGCCTATTCCCTACCATAAGAGTCCAGGCTGAGAGAGATCCCTCATTGTGGGATGGTAACCCAAAGTCCATTTGTAAGCCAGAGATAAATACTGATCTGCTACCCAATGACCCATAGATTGCTTAGGCCTCCCCATTGACACCCATATTCAGGGGGTCTGGTACAGTGCCATGCTGGACCCCAAGCCATCAACCTGGGGTTCAAGAGCTTCCCCTTGTTCAGGTCAACTATTTTTGTGGGTTTAAAAAAACCCAGTCTTAACCCCTTTGCTCATCAGTCCCTGCTCTCTGTCACTGGGTTCCTTGAATTCAGCTCAGTGTTTCGCTGTGTGTGTTAGCCTCTGCTTCCATCAGTCATTGGTTGAAGGTTCTGTTTCTCAGACTTTCTGGCAGTGGCATTGTAAGCTGTCACCCCCCTGATTCACATCTAAAATCCATATAGGAATGAGTACATACCATGTTTGTCTTTTTGTGACTGGGTTACCTCACTCAGGATGGTTTCTTCTGGTGCTGTCCATTTGCCTGAGAATTTCAAGATTTCATTGTTTTTTCCCGTTGAATAGTAATCCATTGTGTAAATGTACCACATTTTCTCTATCTACTCTTCAGTTAAAGGGCATCTAGGTTGCTTTCAGGTTATGGCTATCACAAATAATACTGCTGTGATTACAGTGGAATAGATGTCCTTGTTGTATGAATGTCCATCTTTTGGATGTATGCCTAAGCGTGTAATTGCTGGGTCTTGTGGTAGGCTGAATCCAATTTTCCTGAAGAATCTCCTCACTGATTTCCAAAGTGGCTATTCTAGTTGGCATTCCCACCAGCATTGGAAGAGTGTTCCCCTTTCTCCACAACCTCTCCAGTATAACTGCCATTGGTGTATTTGATTTTAGTCATTCTGAGGGGAGCAAGATCATATCTCAGAATTGTTTTGATTTGCATTTCCCTGATGGGCAGTGATATTGAGCACTTTTTAAAGTGTGTCAGCCATTTTAGACTCCTCTATTGAGAATTCTCTATTTAGTTCTGTAGCCCACTTTTTAATTGGATTCTTTGGTGTTTGGAGACTTGCTTCTTGAGTTCTTTGTAAATTTTGGAGATCAACCCTCTGTCAGATGTGGTTTTAGTGAATATCTTTTCCCATTCTGTGGGCTGCCTTTTTGTCTTGTTGACTGTGTCCTTTGTCTCACAGAAGCTTCTCAGTTTCAGGAGCGCCCATGTATTAATTATTGACCTCAGGGTCTGTGCTACTGGAGTTATGTTCAGGAAGCTGTGTCCTGTACCAATTCATTCAAGGGTACCTCCCACTTTCTCTTCTAAGATGTTCAGTGTGGCTGGATTTATGTTGAGGTTTGATCCGTTTGGACTTAAGTTTTGTGTATGGCAATAGACATGGGTTTATCCACATCTTCTACATTCCAGCCTCCAGGTATGGCAGCACCATTTGTTGAAGATGCTTTCATTTTACCCTTGTATAATTTTAGCTGTGACTCTAACTTTGTGTATAACTGAAAGTTTTTAAGTTATGATCTATTTATAGAAAAATTTAGTCTAGTTTGCATTTGCTTGGAGGTAAAGATGAGCTAATTTTGTGCAGTTTGTTTTAGACTGAGGAGAAATTGGTAATTTGTCATATCAAAGCAGGCTTTATTGTGTATCACAGTCTTTGTGGCAAATAGATCTAGTTATACAGCATATCCTAGTAGAAAAAATATATATGTATATAGTTAAAGTTATATCATCTTCCTGATATGAGATTATATATACACATCATATAGGATTGCACATTACAGCATAGGTATTGTGGAGATACTATACTGCCTTTTCACATGTGAATTTAAAAACAAGCAATCAGTCGTTATAACCAATATTTTCATAATCCTTGACTATGAATTTCCTCCAAAATATTAGTTGATCAACTGTTTGGCCAGCCTATAAATATCAATTGATGTCTGTTGTAATTGTGTCATGGGCCAAAACAACTAGTGACATTCTCTACCTGTGGTCCCACCTCACAATTTTCATGTTTTTTGTGCTATGTATTTATACATATATGTGATCAATGACAACTTTCAGGTAGATAAAACCACCGCATAATTTTATACTCTTGTCTCTCCCATGTTAAATCCTATTATCAACACTGTAAAGAATGCAGAGGTTAAATTTTCAAATAGAATGTTACTAAGAAAGTATTCAATCTTGGATAATAAGTGATTTAATTTGAATGCCTTTTCCCCCTTTTTATCTTTAAATAAGAAACAAGCTTGTTTTATATGTCATCTCCAGTTCCCCATACCTCCCTTCCCACCTGTCCACCACAGATCCCCTCTTACATCCTCTGTACTCCCCAAAGAGGGTGAAGTCTTCCATGAGAAATCTTTAATGTCTGTCATGTCATTTGGAGCAAGGCCTTAGCCCTCCCCAGTGTGTCTGGCTAAGAAATGTCCCTCTATATGGAAAGGGCTCCCAAAGTCCATTAGTATACTAGGGAAAAATACTGATCCGCATAGATTCCCTTGGCCTCCTAAATGACATCCACATTCAGGAGGTCTGGATCAATTCTATGCTGGTTTCCCTGCTTGTAACATGCATTCTTCCTGCCAGCCACTTGGGTCCCTCTTCTGTCTCAGCTTCCAAGTAACACACAAGACACTATATTAATTATGAAGCTGTTGGCCATTAGCTTTAATTTCTTATTGGCTAGCTCTGAATTAATTATTAACTCATAACTGCTAATCTAAGTATTCTGTGTGATCTTCTCTTACCGAAGAAAGGGTCCATACCTCTTACCTCTCCCACTCCCTACACCATGACTCCTGTGCCTCTCCTTCCCAGAGTCCTCCTCAACTCATAATCCCACTTATCTTGCTTCCCTATTATACAACAGTCCTGTATTTAATCAACCAATAGGACAACATATACACAGAAGGACTTCCCCCATCACCTGCTATTAGTCTGGGGTTCATGAGCTATGTCAACTATTTCTGTGGGTTTCTCCAACCTTGTATTGATCTCTTTGCTCATCACTCCTTCCTCTCTGCAACTGGGTTCCAGGAGTTAGGCTCAGTGTTTAGCTGTGGGTGTCTGCTTCTACTTCCATCAGCTACTGGATGACAGGTCTAGGATAGCATATAAGGTAGTCATCAAACTCATTATCAGGGAAGGGCATTTAAGGTAACCTATCCACTATTGCTTATGTTGTTAGGGTCATCCCTGTAGATCTCTGGACATTTCCCTAGTGTCAGATTTCCCTTTAAACCTATAATGGCTCCCTCCCTCTATTATGTATCTCTTTTCTTGATCTCCTCTATTCTTCCCCTGAGTCAAACTTCCTGCTCCCTCATGTCTCCCTCTCCCCTTATCTTTCTCCTAACTCCCTCTCCCCTCCTCACATGCTCCCAATTTGATCAGTAGATGTTGTCCCTTTCCCCTTCTCCAAGGGACCATGTATGCCTCTCTTAGGGTCCTCCTGGTTTCCTAGATGCTCTGGTAGTGTGGATTATAGGCTGGGAATCCTTTGTTCTAGGTCTAAAATCCATATATGAGTGGGCACATACCATGCTTATCTTATTACAACTAGATTATATCACTCAGGATGGTTTCTTCTAGTTCCATCCATTTGCCTGTGAATTTCAGGATTCCATTGTTGTTGTTGTTGCTGTTGTTTTTCTCATGAGTAGTACTCCATTGTGTAAATATATCACATTTTGTTTAACCATTCTTCAGTAGAAGGACATTTAAGTTGCATCCAGGTTCTGGCTGTTACAAACAATGCTTCTTTAAACATATTTGAACAGATGTCCTTGTTGTATGAATGTGGATCTTTTGGGTTGGGCCTAAGAAAGGCTCACATGCAAGGCCTAGTGTGAGCTCCTGAGTCTGACTTGAGTTTAGGGCTCAGATGTGAGGCCCAGTGTAACCTCCTGAGCCTGGCTAGAGTTTGGTGACCTGTCTCTAACCTGTAACCTCCATGTAGTGAGTGACTCACTCAGGCCTCATGCAAGATTGCCCCTGCTTAGCTACTTGCTTGCTTGGAGGGATAGTATTGGCCTTTAACTCTTCACATCACTTTACCCTATCCTAAGATTCCCATCCCCTACCTCAGTCCTATATAAGTTCCTGCCTGTTGGAATAAATTGAGATCCTTCTTCGATAGACTCCCAACTCAGTGTGTCATCCCTCCCCCCTTAACTAGTAGGGGGTAGGGTCTGAGTCATTGACATTCACCATCCCACTCAGCCCACAAGAAGAGGCCAGCTGGACTGGCCCTTCCCCTGCTGTACCTGCAGGAGGGACCTTGCATGGAAATGCTGGATCTTGTGGTATACTGATTCCCATTTTCCTGAGGAACCACTATACTGATTTCCATGTGGATTTGAAAGTTTGCACTCCCACCAGCAGTGGAGGATTGTTTCCCTTTCTCTCCATCCTCTCCATCACAAACTAGAAAGAATTAAATCTTGGATAGTAAATGATTTAATATAAATCACTTATTTTTGTATTTCCCCACAATATTGCCCCTTATTCATGAGAAATAAATTCCTAGATGCTCATTGCAGCCTAAAAGCATGAATATTACTAAACTTTACATACACATTTCGGCATACAGGTTATCTATCATAAATTAATTTTTTAACTTAAACACAGTAAGTTGAATACAACTCACAAAGATAGGATAGATGATAGAATATTTTCTTTAAATTTTGCCAAATATTAGTGGAGTAAATATTGTTTATGACAGTTCTTGCTTGATAACTGTTTTGTTATACATAATTTTACTATGTTAAAGCTAAAACCTTTTTTTTTATTTAGACAGGAAAGAGATAATGTGGTATGCCCTTCTCTATGTTGTAAATATATGTTCTCTTATTGGTTGATGAATAAGTGCTGATTGGCCAATAGCCAGGCAAGAAGTATAGGTGGGGCTACCAAAGTAGGAGAATTCTGGGAAGGGGAAAGGCAGAGAAGCAGTAACAGGGGAGATGGCATATAGCTACCAAGGAAGAAAGGGAAGAAAGATGCCCATGCATCACTGGTAAGTACCACATGGAGATGTAAAGATTAATAAAAATGGGTTAATAATTAATAGAGAGTTAGCCAACAAGATGCCTCATCCATACGCCAAATAGTTTGTGATTATTATAAGCCTCTGTGTGGTTGTTTGGGACTAACTGGCTGAGGGACTGGGCAGTACAGAAAATTCTGTCTACCCAAAATCATGGAGACTGTTCTGTGTTGAACAGTTATTTCTGCAGTGAGGCTTGCCTTGGTATGTGGCTGATATACAAGGTGTCACTTTCTTGAAAAAATCATTTTCCAATTTCCTAGCAGATAGCAAGTGTATATGGCTTCTTGAAAAGTAATGGGACTTAGCAGTATTCAGCATCTGTTCCAGTTTATGAAGTGTGCATTAAATTTAATTTTTCAGAAGTAGTTTTTGTTGCTTACATAACATTGTACCAGTTTAGGCTGACAAGTTGGTATTGTAAGTCACAGGGTTCTTAGCTGGATGAGATTAAATGGTTACCTTTCTCTTCTCATATTATGCATAATACCTTCCTACATCATGAATTATACAATTCATCACAGAAATTGTCAAATGGAATCTTAAAGTCAAATGGAAACACACACACACCCACACACACACACACTACACACCACACATTACGCCCCCCACACACCACTCAGAGAGAGAGAAGGAGAGAGAGAGAGAGACAGCACAAATAATCCTGAGTAAAGAGAACTGTTTGAAGTTTAACCAGGATTTCAAATGTATCACAGGGCTATAACAATAAATTCAACATTTTATATGCAAAAAAGCCATGCTTCTCAACGGAAAAGAACTGATTACCCAAGCTTAAATCCACATACCTATAGACACCTGAATTTTAATGAATATGCCAAGAATACTCAAAAGATGGCCCCTTGAACAATCGTTTTTCATCAAACTGAATAGTTACATGCATAAGACTGAGAACTGACCACTGTTTCCATGAAGAAAAATCAGATTCTAATGAATTAAGAACATCAACATAAGAACAGATACCCTGAACCAATTTATTTACTTATTATTTTATATATCTTATTTGTTCCCATATCTACTGGAAAGAACCAGTTTAGTTAATTTGTAATAACAAAATATTTGTATCTGTAAGTTTTTTTCATTTTTAACAACTTTATACTAACCCCCAATTTCAAAGTTTTGTTGCCTGGGAAATGCTTCTCTGTTGACTAGACGACACGAAACTATTCATAATAACATTTAGACAGGCAAGTATTACATTAGATCACTAATTTATCAAATATCACGCTAATACCTTAAGTTACTTCCTTTTGAATTTTCAAATACAACATTTTCTTTTTATAAACTTTATTCTTGTGAATCACATCAATGTATGCAATGTTAAAAATCATATTTGCTTCTAATTTCTCCAGATTCTCCTTAATCTGTCCCTCTCTGAGTATCAACTATGGCTTGATCTGTATTTAATTTTTCTTATACTTTTGATTACTCTCTCAGTTTGAAATGAATAAATTTATAGACACACATACATGCCTATTTTTTTCATTTGACTCATTGATTGTTGTTCTAGAATCCCAGTTTTCCTTGGACTACTAAATAGCACCATCATTCTAGAACTGGTATGTTGAAAGCAGTTCCTTGTCAGAAATACCTCAGATTGGGCTTGCAAGTTTAAGGTTGCGCTCTCAAAGACTATGAATGTTATCATTTATGGAAATAAAGAGTTATAGGATAAAAAGGCAACTATTAATCTCAGATTTTTTTGCACTGACATGAATTTTGGTTACTTTTGTATATGTTTTTACTCTTGTTTGGGGTATTATACAGCTCATTTAAGAATGCAATATATAATTAAGAAATGATGTTAGTTAAGTCTGAAATATTAAAATTTATAGTCACATTGGGTATGTTTTTAAGGTTAAACAGGTATACTTTTGACAAATGATTTTTCACACCTTCAAGACCTAAAAAAATATGTCTTTAAGATTTTTAATGACCTAGGGTTTCTCATGACAATGAAACATATCTGTTTTTGGTAGTACCAATTTGCTTCATAAAAGGATAATGGACATCAAAGAAATCTCATATAGAGTTTGGTTTAAATGTGGTAAGTCAAGAGCTCTTGCTTTGAGTGCTGACAGTATGCTGTATGGACTGGAAAAGTGGGGCACAGGACAAAGATTGCTGAATGTTGCCAAGTCAAGACAGACACTCTGTTCAGATTCCTGCTATATAGAAGAGTCTGCCAGATATTCTGCAGGACGCAGAGGAAAGTGACAGACAAACTTTTACAACACAAGATGTGAAAGTCCTTTAAATTTCTTGCTTCACTGAAAAGTCTGTCACTTATCCTAGGCCTATAGCCTGAAGATGAATGCCCCAACTTTGCAGAGGAACTTTGGGTGACTCTCCAGTTATCTAGATGTCTCTGTTGTTAGGCAATATTACATCCTTCTGGGGTGTTTGATGGAATTAAAGACTAAACAGCTAGATTTATAGTTTTCCTTATTTATGTTAGAAAGTTTGGAATCACTAAAGTAAGATTGAAAATGGAGTATTTTCTCTGAATTTTCTAAATAGTAGTAGACTGAACATTGTAAATATAATTCCTAGCTAATAACAGTTTTGTTGTGTATAGTTTTACAATGTTAAAGTTAAAACCTTTCATTTTTATTTAGACGAAAAGGGGGACAAGTGTGGAATATTAATTTAAGTTGTGTTACACTTGTTTATGCTGTGGAACATTTGTTTAATGATGCAAATATGTGTTGCAATTTCTTTTTTGGTTTTTCAAGACAGGGTTTCTCTGTGGCTTTGGAGGCTGTCCTAGTTCTTGTAGGCCAGGATGGTCTCAAACTCTCTGAGATCTGCCTGTCTCTGCCTCCCAAGTGCTGGGATTAAAGACATTGGCCACCAATGCCTGCCTGTGTTGCATTTTCATGTTACATTTGTTTAAGTATGTAAAGCTATGCTACTTTGCCTGCCTAAACACCTAATTGGTCTCATGAAGAGATGAATGTCAAAATATCTAGGCAGGAGATATAACAAATAACAATTTCGAATTGTTATGAGTAATCTGAATAACCTCACTCCTACCTATTACTCCTAGGAGGGGCACAAAAACATAATCCAAGAACATTTTGGTGTTTTTGAACAAAGTTAGGTCCTAAGACTATTGTCTTGCCTTTTTTATTTGTTCTCACAAGCACTGAGAAATCTCTTCATATGACTCCATTCTTGGAGCGTGTTATAGCATCTCCCCCTTTTTATTTTTTAACTTCTTTATTGAATCTTTAGGGGTTTTATTGAAAACTTTTAAGGGCCAACTATAAAAGCTTTCCCTTAGGGTACAAAAGATAGATGCTACCAAAAACATAGGATCTAAGTCTGAGAATTATAGACAAGTATCTTTTCACACACATTCTTTCTGTACATGTGATCTTTATTCTGTCTTTACTGTTCTCTATTCTAATGCCCTAATTGTCTATAATTTCTTGGCTCTTATCTAATTATCTTTCTCCCTCTCACTCTTTATTTCCTTCCTTCCTCCTTTTCCTCCTCTTCTTCTCCTCCTTAGTTTTTTTTAAATTTATTTTTCAGTTTAAATTTAGATAAGAAACAAGGTTGCTGCACAAGTCAGTCCCAAGTCTCTCTCCCTTTCCCTCCCCTCCTCCCGTGCCCTCCCCCCAACCTCCCCATTATTCCCTTACTTCCCCAGGGAGGGTGAGGCCCTCCATGGACGTGTCCATAGTCTGTCATTTCATATAGAGCAGGGCCTAGACCCTCCCCCAAGAGTTCAGGGTGAGAGTGCACCTCACATTGTTGGATGGGAGTCCAAAGTCCGTGTGTATACTCAGGATGAGTACTGATCTGCAGCCCAAGGCTCAATAGATTACCTAGGCCTCCTCACTGACACCCACATTCAGGGGGTCTTGATCAGTCCCATGCTGGATTCCCAGGCTGATGCCTATCATCAGAATGGCTGGAGAATACTAAGACTACAATGTCTTCCTATCCTCCCTAATACTGAACCTTCCAATCTTCAGTGTGAGTGGAGAATCCATGCCTCCTATCCTCAATGAGGCAGGACAATGAATGCCTGAAACTGAGACTGTGCTTCTGTCTTATATACCCCCCTAAAGCTAGGATTAAATGCATGTGATCCCAGGTGCTGAGATTATCTTTGTGTAAGCTGTTTCTCTTTAGGACTATGTCAATCTGTATAGATCTGGGTAGCCTTAAGCTCATAGATATCTGTCTACCTCTTAACCCAAATTAAGGTATGTAAGAGGATTAATGGTCTGTATCACCATCTTCTTGTTTCTGGCTGCTGGGATTAAAAATGTGTGTCTGGCTTCTATGGTTTGTAACTGACTTTGCTTTCTGAATCCTCAGGTAAGCTTTAATAAATCATTAATATCACCATATTAGTCATGTGATCTTAGTTTTGTTAAGAACTCTAATTCTTTACCTTACCACATATCACTCATATTGACTGAATTTCCTCAAGAAAATAACACCACTTTTTAAATTTTAGAAATACATTTGAATGTAACTGAATAGATGTGATTATTTGTAGGAATATGCCTGAATTATACTCACTTATAAGTGGATTTTAACCATGGTCCCCAGACCCAGAGAGACTAAGTGACAAGGAGACTTAAGTAAAGATGACAAGGAAAGCAAAGGGGAATGGGAAATAGAATAGCTCTAGCAGGTCGACAGTGGATAAGAGGAGGGATCCAGTGGGAGAGTAAATACTGAGAGAAATGTCTGGAATTGTGGATATTTAGGAGGTGAGGTGGAAATCTAGTTCAAGGGAAGCGCCACGGAATCTATGAGAGTAAACCTAGGAAAGACTTCTAATTAGTTTGACAAGGAGCCTGAACTTGCCAACTTCTATAACCAGACATGGCCTCAATTGGTGGGTTTGTGATACCAATTCAGCCACAAAACTTTCAATCTACTGCTTGTCCTACCTGCTGAGTATTCTGGAATCATTGGGGGCCTAGCTTAACTGTCATTAAAGAGACCAGAGAGACTTTATCCAGAAACTGATCGAAGCTCAGAGAGTTCTGTATAGGAAGGATCAGAAGAACCAGGGGTTCAGGGACACCATGAAAACCTTGCTCCTAGAATCAATTCAATGGAATTAATTGGTGCTCACAGAACTCAGGGAGCCTGTAGGAGTCAGAACTATGTCTTCTGCATATATTTTATGGCTGAGTAGCTTTGTGTTCTGAAGGGATTCTTAATAGTTGGAGGTAGAGGTGGTCACTGATTCTTTTTGCCTCTTATGGGACACTTTTCTTTCTACTACATGCTAATTTCATATCTGCAAGGCTGAAACTGATGTCTCTCTTCATTGACAAACTTACCAGTACCTATGGTTTCTCTGGTGTTTGTTTTAAATGATACCACCAATCTTGTGTATTCTGTATTACAGACTTGGACTCCCGATTAATGAGGGCTTAAATTATCTAGATGCTCATTCTCTGTCATAGTCGTATTTGCAAAATTTTGTAGTTTATGTCTTTAATTTAAAAAACCTGACTTTAAATACTTCCTGTGAGTAAATCTTTGAATAAAAAACATGAGAAATAAATCTGAATATTTTCATCATCATGGTGATACTATATAATTCAATGATCAGTATGAGAAATGACTGCGTTGAAACACTGCAAATTGTATCTGGTGTGATATGTACTGTTATAGAAACAGGTCATAACTTAAACTCACTATGTCTGAAAATGTTTTAATATAACAATGAAGTGTGGGCTGATAAATTAAATATTATATTGAAAAATTCTAAATCACAGTTACCCATATAAAAGTTAATTTTAAGTATTTAATTCCCATTCTCCTCATATATATTCTTGCTTAGATCATTTTTCATCAACTATTGAAGCTCATTAGTAGTTGACTGTTTTGATTTCTGTTTGCATAGTGAATCATCTTCAGATGGACTCAAGGAAAAGTTAATTAATGTGAATACTTTAAATGTTCTCTAATATTTATCCTATAGGTGCACAGATGCTTTTCTGTATGAGGTGTGAAAACTATGTAGAATAAAACATTTAATAATTCGATTTTTCCTTGTATGTTTTTTTTTCTGAAAGATTCCAGTGAGCTAAGCACCAGTATTCTCTTATGCTTCAGGCTCAGTGCTATGTTACTCTAATATGACACTGACCAAATATATCCACTCTATATGAAAAGAGAAAAGTTAACTGTCAAAATTATACATTTAGTGTTACAGCTATTAAACTCCAAAATCAGTTTCTGGGTTTAAAACATAACCTTTTGAACAGCTAAAAAATATTTTCATATGTAAATATACGTTTTATTTTTTGATAATCACTTAGCTGTTGCAGAAATTTGTGTTTTTTTAAACATGGATATATTCTTGTCTCAGTACTGAGTTCTTCAGATTGTAATGCAGAAGTTCAAAGAAAAAAGCTCTCTAATCCTTTGGGGACACAGAAATTTGTAAACAGGACAAGAAGTAACACCTCCCAAAATTATATCTTGAAAAATCTTTATGATGGAAAATTTCTAAGCCCTTTGGTGGGTGGGGCTACATGACTTCAATTCCCATGGAAAATTCTTTAAATTTCAGTTGCAAGTCAAGGAGGAAAGATTTTTGTTTCCCTTTTGTTTTTCCTGATAACATGTTGCTGATATCACCTGAGGGGAACTAGTTTGCCAAAGATGCCCTTCCTTTTTGTTCAAGACGAGAGAAAAAATTAGAACGAGCATTAGAGTGTGACCAGACACGGAATAAACCTACTCCATATAAAACAGAAGAGTGTCATCACTAGAATTGTTAAGGAATTGGTTGACATAAGTGAGATTTAAAAATCTTTTATTTCACTTTCATAGGGGCTTTATAATTAAACTCTAGAATTTAAACTGTGGCTGCTGTGATCAGTGATGAGAGAAGCAGTGAAATAACAAGCATGAAGCCTGTAGAATAGGACATGATGCATAGTAAGCATCCACTAAAAACAGCAGGTATTTAAAAATAATCAGAATTTTGAAGTGGGGTACAAAGCAATGATTCTTGTATGTTTAATGAAATTAATATTATCTTTAAATTCTCTCTATAAATTAACTTCAAATCAACTTTGAATTTTCAGGGAATGTCTTCAGAATCCTGATGTAGAATTATGGAATTCTATCCTTTTTATTCTTAACAATGTATAACATAGATTTTACCATATCTACAAACACATATCAGCCAACTTCATAAGAATGGACATTAAGGTAAGAATGACACAAGTCATAGAGTGGAGTATTCCAAGTTAAATGTGTTCACTTATTCCCTTAAATGTGTTTGATGTTTATGAATAAATATTGCTAGTTTCCTGCTTAAGAAAGTTCAGGGAAATTAAACATCTGGAGCCTTGCACTCTGTTAGTGCTCTCCATGGTTTAGTGTCTCCTTTAAGTCAGATGAATAACCAAGACACCAGAAGAGGTTTCAGGTATCCTCTGGAATGAACTCCAGTGGAAACATAGAAATGATATTACAGCCCATCCAATTCCAGAAATAGCAGGATAATGACAATTAAAGTATTTGAGACAGGCATCAGAGCATCAGTGAAAGCTGAGAGAAGGTACCAAAATCTTAGGGGTTCATAGTTTCGAGATTGTCATGTAAAGGCACATTCTTTTTTTTTTTTAATTTTATTTTCCAGTTTAAATTTAGATAAGAATCAAGGTTGCTTCACAAGTCAGTTCCAGGTCTCTCTCCCATTCCCTCCCTACCTCCCGTACCCTCCCCTCCCCCCGTTATCCTCTCATTTCTCCAGGGAGGGTGAGGCCTCCATGGGGGTGTCCATAGTGTGTCATTTCATATAGGGCAGGGCCTAGACCCTTTCCCAAGTGTTCTGGGTGAGAGTGCACCTCACATTGTTCTATTGGAGTCCAAAGTCCGTGTGTATACTTGGGATGGGTACTGATCTGCTGCCCAAGGCTCAATAGATTCCCTAGGCCTCTTCACTGACACCCAGATTCAGGGGGTCTTGATCAGTCCCATGCTGGCTTCCCAGGCTAATGCCTGGGATTCAAGAGTTAACCTTTGTCTGGTCAGCTGTTTCTGGGGGTTAAACCAGCCCAGTCTTCATCCCTTTGATCATCAGTCCTCCCTCTCTGTTACTGGCTTTCTTGAGTTCAGCTCAGTACTTAACCAAGGGAGTCTGCCTCTTCTTCGATCAGCCACTAGATGGGTGAACAATAAATATTTGATTCATGTAAGTATCTATCTATGCTTATTTTAGACAACTCTCTCTTTTGTTAGTATCTGTAATGTATCATTTTATATCATTTACATGTCTCATGTCACCTTTATAACATTTTTAGGGATGAGATTATTAATATAAAGTTTCCAAATATGTTTATACTTTCAGGACTACTACTCATACACTCCATAAAATAATTAAATGCATGAGCAAATTTTGTTGCCATTTTAAGGGTTATAATTGAAATTTGAATAATTTTAAATGGACACATTTTATTACTATTCTTATAAATTTTTACTTTTTTTATGTAGCTGCTGCTTAAAAGTCACACTGACATAAGTATTGTCTATCATCATTGATACATGTTTTCTAAAATGTGGTTACAATAAGGACATTCGCAGGCCTCTGAGCTTGATCTGTGTTACTGTGCCCATTTTCTGTCACAGGATACAGAAGTACCTTAGTTTGTTCTGTGGCAATGAATACTACATGAGCAAGCAGACATTGCTGAATATTTGATAGTACAAACTAGATATTTTTTTAAATTAACTTTTATTTTGAATGATTTAATTGAGTAAACTTCCCAAGGGTATAGGTGATAAGAATTATTCAATTAACATATGTTTTGTCTTCCTTTTACTGTCTCAATTTCATCTTCTTGATATAATGAAGTTATATAGAGCAGGAAGTCTGAGGGAGTGTCATACACTTATTTGTGGGCAAAGGACACATGTTTAGGTTTTTGTTAGTGCTGGTTTAGTAAAGTATCCTTCATTCCTTATCAAACTTCTCTTTTCAAAAGACAGGGACCAATAGAGAAAGCTACAACTAAAGGCGATACAGAGCTGTGGAGTCCAGTCCAGAGAGACACAGCTACAAAACATTCACATACCTCAGGCTTAAGGAAAAATTTTAAGAATAGGTGAAAAGATTGTAAGATCTGAGTTTCATAGAGTTGGATGACTATGTTTCCTAGTAACATCTAATATTTATACATAAATTCTTCCAACAAGGTCACCTAAACTTGATCTGAAAAAGGGTGACTCCAAAAGACATGTGCCAGCATGGACAGGGATAAAATCCAAAAGTCATTGATCCCACACAAGAACTACAGACAAGTAGAGAATGGTGAGATTGGGAGAAATAGTTTTCCCTAGGGAAAAGCACACAAATATGTTGTCCAATACCAAACGCTCATCCCTGAAAACATATATGCATTACCCAGACTGAAAAAATTATAAGCATCTGTGTATGTGTGTGAATTTATGAAAGAATATATGTATATCCATCTACAAAGAGTCATGTAATAACACAGAACATAAAGGAAAGACATGAATATGAAAGACAGTAAGGAATGGTATATGGGAGAGTTTAGAATGAAGAGAAGTAAGGGAAAATGTAATTATATTATAATTTCAAAAATAAATGTGTACTGCATATTACAATGTGTGTATTTAATCACTGTGACTGTCCAAATCCTTTTTTTATTTTTTAACATATAAGAAGACTAGGAAAATTTTAGACACTGTTGGAGGATGTACAGATGGAAGTAGGAGTAGAGTGTCATCCATCTCACACCTTAGCAGTATCTTCTGATACTCTGACTGCATTCATGACATGATTTGCTGTTCTCTTAAGTACCAATTGAGAGACATCATTAGCAAGTTCAAACACAGAAATATCACCTGGAGCTTTTAGAACCTTAAGTAATGTGCTTCATGACACATAGCAAACAGCAAATTCTACATTGGGTGGGTTTGCAAGAGTCAGAAGCTGGTTTTCTGACTCATTTCTCTCCATTTTCTTTCCAGCTTTAGCCTTTGGCTGGGCTAGCCAGACCCTGCATCATGTATTGGTATACTTTCCTTTATGATAAATAGGTATTTGCTTAAGCTATGATCATTTGAAGTTTGTTTTATCCTCCTGTTTCTTGGAGATTATTTATGAAAGGTTTTGGAATTTATAGTTGGTGGAAATGAATGGAAAATCTGTGGGTAAAGCATTTTACTAGTTACTTAATAGCAATGTAATGGTGCAATTGCTAAAAGAAACATTGCTAAACTTTCAAGTCTGACATATAATTATAATCTTAGGAGCTAACCACTTACATTACACCTGTACATTTCTTCTTAACCACATGTAGCTATTTCCTTTTCCATGTATGGAGAGCTCTACATTTTAATTATTGAATAATTTATCTCTGCCTCAATGTGGTTGATTTTCAACTATCATACTGAAAATTATCCTGTTTTTTTGTATTAGTGAGATCAAAGCACTGAGATACATTTTGGGACTGGCCTTTATAAATTGTTGGTGTCTACAAAATTGTAAACTTGATTGAAGCAAATGTTTACCACTGTTAACAAATTACATGCTCTCTATTGAGCATTCACCTTTTCCATAGAAGCCATGCAGAACCAGAGTTTTGTGACTGAGTTTGTCTTTCTGGGACTTTCACAGAATCCAAATATTCAAATATTAATGTTCATCATATGTTTCCTTGTTTACATTGCAACTTTTGGAAGCAACATGATGATTGTGGTAACTATTGTCTGCAGCCCTAAATTGTTGAACTCACCCATGTATTTCTTTCTGGTTTTCCTATCATTCCTGGATGCAAGCTTCTCTTCTGCCATGACACCAAAGATGACTGTGGATTCTCTCTACAAGAGAAAAATTATCTCCTTTGAAGGATGCATGATACAACTGTTTGCTGCACACTTCTTTGGTGGGGCTGAGATGATTGTCCTTACAGCCATGGCCTATGATCGTTATGTGGCCATTTGCAAGCCCTTACACTACTCTTCTATTATGACATGGAGGCTCTGTGTTACTCTGGTGGGGGTAGCCTGGGCAGGAGGATTCTTACATTCTACTGTACAAATTATCTTCACTTTGCAGCTGCCCTTCTGTGGACCCAATGTCATTGACCACTTCATGTGTGACTTGTTCCCCTTACTGAAGCTTGCTTGCACTGACACTCATATCTTTAGCATTTTGGTGGTTGCCAACAGTGGGTTTATCTGCATCTTAGTCTTTTTCTTGTTATTTGTCTCATATGGTTTTATCTTGCTCTCTCTGAGATTCCACAGTTCTGAAGGGCGATGGAAAGCTCTGTCTACTTGTGGATCCCATATTGCAGTGGTGGTTTTGTTCTTTGCTCCATGTATATTTATATATGCAAGGCCTCACACTGGCTCCTCATTTGACAAAATGATAGCATTATTTTATACTATGCTGTCTCCCTTACTCAATCCTATGATTTATACTTTTAGGAACAAAGACATGAAAAATGCCATGAGGGAATTGTGGAAGAAATTGATAATGGTTTCAGATGAAAAATAAAAAAAATCATTACATTTTTATCAAAATTACTATAAAGTGTAAAAAATCAAAATCATTGCAAAGGCTAGAGTATATATATTATCTGCAATGAGTTAATGCAATTCTCCATAACTACCGTTATTTTGGGTGTTAGAGTATGTTACTTTTCTTTTTATATCTGTCATGTCCCCTGCATTGCAAATAACCACCTGTAAATTAAAGAGAATTGTATTTTATACATAAAATCTCTTAATAAAATAATGCAATGAATTAGTGTTGTTTATTGATGCTTTCAAAATTCTAAAAGAAATTAAAGATGTCATAGACATTTATGTAGTCATAAATAAGAATAAAACTATATTGTTTGCAAGAAAATGGATGGCACATTGGAAGAATATATTAAGAAAAATAAGCCACTTCACAACTCAAACACCCATTTTATGTTTTATCTGATATGTGACAGAGAAAGGGAAATAAGAACCAGAACTGGTAGGTAAATACATGAAAGCAATTTTTTCCAGACATAAAACAGCAGATACATATATGAACTCAGAAGATAAACAGCAGACACAGGGCTTGCACAAAATCAAACCACACAGAATTCAAGCACAGAGAAGGGGAAGTAGGTATAAAGTCTCATACCTAACCAAGAAGCTGTTTGCAAGAGAATATCACTTTTCCTCAGAGGAGCAACACAAAGCATACTGACCACATGTTAGTGAAGTACCATGCTTCGAAGTAATTAAACAACACAAAATGGGACTCCATGTATATTTTTATATAGTTTAAACATTGTTTTTGTAATATTTTCTTATTGTTCTTTTTTGTTTGCTTTTCTTTTTTCTTGAGAGATAAGATAAAGAGGGAAAGATAAATAAGTTGCGTGGGTAGGGAGGTGGGGAGGATCTGTGAGGAGTTGGAGGAAGAGAAAAATTTGATCAAAATATTTCGCATAAATATAATGAAAAGGTAAAACTAGGAAAACTTAGTTCCAAAAGAAGCTTTCATGTCATGTTTTTTCAAATGAGTGGAATTAGGAGATGCAGAAAGAAGAGCAGTCATACGACTTCATCTCTAGTGTTTTGGTATCACATGACTTCAGTGAATTTTAGTTGATGTTAATTAGCTACTTTTTTCTTTTTTCTTTTTTTCCTACTTTTGTGTGTCTGTTCATCTACTTGTCAAGCTCTCCTGAAATTGATATCATTTTTTAAGTTATTGAGATTATAATTTGTAAGTTGGTTATAAAATCCCTGCCTTAGTTTCCCCTTCTCTATACTCTCCCATATAACTCTCACTGTTGTGCTTCAAATTCACACTCCTTTATTTCACTTCTTTTGTTTTCTTTTTGCCATTACTAATGAATTAGAAGTCAGAGGATTTAAAGAAAGTTCAAACTTGAACCAGGTTTACATTATAAGTTTACTTTAATTTAATAGGTAGACACCCAGGGCTACATTTTTATGTTTTAATAGTAAAGCATTTGTGAACTTGTCATGGTGATTTTCGTAATGTTTGAAATGTACTCAAATACCAATAAATACCCATACATCACACACACACACATACATATACACACACACACACACACACACACACACACACACTTATATGTTCTTCACATATTCCTAATAAAAATTTTTCTTTAAAGACAATTCTCGATATAGTATTTTCAAAATAAGATATACACTTTCCTTGCAGATTAACAGCAGAATTCATCATTACAGAAATCAGCTCTTATGTTGGTGGGTACAAAGCATTTTGCTTTAATTCTACAGAGATACTGAATCTCATCCATTACATAATAGAGTCTGTCCTCAAACACCATGCTATATTATAACATTGTCAAACAGAAATCCAAGAACACTTAGAAAGAAAAGAAATAATATCTGGAGGGAGCATAAATTTATAGCTTTTTAAAGAGACAAGAATGTTTCAAACTAAAGAAAATATAATACTTTTCTTTGTAGAATAATTCAAAATTTGTGGAAAAATATAAAGGAAACAGGGCAAAGATCAATAAGCTGGGGGTACAGGGAAACACACTTCCTAATGTCACTGCTCTAGGAGATGGCTCAGGACCAGAGTTCCTGTTGTGTGGAATTACTATTTCACATTATTTATCAAAATTTTAAATGTTGATGTCCCTCAATAACTGATTTTCTAAGTATTTTAAGAAGTTTGAAGTCTCAAATTATTTCTACGACTTCTTTTTTATAAAGTATGCTGTTGACAAAGTGTATAACTTTGTACTATTCATTCAGACAAATTATTTTTAAATACTTTGGAGTAACAGCAACATACCTAAGAATATTTTTTATTGCAAGACATTAATTGTACACTCAGTGCTAGAAATGAGAATTATACGCTCAGGTAAACTGGAGAGACACTATGCTGGAAAGTATATTCCTGTAAATAGTGGTCATTTTCTGCTGTAAATGAAGCTACAGATTCACAGTTCTGCTCCATAGCATCATCAGTGGTCTCTGGGTTGGAAATTCTTCTTAAGACACATCATCTTTCTACTGATATTCACTAACGTTTAGCACAAGTTTTTGACAATTTTCTCTTATTTGGAGAAAAGAACAAAGATTTCTGGAAGCGAGGTCTATTACAAATGCTATCCTCCCTTCTCGGTCATCTTACAAGTGGCAGTTCAGGAACTCTGAAACTCCTTGACTCAGTGCACTCTGCCTTACTATAGTCCCACTCTAATTGTTCACCAAGGGTCCTTACTGTATGGTTTTTACAGCCATTGTTTATTATCCTTTTTAGATATCTCTAATCTTCTTACTGTCAAAGCTTTTGCTCTGCATTCGATGGCTGTAGATGACTTCTGCTCCCTGAAGTACAAAAACAAAACATTCTTTCTCAAATATCTGCTTAGTAGTTTAGGAAAAGAAATGGAGTATGGTGCCCACACAGGAAAGACATCAGCCCTTCCAGGCCCCAACCTCCGGCGATCCCAGCTTCTGGTGAGCTTGGGTTTCTGGGGGGGGGTAACCCCCATCCCCTGCCCAACACCCATCCCCTTGATCATCCTGGGGCCGATCCTGGCATCCAGAAGACCCAGCCACACAGGAAAGGCATCAGCACTTCCAGGCCCTAACCTCCAGCGATCCCAGCTTCAGGAAAGGCATAAGCCCTTCCAGGCCCCAAACTCCGGCAACCACAGCTTCAGCTTCAAGAAGAAGGAGACCAGTGGAGATGAAAAGACCCCACCTGCACCCACTGGAAAAAGAGATGGGAAGAAGACAGAATAAGAGCATACTCAGCAATAGAAAGACCAATATAACTCCACCAGAATCTACAAATCCAATGTCATCAAGACCTGAAAAGCAGTACATAGATGAAGCAGAAGAGACAGACCTTAAAAATTATTTTATGAAGATGATAGAGAGCCTCAAAGAGGAAATGAGGAAATCCCTTAAAAATAGAAGAAAAAACAAACAAATAATCTATGAAATGGGGGAAAATTTTCAAGAATAAACAAATCACTTAAAGAATCTAAAGAGAACCAAGAAAAAAAAACAAACACAAATGAAGGAAACAACTCAAACAGCTGAAGGATTGAAAGCTGAAATAGAAACAATAAAGAAAACAGAACGAGGGCATGCTGGAAATAGAAAAGTTGGGTAAATGATCAGGAACAACAGATGCAAGTATCACCAATAGAATACAAGAGATAGAAGAGAGAATCTCAGGTGTTGAAGACTCATTAGAGGATATACATTCATTTACCAAAGAAAATATCAAAACCAACAAATCCCTAACACAAAATATCCAGGAAATATGAGACACCGTGAAGAAGCCAAACCTGAGAATAATAGGTATTGAAGAAGGTGAAGAAATACACCTCAAAGGTACAGAAAACATATGCAACAAAATCATAGAAGAAAACTTCCCTAACCTAAAGAAGGATATGCCTATGAAATTACAAGAATCTTACAGAACACCAAATAGACTGGACCAGAAAATAAGTCACCTTGTGATATATAATGAAAACATCAAATCTACAGATTAAAGAGAAAATATTAAGAGCAGCTAAAGAAAAAGGCCAAGTAACATATAAAGGCAGACCTAATCAAATTACACCTGACTTCTCAATGGAAACTATGAAAGCCAGAAGATCCTGGACAGATGTCCTACAAAAAATATTCCATGACAAAGCCAGATTTAAACAATACGTATCCATGAATCCAGCTCTACAGAAAGTGCTAGAAGGAAAACTTAGACCCAATGAAGATAACTACACTCACAAAGAAACAGGCAATAGATAATCTCACTTTACCAAACACCAAAAGAAAAAGGGAGGAGAACCTACAAAAAATAACTCCACTACCAATAAATCAAGCACAAACAAGAATTATCAATCAATGGTCATTAATATCTCTCAACATTAATGGCCTTAACACATCCATAAAAATTCACAGGCTAGCAGAATGGATTCAAAGACAGAACCCATCCTTCTGCTGCATACAAGAAATGCATCTCAACATCAAATACAGACGTAAACTCAGAGTAAAGGGTCGGGAAAAGATTTTCCAATCAAACAGACCCAAGAAACAAGTGGGTGTAGCAATCCTAATATCTAACAAAATAGACTTCAAATTAAATCAATCAAAAGTGATGAAGAAGGACATTTCATATTCATCAAAGGAAAAGTCCATCAAGATGAAGTCTCAATTTTGAACATCTATGCCCCAAATACAAAGGCACCTACCTTTGTGAAAGAAACATTACTAAAGCTCAAATCATACATAAAATCTCACACACTAATAGTAGTAGACTTCAACACTCTGCTCTCACCACTAGACAGGACCTCCAGACAGAAACTTAACAAAGAAACAAAAGAACTAATAGAAGTTATGATCCAACTGGGTTTAACAGATATCTATAGAACATTCCACCCAAACACAAAGGGATATACCTTCATCTCAGCACCACACGGAACCTTCTCTAAAATTGATCACATAATAGAAAACATAGCAAATCTCCACAGATACAAAAAAATTGGAATAACCACCTGTATCTTATCAGACACCCATGCATTAAAATGAGGATTAAACAATAGCACAAATCACAGAAAACCTACAACCTCGTGGAAATTGAACAATACACAACTGCACCATCCCTGAGTAGGGGAAGAAATAAAAAAGAAATTAAAGACTTCCTGGAAGTCAATGAGAATGAGGACACAACATACCCAAACTTATGGGACACTCTGAAAGCAGTGCTGAGAATGAAGTTCATAGCACTAAGTGGCCACAAGAAGAAACTGGAGAACAGTCACACCAGAGAATTAAGAGCACAGCTCAATCTTCTAGAACAATAAGAAGCAAACTCACCCTGGAGGAGCAGACTCCAGGAAATAATCAAATTGAGGGCTGAAATCAATCAAGTAGAAACCAGGAAAACATTGAGAATACTCAATGAAACAAAGAGTTGGTCATTTGAGAAAATCAACAAAATAGACAAACCTCTGTCCAAACTAACCAAAAGACAGAGAGAAAGCATGCTAATTAACAAAATCAGAAATGAAAAGGGGACATAACAACGGACTCTGAAGAAATCCAGAGAATCATCAGGGCATACTTTGAAATTCTGTAATTCACAAAATTAGAAAATTTAAAGGAAATGGACAATTTCCTGGATAGATATTACTTGCCAAAAATAAATCAAGAACAGATACACAATATAAACAGACCTATAACCCTTAATGAAATAGAAGCAGTCATCAAAAATCTCCCAACCAAAAAAAGCCCAGGCCCAGATTGCTTCAGTGCAGAATTCTACCAGAAATGCAAAGAAGAGCTAATTCCAATACTCTTCAAATTATTCCACACAATAGAAGCAGGAGGCTCACAGCCAAACTCTTTTTACAAGCTACAATTACCTTGATACTCAAGCCACACAAATGCACAACTAAGAAAGAAAACTATAGATCATTTTCCCTCATGAACATTGATGCAAAAATACTCAATAAAATACTAGCAAACCGGATTCAAGAACACATCAGAAAAATCATCCACCATGATCAAGTATGCTTCATCCCAGGAATGCAGGGATGATTCAACATTAGGAAATCTATCAATGTAACCCACCATATAAACAAACTGTGAAAGAAAAACCACATGATCATCTTACTAGATGATGAAAAAGCCTTTGACAAAATCCAGCACCCCTTCATGATAAAGGTCCTAGAGAGATCAGGGATAACAAGAACATACATGAACACAATAAACCAATATAGAGTAAACCAACAGATAACATCAAACTAAATGTAGTGAAACTCAATGCAGTTTCTTGAAAATCACGAACAAGACAAGGCTGTTCACTCTCTCCATATCTCTTCAATATTGTACTTGAAGTTCTAGCTACAGCAATAAGACAACAAAAGGAGATCAAGGGAATACAAATAGGAAAAGAAGACGTCAACCTTTCACTATTTGCAGATGATATGATTGTTTATATAAGTGACCCAAAAAACTCCGCAAGGGAACTCCTAGAGCTGATAAACACCTTCAGCAAAGTGGCAGGATACAAGGTTAACTCAAAAAATCAATGGCTCTATTATATACATATGATGAAGTGGCTGAGACAAAAATCAGAGAAAATCACCCTTTATAATAGCCATAAACAGCATCAAATATCTGGAGATAATGTTAACAAAGGTAGTGACTGACCTGTATATCAAGAACTTTGAGTCTTTAAAGATAGAAATCAAAGAGGATACCAGAAAATGGAAAGATCTCCCATGCTCTTGGATTGGTAGGATCAACATAATATAAATTGCAATCTTGCCAAAAGCAGAATACAGATTCAATGCAATGCCTATCAAAATTCTGGCACAATTTTTCACAGACTTTGAAAGAACAATAATCAACTTTATATGGAAAAACAAAAGGCCCGGGATAGCCAAAACAAGCCTATACAATAAAGGAACTTCAGGAGGCATCACCATACCTGGCTTCAAGCTCTATTATAGAGCTATAGTCCTGAAAACAGCTTGGTATTGGCACAAAAATAGGCAGGTAGACCAATGGAACCAAATTGTAAACTGTGTTTTTAACCTACACGCCTATGAACACTTGATTTTTGACAAAGAAGGTAAAACTGTACAATGGAAAAAACGAAAGCATCTTCAAAAAATGATGCTGGCATAACTGGGTATTGCCATGCAGAAGACTGCAGATAGATCCATATCTATTACCTTGTACAAAACTTAAGTCCAAATGCCTCAAAGATCCCAAATAAATCCAACCACCCTGAAACTCTTAGAATAGAAAAGAGGACATACTCTTCAATTAGTTGGTACAGGAGACCACTTCCTTAACATAACACCAGTGGCACAGACACTGAGATAGACAATTAACAAATGGGACCTCCTCAAAAGAAAAAGCTTCTGTAAGGCAAAGGACACAGTCAACAAGACAAAAAGGCAGTCCACAGAATGGGAAAAGATATTCACTAAACCCACATCTGACAGAGGGCTAATCTCAAAAATTTATAAAGAACTCAAGAAGCAAGTCTCCAAAACACCAAAGGATCCAATTAAAAGGTGGGGTACATAACTAAATAGATAATTCTCAATAAATGGCTAAAATGGCCAAGAGACACTTAAGAAAGTGCTCAACATCCTTAGCCATCAGGGAAATGCACATCAAAACCACTTTGAGATACCATCTTACACTGACCAGAATGGCTAAAATCAAAAACACCAATGTCAGTTTATGCTGTAGAGGATGTGGAAAGAGGGGAACACTCCTCCACTGCTGGTGGGAGTGTCAACTAGTATAGCCACTTTGGAAATCAGTATGGAGATTCTGGAAAATGGGAATCAATCTACCACAAGACCCAGCAATTCCACTCTTAGTCATATATCCAAAAGAGGCAAATTCATACAACAAGGGCATCTGCTCCACCATGTTCATAGCCGCATTATTTGTAATAGCCAGAACCTGGAAGCAACCTAGATGCCCCTCAACCAAAGAGTGGATAGAGAAAATGTGGTACATTTACACAATGGAGTATTACTCAGTAGAAAAAAAAACAATAGAATCTTGAAATTCACAGATAAATGGATGGCACTAGAAGAAACCATCCTGAGTGAGGTAACACAGCCACAAAAAGACAAACATGGTATGTACTCACACATATATGATTTTAGACATGGATGAGGATAGTGCCAGTCTTCACTTCTACTGACAGAGTCTGGGAAACAGGAAAGAACCTAAGAGATATGCATGGTACCCCAGAGAAGAGGAGTGAGGCAAGATATTCAGAACAGATGGGGAACATGGCGAGGGGTGGGAGGAGTGGGAGATGGGAAGTAGAGAGGGGGAGAAGAGGAAGAGAGAGTAGGTCATGGGGGAGCAGGAAGGTTGAGGGGGGAAGAATAGGGAGAAGAGGGCATCATATATTGGAAGACAGAACAGGCACCAGTGTAACCTCTAGTGATCTAAAGGGATGACACCAACTGGCGAGCTAAGCAATAGTGGAGAGACCTCCTCAAATGCCCATTTCTGATATTGAACTTGATGTCTATAACCATGCTGGAGCCTCTATCCATTGACTCATGGAAGCAGAGGCAAACAGCCACAGTTAAACACTGAACTGAACCCAAGCAACCCAATGACAGAGAGAGAGGAGTGATGAGCAAATTTGCAAAGAATGGGCTGGCAGAGACAACTGATCTGAACAGGGGAGAGCTCTTGGACCCCAGACCAGCAGCTGGGAGTCCAGCATGGGACTGATTCAGATCCCCTGAATGTGAGAGTCAGTGAGGAGGCCTGGGCAAACTATGGGGCCCTGGGCAGTGGAATAGTTTTTATCCCTGACATACACACAGACATCGTGTGTCCATAACACAAAGAGGGATGCTCTCTCAGCCCGGACCCTGCCCTGAGTGAAATGACAGACTCTAGAGATATCCCCCCAGGTGGAAGGAAATGGCAATAGGGTGGGAGGCTGGGGGAATGGTGGGGGGGTACAGGAGGAGGGGAGGGAGAGGGAACTAGGATTGACATGTAAAACAAGCTATTTAAAATTAAAAGAAAAAAAAAATGAAATGGAGTATGTTGTCAATCTTTCTGTTTGAATCTCGCACAAAAATTGTCACCCAATCACATCTGAAAATAGCAATACATGATTTACTTAACTCAAATAAGAATAAATGATATATACATTTAGAATTAATGTGAATATTTAATAACCAATAATAAGAATTGCTTCATGCAGTGATTATAACAGCCTTAAGCACATACTATATTAGCTTTACTAATGGGAAAATATTCTAATAAAAATGTTATTATATCTATTGAGATAGAATTCTCAGTGATAAGAATTCAGCAACCTATATATATTTGGAAATAAAATATGATCCCAAATAAGGAATACTATGCTGTGCTTGATTATTCCAAAATAACAGAGACAAAGATTGCATATTGTCATAGAAACTCTTATGCAAAAGCAGGTTCTTTATATTTTTGAATTTTTGATACAGAAATAGTAATAATATATCCTAAAACATGAGAAGAAAACATTTAAAGTACCAATGTATCATGAATTGTGTGGCTTTTTTGTACAAAATAGCCGTGAATATAAAAAAATGAATTCAACTGATGTATACTTATTTGTATGAGTACAAATACATGCATAATTTATATAAAGCTTACCTTAACATCTGTGTTTAAGGATTTATTTATGTATTTATTTATGTATTCATATATTTATTTATTGTACACAGTGTTCTGTCTGCCAGCAGGCCAGAGGAGGGCACCATATCTCAAAACAGATGATTTTGAGCCACTATGTAGTTGCTGGGAATTGAACTCAGCACATCTGGAAGAGCAGCCAGTGCTGCTCTTAAAATCTGAGCATTATTTTGGAAAACACTGATTTTTTGATTTTCATGGAGAGTAAATTTAACATTAATTTTGCTCACTCTCATCTCTAAGGAAGTTTGAAATTCAATTATATTTAGATTGTGCATTTAAAGGCCAATCAAATGTGTTTGATAGAATTGCTGCAATTTACAGAAGTTAGGAGCTCATATTAGCCAGGCATTGGTAGTGCACACCTTGAATCTCAGCACTGGGGAGACAGGAGAATCATTGAGTTCAAGGCCAGCTTGAACTAAATAATGTGAGTGAGTTCCAGGATATCCATGACTACACAGAGGAACACTGTCTCAAAAAACCAAACACAAAAAAGCTCATAGCATCATACTATGTAATCAGAAAGGCTTTATGTAAACTTCGACACAATATTTTATTGTTTATATTGTAGATATTATTTTGCATGAATATGAAAAAACAGCTTCTTCTTGTGATTTTACTCTCAGTAGATAATTTCATGAATACATCATCTGAGGTTCTGCTATACGATCCCTGATGATTAATTTTTAAGGTTGTAGAAAGGAATTTTTTAAAATGAGTGGGCAATGATTGAAGAGATTCAAACTCTCCTTTTCCAGTGAGATATTGTGTAACCAGCATGGCATAACTGTTGAAAAAAATGTCTTCATTGTGACATGGAGTTAAAATCATTTCAAACTCATCATTTGATCTTTTCTGTAGGTTCCTATACCTGAGTGAGTTCAACATCCTCAGAAGAACAAGTGGGAAGCCTCACCCAGAACTCTAAGGGCCAAAACGTTATGCTTGTCACATTCTTTTTCATTGACATGGTGACAGTAATGGGCAATCTGCCCTCAAATCTCCTATTGACTTTTTTCTGACTTAATATCATTTATAAATTCTATCTGTTCTACTTACCCCTCAAATAATCATTGTCTTCCTCTATGAAACAAAGACCATTTCCTATCTTACTTTTATGACACAAGAATGAACTTAGGTCATTCTTCAGGTGGTGATAGCCTATTATCCCTATGTGGTCATCTGTAAACCTCTTCATTATTTTACCATCATGAAATATCAGGTGCGTGTTCTCATGCTGTTGGGGGTCTGGCTTGGGGTTTTTCTTCAGTCATGAATTCAGTTCATCTTCACTCATCAGCTCCCTTTCTATGGTCCAAACAACACTAACAGCTTTTATGTGATATGTATCCCTTGCTAAAACTAGCTTGTACCAAGATTTACCTCATTGGATTCTGTATGATAACTACTGGAAGAACAAATTGTACTGTCACTTTACTAATTCTTCTTTGAACCAATATTTATCTCATTGGATTCTGTGTGATAGCTAGTGGCAGAGCAAATTTTACTGTCATTTTATTAATTCTTCTGGTTTCCTCTGGGGTAATTTTACATTCCATTAAGGCACATAGTATGGAATGGAAGCACAAAGTTTTGTATACATGTCCAACATATATCATTGTGGTTGTTGTATTCTTTGTTCCATGCATCTTCCTGTATGCAAGACCTATTTCCACATTTCTAACAGCTGGACACTGTGCTTTTAACTTTCAAATGTCTGATAGAGAATCCCTTAATCTACTCTCCGAGGAATGCAGAAATGAAAAATGCCATGAGGAGATTTCGGGGGAAAAATCATAGCTCAGTTGTGGGTGGACTATTTCATTCTTAAATAATGAAGCCCTGTATATTTAATTTTTAAGAAGATAATTTACATTTTTGCAAACATTTGCCTTTTTATTAGTTTTGTCTTTTGGATATTTAGTCTCTTATTCAAAATCAATTTTTAAAAGGATTATGTTCATTCTTCAGAGAATATGTTTGTATAAGCTTAAAAGGTTAGGTGTGAGGTTGCCCTATCTTGAGTTTCATTCCTTATACATGGCCATGCTTCTCTGTATTATTTCAATTTTAATATATGTACTGTCAAATAATAGATAAAGAAAATGTAGTACATTTACATAAGGAAATACTACTCATCAGTGAAAAATAATGACATCTGGAAATCTGCAGGCAAATGGATGAAACTAGAAGAAACCATTCTGAGCAAGATGAGGTAACCCAAACACAGAAAGACAAACATGGTATGTACTCACTTATAAGTAGATGTTAGACATAGAGCAAAGGGCAACCATTTTACAGTCAATAACTCCAGAGAAGCTAGGATACAAGGAAGACTCTCAGAGAGACATACATGGTCCTCCAAGAAGGGGAAAGGGACAAGATCTCCTGAGTAAATAGGGAGCATGGGAATAAGAGAGGGAGGTTGGAGAAAGTGGAGTGAGAAGGGGAGAGAGGAGGAGAACATGGTGTATCAGAAAGGTAGATTTGGGGGAAGAACAGAGAAGGAGAACAAGGACATAGATACCATAGTAGAGGGGGCAATTATGAGCTTAAAGAGAAACCTGGCATTAGGAAAATCTCCAGGAATCGACAAAGATGACCCCAACTAAGAATCTAAACAATAGTGTGGAGGCTAACTTAAATGCCCTTCGCCTATAATGAGATTGATGACAACCTTAAATGCCATTATAGAGCATTCATCCAGTAGGTGATGGAAACAGAAGTGGAGATTCACAGCTAAACCAGGAGCTGAACTCCTGGAATCCAGTTGTAGAGAAGGAGGATTTATGAGCAAAGAGTCAAGACCATGCTGGAGTAACCCACAGAAACAGTTGAGCAAGTAGGAACTCATGGACCTCAGACTGACAACTGGGGAACTAGTATAAGACCAAACAAGTCCTCCTAATCAGACAGTCTATGTTGACTCTGACAGTGGAACCTGTATTCATCTCTAGTACATGAATGGGCTTTGGGAGCCTATTCTCTTTGGAGGGATACTCACTTAGCCTAGATAAATATGGGAGGACTCAGGTCCTGCCCTAAATGATGTGACAGACTTTGATGATCCTCCATGTGAAGGCGAGGATGTAATTTTATCACTAAACCCTAGATAAATGATAAGTGGCTGCTTATTGGGGAACAATTATACAGAAAAAACACAAAGAACCACTGGAGCATTTCCCTGCTCTTGCTACCGGATCCACTGACCCACCATAAAGACCATGACAAGGAAAACCATGCTTCAAGATCCTCTCTTTGTGCTGCTGTCTGTGGCCACCATTACAAGTTCACTGACAAGACCCCTAAAATTCCAATTTTAATATAAAGAAGATTTTAAGCCTCATGCAAAAATTATTTATATACGATGATAACAAACATCAAGTATACTCCAGGAAAAACTTGATTGGTAAACATACCCAGATTAAAACCTACTATCAGCAAGAGCAACACTGAGTAACACAGATAAATACTACATGTCCCAGTATCAGGTTAAAGGCATTACAGAGATTACTCTCATAGTAGTCCTGATCTGGAAAGTCTAACTCTAAGATAAATGAGGATATTGCTATGAATGTATAGTCTTCAACCTCATCAAATATCTGAGAAGGAAAATAACAATACCAGGTAGACAGGAAGTGCAAGCGTACTGCCCAAGAGGCCAATAGCCGAGGAGAGACTTAACTCCATATGTAGTTTCATCAGTGCCCAACATACTCTTGGTAATAGCTTGGTGCTGTCAGGAGCAATCGTGTCTAAGTGAATGGAGTACTAATATTAAAACATTTAAATGCCATATTCTTCAGGTTTTCAAAGTGTTTGAAGATCAAAATTGTATGTCTAACTAACCTCATAGGTATAAGAAGCATGGGTAACTATAATCTGTAATTCTCAGAAAAAGTTGCTCAATGGTTGAAGCTTCCCAAAATAATTTAGCAAGGATAAAGATTTCAAAACATTACTTCCCGATAACAGAAATAGAACTGAAATGTGAAATATAACAAAATATCCTAAGTTGCATCAATATATTATACACACATATATAAATATATTTAGATAGTGTTATATTTGCATGCAAAACACTGTAAACATTAAGAAGATCCTATTCAGTTAATATACAAAAATCTAACAATTTAAGTTATCTATAGCTAATAGTTGCTAAAATTAGTTTACAAGAAGATATATTAAGCAGTATAGAGTGGTGCTTACTAGTTCAAAAACATCAAGTTGAACCAAGTGGAATCAATAAAGTGGGACCCCATCGTCTTTCCAGAGATTCCAATGATTGCTGTTAGCAAATGTTATTGTTCATTGTGGAAGACTTAAACATTAATATCAACCCAGAATGTTCAAATTGAATTGGTATGCATACCAGGAGACAAGGAGAATTCTGGGAAAGATAACAATAAGGATGAAAATAAATGAGTAAAATTGGGATATTTGAGAGATAACAGAATTTAGAGAAAACAATAGCCCCTAGATTTTGTTTTCTTCTTTCTGACACCAATTGGTATCTTGATATAAGGCAGAAAGTCTGAATTTTATTTTAACAACATGCTTGAATTTAGTTGGCATTTGGAAAACCAAATCCAACTTCAAAGTCAGCATTGATTTTTACATGAATTGGGGCTACTAGAGTACTAGGAAGAAAAGATATGTAAGTTTTTAGGTAGCGGGACCTTACTAAGAATAGATATTGGTACTATAAATTAGATTCTTCATTTTTTTCTGGGTAGCTATCCTTTCTTGTTTATGTCTTTTGGCTTCTTGAAGATGGGTGATTTCTGTTTTCCTATAAAGACAAGAACAGAACACTCCCCCGACCTCTGTGAGGTCTCCATACAACTCCTGGGATATCCCTTTGTGGATAACCTATCATTTCTCCTGTTCAAATTGGACCTTGATCAACTTTGATGGTCTCCAAAACTTTTCATCTCCTGTAGAAACAAAGGTGAAACCCCTACCCCAGCATATATATTCTGGCTTCCATACTAAGGTCAATACTTCCTTGAAGTACACTGATTCAGCTCAGAAGTTTTTTCTATTGTTCAATGTCTTTCTTCAGCTGAATTTCCTTTCTCATTAGCATTAAGAAAGCTTACAATTAGTAAAGCATTATGTAATCTGTTTTGAGGGGGTCTTGGTTCCCTCTGCCTACTTACAGAACATTCCCTTTAAAGCACAATTAGATCTCTGAACAACTGCTTGTCCTATAGGATTGTGGAGCATACTAGTAACATGCTTTATATTATAATATTTTAAAAACTGTTTCAATTTACTGGAACATTGTTTTTATTTGTGCAGGTATATCTATAGTAGTCATTACCTCTAATAGGTGTGTAACAACAGAATCAGCCCTTTCAGAGCTCAGAGTCCATTGAAATACTGAAAGTGTGTCTATTGTATGGTGCACATATTTTAATTTTCCAAATTCTCAAAGCGAAACACGTCCATTTGACAAATTAAAATTCTTTGTATATCTTTAGTGTTACTACCTGATGTAAAGCAGTTTGGTTATAGAAGGAACATGAGTAGAGCAGTTTATAAATATTTCCTTAGCTTGCCAAGTGATGAAAACTCATTTTTTAATACCTTTTCTATTCTCATGGCAGTTTTTATGAAATTCTGAGGCCTCCAGCACACTTTCTAATAATAAACATTCAGTTTCATCACTGCCTTTTGCTAGAAGACCTGGCAGACAACTATGGGATCTGATGTGTGTGTTTTATAATATATACAAGATGAGTCCTATCCTGATTACTTCTTGTAATTGTGCAAACAATGAAGTTAATTATGTATCATCAGAAATAAAATGAAAAATTCAGAAGCAAACACCTACAGCTAAACACTGAACTGAACCCATGAAAACCAATGACAGAGAGAAGAGCAATGAGCAAATGGGCAAAGAGCTGGCTGGTGAAACCAGTAGAGACAGCTGATGTAAACAAGGAGGAGCTCCTGGACCCCAGACCAAAAGCTAAGAGTCCAGCATGGGACTGATCCAGACCCCCTGAGTGTGAGAGTCAGTGCAGAGGCTTGGGCAAACTATGGGGCCCTGGGCAGTAGATCAGTATTTATCCCTGGCATACAAAAGGACTTCATGTGTCCATAACACAAAAAGGGATGCTCTCTGAGCCTGGACTCTTAGGGGAGGGTCTGGACCCTGCCCTGAGCAAAATGACAGACTCTGGATATCCCCTATGTGGGAGGAAGTGGGGATAGAGTGGCAAGCTTGGGGGGGGATGGTGAGGAGGAGGGGAGGGAGAGGGAATAGGGATTGACATGTGAAGAAAGCTATTTAAAA
Organism: Mesocricetus auratus; assembly: GCF_017639785.1. NCBI lineage: Eukaryota > Metazoa > Chordata > Mammalia > Rodentia > Cricetidae > Mesocricetus > Mesocricetus auratus. The sequence goes on along the minus strand of NW_024429189.1, from coordinate 57,273,185 downwards.
TTAAAGTTAAAAAAGTATAAAATCAGAGAGGTTTACAAGCATAACACCACTGTGTTGTTTGCAGGATGGTTTTCTAAGTCTTTTACACTCTGTCAAATATTCATGAAAAACTTGGGGTAAGGGACAGTGGAAGAGCAGGCCCTCCCACTCCTATAGCTTACGAAATCTCACTTGGCATGTATCCTGATGCTTAGACAAAATACCTAAGCATTTTTGTCATGAAAAAGAAAAAAGAAAAAGAAAAAAGGAAAAGAAAACTTGAGTCATACAAGCCTGGAAAGAAATGGGTTTTGTTGCATAGAGCAAATCAACAATCATTTTCAGAGCAATGGCAGTAGAATAGACAGTACCTATCAATGACAAATAAGCCAGAAAAAAAGTACATAGGAGATCCCAGGGACTGGCTGGCCATGATGGTCACCATGATGAGCAGATTGCCCTTTACTGCCATAATGTAGATGAGCAAGAATGAGACAAATAGGATCTTTTGGTACTGAGGGTTCTGGGTGAGGCCCAAGAGGATGAACTCAGTTACATTGTTCTTTTTCCTATGTTCTTTTGAGGGTGTTGAACTCACTCACACATTGACTATAAGCTATGCATGAAATTTTTATTCAATGATGAAAACATAAAAGTATTATAGATAAGTGTTTCCTGAGAGATAAAACAAATATAGAGAATTAAGAAATTCATAAATATTAGCCAGTCAGTGGTGGTGCATGTTTTTAATCCTAGCACATGGGAGGCAGAGGCAGGCAGATCTTTGGGAGTTTGAGACCTGCCTTGTCTAGAAAGCTACACAGAGAAATCCTGTGTCAATGCCTCCTGCTCATAAAAAAGACAGATATTCATAATTTTGGGAATTAGAGACGTTGACATATGGAAAACATGAAAATGCCAGGGATAAGGGTTTAAATTAAAGCTATTACAGATGTAGGGAAGCTGGATTTGTGAAGAAAATCTGCCTCTATTTATCAGGCCTATAACCTGACCCCAATTACATATAGAAACAATATAAATTCTTTCAAAAATTGCTTTTCAAATTAAATTTTTATACCAATATACAAATTACTGCCTTTCATTCATTATATGAAATTGAAGTACAGCTTGATTTCTTACCTTAACATGTTTCTCAAGTCCATCTATTGGATGACTACCTTGCAACACTATTCTTCACATCTTCACAACATTCATGCTATTCAGAGTCAAATTAGTGCCCATTGTCAGATACTCCTGGGTGTTAAATCTGGTTTAAAATACTAGAATGATCTTAATATCTTGGCAGATGTCTTCTGTGGGTCAGAATTTGTGAGTAGCTGGGCACTTCTGTCAAAGGCTATCATCTTAGGAGCTGAGTAATAAATTAACTGGCTCTCAGATCATCTATAAGTTTGAATATAACCTGTGTCTTGAAGATGGGGTTTAAATAGATGGTTGTCCTTGGGCAGCAACAGCCACAACTTTTTGTGGCCCTTCAAATGTTCTGTCATGCATATGTATATCAGAATATTGGATGTGGTGGTTTGAAGGTAAATGGCTCTCCAAGTGAGTGGCACTATTAGGAGTTGTGGCCTTGTTGAAGAAAGTGTGTCATTCTGGAATTAGGCTTGAGGTTTCAATTTTCTATGCGTAAAAGAGGATTCACTTTTTATTGTCTTAAATATATAGGACCCTCATCTACTTCTCCAGTACATTGTCTGCCTTCATGTCACTATGCTCCCCACCATGGTGATGATAATGGACTAAACCTCTGAGCTGTTTACAAGCCACCCAATTTAAATTACAATCACACTGCCAGAGAATCTGGGACAAAGAAATTTCACTCAGTGACTGATAGAAGCTGAGGCAGATACCCACAGCTAAACACTGAACTGAACTCCTGGAACCCAGTGACAGAGACAGAAGAATGATGAGCAAAGGGGTCAAGACTGGGCCGGTGAAAGCCACAGAGACAGCTGACCTAAATAAGGGGGAGCTCTTGGACCTCAGACTGATGGCTGTGAGTATAGCATGGGACTGATCCAGATCCCCTGAATGTGGGTGTCAGTGAGGAGGCCTCAGCAATCTATGGAGCCTTGGGTAGTAGATCAGTATTTATCCCTAGCATAGAAATGGACTTTTGGTGCCCATCCCATAATGAGGGATGCTGCCTCAGCCTGAACTCTTGGGGGAGGGCCTAGGCCCTGCCTTGGATGAAGTGACAGACTCTGAAGATCCCTCATGGAGAATCAGAGTGGGGATTGGGAGGGGGGCTAGGGGACCTGTTTGGGGGAGCGGGGTAGGAGGGGGAGAGAGGGAGCTGGGATTGACACATGAAGCAAACTTGTTTCTAATTTAAATTTTAAAAAATGAAAATAAAAGAGTTGCTGTGGTCTTGGCATCTCTTCACAGCAATAAAAACCGTGGGTATACAAATGGACTTTGGGCTCCCATCCAACAATGAGAGATACACTCTCACCCTGGACTCTTGGGGGAGGGTCTAGGCCCTGCCCTGGATGAAATGACAGACTGTGGACACCCCCATGGATTCCTCCCTGGGGAAATGAGAGGATATTGGGGAGGTTGATGGGAGGGCATGGGAAGGGGGGGGGGAAAGGGAGAGGGACCTGGAATTGGCATGTGGTGCTGAGAAGAAGGTCTATTCTTTTGTGTTTGGATGGAATGTTCTATAGATGTCTGCTAAAACCAATTGGGTTATAACTTCTGTTAGTTCCTTTGTTTCTTTGTTAAATTTCTGTCTGATGGGCCTGTCCAGTAGTGAGAGAGGAATACTGAAGTCTCCCACTGTAAGTGTGTGGGGTTTAATATGTGATTTGAGTTCTAGTAGTGTTTCTTATACAAATGTGGGTAGCTGTGTACTTGGGGCATAGATGTTCAGAATTGAGACTTTGTCCTGATGGATTCTTCCTATGATGAATGTGAAATGACCTTCTGTGTCTCTTTTGATTAATTTTAGTTTGAAATCTTTTTTGTTAGATATTAGGATAGCTACATTTGCTTGCTTCTCATGTCCATTTGATTGGAAAATCTCTTCCCAACCCTTAACTCTGAGATAACTTCTGTCTTTGAAGGTAAGGTGTGTTTCTTGTATGCAGAAGAAAGATGGATTCCATCTTGGTATCCTTTCTGTTAGCCTGTGTCTTTGTATAGGTGAGTTAAGACCATTGATATTCAGCAATATTAATGACCCTTGATTGTTGATTCTCATTTGTTTTGGGTCAATTTTTGGTGGTGGTATTCTGTGTGAGATTTTCCCATATTTCTGGCTTTTGCTAAAGTAAGATTATAGATTTCCCATGTTATTGTGAGTGTAGCTAACTTCCTTGGGTTGGAGTTTTCCTTCTAAAACTTTCTGTATGGCTGGATTTGTGAATATGTACTGTGAAAATCTTGTTTTGTCATGGAATATCTTGTTTTCTCTGTCTATAGTGATTGGGAGTTTTGCTGGGAATAATAGTCTGGGCTGGAATCTGTGGTCTCACAGTGTTTGTAGAACATCTATCTATTACCTTCTGGATTTCAGTGTTTCCATGAAGAAGTCAGGTATAATTCTGGTAGGTTTGACTTTATATGTTATATGGCCTTTCTCCTTTGCTGCTCTCAATATTATTTCTTTAATCTGTATGTTTGGTGTTTTGATTATTATGTGGCAAGGGACGAGGAGACTTTTTTTTTTGGATCTAGTCTATTTGGTGTTCGCTAAGCTTCTTGTACTTTCATAGGCATTTCCTTCTTCAGGTTGGGAAAAATTTTCTTCTATGATTTTGTTAAATGTTTTTCCTACACCATGGAGCTGGGCTTCTTTCTTCGCCTTCTTCTATACCTATTTTTCTTAGGTTTTGTCTTTTCACAGTGTCCCATATTTCTTGGATATTTTGTTTTAAGTATTCGTTGCATTTAAGACTTTCTTTTGTTAATGAATATATTTTCTCTAGTTTATCTTCAGTGTCCAAGATTCTGTCTTCCATCTCTTGTATTCTGCTTGTTATGCTTGCATCTATAGTTCCTGATTTTTTATTCAGCTTTTCTTTTTCCAGCATTACCTCAGTTTTTCTTCTTTTTATTGTTTATAGTTCAGTTTTTAGGTCTTGAACTGTTTGAGTTGTTTCCTCAATCTGTTTGATTGTTTTTTCTTGGCTTTCCTTATGGTCTTTTGTGGATTTCTTCATTTTTTGGTTTGTGTTTTCTTCCATTTCTTTAAGGGATTTTTCTCATATTGTCTTTGAGGGCCTCTATCATTATCTTGAGGTGGTTTTTAAGGTCATTGTCTTCTGTTTCATCTGTGCTTGGATGGTCAGGTCTTGCTAGTGTAGAGTCCTGAGACTCTGGTGTTGTCATGTAAGTTTTTCTGTTGTTGGATGTTTTCTCATACTTTATTCTTCCCATCTCTTCTTCCAGTGGGTATGGGAGGGAGAGTCTCTCCATCTCCTGTTGGGTACGGGTTGTTTCTTAACCTCCAAGCTATTTAACAAAAGCATCTTAGCCTAGCTTTGATAATTTCAAAACTTTTTTTCAACTATGATGCACTACAAAAACCTGTGAATATATGACCCAATACTAAATTTAAAAGAACTAAACTAGCTGGGCTACTGGGACTCAATTTTTAGTCATTACCTTGAGCTGCAGTCTATGCAGCTCCTTAGGTGAAAATCAGTCCCTGGCTGTGAAACATATGCTTGTGTTTATTTTTATTCATTAAAACTCTGTATAGGCTATAATTATTACTATTAATTTAGATTTTGCAGTTTCGGAAAAAAATACTCTTGATAATCCACTGATAAAAATGCCCAGCAGTTGGTGGGAGTGGAAACTTTTATAGCCACTTTGAAATCAGTTTACAGTTGCTCAGAAAATTAGGAATCAGTCTACCTCAAGTCCCAACAATACTACTTTTGAGCATATACCGAAAGGATACACACTCAAAACACAAGAATACTTGCTTAGCTATGTTCATAGCCATATTATTCATAATAGTCAGAACTTGGAAACAACCAAGATGCCCCTCAACTGACGAATGGATAAGGAAAATATGGAGCATTTACATAATGGAGTTCTACTCAGTGGAAAAAATAGTCATATCTTGAAATTTGCAGGTAAATGGAAAGAATTAGAAAAAGTCATCCTGAGTGAGGTAACCCAGATGAAGAAAGACAAATGCAATATGTGCTCACTCGTAAGTAGATATTAAACATAAAGAAAAGGACAGCCTACTCACATGTCAGAACCCCAGAGAACCTAGGTAACAGAGGACTCTAAGATTGATGTACATGGATCCACCTAGGAAGGGGAAAAAGACAAGATCTCTTGAGTAAATTGCGAGTATGGGGGTAGGTGGAAGGTGGAAGAAGAGAGGTGGGAGGGAAGAGGAGTGGATGAATAGGTTTAGATCAATAACAATAAAAAACGTCTTGTGAAAAAAATGCCCTGCAAAACAGGAGTTTAGCATGAGATAAAGATACTATATTACAGGCAGTGGATATCTCTCCCCATCCATTCACACCATGCTAGATACCAGATGAATATTGCAGTAGCAAGCAGGTAAAGTCACAGCAGAAGCAAATAACATTCTGGGGTCTGTAGTCCCATGGCCTTGCCTAAACAGTATTCACCCAGCAGAGAGTTGCCTCCTGGTAGACCAACACTATGAACTTCACTTGCCACCTGATGCTTCTCTTTCATTGCCACCAGCATGGAACCAATGGAACTTAGCATAGTCTTCATCAAAGAAACCAAAGACACTTCATCCAGCAACTGATTACAGCAGATGCAGAATCTCACAGAAAAACATTAGGTGAAGCTCATAGAGTCCTGTAGAGGAGGAGGAGGAAGGATCAGAGGAACCAGAGGCATCAGGGACACCACAAGAACATTGACTCACAGAATCAATTGCCCTAGACTCATGGGAGCTCACAGAAATCAGGGGTCATACCTAGGTCCTCTGCAAATATGCTAAGGTTGAGTAGCTTGGTGTTTGTGTGGGATTCGAAACAGTGGGGATGAGGGTGGTCGATGACTCTTTTGTCTATTTATGGGACCCCTTTCTTCATATTGAGTTGCCTTGTCCATCCTTGATGTGATAGTATGTGCCGGTCTTATAGCGGCATATTATGCCATGGTTAATTGACATCGCTGGTAGTCATTCTCTTTTCTGATAGGAGAGCAGGGGTGGGAATCTAGTGAAGAAGGGAGGGATGGGATAGAGACTAGGGAAAGGGGAGGGGAAACTGCAGTTGGGATGTAATATGCAAGAACAAAAAATAGTCAAATATTGGTATATATTTCTTTTAGTAGATAATTCCAATATACTTATCAACATATGACAGCATAAATGTACCATGGCATATTCTGTACAAATGACAAACATCTGAGAATAAGGGCATTGACCCTGGACTCAGGAGGTGTGGCTATTATTTATTTTATCTTAGCAGATGATGTTATGATAACCTGATTCTGTTTTTCGTATAATAATATGGTAAGACCAATGCTTTCTTTTGTTCTGTAGATTTAATATAAATTGTCAAATGAATTTTACATATATGAATATAATTTGAAAATCTGACAATTTTCATCATCATCAAATACTACAATTCAATGTTCAGTATGAGAAATGACTGATCTGAAGCACTGCCAATTGTACCTGGTGTGATGTGCCAGCATGGTACCAGGTCATAAATGAAACTCACTATGTCTGAAAATGTTTCAATATAACAATGAAGTATCAGTTGGTAGATAAAATATTATAATGAAAAATCACAGTCACCCACGTAATGGTTTAATTTGAATGTTTAACTTAGACTCCTCATAAATATTAGTTAGTTTGTCATCAAATATTGAAGTTCATTAGTAGTTGCCTGATTTGGTTTCTCTTGGTATAGTGATTCATCTTCAGCTGGGCTCAAAGAAATGTTAATTAAAAGCAAATGCTATGCAAGTTATCTGTATTAAGTCATATAATTGTTTTTTTAGAAAAGTTTACTAATAGCAATGGAATACTCCTGAGGTCTAATTAGTCAGGAGTCAGAAAATTCAGAGTTTCACTGCTAACAGAGCACATTGGCAATCAGTGATAAGCTCCAGAGAAAGGCATTATCCAAAGTAGACATTTATAATCAACAATGATTTAGCATGCTTGAGCTAGTTGACATCTTTACCCTTACAGCTTTATGTCTTGAAGAACTAACAGCTACCTGGGGCCCAGGACGTTGAATTTGTCAGACAAGTTGATAGGTGAGGTGGGAATTTTATATTTTGTAAATAAAACATAATTATAGACTCCAAAGAGAAAATAGAACTTAAAAATTATATAAACACCCACTATCCCAGCCATTCTAGATTTTTTTTGTACTCAGAGTGCTAAACAATATATATGATAACTGCTAATTCCACTCCAGTAGAAGTAAAAGTATCCCGGAGTTTTTTCCTTATATTTAAATTAGTAAAAATCATACTATGTATTAACTTTTTCATTCTAAATTTCTCCAATTAATATGATAATTTAAGGGTTTCCCTATGATATTTTAAAAATTAAAAAAAATATTGTTTCTTTTTGAAACACACACAACAAAGGCTGGTCTAGAAGTTGCTGTATGACAGAGAGTGGATTTGAGTTTTGAAAATTCCTGCTTCCATCTCCCAACACTGGGACTGCAGGTATGCAAAACTCTGCCAGGATAAAACACCTTACTGAGCATTACATAGCATTCCAGTTGATCTGCAACATTTTGCATACACATTTCTCCAATGTCTATAGTTCATATGATTTCTAAATAATCTCACTCCTTGGTAATTGCAACTAAAATATTCCTATATAATGTTTATCTTTTTTGGTTTTGTTTGTTTGTTTTTTATAATAGAGTTTTTCTGTGTAGACTTAACTGTCCTGTAGATCAGGCGGGCTTGAACTGAAAGTGATCCACATGCCTCTGCCTCCTGAGTGCTGGGATTAAAGGCATGGGCCATCATCACCTGACTCCATGTTTGTTTTGTAAATATATTTATTTTAGGGTTTATTTCTAGGGTTAATATTGGAAAATTGTAAATAAGGCTAAAACAGTTTTAATTTCTCCAAGTCAGGGTGCTCAATCTTGTCAATGCTATGAAACTTTAATACAGTTTCTCCTCATGTGATAACTTCCAATCATGAAATTATTTCATTGTCACTTCACAACTGTAATTTTTCTACTCTTATGAATATCTGATATGCAGGATTTCTGATATGTAACCACCAAAAGGGTTTTGGCCTGCATGTCGCGAACCACAGTTGCAAGCTGATACAAAGGTCACTGTCATCTTGGGTATGTGTCTTGCTCTCTCTCCAGACATGTTGATTCAAGTAAGAGATACAGTGATGCTACAGCATGCCATTCTTACAAATGTGTGAAAATTTCATCTTGAATAATAAAAGCAGAAGTATATTATCCCCTTTAACATAGAAAATATGAAATGTATTTTATAGATATGCTTTCTTATTATTTCTTGGGAAATTTGTGTCACAATGTATTTCACATATTCTACAGTTACATTTATATCCTTATCCAAAAGTGATGTATAGTGCATGACTGGTAAAGAACTGAGAACATGAAGATTAAAACTACATAGAAATGGGAAGGACACATGCTTTTCTAGATAGATGATGCTTAATGACAAAATGTCAGGAGTGGGATCACTTCAGGCTATCAACATAGACAATTTTATAGTCTTCATATAGGAAAACATGCACATAGATATACATATATGTGGGTTCAACAAATATTTACTGGGTAATTACCAAATAGATGCTAGTTCATAGCAATTATCATATATGTGTGTATAAGCATGTTATTTTATCTTATGGAGTAGTCAGTTTCTTTCCACTTTCATTTTAAACTTCTATTTAAAAAAATTTAAAATAAGTGTTTCTTTTCCATAGTAAGTCTTCATGTTTTTGAAAACCTAAATAAAATTATTTTCCAAGTCAATTGAAACTATGTATTTATTAAAGATGATTATTCTAAATTGGTTGCCCAATAACAAACATACATACAGTGTGTATTTATATATTACATGTATTATGTATTAATTTATATATTAAATATTAATTAATGCACAATTACAATTTTATATATTACATATAGCATATTACATATGCATTATGCATTCTGTTATTTATTAGGTGATATATTATATATCAATTAATGCATATTTATATATTATATATTGATATGTTATATATAAAGAAAAGAGGCTATGATAAAGAAATAGTTGGGGAACACAATTTGAAGAATAAACTATATTTGTAGCCAACACTTAACTGCATGGAAGGTGAATAGCACAAAAATTCTTCTTTCTTATTTTGTTTAAAGTTACTTTTCATTTTATATATCAAAGCTAGTTCTCCCTCCCTCCCCTTTTCCCACGCCTATTCTTCCTCCCTTCCTATTCCTCATCTACTTCTTAGAGGTGGTGAGGCCTTCCTTGGAGAGTCAACAAAGTCTAGCATACCAAGTTGAAGCAGCACCAAGCACCTCCTCCATATATCAAGGCTGAACAATGTATCCCAAGATAGGAAATGGGCTTGAAAAAGTAAGTTCATGCAACTGGGATAGGTCCTGGTGCCACTGCTAGGCCATCCCCAACAGATCAAGCCATATAACCGTCACCCAAATTCACAGGGTATAGTTTGGTTTTATGCAGGTTCCCCAGCTGGTGGTCCATAGTCTGTGAATTTCCACTAGCTCCTGTCAGCTCTCTGTGTGGTTTTCAATATCATGCTCTTGATCGCCTTGTTCATTTCATCCCTCCACAGTTACAGAAAGCACTATTGCTGTGGTGTGAACATCAGATGACAAATACATTCAGGATTAATTACCTACCTTTATGTTTCTGTAGGGAGTTCAGATCTTGAGGTGTTATTTCCTGAATGGAGCTCCACAGGCCTCAGAGTAACGTGACTGAATTTGTTCTCTTGGGACTCACACAGAATCCACGCTTGCAGAAAATACTGTTCATTGTCTTTTTGCTTGTTTTCCTATTTACCGTGTTGGCTAATCTACTTGTTGTCATCACTATCTCCTTCAGCCCCACCCTTTCAGCACCTATGTACTTCTTTCTCACTTACTTGTCCTTCATAGATGCCTTCTACACCTCTGTCACCACACCCAAAATGATAGTTGACCTGTTGTACCAGAGGAGAACCATATCTTTGGGTGGCTGTCTGTCTCAGCTCTTTGTGGAGCATTTCCTAGGAGGATCAGAGATTATCCTCCTCATTGTTATGGCCTATGACCGATATGTGGCCATATGCAAACCTCTACATTATGTCACTATCATGCAACAAGGGCTCTGCAGACTCCTCGTTGTGATAGCCTGGGTTGGAGGAATCCTGCATGCCACCATGCAAATATTTTTTATGATCAATCTGCCCTTCTGTGGCCCCAATATCATTGATCACTTCATGTGTGATCTCTTCCCGTTATTGAAACTTGCTTGTAGAGACACCCACAGGCTGGGTATGATAGTGGCTGCCAACAGTGGGGCCATGTGCTTGCTCATATTTACCATGCTCTTTATCTCATACATAGTTATCCTGCAATCCTTGAAATCTCATAGTTCTGCAGGGAGAAATAAAGCCCTCTCCACGTGCGGCTCTCACTTCACTGTGGTTGTTCTCTTCTTTGTGCCTTGCATATTTACTTACATGCGCCCTGTGACCACCTACTCTGTGGACAAGCTGGTGACTGTGTTCTTTGCCATCATCACTCCCATGCTAAACCCCATCATTTACACAGCAAGAAATGCAGAGGTAAAGAATGCTATGAAGAGTTTGTTGAAGAGGAGAGTAACAACCTGTTCCACATGACAAGAAGGTGGTGATGCAGATAAGCTACTGGCATTGTGTTTGTGGTAAACTGTGAAAGAGAATTTACAAATTTCACAGATTGTTAGCAAGTAGTAAAAACAAAACTTCCCACAACAGTGTTTTGGGGCACTTATTAGCTGCTAGGCCTTCTGTGAACCTTTAATAATGTTTACTGTGTGCTTTGTTTTCAAGGTTAAAATATTAATATTCATAGAGTCTTGATTTCTAATAAAAAACACCAGGTATACACTTTTAATAATTTTGGAGAATTTCTTTTCTAGAGTCACCATTAAGAATTTAATATTTTCATACATTTATTACTTGGGTGACACTGACTTAGAGGCAGAACTTAAAGTAAATTTTGCATAGAACGTGGTAACAAAAAAAAAATAGATAAATAGGAATTAGACATTTGAGGAACAAAAGAAAATTTGGCTTGTTTTTAATGTCATGTGTATTTTGTATTATTTATGCAAAAAATATTAAACTGTAGTAGAGCAAGTATGTAAAAGGAAGAAGAAAGAATTTCTGACCTGTTATTGCCCAATCCTAGCCCCCAAGGATGAAATATATGTAGAAATTTTGAAATTACTCCAAATTTGTTCTTATTTTTCAAATATTATCATGGTTAAATATTTTTTAGGATATAAAAGATAGGTACATTTTCCCTCTTCATAGCTAGAGTAGCCATTTGTAGCAATAAGAGAAAATATTCATCCATTTTATCACACTGATATATGATTTTCTCATGCTATTACTTCGTATGTATGATTCATATGTTTATACTAAATGCCTTAAAATCTAACAGAAACATCCACTTAGGTAGATGGCCTAGGATCTAAACTGATCATTTTAATGACACTGTATCCATCTTACAAAGAAGGTAATTGAAGTTGAGAAATGCTTTTACATCAAGTCAGCTTCAGGTTTCAAATACAGTTTCTCACTCTCAGTCTTCCATTTGTCAAAGAAAGAACAAAATTCATGGTATGTTTATACAAAAAGATAAGGAATTGGTACATATTGTTGGTGTGTCCCTTTACCCTTTGAGGAAATGTCATTTTTTTCTTTTTTTAGTCTTTTATTTATTTAATTTTGTCTTTTCTCAGTTGTAGCAATGTAAAGATGTTTCATATTATTACAGAAACACCTTTACAAATCCAAGATTCTTTCACTGTAGCCTCTCCATTCGTGCTTCATGAATATATCCCCTTTCTCAAATTTACTGTTCAGGGAGATATTTCTTCCATAATTTGAACATACTCTAATTGTGGACCTTGTACACTTGTTTTTGGAATGTGACCATCTGGTCTGCCTTAATGTTTGAATATATCAAATTATTAGAAAAATGACATTTTCCCTCACAAATCAAGCCTGGAAGATGAAACATTCAGCACTTAAGTTACTAAAATATAACATTCTAGTGAGGAATAAACATTTCAACAGACTCTAAGTTACGCTAATTGTCATTTACTTTGTCCTGTGATTACCTAGATATCATGAAAAGCCAGGGAAAAGGAGAAGTATTGAGACAATGTCCTCTATTCGAAGACAGGGTGTTTTCAGGTAGAATACCGAGGCTGATGACTTTGTCCTAAGTGATATACCAACTTCTTAGTGTATGAGTGAGTAAGTTAAGTAGACAATTTAAAAGCACAATTAGAAATTAAAAACATGTCAGACAAGCTCAGGGGATGGACTTTTGCTCCTTGTTAATAATTTTAAGAAATTTTATGGTATTTCTTATTAAACCAAGTAAATCTCAAAAACTGCTGCCATATGATTATATATAGTGAAGAAATAATAGCCAAGTCCAGGGGCAGAAAGATTGTAAGATTTGGGATAATTAGAGAAATGATGTTATTTAGATAGAGGGGCTAGTTAACAAGAGGGTTGGCAGGGGTAGGAGGAGTAATAGCAGAAGGTAATGGTGTATATATGATCACAATATAATACATATATACATACAAGCATACAATATATATATATTAAACAAAAGGAAATGTGTTGTGTTTTTCCTAAAATTCATAAGGAAAATAATGTTGGTATTTTATGTGTATTTCAATAATAATCTTAAAAGATAAGAATAACAGGACTGGAAAAAATGTTTAGGACAGAGTACTAACTAGGTAGCTAAGGTAAAAAAAATCCCTTTCCTCGATTCATTTCAAGTTGGATAAACCAATGTATGGACAATCATGTTCATGAAGGTAATAACTTACTTGTGAAATAAGAAACTGAAAAGCTCCTACTATGATCTATGACTTTCGATTGCTTTGTAGAGTATCATCTTGGCCTTGTTCCACTTTACTTCTGCTTCTGGGAAATTTCTCAATGGCATGGGGATAGATGGGAAATTACTGGTAGAGTGATTAGATTCTCAGTCAGTGGAGACATGGTCACATAGGAATGTGATTGAAATGAGGCAAATATGTATAGCTTAGCAATCTGTGCCTCTAGCAAATTATGCTCTGAACTATTTCCTCACAAGTCCATTACTTAAGAGACAATATTCTAATAGTGTTCCTTCTAAAATATGTTTTGGGGCAGCTTACTAATTAAGATCAAAATAAAACTAAATGGTAGACACAATGCTATGGGTGATTTTTGTGAGGTATTTTGCTGGCTGACTTTTGAGAATCTACAAAGAAAATTTCAAGTCCTTTCCAAACCACAAGCTGTTTCCTATATAGATACTGGGACACTCAGAACATCCAGCATTAATCTTCCTTTGAAGTCAGTAGAAACTCTACTGCTAACAAAGTCACTTCCTCCATGGTGGCTGGATTGCCTTACCCTGATCTGATTCATCACTATTCTCTAGAGGAACTGGCCCTGAGAACATGTGTACTGGCACTGGACTTTTGGTAAAAATGGCCCTAGATAAGTTCCCTCCATAATCTTTGCCTTTTACTTGCTTGGATCATCCGGTGAGTGGTTCTTGCACATCATAGAATTGACAAAAAATGAAACTGAAGATGCCTTAAAATTACTTGATAGAAATTGTGGCAATTAGTCTGAGAGATGGCATTTGAGGTTATTACAACAACTAAATTCCAAAATACAACTTTATTTCAAGTATGTTAAGTATTCACTTGTTTTATTTGTTTGTACAATTGGTCTCAGAATGGAGAGGTCTGAGCTACCAACATTTTACAGTTAAGATTCTTTTAAAACCAGTTCATAAGCATTGTGTGGTAGCAGTGGCTCAAAACCAAACTGTTGCATTCTTGTTCTTTCTTTTATATTGATGAAAGGATGGCATTTTTTGAGAAGACAAAGGATATAGTAAGCAGCAGATTGGGCTGTAGATTTATCAAATAAATGGATTTATCTGAGTTTCAGGACTTCTCACAGTCTTCAGTCTTGTTTTGCCATTAGCTTTTTTTTATTTTTTTATTTTTTGGTTTTACGAGACAGGGTTTCTCTGTATTGTTTTGGAGGCTGTCAGTCCAGCCTGGCCTTGAACTCACAGAGATCCGCCTGCCTCTGCCTCCCGAGTGCTGGGATTAAAGGCATGCACCACCACTGCCCGGCTGCCATTAGCTTTTATCTCCTGTAAATATTTTGCCTTTGTTTTCTTTTTTGAGTCATGTATTCACCATACATCTCAGAGTTCTCCAACTCATACTCTTCTTCCCTCAGAATCAACAAGGCTAAGATTAAATATGCATGACATTTCATTGCAGCTATCTCTTACAGTTTTATAGAAATTAGGAAAGAAAATTATAAAGATCTTAACACTGTTTCTTTAATCAGCCCCTGGCTCACATTGGCTTTGATTTCTATTGCTCATTCTGCTTCAGTGGCACTGAATAGTCATCTGTAAGGAGGTTTCCAGCATAAGAGAACTAAATCTGCTCACTCTGACACTGGGGTGTTTCTCCTGTACAAAGACACCAAACTTCCTGCAATATGTATGTACGCATGTGTGTATGTGTGTGTAGGCATGTGTGTTTGTATGCATGCAGACATTTTGTATTTATATGTATGTGGGATGTCATAAAAGTTGAAAAGGATCTATGAAACGGAAGAGGAGAAAAGGACAGTTTGTGACTAAATATAAAATTAGAACAGAAAGAAAACTAGTGAGGGGAAGAATGTTACAAGTGAGTGGCAAGGGTATGGTAGAGAGAAGCTGAGTAGGATCAACAAAACAAATTCTATATGATATTACCACAGTGAACTCCATTGCTTTTAAACTACTCAAAAATACATTATATTGACAGGTCAAAACTGCACAACCCACGAAATTGTCAACAAAATAAAACAAAAACCAATGAGTTTAGAAGGCCTCTTCCTTGTTAGATTATATACTTATGGTTCTTGATAAATGGAAATTTCCAGGCATATATAATCTTACAAGTCATAAAGGAGTATAATATAAACATTCAATAGCTATATCTATATAAATACCTATCTACCTATATATCTATATATAATACATGAATACTCACATACTTTCTGAATTCTTGAGTATGTTCAACGATAAATGAAGGTCAACAGCCTATCTGCAAGGTTTTCAAGAGCAGAAACCTAGGAAAGGGCTGAGCAGAAACAGCTGACATTGGGGAAACAGGAAATTCATTGGGAAACGTGAGACAGGAAAAGACAAATGTAAGTCCAGATAGCATTAAACAGATTAAGATTTATCAGTTTGCTCCTATTTAATACTATCTGACTTCCACCAAGGTATTAAAGGCATATTTTCTTCGGACTTTGTATGCTGTAGAACTCCAAAACAGGGATTATTGTTGCAGAATCAAGCTCCATAACAGAAAGTCTGAGTTGAATGATGGAGAGGATATAGACTTCTGGGGTTACAACAGAAGTTGCCATCATACATTATTGTTAGCATCTAACACATGGTAGTGTGTATAGTTAGTTAGAGAAAACAAAACAAAACAAGAAAGCTTAAGAGGGTGGAAACATGGGGTGCAAAAACATCCAGTTCATTGGATAGCTATTAATTAGAAGTAATACATTTTAATAGATGCTTCAGTGAAGAATTCCATGCTTTCACCAATTCACAACAAATGGAGAATCCAAAGAATGTGACTGAATTTATTCTTCTGAACATCACAAGGATTCCAGAGCTGAGAACAATCTTCTCTGCTTTGTTTATCATATACATGGCCAAACTGTTGGGAAACCTATTGATTGTGGTAACTATAACTATGAATCTGAATCTAAGATCCCCCATGTACTTTTTCCTCATTTCCTTATCCCTTTTGGATGTCATCTACTCTTCAGTTACTGCTCCCAAGTTGATTGTAGACTGTCTGTCTGAGAACATTACCATCTCCCTTGAAGGATGGCCCAGCCCTTTGCTGAGCACATTTTTGGTGGGGTAGAGATCATCCTTCTCATTGTGATGGCCTATGACCTCTATGTGGCCATCTGTAAACCTCTGCATTATATGACCATTGCTAGTCCTCGAGTGCTGTCTGATGGTGGGAGGAGCTGGGGTTGGAGGATATATTCATGCAACTATTCAGGTTCTCTTCATGTATCAAATACCATTTTGTGGCACCTATATCATTGATCATGTCATCTCTGACTTGTTTCCATTGTTTTAACTGGCCTGCATGGACACCCATATCCTGGGTCTCTTAGACATTATCAATAGTGTGGTGATGTGTATGACCATTTTCCTTACCCTCATCTCTTCCTATGTAGTCATCCTGTTTTCCCTGAAGTCTTGCAGCTCTGAAGGAAGGTGCATAGCCCTCTCCACATGTAGTTCTCACTTCAGAGTGGGTGTGCTGTTCTTTGTACTATGTATCTTCTTGTACAGGAGGCCTGCGGTCACTTGCCCCATAGACAATGACATGACTTTGTCTGCTACCATTGTTAAACCAATGTTAAATCCTTTGATCTATATCTTGTGGAATGCACAGGTGAAAAGTGTTTTGAGGAAAATGTGGATGAAAAGGGGCCCTGATTGCCATTGTATGACAAAGACAAAGAAATCTCTTGGAGATATACCTTCTTCATTAATTCCAGACCATTAGATACACATTAGAAGAGGCAACTTCCAAATTTAAAAGGCAGGTTCAATGCATCCTGCTTAATCCATCTCTGCCCATATCTTCAGCTCACCATACCAGCATATTTTGTAATACAGGTTCTCCCTCTCAATGCTTTGGGAACATCTGTGAAAACAAAAACTAAAGCAAAACAACCCATAGTGTGAACCTTTCACAGACTAGTGAATTTTCTTTGTTAAGTCTACTCTTGGATGAAATAAATTTTCAAAGGATTTGCTTTATTTTTACTGGCTGTTTAGTTATTAATTTATACTTTTCTATTTCCCTATAAACTCCTACATTAAAAGAGAGGCATTTCCTGATTTCCTCTAGTAATTTACTTCATTTATTGTAAACCTCTATATTCAGGTTATTTCTTTAAGATTCATGATCAGTATTTCTTTATAAATATTACTTGGATTACATGTTACGTTTCCCTGCTCACTTCTTAGTTCTTGTCACAGCAGGGATTGTGTTTCTCACTTCATGCTGTAACCCTAGTTAATGGAACACTCTTAGTCACCTAACATATGCTTAATAAATACTACTTGATGAGAATAAGTCTCAAAGACATTTAGGTATTAAAAGTTTGCAAATAAAGATGAAAAGCAAGTGAGCAGGGTGAACAAATACCAGCATTTTTGGATTTTTGACTTACATCATCACAAGCTTCCACATGTTCTGGTTTAAGGTGGTTTCTGTTTATTACAGTGCTGTTTAATATAGTAGCCACCATTCACTGAAATTCTGGTCTAACATTTTTCATTTTTTATGTTGGTTTTTTTTACACACAGACACACAGACACACACACCACATGTGTGTGTGTTTGTATAGTTGGTTATGGTGTGCATACATGCATACACTTCTGCATTTTCATATATATGCAAATGCATATCTATGTGCTGATGAATATGAAGATGGATATTTGTGCATGCATGTTGAGGCAAAGGTATTTTCCATATGGATCTCCACCTTCCTTGAGGATCATTCACTGAATCCAAAAGTCATAGTTTTGGAAACTATGACCAGCCAACTTCTTTATAGGCTACCCTATTTTCATATAGATTCTGGGGTCCTGAACTGTGGTCCTTCTCCTTGTGCAGCAAACACTTTACATTCTGGGGCACTTCCCAATATTCTCTTGTTATTCTTTAGTGAAATAAACTCAGGGTCACTTCTGGTTGATTGCAGAGATTTTAAAATTATATGTCTTTGAATTGAAATCTTATATTCTCCACAAGATAAAAACAACTCTATAGACTTGTGCAGCTTAATTGAATGGCTATGGGGGTGTGGTTTTGCTATTACATTCAGAATTTTGGCTTCCCACAATAATGGATATTTGTATTCTTAAATATTTTTTTCTGTGAAAATTCCATAAATATACTATGGTGTTTAAATTTTTTCCTTAATTAGGTGTATGTGAAGCCTAACGTTCTGGATAAGTTAATATTCTGGTATCCTAAAACAAGTATGTATGATATATGACATAACATTAAGGATAGGATCAACTATAGTTTTCAAATAAACTATTGAAATAATTATTTTCATTCTTAAATATGTGTGTGTGTGTGTGTTTAGCCAGTATCTATGTATAAAAAGTCCAACTGAGCCGAGCTTTGGTGGCACACGCCTTTAATCCCAGCACTCAGGAGCAGAGGCAGGTGGATCTCTGTGAGTTCGAGGCCAGCCTGGTCTACAGAGTGAGTTCCAGGACAGCCTCCAAAACAATACAGAGAAACCCTGTCTCAAAAAACCAAAAAAAAAATCGTCAGCTATAATCAACAACTACAACTTTTGTTCTTTCATTTTACAAGGATGTGTTGAGTTTGAAGTTTTGGCAAATATTCCAGAAATAGTAGATAAGATGTTATGTTTTGCTTACATTTGGGACCTTATGTCTTAGTGAATGAAGAAAATAATTTATATAAAAATAAAAACAAAGATACCCAAGATATAAACGATTTTTGGGGTCATTTCTTTGAAGCATTGAATAACTGATTAATTCTAGGAATCAGCTGGTCTTCCTTGGGAACTTTTAAACTGAGAACCAAATGATGATACCATCCCAAGCAGCCCAGTGGAGAGAGCACTCTTAACAAAATAGAAAAGGTGTTGATAAGCAAGCAGAATGAAGATGGGGTCAGTGCTGAGCACTAGTGAGGTGGCGTGGGAAGGCTGAGTCCCTGAGCAGACATTTTTTTCCTTTTAATTCTTAAGCTCAGTGAGAGCAGAGTTATCAAAGATACATTCTCAGTGTACAACTAAAACCCAAATCCAACATGGATTTGATAGCTTTAAAAACTTAGGTTCAAAAGCCTTTGCTCAACAATTGCTCTTTATACCAATTACTTAGCAAAAATTACCCAGATTTAAGTTTTCTTATCCTGCCACATCTCAAAAAAGAATGTGATCTTTTTTTTGTTTTGTTTTTTGTTTGTTTGTTTGTTTTGGTTTTTGGTTTTACGAGACAGGGTTTCTCTGTATTGTTTTGGAGGCTGTCGGTCCAGCCCGGCCTCGAACTCACAGAGACCTGCCTGTCTCTGCCTCCCAAGTGCTGGGATTAAAGGCGTGTGCCACCACCGCCCAGCAAAGAATGTGATCTTAATAAAACTTTGGTCTGTGTAAGAGCTTTATGGAGAAAACATTTTCTTGTTCAATTTTAAAAAAGTATTTGAAAGCTTTGCAAGGGCTGGAGGCAAAGCTTGAACACACCACGAGTGTAAGTAACAAGCAGAATGCACTGTCGAAGTAACCGCTGAGCCAAAGCCCCCCTGAATGGGGGTGTCAGTGAGGAGGCCTAGGCTATCTATGGGGCCTTTGGTAGCTGACCAGTATTTATTCCTCACATACAAATGGACACTGGGTGCCCATCCCACAATGAGAGATGCACTCTCACCTTGGACTCTTGGGGGAGTTTCCAGGCCCTGTCCTGGATGAAATGACAGACTATGGACACCCCCATGGAAGAACTCACCCTCCCTGGGGAAAGGAGGGGGTTTTGCGTGGGTGGTGGGTAGGGGTCAGAGGAGAGGAGGGAAAGGGAGAGGGACGTGAGATTGACATGTGAAGAAACCTTGTTTCTAATTTGAATTTAAATTTAGAACTAAATTTTTTTAATAAAAAAAGTATTTGAAGGAACATGATGACATCCCTAAACTAACATGTGTAATCTTATTCATAATTTTGCAGCAAGAGAAATAGACCTGAACTTATTCAATTGTACACTTCAGAACTGCTCTGTACATTCATATGACCACTGTAACCTTTCAAATCCCGAAAATGTCTTGCAGATGTTTTATAACTTTGCTAACTTTATTTTTCTAATGATCTTCATCCCTGAAGTAAATATTGATTTACTTATAAATTATATGATTATCTACTATAACATGAAAAATTCAGGAATATTCATGATATGAAGTTGAAGCTGAAGCAAATTAATACACATCTATTTTAAGTAGAAGTAGAATATCAACCCAATAATGTCCTACAAAGATCAAACTTCATAGCATCCATTACCTATATGTAGTTCCTATTACACTGAGATCTCAGATCTAACATTTGAACCTCAGCATGTAACTCAGAAATGGCTTTAATCTCATAAGTCATATCTCAACCATCTTTATGACTAAGTTACTATGTTTTACCTGACAAAAAAGTACCATTATGTCAGAGAGATTTGCTATTTTACCTTAGGTACTGATTTCCTTGACTCTATGCACTACTTAGAGAACTCATGATGAAATTTCCTAAATTTTTCTTGAGTATGAGGAACTAGGTATTATAACTGAATTCTGCATCATAGACCTCATCCCATTTTTCCTTACTGTATGAACTGGTTTTTTGGAGCCCATTTCCTATGGAGAGGTTCCTTGCTCAGTCCAGATACAAGGGCAGAAGTCCTGGGTCTTCTTGCCCCAAATGATGTGACAGACTTTGATGATTCTCCATGAGAGGCCTCACCCTTTCTGAGGAGTAGATGGGAGTGAGGTGGGGTGCAGAGATGGTGAGGGCAGTGGGAGGACTGGAGGGAGAGGGAACCAGGATTGCTATGTAAAATAAAATTGTTTTAAAAATAAAAATAAAAAATTAGGTACTCCCTCCTTTGCCCCCACAAAGACAAAGCATTTTCATATAGCAATTGATAAGGCAGTTATAAAATATATATAGAGAGATGCCTATATATCAATAAGTGTCATGGAAATAAAAACATGTGAACATAAATACACCCTGTTTATTTTGTATACTACTAGATGTATGTTTTCATATTTATTTGGTGCTTTGCTCCCTGCACAGCCTGGCCAAGAATCTGTGGAGGGTGTCAGGATTGATGACACAGAGACCAGTCGGTGGTAAAAGAACGCTTCAAGAAGGCTTCCAGAAGGCCTCAAGAAGGCCCCTCTTTATTCTTATCCTGGTTGGTTATTATATGCCCTGACACCAGAGGAAGCTGTGGTGGGGTCAGGAAAAGGCGATTAGTCATTGGAACAGTAAAGGTCAGGGTGTTCCTGTGGGTGAGCACTTATCAGGAACTTATTGCTCCAGTAAACATTTCTTATGGTCACCGGATTGTTTTTTGGTAAACATGTTTTCTATTGGTTACAGCTGCCTGCTCCCAGGCTGATGAGGAAATGGGCCTCTAGCCAAGGTCTCTTGTTCCCAAAAATTGGTACTGAAAAACTAACTGGTGTTCTCTGCCTGGGGAAGACTGTATTTTCACTTACAGCAATCTTTAGTTGCCTGTAGTTCTTCATGTAGAGTTGGGGCCCCATAGTTTTTCAGCTGTCCTCTCTAGCATGTTCTTACTTAGGTTATGCTTAGGCAACCATGTTGCTGAGACTTCATGGGTGCAGCTTCTGAAATTTCTAGGAGACATAATCTCACAGCAAACTCTCCGATCTTCTGGCTTATACAATCTTCCTCTCTTCTTCTGAAAGGCTCCCTGAGCCTTCCATGTGGGAGCTATGGTATAGAAATAGCCACTGGGACTGGATTCTATAAGTCCATATTTTGACTGATTGTGTTTATTTAGAAACAATCGTAGTTTACATGCCAATAACCCACCCTGTTACCTCTCACTCCCATCCTCTCATGACCCCCACTGGCCCACAACCCATCTCACACCCACTCCCCAAGGATAGTAAAGCCTTCCATGGAGGATCACCAGAGTCTGTCACATTATTTGGAGGAGGGCCTAGGCATTCCTCCATGAATCTGGGCTGAAATAGTATTGCTCCATAGGGAATGGCCTCCCAGTGTCCATTTAAGCAAAAGCAATAAATACTGATTCAACAGTTAGAGGTCTCATACACTGCCGAAGCCTCCTAACTGGCACACACATTCAGTGGACTTGAATCTGCCCAATGCTGGTTTCCCATGTTTCTGGCTGGGGTCTGTGTGCTCTCACTAAGTCAGGTCAGCTGTTTCTGTAGGTTTCTCCAGCATGGTCTTGACTACATTGCTCATCCCTCCTCCCTCTCAACAACAGGATTCCAGGAGTATGTCTAGTGCCTACTTGTGGGTGTCTGCTTATCCTTCCATCAGCCACTGGATGAAGACTCCAGGATCAATCTCATCATAGGGGAAGGGCATCAAAGGCAGCCTCTACACTGATGCCTAGATTCTTAGTTGGGGTCATCCCTGGGGATCTTTCCATTTTCTCATATCTTCTTTTGTTTCTTTCTTTAAAGACTCAAAGTTCTGTGAAAGCTAGGTAAGTAGTTGTAAGAGGATTTATCATGCCTCATGTTTCACATTACATATAGCAGCCAGATATGCATTATAGTTAAAAGAATGGCTTCTTAAACTTCAAATACACTGTAAGGTAGCTTAATAAGTTTAAATCATCTGTTGATCACTAATACCAATTTATTATTTCATTGTTTCAGTACATACTTACCTAGCTTTAAAAGAACAGACATCATACTGGAGAGAACTAACATATAAAAGCGTTTTACAATCTTTAAAAATATACAGTCATTGGAGATGATTTTCAACCTAGCAACAGAAGACATAATGCTTTACATTTTGTGAGTAAAATATTTAATTTGATATCCAAAAAAAGACTCAAAGTTCTAATTGTACAGGTCTTCGCTTGTTTGGTTACCATTATCCCAAGATATTTTATGTTGTTTGTGGCTATTGTAAAGGGAGATGTTTCTCTGATTTCTTTCTCAGCCCATTCATCATCTGTATATGGTAGGACTCCTGATATTTTTTGTATCCTGTCACTTTGCTGAAGAAGTTTGTCACCTGCAGGAATTCCCTGGTAGAATTCTTCATGTCACTTATGGAAAGTCTCATATCATCTGCAAGTAATGAAAGCTTGACTTCTTCCTTTCCAAATTTTATCTCCTTGATCTCATTTTGTTTTCTTATTGCTCTAGCTAGAACTTCAAGTAAAATATTGAAGAGATATGGAGAGAATGGAAAGCCTTGTCTTCTTCCTAATTTTAGAGGAATCACATTGAGTTTCTCTCCATTTATTTTGATGCTGGCTATATATTTCTTGTATTGTGTTTAGGTACGTTCCTGTTATCCCTAATCTCTCTAAGACCTATATCATAAAGGGATGTTGTTAGGTCAAAGAATTTTGTAGCATCTAGTGTGATGATCATGTGGTTTTTACTTTTCCAGTTTGTTTATATGGTGGATTACATTGATGGGTTTTCATATATTGAGCCATTCCTGCATCCTTGGGATGAAGCCTACTTGTTAACGTTGGATGATTTTTCTGATGTGTTCTTGCATTCAATTGCCAGTACTTTTATTGAGTTTTTTGCATCAATGTACTCAAGGGAGATTGGTCTGTAGTTCTGTCTTAGTTGTGTCTGTGTGTAGCTTGGGTACTAATGTATTGTAGCCATGTGAAAAAAGAGTTTGGCCACCACAACCAGCAGCAGCGATGGAAACATAAGCAGAAATCCACAATTAAACACTGAGCTGAACTCCTGGAATCCAGCTACATAGAGGAATGAATGATGAGCAAAGGGTGAAGACCCGGCTGGAGAGATACAAAAAAACAACTTACCCGAACAAGGGGAACCTCATGGGTCCCAGACTGATACCTGGGAAATCAGCATAGGAATGTTCCAAACCCACTGAACAAGCATGTAAGTTTGAAGGCCTGGATAATATATGGGGCTTCTTGTAGTGGATCAGTATGTATCCCTAGTACATGAATGGACTTTGTGAGCCTACTCCACATAGAAGGATACTCTGTCAGCCTAGACACATGGTGGAGGGTCTAGGCTCTGCTCCAACTGATATGACAGACTTTGAAGATCCCCCATGGAAGGCCTCATCTTCCAGGGGGATCAGAAAGGGGATAGGATAGGCGGTATCTGGGGGGTAAGGGAGGAGTGGAGGGAGATGGAACTGGGATTGACATGTAAAACATGCTTGTTTCTAATTTAAATTAAAAGAAATTAATAAAAAGAATAAAAAATTTGGCAATGTCTCTTCTGCTTCTATTGTGTGGACCATTTTGAGGAGTATTGATTGGTATTAGCTCTTCTTGTAATTTATGGTAGAATTCTGCAGTGAAAATATCTGGGCCTGTGCTTTTTTTGGTTGGCAGACTTTTGATGACTATTTCATTAGGGGTTATTGGTCAATTTAAATTGCTTATCTATTCTTTTTTATTATTTTTTTATTTTTATGTTTAAATTTAGATTAGAAACATGGTTGATTCACAAGTCAGTTCCAGGTCCCTCTCCCTTTCCTTCCCCTCCTCCCGTACCCTCCCCCCAACTTCCCCATTATCCCCTCATTTCCCCAGGGAGGGTGAGGCTCTCCATGGGGGTGTCCATAGTCTGT
The DNA here is from genome assembly GCF_017639785.1 of Mesocricetus auratus. Taxonomy (NCBI): domain Eukaryota; kingdom Metazoa; phylum Chordata; class Mammalia; order Rodentia; family Cricetidae; genus Mesocricetus; species Mesocricetus auratus. Next base: position 57,248,500 of record NW_024429189.1, on the reverse strand, counting down.
CATTTCATCCAGGGCAGGGCCTAGACCCTCCCCACAAGAGTTCAGGGTGAGAGTTCATCTCACACTGTTGGATGGGAGACCAAAGTCCATGTGTATACTCGGGATGTATACTGATCTACTGCCCAAGGCTCAATAGATTACCTAGGCCTCCTCACTGACACTCACATTCAGGGGGTCTTGATCAGTCCCATGTTGGATTACCAGTCATCACCCTGGGATTCAAGAGTTAACCCTTGTCAGGTCAGCTGTTTCTGGGATTAAACCAGCCTAGTTTTAACTCCTTTGGTCATCAGTCCTCCCTCTCTGTTACTGGCTTTCTTGAGTTCAGCTCAGTGCTTAGCCGTGGGAGTATGCCTCTTCTCCCATCAGCCACTGAATGAAGTTTTTGTTTCCCAGACTCTCTGGCCATGGGATTGTAGGCTGGCACTCCCCAGATCTATGTTTAAATTCCATATATGAGAGAGTATATGCCATGTTTCTCTTTTTGTGACTGCATTACCCCACTCAGGATGATTTCTTCTATTGTTATCCATTTGCCTGCAAATCTCAGGATTCCATTGTTTTTTTTTCTGCTGAATACTACTCCATTGTGTAAAGGTACCACATTTTCTCTATCCACTCTTTGGTTGAGGAGCATCTAGGTTGTTTCCAAGTTCTGGCTATTAAAAATAATGCTGCTATGAGCATAGTGGAACAGACATCCTTGTTGTATGAATGGACATTTTTTGGATATATACCTAAGAGTAGAGTTACTGGGTCTTGTGGTAGGTTTATCCCGTTTTTCTGAGGAATCTCCATACTGATTTCCAAAGTGGCTGAACAAGTTGGCACTCCCACCAGCAATGGAGGAGTGTTCCCCTTTCACCACATCCTCTCCAGCATAAATTGTCATTGGTGTTTTTTATTTTAGCCATTCTGACAGGAGTGAGATGGTATCTCAGAGTTGTTTTGATTTGCATTTCCCTGATGGCTGAGGATGTTGAGCACTTTCTCAAGTGCCTCTCAGCCATTTTAGACTCCTCTATTGAAAATTCTCTATTTAGTTCTGCAGCCCACTTTTTAATTGGATCCTTTGGTGTTTTGGAGACTTGCTTCTTGAGTTCTTTGTAAATTTTGGAGATCAACCCTCTGTCAGATGTGGGGTTAGTGAATATTTTTCCCATTCTGTGGGCTGCCTTTTTGTCTTGCTGACTGTGTCCTTTGCCTTACAGAAGCTTCTCAGTTTCAGGAGGTCCCATTTATTAATTGTTGATCTCACTGTCTGTGCTAGTGGTGTTATGTTCAGGAAGCTGTCTCCTGTACCAATTCGTTCAAGGGTACTACCCACTTTCTCTTCTAAGAGGTTCAGTGTGGCTGGATTTATGTTGAGGTCTTTGATCCATTTGGATTTAAGTTTTGTGCATGGAGATAAATGATCCAGTTCTGTACTGATTGTGTTTTGAAGACAATAAAATCACAATAAAAGTAACTTGCCTCATTGTGGTTGGTCTTTTGGAATGGAAAAAACTAAAGTTATTGAGAAAAAATAGAAGCTTATCTAGTCTTGATTTAACTTTTGTAAATGATATCTATCCAGAAAAATGTTCATTTCCTTTTAATTTTTTAATTTTATTGAATATAGATTTTCAAAATATGACTTGATGATTCTGGATTTTGTCAGTGTCCATTGTTATGGCCTCTTTTTCATTTCTGATTTTGTTAATTAGCATTTTTTTCTCCATGCCTTTTGGTTAGTTTGGATAAAGGTTTTTCTATCTTGTTGATTTTCTTGAAAAACCAAGTCTGTGTTTCCTAGATTCTTTGTACTGTTTTCAATTTGATTATTTCCCGGCATCTACTCCTCTATGGTGAGTTTGCTTCTTTTTGTTCTAATGCTATTAGTTGTGCTGTTAATTCTCTAGTGTGGCTGTTTTCTATTTCTTCTTGTGGGTACTTGGTGTTATGAACTTTCCTCTTAGCACTGCTTTCAAAGTGTCCCATAATTTTGATCACGATGCATCTCCATTCTCAATGAATTCTAGGAAGTCTTTAATTTTTTTATTTCTTCCTTGACTCAGGAATGGTGCAATTGCTAATTCCCATGAGTTTGTAGGTTTTCTGCATTTTGTGTAGTTGTTAAATTCTAACTTTAAACTGTGGAGATGTGATAAGATACAGGCATTGTTCCAATATTTTTTTTACTGTTGAAGTGCTCTATGTTGCAGAGTATGTGGTAAATTTTAGAGAAGTCTCCATGTGCCACTGAGAAAACAAGTTTATTTTTTTGTGTCTGGAATGTTCTATAGATGCCTGCTAAACCCGATTGGGTCATAGCTTCTGTTATTTTATGTGTTAATTTTCTATCTGCTGGTCCTGTCTATTTGTGAGAGTGGAGTGTTGAAGTCTCCCACTGTAGGTGGGTGAGGTTTTATGAGTGATTTGAGTTTTAGTAATATTTCTTCTATGAATGTGCATGTTTTTATATTTGGGAAATAGATGCTCAGAATTGGGACTTCATCTTGTTTGACTTTTCATGTGCTGAATAGAAAATGACCTTCTTCATCTCTTTTGATTGATTTTAGTTTGAAGTCTAATTTATTATATACTAGGATTGCTACACCAGCTTGTTTTGAGGGTCCATTATATTGGCAAATATTTTATCAACCCTTAACTCTGAGGTTACATCTGTCTTTGAATGTGAAGTATGTTTCTTGTATGCAGCAGATGGGTAGACTCTGTCTTTTTATCCATTCTGGTAGACTGTGTCTTTTTATAGGCAAGTTAAGACTACTGATATTGAGGGATAATAATAACCAGTGATTGTTAATTCTTGTTTGTTTTGCGTTTGTTGGTAGTGGTGGCATTGTGTGTACCCCCCTTTTTTCTTTTTAATTTTGGTTTAGTGGGATTATATATTGTCTATATTTTCATGGGTGAAGCTAACTTCATTGGGTGGAACTTTTCCCTTCAGAACTTTCTTTAGTACTGGATATTGGGATAGGTATTGTTTAAGTCTGATTTTGTCATGGACTGTTTTGTTTTTTCCATCTATAATGATTGAAAGCTTTTCTGGACATAGTCTGGCCTGCCATCTGTAGTCTCTTAGTGTTGGTAGAACATATATCTAGGACCTCCTGGCTTTCAGGGTTTCCATTGAGAATTTGTGTGTAATTATGATAGGTCTGACTTTATATGTTTCTTTTCCTTTTTCCTTTAGTGCTCTTAATATTTTTCTTTATTCTGTAAATTTTATGCTTTGATTATTATGTGACAAAGGGATTTTGTTGTTGTTGTCCACACTATTTGGTATTCTGAAAGCCTCTTTACTTTCATAGGCACATCCTTCTTTATGTCGGGAATGTTTTCTTCTATGATTTTGTCAAATGTTTTCTTTACCCTTGAGCTGTACTTTTTCACATTCTTCTATACTTATTATTCTTATATTTGTCCTTTTCACAGTGTTCCATATTTCCTGTATATTTTGTTTCAGGGATTTGGTTAACCTAAATGCAAATCAAAACAACTCTGAGATACAATCTTACTCCTGTAAGAATGGCTTATAATCAAAAACACCAATGACAGTTTATGCTGGAGAGGATGTGGAGAAAGGAGAATGTACCTGCACTGCTGGTAGTGGGAGTGCCAACTCATACAGCCACTTTTGAAATCAGCATGGAGATTCCTCAGGAAAATGAGAATCAGTCTACCAAAAGACCCAGCAATTCCACTCATTGGCATATACCCAAAAGATTGCATTCATACAAGAATGTCTGTTCCACTATGTTCATAGCAGCATTATTTATAATAGCTAGAATGTAGAAGCAACCTAGATGCCCCTGAGTTGAAGACTGGATAGAGAAAATGTGGCCCATTTACAGAATGCAGTACTGCTCAGTGGGAAAAAATGGAATCCTGAAATTTGCAGGCAAATGGAAGAAACTATAAGAAACCATCCTCAGTGAAGTCACCCAGTCACAAAAAGGCAAACATGGTATGCACTCACTCATATATGGATTTTAGACAGGGAGCAGGGATTGCCAGCCTACTATCACACAATCAAAGAGTCTGAGAAATGGGGAGGACTCTAAGAGAAATATGTATGTTGCCTCAGAAAAGAGACAGGATCTCCTGAGCAGATTGAGAGCATGTAGGGAGCAGAGAGGGATCAGAAAGAAAGAATGGGAGACAAGAGGAGGGGAGAGGAGGACATTGTGGAGTAGGAAGGTTGAGATGGTGGAAGAATAGAGATCAGGGTGAGAGATACCATGATAGAGGGAGGCATTATATATTTGAGGAGAGATATGGCACTAGTGATATTTCCAGAGATCTACAAGGATGACACCAACTGGCAAACTAAACAATAGTAGAGAGGCTACCTCGAATGCCCTTTCCTGATAATGAGTTTCATGACTACCTTCTATGCCATCTTAGAGCCTTCATCCAGTGGCTGATGGAAGCAGAGGCACACATGCATAGCTCAACAATGAACTGAACTCTGGAACCCAGTTGCAGAGACGGGGAGTGATGAGTAAAGGGATCAAGATGAGGCTGGTGAAACCCACAGAATCAGCTGACATGAAGATTGGGGAGCTCATGGACCCAGACTGATGGCTTAGAGACCAGCACATGACTTATCAAGACTCCCTGCATCTGGTCATCTATGAGGAGGCCTGAACAATTTGTGGGGCCTTGGGTAGTAGATCAGTATTTATCTCTGGCATAAAAAGTGACTTTGGGAGTTCATTCTACATGGAGGAATGCTCTCTCATCCTGGACATATTGGGGAGGGGCCTAGGCCCTGATCCATATAATATGACAGACTTTGGAGATCCCCTATGTAGGCACTCACTCTCTGGGGAACAGAGTGGGATTGACTGGGGAGTTGGATGACTTGTTGGGGGGGCAGGGGTGGAGGGGAGGTTGAGGAAGTTGGGATTGACATGTGAAGCAAGCTTGTTTCTAATTTAAAAAAAGAGAGACAAAAATGTTTTTAAATTTAAAAAGCAGCAACATCAACAAAAAGATTTTCTTTGGTTAATGACTCTATTTTCTCCAGTGAGTCTTCAACACCTGAGATTCTCTCTTCCATCTCTTATATTCTATTGGTTATATTTACATATGTAGCTCCTGATCTTTTACCCAGCTTTTCTGTTTCCAGCATTCCCACATTATGTGTTTTCTTTGTTGTTTCTATTTCAGCTTTCAAGTCTTGTACTGTTCGAATTGTTTCCTTCACTTGTTTGGTTGTTTTATCTGGGCTTTGCTTGCCTTGCTTTCTTTAAGAGAATTATTTCTTTAATTTTTGGTTTGTCTTTTCCTCCATTTCCTGTAAAATTTTCTTTGCTTTTTCTTCCATTTCTTTGAAGAATTTTATCATTTCCTCTTTTAGGGCCTTTATTGTCTTCATAAAGTTGTTTTTAAGGTTCTTCTCTTCTGCTTCATTTATGTTGGGATGTTCAGGTCTTGCTGGTGTAGAATCCATGGATTCTGGTGGTGTCATATTGTTCTTTCTATTGATGAATGTGTTCTTATACTGTCATCCTTCCATCCCTTCTTCCATTGGGAGCGAGTCGGTCTTTCTCTCTCCTTTCACCTCCAGGTGGGCGTAGGTGTGTCAAGACTTTGATGTCAGCAACTTTGCATGGTCTGAGCTCCCTTGAAGTTCTCAAGAAGAGGGCATAGGGGGACCAAGACCTTGATGAGGGCAGACTCTTGATGGTTCATATGCCCTAGGGCAGGTTCACTCAAGCAGAGGGTGTACAGCCAAAGACTCAAGCAGTGATACTAGGGAGCCAAGACTGTGATGAGCACAGGCTCTGTATGATCTTGCTTGCAGGAGCAGGTCCACTACACAAGGATCCAACCCAGGAAGTTCCAAGGAGAGGATGTGGGGAGTTAGGCCTGGGGAGTTGGGCCTAAGCAGGTCCCACATTTACCTCAAGCAGCAATTGTGTTTTTCTGTAATGATCTCCATCTGTTGGAAAGTGAAGATTCCTTGATGAAGGATGAGAGCTACACTTACATATTGCTATATGGTCATATATTTAGATTGTGCTGATTTAGTAAATTGGTGGTTGTAGGTTCCCTCCTAAAATCCAGAGCTTCACTACGCTTTTTTGTTGTCTAGTTTTCCACTGCCATATATAATTTGCCTCTGTTTGAACAGGTCTTAGGTCCATTACTGCCACCCATAACTTGGCAACAATCAGCAGTTTTCTAACTGGAGTAATGTGGTATTTATTTTAACATTGTCTGCCCTATTTCACTTCAGATATTTCTTTGTGGTCTAACTCCACTCCATTTATTGAAATAGATAACAAAATAATAAGCAAAGGAAATCATAGAAACAGTAAAAAATCTAGATGTTTCAAAGTGACCAGCTTGTGAACTTTTAACTAACATAAACATACAAGCAAACAAGCAAACAAACAAAAAAAAACCCAAACCAAAATGAAAACAAACCACCTCTGTTTACTTCTATAGATTGTTAAAGAGCTGATGCTCAGGGCTTTGATTTTTCTATATGCATCACCTCAATTCTACTTTTCTTTGTGAGTTGTGAAATCTAAGTTGAATGTGATATTGAAATTGAACAAATCAGAAGTATTTCACTCTATGGTCTTTTCTGAACTTGCCCGAGAGTTAAGTACCAGTTTTCTCTCATGCTTCCAGCTTAGTGCTGTGTTTCACTAATATGACACTGGCCAGTCTTGTGTTGTCACCTCTATAATACAAGAAAAAAATAATTGTCAAAATTTTGCATTTAGTTTTAAAGGCAAAGAATCTCCAATTCAATTTCTGGTAGGAAAACATAACGTTTTAATCAGCAAATATTTCTGTGTGTGAATAGACATTTTATTATCCATTGATAAATAATCTAGTCTTCTAGAAATTCCATGTTTCTTTTGTGAACAGCTGGAATAGTGTTTCAGAACTCAACTCATATCTGGAAACTTCTTCAAACAGAAATGCAGAAGTTCAAAGAAAAGAAAAAAATCCTCTAATTCTTTGGGGACAAAGAAATTTATAAACAAGTGGGGAAGAAACAACACTCAAAATTATGTCTTGGATAATCACAATAATGGAAAGTTTCCAAGCCTTGAGATGGATGGAGCTACATGTTCTCAAGTCCCATGGAAAGCTCTTTAAATTCTGGTTGGAAATAAGGAAAATACTGCTTCTTCTGTTTCTTTTTAATCACATACTGAAGACAGCGTGTGGGGGCCATGGTTTACAGAAGATGCCCCTTTACTTTGCCCATGATGAGAAGAAAAAATTAGGAACCTTAGAGTTTGACCAGACATCGAATAAAGCTACTACATAGAAAGCAGCAGTGTCATCACTAGAATTGTTAAGAAATTGATTGACATCAGTGAGATTTAGAATTATTTTATTTCATTTTCAGAAGGGAATTATAGGTAGGATGTAGTATATAAACTGGGGATGCTATGATTAGTGGTGAGAGGAACAGGAAAAACAACACATGTGGAACTAGTGGAACAAGTCTTGATACAAAATAAACATCAAAATAAAAACTGCAGAATTTTGAAGTGAGATGCAAAGCAGCTATTATTATAGGTTTAATAGTATTAATATTATATTTAAATTTTATCTGTGAAGTAAATGCAAATCAGTTATAATGTAATAAGCAGATGTTATATTTTGCCTCCACAACAGTTTTATTTTTTAAACATATTTTTATCCTTGAACACGTCTTCATTGTTAAGATTAAACAGTTAATTTTCAGAGAATGCTCAAGAATCTTGATATAGAACCATGAAGTGCTGCCCTTCTTCTGATTGTTAATATACAACATAGAATTTATAATGTCCGCAATTACACACCAATCAAGTTGATTAGAATGGACCTTAAGGTAAGAAATATCACAGAAGTCAAGGAGTAGACTATGCTGAGTTAAATGTGTCTATTTACTCTCCATAATTGTGTTTGATATTTGCAAATAATTATTTTTGGTTCCTGCTTAAGAATGTTCAGGAAAATTGAACATTTAGAGCCCTGTACTATTTTGGTGCTATCCAAGGTTTAATGTTTCCTTCAAGTCACATGAATTAGCAAGACTCCAGAAGAAGCTTCAGGTACCCTATGGAATGAACACCAGTGAAACACAGGAATGGTATCACAGCCCATTCCATTCCAGAAATATCAAGTTTATGATAATTGAAGTATCTGAGACAATCATTAGAGTATCAGTGAGAGCTTAGGGAAGTATCAAAATCTGAAAGGGACATCATTCCCAGATAGTCCTATAAAGGAACATTCTTACATAGATGGGTGAGGAATAAATATTTGATTCATATAATCATCTATCCATGCTTATTTTAGGCAGCTCTCTCTTTGGTTAGTATCTGTAATGCACCATTAATTATATTGTTTTCTGCCTCATTTCACTTTTATATTAACTTTTAGAGCTTCAGTTGTTAACAATAAAGTTTCCAAACACATTTAGAGTTTCAGAAATACTATTCATAAACTTTATAAAATAATTAAATGAACAAATTGCAACTTATTTGTTGCAATTTAAGGGTTCCAAATGAAGACAGCATAATATATAAAGGACATAGTCTATTTCATGCTAATTAAGTTTTTACTTTTTATGAAAATGTTGCTTAGAAACTATGCTGACGTCTGTCATCATTGATACATGTTTTCTAAAATGCAGTTGTAAAAGCTGTCCAGTGGACTTTATGAAATCGCTGACCTTGATCTATGTTACTCTGTCCATTTTCTGTCAGAGGATACAGAAGTACATTAGTTTGTCTGTGACAATGGCTACTACATGAGCAAGCTGGCATTGTTAGGTATTTGGCAGTAGAATTTAAACATTTTTTCAAGATAGCTTTTATTTGAATAAGCTTAATTAAGAAAACTTGCTAAAAAATAGGTGATAAGAATTATTAATATGTTAATATAACCCTTGTCTTCCTTTTACTGTCCCAGTTGATTTGATCTTCTTTATACAATGAAGTTATCTAAAGCAGGAAATCAGAGGGTATTGCCATAAATTTATCTGTGGGCAAAGTGCACATGTTTATACTATTGTTAATGATTATGCTGTGACCAGCCAAAATAATTTTTAGAACATTTTTAAACATGTATGAATATTGGTACAATGTCTATCACCACCAGTGATAGTAAAACTAGAATTAGGAGTAGAATGCCATCATTCTAATTGTGGGGTGTGTTCTCACACTTCAACACTGTTTTCTCCTGATATTCAGACTGCCTTCATGGTATCATATTTTCCTGTTAAGAACCCAATAAGTGACATTCTTATCATGTTCAAATACAGAAATGTCACCTGGGGCTTTGAGATTTTTTAGTACCTTAAGTAATTTGCTCCAAGCCACAGAACAAATAGAAAATCCTGTATTGGGCCAGTCTACAAGATTCAGGAGCTGGTTTTCTGATTCACTTCTATCTGTTCTCTTTCCTGCTTTAACCTTTGGCTATGCTAGTCAGACCCTGAGATGTGTATTGGTACACTTACCTGGATGATACATAGATATTCGCTGAAGCCATGATCATTTGAAGTTTGTTTTATCATAATGATATTGATGATAATTTGTAAATGGTTTTGGGATTCATAGTATAGGCACCTAGGAGAAATTAATTGGAGAATTGATCAGAGAAACTACTGTACATTTTACAGGTTTGTTAGTTTTATTCATAGTTAAAATATTTCTATTAACTGAAAGTAGAATTTATAAACAAAGCATATTTTTTTTTGGTTTTGCGAGACAGGGTTTCTCTGTATTGTTTTGGAGGCTGTCGGTCCATCCTGGCCTCAAACTCACGGAGATCTGCCTGCCTCTGCCTCCCGAGTGCTGGGATTAAAGGCATGTGCCACCACTGCCTGGCTAACAAAGCATATTTTTAACCTTTGTAGTAAAATATTATTCATTCGTTTATATCTTCTAAACAAGCAGATATGAGCATGTCCATACTATTACAAATATATGCTTCTCAAACGATATATGTCTGTAATAAGTGTAATAATTCAGTTGTTCTTTCCATTTGTTTGCACAAGAGGAGATTAATGGAAAATCTTCCACACATAGCTGTTTCCATTTCCATGTATGCAGACCTCTAGATTTTAAGTGTTCTATTATATATCTCTACCTCAAACTGACTGAGCTTCTGTCACCCTGTAAAATTTTTTCTTTCCTTTTTTTTGATTCTCAAAGAAATCAAGCATTCACTGTAATTTTGGATTTAGCTGTAATAAGTCACTGTTGATTGCAAAATTATAAATGGGATTGAAGCAAGTGTTTATCATTACCAAATTACATATTTTCTACTGGATTTTCACTTTTCCTTGGAAACCATGCAAAATCAGAGTTTAATAACTGAATTTGTCTTCCTGGGACTATCACAGAATCCAAATGTTCAAAAACTGATATTTATTATATGTTTATTTGTCTACATGGCAACTATTGGGGGCAACATGACAATTGTGGTGACCATTGTCTGTAGCCCTACACTGCTGGGCTCCCCCATGTATTTCTTTCTGGCTTTCCTGTCTTTACTGGATGCAAGTTTCTCTTCTGCCATGACACCAAAGATGATTGTGGATTCGCTCTATGAGAGAAAAACCATCTCCTTTGAAGGATGCATGATACAACTTTTTTCTGAACACTTCTTTGGTGGGGCTGAGGTGATTGTTTTGACAGCCATGGCCTATGACCGCTATGTGGCCATTTGCAAGCCCTTGCACTACTTTTCCATCATGAACAGGAAGCTCTGTGGCTCTCTGGTAGGGGTGGCCTGGGCAGGGGGATTCTTACATTCCATCATACAAATCATCTTCACTTTGCAGCTGCCCTTCTGTGGACCCAATGTCATTGATCATTTCATATGTGATTTGTACCCTTTGCTGGAGCTTGCCTGCACTGACACTCACATCTTTGGCCTTTTGGTGGTTGCCAACAGTGGGTTTATCTGCATCATAATCTTGTCTTTGTTGCTTGTTTCATATGGTTTTATCTTGCTCTCACTGAGATCCCACAGTTCTGAAGGGCGATGGAAAGCTTTGTCTACTTGTGGGTCCCACATTGCTGTTGTGATCTTGTTCTTTGTCCCATGTATATTTACATATGCAAGACCTCCTACTGCCTTCTCCTTTGACAAAATTGTAGCAATATTTTACACCATGTTATCCCCATTGCTTAATCCCATGATTTACACTTTTAGGAATAAGGACATGAAGAATGCTATAAGGAAAGTATGGAAGAAATTGATAATACATTCAAATATAAAATAAAAATGCTACATTATATCAAAATTAATATTAACAGTAAAGAAGTCAAAATTATTGCACACAAAGAACAGTATGTTTATTTCCTATGAGGAGTTAACGCTATTATTGAGAAATAGCATTATTTTTGGCTTTAGAGAATGCTGTTTTCCCTTTAATATCAGACATATTCATTAAGTTGGAAACTCCACATTTATGTGTGTATATGAAAGACAATTGAATTCTATACTTAGGATCTATTAATTTAAAAAGAATGGAATCAAAATTAATAGCTACAACAGTGGCTATTAACTCCAAGTATTTAAAGAAATTTGTAGGTAATTCAAAATGTCATATAAATTTGGATGAAAACTTATTAAACCTATTTTCAGTAAAATTTTTTCAATTCATTGTAGTGATGTCAGTATCATCTAGAATTCATAAAGGATAGAAGGAAAATCATCACAAAAGTACTGTAGGTTCCCTGTCTCTTGTGACTCCATTATGTCATGGGGGTCCTTTGCCATTTGTTAAAGAATTTGAACTATTTCTTGATATATTGAGAGATTATTCTTGGTTGGCCATTCCTGGCAGTGCATGTTTTCTTCTTGGGTTGAGAGACAATTTAGGCCAGTCAGCCATGGGAAAGGAGATGGGAGGATCCCATAATTGTGAACAATTATCTGTTAAGAAAATAACCAAAAGAGTTCTAAAAATTTCACCCTTCTAAAACAGGTAAGGTCAACTACAGTTTGGTGAGTTGGCTCCTTCTGCCCCTAAAATGCAATAAAACATTGGGAAACACTAGCATTAAAAAAAGAAAGAAAGAAAGTTCTCAAAAGAGGATTGTATTCTAATTGATACACTGACTTTAATCTTCTTAACTTTTATACTCAAAGTAAAAACTCTTTTATTAAAAGTTATTAATAAAGCAATCATTCAAGTTTAGACATAGTGTTTGTTGTAATACCATCACTCAGAGGGTGGAGGCAATAGATTCCCCATGAGTTTGTGACCAATTTGATCTACATGAAGATTTCTATGTCAACTTTTGAAAACAGGAATACCCCTCCTCATGAAAAATAGAAAGAAGAAAAGATAAATTGTGCTATTATCTCATTTTGCATTGTAGTTATAGTTAAAATTTTTCTAGCATGCCAATATTATTAAAACACATTGAGTATTCTAAAAATGGTATTGAATCATTTTGCCTTTTCCTTAATACCTTGTGTTTTCACAGCCATGGCCTATCACCAGCATGTGTCTATTTTTCAAGTCTTCCCTTTCCTCTCCTATTATGAACTGGGAACTCTGCTGTGGGTAGTCAGATCTAGGAGATTTTTATATTTAATCATACACATAGTTACCACTTTATAGAAGCTCTTCTGTAGGCCCAATGTTATCATCCTTTTTTGTGTGACTTGTACCCATTACTGCATAAGATTTCTCAGAATAGATGAAGAGACAGCAATTATTTCATTCATTGTTGTCTCATCTTGAAGTTCATAAAGGATTAAGTTTTAAACCATTATCTGGACAAAGTATAAACATTTCAATGGACTTAGTAGTTGTGTAACAAACCATGGACACCCTGGTGTACTTTTCCTTGACTTTTGAGAATGTATTACAATATAAGAGGTCATATTATAATATTTCCATGTACACATGTAATGCATTTTATCACATTCCTTTCTTAAGTTACTATAAATTCCACCTCACAATATTTCATTCCTAGTAGTTTCCCTTTAACTATTGTGTCCTCATTTTCCCTCTCTCTTACATACCAGATAAAAATCCACTAGGATTTTGAGCTATGAAATGACTTATTTTACTTCATTCAATGGTGTCTTGTTCCATCTATTTTCTTATAAACAGCATAATTTCATTCTTTTTTATGGCTACATAAAACTATTCTCTGTCTATATCACATTTCTAAGTGATGATCTATTAGGGCCCATGTGGATGTGTGGTAAACCTGTGTATAAATATATCTCCCTTGTAAATTTACTTTGGTTCGCTAGATAGACTATAGAGTTGTAGATAGAGGTTATATATTATGTTCTTAAATACTTTAGCATTGGGGACTGCTAAGAACCTTGAACAAAATGGAGTATGTCAGCCATTTCTTGGCCTTCTGCCTACGTGACTGGGGGCACACATGCCCTTGGGACAAAGGAAATAGCTAACCACAAAAGTGAAATTTACACAGGGCAGCCCACTCGCCTAGCCAGGGGGAAGTAACCCTTATAGAACAATTGCCTTTGTTGGCAAAGGGTTAATGTGTTCCTTTGGATGCTTTTACCATAATGATAGGCAGAAGTAACCCTTATAGAGCAATTGTCTTTGTTAACAAAAGGTTAATGTGTTCCTTTGAACACTTTTTACCCCTCCCTAATTCCTGCACCTGGCTTACACTGACAATCATTTGTGGAATGCAACTGATGGATAATTACAGCTTCATCTTTACCTTATTTGGTGTATATTTGAGTTGAGACTTGATTGACATGCTTGTACCGCCCCCTGAGATTCTCTTCCTATAAAAACCATTTCACCCCAAGAATAAATGCTCTTGATCAGCAAAAGTTGTCTTAACCTCTTGAAGTTTGCTTTTTAAGATTGGATCTGCTCGTGAAGACCCACCAAATTAGTAGTGACCCTCATCACCTCATCCCCACGGGGGTCCCCTCCGTGGGTCGCACTTTAGGAATTGTTATATTGATTTTCATAACAGCTGAAAACATTCTCACTAGCATTTAATAAGTCATTTTTCCCTTGGTCAGACATAGGTTTGTGGACATAAAGTAAAAACAAGTGTACAGAAAATGAAGAAGGGATAATTCTAGAAGCCATCAAACTCCTAGAATATAGCCAAGGGCCTTTGTATAAACAAAGATTTTACTGGATTGGGAGTATTAAAACATTTACATATAAGGTAAGGGAGATGAAAATATTTTCATTATTTGTTTTAAACACGGATTTTACAGTATTTGTTAGAAGGGAGTCATATTTTATATTTCTCATACCTGTCACACACCATTTACTTGCTTTCTTGATTCTAGCCATTCTGACAGTTGTGGGATAGAATGTAAGTAAAGCTTTTATTTTAGTTTCCTTACTGAGTAAACATATTTTTTTAATTAAAATTTTAGTTAATTGTTTTACATAGTTTTAGATTCCTCATCAAATAACCTATCCTATCTGATGGCAACAGTGTACAGAGGGCTGGGATGCTGACAACTTCAAAGTATTTTATAATTCAGGTATGAAATGAGTATTGTCTAAAGAGAAAGAGAAGACACTATCAGAAAATATGTAGCTTAGCTTTTATATAGAATCCAAATAAACATCAACCTGCCGGGAAGATATATCCAATAGTTCACTAGTAGCATTAATGTTACTTTTTGGGAATAACATAGCATTTTTTTCCCTTTTTTTAAAATTAAAACTCACTTCCTGAGATTGAACCAATATACAATAAATGATACTTTTAGGTAATTCAGGAACCTCAGACCAAATAGGTCATGGGCTCTACAGGAAAATTAATACTATTGTTTTGTTAAATGGGCAAAATAATAAAATTAATCCCTAACAATGTATAGGCAAGTCCATCAATCAACCCTTATCAGAAAAGTTTCTTGAGGTATATGATAATTAACAGAATGATTCATAGCAGAACAATGTACAGACAGTAACAAGCTATGGAGCATTAAGCCTTAAACAGTCTGTCTTTATCACATCCCCCCTCAAGGCTTTAATATCTATAATTTACAGGAGACATATCTTAAGAAGAAGGAATGGTGGATGAATTTACGGAAACAATATTTTCCAGACATAACAGGGCAGATTCACATATGAACTCAGAAAATGGACAGAATGCATAGGACCAGCACAAGATCACATAAGAGAAAACCCAAGCACAGAGAAGAGGGAATGGGCATCAAGGCCGACCTCTAACCAAGAAGTCATGTGTAATGGATACTTTCTGGCAGAAGGAAAGCCATTGTTCTTCAGTGGAGGAGCACTAAGCATCTCAACCATGAGTCAGGGAAGGCCCATGCTGAGGAGAAGATAGTCAAGAAAAACATGGACTCCTTATTTATATTCTAGTAGGCCTTTTGTTTTATTTTGGTAATTTTCATCTTATTGGTTATCTGGTTTGCTTTGGTTTTCTTGTTTGTTGAGAGAGACAGAAGGGAAAGAATAGAATGTAGGGTAGGTACAGAGGTGGGGAGGATCCGGAAGGAGTTGGGGAAAGAAAAAGAATATGATCAAAATATAATGCATAGAAATTTTTTGAAATTTTCAGTAAAAGAGCATAATTAGGAAAACTTAATTCCAAAAGTTTTTATATAATGTTGATCCCAATGACTACACAACTCATCAGAACATAGGAGATGTAGGAAGAAGAACAGCCATAGGACTTCATCACAGATGTTTCTTTCTGGCTTGGCTTTGTTGTTTATTTTTTGTCTTGTTAGTTATTATTCATATTTGCACAATTTTCTACTTTTATGTATTACCTCATCCATTTGACAAGCTCTCTAAAAATCTGACACGCTCTCCTAAGATTAGATTGTTTAAAATTTTTGAGATTATAATTTGATTGTAAAATTTCTTCTTTCCTTTTCCTCTTTCAATACTCTCTGGTATACCTCTCTGCTCTCCTGCAGATTCACAACTTTTCATTTCATTTTGCTTCGTTAAGTGTTAATTTTAAGACAGGCCTCTTCATATCTAATCTAAGCCCCTTCTTAAATGTATTGGTAACTAACACAGAGACTCATAGCTGGACTATGTATAGAAAGTTCACTCAGCCCAAGATGGGCTGTCTTTATCACATCTCTCCTCCCAAGGCTCAGAGATATATGAAAGAGGAGACAGATCATAAGAATCATTATATATTATATAATATTATATTGCTTTTCATATATTTTTCATGAAATTCTTTCTTTAATGAACAGTTTTTGATATAGTATTTTCAAAACAAAACCTATACTTTCCTTGTAGATTGACAGAGAATTCTTTATGAGTGAATTAAGCTCATATGTTTGATAGGAACACAGCATTCTGTTCAAATTCTGCTGGAAAGCTATAGACCATCCATTATACAACAGACTTCTATCCCTCAACATGATGCCGCATTCAAGCTTTTTCAAACAGAAACCTAAGAATACTTCAAAAGAAATGATTTAATATTTGGGGACCATAAACAAATTATAGTCTTTTAAAGAGAAAAGAATGTTGCACATGAAAAAAAAACACAAAATAGTCCTTAGTAGAAGAATTCACCATTTATAGAAGTTTTAAGAAGGAAACAGTGGTCAAGATGGAACCTGGGGAATCAGCACATTACTTTTTCCTAAGTAGAGGTAAATTAGTTTTACTCACAGATATGTAACAAACAGTGTATTTGTGTGTGTGTGTGTGTGTGTGTGTGTGTGTGTATGCAGGCAGAAATTCACACGTTCAAAGTGTATTTTACTTATGCATTTCTCCTATGTATATCCACACAAGAGATACAAATATTAAAGCTGTGACTACCTAGCAAAAATGAATTCAAGAATAAATATGCAAAAGATTAACTGAAAGTCTACAGGGAAGGCAGCCAGATTTACAAGAAAGTGGACTACTCATGAGATTATAATGACAATGCTAGGCAGGAATTTTATGTGGTGAGAATTCTGGAAAGAAGAAAAAGTTGTGAGCTTCATGCAGGAAGAGCAAGACATGCAGGAGGAGAGGTAAAAGCCACCAGTTACTTGGCAGCATGCAGATTAATAGAAATGCATTAAGTTAAGTTGTAAGAGCTAATAACAACCTTAAGTTATTGTCTGACCTTCTATAATTAATAATAAGTCTCCATGACATTTTTTGTGACTTGGAGGTCTACAGAAAAATCTGTCTACTACTTTTGGCATTTTTATAGGTTTACAGTGCAACTATTAGGGACAATACACACAAACACAGACACAGACAAACACAGACAGACAGACAGACAGACACACACACACACACACACACACACACACACACACAAATTAATGTATAGTCTTGCATTGCTGGGCTGTCCCATGTACAATTTGTTCCTTCAGGATGAATGCATCTCTTCTGTTTTCACAGCCAAGATGCTTATAGAATTCTTGTACAAATGGAAGGACATCTTACTTTAGTATTTCAAAGATAATTATTTATAACATATTTATTTGCTGTGCTAGAGAGGATTGTCCCAACAGCCATGGCATATGACTTCTATGTGGCCATTTGAGAGCCCTAGCACTACCTTTCCATCATGAACCAAAGACTCTGTGGCTTCCTAGTCAGAGTGACTTGAGCAGTGGTTTTCTTGTATTCTGTCATACACATTAGTTTGCAAATGCCCTTATCTGGACCCAATGCCAGGTATTATTACATGTGTGACTTGCTTCCATTAGTGAAGCTTAGTTACACTGATACACATGTTTTTGTCATTTTGTTGGTGCCAATTTTCTACTTCTTGATAGGATAACAATCTGTTCTTTCTGAGATCCCATGGTTCTGAAGGACAATGCAATGTTATCTCCACTTTTGTTTCTCATAGCACTCTTCTCTTTTTGTTCTCCGTTCCTTCCATAATTTTTCGTCTACCTGCATTCCATTAACCTTTGAGAAAACAGGACTATATGTGCTGCTGTCTTGAAGTTATTGATCAATTCTATGGTTTACACTTTCAAGAAAAAGGAAATGAAGAATTTCATCAGGAAAGTGGGAAAGATACTGACAGTGGTTTCTAATAAAATTAAATAACTCGTGAAATGTCTCACTCAGTAAAATAACAAGTATGAAGGCTCCTACAATATGAGGGATTGAGTTTGTAGAGCCAGAATCCAGGTCAAAGACTTGCATGGAAGCATATCCTTAATGTAAGCCTGCAGGAGCTCACTCATCAGCAAATATGTCAGGAACACAGTTTTCAGACACATTGTGTCAATAAAATAAGGAGCAGGTAAATAGAAGGACACAATCAGTGTCCTTATCTGGGCTTTGCTGGCTTGTGCATTGGCATGTGCAGTAATTCCCAAATCCAAACACATACATACAAATAAAGTAAATCATACTTTGAAAACTTGTTGTCAAGAAGAGCCAATATCTACTTAGATAAGCACTTTCTGCTTTATTCACTTTTGAGAAAAACAGCACATTTTTCTACAGAGAATGTATTTATTTAGGAAGTTAGTGGAATGAAATTGAAGAAACAGACAAATTCACACTCCTATCAACACTTGATTCTTTTCTAATAGGACAGAAATACACACCGGAAAAATGACAGCATCTTCAACAAATGGTGCTAGTCAATCTTGATGTCTGTATGTATAAGAATGCATAAGCAAGTATAAGAATGCAAATAGATCCATACTCAACACCTTGCAGAAAACTCAAGTCCAAATGGATCAAAGAACTAAATATAATACCAGTTATATTGAACCTGACAAAAAAGAAAGTGAGTGATGATCTTGAATTCATTGACACAGGAAAATATAATTACTAAACAGAACAACATTAGCACAGGCACTAAGATTAAAAATTAATAAATGGAACCTGTTGAAGCTGAGAAACTTCTGCTTGGCAAAGAACATCGTCATTTGGACAAAGTTGCAGCATACAGTACAGAAAAAAAATTTACCAGGTATACATTCAGAAGAGTAGTGTAAAGAATTCAAGAAAGAAATATTAAGTAAACAACTAACCCAATTTAAACATGAGATTGATATCTAAACAGAAAATTCGAAATGAAGGAAACAGAGAGGGATGTTTAACCCTTAAAAATGTTTAACATTCAGCCACCAAGGAAAGCAAGTCAAAGCTCCTTTTGAGATTTCATCTTAAATATGTCAGAATGGATAAGATCAATAAAATAAATGACACCTAATGCTATCACCAATGTTCATTAACTCCCATTTCTGATGGGAATGCAAACTTGTGTAGTCACTATGGAAATTGGTGTGGTGGTTCTACTCCTGGGCATATACCAAAGGATGCTTCATCTTACCACAAAGATACTTGCTCAACCATGTTCATTCATATTAGCGAGAAATTTGAAAAAGACTAGGTATCTATCCACAGATATAGTCCATAAGGAAAATATTGTATCCAACAAAATACTACTAGGCCATTAAAAATAATCAGATCTTAAAATTTGTATGAATATGGATGGCACTAAAAATAGTCTTCATGTGTTAGGCATCCCAGATCCAGAAAAACAAACATAGTTATGTATTTACCTATATGTGTATATTAGCTATGGTATTAGTTAATGATAACCAACCTACAGTAGATACAACCATAGAAGACAGTTTTGTGTGTGTGTGTGTGTGTGTGTGTGTGTGTTTGTGTGTGTAATTAGGAAATATAAGTAGAATAGATAATTATGGATGTATGGCGATAACTGGAATGGGAGAATCAAGTACGGAAGGGGAGAGGATATGGGGAGAGACAACCGAAATTCAGGGCCATATGAAGATTATTCTAGAAACCTAATACAGTATAAGCTTCCTAAAATATATCCATATATGCAGGCTGTTTAAATGAAGTTGCTGAATAATGGGGAAGACAGAGCCCCAACTGCACATCTCATCAAATGAATCTTCCAGAACCAGGATTGAGTTACATGTAACTGAGTTGTTGGGCAAAGGGATCTCATGGGAATATTCAAGAAACCCAGGCTCTTGCCAAGACAATAAGTTGATGTCTGCAAACTGACAGAAAGGCCCATTGCTGAAAACAACATATATACAGCTCATTGAACATAGAGTTGTCTATCTGGTACATACAATGAGCCTTCATTCCTACATTCTAGACTTTTATAAAGTAGAGTCTTTGGTATAGGAAGGTACTCTTATTGCTACAAAAAGTAAATAAAAACACTGAACCAGCTACAAACCCTTTGATCTATAACAGTGTTCTGCCTGAAAAACATCTTAGGACAATGGTGGCATAAAGCTGATGGGAATAAGCAACCAGTAAACAATTTAACTTATGGACCCAGGAGATGGGATGTATACCCAAAATGTTTTAGGTGATCAAGAACCTGATATTAGATAGCCCAGGGTGCCAGTGTGAACCAAAATACTACTAGTACAAAACAAAACA
This sequence comes from Mesocricetus auratus, assembly GCF_017639785.1. NCBI lineage: Eukaryota > Metazoa > Chordata > Mammalia > Rodentia > Cricetidae > Mesocricetus > Mesocricetus auratus. Next base: position 57,228,141 of record NW_024429189.1, on the reverse strand, counting down.
AAACAGATTAATGATAAAATTATTGACTCACAATGATATTCTACTCTATTCAAAGACCAGTGCCTTGTTCATCCATCATCAGAGGAGCTTCTTCCTGTAGAAGATGTGAAGCAATACAGGAACCCTCAATAAAACATTATGTAGACCATGAGATATATGAGAAAACTCATGCCCAAACATGATATCTGCATCAATGCTTTCCCTCGGAACTCAGGGAACCCTGTAGAAGAGGAGACAGAATGTAACAGCCAGAGGTAGAGGAGGACACCAAGAAAATAAGAACTTTGAAATCAGTGGTTCTCAAATTTACTAGTGCTGTGACCCTTTATTATAGTTCCTCATGTTGTGTTGACCCCAACCATAAAATTATTTTTGCTGCTACTTCATAACTCTAATTTTGCTACTCTTATGAATCATAATATAAATACCTTATATGCTGTATATCTGATATGCTATTTGCACAGGGGTCAGGACCCAGAGGTTGAGAATAACTACTCTAACTCTTCATGAAGAAGGCGCATTTGAACTCACAGACAGTGAAGCAGCCTGCACAGGATGCACACAAGTCTGCATCAGGTCCTCTAAGTATACAGTACAGCTCCCAGTTTAGTATTTTTATGGAATTCTTGAGTGGGCCTCTGACTCTTGTGCCTTATCTTGGATGCTTTTTCTTCTGTTGGTTGTTCTTGTTCTATTTGGATGTGATGATTTTTGTTTTATTTGATTATTTATACTGTTATCATATTTGATTGTTATCTCTTAGATGCCTTTTCCTTTATATTGAGAGGCATAAAGGGAGTGGATCTGCACATGAGGGGGTGTTAGGGAGGAACTTGGAAGAATAGATGGAGGGAAAACTGTAATAGGGATACATTATATGAAAAGTGAATCTATTTTCAATAAAAGGAAAAAAGGAAGCCTGCCTTTGAACTCACATATTTACTAGGAATTTATTACTAGGTATTGTAATATGTGGAGTTGGATGGGTGAGGAAGAGAAGGGTCAGGGGGGGAGATGAATGATGGGGTATATGATCAGAATGTGTATACATCCTGAAAAAAATACAAATAAATGTGTTTACTGAATCATGTTACCTCTAAGTGTTTATTTGTATAATTTCCCACTTTTGCATTTTTTATGATTATATAATGTAATTTCTTGATTATTTTACTTAAAATTTTTACACATATTACTCTCAGTTCCCTCTCACTCCCCTGCTCCTCCGGCCCCCTAAATCTCCCCATACTGCAAGCCACTCCATCCCCCTTACTCTACTCAGGGACAGTCAGGGCTTCCATGAGGAATTTTCAGAATCTGTCACATCATCCTGTGAAGGGCTTAGGCCCTCCCCCATGTGTCCAGGGTGAGAGAGCCTCCTTTCATGTGGAATGGGCTCCCAGAGTCTATTTGTATGCCAGGAATAAATACTGATCTACTCTCCAAGGTCCCATAAGTTGCCTAGGCATCTTCTATGACGCCAGGTTTGGGGATGGGTGTCTGGATCAGACCCATGCTGGCCTTTCAGGCATCAGTCTGTGGTCTATGTGTTCCTCCTTTTTTAGGTCAGCTACCTCTGTGGGTTTTGCCAGCCTGGTCTTAATTCCTTTGCTTATCACTCTTCTTTGCAACTGGGTTTCAGGAATTCAGTTCAGTTTTTAGCTGTGGATGTCTGCCTCTGCTTCCATCAGCCACTGGTTGAGGGTTCTAGGGTGGCATATAAGGTAATCATCAATCTCATTATCAGGGGAGAGCATTTAAAGTAGCCTTAATGGCAGTTGGTATCATTCTTGTAGATCTGTGAAGATCTCACTAGTGCCAGATCTCTCCTCCAACTTATAATGGCTCCCTCTATTTATAGTATCTCTCACCCTTCTCTCCTCTAGTTTTACCCTGGCTCAACTTTTCTGCTCCCCCATGTCCTCCTCTCCCCTTGTCTTCCCCCTCTCTTTCTCCTATCTCCTTCAACCCACCTGCTCCCAATAAAATTAGAAGATCTTGTCCCATAACACTTCTCCTGTTTGGCATGCTTATCTCTCTTATGGCACTCCCTGCATCCCTAATTCTCTGGCAGTGGGATTGTAGAATGGAAATCCCCTGCTCCATGTCTAAAATCCATATATGTGTGAGTACATACCATGTTTGTCTTTTTGGGACTGGGTTACCTCACTCAGGATGGTTACTTCTAGTGGCATCCATTGGCCTGCAAATTTTAAGGTTTTGTATTTTTTTCTCCTGAGAAGTATTCCATTATGTAGTTGTGCCACATTTTCTCTATCCACTTATCAGTTGAGCAGTATCTAGGTTCTCATTATTACAAATAATGCTGCTATGAATATAATTGATCAGATGTCCTTGCTGTATGAGTGTACACCTTTTGGGTATATGCCTAAGAGTGGAATTGCTGGATCTTGTGGTAGACTTATTTCCATTTTTCTGAGGAATCTCCATACCAGTCTCCAAAGTGGCTGCACAAGTTGGCATTCCCAGGAGCAGTGGAGGAGTGTTACTTTTTCTCCACTTCCTCTCCAGCATAAACTGTCATTAGTGCTTTTGATTTTAGCCATTCTGATTGGAGTGAGATGGTATCTCAGAATTTTTTTATTTGCATTTCCCTGATGTCTAAGGATGTTGAGAACTTTCTCAAATATCTATTAGCCATTTTAGACTCTTGTATTGAGAATTCTCTATTAATTGGATCAATTGATGTTCTAGAAAATTGCTTCTTGAGTTCTTTGTAAATTTTGGAGCTCAGTCCTCTGCCAGATGTGGGGTTTGTGAATATCTTTTCCCATTCTTTGGGTTGTCATTTTGTCTTGTTGACTGTGTCTTTTGCCTTTCAGAAGCTTCTCAGTTTCAGGAGGTCCCATTTATTAATTGTTGATCTCAGTGTCTCTGCTACTGGTGTTATGTTCAAGAAGCAGTCTCCTTTATCAATTCGTTCAAGGGTACGTCCCACTTTCTTTTCTAAGAGGTTCAGTGTGGCTGTATTGATGTTGAGTTCCTGGATCCATTTGAACTTATGTTTTGCGCACGGTGATAGATAAGGATCTATCTGCTGTCTTGTACATGACAGCATCCAGTTACTCCACCACCATTTGTTGAAAATGCTTTCTTTTTTCCATTGTATAGTTTTAGCTTCTTTGTCAAAGATCAGGTGTTCAAAGGTATGTGGGTAGATATCAGGATCTTCTATTCGATTCCATTGGTCTACCTGTCTGCTTTTATGCCAATATGAAGCTGTTTTCAAGACTATAGCACTTTAATAGAGCTTGAAGTCAGGGATGGTGATGCCTCCTGAAGTTCCTTTATTGTTGTGGGTTGTTTTGGCCCCTGGGTCTTTTGTTTTTCCGTATAAAGTTGAAGATTGTCCTTTCCAGTTCTGGGAAAAATTGTGCAGGTATTTTGATAGGCATTGCATTGAATATGTAGATTGCTTTTGATAAAATTGCTATTTTTACTATGTTGATCCTACCTATCCAAGAGCATGGGAGATCTTTCCATTTTCTGGTATCTTTTAATTTCTTTCTTTAAAGACTCAAAGGTGTTTCACCTGTTTGGTTAGAGTCTGCCTCTGCCTTTTTAATCTATGTAATTTTACAATATAATTTCCAGAAGGAGATTATAAAAAATTCATCTGTTTGCTTTTAGAAAAATCTGTTTATTGACCTTTACAAATTTAATACAGGAAGATGAGAATATAAATCAATAGGAAATTTTAAAGTATATAGTCTACAGAGCTGACTATCATCTGAAGCTCTTGTTAATATTTTCTTGCTTGTAGCTCCATATTTCTTTTTATAGTTATTGTTTATATTTTTGAAAATTTTATACATGTAGATGTTCTTCCTGCATGTACATATGTGCATCATATGCGTGCCTAGTGCCCACAGGGACAAAAAAAGAGATTTAACCCAATGGAAGTGGGATTACAGGTGATTGTGGGCCACCATGTTTGTGCTGTGAGTCAAATACAACTTCTTGAAGGAGCCACAGTTCTCTAAGTGCTCAGCCATTTCACTTGCCTGCTCTCTTATTAGTCTTACAGTTTGAACTTTAATGTTATACCATTTCTAAAGTACCGTGGGTTATTTGCTCTCACCCTGTGAAGATGTCTCTATTTTACCTACCCTTACTAAAGCACCTTCTGATTGGTTAAATAACCAGGTGAGTGGCCAGTAGCAAGGCAGGAGAGGATATGCAGGACTTCTGCAGAGATACTGGATATAAGGGGAAGAATAAGAGAGGCAGGATTCTTAGAGAAATGGAGGAAGTCAGATGTACAGTACTGAGGATGGGTAAGGAGCAATGTGGCAGAATGTAAATTAATAAAAAAGGATTAATTTAAGTTTTAAGAGCTACTTAAGAGCATTTTTAGGAGCTGTCAGTCCAAAGAAAGTCTGACTAAAGGGTATGTATAAATATCATAAATAGGATAAAATTTTAATATTTATCCCAATGCACTTTCAAAATATTACTTGAATTTTTTGAACAGTTTTTCTTAGAGAAAGAGATGATAAAGAACTAAGAAATAAGGAAGAGAATACCTCAATAACCCCTCCCTGATGATATGATTGATGACTACCTTATACACCATCCTAGAACCTTCATCCAGTGACTGATGGAAGCAGAGGCAGACATTCCCAGCTAAACACTGATTGAACTCCTGGAACCTAGTGACAGAGATGGAGGTGTGATGAGCAAAGGGGTCAAGACCCAGCTGCTGAAACCCACAAAGACAGCTGACCAGGCAAGGTGGGGGGTCTCTTGAACCCCAGATTAATGGCTGAGAGGCCAGCAGGAGATTGATCCAGACTCCCTGAATGTAGTGTCAGTGAGGAGGCCTCAGCAATCTCTGGGGCCTTGGATAGTAGATCAGAGTTTACCATGGCATACAATTGAACTTTGGGAGCCCATTCCACATGGAGGGTTGCTCTCTCAACCTGGACACATGGGGAATGGCTTAGGTCCTGCCCTGGATGAAATGACAGACTCTAGAGAACCCCCCCAGGGAGGATTGGGTTGGGGGCAGGGTGTGCTGGTTGAGGGACAAGGGAGGAGGGGTGGGAGAGAGAGCTGGGATTGACATGTGAGGCATTCATGTTTCTAATTTAAATAAAACATATATTGAAAAAAACAATTACTCAAAGTAGGAAACGATAGGAAGAGTAAGTTGCTAGTGGTTAAAATGGAGTGGGACACATATTTGATGCTGACCATGGAAGAGCTCATACCATCTACTGTAGAATGTAATTCATGTCATGTGATTATTCTGTTTTGGTAAAGAGATGTAGCATTTAAAGTTAAAGGAAAATAACCAATTCCTCTTAAACTCATAGACTGTCATACGAGTGTTGCTTGAATACCATTATGCACAATTGTTTCAGGAGTCACATGATTTCTCCTTTTTAACGTTAAATGTAGACAGATGCTTAAAAAAAGAGTAGAACTCAATGCTTAAGAACTGTACATTTTGACAGACTATGTGGCTTGTTATGCCTCTGAAATTATCTAAGAGACAACTTTTAAGTTTTCCTCAAGGAACAATGTCAAGAGTATATCCCCTATGTTAAAGTGATCTTCAAAATATTTTCACACCCTGTGAAAATACAAGGTGTCTATCCACCTCTAGAAACTCTATATTTGGTTTTTTATTTATGTTACAAGACACAGATATTGGCCCAGACCTATAAATCCAGCATCTGGGAAGCTAAGACAAAAATTTTACTGTGAGTACAAGTATTTTCTGACTTACAAAAGAAAACATATTTTTTTATTCAGCATTGCTCCCCCCAAGTACTATGAACACACAAGCTCAAGAATCTTGGTGTAAGTGAATAACATTCAAATTAACATATACCTTTAAATATAGGTTTTCATAAATGGTTTTCTTTGAGGAATGGTCTTTGCTACTTTTTCCTCCAACAATATACATTTCGCATATGAATTAGTGTAAGGATTCCTTGTGAGAAAACCAGCTTTCATGTGTGATGGGTACCCATGCATTTTGCATAAGCTCAGGAAATAAATATTGTATTCACGGTTCTGTTCTTCTATAAATGCAGTGTTATATGAAATCATTATCAGATAGGAACCTGAACATTCAATAGAAAAATAAAATACGAACATATGAAACTCATGTTTAAAAATAGAATATTGATTATGAAAGACAAAAAATTATAAGTCTCTCTGGTGAAAGAATTCAAAATTTAGCAAAAATGCAAAAGAACCTCCTTTTGGAAAACTTAAACTGTCTAACAACATTAATAAAAAGTATTTTAAACACTTAAGCAAGTGTTCAAGCACAAAACTTGTATCATAAACTCTTGCAGAAAGAAATGAAAACCCAGAGGAATAAGAATCAGTTTCCCAGGCTGATGACATCTCAGGGAAACTCTATAAATCCAGTGACAACACAGGGTGAATCCTTTGTTTCTTCATTTATCTTGAATTCTGTAACTATACTTATGGCAAGACCCAAGAACCCATGATAACATGATTTGCATTAATTTCCAGAATAACTGTTTTTGCTCTCAGGGGAGTTGCATACAATCAGAATTTTGGTCACTGCTGTATAGACTTCTGCAGAAGGAATAGATGATACCTAACCTCTGATTTTCCCAGAAATTGTATTGTGATCTACTTAAGGTATATTTCAACTTTTTCCAAGTTGATTTTAAATTATGTCCCAGTTCTTTAAGTGTGGATGCTGTATGTCACGCTACTGTGTTTAAAGCAAACAGAGAGCATACGGTGCACAGGTATGTCTATGGGGTTTCATACACTCTGGCATTCGGTTTCTTTATCATTAGCGTGGATGTTATAATTGTGGCTAATGAATACATCAGTGATTAAAATGATATATTCAGAGCTCAGAGGCCAGTGCTTGTCAACTAATAATTGCTCAGGTGCCCCAAACTCAGTTGTCATTATGAGAATTTCTTCCTTCCTTTCTTTGTTCCACCACTCTCTCTCTCTTCTTCCTTTCATTCCCTTGAACATCTGCTTAAATCTGTTGAAATTGAACAAATTTTCAACTTGTCACCTTGAAGTTGAAAACAAGTAACAAAGAAATGGCAAAATTCTGTTTTTCTTATTATCTCTCCATTACACTTTTATCTATTTTTTGGCAAAAACATTTTCAGTAAGTAACACAAGTATCCTTATTGTTTTAATATCATTGATTAGAAAATAGTATGTTTGAAGTTTTGTAAATAATTTTGACATGGGTGTGGGTTAGTTGGGAGTGATGCATATACTACATAGCTATTGGTAGATAATATAAAATGCATTTTCCATAACTGGACACTATGTATGGTACAGGGAAGGACAGTAAATCAGGAAGAGTGCCTGAAGTCAATGTGAGGACTGCTGGTATAAGAATATCCACTTAACTTGCTCTAGGCAATAGAGACTGCCTCTGAACTATTCATAGAAATCACTTAGTGGAGGGCTTGAACTTCCTCAGTGCTCATGGTTGTGACTTGATCTCATTTAAAATGAGCAAAATCACCCAGACTGGAAAAGAGAAGTTTTAGAAGTCAATTAGAAAGTCCTGTATTCTATGCCATAAATACTAAGAAAAGCAAAGTCAAGGCTTTTGGGACAACAGCAGAGAGAAGAGTGTTGATAATTTTTCCATTTGCATTCTCAGTTTCATTCTGACATTTGATACATAAGGACCATGACTTGATGACTTCTTATTAAAATTTCTTTGTTCAGCTTAATTTAGCCCTGAGTGTCAACTGGTAAACTAAATGTTGATAATCTTAATTTATAATGAATAATTACCACCTGATCTAGTGAGTTTATAGAGTTTGTTTCAGGCAACAGCTTACTTGAAAATAGCATGTAAATGCATAGAGTTCATTTTCCACATACTAGTGAGGAAATGACCTTGGATATCATGAAAATGACTGTTGTAAAATAACATTTGAACTAAGGTCTACTTTCTTTAGATGAAAATTATTGAAATATCTCATTTTTCTCCTCATGACAAACACATTTTCTATACATACAGATATTTTAGCAGCAGACATGAATGCATAAAAATACATACTCATGAATATGTGTATGCATGTATATATTCACATGTCAGAGGATTTTACAAGAAAAGAGAGAGACACTTTGGGTTGTAAGTACCTGATAAAATGAATCAGGTGCTGTAATATTTACAAAAAGGATTTGCAACATTACTTTCTGTGTGTGATACAGTTAAGCTTTTTGTGAATTAATTACACCTAGCATTGTAAAGGAATGCTTCCATGAGTAACAATTTGACATTTTCAAATTTGACCATATAAACACTGATTATGAGTAGGTAAGGTGTTATGCATATTTTAATAGTGAATTATTATGAATTTCAGCACATTCATCTTGGCAAATAATTAAACTGGAAAACTAAAGTACATTTGAGTGTGAGTTTCTCGTTTTCATTCATAGCTAATTGGTCCTTGGCCTTCTGATTCTAAATTATTGACACTGTTACTTTTGTCAAAATGTCTCATTTGCATAAGGACTAAGTAGACTATGCTTCAACCTTTAGAGGGCAAAAGAGATTAGAAAGAATCTTCCTTTCCTGAGGTTCTTACAAAAGAGAGCAATGTCACTCTTCACCTTGTTTATTTGGTCGAAACATCATGCTAATGCTTGTATCTCTAAAGTCCCAGATTGAGCATCTTTGTTTGTTTGTTGATAACCTCTTCAAAGTTAATACATACAAACCACTATGACATACTGCTGACTAAACCTGTGAATTCAAGTTTACAACAATTGCTTTTTTGTAGTATTTCACTTATCCATTTTGAAAACAGGATAAGTTAATAAAGTTCTTGTTATGTTATATAATGTTGAATTTTGTGAAATTTACATTTCAGCATATGCATAATAATGAGTGCTGCATATGTTCACAAAGAATTTTAGGTTTTATAAAGAATAGACTGAGTTACAGCAAGTTCTGATAACCTCAAACTTTTACAAACATTTAAGATGAATCTACAATTTTGAAGAGTGACCTAAAATATTTTCCCTCTTCCATTGGTGGATGAGGCAGTGAACTGACCTGTCAATAAGGACTTACATTCTATTCTTGATTTGTATCTAGAATGCTTTAAAATGCGTTTCAATGTTTCACTTCAAGAATCCCATATGGACTGCTGAAAGCTGACCCTTCAAAGATAGGTTTTTGCCTATATTTGAAGGGTCACCAAAGTTGACATTTCAACTCTAATATTTTAAATGTAAATATTTTAAGCAAATAATAATTCATCTCAACTTTATTAGTACATGTTATGCAATTATACATTTAAAAATTAACATTCTTTTCTTAATGGTAAAACAATCAAGGAAACACAAACTTATACATGATGATTATATAAACTTTAACGAGTTATTCTTTTCTATAATTTCAGATTTACATGAAAAATTTTATTTCAAAATCCTCTTGAGTGTAATGTATAACCAGAGCTTTGTCACTGAGTTCATACTCCTTGGGCTTTCACAGAACACAAAAGTTGAGAAAATATTGTTTGTTATATTTTTGTTAATCTACCTTGCAACTATTTGGGGCAACATGATAATAGTGGTTACAATTATCTACAGTCCCAAACTGCTTGCTTCCCCCATGTACTTCTTCTTGATATTCTTGTCATTGCTGGATGCATGCACTTCTTCTACTGTCACACCCAAGATGATTGCAGACTTCTTCTATGAAAGGAAGACCATTTCCTTTGAATGGTGCATGACACAACTATTTGCTATCCATTTCTTCACTGGGATAGAGGTGATTATTTTGTCAGCCATGGCCTATGACCGCTATGTAGCCATTTGTAAGCCCTTGCACTACACTTCGGTCATGACCCGGCGGCTCTGTGGCATTTTGGTGACAATATCATGGGCAGGAGGGTTTTTGCATTCTACTGTACAAATTATCTTCACTTTGCAACTGCCTTTATGTGGACCCAATGTCATTGATCATTACATGTGTGACTTGTTCCCATTACTGAAGCTTGCCTGTACAGATACACATATATTTGTCATTTTAGTGTTTGCTAATAGTGGGTCCATCAGCATCATAATCTTCTGTATTTTGCTTGTCTCCTATGTTGTCATATTGTACTCTCTGAGAGCCCACAGTTCTGAAGGGCGACTTAAAGCTCTCTCCACCTGCGGGTCCCACATTACTGTTGTGCTTTTGTTCTTTATCCCATGCTTTTTAATATATGCACGACCTACATCTGCCTTCTCTTCTGAAAAGAATGCATTTGTGTTTGCCACCATCATGACACCACTTCTGAATCCTATGGTTTACACTTTCAGGAATAAGGAAATAAAAAATGCCATCAGGATAATGTGGAAAAGACTCTTAATGGTTTCTAATGTTCATTAAAATACTACACTTCCAGTGCTGGGTAAAAGCATTTGTTGTGCAAACATTAGTAATTTTTTTCTGATTCCTACCACCTGTGTCAAAAATCATTCATGGTTGCACACACTTATCAGAATACTGGTGAAGTGAGGTATGGTAGAGCTCAAAGGCTCTTTTGAAAATCAGTGAAGTGAATGACTTAAGGAAATGAAGTGGAGAGCAATAAATAGACACAGTTGATGACTTCTTTTGATTCAGCATGCATCTGGACAGATACATACATCATCTTCCTTACATTTATATACCCATATTCACACTATTAACACAGGTCCACACAGACACAGAGAGAGACGCACACACACACACACACACACACATATTGGAATCAATAATCACATTTCAAAAACTATTCTAAAACTCAAAAAATCACTATTTACAAGGAAATATATTTATTAATTAGTTTTTCTTCTGAAAAACATGGCATCATTTTCTATAGGATGCACTATCAATGTGGTGGGAAAACTGTTGCTGAGATCACACTTTCAAAATAAATTGATTAATGAGCATTAACCCATGAAAGTTATAGCCACTTTAATTTTATACTTTCAGAATTTCAGTGATTTTTTTAACTATTGGAAGAGAAAATTGACTCACTAAATTAATGTGTTTTTCAAATGTGGAGAAGAAACATATGGAAATGCTCTGAAATAACAAGCATCTCTGTGTGACACTATGAAACCTTAGAACCAGGAAATGCTTAGGATCATAGATAGGTAAAGCCTGAAGTGTTGCTGGATCATATAAACACATATAAAGTTGACTTTATTCATGCCTGAAGGAAAATTTGAGTTATATTTTGAGTTTCTAAAGAAATTAGAAAATCTTAATTTCCATTGGATGTTGTGGCTACCCAATTTAAATGAATTCTGTATCCTGATTCCATAGGAAAAACCCTTGTTAAAGCATAAACCATAGGCAAGTAAGATTAGTACGTAAGTTATTCAGAAATTCAGTACAAGTCCCCCATTATTTACAGAGAATTTAGGAGGAAGCATATCAGATAGATAAATAAATAGATAGATAGGTAGATAGATACATAGAGAGGGTATTATGTAAATGAGTAATTTTTACATCATTTCCTCCATTTATGCTCCCTTAAATTCCTTCCATGCTTCTCATTCATTCTGAATGCATGTCTTTCATTCTTTAATTGTTATTGTTACACACACATGGAGAAACACACACATTGTTTATACAACAAATATGTTTATACAGACTGTTGAATTCATATAGTGATGCTTATATATAAATATGTGTTTGGGACTGACTTCTTGGAACTAGGTAATGTATTGTAGTCTCATCCTTGGAGAATACTTGTTCCCCATATTTTAAATTTCTTAACTTTTTGTATCCATGTGAAAAATTACACTCTATAATTATCAATTGATATCAGTAATAAAAGTTATATTCTTTTATGTCCTTTTTTCATTTTCTTCTTTCATTTGTTAACTTATTGAGACAGGGTTTCTCTGCATAAGCTTTGCAGTCCTGAAACTCACTATGTAGACCAGGCTGGCCTAAAATTCACAGAAATTTGCTTTCCTCTACCTCCCAAGTGCTGGGATTAAAGGAGTGCACCACCTTTCTCAGTACTTTATATTTTCTTATACTCAGGTTAATATTCAGGAAATTAATTGAATATATCACACTTTCTCCCTTTAACTGAAAACTCTAACCTTCCAAGGTAATTTTGTCATATTTGGGAAATGCCAGCCAATATATACATTTTATTTGTCAAGAAATTTAAAAACCAACTCAAATTTTCTACCATTTACAGATGAACACACCATAACAATGTATTCAGTAGTAAATGCTAGTACTTTTAGTGAACTCTCCTCAATTTTATATGCCAGAGCTGAGATATAAAAATGTGTATGAAGTTTTATTATTTCCATTAGAAATTGTATGCATGAAAACTACAGGTTGTTTACAAAACAATACATGAACAATTAAATTTCTGTGCTTTCCTGCTCTTCTCATAGCAAATGCAACGTCTTAAAGTCCTTGCCCTCCCCATAGGTGTTTTGTCTTGTTAGTTCTTATTTTCCTATGAATTAGCTTAAGATATGAAGATCTAATATAAGTGTATTAGGTGTTTATGGAAGTTGTTAATGCCGAGATTGAAATAAAACTGTGAAATAAAATACTGAACACACTAAACAAGCATCTCATTTTGTTCCTTTATATATCACATTAAAACATTATTTTATTTTCCTAACTCCAGTTGCACAGTTGTAGACTCTAGCAGTGCTGTGCCAGAAGAAAAGAAGTTACAGTTTATCTGTGAAATAAAAATGCTATTTATCCGTTTTTACTCGTACTCATTTAAAGATCATAATCTGGTAAGATTCTCTTATAATTTACTGTATAAAATTCTCATGGGGACTATGACACACACAGGTTCAAAGTAGATAGATCCCTGCTTTGATAATTTTTGAAATTATAACTATATCATTTTCCCTTCCATTTCTACGCTCCAAACACTACAATACCCTCCTTTTGCTTTCTTTCATGTTCATGTCCTCGTTTATCATTGATTTTATGCATATATCTATTTTATATACATACATACGCCTAAATATAACACAATCAATTTGTAAAATGCTATTTGTATATATGTTTTCAGGACTCAATATTGGGTATTATATAACTAGTTGGTAAGGTCTTCCCTGGGGAACATGATTTCTACTATGCTTAGCCTTCCTTAGGTGCCTGTAGTTTAGAGGCTGAATAGTCTTTCCCCATCCACTTTGACATACATATTTTTTGACCTAGTTTAGTTTTTGCTTTTGTAGTCATATTGGTATGATTTTGTGAATATAAGTCCCTGATCTGGATCTTACAATATTTCTGTCTACTTTATTGCATTGTTCCCTGAATCCTAGGTGCTGAAAATTATTTTATACGTATATCCACTGGGTCTGGCCTCAATAAATCTTCATTATCGTCAGCTTTTGTTATGTCAAAAAGAGAAGCTTCCATTGAATAATCAGGGATACCCTTATCTGTGGATATAATGACAATGCTATTCTGTTTTGCAAAATTGTGTTGTAGAGTCTCCTCTTAGATTAATGACACTGTAGCCAAGGGTATTCGGGAGGTTTTGATACCAGCATAATATATGGCTTTTTGAGCAGGGATTATGTTCAATTAGAGATTTGTAGGTTACTGCACATATTATCTCACCACTACTGCATCCATCCTTTCTGTAATTTCTTATGTTGGTCATTGTGGTTCATGAGCGTTATAGCTTGGTAGGACAATTGGTTGCTTTCCTATTTTGGAAGTTTGCATTGTGCCTTCTGGTACCATTAAAACTAGTTTTCAGAGACGAGATATTTATGTCAGTTCAATTCGGTGTCTCTGAGCCCTGTGTCCTAAGTACAATGATATCTTCAGCAATAGGGACTCACCTCCCACATCTGGGGGAGGGGGGGTTAGGGAATAAGGAATATACATTGTGTTTTTTTGAGTTTCTTGGACAATTCTAAACAACAAATGCAATGAGGGCTTTTCATGACTATTGTTGGGGATTTTTGTTAGTTGGTCTTTGGTTCTTGGAGAGATTATTGTCAGCTCTGGTGAGAAAATTTCATTTAAACAATGTATGCCTATTCATATAGAACATTGTGTATTATATTATTTAGATAGATAGTTAATAACATGATCCCTTTTGAATTTTTTCAGGAATCCTTATTGTTGTTTAACCCTCTCCATCTCTCTCTTGTATTTATATACTTTTACAAGTCATTAGAGCCCACCTTTTCAGATATATATATATATATATATATATATATATATATATATATATATAGAGAGAGAGAGAGAGAGAGAGATAATTTATTGAAAGAATTTCTGAAGGGAAGACAATTGGATGTACAAGGAAATGGGCTACTTATAATAGCAATACCATGAGTGACATCTTACAAATTTATCTCTCTGTATTATAATAGTAAGATATGAGAAGGAAGATGTTGGTGAATATGTATAGTATGTATAGTAATTTCATATAAATTTCAACCATTTTGTTGTAAATCACTATTTTCTCAAATAAAGTTGTATTTTAAAAATGATTGATAAATACTTTTTTCTCAATGTTAAATTATATCCAGTCAGTAATTTCTCATCTTTTTCTATATAGGTATTCTTTGAAATTTTCATAGAGTATATTTATTAAATGTTTTCCTGATTCCACTTTTTTCTGTTCTTCATGTATGTTTTCACATGATTTGTCCTCATTTCCTGGTTCCTTGATTATGACACCTATTTCACACCTGATCAAGTAAAGAAGATTCTTTAAAATGAACTTTCCTTTCACAGTCCTCTTTAGAATCATGAAAACCAGAGCTTTGCCACCTAGTTCCTATTGTTTGCCTTCTACAGAATCCAGAAGTTGGGAAAACATGATTTTTGACATGTTTATGGATTGGGTGAAGAATACAATTATTAGGGAGCACACACGACCGTCTATAGTCTTACATTATTGAGCTATAGCATTGGATTACTGGGTTATCCCATGATACTTCTTGTCCATCTAGGATGAATTCATTTCTTCGGTTTCCACAACAAAGACTTTTGTAGAGTTCTGTGAGGGGAAGTACTCTTGTACATTTCACAAATTATTTTATGTACCTTCCTTTACTGTGTTAGTAGTAAATTTCCAAATATCCATGGAACATGACAGCTATTGGCCATTTGAAAGACCTAGCACTACTCTTCCATCATGAACCAAAGATTCTGTGTCTTCCTTGTAGGAATAGCTTGGGTAGAGGAATTTTTTTCTATCATATAGACTAATTTACAACTGCCTTTCCTTGAACCCAATACCAATGATCATTACATGTGTGATTTGCTCCTGTTACTGATGCTTACTTGCACAGGCATACACATTTTTGTCATGTTGGTCAGTGACGATAGTGAGTTCATTTGTATTCAATAGTGCGTTCGTCTTCTTATTGTTTGTCTACTATGATGTCACCATTTTCTCTCTGAGAGCCTATGGTTCTGAAGGGCATTGCAATGTGATCTCCACTTGTGGTTCCCATACCCCTTTTGTAGTAGTTTCATTTTATGCTCCTTCCATATTGATTTATGGACTAACTAAGTCAGTGTTCTCCTTTAAGGAAACATGTTTAAATGTGCTGTTGTCCTGAAATCATTGCTCAATGCTATGGTTTATTTCTTCAGTGAAAAGGAAATCAAGAGTGACATCAAGAAAACTGGGAAAACACTGATAATTCTTTATGATAAGTATTCAAATGCTATACTTACAAAGTTGGGGAGATGTTTCACTGTGTAGGAGCACATGCTTCACAAGTATGAGAGATTGAGTTTGGAGAGCCAGACTCCAGATCAAAGATAGACATGGCAGCGTACCTTTAATGCAGGGATGCAGGAGTACAGAAATTCCCCAGGGGTTCACAGGGCAGCTAATCTGTCAGGAACACAGTAAGCTTAAGGTTAAAACTTGTGTAAATACATGGATATAGTTAGTGCCCTTATCTGGGCTTGTACATGTGATATATTTGTTGCCTTGTACATGTGAGTGTTTACTAACTAGAGCATACAAAACATATAAAAAACAAAGGACATTAAACATATAAAACTCATTGTCAAGAATAAAGAGCCAATACCTATTTATACAAGCACATTATACTTGAATCACTATTGATAAATAGAGCACATTGATTCCCATAGAAGATATTTATGTTGGAAGTTAGTGGAATCAAATTGAAGACCCAGACATAAAATCACTATCTAAGGACATTTAATATTTGGTAGGAGGCCAGAAACACAGATGTGGAAAAGACAGCTTCTACAGCAAATGTTTCTGATGAAATTTGATGGCCGCATGCACAAGAAAAAAATAGATCCATGCATATTACCCTGCAAAAAAACTTAAGTTCAAATGGATGTAAAGCCTCAAAATAAAACAGATATACTGAACCTGACAAAAGAGAAAGTGTGGATTGCCACTGAATTCATTGGTACAGGTAAAAAATTTATGAATTTATGAAGAGAACAATGTTAGTACAGATAATAAGATAAACAGTTAGTAAATGAACCTTCATGGCACTGAGAAGCTTCTGCACTGTCATTTGTACAAAGCTACAGTCTCCAGAATAGGAAAAGAGTTTTATCAATTTGACCTCCACCAAAGGTATAATACCCCCAACACATAAAGAACTGAGGAAAACAAATATCTTAGGATTTATATATCTGTGAAGAAATATCATGCCCAAAACTCAAGTTGGGATCTATACCTTAGCATTGCTGTTCATCCCTGAAGATACTCCTGACAGGAGTACAAACAGGGAAGGCTGCTAGAGTCAGCAGCTGATGCAGATGGAATAGAAAGATGTTGATTAATGGTTTGCTTCCCCTGGATTGCTCTGTCTGGTTTCTTACAGAACCCAGGACCATCAGAGATGGCACCACCCACTATGGACTGGAATATCTTCCAGTGATCACTAAATTTAAAAGCATCTTTGTATATACCTGAATCTCCTGGTACTTCCTCGATCAAACAAGCAGGACTTGAACTCAGAGGTCATCTTGCCTCTGCCTCCCATGTAATGCAATTAAAGGCATGTGCCACCACCACCTGGATAATAATCAGAATTTTTTAATCATTTTTATTTTAATTTTAAATAGCTTGTTTTACATGTTGATCCCAGTTCCCTCTCCCTCCCCTCTTCCCGCTATCCCCTTCCCCCTCTCTCCCACCCTATTGCCAAATCCTTCCACATAGGGGATATCTAGAGTCTGTCATTTTACCCTTGGTAGGGTCAAGGCACTCCCCTAAGAGTCCAGGCTGAGAGAGCATCTCTCTTTGTGCTATAGGCACATGAAGACAGTTTGTACACCAGGGATAGACACTGATCCACAGTTCAGGGCCCCATAGGTTGCCCAGGCCTTCTCACTGACACTCACATTTGGGGGGTCCAGATCAGTCCCATGCTGGCCTCCCCACTGTCGGTCTGGGGTCCAAGAGCACTCCCCTGTACAGATCAGCTGTCTCTGCTGGTTTTGCCAGCCCATTCTTTGCCAATTTGCTCATCACTCCTCTCTCTCTGGCACTGGGTTCCTTGGGTTCAGTTAAGTGATTAGTTGTGTGTTTGCCTCTGCTTCCATCAGTCACAGGATGAAGGCTCCCGGATGGTTATAGACATCAAGTTCATTATCAGGAATGGGCATTCGAGGTGGTCCCTCCACTATTGCTTAGCTTGCCAATTGATGTTATACCTTTAGATCACTCGAGGTCACTCTGGTGCCTGATCTGTCTTCTATCCTATGATTCCCTCTTCCCCCTATTCTACCCCCACCCCCTCAACTTCCTGTTCCCCCATGACCAACTCCCTTCCTCTTTACCCCCTCTATTCTTCCCAGGTCCCACTCCCCCCAACCCCTCGCCATGTTCCCCATCCATTCAGAGGATCTTGTCTCCATCCTCTTCTCTTGGGTACTATGCATAAATGCATATCTTTTAGGTTCTTTCCTGTTTCCCAGACTCTCTATTTGTGGAAGTGCAGACTGGTACTATCCTGATCCATATCTAAAATCCATATATGAGTGAGTACATACCATGTTTGTCTTTTTGCGACTGGGTAACCTCACTCAGGATGGTTTCTTCCAGTGCTATCCATTTACCTGCGAATTTCAAGATTCCATTGTTTTTTTCTGCTGAGTAATACTCCATTGTGTAAATGTACCACATTTTCTCTATCCACTCTTCAGTTGAGGGGCATCTAGGTTGATTCCAGGTTCTGGCTATTACAAATTATGCTGCTATGAACATAGTGGAGCAGATGCCCTTGTTGTATGAACCTGCCTCATTTGGATAAATGCCTAAGAGTGGAATTACTGGGTCTAGTGGTAGATTAATTCCCATTTTCCTGAGGAATCTCCATACTGATTTCCAAAGAGGCTGTATGAGTCGGCATTCCCACCAGCAGTGGAGGAGTGTTCCTCTCTCTCCACATCCTCTCCAGCATAAATTGTCTTCGGTGTTTTTGATTCTAGCCATTCTGACAGGAGTAAGATGGTATCTCAGAGTTGTTTTTGATTTGCATTTCCCTGATGGCTAAGGATGTTGAGCACTTTCTTAAGTGTCTCTTGGCCATTTTAGCCTCCTCTACTGAGAATTCTCTATTTAGCTCTGTACCCCACCTTTCAAGTGGATCCTTTGGTGTTTTGGAGACTTGTTTCTTGAGTTCTTTGTAAATTTTGGAGATTAGCCCTCTGTCAGATGTAGGGTTAGTGAATATCTTTTCCCATTCTGTGGCCTGCCTTTTTGTCTTTTTGACTGTGTCCTTTGCCTTACAGAAGCTTTTTAGTTTCAGAAGGTCCCATTTGTTAATTGTTGATCTCAGTGCCTGTGCCACTGGTGTTATGTTTAGGAAGTTGTCTCCTGTACCAACTCGTTGAAGAGTATCTCCCACTTTCTCTTCTAAAAGTTTCAGTGTGGCTGGATGTATGTTGAGATCTTTGATCCATTTGGACTTAAGTTTTGTACAAGGTGATGAACATGGATCTATCTGCAGTCTTCTGCATACCAGTACCCAGTTATGCCAGCACCATTTGTTGAAGATGCTATCTTTTTTCCACTGCACAGTTTTAGCTTCTTTGTCAAAAATCAGGTGTTCATAGGTGTGTGGGTTAAAATTAGGGCTTTCGATTCGGTTCCATTGGTCTACCTGCCTATTTTTGTGCCAATACCAAGCTGTTTTCAGGACTATAGCTCTATAATAGAGCTTGAAGTCAGGTATGGTGATGCCTTCTGAAGTTCCTTTATTGTATAGGGATGTTTTGGCTATCCTGGGCCTTTTGTTTTTCCATATAAAGTTGATTAATGTTCTTTCCAGGTCATTGAAGAATTGTGATGGAATTTTGATAGGGATTGCATTGAATCTATAGACTGCTTTTGGCAAGATTGCCATTTTTATTATGTTGATCCTACCAATCCAAGAGCATGGGAGATCTTTCCATTTTCTGGTATCTTCTTTGATTTCTTTCTTCAAAGACACAAAGTTCTTGATATACAGGTCTTTCACTTCCTTGGTTAACATTATCCCCAGATATTTGATGCTGTTTTTGGCTATTGTAAAAGGTGATGTTTCTCTGATTTCTTTCTCAGTCACTTCATCATCTGTATATACTAGGGCCACTGATTTTTTTGAGTTTACCTTGTATCCTGCCACATTGCTGAAGGTGTTTATCAGCTCTAGGAGTAACCTTGCAGAGTTTTTTGGGTCACTTATGTAAACTATCATATCATCTGCAAATAGTGAAAGTTTGACTTCTTCTTTTCTTATTTGTATCCCCTTTATCTCCTTTTGTTGTCTTATTGCTGTAGCTAGAACTTCAAGTACAATATTGAAGAGATATGGAGAGAGTGGACAGCCTTGTCTTGTTCCTGATTTTAGAGGAATTGCTTTGAGTTTCTCTCCATTTAGTTTGATGTTAACTGTTGGTTTACTGTATATTGCTTTTATTATATTCAGGTACGTTCCTGTTATCCCTGATCTCTCTAGGACCTTTATCATGAAGGAGTGCTGGATTTTGTCAAAGGCTTTTTCAGCATCTAGTGAGATGATCATGTGGTTTTTCTTTCGCAGATTGTTAATATGGTGGATTACATTGATAGATTTTCTAATGTTGAACCATCCCTGCATTCCTGGAATGAAGCCTACTTGATCATGGTGGATGATTTTTCTGATGTATTCTTGAGTCCGGTTTGCAAGTATTTTATTGAGTATTTTTGCATCAATGTTCATGAGGGAAATTGGTCTATAGTTCTCTTTCTTAGTTGTGTCTTTGTGTGGCTTGTGTATCAATGTAATTGTAGCCTCGTAGAAAGAGTTTGGCAGTGAGCCTCCTGCTTCTATTGTGTGGAATACTTTGCCGAGTATTGGAATGAGCTCTTCTTTGAATTTCTGGTAGAATTCTGCACTGAAGCCATCTGGGCCTGGGCTTTTTTTGTTTGGGAGACTTTTGATGACTGCTTCTATTTCATTAGGGGTTATAGGTCTGTTTAGATTATTTATCTGTTCTTGATTTAGTTTTGGCAAGTGATATCTATCCAGGAAATTGTCCATTTCCTTTAAATTTTCAAATTTTGTGGAGTACAGATTTTAAAGTATGCCCTGATGATTCTCTTGATTTCCTCAGAGTCCGTTGTTATGTCCCCTTTTTCATCCCTGATTTTGTTAATTAGCATGTTCTCTCTCTGTCTTTTGGTTAGTTTGGACAGAGGTTTGTCTATTTTGTTGATTTTCTCAAAGAACCAACTCTTTTTTCATTGATTCTTCTCAGTGTTTTCCTGGTTTCTACTTGATTGATTTCAGCCCTCAATTTGATTATTTCCTGGCATCTGTTCCTCCTGGGGGAGTTTGCTTCTTTTTGTTCTAGAACATTCAGCTGTGCTATTAATTCTCTAGTATGACTGTTCTCAAGTTTTTTCATGTGGGCACTTAGTGCTATAAACTTTCCTCTCAGCACTGCTTTCAAAAATTACCATAGATGGAGAAAACAAAATATTCCATGACAAAGCCAGTTTTAAACAATACGTATCCATGAATCCAGCTCTACAGAAGATGCTAGAAGGAAAACCTAGAGCCAAGGAAGATAACTACATTCACAAAGACACAGGCAATATATAATCATACTTTACAAAACACCAAAAGAAAAAGGGAGGAGAAACTACACAAAATAACTTCACTAACAATAAATCAAGCGCAGACAAGGATCACCAATCAATGGTCATTAATATCCCTCAATGTCAACGGCCTCAACTTGCCTATAAAAAGACACAGACTAGCAGAATGGATACGAAGACAGAACCTTTCCTTCTGCTGCACACATCTCAACACCAAAGACAGACGTTATCTCAGAGTAAAGGGCTGGGAAAAGATCTTCCAATCAAACGGCCCCAAGAAACAAGCGGGCGTAGCAATCCTAATATCTAACAAATTAGACTTCAAATTAAAATCAATCAAAAGAGATGAAGAAGGGCACTTCATATTCATCAAAGGAAAAATACATCAAGACGAAGTCTCGATTTTAAACATCTACGTCCCAAATACAAAGGCTCCTACATTCGTGAAAGAAATATTACTAAAGCTCAAAATGCACATAAAATCTCACACACTAATAGTAGGAGACTTCAACACTCCGCTCTCACCGCTAGACAGGACCTCCAGACAGAAACTAAACAAAGAAACAAAAGAATTAATAGAAGTTTTGACCCAACTGGGTTTAACAGACTTCTATAGAACACTCCACCCAAATACAAAGGGATATACCTTCTTCTCGGCACCACATGGAGCCTTCTCTAAAACTGACCACATAATAGGAAACATAGCAAATCTCCACAGATACAAAAAAATTGGAATAACCCCCTGCATCTTATCAGACCACCATGCATTAACATTAGAATTCAACAATAACACAAATCACAGAAACCCTACAAACTCATGGAGTTTGAACAATGCACAATTGCACCATCCCTGGGTAAAGGAACAAATAAAAAAAGAAATTAAAGACTTCCTCGATTTCAATGAGAATGAAGACACAACATAATAATCAGAAATTTTAAACAAATTATGTTCATCAACAAATTAGTACATAAAGAGAATGTGGTATACATAACTGAATATTACTCAGACATTAAAAAAATCACACCATGATATTTACATGCAAATGTTTCAAACTAAAACAAAATCATAATGAGTGAGGTATCCCAGATACAGGAAACCACATGCTGTATATATTTGCTTTTATATGGATATTACTGTTGAGTTAATGATAACTAATCTATAGTCTGTAGAATCATAGATGGTAGGTATAGAGTAAGACACTAGAGGGAAAATATATAAATCTCATTGGGAAATGAAAATAGAAAATTATGGATGGATTGAAAGACTTTGAATGGGATAATAAGTGGGAATAATGAAGGGACTAAGGGAGAAGACTAATATTAAGGTATATTTGAAGGACAGTTTGAAATGTAATATAATAGAAGCTTCCTAAAAGATATACATATGTGAAAGCAATCTAAATGAAATTGCCATAATTGTGGAAGTGAGATTCCCAATTGGACATCACTTGTCATCAACTGAAAGTTCCAGAAGTAGGATTACATCTAATTGAGTTCTTAGACAAAGGGATAATAGGTTGGTCTCTGCAAACTCACAGCAATGTCCACTGCAGAAGACAGCATCTACACAAGTCATTGAACACAGAGAAGACAAAATGGTAACACTTAGAGCCTTTACCAGGCCTTCCACAAATCCTTTGATCTATGATAGTGTCCTGTCTACAAACATAGTAGAGCACTGGTGGCACAGACCTTCAGGGAATAACCAGCCAGTAAGTGATCAGACTTATGAACCACTATACGGGATGTAACACATACCCAACATTGCTTGAGTGACCAAGAACCTGAGACTAGATATTCCCAGGGACCTAGGTCCAAACTACTCTACAAAAGTAAAAAAAATATAGTGATAAAATGACTCACAATGATATTCCAATATACTCATAGATTAGTGCCCTCTTCACTCATCATCAGAGAAGTTTCATCCTGTAGCATATCAGAACAAACATGGAAAGATACTATATAGAATATGAGAGATCTTGGAACACTCATGCCCAAACATGATGTCTCTGTAAAATGCATTTTCTCAGAGTTCAGGAAACCTGTGAAAAAAAAAGCAGAATGAATTTAAAATCCAGAAGTGGAGGATACATCAAGAAAACAATATCCTCTAAATCACCAAAAAAAAGGAAAAAAAAGCTCATATTAACTCACCAAGATAGAAGCAACATGCATCGGGCCTGCATGAGTCTTTACTA
This sequence comes from Mesocricetus auratus, assembly GCF_017639785.1. Lineage (NCBI taxonomy): Eukaryota > Metazoa > Chordata > Mammalia > Rodentia > Cricetidae > Mesocricetus > Mesocricetus auratus. The sequence continues at coordinate 57,204,863 of NW_024429189.1, read as the reverse complement.
GGTCCTCTGAATATATATTATGACTTCCAGATTAGTGTGCTTATGGGACTCATAAATGTGAAAAAGTGTGTATCTGACTTTCCTGTCTTCTCTTGGGTTATTTTCCTTCTTTTGGTTTGTCTTATTTTCATATGTGAATTTGTAGGGTGTGGAGAAAGTGGTCAGGGAGGAGAAGAAGGATGAAAACCATGATCAGAATGAATATATTTTGCAAACCAAATGCCCAAATATTTATAATTACTGAACCCTGTTGCTTCTGAGTAGTTCCTTCTATAGTTTCCTGCTCCTTATTTATTTATTTTTATTCATTTTATACACCAACCACAGTTCCCACAGTTCCCTTTCCTTCCTATTCTCTCCCTTCCCTTTACTTCCCCCTAACCCACTCTCATTACTCTCATTTACCTCAGAAGGGGTAAAACCTCCCCATAGGTCATCAACAAAATCTGGTGCATTCATTTGAGGCAGGACCACACCCTGCATTAAGTATCATCTGAGTAATTTTACAATATAATTGTCAAAAGAAGATAAAAATAAATACAGAAAGACAGGATTATAAATCAGTGAAAATTTATGTGATATAAGATAACTGGATGGTGTAGTTGGAGGAGGGACAGAGAGGGTGAGCAATGAAAGTGACATGTAAAACAAGCTATTTAAAATTAAAATAAAAAATGATAAAAAAAGAAAAAAACTAAAAAAAAAAGAAAGTGACATCTTGATAGAGGGAGCCATTGGAGTTAGGAGAAACCTGGTGCTAAAGAAATTCCCATGAGTCCACAAACGTGACCATAGCTAAGACTCCTAGCAATGGTAGAGTGGATCCCTGAACCAACCTTCTCCTGTAATTAGATTGGTGACCACTCAAATTATCTGTATATAATCTTCACCCAGTAATTGATGGAAACAGATGCAGTGACTCACAGTCACATACTGGGCTGAGCTCCTGGAGTCCAGTTGAAGACAAGGAGGAGGGATTATATAAGCAAGGGAGGTCAAGATCACAATGAGGAAACTTACAGAGACAGCTGAAGAGAGCTAGTGTGAACTCATGGACTCTGAACTGAGAGCTGGGGAAGCTATATCACACTTAGTAGTACTTCTGTATGTGGGTGACAGTTGTGTGGAATAGTCTGTTTGTGGGACCCCTGGCAGAAGGACCAGGATTTATCTCTTGTTCATGAAATGGCATTTTGTTGCTCATTCACTATTGTGGGGTATCTTCTTCAGCCTTAAGGCAAGGGGGAGGGGCTTGCTGTTGCCTCTACTTGATATGCCAGACTTACTTTATTCCCCATGAGAGGCCTTACCCTCCTTCAAGAGTGGACGGTATATGTGAGCAGGAAGTCAGAGGAGAAGGGAAGACAGGGAAGGAAGGGGAAGTGTGCTTTGTATGTAAAAGGAATAAAAGTTTTAAAACTGAAAAAACCTTAATGCACACACAAAAAAGATACCTTCCGCAGAGTTGACTGATGTCACAAGTGGCATTGTTTATGTTTTCTTCTTTGTGGCTCTATATTTCTTTATTTATTTAGATGGGCATTTGCTATTTATTACTTATATATTGTCTAGACTTTTAAAATTCTATTTGTATGAATGTTATGCCTTCCTGTGTACATGTGCATCATCTGTGTGCATGGTACCCAATGAGCTCAGAAGAAGACTTTGTAGCCTCTCCCAGTAGAGTTACAGGTGATTTTAAGCCATTATGAGGATGCTATGAATCAAACGCTGTAGTGTGATATCCACCCCCTACAACGTACCTGTAGCACTGATCAGGTCCGTTTGGGCATGGTCACAGGTGCAGAGGTGATGGAGGGTAGGGCTAGGTTGGGGTCAAAGGCCCAGGTCACTCTCTCAGTTGCTTCCAGACAGGTCACAGAGAGAAGCTAATAATAATAAATAAGATTAGCTACTCCGTACCTATGGTGGATAGTCTTATAATGCAGGAAGTTAGGAATAATTTTGTTTGTTATGTGGTTGGGATTTTAGAATAGGATTTATGACTATCTTACTGACAAACTGCCAACACAAGCAGATAATTTAAAGATTCCTACTTTGCTGAGGAGCATGCCAAACACACTATGACCTATGGGCCAAGAATCAGGCAGCGAGTTGTCTCTGTCCATTCTAGAGTTTATATATGATCCTTCTGTGGTCTTTGATGGATTTCAAGACAGATAGTCATGGTTATAGTTTCCCTTAGTTATGATAAAAGATAAGTCACACTTAACACTTTAGACTCACAAAGATAGGATAGATAAAATATTTTCTTTAAATCTTGCTAAATGTTATTGGACTAAATATAATTATAATTACTAAATATAATTATAATTCTTGCTTAATAACTGTTCTGTTATATTTAATTTGCCTATGTTAAAGTTAAAACATTTCTTTTTATTTAGACAGAAAAGAGGAGATAATAGGGGAAGTCATCTGTACATGTTTCTCTTATTGGTTGATGAATAATAAAAACACTGTTGGCTAATAGGGAAGCAAGATAGGAGGGCTAGAAGACAAGGAGGATTCTGGGAAATGTAAGTGAGGAGTCACCATGTGATCCCAGGAGGAGAGGACTCATGAGTCTGTTGTTCTCAGTAAGATAAGACCATGTAGAATACCTATATTAGTTGTTATGAGTTAATACTTAAGACAGAGCTAGCCAATAAGAAATCCTAGTTATCAGTCAACAGCTTCTGTTTTCTTTGTTTTTTTTTCAAGACAGGGTTTCTCTGTATTTTTTGGAGGCTCTCCTGGAACTCCCTCGGTAGACCAGGCTGGCCTCAAACTCACAGAGATCCACTTGCCTCTGCCCCCTGAGTGCTGGTATTAAAGGTGTGTGCCACCAAAGCCTGGCTCGGTCAACAGCTTCTTAATTGATAATGTGTCTTGTGTGTTATTTGGGGGCTAAAGTGGGTATAGGACTCAGGCAGCTGGCAGGAAAGAGTACTCATAACAAAACAGAGTTTCTCTCCAAAAGTCACAGTGATCTTAGGTGTTGAGCCATCTTTCCACCACATCTTTCTTTTATAGATTTTATGTTTTGAATTAAAATAATTGTAGATTTTCTATAATATGTATGAATGTTATAAGTATAAACATATTTCTTCTATTATCTTCCCTGAGGGACTTTAAAATATTATTTGTACTTTTTATTCTTTTTTAAAGTATGTTTTTTAATTTAAATTAGAAACATGCTTGCTTCAAACGTGAATCTCAGCTCCCCCCTTCTCCCTCTACTAGGCACACCCCCACCCCCCTACCTCCAGCTCAATCCCCACATCATTCCCCAGGGAGGATGAGGCCCAACTTGGGGGGATCTCCAGAGTCCGTCATTTCATCCAGGGCAGGACCTACGCCCTTCCCCATGTGTCCAGGCTGAGAGGGCATCCCTCCATGTAGAATGGGCTCCCAAAGTTCATTCCTGTGTCATCATAAACACTGATCTACTACCCAAGGCCTCAGAGATTTCTGAGGCCTCCTCACTGACACTACATTCATGGAGTCTGGATCAGTCCCCTGTTGGCCTCTTAGTCATCAGTCTGGGGTTCAAGAGCTCCCCCTTGTACAGTCAGCTGTCTTTGTGGGTTTCACCAGCACGGTCTAGACCGCCTTGATCATCACTCCTCCATCTCTGTCACTGCGTTCCAGAGGGCCAGTTCAATGTTTAGCTGTGAGTATCTGTCTCTGCTTCCATCAGCCACAGGATGAAGGTTCTAGGATGTCACATAAGGTAGTCATCAACCTTATCATCAGGTAGGGGCGATAATTATTTGTACTTTTTATACTGTTTTTTTCATACAAAAATAGGTGCTAAATAATTAAGCAAAGGATAAAAAATTAAGGTTTTATATTTTCTTGTGCTAGCACATTGCTTGTAGTTTAAATTGAGTAAAATATAGAAATTGTTAGCATCTGATTGCTGACCATTACAGTTTTATATGACCAACTGGGTGATGTCAATCATATCCTGTGATTATTCTATGTTGGGACAAAGATGTGGCATTTAAGTTAAAGGAAAACGATTTATTCCTCTTAATTTCATAGACTGTCATACTAGTGCTGATTGAGGACGATTATTCACAATCTTTTCATAAGTTATACTTTTTAAAGTTTGTAAAGAGATAAAAAGAATAGGAATCACTGATTAAGAACTGTACACGTTGGCAGACTATGTGGCTTTTTCTACCTCTGAAATGATCTAAGAGACAAATTTTACGTTTTCCCTTAAGCATATCTATTATGTTTAAATGACCTTTAATATCTTATCACACTTTTTAGGATACAAAATGTCTTTTCACCTCTAGAAGCTCTACTTTTGGTTTTTGACTTATGATACAGGACATAGATTTTGACTCAGGCCTATAACTCCAGCATCTAGGAAGTTAAGAGAGAAAGATTGCTGTGAATTCAAGTTCTACCTGGGCTATGAAATAAAATAGGTATTTCCCCAACACCACCCCAGCAACCAAGCCAGAAATGCCATAGGCACAGATACTCAAGAATTTTATTATAAGTGAAAATATTAAAATAAACATATACCTTTAAGTATAGGCTTTAATAAAATGGTTTTCTTTGAGGAATGGTCTTTGTGTTTTATTTCTCAAACAATCGACAGTCTGCATAGGGATTAATGTAAGGATGCCTTATGAAAGAACCAGTTATCATGTGTTAACCATGAATTTTGCTTAAGCTCAGAAGAGAAAACCTATATTCTAGCTTTTTACAGCACTGTTATTGTTCTAAATATAGTGTTATATGAAATCATAACCAGATAGGAACCTGATCATTCAAAGAAATAATAGCATCCATGGACATATAAAATTCTTATTTAAAAAAGAATATTGAATATGACCAACAAAAATTGCAAAAGTCTCTCTCATGGGAGAATTTAACATTTAGAGAAATTTAAAAGAACCAACTTTTGGAAAAATTAAACTCTATAGCAACATTAATTAAAAAGTATTTTAAACACTCAAGCAAGTGTTCAAGTACAGAAATTGTGTTATAAACTCATGCAGAAAAAAATAATAAAAACTCATGGGAATAAGAATCAGTCTCCCAGGCTGGTGATTTCTTACAGAAACCTCTATAAATCCAGTGACAACAGGGGGAATCCTTGGTTTCTTCATTTTTTTTTCTTGAATCCTGAGACCACACTGATGGCCAGACCCAAAAAGTAATGATAACATGCTTTTTGTAAACTTCCAGAATCTCCGTTTTCTCTCTCTGGTATACAGGGGAGTTGCATGCAATCAGAATTTGGTCACCAATGAACACACCTGTATGCCAGAAGCAGTACGACAAGCAAAGGTGAGACATTTTGGAAATTGTTGATAATCACAAGAGTATGTGTTCGCAGAAAATGACAGAAAGGAGTTTTCTTAGCTATAAACTAATAAATTTATTACCACTAGAAAATAATATTAGGTAAAAATATGTTGGTCTTACATAAATTTACCATAAAGGAGAATTTCAAGTAAATTTTAAATTCATTCCTCTTTGTTGCTGTTACTGTTTTCTCTATGTAGCCTTAGCTGCCCTGGAACTAGCTCTAGTTAACTAGGCATTGCACTCCCAGAGAATTGCCTGCCTCTGCACCCTGAGTGCTGGGATTAAAGGCATACATGTGACACAATTACCTGGCTTTCATGATTGTTCTTTATGATCACAATATTAAGCTTTTCATTTGACATCTATTTAAAAGAACTTTTAGAATGACAGTTTTTTTTTCTACTAACTTCTCTGTTATGCCCATTTTTTACACTTTACAGTTAACAAAGGCATTCCATTATTTACAGATAGATTAATGCTATCAATGTCTCTTCTGCTAAAACGGGTGGGAAGGAAACATTGGGCAATGTGGACAGCAGGACATAGGGAGGCACACTTCTCAAGTTCATTACTCCAGACTATGTGTCAGTGACCACAGTTATACAGTGAGGGACTCTGAGCAAGATCAGAAATAAAGGTTAGATTCTTACATAGCATGATTTTTAGAGAAAAGAAAGCAAAGGAATGTTTGGGTCAAAATACAGAGAAAGTGACTTAGTTCCTTTATGAGAATGCAGAATCAGAAGCTAAAGAGCAAGTGAAAGGTTCAAATGGTTGAGTTTATGGTACTGACATTAATGAAAAGGTTATACTATAAAAACACTCTAAATTTTATTGACCAAGAAATCTATATTTAGGTCTATATTTTAAACACATACTTATTTGTATACAACAACTAATAATGAAAACAAAGGTCATAAGTTTAAAATTGAGAAAGGATAGATATAGGGTATACTATATAGGGAAGAAAGTGAGGGGGAATGATGTAATTATATAATTATACTATAATTTCAAATATAAAATAAATAATTTAAAAAGAAAAAATATTACCATCAGATGCAATATAAGGTTAGACTGATGGTTTCATTTTTTGCCAGTGAAAGCTTTACAAACCTCAGAGCCCCTTACAGAAATATACAGGAAAATAGATTTTGTAGGCTTTAAGCTTAGGTATTTAGTTCATAGAAACAATATCCATACTATAAATAAAGTATTATATTATGTTTTTCCTTCCATATCTTAACTCCATTTAAGTATTTACCAGTGGATAACTAATTTCCTTCTGTTTTTTTCCTAAATTTACTATTAAAAAGCTTAAGGTTTTCATATTACTAATGCTTTAATAAGTGTATTGTCTATATTATTATACTGTAATTTTAATTTGTAACAGTTGTATATAATAGCTAGCTTGTTATGGTATTTTAGATATTTTTGTTTTTGATATTTTTAAAAATTGATTATAATGCAAATTTCCTTCTTTTAACTCTATTTTAGAATATAATTTCTTGGCTGGGATTGCTAAGAATAACAATATAAAAATGCTTGTGTTTCTACATTAGTTTGCTGATTAATTTTCACAAATATTATTTAAGTAGATAATTTTTTAATAATTGGTATGATTTTGAAAATGTGTTTTTTTTTATTCATGGGTAAATGTGTTGGTCTGTTTGATATATGCCCTTTTATGAGGAGTTCACAACAGTTGGAGGAAGGAACTGAGTTCCTGATCTAGAGTTACAGAGATTTATAAAGCCTGCCTTAAGTGCTAGAAACTGTATTCAAGTCCCCGAGAAGAGCAATAAGTGCTCTCAACTATTGAGCCATTTCTCTAGCCCCTAAAATGGTTTTAAACTGACATTTTTTCTTTGACTAATTCAATTATCATAAAACTATGTATACTCTTTAAATATTCAATGTTCTTTACTAAAATCTTTTTATTGATTGTTTATAGAATGTGTTGATAGAAACACATTCTCTCTCTTTCTCTCTCTCGTGTGTGTGTGTGTGTGTGTGTGTGTGTGTGTGTGTGTGTGTGTGTGTAGAGAGGATACATGGTAGCTTTGGAGCCTGTACTAGGAAAAGCTCTTTTGACCAGGCTGCCTCTGTCTTCCTAGTGGTGGGATTAAAGGCATGTACAGCCACCTACAGACACAATCTGATATTTGAAGTTATCCTAGGCTAAGTGGTGTGTTAGTGTCTAGCCTGGACTGCATCATATTTTGTCACCCCCTCATTCTACCACCACTTGTCCTCATCACAAAATAGAGATCTACCCCTTTGTCTTTCACGGACCCAAAACTGTGAAGTCTGATAGTTCAATAAATTGCACAAGGCCTTGTTGTTTAATAACAGAAAGTAAGCTGTTATTCTTGCTACTTCACATTCTGTTTAGTCTCCTTTTATATTATCACATGACGATAAAAAAGGCAAAGGACATAACTCACATAGGTTTAAATGATTCAGATACTCTGCTTCAGTGTGATTACCTTTGTCAATATCATGAAATTAGCATGAACAAACCATACTTAAATCAACACTTTATTTATATCTAGCTTAATTTTGAACTACACCCCTTTTATATTGTCAGAATAAATCTATATCACTCCCTATTCTTTGGTCAATTTTGTTTTCAGTGGTTTAAAATCATAACACAATGGGATCATAAACCATGACTACATAATATTTATTGTCCAAAGTGGATGTGTAAATATGAGTTTAGAAACTAGATTCCTTGACAAATGATGGTAATGTTTTGTTTGCAACAAACAAGCATTGGGTATCTTTATTATAATTAGGAAAATGAAGCTACATTCACTTAATTTTCAAATTAACTTAGGGCTGGTTTCTTTGAAATCTCTCTGTTTTCTTCTTACAGGAAGGCTCTCGTAGGAGTAGCTGACTACCACCACTAATTTTAAAGAGCATGAGAAGGTATTGTGCATCGAAACTGTTAAGTTCTCTGAATCTTATAAAAAATTTACTGTGTGAATATATATGAAGAAAAGAAATTGTCAATTTTGACCACATGTGAGGATATGAGGATGAAGTATTTTTACTTCTTTCTGATTATATATGACAACTTGTTTATAACACTCATTAACATCTATGCTTTTGATTCTAACCTTATTGTTGTGACATTTAGAATGAAATCCAAGGCTTGCAGAACTTTAGAAACATAAAGTGAACCAATTCACAGCAGCATATAAGGTGAGAGTTTTGTATCTCATAACATGTCTGAGTGTAGAGTAGGTGTAGTTTCCTTTTTATTTTCATTGTGAGAAATTCTAAGGTCCATTCTGACATTCATACATGGGCACCATGCCTTGTTGTCTCCTTATAAGCTCATTGTCCATCCTGCTTTAGCTCTGAGGATCAACTGGTAACCTAAGTAGTGGTCACCATAATTTACTGTAAGTGATCACTTCAATCCAGGGACTTTATAGGGTTTGTTTCACATCACTGTTTCCTTGGATATAGCATATGAATAGATAGAGTTCATCTTACACATACTAGTGAGGAACTGACCTCAGGATATCATGTAAATGACTGCTATAAACTAAATAGATAATCATTATCACATGGCATATTTATAAACACGTGAAGGAATGTCCTCTTTCTTTAGATGTCAGTTATTGAAACATTTCATTTTCTTCTCATTTTTTAGACAGGTTTTCTCTGTATTGTTTTGGAATCTGTCCTAGAACTCGCTCGGTAAACCAGGAACTCACAGAGATCCACCTGCCTCTGCCTCCCAAGTGCTGGGATTAAAGGTGTGCGCCACCACAGCCTGGCCACATTTTTTTTTATACACAGATATTTGTAACTGTAGACATGTATGCCAACAAATATAAGACATGAATATGTATATGAATGTACATATTCACACATGAGAATATTATAGGGTAAAAGACAGACACATTTTGTGTTGTGACTTTCTGAGGAAAATGAATCAGAACCCTGGAATATTTACACAGAGGATTTGTGGAAGTACTTTCTGTGGATGACTAAGTTGAGTTTTCTCAAGAAATAATTACACCTAGCATTGTAAAGGAATTCTGCCATGAGTGATATTTTGATATTTTTCAAATTTAACAATTTAATAGTTGGAGATGAGCAGGTATGATATTGTGAAATATTTTAGAGTGAATTCTTATAAGTTTCAAAGCTTGTATCTTGGAAAATAATTAAGTTGGAAGACTAAATGTCAGTTGAGGGATAGTTACTCTTTTTTAGCTATGTGTTGTCTCTAATTTTCATTAAGAGATGATTGCTCCTTGTCCTCCTGATTCTTCATCATTGTCTCTGTTGTTTTTGACAGGATGTCTAATTTGCATAAGGACAAAGTAGACTATCCTTCATAGAGTAAAAGAGATTAGAAAGAACACCCCTTTCCTGAGATCCTTACAAAGGAGAACAATGACACTCTTCATCTTGTTTATTTGGTGGAGACATTATGGATGCTAATGGAGACTCTGAAGTCCCAGGGTTAGCATCTTTATTTATTTGATCATAAAATCTTTGATGGTAACTTAGCACAATTGAAAAACACAAACCACTGTGACATAATGCTGAGACTAGGTATTTAAAACTGGAGCTATTGCTATTTTATTTTAGTTTATGTATTTTACTCAACTGTTATGAAAACAGGATAAGCTTTGCAAAGTTCTTGTGATGCTCTAAAAAACAGTATTTCAACATATGCATAGTGAGGATTATTGCATACTTGCCCAAATAATTTTCTCCTTTAAAGAAAGCAGATTGAGTTATTGTAAGTTCCAATAAAGTTACACTTTCACATACTTAGGATGAATCTATGACTTTGAAGAGTGCTCTAAAATATATCTTGCACTTTCATTGGTAGATGAGGCAGTGTTCTGATCAGTCAATGAGGATTTACATTCTGGTCTTCATTTATTTTCAGAACAGTTTAAAATGCATTTAAATGCTTCACTTCAAAATCACATAAACATTGATAAAAGTTGACCTTTCACAGTTGACTACTGGCTCTAGTCTCACACAAGTAGATGATTTTAACTCCAATATATTAATTGTGTTTTTTTTAACTACTTAATAATTCATCTCAACTTCAGTACTACTTGCTGTGCAACTGTATCTTTAAATATTTATAATATTCTTTTTATATGGCAAAATAATGAACGGAACACAAACTTGTTCTTGATGGTTATATAAACTTTAATGAGGTATTCTTTCCTTTTTTATTAATTTTTTTTATTTTTAAGTTTAAATTTAGATTAGAAACATGGTTGGTTCAAAAGTCAGTTACAGGTCCCTCTCCCTTACCTTCCCCTCCTCCCATGCCCTCCCCTCAACTCCCCCATTATCCCCTCATTTCCCCAGGGAGGGTGAGGCCCTCCATGGGGGTGTCCATAGTCTGTCATTTCATCCAGGGCCTTGCCTAGGCCCTCCCCACAGGAGTTCAGGGTGAGAGTTCTTCTCACATTGTTGGATGAGAGCCCAAAGTCCATGTGTATACTCGGGATGTATACTGATCTACTGCCCAAGGCTCAATAGATTACCTAGGCCTTCTTACTGACACCCCTATTCCGGGGGTCTTGATCAGTCTCATGTTGCATTCCTAGGCATCAGCCTGGGATTCAAGAGTTAATCATTGTCAGGTCAGCTGTTTCTGGGGTTTAACCAGCCCAGTCTTAACACCTTTATTCTTTTCTTATAATTTCAGATTTACATGAAGATCTCAACATCTTCTTGAGAATAATGCAAAACCAGAGCTTTGTCAATGAGTTCATACTCCTTGGGCTTTCACAGAACACAAAAGTTGAGAAAATATTGTTTGTTGTATTTTTGTTAATCTACTTTGTAACTATTTGGGGCAACATGATAATTGTGGTGACCATCATCTATAGTTCTTCACTGCTTACTTACCCGATGTACTTTTTCTTAATATTCTTGTCCTTACTGGATGCATGCACTTCATCTACTGTCACACCCAAGATGATTGCAGACTTCTTCTATGAGAGGAAGACCATTTCATTTGAATATTGTATGATACAACTATTTGCTATACACTTCTTTACTGGGACAGAGGTAATTGTTCTGACAGCCATGGCCTATGACCGCTATGTAGCCATTTGCAAGCCCTTGCACTATACTTCCATTATGACCCGAAGGCTCTGTAGCATTTTGGTGGCAATATCCTGGGCAGGAGGTTTTTTACATTCTATCATACAAATTACCTTTACTTTGCAGCTGCCCTTCTGTGGACCTAATGTCATTGATCACTTCATGTGTGACTTGTTCCCATTATTGAAGCTTGCCTGTACTGACACACATATATTTGTCATTTTGGTTTTTGCTAACAGTGGATCTATTTGCATCATAATCTTCTCTATTCTACTCATCTCCTATGCTGTCATATTGTACTCTCTGAGAGCCCACAATTCTGAAGGGCGACTTAAAGCTCTCTCTACCTGTGGGTCCCACATTACTGTTGTGCTTTTGTTCTTTGTATCATGCATATTAATATATGCAAGACCTACATCTGCCTTCTCTTCTGAAAAAAATGCACTTGTATTTGCTACAATCATGACACCATTTGTGAATCCTATGGTTTACACTTTTAGGAATAAGGAAATGAAGAATGCTATCAGGAAAATGTGGAGAAGACTGATAATGCTTTCTGGTGACTATTAAATTATGCTTCCATTTCAGGGAGACAGACAGGTATGTATTAGCAATGTTATGCAAATGTCAGATATTATTAATGATTCTGAGCGCCAGTGTCAAAAGTTAGACATGGTAGCAAGCACACTTTTAATTGAGATAATATAGAACCCAAATTTTCTTACTAAAATCACTGAGGTCAAGGTTCAATGAATACCTTTTCTTAAGAAAATATGGTAGAGAGCAATAAATGGATAGATTCAGTGCCTCACTTTTTTATCAGTATGCATATGGATAACTATAAAATCAAACCCTCACCTGTATATACATGCTTATATACTTTTCACAGAGATATACAGACACCCCCCCCACACACACAGAAGAATCATTAATTACATTTGGTAAGCTAATCTAAAAATCCAAGAAATCACTACTTGCTAGTACACATAAACATTTTATTAATTAGCCATTTGTTTGATAAAGAAGGCATCATTTTCCATAGGATGCATTAACATTGGCATGGAAAATTTGTGCTTCTGAGATCACACTTTCACTATGAAGTGATTAATTAGCAGTGATGTGTGAAAACTAAAGCTAGCTTAATTTTATACTTTCAAAAATTCAGTGATTTTTTTGAAACTATTGGAAGAGGTTCTGTCTAAATAAATGTGTATTTGAAGAAAGAATATGAGAATGCCCCAAGTAAAAATGGGTCCATATATGACACTGAATCATCATAACCTAGAAATGAATAGGAGCAGATTTATAGACTGAAGTCTAATAGTTGCTGGATCATTTGGACACATTTTAAAAGTGAGTTTATTCATACCTGGTTGATAATTCCAGTTAGGTCTTGAATATCTACAAGGAATAGAAAGTTAGAATTTCTAAGGACAAATACAACTACCACTCTTGAATGAGAAATGCGACCTGATTTCCTTGGAAAAACTCATTCTAAAGCATAAGCCAAAGACAAATATTATTACCTAAGATGTGTGTATACTGAGCACATATCTCCTACTATTTACAGATGTTTTAATTAGGGTTTCTATTGCTCTGAAGAGACACCATGAGCATGGCACCTCCTGTAAGGAAAAACTTTTATTTGGGGTAACTGATAGTTTTAGAGGTTTAGTCCATTATTATCAGGGCAGGACATGACACCCTGCTGGTGGACATGGGGCTGGAGTAAAAGCTGTGCTTGGACAATGAGCTACATCTTGGTCCTGCAGGCAACAGGAAGTGAACTGAGACACTGGGTGTTATCTGGAGCATAGGAGTACTTGGGGACTACCACCATAGTACCACACTTCCTCCAACAAGGCCACACCTACTCCAAAATCTCCACACCTCCTAATTGTGCAACTTCCTTTGACTTTATGAGGATGAACTACTTATAGACTACCACAACATATAAGAGAGTCTAGAGGAAGCAGATTTGAAATTTGTTTTCACAAGATTAATAAATTTCAATTTATTTTATGAGTTTAGTGCTCATTTTCCCCTTATAATTTGTTTGTGTTTTTTTTTATTTGGGGGAGAATTTCATATATGTATAAGTGTTTACATCATTTCATCCCTATCCTGCTTCCTTCGATTTCTCTTGTATTTCTCACACTTTTCAAAAGCATGTATTTTTGTTATTATTGTTACACACACATACAAATACACACACAAATGTATCTATATAACATATGTATTTATAATGCACAGTTGCTGAGTTCATTTACTATTGAGTGTAAGTGTGTGTGTGTGTGTGTGTGTGTGTGTGTGTGTGTGTGTGTGTGTATTTTTGAGCTTCATGGAATTTAGCAATTTATTATAGGCTTATATTTGTAGAAAACCATGCTTTTAATATTATTAACTTTGTATATCCATGGGAAATTTATATTTCATAATTGTCAGTATATATAAAGGATAAATACAATTTATTTGCTTTTGTCATTTTATATTTATTTTTTTATTTTTGTTGTTTCTTCAGACAAAGTCTTTCTATATAGTCTTGGCAGTCCTGAAACTAACTATGTAGACTAGGCTGGTCTCAAACTCACACAGATTTGCTTGCCTCTGCCTCCCAAGTGCCAAGACTAAAGGAATGCATCACCATACCCAGCACTTTATATATTTTTATATTCAGGTTTCAAGTGGCCCAGCCATCTTGTGTGTCAAGAAAAGCAAGAACTAACAAAATTTTTTCACTATACACAAATGAACTCATCTTAAAATGTATTCAGTACTAAATGCTAATCCTGTGATGTCCTCTACCTAGTTTTATTTGCAAGGGCAACATGTAAATATATGTATGACATTGTATTGATTTCCATTGGGTGGTATTTGCATGAAAAGTTACACGTTGTATAAAAACAATATAAGGCAATGTGTGTGGATTTCATCAAAATCAAAGTGTATCACAAAGTTTGACATGCTAGGGTACTCTCTCAGTCAGTTCCTGTGATTTTCATGTTGTTCTCATAGCAGTTTCAGCTTTTTTATTTTAATGTAAATTTTATTTAAATTAGAAACAATCTTATTTTACATATCAATCCCAGTTCCATCTTCCTCCCATCCTCCCATGCCTCCCACCAACCCCCCTTCCCATCACCCATCCACTCCCCAGGGGGTGTGAAGCCTTCCATGAGGAATCATCAAAATATGTTAAGTCATTGGGACACGGCTTAGGCCCTTACCTGAGTATCTAGGCTAATATAGTATCCCTCCATGGGAAATGGGCTCCTGAAGTCTGTTCCTGTGCTAGGGATACATCCGGCTCCATTGCCAGAGGCCCCATATACTACCCAGTGCTCCTAGCTGACACCCACCTTTGGTGCTATGTTGGTTTCCCAGCTGTCAAACTGGGGTCCATGAGTTCCCACTTGCTCAGGTCAGCTGTTTCTGTGTATTTTACCAGCAAGTTCTTGACCCCGAGGCTTGTCACTCATCCCTCTATGAAACTGGATTCCAGGGGTTTGGCTCAGTGCTTAGCTGTGGATCTCTCTTTCTGCTTCTATCAACTACTGGATGAAGCTCTAGGGTGGCATTTCAGGTATTCATCATTCTCATAATAGGGGAAGGGCATTTAAGGTGGTCTCTCTGCTATTGCTTAGATTCCTAGTTTTGGTCATCATGGTAGATCTGTGTACAATTTCTGGGTGCCAGATTTCTCTCTAAACCTATGCTGGCTCCCTCTATTGATGTGTCTCTTGAGTTCTTTGTGGATTTTGGAAATCAACCTTCTGTTTGATGTCAGGTTGGTGAAGATCTTTATAAATTCTGTGGGCTGTGGTTTTGTGTTGTGGACTGTGTCTTTTGCCTTAGAGAATCTTCTCAGATTCAGGAGGTCCCATTTATTAATCATCAATCTCAGTGTCTGTGCAACTGGCATTATGTTCAGGAAGTGATCTCCTCTGTCAGATGTTCAAAAACACCTCCCACTTTCTCTTCTTAGGTTCAGTTTGGGTAGATTGATGTTGTGGTCTTTGATCCATTTGGATTTTTGTTTTGTGCAAGGTGATAGATATGGATCTATCTTTAATCTTCTACATGTCCCCATCCAGTTATGCCAGCACCATGTGTTGAAGATGCTTTCTTTTTTCCTAAAACAGTTCTTTGTCAAATATCAGGTGGTCATAATTATGTGAATTAATATCAGGGTCTTCAGTTAAATTCCATTGCTCTACCTGTCTATTTTTCTGCCCATACCAAGCTGTTTTCCTTCCTATAGCTCTAGAGTACATCATGAAGTCAGGGATAGTAATGTCTCCTGAAGTTCCTTTATTGTACAGGGTTGGTTTGGTTATCCTGTTTTTTTTTTTTTGTTTTTCCATGTAAATTTTAGTATTATCCTTTCAAGATCTGTGAAGAATCCTGTTGGGAATTTGATAGGGATTGAATTGAATCTGTAGATTGCTTTTGGTAAGATTACCATTTTTACTGTGCTGATCCTTCCTATCTGAGAGCATGGAAGATCTTTCCATTTTCTGGTATCTTCTTTAATTTTTATATTTAATGACTCCAAGTTCTTGTCATATGGATCTTTCACTTGGTTAGAATTATCCCAAGTTTTTGTGACTATTGTAAAGGGTGATGTTTCTCTGATTTCTTTCTCAGTCCCTTTATTTTCTATTTGTAGTAGGGCTACTGATTTTTTGAATTAGTCTTGTATCCTGCCACTTTGCTGAAGGTGTTTATCAGCTGTAGTAGTTCCCTGGTAGAATTCCTTGGGTCACATTCAAGTGACCTGCAAATTGTGAAAGGTTTAATTCTTCCTTTCCAATTTGTATCCCCTTGATCTCCTTTTGTAGTCTTATTGCTCTGGCAAGAACTTCAATTGCAATATTAAAGAGATATGGGAAGAATGCACAACCTTTTCTTCTTCCTGATTTTAGAGGATTCAAAATGAGTTTCTTTCCATTTAGTTTGATGTTGGCTGTGAATTGCCTTTATTATGTCTAGGTATGTTCCTGTCATCCCTGATCTCTCCAAGACCTTTATCCTGAAGAGGTGTTAAAGTTTGTCAAGGGCATTTTCAGTTACTAGTGCGATAATCAGGTGGTTTTTTTCTTTTCAGTTTGTTTATGTGGTGGATTACATTGATAGATTTTCATACATGGAACTATCCCTGCATCCAGGGGACGAAGCCTACTTGATCATGGTGGATAATTTTTCTGACTTAATCTTGGATTCAATTTGCCAGTATTTTATTGAGTATTTTTGCATCAATGTTCATGAGGAAGATTAGTCTGTAGTTATCTATCTTAGTTGTTTCTTTATGTGGTTTGGGTATAAAGGTAATTATAGTCTGTAAAAAGAGTTTTTCAATGATCCCTCTGCTTCTATTGTGTGAAAAAATTATGGATTATCGGTATTAGCTCTTCTTTGAATTTCTGGTAGAATTCTGCACTGAAACCATCTGACCCTGTCTTTTTTCGGTTGGGAAACTTGTGATGAGTTTCTCTTTGTTAGTGGTTACAGGTCTATTTAAAGTGCTTATTTGTGCTTGATTTAATTTTTGTAAGTGGTACACTTGAAACCTGAGTATAAGAAAATATAATGTTCTGGGTATGGTGATGGACTCCTTTAATATCAGCACTTGGGAGGCAGAAGCAAGCAAATCTGTATGATTTCGAGGCCAGCCTGGTCTACATAGTTAGTTTCAGGACTGCCGAGACTATCTAGAAAGACCTTGTCTGAAGAAACAACAAAAATAAAAAAATAAATATAAAGTGACAATAACAAATAAATTGTATTGATCATTTGTATATATCAATAATTATGACATATAATTTTTCACATGGATAATTTTTCACAAAGTTAATATTATTAAAATCAGAAGGAGAATTAGTCTTCTGAAAATTGTTCATTTCCTTTAAATTTTCCAATTTTGTGGAGTACATGTTTTCAAAGTATGACCTAATGATTCCCTGGATTTCCCCAGTGTCTGTTATTTACCACTTTTCATTTTTGATATTGTTAATTTGGATGTTATCTCTTTGCCTTTTGGTTAGGTTTGGTAAAGGTTTGTCTATCATGTTGATTTTCTAAAGAACCAACTCTTTGTTTCATCAATTCTTTGTATTGTTTTCGTTGTTTCTACTTCATGGATTTCAGCTCTGAATTTGATTATTTCCTGGTATCTCCTCCTCCTGTATGAGTTTGCTTCTTTTTGTTCCAGAGCTTACAGGAGTTCTGTTAATTCTCTTATATGGCTACTCTCAAGTTTCTTCATGTGAGAATTTAGCACTGCTTTTAGAGTGTCTCATAGTTTGTGCCCTCATTTTTATTGAATTTTAGGAAGTCTCTGATTTCTTTCTTTACTTTATCCTGTACTCAGGAGTAATGTAGCAGAGCATTGATCAATTTTCATGAATTTTTAGGGTTTCTACAATTTGTGTTATTACTGAAATCTGATTTTAAGACATGGTGGTCTGATACAATACAGGGCATTATTTCAATTTTTTTTTGTTTTATGGCCACCTATGTGGTCTATTTTAGAGGAGATTCCATGTGGGTCTGAGAGGAAGGTATATTCTTTTGTGTTTGAATTGGAATGTTCTATACATGCCTGTTAAACTTAAGTGGGTTATACTTTCTATTAGTTCCTGTGTTTTTTATTAAGTTTCTGTCTGATAGTCTTTTCCAGTGGTGAGAGTGGGGTTTTGAAGTCTCCAGCTATAAGTGTGTGGGGTTTAATGTGTTATTTGTGTTTTAGTAATGTTTCTTTTGCAAATGTCGGTTCCTTTATATTTGGTGCATAGATGTTCAGAATTGAGACTTCATCTTGGTGGATTTTTTTCTGTGATGGATATGAAATGACCTTTTTCATGTCTTTTAATTTTACTTTGATGTCTAATTTGTTACATATTAGGATAGCTGCAACAGCTTGCTTCTTAGGGCCATTTGATTGGAAAATCTTTTTCCAACCCTTAACTCTAAGGTAACATCTGTCTTTGAAAGTGAGATGTGTTTCTTGTATGCAGCAGAAGGATGGCTGCTGTCTTCCTATCCATTCTGTTAGCCAGTGTCTTTTTAATAGGTGAGTTAAGACCATTGATATTGAGGGATACTAATTGCCATTGATTGCTAATTCTTGTTTGTTTTGGATTTGTTTTTGGTGGTGGTATTTTATGTTAATTTTTACCCATTTTATAGCTTTAGGTAAAGTGAGATTGTCTATTACCTTTGTTTTTGTGAATGTAGCTAACTCTATTGGGTTGGAGTTTTCCTTCCAGTACTTTCTGAAGGGATAGATTTGAAGATATGTATTATATAAATCTGATTTTGTCATTGAATATCTTGTTTACTCCATGTATAGTGATTGAGAATTTTGCTGGGAATAGTAGTCAGGGCTGGCATCCATGGTTTCTTAGTGTTTGTAAAATATCTATCCAGGGCCTTCTGGCTTTCAGAGTTTCCAAGGAGAAGTCATGTGTAATTCTGCTAGGTTTGCCTTTATATGTTACTTGGAATTTTTCCTTCACTGCTATTAATATTCTTTCTTTATTCTGTATGTTTTGTGTTTTGATTATGAGGCAAGGGGGCTTTTTTTTGGTTCAGTCTATTTGGTTTTCCGTAAGCTTCTTGTTCTCCTGTAGGTGTGTCCTTCTTCAGGTTGGGCAAGTTTTCTTCCATGATTGTTTAATATGTTTTTGTACCTTTGAGCTGGACTTATTTGCCTTCTTCTATAACTATTATTCTTAGGTTTGATTTTTCATGGTGTTCTATATTTCCTGATACTTTGTGTTAAAGATTTGTTGGATTTATGATTTTCTTTGCTCAATGAATTTATTTTCTATAGTTTATTGTCAGTGCCTGAGATTCTCTCTTCCATGTCTTGTATTCTGTTGTTTATGCTTGCATCAGTAGTTCCTGACCATTTACCCAGGTTTTCTTTTTCTGGCATTCCCTCAGTTTGTGTTTTCTTTATTGGCTCTATTTCAGTTTTCAGGTCTTAAACTCTATTAATTGTTTCTTCCATCTATTTGACAGTTTTTTTCTTGACTTTCCTTGCTTTTTTAAAGAGATTTGTTGATATCTTGCATTTTTTCGTTTTGTCTTTTATTTCATTTCTTCAAGGGATTTTCTCATATCCTCTTTGAGGGGCTCTATCATTTTCCTGAAGTTTTTTTTAAGGTCATTCTCTTCTGCTTCATCTGCATTAGCATTTTTAGGTCTTGCTGGTGTAGAATCCCTAGTCCCTGGAGGTATCATAGAAATCTTTCTGTTGTTGTATGTGTTCTGATACTGTCATCTTCCCATCTCTTCTTCCAGTGGATCCAGGTGGGGTCTCTCCCTCTCCTGGTGGGTATGGGTTCAAGGTTCTATCCTATCCTCTCTCCCAGAGGGTGCAGGGACAAGACACGAATGGCAGCCTATACTGGGCACTTTCTTATGCTTCCAGGTCCCTCTGAGAGATTTGGTGGCAGGAATGTTCTGGCATCAGCAGGTCAGGCAACTCAAAGAGGGAAAGGTGGGTGGCAGAGCCCTGTCACTCATTTCGCTACCCTCTGCCGGAGGATAGAGGGGCACAGTTGCATCTTCTTAAAGTAATTGATTTATCCATAGTTGTTTTTTTGTTTAATTAGTTCTTATAACTCTATGAACTATGAATTAATTTAAGAAATGAAGATCTAACATTAGTGCATTAGGTGTTTTTGTAAGTTGTTAATGACAAGATTGAAATAAAGCTGTGAAATAAAATATTGAACACACTAATCATGCATACTCATTTTGTTCTTTTATACATCACATTCAAGCGTTACTTTATATTTCCTTAAATCTAGTTGCACAGTTGTAGATGCAAGTAGTGCTATGTCAGAAGAAAACAAATTATGGTATTAGCTGTGAAACAAAAAGCTGATGCTATTTACACATTTTTATTCCTAGTTTTTAAAGACCAAAGGCTATTGAGCTTCTCTTATACTTTACTGATACCCATAAGAACTCACAGAGACTATGAAGCACATAGGTTCAAAGCAGATAGAAACCCTGAATTGAAAATGGAAAATGGACACAAAGTCCCTCTCCTAAACAAGAAACTACTTGCAGCTGATTCTTTTTAGAAAAATAGAAACAGTTTTCTTTAATGGAGTGTCATTGGTTACCTCATCACAGCCTAAGGTAGGATTAATACCTATCATCTAAATTGCCAATACAAGAGTTGGTCAGATTATCCTTGGGGAAGGTTATTTATCCTCTTCTCAGCATTCCTTGCTGTTCACAGTTCATTATGTTGTATTGATGCCCTATGGTCTTTCCCCCATGCATTTGAACAGATCTATTATTTCTTTCCTCTTTTGCTCATATTTGTTGATCATATTGGTATAATTTAAGGGTGTCAGTTCTCACATATTTATAATTCACTTTCTCATAACAAACTCCATGATCTTCTGGATGTTACAAACTTTTGGCTCCTTAATCACATTGTTCCAAGAATCTTAGGTGCAGGAAATAGGTTTTTTTTTTTTGCTCCAAACCTGTTCACTATGATTGGCTTTGGTTTTCTGTAATGATCTCCATATGTTGCAGTGATGTTTTACCTGTGATAAGTCCTGAATAGTCTTATCTGTGTATAGTGAGCAGGATTCATAGTGTAGTTAGATGTTATGCTGGTGTTTACAATATGGTATTGTAGGTTCTTCTCCTAGATGAAAATTTTCAGTAGCCATGGGTATTTGGCTAGGCTTCTGAAACCAGGCATGTTTTATTGCTTGTTAAGCAGGTATCAAGTCTAATTTTAGCTTTGTAGCTTACTGAAATGGTATATGAACCACTACTGCACCCTAATATAGTGTCCTGCTTGTCATGGTTGCTAGGCTTTCTAGCTAAGTAGGACTATTTGTTGCTTCCCCCTCTGGGAAGCTTGCATGGTGCCTTATGATACCATTAAAACTATTCCTCAGAGAGTAGGTATTTATGTCAGTTCCATCTGGAAGTTTCTAGGCCCTGTATCTGAAGTACATGGTATCCCTAGCAATAGGTATTTTACCTTCTACCTCTGGGGGGAACAAGGGCAGAAGGAATATATTTCATGTTTGGGGAGTTTCTTGGAAAATCTTAACCAACTTATCCAAGCAGGAATTCTCATACCTGATGCTATGGTATTTGCTAGTTGATCATTTGCTCTTAGAGAGAGCATTGTTAGAGCAGGTGAGAAATTTTCATCTAAAGTGTGTATGTGTATTTATATACTAACTTTTATGTATTTTTGTTTTTAGATAGTTAATAGCATAATCCATTGTTATTATGTTTTCAGACATTCTTTCAGCTCTTTTTTCCTCTCCATCATTCTCCTGTATTTATATCATTGTAGCATCCCTAATTAGAGATTCTTTTATTTCTCATTTTACTGTCAGTTCATTTGTTTCTGCTATTTCTATCACCACTGTCATATTAACACAACACAGGTGGTCCCTTTTATCTTTTCTTCTTTCTGCAGGTATTCCAGGATCTATATTCAAATCTGATGATTTGAAGCTAGAAGCTTTCAATGACATTTGCTTTCTGGGTCTTGGATACTTCACACAATATGGTCTCTTGTAGTTCTATATAATGACCTGCATGATCTATGCTATTACTTTCCTGAATAGTCAAAAGGTATTTCACAGTGTACAAGTACCACATTTTATTATCTATTTATATACTTAGGTCTTATCTATTTCTAGTTATTGTGTATGAAGTATCAATGAACATAACTGATCAAGTATCCACTTAGTGAGATGTTGATACCTTTGGGCATATAACAAAATATAGTAGAGCTGGATGATAGGACAGATTTATTTTTAGAATTTTGAGAATTTTGCTCATTGATTTACACACTACTGCACCTGTTTGCATTCTTACTAATAATGAGATTTTTAACTTTACCCTCAACCCAAAATTTTGTTTTCAGTTTTTTTCTTTGTCTTTATCATTGTGTCTGAGGTAAGATGTAATTAGAAAAAAATTGTTCATTTGCTTTGCATTTCCCCAATTGCTAGAAATAATAATAATTTTTAGTATAAATACAGAGAGAACTTACTGAAAGTATTTCTGAGGGAAAGGCAATTGGATTTACAAGAAAATGGACTACTCATAGAATAGTAATGCCAATAACACTAGTGTCATTAGTGACAATTTTGTGTAGTTAAATTTTACTTTCTGTATTGTAATATTAAGATGTGAGGATGTAAGTGTTGGTGAATAAGCAATACAGTAAATTCTCATAAATGTCCACCATTTTTGTTGTAGATTAATATTTTCTCAAATAATGTTGTACTGTAAAAATAATTGATGAATACTTTTTTCTCAAGACTATATTCAGTTGCTAATTCTTCTCTCTTTCTTTATAACATTTTTTATGATTTTCATACAAGATATTTATTAAATTCTTGCCTGACTCCATTTTTTCTGTTCTTCATATATGTAGTTTTCACATGTAGGATTTGGTCCCTCATTTTCTGATTCTTCCTCATTTATTGGTTCCTTGATTGAGATGCCTACCTGATACCTGATCAAAAGAAGATTCTTTAAAATCAACTTTCCAACAAGTGGAAGACCTGTATGACAAGAACTTTCAGTTTTTAAAGAAAGAAATTAAAGAAGATACCAGAAAATGGAAATATTTCCAATTCAATTCACTGTCTTGGAAGATGTCTCACTGGCTAGGAGCATACTTCACAAGTATGAAGGATTGAATTTGGAGAGCCAGGCTACAGGTCAACAACAGACATGGCAGCATACCTTTAATGCAGGTCTGCAGGAGTACAAAATATTTGCCAGGGGCTCACAGAGTACCTATTTTCTCAGGAACACAGCAAGCTCAAGGTTCATTCAGACACCTTGTCTCAAGAGAAACAAGACTCATGTAAATAAATGGAAACACTCAGGGCTTATCTGGGCTTTGCTTACTTGTTTCTCTGCATGATTACTAATTCCAACATAAAAACACCAACAATAGCAAGCACATTATACAATTTATTTTCCAGAATAAAGAGATAATATCTATTTATACAAGCACTTTATACTTTAATCCCTATTGAGAAAGAAAACACATTGATCCATAGAGAATGTATTTGTATTGCAAGTTAACGGAATCAAATTAAGAGCTCAGAAATAAAATCACTACCTAACGACACTTAATATTTGAATCAAGTCCAGAAACAGACTGGATAATATGAAGCCTCTTAAGCAAATGTTTCTGTTCAAACTTGATGGATGCATGTAAAATCATGAAAACAGATTCATACTTAAGGACCTGCATAAAAGTTAAGACCAAATGGAACAAAAACCTCAACATAAAACCAGATATACTAGACATGGCAAAAAAAAGTGTGGAATGTTCTCAAATGAGTTATCACAGGCAAAGACATTCTGAAAAGAACAACATTAGCACAGGTACTAAGACCACCACTTGATAAACAGTACCTCGTGAAATCTAGAGTCTTCTGCATGCCAAAATAAACTATGATTTGGATAAAACTCCAGCCTCCATCCTAGGAAAAGACGTTTATCAATTAAATCTCCAATAGAGGGTTGATTTACAAAATACATAAAGAACCTAAGAAACTAGATATCTTAGATAAAGTTTCTACTGCTCTGACAAAAGACCATGGCTGAAAAACAAGTTGGAGAAGAAGGGATTATTCACCTTACACCTCAGTGTTGTTGTTCATCACTTAAGAAAGTCAGGACAGCGACTCAAACAGTGGCAGATGCTGGAGACAGAAGCTGATACAGAAGACATGGAGGGATGCTGTTTATGGCTTACTTTCTATGGCTTGCTCAGCCTTCTTTCTTATAGAACCCAGGACCAACATCCTATATATGATACTACCCAGTATGGGCTGGACCCTCTTAGCTGATCTCTCTTTGAGAAAGTGCCTTAAAACTGAGTCTCATGAACATGTTTCCTCAACTGTGACTTCTTCCTTTCTGATGCCTCTAGCTTGTGTTAAAATTGACACACAAAATGAGACATTATTGTAAATATCAAGAAAAAAGTAATCCAACTAAAAATGAGGCACAAATCTCAACAGAGAACTCTCAATGGAGGAATCTTGAAGAGCTGTGAAACACTTAAAGAAATGTCCAACATCTTTAGCTATCAGGGATATGCAAATGAAAACTATTTTGAGATTTAACCTAATAAAATCAGCAAAACAAATGATACCTCATGCTTATAAGAATGTGGGGTAACATACAACTATTGCTTGTAGGAGTACATACCTGTGCAATGGAGATCAGTATGGTGTTTTCACTGGATGAAGGGGCATCAGTGTACCTAATGATGATTCTTCCTTCCACAAAGACACTTGCTCAGCCATGTTCATCTACAATAGCCAGATAAACTAATGTTTTCTGGTTTTTCTAGATGAATTTCTTTGTGCGGCCCTTGTTCTTCTCAAACTTGCTTTATAGACCAGGCCTTGGACTCAGTTATCTGCTTGCTTCTTCCTTCCAAGTTCTGGGATTAAAGTCTTATGCCACCACCACCTATATAATTGCCAGAAATTTTAAACAAATGGCATCAATCCACTAATTAGTAGATTAAAATGGTGTTCATATACCCAATCAAATATTATTCAGTCATTAAAATATAACATCATAAAATTGACAGGCAAATGGATGGAACTACAACAAAATCATATTGACTCAGGTCCTAGACTCTGTAAAACAAACGCAGTATGTATTATCCTATATGTGCGTATTAGCTATTGAGTTAATGATAACCAAGTTATAGTCTATAGAACAACAGACAGTAGATAGAGTAACAGACTTAAAGGAACATATATAGATCTCTCTACAAAAGGAATATAAAATAGTTACTGATGGAATGAGGGCACTGGAATTAGAAGATAAGGGAGGAAATGAAAGAATACATTATAAGACAGATAAAATTACAGGATATTTGAGGGGTAGCTAAGTAAACATAATAGAGTAGAAGTTTCCTAAAATACATACACCTATGAGCATGCCATAAATAAAACTGCCAAATAATATGGGTGACTGACACTTTACTGGATATCTCCTGCAAACAAATGAAGCTTCCATATCTAGGAATGGGTTACATCTAACAGCATTGTTGAATAAAAGGGTCTCATGGAAATTCCCAAACAATTCTCACTGCTTCTAAGACAATAGGTTGTTCTCTGCAAACTGAAAGCAAGACCCATAGTTGAAGATAATATCTACACAGCTATTTAAACACAGGGAAGACAAGATGGTACCTACTCTAGAGCCTTTGATATATCATGTACTCTGCACACTACTGAAAAAGAAACACAAACACCAAGCCAGCCACAAACCTTTGATCTATAATGGTGTCCTGTTTGCAAGATAGATTAGGCAATGGTGTCATGGAGCTTGTGGGAACAACCAGTCATTGTGTGGATGACCAGGAACCTGAGACCAGATATCCCAGGGACCTATGGTCAAGCCAAATAATACTTGCTAAAAAAGAAAAAATGTAGTGATAAAATGACTCACAATGATAATCCATTATATTTGTATATCAGTGCCCTCTTCAGACATCCTCAGAGAAGTTTCTTCCTGTGGTAGATGGGAAAAAATACAGCAAGCATAGTTAGATATTATTTAGAGTGTGAGAGATCTTAGAACAATCATGCCCAAACATGATGTCTCTATGAAATCCCTCCTCCCTAGAGATCAGGAAACCTGTGGAAGAGAAGGCAGAATAGATATAAGAGCCAGAAATGGAGGATACATCAAGAAAACAAAACCCTCTAATTCACCATGAACAAAGCTCATATTAACTCACTAAGACTCAGGCAGCACACACAGGTCTTACATGAGTCTTCACAAGACTAGTGTTCTCATGGGACTCCTAAATGTGAACAAGTGAGTCTCTGACTCTTCTGTCTTCCCTTAGGCTATTTTTCTTCTGTTGGTTTGTCTTGTCCAACTTCTATGTGATGGTTATTTTATCTCATTATATTATATTTTGTCATATTGTGTTGCTATCCTTAAAAACATTTATAACTGAGACACAGAAGGTGAGTGGATTTGGAGGGCATAGGAGATGGAGAGGAACATGGAAAAATAGAGGGAGGAAAAAGTACAATTGGAATTTATTATATAAAACAGTCAATTTTCATTAAAAGTAAAAAAAATGTTTGAATTCACAAGTCCTCTATGAATTGACTATTAGTATTGTTAGGAGAGTATTTGGATGCAACACGAAAAATAAAAGATCTAAATACTAATATTGGGATTCTTTTACCTCAGGCTGAATGGACTGGTTCTGTTTCCATAACCTCTCAGCAAGCCTCAGTCAGGTCAGAAAATGAAAGCTTATCTTCAGTGTGGCTGGAGAATGCATCATACTCAATTCTGATACTGACTTATATACCTCTCATGAATCCTGGAATTAAAGTGTGAGCTATAATTCTCTTTTAGACTGATTAAATCTTGTATAGGTCTGGGCAGCCTTGAACTCACAAAGATCAGTATACCTCTTAAACCTGAGTCCTAGGAATAAAGTTATGTACCACCACCTCCTAGCTTTTGGCTTCTAGGATTTAAGGTGTTTACCTGGCTTCTATGGCTTGTGGCTGACTTTGTTTTCTGAATCCTCAGATAAGCTTTAATAAATCACAAGTAACATATCACCACCCTTCCCCTTTTTTATCTAATACAAAAATTTGAAGACTATAACTAACATAAGAAAAACTGTATACAATTATATACAATTAGTGTATATACTTGATTGAAATTCTTGACTAAAGTTCTAATCTTTTTTTCTTCCCTTCTTCCCTCAGAGCCTCCTCAGCCCTCTGTCCCCATCATGACAATTGTTACTGGCCTGGTTCTTGGAGCTGTGCATATGGGAGCTGTGGTGACTTTGTTCATATGGAAGTGGAGGACAAAAGGTCAGAAATGGGCAGGGTCTGAGTCTGTGTCTCTGTGGGAACATCAAGCCCAGCTGACAGTGTGCCCTCCCTCATGAGAGCAAAGTTTAACCCACACAGAGGCCTATTCTGTCTTGTGCTAATGAGCTGACATTAACTACACTGTGAAGCATAATGGAAATAATGGACAGTTCTAATCTTGATTGAAGCTCTTGTCCGAGGCTCTGAAAAGAGTGCAGAAGTTACAGCATATCAGTTAATTATTCTGGAGTTGTGTAGAGTGATGTAGTCCCAACCCACATTCAGGGTGGTTATTATCAGCTCAGATGCATCAAATCTGATCAGGTGGAATTGATAAAGTTGAGCCCATTTTCTTATCAAAGTGTTTGAAGATTGCAGTTAGGAAATTCTTTGTTCTCTGTGAAAAACTCAAAGGTTAATATCAATATTATTGAATCATTATGTTCCATTTGACCAAATAGCAAGTTAAATCTTTTACATGTTATAAATGAGGGTGATTTATCATTTTTTCATGTGTTTTGTGTGCTTTGCTGAAGAGGATGAATAATCACTTTAGATACATTTAAGCAGATCATTTTTTCATGTGTTTTGTGTGCTTTGCTGAAGAGGATGAATAATCACTTTAGATACATTTAAGCAGGGAAATTAAAACTTCTGTGTCCTTGCAAGTGCTTAATGTATCCAAGATCAAGTGTTTATTATATTTAAGTTGTTTGATGTTGTATATTATATATGTACCTAGAAATTGAACAATGAAAATGTTAGTATATATTAACAGAGGAAAGCATATAGGAATGACTTACCTGCTACCACAGACATTTGTTTTTTGTTTTTTGTTTTTTATGAGACAGGGTTTCTCTGTATTATTTTGGAGGCTGTTGGTCCAGCCTGGCCTCGAACTCACAGAGATCCGCCTGCCTCTGCCTCCTGAGTGCTGGGATTAAAGGCGTACACGACCACCGCCCGGCTACCACAGACATTTGTACGGCATTGTATAGTAGTATACATGGTATTACAAAACTGGACAGTTTCCCTGGATATTTTCTCTTCCACTCATGTCGTCTATGAGTATATGACTTTATGTATCTCCTGAAAGTCCAGAATTCATAAATAAAAGAAAGTATAATATTACTTTTGATACTGAATTTAATTGACTAATATTTTTAGATTCTTTGTATCTTGTTTTGTCAAGTGATATACCTTCACTCCTCTTTAAGGGTAATACAATTTCACTGTTAGGCAAATAAACATATTTTTTAAAAATATAAGACTATTTTTCAAAAAGATATGTTCTTAATAATGGATAATAGTATTATTTTTCATGAAGTGTGTTAATAGTAGTTCAAAATGAAAGTAGACATATTATTAGTGTTATTATGATCAACCCTTTGATGATGTACATTACATATAAGTGTAGCATTTTGTAGCCTATGCACACTGTTTTCTTCTATTAAATCATTAATCACATAAAACTCTAGAAGATTTGGCCTGATGAAAACTAATGCTGATCAATACTGAATGCAATTGAACTGTGTAGAAGTAAAATGTAAAAACAGAATTGCACATAAATGATGTGATAACCCTATGTTCTGTGACAGGCATGTCTTTGGCAGTTGGAAGCTTCAATAATGACAATGATAGATGTTCTGAATCAGATGGAAGCATAAATGTGAGTGAGACATGTGTAAGATGCATCCCAACTGCTCTACAGTTGCTCTGACTCTGAACATGTCCTTCTCTGTTATCAAGTTCATGCAAGTGGTATTTTGCTTGCTCTTAATTCAAATATATTTCTTTACAGGTAAATATGGATTATATCCCACATATAATAAGTAAATGGGTATATATAATAAAAGAAATAATTTCCAATATATATGATTTTAAATTTAAGTCCAGAAATTAGTTCATGCAGTACACATATGCTGAGTTTTTAAACCAGATTATATATGCATTCCTCTTAAGTGGATAGAAATTCTCATGACTTATTGTCAGCTGATGTTCACAGTGAAACGTCTATAAACATTGATCATAGCCACCACTGAAATGTCTAATGGGTTGGAATGTGTGTAGATATTTCATAAGAACATTTACACACCTCTCTAGGAGATAGATATTATGAAAGTCCCTGTGGTACACATGGTGAAGCAGAGGTGGAAGACTTACTAATATGTTTAAGATCAGGAGGATACAAAATGAATGAACTTCATGCTGTCACCAGATGTGTGGCTTCAGGGTGCACAGCTCTCATCACTGCTCTTTATGTATCCAAGAATTTCTGAGTCTTTATTGCTACACCATATACAATAAAATTAGAGATATTATTCTGTCATGGTAGTTATTAAATTTCAGTTTACATTATTAGTATCATTCAGGTAGAAGTGATAAACTTGGAAACAGTGTGAAAATGTGAAAAAAGGGAAGATTGACAACAGAAAAAAATGGAAGAGTTTTGAAGAAACAGTGCTATAGACCATGAGAGACTGCAAAACTGGGAAAGATACTGACATATTGTCTAATCCCCTTGTTTGTTAGAATGCCGTCAGAGACATATTTGTAATTATGTTTAGAAAATGATCCTATCCATCCCCTTTGCTGTGCATTTTCTTTGTCTGTTCTGCTTTGGGGGATTCAGGCAATGAATTCCTATGTGAGGACCCTGAGCATCTAGGATATATTAAAATAAAAAAAATGTCCAGCCGGGCGGTGGTGGCGCATGCCTTTAATCCCAGCACTCGGGAGGCAAAGGCAGGCGGATCTCTGTGAGTTCGAGGCCGGGCTGGACCGACAGCCTCCAAAACAATACAGAGAAACCCTGTCTCAAAAAACAAAACAAAACAAAACAAACAAACAAACAAAAAACCATGTGCCTTTCAGTATTCACTGTCTCTCTTCTATTATTAATTCCCTCTGGTTCTCTGCCTAGCTTTTCCCAAGAGTTCTGGAAATACTGTATGCTAAGGCAGGATTTGGTAAGAATAATGAATTAGTTTAGGTGAAGTAAAGATACTTGTGAAAAAAACTGATGGTGGTTGTAATTGTGTTACTAATTAGTACAAGCAATCATGAAATGGAAGGGCAATGGCTAAATTATGTCAGAGATAGATAAAGTTATATGTAATCATCAGCTTAATAATATTGGTGGTGTTTGGTGCAGTTCAAAATTACTTAATTTTTTTAGATTGAGGTAAATATGATGTCTAAAATTTATTTTTTGACATGTAGTATCTAGGTCTAAGAGTGCAAAATAAAAATACTGACATGCCTCCACAGGGACAAATAGTGTTGTAGGTACTACCCAACTTCATATTTATAAGCATTATCCACAGGTACTACCTGTTCATTACTAATTGACATTACTTTTAACACCAGAATCATTTATAAGTTTCTTGAATGAAAAACCTTTTGTCTGTTGATTTTCTGATGTCAATGCCAAAGTTCGATGTGCTTTAAATAACTACTTTTAAAGGCATGTGTGACAGAGATACCTATGTCTGCTTTTGTGTCTAGGAATTCAATGAGATAAAACTAGGACATAGAGATTCATTAAGAGAAAGTGAATGGAGCTCAGTAGTTATTTACTAATTGTATACTACTGGTTAACTATTGTAGAAGACAATGTGTTTTTCATGACAGAATGGATTTATTGTCATGTTCACAATTTGTGGCAGGCCCTGAAATCCTTCTTTGAAACAAGCCTGATAGAAGATTAAATGGGCCAAAACAACAATGTCACAGAGATTGTTCTACTGGGATTCACTCAGGATCCTGCTGAGAAAAAGGCATTATTTGTTATGTTTTTACTCATCTACATTGTGACAATGGTGGGAAACCTTCTCATTGTGATTACAGTGATTGCCAGCCCTTCTTTGGGCACCCCAATGTACTTCTTCCTTGCTTCTCTGTCACTGTTTATTATACCGCCATTACACCCAAGTTGATTGTAGACTTGCTTCATGTTAAAAAGACCATCTCCTTCACAGCTTGTCTAAGCCAGCTCTTTATAGAGCATTTATTTGGTGGGGTTGAGATTGTCATTCTGGTGGCAATGGCCTATATTCAGTATGGCCATCTGTAAACCGCCGCATTATCTGATTATCATGAATCAACGTGTATGTATACTTTTCTTAATGCTGGCCTAGGCAGGAGGTTTTGCACATGCTTTGTTTCAAGTACTTGCTGTTTATAAGCTTCCTTTCTGTGGTCCCAATATCGTTGAGCACTTTGGCTGTGACATATACCCATTATTGATACTTGTATGCACGGATACCTACTTTATTGGCTTCTCTAACACTGGCAATAGTGGAGCTATGAGTATAGTGATCTTCATTTTCCTCCTATTCTCCTATGGAATCATCCTAAGATATCTCAAGAATCAGAGTCAAGAAGGCAAGTGTAAAACTCTGTCCACCTGCAGCTCCCACATCATGGTGGTTTTCCTCATTTTTGTCCCCTGTATCTTCATGTATGTTAGAACAGTTTCTAGTTTTCCTGTTGATAAATCCATTACTGCATTTTATACCATTATCACTTGCATGTTGAATCCTTTATTATATACTTTGAGAAACCCAGAGATGAACAACTGTATGGGAAAACTCTTGCAAAAACTATAGAGTCACAATAGAGTAAGACTTTCTTCTTGCTGCGTATATTACTAAGCACTAGGCAATTATCAAGAATAAATTCTAGTAGTGTGTGTTCCATCTTGAACATTGATTCTAGTCCTTGATATTGAGAAACTACTGCTATTGTTAATATAATGGGTTCGTTGTTGTGAGTTTTTTAATTAGTGCAATTGTTTATACTATCATTTTTTTTTTTGGTTTTTACGAGACAGGTTTTCTCTGTATTGTTTTGGAGGCTATCGGTCCAGCCTGGCCTCGAACTCACAGAGATCCGCCTGCCTCTGCCTCCCGAGTGCTGGGATTAAAGGCGTGCGCCACCACTGCCCGGCTATATCATTTATTTTTTAACTACCATTTTTAACCATTTTGATGTGCTGCTTATTTTAGTTCATGTCAAATTTTCTAAAAATAATTTTCATGAAATGTTTTTCATATAGTATATTTTAATCATGTTTTTCTTCTCTCCCATCTCCTCTATATTCCTTTTCCTTCCCTCTCAACCAAATTAATGTTATTTCCCATGCTCTGTATTTTCCTTTTCAGCTGCCAAAACTAAACATGAAAAAATAAACAACAAAGTAAACAAGCAAATAACCAACAAGGTAACAATGACAAAAGAAATCAAATTAATTCCTTCATATACAATAAATCAAATCTAAACAAACCCATATATTTCATTTTCTGTTGGCAAACTACTCTTGGCTGTGAGCCTTGCTCTAGAGTGTGGTTGATATACTCAGTGATATCCATTGGAAAATATTGTTCTTTCTTCCCCTAGAAGTTATCAATTATAGCCAAATATAATTGACTATATCAAATATAACCAAGATCCATTCCTGGTTATGTGTGGAACTTTGTGTCCACTTTCTCATTTCAGTCCTGGGATTTTGTGTGGCTTGAATATGTATGGTCTCTGTGAATCCATACCTGCACCAGTGTCTGGAAAACATTTTTTCTTAAATTCATATACCACCTGTGGTGGTATATTATTTATGATTTATTAAAACTTTCCTGTGTATTCATAAAGCAAAGCCAGTCTCAAGCTATAGAGATCAGGAGATAGTAGTACAGACATTTAACCACCGGAATAAGATATAGAGCAATGTCAGAGTCCATGATCACCCTGGGCTATAGGTGAGTGAATCAGAGCTCACACATTTAAATCGAGGATTTTTTCCTCTTATTTTTATTATTATTTTTAAGTTTAAATTTAGATTAGAAACGAGGTTGGTTCACAAGTCAGTTCCAGGTCCCTCTCCCTTTCCCTCCCCTCCTCCTGTGCCCTCCTCCAATCACCCCCATTATCCCCTCATTTCTCAGGAGAGGTTGAGGCCCTCCATTGGGGTGTCCATAGTCTTTCATTTCATCCAGGGCAGGGCCTAGACCCTCCACCAAGAGTTCAGGGGGAGAGTGCATCTCACATTGTTGGATGGGAGTGCAAAGTCCATGTGTATACTCGGGATGAATACTAATCTACTGCCCAAGGCTCAATAGATTACCTAGGCCTCCTCAATGACACCCACATTCAGGGGGTCTTGATTAGTCCCATGTTGGATTCTGAGGCATCAGCCTGGGATTCAAGAGTTAAACCTTGTCAGGTCAGCTGTTTCTTGGGGTTAAACCAGCCCAGTCTTAATCCCTTTGGTCATCAGTCCTCCCTCTCTGTAACTGGCTTTCTTGAGTTCAGCTCAGTGCTTAGCCATGGGAGTCTGCCTCTTCTTCCATCAGCCACTGAATGAAGTTTCTGTTTCCCAGACTCTCTGGCCATGGGATTGTAGGATGACACTCCCCAGATCTATTTCTAAAATCCATATATGAGAGAGTACATGCCATGTTTCTCTTTTTGTGACTGCGTTACCTCACTCAGGATGGTTTCTTCTAGTGTCATCCATTTGCCTGCAAATCTCAGAATTCCATTGTTTTTTTCTGCTGAATAGTACTACATTGTATAAATGTACCACATTTTCTCTATCCACTCTTTGGTTGAGGGGCATCTAGGTTGCTTCCATGTTCTGACTATTACAAATAATGCTGCTATGAACATAGTGGAACAGACATCCTAGTTTTATGAATGGGCATCTTTTGGGTATATGCCTAAGAGTGGAGTTGCTGGGTCTTGTGGTAGGTTTATTCCCATTTTTCTGAGGAATCTCCATACTGATTTCCAAAGTGGCTGAACAAGTTGGCACTCCCACCAGCAATGGAGGAGTGTTCCCCTTTTACTACATCCTCTCCTGCATAAATTGTCGTTGGTGTTTTTGATTTTAGCCATTCTGACAGGAGTGAGATGGTATCTGAAAGTTGTTTTGATTTGCATTTCCCGGATGGCAAAGGATGTTGAGCACTTTCTCAAGTGCCTCTCAGCCATTTTAGACTCCTCTATTGAAAATTCTCTATTTAGTTCTGCAGCCCACTTTTTAATTGGATCCTTTGGTGTTTTTAAATCGAGGATTTAATAGGTATTGTGCAGCCATGTTGAGGAGATCATAGCAGTCTGAGTGATTCTGAGGGTCACCCCTTTGGTCTGAGCACAGGTAGAGGTAAGAGCTAGCTCCCAGGTGCTTTGCTTTTCTGATCTAAAAGTTAAAGCTTTAACTCATATATCAGTCACTGGGTCTTTTATTTTTTATGCTACAAACACCAATGCCTTTTATACTATTTCCACTCCCATTCTGCATAAGTGCCTGAGCCTTGAAGAGAGGAATTAGATGGAGATATCCCATTGGGAGCAAATGTGATATACTTAGTCCTAAATGTTTCTTTTTAAAAATATAGTTGGTTTGGTGAACTTCATTAGGCTTCCTTTCAACTAATCCCACATAGTTATATGTATTATAAAATCTGTTCTTTTGATAGTATAGCTACAATACTTTCATTTATTTTGAACAATAAGCCTTACTAATTCACTTAAAATTTAGTTTAAAATAATTCTTTATTTAATAAATGTTTATTCTAGACTAATTAAGACAGTTATATTCTGTGATTTACTCGTAATGTTTTGATTTTGTAAGCATTGAATAGTAATAAGTTGACTTGATTTTCATTTCTTTATCCCTCATGGTATTTATTTCTGCTAATAGTTTCTGGGTGAGATTATATCGTCTTTCGTGTTTAGCTCATGGTTGGTTACTAATCCTGCATTGGATAACTCTCCACCAAGGCTCATGTAGACTATCTAATTGAACACAATGGTTTGCAGAAAAAAGTAAATAAATATATAAATAAGATATGAAGTTGAGATGGATATGTGGCAGTGGGGTTCTAGGAGGATTTGGAACAATGGAGTAGACATGAACATGATAATAATATATTGTGCACACTTATGAACTTATCAACATGGTGATAGACATGGATCTATTTGCAGTCTTCTACATGTTGACATCCAGTTGTGCCAGCATCATTTGTTAAAGATACTTTCCTTTTTCCATTGTATTTTTGGCTTATTTGTCAAAAATCAGGTGTTCATCGGTATGTTGATTAATATCATGGTCTTCCATTGGTCCATGTATCAGTTTTTTTTTTAATCATTTTTTATTTTAATTTTAAATAGCTTGTTTCACATGTCAATCCCAGTTCCCTCTCCCTCCCCTCCTCCCGCACTCCCCTTCCACCCTCCCTCCCACCCTATTGCCAAATCCCTCCACATAGGGGATGTCTAGAGTCTATCATTTCACTCTTGGTAGGGTCAAGGCACTCCCCTAAGAGTCCAGGCTGAGAGAGCATCTCTCTTTGTGCCATAGGCACATGAAGACAGATTGTATACCAGGGATAGACACTGATCCACAGCTCAGAGCCCCATAGGTTGCCCAGGCCTTCTCACTGACACTCACATTTGGGGGGTCCAGATCAGTCCCATTCTGGCCTCCCCACTGTCGGTCTGGGGTCCAAGAGCACTCCCCTGTTCAGATCAGCCGTCTCTGCTGGTTTTGCCAGCCCATTCCTTGCCAATTTGCTCATCACTCCTCTCTCTCTGTCACTGGGTTCCTTGGGTTCAGTTCAGTGCTTAGTTGTGTGTTTGCCTCTGCTTCCATCAGTCCCAGGATGAAGGCTCCCGGATAGTTATAGACATCAAGTTCATTATCAGGAATGGGCATTCGAGGTGGTCCTTCCACTATTGCTTAGCTTGCCAATTGATGTTATACCTTTAGATCACTCGAGGTCACTCTGGTGCCTGATCTGTCTTCGATCCTATGATTCCCTCTTCCCCCTATTTTACCCCCACCCCCTCAACTTCCTGTTCCCCCATGACCAACTCCCTTCCTCTTTACCCCCTCTACTCTTCCCAGGTCCCACTACCCCCCTCGCCCTGTTCCCCATCCATTCAGAGGATCTTGTCTCCATCCTCTTCTCTTGGGTACTATGCATATATGCATATCTTTTAGGTTCTTTCCTGTTTCCCAGACTCTCTATCTGTGGAAGTGCAGACTGGCACTATCCTGATCCATATTTAAAATCCATATATGAGTGAGTACATACCATGTTTGTCTTTTTGCGACTGGGTTACCTCACTCAGGATGGTTTCTTCCAGTGCTATCCATTTCCCTGCGAATTTCAAGATTCCATTGTTTTTTTCTGCTGAGTAATACTCCATTGTGTAAATGTACCACATTTTCTCTATCCACTCTTCAGTTGAGGGGCATCTAGGTTGCTTCCAGGTTCTGGCTATTACAAACAATGCTGCTATGAACATAGTGGAGCAGATGCCCTTGTTGTATGAACCTGCCTCATTTGGATAAATGCCTAAGAGTGGAATTGCTGGGTCTAGTGGTAGATTAATTCCCATTTTCCTGAGGAATCTCCATACTGATTTCCAAAGAGGCTGTATGAGTCGGCATTCCCACCAGCAATGGAGGAGTGATCCTCTCTCTCCACATCCTCTCCAGCATAAATTGTCTTCGGTGTTTTTGATTCTAGCCATTCTGACAGGAGTAAGATGGTATCTCAGAGTTGTTTTGATTTGCATTTCCCTGATGGCTAAGGATGTTGAGCACTTTCTTAAGTGTCTCTTGGCCATTTTAGCCTCCTCTACTGAGAATTCTCTATTTAGCTCTGTACCCCACCTTTCAAGTGGATCCTTTGGTGTTTTGGAGACTTGTTTCTTGAGTTCTTTGTAAATTTTGGAGATTAGCCCTCTGTCAGATGTAGGGCTAGTGAATATCTTTTCCCATTCTGTGGCCTGCCTTTTTGTCTTTTTGATTGTGTCCTTTGCCTTACAAAAGCTTTTTAGTTTCAGAAGGTCCCATTTGTTAATTGTTGATCTCAGTGCCTGTGCCACTGGTGTTATGTTTAGGAAGTGGTCTCCTGTACCAACTCGTTGAAGAGTATCTCCCACTTTCTCTTCTAAAAGTTTCAGTGTGGCTGGATGTATGTTGAGATCTTTGATCCATTTGGACTTAAGTTTTGTACAAGGCGATAAACATGGATCTATCTGCAGTCTTCTGCATACCATTACCCAGTTATGCCAGCACCATTTGTTGAAGATGCTTTCTTTTTTCCACTGTACAGTTTTAGCTTCTTTGTCAAAAATCAGGTGTTCATAGGTGTGTGGGTTAAAATTAGGGCTTTCGATTCGGTTCCATTGGTCTACCTGCCTATTTTTGTGCCAATACCAAGCTGTTTTCAGGACTATAGCTCTATAATAGAGCTTGAAATCAGGTATGGTGATGCCTCCTGAAGTTCCTTTATTGTATAGGGATGTTTTGGCTATCCTGGGCCTTTTGTTTTTCCATATAAAGTTGATTAATGATCTTTCCAGGTCCTTGAAGAATTGTGATGGAATTTTGATAGGGATTGCATTGAATCTATAGACTGCTTTTGGCAAGATTGCCATTTTTATTATGTTGATCCTACCAATCCAAGAGCATGGGAGATCTTTCCATTTTCTGGTATCTTCTTTGATTTCTTTCTTCAAAGACACAAAGTTTTTGATATACAGGTCTTTCACTTCCTTGGTTAACATTATCCCCAGATATTTGATGCTGTTTTTGGCTATTGTAAAAGGTGATATTTCTCTGATTTCTTTCTCAGTCACTTCATCATCTGTATATAATAGGGCCACTGATTTTTTTGAGTTTACCTTGTATCCTGCCACTTTGCTGAAGCTGTTTATCAGCTCTAGGAGTAACCTTGCGGAGTTTTTTGGGTCACTTATGTAAACTATCATATCATCTGCAAATAATGAAAGTTTGACTTCTTCTTTTCCTATTTGTATCCCCTTTATCTCCTTTTGTTGTCTTATTGCTGTAGCTAGAACTTCAAGTACAATATTGAAGAGATATGGAGAGAGTGGACAGCCTTGTCTTGTTCCTGATTTTAGAGGAATTGCTTTGAGTTTCTCTCCATTTAGTTTGATGTTAGCTGTTGGTTTACTGTATATTGCTTTTATTATATTCAGGTACGTTCCTGTTATCCCTGATCTCTCTAGGACCTTTATCATGAAGGGGTGCTGGATTTTGTCAAAGGCTTTTTCAGCATCTAGTGAGATGATCATGTGGTTTTTCTTTCGCAGATTGTTAATATGGTGGATTACATTGATAGATTTTCTAATGTTGAACCATCCCTGCATTCCTGGAATGAAGCCTACTTGATCATGGTGGATGATTTTCCTGATGTGTTCTTGAATCCGGTTTGCAAGTATTTTATTGAGTATTTTTGCATCAATGTTCATGAGGGAAATTGGTCTATAGTTCTCTTTCTTAGTTGTGTCTTTGTGTGGCTTGGGTATCAAGGTAATTGTAGCCTCGTAGAAAGAGTTTGGCAGTGAGCCTCCTGCTTCTATAGTGTGGAATACTTTGACGAGTATTGGAATGAGCTCTTCTTTGAATTTCTGGTAGAATTCTGCACTGAAGCCATCTGGGCCTGGGCTTTTTTTGTTTGGGAGACTTTTGATGACTGCTTCTATTTCATTAGGGGTTATAGGTCTGTTTAGATTATTTATCTGTTCT
Source organism: Mesocricetus auratus (assembly GCF_017639785.1). NCBI lineage: Eukaryota > Metazoa > Chordata > Mammalia > Rodentia > Cricetidae > Mesocricetus > Mesocricetus auratus. The sequence continues at coordinate 57,165,956 of NW_024429189.1, read as the reverse complement.
TGATTTAGTTTTGGCAAGTGATATCTATCCAGGAAATTGTCCATTTCCTTTAAATTTTCAAATTTTGTGGAGTACAGATTTTCAAAGTATGCCCTGATGATTCTCTTGATTTCCTCAGAGTCCGTTGTTATGTCCCCTTTCTCATCCCTGATTTTGTTAATTAGCATGTTCTCTCTCTGTCTTTTGGTTAGTTTGGACAGAGGTTTGTCTATTTTGTTGATTTTCTCAAAGAACCAACTCTTTGTTTCATTGATTCTTCTCAATGTTTTCCTGGTTTCTACTTGATTGATTTCAGCCCTCAATTTGATTATTTCCTGGCGTCTGCTCCTCCTGGGGAGTTTGCTTCTTTTTGTTCTAGAACATTCAGCTGTGCTATTAATTCTCTAGTATGACTGTTCTCCAGTTTTTTCATGTGGGCACTTAGTGCTATAAACTTTCCTCTCAGCACTGCTTTCAAAGTGTCCCATAAGTTTGTGTATGTTGTGTCTTCATTCTCATTGAAATCGAGGAAGTCTTTAATTTCTTTTTTTATTTGTTCCTTTACCCAGGGATGGTGCAATTGTGCATTGTTCAATCTCCATGAGTTTGTAGGGTTTCTGCGATTTGTGTTATTGTTGAATTCTAATGTTAATGCATGGTGGTCTGATAAGATGCAGGGGGTTATTCCAATTTTTTTGTATCTGTGGAGATTTGCTATGTTTCCTATTATGTGGTCAATTTTAGAGAAGGTTCCATGTGGTGCCGAGAAGAAGGTATATCCCTTTGTATTTGGGTGGAATGTTCTATAGATGTCTGTTAAACCCAGTTGGGTCATAACTTCTATTAATTCTTTTGTTTCTTTGTTAAGTTTCTGTCTGGAGGTCCTATCTAGCGGTGAGAGCGGAGTGTTGAAGTCTCCTACTATTAGTGTGTGAGATTTTATGTGCATTTTGAGCTTTAGTAATGTTTCTTTCACGAATGTAGGTGCCTTTGTATTTGGGGCGTAGATATTTAAAATCGAGACTTCGTCTTGATGTATTTTTCCTTTGATGAATATGAAGTGCCCTTCTTCATCTCTTTTGATTGATTTTAATTTGAAGTCTAATTTGTTAGATATTAGGATTGCTACGCCCGCTTGTTTCTTGGGGCCGTTTGATTGGAAGATCTTTTCCCAGCCCTTTACTCTGAGATAACGTCTGTCTTTGGTGTTGAGATGTGTTTCTTGTATGCAGCAGAAGGAAGGGTTCTGTCTTCGTATCCATTCTGCTAGTCTGTGTCTTTTTATAGGTAAGTTGAGGCCATTGACATTGAGGGATATTAATGACCATTGATTGGTGATCCTTGTTTGCGCTTGCGCTTGATTTATTGTTAGTGAAGTTATTTTGTGTAGTTTCTCCTCCCTTTTTCTTTTAGTGTTTTGTAAAGTATGATTCTATATTGCCTGTGTCTTTGTGAATGTAGTTATCTTCCTTGGCTCTAGGTTTTCCTTCTAGCATTTTCTGTAGAGCTGGATTCATGGATACGTATTGTTTAAATCTGGCTTTGTCATGGAATATTTTGTTTTCTCCATCTATGGTAATTGAGAGCTTTGCTGGATATAGTAGTCTGGGCTGGCATCCTTGTTCCCTTAGCGTTTGTAGGACATCTGACCAGGATCTTCTGGCTTTCATCGTTTCCATTGAGAAGTCAGGTGTAATTCGGATAGGTCTGCCTTTGTATGTTACTTGGCCTTTTTCTTTAGCTGCTCTTAATATTTTCTCTTTGCTCTGTAGGTTTGATGTTTTGATTATTATATGGCGAGGTGACTTCTTCTTCTGGTCAAGCCTATTTGGTGTTCTGTAAGATTCTTGTACTTTCATAGGCATATCTTTCTTTAGGTTAGGGAAGTTTTCTTCTATGATTTTGTTGAATATGTTTTCTGTACCTTTAAGTTGAAGTTCTTCACCTTCTTCTATACCTATTATTCTCAGGTTTGGCTTCTTCACGGTGTCCCATATTTCCTGGATATTTTGTGTTAAGGATTTGTTGGTTTTGAGATTTTCTTTGGTTGACGATGCTATGTCCTCTAATGAGTCTTCAACACCTGAGATTCTCTCTTCTATCTCTTGTATTCTATTGGTGATGCTTGCATCTGTGATTCCAGACCGTTTACCGAGCTTTTCTATTTCCAGCATCCCTTCATTCTGTGTTTTCTTTATCGTTTCTATTTCAGTTTTCAATCCTTCAACTGTTTGAGCTGTTTCCTTAATTTTCTTGGTTGTTTTTTCTTGGTGCTCTTTGGATTCTTTGAGAGATTTGTTTATTTCTTGAATTTTTCCCCCCATTTCATGGATTTTTTTGTTTGTTTTTTCTTCTATTTCTTTAAGGGATTTCCTCGTTTCTTCCTTGAGGCTCTCCATCATCTTCATGAAATAATTTTTAAGGTCTGTCTCCTCTTCTTCATCTATGTAGTGCTTTTCAGGTCTTGCTGGTGTTGGATCCCTGGATTCTGGTGGGGTCGTGTTGGTGTTTCTATTGCTGAGTGATCTCTTATTCTGTCTTCTTCCCATCTCTTCTTCCAGTGGGTGCTGGTGGGGGCTTTCTGTCTCCTCTGGTCTCCTTCTTTACTGCAGCTGAAGCTGAAGCTGGCCTCGCTGGGGTTGGAGTCTTGGAGGGGCTGATCTCTTTCCTGAAGCTGGGCTCGCTGGGTTGGGGTCTTGGAGGAGCTGATCTCTTTCCTGTGTGGGCGGCTCTTCTGGAAGCCGGGAGCGGCCCCGAAGATGGAGGGGGATGGGTGATGGGCGGGTGGTCCCAGCCAGAGACCCAATCTCACCTGAAGCTGGGCTCGCTGGGTTGGGGTCTTGGAGGAGCTGATCTCTTTCCTGTGTGGGCGGCTCTTCTGGAAGCCGGGAGCGGCCCCGAAGATGGAGGGGGATGGGTGATGGGCGGGTGGTCCCAGCCAGAGACCCAATCTCACCTGAAGCTGGGCTCGCTGGGTTGGGGTCTTGGAGGAGCTGATCTCTTTCCTGTGTGGGCGGCTCTTCTGGAAGCCGGGAGCGGCCCCGAAGATGGAGGGGGATGGGTGATGGGCGGGTGGTCCCAGCCAGAGACCCAATCTCACCTGAAGCTGGGCTCGCTGGGTTGGGGTCTTGGAGGAGTTGATCTCTTTCCTGTGTGGGCGGCTCTTCTGGAAGCCGGGAGCGGCCCCGAAGATGGAGGGGGATGGGTGATGGGCGGGTGGTCCCAGCCAGAGACCCAATCTCACCTGAAGCTGGACTCGCTGGGTTGGGGTCTTGGGGAGCTGATCTCTTTCCTGTGTGGGCGGCTCTTCTGGAAGCCGGGAGCGGCCCCGAAGATGGAGGGGGATGGGTGCCAATACCAAGGGTATTCTTTTATTTCTGTAGCTCTATAGTTGAGTTGTTGAGTTTGAATTCAGGAATGGTGATGCCTTTGGAAGTACCTTTATTGTACAGGATCATTTTTGTTATTCTGGGCTTTTTGCTATTCCATATGAAACTGAGTAATGTTCATTCAATATCTGTAAATAATTGTGTTGGGAGTTTGATGGGGGTTGCATTGAAACTGAAGATTGCCTTATTAAGATTGCCATTTTTACTATGTTGAGATCCTACCTATCCAAGAACATGTGAGATTTTTCCATTTTCTGATGTCTTATTTCTTTAGAGACTCCAAGATCTTCTCATATGAATCTTTCATTTGTTTGGTTAGAATGACCTCCAGATATTTCATATTTGTGGCTATTGTAAAGACTGATATTTATCTGATTTCTCTCTCTGACTGTTTGCCATTTTTATATAGGAGAGATACAGAGTTTTTTTAAATTAATCTTGTATTCTACCACATTAGTGAAGTTGTTTATTAGCCGTAGGAGTTCCTGGGTAGAGATTTTAGGATCACTTACGTATATTATCTTATCATCTGCAAATAGTGATAGTTTCACTTCCCTTTCAATTTGAATTCCCTTTATTGTTGTCTTTGATCTAATTGGAACTTTACTGTATTGAATATATATGGAGACAGTGGACAGCTTTGTCTTTTTCCTGATTTTAGTGGAATCAATTTGAGTTTCTCTCCATCAAGGACCTCAACATAAACCAGATACATTGAATCTGATAGAAAAGAAAGTGGCAAGTAGCATTGAATGAATTGGCACAGGAGATCACTTCCTAAATATAACACTAGCAACACAGACACTGAGGGAAAACATCAATAAATGGGACCTCATCAAACTGAATTGTTTCTGTAAGGCAAAGGACACAGTAAATAAGACAAAGCAGCAGCATATAGAAATAGAAAAGAACTTCACCAACCCATCTGACAGAGGACTGATCTCCAAAATATGAAGAACTCTAGAAACTAGACATAAAAATACAAATAATCTAAATTCAAAAATAGGGTAGACAGCAAACAGAATTCTAAACAGAAGAAACTCAAATGGCCAAAAGATATTTAAGGAATTGCTCAAAATTTAAATCATCAGGGAAATGCAAATCAAAATGACTCTGAGATACCATCTTACATATGTCAGAATGGCTTAGATCAAAAATACTGAGGACAACTTATGTTGGAGAGGATGTAGAGTCAGGGGAATGCTCCTCCACTGCTGCAAACTTGTACAGTCATTTTGGAACTCACTGTGGTGATTTCTCAAAAAATTGGTACTCAATCTACCTTAAGACCCAGTGATACCACTCTTGGGAATTTACCCAAAGGATACTCAAAAATATTCATAACTTCATTATTCATGATATCCAGAAACTGGAAACAACCTAGATGCTCCTAAACTGAAGAACTGATAAAGGAAATGTGATATATTTACCCAATGGAGTATTACTCAGCTGTACTAAACAATGACATCATTCAAATGGATGGAGCTAGAAAAATCATCCTGAATGAGGTGACACAGACTCAGAAAGACAACCACACAACCAGCAAAAAGATTATGTAGTCACTTATAAGTGGATATTAGAAGTAAAGCAAAGGATGTCCGACTACAATCCACAGCTTCAGAGAAGCTAAGTAACAAGAACAATAAGAGAGACATATGGATTGCCATGGGACTGGGAATTAGATGAGATCTCCTAAGTAAACTTGTAGTAAGGAGGTTGGCAAAGAAGAGGGTATTGGGGATAAAAACTTGAGGTAATGGGATGGTCAATGGTTAGAGGGAAAGAGAAGGAGAGTGAGGAAACAGATACCTTAATAGAGAGAGCCACATGGGGTTAGGTAGAAACCGGGTGCTAAGGAAATTAGCAAGAATCCACATGGATGATCCCAGCTAAGACTCCTAGCAATAGGAGAGATGGAGCCTGTACTGGACTTCCCCTGAATACACCAACTATCATCATAGAGACTTTATCCAGCAATTGATGGAATCAGATGCAGAGATTCACAACCAAGTACTAGGCTGAGCTCTGGGAATCTAATCGAAGAGAGGAAATGCATGATCATGTGAAGTCAAGATCATGAAGGAAAAATCTACAGAGACAGATGATCTAAGCTTATGAAAACTCATGAACTTACAGCTGTGGAGAATTCATGGGACAAAACTAGGTCCCTGAATGTGGGAGACAGTCATGAAGATTGAACTATTTTAGGTTCCCCTAACAGTAGAGCCAGGATCTATCCACTATTCATGAGCTAGCTTGTTGGAGCCTATTTCCTATGAGGGGATGCCACGCTTAGCCTTAACGTGGGTGAGAAAGGCTTTGTCTTTGTCCAACTTAACATGCCATAATTTATTGATGTACTAGGGGAGCCTTTGGAATGGATGGGAGTTTGTTGTGATGGGAAAGGTGGGCAGGGTGGTATAATATGCAGGCAGGATCACTTTGGCTTGAATCTAAAATGAGTAATAATAAGAATAATAATAAAGGAAAAAGAAAATTTAAAGAAAATAATACAAATTATTTATATAAAGCACAAAGACTAGAGAAGGTCTTCATCTTGCAAATAATATATTTGACACCACAGGTTTGAATACATTTGTTTCATAAAATTTTAAATGCTATTGTTTAATGTGTTCATTACCTAACAGTTGTGGCCCATATCTAGGTGTTTGGGACACAACAGAACCAATATGTATCTAAATGTTTGTGGTATATGTGTTCAGTGGATTGATGACAAACTAATATAAGGCAATATATTGGAAGGTCTTTAGAACTGTCAATTTTAGGAAATGACAAGTTCTTTCTTTTTTTTTCTTTGGTTTTATGAGACAGGGTTTCTCTGTATTGTTTTTGGAGGCTGTTGGTCCAGCCCGGCATCGAACTCATAGAGATCCGCCTGCCTCTCCGTCCCGAGTTCTGGGAATAAAGGTGTGCGTCACCACCACCCGGCAAAAAGGTCTTTCTAATAGCAATGACTGTTTAATATTAGAGAGAATGTAAAGGATAAGATGAAGAGAATGAAGATCACTATGGATAAAACTCATGCAGCTCTAAGCCTTATTCAAATGCTTTGTTTCTCCAAAAGTTAGAACATCAGTTTTCAGCCCTAAGAGATCCAGAAGTCACAGCTCTCAGCATCAGCACATCAAAGCTTTTTGGACTGATTGAAACTGTGATTTGCTTTCCTGTCTTTAGCTGCAGAGACCAAGGCTGCTTCCATTTCATGCTGGTTTAATCTTTACTTACCTATTGCAAATGCAGCATGATGTACAACTCCTAGTTCCTATACACTGCACTTTGGAAATTTTCTTTTCACATTATAGGTTTTCCAAATCATCTTTGGAATTAGCTACTCAGAGTTAACTCAAGTATTGTGGCTGTTATCTTCAGGGATTATAGGTGAAGAAGTTCTTCAAGAGACATTGCTTCAATTTAAATTTGGTCCAGATATTCTAATTAGCTTATCTACTAAAAAGAGGTGCCCACACAGGTAGTGTAAATGGAAGAACTACTTTGCCTAACTAAATGATCTAGAGGCCTTTGAATAATCAAAGACTGCCAACCTGGTATATGCATTCATTTGATAGTTAGTTCTTGATATATTATTTTTGTAGAATTTATCTTTGATTATGAAAGTTTGTGAAAGGGTTCACTTTCCTAGAACTTGTACAGAGAAGGACATGTTTCTACACTTGAAAGAAGATTCTACTTCAAGATTTTTAAAGACAGATTTCTTGTATTCATGGAAATTCTTTACCACCAGTGTTTCAAATTTTAAATCATGATATTTAATTGGAGGTCAATGCTATCACAACCCCTTAAAGCAATACTTCTTTTGAAAGCTTCACTCAACTGAACTGAAAATAAAAAATTCACGTAATTAATTTAGAAATCAAAATTGTTGTGTCAGAAAATGATGGAGTTGGAAAAATTAATTTCCACTTAGTGTATTAACTTTTACATACTTGCATAAACACAGATTGTTTTTCTGAAGTTATTTTCCCAGAAAGTGAGACTATTCAACTCTCTTTTACAATAAATGTTGGCATTATATTTAAATGTTTGCTGAGTTTAGATATTCACTTCGATGTACTTACACCTCTCAAAAGACTGAGATAAAGGGAAGTCTTGTGGAGATGTGCTGTGTGCAGTCACTTGATAATCATCATTCTGTATTTTCTGAACAGTTGTAAGTTACTATGTGTTCTCAAAGGCAAATGAACACCTGCACAATTTATAATCAATACAGTAAAAGACACCTCATTTCCAGAACAAAAATCAGAGCCTGCATGTGTGTTTATAATGCCAGCAAGAAAGCCTATTAATTAAATATACCTTTGCTAATGTTTTAAATGTCATGCATTCCCAATGATAGAATATGTTGGGAAAATTCAACAAAATCACACAAAACCACACACAGAGAAAACAAAATAAACAAAGTATTTTTATTATGGTCTGATTTGATTTATTTTCTGTTTATCAAATAACAAGTGAAATGAATTTTATTTACTTAAAAAAGCAGTGGATTATCATATTTTTACATATTATGTATGCTGTGTTAGTAAATATGTGTACCTATATTTAGATACATTTAAATTACCATATTTAGGGTTGAGTATCATTCTAAGTACTTAGCATTTGGAGAAAAAGATGTCCAACAAGATCTGTCAGTTTTATGTGTGCTTTTGTGTGTATCTTAAAAACATGCAATGTGGTAATATGTATGCAAGAACAATTTTGTAGTTTAGTACTTACTCTACTCAATCACTTCGATTTGTTGCATTCAAATTGTAAAGCATTTTAATTAAAATATAAAATTTTGGAATTATATTTTGCTGGCACTCATCAGCTCATTTCCCAGTAGAGTATAATGCAATTTGAACCTATTTTCTCCATAAACTACTTGCATTACTTTCACCACTCTGTCTCTTTTTTTATGGTTTTATGTGACAGGGTTTCTTTGTATTGTTTTGCAGGCCTCGAACTCACAGAGATCCGCCTGCCTCTGCCTCCCAAGTGCTGGGATTAAAGGTGTGCGCCTCCACCGCCCAGCTACACTACTCTGTCTCTTAATTGTACCCTTATTCAGTTTTATAATCATATCATTTATACATATAATAATTAACATTTCTATGAATATATGGGATCAACAAATAAAAAAATTGAATATTAGTGTTTCAGATATGGAATAAATTTGTTTAACATAATCATTTCCAGTTGCTTTAATATTCATGTAAAGTATGTAATTTCATTTTTCTTAATGGTGGAAAAAGTTCTGCAATTATAAAACTGTCTTTTAGTAAAGTTATTAATGCCTTTATTAAATATTACCATTTTCTGAAAGTAATTTACAGAAATATGAATTTAAAGCATGCGTTTTCTCCAATTTTTGTGGAATGAGATATTTAATAATGCATAGTCTAGTTTTCATGAGTTTAAATATGATACAGCTGGAGAACTTTGTTCTCACTTTGTGTGAAATAACTGTATTTGTTTCTAAAAGAATTTTTTTCTTGGGGAACCCAATAGTGACTAAAGAATGAAAGATCCTAAAACACAGAGTAAATAAGGCATGAAGGTGACAGGACTAGATGTTTTTCTATGCTTATTCTCTACTACATGTGTTCCTTCATCAGTCTAAAGCTTCAAGAATGGCAACTGTAGATTTTCTACATCAGGCAACAGCAGAAATAGGCTTGAGTTACACATATGGTTCATCACAATTGCCATCTGTAGCAAGTGATGTCTTTGCACATTCTCTTATGCACTATTAAATTATGTACATGAGTTTCCCCCTGTTTGGTCACATTGAAGCATAATCCTTCACAGGTAATGGCTGTGAGCACTTAAATGCAATAGAATAAAATATTCCTAAAATACCTCTTTACCTATGTCCTAAAAGTGACACAATGAACAGCACGACTAATAGCTAACATTCATTTAGAGGCCAAACACCCTGGGATTCAGATGTTGTATACCCCTGAAGTACAATAATTTGTTTATAAGTGAATGATCCTGACTAACACAAGCACATGACCCTGAGTCCACAGAATTCACCACTGTTAATCTCTCTCTCTCTCTCTCTCTCTCTCTCTCTCTCTCTCTCTGTCTCTCTCTCTTTCTCTCTTCTCAGTGTATTTGAGGTTATTTATGGTACATTATAAATGAAAGTCAGAGTTATTATTTATTGGTGTGATCATATCCCATTTATTCTTGACTATTGTTAATAGGGAAGTGAATTTAACCTTAGACATTAACTATGCAACAAAACTGTGATGGCATCATGAAAAAAGATAGTTTTGAACTAATAATGGTATAGACTATGAGGCTGGAAAATAACTCTTAAATCATGTTGTTTAATCTCTTTAAATTATAATGTGTAAACTGAGTCATGCTCATGACATGTTTAATACATTCTCCATAGCCATTTCTTTCTTCACTATATATGACATTTTCCTTGAGTGTGCTGTGTTTAGAGATCTGGTCACTAAATTTCTACTAGTATCTCAGGATCTAGGAAGTTTCACCATCTGTCCCTCAGTTTCTATTTCTCCTTTTTATCACCTAATTTATTACAAGAGTTCTGAAAATAAAATTTTCACTGCTGGTTCAGTAGTCAGTAACAACTATGGGTTATTTCATTTCTGGTGAAAGTATATGAAACAATTATGGTGCATTTAAATGTACTAAAGAATGGGAGAAGAAGTGATGAAATGGACAGATATTTACCTCCTGATACCCTGACAATCAGAATCAAATAAAGTATTTGCTGGAAACTTTAATCTAACTAATATTTATCAACAAATGTTGGGAGTCAGATATAAAGTTAAGAACCTAGAAGTTCAGAGAAGCAGAGAGCAGTCCTCAGTCACCTCCTACCTCTTCTATTTCTCCATCCAAAAGGGCTTAGATACTTTCTCAGCCCTGTATTACTAGTTCCTCTCATTCTTTGTCTACAGTACTCCAGTCTGTGGATAATTTTGGTCAGCAAGTGACTAGCTCTGCCCTCTAGCAAACTTTAGTTTTTTCTTCCATTTCTTGCATTTTTTGCATTTTTTGGATTGTTTTTTCCTCCATTTCTTGCATGTTTTAGATTGCTCTTACTTCCATTACTCTGAGGGCCTCTATTATTTTCATGAAGTTGTTTTTTTAGTTTTTTCTCATCTGCTTCATCTGCATTTGTCTGTTCATGTCTTGCGGGTATGGAGTCTCCAGTTTCTGGCAGTATCATATTAGTTTTTCTTCTTATGGATTTGTTTTTATATTGTTTCCTTCCCATCATTTCTTACAGTGGGTGCAGAAGGAGTCTCTTCCTCTCCTGGTAGGTAGGTGACCATGGTTCCTTTCCAGTAGGTGCGAGCAGGTCCAATACTCTGGTGACTTTTCTCTTATGTGGTTGGAGGCAGTCCTAGTACCAGGGCCTTGGCAATCTTTGGGTAGCCTAGATGTTGTTAAAATGTTTAGGTTTATCCAGTAAGGAGACACAGACCGCGACTCAATGATCCCACGTGGAGTTTATTGGTGGATGGGGAGGGAAAAGGGGGGTGAGAGGTAACCCACCCATGCAGAGCAGAGAGAGAGAGATAAGATATGAGACAGAGAGAGAGATGGAGTAAGATGAGAGTAAGAGTGTAAGAGGGAAAGAGAGTAAGAGTAAGAGCAAGAGCAAGAGAGTAAAAGAGCGTAAACGGGCAGGGGTCAGTCCTTTAAAGGGGTCCTATGCACCTGCCTGGTTCTCACAGAACTCTGGGCTGGCCAGAGTGTTGCCTGAGCGCATCCTGCCAGGTAACAGGGCAGGCCAGAGTAATGCCTGAACCTTTCACTAGACCCTGTAGGGATGGGATCCACAGTGTACAGTCCCCAGGTCTCCAGTGATTCTGCTAAGGGCATCGGAAGTTAGGCTTCCCTGTCCTGTGTGTGGAGACTGGCATTTGGAATTTGGAGGTCTCTAAGTGGGCTGGCTCCTGCCGGGATGGGAGCTGCAGTGCACAGTACCTTAGCTTTTGCTAGTTGTGCTCAGATAACCAGAAGGTGGTCTGTAAACATGCCCAGGTCTACCTAGCCCAATGGGTGGAGAAAGGGACTATGGTGTTGACAGTCTCTGGGAGGGCTGAATTCCATCGGGATGGGATCCAGTGTGCACAGTCCCCAGGTCTCTAGTGGTTATACTTAGGGCCCTGGAAAGCTGGCTGGAAACAGTTCCATGCTTACCTTGCCTGTCCTGTGCATGGAGAATGGGACTTGGATCCTGGCAGTCACTGGGCAGGCAGGCTCCTGCTGGGATGGGAGCTGCAGTGTGCAGTAACCTGATCTTGGCTAGTGATGCCAAAACCTTTGCTTTTATTATAGACAAAAACATGGCAGAAATAGTCAGATCTCTGTGAGTTCGAGACCAGCCTGGTCTATGAGAGGGAGTTCCAGGAAAGCCTCCAAAGCCACAAAGAAACTCTCTCAAAAAGCCAAAAAAATAAAAATAGTGGGAAATGTCATGATATATTTTGCAAGAACGAGAGGAAAAGACAAAGCAAAAATTACAAGAAACAATTCAAACAGTGCAAGGGTTGAAAGCTGAAAAAGAGACACTAAAAAAAACATAGTCTAAAGGAATGGTGGAAATAAAAAAGTTGGGGAAACAGTCAGGTACCCTTGAATGAATTGTTACAGGAGAACACTTCCTGGTCATAACACCAGTAGGACAGACACTGAGGTCGACAATTAATAAACTGGACCGCCTGAAACTGAGAAACTTCGGTAAGGAAAAGGACAAAGTCAACAAGACAAAAAGGCAGCCCACAGAATGGAAAAAGATATTCATTAACCCCACATCTGGCAGAGGGCTGATCTTTACAATTTACAAGGAACTCAAAACGTAAGTCTCTAAAACACCAAAGGATCCATTTAAAAATTGGGCTACAGAACTAGAGAATTCTCAATGGAGGAGTCTAAAATGCCTGAGAGGCACTTGAGAAAGTACTCAATATCCCTAGCCATTTGAGAAATGCAAATTAAAACACGAATGACAGTTTATGCTGGAGGGGATATGGAAAAGGAGAGCACTACTCCACTGATGGTGGGAGAGCCAGTTGGTACACCCACTTCGGAAATAAGTATGGAGCCTCCATAGGACAATGGAAATTAGCCTAACACAAGATCCAGCAAGTCCACTCTTAGGCATATACCCAAAAGATGCATATTTACACAACAAGGATGTATGATCCACTATTTTCATAGCAGCATTATTTGTAATAGCTAGAAACTGGAAGCAACCTATATGCCCCTCAACTGAAGAGTTGATGGAGAAAATGTGGTACATTTACACAATGGAGTACAACTCAGCAGGAAAAAAAACAATGGAATCTTGAAATTTGCAGGCAAATGGACAGCACTAGAAGAAGCCATCCTGAGTGAGGTAACCTAGTCACTAAAAGACAAACATGGTATGTACTCATTCCTATACAGATTTTTGATATGGATCAGGGGAGTGGCAGCCTACAATCACACTGCCAGAGAGTCTGGAAAAAAGAAGCTTCAGCCAGTGACTGATAGAAGGAGAGGCAGACACCCACAGCTAAACACTGAGGTGAACTCAAGGAACCCAGTGACAGACAGGGAGGACTGATGATCACATGGGTCAAGACTGGGCTTGTTTAGCACACAGAAACAGCTGACCTGAACAAGGGGGAGCTCTTGAATACCAGACTGATGTCTGGGAATCCAGCATGGGACTGATCCAGACCACCTGAATGTGGGTGTCAGTGAGGAGGCCTAGGTAATCTATGGGGCTTTGGGTAGTAGATCAGTATTTATCTCTGGCATTCAAATGGATTTAGGGTGCCAATTCCACAATGACAGATGCTCTCTCTGCTTGGACACTTGGAGGATGGCCTAGGCCCTGCCTTGAATCAAATGACAGACTATGGCCTCACCCTTCCTGGAGAAAGGAGTAGAGATTAAGGGAGGGTATGGGAGGAGGGGAGGGAGGAAGAGAGGGAGCTGGGATTGACAAGTGAAGCAACCTTGTTTCTAATTTAAATTTAAAATTAAAAAGAGACAAAAAAGTCTCGCAACCAAAAAATGGCCAGTTCCAGTTGGCCTTTGTACAGAATTCTACAAGAAATTCAAAATCAGCTTATACTAATTGAGGGGAAAGTGTTCCACTCAATAGAAGCAGAAGGGTCTTTGCCAAACTCTTTTTATGAGGCTTCAATAACCTTGATACCTGACCCACACAAAGATACAAATAAGAAAGAGAACTTCAGACCAATATCCCTAATGAAAATTCATGCAAAAATACTTAATAAAATAATGGCAAATCTAATTGAAGAACACATTAGAAAACTCATCCACCATGATCAAGGTTGGTTCAACATACAGAAATCCATCAACTCACTAGATGCTGAAAAAAACCTTTGACAAAATCCAAAACCCCTTCATGATAAAGGTATTGGAGAGATCTGGTATAACATAACAGGAACATACCTAAACATAATAAAAGCTTTATATAGCAAACCAAGAGTCAACATCAAAGTAAATGGAGAGAAACTCAGCATGATTTCTATAAAAATCAGGAACAAGACAAGGCTGTTCACTCTCTCCATAGCTCTTCAATAGTGTACTTGAAGTTCTAGCTAGAGCAATATGAAAACCAAAGGAGATCAAGTTGATCCAAATTGGAAAGGAAAAGTTAAAACTTTCACTATGTGCAGATGATATGAGAGTTTATATAAGTGACCCAAAAAACTCTACCAAGGAACTCCTACAGCTGATAAATACCTTCGTCAATGTGGCAGGATACAAGACCAACTCAAGAATATAAATCCCAGGTCTTCTCTTCCACCAAGGAGACCAAGGGACCAACTGCTCTGGCCAGACCAGGTAAACCAGGCCCTGCATCCAGGCCTGCATTCCAGTGCATGGAGATTGCCTAGGATCTGCAAAGAGCTTCCCATCCAGGCATGAGCCATGCACGCCATATTCCAGGTCTTCTCTTCCACCAATGAGCCAGGAAACCAGCATATCCAGGTAAACAAGACCCCACATCCAGGGCTTGCCTTCCAGTGACTGGGGACAGCCACAAACCTTCCCATCTCAGCAGGACCACCCCTGATCCCAAGTCGTCTCTTCCACCAAAGGAACTAGGGGACCAAGTGGGAGGCTAAACACCCCAAATTCCTGGTCTTCTTCTCCCCTAACAGGACCAGAACTAGGATGAGGAATAGAAGAACTGCCAGAGCATTGGACTTACTAGCACCCACCAAGAGGGAACTCTGGTCCCCTAACCAACAGATCAGTAAGGGGCTCTTGCTTCACACACTAGAAGAAGAGATGGGAAAGGGACAAAACAAAAACACACTAAGGAACAGAAAAAAAAATATGACACTGCCAGATTCTAGAGACTCCATACCAGCAAGACTCCAACATTCCAATGCAAATGAAACAGAAGAGAATGACCTTAAAAACAACTTCATGAATATGATAGAGGCCCTAAAAGAGGATATAGGAAAATCCCTCAAAGAAACAGATGAAAAAACAAACAAAAATATGCAAGAAATGGAAGAAAAAACAAAAAGTGCAAGAAATGAAAGAAAAAAGAAAGCAAAAAATGCAAGAAATGGAAGAAATAACAAACCAAAAAAGGCAGGAAATGGAAGAGAAAACAATCCAAAAATTGCAAGAAATGGAAGAAAAAGCAAAACACAAAATGCAAGAAATGGAAGAAAGAACAAACCAAAAAATTCATAAAATGCAACAAATGGACGAAAAGGTA
This sequence comes from Mesocricetus auratus, assembly GCF_017639785.1. NCBI lineage: Eukaryota > Metazoa > Chordata > Mammalia > Rodentia > Cricetidae > Mesocricetus > Mesocricetus auratus. The sequence goes on along the minus strand of NW_024429189.1, from coordinate 57,150,821 downwards.
AACTGAAAATTGCAAGAAACAATTCAAACTGTGCAAGGGTTGAAAACTGAAATTGAGACAATAAAAAGTCACAATTTGAAGAAAGGCTGGAAATAGAAAAGCTGGGCAAATGGTCAGGTACTACCGATACAAGCATTACCAACAGAATACAAAAGATGGAAGAGAGAATATCAGGTGTTGAAGATACACTAGAAGAAATGGATTCATCAACAAAGAAAGTCTTCAGTCCAACAAATACTCAACACAAAACATCCAGGAAATATGGGAAACCATGAAAAGACCAAACCTAAGAATAATAGGTATAGAAGAAGGTCAAGAAAACCAACGCAAAGGGGCAGAAAACATATTCAACAAAATCATAGAAGAAAACTTTCCCAACCTAAAGAAAGGCATGCCAATGCAGGTACAAGAAACTTACAGAACAACAAATAAAGTTGACTACAAAAGAAGTGCCCTTGCCACATAATAATCAAGACCAAAAATATACAGAATAAAGAAAGAATATTAAGAGCAGCTAAGGAAAGAAGGCCAAGTAACATATACAGGCAAACCTATCAGTATTACACCTGACTTCTCTATGGAAATTCTGAAAGCCAGAAGGTTGTAGATAGATATTCTACCAACATTAAGAGACCACGGATGCCAGCCCAGACTACTATACCCGGCAAAGCTCTCAGTCACTATAGATGGAGAAAACAAGATATTCCATGCCAAACTAGACTCAACCAATATGTATCCACTAACCCAGCCATACAGAAAGTTCTGGAAGGAAAACTCCAACCCAAGGAAGTTAACTACAACCAGAAAAACATAGGCATTAAATAATCCCATTTTACCAACAGCCAAAAGCACAAAGGGGTGGAATTCCACACATCATTCCACCAACACCAACCATTCCAATTCAAAGAAGAATGAGCAGTCATTGATCACTAATATCCCTCAATGTTAATGGCCTTAGCTCCCTCATAAAAGACACAGGCTAACAGAATGGATTTGAAGATAGAACCCATCCTGCTGCAGCATAAAAGAAACACACCTCACACTCAAAGACAGACATTACCTGAGAATCAAAGGTTGGGAAAAGATTTTCCACTCAAATTTACCCAATAAACAAGCAGGGATAGCAATACTAATATCTAACAAATTAGACTTTAAAATAAAAACAATCAAAAGAGATAAAGGAGGTCATTACATACTCATCACAGGAGAAATCCCCAAGAAGAAGTTTCTATCCTGAACATCTATGCTCCAAATACAAAAGCATCCATGTTCATAAAAGAAACATTACTAAAACTTAAATCACATATCAAGCCCCACACACTTATAGTGGGAAATTTCAATACCCCATTCTCACCACTAGACAGGAATGCCAGACAGAAACTCAGTAAAGAAGAGAAGGGTCTAATTGAAGTAATGACCCAACTGGGATTAACAGACATCTATAGAACATTTTATCCACATAAAAAAGAATATACCTTCTTCTCACCACCACTTGGAACCTTCTTAAACATCGACCACATACTTGGCAACATATTAAACCTCAGTAGCTACAAAAAAATTGCAATAACTCCATGCACATTATCAGACCACCATGCGACAAAATTAGATTTCAACAACACAAATTGCAGAAACCCTACAAACTCATGGAAATTGAATAATGCACAAGTACACCATTCCTGGGTCAAAGAAGAAATAAAAAAAGAATTAAAGACTTCCTAAAATGCATTGAGAATGAAGACGCAACATACCCAAACCTATGGGACACTTTGAAAGCAGTGCTATGGGGGAAGTTCATAGCACTAAGTGCCCACATGAAGAAACTGGAGAATAGTTATACTAGAGAATTAACAGCACAGCTGAAAGCTCTAGAATACAAAGAATCAAACTCCCCCAGGAGGAGTACATGCCAGGAAATGATCAAATTGAGGGCTGAAATCAATAAGGTAAAAATGAGGAAAACAATACAAAGAATCAATGCAATGAAAAGTTGGTTCTTTGAGAAAATCAACAAGACAGAGAAAACTTTGTCCAAACTTGCCAAACGGCAGAGCATGAACATGCAAGTTTCAAAATCAGAAATGAAAAGGGGGACATAACAAAGGACTCTGAGGAAATTCAGAGAATCATCAGGTCATATTTTGAAAACCTGTACTCCACAAAATTGAAAATTTAAAGGAAATGGACGACTTCCTGGATACCTGTCACTTGCCAAAATCAAATCAAGAACAGATAGGTAAACTAAATAGACCTGTAACCACTATGGGAAAAAAAGCACTCATCAAAAGTCTCTCAACCAAACAAAGCCCAGGTCCAGATGGCCTCAGTGCAGAATTCTACCAGAAATTCAAAGAACAGCCAATATCAAATTAAATGGACAGAAACTCAGGATAATTCTTCTAAAATCAATAATGAGTCAAGGCTGTCCACTCTCTCCATAGCTTTTCAATATTGTACTTGAAGTTCTAGCCAGGGCCATATGACAACAAGAGGAGATCAAGGGGATACAAATTCGAAAGGAAGAGGTCAAATTGTCACTATTTGCAGATGATATGATAGTTTACATAAATGACCCAAAGAACTCTACCAGGTAAGATTTACAGCTGTTTAACACCCTCAGCAAAGTGACAGGCAACAAGATCAACTCACGGAAATCAGTAGCCCTACTATATAAAGATGATAAAAAGACTGAGAAAGAAATCAGAGAAACATCACATTTCACAATTGCTTCAAACAACATTACATACCTTGGGGTAATGCTAACCAAACAAGTGAAAGACCTGTATTGCAAGAACTTTGAGTGTTTAAAGAAAGAATTTAAAGAAGCCCCCAGAAAATGGAAAGATCTCCCATGGTCTTGGATAGGTAGGATCAATATAGTAAAAATGGCATTTCTGCCAAAAGCAATCTACAGATGCAATGCAAGCCCCATTAAAATCCCAGCACAATTCTTCACAGACCTTGAAAGAACAATAATCAATTTTGTATGTAAAAACAAAAGACCCAGGATAGCCAAAGTAACCCTGTTCAACAAGGCAATGTCCAGAGGCATCACCATCCCTGACTTCAAGCTCTATTATAGAGCTATAGTCCTGAAAACAGCTTGGTAATGGCACAAAAATAGACAGGTAGACCAATGGAATCGAATTGACAAACCTTATATTAACCCATGCATGCATGAACATCTGATCTTCGACAAAGAAGCTAAAAATATACAATGGAAAAAAGAAAGCATTTTCAATGAATGGCTCTGGCATAACTAGATGTTTGCATGTAGAAGAATTTGGATCAATCCATGTCTATCGCCATGCACAAAATTTAAGTCCAAATGGAACAAAGACCTCAACATAAACCAGCCACAATGAACCTCTTAGAAGAGAAAGTGGGTGGTACAGGAGACAGCTTCCTGAACATAACACCAGTAGCACTAACAGTAAGATCAACAATTAATAAATTGGGACCTCCTGAAACTGAGAAGAATTTTGTAATAAAACAAAACTGCAAAAACAGAAGATAAAAATGGATATTCACTGCTCACTTATACAAAGCTTCCATTTCTAAGAATGTTTGTTTCTATGTATAAGCTTTGAATAATACAAAATGTTTCCCATTCTTCATGAGTTTCTTTTTTTATAAACATTAAATTTTTTTATTTTTAAGTTTAAATTTAAATTAGAACCAAGGTTGGTTCACAAGTCAGTTCCAGGCCCCTCTCCCTTTCCCTCCCCTCCTCCCATGCCCTCCCCCCAACTCCCCCATTATCCCCCCATTTCCCCAGGGTGGGTGAGGCCCTCCATGTGAGTGTCCATAGTCTGTCATTTAATCCAGGGCAGGGCCTAGACCCTCCCCCAAGAGTTCAGGGTGAGAGTGCATCTCACATTGTTGGATGGGAGTCCAAAGTCCATGTGTATACTCGGGATGAATACTGATCTACTGCCCAAGGCTCAATAGATTACCTAGGCCTCCTCACTGACACCCCCATTCAGGGGGTCTTGATGAGTCCCATGATAGATTCCTAGGCATCAGCCTGGGATTCAAGAGTTAACCCTTGTCAGGTCAGCTGTTTCTGGGGTTAAACCAGCCCAGTCTTAATTACTTTGGTCATCAGTCCTCCCTCTCTGTTACTGGCTTTCTTGAGTTCAGCTCGGTGCTTAGCCATAGGAGTCTGCCTCTTCTTCCATCAGCCACTGAATGAAGGTTCTGTTTCCCAGACTCTCTGGCCATGGGTTATTAGGCTGGCACTCCCCAGATATATGTCTAAAATCCATATATGAGAGAGTACATGCCATGTTTCTCTTTTTGTGACTGTGTGACCTCACTCAGGATGGTTTCTTCTAGTGTCATCTATTCGCCTGCAAATCTCAGGATTCCATTTTTTTCTGCTGAATAGTACTACATTGTGTAAATGTACCACATTTTCTCTCTCCACTCTTTGGTTGAGGGGCATCTAGGTTGCTTCCACGTTCTGGCTTTTACAAATAATGCTCCTATTAATATAGTGGAACAGACGAGTTTCTATAGTGTGTTTTAACTGCTCCAATAGGAAACATTTTACTACTGGTGTGTAAACTTTCATTATTTAAATCCATTTCATTCAATGTATGTGCACACACACAGACACACACAGACACACACACACATACATATATATATATATATATATATATATATATAAAAAAAGAAAGAAAATCAGTAGCTCTACTATAAACAGATGCTGAAAGGGCAGAGAAAGTAATCAGAGAAACATCACCCTTTACAACTGTCATAAACAACATAAAATACCTTGTGAGTCTTTGAAGAAAGAAACTGAAGAAGACACCAGAAAATGGAATGATCTTCCATGCTCTTGGCAGGTAATACCAACATAGTGAAAATATAATTATTACCAAAAGCAATATACAGATTCAATGCAATACCCATTATAATCCCAACAAAATTCTTCACAGACCTTGAAAGAAAAATTCTCAACATCATATGGAAAAACAAAAGACCCAGGATAGACAACACAACCCTGTTCAACATTCAAACATCCAGAGGCATCACCATCCCTGACTTCAAGTTCTATTATAGAGATACAGTCCTGAAAACAGCTTGGTATTAGCACAAAAAAGACAGGAAGACCAATGGAATCGAATTGAACACGCTGATATTAAACCAATCATGTATGAACACTTGGTTTATGACAAAGTAGCTAAAATTTTACACTGGAAAATAGAAAGCATCTTCAACAAATCATGCTGGCATAATTGGATGCTGGCATGTAGAAGAATGCAGAAATATCCATGCCTATGTCCATTGACAAAACTTAAGTACAAATGGATCAAATACCTCAACATAAATCCAGCCACACTGAACATTTTAGAAGAGAAATTGAAGGGTACTGAACATAACTCCAGTAGCACAGATACTGAGATTGACAATTAATAAATGGGACCTCCTGAAACTGAGAACCTTCTATATGGCAAAGAACTCAGTCAACAAGGCAAAAAGACAGCCCACAAAGTGGGAAAAATATTCATTAACCCCACTTCTGACAGTGGGGTGATCTCCAAAATTTACAAAGTACTCAGAAGTAAGTCTCCAAAGCACCAGCGGATCCAATTGAAAAGGGGGACATTTTGCCTGAAGAATTGTCTTCTTTATATGCCTCATTTGTTCAGCAGTTTTTAGATTTTCTCCGTTGAATGCTTTTATTCTCCTGAAAAGACCAAAACAAAACCCTCCCGCAACCTTTACTTTGTGTAGTTGCTTTTCTTGGCAAGTTACATGTGTGTTAAGGCAAAGGTTTCTTGGCAATAGAAAAAGTATTAAATTTTAATTTTTTTCTTTTTTCCACATCTGATCAAATGATCAAATGAAAGGCATTTGCTAGACTTAATGACTAACCTGTTTGATGAAGTATTTCCTCTACTATTCAAATTATTTTAGTTTTCAAAACCCTGCAAAATTAACCCAAATCATTAGTTAAATTGCATTTGTTTAAGTTTCTTCCTGCATGGTATGGTGTTTGATTATCCAAGGACATTTAGGACATTCTCTTATTCCTTGCTTTATTGTCAGGTGATAGAAAAGTTTTCCCCAAACCCTCCTCACTAATACGTTCTTTCTCACGAAATTATAAGACTTCTCCTCTACTTCATATCAACAGGTTATCAATTTCATCATTACCTTTTGACAGAGCACCTGCTATACCAACAAGGGATCTTATATGTGTTATATATAATGGAAGATTTCTTTTTCTGATCACTTGTTGTAATTTAATAAATAGCAAAGTTAATTCTGAATCATCTAGAATGAGTTTAATAGTTTCAATATATAAAACAAACCTTGTTATATATTAAGAATCAGTAAATATATTAAGAGGTTCTGAAAAATCTAATAAAACCACAAGAAAAACATATAATTCTGGTTTTTGAATAAAACATAAGGACTTTGAGCCAGTTTACTCATTTTTCCTTACTTACTTCTGTGTTTTCCTGGTTTATTTCCTTCAGAATAGAGTGTAGGAGTTCCAGAAACTGGTGTTCCTCATACATTGTGAGGGAGAATCCAAGTAGTTCTTTTTACAAACTGATGTCTCTTGCTTTTGGGATATTTGTTGCTACTCTCTCCTTAAAATTTACTGCAAGCTGCTTGCCAATATTTGTTTCCTGGTCATAATGAGCCAATTTCAGCCTTAATAAAAAACACCACAATTTCTCCTTGATCGATTCAGACTTTTGCTACATATGTCTTTAATTTTTTTAAATCTGCATGGCAAAAATATGAAATCGAAAATATATCTTATTTCTTCTTAAGAATTCCTATAGGGAATAAGTAGAAGGTAGAATTACTAAGATAAAATCAATCTCTGGATCCAAGCAATTCACATGTGCATCCTGTAAATTATTTTCACCCAGAAATAATTCTCTCTTGGTCTCAGTTGATAATTTTCTGAGATTATTTAATTACCTTTTGAGGTTTGAAATAAATTACTTAGCTTTTGAGTAGTTATTCCAATTGTGTGCCATAACCATTTAATATCTTCTAGCTCTTTTTGAAAATCATTAAGTATTTGTAATTGACCTCTCCTTATTTTTAATTTCTTAGGTTGCATTTTCTATAACCTTATCCTATACCATAAGTATTTAATAGAATCGCATCTTTGTATTTTTGTAGGAGAAGTTGTAATACCCAAGAAGGTAAAATTCACTTCACTTTATCAGACATTTTTCCTAAGGTATCAGCATCTCAATCAGTTAGTAAAATATCATCCATATAATGGTAAATTATAGATTGAGGAAAATATTTACAATTTTTACTATGTCTGTTTCAGAAAATGTTGTCACAACGTGGAGTTAACACTTTCTGTGGAAGAACTTTTTAATTTAAATTAGAAATAATCTTATTATACCACTTTTAGTATGTTGATTCTACATATCCATACTTTGGTAGATCATTCCATTTTCTGATGTCTACTTCAATTTCTTTATTTAGGGAATTGAAATTCCTTTCAACCACATCTTTTACTTGTTTGGTTATAGTTAAACCAAGATATTTTATGTTTTTTTGTTTACTTTATATTTTTTTGGCTATTGTGAAGTGTGATGTTTCTCTGAATTTTTCTCAGCCCATTTATCATCTGTTTATAGGAGAACTACTAATTTTTTTAGTTACCCTTGTATCCTGCCACACTACAGCCAACATCAAAGCTAGATTGAAACTCAAAGAAATTCGACTAAAATCTGGAAGATAAGACTGTCTGCTCTCTTCATATCTATTCAATGTAGTACTCAAATTTCTAGCTGCAGTAATAAGACAACAAAAGTAGATTGAGGAGATAAAAATTGAAAAAGAATTCAAACGTTCACTATTTGCAAGTAATATGATATTTTACGTAAGTAACCCAAAAAATTCTACCAGGGAACTCCTACATCTGATAAAAGCAGACTTCCAAATCAATAGTTATAATAGACCATCATTTAGGTAACAAAGAAGGCAGGGGAATCCAAAGTAATTATATACTCATTGACTGAATCATTTTATTTATAGACTTCAAACCTGTTACTATTCTCTATTTTTCAGAGTTCTTCTTAATGACAAATATAGGGGGATTCCAAAGACTGTATCAAACCTTGTGCATATTTCAGAAGGCGAGGGCCTTCTATTTGGAAATCTAGAAAAAAATGATTCTAGAAGCACCTTGACTACAATCCCTTTTAAGCTTATCTTTTCTATTACAATTAAAACATCTGACATTCTGATTCTTTAAAAAAATGTAGAAATCACTTCTCCTATAAAATTAGCTTCATTAGCCTGAGATCCAATATCAGATTAATCTATTGTTGCTAATCTTTCCTTTAAAGACATAATCACACCCTTATTTTCTGAATTACTATTTTCAAAAGCCAAAGATTCAATTAATATTCATCTGAATTCTTGATCTGTTACAATTCTATTTGCAGCTGAAATCAATCCTTGTAAAAAATCAGTGAAGTCTTCTTTTGGTCCTTGTCTAATTTATTAAAGACTCGGATTTTTTTCCTGATTTTTCATTCTCTTCCCAAAGCTGCTAAATGACGTAGCATGAGGAGTCATCAAATACAAGCTGCTTTTGCAATTCAGCATATTGACTTTCACACAGAAATTGATCTTGGGTAATGTTGATGTCTCTAGCACTATTTTGTAACTCTATGACCCTACCTTCCTATCATGTTCAATATTGTAACAAAGGACCAACTTCTACTATTCCTTTAGCTAAATCTTTTTAGTCCTTGATGCATACCATGTGAGACTGTTTCCTTTTATCTCCTCAAATCTAATATTTCTGTAGGAATCTATTTAACTTCCTGATAACCTCAGGGGTGTCTTTTGTATCCTGGTCATTTTTGTATAAACTGGATAAACTGTTTGGTTTACTAAAACCTTGTACCACCCTACTTCTGTTTCTTCATGGAGTGGTCAGGTAGATTCATGCCTAAATTCCTCTGTCAGTGTCTGAGAATTTTTCTTAATTTCTTTAGTATGCCTTTTTAAATGCTTGTATATTATCAGCCAACTTTTAAAGTTTTTATTAAGAAGTCTTTCTAAAGTTTGTGTCTTATCAGTAGTCAGTCTAAGGCTTGTATCTTCTCAGTCAAATTTTCATTTTTTGTACTACACTCATACCACATTTTTTATGGAAAAAACATGAATTATCAAACTGACAGTAATCATAATCAATATTATGCCAATCTCAACTAAGTCATTTACCTCATCTTTTTTTTTTCATCCATGTAGGAGGAAGCCTGTATGGCGCCATTAACCATGTGACTTACTAGAGGCGCATACAGATGAGGTAAGAGCAGTTTAGCACACCGCTAACCACACCCACTTTAGGCATGACTAAAGACATATACGGACAGACATAAAGACGCATACGTATGTAGGCGGTGAACTAAGTCACTAGCCCGGCCCACTTTTGGGCATGGCTAGGGGGCGTTACGGGGGAAGGCATAAAAGACAGCACACAGGAAGTCTTGGTCTCTTTTCCCGGAGTTCGGCTTCCGGTTCGGCAGCAGGAAAACTACTTGCCTCATCTGGGTTACTTGTTTGGTATCTTGTGAGTAATTTCTACAATAAATACTTAGTTTTCCTTTCAGTAGGTGTGTCGCTTATCGTTACAGTGTCATTGGGAGCCACACATCCAGAATAGCATAATTCAGAGTCCTAATTCCCTGTATTGTTATATCTCACATTCTTAATGTTGGAAAGATTTTTCTATTTAATTTTGCTTAACTGTCTACTTAATAATTTCCCAGGTGTCTCAACAAATATACCAACATCAGTTTGACTGCAACTGCATTGTCAACAGAGAGCTCAGGATTGCTTTTCCAATTTCAGAGTCCTAGCCTACTCAGTAGAGTCCCTAAAAGCTGTGTGAGTGCCTTTAGCAGAGCCTCATGCTGTCAGAATCTACCTCCTGCAATGCTGGCTGGTATTGCTTATCTGTTTGCATGGTCATGCCCCATGTAACACCAGATGTAGTTTTTCTGTTGGCTTACTGTCTGTATCTGAATCTACTGATACTTTAACTACTCTTAGTGGCTCCATGTCCTCACTATCAACACCTTGATCCCAGGGTGCAGCCTCTTGTGATTTCTGGTCTTGGTGGCACTGGCTTGCATCACAGCCAAATGTGGGATTTTTACTAAGTCTTCATTGATGTATTTACCAATAAATCCTCAGGCAGATTTTGGGGTGAAAACCTGAAAGATCAGAAATCTGACCTTCATTTCTGGCCAGAGATCGAGCAAGACAAGCATGTCTCCCCTCATCTCAAAAAAAAAAAAAGACCGTGAGTCTGTAAGTTCATCCTTAATCATTCCTGTATATATCTCTACCCATCTTCCTCAGCCCTCAGTACTTTCTATGAGTAAATCCTGTCAACTATTTGCTGCATCTGCTTCATGACCCAAGGTTGATTTTATTAACATAGTGTCAGATTTCATAGTGCAATCAAATATCCACAATAGGTTTGGGGGTATAGGTAGAATGGGAGATTGCTGAAGGAAATGATGGAAATTGTGAGTATTTGGGGGTAAAACAGAAATCTGGTACAAGTGAAACACCCACAAATCTGAATGGATGACCCCCATGTAAGACTTACAGCAATAGTAGATATGTAGCCTGAACTGTCATTCTCCTGTGATCAAATTGGTAACTACCCCAATTATCATCAGAGAGTCTTCTCCAATAAGGTACAGAAACATATGCAGAGACCCAGAGCCAAATATTAGGCAAAGATCAGGGAACCCTGCTGAAGAGAGGGAGGAAGGATTGTAGGAGTCAGAGGGATCAAGGATATCTCAAGAAAACCCACAGAATCAACTCTCATAGGCACTCACAGATACTTAAGAAACCTCTAGGGGGCCTGCATGGGACTGAAGTCAGCCCTCTGCATATATGTTACAGTTGTTGAAATATTTGATTCACATGGACTTGAGTTTTGTATAGAGTGATAAGTATAGTTCCATATGCATTTCTCTATATGTAGGCATCCAGTTTGCTGAAGATGCTTTCATTTTTTCCCATTGTATACTTCTGGTTTGTTTAAAAGAACCAGGTGTAGAAAAATAGCAGAGGATGTGGTCATATTCTACTTTCATTTTGAAGATGGTCAATGAAATCCTTGAGATGAGAGAAACAGAATAGTGAAAAGCAATAAAACTTTTAAATCTGAAAAAAAGAACCAGGTGTCCATAGATGTGTAGATTTATGTTTGAGCCTTCAATTTGATTCCATTGACAAACATTTTTTATGCCAACATCATGCAGTTTTTATTGCTACAGTAGTGTGGTAAAACTTAAAAATCAGGGATGGTAGTATCTGAAGTGTTCTTTATTTTTGTTATTGTTTTATCTATCAGTTTTTTTTTTTTCTTTTTCCATGTGACTTTGAGAATAGTCCCTTCAGCTGTGTTGGAATTTTGATGGGGATTACATGGAGTCTGTAGATTGTTTTGGTAGGAAGGCCATTTCATAGTATGCGTCTGTGACCTTAAGAATTACTACAGTGAACCCCTACTGCTAACAAACATTCTCTTCTAGTGCACAAATCTACAGCTTCATTGCCTTTTGATAAAGGTCCTGCCAAGTTAGTATGAGCCCTAAATGCTGTATAAAAAATTTCTGATCGTGATGCCAAATCAACCTCTGCAACTCCTGTAGGAGCTTGCAAACTGTACTGTTTGATTTAATAGGTCCTGCAACCTCCAGGGCTCTAACAGCATTCACAACATATGCCGAGTCAGAAATCAGATAAAAGGAAAACGGGCAATTTCTAAATACTTCAAGAACAATTTTACACTCAATAATCTGGGGGGGAACCAGGTGGATACTGAAATTGTATTGGATCCTGATGTTCTATCATATAAGCCCCACAGCCTGTCTTTGACCCATCAGTGAAAATGTTTATGGCTCCAGGAATAGGAGCAGTTGAAGTCATCTTTGGAAAAATGACCGGGTGTTCCTTAAAAAATGACATTAAAGGGTGCTTTGGATAATGATTATCTATTTCTCCTGAATATCCACAGCGTAGAATGGCCCATTCATCTACTGTCCCACAAAGGACCCTAACTTGTTGAGCTGTATATGGGATTATGATCTTACTCGGTATCCTCCCAAAGTATTGGAGACATTGCTGTATTCCCTTTTGTGCTAATTCTGCAATTGCTGTTGGAAGATGCTCAACAGTATTTCCTGGGGAGGATTGGGAATGAATCCATAGCAATGGGCCATCTTGCCATAGCAAGGCAGTAGGCTGAGAAAATGTTGGAAGCACCCACAAAAGAATATCCATGTTTTCTCGCTGGCGTTTAAGGCCAGCATTTTGTAATTCTGTCTCTACCTTCTTTAGTGCTTCTTGGGCTTCAGTGGTTAACTGCCTAGGTGAATCTAAAGCTGAGTCCCCATTGAGGATGTTATACAATGGTTTTAACTCATAATTAGGTAATTTCAAATAACACCTGATCCAATTTATATGTCCTAGCAACTTTTGAAAATCATTAAGGGTTCTCAAATTATCTTTACTAATCTCTATCTTCTGTGGGATAACTGTATGAGGGAAAATCTTAGCCCCTAGATAATTAATAACAGTGTTTCTTTGTACCTTTTCTGAAGCTATGACTAAGTTACATATCTCAAGTAATTTCACCAATTCTAAGTATGCCTTGTTGAGTGTTTCTTCATCCTTAGCAGCCAATAGAATGTCATCCATATAATGGATACATCTAATCTTTGGAAACTCCTCCCTTAAAGGAGCGATAGCCTCCACAACAAACAATTGACACATAGTTGGACTATTGGCCATTCCCTGTGGCAGCATTACCCATTCGTATCTCAAATCAGGCTGTTCATGATTACATGGAGGCAATGTAAATGCAAAGCACTTTGAATCTTTGGCACATAAAGATATAGAAAAGAAACTATCCTTAATATCTATAGAAATAATAGGCCAGGCTGCGGGCAAAGAGGTTAAAAGTGGAAGGCCACGTTGTACTGGGCCCATAACTTGCATCTGCTGATTAATAGCTCTAAGATCCTGAAGCAATCTCCACTTGCCAGAACTATTCTTAATTACAAAGATGGGAGTATTCCATGGAGACACAGAGAGCTTTATATGTCCCAAATTCAGCTGTTTTTGCACTAGAGTTCTGGCAGCCTCCAGCTTTTCAGAGGAGAATGGCCACTGGGAAACCCATACTGGCTCCTCCGTTTTCCAGGTAATGGGAATACCTCCCCCAGTAGCCCCTAGGAAAAACCCAAACCTAGGTTTTTTGGTCTCTGCTGTGGAATAATGGGACTAGTGCGACCCTGAAGATGTTTTCCAAGACCCCAACCTGGGACGTATCCCATTCCTTTCATGATGTTTTGATATGTCACAGAATATTCATTGGTGAGCTTCAAACCCATGTGTTTTAGTAAGTCTCTACCCCACAGTGAAATTGGTAACTCTAATACATAAGGCTGAAATGTCCCAGAGTGCCCCTCCTGATCTCTCCAAGACAACTGTCGGGCACTGATATCAGGGGCCTTAGCATAGCCTAACCCTTGTAAAGTTTGGGAGGAGAGTTGTATAGGCCAGCCAGGAGGCCAATCTTTGGTGGTTATAATGCTCTTGTCAGCTCCAGAACCTAATAAACCTAGAATTCTCTTACCATCTACTAGTAATTCTAAAGTTGGGCGCTGGTCGAGATCTAGGGCAAGGAAGGTCAAGTTTGATCCCATGGAACCTAAACCTCCTTCTCCCCTCTCCCTGGTTTGAGCTGGAAATTTATCATGTAGGCTTGGCAGAAGCAGCAGCTGTGCTATCCTGTCTCCAGGAGAAATGGCTGTAATCCCTTTAGGGGATTCTACCATAATCTTTACCACACCTGTGTAATCAGGATCTATCACTTCTGGTTGTACTCGTAGCCCTTTTACAGTTGCAGATGATCTTCCTAGAAGCAGGACCACTGTGCCAGGCTCAAGGGGGCCTTTAAAGTCAGTGTCTACAAGTTGGACCCCCATCCTGGGTGTTAACATGAGTCTGGTGGTGGAGCATAAGTCCAGCCCCACGGAGCCTGAAGTGGCTCTCCCCAGTCCCTCAGATATCAACAAGAGGGCCAGGTTTCAGGGTTCTGCTCTTGGGCTTGATTCTCCATGGCCCCATATATTTGCGGGTCCTGGGTTCATGGGCCCTGCTGTCTGTTTTTTGGACAAGCTCCTCCATATCCCTGAGCAAAAGGCTGTCCATTAATGTCTTTCACTGATCTACAGGCACTAGCCCAATGATTTCCTTTCTTGCACCTAGGGCACAACCCCGGCTTAGGCTGCTGGGTGGAGCCACTGCCTCTGTTACTACTTCCTCTTTCGGGGCATTGCCTTTAAGGTGTCCTTGTTTGCCACAGTTGAAACAGGCCCCTACATTTCCTCCTTTCTTAGTTGCATCACCGCAGCTGCTAAGCCTGCATTGGTCAGTGGACCTCCTAACTCTCTACAGACCTTCATCCAGACTTCAAGGCCTTTAGCTTTATATGGGGTTATAGCAGCCTTACACTCCTTTGTGCACTGTTTATAAACTAACTGCTTAATCAATGGCATAGCAGTATCTGGATCCCCAAACACTCTTATTGAAGCTTCTACCATTCTAGCCACAAAATCTGAGAAGGGTCCCATAGGGCCTTGTAATATCTTTGTAAGGTTTCCACTGACTTCACCTCTATTGGGCACAGACCTCCAAGACTTAATGGCTATTTGGTTAACCTGATCATACACTTGAGAGGGATATCCTGTTTGTTGTTGCGCAAAACAACCCTGACCAAGTAACATGTCTACATCCCAGGCAGGGTTACCAGCCACGCAGTTAGCCACACCTTGATCATTGGCAAAGTCAATTTGGAAAGCTCTCCAATCTAAATATTGTCCTGGCAATAGACAAGCTCTTACCAAATTCATCCAATCACCAGGTGTCATGCAGAAGTGATTAAGTGCTTCCACCTGGGCAATTGTAAAAGCCGACATCACCACATAGGAGCATACCGACTCTGCCAGGGCTTTGACTATTTTAAAGTCAAGTGGCTCATGATATCTCTGTTGGTTACCATGCTGGAAAACTGGATAATCCAGTGGCTGGGTAATCCGAAACTCGGCAGGAACAGTGTGCCACACTTCCGGGCAGAAAGTATTGCAGCCAGAAATTTGTAGTTCCTCTGGTGAACAGTAGGGTGGTGGAGCAGTAGGGCAGTAGGGATAGATTTGTTTCTTTTTCCCTTTCTGTTTCTTCTTCCTAACCTTGCCTTCTGATTGTTCTGATCTTTCTTTCTGGAGCATCTCGAGGGCAACCTGTCCTTTTTCTATATTCTTTTTGTTCCCCTCTTGATCCTCCAGACATGTGCTATCAGCTGCCGTACTGGCCGAATGCATGGTTTCAGCATTCCTTCTTTCAAAGCAAACTCCAGGTCTTTTCCCAGATTATCCCAGCTAGCTACAGAGAGGTTCCCTGAAACTGCGAACCAAGGTGCAATGGCATCGCATTCACTCAAAAACCTCTGCAACGTGGCTTTGCTTAAGTTTATTTTTCAGAAAGAAGCATCTCTTGAAGAGCCAGAAAAATTGGGTGTGATTGTGATGACCCCATTATGCTTTCTAAAAGTCTACTCTTTTAGTTGGTGTGCTCCGAAGGTGTGCAAGTTGGATAACAGCACCAAAAGACAAGAGCCCACACTACAATATTAAACATTAGCCAAATTATCACCACAAAAGCTGGGTCCATTTGCTTTACTCTCACTCTGCAAGCTAAAGCAGACACGATGTCTTTTACTTTCAGTTCGCCTTAGCTGTGAACTGTCTTGCTCCTAACCAGAGACCTTATTGCTCCTAACCGGAGACCTTATAGCTCCTAACCGGAGACCTTATTGCCTCTTTACCAAGGTCCTTATTGTCCCGCTTACATCGGGAACTTACCGGTACCGCCCTGACTGTGAGAAGTTCTGATGTCCCCATACGGGCCACCACTTTGTCGCGACCATCCTCGACCAGCAAGAATGACGCAGCAACGAGGATTCTTCTCACAGTTTATTCGGGAAACTTGCTTATAGGGAGTGGCCCAGACCCCAGAAGGTCGGGGCTGAATATACTCAGCCAATCAACTACACCCAGGTGGCATGCTAGGATAGGTTGTCACCAAGCAGATCTAGAAGGGTATGTGGCCTTACTCCTAATAAGGAGTTGTTTACTTACTGAGAGCACTCACTGTCGGGCTGGCAGAATGCTGAAACCGGCACCATCTATAGGCACGGTACTCTGCAGCTCCCAACATAAACCTAGAAGTTAGCTGTGACACAGGTGGTAATGGTGAGATTAGAATCAGTCATAGTGAGTGGTACCTTGAGTTGGACCGGAGAACTGATAACACACAGGCAAGGTTGGTTATGGTAGGTCAGGCAACTGGATGTGGAAACTGAGCTTGACTTGGCTGGTTGTATAGAACTGAAGATCAAGTTGCCATGAGTGTTCAACACGCTAGCGTCTGGAGAAGTAACTGGAAAGTCTGGGTATGGAGTATGGTAGTTGAAGCTTGGCTGTTAGCTAATCATTCTTGGCAAGATTCAAGGATTTTATCTCTAGGGATTATAAAAACGAACTATGTCCAAAAGAGATGATCTCATTTTAATTTGTTCCAATTATTTTAACAAGTTTATCTATTTAAATAGCTATAATACAAGGAAAGTCATTAATATCATTGATAGTATTGTGAACATAAATGGAAGATGTGTTTTCCTGATCAAATGACCAGCAAGCCTCAGGTATTCAACCCTTTATGTATCTTATTCTTTTGCTTTATTTAGCACTAGGACAGTCTGTGGAGGATCTCAGTTTCTTGCGGTCTTCTACATGCAGTGAAAAGTTTTTTATGAGAAAGGAGACTATTTTACACAGATTTTATTTGAGTGATAGGAACAGAAGATTTCTGGATGTAGTCATGAGAAATTTTCATTATTAATGCTTCAATAATAAATGATATTTTCATGTTGAGATCCAGGCTTGCTTGTGAGCCACATTGATTCTGCTGTACTGTATGAAATCATGACCTTTTGAATAAATTAACACAATTGTCACAAAACAGAAAAATTAATACAATTAATTGTAGGGTTGTGGCCTTTAATTAACATGACCATATAAAGAGTGTTAGCAATTTCTAATTATTAGGTGGGTTTTTTATACACATGCAAATAATACAACTTGGTATTTTTATGAAGAAATTTTCTTAGACTGTGACAATATCCACCTGCCTATTTGAGCAAGTCTTAATATTACATTTAAATATTTTGTATTTAAATTTTAAATTGGATACACTTATAATATTCTGAAAGACTAAGATAGTAGAAATTTTTGTTGAAATATGAATTCTGCAACTTCTTGGTGCTCTTTCATCCTTTATTATATGTTCACATATTTTGAATGAGTCATGCATAAGATACATGCTAACTGCTTCTGCAGCCTCTCCGGGTCTGCACATGCCCTTCTCTATTACCAAGTTCATGCAAGTGGTATTTAGCTTGCTGTTTGTCCAAATATATTTCTTCAAAGTTAAATATTGGTAATGTATAACTAATTATAAATGACTCAGTATATATATAAAAGAAATAATTCCTAAGATACATGATTTTAATTCCGTAGTTCATGAGGCATACATATCTTATTCTTTTTCTAACCCAGTCTAGAGTTTCACTGATGTTGAGATAAACCTAGTGGCAGGACCTGTTCTCCTGAGTTTTCTTCTCTGGAACAAACCTAATAGACGATTAAACGAGTCAAAAAAACAATGTCACAGAATTTTTCCTACTGGGATTCACTGAGGATCCCGCAGGGAAAAGGGCATTATTTGTTATGTTTTTAATCATCTACATTGTGACAATGGTGGGAAACCTGCTCATTGTGGTTACAGTGATTGTCAGTCCTGCCTTGGGCACCCCAATGTACTTCTTCCTTGCTTCTCTGTCACTCATGGATGCTGTTTATTCTACCGCCATCTCACTAAGACTGATTGTATTTAGACTTGCTCCATGACAAGAAGACCAACTCTTTCACAGCTTGCATAAACCAGCTCTTTTTTATTTTTTATTTTAGTATTTAAATTTTAAATAACTTGCTTCATATGTCAATCCCAGTTCCCTCTCCCTCCCCTCCTCCCGCACACCCCACCATCCCCCCCAGCCTCCCACCCTATCGCCACTTCCTTCCACATAGAGGATATCTAGAGTCTGTCATTTCACTCAGGGCAGAGTCTAGGCACTTCCCTAAGAGTCCAGGCATCCCTCCTTGTGCCATGGACACACGAAATCCATTTGTATGCCAGGGATAAACACTGATCCACTGCTCAGGACCCCATAGGTTTCCCAGGCCTCCTCACTGACTCTCACACTCAGGGGATCTGGATCAGTCCCATTCTGGCCTCCCAGCTGTCGGTCTGGGTTCCAAGAGCTCTCCCTTGTTCAGATCAGCTGTCTCTGCTGGTTTTGCCAGCCCATTCTTTGCCAATTTGCTCGTCGCTCCTCTCTCTCTGTCACTGGGTTCCTTGGGTTCAGTTCAGTGTTTAACTGTGGGTGTTTGCCTCTGCTTCCATCAGTCACTGGATGAAGGTTCTAGGATGGTTATAGACATCAAGTTTATTATCAGGAGTGGGAATTTAAGGTGGTCTCTCCACTATTGCTTAGCTTGGCAGTTGGTGTCATCCCTTCTAGATCACTAGAGGTCTCCCTGGTGCCAGATCTGTCTTCTAACCTATGATTCCCTCTTCCCCCTATTCTATCCTCCCCACTCAACCTTCCTGTTCCCCCATGACCTAAACCAGCTCTTTATAGAGCATTTATTTGGTGGTGTTGATATTGTCATTCTGGTGGCAATGGCCTATGATCAGTATGTGACCATCTGTAAACCCCTGCATTATCTGATTATCATGAATCAACATGTATGTGTACTTTTCTTAGTAATGGCTTGGACAGGAGGTTTTGCACATGCTTTGTTTCAGGTTCTTGTTGTGTGTAAACTTCCTTTCTGTGATCCCAATTTCATTGACCACTTTTGCTGTGACAAGTATCCACTATTGCTATTTGCATGCACTGACACCTACTTTATTGGCCTCTCTAGCACTGTCAATAATGGGGCCAGTTATCTTCATCCTCTTTCTATTCTCCTATGCAATCATCTTAAGATCTCTCAAGAATCACATTCAGGAAGGGAGATGCAAAGCTCTGTTTACCTGTAGCTTCCCTGTATTCTCATGTATGCTAGACCAGTTTCTAGTTTTCCTGTTGATAAATTCATTACTGTATTTTATACCATTGTCACTCCCATGTTGAATCCTTTAATATATACTTTGAGAAACTCAGAGATGAAAATATCTATGGAAAAACTCCTACAAAAACTTTTAAGTTCTGAAAGAATAAGACTTTCTTCTTCCTGCTTCTTTTATTAAGTACTAGGAAATTATCATGAATAAATTCTAGAATTATGTGTTTCAACTTGAACATTTACACTGATATTTGATATTTTGAAGCTATTTGTATATTGAATATTATTTGTAAATAATATGTTCAGCTTCTTATAATATCATTCATATTTTGCTATCCTATTTACCCTTTTGGATTAATTGTCTATTTTCATTTGTTAAATTTTTAATAAATAATCTTCCTTAAAATTTTTCAAATGCTTTGACAATGTTTTTCTTCTCTCTAATCTCTTTCCAGATCCTTCTCCCTTCCCCTCTCACAAGTTCTTAATCGGTCTCTATTTCTCTCCCTCTCTCTTTCTGTGTTTCCCCTCTAAAACTTTCAAAACCAAACATAAATAACATCAAAATAAACAAACAAAAAATACAACAAGATAAAAATTCCAAACCAAACCAATAACCTACTCCACACACACAATACAAAGCAAGCAAAACAAACCCTGGAGTTTATTGTCTGTTTGCCAACTACTCTTGGGCATGAGGCCTGTCACGGAGTATGGTTGATATGCATAATCACAGGCCATTGAAAATATATTTGTTTCCTCTCCTAGCAGCAATTATTTTGGATAGATTCTTGGTTAACTATGGGACTTTGCATCCACTTTCTCTTTTCACTACTGGGATTTTGTGTGGCTTGAGAATGTATAGGTTGTGTGCATGCTGTCATATTCTGTGTGAATTTATAGCTGCGTAAGTGTTTTGAAAATATTGTTCCATGAAATCATCCTCAACCTCTGGCTTTTAGAATCTGGCCATGTCCTCTTCTACATAGGTCCCTAAGACATGATTGGAGGCATTAGATGGAGATATTCCATTCAGGACAAAGTTGATGTACTTGTCCTAAGCAGTTTTCTTAATATAATATGTTTGGTGGAATTCTTTAGGTTCTCTTTTCAACTACTCCAATATTGTAAACAATATTGTAATGTGTATTAAAAATCTCTTTTATTTAAAGCTTTGTCTATACTACTTACTTTTATTTGATTAATAAAATGTCTAATCTAATTAAACTTTACTTGAAATAATTCCAACCCAAGGAAGTTAACTACAATCAGAAAAACACAGGCAATAGATAATTCCACTTTACTAACAGCCAAAAGAAAAAAAATGTGGAAATCCACACAAAATTCCACCATGACCAATAATTCTCAAACAAACAAGACTGAGCAATCAAAAGTCATTAATATTAATATTAGTCATATTAACTTGCCCATAAAAAGACACAGATTATGAGAATGGATTTGAAGACAGAATCCATTCTTCTGCTACATACAAGAAACACACCTCAGTTTCAAAGACAGATGTTATCTCAGAGTTAAAAGTGTGGAAAAGAGTTTCTAATCAAATTGACCTAAGAAACAAGCAGGGCTACCAATCCTAATATCTAACAAATTAGAATTTAAAATAAAATCAATCAAAAGAGATGAAGGAGGGCATTTCACACTCATCTTAGGAGAAATCAACCAAGATAGAAGTCTCAGTTCTGAACATCTATGCCCCAAATACAAAGGCATCCACCTTTGTAAAAGTAATATTACTAAAACTAAAATCACACAAAAACCTCATACACTTGTTCTAGGAGATTTCAACGACCCATTCTCACCAATAGACAGGACTACCCAAAAGAAACTTAACAAAGAAACAAAGGAACTAATTGGAGTTTTGATCCAAATGGATTTAACAGACATTTATATAGCATTCCATCCAAACACAGAAGAATATATCTTCTCAGCACCACATGGAACCTTCTTAAAAATCAAACACATATCTTTTAAGTTCTTTCCTGTTTCCCAGACTCTCTATCAGTGGAAATGCAGACTGGCACTATCCTGATCCATGTCTAAAATCCATATATGAGTGAGTACATACCATGTTTGTCTTTTTGCGACTGGGTTACCTCACTCAGGGTGGTTTCTTCCAGTGCTATCCATTTACCTGTCAATTTCAAGATTCCATTGGTTTTTTCTGCTGAGTAATACTCCATTGTGTAAATTTCCCACATTTTCTCTATCCACTCTTCAGTTGAGGGACACCTAGGTTGCTTCCAGGTTCTGGCTATTACAAAGAATGCTGCTATGAACATAGTGGAGCAGATGCCCTTGTTGTATGAATTTGCCTCATTTGGATATATGCCTAAGAGTGGAATTGCTTGGTCTTGTGGTAGATTAATTCCCATTTCCCTGAGGAATCTCCATACTGATTTCCAAAGAGGCTGTACGAGATGAACAGGGGAGAGCTCTTGGACCCAAGACCGACAGTGGGGAGGCCAGCATGGGACTGATCTGGACCCCCCAAATGTGAGTGTCAGCAAGAAGGCCTGGGCAACCTATGTGGCCCTGAGCTGTGGATCAGTGTCTATCCCTGGTATACAAACAGTCTTCGTGTGCCTATAGCACAAAGAGGGATGCTCTCTCAGCCTGGACTCTTAGGGGAGTGCCTGGACCCTACCCAGAGTAAAATGACAGACTCTAGATATCCCCTATGTGGAAGGATTTGGCAATAGGGTGGGAGGGTGGGGGGAAAGGGGAGTGCGGGAGGAGGGGAGGGAGAGGGAACTGGGATTGACATGTAAAACAAGCTATTTAAAATTAAAATAAAAAATGATAAAAAATCAAACACATACTTGGCAACATAGCAAACAACAGCTAAAAAATGGAATGACACCATGTATCTTATCAGACCACCATGTTTTAACTTTAGAATTCAACAACAACACAAATTGCAGAAAACCTACAACCTCATGGAAATTGAATAATGCACAATTGCACCATTCCTTAGTCAAAGAAGAAATAAAAAAAGAAATTAAAGACTTCCTATAATTCAATGAGAATGAAGACACAAGATACCCAAACTTATGGGACACTTTGAAAACAGCTAAGAGGAAAGTTCATAACAGTAAGAGCCCACATGACTGAACTGGAGAGTAGTCACACTAGAGAATTAACAGCACAATTGAAAGCTCTAGAACAAAAAGAAGAAAACTCACTCCTGAGGAGTAGACACCAGGAAATAATTAAATGGAGGACTGAAATCAATAAAGTAGAAACTAGGAAAGCAATTCAAAGAATCAATGTAAAAAGGAGATGGTTCTTTGAGAAAAATCAACAAGATAGACGTTTTTTTCAAACTTACCAGTGGTAGTGTGTGAACATTCTTATTAATAAAATCAGAAATGAAAAGGGAGACATAATAACAGGCACTTAGGAATTCCAGAGATTTATTAGGTCATACTTTGAAAACCACAAAATTAGAAAATTAAAAGAAAATGGACAATTTTCTAGATAGATATCACATACAAATTAAATCAAAAACAAATATGCAATTTAAACAAACCTATAACCCATAATGAAATAGAAGCAGTCATCAAAAGTCTCCCAAACAAAAAAAGCCCAGAGTCAGAATTCTACCAGAAATTCAAAGAACAGCTAATACCCATTCTCATTAAAGTATTCCACACAATAGAAGCACAAGGCTCATAGCCAAACACTTTTAATAAGGCTTCAATAACATTAATACCCATGTCACACAAAGACACAACTAAGAAGAAACCATCCTGAGTGAGGTAACCCAGTCACAAAAAGGCAAACATGGTATGTACTCACTCATATATGGATATTAAACATGGATCAGGGGAGTTGCAGCCTACAATCTCACCACCAGAGGGTCTGGGAAACATGGAGGACCATATGAGAGACATGCATGGTACCCCCATAGAAGAGGAATAAGACAAGATTTCCTGAGTGGATTGGGGGAATGGGGGTGGGGATAGGGAGCTGAGAAGGGGAGAAGAAGAGGGCAGTGTAGGACAAGGGGGAGGATGAAGTTTGAGTTGGGGGCAAGAATAGGGGAGTGCAGGATGAGAGATAGTGTAATAGAGGGAGTCATTATAGGTTTGAGGAGAGATCCGGCACTAGTGACATTTCCAAGGATCTACAAGCGTAACACCAACTGGAAAAGTAAGCAATAGTGCAGAGACTATCTTAAATGCCCTTTCCTTAAGATGAGTTTGACAACTACCTTATATGCCATCCTAGAGCCTTCATATACTTGCTGATGGAAGCAGATGCAGACATTGACAGTTAAACATTGAACTGAACTCCTGGAACCCAGTTGCAATTAGGGAGGAGTGGTGAGCAAAGGGGTCAAGACTGGGTTAGTGAAACCTACAGAGACAGCTGACTTAAACAAGGGGAAGCTCCTGGACCCTAGACTGATGACTTGGAAGCCAGCATGTAACTGATCCAGACCCCTAAGTTTGGGTGTCAGTGAGTAGACCTCTGCAATCTCTGGGACCTTGGGAAGTAGATCAGTATTTATTCCTGTGATACAAATGGACTTTGAGAGCTCCTTCCACATCTAGGGATACATGGGGGGGGTCTTGGCCCTGACTTGGATGAAATGACGACCCTGAAGATCACCATGGAGCATCGTACCATCCATGGGGAGCAGAGGGGAGAATGGGTGGGGTTTTGGGGGGTTGGTGGCTGGCAGGGGAAGAGGGGAGTGAGAGCGAGCTGGGATTGACATATGAAGCAAAAATAGTAAATATATATGTATATATATATATTCACATTTATGTATATATATGTAACAAAAATAATCCTGAAGATACACGAATATAAAAAACATACTCATGTAAAATAGTTCAGACTTGTATTTGCTTTTTTACTTTATAAACCGATTCAATAATCTTTCCTTTATCTTGTTATTCTTATATACTCTTTCTTTTTCTTTTCAGAAAGAGATTCTCAAATCTAACCTCCTTTACTTAATTTTTACTTGTTTATAATCATTAACAATTTATAAGCAACTAAACTATGACAAACACTCATAAGTCACTGAATCATCAAAAATCACCAGTGTTAGCTCTTGGGAATGTTGGTGTTGTGTTCATGAAATTAGTGTCTGATGTTTGTGGCTCATAGCATCTTTAGGGAACTCTGAGAAATTTGGAATAATGGGAGAGCTACCTGTATTACTTTTTTGTCCACTTCATGTGTGTGATGCAAAATTTCAGGACTTATCTGACATCCTGGCTAGAGTAATCTATGAGGTTGGACCACCTCAGTTAGCTGCTTTGAAGCGGTCCTGAGCTATTTGTAGTTTAAAAACTGAATTTTGGTTGTCGTGTTCTGCTTAATAGCATTACCGCTGTCCTGATGGTTTCAGGATTGGAAGATCCCATCATCTTCTTTGGAGATCTCAAAGGTCACTGCAAGAAATAATCTTGATTCACTGCAGAAAATTTAAAAATTTTAAATGCCATATTCAGCACATCTCCAAAAAGTTAAAGACCACAATCTATTAAGCATACCTGGGGTACACCACCTAATATCTAATTACATGCTTCAGAATCACACTACAAACACGTACAGAAATGTCATTTCTTGAATTAGTGTTCTGCAGGACTAGTATATGCCACAAATCTTATATATTTTGAAATAATATTTATATCTTAAGAAAAGTCTTAAAGAGTCAAAATAAAACAAAAGGATTATGAGATCAGTGTCAGTAGAATAATCATCTAATATTTGTTATCTTCTATCCCATACTGTAGGTTCTTAGCCCAACCACAGAAGGCTGAGCTGAGTCTGAGGAAGGGTAAGTGAACTGCTTCCCCAGACTCCCAGAATCCCTGAAGATAATCATACATACCAGGGAGTCTAGTCAAGCAGGAAATCATTTATTATCCCACAGCAAGCATCTTTTAAGGCAAAAAAAAATCCCACAGAGTTTTAAAGGCCAAACTATCACCTGCTTAGGCTCCCTATGCTTTACCTCGTAAACATAAGCTGTTCATGCAGTGACCTCATATGATTCGATCATCTTTTTTGTAAACAACTCAGGCCTTGTGCATCTGACTTCTGCTCAGAGATATCTTTGACTGACTCATGGTCCCTACACATTACCAGGTGACTCTTCTGACATTAGGCAGCAATTTTGGAATTTCCTTTAACTAGCATGCTTGAATGAGAGAGCCACACTGTAACTCCATAAACAGCTTTGAGTTTTAATTCAATTGGGACAAAAAATAGACATTTGCCTTTTTATAGAACAACACAATTAAGCATTTGTGAAGATTTATGAAATTCCATCCTGTTGGAGATGTCCTATTGGGCCAAATGTATTCAATTCTTTGGGATATTTTCTCTATGATTGGTTCTTCTTCTTCAGATACCTCATTTGTCCAACAGTCTTTAAATTAAATAAGTTGGATGCTTTACTTCTCCTGGAAAGACCAAAACAAAATCTTAAACCAACCTTAACTTTGGGCAGATCTTTTTTGATATTTTTTGCCATGTTATATATTTGTTAAGGCAAAAGGTTTCTTGGCAAGATAAAAAGTATTAAATTGTGGTTTTTTTCTTTTTTCCATGTCTGATCAAATGAAAGGCATGTGTTATACATATAAGCTAGTTTGGATTGAATGACTAAGCTGTTTGGTGTACTATCTCCTCTGCTAATCAAGAGGTATCTCCTGTTTGAATCCAATCTTTATAAATGTTAATGGTATCCTTGCCTCTTTTCCTGTTGTAACAAAGGAAAAACCTCTTTTCCAATGTAACACATATCCCAGGTTTTATTCTGAGGTCAACACATCTTTAAAATGTACAGGCTGGTTTAATTCAGCAGTTTTTTTGTACTATCCAATGGCTCTCTGCAGTCGTTGCTTTTTTCATAATTTAAAAATTTTTTAAGTAAATAAAGCACTGTGTGATCTATGTCTGATGGTATTTTACCATTTTTGGTTATTAAGTACTTCATTGAAGGTGTAATTAGATCTTTATATAACTTTCTGTAACTATAGGATTGTGTGGTATACCTGTAATATGTTTTATGTTATAATAAGGGAAAAACTATTCCATTTTTTCTAGGTACATATACTAGAACATTTAGAATCTTAGATTATACAGGTATTCCCATAATTTCTATGACTTCTAATAAATATATAATTAAAGATTCACCCTTCTCAGAATTTATAGCATTTGCCTACTGAATACCAGGTATGGGTACATATTTTCATTTTCAAAACTGTGCATAATTAAACCACCCATTAGTTAAATTTCATTTGTTTGCATGCTTTTTGGGTTACTTTCTGCAGGCAATGGAGTTTGATTATAAAGGAAAAGTAGGATATTTGCTTACAATTCCTTTTGTTGGTGGCCAGGTAATAGAAAAGTCTTTCTTCAAATCCTTATCATAAATATGGTGTAGCTTATAAAATTCTAAGGTTTCTAGCACATTTCCATTTCCAAGGCAAAATTCATATTACTTCATCAGACATTTTTCCTAAATTATCAGCATCTGAATCAGTTAGTAAGGTATCATCCATATAATGGTGCATTATAGATTGAGAGAAAGATTTACAGATTGTTTCTACTAGTTGTTGTACAAAATATTGTCATAAGGTATAGCTGTTTAACATTTTTTGTGAAATAATTTACTAATAATGCATTTTAACAGACTGGGAATTATTATAACTAGGCACTATAAAGGCAAAATTTTCTCTTTCCTGTTCTTGTAAACATATAGTTAAAAAGCAGACTTAATTTAATTTTTATTTTTTCCTCAATATATGTTTTTATTTAAATTAGAAACATGCATGCTTCATATGTCAATCCCAGCTCACTCTCCCACCCCTCATCCCTTTTCCCTCCACCAGTCCACCACAGCCCCCCAACTCAATCCCTGCATCATTCCCCAGGGATGGTGAGGTCCTCTTTGGGGGGATCTCCGGAATCTGTCATTTCATCCGGAACAGGACCTAGGTGCTTCCCCATGTGTCCAGGCTGAGAGATCATCCCTCCATGTGGAATGGGCTCCTAAAGTTCATTCATATGCCATGGTAAACACTGATCTACTACCCAAGGCCCCAGAGATTTCTGAGGCCTCCTCACTGACACTACATTTGTGAGTCTAGATCAATCTCTAGTAGGCCTCTCAGCCATCATTCTGGGTTCAATTGCTCCCCCTTTTCTGATCAGCTGTCTTTGTGGGTTTTACCAGCACGGTCTTGACCACTTTGCTCATAACTCCTCTATCTCTGTCACTGGGTTCCAGGAGTTCAGTTCAGTGTTTAGCTATGGATATCTGTCTTTACTTCTATCAGTCACAAGATGAAGGCTCTAGGATGGCATATAAGGAAGTTATCAATCATATCATGGAGGGGCTATTAATATAGTCTCTCCACTACTGCTTAGTTTTCCAGTTGGTGTTATCCTTGTAGATTTCTGGAAATCTCACCAGTGTCTGCCACTGAGGCTTCCATCCCAGTTGCAGCAAGAACAAAGGCACCCTAGTCTCCTGCTCTACCCAAGGGACTAGGCGTAGGCTAGCTGCCAGTGGTTAGGGTCTACCATCGTGTCTTCCATCCCAGTGGTGGGAAGCAAAACACCCTAGTCTCCTATTCTACCCACGGGACTAGGTAAACCAGGGCCCACTTCCGGGATGCCTGTCTGCGCTTGGGGTATGCCACAGCAGCTTCCATTCTGGTGGCAGGAGCCAGTACACCCCAGCATCCCAGATTCCTGCTCAATCCACATGAGTAAGACTAACACAGCCTGTCTCCAGGCCACACTCCTGTGCCCGGGGTCTACCGCTCAGGCTCCCATCCATCCCAGATGGATCCAAAGCACTCCAGAATCCTACTCCATTTCTCCACACACAAGACCAGGAAGTGGAGAGCTACCAGAGCATTGAACTTGCCTACACCCACCAGAAGGGAACTCTGGTCCCACAACCACCAGCAGAGGAAGGGGCACCTTCTGGACCACACTGCAAGAACAGATGAGAAGGAGACATTATAAAAACACAAGGAGCAACAGAAAAACCAATATGATACCGCTAGAGTCCTGAGACCCTACACTAGGAAGACGGGAACACCCCAACACAAATAAACCAGAAGTGAATGCCATTAAAAACAACTTCATAAAAATGATAGAGGCCCACAAAGAGGATATGAGAAAATCCCTTAAAGGGATGGAAGAAAAAACAATCCAAAAATGCAAAAAATGGAAGAAAGACAAAACAAAAATTGCAAGAAACAATTCAAACAGTTCAAAGGGTGAAATCTAAAATAGAAACAATAAAAAACAAACAGTCTGAAGGTAGGCTAGAAATAGAAAAGCTGGGAAAACAGTCAGATACTGCAGATGCAAGCATAACCAACAGGATACATTAAATGGAAGCAAGAATCTTAGGTGTTGAAGTTACACTAGAATTAGATTCATCAACCAAAGGAAATTTTAAGTCAAACAAATCCCTAACACAAAATATCCAGGAAATATGGGACACCATGAAAAGACCAAACTTAAGAATAATAAAGAGAAACATGGCATGCAATCTCTCATATATGGATTTTAGACATAGATCTGGCGAGTGTCAGCCTACAATCCCATGTCCAGAGAGTTTGGGAAACAGAACCTTTATTCAATGGCTGATAAAAGAGGAGGCAGACTCCCACAGCTAAGCACCAAGCTGAACTCAAGAAAGCCAGTAACAGAGAGGGAGGACTGATGACCAAAGGCATTAAGACTGGGCTGGTTTAATCCCCAGAAACAGCTGACCTGACAAGGGTTAGCTCTTGAGTCCCAGGCTGATGCTTGGGAATCCAGCATGGGACTGATTAAGAACCCATGAATGTGGGTGTCAGTGAGAAGGCCTAGGTAATCCATTGAGCCTTGGGCAGTAGATCAGTACTCATCCCGAGTATACACATGGACTTTGGACTCCCATCCAACAATGTGAGATGCACTCTCACCCTGAACTCTTGGGGGAGGGTCTAGGCCCTGCCCTGGATGAAATGACAGACTATGGACACCCCCATGGAGGGCCTTACCCTCCCTGGGGAAATGAGGGGATATGGGGGGGTTGGGGGGAGGGCACGTGAGGAGGGGAGGGAAATGGAGAGGGACCTGGAACTGATGTGTGAAGCGACCTTGTTTATAATTTAAATTTAAAATAAATAGTAAAAAAAGAATAATAGGTATAGAAGAAACCAACCTCAAAGGGGCAGAAAATATATTCAACAAAATGATAGAAGAAAAGTTTCCCAACCTAAAGAAAGACATGTCAATGAAGGTACAAGAAGCTTACAGAACACCAAGTAGAGTGGACCGAAAAAATATCCCATTGACACATAATAATCAAGACCCCAAACATACAGAATAAAGAATATTATTTTTATTTTTTAAACAATCTTATTTTACAATCTCAGTTTCCTCTCCCTTTGTCCTCCAGCTCCACATTTCTCAACCCCCTCCCAAAATACTCCTTAGAGAGGGTGAGGTCTACCATGGCAAATTGACAAGGTTTGTTACATCACTTGAGGCAGGGCCAAGGATATCCTCAATGTATCTAGACTTAATTAGGTTTTCTCCACAGGGAATGGGCTACAAAGAACCTGCTCATGTCCTTGGAATAAATACTGTCTTCCTTGTTATTGGTCCCACAAACTTCCCTAGCCACCTAATCATCACCCGTATTTAAAGGGCCTTGTTCAATCTTATGTGGGTTCCCAGCTTTCTGTCCAGTGTAACTGAGTTCTCAGTTGCTCAGGTCAGTTGTTTCTGCTGGTTTCCTCATCATGGTCTTAACCCCATTGTTCATATTATTGCTCCTCCCTCTCTCTGACTGGACTCCAAGAGTTTGCTCCAGTGTTTACCTGTGTATCTCTGCATGTATTTCAATCAGTTATTGGATGAAAGCTCTATGATGACAATTAAGGTAGTCATCATTCTGATTACAGGGGAAAGACAGTTAAGGTACCCTCTGCAATATTGATTAGATATTTAGCTGGAGTCATCCTTGTGGATTTCTCTAGTGCCAGATTTTTGCAAATACCAAAATGGCTGTCTCTATCACTTTCCTTCTCTCCTTGTATTTTCTTTCCCTAATTACCTCTTCCTGATTTCTCATGTTCTCTCCCTCTCCTTTTCTACTCTCTCCACTCCCCTAACCCACCCTACATGCTCCCAATTTACTCTCTTTTCTATTTCTCCTTCCCAGAGTATCCATTTATGGGTCTCTTAGGGTCATCCTTATTTCTGGGCTTCTCTGGGTCTGTGGTCTGTCGCTAGTTGCCCTTCCCTTTGCATCTAATATTCACTTATGAGTGAGTATGTACCATGTTTATCCTTCTGAGTCTGTGTTACATCACATCTATTAATTTGCCTAAAGATTTCAAGATGTCATTTTTTGTTGTTGGCTGAGTAGTACTTCCTTGTGTAAATACCACATTTTATTTATCCATTCTTTGGTTGAGTGGCATCCAGGTTGTTTCAAGGTTCTGGCTAATTCCAATAATGCTGAGCTGATAATATTCACTCAAATGTCCTTGTGGTATGAATATGCATCCTTTTGTATGTCTGTCCAAGATTTGTATTGCTTCGTCTTGAGGTGGATCAATTCTCAATTTTCTGAGAAACTGCCATACTGATTTCTAAAATATACAAGTTTTCACTCCTTCCAGCATTGGAGGAGTGTTTCCCTTCACATCCTGTTCAGCATAAGCTTCAATTAGTGTTTCTACCCCCTAGTCTTTCTGGACATTTTTAGGTGGTAACTGAGAGCTGCTTTGATTTGTGTTTTCCTGATGACTAAGGATGTTGAGCAATTTCTTCAGTGTCTTTCAGTTATTTGAGATTCTTTTGTAGAGAATTCTCTGTTTAGTTCTCTACCCCATGTTTTGAATTGTATTATTTGGTATT
The DNA here is from genome assembly GCF_017639785.1 of Mesocricetus auratus. NCBI lineage: Eukaryota > Metazoa > Chordata > Mammalia > Rodentia > Cricetidae > Mesocricetus > Mesocricetus auratus. The sequence goes on along the minus strand of NW_024429189.1, from coordinate 57,119,607 downwards.
TTTCTGTGTAGTTTCTTGAGTTTTTTTATATAATAGGAGGTCAGCCTTCTGTCAGATATGGAGTTGGTGAAGATCTTTTCCTAATCCGTAGGCTGATGTTTTGTCTTGTTGACTGTGACATTTGCCTTACAGGAGCTTCTCAGTTTCAGGACTTATCAGGAAGTTGTCTCCAGTGCCAATGCATTCAGGGTACCTCCCACTTTCTCTTACATGAGGTTAACTGTGGCTGGATTCACTTTGAGGTATTTTATCAATTTGGACTAAAATTATGGGCATGATGATATACCTAAATTTATTTGCATTCTTCTACTTGCCAACATCCCCTATGCCAGTACCAGTTGTTAAAGATGCTTCCTTTCTTCTTCTGTATAACTTTAGTTTCTTTGTAAAAAATTAGGTGTTCAGAGGTTTGTGAATTAATATCAGGTTCTTTGACATTAATCTGTTGGTCTACCTGCCTGTTTTTGTGCCAATACCACACTGTTTCAATACTATAGCATTCTAAAGTTTGTGCCTTATCAGTAGTAAGTCTAAAACTTTCATCTTATCGGTCAAATTTTCCTTTTTGGCACTGTATTCACATCACATTTTTATGAATAAAACATGAATTACCAAACCGATTGGCATTATAATCAACATTAAGCCAATCCCGGCCAAATTGGTTGTCAACTCATTTATTTATTCCATTTTCAAGCAAGACAGAGTAGCACTGTTTAGAGTCACAATTCCCTTCATTATGATATTTCCCATTCTTAACGTTGGAAAGATTATTCATTTTAATTTTGCTTAAATCTCTTCTTAAGAATTTCCCTGATGTCTCACCAAATCTGCTGCCAACAAAGAGTGGGAGCCTATCCTGTAGATTCCCTAAAACATGTGTCAGTGCCTGGAAATTGGCCTAATTCCACCAGCAACTACCTCCTACAGTACTGGCTGGTATGTCTTCTCTGTTTTTGTGGTCATGTCCCATGTGTTAACACCAGCTGTGTTTTTTCTGTTGGTTTAGTGTCTGTACCTGAATCTACTGATATTTAACTACTCTTTGAGGCCCCATGGCCTCACCATCAGAACCCTACCCCTCAGGCTGCAGTCTGTTGTAATTTTTGATCTTGGTGGTAATGCCGGCACAATGTGGATTTTAACTTATTCTCCATTGGTCTATTTACTCAGGCATATGTTGGGTTGAAAACCTGCAAGATCAGAGAAGTCAACAAGGCAACTAGGTGGCCTTTATTTGTGGTCAGAGATTCAGTAAGGGAAGCATGTTTCCACTCACTTCAAAAAAAAGACTGTGAATCTGTAATATCCTCCTTACCCCTTCTTGTGTATCACTCTCTCCATCTTCCTTGGTCCTCAGTACTTTCTATGACTAATTCCTGCCAACTAGTTGCTGTCTCTGCCTCATGACAGTTTGATTTTATTAACAGAGTCTCAGGTTTCATAGTGCAACCAAATATCCACAATAGTGTTGGGGCATAGGTAGAATGTGAGGGTGCTGAAGGGAATGACGGAAATGAGGAGTAGTGTGGAGTCTGTAGAAACCTGGTACAAGTGAAGCTCCCACAAATCTGAAAGGAGGAACCCCATCTAAGACTTCTAGAAATGGTGGATATGTAGCCAGAACTAGCCATCTCTTATAATCAAATTCGTGACTACCACAATTGTCATCAAGAGCCTTCATCCAGTAACTTATAGAAACAGACACAGAGACCCAGAGCTAAACATTAGCCCAAGATCAGGGAACTCAGCTGATGAGAGGGAGGAAGGATTGCAGGAGCCAGAAGGATCAATGATAACACAAGAAAATCCACAGAATCAACTAAACTTGGCTCATAGGCACTCACAGAGACTGAAACAACAGCCAGGGAGTTGCATGGAACTGAAGTTGTCACTCTGCATATATGTTATATTTGTTGAAATCTTTGACCTACATGTGCTTGAATTTTGTGTATGACAATAGATGTGGTTCTATTTTCATTTCTCTGCTTGACACCCAGTATGTTGAAGATGCTATCTTTTTTCCCATTGTATACTTCTGGCTTCTTTAAAAGAACCAGGTGCCCATAGCTGAATAGATTTATATCTGGGTATTCAGTTTGATTTCATTTATCATTATCTGCTTATATCAGCTCTAGGCTGACATGTAAGGTAGTTAATATCATTATCAGGGAAGGACATTTAAGGTTGACTCTCCACTATTGCTTAGATTGTTAGTTGGTGCCATCCTTGTAGATCTCTGGACATTTCCCCAGTGCCAGATTTCTATTTAAACCTATAATGGTTCCCTCTATTATGTATCTCTTATCTTGTTCTCCTATATTCTTCCCACAACTCAAACTTCCTTCTTCTTCATGTACTCTTCTCCCCTTCTCTGTCTCCTAACTCTCTCTCCCCTTTCCCCATGCTGCTAATTTGCTAAGTAGATCTTGTCCCTTTCTCCTTCGTCTAGGGACCATGTATGTCTCTCTTAGGGTCCTCCTTGTTTTCTAGTCTGGGTACGTAGTGTGGTAGTTGAAGGTTGACTGTTAGCTAATCATTCTTGGCAAGATTCAAGGTTCTTATCTCTAGGGATTATTAAAAATAATTGCATCCAAAAGAGATGATCTCATTGTAACTTGTTCAAATTATTTTAACAAGTTTATCTATAAGTAAAAATGATGCAAGAAAAATCATTGACAATATTGTGAATATAAACAGAAGAAATATTTTCTTAATCAAATGATCCAACAAGCCTCTGGGATTTTACCATGGATGTATCCTTTCCTTTATTTATCAATATGACAGTCTGTGCATGCTCTCAATTTCTTGGGGTCTCGTACACGCAGGGAAATTTTTTACATAAGAAAGGAGACAATTTTACAGACATTTTATTTGAGTGCTATAGACAGAAGATTTCTGAATGTAGTCATGAGAAATTTTCATTATTAGTACTTCAGTAACAAACCACTATTATTTCATGTTGAGGAACTGACTTGGTTGTGAGCCTCATGGATGCGGCTGTACTGCATAAAATAATGACCTTTTGGATGCCTTAACACAATTGACACAAAAGAGAAAAATTAATACAATTAATTTTAGGGTTGTGAACTTTAATTAACATGACCATATAAAGAGTGCTATCAATTTCTAATCATTATGTGGAATTTTTATACACATGCAAATAATACATCTTGTATTCTTCTGAAGAAATTATCTTACATTGTGATAATATCTACTTACCTATTTGAGTAAACCTTAACATTAAATTTAAATAGTTTGCATTTAAATTTAAATTGGATATTCTTATATTTCTCTGAAAGACTAAGATAATAGAAATTTTTGTGGGAATGTGTTTTCTGCAGTCTCATGCTGTTCTTTCATCTATTACATGTTTTCATGTGGTCTATGAAGACACATAGGTACGTGAATTAATTGCAGCTCTGCCAGCAAAAGATTTTATTTTGTTTTTAATGGAACAAAATCAGAACAATGTTGTAAGTACATGGCCACAAAACAGGAATGCAAGTTAAGATTCTTGTGATACAATGAAATACAGGCGATATTTTAAGTCACATTACACTAAAGGAGGCATCTAAGTTGGAAAATTAATTTTCTAAACAAAGAAATTAATCAAAAATGCAAGTATATTTGCTATCAGTATCACAGAATAAGCACTTTTGTGTTGGGAGTTTGCATGGTTACGTTCAATTTTGTCTGTTAGCAAATAAAATATTTCACATATTACAGATGACAGTGATTCAGAATTTTTGCTTTATGGAACATTGTCCTGTGTGTGCTCTGTTTAAATAATGCACAATGGCCGGGCGGTGGTGGCGCATGCCTTTAATCCCAGCACTCGGGAGGCAGAGGCAGGCGGATCTCTGTGAGTTCGAGGCCAGGCTGGACTGACAGCCTCCAAAACATTACAGAGAAACCCTGTCTCGTAAAACCAAAAAAAAAAAAAAAAGGATGCACAATGTTTTTAGATAATTTAGACAAGGAAATTAAAATTCTGTTTCCTTACAAAAGCCTAAAATGTACATGATCAAATGTCAATTATATTTTTGCTGTTTCATTTTATATTTTATGTATATATATTAAATTACTCAATGATTATGTTAGTATATGTAAATGGAGAAAAATTATAGGAATGCCTCTTCTGCTCCCACAGATATCTGTTAGTTTGATATTATGTACTACAATATATGGTATTAAAAAGTGGATAATTTCCCTGGGTAGTTTACCATCTATTCTCATGTCTTCTGTCAGTATATGATTTTTTTTTATATCTAGTAAGACTCCAAAACTCACACATGAGAGAATATAATATTGAACCATCTGATACTGAGTTAAATTGACTAGTACATTTATTTCCCCCTTGTATCTGTGTTTCGTCAGGTGATATACCTTTACACTCCTTATGGGTGATACAATTTTGGTGCTAGGCAAAGTATGAGTCAAATTTTTTCAAAAGCCATTGTTATTAATGTTAGATTATGCTATTGTTTTTCAAGCCTTGTGTTAACTAGTTCAAAATCAAAGTAGTCATACTAATCTTTAGTGTGTATAGAATCATTCCATGGATAATATACATTATATATGTCTAGTATTGTGTAGATTAGGTAATCTGATGTTTTTACTATTACATAAATATCATAAAATACTAAAGAAGGGTTTGCCTCTTGAAAATTAATGATGAGCAATACTGAAAGTCTGCGATCTGTGTAAAAGTATAATGTAGAAGACAGTATTACACATGAGTGATGTGATAAAACTATGTTCTGTGACAGGCATGTTTTTGGCTATTGAGAACTTCAAGAATGACAATGATAGATTTTTCTGACTCACATGGAAGCACATATGTGAATGAGACATGTGTAAAATGCATCCCAACTGCTCCTACAGCTGCTCTGATTCTGCACATGTCCTCCTATGTTATCAAGTTCATACAAATGGTATTTTGCTTGCTGTTAGTACAAGTATATATTTCTTCACAGGTAATTATTGATCATATTTAACTTATAATAAATGATTCAGTATATACATATATATATATACACACATATATGTGTGTGTATGTGTGTGTACATAAATTTAATTCAAGTCAAGAAATAGTGATGCACAATATGCTGTTTTATTTTCTAATCCAGACTTTGTCTACAATCCAGTAAAGTCGACAGAAATTCTCATGACTTATATTCTGCGGATGATCTAGCCAACACTGAGATGGCAGATGCACTGGGCAGTGTGTAGACATTTCATAAGAACACAAACAGACCTCTCTGGGAGATGGATATATGAAAGTCCCTGTGGTACAAGTTTTGATGCATGAAAGGAGGAGAACATAGTGATATATCCAAGTTAAGGATGACACAAAATGAATGTCTTTCATTCTGTCTCCAGTTGTGCTGCTTCAGGGTCAACAGCTTTCATCACTGCTATTTTCTAAGTATTTCTCAAATTCAAACTTGCTACACCATGTACAATTAAATTAGAAATATTATACTGCCATGGTAGTTATTAAATTCCATTTTACATTATTAGTATCGTTATTGATACAGTGAGAAACTTGGAAAGAGTATGCAAATGTGAACAAAGAAAATGCCATTCTGGGCGTTGGTGGCTCATGCATTTAATCCCAGCACTGGGGAGGCAGAGACAGGCTGATCTCTGTGAGTTTGAGGCCAGCCTGGTCTACAGGAGCTAGTTCCAGGAGAGCCTCCAAAACAATACAGAGAAAACCTGTCTCAGAAAAAAAAAAGAAAAATGACAACAGAAGTTAAAGGGAAATGGTCAAAAGAAAAAGTGCCAAGGACCATTAGAGAGTATGAGGTGAGGAAATACTGTGACATATTGTCTAATCCCATTGTTTCTTAGGACTGAATTAGAGATATGTTTGTAACCATATTGAGAAATGAACCCAATCCTCATGAATGTACTCTGGCTGCGCTTTGTTTTAATGTACTTTTAAATTTAAATTTAGATTAGAAACAAGGTTGCTTCACAAGTCAGTTCCAGGTCCCTCTCTGTTTCACTCCCTTCCTCCTGTGCCCACGCCCCAACTCCCCCCCAATATCCCCTCATTTCCCCAAAGAGGGTGAGGCCCTCCATGGGTTGTCCATAGTCTGGCATTTCATCCAGGGCAGGGCCTAGACCCTCCCCCAAGAGTTCAGGGTGAGAGTGCATCTCACATTGTTGGATGGGAGTCCAAGGTCCATGTGTATACTCGGCATAAATACTGATTTACTACCCAAGGCTCAATAGATTACCTAGGCCTCCTCACAGACACCCCCATTCAGGTGGTCTTGATCAGTCCCATGATGGATTCCCAGGCATCAGCCTAGGATTCAAGAGCTAACCCTTGTCAGGTCAGCTGTTTCTTGGGGTTAAACCAGCCCAGTATTAATGCTTTTGGTCATCAGTCCTCCCTCGTGTGTTACTGGCTTTCTTGAATTCAGTTCAGTGCTTAGCCATGGGAGTCTGCCTCCTCTTCCATCAGTCATTGAATGAAGGTTCTGCTTCTCAGTCTCTCTGGCCATGGGATTGTAGGCTGGCACTACAGATCTAAGTCTGAATTCCATATATGAGAGAGTACATGCCATATATCTCGTTTTGTGACTTGGTTACCTCACTCAGGATGGTTTCTTCTATTGTCATCCATTTGCCTGCAAATCTCAGGATTCCATTGTTTTTTTTTCTGCTGAATAGTACTCCATTGTGCAAATGTATCAGATTTTCTCTAATTAATTTTTTGGTTGAGGGGAATCTAGGTTGCTGCCAAGTTCTGGCTATGACGAATAATGCTGCTATGAACATAGTGGAACAGACATCCTTGTTGTATGAATGGGCATTTTTTGGATATATGCCTAAGAGCGGAGTTGCTGGGTCTTGTGGTAGGTTTATTCACATTTTTCTGAGGAATCTCCATATTGATTTCCAAAGTGTTTGAACAAGTTGGCACTCCCACCAGCAATGGAGGAGTATTCCCCTTTTACCATATCCTCTCCAGCATAAATTGTCTTTGGTGGTTTTGATTTTTGCCATTCTGACAAGAGTGAGAGGGTATCTCAGAGTTGTTTTAATTTGAATTTCCCGGATGACTAAGGATGTTGAGCACTTTCTCAAGTGCCTCTCAGCCATTTTAGACTCTTCTATTGAAAATTCTCTATTTAGTTCTGCAGCCCACTTTTTAATTGGATCCTTTGGTGTTTTGGAGACTTGCTTCTTGTGTTCTTTGTAAATTTTAGAGATAAACCCTCTGTCAGATGTGGGGTTAATGAATAATTTTCCCATTCTGTGGGCTGTCTTTTTGTCTTGCTGAGTGTGTCCTTTTTCTTACAGAAGCTTCTTAGTTTCAGGAGGTCCCATTTATTAATCGATGATCTCACTCTCTGTGCTACTGATGTTATATTCAGGAAGCTGTCTCCTGTACAGATTCGTTCAAGGGTACCACCCAATTTCTCTTCTAAGAGGTTCAGTTTGACTTGATTTATGTTGAGGTCTTTAATGCATTTGGACTTAAGTTTTGAGCTTTGTGATAGACATGGATTGATTCACATTCTTCTACATTCCAGCCTCCAGTTATTCCAGCACCATTTGTTGAAGATGCTTTCTTTTTTCCATTGTACATTTTTAGCTTCTTTGTCAAAGATCAGATGTTCATATTGTGTGGGTTAATATCAGAGTTTTCAATTCAATTCCATTGGTCTACCTCTCTAGTTTTGTGCCAATACCAAGCTGTTTTCAGGACTATTGCTCTATAGTAGAGCTTAAAGTCAGGGATGATGATGCCTCCAGATGTTGCCGTGTTGAACAGGGTTGTTTTGGCTATCCTGGGTCTATTGTTTTTCCATACAAAATTGATTATTGTTCTTTCAAGATCTGTGAAGAATTTTGCTGGGATTTTAATGGGGATTGCATTGAATCTGTAGATTTCTTTTCTCAGGATTGCCATTTTTAATACATTGATCCTACCTAGGTAAGAACATGGGAGATCTTTCCATTTTCTGAGGGCTTCTTTAAGTTATTTCTTTAAAGATTCACAGTTCTTGCGATACAGGTTTTTCACTTGTTTGGTTAGTGTTACCTCAAGGTATTTCGTTCTTTGTGGCAATTGTAAAGGGTGATGTTTCTCTGATTTCTTTCTCAGCCCTTTTACCATCTGTATATAGTAGGGCTACTGATTTTCTTGAGTTGATCTTGTAGCCTGCCACTTTGCTGAAGGTGGTAATCAGCTGTAAGAGTTCTCTCGTAGAGTTCTTTGGATCATTTATGTAAACTATCATATCATCTGCAAATAGTGACAGTTTGACCTCTTCCTTCCCAATTTGTATCCCCTTGATCGCCTTTTGTTTTCATATGGTTCTGGCTAGAACTTCAAGTACAATGTTGAAAAGATATGGAGAGAGTAGACAGCCTTGTCTTGTTCCTGATTGTAAAGGAATTGCGTTGAGTTTCTGTCCATTTATTTTGATGTTGGCTGTTGGTTTGCTGTATATAGCTTTTACTATGTTTAGGTATGTTCGTGTTATACCAGATCTCTCAAAGACCTTTATCATGAAGGGGTGTTGGATATTTTCAAAGGCATTTTCTGCATCTAGTGAGATGATCATGTGTTTTTTGTTTTTCAGCTTGTTTATATGGTGGATTACATTGATGGATTTTCATATGTTGAACCATCCCTGCATCCCTGGAATGAAACCTACTTGATCGTGGTAAATGGTTGCTTTGATGTGTACTTGGATCCGATTTGCCAGTGTTTTATTGAGTATTTTCACCTCAATGTTCATGAGGGATATTGGTCTGAAGTTCTCTTTCTTAGTTGTGTCTTTGTGTGGCTTGGGGATCAAGGTTATTGAAGCCTCATAGAAAGAGTTTAGCAAAGACCCTGCTGCTTCTATTGTGTGGAATACTTTGAGGAGAATTGGTACAACTGTTCTTTGAATTTCTGGTAGAATTGTGCACTGAGGCCATCTGGACCTGGATTTTTTTTGGTTGGGAGACTTTTGATGACTGCTTCTATTTCCATAGGGGTTATAGGTCTATTGAAATTGCTTATCTGTTCTTGATTTAATTTTGGCAAGTGATAGCTATCCAGGAAGTCATCCATTTCCTTTAAATTTTCAAATTTTGTAGACTACAGGTTTTCAAATATAACCTGATGATTCTCTGAATTTCCTCACAGTCCGTTGTTATGTCCCCTTTTTCATTCCTGGTTTTGTTAATTTTCATGTTCACACTCTGCTATTTGGTAAGTTTGGACAATGGTGTGTCTATCTTGTTGATTTTTCTCAAAGAACCAACTCTTCATTGCATTGAATTTTTTGTATTGTTTTCCTAGTTTCTACTTTATTGATTTCAGTCTTCATTTAGATTATTTCCTGGCATCTACTCCTCCTGGGGGAGTTTGCTTTTTGGTGTTCTAGAGCTTTCAGCTGTGCTGTTAATTCTCTAATATAACTATTCTCCAGTTTCTTCATGTGGGCACATAGTGCTATGAACTTCCCCCATAGCACTGCTTTCAAAGTTTCCCATAGGTTTTGGTATGTTGTGTCTTCATTTTCAATTTATTTTAGGAAGTCTTTAATTCTTTTTTTTTTTTTACTTCTTCTTTGACCCAGGAATGTTGCAGTTGTGCGTTATTCAATTTCCATGAGCTTGTAGGTTTTCTGCAATTTGTGTTTTTGTGTTTTAAAGCATGGTGGTCTGATAAGATGTGTGGAGTTATTCCAATTTTTTGGAAGGTGCTGTGGTTTGATATGTTGCAAAGCATGTTGTCGATTTTTCAGAAGATTCCCTGTGGTGGTGAGAAGAAGGTATATTCTTTTTTATGTGGATGAAATGTTCTATAGATGTCAGTTAATCACAGTTGGGTCATTATGTCTATTAGACCCTTTGCTTCCTTGTTGAGTTTCTGTCTGGTATTCTTGTCTAGTGGTGAGAGTGGTGTGTGGGGCTTTATATATGATTTAAGTTTTAGTCATGTTTCTTTACAAAGGTGGATGCCTTTGTATTTGGGGCATAGATGTTCAGGAAAGACACTTCATGTTGGTGAATTTCTCCTGTGAGGTGTATGTAATGACCTCCTTCATCTCTTTTGATTGATTTTATTTTAAAGTCTAATTTTTAAGATATTAGGATTGCTATCCAAGCTTGTTTCTTGGGTCCATTGGATTGGAAATTTTTTCCCACCCTTTAACTCTCAGGTAATATCTGTCTTTGAGGGTGAGGTGTGTTTCTTGTATGCAGCAGAAGGATGGGCTCTGTCTTCGAATCCATTCTGTAAGCCTGTGTCTTTTTATGGGTGAGTTAAGGCCATTAATCTTGAGGGATATTAATGACCATTGATTGCTCATTCTTCTTTGATTTGGAATGTTTGTTGTTGGTGGAATTATGTGTGGAATTTCACCCCTTTGTTCTTTTGGCTGTTGGTAGAGAGGGATTCTCTAATGCCTATGTTTTTCTGGTTGTAGTTAACTTCCTTGGGTTGGAGTTTTCCTTCCAAAACTTTCTTTAGGGCTGCATTAGTGGATACGTATTGCTTCAATCTAATTTTGTCACGGAATAGCTTGTTTTCTTCATCTATGTTGATTTAGAGCTTTGCCGGGTATAGTACTCTGGGCTGGCATCCATGGTCTCTCAGTGTTGGTAGAATATCTATCCAGGAACTTCTGGCTTTCAGAGTTTCCATGGAGAAGTCAGGTGTAATTCTGATAGGTTTGCCTTTATATGTTACTTGGACTTTTTCCTTAGCTGCTCTTAATATACTTTCTTTATTCTGTATATTTGGGGTCTTGATTATTATGTGGTGTGGAGACTTTTTGTGTGTGTGTGTGTTCTACTCTATTTGGTGTTCTGTAAGCTTCTTTTACTTCCATTGGCATGACTTCCTTAAGGTTTGGAAAGTTTTCTTCTATGATTTTGTTGAATATGTTTTCTGCCCCTTTGAGGTGGTTTTGTTTACGTTCTTCTATACCTAGGTTTGGTCTTTTCATGGTGTCCCATATTTCCTGAATGTTTTGTGTTAAGGATTTGTTGCCCTTAAGGTTTTCTTTGGTTAGCCAGGCAGTGGTGGCACATGCCTTTAATACCAGCACTCGGGAGGCAGAGGCAGGTGGATCTCTGTGAGTTAGAGGCCAGGCTGGACCACCAGCCTCCAAAACAATACAGAGAAACCCTGTCTCATAAAAACCAAAGAAAAAAAAAGATTTTCTTCGGTTGTTGAATCCATTTCTCCTAGTGTGTCTTCAACACCTGACATTCTATTTTCCATCTCTTGTGTTCTGTTGGTAATGCTTGTATTGGTAGTAACTGACCATTTGCCAAGCTTTTCTATTTCCTGCCTTTCTTCAGATTGTGTTTCTTTTTATTGTATCTATTTCAGTGTTCAAACCTTGCAGTGTTTGAAGTGTTTCTTGCAATTTTTGGTTTATCTTTTTGTCCATTTGTTGCATTTTATTAATTTTTTGGTTTGTTCTTTCTTCCATTTCTTTCATTTTTGGTTTGCTTTTTCTTCCATTTCTTGCATTTTTCGTTTTCCTTTTTCTTCCAGTTCTTGTATTTTTTGGTTTGTTTTTTCTTCCAGTTCTTGTATTTTTTGGTTTGTTTATTCTTCCATTTCTTGCATTTTTTGCTTTGTTTTTTCTTCCATTTCCTGCCTTTTCTGGTTTGTTTTTTCTTCCATTTCTTGCATATTTTGCTTTGTTTTTTCTTCCATTTCTTGCATATTTTGCTTTGTTTCTTCGTCCATTTCTTACATTTTTGGTTTGTTTTCTCATCGATTTCTTTGAGGGATTTTCTATATCCTCTTTTAGGGCCTCTGTCGTTTTCGTGAAAGTGGTTTTAAGGTCATTGTATTCTGTTTCATTTGCATTGGAATGTTGGAGTCTTACTGGTGTGGAGTCTCTACAATCTGGCAGTGTCATATTTTTTTTCTGAGGCTGAGTGTGTTTTTGTAATGTCTCTTTCCCATCTCTTCTTCTAGTGGCTGCAGAAAGAGCCCCTTACTGGCCTGGTGGTTAGGGGACCTTAGTTCCCTTTTGGTGGGTGCTAGCAAATCCAATAATCTGGTAGTTCTTCTATTCCTCATCCTCGTTCTGGTCCCATGGGTGGAAAGAAGACCAGGAATCTGGGGTACTTAGCTTCCTACCTGGTCCCCTTGTCCCTTTGTTGGATCAGCTGGTTTCCTCTTCTTGTTGGTGGGAGAGAAGACCTGGAGTCTGGAGTGTTTGGCTCCTGCCGGGATTGGAAGCTCTGTGCAGTTCCCAGGTGATATCCAGGCACTGGAACACAGGCCCAGATGCAGGGCCTGATGTACCTGGTCCCACCGGAACAGCTGGTCCCTGGCTGTGCATTTCTTTGACTAGTCTGTTGTCGTGGATTCAGGCAATGAATTCCTATATGTTAACCCTGAGAGTCTAGGATATATTAAAAAAGCAACTATGTCCCATGCAGTCTTCACCTTCTCTTTTCTATTTCCCTCTTTCTCTCTGCTTAGCTTTTCCTGAGATATTTAGATAAAGTATGCTGTCTGCAAATGCAGGATTTTGTGAGAGCAATGTGTTAGTATATCTAAAGTAAAAATCCTTTTGGGAAACCTGCAGGTAGGTGTAATTGTGGTATTAATTAACATTAGCAAGTATGAAATGGAGCTGTGACTGCTAAAACATGTAAGATCAAATGAAGTAATTGCTGTAGGTAACTGTGCTAAATAATATTGGAGGTATTCAGTACAGTTCAAATATACATTTTCTTAGATTAGATACATGATGACTAAAATTATCTTTTGTGGTGTAGTGCCTGATAATGCAATATAATAGCCTTGACATGGAACCTTAAAGACCATTGTTCTTTGGTCACTACCCAAGTTCTTATTTTAAATTTTTTTCATTTGTATGTTTCTATGGCAGCACAGTCTTGCTCTTTATTATTTGACATATTGTTTTTAATGCCACAAAAATTATTTACGTTTAAAGGAGAGACCATTTCTCTGTTCATTTGCTGCCATCAATACCAAGGGGTGATGTGCTTTATTTTTTTATTTTTTGGTTTTTACGAGACAGGGTTTCCTCTGTATTGTTTCTGAGGCTATCGGTCCAGCCCGGCCTCGAACTCACAGAGATCCGCCTGCCTCTGCCTCCCAAGTGCTGGGATTAAAGGCATGCACCACCACCACCCTGCTGTGATGTGCTTTAAATAACTGCTTTACAGGTATGGGTGACATAAATACCTCTGTCTGTCTTCTGCCTAGATATTCACTAATGTTGAGATAAAATATTGCAGACCCTGTTCTTCTGAATTTTTCTCTGGAACAAGCCTGATAGAAGATTAAATGGGCCAAAACAACAATATCTCAGAATTTATCCTGCTGGGATTCACTCAGGATCCTACAGGCAAAAAAGCATTATTTGTTATTTTTTTACTCACATACATTGTGACAATGGTGGGAAACCTCCTCATTGTGGTTACAGTGATTGTCAGTCCTTCCTTGGGCACCCCAATGTACTTCTTCCTTGCTTCTTTGTCAATCATGGATGCTGTTTATTCCACTGCCATCTCACCAAGGTTGATCGTAGACTTGATCCGTGACAAGACGACCATCTCCTTCACAGCTTGCCTAAGCCAGCTCTTTATAGTACACTTATTTGCTGGTGTTGATATTGTCATTCTGTTGGCAATGGCCTATGATCGGTATGTGGCCATCTGTAAGCCCCTGCATTATCTGATTATCATGAATCGACGTGTATGTATCCTTTTCTTGGTGATGGCCTGGGCAGCAGGTTTTGCACATGCTTTATTTCAAGTTCTTGTTGTGTGTAAACTTCCTTTCTGTGGTCCCAATATCATTGACCATTTTGGCTGTGACACATACCCCCTTTTGCTACTTGCATGCACTGACACCTACTCTATTGGCCTTTCTACCATTATCAATAATGGGGCCATGTGTATTGTGATCTTTATCCTCTTGCTATTCTCTTATGGAATCATCTTCAGTTCTCTCAAGAATCATAGTCAGGAAGGGAGACGAAAAGCTCTGTTCACCTGCATCTCCCATATCACTGTGGTTTTCCTCTTTTTTGTTCCCTGTATTTTCATGTATGCTAGACCAGTTTCTAGTTTTCCTGTTGATAAAACCATCACTGTATTTTATACAGTTGTCACTCCCATGTTGAATCCTTTAATATATACTCTGAGAAACTCAGAGATGAAAATATCAATGGAAAAGCTCCTGCAAAAACTTTTAAGTCCTGATAGAATAAGACTTTCTTATTGCTGCTCCTTATACTGAGCACTTGGCAACAGTAATGAATAAATTTTAGAAGTGTGTGTTTCTTCTTGAACATTTACACCAATACTTGATATTGTGAAAATAATTGTAATGTAAATTATATTTTTAAATATACCTTGTTATACTTTTTTCATAATTAATGTAGCTGCTTATAATGCTATTCATTTTGGCTATTCCTTTTAACATTCTTGATGAATTATCTATTTTAGTTTGTTAAATTTCCAATAAATAAATTTACTTGAAATTCTTTCATGTCACATGTTTCGATAATGCTTTTCTTCTCTCAAGTCTCTTTCAAGATCCTTCTCCCTTTCCCTCTCAACAAACTTCATATTCTGTCTCTGTCTGCCTCCCTCTCTTTTTCTGTATTTTTTCTCTCAGCATTTCAAAACCAGACATTAAAATATCAAAATAAAGAGACAAAAATCCAGCAAATATAATGCCAAACTAACCCAAATAATTCACTCCACACACACAATATAAAACAAACAAAACAAACTATGGAGTTTACTTTCCATTTCCAACTACTCTTGGGCATGAAGCCTGTCATGGATTGTGATTGATATGCATAATTACAGGCCATTGAAAATATTTTTGTTTCATCTCCCAGCAGCTATCTATTTTGGATAGATTCTCTGTTAACTATGTGACTTTGTATTTACTTTCTCTTTTTAGTACTGGAATGAATTTTTGTTCCTTGAATCTGTAAAAGTTGTGTGCATGCTGTTACATACTGTGGAAATCTATGGCTGCATCAGTGTTTTGAGAATAACTCGTGTTATTTTAGTTACACTTTAATAAATGCTTTCTATCTTGCATTTTTTAGTAATGATGAGAAATATGGAAGGAAGTTAAAACATGAATTCAGGTATTCTATCATAAATCTGTATACAGTGTGATGAAAATTTTCTTAATTCCTTAGATATGCTAGATAAAAATGGTACCATACAAAAATAAGTATTTTTGTTTTCAATAATTGTACCCAATGTTTATAACATATCTCCTCATCATGCCAATGTATTAGTTAAATTTGAAAAATTAGGATCATCATTTGGAAGATACTCCTTAATTTATTTCCTTGAGGAAATCAAAATATATTTATAATTTTGACCCACTAACAAGGCTTTGAATGTATTTTAAATATCCATAACCACCTTGCAAAGTCCTTAAATCTATGCTCTGAGAACCTCAGTAATGGTAGTTATCTTGGAGAAGCTTTATCAAGAAAAAGTCTTGGTAGGATGTACAATATTGAATCAACTACAATATGATCTGTGAAGAAAGAACTCTTCTTAAATATAATGCTGTTTCTCTTTCTTTGACTTATATGTGATAATTATAACTGAAATATGAATTAATGTATCTTTTATCAGTAACAGAATCTTTTGATAACACAAGCACTATGATATT
Organism: Mesocricetus auratus; assembly: GCF_017639785.1. Lineage (NCBI taxonomy): Eukaryota > Metazoa > Chordata > Mammalia > Rodentia > Cricetidae > Mesocricetus > Mesocricetus auratus. The sequence continues at coordinate 57,103,931 of NW_024429189.1, read as the reverse complement.
TTATTCATAAAAAATCTTGAACAACAAGGATTCTGAAAATAACATGGAATGAATTATTGGATGAAAATTTTACCCTCTACACAAATCTATATTTATTTTTGTATTTTCATATTAAAAAATCAAAGTATCCACACTTATGAAATTGTCAACAAAATGATAATATTTTTCCATTTTTTAAATTCAGATTAGAAACAATCTTATTTTCCATATCAATCCCAGTTTCCTCTCCCTTCCATTTTTCCATGCGCCCCACTGACCCAACATCCCACCTCCTTTCTGCTCACCAGGGAGTGTAAAGTCTTTCATGGGGGATCATCAACATCTTTCACATCATTTGGGACAGGGCCTCAGCCTTCCCCCATGTGTCTAGGCTGAGAGAATCCCTCTATGGGCATTGGGCTCCAAAAGTCCATTCTTACACTTGGGATAAATACGATCCACTATCAGAGGCCCCATTGACTGTCCAGATAACCTAAATGGCACACATGTTCAGGGGACCTGGTTCCATCCTTTGCTGGTTTCATAGCTGTCACTGTGAGGAATATGATCTCCTCTTGTTCAGGTCAACTGTTTCTGTGAGTTTCCCCAGCCTGGTCTTGACCCCTTTGCTCATCACTCCCCCCTCTCTGCAACTGAATTCCAGGAGTTTGGCTCAGTGCTTTGTTATGGGTGTCTTTTTCTGCTTCCATCAGCTATGGGATAAAGGCAACTAAGGTAGTCTTCAATCTCATTATAGGGAAAGGGCATTTAAGGTAATCTCTCCATTATTCTTTAGATTATTTGTTAGGGTCATTCTTGGAGCTCTCTGGACATTTCCCTAGTGCCAGATTTCTCTTTAAACCACAATGGCTCTTTCTATTAAGGTATCTATTTTCTCACTTTCCTCTATTCTCCCTGACTCTATCAGCCTACTCCCTCATGTCCTCCTCTATTACAGAATTATAGTCCTGAAAACAGCTTGGTGTTGGCACAAAAATAGACATGTAGACCCATGGAATCAAATTAAAAACCGTGATATTAATCCACACAGCTATGAACACCTGATTTTTGACAAAGAAGCTACAGTTATACCATGGAATAAAGAAAGCATGTTTAACAAATGGTGGTGGATAACTGAATACTGACATGCAGAAGATTTCAGAAAGATCCATATATCTTTGTCTATCACCATGGACAAAATTTAAGTCCAAAAGGATCAAAGACATAAACCCAGCCACACTGAGTCTCTTAGAAGAGAAAGTGAGAGATACCAATGAGCAGGAGAGTGCTTCTTGAACATAATATCAGTAGCACAGATAGTAATAAATGGGACCTCCAGAAACTGAGAAGATTTTGGAAAGCAAAGGACCCAGTCAACAATACAAAAATGGTAGCCCAGAGATTGGGAAAATTCTGCACCAATCATACATCTGACAGAGGGCTGATTTCCAAATATATAAAAAGAACTCAATAAAAATTATTTTTAGGGGCTGGAGAAGTGGCTCAGAGGTTAAGAGCACTAACTGCTCTTCCAGAGGTCAATTCCTAGCAACCACATGGTGGCTGACAATCATCTGTAATGAGATCTGGCGCCCTCTTCTGGCCTGAAGGCATACATGCAGACAGAACACCGTATACATAATAAATAAATAAATCTAAAAAATTATTTTTAGTAAGTACAAATACTAGAGATGCTTTTTAACTTGCAAACAATACATTTGACACAAAAGATTTGAATACATATGAATCATAAAATTTTAAATTCTTTTTAAATTAAGCCCATCACTTAATAGTTGTGGCCCATATTCAGGCCTTTGTGACAGAGAAGAACCAATATGTATCTAAATGTTTGGGGTATATGTGCTCACTGGATAGATGACAAGCTAAAATAAGGAAGCATATTGGAAGACCTTTAGCACTGTCAATTTTAAGAAAGTGACAAGGTCTTCCTAATAGAGATGATTGTTTAATACTAGAGAGAATGTGAAGTATAAAATGAAGGTAATAAACATCATTATGGATAAATCTAATACTGACCTAAACCATAATCAAAAGCTTTGTTTCTCCAAAAGTTAGAACATCAATTTTCAACTCTAAGAGAACCAGAAGGCACAGCTCTCAGGACATCAAGACTGTTTCACTAACTGAGACGATGATTCTGCCTTATTCTTAACTGCCGAGGCCAAGACTACTCCCATTTCATGCTGGTTTAGTCATTACTTGTCTAGTGCAAATGAATCATGATGTACAACTCCTAGTTCCTATAGGTTGCAGTTTGGAATTTTTCTTTTCACATTATAGGTTTTCCGAATCATCTTTGGAATTAGCTATTTATAGCTGACAAGGTCCGAGTTTTGACACAATTTTCTCCAGGGATTACAGGTGAAGAAGTTTTTCAAGAGAAGCTGCTTCATTTGAATTTGTTCCTGACATCCTAATTCATTCATCTACTAAACAATATGCCCACACAGCTAATGTAAATGGTAGAACTAGTTTTCCTAATTAAATTATATAGAGGCCTTTGAATACTCAAAAACTGTCAACCTAGAGTATGCTTTAACTTGATATTTAGCCCTTGATACATTATATTTTTGTGTAGCATTTAGCTTTGATTATGAAAGTTTGTGAAAGATTTAAATTTCCTAGACCTTGTACATAAAGGACATGTTCCTAAATGGGAAGGAAGGGGACTTAATGAGATTCTACCTCAAGATTTTTAAAGACAGAAGATTTGTTTATTCATAGAAATTCTTTGCCAGCAGTGTTTCAAAATTTAAATTGTGATATTTATGCTGTTTGTTACTACTCTAAATATGCAGGAGGTCAATGCAATCACATCTCCTTAAATTAAGATCTTTTTTGAGAGGTCTTGGAGAGATCAGGGATGACAAGATCATACATAAAATTAATGAAAACAATGTACAGCAAATTAACAGTCAACATTACACTAAATGGAGAGAAACTAAACATGATTCCTCTAAAACCAGGAACAAGGCAAGTGTGCTGACTCCATATTTCTTTAATATTGTACTTGAAGTTCTAGCTAGAGCAATAAAACAGCAAAAAGAGATCAAGGGGATACAAATTGGAACAGAAGAAGTCAAATTTTCACTATTTGCAGATGATATGATTGTCTACATAAGTGACCTGAAAAAGTCTACCAGGGAATTCCCATAACTGATAAACACCTTCAGCAAAGTGGCAAGATACAAGATTAACTCAAAAAATCAATAGCCCTACTATATACAGGCTGAGAAATAAATCAGTGAAAAATCACCCTTTTAATTGCTACAAACAGCCTAAATACCTTGGGGTAATGCTAACCAAACAAGTGAAAGACCTATATAACAATAATTGTGAGTCTTTAAAGAAATAAACTAAGCAAGATACCAGAAAATGTAAAGTTTTCTCATGCTCTTGGATAGGTAGGAAACATAGTAAAAATGGCAATCTTGCCAAAAGCAATCAACAGATTCAATGCAATCCCCATCAAAATCTCAGTATAATTCTTCACAGACCATAAAAGAGCAATACTCAAATGTATATGAAAAAAAAAAGACCCAGGACAGCCAAACAACCCTGTACAATAAAGGAAATTTTGGAGGCATCACCATCCCTGACTTCATTTTTTAAATTTGTTCTTTGACACATTATTCATTTAATAACTAATTTTTAAATGTCATTGTATATGCATATTTACAAGAAGTGTTTTTTTCTTCTTTCAATATTAAGGATATTTTGCCTTATAGATATATAGGATACAGGGAGTAATTTCAAGCCTTTTCATTTGTAAAAATAGTTTTCTGTAATAGGATTTGGTCTGTTTTACAAAAGTTTCCATGTGCTTTTCAGTAGAATTTATCTTCTTTGGTAGTTGGATAGATAATTCTATATCCGTCTGTTAAGTTTATTTGATCTATGTTGTTAATTCTGATTTTTTATTTTTTCTTTAGTTGTTATATCTTCTGGAGAAAATGTGATGTTGAAATCACCTAACATTAATGAATTGATGCTAATTTGTGCCTTTAAAAGTTAGGAGGTAAATTTTTTGAATCTGTGTACCACAGAGTTTGGCACATATTCTTACATCTTCTTGGTTCACTGTTTCCTTAGGTAGAATGAAGTGTTTCTGCTTATCTCTACTGATTAGTGTCAGTTTGAGTCTAGTTTGTCAGATATTAGAATTTAGATGCTAACTTGGTTCCTGGTCCCATTTATCAGAGTGCTTTTGTACATCTTTTACTCTCAGGCACTGTTTTGCTTTAAACTAAGACATATTTATTATGGCAGCAGATAGATGGATTATATTCCTTGATCAACTTATTCAGTCTATGTCTTTTGATTGAGACTTGAGGTCATTGATACTTAAAATTTTTAAAGCGTGTGCTAATTGTGGTTACCATGCTATTGATTTTTAGAGTTGTTTGTGTACTCATGGTGTATTTTATGTCTCAATAATTATAGTTTGGTTTTTCTTTTTACAGTCCAGCTGTTCTTTTTTCCAGTCCAAAATAAAGCTTGGTGTATGTTCTTTTTCTGTGTTGTTTCCTTGGTGAAATATTATGACTAAAATCAGTGTAGAGAGGAAAGGGTTTATGGGAAAGATATATGTAAATGGATTATACTTCTATGAAAATGTTCATCTGTGAAAGCTGTTAGGGCAGGAACTAAATCAGGGCAGGAACCCTGAGATGTTGCAGAAACCATGAAGGAGAACTGCTTACTGGCTTGCTCAGCCTGCTTTCTAGCAGAACATAGGAACACCACCTTAGGAATGGCACCACCCACAATGAAGTGGCCCTTCTCCATCAATCACTAATTAAAAAAATACCTTCTAGCCAGATCCTGTGGAGTCATTTTCTCTATTTATGTTTCCCCCTTTCAGATGACTCTAGCTTATATCAAGTTGACATAAAATTTGTCAATACAATTATGTTGTGGAATCCTTTCTTTTTACATCATGACAGATAATTTTGCTGGGTATATTAGTATAGTCTTTTAGGACTTGGAAATGCATTGTTGCAGCTTATTTAGCAGTTTAAATTTTCATTCAGAAATCACATGATATGCTCAAGGATTTTTCTTGTGGTACTTTTGCTTTTGACCATGAAGCTTTCAATAGACTTCCTTTGTTTTGTGTACTTAGTGTTTTAATTATGATATGATATGATATGGGGTGTTTTCCTTTTTTGTTCATGGCTCTTTTGTATTCTCCATGATTCTCATCTTTGTAAGCATGTGTCTTTCCCTAAATTGAGAAAGGATTCTTCTATGATCTTGTTGATATTTTGGTGTATTCCATAGACTTAAGATTCATTTTCCTCCTATATTTCTATAATTGCCTTTTGGGTATATTTTTTCATAGTGTCCCACATTTCCTGTATGTGCCTTGCCTAACATCCATGTGCATTTAATTTTTAATTTTCTTTGCTAATATGGTCTTGATCTTTTATTTTATCCTCAAGACCTGATGTTCTGCCCTCTGCTTGGTTAATTCTGCATGTTAGGTATTCATGTGCAGTTTCTAATGTGTTCTTCCTTCCTGCCTTTCTTTCTTTTTTCTTTATTTCTTTATTCCAAGCTATTTTCTAAGTTCTTAGGAAAAGGAGCCAATTGAGACCTCAAATTTTCACTCAGTGCATGAGGATTGGCTGTCTGTCTCTGTATCCACTCTCATCTACTGCCAAGGGAAGCATCCATGATGATGCTGGACAAGGCACTGACCTATAAGTATAGCAGAATATCATTAGGAATAATTTTCCTACTTTTCATTTTATACTTTCTTGCCAGTCATGTTTGGCTTTATTCTTGGTATCTGGGTTGTATCATCTCTGTTTCACTTCCATCTAGGCAGTCCAGGTCATGGCTTCCCTCCCATGGAGTGGGCCTCAGGTTAAACCAGACATTTGTTGTCTACTCTCATAAATTCTGTGCCACCATTGCCCCAGAACAATTTGCAGGCAGGACAATTGTATTTAAAATGTTTCAAAGTTAGGATAATGATCAGGTTTCTTGGTATCCTCTAGAGTAACTTCCCCTACTAAAGAGACTAGAATTTAGAAGTAAAGGCTCCATGCAGATACCAGCTTGACATATGCATGTTTAATGAGTTGTATTGATATTGTCCTTGACAATTGGACCCAACTATCAATTTTCAGGGAATAAACCTCTGTTCTCATATCAGCCTGGGTTGTTTAGGGATCTGCACAGCATTCCCATATCAAAAACCTACAGATTCAATGCAATCCTCTTTAAAATTTCAATATAATTCTTTACAGAATTCAAAAGGACAATACTCCACTATATATGCAGAAACAAAGTAACCAAGATTAGCTAAAACAATCCTTTACAATAAAAGAATATCTGATAGTATCTCTAGCCCTGATCTCAAGATCTACTACAGAACCATACTAATAAAAACAGCATTGGTATAAAAACAGACAAGTGAGTCAATGGCATGAAATTGAAGCCATGGGCATAAATTCTTATACTTATAGACACCCGATTTTTTACAAAGAAGCCAAAATTTTACTAGGAATTAAAGAATTCCTCTTCAACAAATTGTGAAGACATATTGGATGCCAGCCACTAGAAATTGCAGATATATATGTATATATATTACTCACAAAACTTAAGCTCATGTGGGTGAAAGATCTCAACATAAATCTACTACACTGAACCTGATAGAAGAGCATGTGAAATAGCCTTGAATGCATTGACACAGAAGACCACTTCCTAATTAAACACCAAGGGCACAGACACTGTGATATCCAATTACTAAATGGGACCTCACAAAACTGAAAAGCTTCTCTAAGGCAAACAACACTGTCAATAAGACAAAACAGCAGCCTACAGATGATAAATGATCTTCAAAAGCCATACATCTAACACAAGTTGGATGTTTAACATATACAAAGAACTCTGGAGACTAGATATCAGAAACTCAATAATCTAATGAAAAATGTGGTACAGAGCTATATAGAGAATCCACTACAGAAGATTTCTAAGTGGCTTAAAGAAATGTTCAACATCCTTAGCCATCAGGGAAATGCAAATCAAGACAACTCTGAATTTCAATTTTGTACCTGTCAGAAAGGCTAAGATGAAAATTACAAATGATAGACTTTCTTATGATAGAAAGTATGTAGAATAAGTGTAACAAGTTCATTATTGGTGGGAGTACAAATTTGCACAGCTAATTTGGTAATCACAATGGTAATTTCCTAGAAAACTGGCAATTACCCAGCATATACCCAAAGGATGCTGATTATAGCACAAGTACATTGATATTCAGTGATGTACATAGCTTCATTAGTCATAATAGCCAGAAGCTGGACACAGTGTAGATGCCCCTCAAACAAGAATGGATAAAGAATATTTAGTAAATTAGCACAATAAAGTATTACTAAGCTGTTAAAATCAACAACAACAAGAAATTTCTGAGCATATGGAACTGAAAAAAGAACAAACTGAGTGTGGTAATCTGGATACAGAAAGGCAAACACGGTATGCTTTCATAAATGAATATTAGCTGTAAAGTAAATGACAACAATGTTGCAATCCATAGACACAGGGAGGTAGGTAACAAAGAGGGCCGACGGGGGTATTCTTGGATATAACTGTGGACAGGATATAGGAGAGATCTCCTGTAGTTGGATTATTAATTTTTTATCTTTTTTTAATTTAAATTGGAAACAAACTTGTTTCACTTGTGAATCCCAGTTTTCTCTCTCCCTCCTCTCCTCCTCCAGCCCCACAAACACTCCCAACCCCACAACCAATCCTCACTCTGCTTGCTAGGGAGGGGGAGGCCCTCCTTGGGGGATCTCTAGAGTCTTTCATTTCATCTGGGGCAGAGTCTAGGCATCCCTCGATGTGTAATGGGCTCCCAAAGCCCATTTGTATGCCAGATATAAATAATGATCTATTACCCAAGGCCCTATAGGTTGTGAATCCTAAATTTTATATCCAAACCACTTTTTATAATAACATGTATTACCAGCTGAAAAATATCATTTTATTTCTTAAAACATTTTCTTAAACAAGTTAAGCTTTTATGTCTATCAATCTTTATAAAGTTTACATCTCTTTTGTGAGTTTTCTTTTTTAATTTGATTGCAAAGAAAATGATAAAACTATACCTATCAAGTCTTTAGCCCATATGAAGGATAAAGTATTATAAATGTACACAGAAGTGCAGGGCAAGCAACTTCCTAAACTACCAAAATGGTAGAGGCAGCTGGCTGCCTAGACAGTCACCAAAGGTTCCTCTGCAACTTTGGAGTATCCATCTTTGACCTAAAAGCCTAGAATATCTAGCAGACTTTTTTTTGAAGCATGGATTTCGAAGGACTTGCCTACTTTGTTTTGGTCCATTGTGTTCTGTTTGTTCAATTTGGACAGCATACTCTAATCAGTTGGGGGAAGGGGAAGTTTATTGTCCACATAACTAACTTTGCTACATTGAAAGCAAACTCTGTGTGGACTATCTTTGATACTCACCATCTCCTTTGGAGTAGATTGGTGCTGCCAGGAGCAGATGAATTTTATTATCATGAAAAATTAAAATGTCTTAAATGCCTTATTCATCAGATCTCTAAAGTGTTTGAAGACCACATATATATCTAAAATGTATCTCTGCTTAACTTTGAAAACTTACACATGAGGCTATATAACATTTATTTTTGTAATTAACTAAACTAGTACCTAACATGCCTACAAGTTTAATGATTATAATTGACTAACTACTAACCTGAACTTTTTAATTATCCTAAACACTTTGTAATAGTATCTTTCAAGGGAAAGAACTGTACATTACATTTTAAAATGGATTGAATAGGTGCAATACATTAAACAAGAATAAAAACATATATACAGAATTTTGTAACAAAAATAATCCTAAAGTTTAAAAATATACTAATTTAAAATAATTAAGACATGTAGTTGCTTTTTAGTTTAAAAGCAGATTTAACCATTACCATTTTATTTTTTATTCCTATATGCTACTTCCTTTTCTTTTCAGAAAGAGATTCTCAAATCTGACCTCCTTTACTTTGGTTTTTCCTTATTTATGACTAATAATAACTTGTAAGCAAACCCACTATGCTCTGACAAACACTCATAAGCCACTGAATGACCAAAATTCAACAATCCCTACTTTTGGCAATGTTAGCAATGTGTTCATAAAATTACTTCCTGTTGTTTGTGGAGACTATGTGAAATTTGGAATAGTAATCGAGCCCTGGGAGAGCTAACTATATTTTTTTGTCTAGTCTCTGTGTTATGCAAAAGTTCAGGACTTAAATGAAATCCTGACTAGAGTAGTCTGTGAGGCTGGGCCACCTAATCTAAGTGCATTGAAGTTGTCCTGAGCTGTTTATAGTCCAAAAACTGTATTCTAAATGTTGTGTTCTAGTGGTGTTATCATAATCCTGGTCGTTTCATGATTGGATTGCCCCAGCATCATTGTGTAGACCCCAAAAGTCACTGCAAGAATTAATCATGCTCACTGTAGAAAACTTAAAATTTTTAAATGCCATATTCAGCAAATCTCCAAAAATTTAAAGAACCACTATCTATTAAGTGCACATGGGTTACACAAACTTATTCCTAATTACATGCTTCAGAATCAAACAACAAATCACATACAGAAACTTGATGAAGGTTATTTCTAGAATCATTTAGTATGAAGAAATACTATATTCCAACATAATTATATATATACATATATATATATAATCTTATATATTTTGAGGTAATGCTTATATCTAAAGAAAAGTTTTAAAGCACCAAAATAAAACAAAAGATTATAAAATTAGTGGCAATAGAGTAGCCTTCCAATTTTTGTTTTCTTCTGTCACATACTACGTTATTCTTCTGACATTAGCAGCAATTTTAGATTTTTCCTTTAACCAGCATACTTGGAATGAGAGAGCCATACTGTAACTCCACAGAAAGCTTTGATTTTTAATTGAATTTGCAAGAAAAACTAGACATTTGCCCTTTTATCTTTGTATAGAATAGAAAAAAAGCAAGCATAATGGAAGATTTTTGATATTCTGCCCTATTGGAGATGTCCTATACCATTAGGCCTATATACTCATTTCCTTGGGACATTTTGCCTGATGATTGGTCCTTCTTCTTCAGATGCTTCATTTGTTCAGTAGTCTTTAGATTTCCTATAGTGGATACTTTTAATCCTCCGGAGAGACAAAAAAGAAAAATCACCATTCTTGAATTTTAAATTTGGGTAGTTACATTTCTTGGTAAGTTATGTATTTGTTAAGACAAAAGGTTTCTTGGCAACAGAAAAGTATTCACTACTTTTTTTCCATACCTGCTCAATAAAAGGCTTTTGTTAGACTTATAAGTTAGTTTGTATTGAATGACTAAGCTCTTTGATGAACTCTCTCCTCTGCTAATCAAGAGGTCTCTCCTACTTGAATCCAATCATTATACATGTTGATGGTATCCATGGCTGTTTTCATGCAGAAAACAAAAGCAAAACCTCTTTCCCAATGTAACACATACCCCATGTTGCATTCTGAAGTCAACACATCTTTAAAATATACAGGCTGAATTGATTCAGCCATTTTTTTCTACTATCCAATTTCTCTCTGTTGTCATTGTTCCTTTTCTATACTTAAAAAATATTAAATTCAATAAAGCACATCTGAGAGTCTTTATTACCGCATTTAGATTATTAAGTATTTCATTGAAAGTGTAATTAGATTTCTTATAACTGTAGGATTATATGGTATACCTGTAATTTGTTTTATGTTTTAATATGCAAAAAAGTATTTTATTTTGCTATTGATTTATACTAGAACATTGTCAGTCTTAATGTGTACAGGTTTCCCCATAATTGCTATACCTTCTAGTAAATGTGTAATTATAGAATCAGCCTTCTCAGAATTTATAGCAGTGGCCCATTTAAATCCTGGTAATGGTACATACTTGAATTTTCAAAGCTCTGCAAAATTAAACCCACCCATTACTTAAATTCCATCTGTTTGTGCACCTTTTGAGTTACTTCCTGCAGATAATGGAGTTTGATTATCCAAGGACAAGTAAGACAACCACTTATAATTTCTTTGCCTGTGGGCAGGTGATACAAAGACTTTCTTCAAACCTTCTAATTAGTGTGGTATTTCTCATGAAATTCTGAGGCTCCTAGCACATTTCCTATCAACAGGTATTCAATTTCATCATTCCGTTTGTCAGAGTGCCTGTTAGACCAGCAAGGGATCTTCTATGTATTTTATACAAAATGGAATTTCTAACCTATTATTCCCTCTTCCCCCCTATTCTACCCCACCCACTCAGAAGACAGATCAGGCACCAGAGTGACCTCTAGTGATCTAAAGGGATAACATCAATTGGCAAGCTAAGCAATAGTGGAGAGACCACCTCGAATGCCCATTCCTGATAATGAACTTGATGTCTATAACCATCTGGGAGCCTTCATCCAGTGATTAATGGAAGCAGAGCCAAACACACAATTAAGCACTGAACTGAACCCAAGGAACCCAGTGACAGAGAGAGAGGGATGATGAGCAAATTGGCAAAGAATGGGCTGGCAAAACCAGCAGAGACAGCTGATCTGAACAGGGGAGAGCTCTTGGACCCCAGACAGACAGCGGGGAGGCCAGCATGGGACTGATCTGGACCCCCCCCAAATGTGAGTGTCAGCGAGAAGGCCTGGGAAACCTATGGGGCCCTGAGCAGTAGATCAGTGTCTATCCCTGGAATACAAACAGTCATCGTGTGCCCATAGCACAAAGAGGGATGCTCTCTCAGTCTGGACTCTTAGGGGAGTGCCTGGACCCTACCCAGAGTGAAATGACAGATTCTAGATATCCCCTATGTGGAAGGAATTGGCAATAGGGTGGGAGGCTGGGAGGGAAGGGGAGTGCGGGAGGAGGGGAGGGAGAGGGAACTGGGATTGACATGTAAAACAAGCTATTTAAAATTAAAATAAAAAATGATAAAAGAAAAAATGGAATTTCTATTTCTGAATACTTGTTGTGATTTAATAAATAACAAAGTTAATTCTGAATCATCTGGAATAAGTTTAGAGTTTCATTATGTAAAACTAATATTGGTGTATATTGAGAGCCAGTAATTATATTAAGAGGTTCTGGAAAATCTAATAAATCCATGTGAATGACATATAATTCTGATTTTAGAACTGAATCATAAGAATATTAAGCCACTTTACTCACTTTTCCTGACTTACAACTGTCTATTCCTGATTTATTTCCATCACTATAGAATGTAGGGGTTCCAGAATTTGTGTTTCTCATACAATGTGAGGAAGAATCCAAGTAGTTCTTTTTACAAATGATGTCTCTTGCATTTGTGTTCTTTTTTTGCCAATATCTCCTAAAAACATTGCTGCAAGCTTTTGACATTATTCATTTTCTTCCCATAATGAGGAAATTTCAGCATTAGTGAAAGGTACTGCAATTTCTCCTGGATCTATTCCTGCTAATTGATGAAGTCTCCATTTACCTGTCAGAATCAATTCAGAATCTTTTCCTATATATGTCTTTACTTTTTCTTTTACACTTCATGGCAAAATGTGCACCCTGATATAAATCTTATTTCTGTATAAAGTTCCTGTAGGAAAGTGAGTAGAAGGTAGAATGACTAGGATATAGTCATGCTCTGCATCTAAGGAATACACATGTGTGCCCTGTAAATTCTTTTCTACCTGAGATTATTCTCTCTCAGACTCAGCTGATACTTTTCTTAGATTATTTAAGTCCTTACCACCTTGCAAGGTTCCAAATAAATTTTGAGTAATTAGTCCAATTGTGGTCTAAATCCAGTTAATATCTTTTATAATTTTTGAAAATCATTAAGTGTTTGTAATTGATCACTCCTTATTTGTACTTTCTTTGGTTGGATATTTTTGTAAATCTATATCCTAAATAATTAATAGAATCTCATCTTTGTATATTTTGTATTTTGTTTTCTTTTTTTTTTTTTAGACACAGTGTTTCTCAACCAGCTCTAGTACTCTTGTACTTCAGGCAGGTCTTTAACTCACAGAGATCCACCTGCCTCTGCCTCTGCCTCTGCCTCTGCTTCCCAAGTTCTGGGATTAAAAGCATTTTCCACCACTGCCCTGCCCTCCTTTGTATTTTCTACAGGAGCAATTTGTAATCCCCAACAAGGAAAAATTATCTTTATTTCATAAGACAATTTTTTCTTGCCCTGACCAGCAGGCCCCCTGGAATGAATGAGACAAGAGAGACAAGAGAGAGGACAGCAAGGCAGACCTTCAGATCAAGATGCCATTTAATGAAATTTTTGTACAGGCTTAAATAGGGGAAATGAGGTAGGGGGATGGGGCAGAAGACTGCAGGACAGTGAGGGAGGGATTCTTGCCTAGTAACCAGGCTACTGAAGGTATGCAGGTAACGGTAACAGGTGTTGGCAAGGTTAAAGGGTCGCAGAGGTAGGGGTTTAAGTGATCTAACTGTGGATTGCTTCTTTCTTGCCATCAGCTATTTCCTGTGAGCCCAAGTTCTATTCATTAGGAAGCTGGGGAGGAAACAGACTATTCTTAAAATAGATGACAATATTTACAAGAAGTTCTAAATAACAATGATCGCTCCCAACATTTTCCTAAGGTATCAGTATCTGAATCCGCTAGTATGTAATTATCCATATAATGGTAAATTATAGATTGAGGAAAATATTTACAATTTTTATTTAATATTGTACACAATGTTGTCACAAGGTGGAGCTGTTTAACATTCTTTGTGAAAGAATTTTCTAATGATAGCTTAACAGACTAGAAATTAGTAAAACTAGGTATTTGAAGGCAGCATTTTCTCTATCCAGTTCTTGTAAACATATAGTAAAAAAGCAGACTTTTTTTCAGTTCTACTATTATTTATTCATTTTATTTCTTTATCTTTTTTAATTTAAAATAGAAACAAACTTAATTCACATGTTAATGCCAGCTCCCTCTCCCTCCCATCCTCCCACACCCACCCATCCCCCTAGCCACTCATCCAATCCACACTCCAACCCCACAGAGGGTGAGGCCCTCAATGGGGGATCTCCACACTCTGTAATTTCATTTGGGGCTAGGCCTATGCCCTCCTCCATGTGTCCAGACTGAGAGAGCATCCCTCAATGTGGGATGGGCACTCAAAGTCCATTTATATGCCACCGACAAATACTGATCTACCTCCCAAGGCCCCATAGATTGCCTAGGCCTCCTCACTGACACCCTCATTCAGGGGGTCTAGATAAGTCCCATGCTGACCTCTCAGCCTTCAGTCTGGGGTCTAAGAGGTCCCCCTTTTCCAGGTTTGCTATCTCTATGGGTTTTACCAGCCTGGTCTTGACCCCTTTTTCATCACTCCTCCCTCTCTGCAAACAGGTTCCAGGAGTTCAGTTCAGTGTTTAGCTGTGGTGGTCTACCTCTGCTTCCATCAGCCATTGGAATAAGACTCTAGGATGGCACATAAGGTAGTAGTCAAAATCATTATTAAGGAAGGGTATTTAAGATAACCTCTCCACTATTGCTTAGCTTGGCAGTTGCTATCATCTTTGTAAAACTCTGGAAATCTCACTAGAGGCTGATCTCTCCTCAAACATATAATGACTCCCTCTATTATGGTACCTCTTATCCGGCTCTCCTCTATTCTTCCCCCAATTCAAATTTCCTGCTTCCCCATGTACTCCTCTCTGCTCCACTTCTCCCACTCTCTTTTTCCTGGCTCCCTCTCCCCTCCCCGATACTCCCAATCTGCTCAGGAGATCTTGCTTCATTTCCCTACTCTGGGTTACCATGCATGTCTCTCTTAGGGTCTTCCCTGTTTCCCAGACTCTCTGGCAGTAGGATTGTAGGCTGGCCCTCCTCTTCTCCAAGTCTAAAATCCATATATGTGTGAGTACATACCATGTTCATCTTTTTGTGACTGTGTTTCCTCACTCAGGATGGTTTCTTCTAGTTCCATCCATTTGCCTGCAAATTTCAAGGCTCCATTATTTTTTTGCACTGAGTAGTAATCCAGTATATTAATTCAATGAGTTGAGAAAGAAATCGGAACCAGACCAATACACAATAGTCTTAAATAATATAAAATATCTTAAGGTACCTATTACCAATTAGTGAAAGACCTGTATGATAAAATCTTCAGGTATTTGATGAAAGAATTTGAAGAGGATATCAGAAAATGGAGAGTCTTCCATCGTCATGAATGGGTAGGGCTAACATAGTTAATGCTATTTAACCTTTCATATTGTTTGCATTCTTATGATGATATTTGGGTCTATATTTCCTTTTTTAGGTCTGAGTTTTTATGGATATGGGAAATTGGGAAAAGAGAAGATATAGTCCTGGATTGTGTCTAGGGTTTGAATTTGTCTTGGATGGAATGTAGTCGTTTGAATGGAGGGTACTAAGATTACATGCTTTGTGATATAAGTTGGCAGGGTACAGAGATAAGTTTGGGTAGAAAAGTTTGGATCAATATGCAAGAATATTGTGGTTTGGTAGATAGGTCAGGAGGATCTTGGCTGAAGCCTAGAGTTCCTTTGGCATGGAGGTAGGAAAATCTATGCTAATATTTTTCACTGGTTGTGAATTTAGGCCATATTTGGTGGGTTGAATAAAATGAATAGGTAAGGGAGATTGTGGTAAAAGCTTAGAAGTTAGCTGTGGCATGGGTAGTAATGGTGAGATTAGGATGAATCAGTGATTGGTACCCTGAAATAGACTAGAGGACTGCTAATACACAGGTATGGTTGATTACAATAGGTTAGGTAACTGGATGTGGAAACTGGGTTTGACTTGGATAGACAGAGAACTGAAGATAAGGTTGCCATGAGTATTCAGCAATCTAGACTCTGGAGAAGCAACTGGAAAGTCTGGCATGGAGTGTAGTAGTTGAAGCTGAGCAAAGCAACCTGTGGGTAGATGCCTGAAAGGCAACTCCTCTGAAAGCCTAGATATTGGAGACAGTACAGGGGGAAATGGTCAGACTAGACCTAGTCATGACTGCAAGACAATTGTTGGATCTGATGGGTTGTGGAAAAATGAGAATTGAATTAAGGTATATTCACAAGGCTAGAACCAGGAAGAGACCAACTCATATGCTTTTCTTTTGAGGATGCATTACAGATCATTGAACACGTGAGTTTTCTTAGTGGATTGCTGACTAAGGTAGCCATGCTATAGTACACTATATCCAAAAAAGTCTTCAATGGTGATCACTGAGAAGTATTCTATCAATTATCTGTCATTTAACTCTTTTTCCATTTGTAAACATGTATGTATATGCATGTGATTGTATATGTGCTTCTATGTGTGTGTGTTTCTGTGTGCTTATATGTTTCTCTCTCTCTCTGTTAGGAAATTCTTTGTTCTCTGTGGAAAACTCAAATGTTAATGTCAAAAAGGAAATTGCAATTTTTATACCAATGCATACCAGGAAATGTAACAATAAGGAAATTAGTAAATATGACAGAAATTAGACTTTCAGAGAAAGAATCAAGTATAAACAGATGACAGTTCCTAGACATTGTTTTCTTCTTTCTTACATCAACCTGTCTCCTTTATATAATACATAAACTCTGAATTTTATTTTAGCAACATGCTTGGATTTAGATGAGGAGAGCAGAATCCAGCTCCAAAGTCAGCATTAGATTAAGTGAATTGGGACAAAAAGAGTATTATGAAGTAAAGAAAAATAGATTTTATAAGGATATTAGTTGAGAGATTTAGACATTAATACCAAATATCAAATTCTTCTTTGTGTGATGGTTGTTTTTGACTAGCCATCCTCTCTTCTTTAGGTATCTATACATTCAGTATCTTCTCACTGTTTGGAGATGGAATTTCCTCTTAAGACAAACAAAACATGTCCTTTTCCTTTGGTGAGGCTTCCTTATACCTTGTAGTATATGAGTTTGTGGATGAGCTGTCATCTTTCCTACTCCTGAGCCTTCTCCTGTTCAGATAGAATCTTGATCAATTTTGATGGAATCCAAAGCTTTTCTTCTCCTTCAGGAAACAAAGGCAAAACCCCTTCCCCAATGTAACACATATCTTGGTTTCCAAACTGAGGTCATTACATCCTTGAAATATACTGGATTATTTAGTTCAGAAGTTTCTTTTCTGTAATCTAGAGTCTGTCTGAAGCTGTTTGTACTTTCTAATTAGCATTAAGAAACATTAATCTTAATATAGCATTATGTAATCTTTTGTTGGGAATCTTTGCTCCCCCTGGATATTTATGCAGCAATCACTTCTTGTCCTGTGGGATTGTATGGTATACAATACATGTATTTTATAATATATGAAAAACTGTTCCAATTTGCTGGAGACATATGCTGGAGCATGTCAGTTTTTATTTGTGCAGGTATACCCATAATGGCCATCACCTCTAAGAGGTATGTGATAACAGAATAAGCTTTTTCATAGATAAGAGCAGTAACTCATTGAAACCCTGAAAATGTGTCTATGGTATGGTGCACATATTTTAAACTTTCAAATTCTGGAAAGTGAAAAACATTCATTTACCAAATTTCATTTTGTGAATACCTTTGGGATTACTACCTGCTGGTAATGGCATTTGAATATAGAATGAATAGGTGGAACGGTTTCTTATTGTTTCCTTGCCTTATTGGCAAGTGATAGAAAAATGCTTCTTTAAGCCATTCCTACTAATGTGGTGTTTTTTAGGAAATTATGAAGCTTCTAGCATACTTCCTGTTAATAAAGGATTAAGATCATCATTACCTTGTGCCAAAGGACCTGGAAGAATCATATGGGCATATGGGATCTGATGTTTGATATATATGATGAGTTCTATTGCTGAGAGTTTCCTGCAATTGTATAAACAATGAAGTTAATTCCATATCATTAGGAATAAATTCAGTGGTCTCAATGTGTAAAATGGCTCTCTCTGCATATTGAAAGTCAGTAACTATATTGAAATGCTCTGTAAAATCCTTAAGTACCATGTCAATGGCCTTTTGTACTGAGTTGTAAGCGATTTGAACTACTTTACTTGTATTTCCTGATTTATAACCTGCTTTTCCTGACATGTTTATATCAGTGTAGAAGGTAGGGACTCCAGACATTTGCATTTTTCTTACAATACATGGATGGATCCAAATTGTTTTGTTTATGAATTTTATTTCTCTTTGTTTTGGGATAATTTTTACTAATCATACCCAAAAAGTACTGCAAACCCTTTGCCAAGATTCATTATCTTTCCATAAGGATGAAATTTCTTTATTAGTTAAAGGAACTATAATTTTTGTTGGGTCCCTTCCAGTTAGTTGACAAAGCTTAATTTACCTTTTAGAATCAAATCAGAGATCTTTTCTATATATGTCTTCAGTTTTTTTATTCTATTTATGTGGCAGAAATATCCATTCTAATATGGTATCTTCCTTCTGCATCAAAATCCCTTAGGGGTATTTTCTAGATTGTAATATAACCAGAATACAGTCTAAATTTGGATTCACATAGACTGCATGTGCTTCTAGTATTCTCTGTCCTACCAATTGTAATTCTTTTTCAGTCTCAGCTGATAATTTTTGAGGACTATTCAAGTCTTTTAGGGCCATTTTAGGTGTTTTAAATCATGCCCTTTTACTCCAATAATTGTCTGTATTTGAGAAATCTCTCCCAGTAGTTTTTGAAGATTATTAAGAGTCTGGTAATGATCTCTCCTGATGTGTACCTTTTGTAGTCTAATTTTTTGTAGATGTTTTTTTTTAACATAAATAATTAATGGAATCTTCTCTTTGTATTTTTCAGGGACTGTCTGTAATCCCCAGACAGTCTCAAACATCTTTTCCAATTCCTTCCTTCGAATTAGCGAACATTATATCATACATATGATGGTAAATTATGATTTGACTAAATTGTTTGCAAAATATTTCCAAAGGTTTTTGCACAAAATGCTGCCACAAAGTAGAAGTATTTAACTTTCCCTGTGTCAAATCCTTCCCTTGAAATCTTCTAACTATTTGAGAGTCATTATAGGTACTGTGAAGGCAAATATTTCCCCCTTTTTTTGTAAAAGTATAGTGCAGAAGCAAACTTTTAGAATAATGACTGAAATAGGCTATCCTTTAGGTATCAGAGAAGATAATGGCATCCCAGGCTGTAGAGAGCCCATAGGCTAAATTACTTTACTGATGGTTCTCAGATCAGCAAGCATCCTCCAATTATCAGATTTTTTATAATAAATTCAGGGGAATTTCATAGAGTTGTAGATTATTCAATATGTCTTTCATTTTGCTGTTCCTGAACCAACTTTTCTAAAATTTCTAGCTTCTCAGAGATCATAGGCCATTGCCCTACCCAGGCAAGTTCATCTGTTAGCCACATAAAAGTAGGGCTTTTGATTCCTCTGTAGATTTGGCACTTGTATGTTGTTTCTGTACAGCCTGTACGGTTGGCATCTGTTTTCTGTAGTGCCTTAAAATTTTTTTCTACCACCAAGAGCTTGTTTATGATTCATATCTGATACAGGAGGGATGTTAATCTGGGTATTATATTGCTGTAATAGATCATTTCTCCAGAGATTTATAGTGATGTCTACGACATATGACCTCAGTCTTACTCTTTGTCCTTCTGGCCCTATACAATCAACCCATCACATTCTTTGGTTAACTTGAGTTAGGGTTCCACTCCTGAAGAACTGAATGTTTACCTCTTATAGGGCATTTCTTGAAGGCCAGGACTTTTGAGTTATGATGGTGACATCATTGCCACTTTCTAAAATGTCGACAATCACATTATTATTTATACTAATTGTTAGTTTGTGTCTGTGATCCTCTACTACCCAAGTTTCTGTATGATGATCTTTATATTAAAGGTTAACTGTATACAGGACCCACTCCTCCAATGGTGCTGATTTGATTTTTAATGGCTAACGTATCTGTTTGCATTGTGGATTTGCATTCTCATAAAGTAGAGATTCTATATATTAGTCTTAAATCTGAACCAGTTACCTGTAATTCTACTGCTTTGGACAATCTTTAAAGTTCAGTGAACCTTTCTCTAGGACCCTGTACAACTTTGGCATAGGGTTGTAATTTCTGTCCTGGTTCAAGAACCTTATCCAAAGGATTCTGTGCTGCTATATGGCATAAAGACAAGATGTGTTCATCATATGCAGCCCGAGCATGTGTGTCAGCATAAGCACTCTCACCAAGAATCTTATCTTGGGGAGCTTCATAACCCTTCTTTAACATTGAAGCTTGAGGGATTTTTCCTCTTCCCTCCATAAAGCTCTCCATTGTATTTAAGCTTAATTGTCTAGCATGCTGAGGCCAATTGGCTCCAATCCTTAGAGGTTACTCTATTCATAGTTGCACATGAGTTCAGGAGCTACCGGACATAGGGTGAATGAAGACCATAAGAAACAATGGCTTCTTTTATTCCCTTCAGATTCTTCTTCTGTATAGGTTCCAAGTGATAAGCAATGAACCCATTTGGGTTTTTTTTTGTTCCTGATTGTTCATTCATAGATACTGGGAAGACCATAGGCATAACAACCTTAGGAAGATCTTCCCAGAATCTGAAAAGGTATGTAAACCTTTTTCATGATATGTTGCTATTATCTCTGATTCTTATGTGTCAGACTGCATATCATCTAAGACCTGCAATCTATTTATCATTGTTTTCCTGAGTGCTTGAAGTCCTTGGATCATATAAATTTCTAAGGACGTAATGGAAACTGTTAGTTTCTTAGATTCATCATTTTATGTGATTCCAAACATTTAATATTATCATCCTTATATATTATCTGAATGGCATGTGGCCATCTAGGAACAGTGTTCGGTCTGTTAACTGGTCATTATCCTTAGGTATGAAATTAATTTTTTTCTGTAAGTTTTCCAATTTGAAGTTCCAGTCTTTGAGTTTTATTATTTGAGTCATCAGACAAGGAAAGAGTGCTTTCCTGCTAGCTTGGTAATATCATGTTGAGTCGATTCTATTTTAGCCATTAAGGCAGCAGTCATGGAAGAAAATTTGTCTTTTAAGTGGCTATTTTTAAGTTCTAAAATATCTCCTTTTGTTGTTCATTTTCCCATTGTCCTCAAGATTTTGAATTCTTGTCCCTAATTTACAACTAGTTTGCACAACTTCCCTGTGTTCTGCCCTATAATCAAGACTTCTATTCCAGGATTTTATAAGGATTATGAAGCTAATCATTAGCTTTAGAAATGCATATATTTGGGACATGTCATAATCCTCTCACAGGATGTCATTCATATAAGGAGCAATGAGATCCCTAACTTCTGCATCACAAGATTATCTGCCATTGTTATGAAGTAGTTAATCTTTTTTTTTCTTTGAGATAGGGTTTCTCTGTATTGTTTTGGAAGCTGTCCTGGAACTTGCTCTGTAGACCAGGCTGGCCTCGAACTCACAGAGATCTGCCTGCCTCTGCCTCCTGAGTGCTGGGATAAAAGGCATGCAACACCAATGCCCGATTTAGAGTAGTGAATCTTATTACAAGCATAAACTACCTGAATGCAAAGCTTATCTCCAGCAATCACGGGCTGAGGTATGGATTTTTGCTTATAGTAACTATGTTTGGCCAGCAGGAGGCAAAGGTGTACCGCCAAATACTGTTCCTTCCTGGATACTCAGTATGTCCCAATGGAATCTCAAAAATTCTAAGTAGCTTATGCAGAAATTTAGCGAGCAGCATTTTGTTAAAAGGAAGGGAAAAAGAACCCTGCACATGTTGAGAGAACCTGCAGGGAAGAGTTCAGCAGGCTGACAGTAAGGGGAAAACTCATTGCCTGAGTAATCTCGGTTTAGCATGCTGTAGCAGATAGGAAAGACTGGAGCGAACCTGGCAGCTGTGGCAGCTTTTGAGGCACTCGTTCTGGTGGTGAGCAGCAGCAGGGGCAGCGGCAGGAATTGCTACTCAAGGGCAGGCTTGGCTATCTCCTTTCTCACGTTCTCACAGTGGTGGTAGTGGTGGCAGTGGTGGCAGTGCCAGGAAGTGGTTCTGAGAGAGATCAGAGAACAAAAGCAATGGCACCACATTGGGTATAAAAGGGGGGAAATTTTCTCTGGATAGTTTACCTTCTACTCTTATGTCTTCTGTGAGTATATGATTTTTTTTCTACTAAAAATCTAAACCTCACAAATTAGGGAAAATGTAACATTGTTCCTTTTGATACTGAGTTAAATTGAATAGTACATTTATTTTTCCTTTTATTTATTTTTCAAGTCATATACCTTTACCCTCCTTCAGTGCTATGCAGGGTGTTCTTAAAAATATGAGACAATTTTTAAAGTTAAGTTGTTAAAAATGGATAATGCTATTATTTTTCATAAAATGTATTAAGTGTAGTTCAAATTGAAAGCAGTCATACTATAATGGTGTCAGAGTGGGATTGAATTTCCACGTAGAATGACAAAAGCTTAAAGGAATTTTAGAAACAGAAGAAAAGAGAGAAGCACAGATTTTTGGTAGCAGCATTTTTCTCAGGTGTTTTGCTAGTGACAAGCCGAGATTCACACGGCTCCCTTACCGGAGTCTTTCTGACTTGGCATAAAAAAAAAACAGCCAGCAAGGTTGTTTTAGGAGACTCTGCTAACGACTGAAAGGTGTGTACGTACAGCTGGAAGTGGCAGCTTTTGCTGGATGTCCGCATGGACTGAGGCAGTAAGCTGGAATCACCCTTACACCCACCATCCAGAAGACCTGCCCACACAGGAAAGACATCAGCCCTTTCAAGACCCCAACCCCACTGAGTCCAGCTTCAGGTGAGATTGGGTATCTGGTGGGGACCCCCTGCCCAACACCCATCCCCTTGATCTTCCGGGGCCACTCCTGGCATCCAGAAGAGCAGCCCACACAGGAAAGACATCAGCCCTTTCAAGTCCCAAACCCCAGTGAGTCCAGCTTCAGGTGAGATTGGGTCTCCAGTGGGGATCCCCCACCCAACACCCAACCCCTTGATCTTCAGGGGCTGCTGCAGGCATCCAGAAGACACGCCCACACAGGACAGATATCAGCCCTTCCAAGACCCCAACCCCAGCGAGTCCAGCTTCAGGTGAGACTGGGTCTCTGGTGGGGACCCCCAGCCCAAAACCCATCCCCTTGATCTTCTGGGGCCTCTCCTGGCATCCAGAAGACTCTCCCACACAGGAAAGACATCAGCCCTTTAAAGCCCCAAACCCGAGCGAGTCCAGCTTCAGGCCCCAAACTCCAGCGAGCCCAGCTTCAGGAAAGACATCAGCCCTTCCAGGCCCCAAACTACGTGTCAGCATCCACAGCTTCAGCTTCAGGAAGGAAGGAGACCAGTGGAGATGGAAAGACCACACCAGCACCCACTGGAAGAAGAGATGGGAAGAAGACAGAATAAGAGCTCACTAAGCAATAGAAAGACCAACATGACCCTACCAGAATCTAGGGATCCAACACCAGCAAGACCCGAAAAGCACTACATAGACGAAGAAGAGGAGACAGACCTTAAAAATTATTTCATGAAGATGATGGAGACCCTCAAAGAAGAAATGAGGAAATCCTTTAAAGAAATAGAAGAAAAACAAACAAAAAATCCATGAAATGGGGGAAAAATTCAAGAAATAAACAAATCTCTCAAAGAATCTAAAGAGTACTAAGAAAAAAACAACCAAAAAAAATGAACGAAACAACTCAAGCAGTTGAAGGATTGAAAGCTGAAATAGAAACGATAAAGAAAACACAGAATGAAGGGATGCTGGAAATAGAAAAGCTGGGTAAACGATCAGGAACTACAGATGCAAGTATCACCAATAGAGTACAAGAGATAGAAGAGAGAATCTCAGGTGTTAAAGACTCATTAGAGGATATAGAGTCGTCAACCAAAGAAAATCTCAAAACCAACAAATCCTTAATACAAAATATCCAGGAAATATGAGACACCGTGAAGAAGCCAAACCTGAGAATAATAGGTATAGAAGAAGGCGAAGAAATACAACTCAAAGGTACAGAAAACATATTCAACAAAATCATAGAAGAAAACTTCCCTAACCTAAAGAAAGATATGCCTATGAAAATACAAGAATCTTACAGAACACCAAATAGGCTCGACCAGAAAAAGAAGTCACCTCACCATATAATAATCAAAACATCAAACCTACAGAGTAAAGAGAAAATATTAAGAGCAGCTGAAGAAAAAGGCTAAGTAACATACAAAGGCAGACATATCCGAACTATACCTGACTTCTCAATGGAAATGATGAAAGCCAGAAGATCATGGACAGATGTCCTACAAACGCTAAGGGAACAAGGATGCCAGCCCAGATTACTATATCCAGCAAAGCTCTCAATTACCATAGATGGAGAAAACAAAATATTCCATGACAAACCCAGATTTAAACAATACGTATCCATGAATCCAGCTCTACAGGAAGTGCTAGAACGAAAACCTAGATCCAAGGAAGATAACTATATTCACAAAGACACAGGCAGTATATAATCCCACTTTACAAAACACCAAAAGAAAATGGGAGGAGAAACTACACAAAATAACTTCACAAACAATAAATCAAGCACAAACAAAAATCATCAATCAATGGTCATTAATATCCCTCAATGTCAATGGCCTCAACTTGCCTATAAAAAGACACAGACTAGCAGAATGGATATGAAGACAGAACCCTTCCTTCTGCGGCATACAAGAAACACATCTCAACATCAAAGACAGAGGTTATCTCAGAGTAAATGGTTGGGAAAAGATCTTCCATTAAACTGTCCCAAGAAACAAGCGGGTGTAGCAATCCTAATATCTAACATATTAGAATTCAAATTGAAATCAATCAAAAGAGATGAAGAAGGACACTTCATATTCATCAAAGGAAAAGTACATCAAGATGAAGTCTCAATTTTAAACATCTATGCCCCAAATACAAAGGCACCTACATTCGTGAAAGAAACATTACTAAAACTCAAAATGCACATAAAATCTCACACACTAATAGTAGTAGACTTCAACACTCTGCTCTCACCACTAGACAGGACCTCCAGACAGAAACTTAACAAAGAAACAAAAGAACTAATAGAAGTTTTGACCCAACTGGGTTTAACAGACATCCATAGAACATTCCACTCAAATACAAAGGGATGTACCTTCTTCTCGGCACCACATGGAACCTTCTCTAAAACTGCCCAAATATTAGGAAACATAGCAAATCCCCACAGATACAAAAAAATTGGAATAACCCCCTGTATCTTATAAGACCACCATGCCTTAACATTAGAATTCAACAATAACACAAATCGCAGAAACCCTACAGACTCATGGAGATTGAACAATGCACAATTGCACCATCCCTGAGTAAAGGAAGAAATAAAAAAAGAAATTAAAGACTTCCTCGATTTCAATGAGAATGAAGACACAATATACACAAACTTATGGGACACTTTGAAAGCAGTGCTGAGAGGAAAGTTTATAGCATTAAGTGCCCACATGAAAAAACTGGAGAACAGTCATACTAGAGAATTAGTAGCACAGCTGTATGTTCTAGAACAAAATGAAGCAAACTCCCCCAGGAGGAACAGACGCCAGGAAGTAATCAAATTGAGGGCGGGAATCAATCAAGTAGAAACCAGGAAAACACTGAGAAGAATCATTGAAACAAAGAGTTGGTTCTTTGAGAAAATCAACAAAATAGACAAACCTCTGTCCAAACTAACCAAAAGACAGAGAGAGAGCATGCTAATTAACAAAATCAGGAATGAAACAGGGGACATAACAACGGACTCTGAGGAAATCCAGAGAATCATCAGGGCATACTTTGAAAATCTGTACTCCACAAAATTTGAAAATTTAATGGAAATGGACAATTTCCTGGACATATCACTTGCCAAAACTAAATCAAGAGCAGATAAACAATCTAAACAGACCTATAACCACTAATGAAATAGAAGCAGTCATCAAAAGTCTCCCAAACAAAAAAAGCCCAGGCCCAGATGGCTTCAGTGCAGAATTCTACCAGAAATTCAAAGAAGAGCTAATTCCAATACCCCTCAAAGTATTCCACACAATAGATACTTTTCAACTAGTTGGTAGAGGAGGCCACTTCCTAAACATAATACCAGTGGCACAGACACTGAGATCAACAATTAACAAATGGGACCTCCTGAAACTAAAAAGCTTCTGTAAGGCAAAGGACACAGTCAACAAGACAAAAAGGCAGTCCACAGGATGGGAAAAGTATTCACTAACCCTACATCTGACAGAGGGCTAATCTCCAAAATTTAAAAAGAACTCAAGAAACAAGTCTCCAAAACACCAAAAGATCCAATTAAAAGGTGGGGTACAGAACTAAATAGAGATTTCTCAATAGAGGAGGAATAAAATGGCCAAGAGATACTTATGAAAGTGCTCAACATCCTTAGCCATCAGGGAAATGCAAATCAAAACAACTCTGAGATACCATCTTACTCCTGTCAGAATGGCTAAAATCAAAAACACCAAAGACAATTTATTCTGGAGAGGATGTGGAGAGAGGGGAACACTACTCCACTGCTGGTGGGAGTGCCAACTCGTACAGCCCCTTTGGAAATCAGTGTGGAGATTCCTCAGGAAAATGGGAATTAATCTACCACAAGACCCAGCAATTCCACTCTTAGGCATATATCCAAATGAGGCAAATTCATACAAGGGCATCTGCTCCACTATGTTCACAGCAGCATTATTTGTAATAGCCAGAACCTGGAAGCAACCTAGATACCCCTCAAATGAAGAGTGGATAGAGAAAATGTGGTACATTTACACAATGAAGTATTACTCAGCAGAAAAAAAAAAACAATGGAATCTTGAAATTCGCAGGTAAATTGATAGCACTGGAAGAAACCATCCTGAGTGAGGTAACCCAGTCGCAAAAAGACAAACATAGTATGTACTCACTCCTATATAGATTTTAGACATGGATCAGGATAGTGCCAGTCTGCACTTCCACTGATAGAAAGTCTGGGAAACAGGAAAGAACCTAAAAGATATTCATATATGCATAGTACCCAAGAGAAGAGGATTGAGACAAGATCCTCTGAATGCATGGGGAACAAGGTGAGTGGTGGGGGTGAGTGGGAGCTGGGAAGAAGGGAGGGGGAGAGGAGGAAGGGAGAGTAGGTCATGAGGGAACAGGAAGTTGAGTGGGTGGGGGTAGAATAGGGGGGAAGAGGGAATCATAGGTTAGAAGACAGATCAGGCACCAGAGTGACCTCTAGTGATCTAAAGGGATAACACCAATTGGCAAGCTAAGCAATAGTG
The DNA here is from genome assembly GCF_017639785.1 of Mesocricetus auratus. NCBI lineage: Eukaryota > Metazoa > Chordata > Mammalia > Rodentia > Cricetidae > Mesocricetus > Mesocricetus auratus. The sequence continues at coordinate 57,076,679 of NW_024429189.1, read as the reverse complement.
GAGAGACCACCTCGAATGCCCATTCCTGATAATGAACTTAATGTCTGTAACCATCTGGGAGCCTTCATCCAGTGATTAATGGAAGCAGAGGCAAACACACAATTAATCACTGAACTGAACCCAAGGAACCCAGTGACAGAGAGAGAGGAGTGATGAGCAAATTGGCAAAGAATGGGCTGGCAAAACCAGCAGAGACAGCTGATCTGAACAGGGGAGAGCTCTTGGACCCCAGACCGACAGCCCGGAGGCCAGCATGGGACTGATTTAGAACCCCCAAATGTGAGTGTCAGCGAGAAGGCCTGGCAACCTATGGGGCCCTGAGCAGTGGATCAGTGTCTATCCCTGGAATACAACCAGTCATCGTGTTCCTATAGCACAAAGAAGGATGCTCTCTCAGCCTGGACTCTTAGGGGAGTGCCTGGACCCTACCCGGAGTGAAATGACAGACTCTAGATATCCCCTATGTGGAAGGAATTGGCAATAGGGTGGGAGGCTGGGGGGGAAGGGGAGTGCGGGAGGAGGGGAGGAAGAGGGAACTGGGATTGACATGTAAAACAAGCTATTTAAAATTAAAATAAAAAATGATTTAAAAACAGGCAGTTTAAAACAGCCACGGTTTTACAGATAAGACACATGGCCAGAAAAACGTAAAGATTTACAGTAAAGTCAGACTTGGATTAACAAAACCTCTAAAGATTTACAGTGTGTTTAAAAATATACGTAAGATTGAGAGAGAAACTAGAGAAGGTGGCTGTGGTGGCACACACCAGTAAAAATTGCTGCAGAGGCAGAGGCAGACAGATTTCCAAAGAGAAACCCTGTCTTAGAGAAAAATAAATAAATCAAAGTAAAAGCAATAGAGTAATAATAATAGATAAATATATAAGCCATGTAAAGATGAAAAATACACAGAGAGTCTGGACACTGTACGCTATTGTGTTTTTCAGTTTTTTGATTGCTCAGGAAGGAACAACTACGAAAGTACACTTGATTATAAATGCTGCTGAATTAATTCAACTTCTATCTTTTGAAAATGTCTTAAATTCAAAATTTAAGTATAAGGATATGTTACTTGGAAAAGGAGATTTTGCTTATGTTTCTACACAAAATGAAAAAGCTGAGGATTCCTTCCAGGCTTCTGTGGTTTGACGAACCAAGACCCCCGGAAGCAGTGGACCAGGTGTTCCAACAACTGAAACAGCTAAGAAGATGGAGCTTTACAGACCCTGAAAATCAGGACTTATACAGGTTTCTGAGTTTTGTCATGATCCCCATGGTATGAACAGCGCCCCCTTCCAGCATGAAGCAGTTTGGAATGAGCGATGTCCTAATTCCCATCTTGTTTATAAACCTTTGATTTCATTTAAATGGGATTGTTTATAATTGGTTAATGATCACAACCAATCTCCTTTTAATGGTAAAAAGGAGAATTATGGTATGGGCATTGTTTTTCATTTATTGATACAAATTCAAGGTCAATTTTGTGATGTGTGTATTTCTCCTCTTGATTAAGTATTGTGCTTATACTGATCTTTTAAAACGTAATAAATAATTGAATACAGACTATAGATAGTTGCTTATAATAGTCAGAATTTATAGTTAGGTAAGTTAGATTTTCTACATATATAAAGATGTATTTGAGACAGATAGACAGTCTTCAAACCTCTCAAAGACCTTCAGAAAAATGACATTTAAAATGGTTTAGGGTTTTTCTTGACAATGAGAAATGTCTGCTCCTGGTAGCACCAATTACGTCTGAGAGGAAGATGAGCATCGAAGAAACTTGTTATGGAGTTTGCTTTCAACATGGCAAGATTAGCCATTTGGGCAAGAAACTGCTCTTGCCTGTACTGCTTGACTGTTGTTGTATAATCTGGAAATGCAGGACCCACAGAAAAGTGACTGCTGAACTCAGTCTTACAGGGTTCCTGCTTCATGGAAGAGTCTACCAGACTTTCTACAGGACACAGAAAAATGACTGAAAGACTGCCAATGCAGATGGACAATTTGAAATTTCCGGCTTTGCTGAGAAGTGTTCCAGACACATTGTGGCCTATGGGCTGAAGATGGATGCCCCACCGCTACAGAGGAACTTCGGGTGACTGTCCAGGCAGTAAGATATCTCCGTCAATCCTAGTGTTTATATATTATCCTTCTGTGGTCTTTGATGGAGTTGAAGATAGATAGTTATAATTATAGTTTTCATTAGTTATGATAAAAGATAAGCTACATATAGGACTTTGGACTCACAAGGAAGGGATGGATGATATTTTCTTTAAATCTTGCTAAATGTCAATAGACAAAATGCTGTAACTGTGTTCTTACTTGATAACTGTTCTATTATATATAATTTGACTATGCTAAAGTTAAGACCTTTCTTTTTGTTTAAACAGAAAAGAGGAGATGTTGGGGAAGTCCTGTGTATTTGTCAATAAAGCACTGTCTGGCCAATAGGGAATCTAGACAGGAGGGACTAAGAGTCCAGAAGGACTCTGGGTAAGAGAAACACACAGAGATTCGAGATGTAACGTCATGGGGTAGGAAGCCCGGAACTATTCTCTGGTAAGAGACATACTTAGATTAACAATTATGTGGTAATTACTTAAGTCAGAGCTAGCCACTAAGAAGCAAGCAAGGCCAACAGGTTCATAATTAGTATAGCCTTCTGTGTGTTTATTTGGGACTGATGCAGCTCTAGAACCAGGCTGGCAGGAAGGCTTCTCTCAAAGGAAAAAGCCTCCCTTTACATACTATACTGTTTATAGAGTCAGCCCTTTATAATATACATTATATATTAAGTCTAGTATTGTGTAGCTTATTTCCTGTGTATTTTACTATTATATAAATAATCACATATGATTACAGAAGGTTTTGTCTCTTGAAAACTAGTGATGATCAATACTGAAAGCCACTGATCTGTGTAGAAGTAAAATGTAGAAGACAGAATTCTTTGATAACACTGTGTTCTGTTACAGGTATGTTTTTGGTAGTTGGGAAGTTTGAGAACAACAATGATAGATTTTCTGACTCAGATGGAAGCATGATTGTGGATGAGACATATGTAAGACACATCCCAATTGTTTCTACACCTGCTGTGGCTCTGCACTCATCCTCCTCTGTTACCAAATTCACACAAAGGGTATTTTACTTGCTGTTAGTTCAAATGTATTTCTTTACAGGTAAATATTGATAATATGTAACTAATTATAAACGACTCAGTATTTATACACACACACACACACACACACACACACACACACACACACACACACACACACGAATAATACCGAAGATACATGGTTTTAATCCAGGTCCAGAAAGTAGTTCATGAGGCATACACATGCTGTTTTTCTCTGACCCAGACTATGATTACATTCCTGTTAAGTGGATAAAAATCCTCATGGTTTTTTCTCAAGTGATATTCTAGCAAACACGGAGATGGCTGATGGTTTGTGAAGTGTGTAGGCATTTCATAAGGACATCTACAGACATCTCTAGGAGATGGATATTATGAAAGTTCCTGTGGTACAAATGGTGAAGCAGAGGAGGAGGGAGACTTAATGATACATTCCAAATCCGGATGACACAGATGAATGAATTTCATGCTGCCACCATGTGTGTGGCTTCAAGGTGAACAGCTTTTATCACTGCTCTTTTTATGTCCAAGTATTTCTCCAATTCATTCTTGCTGTACCATGTACAATAAGATTATAGATATTATTCTGCCATGGTAGTTATAAAATTCCATTTACATTATTAGTGTCATTCATGAAGTAGAAAGAAACTTGTACATGGTGTGCAAATGTGAATGAACAAAAGTAACAACAGAAGAGAAAGGGAAGAGGTTGAAAGAAAAAGTCCTATATACTATTAAAGACTATGAGAGTAGGAAATGCTTTGAAATATTGTCGAATCCCATTGTTTTTTAAGAATGAATTAGAGATATGTTTGTAGTTATGTTTAGAAAATGAACCCAATCATCACCTTTTCATTCTGGCTGTACATTTCTTTTAGTGATCTGCTTTTGGGGATGCAAGTAATGAATTGACATGTGAGGACCCTGAGAATCTAAGATATATTAAGGAAAAAACTGTGTCCCACTCAGTCTTCACCCTCTCTTTACTATTTCCCTCTGTCTCTCTGCCTGGGTTTTTCTGAGAGGTCTGGAAAACGTATACTCTCTGCAAAGGCAGGTTTTTATGAGAGTGATGGGTTAGTGCAACTAAAGAAAAAATACTCGTGAAAAACTTGCTGGCAAATGAAGTTGTGTCACTAATAATAAGTAACCATGAAATGGAACTGTAACAACTAGAATATGTCATATTAGATGAGTAATTGCTATAGGTAACTGTGTGCTCACTAATATTAGAAGTATTTGGTGCAGTTCAAATATACAATTTTTTAGATTAAAGAAGATACATGATGACTAAAATTATCCTTTTTTTTTTGGTTTTACGAGTCAGGGTTTCTCTGTATTGTTTTGGAGGCTGTCGGTCCAGCCTGGCCTCGAACTCACAGAATCCGCCTGCCTCTGCCTCCCGAGTGCTAGGATTAAAGGTGTGCATCCCCACCGACCGGCCTAAAATTATCTTTTGAGGTGTACATGAATGCTTAAGGGCCACAGCTCTGTAGGCACTACCGGAGTTCATATTTTAAAATGTTGCAGCAAAAGTCTTCCTTTTTGTTACTTGACATACTTGTGTTTAATACCAAGGTAATTTTTTTAAGTTTAAATGTGTGATGTGCTTTAAGTAACTTTAAAGGTATGGGTGACAGAGAAACCTCTGCTTGCTTCTCTGTCTAGAGATTCACTGATGTTGAAATAAACCTAGTGGCAGGCCTTGTTCTCCTGATTTTTTTTTCCTCTGGAACAAGCTGTATAAAAGACAAGTGAACCAAAACAACAATGTCACAGAATTCATCCTGCTGGAATTTACTCAGGATTCTGCTGGGCAAAAGGCATTATTTGTTATGTTTCTAATCATCTATATTGTGACAGTGGTGGGTAACCTGCTCATTGTGGGAAAGTTATTGTCAGCCCCTCAATGGGCATCCCAATGTACTTCTTCCTCGCTTTTCTATCACACATGGATACTGTTTATTCCATTAACATCACACCCAAGTTGATTGTAGACTTGCTCCGTGACAGGAAGACCATCTCCTTCACAGCTTGCCTAAGCCAGCTCTTTATAGAGCATTTGTTTGGTGCTGTGGATATTTTCATTCTGGTGGCAAGGCCTATGATCAATATGTGCCCATCTGTAAACCCCTGAATTATCTGATTATCATGAATCGACGTGTATCTATACCTTTCTTAGTGATGGCTTGGACAGGAGGTTTTGCACATGCTGAGTTTCAAGTTATTGCTGTATGTAAACTTCCTTTCTGTGGTCCCAGTATTACTGACCAATTTGGCTGTGACATATACCCATTATTGCTACTTGCATGCACTGACACCTACTCCATTGGCCCTTCTGCCATTGTCAATAATGGGACCACGTGCATCTTGATCTTCATTTTCCTCCTACTTTCATCTGGAATTATCTTATGACCTCTCAAGAATCATATTCAGGAAGGCAGGCATAAAGCTGTGTTCACCTGCAGTGCCCATATCATGGTGGTTTGCCTCTTCTTTGTTCCATGAATTTTTATGTACATTAGGGCAGTTTCTAGGTTTCCTGTTGATAAATCCATTACTATATTTTATACTGTTGTCACTCCCATGTTGTATCCTTTAATATATACTTTGAGAAACTCAGAGATGAAAAAAATCTATGGAAAAGCTCTTGCAAAAACGTCTAAGTCCTGATAGAATGAGACTTTTTTCTTGTTGCTTCTTTTACTTAGCATTAGGCAACTGTCATGAAAAAATTTTAGAAGTGTGTCTCATCTTGAACATTTACACCAATATTTGATATTGTGAAACCACTTGTATTGTGAATGTTATGTGGAAATAATGTACTTTGTTGTAAATTTTTGTAATTAGTGAAGCTACTTATAGTATCATTTATTTTTTGCTAACCCTTTTAACCTTTTGATGAATTGTCTATTTTCATTTTTTAATTTTTAATAAATAATTTTGTACAATATATTTTGATAACATTTATCGTTTTTTGCATCTCTTCCCAGATTAGTCTCCCTTCCTCTCTCAAGAAAGTTCAGAATCTGTCTCTATCTCCCTCCTTCTCTCTTTCTGTATTTCCCCCCTCAACCTTTCAAAACCATACATAAAAAAACCATCAAAACAAACAAAAAGTTCCAACAAGATAAAAATGCCAAACTAAATCAAATAACCAACTCCACACACACATTACAAACCAAACAATATAAACCCCAGAGATTACTTTCTGTTTGTCAACTATGTTTGTGCTTGAAGTCCATCATGGAGTGTGGTGATATGCATAATCACAGGCCACTGAAAATATTTTTCTTTCCTCTTCTAGCAGTTTTCAATTATGGATAGATTCCAGGTTAGGTATGGGACATTGTATCCACTTTCTCTTTTCAGTACTGGGAATTTGTTTGGCTTGACTGTACAGGTGGTGTGCAGGCTGTCATACTCTCTCTGAATCTATAGCTGCATCAGTGTTTTGAGAATATTGTTTCTTGAATTCACCTACCTCCTCTGGCTTTTATTATCTTTCCACCTCCTCTTCAGCAGAGGACCCTGGTCAGTGAATGGAGACATTAGATAGAGATATTCCATTTAGGACAAATGTGATGTACTTAGTTCTAAACAGTGTGCTTAATATAATCTTTTTGGTGCAATTTTGTAGGTTCTCCTTTCAGCTACTCTTATATTATCATGTGTATTAAATATCGCTTCTATTTATATTTTTCTACACTACTTTCTTTTATTTCATAAACAAATTTTCTAATTTAATTAAACTTTACTTTGAAATAATTCTCTTCCAATGTTTTTTGCAGAGTAAGATACTTACAATCTGTGATCTACTCATATTGTCTTGGATTGTGCAAGCATTAAATAGTTTTAAATTTATTAATGTTCATTGAGTTATCACTGATAGTATTTACTTCTGTGTGGTGAGAATCCCATAATCAACTTGACTTACCTTGTAAACAAAGGTATTATTCTTGTTATTTTACCAATTGTCCCTTTTGGTTACATTAAATGTGTTTCCTAGACTGATGTCATAACCATGTTTTTCATATTTCACGTTCATGTCTTTTGGGGGTATTTTTCCAGATCATTTAATTTGGTCACTTGATTTTACTGCTAATTTACTACTTTATTATTAAATGCCAGTGAAGTAAGCTTTGGATAGTAATAAAACATATCCTATTAAATAATTCTGCTTAAACAACATTTCCACAATAGGAATATCTTTGACTGGAGGTTATTACCTGTGTAGATATTTTAGAGAAGAACTGATATATTGATCTCAGTAAATTGTTTTTTTTTTTTGGAAGCAAGAAAGGCCCTAGAATGCACCATTAGTTTTGATCTCCAGAAATGCCCCATTTTTCCTTTTCATTTTTGTAATTTGTATTATTTTAATTAAAAATTTAAAATGCTTTTTATCCTGCAATTTCTGGTAGTGGTAAGAAATACGGAAGGAATTTAAAACATGATTTCAGATGCTCTATCATGTATCTTTCCACAATGTGATAAAATTATTGTTAATTCCTTGGATATGCTAGATAAAAATGATTCCATACATAAATAATGATTTTTGTTTTCAGAAAATATACCCAATATTTTAACATATCTCCTTACCATGCCAATGTGTTTGTTAAAATAAAAAATAACCGAACATACTCCCTAGTTTATTTCATGGAGGCTATAAAAATATATTTATAAATTTCCCCAATAAGAATGCTTTGAATTCATTTTATAATGCCATAAAATCCTCACATATGTGAAGAAAGAACTCTTCTTAAATGTAATGTTATGTTTATTTCTCTACAAAGAAGATATGGTAATCACAGCTGAAATATTAATTAGTGTTTCTGTTATCAGTAAGAAGATCTTTTGATAAAGCAAGCTCTACGATATATTATTCACAAAAATTCCCTGAACAACAGGGAGTCTGAAAATTATATGGAATAAATTATTGGATGAAAATTTTACCTTTATATACAAATCCATATTTATTTCTGTGTTTTCATACTAAAAAATCAAAATATCCATCTTTGAGGATGACTTGATACTGTACTTAAATTATAATAATTTCACCAGAAAATCTCAATTACAAAATCCATTTTGAATTAAATGACAGATTTATAAACCCATGATTAAATTAAATGGAATAGGATGTGAGCAGAGACATAGAAACAGTATGAAGAATGACAAATTCTTCCACATATATTTCGTTGGTTAATAAATTGTGTGTTATTGAGTTAAGAAATCTTTATAATTAATCTCAAGGCACAGGGACCATCATTACAGTGGTGGGGAAGGAGAAAGATTGTAAAAGACACAGGGAAATAGGGACTATAATGAAACAGTGTCTACTGGATATAAAAGAAAGCAAACGTTCAAACTACAAGATACACACACTTTAAAACTAGTACCTATGACATATACAGAACTAGCTAATAGATTGTTTCAGAATTCACTAATTGACCTCTTTCCATACCTGCCATTCACAGTTTTATTATTTTAATTATGTTAACAGCGTTTTTAGATGATGTGTTTCATAGAAATTGTGTAATTTTTAGAATTTACAGATTTTTTTTCTACTGGCTGTTTTACAAAATATTTTCACAAGGTTGGCCGGGCGGTGGTGGTCCATGCCTTTAATCCCAGAAATCTGGAGGCAGAGGCAGGTGGATCTCTGTGAGTTTGAGGCCGGGCTGGACCGACAGCCTCCAAAACAATACAGAGAAACCCTGTCTCGTAAAAAAAACAAAAACAAAAACAAAAACAAAAACAAAAAAAAACCAAGGTAGAGTTACTTAACATTCTTTTTGAAAGAATTTTATAATGATACTTTAACAAACTGAGAATTACTAAAAATATGCACTGTGAAGTCAAAATTTTCTATATCCTTATCATGTAACTTCATAGTAAAACAGCAGACTTTTATTTTTAATTTTCTAATTATTTTTGATTTTTAAACAATCTTATTTTACATTCAATCCCAGTTACCTCTCCCTTCCATCCTCCATCTCTCCCCTTGTCACCATCCCTCCCCCATCCTCTCCACAGAGTGAGTGAGACCTCTTATGGGGAATTGACAAGGTTTGTTATATCACTTGAGGCAATACCAAGGCCCTCTCCACTGTGTTTAGACTGAGTTTGTGTCTCTCCACAGGGAATGGGCTCCAAAGAACCTGTTCATTCTCTTTGAGTAAATACTGGCTCCCCTGCTCATTATCCCACATACTACCTAAGTCATCCAATCATCACCTATATTTAGAGGGCCTACTTTAGTCTTCCGTAGGTTCCCTGGCTGTTAGTCTACAGTTAGTGAGGTCCCAATTGCTCACGTTTGCTCTTTCTGTGGATTTACCCATCATGGTCTTGACCCTTTGGTCATATTATTGTTCCTCCCTCTCTATGACTGGACTCCAATAGTTTGGCCCAGTGCTTATCTGTATAAGTGCATCTGCTTCTATCAGTTACTGGATGAAGATTCTATCTATGGTAGTCATTATTTTAGGTCTCTCCAGCCTAGTCTTGACCCCTTTTCTCATCTTGCCTCCCTCTCTGCATATGGATTCCAGGAGTTCGTCTCAGTTTTAGCTGTGGGTGTCTGCTTCTGCTTCCATCAGCTGCTAGATGTAGGCTTTAGAATTGCATATAAGGTAGTTGTCAATCTGATTATCAGGGAAGAGCACTTAGGGTAGCCTATCTTCTTATAGATTAGATTGTTAGTTGGGGTCATCCTTGTAGATCTCTGGACATTTCCATAGTGCAAGATTTAACTTAACACTATAATGGCTACCTCTATGATGGTATCATTTTTCTTGCTCTCCACTATTCTTTCCCTTATTCAATCTTCCTGTCCCCACATGTTCTTCTCTCCCTTCCTCTTCTCCCCTTCCCTTTTTCCTAACTCCCTCTCCATTCCCCCCATTCTCCCATTTAGCTCAGGAGATCATATCCCTTTCTCCTTCTCTGGGGGACCATGTATATCTCTTTTAAGATCTTCTTTGTTTCCTAGCTCTTCTGGCAGTGTGGACTGTAGGCTGGTAAGGCTTTGCTCTGTGTTCAAAATCCATATATGAGTGAATATATACCATGTTTGTCTTTTTGTGACTGAGTGACCTCACTGAGGATGATTTTTTTTCTAGTTCCATTTTTTTGCCTGATAATTTTAAGATTCAGTTTTATTTCTGCTGAATAGTACTTCATCATGAAAATGTACCACATTTTCTTTATCCATTCTTCAGTTGAGGGGAATCTATGTTTTTTCAGGTTCAGGCTATTACAAACAATGATGCTATGAACATAGTGGAACATATATCTTTGTTGTATGAATGTGCATCATTTGGGTATTTGACTAAGTGTGGAATTGCTGGATCATGTGGTAGACTGATTCACATTTTCCTAAGGAACAGCCATTCTGATTGTAAAAGTGACTGTACATGTTTGGACTCCCACCAGCAGTGGAGGAGTGTTCCCCTTTCTCTACATCCTCTTTGGCATAAATTGCCATTGATGTTTTAATTTTAGCCATTCTGACATGAGCAAGATATTATCTTAGAGTTGTATTGATTTACATTTCCCTTACTACTAAGAATGTTGAGCACTTTCTTAAGTGTCTTTCAGCCATTTTAGATTCCTCTATTAAGAATTCTCTATTGAGTTGTGTACCCCACTTTTTAATTGAATGCTTTGGAGTTTTGATGACTAGCTTCTTGTTTTGTTTGTATATTTTGGAAAACAGTCCTCTGTCGGGTGTGGGCTGCCATTTTGTCTTGTTGACTATGTCCTTTATCTTACAGAAGCTTCTCAGTTTCACGAATTACCATTTTTAAATTGGATTATTGGTACTCTGCTGTCTAGTTTCTTGAGTTCTTTGTATATTTTGGAGTTCAGTACTCTGTCAAATGTTGGGTTGGTGAAGATGTTTTTCCATTCTGTAGGCTGATGATTTGTCTTGTTGACTATGACATTTACCTTATAGAAGATTCTCAGTTTCAGGAGGGCACATTTGTTAATTGTCTATTTCAGTATCTGTGCTACTGGTGTTATATTCAATAAGTGGTCTCCAGTACCAATGTGTTCAAGGCTATATCCACTTTCTCTTACATGAGTTTCAGGGTGGCTGGATTTATTTTGCTTCTTTGATTCATTTGGACTTAACTTTTGGTCTTGGTGATATTAATCAATGTGCATTCTTATGGTTCCAACATCCCTTTATGACAGCACCAGTTGTTAAAGATGTTTTTTCTTCCACTGTATAACTTTAGTTTCTTTGTCCTTTTTTAGGGAATTATAGTTCTTTTCCTATATGTCTGTCACTTGTTTGGATAGAGGTACACCAAGATATTTTATCTTGTTTTTGTTGCTATTGGGAGGGGAATATTTCTCTAATTTCTTTATCAGCCCATTTATAATCTATATGTAGGAGAACTAATTTTTTAAGTTAATCTTGTATTCTGCCACACTACAGCCAACATCAAACTAAATCAATATAAACTCAAAGGAATTCCATTAAAATCAGGAAAAAGGCAAGGCTGTCACCTCTCTCCATATCTATTAAATGCAGTACTCAAAGTTCTAGCTAGAGCAATACCACAACAAAATGAGATCTAGAATACAATATGGAAAAGAAGAATTCACACTTTCACTACTTGCAAATGATATGATACTTTACATAAGTAACCCAAAAAATTCTACCAAGGAAGTCCTACAGCTGATAACAGCAAACTTTCAAATCAATAGTAATAATATACCAACATTTAGGGAACAAAGAATGCAAGGGAATTCAAACTAATAAAGTACTCATTTTCTGAATCACTTTATGTATAGCTTTCAAATCTATAACCATTGTCTATTTTCAAGAGCTCTTTTTATTGACAAATATAGAGGAATTCCAAGTACTTTTCTAACCATGTGCATATTCCAGAAGGCTATGGCCTTCTATTTGGAGGTATTAAAAAATTCTTTCTAGGAGCACCTTGTCTAAAATCCCTTTTCAGATTACATTGCCTACCATTGTTAAAACATCTGCCATTATGACTTAAAAAAATAGAAATCTCATCTCATATCAAACTATCATCACAAGCATGAGATCCAATGATGGCATTATCTCTAATTCACTAATATATTGGTACTGATCTTTCCTTTAAAGATCAAATCAATCCTTTACCTTCTTAATTACTATTTTCAAAAGCTGAAGATTCAATTAATATTTGTCTGAATTCTTGATCTGTTACAATTCTAATTACAGCTGACATCAATGTTTGCAAGAAATCAGTGAAGTCTTCTTTTGGTCTTTGTCTAATTTATTACAGACTCAGACCTCTTTCCTGATTTTTCATCCTCCTCCCAAGCATTTAAAGCTGCTAAATGACATAGCATCAGGGTTCATCAAATACAAGCTACTTTTGCAATTCTGCATATTGACTTTCATATAGAAATTGATCTTGAGTAATATTGATATCTCTAGATCTATTTCATAGCTCTATGACCCTAGGTTCCTCTGTCTATCATATTCACTATTGTAACAGAGGAACAGCTTCCAGTATTCCTTTAGGTAAATTTTTTCAGTACTGCATGCATATGATGTGAGACTGCTTCCTTTTATCTCCTTAAATCTAACATTTGTGGAGGAATCCGTTTAACTTTCTGATAGCCCCAGGAGTTTCTTTCTTGTCCTGGTCATTCTTGCATGGTAACTGGATAAACTATGTTTGTTTTACTAATAACCTTGTGCCACGCTTCTGTTTCTCCCTGGAATGGTTGATAGGTTTTGCTTAAACTCCTCTGTCAGTGTCTGAGAAGTTTTATTAATTTCACCAGTAGGTCTTTTTTAAAGATTGTAAGTTACCAGTGAATTTTTTGAAGGTTTTATTAGTAAGTTTTTCCAAAGTTTATGCCTTATCAGTATTAAGTCTAAGGCTTGCATCTCATCAGCCAAATTATCATTTTTGGTACTGTACTCAAACAACATTTTTATGAATAAAACATGAATTACCAAAATGACAGTAACCAATCCCAGCTAAGTCTGTTATCCCCTCATTTATTTCTTTCCATTTTCAAGCCATCCAGAGTAATATTATTCAGTGTCCCAACTCCCTGTTTTGGTTTATTTCCCATTCTTAATGTGGAAAAGATTTTTATTTTTAATTTTATTAACTGTCTAGTTAAGAATTTCCCAGGTGCCTCACAAAACCTGCCACCATCAGCTTGCCTGCAATAGTAATGTAAGCAGAGAGATAAGGGTGCCTTCTTTAATTCCAGAGATGGAGTCTACCCTGTGGAATCCCTACCTGCTATTTCAGTGATTGGAAAATAGCCTCATGCTGCCAGCAGCTACATCCTGCATTGCTGGCTGGTATGGCTTCTCTGTTTCTGTGATCATGCCTCATGTTGTAACACCAGATGTGGATTTTCTATTGGCCTAATATTTTACCTGAATCTATTGATACATTAAGTACTGTCTATGGCCCTATGGCCTCACATCAACACCCTGCTCCCCAGGCTGCAGCCTGTTGTGATTTCTGGTCCTTGTGGCATTGGTTAACTTTAGAATCAAATGCATGTTTTAAGTATGTCTCCATTGATCTATTTACCAATAAAGACTCAGGCAGGTCTTGGGATGAAAACCTGAGGATCAGAGAACCCAAAGAAGCAACCAGCTGACCTTCCTTTGTGGCCAGAGATCAAGCATGAGAATCAGGTCTCCATCTACCTCAAGCCAAAAAATAATTTGAGTCTCTAAGTGCCTCTTTGCTCCTTCCATCTTCTATCCATCTTCCTTAGTACTCAGTACTTTCTATGAGTATTTCCTGTCAAGTAGTTGCTGCCTCTGCATCATGACCCAAGTTGATTTTATTAACAGTATCAGGTTTCATAGTACAGTCAAATATCTACAACAGGGTTGTGGGAATGGTTATAATTGGAGAGTGTTGAGATGATGATGTAAATGGAGAGTATTTCAGGGTAAAGGAGAATCTAGGTACAAGTGAAACTCCCACAAATCTGTAAGCATGACCCCATCTACAACTTCTAGAAATAGTGGATATGTAGCCTGAACTGGCCATCTCCTGTGATCAAATTGGTGCCTAACCCAATTATCATCAGAGAGCCATCATCCAGTAACTTATAGAAACAGATGCAAAGACCCAGAGCCAAACATGAGGCCAAGATAAGGGAATCCTGCTGAAGAGAGGGAGGAGGATTGCAGGAGCCAGAACATTCAAAGATATCACAAGAAACCCACAGAATCAAATCATCATGGTTCACAATCACTCACAGAGACTGAAACAACAATCAGGAGCCTGCATGGGACTGAAATAGGCCCTTGGTATATATGTTACAGTTGTTGAAGTCTTTTTTTAATCCATACGGACTTGAATTTTGTATAGGGTGATATGCATGGTTCTATTTGCATTTATCTACTTGTAGATACCCAGTTCATTGAAGATGCTGCCCTTTTTCTCATTGTACACTTTTGATTTCCTTAAAAGAACCAGGTGCCCATAACTGTGTAGATTTATGTCTCGGTCTTTAATTTGATTCCATTGATCAATACCTATTTTCATGCTAATGTCGTGTAGTTTTATAACTATTGCTATGCAGTACAACATAAAACTAAGGATTGTAGTACCCAAAGAGTTCTTTATTATTGTTTTAGCTATCCTGGGTTTTCTGCTTTTCCATATGAAACTGTGAATTGTCCCTTCAATATATTTAAAGAATTGTTGTGGGATTTTGATGGGGATTACATTGAATCTGTAGATTGTTTTGATAGGAAGGCCATCTGGTAATATATATCAGTGATCATAAAAGTTAATTGAGCCTTGGGCAGCAGATCAGTACCCATCCCAAGTATACACACGGACTTTGGACTCCCATAGAACAATGTGAGGTGCACTCTCACCCTGAACTCTTGGGGAAGGGTCTAGGCCCTGCCTTATATGAAATGAAAGACTATGGACACCCCCATGGAGGGCCTCACCGTCCCTGGGGAAATGAGGGGATAAGGGGGGGTTGGGGGGAGGGCACGGGAGGAGGGGAGGGAAAGGGAGAGGGACCTGGAACTAACTTGTGAAGCAACCTTGTTTCTTATCTAAATTTAAACTGGAAAAAAAGTTAAATCTGGGAACTCCTAACTCTGATAAATATTCTCATCAAATTGACAGGATGCAAGATTAACTAAAAATGTCAATAGACCTCTGGTATATTAATTTGAATGAGTTGTGAAAGAAATCAGGGAACCAGACCCATTCACAATAGTCTTAAATAATATAAAATATCTTGGGGAAACTATTATCAATCAAGTGAAAGACTTGTATGATAAAATCTTCATGTATTTTAAGAAGAAATTGAAGAAGATTTCAGAAGATGGAAAGTCTTTCAAGTTACTGGAACTTTCATATTGTTGGCAATATTATGATGATATTTGGGCCTATGTACTCCTTATGTAGGTCTGAATTTTTTATGGAAAAATGCTGTTGTGAAAACAGAAGACATAGGGGCAGATTGTGTTAAGGATTGCATTTTTCTTGAGTCAAATGAAGTTGCTTGGACAGAGGGTACTGGGACTGCATGCTTTGTGCTATAAGTTGATGGGGGTATAGGAGATAGGATTGAGTAGAAAATTTTGCATCGATATGCAAGAATCTTATGGTTTGGTATATTTGTAAGGAGGAACCTGGCTGAAGCCTAGAATTCCTTGGTATGGAAAAGGGGAAATCCAGACTAGGATAGTGCACTGGTTATGTACCTAGGCTATATATGGGGGGTTTAATAAAAGGAGTTGATGAGGCAAATTCTGGTGGAAGCCATGAAGTTAGCTGTGATACAAATAGTATTGGTGAGATTAGGTTGAATCCTAGTGAGTTGTACCCTGAGATGAACTAGAGGACTGGTGACACACAGTAATAATTTGTTATAGTATTTTAGGTAACTAGATGAGATAGAAGGACATGATTTGTTTGGTTACAGAGAACTGAATATCAAGATGCCATGAATATTCAGCAAGCTAGAGTCTGGAGCAGTAACTGGAAAGTCAGGGTATGGAGTGTGTTAGTTTAAGCTTGTCTGTTAGCTAATCATTCCTGGCAACATTCAAGCCTTTTATCTCTAGGGATTACACAAAAAATTATGTCCAAAAGAGATGATCTCATTTTAACTTGTTCCAATTATTTTAACAAGTTTATCTATTTAAATAGCAATGATGCAAAGAAAGCTCATCAACAATATTGAGAATATAAACAGAAGATATATTTTCCTGATCAAATGACCAGCAAGCCTCTGGTATTTAACCCTTGATGCATCCTGTCCTCATGCTTTAGATGCTTTAGATGTATTCAATTTCTTGGTGTCTTCTACATGCAAGGCATTGTTTTTCATAAGAAAGGAGAAAACTTTGCAGAGATATTATTTCAATGATATAGACAGAAGGCTTCTGCCGTGAGAAATTTCAATCATTAATACTTCAGTAATAGCCCACTATTATTCCATGCTGAGGTCCTGGCTTACTTGTGAGCCACACGGATGCTGTTGTACTGCCTAAAATCAAGACATTATGGTTGCAGCACAACTGACATAAAAAGAGAAAAATTAATACAATTAACTGTAAGATCATGAAGTTTAATTAATATGACCATCTAAACAGTATTAACACTTTCTAATTATTAGGTGGACTTTTTATATACATACAAATAATTCATCTTTGTATTTTTAAGAGGAAAATTTCTTCAACTGTGACAATATCCACTTACCTATTGGGGTAAGTCTTAATATTAAATTTGAATATTTTGTATTTAAATTTTAAGGTGGATATTCTTATATTTCTCTGAAAGACTATGATAACAGAAATTTTGTAAGAATGTCTTTTTTGCAGTCTTTTGGTGCTCTTTCCTCATCTACTATATATGCATATGCTGTCATGTTGTCTTGAAAATACATAGGTACATGAAATAATTGCAGCTCTAGCAGCAAAAGATCTTTTTGATTTTATAATGGAACAAAATGAGAACCTTGTTGTGAGTACATGGCCACAAAATAGGAATGCAAGCTAAGATTCACCAAAATGCAGTTGATATTTCAAATCATAAGGTAACAAAGGAAGTATCTAAGTTGACAAGTTAAAATTCTAAACAACAAAATTAGTAAAAATGCCAGTATATTTGCAATCAGTATCACAGACAACTCAGTTTTGTGTGGAAAGTTTGCATGGTTATGTTTCGTTTTGCCAGATAGCAATTGAAATATTTCACATATTACAGATAATAATGATACATTATCTTTATTTTTGTGACATTGCGTTTTGTGTGCTTTGTTTAAAAGGTTGAATAATGAGTTTAGATAGTTTAATAAGGGAAATTAAAAATTCTGTTTTCTTACAAAGGTCTAAGATGTACCAGATCAAATGTCAATTATATTTCTGTTGTTTCATATTGTTTTTATGTGTATATATTAAAATTACTCAATGAATATGTTAGTATATGTAAATAGAGAAACGTGGTTAGGAATGCCTCTCCTGCTACCACAGATATTTGTTAGTTTGGTATTGTGTACTACTACTATACATGGTATCAGAAAGGGGATAATAACCCTGGATAGTTTACCTCTTGTTCTCATGTCTTCTGTGAGTTTTTCTACTATAAGTATAAAACTCGGAAAAGAGAGAAAATATAATACTGTTCGTTCTGATACCGAGTTAAATTGAGTAATACATTTATTCCCCCTTTTATCTATGATTTGTCAAGTGGTATATCTTTACCCTCCTTATGGGTGATAAAATTGTATTGCTAGGCAAAGGGTTTGTAAAATATGAGACAATTTTTATATGTCTTGTTCTTAATAATAAATTATGCTATTATTTTTCATGAAGCTTGTTAACAGTAGTTCAAAGTGAAAGCAGTCATAACATTTTTAATGTTTTTAGTATCTGTCATTTAATAATATACATTATGTATAAGTTTATTATTGTGTACCTTATGTCCTCTGTTTTTTTAACCATTACATAAATAATCACATAATATTCTGTAAGGTTTTACCTGCTGAAAAAAATGATGATTAATATTGAAAGCCACTGAACTGTGTAGAACTAAAATGTAGAAGACAGGAATGCACATATGTGCTTTGATAAACCTGTGTTCTGTGACAGGCATGTCTTTGGTTATTGAGAAATTCAAGAATGACAATGATAGATTTTTCTGACTCAGATGGAACCATAAATGCGAATGAGACATGTAAGATTCGACCCAACTGCTTCTACAGTTGCTCTGATCTGCAGATGTACCTCTTTGTTACCAAGTTCACGCAAGTGATATTTGCTTGATGTCAATCCAAATATATTATTCACAGGTAAATATTGACAATATTTGACTTACATTAAATGACTCTCTATATATATTATTTATATTATATATACATAAGAAATAATTTTAAGATACATGATTTTAATCCTAGTCAAGAGAGTATATCATGAGGCACACATATGCTGTTTATCTCTGATCTAGACTATGTCTACATTCCTGTTAATGGACAGAAATTCTCATAATTCATTTTCAGCTGATAACCTAGTAAGCACTGAGATGGCTGATGGGCTGGGCATTGTGTAGGCATTTCATAAGAACATCTACAGACCTCTCTAGGAGATGGATATTATGAAAGTCCATGTGGCACACATGGTGAAGCAGAGGTGGAAGGAGACTTACTAATATGTTTAAGATCAGGAGGACACACAATGAATGAACCTCATGATGTCACCATGTGTGTGGCTTCAGGGTCCACAGCTCTCGTCGCTGCTCTTATTCTCTCAAATTATTTCTCAAATTCGTTCCTGCAACACCAGGTACATTAAAATTAGAGATATTACTCTGTCATGGTAGTTATTAAATTCCATTTTACATTATTAGTATCATTCATGAAGGAGTGAGAAACTTGAATACTGTGCAAATGTGAACAAAGAAAAAATGACAATAGAAGAGAAAAGGGAGAGGCTATAGACCAATAGAGAATATGAGACTAGGAAATACTTTGAAATATTGTCTGATACCCTTGTTTTTTGGACTCAGTTAGAGATATGTTTGCAATTATGTTTAGAAAATAAACCCAGCTATCACCTTTGTACTCTGTCAGGGCATTTTCCTTGCCTGATCTGCAGTTGGAGATTCAGGCAATGAATTTCTATGTGCAAACTCAGAGCATCTAAGATATATTAAGACAAATCTATGTCCTACTCAATATTCATTCTGTCTTTTCAATTTCCCTTTGTCTCTCTGCCTAGTTTTTCCTGAGCAATCTGAAAAAATATATTGTCTGCAAAGGCAGTATTTTATAAGAGTTATAGGTTTGTACATCTAAAGTAAAAATATTTGTGGATAAACTGCTGATGGATTTAAGTGTGCTACTAATTAATAATAAGCAAGCATGAAATGGAACTGTAACTACTAAAACCTGTCAGATCAGATGAAGTAATTGTTATAGGTAATTGTGTGCTCAATAATATTGGAAGTATTTGGTGCAGCTCAAATCTACTTTTTTTGATCAGTTATTTGGTGACATAGATCCTTAAGGACCAATTATTTTTGAGCACTACCCAAGTTTATATTTAAAAATGTGTCCAAAATATTAGTAGTACAATGTTTTGCTTTTTATTACTTGACATACTTGTGTTTAATGCCGCAATAACTTTTTAAGTTTAAAGGATGGACTTTTCATATTTTCATTTGCTTTTATCAACTTTAAACAACTACTTTTAAAGGTATGGGCAACAGGGATACCTCTGTCTGATTTCTATCTAGAGATTCACTGATGTTGAGATAAGCCTAGTGGCAGGCCCTGTTCTCCTCAGTTTTTTTCTCTGGAACAAGCCAGATAGAAGATTAAATGGGCCAAAACAACAATGTCACAGAATTTGTCCTGCTCGGATTCACTCAGGATCCTGCTGGGAAAAAGGCATTATTTGTTATGTTTCTACTCATGTACATTGTGACAATGGTGGGAAACCTGCTCATTGTGGTTACAGTAATTGTCAGTCCCTCTTTGGGCACCCCAATGTACTTCTTCCTTGCTTCCCTGTCACTCATGGATGCTATTTATTCCACCACCATCTCACCGAAGGTGATTGTAGACTTGCTCCGTGACAAGACGACCATCTCCTTCACAGCTTGCCTAAGTCAGCTCTTTATAGAGCATTTGTTTGGTGGTGTGGATATTGTCATTCTGGTAGCAATGGCCTATGATCGGTATGTGGCCATATGTAAACCCCTGCATTACCTGATTATCATGAACCGACGTGTATGTAACCTTTTCTTAGTGATGGCCTGGGCGGGAGGTTTTGCACATGCTATGTTTCAAGTTCTTGTTGTGTGCAAACTTCGTTTCTGTGGTCCCAATATCATTGACCATTTTGCCTGTGACACGTATCCACTATTGCTACTTGCGTGCACTGACACCTACTCCATTGGCCTTTCTGCAATTGTCAATAATGGGGCCATGTGTATTGTGATCTTCATCCTCCTCCTACTTTCCTATGGGATAATCCTAAGATATCTCAAAAATCAAAGTCAGGAAGGGAGACGCAAAGCTCTGTTCACCTGCAGCTCCCATATCACTGTGGTTTTCCTCTTTTTTGTTCCCTGCATTTTCATGTATGCTAGGCCAGTTTCTAGTTTTCCTGCTGATAAATCCATTACTGTATTTTATACTGTTGTCACTCCCATGTTGAACCCTTTAATATATACTTTGAGAAACGCGGAGATGAAAAAATCTATGGAAAAGCTCTTTCAAAAACTTCTAATTCCTGATAGAATAAGACTTTCTTCTTGTTGCTTTTTTTATTAAGCAACAGGCAACTATCTTATAGAAATACTAGAAGTATGTGTTTTATCTTGAACATTTATACCAATACTTAATATTGTGAAACTACTTATAGTGTAACGTTATTTATTACTACATTTTGTTGTACTTTTTTGCAGTTATTGTAGCTGTTTATATTATCATTCATTTTTTGCTATATTTTTAATCTTTTTGATGAATTGTCTATTTCAGTTTGTTAAATTTTCAATAAATAATTATCCTTAAAATTTTTTCGTACAATATACTTTGACTATGTTTTTCTTGTCTCCAGTCTCTTTCCAGATCCTTCACTCTTCTGCTCTCAACAAACTTCATATTCTTTCTCTATCTCCCTCCCTTGCTGTTTCTGTGTTTTCCCTCTCAACATTTCAAAACCAAACATAAAAAAACCATCAGAATAAGCAAACAAAAAACCAACAATAAAAATGCCAAAATAACCCAAATAACCCACTCCACATACCTAGTACAAACCAAAGAATGCCAACCCTGGACTTCATTTTCTGCTTGACACTTGGTGAATTGATCTTCCTCCTAAGTTACTACTTTCTTACTAAATGCCAGTGAAGCAAGTTTTGAAATGTAATAAAATACATCCTATTAAATAATTCTATTTAAACATTTCCACAATAGGAGTATCTTTGGCTGATGGTGTATTAACTGTGTAGATAGTTCCAAGAAGACCTGATATCTTGATCTTAGCAAATCTTTCTTTGGGAGAACAGGAACACAGCTAACTTTCTACAGGCCCTAGAATTCATCATTAGTTTTGGTCTCAGTTTGTTTTCATCATTCAGAAGTTCCACCTTTTTACTTGAAATTTTTGTAATTTGTGTTATTTATATAAACTTCAAAAAGGCTTTCTATCCTGCATTTTCTACATATGGTGACAATATGGAAGGAATTTAAAACATCACTTCAAATGCTCTATCATGAATCTTTCTACAGTATGATGAAATTTTTAATTCCTTGGATTTGCTAGATAAAAATTATACCATAAGTATTTTTGTTTCTAGTGATTCTACTCAATATTTGTACCATGTCTCCTCATCATGCTAATGTGTTTGTTAAAATTGAAAAATAAGGATCATCATTTGGAAGATACTCCCCAGTTAATTTCATGATGGCGATCAAAATTTATTTATCAATTCTCCCATTAGGAAGGCTTTGAATTTATTAAAAAAGGCCATAAACCCCTCTCAGAGTACTTTAGTCTGCCCTTGAGAACTTCAATAATGACAGTTGTCTTGGAGAAACTTTATTAAAAAATCCATAGAAGTTTGCACATAATTGATTCACAATGAATATAGAGGGATTTAGCTATGGTCACTAGATCTGTGGAGAAAAAACTCTTCTTAAATGTAATACTATGTTTCTTTTTCTTTGACTTATGTATGGTAATTATAACTGAAACATGAATTGATGTTTCTGTTATCAGCAACAGGATCTTTTGATAATACAAGCTCTTTAATATATTATCTATAAAAATATCCCTGAATAACAGGGTGTCTGAAAATTACGTGGAATGAATCATTGATTGAAAATTTTACCGTATCACATAAGTCTATATTCAGTATTTGCTTTTTATATTAAAATTCAAAATATCTATCTTTACAGATGACATGAAACTGTACTTAAATTATACTAATGATTTCACTGGAAAAACCCTAATCATGAAAACATTTTCAATTATGTGACAGATTTACAAAAACAAATGGAATGGGATAGACATAGCATGAGGAATTATAGCTTCTTCCACATATATTTAGTTGGTTACTAAGTTGCATGTTGTTGAGTTAAGAAATCTGTATAATTACTCTCAAGACACAGGGACCATCATTAAAGTCCAGGAGAAGTGGAAAGATTGTAAAAGACAAAGGGAAATAGGGACTGGAATAAACAGTTTCTTCTCGTTATGAAAGAAAGCAAACCTTCAAATTACAAAATACCCACACTTTAAAACTAATACCCATCACATATACAGAAGAACTATCAAATAGAGTGTTTCAAAGCTCACTAATTCAACTCTTCTTTTCATACCTACCATTCACCATTCTATTTTAATTATGTTAACAGCATTGTTACACCACATCTTTTGTACAAATCATGTAATTTTTAGAACCAGTCAACCTAATCCACAGAGGTAAGAAGGGCTCTAATGAATTTTCTCATATCTACAAATTCCTGCCACACATGAAAGAAAAATTCAGAGTTTGATTCTTTGGAAGCAGAAAGATTGTAAAAGTAGAGATTTTGGAAGAGAGCTGTAAAATCCCATTGTCTCAACATGACAGGGACATTGCACTCATGAACACATGGCAGCTGGGGTTAGCTGCACAAAATCAGTCCATCTTGTAGGCAGAACAAATTTTATGTTGAAGCATATGTGGCTTGGTTGGTGTCTTAGTCTCTCCATTGGAAGTCTTGCCTGGTTACAGTAGATGGCTGGTTGAGGTTCCTTAACCCCTATTGCAAGGTATTTTCATTAGGGTCACCCTTTTTGATTTCCACAGTATTTCCACTGCTCTGTTTCTAGCTCATCCTAGCGATGTCCTTAGATTCCAGTTGTTTCTCCCAATACTTCTATACTCCATCCTCAGCTAATTTGAGCCCTCCTGTTTCCATCCCCATTCCCTCTTCTAGGCCTACATTCCCCATCTACTTGAAATGTCTACTTTTCCCCTTTACAGTGAGATTTGTGCATTCCCCTGATTCCCTTGAGCCATCCTTATTATTTACCTTCTCTGCTTCTGTGGTAGGAGAGACCAACTAATGAATAACCCAGCTGGAGATACCCTGAAAGTGAGGCCACCAAGGAGGACCAGGATCCATGGGATGGATAACCCAGAGACCCAGGATAGAACCAAACAGGTGACAAAAAGTGTTAATGAAATGATTCCAAATGATAGTCTGTTATACTCATAGATTGGAGTCTAGCCCATCTGTCATCAGAGATGTTTCACTCAGCAGCTGATGGAAACAGATATGAAGACCCATAGCCAAACATCAGGCAAAGCTCAAGGAATACTGATGAAGAGGGGAAGGATTGTAGAATCCCGAGGTCAAGTATAACACGAGAAAACCCACAGAACTAACTTTCCTGATCTCATAGGGTCTCATTGAGACTGAATCAACAACCAGGGAACCTTTATGCAACTGTTCTAGGCCCTTTGCACGTACGTTACAGTTGTGTAGCTCGGTTTTCTTGTGAGACTCCAAGTAATGAGAGCAGGGGCTGTCTTTAACTCTTCTTCCTGCTTTTGGGACCGATTGATTCTTCCTGCTACCCATTCTTGCCTCATCCAACCTTAATAGAAGAGGATACCTAGTCACATTGAAAGTTGATATATCATGGCTTGCTGATATCCATGGTAGGCATGCTTATATCTGAAGAGAAACAAAGCGAGTGTAGGTGGGAGGATGAAGAGGGGTTCCTGGGGTGGAGGGAAAGGAGGTGAGAGGGAGGAACTATGAAGATGGAAGGTAAACTTGGATGGTATGTAAAAACAACAAAACATAGACAAAAAAAAAAACGTAAAATAATTCAAAATAATCTGTGTTTGTGGTCATTTTGAGCTGAAGAATTGGCTCTGACTGGCAATCTTGACTTTAGATTGTCCAGTCCATCGAGATTCCTTCAGTTCTTAGAGTACTTAAAGTTACCAAGGAACAGGCTCAGCAGGGTGGGGTGACTAGAGGATTGGTTCATAATATTAGGGTATATAAGATAGAGGGGTAAACAGAACAACACACACACACACACACATACACACACACACTTACACAATAGCAAACCAGACAGACAGACATACACAGATGAGGTGCAAGATTTAAGTTTGTGGTAGTGACCTACTCAGCCTCTCCAGAGGAGCTTGGGGTATCCAATCCCCTTCAACAGGTCCTCTGGCTCACCAGAAGAGTGCTGGGCCATCTCCCAGTAGCCCCAAACTGTTATCTGCCACAAGTTCACTTGAATCTTATGCATACATCACAGAAACCAGAGCTCCAACAGCCAGAAACAGAAAACAGAACTTTCCCAGGCAATACAAATGTTTGGCACACAAACTCAATGGAGGGAGCACATGGTGGATTTGGGGGTGCCAGATGAGTCCCTGAATGTTGTACCCAATGACTGGACCTTCCAAACCATCAAGAGACCAGATCTGATCCAAAAGCAAGGAGTCCTTGTAATTACGAGTTAATTCAGGTCCTCCATCCATCTGACACAGCAGGTGTAGTAGGGACCTGAAACAGTAGTGGGGCAGGACATATATTTGGGGTAGAGCAGGGCAGGTATCTGGGGGCCTGAGAGATGCATAGCAACAGTCTCAGGATTGGCACACCTCTGGGATAGGGGAATCTCTTGTGAGTTGGTTGGTTAGCTGCAGCTGCAGAAAGGTTGCTATGCCTGGAGGCCATCCAAAGACCATTGCTACTTACTACATTCCACTAGTATCAGTAAAACACCTTCTGAGTGGTTCCTTACCACATGGATGGTATCAGACAGTTTCTTCCCAGTAATTAGGGCAAGGTCCAGGTGAGGGGAGAGAGGGCTCACTCAGGGGCCTACAACTTGCTGGGTCTTTTCTGTAGCTTGTCATGTCTGCCAAAGCAGAGGACTGGGTGAGGGACTGGGCTCTTCATTAGAAGCATAGAAAGAGCCAAGGCTGCTCTTTGTGATGGTCATTCCACTTGTAAATGCATAAAAGTCTCCCAGGTGCTAATCGTTTTGAAGACATGAGGGGGTCATGGAGATGCTGAGATTTGCTGCTATGAGAGACTAGGAAAGGCCACTGGTGAAAGGGTAGCCTCAATTGCAGTAGAAACCCTAAGACAGAATGTACCATAAAAGGGTAAAATTGTCATTATATGTGTTTTCTTGCATAGCATTATTTTGTGTGAAAATGTGTTGTCAACATTTAGGCGTATTTAAAATTGGAATATTTGCTTTCTTACTATAGTGATAACAAAAATATTTCTAACATATTTATGTAAAATGTTGTCTTCACTTAGCTGGTTACAATCCATTTTCATTATTTTGTATATGGAAGCATCAACGTATTTTTCTCTGTTATATTACTTTAATTGTTTATTTGTAATTCAGCACTTTAATGTTATATGTCAGTGAAGTAGATTATGATGCACAGTGGAAGGCTTCCCATTTAATGCTTTTTAAAAAAAATACATTCCAGCATTGCGGTCATTTTAAAGTATTCATGCATATGATAAGCATGTAGACAAAGAATAAATTAAATGTAAATAATTTGAAAAGTAATTAAATTCTTCACTATGCCCTTAACATTAGTCTGAGAGATTCTTTGTTTCTTTGATTTTGAAAATTTCTATTTTATTAATTAGTAACATTATCTTAATGAGTTTTATATGTGTACTGTGTTTAGGTTTATCTTATTATTTGGCCAATATCCTAATGTGCATATTTAACTTATTATTTTAGGTTTCTCTACTTTTTTGATGTTGACTCTTAGATTTCTAAATTTCCTTATTCAGTTTGATTTTATTGTAATACACGGGTTTTTGTGTGTTGTATTTTATTTAATTCTAAGGCTCATTTAATTTCCATCTTGATTGCAATAGTGGCCAATTTATCACTCTGTGATGTGATAAATGATCTTCATGAGTTTGTGAACTTCAGTATATTGTGGTTATACAGAGGATAATGGATTATTTCAATTTCTCAAGATATTTGTTTTGTGACCTAATATGTGTTATATTTTAGAGAATATTTAAAGAACTGCTGATAAATATGTCTTATGAAGTTTTTTGATGGAATTAAATTTGGTTTCCTTGGTATGTTAATAGATTAGTCACTATAAAAGTGAATGGAGTAGAAAGAGAAGAAAATACAGTAAGCATAGTGATTAGTACAAAGATGAAAGAGAGAAAGTAGAGGGTGGGAAACCTGTGGAGGCCCAAGAGGTACCTGTAGAGGCCCAAAAATTCAGGATTGAGAAATAAAAGTATGCATTTAGGTAACAGCATTCTTCTAGGAGGCTATGGAAGGATCCCTATAAACCAGGCCTAGCAATATTTTTGGAAAAAGGAGAGAGCAAAATGAAGGATTAATGAGAGACTGGTGAAAAAGGCAAAAACAGAGCAAAAGCAACAAAACACTTTAGAGAAAGAACAGAGTAGAGTCCAAACTACTGACAGTTCAGCTTTTTAATATTACACTTTGAAAATTTTCTGTTCATATTTAAACATACTCAAATGGTTTGGTGGTTAGCTTCTCATTCTTGGCAAGATGCAGTCTTTTCCCTCTAGGGATTATTTAAGGGAAAACATTTATTCCCTCTCCCCCAATATTATAAAAATAGTACGTATCAAAAATAGCAATGATGCAAAATACAACAATAGGCTGTGTTGCAAATATAAATGGAAGAAATATTTACCTGATTTAAAGACCCCAGAGATTTCTGAAAGGTGAAATCTGCCCAAGATACAGTTTTTTTATTTTGAATTTTTTCTGGAGACAGCATGGTTTTGCATTGTTTAAGGAAGTCTGTGGAAGTTCTCAATGTCCTAGCATCTCCCACATATAGGAACATTGTTTAAATGAGGAAGACACTTAGGTTTAAGAGAGCCTGATCAAAGGACTCAAGACTGAAGACTTCTTCTTGCACTTGCTCCATAAATTCCCGACTTTTGTTGACTTCAGTATAAGTGACAGTAAAGCAAAAATTTCACATAACTTCAGTGTTGTTCATTTTTGTATTTATTTATTTCAGCAAGTATAATTTTTGGTAAGTTAATTTCCATTTATTAGATTGACACTTTTCATATTTGTACAATCATATCAGTTTGATTCTGTATGAAGATATTTTCCCAGACTGAGCATAAGTTTTGATGTTATTTCAGGTACTTGTTGTATACTTGGACACTTCTCTGAAAAACTGAATGCGAGTGATGTTGAAATGTATTTGTTATGGCAGCTTGTTACTCTTCCTACATCTAAGCAACAATCACTAGTTATAATGTCTTCCCTGAAAGTACATTACTATATGACAAATTTGTAGGCAACACATTGAAGAAAGGCCTTTAGTTTATGGCAAATATAAGATCAATAATGTCAATTTGTGAGATATAACAAGATCTGTAGCTAAAGTATCCTATGAATTATTGAAAGTTATTGAATCATTTAAAAGCTATTATATTCTCATAGGAAGTTTCTAAATAGGAAATATTAAAGTTATGATATATATAATTAATCAGAATTAGCAGTATACACTTGTTAAAAACAGATTGCTTTTATTTTCCATTTGACAAGTAACAATGGAAATAAGTTGTATGCAATTAAATGTCCAGTGCTTTAATTGTTTTGTTTTATGGGACACTCGATTTCATATCATGTTAATGAAGAAATATTATTGTTTATATGTATTTCTGTTAGAAAAAATAAAATTTCTCAGCAACTCAAGCATTAGTACGCAAGAGAACAAGTCAATTAATTTCCAGTAGGTATATGTATGATTTTATGTTTCTTAAAGTTATTCCTGAAAAAATGTTAGTATGTCTGTGTAGAGAAACTCGTAGAGGATTCTTTATCCATATAGAACCTAAATTTTGTAATTGAATAGTTTTTACAGGTATGTTTATAAAGCATTTTGTTATACTGAATTATACATAATGCAACATTCATATGAGCATTTATGCATTTTGAAAATCGACTCCTACTCCATTTCTTCCTATTCTCTCTATTTTCTATCCCTTCTACATTCATAGAGGCCCTTAGTTTCCTAGATAGCTCAACTTCTACTTTTAGATTTTCTGTACATATGTGGTTTTTGTGTATCTGAATTAAATCGAGAACACAAAATGAAATGAAAATCTGTCTTAATCAGATTGTTTTTACTCATTTGATATGAGTATTTCAGGTTATACCGATGTTTCTGAATGGTATAATATCATTCTTTATTATTTTTTATGGTTTGTCGAGAAAGGGTTTTGTCTGTATTGCTTTGGAAGTTGTCCTCGAACTCTCTCTGTAGACCAGGCTGGCCTCGAACTCACAGAGATCTGCCTGTCTCTGTCTTCTGAGTGCTGGAATTAAAGGACTGTGCCACCAATGCAAGGTTAATATCATTCTTTTTATGGCTTCAAATAATCCAAAATATCCTGTAATGCAGGGTCTTTTTGAAATTTTAAGACTATTTTTAAAGCCATGTTCTTAATAACAATATCATATCATTTTCTTTTAGAATAGTGCTTAAGATAGCTTAAATTGAAATCAGTTATATTATACTTTAGTTTTTATGGAACTAAATATTTGGTAATTTATAGTACAGTTTACTTGAGCTTACAAATGACATAGTGTAAGAACTCAATAATTACACTGGCATTTATATTTGTCCTAGTGAAACTGAACATGTTGATAACATGATATCAGTATTACTGATAAATATTGGCAGGTGGGCAAACCAGTAGAAAACAAGAAGTGAATGAGACAGAAATGACATAAATTATGTTATATTCTTATGTTTACATCAGGATAATCTTTTTCAGTCTGTGACTTGATGGGCAAGTATTCATGTGAGTGAGGTATGCAAATAGTACATCAGAACTACTAAGAAAGATCTAACTCTGCACATATCATCCACCATCAATTCTAAGTGACTACAATTGCTTGCTTAAATCAAGCCAAAATAGATTTTTTTCACAAGTAAATGTTGGTAATACTTATACACAATGAAACAGAAAATCTCTTAGATAATTTGAGCATATGTCCAAGTTTAAGTATTGTGAAAATCACAGTAGTATGTGTATTTGTGAGAACTGTTATTGGCAGTAATGAATTGGCAGAATTATAATTCTAGGAAAACATGACTGACTAAGAGAAGTGAAGTCATTGATTTAGACAGCAATGTGTCAAATAACATTGGAGATATTTGATATAATTTAAACCCTTATTTGAGATAAGTGGAGTATATTTAAAGAATAACAGTATATTATGATTAGTGCTCCCTATTTCTAAAAGTATGCCATCACATCACTCAACTAGATGTGCAGGAACATTAGGAACTACACAGAATATGCTGTAAAATACCTTCTCATAGCACCAGTTTGGCTCTATGTAAGTTGACACAATTAGCTGTATTGCTACCACTTTGCAGTTTTAAAAATTTTAGCAATGTATTAGTTCTATTAGAATTTCATACAATGTGATTTGATCATATTCACCCCAACCCCTTCTCTCCTCATTACATACTCAACGTTTTGTTTTCCTTTCTCACAAAAAAGGTTTTGTTAAACCATTGATTCCCATTTGTGTTACTCAACTACTTTTAGAGTGAGACCTGTGCTATAGTATGGTATACATACTAGGGGTCATACTTTCAAAGATCACTGATTTCACTTCTTCTGGTGGCTATAAAATACCAATAACTACTCAACAAATGGCAGGTTTCCCTGGTTGCCTCTTTTCTTCATCCTAAATTTTATCTGACTTGATGCTTAGCAGGTCTTGATAAATAAGATATTAGGGGTAGTTTTAATTATGTCCATTTAGCACTATTAGGTTCTCCTCTAGGGCCTAGAGCATATTAATTCAAAGGTCCTTTACTCTAATAAGAGTTCCATGTTTGGTCTCCAACTAATGAAGTTGGCCTTAGTTCCAATCAGGAAGTGCTTGCTTATTCCCATAATATCAGTGCCACTATTATACCAGAAGGCATGTCTCAAAGGCTAGTTGTTATTGTATGTTGTAGAGTTCATATGTGGCTGAGGATGATGATTACCTCACTCCTCTGGTATAATTCATAGCATCTTGAAGCATTTTCCAAAAAAACTAAACAGTAGGGATGAAGCTTCATGTTGAGTGCCTTCTTGATTTCTTTGTGTTCAATGATGCAACTGCTATGATGTTGTGCATGGGGAACCTTGGCAGATTCCACATCAGACTAGCTTGAGACAGGGGACAAACATGCCAGGTAGACAGAACTTAGTGAGAAGTTTAATAAAAAATGGAAAGGGGGGAGGAAAGAGAAAAGAGGTAAAGAGACACAGAGAAAGGGTGAGGTCAGAAGAGAAAAGAGATAAAGTAAAAGTCCTGTCTGCCCCAGGGGGACAGTGGGAAAGAGAGAGTGAAAGGAGCATAAGTGGGAGGGGGTCTTTCTTGTAAAGGGGTCCTTTGCACTTGCATGCTGACCAGGGTACTGCCTGAGGGCATTTTGCCAGGTGACAGGTGCAGGCCAGCATAATGCCTGAATCCTTACAGCAGCTATGAGTTTCTTCAGAAATAGGATCTTACCATCAAGTTCAAAGATGGTAACAAAAAGAATTGAAAATAGCCAGTAATATTTGGGGGTCTAGGGCATTTTATTGACCAATAACTCTGAAAGCAGTAATCTATTCCCGGTACTTGGAGTTTTAATTGTTAACTGGTTATAACTAGTTAAAATAAGAACCATTCCACTTTGTTTTAAGTCTACTTGAAGATAAAACATTGTTTTAAACATAAATGATTGAAACCCCTTTGTCTGCTCTTCTGTGTAGATATGCACTGAAGAATTGAGACAGAAAAGAGTACCTAGAGACTTACTGACAGAAATTGATGGAGCTCTCTGAAAGAAGAACTAAATAAATACTTATTCCATGCTTGTTATGGGTTTGCCATTGTATAGGTAATTATGAACATGTGTTTCCTGATGAAATGGATTCATGAACCTCTTTAGAATTCATAGTAGGACCTCTTCTGAAGTGTTTTTGAAGCAAAACAGATAGATTATTAAATGGGACAGAGTAACAATGTCACAGAATTTATCCTCCTGGGCCTCACTCAGGATCCTACTGGACAAAAGGCATTGTTTGTTATGTTTTTGCTCATGTATGTTGTGACAGTTGTGGGCAACCTGCTCATTGTGATGACAATTATTTCCAGCTCCTCTTTGGCCTCCCCAATGTACTTCTTTCTTGCCTTTCTCTCGCTGATGGATGCTGTTTACTCCACTACCATCTTGCCCAAGTTGCTCAAAGACTTAGTTTGTGATAAAAAGACCATATCCTTCACAGCTTGTCTGGTTCAGCTTTTTGTAGAGCACTTATTTGGTGGTGCGGAGGTCTTTCTTCTGGTGATGATGGCCTATGATCGTTATGTGGCTATCTGTAAACCACTACACTACTTAAACATCATGAATCAACAAGTTTGTATCTCACTCTTGGTGGTTGCCTGGATGGGAGGTTTTGCCCATGCTCTGGTTCAAGTTCTCTCTGTGTATAAACTTCCATTTTGTGGACCCAATGTCATTGATCACTTTGGCTGTGATATGTACCCATTATTAGCACTTGCATGCACTGACACCTATTTTATTGGCCTCACTGTTGTTGCCAATAATGGAGCCATGTGCATGGTGGTCTTTGTCCTTCTGCTATTCTCCTATGGAATTATATTAAGCTCCCTTAAGACTCACAGTCAGGAAGGGAGGCGCAAAGCTCTGTCCACCTGTAGCTCCCACATCATTGTGGTTATCCTTTTCTTTGTTCCTTGCATTTTCATGTATGTTAGACCTGTCTCAAACTTCCCTATTGATAAATCTATTTCTGTTTTTTATACGGCTATTACTCCAATGTTGAATCCTTTGATATATACACTGAGAAATTCAGAAATTAAAAATTCTATTGGAAAGCTCTGGTATAAAATATTAAATGTAGATAAAGTCAGAATTTTTCCTTACTGAGAGTATAATTTATTGGAAAGGAACAATAATCACTTTTTGCAGTATGTGCTCCAAGTTACAAATTAGTAACAACACTTGAAATTATGAGATATTTGTATTAACTGCTTTTTTAATTCTCTTAATGGTTACTGAAGTTCAGCATCCTACTTTTCCATTCTCTAAGAAGTGCATGTTTTCAACTTTTGTCAATTCTCCAATAAATTATTTTCTATACAATTGGGTTAGTAGAGTTCTTTATGAGTTATGTCACTAACTACATAAGTTATATGCACCACAGAGTCTTTTATAGTTGTGTTTTATTATGCTATCATTAATCCTAATGAATATTAACTACTAATGTGCTTATTTTAAAATAATTTTCATTAAATTTCTTTACAAATTTATCAAGAAAATTATATACTTTTACCATAATAATATGCTATTTTGAAGTTTATATGTATTATAGAGTGACACACGGACTTAATTTGCACATGTTCTGTCATGCCATTTTGCTGTAGTTAGAACATATATTGTACTTTTTAAGTTATTGTATATTGTGATCTATATTTCTTAGTTTTGCAATAGTTTTTCCCTTTTTGGTTGCCTTATATACATTATTAAAACTTTTAAAAAAATCTAATCTTAACCTAATATCATGATATTTCATCTTCATTGTATTTTATGTTCAAGTACTTATATATTAATATCTGTGCTATTTCAGTTAGGTTAATTTATGACTTCTAATTAAATACTTTATTATTATAGCCAGTAAAGTATATTTTTAAATAAAATAATAAAAGATTTTTATTTAAATAGGGTTGCAAACACTGAAATAATTATTTGAATAATAGTTTTATTAACATGCTTAATGGGCTTATTGACATTGTATTACATGCCTATGCAATATGGAAATTGAGAGCTTGAGCACACTATGTTATTCTTTTTGATATAATATAAAAATCACATATGTTTAGGTTCTTTTATTTCTTTTGTAATTCTTTTATTTTCACAATTTGTTTACCTTTTAGTTTCGGTGCTATTAATTAAATCAGTGTTCTTCATATTGTAGTTTCCAAGTGGTTATATCTAGTCTTAATGTAAAGTGAAGCATGACTGCATGACTTTAGCTACTTTACTAATATATCTTGTTCAATGTGTTAGACTTTCCATAAACTTTTCTATAATTGCAAACAATATTATCTGAAATAAGTTTTATATGTTTGTATTTTAATGAAAATAGATTCTTCTCTCATACAATGGAGTGGGAGGAGTTAAGGAAGGGGAAACTAATAATTTCCCTATAACATTTTACAACACAACTGTTTTATTATGGTATTATACTAATTAAAATTGGAAAATACAGATCAGTAACTCAAACAGGCTCATTGACAAAGTTCTTATGATGATGCTTATGATATATCTCTATAAAAATTATTCATTAAAAATGGTCATGAAATCCTGTAAGTTAGTGTTGTGTCACTTTCTAAAGAACAATTAAAAACTATTTACAAAGATATTCCACTAACAATAGTTTCCATGTGACTCAGTTATCCTACCTCTGAGTGTGAAGCAAAGGATTTTATTACTACAGAAACACTTGCACATCAGTGTTCATTGCTGCTCTGTTCACGACAGTTTGGAAACATAAGTAACCAAGAGATATATCAGATTAATTAAGTAGAGAAAATGTACTACACACACACACACAGACAGACACACAAACACACTGTGTATTATTCAACTATACAAAAAATGAAATCACAAAATTTTCAGGCATGTGGACGGAACTGGAAAAATTGTATTTATTTAGGCTGAATGGACCCTGAAGACAAAATTCTTACTTTCTCTCTCATTAGAGATTCCTGGCTTCTGTCTCTTGTTTTATGTGTTTATTTGTGGAAAATTATGAAATTACAAATGGGTTATTAGCAGAAGTGATGCATTTAGGAAGGAGAATAGTAAAATATATATAAATTGAAAGTATAAAGGGCAAAACTGGGAGCAGAAGGACTCAAGAAGAAAGTAGAATGATTCAGAAAGGGAGTGCCTGATAAAGGCTCAGACAAAAGGAAGTGTGCCTACAGAAGCTCCTTGGCAACCAAGTACAAAATGTAATAAGGTCTAGTAGAATATATTCCATGAGATCCCAGGTGGTGAATACTGGGAACTAAAAGTTTAAGAATGGATAGAAACAAAGATGTAGGGTGGGTTAACTAAAACTAAAGATGTTTGAGAATTTTTATAAGATTCCACTAGTTTGTATGTTATTGGAATATATATGTAAAATATTATGAGTAATATACATATTATTTATGATGCTATATAGCATATAATTATATATATATTTGTGTATTATTTATATAATAGATATGATATACAGTTTTCATTGTAAATAATATATTGTCACATATTATATGTTATATAGCATAATATTTATATATAATGATAATAAAATATGTAGTATTCATAATAATAGAGGCTATTGCCATTACTCTTGATTTCCAACCATAATCAGATACTAAGACTCTATTGTTGAAGACATAGTACAATTGGTTGCCAGACACAGGGAAGCAAGACTTGAACTGACCAAAAAATTTTCCCTGTAGTCTAGTATTCACAGTAATGAAAGTTGCTATGTAGACAGCTGAGGAAGAAAAAATATCAGTGGTATTTTCAAGTGCTGGACCATAGATGCTATAATACTGACCTGATAGACAAATGTGCCAGGTCAGGCAATAGTGACAAGACTGTTTATGGGAATAATCAATCCTTCTATTGATTGGATTTGAGACTTTCTCCATGAGAGACAATATCTTCCTAGTATTGTATAAATGTCAGAACCCATAGCAAGTGAGTTCGTACGCCCTAGAGGAGAATATATTGATTTTTTCTTCTTTTCTAAATTTCAAATTATCAGCTGATTTCTAAACACATTTGACTATTTTCCTTAGTGACAGGAGTTTCTTAATGGAAAAGGTAGTGACCAATGCTTACTCATTACTTTTTAAATGCTGAAAATAAGCAAATATGAGAGCTGGAAATGTGCATCTAAGAAACTATGAGTGCTAAGAATGGGACATCTGTATTAATCCCTTGCCAAGGCTCCAGGGTAATGCAAAAAAGAGGGTCAAAGAAGTGTAAGAGCAGAGGATGGGAACTAGTCATTTGAATTGCTATGACACACATGAATTCACCAGAACTATGACTGCTGATGCAGAATCTGTGCCAGATCTAGGCAGTTTAAAATTTTAGCAGAGATTACTACAGGGCTCCCAGGCTTTAACATGAACGAAATAGTTAACAATCGATGAAGTCTGCAGGGTAAATGGGTGGTGGGAAAGTCACTTTTCTTTCGAAGTGTGACCACTGTAATATTCCCTATGCCCTATGACTGGTCTCACATTCATTTGAAGACGGGAAACAGTTATTGGATCAGTGGGTTAAAAAATAAATAAAAATTACCAAAGGATAACATGAAGTTGAGAGGAAGATGTGTTGGATAGTCTTTCATGGATGAAACTAAAGTACGGATATAATCAAGAAAGTTTTCATGCTCCAGATCCAGAAAGGTGTGTGTGTGTGTGTGTGTGTGTGTGTGTGTGTGTGTGTGTGTGCGTGTGTGTGCATGTCAGTATATGTATGAGAACTGGGAGAAGTGGAGGAATGGGAAGCTGTGATCAGAATGTTTTGAATGAGGAAAAATTAAATAAGAATTCAAAAAGAAATATTGTGTGCATGGATGAAATGTTCAAAGAATAAATACAAATATAAAAGTGATCACCTTCCAATATATTGAGGTTTTTCTGTATCACTTGACATTATGAAATTAGTAGAGGAAAATTAGAGGAGGAATACTGAGCATCAGAATGGGCAAGAATATTTTGGATAAACATTAAAGATTTTGTAATACTATCAAAATTTGATTGTCTAAAATTACACCAAAATACAAATTTTCTTCTGGAGAATTAATCTCTAGGATGAGTAAAAAATATTTTCAGAGTTTATTTTTTAAAGGGTTCCTATTGAAATGTAAAGAATCTTAAATATCACAACAGAAATTGTATCATCTATGTAAGCTTAACATTATACAGAGAAGATTGTATTTATATATTTGGAATAAAAGGTCTAAACTTCCTCCATTTTACAATTGGATCTGAGTTTCACATTCTTAGGAGCAAACAAAGTTCATTTCAAATGAAGAGGACACTAATCAACAGCATCCATTACTGTAAAGACCACTTAGAAGATCTGAGCTAGCCCCCACAGTACCTCATGAGGATAAGGACTAAAAAAAGAACATTTCCTGTAATCCCCTGGAAACAAGTCCAGACTTGCCCTAACATGTCTAAAGATGCAAAAACTAAAACCTCAGCCAATCAAAACTATGCTAATGCCACTAATGATTGCTAAACAAATCACATTTGAGGTGGCCTGTTTCTGAAATTACCCTAGATATGCTAAAAAGAGCCTGTGTACCTTCTCTGGGTTGCCGTTTTTAAAAGTAGTTGATTGTGCATGGTGATTGTTTCTGTAGAATAAACGATCTTTGTTCTTCATACTATTTGATTCTGGGGTCTTCTTTTAGTGGTTCATAGACCCTTAAAGAGAATACACATATATTTATACATACATACATGTACAAAACATTTAAGGATAATAGAGGGTATGTATTTGAAAGATAACAAGGAGGAACATATGGGAGGGTTTGGAGGTAAGACATGGAAGAGGGAAATGGTATCATATTATAATCTCAAAAATAAAAGAAATAGTTGAAGATTGTGGCACAATTTCAATAGATATTTTATAATAGGAAATATAGAAAAGGCAATGAAGCATTACTAGATGCAATAATTTGTCTACATTACTAATAATTAAGGGAATTCAAATCACACTCATAAGGAAATATTCTATATTAAAGTGGATATTTCACAAGTTCATATGACCAATGCTATTGAAACATACATAAGGCATCCTTGTTGTGTGAATGGGCATCTTTTGGGTATATGTCTAAGAGTGGAATTTCTGGGTCTTGTGGTATGTCTGTTCCACTATGTTCATAGCAGCTTTGTATGTAATAGCTACATCCTGGAAGCAACCTAGATGCCCCACAACTGAAGAGTGGCTAGAGAAAATGTGGTACATTTACACAATGGAGTACTACTCAGCAGAGAAAAACAATGGAATCTTGAAATTTGCAGGCAAATGGGTGGCACTAGAGGAAACCATCCTGAGTGAGGAAACCATCCTGAGTGAGGAAACCATCCTGAGTGAGGAAACCCAGACACAAAAAGACAAACATGGTATGTACTCACCCATATATGGATTTTAGATATGGATCAGGGGAGTGTCAGCCTACAATCCCAGTGCCAGTAAGTCTGGGAAACAAGGAGGCTCCCAAGAGAGATGCATGATAACCCAGAGAAGTGGAATGAGGCAAGATCTTCTGAGCAGATTGGGAACATCGGGGGAGGGAAGAGGGAACCATGAAAAAGAGAGGGTGATAGGAGGCGAGAAGAAGGCATGGGGGAGCAGGAAGTTTGGGTTGGAATAAGAATAGAGGAGAGCAGGATGAGAGATACCATAATAGGTAGAGTCATTATAGGCTTGAGGAGAGAGCTGACACTAGTGAAATCTCCAGAGATCTACAAGGATAACACCAACTGGCAAACTAAATAATAGTGGAGAGACTACACTAATAGCCCCTCCTTGATGATAGGGTTGGTTACTATCTTATATGCTATCCTAGAAGCTTCATCCAGGGACTGAAGGAAGCAGAGACAGATATCCACAGCTAAACATTGAGCTGAACTCCTGGAACCCAGAGACACAGATGGAGGAGTGATGAGCAAAGGGGTAAAGACCATGTGATTAAATCACAAAGACAGCTGACCAGATGAGGGCGGAGCTCTTGAATCCCAGACTGATGGCTGAGAGGCCAAAAGGGGACTGATCCAGACTCCATGAATGTAGTGCCAGGGAGGAGGCCACAGAAATCACTGGGGCCTTGGGTAGTAGACCATTGTTTACCATGGTTTATGAATGAGATTTGGGAGCCCATTCCAAACAGAGGGATGCTCTCTCAGCCTGGACACATGGGGAAAGGCCTAGGTCCTGCCCGGGATGAAATGACAGACTCTGGAGATCCCCACAAGGAGGGTTTCACCCTCCCTGGGGAATGATATGGGGAATGGGTGGGGCCTGGGGAGCCGGTGGATGGACAAGGGAGGAGGGGTGGGAGAGGGAGATGGGACTGACATGTGAAACATTCACGTTTCTAATTTAAATAAAAACATATATTGAGAAAAAAGAAACATGAAAAGTGACCTCCCATATACTGTTCTCAGAAAACTAGCAAGCCAACATGGCAATTCACTATTTAGAATCTGCAGAACCTAGAAATAGAACTACCACATGACTTAGGAACCACACTGTTGACTGTATAGCCATTGTAGATAAACACACAAAAGTAATGCCTGTGTGTTTCTGTTTATTGTAGGATTAGTTGTAGACAAGGTTTGAAAACTTCAGGAGCTGCCAGCACATGTCTAGAACTACAATGGGAGCTAAAAACCAGGAGATATAATTGAATTGATATAATGTAGCAAATATGTGGAATGATTGGTAAGATATAACATACAGTATGAGGACTTCAATATATATACAGTATGAGGACTTCAATATATTAGATTATGTTGGGTTATAGAGTTTCACAAAATTTAGCAGATTATGCCATCATTAGCCATAGAGGAGAAAAATAGGTAAATAGGAGTGATGACGGATATGTTAATTGCTTTCTCAATACCAACAGTTTTCTTATATAGGTATATTATAATATTCTTGCACCATTTGTTAAATATACAAAATAAGACCCATTTTTACCACTACTCCTGACCCCACTCAGGGCAGAGGTGAGCTGTGGTCCCCACCTGGGGCCGATTATGTATATACTCAAAAGATACATATTCATGCAACAAGGACATCTGTTCCAATATGTTAATAGCAGTATTATTTATAATAGCCAGTAGCTGGAATCAAACTAGATGCCCCTCAACTGAAGAGTGGGTAGAGAAAATGTGGTACATTTGCACAATGGAGTACTACTCAGTGGGAAAAAAAAAATGTAATCTTGAAATTTGCAGGCAAATGGATGGCACTAAGGGAAACCATCCTGAGTGAGGTAACCCAGTCACAAAAAGACAAACATAGTATGTATTCTCTCATATATGAATTTTAGACATACAGGAGTGGAGTGTTAGCCTACAGTCCCACCGCCAGAGAATCTGGGAAACAGTGAGGACTCTAAGAGAGATATGCATGGTAACCCAGAGAAGAGGCATGGAACAGGATCTCCTGAGTGGACTGGGAGCATGGGGGAAAGGGACAGGTAGTTGGGGTAAAGTGAAGGGGAGAAGAGAAAGGGAGAGTAGGACATGGGGAACAGGAAATTTGAGTCTGGGGAAGAATAGAGGAGAGCAGGATGAGAGATACTATAATAGAGGGAGTCATTATAGTTTTGAGAAGAGATCTGGCACTAATGAGATTTCCAGAGATATACAAGGATATATATCTGGTAATCTAAGCAGTAGTGGAGAGGCTGCCTTATATGCCATTCCTATAAAGGGATTGACAACTACCTTGTATGCCATCCTAGAGACTTCATGCAGTGGCTGATGGAAGCAGAGGCAGACACCCACAGCGAAACACTGAACTGAACTCCTGGAAACTAGTTGTAGAGGGGGAGGAGTGATGAACAAAGGGTTCATAACTGGTCAGGTGAAATCCACAGAAACACCTGACTTGAACAAGGAGGAATCTCATGGATCCCAAACTGATGGTTGAGAGGCCAGCATGGGACTCTTCCAGACCTCCTGAACATGGGTGTCAGTGAGGAGGCCTCGACAATCTTTGGGGCCCCGGGTACTTTATCAGTATTTATCCCTGGCATCCAAATGGACTTTGGGAGCCTATTCCACATGGAGGGATACTCTCTCAGCCTGGACACATGGGAGAGGACCTAGGTCCTGCCCCAGATGATATGACAGACTTTGAAGATCCCCCATGAAGAGCCTCACCCTGACTGGAGAGTCGAGTAGGGATTGGATGGGGAATTGGCAGCGGGTGGTAGAGGAGGGGAGGGAGAGGGAGCTGGGATTGACATGTGAAGTAAGCTTGTTACGAATTTAAATAAAATTTTAAAAAGTAAAAAAGAAAAAGACCCATTTATACAAGATACATGTCATTGTGGATCTCAATCGGCTAGAGTTTTCCTTTAAGTGATGAAAAACACTTTCTCTGTTAGCATTGCCCATTACTCCACATGTTGATCAACCATTCATCAAAGGCTTGCCAGACTCAGCAAACAGTAAGACTAATAAACAAGGCATTAAGTATCCAGATGTTACTCTGAGCTTCAGAAGCAAATGGTTAATCAGTGAAATTAATATTGTGGCTTTCGATCATGTTTTACCAGTTACAGGGAGAATTCTACTAAGTATCCCGATGGATTTTGATTTCAAATTGGAGAAATTCTTTTGGATAATAAATAAATGAACTTGTTTTTTTCCTTTCTTTAGCTAGGATTTGTATTTATGTTCATGTTGTTTTTTTAAAAATAATACACATGAGTAAAAATAAAACATGCTATCTAGCATCATTTGGGATAATATGAGTAAGTCTGGAGGCTACTATTCTCAAAGAAATAATTTCTTGAACAAGCATTTATTGCATTCAATATTTATAATTTTATAA
Source organism: Mesocricetus auratus (assembly GCF_017639785.1). NCBI lineage: Eukaryota > Metazoa > Chordata > Mammalia > Rodentia > Cricetidae > Mesocricetus > Mesocricetus auratus. Next base: position 57,035,309 of record NW_024429189.1, on the reverse strand, counting down.
TATTGGTATTTCTGTGTGGTTTTTCAAGACAGGGTTTCTTTGTAATGCTTTGGAGCCTGTCCTGGAACTCACTCTGTAGACTAGGCTGGTATTGAACTCACAGAGCTCTGCCTGCCTCTGCCTCCCCAGTGCTGGGATTAAGGGTGTGTGCCATAATACATAATAGTAAGATTTCAGCTGATTCATAAGATATCACAAATTACATCCTTACTACCATATTGCTCAAAATATTTCTGGATTTTACTGTGTTTTTATGCTAAAGGTAATACAGAAGTGTACTGACTCATACTAAAGAATATAGAACTTTTCTGTTTTTATAAGGTATTTTTATTTTAATTTTAAATAGCTTGTTTTACATGTCAATCCTAGTTCCCTCTCCCTCCCCTCCTCCCACATCCCCCCATCATCCCCCCCCCAACCTCCCACCCTATTGCCAATTCCTTCCACGTAGGGGATATCTAGAGTCTATCATTTCACTCAGGGTAGGGTCCAGGCACTTCCCTAAGAGTACAGGTAGAGAGAGAAACACTCTTTGTGTTATGGACACACGATGTCTGTTAGTATTCGAGGGATAAACACTGGTCCACTGCTCAGGACCCCATAGGTAGCCCAGGACTCCTCACTGACTCTCACATTCATGGGGTCTGGATCAGTCCCATGTTGGTCTCCCAGCTGTCGGTCTGGGGTCCAAGAGCTCGCCCCTGTTCAGATCAGCTGTCTCTGCTGGTTTTGCCAGCCCATTCTTTGCGAATTTGCTCATCATTCCTCTCTCTCTGTCGCTGGGTTCCTTGGGTTCTGTTCAGTATTTAACTGTGGGTGTTTGCCTCTGCTTCCATCAGTCACTGGATGAAGGCTCCAGGATGGTTATAGACATTAAGTTCACTATCAGGAACTTTTCTGACATGTATTTCCCATGATCTTCTACAAATTCTCTTCATTCAGATAAGCAGAAAGCATTAGCAATTCTTTGAACTCAGCTAGAAGGATAAAGAGATAATAATTTCTGATCAGGTATAATTCTTCTTTCTTCAAGTGGGTTTCACCATCCTGTTCTTGACCCATTTGCTCATCACTCTTCCCTCTCTGCAACTGGGTGTCAGGAATTCAGTCCACTGTTTAGCTGTGGGAGTCTGCTTCTGCTTCCATCAACCACTTGATGAAAGCTCTAGGATGGCATATAAGGTAGTCCTCAATCTCATTATTGGGGAAGGACTTTTAAGGAAGCCTCTCCGCTATTGCTTAGTTTGCCAGTTGGTATCATCATTGTAGATCTCTGGAAATAACACTAGTGCCAGATCTCTCCTCAAACCTATAATGACTGCCTCTATTATGGTATCTCTCATCCTGTTCTCCTCTGTTCTTCTCCAGACCCAACCTTCCTGCACCCCATGTCCTCCTCTTCCCTCCTCTCCCCCTGTCTTTTTCCCAACTCCCTGTTCCCTCACCCATGATCCCCATCTGCTTTGGAGATTCTGTCCCATTGCCCTGCTCTGGGGTACCATGCATATCTCTCTTATGGTTCTCCCCATTTCCCAGAATCTCTGGCAGTGTGATTGTAGGCTGGCACTTCCCTCATCCATGTCTAAAATCCATATATGAGTGAGTACATACCATGTTTGTCTTTTTGTGACTGGGTTTCCTCACTTAGGGAGTTTCTTCTAGTGCCGTTCATTTGCCTGCAAATTTCAAGATTCCATTATTTCTTTTCCACTGAGTAAATGTACCACATTGTGTAAATGTACCATATTTTCTCTATCCACTCTTCAGTTGAGGGGCATCTAGCTTGTTTCCATGTTCTGGCTATTACAAATAATACTGCTATGAACATAGTGGAACAGACATCCTTGTTGTATGATTGTGCATCTTAAGAAAAGTGAAATATTAAATGAATGAAAGAGCATTCATTTGAAGATGATGTCATTGTGTGCTATATATGGATATTCTTTTAAGTTTTTTTTCAAATCTGTGGATATAAATTTTAGTTATTTGGTAAGTGAAATTTAAAAATAGTATTTTGTAATTTTTCACTCAGGTTTTTGCTGTGTGACCTTGGCAGCCTTATAACTTGCAATAGAAATCAGAGTGGTCTGAAACCTACAGTCATGTACTGGTTTTTCATCTTGATAGCTAGGATTACAGGCTTGAACCAAAGTACGCAAACAGACATCACATAATTTAAATCTGGATTTAGCAACTTTGGTAACCCTGAAAACCTCTGTTGTACTTTAACAGTTATTTTTTTCTGGAACCCTTTGGCTGCAGACACTAAGAACCCCATGTACCCACAATGTTTTATGTTAATTTCATAACCTTTGATACAGTAATTCTGAAGTTGAGAATGAACTAATCTATAAAATGCAAACATGCCCATTTATTGTGTATTATAAGCTTTTATTCCTGAAGGATTAGTCAAAAATGGGACCAGAAATAGTAGCCCAAAGATAAATATTGGGGAATTATTCCTCTTAATTAATACACATTGTTGTTTCCAACATCTCACATCTGCCATAAATCTAGATTGTTCTAAAGATATTTCCCCACATATACTATTTCCTAGAGCAAGGCACAAAATGCTAGCAGGTGCTGGTACTACCAACTATCTATTAAGATTCTCGTTACTCAGAACAAAATGAGAAATTCCCTTCTGACTTAAAATAAGAACCCTCTAAAGACAGAGCAGACAGAATGCTGAAAAACTTTGGAAATAGTGGGATTGGAGAACTGGCACAGTTCCATAGCTTTCTAGATTGTGGTTCTTTGGGGACAGTTCAATTAGAGTCGCTAAATAAGATATATGGTACTCTTACAGAAGGTGTGGTATCATAATTTTTTCCACATTTTTTATTTAACTTTTTATGCATGTCACTTTCAGTTCTCTCTCCTTCCACTTCTATCCCACACCACAATCCTTCTAACCCCTCACCCCACTCCAATCCCCCTCCACTCACCAGAGAGTTCCATGAGGGATTTTCAGAGTCTGTCACATCATCCCTGGAAGGACCTAGGTTCTTCCCCATGTGTCCAGGCTGAGAGAGCATCCCTTCATGTGGTATGGGTTCCAAGAGTCCCTCTGTATGCCCAGAATAAATACTTCTCTACTCTCGAAGGTCTCACAGATTGCCAAGGCCATCTCTCTGTCACACAGGTTCAGTGGGAGGGATGTCTGAATCAGTCCCATGTTGGCCCCTTAGTCATCAGTCTGGGTTCCATATATTCCCCCTTGTTTAGGTCAGCTGCCTCTGTGGGTTTGCCAGCCTGATCTTGATTCCTTTAGTTATCGGTCCTCTTTGTAACTGGGTTCCAGGAATTCAATTCTTCTACTAGTAAGCTACATCAATAGTATTTCCAGGTGAATGCGGAGTGGTGGAATGAAAGAAAATTACAAAAAATAAGGTATTTTCCTTTTAGGTTAAGAAATTTACAATGGTTCTCAGGTTACTGGAAGTTTGTTCTTGAAGATTTTGTGAATGGTAAATATGTCAAGAGCTTAGTAACAAAACATTTGTTTTTCAGCCAAAATGAGCCATTCTGGAGAAATATGTATGGACATATATGTGTACACACCCACATGTATCTAAATTGCTTGTTACATTTTTTTCACCTTTCATCCTTTTTTTATATTTTATTTTCCAGTTTAAATGTAGATAAGAAATGAGGTTGCTTCACAAGTCAGATCCAGGTCCCTCTCCCATTCCCTCCCCTCCTCCCGTGCCCTACTCCCAATCCCCCCCTTTATCCCCTCATTCCACCAGGGAGGGTGAGGCCCTCCATGGGGGTGTCCATAGTCTGTCATTTCATATAGGGTAGGGCCTAGACCCTTCCCCAAGAGTTCAGGGTGAGAGTGCACCTCACATTGTTCTATGGGAGTCCAAAGTCCATGTGTACACTTGAGATGGGTACTGATCTGCTGCCTAAGGCTCAATAGATTACCTAGGCCTCCTCACTGACACCCAGATTCAGGGGGTCTTGATCAGTCCCATGCTGGATTCCCAGGCTGATGCCTGGGATTCAAGAGTTAACCTTTGTCTGGTCAGCTGTTTCTGGGGGTTAAACCAGCCCAGTCTTAATCCCTTTGATCATCAGTCCTCCCTCTCTGTTACTGGCTTTCTTGAGTTCAGCTCAGTACTTAACCAAGGGAGTCTGCCTCTTCTTCGATCAGCCACTAAATGAAGTTGCTGTTTCCCAGACTCTCTGGCCATAGGATTGTAGGCTGGCACTCCCCAGATCTATGTCTAAAATCCATATATGAGAGAGTACATGCCATGTTTCTCTTTTTGTGACTGGGTTACCTCACTCAGGATGGTTTCTTCTAGTGTCATCCATTTGCCTGCGAATCTCATGATTCCATTATTTTTTTCTGCTGAATAGTACTCCATTGTGTAGATGTACCACATTTTCTCTATCCACTCTTCGGGTGAGGGACATCTAGGTTGCTTCCAAGTTCTGGCTATTACAAATAAAGCTGCTATGAACATAGTGGAACAGACATCTTTGTTGTATGTATGCGCATGTTTTCGATATATGCCTAAGAGTGCAGTTGCTGGGTCTTGTGGTAGGTTTATTCCCATTTTTCTGAGGAATCTCCATACTGCTTTCCAAAGTGGCTGAACCAGTTGGCACTCCCACCAGCAATGGAGGAGTGTCTCCCTTTCACCACATCCTCTCCAGCATAAATTATCATTGGTGTTTTTGATTTTAGCCATTCTGACAGGAGTGGGATGGTATCTCAGATTTGTTTTGATTTACATTTCCTGGATGGCTAAGGATGTTGAGCTCTTTCTCAAGTGCCTCTCAGCCATTTTAGACTCCTCTATTGAAAACTCTCTATTTAATTCTGCAGCCCACTTTTTAATATGGTCCTTTGGTGTTTTGGAGACTTGCTTCTTGAGTTCTTTGTAAATTTTGGGGATCAACCCTCTGTCAGATGTGGGATTAGTGAATACTTTTTCCCATTCTGTGGGCTGCCTTTTTGTCTTGCTGACTGTGTCCTTTGCCTTACAGAAGCTTCTCAGTTTCAGTAGGTCCCATTTATTAATTGTTGATCTCACTGTCCGTGCTACTGGTGTTATGTTCAGGAAGCTGTCTCCTGTACCAATTCGTTCAAGGGTACCACCCACTTTCTCTTCTAAGAGGTTCAGTGTGGCTGGATTTATGTCGAGGTCTTTGATCCATTTGGACTTAAGTTTTGTGCATGGCAATAAACATGGATCGATCCGCATTCTTCTACATGCCAGTCTCCAATTATGCCAGCACCATTTGTTGAAGATGCTTTCTTTATTACATTGTATATTTTTAGCTTCTTTGTCAAAGATCAGATGTTCGTACGTGTGTGGGTTAATATCCGGGTTTTCAATTCGATTCCATTGGTCTACCTGTCTATTTTTGTGCCAATACCAAGCTGTTTTCAGGACTATAGCTCTGTAATAGAGCTTGAGGTCAGGGTTGGTGATGCCTCCGGATGTTGCCTTGTTGAACAGGGTTGTTTTGGCTATCCTGAGTCTTTTGTTTTTCCATACAAAATTGATTATTGTTCTTTCAAGGTCTGTGAAGAATTGTGCTAGGATTTTAATGGGGATTGCATTGAATCTGTAGATTGCTTTTGGCAGGATTGCCATTTTTACTACATTGATCCTACCTATCCAAGAGCATGGGAGATCTTTCCATTTTCTGAGGGCTTCTTTAATTTCTTTCTTTAAAAATTCATAGTTCTTATGATACAGGTCTTTCACTTGTTTGGTCAGCGTTACCCCAAGGTATTTTATGTTGTTTGGGGCAATTGTAAAGGGTGATGTTTCTCTGATTTCTCTTTCATCCCTTTTATCATCTGTATATAGTAGGGCTACTGATTTTCTTGAGTTGATCTTGTAGCCTGCCACTTTGCTGAAGGTGTTAATCAGCTGTAAGAGTTCCATGGTAGAGTTCTTTTGGTCATTGATGTAAACTATCATAACGTCTGCAAACAGTGAAAGTTTGACCTCTTCCTTCCCAATTTGTATCCCCTTGATCCACCTTTGTTGCCGTATGGCAATAGCTAGAACTTCAAGTACCATGTTGAAAAGGTATGGAGAGAGTGGACAGCCTTGTTTTGTTCCTGATTTTAGAGGAATTGCGTTGAGTTTCTGTCCATTTAGTTTGATGTTGCCTGTTGGTTTACTGTATATAGCTTTTAGTATGTTTAAGTATGTCCCTGTTATCCCAGATCTCTCCAAGACCTTTATCATGAAGGGGTGTTGGATTTTGTCAAAGGCTTTTTCAGCATCTAGTGAGATGATCATGTGATTTTTGTTTTTCAGCTTGTTTATATGGTGGATTACGTTGATGGATTTTCATATGTTGAACCATCCCTGCATCCCTGGGATGAAACCTTCTTGATCGTGGTGAATGATTGTTTTGATGTGTTCTTGGATCCGATTTGCCAGTATTTTATTGAGTATTTTTTTATCATTTTTTATTTTAATTTTAAATAGCTTGTTTTACATGTCAATCCCAGTTCCTTCTCCCTCCCCTCCTCCCGCACTCCCCTTCCCTCCCTCCCTCCCACCCTATTGCCAAATCCTTCCACATAGGGGATATCTAGAGTCTATCATTTTACTCTTGGTAGGGTCAAGGCACTCCCCTAAGAGTCCAGGCTGAGAGAGCATCTCTCTTTGTGCTATAGGCACATGAAGACAGTTTGTATACCAGGGATAGACACTGATCCACAGCTCAGGGCCCCATAGGTTGCCCAGGTCTTCTCACTGACACTCACATTTGGGGGGGTCCAGATCAGTCCCATGCTGGCCTCCCCACTGTCGATCTGGGGTCCAAGAGCACTCCCCCTGTTCAGATCAGCTGTCTCTGCTGGTTTTGCCAGCCCATTCTTTGCCAATTTGCTCATCAGTCCTCTCTCTCTGTCACTGGGTTCCTTGGGTTCAGTTCAGTGATTAGTTGTGTGTTTTCCTCTGCTTCCATCAGTCACAGGATGAAGGCTCCCGGATGGTTATAGACATCAAGTTCATTATCAGGAATGGGCATTCGAGGTGGTCCCTCCACTATTGCTTAGCTTGCCAATTGATGTTATACCTTCTTTTTGTTCTAGAACATTCAGCTGTGCTATCAATTCTCTAGAATGACTGTTCTCCAGTTTTTTCATGTGGGCACTTAGTGCTATAAACTTTCCTCTCAGCACTGCTTTCAAAGTGTCCCATAAGTTTGTGTATGTTGTGTCTTCATTCTCATTGAAATCGAGGAAGTCTTTAATTTCTTTTTTATTTGTTCAATTACCCAGGGATGGTGCAATTGTGCATTGTTCATTCTCCATGAGTTTGTAGGGTTTCTGCAATTTGTGTTATTGTTGAATTCTAATGTTAATGCATGGTGGTCTGATATGATGCAGGGGGTTATTCCAAGTTTTTTGTATCTGTGGAGATTTGCTATGTTTCCTATTATGTGGTCAATTTTAGAGAAGATTCCATGTGGTGCTGAGAAGAAGGTATATCCCTTTGTATTTGGGTGGAGTGTTCTATAGATGTCTGTTAAACCCAGTTGGGTCATAACTTCTATTAATTCTTTTGTTTCTTTGTTAAGTTTCTGTCTGGAGGTCCTGTCTAGCGGTGAGAGCAGAGTGGTGAAGTCTCCTACTATTAGTGTGTGAGATTTTATGTGCATTATGAGCTTTAGTAATGTTTCTTTCATGAATGTAGGTGCCTTTGTATTTGGGGCGTAGATGTTTAAAATCGAGACTTCGTCTTGATGTATTTTTCCTTTGATGAATATGAAGTGCCCTTCTTCATCTCTTTTGATTGATTTTAATTTGAAGTATAATTTGTTAGATATTAGGATTGCTACGCCCGCTTGTTTCTTGGGGCCGTTTGATTGGAAGATCTTTTCCCAGTCCTTTACTCTGAGATAACGTCTGTCTTTGGTGTTGAGTTGTGTTTCTTGTATGCAGCAGAAGGAAGGGTTCTGTCTTCGTATCCATTCTGCTAGTCTGTGTCTTTTTATAGGCAAGTTGAGGCCGTTGACATTGAGGGATATTAATGACCATTGATTGGTGATCCTTGTTTGTGCTTGATTTATTGTTAGTGAAGTTATTTTGTGTAGTTTCTCCTCCCTTTTTCTTTTGGTGTTTTGTAAAGTATGATTATATATTGCCTGTGTCTTTGTGAATGTAGTTATCTTCCTTGGCTCTAGGTTTTCCTTCTAGCATTTTCTGTAGGGCTGGATTCATGGATACGTATTGTTTAAATCTGGCTTTGTCATGGATTATTTTGTTTTCTCCATCTATGGTAATTGAGAGCTTTGCTGGATATAGTAGTCTGGGCTGGCATCCTTGTTCCCTTAGCGTTTGTAGGACATCTGACCAGGATCTTCTGGCTTTCATCATTTCCATTGAGAAGTCAGGTGTAATTTGGATAGGTCTGCCTTTGTATGTTACTTGGCCTTTTTCTTTAGCTGCTCTTAATATTTTCTCTTTACTCTGTAGGTTTGATGTTTTGATTATTATATGGCGAGGTGAGTTCTTTTTCTTGTCAAGCCTATTTGGTGTTCTGTAAGATTCTTGTACTTTCATAGGCATATCTTTCTTTAGGTTAGGGAAGTTTTCTTCTATGATTTTGTTGAATATGTTTTCTGTACCTTTAAGTTGAAGTTCTTCACCTTCTTCTATACCTATTATTCTCAGGTTTGGCTTCTTCACGGTGTCCCATATTTCCTGGATATTTTGTGTTAAGGATTTGTTGGTTTTGAGATTTTCTTTGGTTGACGACTCTATATCCTCTAATGAGTCTTCAACACCTGAGATTCTCTCTTCTATCTCTTGTATTCTATTGGTGATACTTGCATCTGTAGTTCCAGATCGTTTACCGAGCTTTTCTATTTCCAGCATCCCTTCATTCTGTGTTTTCTTTATCATTTCTATTTCAGCTTTCAATCCTTCAACTGTTTGAGCTGTTTCCTTAATTTTCTTGGTTGTTTTTTCTTGGTGCTCTTTATATTCTTTGAGAAATTTGTTTATTTCTTGAAATTTTTCCCCCATTTCATGGATTTTTTTGTTTGTTTTTTCTTCTATTTCTTTAAGAGATTTCCTCATTTCTTCTTTGAGGGTCTCCATCATCTTCATGAAATAATTTTTAAGGTCTGTCTCCTCTTCTTCATCTATGTAGTGCTTTTCGGGTCTTGCTGGTGTTGGATCTCTGGATTCTGGTGGGGTCATGTTGGTGTTTCTATTGCTGAGTGATCTCTTATTCTGTCTTCTTCCCATCTCTTCTTCCAGTGGGTGCTGGTGGGGTCTTTTCATCTCCACTGGTCTCCTTCCTTACTGCAGCTGAAGCTGGGGATGCTGAAGCTGGACGCACTGGGGTTGGGGTCTTTGAGGGGCTGATCTCTTTCCTGAAGCTGGACTCCCTGGGGTTGGGGTCTTGGAGGGGCTGATGTCTTTCCTGTGTGGGCGGCTATTCTGGAAGCCAGGAGCGGCCCCAAAGATGGAGGGGGATGGGTGATGGGCGGGCGGTCCCAGCCTGAGACCCAATCTCACCTGAAGCTGGACTCGCTGGGGTTGGGGTCTTGGAGGGGCTGATCTCTTTCCTGTGTGGGCGGCTCTTCTTTAACGAATGTGGATTCCTTTGTATTTGGGGCATAGATGTTCAGGATAGACACTTCATCTTGGTGGGTTTCACCTGTGATGAGTATGTAATGACCTCCATCTCTTTTGATTGATTTTATTTTAAAGTCTAGTTTGTTAGATATTAGCATTGCTACCCCTGCTTGTTTCTTGGGTCCATTTGATTGAAAATTTTTTCCCAACCTTTAACTCTCAGGTAATGTCTGTCTTTGAGGGTGAGGTGTGTTTCTTGTATGCAGCAGAAGGAAGTGTTCTTTCTTTGAATCCATTCTGCTAGCCTGTGTCTTTTTATGGGTGAGTTAAGGCCATTAATATTGAGGGATATTAATGACCATTGATTGCTCATCCTTCTTCGATTTGCAATGGTTGTTGTTGGTGGAATTATGTGTGGAATTTTGCCCCTTTGTTCTTTTGGCTGTTGGTAGAGAGGTATTCTCTAATGCTTATGTTTTTCTGGTTGTAGTTAGCTTCCTTGGGTTGGAGTTTTCCTTCCAAAATTTTCTGTAGGGCTGGGTTAGTGGACACATATTGCTTGAATCTAGTTTTGTCATGGAATATCTTGTTTTCTCCGTCTATAGTGATTGAGAGCTTTGCCTGGTATAGTAGTCTGGGCTGGCATCTATGGTCTCTTCGTGTAGGTAGCATATCTATCCAGGACCTTCTGGCTTTCAGAGTTTCCATAGAGAAATCAGGTGCAATTCTGATAGGTCTGCCTTTATATGTTACTTGACCTTTTTCCTTAGCTGCTCTTAATATTCTTTCTTTATTCTGTGTGTTTGGGGTCTTGATTATTATGTGGCGAGGGGAATTTTTTTTTGTGGTCCATTCTATTTGGTGTTCTGTAGGCTTCTTGTACCTTCATTGGCATGTCTTTCTTAAGGTTGGGAAAGTTTTCTTCTATGATTTTGTTGGATATGCCTTCTGCCCCTTTGAGGTGGATTTCTTCTCCTTCTTCTATACCTATTATTCTTAGGTTTGGTCTTTTCATGGTGTCCCATATTTCCTGGATGTTTTGTGTTAAGGATTTGTTGGATTTAAGGTTTTCTTTGGTTAATAAATCCATTTCTCCTAGTGTATCTTCAACACTTGAGATTCTCTCTTCCATCTCTTCTATTCTGTTGGTAATGCTTGTATTGGTAGTGCCTGACTGTTTGTCCAGCTTTTCTATTTTCTGCCTTTCTTCAGATTGTGTTATTTTTTAATATCTCAATTTCAGTTTTCAGCCCTTGCAGTGTTTGCATTGCTTCTTGCAATTTTCTGTTTATCTTTTTGTCCATTTGTTGCCTTTTATGAATTTTTTGGTTTGTTCTTTCTTCCATTTCTTGCATTTTTTGGTTTGCTTTTTGTTCCATTTCTCACATTTTGTGCTTTGTTTCTTCTTCAATTTCCTGCCTTTTTTGGTTTGTTTCTTCTTCCATTTTTTTCATTTTTTGCTTTGTTTTTTCTACCATTTCTTGCATTTTTTGCTTTGTTTCTTCTTCCATTTCCTGCCTTTTTTGGTATGTTTCTTCTTCCACTTCTTGCATTACAGTCATGGGTAAGAATTATCAGAGAAAGACAAGTTATTGTAATTGTTACTTTATGACATTTACAAGGTAACCTACTCCCTGCAGCACATTCATATGAGGGCCTTGTTATATAGTATTTAATGATACTCTGATATATCATTGGCCCATCTTTAATTATTTATATATTAAAATATCATTTCCCAGTGTTTTTTTCATACACGCTGATAAAATCTCAAACTTCAAAATTTTAAAACTGGACTTCCTTCTGCTTGCCCTCTCTGTGATCTCCTGGACTGGGAACAGAAGCAAGCTCAACTCGCCCCCAGAGGAACAAAGTACCACAAGTCTGCTGAGAGAGCCTGCCTACTCCCGCCCCTGATCAGGGCAGAGGTCAGAGGGCAGAGGGCAGATGGCAGATAGCAGAGGACAGAAGGAAGTGTGCAGAAGCCAGAGCTCCCACCCACCAGGAGAGGGAGTGCCTGATACCCATCTGTATCCACTGTGAGACCCGTCAGTGAATTGGACCTGCCTACACCCATGAGAAGACAACCTTGGACCTATACTCACCAGAAAGAAAGTGACCTGTATGCACTGAAAAAACGATGGGTAGATGACAATACAAGAACAAATTTAATGAAAGAAAAAACAATATGACGCCACCAGAATCCAGGGACTCTACAATAACAAGATCTGAACATCACAACACAGATGAAACAGAAGAGAATATCTTAAAAACAACTTCCTGAAGATGATAGAGACCCTAAAAGAAGAAATGAGAAAATCTTTTAAAGAAATGGAAGAAAAGGCAATCCAAAAATTATAGGAAACAATTCAAACAGTGCAGGTTTAAAAGCTGAAATAGAAACAATAAACAAAAAAACACAGAATAAATGAATGCTGGAATTCGAAACGGTGAGTAAATCACCGGATCTAAAGATGCAAACATAACCAACAGAATACAGGAGTTGGAAGATAGAAGCTCAGGCATTGAAGATTCACTAGGAGAAATAAACTCATCGACCGAAGAAAATCTTAAGTCCAACAAATCCCTAACACAAAATATCCAGGAAATATGGGACACTGTGGAAAGGCCAAATCTAAGAATAATATGTATAGAAAAGGTGAAGAAACCCAGCTCAAAAGTGCAGAAAACATTTAACAAAATCACAGAAGCAAACTTTCCCAACCTAAAGAAAGATATGACAATCAAAGTACAAGAAGCTTATAGAAAAACAAATAGAGTAGACCACAAAAGGAAATCCCCTTGCCACACAATAGTAAAAATGCCAAATATGCTGAATAACAATTTTAAGAGCAGCAAAGGAAAAAGGCCAAGTAACACATATAAAAAAAAACTATCAGAATGACACCTGATTTCTTCATGGAAACTCTGAAAGCCAGAAGGTCCTAGACAGATATTCTACCAACACTAAGAGACTACAAATTCCAGCCCAGACTACTATACACAGCAAAGCTTTCAATCACTATAGATGGTGAAAACAAAGTACTCCACTACAGAACCAGATTTAAACAATACATATCAACAAATTCAGTCCTACAGAAAGTACTAGAAGGAAAACTTCAGTCTAAGGAAGGTAAATAAGCTCATAAAGACACACACAATAGATAATCCAACTTTATCAAAAGACAAAAGAAAAAGTGGGATAAATCCACAAACAATAACACTACCATCAACAAATCAAAAACAAACAAAAATTAATACTCAATGGTTCTTAGTCTCCCTCAGTACTAATGGTTTTAATTTGTCTATAAGAAGAAACAGGCTAACAGAATGGATTCAAAGACAGAATTCATCCTTCTGCTGCATATAAGAAACACATGTCAGCTTCAAAGACAAACATTCCCTCAGAGTAATGGGTTGAGATAAGATTTTCCAATAAAATGAATCCAAGAAACAAGCTGATGTACCTATCCTAGTATCAAACAAATTAGACTTCAAACTAAAATCAATCAAAAGAGATGAATGTCATTTCATATTCATCACAGGAAAAAACCATCAGGATGAAGTCTCAATTCTGAACACCTATGTGCCAAATACAAGGGCACCGACATTTGTAAAAGAAACATTACTAAAACTCAAATCACAATAAGACCTCACACAGTTATAGTGGGAGATTTCAGCACCCCAATCTTACCAATAGACAGGACCACCAGACAGACATTCAACAAAGAAACAAAGGACTAACAGAATTTATGACCCAATTGGTTTTAACAGACATCTATAGAACATTCCATCCAAACACAAAAGAATATACCTTCTTCTCAGTACCACATGTGACCTTCTCTAAAATTGGCCACAGACTTGACAACATAGCAAACCTCAATAGGTACAAAAAAGTTGGAATAACCCTCTGTATCTTATAGGGGGTCATATATCTTATGGGAACCACCATGCTTTAAAGTTAGAATTCAACAACAACACAAATTGAAGAAACCCTACAAACTGATGGAAATTGAATAATGACCAATTGCACCATTCTTGGGTCAAGGAAGAAATAATGAAAGAAATTAAAGACTTCCTAAGATTCAATGAAAATGAAGACACAACATACCCAAACTTATGGGACACTTGAAGGCAGAGGAAAGTTCATAGCTCTAAGGGCACATATGAAACACCTGGAGAATATCACACTAGAGAATTAATAGTACAACTGAAAGCTCTAGAACAAAAAGAAGCAAACTCACCAAGGAGGAATAGACACCAGGTAATAATCAAATTGAGGGCTGAAATCAATGAATTCGAAACAAAGAAAACAATACAAAGAATCAACTTAACAGAGAATTGCTTCTTCCAGAAAATCAACAAGATAGACATAACTCTATCCAAACTAACTAAAAGGCAGAGAGAGAACTTGTCAATCATCAAATCAGGAATAATAACAAGACATAGAAAATCCAGAGAAACTACAGGTCATAATTTGAAAACCTATACTATAAAACATTTGAAAATTTAAAGGATATGAACAATTTTCTGAATAGATAATACTTACTAAAACTAAATCAAGAGCAGATAAATGATCTAAACAGACCTTTAACCCCTAATGAAATAGAAGCAGTCATCAAAAGTCTCTCAAACAAAAAAAGGCCAGGCCCAGATGGCTTCAGTGCAGAATTCAACCAGAAATTTAAAGAAAAGCTAATTCCAATACTCCTCAAACTGTTCCACACAATAGAAGCAGGAGGTTCATTGCCAAACTCATTTTATGAGGCTACAGTTACATTGATACCCAAGCCACACAGAGACATAACTAAGAAAGAGAACTACAGACCAATCTCCCTCATGAACATTGATGCAAAAATACTCAATAAAATACTAGCAAATTGATTCCAAGAACATAAAAGAAAAATCATCAAACATGATCAAGTAGGCTTCATCCCAGGGATGCAGTGATGATTAAGCATATGAAAATCTATCAATGTAATTCACCATATAAACAAACTGCAAAAGAAAAACCACATGATCATCTCACTTGATGTGGAATAAGCCTTTGACAAAATCCAAAATCCCTTCATGATATAGGTCCTGGAGAGATCAGGGATAACAGGAACATACCTTAACATAATAAAAATAATACACCATAAACCAACAGCTAACATCAAACTAAATGAGAGAAATTCCATGTAATTCCTCTAAACTCAGGAACTTAGCAAGGCTGTCCTCTGTCTCCATATCTCTTCAATATTGTATTTGAAATTCTATCTAGAGCAATAATAAAAGAAAAGGAGATCAAGGGGATACAAAATGGAAAAGAAGAGGTCAAATACTCACTATTTGCAGATGATATAATTCCTTACATAAGTGACCTGAAAAACTCTACAAGGGAATTCCTACAGCTGATGTACACCTTCAGCAAAGTGGCAGGATACAAGGTTAACTCAAAAAATAGTAGCCCTATTATATACAGATGATGAATGGAATGAAAAAGAAATCAGAGAAACATCACCTTTAAATAGCACCCAAAAACATAAAATATTTGGGGATAATGCTAACCAAACAAGTGAAAGACCTGTATCCAAAAACATTGAGTCTTTAAAGAAACAAATTAAAGAAGATACTAGAAAATGGAAAGATCTCTCTTGGTCTTGGATTGGTAGCATTAACATATTAAAAATGGCACTCTTGCCAAAAGTAATCTACAAACTCAACTCAATCCCCATTAAATTACTGTCACAATCCTACACAGACCTTGAAAGAACAATACTCAACTTTATATGGAAAAACAAAAGACCCAGAATGGCCAAAACAGCCCTGTACAATAGAGGAACTTCCAGAGGCATCACCATCCCTGTTCAAGTTCTATTATAGAGTTATAGTCTGTAAAACTGCTTGGTATTGGCATAAAAAATAGACAGGTAAACCAATTCTAACCCGCATACCTAAGAACACTTGATTTTTGACAAAGAAGCAAAAATTATACATTGGAAAAAAGACAACATCTTCAACAAATGGTGCTGGCATAACTGAATATTGGCATGTATAAGAATACAGATAGATCGATGTCTATCACCTTGCACAAAACTTAAGTTCAAATGGATCAAAGACCTCAACATAAATCCAGCCACACTGAAACTCTTATAAGAGTAAGTGGGATGTACCCTTGAATGAATTGGTACAGGACACTGCTTCCTGGACATAACACCAGTAGCACAGACACTGCCATGGACAACTAATAAATGGGACCTCCTGAAACAGAGAAGCTTCTGTAAGTCAAAGGACATAATCAACAAGACAAAAAGGCAGCCTACAGAATGGGAAAAGATATTCACTAACCTCACATCTGACAGAGGGTTGATCTCTAAATTTTAAAAAGAACTCAAGAAGCAATCTCCAAAATACCAAAGGATTCAGTTAAAAAGTGGGTATGGAACTAAATAAAGGATCCTCAATAGAGAAGTTTAAAATGGCTGAGAGACACTTGAGAAAGTGCTCAACATCCTTAGCTATCAGGGAAATGCAAATCAAAACAACTCTGAGATACAATCTTACTCCTGTCAGAATGGCTAAAATCAAAAACACCAATGACAATTTATGTTGGAAATGATGTGGAGAGGAGAACATTCCTCCACTGCTGGTGGGAGTGCCAAATCATACAGCCACTTTGGAAATCAGTATGAATTCTTCAGAAAAAATGGGAATAAGTCTACGGCAAGATCCAGCAACTTCCACTCTTATGCATATACCCAAAAGATGCACATTCATGCAACAAGGACATCTGTTCTATTATCTTCATAGCAGCATTATTTGCAATAGCCTGAACCTGGCAGCACCCTAGATGCCCAACAACTGAAGAGTGGAAAGAGAAAATTTGGTACATTTGCACAATGGAATACTACTCACTGGAAAAAAAAGAACAACAATGCATCTTGAAATTTGCCAGCAAATAGATGGAAGTAGAATACACCATCCTGAGTGAGGTAACCCAGTCACAAAAAGACAAGCATGGTATGTACTCACTTATATATGGATTTTAGACATGAAACAGGGGAGGGCCAGCCTACAATCCCACAGCCAGAGATTCTGGGAATCAGGGAGGACCCTAAGAGAGATATGCATGGTAACCCAGAGAAGGGGAACAGGACAGAATCTCCTGAGGGGATTGGGCACACAGGGGGAGGGGCAAGGAAGCTGGGGAAAAGAGAGGGGATGCAGAGGAGGAGAGAGTAGGAAATGGGGGAAAAGGAAATTTGAGTCGGAGAAGAAGGATAAGAGATACCATAAGAGAAGGAGCCATTATAGGTCTGAAAAGAGATATGGCACTAGGGAGTTGTTCAGAGGCCTGCAAAGGTAGCAACAACTGGCAATCTAACCAATAGAAGAGAGGCTGCCTTAAGTGCCCTTCCCTGATAACGTGATTAACGACTTCCTTGTATGCCATCCTAGAGCCTTCATCCAGTAGCTGAAGGAAGCAGAGGCAGACACCCAAAGGTAAACACTGAATTGAACTCCTGGAACCCAGATGCAGTGAGGGAGGAGTGATGAGCAAAGGGGTCAAGACCAAGCTGGAGAAACCCACAGGAACAGTTGACATGAACAAGGGGGAGCTCATAGACCCCAGACTGATAGCTGAGAGGCCAGCATGGGAATGATACAGACTCCCTGAATGTGGTTGTCAGTGAGGAGGCCTCAGCATTCTTTGGGGCCTCGGGCAATTGATCAGCATTTATCCCTGTCATTCAGATAGACTTTGGGAACGCATTCCATGTGGAGGGCTAATGTCTCCATCTGGACACATGGGGGAGTTTCTAGTCCCTGCCCTGGATCATTTATTTGACAGACTTTAGAGATCCCCCATGAAGGACCTCACCCTCCTTTGAGAGTGGAGTGGGGATTACTGGAGAGGCTGGGGAACTGTTGAAGCAGGGCTGGAGAGGACTGGAGGGAGAGGGAGCTGGGATTGAAGTGTGAAGCAAACCTGTTTCTAATTTAAACTAACTAAAAAATTAGAAGTGCTTCACATATAGCTGTCTGGACATGGGGCCGTGTCTTGGCACCAAGCAGCTTTGCCTGATTTCATGACTTCTTCAGAATAGGAAGGAACACATCATCTTTGTGGCAGACAGCATCTACAACTGTGAACATGTTCCAAGAAACAATTTCTGACAATTTTTTCGCAGTTTTCTTAAGTCATCCCGCTGTTAATGTAAAGCAGTTAAAACTATTTTCTGTGATGTGACATGCGGGTCAGCTATAGACTTATGGAATTACATAGGTTTGAATATCACAGCCAGAAGAAGACTCCACAAATAACCTGGCAAACAAACCTCTCCAAGAATATATGTTGATGGCAATTTCACTGGAATCAGTCTGGGGTTCATGAGCAACCCCTTGTTCAGGTCAGCTGTTTCTATGATGATCCCTTTGCTCATCACTCCTCCCTCATTGTAACTTGTTTCTATGAGTTCAGTTCAATGTTTAGCTGTGGGTGTCTGTCTCTGCTTCCATCAACCACTGGATGGAGACTCTAGGATGGCATACAAATTAGTCATCAGTCTCATTATCAGGGAAGGGCATTTAAGGTAGCCTCTCTACTATTGCCATGACTCCCTCTATTATGGTGCCTGTCATCCTGCTCTCCTCTATATTAAATAAGTTTTTTGACAATAACTGTTAGTAGTAATTGTCTTACTTTGGAATTGTTCTTTTCATAGTAAGTTCAGGTCACTTTACAGTTGACTACATTTGTTGTCATATCAACTAAGTTGTTGCTCCCTAGAGATGATTCAAAGAAAGAATCCTTTCCAGAAGAGATTCCTTCATTTGAATTTGATCCAATAATTTATCAAATAATTTATAATGGCCTTAGAGCCCCTTATATATTTGTATAAATTCATGAAGCATCTCAGTTGCTTGGGTATGAAGCTGGGGGTATGGTTTAAGGAAGGTGAGAAATATATTTTAAAGATTTATTTTTACTGAATGAGTAACTGAAGACATCTTCCTCTCCTTAGGAGAAAACTGCTTCTGTGTTGTATCTAGGGGTAATTCACAGATGGCCCCCCATTACACAGATCTACAGTAGACAGTCACATGGAGGCTATTGTAAATCTCTCACATGCAGACATTTTTAATCCCAAAAATTTAGTATAAGGAGAAAAATTTGCAGAAATCATCCTAGCATTTTTGTTTTGTCTTTTGCTTACTAGTTCCTTAAAATGGGTTTGGAAACCCATATTTGTACAAATTAGGTTAATTTCATACATAGTTGTACAAATCATAGAATATTTATTTTTTCTATAAAATTATTTCAAGTAGGTAAGAATGTTCAATCAGCTTTGTATAGTAAGTACTGATATTATATTTGAATGTCCTTATATATGTTTAAAAGTATATTAAGAAGTTTGTCTATTGTATCATCCTCAGTAAGAGAGACAATTGCTTTCTCCACCAAAAGGAAATCTAATAGGTGAGTTCTTGAGCCAATGGAGTAGGCACAGTGGGTAAATATTTTTGATATACAACTAATATATTGAATATTAGCTAGTCTTGGTAGAGCTATCTGAAACTGGAAAAATGGTTAGAACACATAAATTAATCAGACCAAACATAATGCATCTGTGTTATTTTTATGGCCTGATTTATTTCCACACAGGAAAGTAACATTTATCTGCTACATGTTCAATTTATTTACTTATTACATTGATTCATGAGTGTTACATTTTGTATGACATGTTAACAAAGAAATGTAGTTTCTAATGAATGTTCATACAAGAAAATTAATACTCTAATATGCCCAGTATTCCTATGTGATTTTGTATGTGAAATTTAAAATGATGACTTAAAGATGTTATGACACTTTTTTCCATATGTTTTTTAAAACTTTTTTATGCATGTCACTTTCAGTTCCATATACAGAGGTGATTGTGTCATTAGGGAATGTCAGTTCTTCTGTCACCTAAACACTCCCCCCAAAATTAACATGCTACGTAATGATCTTAAACTATAAATTATTTTTCTAGAAATGTGGTATACTTTTATTTATAGGATAGTATAACTCATCTAGCATTTTTATAGTATCAAATCATTGAAAATGTGCATTTTACAGTATAACATATAGCTTAATAATGACTTTTTCAGTATAATGGGAATGTTAAACTGAACAAAATAGTAGATTTTTCCCAGTGAAACACAGCACCGATAGTTAAAAAAAGCATTAAGTTTTGGAATGTGAAATGTCAAAGCACAAATACTGGATATAGAATATTTTCATCATGTCACGCAACAGGTGTGCTGATTTAGTCTGTAGATTCTGCAGGTTCAGATATCTTGAATCAGATGTTGGTAGTAATGAGAATGATGCAAACAGGAGTGCCACAGTCAGTTCCTAAATAAAGCTCAGATTTTTGCTTGATGTGTTCTATCTCACTCTTACTTCTAGACAAGATACATTTCTGAATAGGAAAACATTGCTAGAATTTATACATAATGTCCTAGATAACTATTAAGGCTTATAATACTTATAATTTAATTTTATACCTCAATGGGCATTCATGAATATATATATATATATTTATATAATCAAATTTCATTGTCCATGGCAATAATCCTTATTATGAGGATAACAGAGATTATTTATTCCTGGGCCTCACTCAAGATCCTGCTGGGCAAAAAGCATTGTTTGTATTGTTTTCATTCATCTACATTGTGACAATGCTGGGAAACCTGCTCATTGCAGTGACAGTGATGGCCAGCCCTTCTTTAAATTCCCCAATGTACTTCTTTCTTGCCTGTCTGTCACTCCTGGATGCTTTTTATTGCAATACAATCTCACCAAATTTGATTATAGATTTATTATATAATAAGAAGTCGATCTCCTTCAATGCTTGCATGGTCCAGCTCTTTGTAGAGCACTTATTTGGTGGTGTTGAGGTCTTCCTTCTGGTATTCATGGCCTATGATCGCTATGTGGCTATCTGTAAGCCTCTGCACTATTTCACTGTTATGAATCGACAGGTTTGCATTCGCTTGTTGTTGGTAGCTGGGGTTGGAGGCATGGTACACTCCCTGATTCAAGTTCTGTCTGTGTATAAACTTCCTTTTTGTGGTCCTAATGTCATTGATCACTTTATGTGTGACATGAATCCATTATTGGGACTTGCATGCACTGACACCTACTTCCTAGGCTTTACTGTCATTGCCAATGGTGGAGTAATCTGTGTGGGAATTTTCACCTTTCTCTTGGTCTCCTATGGAATCATTCTAAACTCTCTTAAGACTCACAGTCAGGAAGGGAGGAATAAAGCCCTGTCCACCTGTGGCTCCCACATCATGGTGATCGTCTGCTTTTTTGCACCTTGTATTTTCATGTATGCCAGGCCTGTTTCTAACTTTCCTATTGATAAATACATTGCTGTGTTTTATACAGTTGTAAGTCCCATGCTGAATCCATTGATGTACACCTTAAGAAATTCAGAGATGAAAAATTGTATAAAAAAGCTCTGGTGTAAAACTCCAACAACATAAATAAGTCCATTTGTTGAATGTGTTATTTGGTGTAAATTGAAAATCATGGATGAATTCTAACAAATGATGTTGTCTTCTGCTCATGTAGGCAATTTTTAAATTATACAAAACCATTGAAATGAAGAAAAAATTTCACATGAGTGTGTGATCAAGGTAGTTGTGAGCCTTAGGCCTCAATGGTCAAGCCAAGAGAATGTTTAGAAGGTGAAAATTGTTATGGAATTCTTTCATATTAAAAGTCGCAATAGAACAAAGTCAACTTGAACTTTATTTTTGTCAGATAGTTTTGAAGTAAGGCTAGATAAAAGTCAATATGAGGAATTTTGAATCACCTCCACTCATGAGAATAGAACAAGAGTGATATTCAAATTTCAGAGACTAAAAGAAATTTTTTGAGATAGCAATTATTCACTAGTCTACCAGTATAATGGACATTGTGGCTGTGTTACATACATTGCTTGAAGAGTGTCCCCCTTCCTTATGTCATGTCCCTGCTGTTTTATTTCTGGGTGCTTAGATAGCAGGGCAAAGCTATGCATAGCTGATGACACCAAGAGTTTGTAATTTCAACTGATACTACGCTGGTGCTGCAACAGGATTCTTTTGAAGGCTATGCTAAGCTCTAGTGGATATGTATTTCCATAATATTCATTGCCAACTAATACATTTTATATTTATATTTCAAATGATAGCCTATCTAATGTTGGTGAAGAATTTGTCAAATACCATATTCACAAAAGTTTCCTTCAACGGAGATGCTTAAAAGTGATTTATTTAGGCATAATCAAAATTTTATTTTGTAATTTCTGTTTAAAAAACTACTGAATTTGTTCTCAGTTTTCATCCATTTGGGGACATCACAAACCAAAAAAGATAACATTTTATTCACAATATGGAAAATTGCATATAGTTACATCTTTGCTTTGTTTCCTTGATTTTAAATAAATATTATTGCTATATTCAAAATATACAATGTCATGTTATGATAAACATATCCATAATAAAGTGATTGCTCCAGTAAAGAAATCACTTTTTTTAACATCTCACTTATAGCTCTTCACATTGTTTGCTTCTTTAGAGACTAGCCAAAATCCACTTAGCATCACTCCAAGCACACAGTTTTATCGCCTACAGTTTCATATGCATTCATTAGTTGATACAAATAATACATTCATATATGTAAAAAGAACAAGTCTGAGTCTACAAATCAAAGTGTGCTTTCAACTTTCATCACTTAAAAATACTGTATTAATTACAATACCCTAACATATGTAGCTTAGTTTTAAATTTTGTAGGACCTTACTTATTGTGAAAATTACTGAAAGTAGTTTTCTGTTCCTTCTTGATGTCAATCCCATGTTCCCCCCCCCAAAATCAGTCAGTATAACATAACATTTGTATATCTTTAAAATATATTTTGGATATTTTTATTAATTCCTTATAATAAATGACATTCATGACACACAAATCATTTTGTAGCAAACTATGTAGCTCCAGAGTCCATATATTTACCACTGCCTTAGGCTTTCTCTAAGTATGCCCTGGGTCCTCTTTAGGTATTTATTTTTTAATGGAAAAACTGGTACCACTATTTGGCTGTAGTAGTTACTACATCTTATTTACACTAATTAGTACTTATGGGAAACAGTAAACGTCTGATGTTTGTATGAATCAGAAAATACAAAAAGGGAAATTATTTTTTTAGTAAAATAGAAAGAAGTAGGTCTGCCAAGATGGTTGTGTATGTTGTTTCCCAGAATATATTCTGGAAGTGTATTGTTTAATCTCAGGCATTTTTAATGTACTTATGAAGCATATTTGTAATTTTATTTATAAAGTGAGCCAGATCCATGTATTTTTGTGAATATGGACTATTCCCTTTAGCATCCTGATATTGGGGACCAGGCACAAAATTAATATTTTAGCCTACTGAGGAAGAACTTTATTGCTTAGCAAGCTCAATGGATCTCTACTGCCATTTTTAGTGCCTACTTTCTTATATTTCACAACCTATCTCCTGATAAATTACTTGTTTAAATGAGCGTATTAGAACTGCTCAGCTTAATGTTTGCTAAATATAGGACTTTGGAGGAAGCCTCATCAGTTAAGCATGTGTTAACTTCTTTTTTTGTTTGTTTTTTTTTTCAGAAGACCCATATTCATTTCCTGGAACCCACAGCAGGTGCCTTGCAACTGTCTAACTGTAGTGCCAAGGGATCTGAGCCCCTCAATTTCTGTCAGCATCTGAATGCACATGGCACACATACACTTGGGTAGGCTCACACAAATACAGGTAAATTAAAAAATAGGCCTTAGAAAATCAAGACACAATGCCAGTTTGTAATGAATCTAGTAATGGACAGATTTTCAGCTGTTTGACAAGCCTCAACGTGAGGGTCGGATGAAGTAACTGTTATACATATAAAGATGTTATCTACCTTTATAATTACTCAATGCAGTTTAAAGCCAGTGTTTTCATCATCATTAAGAGTCTCTTATGAAGACAGAAGTCATATGAAACATACAATTTCACATTAAATAATATAAATTCGAACAATGGGTTAGACGCACCTAAAAGTTAAGGCTATAATTTGAAAACAAACTTTCTAAATACAAGCTCTTCAAGTACAAGGCTGATGTTGTATTAACTGATATGTGGAGGGTTTATTGACCTTCAAGAGACTAGATTTCTGGAAAGGAATACTCTTCACTGAATTTCATTATTAACAACTATATTAAATGTCACACATTAACAAAACAAGTTTAAGTGTATTAGTGACTTTGATACATTAAGATTTTGCTTTAAAGTTATTTATAATTGAGGTTTAGGATGCTATCTAACATACAGTGCTTCACCATGCATCCTTATATACATGAGCCTTTATATTTTGTTCCTACTTCACTGAATACTCTTGTGTCCTATGCTGCTCCAAATGGTTCCATCTTTTTCCTCCATTATTCATCTCTTTTTGTTTTTATTAAACACAGTCCACTGCACTCTCCGTTTACCACCTCCCTTAAGAATTCTTCTAATAAAACATGTCAAGCTCTCCATAAAAGAAGTACTATCCAGACCCCAAATCAGCATATGTCAATACATAATGAAGATATGGTCAGAAATTAACAAAATTGAAGCTGAAAGAAAAGTACATTAAGCTTATCACTTAATGATACATTTCCTTGTATGTATGCATTTGTGGTTTTTTATTTCTCTTTTGATATTATAATCATAACACGTCTCCCTTCCCCTTCCTTCCTCCAAATAACCAAATAAACCCCTCCCTACTGTCCCTCAAATTTATGGCATCATAATTCATTAATTGTTACTGAATGTATATTTATATGCATATATATATATATATATTCCTAAGTATAGCCTGTTCAGTAACAAAATGTAACTTGCTATATTGTTTTTAGGGCTGACCATATGGTAAAGGACAATCAATGGGTGTGCTCTTTTTTGTGGAAGACAACCTCTCTAGTTGTCAGCTTTCCACTGTTGCCTGTAGTTCTTTGTGCAGAGGTGAGGCCTCATAGATTTTTCCCGCTCGACTTTCACATACCCATTGATATTTTCCTTGTTTGGCTCATATTTGACAGTCACACTGTTGAGACTTAGTGCATGTAGCTTCTGACATTAATAGGAGACACACTTCACAGTGAATTCCTCTGAATCTTAGAGTCCTTCCATTCCATTTTCAGCAGTGTGCCATGAACTTTAAATGTAGAGGTATTTTTTAAAAATGAATCTTCTGGGATCGGGTTCTACTCCTTTGTATTACGATTGGTTTTAGTTTTATGTAGTGATCTCTGGCAAAGATACAGTTCTCTAAAAAATTACCCACACTTGGAATTAAGAATTTCTTCTCCAATGCAGCCACAGCTCTCCAATCTACAATGGCGTCTTGCCTGAAAGATAATGCTAGTTCAATGGTGGCACAAATCAATATCTGATTTGATTTAAAGCCCACTCCACATGATAGAGCCCATAACCGATGGTGTTTGTGTGACTAAGATCCTGAGACTGGTTAGCCCAGGAATATTCGGTAAGCCACAGACTACCTTTTACTAAAAGAACATAGCAATAAAATGACTTCTCATGACATTTTGAACTGTACTTACAGATTAGTAATTGATCAGCTGCCATCAGAGAAGCTTCCTCCTACCCATCTGGGAACAAATACAGAAAACTGTAGCCAGACATTGTGCAGAAATTGAGAGACTTTGGAACACTCAGCCATAAAGGAGGTGTCTCTATCAGATCTACCCTCCAAACAGGGCTCAGGGAACATTGGACTGCACAGGTCTGCACCAGAAGGTGTCTTAGAGCTGAAAAGAGATGTGGACACATGCTCCCACCACTAACCCAAAGCGATCTCCATTTGGTAGCCACTTGCAAATAAGAAATTAAAATTTTCCAAGGTAATGTTACTGAAGAAATAAACTACTCTTAAGTTTAGTTCCTATGGCTAAAAATATACAGAAAACAAACTCAATGGCATCTTTGGATTCTCTTTGTCTCATATTGTCATAAAAAGGATTTCTTCTTTTAATTATATATAGGTTTTACTTTTACATGTAGAATGTATCTGTGCGGATGTTTTTTTTATACAAATCTATCAAAAAATCAAAGTAGCATAAACCACTGATATTAAAGTAAATTTAATAGAGAATTTGAGGGAGATGATTAAACAGTATAGTTTTATTCTATTACAAGTAAAGATAGATAATAGCAAAACAGAAACCTAAAGCCTCGAATCAGACTAATGACTGTTTGCAATGAACATGTGTGAGTAAAAGTATATGGACTGAAGGGTGGACTGTGTGACACACTATAGCTTCCACTATGAAATTTTTCATTTTCTTTTAATAATCATTTTCTTTTCCCTTAAAATTTATTTTTCTTTATTGTGGGAGGTGGCAAGGGTGGATATGAAGTGCTGGAGAGATCTATGTGATTGAGATGCAAGATGTGAAACCTACAAAAAATGAGAAAATATTTTAGAAAGTGAAGATAAAATTAAGTCCTTAAATTTAAATTTTAGAATTGAGTTTGAAATATACCAAAAAGTAACATCATTGATTCTTCTTTCTCCTCTTTTCATTATTTTATTTTTGAGATTGTAATAGAATTACATAATTCTTCCCTTGCTTTTCTCAAATTCATGGTCTTTAAATAATTAATTGCTGTTACATACGTAAGTATATTTATCTCTATATTTATATATTTCTAAATACTTTAAGTACAAACTTCTCTGTCTGCATACTCTTATTAATGTATTTTCAAGGTTGATTATTTGGTAAGAATATTTGTTCTCTCACAACATTAACAACTAATTTTTGAGCAAATTTTCATTGGAGACTCAGAGCTTCTTGGGATGAGTCTCTCTCAGTGTCAGAGAGTCATAAATATAGTGCCATGTGGTTTCAGAAATAAACTGGGTGTATTTACTTCTTTGGGATGTGTTACATACTATAATAATATATAACTATTAATTTTTTAATTATTTAATTTTTGAAATTTCTTTTTTCATTATAAGGTTTTCACTTTACTTGTCAGTTATCTATTATTTCTTTTTAATGCATAAGTACATCTTTTTCATATGGATTATTTAGGAAAAGAAACTTATCCAGGAAAGATTTGTTAACTTCAATGTGTTCCAAGCAGTCTAACAATATCACCTATAATGATGCAACAGTCTAGTCCATTGGAAATAGAGACGATGTGACGAGTTGATTATTCCTGTAAAATTACCTACAAAAATAAATTGAGAATTATTTTGCTGTTTTGACAGGAAATGACCCAAGGGATTTATGAAAACTATTATATCCATGATTGAAGCTGCCTTAGTGTTTCGTCTTTGATATGTCACGTTGTCTTGTATCCTTTACTGCTTATTCAGTCCTGGAAGATATCTGCAACTTATGTGAGGTTGAGGAGAGATAGGCAACATTCTTTTAAATCAGAAAGAAAGAGTGTAGGAATATTATGAATGGATTAAAAGCTGTAAAATTCTGACCTGTATAGGGAAAACCCTATTACTGACTTCTATGACTTCAGGCTTTTATGTTGCTATATGAAAACTTTAGTACCTAGGCAAACAGATACTGTCTTTTTCAGTCATTAACACAAAGTCATTTTGTTATTGTTGCTTCACTATCACTGCCCAAAAGGAAATACTATGCATAAATAATTTTGTGGTTTAGACTTACTTTACTTATACCATCAAAACTGGGCTTAGACAAGATATTTTCCATGGATTCGGTAATTTTACATGAATATGGCTTCTTTATTTTCCTATGAAAGTATTTTTAGTAGATAAGGATGACAGTTACCATTTTTTTGTAAATAATGACATAATATTTAAGGATTGTTTAAAACATTCTTCATAAATATATTTATAGCTTATATCTAGCACTCACCCTCCGTAAAAGAGGAGATGGTTTCCCTACTAAAGGCAAATGCAAATATGAATTATTGAAGCTATCTGTGGATGGTTGGTGAGTATTATTATGATGTGCTTAAATGTAACCAATGTCTTAAAGACAATATTGTGGTGGTATCTGGATTGGGAAAATTAAGGAATTAAGGTTGAAAGACACAGAAGTTAGTTGGAATATGCACAGCAAATAATTTTAAGCCTGATTGGTATTCAATTTGTACTTTACTCAACATGCATCTCAATTTACGTGTATAATACTGACAATCTAATTTATGACAGACTTTGTTTTTGTGGTGTTTTACTTCTTGTTAACAAAGAAATGTGATTATCTTAAATATTTGTATTAGATCATTTAAAATTCTATAATAAATATGATGCAGCACAAAGAAAATGTGCATAATATGTAGATTTTATTAGTAGTTTTTAAAATGATTCAAAATACATGGTAGTGGTTCTAAACACAAAAAAACATGATCAAAGAATATAGTATCTACTGTCACAGAAATTTTAAGAAATCTTAATACAATACTGGGTTTGTAAAACTTGTAGTAAACATTTTTTTCTAGAAATGCATCTAAGTGACAGTTTAAATTAAAAGTATAGTCTTTTTTTTTAATAGTATTTTCAATTTTTTTGGAAATGTGATCTATGTAGTATACTACACAGTTTAGGGACTCTATTTTCAGTCTTCTTTTCTAATGATTTGACTAGTCAATACAGACTTTTCCTGGTAAAGTACTGTACTAATAGTCAATTATATCAGAATGTTGTGAAATAAGTTGTTGGATATGGAGTACTTTCCTACTTAAGACATTCAGCAGGTACTCAGATTTAACATTGTTTATAACCTGAGTCAGATGTTGGACATAATGATTAGGCAGCACAAACAGGATGCATCAAAGGACACTTTGAAATAAACTTCAGCCTTTCTTCACATGTTCCTTATACTATTAAAGGCACATGAACAGAATGTTTCTACATGAAATAGTTTATTCCAGAGTTAAATATTGCCAGTACTTACCTGTAATAACATATATAATTCTTAATAATACAGCTTAATCCCATGACTCAAAATTTGTTCAATAAGTTTATGTTTTTTTTTAATACTTATGTTTTTGCCATTAACATATTAACAGATTCTGTGATAGATTTTCTACTTCCTCATATAGACAAGTTAACAGCATCAATAACAGCTATCATTTATCTAGATTTCAGCTGGTGCTAAACAGGGCTTTAAGAAATTTATATGCTACAGAATCACCAACAAAAACAACGATGTTAGCAGAGGGAGTAGATGTTAACTGTGTCTCTACAGAGTAGGTTAGTTAGAGGCATAGGGATGCTTGTTCTTACAAGTGAATGAACCCTGAGTTTGCAACACTCATCATATGGCTACAAAGTTTGCTTAAATATCCATTGTCATATTCTCTGACTTTATGTATCTGTCCTGGTTTTCTAGGGAAAGTGCAAGTCACTCTTAAGTCACTTTAGTTAGTACAATCTCTTTTCTACTGGCTGACCCTTATCCCCCCCCTCAAAAAGTAGTAAGCCTGGGAGATTTGCATGAAGGTAAACATGAATAAATAAAAGACATTGTCAGCAGAATAGAGAGAGTTAGATCGGTACTACCACTCTTTAAATTAAAAATACATTTATTTTACATGTATGAATATTTATAATGCATGAATATACATGTGCCATGTGTATGCCTAGTGCCCATGGAGAAAGCATCAGAAGAAAGCATCGGATAATCTGGAACTGGAGTCACAGGTGTTATAAGCCACCATGTCGGTACTTGAACAGAACCCTTACCTTCTGTAGAGTAACAAGTGCTCCTACTTAATGGCTATCTTTCAGCCTCTGCACTAATAGTCTTGTAGGTCTCTGGCCAGAGATGATTCTGTAATCCTTGTATTTATTTCATCTCAACTTCTGCATGAAATTTAAGAAACATTTGTAATTAAATTTAGAAAATGACTGAGACAGTTGCCTTCCCATAATTAGTGTAGGCTAGTCTCTTTGATATGCTCATCTTGGAAATCTTTACCAAAAATTTTAACTTGAGCATTCTCTACTCAGGATAAAAAAATATCAGTTCCCTCTAAATCTGATTTCAGTTTTTATTTTCTCATGTTTCATTGACAATTCATTCGAAGTGATCTAAAAACATTAAAATGTAACTGATGTGGTACTTGCTTGCATGAGTTTCAAATGCTCTGTTAAACCATACATGATCAAAACTGGGGATCAAAATTGAATCCCCAGTGAAGGCAAAGGTGAAATGAACAGAATTTTGTCTATTTGGAGCATCTAAGGAGTCATATGAAGTAACTGATAGAGATATAAATGGGCTAAGTAATTTATTAATTATAGATGATGTTTAAATTCAAACTTCATAAAATTCAATGAAAGAGACTTTAAAACTGGAAGTTCTTCAAGATATGGTGGTCAATATTTAAAACCAAAATCTAATAGCAATGAGCTGAATGGTTGTAGAGATCATGATTACATTTTGAAGATAAAGGAATCAAATACATCCATCCAGACAAAGACTGTTAATCAACACAATGATGATCTATTTATATTCTAGAGATAAGATTCCTCAAAAGCAGGAGACTTATCACTGCATTTTGTCTGATAATTGTGCTAAAAAGTGACATTTTAAACAAGAAGAATGTGATATAGAACTTCACTACCATTTTTCTTTAGTGTTTTCTTTATAATTAACTTTTATATTACACTTTATAGTAGACAAAGTGATAGACTTCATGTCATCTGCACACATATAAGCTTTAATAATTTTATTGCATTGTTTTCATTTTTGGCCTTTCCCACTTCAGCTGCTTCTTTTGCTTTGTCCCATTTGTTCCTACTTGTTTTTCCTTACCATACAGTGTCCGTTAAAATTTGTCACTTGACATTTAACAATGCATCTTATCGTTTAATAAAATAAGAAAAATCCAACTCCAAAGCAATATATGGCAAAAAGATAATTACTGGCAGGAATGATTGAAATGAAGAGAACAATACATAGGTAGATCAAGTAAGTGGTTCTTGGAGAATAAGAATGACAAGACAGATGAAACCCTAACTAAACTGCCCACTGCACCTTGACATATGACATTATATTTTCAGGATCAACAAAATCTCTTAAGGAAAGGAGCTAACATAGGATTGCTGGGCTCATTGGAAAAAACTAGAAATGATTATTAAATTCATACTTCAGATTCACCCATGGAACAGATAATAATGTGGTATATGCCATAGTGAAATGATGGTCATGATCATAACACCATGGAAGGATCTGATCAATACCTTTCATCAACAAAACAGCACTTCTAAAAGGCTTAATGGGACAGGAAACCAATATCACAGAGTTTGTTCTTCTTGGCCTCACTCAGGACCCTGCTGGGCAAAAAGCATTATTTGTTATGTTTTTGCTCATCTATATTGTGACAATAGTGGGTAACCTGGTCATTGTGGGGACAATCATTGCTAGCCCCTCCTTAGGAACCCCAATGTACTTCTTCCTTGCCTATCTTTCACTTCTGGATGCTGTTTATTCCACTACTATTTCACCCAAGTTGATGGTAGACTTGCTGTGTGATAGAAAGACCATTTCCTTTCCAGCTTGCATGAGTCAACTCTTTTTAGAACACCTACTTGGTGGTGCTGAGGTATTTCTTCTGGTGGTGATGGCCTATGATCGTTATGTGGCCATCTGCAAACCATTGCATTATTTGATCATCATGAATCGGCGGTTTTGCTTCCTCCTGTTGGTGGTGTCCTGGACTGGAGGCCTTGCACATTCTGTGGCTCAACTTCTCTTTGTATACAACTTGCCCTTCTGTGGTCCCAATGTCCTTGACCATTTTATCTGTGACATGTACCCATTATTAGGACTTGCATGTACTGATACATACGTCATTGGACTCACTGTGGTTGCCAATGGTGGAGCAATATGTATTTTAGTCTTTATCATTCTCATAATCTCCTACGGAATCATCCTACGATCACTTAAGACTCACAGTCAGGAAGGGAGGCACAAAGCCCTATCCACCTGCAGCTCCCACATCATGGTGATTGTCCTCTTTTTTGTTCCCTGTATTTTCATGTATGTTAGACCTGTTTACAACTTTTCTATTGATAAATCCATTACTGTTTTTTATACAATTATCACTCCTATTTTGAACCCTTTAATATATGCCTTAAGAAATTCGGAGATGAAAAAGTGTATGGAACACCTATTCTGCAAAGTTTTATCTACAGATAGAATAATAAGTGTCTTCTCACTGAATGTGCTAGCAGTTGTAAGGTAAGTAATGAGCAATAAGTTGTAAGAAGGGATGATGGAACTAATTCAGTGTATCTATACTGTTGATTTTCTTTGAAGAAATCCATAAGAAAAAATATCAAAAATAATCACTTGAGATTAGAAACAAGTCTATTGCCATACCACACTGAATGTGATTGATATCATCTCAGATTAAAAACAATTTAATGGATGATTTCTGGAATATTAATAAAGGATATAATGCTTAGTCTATACAGGAAAATTTATGCTCAGTGTATTCTATTTTTCTTAGTTAAGATAAAAATATGTATTAGAATAAAGTGTTTCTTTTCTTTTGTGCAGTGAAGAAAAGACATTTTTGTCTGCATATCACCATTCATGCTGTTGGTAATAGATACATTCCTGGAATCAATGAGATTACTCTGTAATTAAGCTGATTATATAGCCACATGCTTATTGTTTTAGACTTCCTATTTCTGCTTACTTCAGTGTCTTTTTCTAGTTTATGGTCCTTGGTTAGCAGATGTAATTTGTTTAATAACACAAAAAATGGTCAGTTTTGTTAGTTGGTCTATTGTTCATGATTAACAACATACCCTAATTTCTAACCATGGAAAAACTCATAAAGCCAAAATGGAAATATATTTTAATTATGCTTAATAGTCAATAATGCATTAAATCTTTCTCTTTAAAGACTAAGTACTTTTCATTGTTTTAGCCATGATATTGAAGAAATAGTAAAGAAAGGATTTCCATAAACATAGTATTTCCTAAAAGTTGTAATAAATTTCTACTATTTTCTGAAAATTTTTGAAATTATTTATTTTGGTATAGTCAATAGTTTGCTTATTAATTTATAAAAAACAAGTTTCTCAGTCTGAACTTAACTTGGTGAATCATAAAAATATTACAAACAAATAACTTTTTGTTGTGCTATGGAAACTTATGCTTCACAGGAGTTTTACTTGTACTGGTGTCTTATTTTGAAATAAATGTTGATGTTATAAGAAAACACAGATAATTAAAAGAATCATTCAGTGAGTTCATTCTCATCATCTCATATAATTACTCATATCTTCTGCTTTCGTATAACAGCATCTGAAGCTGCAACATCACTCTGACAAGCAGGTAACATATAAATATTATAAATATATATCATACACATGTGAAGATCATGTTTTATATGTATAATAAATATCTTACTTAAATGTATTACACACACACACATATATATATATATATCTGTCTATCTATCATCTACCTATCTATCTGTGTCTATTTCTATATCTATATCCCTTAGTCAGATGACAAAAAGTAGCAGGTACAGATTTATAGGATAAAGAAGAAAATAGATCTAATGTATAATATTATACTCACTTCCTTAATTATAATGTATTTTAAAACTTTAACTTTTTAACAAATTATAATTTTTTAAATTTATTCTTTCCTCACACAATGCATCCCAATTGCAATTTCTCCTCCCTGTTACTCCCCTCAACTATCCTCTCCCCCAGATATACTTCTTCGTTTCCCTTCAGAAAACAGCAAGCTTCCCAAGGATATTAACTGTAGACTACATAACAAATTACAATAAGCTAGGCACAAACCATAATATCAAGGCTGGACAATTCAACTCAGTAGGAAGAAAAGGGTCCTAAGAGCAATCAAAAGAGTCAGAGATACCCCTACTACTACTGTTAAGATTCTCATAAGAGCACCAAGCTACACAGTCATAATATACATGTAGAGAAACCAACTCAGAACGGTACAGGCTCCATGATTGTTGCTTTAGTGTCTGTGAGCCCCTATGAGGCCTGCCTAATTCATTCTGTATGTTATGCCTTCTGGTGTCTTTCTCTCCTCTATGTTCCTCCCACTCTTCCACAGGGTTCCTGGGCTCTGATTTTTGGCTGTGGTTTTCCGCATAAATTCTCCTCAGTTACTAGATAAAGCTTCTCTGGTGATGATTGGTTTATTCTCTATCTATGAGAATATTACAAAGTCATTAAGAATCATTTTATTTACTTTTGCCAAATGTGTTTCATTCCATCCTAGGTTTCTAAGATATTCAGCCTTTAGTTTCTGACCATCCAGGCAGTGTTAGGCATGGACTCTCTCTCAATGAATGGGTCACGAATTAGATCAGTAATTGGTTTGCCACCCCCACTATTCTTTGCTACTATTATCCCAGCACATCTTGCAGACAGGACAAATTGTAGGATATAGGCTTTGTGGCTAGGTTGATGTCCCAGTACCACCACTGGAAGCCTCAATGGTTACAGAAGATAACCAGTTAAGTATCCATATCCCCCATTATTATGAGTCTTTGCTAGAGTCACCCTTGTAGATTCCAGGGAGTTTTGACTGTAATGCATTTCTGCATCCTCCCACAAATGTTCCCAATTCCAGTTTTTCTCCTAGTATTCTCTCCCTCCATTCATACTCCCCTCACCTGATACCTCCTGTTGTCTTGTTCAAGTGCCCCAGTCTTACTTACATAATATTATTTAATTTATACAGATGTTAGCCTCTAAACTGGACGGTTACTAAAATTATTGAAAGTTCTTTATTTTATTTTCTTAATGTAATGTTTGCATCTTTACTCAAGCCTAATTCTGATGCCAAACTTCCTGTTAAATATACTTAAAAATAATATAATTATTAACGTGTATTCTTAAAATATACTTCACAGTTGTAGTGATTTTACTTTAGTTTTACTGGAAACAGATTTTTCATATGATATGTTCTGATTATCATTGCTCCTCTCCCAATTTCTCCAGTATCCTTCTCAGCTCCTCATCCTTCCAAATTCACATGTTCTCCCCTCCACATTAGAAAACAAACAGGTGTTAAAGAAAAACAAATGAGAGAAAAAATATAATGAAATAATATGAAATAAAATCATAAAAACTTGAATAGAAAAAATCAAACAAGCAAAGAAGAAACAGAAAAAAAACACAGAGCCAAAAAAAAGCACTAAAAATACATAGAGACACAGGTACACACACAATGACAAGCACAAAATTTCCCTAAAAGCACAACATAGAATAACATGATATACAAGCAAAAAACCTGCAAGGTAAGATAAAAAGAAATAAAGGAAGGAAGGAAAGAAAGAAAGAAAGAAAGAAAGAAAGAAAGAAAGAAAGAAAGAAAGAAAGAAAGAAAAGTTATGAAGTTATGCCCGGACAAAACAAAACAACAACAAAAAATAAAACTCACTCATGATGTTTTTTCTGGTTCCATCCATTTGCCTGCAAATTACAAGATACCAGACTTTGTTGATTCCCCATGGGAAGCCTTACCTTTACTAAGGAGTGAATGGGGAGGGGTTTGTATGGAGAGAAGGTAGGAGGAACAGGAGGAGGGCAGGGAGGAGAACTGTTGTTGGTATATAACTAAAAAAAGCTTAAACAAAACAAAATAAAAAACTTCAAAAATTACTATTGAGTTAGTTAATGTGGGCCTTCTACATTTATGGATGGGACTTGGCCTTCATAGTAGTTTGTATGCCAGTGAGACTCCCTTGGAGAACACTGTTTTTTATTTACAATTGATTATCAGTTGGAGATAGTTTCTGGTCAGGGGTGTGTCCTCTTCCATTTCCAATGCTGGAACCCCATCTGGTACAGAGCTGTGCAGTCCCTTTAGTATGTTGCCATATTCTCTGTCAGGTCTTGTTTGCTTGACTTTCTCTAACCCCTCTGGTTTTTACCATGTTTGGCATTCCTCTTCAACCAGGTACCCTCAGCTTTCCGGGTAAGGATTTGATGGAGACATCTCATTTAGAACTGAGTGTTCCAAGGTCTCACACAAGATTCCCCTTGTCCACCTGTGCATCTCTGCATTTATTTCCATCTACTGACAGAGGGAGATACTCTGATGATGGAAGAATGAGCCACGGATCTATGACTGTGGCAGAATGTGCTTAGAAGTCATTTTGTTGCTATATTCCTTTTATAACAGTTGAATTTGGTTTTTATGAAGGTTACTAGTCCACCAAGTATAAGGCTCTTGGTTACCTTAGCAGTGTCACTAATGGGTTTCATCTCATGGAGTAGGAATTAAACACAATCAAATAATGGTTGTTAAGCTCTAAATGCAGTATGCCACTATTGTACTGGCTCATTTTGTGTGCAGGTCACCATTGTAGATGGAAAGTTTTGTAGCTTAGTTTGTGTTTACCTTACTCCTTTGGTAACATGGAGAGTGGTTTGAGTACCATGAATACTGCTCCACAAGGGTGTGGCTCTATGAAAGCAACAGCTTCACATCTAAGTGTCCAATAAGTTGTGTAAGTGTTGTCTTCAGCAATAGTCCCTTACTTAAGTTTGTGGAGAACTACAAGCAGTCTTGGCAATAGCCTGGTTCTTTGGTGGTATCTATGGGAACTCTTTGGTCATCAACTCAAATTCATGCACAGTACTGGGAGCTTCATTTGGTGAAATGAGTGGAGCAACTGGGCCTCTGTCTCCTCTACTATTTGGTGATTTCATTATTTCACCTTTCTGTATTCATATATTACAAGAAACTTTTACTGCATTAGATTTTTATACAACCCCTTGACATGGCCCTTAGTTTTAGTTGTTCCTCTCCAAATTCTTTTTCTAAATTTCTTATTCCATTCCCCTCCCTTTTTGACTCTTCTGTTTCCACTGTCCTCCTCATCAATCCATAACCCTAATTGTATTCCTAGGAAGATCCAATCCTCCTCCTTAAGTTATACTTAACATATGTGATTATATGGATTGTAGCCTGCTTATAGAATTTTTAACAGTTAACTTCTCCATATAAGTGAACACATGCCATATTTGTCTTTTATTGCTGAGTTGTCTCACTCAGGATGACATTTTTTCAAGCTCCATCCATTTACCTGCAAATTTCATTTTTCAAAATATTGTGTGAATTTACCACATTTTACGCATTCATCTGTTGATGGACGTCTAGTTTGTTTAAAATTTCTGGGTACTTTGAATAGGGTCATCATGAATATGATTGAGCAAGTGTCTCTGTAGCAAGGTGGAGAGTTCTTTTGATCCATGCCCAAGACCAGTATAGCTGGATCTGGAGGTAGATTGATTACCAGCTTTCCAAGGAACCACCACACTGATTTCCATAGTAGACGCACAGTTTTGTACTCCAACCAGAATTGGATACATCCTCGATAGTATCAGCTGTTATTTGTTTTATTGATCTTGACAATTCTTGGTGTAAGATGAAATCTCAAAGTGATTTTGATTTGTACTTCCCTGATGACTAAGTATTTTGAGTAATTCTTTAAGGGTTCCTTTGCCATTTGTATTTACTCTTTTCAGAGTACACTGTTTACATCTATAGCCCACTTTTTTCAATTTTAGTTTTATAACAATCTTATTTTTCATACCAATCTCAGTTCCCTCTCCCTCCCATCCTCTTGCTCTTGCTCCTCCCACCTCCTCCCCATCCCACCCATTTTTTAATTTTGCCATTTGTTTTTGATCTCCAGACCTTTTGAGTACTTTATATATTTTACATGTTGGCTCTCTATCGGATGTGTAATGTGTAGCTGGTAAAAATATTTCCCATACTGCATCTGCTACTTTGCCCAAATGATAGCGTCCTTTAGAGTTTCATTAGGTCCCTTTAATTAACTTTTGTTCTTCCTAACTGTGCAAACAGTGTTCTGTTCAGAAAGTCTTTTCCTGTGTCAATGAGCCCTGGACTATCCCTCATTTTCTCTTCTATCAGCTTTTTTTTTTTTTTTTTTTTTTTTTTTTGGTTTTTAACGAGACAGGGTTTCTCTGTATTGTTTCAGAGGCTATCGGTCCAGCCCGGCCTCGAACTCACAGAGATCCGCCTGCCTCTGCCTCCCGAGTGCTGGGATTAAAGGCATGCACCACCACCGCCCTAGTTATCTGATTTTATGTGTGATTTTTGATCCATTTGTAGTTCAGTTGTGTGCAGGGTAGCAAGAAGTATGGATCTATTTTGATTCTTCTACATGTAGTGTTCCAGTTTGACCAGCACCATCACTGACGATGATGTGCTGTTTCCAGTATGTATTTCTAGCTACTTTATAAAAAATTCAGGTGTTCATATGTGTGTGAATTTATGTCTGAATCTCCATTTCAATTTAATGTGTATAATATCTGCCAATTCCATGCTATTTTTATTACTATAGCTTTGTAGTTCAATTTGAGATTAGCAGTGGTGATAATTTCTGCATTTTTTCTTTTAGTTTAGGATTGCTTTAGGTATTTTGTGTTTTTGTTAGTTTTTGGCATGTGCATGCATGTGTGTGTGTGTTTGTGTGTTTGTGTGTGTGTTTCTATATGAAGCTGAAAACTTTTCCTTTTAAGTACTGCAAAGAATTGTAATAGAAATTTGATGGTGATTGCTTTGAATCTGTACATTGCTTTTGATAGATTGGCCTTTTTTATCAAATTCATTCAGCTAATCTATGAGCATGGGATATTTTTCCATTTCTAGTATCATATTCAAGTCCTATCTTCAATGTCTTAAAGTTTTAATTCACAAGTCCTCCACTTGCTTGGTTAATATTACCTCAAGATATCTTATATTTTATGAGGAATTTGTGAAAGGTATTTTTTCCATAATTTCTTTTTCAGTCTGTTTCTTTTTTTGTTTGTTTGGTTGTTTTTGTTTTTTTGAGGCAGGGTTTCTCTGTATTGTTTTGGAGGCTGCCCTGGAACTCGCTCTGTTGACCAGGCTGTCCGTGAACTCACAGAGATCTTCCTACCTCTGCCTCCAAAGTGCTGGAATTAAAGGCATGCTCCACCAATGCCCTGCCTCTCGTCTGTTTCTTAGTTGTATACAGAAGGGCTACTGATTCTTGTGTGCTAAGTTTTATAGAATAGGTTGAAAGTATTTATCAGGTTTAGGACTTTCCAAATAGAATTTTTGGGGTTAGATATGTACACAGTAATTTGACTGCTTCTTTTCCTGTTGGTATCTATTTGATCTCCTTCAGTTGTCTTATAACTCTAGATAACACTTCACGTACTATACTGAATAAGTATGAAAAGACTAGGTACCTTGTCTTGTTTTAAATTTCAGTGTAAATACTTTGTTTTTATGTCTATGCAGGTTGATATTGGCTCTGGGCTTGCTGTAGATTACCTTTATTATACTTAAGTATGTTTCTTGTATCCTTGTCCTTAGAGAACATTTTTTATTACTTAAAACAATTTTTAAGTTTAGATATATTTTCATCATATTCTTTCCAGCCTCAGCCTCCATATTTATAGATCCTCTCTCCTTCCCTACCCACCAAACTTTTAAGTTTTTTTTGGGAAACAAATGAAAATTCAATATAATCACAAAATCCCCCAACCCGAAACACAAATTAAAACCATACCCTCAAACAAATACCAAATTATAACCAAATAAAAGCATATAAATGAAAACCTGTGAGGTGCATTATGTTGATAGACTTCTCTTTAACACAAGATTTTCCCAGTAGTGGTTGATATACCCAGGATCAGTTTATTGGATAACACTGATTTTCCTTCTCCTTGCATGTACAAATGAGTGCTCAGTTGTTATTAAACTATGAAGTGTTCATGTCCCTCTCCATCCAGGAGTCTAAACTTTGGTTTGGAGAAAAGTCACACACAAACTTTCACTATGTGAAAAGATAACACTAATTAAGGCTTCTAGATTTTACCAGCACCTTTGGCCAAGATCAAATTGCCTTTAGATGAAAAGGCATTTATAGTTTCTGGCAAATGATGAGATTGTTAAGGGCCAGAGGAGAAAAGTTTAAATATTAAAGCTTGACTGCTTTCTTCCTCTTGTTTTCATCATTATGGTGTTATACACTTTAGATCTCAAGAATGCATCCATTCTTCTCTTCTTTTTCTTATTCTCATCCTCCTATTTCTTCTCTTCCTTCTGTTTCAAGATAGAGTTTCTTTGTCCTTGAACTTGTTCTATAGACCAGGGTAGCCTTGAACTCTGAGATCTCCCTGCCTCTTCCTCCATAGGGCTGGGATTAAAGGTGTGCACCACAACTGTCCAGCAGCTTATCAGATATTGTTTTAAGTTTGGTAGGTGGTATGTACAAAACAACATCTCTAATGCTGTTAATTTGAATCTTCTCCTTCAGCTTTTTGGTTAATTTACTTAAGGGTTTGTCAATCTTACTTATTTCCTCAAAAAATCCATTCTTTGTTTCATTTATTATTCACTTTTAATTTTAATTCTGGATTTCTTTCTTTTTTGTTTTGTTTTTTTTTTGTTGTTTTTGTTTTTATGAGACAGGGTTTCTCTGTATTGTTTTGGAGGCTATCGGTCCAGCCCGGCCTCAAACTCACAGAGATTGGCCTGCCTTTGCCTCCCGAGTGCTGGGATTAAAGGCGTGCACCACCACCGCCCGGCCTGGATTTATTTCTTGATGTCTACTAAATGGGGCATTATTTCTTCCTTTTCTTTTTTTTGTTTTAGAGCTTTCAGTTATGCTGTTCAGTTACTAATATGAGAACTTTCTGGTATTTTAATGTAGGCACACAGTGCTATGAAATTGCCTCCTAGTACAACCTTCAGTTGCCCCAGAACTTTCAGTATGTTTGTTTAAATTTTAATAGGATTCTAAAAGGATTTTAATTTCTTAATTACTTTCTTGTCTCATTTTAATTCAGTAGAGAAGTTTTTTGTTTCTATGAGTTTGTAAGATTTCTCTTGTTGATATGCAGGTTGTTACTTTAATTTTCTTGTATTTGTTGACACTTTCTTCCTAGTCCAGCATATGGTCTGTTATATAGAAAGTTCCATGAAGTGCTGAGAAGAAGATATATACATTTTGGGAGAACTATATTATGCATTATGCAGTTATCTGATTATGATTTTATTTAGCTCCAACATATTTCTGTTTAGCTTTCATTTGGATGATCTGTATATTAGCAAGAGTGTGTGTGGTATTTAAGTCACCCACTATCACTGTGTGAGTGCCAGTATGTGAAATTAGTGGCTATTGTGTTTCTTTTATGATCTTGCATGATCTTATTTTTGGTGCATAAAAGTTTAGATTTTCAGTATTCTCTTGGTGAGCAAAGTTTTATATACAATTTTTAAATTTTAAATTAGAAAAAATTGTGTTTTATGTGTCAATCCCAGTTCCCTTACCCTCTCTTCCTCCCCTGCCCCCCCCACTGACCACCCATGTCATTCCGTTTCTGCTCTCCAGGGAGAATGAGGCCTTCCATGGGGGATCTTCAAAATTTGTCACATCTTTTGGAACAGGACCTAGGTTCTCAACCATGTGTCTAAGCTGAAAGAGTATCCTTCTATGTGGAATGGGCTCACAAAGTTCATTGCACACTAGATATAAATGCTGATACACTACCAGAGGCCCCGTAGACTGCCCAGTCCTCCTAACTGACACTCATATTTAGGGAGTCTGGGTCAGTCCTATGCTGGTTTCCGAGCCATCAGTCTGGGGTCCAGGAGATCCCCCCTGTTCAGGTCACATGTTTCTGTGTGTCATTCTTGTAGATCTCTGGACCTTTCTCTAGCAAAATTTAAAACATAAATTTTTGCTTCTAATACAATTATTTAAATTTCATGAGAATGTAGTATTGTCAAAATTATTATATATTTGATGATCTTAATTTTTATTAATATTACAGAAAAAGTATGAGACTATAGATGTCATTGTGATATTTTCAAACAATATATCAGTGTATTTACTGATAGGCACACCCACATTACCTAATAAGTCACTTCTTCTGCCCTTTCTAATTGTCTCCTTCGTCAGTCCAATGAAAGTTCCCATGCAACAACCATGTCCAAGCACAAATCCATCTCATATCCAATGAATCAAGGAGATACTATGACCATTGTGAGGGAAGATATGAGAGGTTTATTCTTGGCTTCCAGAGAAACAGTTTCAGAGTGAAAATGGAGCATACTGAAGAAATTAAAAGCAGGAAGCAATAGAGCCTGATTTGGTGACCATAATGTCACTGGGGCTGCAGATCTGAATTTGGAAGGCAAGAAGATGGAAAACAAAGATGGGGAAGTAAAATGAAAATAAATAGAATATTGTTCTTTGCATTCATCTCATTTCATGAACAATGCACTGCAGTGATGTGGGGGAAATTGGGTGGGACAGGGATGTTTTAGTTCTTTAGAGTTATGAAAGTTTCCAACCTCAGGTGAGTATGGCTTGGAGGTTTGTGTTCCTAACACTCAAAGGCAACCAAAGCTACTGCAGGCCTCTGAATCCAAAGTGCTTGGATAAAAGGCATATGCCTCAACCACCAGGCTTCACTCTTCTTTATAGTATTTTGTGACATCATTTGAGATCATACGGACAATGAAAATATTAAGCTTAGTCACAACTTCTTAAATTGAGACCTACTGAGCAATATCTTTAACATTCATAATTTTCAAAATTAAAAGTTATTGGTTGGCTCATAAACTATCACCCATTTTGTTTTCATCATTGTAAATCTCAAAATAGTTTTGGTTTATATTTTTATATATGTTCTCTTTATATTGTTGAAAACATATGATTTCTTTTGAGTGTGTTTCTTTTTTATTGATATTTTTCATACAATATATTATGATCATTGTTTCTTTTTCCCTAACTTTTTCCAAGTCCTTTCTTCCTCCCTGATCACCTACTTCCATACCATTTCTTTCTCTCTCTTTATAAGGCAAACAAGGAATCAAACTAGATTGAGAGAAAAAGAAAGGAAAAAGAAAGGAAAAAAAACCTCAAGAACACACACACACACACCACAAAAACACAAGATCAAAAAACATACCGACAGAAAACCAATACAGCAGCTGTTCCTGCAGCAGCATCAGGTAAACAGGCCAGCTCCCCGGCCTGTGTTCCAGTACCTGCAGATCACCTGGGAACTGCACAGAGCTCCCAATCCTTGCAGGAGCCAAGCACCCCAGACTCCAGGTCTTCTCTCCCACCAAGGAGACCAGGAAACCAGAGGAGGCTGGGAGTCCAGGGAAGCAGCTGCTCCTCCAGCAGCGTCAGGTAAACAGGCCGGCTTCCAGGCCTGTGTTCCAGTGCCTGCAGATCACCTGGGAACTGCACAGAGCTCCCAATCCCGGCAGGAGCCAAGCACCCCAGACTCCAGGTCTTCTCTCCTGCCAACAAGACCAGGAAACCAGAGGAGCCAGGGAGACCAGGGGAGTAGCTGTTCCAGATCAGGTACAACAGGACCCAGCATAGGGTCCAGGGGACCAGGTAGGAGGCTAAGTGCCCTAGATTCCTGTTCTTCTTCCCCACCCACGGGACCAGCATTTGGACAAGGAATAGAAGAACCACCAGATTATTGGACTTGCTAACACCGACCAAAAGGGAACTCTGGTCCCCAGACCAGTAAGGGGCTCTTTCTGCACCCACTAGAAGAAGAGATGGGAAAGAGACAATACAAAAACACACTTAGCAACAGAAAAACAAATATGGCACCACCAGATTATAGAGACTCCACACCAGCAAGACCCCAACATTCGAATGCGAAAGAAGCAGAAGAGAACGACCTTAAAAGCACTTTCATGAAAATGATAGAGGCCCTAAAAGATGATATAGGAAAATCCCTCAAAGAAATGGAAGAAAAAACAAACCAAAAATGCAAGAAATGGAAGAAAAAACAAACCAAAAAAGGCAGGAAATTGAAGAAGAAACGAAGCAAAAACAAAAAATGCAAGAAATGTTAGAAAAAACAAAGGAAAAATGAAAAAAATGGAAGAAGAAAAAAAAACAAAAAAGGCAGGAAATGGAAGAAGAAACAAAGCACAAAATGCAAGAAATGGAGCAAAAAGTAAACCAAAAAATGCAAGAAATGGAAGAAAGAACAAACCAAAAAATTCATAAAAGGCAACAAACGGACGAAAAGATAAATGGAAAATTTCAAGAAGCAATGCAAACACTGCAAGGGTTGAAAACTTAAATAGAGACATTAAAAAAAACACAATCTGAAGAAAGGCAGAAAATAGAAAACCTGGACAAACAGTCAGGCACTACCGATACAAGCATTACCAACAGAATAGAAGAGATGAAAGAGAGGACCTCAAGTGTTGAAGATACACTAGGAGAAATGGATTTATCAACCAAAGAAAACCTTAAATCCAACAAATCCTTAACACAAAACATCCAGGAAATATGGGACACCATGAAAAGACCAAACCTAAGAATAATAGGTATAGAAGAGGAGAAGAAATCCAACTCAAAGGGGCAGAAGTCATATTCAACAAAATCATAGAAGAAAACTTTCCGAACCTTAAGAAAGGCATGCCAATGAAGGTACAAGAAGCCTACAGAACACCAAATAGAGTGGACCACAAAAAAATCCCCTCACCACATAATAATCAAGACCCCAAACATACAGAATAAAGAAAGAATATTAAGAGCAGCTAAGGAAAAAGGTCAAGTAACATATAAAGGCAGATCTATCAGAATTACACCAGATTTCTCCATGGGAACTCTGAAAGCCAGAAGGTCCTGGATAGATATTCTACCTACACTAAGAGACCATGAATGCCAGCCCAGACTACTATACCCGGCAAAGTCTCAATCAATATAGACGGAGAAAACAA
Organism: Mesocricetus auratus; assembly: GCF_017639785.1. Taxonomy (NCBI): domain Eukaryota; kingdom Metazoa; phylum Chordata; class Mammalia; order Rodentia; family Cricetidae; genus Mesocricetus; species Mesocricetus auratus. Next base: position 56,990,920 of record NW_024429189.1, on the reverse strand, counting down.
GATATTCCATGACAAAACTAGATTCAAGCAATATGTGTCCACTAACCCAGCCCTACAGAAAATTTTGGAAGGAAAACTCCAACCCAAGGAAGCTAACTATAACCAGAAAAACATAGGCATTAGAGAATCCCTCTCTACCAACAGCCAAAAGAACAAAGGGGTGAAATTCCACACATAATTCCACCAACAACAACCATTGCAATTCGAAGAAGGATGAACAATCAATGGTCATTAATATCCCTCAATATTAATGGCCTTAACTCACCCATAAAAAGACACAGACTAGCAGAATGGATTCGAAGGCAGAACCCTTCCTTCTGCTGTATACAAGAAACACACCTCACCCTCAAAGACAGACATTACCTGAGAGTTAAAGGTTGGGAAAAATTTTTCAATCAAATGGATCCAAGAAACAAGCAGGGGTAGCAATCCTAATATCTAAAAAACTGGACTTTAAAATAAAATCAATCAAAAGAGATGAAGGAGGTCATTACATAATCATCACAGGTCTAACCCACCAAGATGAAGTGTCTATCCTGAACATCTATGCCCCAAATACAAAGGCGTCCACATTCGTTAAAGAAACATTATTAGAACTTAAATCTCATCTAAAGCCCCACACAGTTATAGTGGGAGATTTCAACACACCACTCTCACCACTAGACAGGAATACCAGACAGAAACTCAACAAAGAAGCAAAGGGTCTAATAGAAGTAATGACCCAACTGGGATTAACAAATATCTATAGAACATTTCATACACATAAAAAATAATATACCTTCTTCTCACCACCACATGGAACCTTCTCAAAAATCGACCACATACTTGGCAACATATCAAACTTCAGCAGCTACAAAAAATTTGGACTAACTCCATGCATCTTATCAGACCACCATGCTTTAAAATTAGAATTCAACAACAACACAAATTGCAGAAAACCTACAAACTCATGGAAATTGAATAATGCTCGACTGCACCATCCCTGGGTCAAAGAGGAAATAAAAAAAAAGAAATTAAAGAACTCCTCGAATTCAATGAGAATGAAGACACAACATACCCAAACCTATGGGACACTTTGAAAGCAGTGCTACAGGGGAAGTTCATAGCACTAAGTGCTCACATGAAGAAACAGGAGAACAGTTATACCAGAGAATTAACATCACAGCTGAAAGCTCTAGAACACAATGAAGCAACCTCCCCCCAGGAGGAGTAGACACCAGGAAATAATCAAATTGAGGGCTGAAATCAATAAAGTAGAAACCAGGAAAACAATACAAAGAATCAATGCAATGAAGAGTTGGTTCTTTGACAAAATCAACAAGATAGATAAACCTATGTCCAAACTTACCAAACAGCAGAGAGTGAACACACAAATTAACAAAATCAGAAATGAAAAGGGGGACATAACAACAGACTCTGAGGAAATCCAGAGAATCATTAGGTCATACTTTGAAAACCTGTACTCCACAAAATTCAAAAATTTAAAGGAAATGGATGACTTCCTGGATAGCTATCACTTGCCAAAACTAAATCAAGAACAGATAAGCAATTTAAATAGACCTATAACCCCTATGGACATAGAAGCAGTCATCAAAAGTCTCCCAACCAAAAAAAGTCCAGGTCCAGATGGCCTTAGTGCAGAATTCTACCAGAAATTCAAAGAACAGCTTATACCAATTCTTCTCAAAGTGTTCCACACAATAGAAGAAGAAGGGTCTTTGCCAAACTCTTTCTATGAGTCTTCATTAACATTGATCCCCAAGCCACACAAAGATACAACTAAGAAAGAGAACTTCAGACCAATATCCTTCATGAACATTGATGCAAAAATACCAATAAAATACTGGCAAATCGGATCCAAGAACACATCAAAACAATCATTCACCACGATCAAGTAGGTTTAATCCCAGGGATGCAGGGATGGTTCAACATATGAAAATCCATCAACGTAATCCACCATATAAACAAGCTGAAAAACAAAAATAACAGGATCATCTCACTAGATGCTGAAAAAGCCTTTGACAAAATCCAACACCCCTTCATGATAAAGGTCTTGGAGAGATCTGGGATAACAGGGACATACTTAAACATAATAAAAGCCATATACAGTAAACCAACAGCCAACATCAAACTAAATGGACAGAAACTCAACGCAATTCCTCCAAAATCAGGAACATAACAAGGCTGCCCACTCTCTCCATACCTTTTCAACATGGTACTTGAACTTCTAGCTATTGCCATACGACAACAAAGGTGGATCAAGGGGATACAAATTGGAAAGGAAGAGGTCAAACTTTCACTGTTTGCAGATGATATGATATTTTACATCAATGACCCAAAGAACTCTACCAGGGAACTCTTACAGCTGATTAACACTTTCAGGAAAGTGGCAGGCTACAAGATCAACTCAAGAAAATCAGTAGCCCTACTATATACAGATGATAAAAGGGCTGAAGAAGAAATCAGAGAAACATCACCCTTTACAATTGCCACAAACAACATAAAATACCTTGGGGTAACGCTAACCAAACAAGTGAAAGACCTGTATTATAAGAACTTTGAATCTTTAAAGAAAGAAATTAAAGAAGCCCTCAGAAAATGGAAAGATCTCCCATGCTCTTGGATAGGTAGGATCAATGTAGTAAAAATGGCAATCCTGCCAAAAGCAATCTACAGATTCAATGCAATCCCCATTAAAATCCCAGCACAATTCTTCACAGACCTTGAAAGAATAATAAGCAATTTTGTATGGAAAAACAAAAGACCCAGGATATCCAAAACAACCCTGTTCAACAAGGCAACGTCCAGAAGCATCACCATCCCTGACCTCAAGCTCTATTATAGAGCTATAGACCTGAAAACATCTTGGTATTGGCAAAAAAATAGACAGGTAGATCAATGGAATCGAATTGAAAACCCGGGTATTAACCCACACACGTACGAACATCTGATCTTTGACAAAGAAGCTAAAAATATACAATGGAATAAAGAAAGCATCTTCAACAAATGGTGCTGGCATAACTGGAGACTGGCATGTAGAAGAATGTGGATCGATCCATGTTTATTGCCATGCACAAAACTTAAGTTCAAATGGATCAAAGACCTCAACATAAATCCAGCCACACTGAACCTCTTAGAAGAGAAAGTGGGCGGCACCCTTGAACGAATTGGTACAGGAGACAGCTTCCTGAACATAACACCAGTAGCACAGACAGTGAGATCAACAATAAATGGGACCTACTGAAAAGCTTCTGTAAGGCAAAGGACACAGTCAGCAAGACAAAAAGGCAGCCCACAGAATGGGAAAAAATATTCACTAATCCCACATCTGACAGAGGGTTGATCTCCAAAATTTAAAAAGAACTCAAGAAGCAAGTCTCCAAAACATCAAAGGACGCAATTAAAAAGTGGGCTGCAGAACTAAATAAAGAATTTTCAATAGAGGAGTATAAAATGGTTGAGAGGCACTTGAGAAAGTGCTCAACATCCTTAGCCATCCGGGAAATACAAATCAAAACAACTCTGAGATACCATCTCACTCCTGTCAGAATGGCTAAAATCAAAAACACTAATGACAATTTATGCTGTAGAGGATGTGGTGAAAGGGGGACACTCTTCCATTGTTGGTGGGTGTGCCAACTGGTTGAGCCACTTTGGAAATCAGTATGGCGATTCCTCAGAAAAATGGGAATAAACCTACCATAAGACCCAGCAACTCTACTCTCAGGCATATATCCAAAAGATGCCCATTCATACAAGAAAGATGTCTGTTCCACTATGTTCATAGTGGCTTTATTTGTAATAGCCAGAACTTGGAAGCAACCTAGATGTCCCTAAACTGAAGAGTGGATAGAGAAAATGTGGTACATCTACACAATGGAGTACTATTTAGCAGAAAAAAAATAATGGAATCATGAGATTCGCAGGAAAATGGATGACACTAGAAGAAACCATCCTGAGTGAGGTAACCCAGTCACAAAAAGAGAAACATGGCATGTACTCTCTCATATATGGATTTTAGACATAGATCTGGGGAGTGCCAGCCTACAATCCTATGGCCAGAGAGTCTGGGAAACAGAAACTTCATTTAGTGGCTGATCGAAGAAGAGGCAGACTCCCTTGGTTAAGTACTGAGCTGAACTCAAGAAAGTCAGTAACAGAGAGGGAGGACTGATGATCAAAGAGATTAAGACTGGGCTGGTATAACCCCCAGAAACAGCTGACCAGACAAAGGTTAACTCTTGAATCCCAGGCATCAGCCTGGGAATCCAGCATGGGACTGATCAAGACCCCCTGAATCTGGTGTCAGTGAGGAGGCCTAGGTAATCTATTGAGCCTTGGGCAGCAGATCAGTACCCATCCCAAGTATACACATGGACTTTGGACTCCCATAGAACAATGTGAGGTGCACTCTCACCCTGAACTCTTGGGGAAGGGTCTTGGCCCTGCCCTATATGAAATGAGAGACTATGGACACCCCCATGGAGTGCCCCACCCTCCCTGGGGGAATGCGGGGATAACAGGGGGTGTTGGGGGGAGGGCACGGGAGGAGGGGAGGGAAAGGGAGAGGGACCTGGAACTGACTTGTGAAGCAACCTTGTTTCTTATCTAAATTTATACTGGAAAATAAAATAAAAAAAGAAAACCAATACAACAAAAAAATGCAAAGAAATCCATGACACAAAAGACCACAATGATACCACCATTTTGTGTTGGCTACCAACTGATGGCACATGGCATACCCTGAAATATGGTTACTAATTACAGCAATACCTGACTGGAGAAAACTAATTTTCCCTTGCATGTGGGTATCAGTTTACAGATAACTACTTGTTGAAATGAATGGGAATTTGTGTTTGGACCCTCTCCTCAGTGCCTGGACCCCATTTGGCTTTAACATGTATAGGCTCTGTGTTGACTTCCACAGACTCTTTGAGTTCATATATGCATCAGTTCTGTTGTTTTGGAGAAAGTCAATCAATACTGTTCTACTAAAGGAACTTGTTGAGTGAAGCCTTTTCCTTGCCAGCCACTTTGGTTTTTTACCACCAGTTGCCTGAGCTCTGCCGCGTTATAGTCCCCAAATAACACACAAGACGCTGTATTCATTATGAAGCTGTTGGCCTTGCTTGTTTCTTCCTGACTAGCTTTGACTGAAGTATTTACTCCATAATTGTTAATCTAAGTATTTCTCTTACCAGAGAATAGGATCCAGACTTCTAACCCCTATGGCAGCAACATGTTGACTCCCTTGTTTCTCCTTCCCAGTATACTCCTCGACTCCTAGTTCCATGTATCTTGCTTCCCTATTGGCCAACAGTGCTTTGTTGACATATACACAGGACTTCCCCATCAGGAACTGACTACTAAAGACATTCTGTTATACTCATAGATCAGTGTCTTGCTCAGTCATCATCAAAGAAATTTCTTCCTGCAGCAGATGGGAACTAATACAGAGATCAATGTGAGAGGGAGAGATTTTGGAACACTCCGTCCATATGGGGTATTCTCACCAAACCCTACCTCTCAGGGCTCAGATAGCTATGTGGAAGAGGAGGTAGGAAGATAGTAAGAGGCAAAAGGGATGAATGCCTCCAAAAAGTGTATCATTTCATTCTTAGTTATGCAGAAATTTTCTTTCAACTTTTAATGTTAATATTTAATGTAATTCTCTTTTTAAAATATTTTTGTTAAATCTTTGATAATTTTGTTTTTAGTATTTGATCAAACCTCATTACATATCCACATAAAAGTGTTTCCTCATTTATATATTTTCTAACCCGTTGAGTGAATTTAATACTCTTAGGTGTATGGCCATCCACTAGAGCTGGTTAGACCTACTGGGGACATATCTTAAAAAACAGCTCACACTCAATATCCCAAAAGCTACCAATAATACAGGTTTATCCCTCAGTTTGAAACTCTGGTGAAACATTTTTCTCCTAATAAAGTTTAGAATTATTTGGAGTATCTTCCAAGAATTAGAACACAGACTAGAACACACAGAATTTGCAAGCTCTTAGCCTTCATGCCATGGAGACGCTTGGGCAGAGAGTCCCTAGCCACCACAGGAAAACTGAATTTTGCAAGAGTGATGTTGGGTATAGTATTTGTGATGTCTTCTTTCTTTGGACTATATTAACTGCAGTGAAACTCATGGAACAAATTCAAATTAGCAAAATCACCCCTCAGCAGCTTTCTTCCCTTGAAAAATGTCTGGAGGAAATTACCTGGATCTTGACGAGAGGGAGTAGTTAACTACTCCACATAATATATAAATTATGATGTGAACAGAAAAAAATCCTAATATAATATTTACAAATCTGTGAGTTGTGTATGATGAGATAGATATGTGAGATAGAGAATATTTAAATCAGTTAACTGTTTAATTTAGTTGAATTAAACAGGGAGGGAGAGGGAACGTGGATTGACATGTAAAACAAGCTATTTAAAATTAAAATTAAAAAATTAAAAAAAGAAAAAAAAACCCAAAACCAAATAACAACTGAATATTTACTTCAAAATGCCAGTACATACATTCTCAGTATACATTACTAACCGACTAACAAATGATCCACATATCCATTAATGTTTCACTTTGTTACTATCCATTAGGGAAATGAAAATAAGAGCTAAAAATGGTTGTCATCTCACATCTGTTAGAACACTCAACTACTAGAGTCCTGTTGCAGACATGGAGGAGTGATGTCAAGAACAGACTGGAGAAACCCACAGAAACTGCTGACCTGAACAAGGGGACCTCATGCACCCCAGACTGATATCTGGGAAACCAACATAGGACCAATCTAGACCCCCTGAATGTGGGTGTTAGTTAGGAGGCCTGGGCAATCTATGGGGCCTCTGGTTGTGGATCATTATTTATGCCTTGTATACGAGTGGACTGTGGTAACCCATTCCACATATAGGGATACTGTCTCAGTCTAGACACTTGACACTGGAGGGCCTAGTTCGTGCTCCAAATGTTACACCAGACTTTGAAGATAACCCATAAAGTTCTCACCCTCCCTGGAGAGCAGAATGTGGATGGGATAGGTGGTTGGTATGGGTCAGGGGAGGAGGAGAGGGAGAGGGAACTGGGATTGACATGTAAAACAAGATTTTTTTTCTAATTTAAATAAAAAAGGAACAAAAAAAGACTTCAAAGAAAATAAGCAATACTGTTGATGCTTCTAAAACATGATTATATACAATGTCACTATATGTAATTTACAGTTCTTAGTAGAAATTATTATCCATATGGCACAGTCCAGAGGAGATGCACAGATTGTGTTGCTCGATTTATAAACAAATTGTTTAAATTTAGTCATTTTTGTTATCAAGTTTTTGATGAATTCCTACAGATATTTATTTTAGGTGAGTTACATTCTTTGAAATATGTATTAATATGTGTGGTAGACTAGTGACTGCTGAATCCATTTCAATGGCTATTCTCTGAAGTATCTGAAAGAAACAGACAAATCTTCCACTTGTATTCTCTTTCTCTACCCTTGTACTCCAACAGAGTCTACCAGTTGGCCTCTAAAACTATACAAACCTGAACTTTTCCCTGTAATGAAGATCTCTGCATTTGAATTAAGCCCTTGGTAACTAATTCAAAAATAATATTCCTCATGTTTTTGTTGTGGGATCAATTATCAACTGGGAAAGTGTGAGTTAAACTATATACACACTGTGATTTTTATATGTGAGATTTTATACAAACTCTTTTGGGCCCAGATTAGACTTTATTATTTGGTAACTTCTCCTCAAGTTGTTGACTCATGATTATTTTCCTTAAAGGTTATGTTTCTATAAATCTTTAGTGGTTATCCTTGGGGGCATGGCTGAAGATGCATAACCTTAAATTCAGTATTACAAACCAAGTCCCAATGAATCTAATAAGACGAAAATCACCATTTGTAGATATAATGATATGATAGTTTGTCATTGCGTACTGTATAAAATATCCACAGGCTTTGTTCTTCCTTTAGAGTATTTGCCTATATTAGTATTCATGTAGCTGGGTTTTCAAAATCTGAAATGATAAACTCAAAAAAGAATGATGGGATGCAGATTCAGACTATTTATATCCTTCAAACAAACTAAGTTCAACTATACCTACTGACTAGTGTACCCTAGATTCCAATGTTTTAAAGGGTATTTCATTATTTTACTTTTTTGTGTAAAACATAAATTATAATTATTTTTATTAACTATTCATGGTCTCCAACAAAATTCACCCATGTATCCTCAGCATGCATATTTAATATTTATTTGCTATTTCAAGAATGTTTTTCAAATGAAAGATTTCAGACTTCTATGTTGCAGATCCATAGTAAAATTTTTGTCATTACAGCATATTCCAAATATGTATTTGGAAAATCCAAATAAGATGAAACAGTTTCATGCTTTTTTTTCTGAAAGACTGAGCAGTCAGAATTCTGGCAAACATGAAGGTGGAAGCAGTTCAAAATCCAGATTGGCATCTGTGTAAATATGCTCCCTCTTAATAAGTGAAAGCAGTGTGTGAAGTTGTCATCATTCAAGACCAGTAATCAGAAACCAAACTCTTGAATTTGGGCTGAATTAACATGCCCTTACATAGGTAACTAAAGATATAGACTCATTTGTAAGGGACTTTTAAAATTTTGTATGTGAGGTGGTGGTAATCATTCCTGTTAAGGATTCCTTGTGACTACCAAAATATATGTGGATCCATATAAAACTGCAATACTTTTGGGTGTCTAATGTTATAAAAATCTGGGATATGCTTTCCTGATTACTGTTTTAACAATAAAATTCCAGTGTAATTATTTGAAGGATCTTCCACTTGACAGGAATTTGACAGTATCAACTCAGATTTTCTCTTAGCAGTGTTTAATGTATTAGAGGATAATGTAGCACTGCTGTAGTTGAATCAGGGGATTTAAAGAAACTAGCATAACCTTTTAGCCTGTACTTCATTTGATATAAATAACAGCACAAATAAGAGGAAGGACAAAACAGCCATCAAGCTTAACAAACTGAGGAATATACAAAGAAAATAGAATGGAGGTAGGTGCTCCCTTGAAAGTAATATAGGGCAAGAGGATAGATTTATTAAGGGACATATGTAAGTGTGATGAAAGGATAATGCAATATAGGTAGAAAATTGATGACATAGTAAATGTAGGGGGGGATACAAGAATAATGTTCTTGGGAGTGCTAAAGAGGTGTGTTGGTGAGTTAACTCAACTGGTAACAGTGCCTGCCATGGAAACCTGATTACTTGAGTTTCATCCTCCTCCAGGACCCATGTGGTGGAAAAAGAGATTTAATTCCTGAAAATTGTCCTATGATATCCTCCTGTGTGCTACAGCATGTATAAGTATATATGGTATGATACCTTCATATATGAAATCAATTCTGCATCCCTCCTCTGTCTCTCTTCCGTTCCTTCTGTCTCTCTCTATTGATCATTTCTTCCTGTCAGTTTCATCCTATCATTAACACTCCTTGCTTCTTCCTGAATAAACATTATAAATATAAATGTTTGCAAGAAAATATATTATTTCACATTTTCTCATTTAAAGCATTTATAATAAATATGTATCATATTACTTTATTGTAATTTTATGCTTAATTCTGTTTTGTTCAACTGTCTTTTGGGAGTAATTGTTATCTTTTTAAATAGACATTTTATACATAATAGATTTTGTGTTTTATTGAGTTATTTATTAGCATTTATTTTACGATTTTAAATTTCTTTTGGTTCCTGTGATCATAAATAAAACAGCAAAGTGTTTCCTCATGTTCCATGACTTCAATTTCTTTGGAACAGGCTTAAAAGATACAACTGGTGAGATGTTAAATGCTTGTATTTTTTCATTCCAGATAGATTGTCAAATTGTATCCAAACTATAAAATTTACATTGTACTTCAGAATATGAACATGTTCTTTTCAACTACACAAATAATCTGTTGTTCATTTGAGAATTATAGACTCAGGCATGATTTTTATTTTTCTGCTTATATCTGAATTTCACCATCCTATATAGTGTTTTTCATTTTCTACTAATATATGAATTTCAGCGTCCTATCATGTTTTTCATATATTTGGATATATTTCTATTAATTGGTCTTTAAACATTAAATTATTCATTTAAAGGATTTTTTATATATTTTGATTTTTGATATTATAATATTACCTATTTTGTTGTCTTTTTTTCATTTTCTTGCATGCTTTGCTTCTTGTATATATTTACTTGGTTTAATTTTACATTATATCTTTAATCCATATTATTTTGTTTTTTTCTTTATGTACTAGCTTCATGTCTGTTTTCTCAAATACTAGGTAGTTGTAAAAGCTAGTTATAAGAACTCTTTCATAGCCCCCACATGCCAGCATACCTTCCAGTGACTGGGGAAGGCCACAGAGCTTCCCATCCCAGCGGGAGCCAAATACACCAGATCCCAGGTCCTCAATTCCACCAAGGAGACCAGGGGATGAGCTGGTCCGGTAGGACCAGGTAAAACAGGCCCTGCATCTGGGCATGCATTCCAGTGTCTGGGCATTGTCTGGGAACTGCACAGAGCTTCCCATTCAGGCAGGATCCATGCACCACAGATCCCAGGTCTTCTCTTCCTCCAAGGAGACCAAGGAACCAGCTGGTCTAGCAGGACCAGGAAAAACAGGCCCTGCACCCTGGCCTTTATTCTAGTGCCTGGAGATTGCCTGGGAACTGCACAGAGCTTACCATCCTGGCTGGAGCCATGCAGCCCAGATCGCAAGTCTTCTCTTCCACCAAAGGAACCAGGGGACCAGGTGGGAGGCTAAGCACTCCAGATTCCTGGCCTTCTATTCAACCCACGGGACCAGAACTAGGACAAGGAAAAGGAGAACTACCAGAATATTGGACTTGCTAGCACCCACCAAAAGGGAACTCTGGTCCCCTAACCACCAGACCAGTAAGTGGCTCTTTCTGCACCTACTAGAAGAAGACATGGGAAATAGACAATATAAAAACAAACTCAGCAACAGAAAAACAAATATGATACCACCATATTTTAGACACATCTCACCATCAAGACTCCAACATACCAATGCAAATGAAGCAGAATAGAATCACCTGAAAAACAACTTAGTGAAAATGATAGAGGCCCTAAAAGAGGCTATGGGAAAATCACTCAAAGAAATGAATGAAAAAAATTAACCAAAAAATGCAAGAAATGGAAGAAAAAACAAAACAAAAAAGACTGGAAATGAAAAGAAAACAAACCAAGAAATGGAAGAAAAAACAAAGCAAAAATACAAGAAATGGAAGAAGAAGCAAACCAAAAAATGCAAGAAATGGAAGAAAGTACAAACCAAAAAATTCATAAAATGCAACAAATAGACGAAAAGATAAACCGAAAATTGCAAGAAACAATTCAAACCACGCAAGGTTTGAAAACTGAAATAGAGACAATAAAACAAAATCTGAAGAAAGGATGGAAATAGAAAAGATGGGCAAACGGTCAAGTATTACCGATACAAGCATTAGCAATAGAATACAAGAGATGGAAGAGAGAATATCAGGTGTTAAAGATACACTAGAAAAAATGGATTTATCAACCAAAGACAATCTTCAGTCCAACAAAACCTCAACACAAAACATCCAGGAAATATGGGACACCATGAAAAGACCAAACTAAGAATGATAGGTATAGAAGGAGGGGAAGAAATCACCTCAAAGGGCAGAAAGCATATTCAACAAAATCATAGAAGAAAACTTTCCCAACCTAAAGAAAGACATGCCAATGAAGGTACAAGAAGCTTACAGGACACCAAATAGAGTGGATCACAAAAAAGTCCCCTTGCCACATAATAACCAAGACCCCAAATATGAAGAATAAAGAAAGAATATTGAGAGCACATAAGGAAAAATGCCAAGTAACATATAAAGGCAAACCAATCAGAATTACACCTGACTTCTCCATGAAAACTCTGAAAGCCAGAAGGTCCTGGATAGATATTCTAACAACACTGAGAGACCATGAATGCCAGCCAAGACTACTATAGGAAGCAAAGCTCTCATTCACTATAGGTGGAGAAAACAAGATATTCCATGACAAAACTAGATTAAAGCAATACGTATCCACTAACCCAGCCCTACAGAAAGACCTGGAAGGAAAACTCCAACCCAAGGACATTACCTACAACCAGAAAATACATAAGCATTAGATAATCCCACTTCACCAACAGCCAAAAGAACAAAGGGGTGGAATTCCACGCATAATTCTACCAACAACAAGCATTCCAAATCAAAGAAGAATGACCAATCAATGATCATTAATGGCCTTAACTCATCCATAAAAAAGACAAAGGCTAACAGAATGGATTCTAAGACAGAACCCATTCTTCTGCTGCATACCATAAACACACCTCACCCTCAAAGACAGACATTACCTGAGAGTTAAAGGTTGGGAAAAGATTTTCCAATCAAATGGACCCAAGAAACAAGCAGGGGTATCAATCCTAATATCTAACAAATTAGACTTTAAAAGAAAATCAATCAATAGAGTTGAAGGAGGTGATTACATACTCATCACAGGCAAAATCCACCAAGATGCAGTTTCTATCCTGAATATCTATGCCCCAAATACAAAGGCATCTATGTTTGTAAAAGAAACATCAGTAAAATTTAAATTACATATAAAGCCCCACACACTCATAGTGGGAGATTTCAACACCCTACTCTCACCACTAGACTGGTTACCAGACAGAAACTCAACAAAGAAGCAAAGGGTCTAATAGAAGTAATGACCCAACTGGGATTAACAGGCATGTATAGAACATTTCATCCACATAAAAAAGACTATACTCACCACCATATGGAACTTTCACAAAAATAAACCAAATATTTGGCAAAATATCAAACCTAAGCAGCTACAAAAAATTGGAATAACTCCATGCATCTTATCAGACCACCATGCTTTAAAATTAGAATTAAACAACAACACAAATTGCAGAAAGCCTACAAACTCATGGAAATTGAATAATGCACAACTGCACCATTACTGGATCAAAGAAGAAATAAAAAAAGAAATTAAAGACTTCCTCGAATTCAATGAGAATGAAGACACAACATACCCAAACCTGTGGGACACTTTGAAAGCAGTGCTATGGGAGAAGTTCATAATACTAAGTGCCCATATGAAGAAACTGGAGAATAGTTGTACTAGAGAATTAACAGCCCAATTGAAAGCTCTAGAACACAAAGAAGCAAACTCCCCCAGGAGGAGTAGAGACCAGGAAATAATCAAATTGAGGGCTGAAATTAATTGAGTAGAAACTAGGAAAACATTACAAAGAATCAATGCAACAAAGAGTTGGGTCTTTGAGAAATCAACAAGATACACAAATCTTTGTCCAAACTTACCAAACAGCAGAGAGTGAACACACAAATTAACAAAATCAGAAAGAAAAGAGGGACATAACAATGCACTCTGAGGAAATTCAGGGAATCATCAGGACATACTTTCAAAACCTGTCCTTCACAAAATTCGAAAATTTAAAAGAATTGGATGACTTCATGGATAGCTATCACTTGCCAAAATTAAATCAAGAACAGATAAGCAATTTCAATAGACCTATAACCCCTATGGAAATAGAAGCAGTCATCAAAAGTCTCTCAACCAAAAATAGCCTAGGTCCAGATGGCCTCAGTGCAGAATTCTACCAGAAATTCAAAGAACAGCTTATACCAATTCTTCTCAAATTATTGCATGCAATAGAAGCAGAAGGGTCTTTGCCAAACTTTTACTACCAGGCTTCAATAACCTTGATCCCCAAACCACACAAAGACACAACTAGGAAGGAGAACCTCAGACCAATATCTGTCATGAATATTGACGCAAAAATACTCAATAAAATACTGTCAAATCGGATCCAAAATTACATCAAAACAATCATTCAACACGATCAAGTAGGTTTCATCCCAGGGATTCAGGGATGGTTCAACATACGAAAATCCATCAATGTAAACCACTGTATAAACAAGCTGAAAAATAAAAATCTCATGATCATCTCACTAGATGCTGAAAAAGCCTTTGACAAAATCCAACACCCCTTCATGATAAAGGTCTTGGAGAGATCTGGGATAACAGGAACATACTTAAACATAATAGAAGCTATATACAGCAATCCAACAGCCAACATCTAAATAAAGGACAGAAACTCAATGCAATTCCTCTAAAATCAGGAACAAGACAAGGCTGTCCACTCTCTCCATTCCTTTTCAAAACTGTACTTGAAGATCTAGCCATTGCCATACGACAGCAAAAGGGTATCAAGGGGGTACAAATTGGAAGGGAAGGGGTCAAACTTTCACTATTTGCAGGTGATATGATACTTTCCATAAATGACCCCAAGAAATCTACAAGGGAACTCTTAGAGCTGATTAACACCTTCAGCAAAGTGGCAGGCTACAAGATCAACTCAAGAAAATCAGTAGCCCTACTATATACAGATGATAAAAGGGCTGAAAAAGAAATCAGAGAAACATCACCCTTTACAATTGCCACAAACAACATAAAATACCTTGGGGTAACGCTAACCAAACAAGTGAAAGACCTGTATTATACGAACTTTGAATCTTTAAAGAAAGAAATTAAAGAAGCCCTCAGAAAATGGAAAGATCTCCCATGCTCTTGGATAGGTAGGATCAATATAGTAAAAATGGCAATCCTGCCAAAAGCAATCTACAGATTCAATGCAATCCCCATTAAAATCCCAGCACAATTCTTCACAGACCTTGAAAGAATAATAATCAATTTTGTACGGAAAAACAAAAGACCCAGGATAGCCAAAACAACCCTGTTCAACAAGGCAATGTCCAGAGGCATCACTATCCCTAAATTCAAGCTCTATTATAGAGCTATAATCCGGAAAACAGCTTGATATTGGCACAAAAATAGATAGGTAGACCAATGGAATTGAAATTGAAAACACTGATATTACCCCACACATGTATGAACATATGACATATGATCTTTGCAAAAGAAGCTAAAAATATACAATGGAAAAAAGAAAGCATCTTCAACAAATGGTGCTGGCATAACTGGATGCTGGCATGTAGTAGAATGTGTATCGATTCATATCTATCACCTTTCACATAACTTAAGTCCAAATGGATCAAAGTCCTCAACATAAATGCAGCCACACTGAACTTCTTAGAAGTGAAAGTGGGTGCTACCCATGAACAAATTGGGAAAGGAGACAGCTTCACGAACATAACACCAGTAATACATACAGTGAGAGGAACAATTAATAAATGGGAACTCCTGAAACTAAGAAGCTTCTGTAAGTCAAAGGACACCGTCAGCAAGACAAAAAGTCAGCCCACAGAATGGGAAAAATATTCACTAGCCCCACATCTGACAGAGGACTGATCTCCAAAATTTACAAAGAACTCAAAAGCAAGTCTGCAAAACACCAAAGGATCCTATTAAAAAGTAGGCTACAGAAACAGAAATAAATAGAGAATTCTCAATAGAGGAGTCTAAAATGGCTGAGAGGCACTTGAGAAAGTGCTCAACATCCTTTGGCATCAGGGAAATGCAAATCAAAAACAACTTTAAGATACCATCTCACTCCTGTAAGAATGGCTAAAATAAAAACACCAACAACAATTTATGTTGGAGAGGATGTGGTGAAAGGGGAACACTTGCACTGCTGGTGAGAATGCCAACTTATACAGCTGTTGGGGAAGTCCTGTGCATTTGTCAATAAAGCACTGTCTGGCCAATAGGGAATCTAGATAGGAGGAACTAGGAGTCCAGAAGACTCTGAGTAAGAGAAACACAAGAGAGTCAAGATGTAACGCCATGGGGTAGGAAGCCCGGAACTATTCTCCGGTAAGACACTTACTTAGATTAACAATTACGGGGTAATTACTTAAGTCAGAGCTAGCCAGTAAGAAACAAGCAAGGCCAACAGCTTCATAATTAATATAGCCTCCTGTGTGTTTATTTGGGACTGATGCAGCTCTAGAACCAGGCTGGGTGGAAGGCTTCTCATCAAGGAAAAGGCCTCCCTTTACAAATGGTTGTCAGGAGCAGGATTGAATTTCCACGCAAAATAACAAAAGATTTAAAGGAATTTTAGAAACAGAAGAATGGAGAGAAGCACAGATTTTTGGTAGCAGCATTTTCTCAGGTGGGCTCTGTTTTGTTAGCAGCAAGCAGAGACTCGTGGCTGGCTTAAGTTAGTCTTCCTAACTCGGCATTAAAAGAAAGAAAAGGGAACAAGCTTCTTTTAAGAGGCTTTGCTAACAATTTAAAGGTGTGTAAGTACAACTGGAAGTGACAGTGACCACATTTCTAAGTTGGCAGCTGGGGTAACGCTTACACCCGCCATCTTGAAAAAAAAACTGCAGTTTAAACTGCCACAGTTTTAACAGATAAGACACGTGGACAGAAAAACAAAGATTTACAGTAAAGTCAGACTTGGATGACCAAAACCTCAAGGTTTACAGTGTGTTTAACAATATACGTGAGATTGAGAGAGAAAATGAAACGGCAAAGTGGTAAATAAATAGAAAAGCCAGCGTTGTGGTGGTGCACGCCAGTAGGATTTACTCCAGAGGCAGAGGCAGGTGGATTTCCAAAGAGATACCCTGTCTCAGAGAAAAAGAAATAAAAGTAAAATAAATAAAGTAATAATAGATAAATAAATAAGCCACGTAAAGATGGAAAATACACAGAGAGTCTGGATACTGTACGCTATTGTGTTTTTCAGTTTTTGCTCAAGAAGGAACAGCTGCTAAAGTACACTTGATTATAAATGCTGAATTAATTCAACTTATATCTTTTGAAAATGCCTTGACTTCAAAATTTAAGTATAAGAATATGTTACTTGGAAAAGGAGATTTTGCTTATATTTCTACAGAAAATGAAAAGCTGAGGATTCCTTCCAGGCTTCTGTGGTTTGATGAACCATGACCCCCGGAAGCAGTGGACCAGGTGTTCCAACAATTGAAACAGCTAAGATGATGCAGCCTTACAGACCCTAAAAATAAGGACTTATACAAGTTTCTGAATTTTGTCATGATTCCCATGGTATGAACAGTGCCCCCTTCCAGCACGAAGCAGTTTGGAATGAGTGATGTCCTAATTCCCATCTTGTTTATAAATCTTTGTTTTCATTTAAATGGGGTTGTTTATAATTAGCTAGTGATCACAGACAATCTATTTTTTAATGTTAAAGAGGGGAATTATGTTATGGATATTGGTTTTCATTTATTGATACAAATTCAAGGTCAATTTTGTGATGTGTATATTTCTCCTCTTGATTAAGTATTGTGCTTATACTGATCTTTTTTTTTTTAATTTTTTTTTGTTTCCCTCCCCTCCTCCCGTGCCCTCCCCGCATCCCCCCCCCGTTATCCTCTCATTCCCCCAGGGAGGGTGAGGCCCTCCATGGGGGTGTCCATAGTCTGTCATTTCATATAGGGCAGGGCCTAGACCCTTTCCCAAGAGTTCAGGGTGAGAGTGCACCTCACATTGTTCTATGGGAGTCCAAAGTCCGTGTGTATACTTGGTATGGGTACTGATCTGCTGCCCAAGGCTCAATAGATTACCTAGGCCTCCTCACTGACACCCAGATTCAGGGGGTCTTGATCAGTCCCATGCTGGATTCCCAGGCTGATGCCTGGGATTCTAGAGTTAACCTTTGTCTGGTCAGCTGTTTCTGGGGGTTAAACCAGCCCAGTCTTAATCCCTTTGATCATCAGTCCTCCCTCTCTGATACTGGCTTTCTTGAGTTCAGCTCAGTACTTAACCAGCCACTAAATGTAGTTTCTGTTTCCCAGACTCTCTGGCCATAGGATTGTAGGCTGGCACTCCCCAGATCTATGTCTAAAATCCATATATGAGAGAGTACATGCCATGTTTCTCTTTTTGTGACTGGGTTACCTCACTCAGGATGGTTTCTTCTAGTGTCATCCATTTGCCTGCGAATCTCATGATTCCATTATTTTTTTCTGCTGAATAGTACTCCATTGTGTAGATGTACCACATTTTCTCTATCCACTCTTCGGGTGAGGGACATCTAGGTTGCTTCCAAGTTCTGGCTATTACAAATAAAGCTGCTATGAACATAGTGGAACAGACATCTTTGTTATATGAATGGGCATCTTTTGGATATATGCCTAAGAGTGCAGTTGCTGGGTCTTGTGGTAGGTTTATTCCCATTTTTCTGAGGAATCTCCATACTGCTTTCCAAAGTGGCTGAACCAGTTGGCACTCCCACCAGCAATGGAGGAGTGTCCCCCTTTCGCCACACCCTCTCCAGCATAAATTGTCATTGGTGTTTTTGATTTTAGCCATTCTGACAGGAGTGAGATTGTATCTCAGAGTTGCTTTGATTTGCATTTCCCGGATGGCTAAGGATGTTGAGCACTTTCTCAAGTGCCTCTCGGCCATTTTAGACTCCTCTATTGAAAACTCTCTATTTAGTTCTGCAGCCCACTTTTTAATAGGGTCCTTTGCTGTTTTGGAGACTTGCTTCTTGAGTTCTTTGTAAATTTTGGAGATCAACCCTCTGTCCGATGTGGGATTAGTGAATATTTTTTCCCATTCTGTGGGCTGCCTTTTTGTCTTGCTGACTGTGTCCTTTGCCTTACAGAAGCTTCTCAGTTTCAGTAGGTCCCATTTATTAATTGTTGATCTTACTGCCTGTCCTACTGGTGTTATGTTCAGGAAGCTGTCTCCTGTACCAATTCGTTCAAGGGTGCCGCCCACTTTCTCTTCTAAGAGGTTCAGTGTGGCTGGATTTATGTTGAGGTCTTTGATCCATTTGGACTTAAGTTTTGTGCATGGCGATAGACATGGATCGATCTGCATTCTTCTACATGCCAGTCTCCAGTTATGCCAGCACCATTTGTTGAAGATGCTTTCTTTATTCCATTGTATATTTTTAGCTTCTTTGTCAAAGATCAGATGTCCGTACGTGTGTGGGTTAATATCGGGGTTTTCAATTCGATTCCATTGGTCTACCTGTCTATTTTTGTGCCAATACCAAGCTGTTTTCAGGACTATAGCTCTATAATAGAGCTTGAGGTCAGGGATGGTGATGCCTCCGGACGTTGCCTTGTTGAACAGGGTTGTTTTGGCTATCCTGGGTCTTTTGTTTTTCCATACAAAATTGATTATTGTTCTTTCAAGGTCTGTGAAGAACTGTGCTGGGATTTTAATGGGGATTGCATTGAATCTGTAGATTGCTTTTGGCAGGATTGCCATTTTTACTACGTTGATCCTACCTATCCAAGAGCATGGGAGATCTTTCCATTTTCTGAGGGCTTCTTTAATTTCTTTCTTTAAAGATTCAAAGTTCTTACGATACAGGTCTTTCACTTGTTTGGTTAGCGTTACCCCAAGGTATTTTATGTTGTTTGTGGCAATTGTAAAGGGTGATGTTTCTCTGATTTCTCTTTCAGCCCTTTTATCATCTGTATATAGTAGGGCTACTGATTTTCTTGAGTTGATCTTGTAGCCTGCCACTTTGCTGAAGGTGTTAATCAGTTGTAAGAGTTCCCTGGTAGAGTTCTTTGGGTCACTGATGTAAACTATCATATCGTCTTCAAACAGTGAAAGTTTGACCTCTTCCTTCCCAATTTGTATCCCCTTGATCCCCCTTTGTTGTCGTATGGCAATAGCTAGAACTTCAAGTACCATGTTGAAAAGGAATGGAGAGAGTGGACAGCCTTGTTTTGTTCCTGATTTTAGAGGAATTGCGTTGAGTTTCTGTCCATTTAGTTTGATGTTGGCTGTTGGTTTACTGTATATAGCTTTTATTATGTTTAAGTATGTCCCTGTTATCCCAGATCTCTCCAAGACCTTTATCATGAAGGGGTGTTGGATTTTGTCAAAGGCTTTTTCAGCATCTAGTGAGATGCTTTTAAAACGTAATACATAATTGAATACAGACTATAGACAGTTACTTATAATAGCCAGAATTTATATTAGGTAAGTTAGGTTTTCTAGATATATAGAGATGTATTTCAGACAGATAGATAGTCTTCAAACCTCTCAAAGACCTTCAGAAAAATGGCATTTAAAATGCTTTAGGGTTTTTCTTGACAATGAGAAATCTCTGCTCCTGGCAGCACCAATTACATCTGAGAGGAAGATAGGCATCGAAGAAACTCGTGATGGAGTTTGCTTTCAACATGGCAAGATTAGCCATTTGGGAAAGAAACTTCTCTTGCCTGTACTACTTGACTCTTGTTGTATAATCTGGACATGCAGGAACCACAGAAAAGTGACTGCTGAACTCAGTCTTACAGGGTTCCTGCTTCATGGAAGAGTCTACCAGACTTTGTGCAGGACACAGAAAAATGACTGACAGACTGCCAATGCAGATGGACAGTTTGAAATTTCCTGCTTTGCTGAGAAGTGTTCCAGACACATTGTGGCCTATGGGCTGAAGATGGATGCCCCACCGCTACAGAGGAACTTCGGGTGACTGTCCAGGCAGTAAGATATCTCTGTCAGTCCTAGTGTTTATATATTATCCTTCTGTGGTCTTTGATGGAGTTGAAGACAGATAGTTATAATTATAGTTTTCCTTCGTTATGATAAAAGATAAGCTACATATAGGACTTTGGACTCACAAGGATGGGATGGATGATATTTTCTTTAAATCTTGCTAAATGTTAATAGACAAAATGTTGTAACTATGTTCTTACTTGATAACTGTTTTGTTATATATAATTTGAGTATGCTAAATTTTGTTTAAACAGAAAAGAGGAGATGTTGGGGAAGTCCTGTGCATTTGTCAATAAAGCACTGTCTGGTCAATAGGGAATCTGGATAGGAGGGACTAGGAGTCCACAAGGACTCTGGGTAAGAGAAACACAAGAGAGTCAAGATGTAACGCCATGGGGTAGGAAGCCCGGAACTATTCTCCGGTAAGAGAATACTTAGATTAACAATTACGGGGTAATTACTTAAGTCAGAGCTAGCCAGGAAGAAACAAGCAAGGCCAATAGCTTCATAATTAATATAGCCTCCTGTGTGTTTATTTGGGACTGATGTGGCTCTAGAACCACGCTGTCGGGAAGGCTTCTCATCAAGGAAAAAGCCTCCCTTTACATACAGCTGCTTTGGAAATCACTATAGAGATTCCTCAGAAAAATCGGAATAAACCTAGCACAAGACCCAGCAACTCCACTCTCAGGCATATATCCAAAAGATGTCCATTCATACAACAACGATGTCTGTTCCACTATATTCATAGCAGCATTATTTGTAATAGCTAGAACTTGGAAGCAACCTAGATGCCCCTCAGCCAAAGAGTGGCTAGAGAAAATGTGGTACATTTGCACAATGCAGTACTCTTCAGCAGTAAAAAAACAATGGAATCCTGAAATTTGTAGGCAAATGGATGGCACCAGAAGAAACCATCCTGAGCAAGGTAACCTAGTCACAAAAAGAGAAACATGACATGTACTCTCTCATATATGGATTGTATACATAGATCTGGGGAGTTCCAGCCTACAATCCTATGGCCAGAGAGTCTGGGAAACAGAACCTTCATTCAGTGGCTGATGGAATAAGATGCAGACTCCCATGACTAAGCACTTAGCTGAACTCAAGAACTCCAGTGACAGAGAGGGAGGACTGATGACCAAAGGCATTAAGACTGGGCTGGTTTAACCCCCAGAAATAGCTGACCTGACAAGGATTAGCTCTTGAATCCCAGACTGATGCTTGGGAATCCAGCATGGGACTGATCAAGACCCCCTGAATGTGGGTGTTCGGGAGGAGGCCTAGGTAATCTATTGTAACTTGGGTAGTAGATCAGTATTTATCCGTAGTATACAAATCGACTCTAGACTCCCATCCAACAATGAGAGATGTACTCTCACCCTGAACTCTTGGGGGAGGGTCTAGGTCCTGCCCTGGATAAAATGACAGACTATGGACACCCCCATGGAAGGGCTCACCCTCCCTGGGGAAATGAGGTGATATTGGGGCAAAGGTGAGGAAAACAGAGAGGGACCTGGAATTGACATGTGAAGCAACCTTGTTTCTAATTTAAATTTGAAAATAATACATATGTATATATGTATATGAACTCATTCATTTCACAGACTGTTCTTTTCCAGCATATGTCTTTAATTTCTTATATCTCTTTCAAGTATCCTGTAGCACCACTGAACTTGCAGACTCTTAATTGTGTTATATATAAGTTCTGGAAAAAATAAATCATGATCTCTGTATTCTTATTTCCAGAATGAATAAACAATTTGTAAAAATTTCATGAAGTCACTGATATGATTTCAAATAATTTGCTTGACTACTGACATAAAAACATACAGAAAGATATATGGAACAAAGAAGCATTGTGACTGAGTTTGTTCTCTTGGGCTGCACTCCAAGTCCTGAAGACTAGAAAATATTATTTGTTGTGTTTTTGGTCATCTACATTGTAACTATGGCAGGCAACCTATTCTTTTTTGTGACTGTTGTGGTTAGCCCACTTTTAGATGCACCCATGTTTTTCTTTCTTGGCTACTTATCATTCATGGATGTTGTTTATCCAACTAAAGTTACACCAAATATGTTTATAGACTTACTCTATGAGAAAAAAAAACTATTTCCTTCCAAGCTTGCATGACCCAGCTTTTTACAGGAAACTTATTTGGTGGTGCTGAGATTTTACTCTTTTTTGTCATGGCCTATGACCGGTATGTGGCCATCTGCAAACCCTTGCATTATCTGACCATCATGAACCAACGTGTGTGTTCTGCTATTGTTGTTAGCCTGGTTTGAGGGTTTTGTGCATGCTGTACTCCAACTTCTTTTTGTATATAACCTTCCTTTCTGTGGTCCTAATGTCATTGACCACTTCATCTGTGGCATGTACCCCTTGTTAAAACTGGCCTCCACAGACACATGTGTTATTGGCCTCACAGTTGTTGCCAATGATGGGGCAATCTGTGTGGTAATCTTTTTGCTGTTGCTTATTTCTTATAGCGTCATTCTTCACTCCCTGAAGAATCTCAGTCAGGAAGGGAGGCGCAAAGCTTTATCCACCTGTCGCTCCCACATCACTGTGGTAATCCTCTTCTTTGTTCCCTGTATCTTTATGTATGTGAGACCTCCTTCTACTTTACCCATTGATAAATCATTAACTGTATTTTATACTGTTATTACCCCAATGTTGAATCCCCTCATATATACTCTGAGAAATGCAGAGATGAAAAATGCCATGAAGAAACTTTGGACAAAAAAAGTAAATGAAGTGCATAAAATAAGTCATAAAATGATGGCTGCTAAAAAAGGAAGTTAATCTCTAGGGATTGTTACCCTGATAGAATACTTGATCTCAAGTTGTCACTTCTAGATCACATACAAGCAACACTTAATGGACTCAGAAAGTTGTATTTATAAAGAAACAAATAAATATGTAAATATATATGAAACAATAATAATTGATAATAAGATACCATGACTTTTTGAGAGAGTGGGATGGTATGGGTGGAGTTCAGTGGAAGAAAAGGAAGAGGAATTATTTACATGCTGTACTCATGAATGAAATTCTCAAAAACTATAAATAATAAAATTTTTGAAATAAGTAAATATAAATGGTGAGGAAATAATGACATAGATTACTCATATATACAACATGGAAATCCAGAATATTGTTTTAGAACACTTTCTCCCCAATGTTAATAACTATGCATAGTAAAAGCAATTATTAAGAGTATGCTTTCCATGAACACCATGCATTTTTAAGATTCTTCTGAATTTGTAGAAGAACAGCCACTAGGGAGATTCTGTTTCCACAGAATTCTAACTAATCCTGTTTCCCTGAGTGATACACTGATAAATACTGCCACTGTTAACATCACAGTTCTTTATTAATAAATCCAGTCCTACTATCTATAGCAATAAATAAAAGAAGTCATCTATCTCCCAATAGTCATGTGCTTTTCATTATTATAAGATTGAAATTTCAAGAGTATGCCACTTGTAGAGTGGGCCTTAAATCCAATAAGACAGTCGTTAGTTAATCAAACAATGTTTGTGCCACTATTGTACCAGCCTATCTTGATGGCATGTCATTGTTGTAGGTAATCTGATTTGCTACTAAGTTGCTGATTATCTTTCTCCCTGGTGGCATGCAGAGTACCTTCCAGTACCATGAGCACTAGTCAGTAGTGGGAAAGCCTCTAGTTAGGCACAAGTGTGATGTTTCCTTGTTCAGTGAGATATATAATTGCTATTTTCAGCAAAAGGACCTTACCGTCAGTTTGTGGAGAGCAAATAATTACCTCAGCAATAGTTTGAATTGTGTGGGTGTTTTCTTGGGACTGTTTTGCCAATGACTAGACAAGATATACTCTATTTCTGGCACTAGAGATTTTGCTTTATGGAGTGTTATATCCCCTGTGTTTGGGGAAATTCCATTTAGATTTCTTTTGAATATGTGTATATTTTTAGAAACTTTCCTGCAGTATATTTCCATATGACACCTCAAATGGCCATTTGTGGTGGTATGTTATTGATGACTTATTAATGCTTGCCTGAGGATTCAGAAAGCAAAGTCAGCCTCAAGATACAGAGATCAGGCAGTTGTGATACACACCTTTAATCCCAGTAGCCATAGAGCTAGGAAGTGATGATACACACCTTTAATCCCAGGACTCAGGATTAAGAGTTAGATGGATCTCTGTTAGTTCAAGGGCACACTGACTACATGGAATTGATCCAGTCTTAAAAGAAAAAGCTCACACAAAGATGATCTCAGCACCTGGGATCACATGCCTTTAATGCCAGCACTAGAGACGTATAAATGATAAGAGCAGGGCCTCCAGTAGTCTGTCTCAGGATTATTCTCTAGCCAAGTTGGGGATTGCATAACAGTCTGAGTGAATCTGAAGAGCAGTGAAGTTGGGAATAGTTTGAGAATCGCCCCTTTTGTCTGACCTGAGGTAGAGGTAACAGCTAGTGGCTTGGCTGCTTTGCTTTTCTGATCTTCATCTTGAAGCTTGAGCCTCAATATCAGTCTTTAGGTCTTTCATTTGTCATGGTACAGTCCTTAGTGTTTGTTGTCCCTCTCTGTTTTCCCTCACTCATATCTCTCTACCATCCTTCTCCCCATTTAATCCTCTAGCTCTTATCTTGCCCCTGTCTCTCCCAAAATGTGTGTTCTATTTCCCTATCCTTGGAAGATCATCTTCTCCCACCTCACCCCTTATTCTATACCTAACATCTGTGGTTATTTGGATTATACCATGTCTATTGAAGCCTTAAAATCTGGTATTCACATATCAGAGAACACATACAATATTTAGGGGGGTATTGGCTACCTCCCTCAGCATGATTTTTCTTCTGTATTCATCCATATAACTGCAAGTTTCATTTTTAACAGCTGAGTAATATTCCACTGTGCAAATTTACCATAATTTCATTACCCATTCTTTCCTTAATGGGCCTGTGTGCTATTTCCAGTCCTAAGTGGGATGCATTCACCAAAACCCTTTCCCCTGGGATTAGGGAGCTGCACAGAAGTGGAGATTGAAAGATTGTATGGGAATAGATGTCTTTAAGTTAATACTGTCTTTAAGTTATAACAGAACTGATACAAATATGAATTTACAGAAACTGTGGTAGCCATAGTGGTCCAAGCAATTATAAGGGCAAGTAGATAAGACTCCCATACCCAACCCAGAAGCTATTTCCAATTCATAACAGCTTGCTATGCAAAATTATCACTTTTCTCCAATAGAGTCTCATTTGATATATTAGACACACTTAAGGATGGTGTTATTTTCCACTCCACCATGATAGCAGTCTGCCTCTGGCATCAAAGTAGTTACATCATCATCTGTTACCAGGTGCCTCTCTACCATCAGCCATGTGACTTGTGCATTGCCTGTTCTTTTAGACATCTAGCAGACCTTACACATAGACCTCAAAGCTTTGCTTCATTTATTAGAGCCCCTCTTTGACCCTATCCATTGTCAAGGTTGTATTTTACAGGTTCACTTCTCCTACCCTGACATGATAAGGCCAATCCACAGGGGGCCCTCCAGATATGTCAGTTGGTGCAATTCAAGGACACCAACCTGGCAAGGACTGGAAGGTGGATTTCACCCACCTGCCCATTCATAAAAATGTCTGTTATCTCCTAACTCTTGTTGACACTTTTACAGGATGAATAGAAGCATTTCCCACCTCCTGACAGATGTGATATTTCAGGTACTCCTAGACCACATCCTTCCTCGGTTTGGCATGGCACAGACACAGGAACAGACAATGGACCAGCCTTAACTTGCAAAGTCATGGATTTCATGTCAGAAGCTCTCAACATTTCCTGGAAGCTCCACACCCCCAGGCGTCCACAGTCCTTGGCAAAGATTGAGAAGATCAAGGGAATCATCAAGAAACAACTCGTAAAGCTATCCTTTGAACTAAGGTTATCTCTGCCCTGCCCTCTCCTCATTGCTCTAGCTCACCTCCAGGAAACCCAGCATTCTAGAGTCCTAAGCCCTTTTGAGCTCTTTATGGAAAACCCTTCCTCCTCAATCACTACCTCTTGGCCCAAACTCCTCCACTGGCCAGGTACCTCCTCTACCTCTCCCTTCTGAGGTCCCTTCTCTGCTCAAATGCTGACAATTATCTCCCTGCCCCCATGTCATCAGATCCAACTGCCCCTGAGGCTGCCTAATACTCCCCAGTGGACCCAGTACATCACAATCAGCTAGCTCCTAAGTCTCTTGAGCCCCAATGGACAGGACTTTGACTGCCAAACTCTTGAGACACCAATGCTGGTACCAACACTCCATGTATGAGAGCACCTATCCAGAATCAATGGTCTGTCCAGCAGCTGGTAACCTACACCCTCCAGTTCTCCCAGATGTTTTCATGAATGAACTATTTGCTCTCCTCCCTTGTTCATACATCTTTGTCAGTCAACCAGGACACATCTCTATTCCATTCCTGCTGACAATCTCCACTATTCTCATGAATAGCACTGTTAATATCCTGGATTCTCCCTTTCCCAGGGTCCTGGGCAACCTGATGCTGTTCCTATTCCTGACTCCTCTCCTTCTCCTACCCTAGTGGTTTCTCCAACAAACCCACTTGTCACTCTGTGCCAGCACTCTCCTGGGCCTGTGGAATCGCTATTCTCCATGCTACCTTCCCTGACTCCTGGATCTATCTTTGACAGGTGATCACTCCTCGTTGACAGCTCAAAGGCTGTCAAAGGTTGCATGGCTCTGTCGTGCATTCGTTAGGTGTTTGCATAAGGACTCTGCACGTAGAGGCCACTAGGAGCTGAGCCAAAGGCACATCCATGACTCCAGTTTCCAGGGCTCCAACTGCTGAGACTAGTTCTAATCTGCTCTCTTTCCCTTTTTAAAGCAAGTGCTTCTTGCCTGTTCTTTCTTTCCATTTCTGCTCCTGACTGGTTAACGTGTACCTCCGGACCCCCCTCTCACTCCCTTTCCCAAGAAATTCCATGCGGGTTTGGTGAGTTTGGTGATTTGTGTTTCATCGCCCAAAGCCCACAACAGAGAACTACAAGCACCACTCATAGCGCTCATGCTGGCATCGATTTTTTTCTCCTAGTAATTTGCTTTCCCAGCTCCTTCAAGGAACAGATGCCTGAGGTCTCCGGATGGCAACTAACAGAATGCTTCTTCAGCATGATCCCACTGAGAATCTGACCGACTCCATGATTCCCTTTCCCATGTCATACTATGCCCACAGGAAGCCACCAGACGTGAACCCAGTGTCCATATACCCAAGGAGTCTGGGATGTTTGGGTGGAGCTCTGCCTCAGGGGACTCCCTCACTCCTAACCCTGCCCAGTCTCAGAAAGCCTGTGTAAAGACTTTTAAAGAAAAGACCATGTGGTTTTCCGGTTCCTTTTCCTTGTCTCCTCTCTGAGCGCCCAGGAGACCATCCAGGAGCGTTTTACTCAATAAACCTTAACGTTTAATTATTAATTCAGCATTGTTTGATTGGCTGTGTTGGCGGAGAGACTTAACAGAAGCCTTTCACCGACCCACTCCCAAACTCGTTAAAGT
The DNA here is from genome assembly GCF_017639785.1 of Mesocricetus auratus. NCBI lineage: Eukaryota > Metazoa > Chordata > Mammalia > Rodentia > Cricetidae > Mesocricetus > Mesocricetus auratus. The sequence continues at coordinate 56,962,853 of NW_024429189.1, read as the reverse complement.
TACTGTTAGCTCCTTCTGTTCCAGCAAAACATTTACAGCTTGACCTGCAGCCAGGTGCCTTTATACCCTCAGTCATGCAACACCTGCACCCTTTAAAAGTGCTAGGCTTTCACAATCCCCTCTCTTCTTGCTTGTTCTTGATGTCTGTCTGTCTGCCATCCTGGCTCTCATGTTTTCACTTTGAAACAGCATTTCTATTCCCTCTTTCCCAATAAAATTTTTGCAGGAACTCTGCTGCCTGGGGTGTGTTTGCTTAGTGGCATACCTTGGCAGGGCCCACTGAAAGGAATTCACTTTGCCTTTCATTAATCCTTTCTACTACCCCCTCCTTTTAACTGTTATTATTGCACATATGTACATATATAAATAAGTCCATTTAGCATTATTTATTTTGTTGCATGTGTCTGCAGGTGAACATTTAAAATTGGACCATTTACATGGGAGGAAAGTGAATTTCTCTCACTCAGCTGCCATTGACCACTTGGAGATCTTCATTTAAGGGTCGGACTTTGTGGAATGATTCTTTTTTATTTCTTCCTACTACATTTCTTCTAACAAATATTTTGCCTCATCATTCTGCAATGATGCAATGATCATGGTGACTGCATACTTTGTAAAATTTTGCAGAATTAAATGTGTTTCAGGTAGGTTTAACCATTTACTCAATTGACTGGCAATATTTGTTGGAATATATATACATATATATGTATATATATACACACATATGTAAAAAACTTTGGGATTGTGGGTTTTATTTCATTTGTTCAGTACTTAAAATCAGAGTATTTGAAATGAAGCTTGTTTATATGGGCATTTAAGATATCAAAAATAAAGTGTCTCTCTACCTGCACTATAAGTTTTGACTGTTACAAAGGAATGCTATGCTGTGCTAGGGTGCTAGAGAAGAACAGGCATGCTCTCTCCTTCTGAATCTTCTAACTATTATTGCCTTCCTAAATATTTGATGATTTGCATCTCATGTTTTATCAATCATTCCACATTGGAATTTTTCTTCTCATATTATAGGTTCCTTACATTACTAAGAAATCTCATCCTGTCTCTTGGCAGAGTATCTATCCTATAGGGCCTTGTCTAGTGAAGAAACCTCTCTGTAATAGATGGCTGAATTTGAATTTGTTTGAAATGTTTTAACAAATAGCTGTATTATGACCTGCTAGTCTCTTAACTTTAAATAAGTGATGATGTAAAATTCATAGGCTGTATCTGCATATATAAATGTAGGAATTGTTCTCCAGGTAGAATGGCCCAAGGGCATTGTGAGTACTCCATTTAATGCAAGCTAGTGGGTGCCATAATTGGACGCCAGTCCTCAGTCTATCATGGTCTCTTGTTACATCTATGACTTCTCCCAGAAGTTTGTGTAAGACATGTACAAGTAAGTTTTTAATTGGGAAGGAAGAACAAGTATTTCCTAGGAGGATGATACTAGAGAAGAAATTAGAATTCTGATTATACTTGTGGATACTTTTCCTTCATCTTCTTATCTAAGACATTAAATTGAAACCTGGCTGTGTCAACAGAGGGCCTAAAATTATGCAGTGAAGTGTGAACATGTCAGCTGTGAGTCCTCATAGCAGAGTCATTTTTGGTTATTTCATAGGAAATGATTAAGGGAAAATTATGTGTTATTTTAATCTTGCTAAATTTTGTGTTTTTATATTTGAGCTACCAAAGAGTGGCCCGGTCCAGGTAAGGTTGATTTCCACTAACAGACTATTTCTCCACGAAGCTATTTTTCCTATCAGGTAAGAATTTTTATCTTTAACTATATAGCATATGTTCATTTTAAATGATTTTACATTATAAGCATTCACCCTGCACTTTTCTAACTCTCTGGAAGAATGGCTTAATGAGAAGCAGGTGCAAAAATATTGAACCAGTCATCCACTGTTATTACTTCTAGAACTAGACATAAATTATTTATATATTTTATTATCATACCATGGCTACAGGTGTCATATAACAACCTGAGTGAAAGAATCATAGCTTATGTGAACCAGAACAAGACTCAAAATGTAAAGTTTCAAAACAATTAAGAATTAATGCTAGATGCAGATCACTGTGATATCTTGCAATAAATTAACATCTAAAGACCATATATTGTACCATGGGACAACTGAATTGAATTATAAATCTACCAAAACACAGGTATTATTCTGAAAATGTCAGAGACTGTTTTAGTATTATATTTGACTGGTATTTATTATTATATTATATTTGACTTGTATTTATTTTCTGTATTTTCAATAGCAAATAAGTATGTATTTATGTATGTATGTATGTATGTATGTGTGTGTGTGTGTGTCAAATCAAACAGTTTAGTACCCAATATTTTTTCTTCATGAGATATTGTATTTTGCACAGTATATTTACATATAATTTGTTTTAGATATGAAAACTGGAAAACTCAGTCACCTTCACAACCATGCTACAATGTAAAAGTCCAATGTGTAACCTGACCCTGAAGGTTATGTGCAGTTTTATAAATGACATGAGCAAGAAAGTTAGTATGGACTCAGAAACAAACTCAGGTTCAAAATGTTATCTAACTGCTACCAATTATACAGATGTGTAAAATTCTTATCATAAAATTCTAGTGTGGATGGGCGGTGGTGGTGCACCCTTTTAATCCCAGCACTCAGAAAGTAGAGGCAGGCAGATCTCTGTGAGTTCCAGACCAGCCTGGTCTACAAGGACAGTCTCCAGTGCCACAGAGAAACCCCGTCTCAAACACACACACCCCAAAAAAGAAAATATTAGTGTGGTATTTTATGATTGTATAATTTATTTTGATAAAATCATTCTTATTTTACAATAATATAATATAATTGCAACATTTCTGTCTTCTGTTTTTCTCCCCCTTAACCTTCTCAATACCCCTGTTTGCTCTTTGAGAAAAACATATTCTTAAGAACATGCGTTAATTTTTTTTTATTTCTTGTGGCAAAAATATTTGAGAGTTGACACAATAAACTATAGTTCAAATGCTAGCTTTTACTATGTCAAGTAAATAATTAGACAATTAAATAATAATCAGGAATGTCCATCTTTCCAAAATGAGAATTGAAGTCTGAGAAGAAGCAAACACATGCAAAATAAAGAATAGCTCAAGAAGGACTAGAGATCATAATTGTACTTCTTATGTCCTGCAAAACGTGTGCCATACTCAGTCTGTTTATTCAAGGATGGGTCTGCTGAATGAGATGAGGCAACAATGTGAATGAGACATGTAGAAGTTTCAACATGATTACCATCTTGTGAAATAACAGATTCTCTCTGCCCCTGTTTTGTTTATCTTACACTAGGAATTGATTTTCTTATTTTGTTTGCAGTCATAGTGATGAATTATTTATGATTTATTAAACCTTGCATGAGGATTCAGAAAATAATACATGCAGTCTTTCTTGTCTTGTCACTCTAGGATTCAATTCTTGTGTGTGTGTGTGTGTGTGTGTGTATGTGTGTGTGTGTGTGTGTGTGTGCATTCATGTGTGTCTCTGTGGGAGACTAGGCATAATATTTTTATATCCTGGTTTATATTTAGTAATAATAAATTAATAGAGATTGTATTATTTATTTTAGTTCAAGTTTCATGGATACACTTTATTAATTTAGATTTTGTTAGAGTTCATCAGTGCTCAGGGTAATTTATGTTTGCTTTGACAGAAGTTGGTGGTGTCATATCTCCCCTGGGAAAATCATGAAACAGATGCACATAGAAGTTAATGTATTTGCTGATGTCCACACTGCTGGTGAGTGAACCTAGGTATACAGCAGGCACACTGTAGTTCCAGAGTACCCGTTATTCACTGCTATTCTCTGTTTTCTTTGGATCTTTGTATACAATGATGGGGAAACTCAGAGTTAGTGTTTGTTTACTGCAGTCATCATATCCCTGTGATTACTAGGTAACACTTTCCAAGTAATATCAACTAAATTGGGAATATTTGTTTGACGATGACTAATGGAAAGAAAACAAAGTCAATGAGAGAAAAACTCAGGGTACGACTATCAGCAGAGTAGACTCTTTTGAAAGAAAGGATTCAGATGTCATGTACTTCAACATTTTATTTCTAATTGTGCACATGGAAACATATTAATATTTAGTCATTGATAATGACTCTAGCCCATGACTTTCACAATGAACTTAAATTTTTCCCTTGGTAATCCTGGTTTTTGGAGTCTATAAATATAAGTTTTATTTTCTATATTCTCCTAATGTAAATGTTACAAATAAGGAAAACTTACATGTAAAATACTATTTCCTATATGTTAAAACCACATTCCTCTACTTACTATTTATCTCTTCATTTTCTATTATCAGTTTCATTTTCACTGAAAATGTGCTTAAGGACAGAATAAATTCATGCAATTTTTATAGTATCATTGCAGGTCCTCTTCTCCTGAGCTTCCCATTGAGACAGGATCCATATATATATAAATGGGACAGAGAAACAATGTAACAGAATTTATCCTCTTGGGCCTCACTCAAGATCCAACTGGACAAAAAGCATTGTTTGTCATGTTTTTGCTCATCTACATTGTAACGATGGTGGGAAACCTACTCATTGTGGGGACAGTGGTGGTCAGCCCCTCCTTAGACTCCCCAATGTACTTCTTTCTAGCTTATCTGTCAGTCATGGACGCTGTTTATTCTACTTCCACATCACCCAAGTTGATTATGGACTTGCTGTCTGACAAAAAGTCTATCTCATATAAAGCTTGTATGGGTCAACTCTTTACGGAACACTTATTTGGGGGTGCTGAGGTCTTCCTCCTTGTGGTGATGGCCTATGATCGTTATGTGGCCATCTGTAAGCCCCTTCACTATTTGAACATCATGAATCGGAAGATCTGCATCCTTCTGTTAGTGATAGCCTGGGTTGGTGGGTTTGTTCACTCTGTGGTTCAAGTTATTTTTGTGTCTAATCTCCCTTTCTGTGGACCCAATGTCATTGACCACTTTATCTGTGACATGTACCCACTACTGACACTAGCATGCGGTGATACTTTCTTTATTGGTCTTACTGTGGTTGCCAATGGTGGAGCAATCTGCATGATCATTTTTATTCTTCTCCTAATCTCCTATGCATTCATTCTAAACTCTCTTAAAAGCTACAGTCAGGAAGGGAGAAGAAAAGCCCTGTCCACCTGTGGCTCCCACATCACTGTGGTTGTACTGTTTTTTGTTCCCTGCATTTTCATTTATGTTAGACCAGTATCTAACTTTCCCATTGATAAATCAATAAGTGTGGTATTTACAGTTATTACTCCCATGTTGAATCCATTAATATACACCCTGAGAAATTCAGAGATGAAAAATGCTATGCAAAAACTCTGGTGTAAAAAATTAACTTCAGGTAGAACAAGAATACATTCCCCACATTGAGCACTTTTGTTACAAATATTAAGTAATAAACAGACAGTAGACTTTAATAAGTGGTTTTATGGCTCTCTCATTCCCTACTGGGTTCATACCTAGATTGTTGTCTATCACGTTAAAAAAATAACAATTTTCAAATTTTAGAATGCCTCATTGAAAATTATGGAATGTAATAAAAATAACTGTAATCATATAAGTAAAGATATAAAACCACTCTGTGTTTGAAAATATTTTAATTGCATTCACTTTGGAACAAAATTTATCACAAGAAAGTATGATTTCTACTTTAAGTTTGAAAAACAAATGTCAACAAGAATGATGCTAATAAATATGCCAATCTTGATGGGGAAAACTCCGTGAGTCCTCAATCTTACATAAACATCTATAGGCAGTCAAGTAAAGATAAATGTTGGAGGGATGGTGCTCCAATGAAAGTGCACCTCAATTGGTTTCTAAGGTCAAAGAGACAGCCCTGAAAACATATATACAAGTAACATTATGTGAACTGAACAGGTTCCTTTTAGGAATATAGATGTATATGCATATATACATATATATATATGTGTGTGTGTGTGTGTGTGTGTGTGTGTGTGTGTGTGTATTTGATGACAGTTAATGATTAAAAGAGACCATCCTTGAAGGAAAGATGGGAGCATATGGGAGAGTCTGGAAAGAGGAAAAGGAAGATAGTAATGTAATTAAATTACAATCACAGAAATAAAAACAAAATATAACAAAAATTAATAAAAGAACATTGGTGCCATTATTTTTAATAGAAAAGAAATTTATCTGATATTCACATTAAATTTCTAAGCAGGGCCTAGGCCTTCACACATGTATTCAGGTGGAGACAGCATCCCTCCACGTGGAATGGGGTCCCAAAATCCATCTGGATGACAGGGATAAATGCTGATATATTGCCTGAGGCCCCAAAGGATGCTGAGGCCTCCTCACTGACACCCACATTCAGGGGGGCTGGATCAGCCTCATGCTGTTCTCTCAGTATCAATATCGGGTCTATGAGCTCCCACTTGTTCAGGTCAGCTGTTTCTGTGGGTTTCACCCGCCAAGTAATAGCCCCTTTGCTCATCACTCCTCCCTCTCTGAAGCTGGGTTCCAGGAGTTCAGTTCGGTGTTTAGGTGTGGGTGTCTGCTTCTGCCTCTTTCAGCCACTGGATGAAGGATCTAGGATGGCACACAAGGAAGTCATCAATCACATTATCAGGGAAGGGCATTTAAGGTAGCCTCTCCAGTATTGGTTAGATTGGCAGCTGTTGTAAACAGGACAGAATCTTCTGAGGGGATTGGGAGCATGGGGGAGAGGTAGGAAGCTGAGAGAAAGAGAGGGGAGAGGAGGACATGGGGGAGGAGGATAGTTGAGTAGGGGGAAGAATAGAGGAGAGAAGGATGAAAGATATTATTATAGAAAGAGCCATTAGAGTTTAAGGAGAAATCTGGCACTAATTCTGCTTTCTTTACAATAGTAGGATATAGGAATAACATTACTGTCCTTCAACTGATGAATGGACAATGAAATTGTGGGATGTATACACTTTGAAATACTAGTCAGCTGTAAGGAAAAATGAAATCATGAACTTTGTAGATAATATGATTGAACAATGGATTATCATACTGAATCAAATTATCCAGATTCAGAAAGACATATGTCACATGTTATATCTTAAATGAGGCTCATAGGAACAAATCTTCAGTCATGAATACAGATACAGATCCTTGAGTAACTTCAGAAACCATGGATATGAAAAAGGCCATTGTCATGATAGGGGGTTGCAAAGACACCAGAATAGCAGCATATATATTACACATTCAGAAAAATGAAAAAAGTGGAGCTTCTAAGTAACAGGGAGGAGGTGAAAAAAGAAAGGTAAAAGAACAGTAAGGATGTCTGAAAAAGTTGTAAGGAATCATAGTATTAAATATTTATCTAAAGAAAAATTCTGTGCTACGTGTGTGTGTGTGTGTGTGTGTGTGTGTGTGTGTGTGTAAAATAAAGTTTTCTCATTTTGCCTGATAGTGTCCTCTGGAAGCACCAAAGACCACCTAATGGAATCCCAATATTAGTATGACAAGCCCTGTTCTTCACGAGAGTTCCTAACACATAGAGGCTATTGCTATTTTCTTTGGTTGCCCACCAAGGGTTGAAACTAAGTACTTATTGTTGAAGACACCATACACCTCATATACAAAGCCCACTTCCTGAGATAGAAGTGACACGAATACCTCCTCTCTGTGAACAAGCTTTCATGTTGCCACAGGAGCTGTGCAAGCTTCCAAAGAAGGGGAAACAACCACCAATCCTACCTAGTTAAGATGTCTAATGAATCACACCAATGACAAGCTTGGCTTGATAATCCTAAGGATACATTAGTGGCATGCATACCTTAGTAGTAACCAACAGTATTTAACTGGACTTAAGACCCACTCAAGAATCAGGAATCCATGCTCCGTGCTGAAAAACTTATTCAATTACTTAGTGTTAGTGAATATATGGATCTTTGGAGAGAATCTAAAATCACCTCTTCATTAAACTTAACAAAATTTCTAAATATAATCCAAACATTTGTCCTTGTGCCTGCAGATATGTGTAGCTGCCACTCCTTAGCAAGGAATTATGTCTTTAAAACAGGTAGAGAACATTAAAGAAGATCAAAACCAATCAAACTGGAGAGTTGTGAAACATGATTTCATTGGATACATCTAAAATTATTTCTACAACCGAGTCTCAGAGAACATTGTTAAAGAGTGGGTAGAAAGATTGTAAGAGCCTGAGAATCAGGGAGGTGAACATCAAATTGTGTCTTCTAGCAATGTCAGAAGACACTTTCATAAAGTTTCACTAACATGACTGCCTAAATATGAACTGAATATGGCAAGACCAATAGATATGCTAATGTTGACAGGGGAAGGCCTGAGAGTCCCCAATCCTATACAAAGAACTACAGGCAACCAAGGGATGCTAAGAAAAGGAAAGCATTCTTCTCCAGGGAAGAGCACAACAATTTGTTATTCAATTCTAAATGCTCAGCCCTGAAACCACACATATGAGTAACATTACACAGACTGAACAGGCTATAGTTAGGAATATGAATATACATACTCATCATACATGCCTGAAACAACAAAGACTGAAAAATGAGACTATGAATTTGTAAGAGAGAAGTAAGGGTATATGGGGCAGTTTGGATCAGAGAAATGGGAGGGACAAATGATGTAACTATATTATAATCTCAAGTAAATTTAGAAAAAAATTCAAACATAATATTTTAATAGATTATTTGGGAATTTGCCTCAATCACACTTAATTCCCAGATCTCCCAAGTCCACCACCTACTCTTGTGACATTACCAAAAAAAAAGAAAAACATATATACCAAGTCCTGTTTGTGTTGCCCATATTACAGCAGGAGCATAGTCAAAAAAATTAAGAATGGTGAATAAGATATATTAAAAACTCAACATATTATGTTATGATCCTAGGGATTTTGTTCCAGTGTTATGACAGTGTGTCAATGTCTTCTTTGTTTCTTTTGTGATAAGATTTCTATTCATTTTTAGAGTAAGATAGAAACTCTCACGTACTTAGCTTGTTTTTGAACCTCTATCCAAATCCACACCTATAGTGATCCAGGTACAAGTGTCTCTAGTCATATCCACAAAATACCTATAACTGTTGTTTTATTGTTGGGAGAGTGTTTTAGGAATAGAAATATATCAGCAACATAAAACAGTGGTTTCTTGATAGTCAAGGCATCTAAATGCCTTTCTTGATTTTTCCTGATTAAATTATGTAATAGCATTTTATCTGTTTGGTCATAAATTATTTTCTTGGTTCTAGATAAGCATTTTGCAATTGCAAGTATGTGTTTCTAAAGATGTGTGTTTCTCTTGTGAGTAGAAAAAAATGGCAAAAATGGTGTGAGAGTCCTGCCAGTTATAATGTTAATTTGTGTTGAGGTGGGAGGATGGTGGGTTAGTTGTAACAGCATGGGAACTAACATAGTTGGAAAATAAAGGAGGAAGTGAAAATGGCCAGGAGGCTAGCATGTAGACTTTAATATTCATAACGTGTGCATGCTATTGGGAACTGGAGGAGTCTGGGGGAGCCTTTGGTTTTTGATATTTAACTAGAGGCATATGCCAAAGAAGTGTCCCTTTTTGGCCAGCAGAAACCTGTTTCCAGTTTCCTAAGGAATGCTGACTGTAGGCTTTCATCACTCTGCTAGCAATCCTTTTATGTAGTTTGCCTTGAACTGATCCAAGACTGTCATTTTGAGGTTAACAGTATCTTTTAAAGAAATAGGGTTTCTTTGGGCATGACAATAACCTAAAATAATACTGAATATTTTGATGCATTTTTCTCAATACAGACACATATAAAATAAATGTTTATTTGATGCAAGTGTGCAATTTGAACCCTCCGTTTCTATCCTCTGCCCCCGGCCCTTACTCCCACCCTATCCACTCCCCAGTTCCTATTCAGAAAAAAAAGGCTTCACGTGGCTATCAACAAAACATATTATGTCAAGTTGTGGTAAGACTAAGCATTTCACCTTGTATTAAGGCTGGGAAGGCAACACAGTGTGAGGAATATGTTCATAAAAGTCAGTAAAGGAGTTAGAGACAGCCCTTACTTTCATTGTTAGGAGTCCCACAAGAAGACCAAGCTACACAACTATTATATATCCATCGGGCCTAGGTCAATCCCGTGAAGACTATCTGGTTGTCAGTTCAGTATCCATGAGTGCCTATGAGCCATGGTTATTTTATTCTGTGGCCTTTCTTGTGAGATCCTTGACCTCTCTGGTTCATACAAACTTTCTTCCTTCTCTTCAATAGGATTTCTGGAGTTAGTTCTAATATTTGGCTGTGAGTTTTTGCATCTTCTTCTACTAGTTGCTGGATGAAGTCTCTCTAACGATTAATAGGCTCGGCACCAATCTATAACTATAGCAAATTATCTTTAGGCATCACTACATGGACTGTTTTCCCTATAGCCATGTTTGATTCTATCCTAGGTGCCTGGGCTATCCTGCCTCTGATTACTGGCACTCCAGCAAGTGTCAGGGGTGAGCTCACTCTCTTGGCATAGGTCTCAGGCTACCTCAGCAAATCCCATAGATCAAACAGACTGTAGGTCAAAGATTATATGGATGAGTTGGTGTCCTAAACCCTCTATGGGTAGTCATGTCTGGTCACAGGAGGTGGCCAGTTCAGGCTAGTCTATCCTTTTGCTAGGAGTCTTAGTTGGGATCATCTTTGTAGTTTCCCTGGATTTTTCCATGTACTAGGTTCCTATCTGACCTTGAAATGTCCCCCTTTCTAGCTTAAGGAGTGTAGGTATTATTTCTTCTTTGAAGATCTGGTAGAATTTTGTGCTGAAGCCATATGTCCCTGGGCTTTTTACTTTTTTGATTGGGAGACTTTTGATGATGACTTCTATTTCTCTAGGGAATATATGTATATTTAATTTGTTTATCTAGTCTGTTTAATTTTGGTGTATAGTACCTATCCAGAATATTGCATATATCTTTTAGATTTTCCAATGGTATGAAAACCAAGAAAAAACAAGGATGAAGAAAACTATTCCAGATCTGAAAATGGAAATAGAAACAATAAAGAAAACACAAACTGAGGGAATTCTGGGAGTGAAAAAGTAAACAGAATCTACAGATGTAAACATCACCAACAGAATGCAATGGATGGAACAGAGAACCTCAAGCACAGAAGCTATGATACCAGTCAAAGAAAATGCTAAATCTAAAAACTTTCTAACACAAAATATCCAGTATGTCTGAGACACTATGAAAAGACCACATGTAAGAATAATATGAATAGAAGAAGGAAAAGAATGCCAATTCAGAGACCCAGATAATAGACTAAACAAAATCATAGAAGGATTTTTTCCAACCTAAAAAAGGAAAGGTACAAAAAGCTTACAGAACATCAAATGAACAGGCACAGAGAAAAACTTACAGGTACCACATTATAATTAAGATAATAAACACACATAGTAAGAAAAAAGCCAAGTAACGTACAGAACTATTAGAATTACAGTGGGTTTCTCAATAAGACTTTAAAAGCTAGAGGGGCCTAAACAGCTGTCTTACAGTTTGTAAGTGACCAAGGATGCCAGGCCACACTACTACACACAGAAAAACTTTAATCCCCATAGATAATTCAAGAAAAGTCTAATTTAATATCTATCCACAAGTCCAGGCCTACAGAACATACTAAAGGAAAAGTCCAACAGACGGCAGTTAACTATACTCACAAAAACAAAGGAAATAAATAATCTCAAGACAGCACAACCCAAAGAAGGAAACACACCCCCTTCATTCTACCACCACTAACATTACCACCAAAAACAAAGCAGGAACTGAAAAGTAGTGGTCATTGATATCTCTCAATATCAATGGACTCAATTATTCAATAAAAAGACAAACTAACATACTGAATATGAAAACATGATCCAACTTTGTGGGCATACAAGAAGCACATTCCAATATCAAAGATAGACGTTACCTCAGAATAAATGGTTGGAAAAAGATTTTCCAAACAAATGGGCCAAAGAAGCAAGCTGGAGTAGCTATTCTAATATCTAGCAAAATAGATTTGCAAACAAAATTAATCAAAAGATATGGAAAAGAACATTTCAAACTCATCAAAAGAAAAATGCAACAAGAAGACATCTCAATTCTTAACATTTGTGCTCCAAACACAAGGGCATCCACATTTTTAAAAGAAACATTGCTAAATGCCTAAATCAAATATTTCACCTCAAACATTAATTGTCGACAAATCATTCTCTTATCAAGGAACAGGTCATCCAAACAAAAACTAATAGAGAAATAATGGAACTAAAAGACTTTATAATCTGAACATGTCATGTTTCTATACTACAATATCTGTGAATTTATGTGTGAATCAGTCCTGTTATGTCTGGAATACATTGTTTCCTTGGAGTCAACCATCACCTCTGGCTCCTTTAATTGTTCTGCACCATCTTCTGCCTTGATAGGAGGCATTTGATGAAGAAATCTTATTTAGGGTGGAATGTTCCAAAGTATCTCAATCTTTGCATTGTACATTTATGTGTCTCTGTTTTAGTTCCCATTTACTGTAAGAAGAATTTCTTTGATGAAGGCTCAGTGAGGCACTGTTTGATTAATATAGTAGAAAACAATTAGTAGCTATTTTATTATATATTCCTTTGACTGAATAATGGTATTAGGCTTAACGCTAGCTCCATGACCTGTCTAGTCTTATATTCTAGGTCACTTTAGTAGTGTCAAGAATGGGTGTTTTCTTATGTAGTGGGCCTGAAATCCACCTCCTTCTGGAACTTTAAATGCTTGTTTCTCTGCAGATATTTATTCTTTTAAAAATTCAATGTAATTTTTAAAAGTATTTTTTATTTGTCAAATTAAAATAAAATGGCCATGTTTGCCTCCCTTTCCTCCCCTCCTACTCTTTCCATTCACAGTCTTGCTTGTTTTCTATCAAATATTCAGCCTCTTTTCTTAAATGACTGAAGAAGTTGCATTTAAATATATTTTCAATAAATAAATGAAATATTCATATTGTAACACATATAGAGGTCATTTTTATTTACTGTGGTAAAAGTACTACATAGAGGTGAGATAATAAGATAATAAAATATATCTTTTTGTTGTTCTGATTTAATGGTATAATTTCTACAAGTTTCTCCACTTAATTACATTTAGTTTTGAAATATAATATAGTGATTACCTGTTCTCCAACTAATCCCATCTTATAGTTTCAAAAGTATCTCCTTTGCACAGGCATGAAGACACATACTGTAAGAAAGCTGTCTTTGAAAACTTCTTTGATGCCAAACTTTTGGGTGTGTGCTACATAGTGGGTTTATTCATTTGTCTGTTGGTGGGCAAGTGAGCTGTTACTATTGTTCATCTATTGTGAAAAATTCTTTTTCAACATTAGTTAAATATTTGCTATGGTTTATTTTTCCATTATTTTTATTGTCATAGGTGAGAATTCAATGTGGAAATTACTAGGCAATTATAAAATATGGAAGTCAACCTCAAAATTTATTTTTAAAGTATGCATGGAGTTGCATTTACTTATTAGAATGGATAAAGATTTTTGTGATTATTTAAGTATAAAATCTGCAGGAATATGCAAGAAAATGGCACCATCTGTTTCTAAGTATTTTACAGATTTCATTTCTATTGTCTTTAAAATTCTGCACTTAGTTGACTGCACAGCTTTAAAGCCTTAAATTTAATTGTAATGAGTTTCAAAGACAGTAGTAATGCAAACAAAAAGTAATATAATGAATTTCCTGATAGTATAAGAAGAGATAATCACTGTAACTGTACACAATAAAAATATAAGGCATCCAGTCATCCAATAAGAATACCACTTTGAATCATTAGAGATGAAGTCTCTGTGGAAATTCTTGTATATGCTTTTCTGTTTTTTCAAGAAGTCATGGTTTTAAAAAACATACACAGAAACTAATGACAATAAATAATACCCAGAATTTATTTACTTGCTTATGGGCCAAATAATTTTCTTCAAACTATATTTGCATTTAATCCTTGACACTTCCTACATGTTAAATGTTTTGCAGTTTCTATAATACACATGATATCATTTAATTCACCTAGGGTCACATAGTTGTTCAATATAGAATCTGGAGGTTGATAATCCAAATTAGAAATTTGATCTCAACATCTCAAATGTTCCAGATATTCTTTCATGAAAGCAAAGCAAAACTGGCAATAAGAATGCACAACAGAGGAAACCTATGTTCTTTGATCATAGTGTACACAACAGCAAAGGGGCAGAAGAAGGTAGAAGCCAGAGGATAGGGAGAAGAGAAATAAAATTCAGAGATTCCTCTGCTACAATCCAAAAGCAGAGGTTGTAGCAGAGAAATCTCAGAAACAATAAGTAGGATCAGATATAGTCATCAGTTAAAGAAAGGCTTTTGTTGAGAGAGTGAGGAGACACATACCATAGAAAAAGATTCCCAACCCCAAAGTAGAGGGGAAAGTCAAGAATGTGAAGCCCAGGTTTTCCTTGATGGCTGAGAGATTTTAGGCTTCTGAAGCGGCTTCCCTCCATAATTCAGTGTGGATCAATTTGAAGAAAGGCAATGACTGGCCCACAACATGTAAAAATATCTTGATCTGGAATTGAAGATTTTGAGCTTACCCTTCAGCAGGGGACATGCTGACAGGATTTTAAGTGCCAGGATTTTGTCTCAGGTTAGGAGAATGAAAAGTCAGCCAGTCCTTATTTCTCACGTCTGTCCCCTCTTCTTGCTGTCTACTTATAGGGGAGTCTATCTCATGCCTAGTTTTTAAATATGACCAGTTATAACTACTACTACCCAAGGCAATAGGAAGCTTTTCTAACCAAAGTTGAGGGAGCACAAACAATAGACACAAGTATGTAGAAGCAAGTTAGACAATTTAAACAAAGTAAGTAGATGCCCCCTCCACCCACATAAACAAGGGCCTAGATTCTCATTAGTCATGACATGTGACCCTTTTATAGTACCAGACATGAAATCGTTCCTATAGAGCAGGCCTGAAATTCAATAAAAAGTGGTAGATTTTGTAATATGCAATTGCAATTATGTACATTATATATTACAATACCAACTTTCTAGTCAAGATGTACCCATTGGTACCACAGTGTCATGACTGTTATGAGGGAAATCTAGTATGTTCTTATTAGGTCTGATGCCAAATTCCACAGAAGGACGTGTTATGATTGTTACTTGAACCTGATCAAAGGTCCATGACAGGAGTGGTAGCAGGTCTTAGGGGTGACCAATTGCTTCTGTTTTGCTAAATGAACACGTTATCAACACTGCTTTCAGCCTTAGTCACTTTCCTTGTATTAGTGAAGAGAATTTAATGTAAAGAGATAACATTGGCAGATCAGGGAACTAAAATAAGTTGTCATTGAGTGATTGAAACTTCTATATTACTTGTTCCAAGACTCAGAGAATACTGAAAATGAAGGAGACCAAATGGATGCAAGAGGTATGACTTATGGGATTAATTCCTTCCTAGATTGTTTTTACTGGCTACTGGCTGCTGGAGGAGGGTAAGTCATTATGTCCAGTGGTGTAGTCACTGGGGAAATAACTATTAATGCTCCAGGGGTTTGTTAAACACACATGCCCCTGTAGGTGACTTGGTTGAAATCAATAACATGAAAATAATAATCAAAAGCAATATAAAAGAAAATAGAGTAGGAGGGAGACTTGTTGGGTTGAAGGTTGGTGGGCTTGGTAATTTTTTCCAGAATGCATTATGGACATGTAGTATTAAATTGTCAAAATAATTTCCACAAAAATGAAGAAATGATTCCAATTGTATATTTTCACTTAATTTACTGGTTTAACTTTGGAATATGATTAGAGATGAAGAGATGGACTTAATCTGGAGCTTTAAAGACATTATTTTTATATTTTACTCTCTTAACTCTGTGTGGAGAAAATCCTATAGAATTAAAGGATGCATTTCATCTTGTTCACTCAACATCTTTATTCCCAAAAGGGCAGATCATCCCCTTTAAACCAATAGAACTAAGTATTTCTCTTACCGGAGAATAGTTCCTGGCTTCCTACCCCATGGCGTTACATCTTGACTCTCTGTTTCTCCTTCCCAGAGTCCTCCTGGACTCCTAGTCCCACCTATCTAGATTCCTATTGGCCAGCAGTGCTTTATTGACATATACACAGGACTTTCTCCACATCTCCTCTTTTCTGTTTAAACAAAAGTAAGGTCTTAACTTTAACATAGTCAAATTATATACAACAGAACAGCTATCAAGCAAGAACACAGTTACAACATTTTGTCTATCAACATTTAACAAAATTTAAAGATAATATCATCTATCCCATACTTGTGAGTCCAAAGTTCTATATGTAGATTATCTCTTATCATACTAAGGAAAACTATAATTATAACTATCTGCCTTCAACTCTATGAAAGACCACAGAAGGATAATATATAATCACTAGGTTTGACAGAGATATCTTACAGCCTGGACAGTCACCCGATGTTCCTCTGTAACTTTGGGGCATCCATCTTCAGCCCATAGGCCACAATATGTCCAGAACACTTCTCAGCAAAGCAGGAAATTTCAAACTGTCCATCTGCATTGGCAGTCTTTCAGTCATTTTTATGTGTCCTGCAGAAAGTCACGTAGACTCTTCTATGAAGCAGGAACCCTGTAAGACTGAGTTCAGCAGTCACTTTCCTGTGGGTCCTGCATGTCCAGATTATGCAACAACAGTCAAGTAGTCTAGGAAAGAGCAGTTTCTTGCCCAAATGGCTAATCTTGCCATGTTGAAAGCAAACTCCATCATGAGTTTCTTCAATGCCTATCTTCCTCTCAGACGTAATTGGTGCTGCCAGGAGCAGACATTTCTCATTGTCAAGAAAAACCCTAAACCATTTTAAATGCCATTTTCTGATGGTCTTTGAAACGTTTGAAGACTGTCTGTCTCAAATACATCTCTATATATCTAAAAAACCTAACTTACCTAACTATAAGTTCTGACTTTTATAAGTGACTATCTATAATCTGTATTTAATTATGCATTACATTTTAAAAGATCAGTATAAACACAATACTTAATCAAGAGGAGAAATATACATATCACAAAATTGACCTTGAATTTGTATCAATAAATGAAAAGCCATACCCATACCATAATTCCCCTTTTTACCATTAAAAAGAGATTGGTTGTGATCATTTACCAATTATAAACAATCCCATTTAAATGAAAACAAAGATTTATAAACAAGATGGGAATTAGGACGTCGCTCATTCCAAACTGCTTTGTGCTGGAAGGGGGCGCTGTTCATACCATGGGGATCATGACAAAACTCAGAAACCTGTGTAAGTCCTTAGTTTCAGGGTCTGTAAGATTGTATCATCTTAGCTGTTTCAGTTGTTGGAACACTTGGTCCACTGCTTCCAGGGGTCTTGGTTCATCAAACCACAGAAGCCTGGAAGAAATCCTCAGCTTTTTATTTTCTGTAGAAACTTAAGCAAAATCTCCTTTCCCAAGTAACATATCCTTATACTTAAATGTTGAAGTCAAGGCATTTTCAAAAGATAGAAGCTGGATTAATTCAGCAGCATTTATAATCAAGTGTACTTTCGTAGTTGTTCCTTCCTGAGCAATCCAAAAACTGAAAAAACACAATAGCGTACAATATGCAGACTCTCTGTGTATTTTCCATCTTTACGTGGCTTTTTTATTTTCTATTATTACTCTATTTCTTTTACTTTTATTTATTTTTCTTTGAGACAGTGTTTCTCTTTGGAAATCCGCCTGCCTCTGCCTCTGCAGCAAATTCTACCGGCGTGAACCACCACAGCCGGGCCATTTCTTTTTCTCTCAAACTTACGTATATTTTTAAACACACTGTAAACCTTTAGAAATTTTTCTTCATCCAAGTCTGACTTTACTGTAAATCTTTATGTTTTTCTGGCCATGTGTCTTATCTGTTGAAACCGTGGCTGTTTTAAACTGCCGTTTTTTTTTCCAAGATGGCGGGCATAAGCGTGACTCCAGCTGCCAGCTTGGAGATGTGGTCACTGCCACTTCCAGCTGTAAGTACAACTTTTAAATCATTAGCAAAGCCTCTTAAAAGAACCTTGGTGTTTTTTTTTTTTTTATGCTGAGTCAGGATGACTGCCTTCAGCAAATCACATGAGTCTCAGCTGCTTGTCACTAGCAAAACAGATCCCACCTGAGAAAATGCTGCTACCAGAAATCTGTGCTTCTTTCCGTTCTTTTGTTTCTAAAATTCCTTTAAATCTTTTGTCATTCTGCGTGGAAATTCATCATCCGACTCCCAATCACCATTATGTGAAGGGAAATCTTTTCTCTGAGAGAAGCCTTCCGGCCAGCCTGGTTCTAGAACCTCATTAGTCCCAAATAAACACACAGGAGGCTATATTAATTATGAAGCTGTTGGCCTTGCTTGTTTCTTACTGGCTAGCTCTGACTTAAGTAATTACCGCATCATTGTTAATCTAAGTATTTCTCTTACCGGAGAATAGTTCCTGGCTTCCTACCCCATGGTGTTGCATCTTGACTCTCTGTTTCTCCTTCCCAGAGTCCTCCTGGACTCCTAGTCCCACCTATCTAGATTCTTATTGGCCAGCAGTGCTTTATTGACATATACACAGGACTTCCTCCACAAGTTTGGATATAAACTATTCTGTATAGGAAAAAGATGTAAATATCAGGATCAAAATCCCAACTCTTGTTCTTAACCTCCTCCCAATATCTTTATTTAAAATAATATTATAGGTTACTTTAAAATGATTTTTTGGCAGATAGAACTTATATGGAGTTTTCTTGTAAAATATGACATTTTGAAGTGTATGTAATTAAATCACATAATTTGCCTATCCATCATCACAAATATTTATCATTTCCTTTAATTGATATCATTAAATTCTTTTGAATATTTTAAAATATACAAACATTTCTGTTGTAGAGAACATTGCTTCTATCTTACCTATTATTATTATTCCCAGTCTCTAATTTTCTCTATTCTGCCTCTCTTCTATTCTGTCTCCTTGCTCTATATTGTTGCTTTAATTACCTCTATTGTTTTTCATGTGACACCTGTCTCTTGGGTAATTAAGACATTAGAGAGCACAATGAATCATACCCTTTGATTTTGTTGTTATTATTGCTATGTTATGCATATGAGTGTTTTACCTGATTGTATGTCTGTGAACCACATATGTGCCTGGTACCTGGGAGGGCAAAACAGGGAGTTTTATTCCATGGAATTGGAGTTTCAGATGATTGTGAGTCACCATGTAGGAGCTGAGAACCAAACCTGTGTGTTCTACAGAAGATCATCAGTCACCATGTAGCAGTTGGAAATCAAACCTGTGTCTTTCTGAAAGAAAACCAGAAATGCAATTAAGTGCTGAGTCATCACTAAATGCTAAAGCATGTCCTTTGAGTCTTTGCTATAGTATTTTCTAAATACAGCATATCTTAATTCACTATTTTTTTCCAGGATTATCAGTTTAATCACAATTGACAAGATTTCAGTGCTTTCAAGGGTTAAATAGTATTCCATTGTGTGCTTAGGTCACCTTTGTATTTACCCATTTTCAGGGAACCATGGAGTTGCTTTGTACTAGGTGCCTTGAGACATATGTGTGATACTTTCTTTCAGGTTAAAGGTCATGACTCTTGGGGTACAATGTGGCTTACAGTTCCTGAGAAATGGATGTACTCCCTCAGGCTGCTTTGTATTTCTCTGTATGTTCCTTTAGAAGTCAAGGAAGCATGAGGGTTTGACAGCATAATTGGTCTTCAATATTAATCTTGTGTACCCTGTATAACTTGCAAATACCACTGTACCCTGCCAACCACAACTGTATTGATCCTGAAAATTGCCAATTTATTCTGTTTATGATAAAGGTAAAACGTCTTACTGTTCTCAATAAACTTGTCACAACTTCAATTGTGCTGTGGTTCCTCCAAACAGACCTGATTTTACCCATGTTGTTATATCAGGTGACCTTGAATCAGTAGATAAGTACAGGCTCTTATACACATGGAAACATAGGTTGATTCCATTTCCTTGTTATTATGCATGAAGGTGCAATAGGCAGGGAATTCAGGTGCATCTTGAACCCATTGATCACTTTTACTCTAAATATTTCAAACACAAGGGACTTACCTGGCCACATTGGAGACTTATCTCTAGTTTTCTTTGGATAATGTCCTGTATTTGTTTTATTATTATTATTAACTATCATTCTCACTGTAACATGTGATGTCCCTTTTTCCACATCATTGCCAACATTTGTCATTTAGTATCTTTCTGTTAATAGTCACTTTAAACAGAGTGAGTTAATATCTCGCTGAGGTTTGCCTTTCTGTCATACCTAGTAACTTTGAACACTTTTTCTTGCCAGTTTTACCTCATTGTATGTCTTCTCCTGAAGACTGTCTATTCAGATCGCTTATTAATTTTAAAAGGAAATACATTTTGTGTTGAATATTAAAGTTTTAGAGTCTTGTGTTTAAAATTTGATTGATTGTATGACTTTCATATATGATGAGCAATAGGGGTGTGATTTTGCTTATAAATATAAATGCTCTCTTCATATTGTTTCTATTGTTGTTTGATAAACCATAAGCAAAAACAACTTGGGAAGATATGGATTAATTCACTTCACAATTTTTAGGTCAATATCCATCATGAAGAGTTGTCAGGACAGGAATTTAAGAAAGAGCTTCAAGTAGGAGCATCCATAGAGCAGACACTATGGATGAATGAACTCTGTTTAATGGCTTGTTCTTCAATGCTTTCTTAACATATTGTTCTAGACAACCCAGGACCACAAGCTCAGGGATTGCACTGCTTATAGTCGGCTGGACACTGCAGCATCATCAGTCAAGAAAATGCCCGACAAACATGCCAACAGGCTTAATATTTGATTTAGGGACTTTTTTCCTTTTTAGTTCTTTGATTCTTTTAATGCAATATGAAAGCTAAGTATTAGATTGTGTTCAAAATATTCACTCAACTGACAATCAGTAATATTTTATATTTTAGGGATTTTTTTAAATTGGTATATTAAACTCTGGCTCCATATGCATGAATTTTAAGAAAGCTGAAATTTATGAGCTAAGGACACCAACCTTGGTGATCCAGGCAAATTTAGGCTTCAATTCTACTATTATATTAATGTTTCATTTGGAGAATATTATGTACTTTGGTATTGAATTCTTTTCTGTGAAAAGGGGAACACATTAGAAAATCTGACACCTCACTTAATAATCAAGAGCTACAATTTTATATTTTATTATTTGTTAGATGGTTTTCAGATAAAATTGTCTGTCATGTGCTTGAATTCTTAGATAATTCATTGTAATAGAGTATGATATCTCAGACATGAGCTGAGTGTAGGGACCTGAGCCTACATCCTAGTTGAATATAGACTTGAATGAAGCCAGAACATTATAACCAAATAGATAAAAACAAATGAACAAGTAAGCAAAAGAGGCCCATAAAATTCCAATGATTATGAACTTTTGAGAGGTCTTAAAAGGAACATATCATGTAGTGCCAATGAAAGTGAATATGTTTGATTGTATGTAAGTCCATAACTTATTTTACACAATCCCGAGTAAGTGAAATTAATCCTACTAAAACTGTAAATAATGCATTTATTTCATGTGTTTATTATATAGTTAATATGAATCAATGTATATTTTCCTTTAATAATATGTTTAGGGCACATGGGAAGTGGAAGAGGACAAATAATATATTATTAAATGATTTAACAAAACAAATAAGTTGGTGATTTTAGTTCTCCTGACAATAGAAGTGAGATTATTCTCAGAGGAATCTGTAAAGATGACATATCTCAAATTCCCAAGTGCTTCTGGAATTGTTTTCTTTTTTTTTTCCTTCCTCCAACTTCACGAACTAGACTAAGAAACATTGTGTTCTTAAGGGCTTATTTGAAATGTTGTATATGAAAGGTTAAGGCTGACTGCGGATATAGGTGAGTTGATATTTATATGTTTTGTGGAACAAAGTAAAGAACAAGATGTAGAAAAGAGAGATTTGAATTCATATCTTTAGATCTGCTCTTCAGTAAATATTTATGCGGGAGGACAAGGCTGAATCCCTCCATGCTTGATTTTTTCCTATTAGTTAAAAAAAAAAAAGCTGTAACTTATAATAATGGCTAACTTTGAGATTAGAGTTTACAACCTAACAAATTAATGATATTGTTTAAAAAGACAAGTCTGTAACCATCTGGGAGCCTTCATCCAGTGACTGATGGAAGCAGAGGCAAACACACAATTAAGCACTGAACTGAACCCAAGGAACCCAGTGGCAGAGAGAGAGGAGTGATGAGCAAATTGGCAAAGAATGGGCTGGCAAAACCAGCAGAGACAGCTGATCTGAACAGGGGAGAGCTCTTGGACCCCAGACTGACAGCGGGGAGGCTAACATGGGACTGATCTGGACCCCCCAAATGTGAGTGTCAGTGAGAAAGCCTGGGCAACCTATGGGGCCTTGAGCAGTGGATCAGTGTCTATCCCTGGAATACAAACAGTCTTCGTGTGCCCATAGCACAAAGAGGGATGCTCTCTCAGCCTGGACTCTTAGGGGAGTACCTGGATCCTACCCTGAGTGAAATGACAGACTCTAGATATCCCCTATGTGGAAGGAATTGGCAATAGGGTGGGAGGCTGGGGGGGGTGGTGAGTGCTGGAGGAGGGGAGGGAGAGGGAACTGGGATTGACATGTAAAACAAGCTATTTAAAAAGACAAGTGAGCTAAATGTTTTTAGCTTTGTTCCATAATGTATTTCTGTGACTCCAAAAAGAACACAAGAGAAAAGAAAGGAATAATAGAACATTCAGAAAGGCAATGAAAATATCTTTTCAATAACCCCACATCTGACACAGGGCTAATCTCCAAAATTTACAAAGAACTCAAGAAGCAAGTCTCCAAAACACCAAAGGATCCAATTAAAAGGTGGGATACAGAACTAAATAGAGAATTCTCAATAGAGGAGTCTAAAATGGCTGACAGACACCTAAGAAAGTGCTCAACATCCTTAGCCATCAGGGAAATGCAAATCAAAACAACTTTGAGATACCTAATCTTACTCCTGTCAGAATGGCTAAAATGTGCTTCTTAATTGAGAATAACATTGTTAAAGAAATTTTAAATAGGTGTGATACATAACCATGCTTCCTTCTTGTATTCATTTTCCACATTTTCTCTATGTGAAATCTGCATAATTACAATTTCTCACCCAAATATATAACTTTAATAATACAGCAGTGAGCCCATGTCTACCAACAAAATGATTTTGCATTTTTAATTCCTGAAGGCACAAAGGGATGATTTTTTAAAAGGTGTGTTTGGTGACATAGCCTTGTACTATTGGCTGTGTAGTGTCAATCCATCCTGACATACATGGAATTTGGTTTTTAGTAGTAGAGCTTTCCGTGGAAAAGTGTTTCTGTGATTCTCTATATGTGTTGCTTTGTGAGAGGTGAATGAACACATGATAATTGGTCAAAGATGAATCTCTGAGAATTGTGTTTGAGTAGAGCAAAATCCAATAATCCCTTTCTTTACAAGAGCCATGATAAAATGATTTGATAACACTCAGGTACTTACTTGTGTCTTGTGTTCCCAAATTCTAACTATTTTGTCACAAGAAGTAGGTCAATTGTATTTCATCACAGTGGAAATATCAAATAAATCCTTCAGGACTTGGCAGGTGCAATACAACTTCCTAGCCATATTCTGCATATTATCTAGAGCATAAAAATATTTGGAAGAATCAGACAGGTAACTAACAAATAGATATAATTTGATTGTGTTTAGAGGAGAGAGGCTACTAACTAATAACGTAGGGAAAAAAACATGATTTCAAGGAGAAGAGTAGCAGAATAACAACTCCTATAAGTGGATATTGTTTTGTTAGAAATTTATATTTGTCATTTGTATTTAAAATGTAATTATGTGTAACAAATAATGTCACCACTTTTGTAAGTATTGGCATATTATCCATAAACTTTTCCATATACATTTGTGGTAGTTAGGGGAGTTTTTCTCCCTTTTATCTTTTCCTTTGCTAAAGTCAGATACCTTCAGTTTACATAATATATTTAACAAACAAAGGTCAAATACATTTATGTACATTTCAAGTAAAGCTAGGTTTATAGACTTCCAAGTGACATTAAATGACTTCCTTAAATTCTCTAAGATTCATTTATTTTATTTGTTAATTGGGATGATAAAATACAACTTACTATTGATGTAAAAATAATTAATTCTGTCTCTGGACAAACCCTCAAACAAATAATGAGTGTTCTAGTGCAGGTTTCTATGGATGGCATTGTGCCAAGATTCTTTTGGAGGAATAATATGAATAAAAAATATTTGGTAACTTTACTACATTCTTTGTTTCTTAAATCCCACCAAAATAGTTATTTATATTTGGACTACGCATTTAATGGTATCACAAACTAAACATCCCAGTGAGTCTCTTCCTTCTTTCATTCTTCCATATCTTATTCTTCATAGAGCAGTTGGAGTCATCTGCATAAAAGCTAAGTCAGATTTTGTCTCCATTCTGTATCAAATCTTCTGGACATTTGACTTGTCATCTAGAATAAAATTGCACTCTTGAATATGGACTATAAACCCTGAAAGATTTACAACTAACTCACTTTGTTCATTGAACCTAATCCTATGATGCTTTAGGTTACTGATACAACCTCTACTCCTCCTACAGGGTTTTCTGCTGCTGGTATTTCTATCTGGTACTCTATAAATATATTCTTAGCACTTTTCTTTTCCTTACTACCTTCTAATCTAGATATGCATTCTCACTCAGAGAAGACTTCTTTTGTTTCCTTATGAGGAGTAAAGTTTTTCCTAAGATTCCACAATATTATTATTTTGCTGTTATTCTCAAATCATGTGCTGTACTCTAAAAATCTATGTACTTCTATTTTTTACTCATTATATTCACTTCATGTGGGAATATTAAAATAGACTTTGTCATTTTTAGTTGATATGTATATACAAACTTCACATCATAAACTGACATATATAATGAACAAAATATACAGTACATAATATAGTAGATAACATATAATAGACAATAAATATTGAATGATGTTTAAAATTTATTCTAAACAAGATTGGTTAATAAGCACAGCTTAAAATCATGCTCCATTTAAATAAGTTATTTACAATACACACATGCACATGCATTTACAACACACACACACACAATGCCCCATGACTACACTGATTTATTTTTATTTTTTTATTTTTAAATTTAAATTTAGTTTAGAAACAAGGTTGCTTTACAAGTCAGTTCCAGCTACCTCTCCATTTCCCTCCCCTCTTCCCATATCCTCCCCCAACCCCCCCCAGTATCCCCTCATTTCCCAGGGAGGGTGAGGCCCTCCTTGGGGGTGTCCATAGTCTGTCATTTCATCCAAAGCAGGGCCTAGAACCTCTCCCAAGAGTTCAAGATGAGAGTGCATCTCACATTGTTGGATGGGAGTCCAAAGTCCATGTGTATACTCGGGATAAATACTGATCTACTGCCCAAGGCTCAATAGATTACCTAGGCCTCCTCACTGACTCCCCCATTCAGGGGGTGTCCATCCTGAGTGAGGTAATGCAGTCACAAAAAGAGAAACATGGCATGTATTCTCTCATATATGGATTGTATACATAGATCTGGGGAGTGCCAGCCTACAATCCCATGGCCAGAGAGTCTGGGAAACAGAACCTTCATTCAGTGGCTGATGGAAGAAGAGGCAGACTCCCATGGCTAAGCACTGAGCTGAACTCAAGAAAGCCAGTAACAAAGAGGGAGGACTGATGACCAAAGGGATTAAGACTGGGCTGGTTTAACCCGCAGAAACAGCTGACCTGACAAGGGTTAACTCTTGAATTCCAGGCTGATGCCTGGGAATCCAGCATGGGATTAAACTGATTTTTAAAAATTAATTTAAAATAGATTGGTAATTGTGCTTATACTATTTAATTCTTAGTGGTATTGAAATTGAGAGTTTCATCTGAAGTTTTTAATAGCATGTTTTGTTTCTGCTTGAGTTTATATAAAAATAAACTCCTAATACAGTGACAGAAAGACCTATGGTGAAGATAGAACAAAAAAACATGTGACTTGCTTGGTTGGTTCTTTTATTGAAATATTGTCTATTGATCACATGTAAGAAGATTGCAGCATCCTTGTAAGATGTTGTAACTTATTCTAATAATTCTAACATGTTTTTATAAAATAGATGAATTGGCATGTTTCTTTTTTTCTGCATACCGCAAAACACAATAGCCTTTTTTATTAAAGTGATTTTCTGTTATGAAAAAAAAGGAAATAAGGTTCTCCTCAAGTTTTCCATAATTTTTTTCCAGTTTAACCCAGCACTTCTGCGTGTTCTAGCAACACACAAATGAAGAAAACAGAATGAATGTGACCGAATTCATCCTCATGGGACTGACAGAGAACCCTGAGCTGCAGACAATTCTACTTTTGATATTACTAATCACCTACATTGTCACTGTCACAGGAAACCTACTCATTGTTGGGACCATAGTCTTGAGCCAGACTTTGAACTCACCAATGTACTTCTTCCTTGCTTTTTTGTCTCTGATAGATGCGTGCTATTCCTCTTCTATCATCCCTAAAATGCTTGCAGATTTGCTATCAGAGACAAAAGCCATCTCATTCAATGGCTGTATGCTGCAACTTTTTGTTGAACATTTTTTAGGAGCTTCAGAGATTGTCCTCCTTGTGGTCATGGCCTATGACCGCTATGTAGCCATCTGTAGACCACTGCACTATGTGACCAGGATGAACCACCGCACTTGCTGTCTTCTAGTTGGGGTATGCTGGATAATGGGCTTTCTCCACTCTTTTGGGCAAATAGTTGTTATTCTCTGGATTCCTTTCTGTGGTCCTAATATCATGGACCATTTCTGTTGTGATATCTTCCCCCTGCTACAACTGGCCTGTGCTGACACTTTCCTTCTTGGTCTCCTGATTGCTGCCAATGGTGGAGTAATCCCTGTGATCACATTCACAATGTTGCTGATGTCCTATGTGGTCATTCTCTGTTCCTTAAGGACACACAGCTCTGCAGGGAGGAAAAAGGCCCTGTCTACCTGTGGCTCCCACATCACCGTTGTTTTCTTGTTCTTTGTGCCATGTATTTATACCTACATGCGACCAGTTAAAACTTTTCATCTGGATAAAGCCATAGCAGTGTTTTATACTCTTGTTACTCCCATGTTAAATCCGATTATCTATACTGTAAGGAATGCAGAGGTTAAAAATGCAATCAGAATGTTACTAAGGAAGAATTCAATCTTGGATAATAAATGATTTAATATAAATATTTTCTTTTTGTATTTCCTGAAATATTGCTTTTGTTCATAAAAATAAATTTCTAGATCCTCAGTGTAACCTAGAAACATTAATATTATCACACTCTAAATATATGTATCTCTGTACATAAAATCTATTTTAAATTGATTTTTAAAATTAAGCACAATGAAAAGATTAATACAATATTTATAAAATACAAATTATATTAATATATTAAGCAATATTTGTACTTTGTGAACATTATTTAGCATAATCAGGGATACACAAATAGAAGCATATTGTGATTCCATCACAATCCATGCTGATATCACATTAACTAATTAAATATTGAAAATGAGAGTACCCAATGGGGATATGATGAACTAGTATAAAATTATTTTCCAGCCACTGAGGCTTCCATCCCGGTGGAGGCAGCAGGAGCCACGTTACTATAGTTTCCTGCTCCACCCAAGGAACTAGGACTAGAACACATGCTCGTGTTTGGGGACTGCCACAGTAGCTTCCATCCCAGAGGGAGGAACAAGTCACCCCAGGTTACTAGTCTTCTGCTCCACCCACGTGAAAAAGACTACCAGGGCCTGTCTCCAGGCCACACTCCTATGTCTAGGGTATACCCCTGAGGCATCCATCAATCCCAGTGGGATCCAAAGCACCCCAGAATCCTAGTCCATTTCTCCACCCACAAGACGAGGAAGTGGAGAGCTACCAGAACAGTGGACTTGCCTGTACCCACCAGAAAGGGAACTTGGTCCTGTATCCATCAGGAGAGGAAGAGATACCCTCTAGAACCCACTGCAAGAACTGATGGGAAGGAGACAATATAAAAACCCAAGCAGCAACAGAAAAACCGATATGACACCACCAGAAACCAGAGACCCTACACCAACAAGACTGGAACACCCCAACACAAATGAACCAGAAGAGAATGACCTAAAAACAACTTCATGGAAATGGTAGATGCCCTCAAAAAGGATATGAGAAAATCCCTTAAAGAGATGGAAGAAAAAACAATCCAAAAAATGCAAGAAATGGAGCAAAACACAAAGCAAAAATTGCAAGAAACAATTCAAACAGTTCAAGGGATGAAATCTGAATAGAAACAATAAAGAAAACATAATCTGAAGGAATGCTAGAAGTATAAAAGCTGGGAAAATGGTAAGGTACTACAGATGCAAACATAACCAACAGAATACAAGAGATGAAAGAGACAACCTCAGGTGTTGAAGATGCACTAGGACAATTAGATTCATTGACCAAAGAAAATTTTGAGTCAAAAAAATCTCTACCACAAAATATCCAGCAAATGTGGGACACTGTGAAAAGACCAAACTTACGAATAATAGGTATAGAAGGTAAAGAAACCCCACTTCACAGGTTTGAAAAACATATTTAACAAAATATTAGAAGAAAACGTTCCCAACCTAAAGAAAGACATGCCAATGAAGGTGCAGGAATCTTACAGAACACCAAATAGATTGGACCCCCCCAACCCCCTCAACACATAATAATCAAGACCCCAAATATACAGAATAAAGAAAGAATATTAAGAGCAGCTAGGGAAAAGGCCGAGTTACATATAAAGGCAAACCTATCAGAATTACACCTGACTTCTCCATGGAAACTCTGAAAGCCAGAAGTCATGGATAGATATTCTAGCAACTTTCAGAGACCATGGATGACAACCAAGACTGCTATACCCAGCAAAGTTTTCAATCAATATTGATGGAGAAAACAAGATATTTCATGAGAAAACAGATTTAAACAGTCCATATCCACTAGCCCAGCCCAACAGAAAATTCTGGAAGGAAAACTCCAACACAAGGTAGTTAACTATAACCAGAAAGACATAGGCAATAGATAATCCTACATTACCAAGAGGCAATAGAAAAAGTGGTGGAAATCCACATAGAGTTCCACAAGCAACCATTCTAAAACAAACAAGAATGACTTATCAATGGTCATTAATTTCCCTCAATATTAATGGTGTTAACTTGCACATAAAAAGACGCAGGTTAACAGAATGGATTCAACGACACAATCCATCCTTCTGCTGCATACAGGAAATACAACTCAGCTTCAAAGACAGACATTATTTCAGAGTTAAGGGTTGGAAAAAGATTTTCCAATCAAAAGGACCCAAGAAACAAGTGGGGGTAACAATCCTAATATTTAACAAATTAGACTTTAAACTAAATTCAATCAAAAGAGATGAAGAATGTCACTTCATACTCATCACAGGAGAAATCAACCAAGATGAAGTCTCAGTTTTGAATATCTATGCCCCAAATACAAAGCCATCCATATTCATAAAAGAAACATTACTAAAATTCAAAACACATATTAAACCTCACACACTTGTAGAGGGAGGCTTCAATACCCCACTCTCACCACTAGACAGGACCACAAGACAGAATCTTAACAAGGATACAAAGGACATAATAGATGTTATGACCCAACTGGGTTTAACAGACATCTATAGAACATTCCATCCAAACACAAAATAATATACCTTCTTCTCAGCACCACATGGAACCTTATCAAAAATTGTCCACACACTTTACAACATAGCAAACCTCAACAGGTACAAAAAACTGGAATAACTCCATGTATCTGATCAGACCATCAGAAACCCTGAAAAATCATGGAAATTGAAAAATGCACAATTGCACCACTCCTGGGTTAAAGAAGAAATAAAAAAAGGAATTAAAGACTTCCTATAATTCAATGTGAATGAATACCCAACATACCCAAACTTATGGGACACTTTGAACACAGAGCTAAGTGGAAAGTTCACAACACTAAGCGCCCACATAAAGAAACTGGAGAATAGTAACACTAGAGAATTAACAGCACAACTGAAGACTCTAGGACAAAAGGAAGCAAACTCACCAGAGAGGAGCAGATGCCAAGAAATATTTAAATTGAATGCTGAAATCAATAAAGTAGAAACTAGGAAAATGACACAAAGAATCAATGTAACAAAGAGTTGATTCTTTGAGAAAATCAACACGATAGACAAACCTTTATCCAAAACTACCAAATGGCAGAGTATTAACATACAAATTAACAAAATCAGAAATGAAAAGAAGGACATAACAACAGACAGTGAGGAAATTCAGAGAATCATCAGGTCATATTTTGAAAAGCTATACTCCACAAAATTTGAAAATTTAAAGGAAATGGACAATTTTCTGGATAAATGTCATTTACAAAAATTAAATCAAGAACAGATAAGCAATTTAAATAGATGTATAACACCTAAAGAAATAGAAACAGTCATCAAAGTCTCCCAACCAAAAAAATCGAAGTGTCAGATGGCTTCCGTGCAGAATTTTAACAGAAATCCAAAGAACAGGTTATACCAATTCTCCTCAAACTATTCCATGCAATAGAAGCATAAGGGCCTTTCCCAAACTCTATTTATGATGCTTCAATAACATTGATACCCAAGCCACAAAAAAGACACAACTAAGAAAGGGAACTTCAGATTAATATCCCTCACGAGCATTGATGCAAAAATACTCAATAAAATACTGGTAAATCTGATCCAAGAACACATCAGAGAAGTCATCTAACATGATCAAGTAGGCTTCATTCCAGGGATGCAGGGGTGTTTCAACATATGAAAATCCAACAATGTAATCCACCATATAAACAAACTGAGAAACAAAAATCACATGATCATCTTACTAGATGCTGAAAAAGCCCTTGATAAAATCCAACACCCCTTTATGATAAATGTCTTTGAAAGATCTGGGAAAACAGGAACATACCTAAACATCATAAAAGCTATATACAGCAAACCAACAGCCAACATCAAACTGAATAGAGAGAAACTTGAGGCTAGTCTTCTAAGATCAGGAACAAATAAAGGTTGCCCCTTGTCCCCATACCTCTTCAATACTGTACTGGAAGTTCTAGCTAGAGCAATAAGACAACAAAAGTATTTCAAGGGGATACAAATTGGAAAGGAAGAGGTCAAACTTTCACTATTTGCAGATGATATGATAGTTTACATAAGTGACACAAAAACTCTACCATGGAACTCTTACAGCTAATAAACACATTCAGCAATGTTACAAGACACAAGAACAACTCAAGAAAATCAGTAGCCCTAATCTATACAGATGATAAAAGGGCCGAGAGTGAAATCAGAGAAACTTCACCCTTTATAATTTCCACAAACAACATAAAATACCTTGGGATGATGCTAACCAAACAAGTGAAAGACCTGTATCAAAAGAATTTTGAGTCTTTAAAGAAAGAAATTAAAGAAAACATTAGGAAATGGAAAGATCTCCCATGCTCTTGGATAGGTAGAATCAACGTATTAAAAATGGTAATCCTGCCAAAAGCAATATAAAGACAATGCAATCCCGAGCAAAATTCTTCACAGACCTTGAAAGGACAATCCTCAACTTTACATGGAAACACAAAAAACCCAGGATTACCAAGACAAATCTATTCAAAAAGCAACATCTGTAGACATCACCATCCCTGACTTCAAGCACTGTTACAGAGCTATAGTCTTGAAAACAGCTTGGAATTAACACAAAAATAGATAGGTAGACAAACAAAATCGAATTGAAAACCCTGAGGTTAATACACAAACCTATGAACACCTGGTTTTCAACAAAGAAGCTAAAATTATACAATGGAAAAAAGATAGCATCTTCAAAAAATGGTGCTGGAATAACTGGATATTGGCACGTAGAAGACTGCAGATAGATCCATGTCTATCACCATACAGAAAACTTAAGTCAAAGTGGATCAAAGAACGCAACATAAATCCAGCCATATTGAGCCTGTAAGAAGAGAAAGTGGGAGGTACCCTTGAAGGAATTGGTTACGGAGACTGCTTCCTGAACATAATACCAGTAGCTCAAACACTGAAATTGACAATTAATAAATGGGACCTCCTGAAACTGAGAAGATTCTGTAAGGCAAAGGATACAGTCAGCAAGAAAAAAAGACAGCCCACATTGGAAAAGATATTCACTAACCCCACATCTAAAAGGGGGCTGATGTCTAAAGTTCACAAAGAACTCAAGAAGCAAGTCTCCAAAACACCAAATGATCCACTTAAAAAGTGGGG
This sequence comes from Mesocricetus auratus, assembly GCF_017639785.1. Taxonomy (NCBI): domain Eukaryota; kingdom Metazoa; phylum Chordata; class Mammalia; order Rodentia; family Cricetidae; genus Mesocricetus; species Mesocricetus auratus. The sequence goes on along the minus strand of NW_024429189.1, from coordinate 56,930,368 downwards.
TACTGAACTAAATAGAGAATTCTCAATAAAGGAATCTAAAATGGCAGAGAGACATTAGAGAAAGTGCTCAAGAACACTAGCCAATAGAGAAATGCAAATCAAAGCAACTCTGAGATATCATCTAATTCCTGTCAGAATGGCTAAAATAAAAAAAACAACAATGACATTTTATGCTGGAGAGGATGTCGAGAGAGTGGAACACTTATCCACTGCTGGTGGGAGTGCCAACTTGTACAGCCACTATGGAAATCAGTATGGAGATTCCTCAGGAAAATGGGACTCAGTCTACCACAAGACCCAGAAATTCCACTTTTAGGCATATACCCAAAAGATGCCCATTCACACAACAAGGATGTCTGTCCCACTATTTTGAAAGCAGCATCATATGCAATAGCTAGATCCTGGAAGCAACCTAGATGTTCCACAACTGAAGAGTGGATAGAGAAAATTTGGTACATTTACACAATGGAGTATTACTCAGTGAAAAAAAACAATGAAATCTTGAAATTTGCAGGCAAATGTATGGCACTAGAGGAAACCATCCTGTGTGAAGTAACCCAGAAACAAAAATACAAACATGGTGTATACTCACTCATGTATGGATTTTATAATTGGATCAGGGGAGTGTCAGCCTATAATCCCACTGCCAGTGAGTCTGGGGAACATGGAGGTTCCAAAGAGAGATGCATGATACCCTATAGAAGTGGAATGAGGCAAGGTCTCCTGAGCAGATTGGGAACATCGGGGGAGGGGAGAGAGAACCAGGAAAAATTGAGGGGGATAAGAGGAGGGGTGAAAAAGCATGGGGGGCAGGAAGGTTGAGTCGAGGAAGAATAGAGGAGAGCAGGATGAGAGATACTATAATAGATCGAGTCATTATCGGCTTGACGAGAAAGCTGACACTAGTGAGATCTCCAGAAATCTACAAAGACAACAGCAACTGGAAAACTAAACAATAGTGAAGAGACTACATTAATAGCCCCTACTTGATGAAAAGGTTGATGACAACTTTATATGCTATCCTAGAACCTTCATCTAGTGACTGATGGAATCAAAGACAGATGCCCACCGCTAAACACTGAACTAAAGTACTGGAACCTAGTGACAGAGATGGAGGAATGATGAGTAAAGGGGTCAAGACCATGATGGTGAAACCCACAAATACAGGTGACCAGATAAGGGGTAGCTCTTGAATCCCAGACTGATGCCTGAGAGGCCAACAGGACTGATCCAGACTCTATGATTCCAGTGAGAAGTCCACAGAAATCACTGGAGCCCTTGGTAGTAGATCAGTGTTTACCATGGTGTATGAATGATCTATTGGAGCCCATTCCAAATACAGGGATGCTTTCTCAGGCTGACCAAATGGGGAAAGTCCTAGGTCCTGTCGTGTATGAAATGACAGACTTTGGAGATCTTCCTAAGGAGGGCCTCACCCTCCCTGTGAAATGATGTGGGAATTGGGTGGGGGGGCTGGGGGGCTCGTGGAGCAACAGGGGAGAAGGGGTGGGATAGGGAGCTGAGATTGACATGTGAAGCATTAATGTTTCTAATTTAAATAAAAACACATAGTGAGGAAAAAAAATATTTTCCTAGCTTCGAACCAGTGGGATGATTTGAAATTTCTTCGCATGGCAAAGAAGTTAGTGCAATTTCAATTTGCAAATTATTTCCAGACCTTTCAACTTAATCTTTAAATTATTCTAGTTAATATTGTCCAAGACCAAATGGAACTAACATATTCCAAAAATTCTTTCCTAAACTAGTTATCTGCTTCATATAGCTCATGTTATGATTTTACCTGTTTTATAGGTTAAATAAACTACATTTCAGAATAGAGAAATAAGCAGACTAACATAGTGATAGCTGATAGTCATGTTCACATTATTTCAGATTTAAGATAGACACTCTTAAACTTATCCAATGGCATAAAATGTAGTTTGGGGTTAGAAAGTTCTCATGTTTTTTTTTTGTTTGGGAGCTGCATCTTATACCTTCATACATAGAGTGTTGATTATCAAACTATGTTGTGAGCATCTAATGTAGAAATAAATCCAATTTGGTAATATAATACTTGACTAAACTTCTTCTCTTGACATGTGCTTTCTCAGTTTGATTTGTTTTATTGAGTTTCTTTTAGCATTGGACTTGTCATGTTCCTGAAATTGATCATATTTAGTTCTATTCAAGCAATTTAATTCTCAGTCTATGGTAATATTACCTCTTCAATTCATTAAATCTCATAATTATTTAAAAACGAAGAGGTACACCAATTTGAGCGCAAATATCTTTTTACTCCATATCCTGTTTTTTTAACTTAGACCATATTCTTTAAGATTAATTTTAAATGTGTAATGCATATGCATTTAATGTATAAACCATTTTAGTTATGTTGCAAACACTGTCACTAATTCTACTAAAACTTATTAGTGCCAATTTAATGTAGCTGTTTAAAAAAGTACAATAATCTACACTAAACAATTTTACTTTTTTAAATTTAATATTATTTTTATTATTTCACTTTCTATACATGTTACTCTCAGTTCCCTCTCCCTCTCCTTCTCTCCCAGCTCCCCAATCCTCACAACCCCCCACCCCACTCCATTACCCATCTACTCCCCAGGGGGGTAAGGGTTTCCATGAGTGATTTTCGGAGTCTGTCATATCATCCTGGACAGGGACTAGGTCCTCCCCCATGTATCCAGCCTGAGAGAAAATACCTTCATGTGGAATGGGTACCCAGAGTCTATTTTTATGCCAGGAATAAATACTGATTTACTCTCCAAGGTCCCTTAGATTGCCGAGGCCTCTTCTCTGACACCCAGGTTGGGGAGGGTGTCTGGATCAGTCCCATGCTGGCCTTTCAGTCATCTCTCTGGGGTCCATGCTTTCCCCCTTGTTTAGGTCAGCTGTCTATATGGGTTTCATCAGCCTGGTCTTGATTACTTTGCTTATCACTCCACTTTGCAACTGAGTTCCAGGAGTTCAGTTCAGTTTTTAGCTGTGGGTATCTGCCTCTGCTTCCGTCAGGCACTGGATGAGGGTTCAAGGATGACATATAACGTAGTCATCAATCTCATTATCAGGGGAGGGCATTTAAGGAAGCCTTAATGCCAGTTGGTGTCATTCTTGTAGATCTGTGAAGATCTTACTTGTCCTATATCTCTCCTCCAATTATAATGGCTCCCTCTATTATGGTATCTCTCATCATTCTCTCATCTCTTCTCTGCCTACTCTCCCTTGTCCTCCACTCCACTCCTCTTCTCACCCTTTCTTTCTCCCTTCTCCCTCTCTCCTCCTCTCCCCCTGCTTCCAATCCAATTATTAGATCTCCTCTCTCAACACTTCTCCTAGTTAATAATGCATATATCTCTTAGTGTCCTCCCTACATCCCAGATTCTCTGGCAATGGGATTGTAGGCTAGCAATCCCCTGTTCCATGTCTAAAATCCGTATATGAGTGAGTACATACCATGTTTGTCTTTTTGTGATTGCGTTACCTCACTTGGAATGGCTTCTTCTACTGCCATCCATTTGACAGCAAATTTCAAGTTTCCATTTTTTTCTGTTGAGTGGTACTCCACTGTGTAAATATACCACATTTTCTCTATCCACTCTTCAGTGGAGGGACATCTTGGTTGTTTCCAGGTTCTGGCTATTACTAATAATGCTGCTATGAACATAGTTGAGCAGATGTCCTTATTGGATGAGTGAACATCTTTTGGGTATATGCCTAAGAGTGGAATTTCTGGATCTTGTGGTAGGCTAAGTTCCATTTTCCTGAGGAATCTCCATAATGATCTCTGAATTGGCTGTACCAGTTGGAAATCCTACCAGAAGTGGAGATGTGTTCCCATTTCTTAACATCCTATCCAGCATAAACTGTCATAAATGTTTTTGATTTTAGCATTTCTGATGGGAGTAAAATGATATTTCAGAGTCGTTTTGATTTGCATTTCCCTGATGTCTAACGATGTTGAGCACTTTCTTAGGTGTCTCTCAGCCATTTTAGATTCCTCTATTGAGAATTCTCTATTTAGTTCTGTACCCAATTTCAATAGGATCCTTTGGTTTGGAGACTTACATTATGAGTTCTTTGTAAATTTTGGAGGTCAACCTTCTGTCAGATGTGGGGTTGGTGAATATCTTTTCCCATTCTGTGGTCTGCCATTTCATCTTGTTGACTGTGTCCTTTGCCTTGCAGAAGCATCTCTATTTCAGGAGGTCCCATTTATTAACTGTTGATCTCAGTGCCTGTGCTACTGGTTTTATGTTCAGTAAACAATCTACTGTACCAATTTTCTCAATGGTACTTCCCACTTTCTCTTCTATGAGATTCAGTGTGGCTAGATTTATGTTGCGGTCTTTAATCCATTTGGACTTAAGTTTCGTCAGTGGTGATAGTTATGGATCTATGTACTGTCTTTTACATGCCAGCCTCCAGTTATGCCAGCAACATTTGTTGAAGATGCTTTCTTTTTTCCATTGTAAACTTTCAGGTTCTTTGTCAAAGATCAGGTGTTCAAAGGTATGTGCTTTAACATCAGAGTCTTCAATTCAATTATGTTGGTCTACCTGCCTATTTTTGTTCCAATAACACACTGTTTTCAGAACTACAGCTCTATAGTAGAGCTTTAAGTCAGGGATGGTGATGCCTCCTGAAGTTCCTTTTTCACTCAGGGTTGTTTGGCTATACTGGGTTTTTATTTTTCCATATAATGTTGAGAAATGTTCTTTCAAGTTCAGTGAAGAATTGTGCTGGGAGTTTGATAGGGATTGCATTGAATCTGTAGGTTTCTTTTGGTAAGACTGCTACTTTTATTATGTTGATTCTACCTATCCAATACCATGGGAGATCTTTCCATTTTCTTTTCTTTTTAAATTTCTTTCTTTAAAGACTCAAATTTATGGTCATACAGGTATTTCACCTATTTGGTTAGAGTTATCTCAAGATATTTTATGTTGTTTGTTGCTATTGTAAATGGTGATGATTCTCTGATTTCTGTGTCAGTCCATTTATTGTTCTATATAGCAAAGCTATTCATTTTTTTGAGTTAATTTTTTATCTTGCCACCTTGCTGAAGGTGTTTATCAGCTATAGGAGTTCCCTGGTAGAATTCTTTGTGTCATTTATTGTCGCACCTGCTGTGCGGCCTGCATCTGAGAATGTAGCGAGGTGGTCTGGATAGATGACACAGAGACCAGTCGGTTGCTTTAAGAGAAACTTTATGCTTCCCAAGTCAGCTTAGGAGGAGACTCCAAGTCCGCTTAGGAGAGAGAAGTCTCTCAGGAGAAGTCTCTCCAAGAAAAAAGAGCTTCCCTTTTTAAGGACTTCTGTCATCCATCTACATACAATTCTTTCCAGACTTCTCACCCTCCTGGCTGGTGGTTTAATCTCCAGCCCCAGAATCCGGAGAGACACAGCAGGGGAACAGGAAGAGGCATCTAGCCCTAGCTGTAGGGGGTGTAAAAGTCATGGTATCTCAGTGAGCAGTGAGCGAGCCCTTATCTGAGCCCTATCAAGAGCTTTATAGCACTGAATTGTTTTCAGTAAACATTACACAGCTGCCTGCTCCCAGGCTGAAGGGGAAGTGGGTTTCTGCTCAAGGTCTGGTGTCCCCACAATTTATGTCGACTATCATGTATCATCTGCAAATAGTGAAACTTTGAATTCTTGCTTGCCAGTTTGTATCCCTTTGGTCTCCTTTTGTTGTCTTACTGCTCTAGAAAGAACTTCAAGCACAATATTGAACAGATATGGAGAGAGTGGACATCCATGTCTTGTTCCTGATTTTAGAGGAATCACCTTGATTTTCTCTCCATTTAATTTGATTTTGGCTGTTGGTTTGCTGTATATAGCTGTTATTATGTTTAGGTATGTTCTTGTTATTCCTGATCTTTCCAAGAAGCTTATAATAAAGGGGTGTTGGGTTTTTTCAGAGGCTTTTCCAGCATCTAGTGGGATGATCATGTGGTTTTTCTTTTGCAGGTTTTTTTATGTGGTGGATTACATTGATGGATTTTCACATGTTGAGCCATCCTTGCATCACAGGGATGAAGGCTACTTGATCATGGTGTGTGATTTTTCTGATAAGTTCTTGGATTCTAGTTGCCAGTACTTTATTGAGTATTTTTGCATTAATGTCCATGAGGAAGATTTGTCTGTATTTCCCTATCTTGGTTGTGTCTTTGTGTGGTTTGGATACTAAGGTAATTGTAGCTTCGTAAAAAGAGTTTGACATTTATTCTTCTGCTTCTATTGTTTGGACCAATTTGAAGAATATTTATATTAGTTCTTGAAATTCTGGTAGAATTCTACACTGAAGCCATCTTGCCCTGAATTTTTTTTGGATGGTAGTATTTTTATGGCTGATTCGATTACATTTGGGGTTATAAATCTTTTTAAATTGTTCATCTGTTCCTGATTTAAGTTTGGTAAGTGATATCTCTTGAGAAAATTGTCCATTTCCTTTGAATTTTTGAATATTGTAGAGTACAATTTTTCAATGTACGACCTCATGATTCTCTGGATTCCCCAGTGTCTGTTGTTATGTCCTTTTCACTTCTGATTTTGTTAATTACCATGTTCTCTTTTAGTCTTTTGTTAGGTTGGATAAAGGTTTTTCTATCTTGTTGCTTTTCCCAAAGAACCAGCTCTTTGTTTCATTGATTTCCTGTTTTATTTTCTTTGTTTCTACTTCATTGATTTCAGCTCTCAATTTGATTATTTATTGGTGTCTATTCCTCCTGGGTGGATTTTCTTCTTTTTGTTCTAGAGCTTTCAAGTGTTCTCCAGTTTTTTTCATGTGGGAACTTAGTGCTATGAACTTTCTTCTTAGAACTGATTTCAGAATGTCTCATAGGCATGTAGTGTCTTTGATTTCTTTCTTTATTTCTTCCTTTACCCAGGAATAATACAATTGAGCATTGTTCAATTTCCATGAGTTTGTGGGGTTTCTGCAATTTGTGTGGAAGTCTGTGGTGCAAGGCTATGTTTGCTGGCTATAAGCGAGGCCTCCAGAACCAGACATAGCACACAGCTCTTCTTAAAATGGAAGGTGTTTATGCCTGAGATGAAACTGAATTCTCCATGAGCAAGAGATGTGCTCAAGTGTATAAAGCAAAAAACAACACACTGACGCCCAGAGACAAACCAAACAACGGCATTGACCCTGGATTCAGGAGGTGTGGCTATTATTTTATCTTAGCAGATGATGATATGAAAACCTGATTCAGTGTTCATTACCAACGTCATGGGTTATGCAGTAAAGGACAATTATGATATTTTTCGTATGTATTTGTGTACCATGCTCATGGTTAGTATGTTAATGCAAGTAATCACATGAAGGAAGCATGGAAAACATACAGATCATAGACAAACTGTACAAATGATTCAAAAATTAGAGTCAAAAATTCAGGAAAAAGGGGACTTAGTTAATAAAATGGATAACTTGGAATTTAATCACAACAACCTTCGAGAAACATTTAATTCAATAGCCACTACATTTATGGCTAAGATGGAATCTAGCCAGGAGGAACTTTCCAAATTAGCAGGGTCAATTCAATCTGTGTCTGACAAAAACAACCATCTTGCAGACAGACTATGTTTTGTGGAAGAGAAGATAGATGCCTTTAGAGCCCTTAGGGGTGATGGTATGAAAAGCTTGGAATCACACTTAACTGAACAGTACAAGGAGAGTATTAAGTCAGAACCATTTTTAATACAGGAAATACAAGACATGAGAGATGACATGGTCACAAAATTTCAATGTTTAGAAGATTCACCATCTGAAACATCAGACGCTGAGGCACTAGATGCTAGATGACCAGGAAATGAAAGAAGCATATCTACTAGACATCCAAGAGACCTTTCTAAGGTGGCTTTTCCAGTAACTATGACAGAAAGGCCAACATCACAGAGGAACCAAGCTGGTTCCACTACACATGAATGGGAACCTATTCCAATGAAAGAATTAAAGGAAATTAAGCAAGCTATGGTGGCTTATGGAGTACATAGCCCTTATGTTAAAGAGTTATTAAGCACCTGGGCAACAAACAATGAAATCACTCCCTCAGATTGTAATAATTTAATATTAGCAGTACTGGACCAGTCTTCCCAAATACAGTGGAAATCTTTGCAGAGACAGAAAGCCAAGAACCTCAAACTTCAAGGTTTAAAGGACAGTTTTAAAGCTTCACAAAGTAAGATTTTTGGGGAGGGATAATTTTCTGACCCACATATCCAGGCTGGTTATGATGCGCATACATTTCATTTATGCAGAATAGCGACACTGAATGGTTTACATAAGGTTCATGAACCAGTAAGAAAATGTGAATCATATTCAAAGGTGATACAGGGTCCAAAAGGAAGATTCTCTGAATTCTTACACAGATTATCCAGAGCAATAGACTTACAGATAACTGATACAAATATTAGTCAACTTCTTATAGAATCTTTGGCCTATAAGAATGCAAACCCACAATACAAACAGATGCTGTATTCATTAAAGATCAGATCAGCACCATTGGAGGAATGGCTCTTGTATACAACTAATATTGAGATAAAACATGGCCTAAACATGAAGAGATACAATCTTGGGTTGGAGAAACAATCTCCAGAAATTTCAAAAGAAATCAAAACCCTAAATGTTTTAATTGTGGTAGACTAGGACATTTGAGTAGCAACTGTAGACAAAGCATTCCTAGAAATAATGCTTCTACCAGGAATGCTTCAAACAGAAGGCCTCAGCCTTCTGGTCTCCACAAGAAGTGCGGCAAAGACAGACACTGGACCAAAAAATGCGGGTCAACCACAGACAGACAAGGTAAGCTTTTGCAGCAGGCCACTAGATTAAAGGTGGTTTGGTCTTTCCCAGTAACAGTGGAGGACAGCCTCTCTTGGGACAATTATAAAATCCACAGCCTATTGTAAAGACTGATGGCATTGTGGATAACAGAATAGTTATTGAGGAGGAGCTAGTTGATACTGGATGAAACAAAAACATATATTCTGGCAAACTTCTATACATGATCACAGACCCAAACTACCTGTAAAAATTAATAATGAAGTATTTCACGGGGTCCTAGACACTGTCACAGATATAACAATAACTACTTAAAAAAACTGGCCTTTAAGAATTTCTTGGAATTGGTACCTTATCTCATGTGAAACAAAGTACCAGATGGATAGAATGTATTGGACCAGAAGGGCAGGGAGAAAGTTTGAGGCCATATGTTGCAGATATTTTTATGAATCTCTGGGGTCATGATTTATTACAGCAATGGAAAACCCAAATAAACATTCCTCCTATATCAGATATGAATCATAGACAAGCTCATGATAGTAGAAAAATATTGTAAGGCATTAGTGAAAACAGATACCAAACATAGAGGCTGTACAGAAACAGGATGCTAATGCCAAACCTACAGAGTAACCAAAAGCTCTACCCTTAAAATCGCTAACAGATAAACCTGTGTGGGTAGGTCAATGGCCTATGACCTCTGAGAAGTTAGAGACTTTAGAGAAGTTAGTTCAGGAATACCTAGATGTTGGACATATTGAAGAATAAACTAGTGCTTGGAATTCACCTGTTTTTGTTATCAAGAAGAAGTCTGGGAAATGGAGAATGGTTGCTAATCTCAGAGCCATTAACAAGGTAATTCAGCCTATGGGCTCTTTACATACTGGGATGCCACTATCTTCTCTAATACTTAAGGATTGGCCAATTATATTCATAGATTTAAAAAATTGCTACTTCACCATACCATTACAAGAAAAATACAGAGAAAAGTTTGCCTTCATTGTACCTGCCTATAGCAATTCTCAACCAGTATGGAGATTTCAGTGGAGGGTGTTGCCACAAGGTATGTTAACTAGCCCGACTATGTGTCAGTATTTTGCACATAAACCTCTGGAAATAATTTGTAAACAATTTCCACAATCATTAATATATCATTATATGGATGACATATTACTGTCTGATTCAAATAAAGATACTTTGGAAAAGATGTTTAAAGCAGTAAAGGAAACTTTACCGTTCTGGGGATTACAAATTGCCACAGAATAAAATACAAATAGGAGATTCTATTAATTATTTAGGTTATAAAATAGACTCACAAAAAATTAAACCACAAAAAGTAAAGATCAGAAGAGATCATTACCAGTCTCTTAACGATCGGCAAAAACTACTAGGAGAAACCTCTCAATTAAATACAATTATTGGAGTAGAAGGGCATGATTTAAAACATCTAAAAATGGCCTTAAATGGAGATAAGTCCTAAATAGTTCACAAGTACTATCTGCTGAGACTAAAAAGGAATTAGAATGGGTAGAAAAGATAATATAAATTGTTAAATGAATTTTACATCTCTGAATATAATTCAAAAATCTGACAATTATCATCATCATCAAATACTACAATTCAATGTTCAGTATGAGAAATGACTGACCTGAAGCACTGCCAATTGCATCTGGTGTGATGTGCTATCATAGTAACAGGTCATAACTGAAACTCACTATGTCTGAAAATGTTTCAATGTAACAATGAAGTATCAGTTGGTAGATAAAATATCATGCTGAAAAATCAGTTACCCACATAGTGGTTTCAGTTGAATGTATAACTTACAGGCTTCTCATATATATTAGTTAATTTGTCATCAAATATTGAAGTTCATTAGTATTTGCCTGATTTGGTTTCTCTTTGTATAGTGATTCATTTTCAGCTGGACTCAGAGAAATGTTAATTAAAAGAAAATGCTATAGAAGTTCTCTATATTAAGTCATATAATTGTATTTTACCAAAGTTTACTAATAGCAGTGGAATGCACTTGAGGTCTAATTAGACAGGAGTCAGAAAATTCAGAGATTCACTGCTATCAGGGCACATTGGCAATCTGTGATAAGCTCCAGAGAAAGTCATTATCCAAAGGAGACATTCATAATCAGCAATGATTTAGCATACCTGAGCTAGTTGACATTTTTACCCTTACAGCTTTATGTCTTGAGGAACAAATAGCTACCTGGGGCCCAGGACATTGAATTTGTCAGACAAGTTGATAGGTGAGATGAGAGTTATATATTTTGTAAAGGAAACATTATATAAACACCCACTCTACCAGCTATTCTAGATTTGTCTTTACTCAGAGTGGTAAACAATATGTATGGATAACTGTCAATTCCACTCCAGTAGAAATAAATGTATCCCAGATTTTTTCCTTATATTTAAATTAGTAAAAATCATACTATGTATTAACTTTTCCATTCTAAATTTCCTCTATTAATATGATAATTCAAGGGTTTCCCTAAGATATTTTAAAAATTAAAAAAGTTGTTCATTTTTGAAACAATCTCATAACAAAGGCTGGTCTAGAACTTGTTATATGACAGAGAGTGGATGTGAGTTTTGATGCTTCCATCTCCCAACTCTGGGACTGCAGGTATGCAAAACTCTGCCAGGATAAAACACGTCACTGAGCATTACATAGCATTCCAGTTGATCTGCAATATTTGCAAGCACACTACTGCAATGTCTGATTGTTCATATGATTTCTAAATAATCTCACTCCTTGGTAAATGCAAATAAAATATTCCTATATAATGTTTACCTTTTTGGTTTTGTTTGTTTTTATGAGACAGAGTTTACTGTTCTGTAGATCAGGCTGGCTTGAACTGAAAGTGATACACATGCCTCTGCCTCCTGAGTCCTGGGATTAAAGGCATGGGCCATTATCGCCTGACTCCATGTTTGTTTTGTAAAGATATTTATTTTAGGGTTATTTCTAGGTTTAATATTGGAAAATTGTAAAACAAAGCTAAAACAGTTTTAATTTCTCCAAGTCAGGGTTCTCAATGCTATGAAACTTTAACACAGTTACTCCTCATGTTGTGATAACTTCCAACCAAAAAATTATTTCATTGCTACTTCATAACTATAATTTGTTACTCTTATGAATATCTGATATGCAGTATTTCTAATATGTGACCCCAAAAGCATTTTGGCCCATATGTTGAGATCACTGTTCCAAGCTATCATCTTGGGTATGTGTCTTCCTCTCTCTCCAGACATGTTGATTCAAGTAAGAGATCAGTGATGCTCCAGCATGTCATTCTCACAAATGTGTGAAAGTTTCATCTTGAATAACAAAAGCAGAAGTACAATATCCACTTTATTTTATTTTTTGTTTTATCGAGACAGGGTTTCTCTGTGGCTTTGGAGGCTGTCCTGGAACTTGCTCTGTAGACCAGGCTGGTCTCGAACTCACAGAGATCCACCTGCCTCTGCCTCCCGAGTGCTGGGATTCCACTTTAACATAGAAAATATGAAATGCATTCTTTTTTTTTTTTTTTTTTTGGTTTTTACGAGACAGGGTTTCTCTGTATTGTTTAGGAGGCTATCGGTCCAGCCCGGCCTCGAACTCACAGAGATCTGCCTGCCTCTGCCTCCCGAGTGCTGGGATTAAAGGCGTGCGCCACCACTGCCCGGCGTGAAATGCATTCTTTAGATATGCTTTCTTATTTCTTGGGAAATATATGTCACAATGTATTTCATATATTCTACAGTTAATTTTATATCCTTATTCAAAAGTGATGTATGGTGCAAGATATGAGTGACTTGTAGAGAACTGAGAACATGAAGATTAAAACTACATAGAAATAGGAATGATAAATGTTTTCCTAGATAGATGAACTTTAATGACAAAATGTCATCAAATGGAATCACTTGAGGCTATCAATATAGACATTTTATAGTCTTCATATAGGCAAACATGCATATACATATAAATACATATGGGTTAAACATATATTTACTGAGTAACTACCAAATAGATACTAGTTCATAGTAATTATCATATATGTGTAGATAAGCATGTTATTTTATCTTATGTAGTAGACAGTTTTTTTTGTTTTCATTTTAAACTTCCAGTTTAAAATAAGTGTTTCTTTTCCACAGTAAGTCTTCATGTATTTGAAAACCTAAATAAAATTATTTTCCAAGTCAATTGAAACTATGTATTTATTAAAGATGATTATTCTATATTGGTTGCCCCAAAACAAATGATATATATACAGTGTATAATTATATATTATATGTAATATGTATCAATTTATATATTAAATATTAATTGATGCATAATTATAACTTTATATATTATGTATGCATTATGCATTCTGTTATATATTTGGGGATATATTAGATATCAATTAATGCATATTTACGTGTTATATATTTATACGTTATATATACTCAATATAATTTGGTATTCGGCAACCAATTTAGGATAATCATCTGTAATATACATTATATGCACATCTACATTCATATATGTGTTTGTGTGTGTGTAGAAACATTTAAAGGAAAGAGGCTATGATAAAGAAATAGTTGGGGAACATAATTTGAAGAATAAACTATATTTGTAGCCAACAATTAACTGCATGGAATGTGAATAGCACAATAATTCTTCTTATTTTTTTAAAGTTACTTTTCATTTAATATATCAAAGCTAGTTCTCTCTCCCTCCCCCTTTCCCACCCCTAGTCTTCCCCCCTTCCTATTCCTCATCTACTTCTTAGAGGGGTAAGACCTTCCTTGGAGAATCAACAGAGTCTAGCACACCAAGTTGAAGCATCAACAAGCAACTCCCCCATATATAAAGGCTGAACAATGTATCCCAAGGTAGGAAATGGGCTTCAAAAAGTAAATTCATGCAAGTTGGATAGGTCCTCGTGTCACTGCTAGGCCATCACCAACAGATCAAGCCACATAACTGTCACCCAAATTCACAGGGTGTAGTTTGGTCTTATGCAGGTTCCCCAGCTGGTGGTCCATAGTCTGTGAAATTCCACTAGCTCCTGTCAGCTCTCTGTGTGGTTTTCACTATCATGCTCTTGATCCCCCTTGTTCAATTGATCCCTCCACAGTTACAGAAAGCAGTATTGCTGTGGTGTGAACATCAGATGACAAATACATTCAGGATTAATTAACTACCTTTATGTTTTTGTAGGGAGTTCAGATCTTGAGAAGGTGTTATTTCCTGAATGGAGCTCCACAGGCCTCAGAGTAATGTGGTGGAATTTGTTCTCTTCAGACTCATGCAGAATCCGTGCTTGCAGAAAATACCGTTCATTGTCTTTTTGCTTGTTTTCCTATTTACCGTGTTGGCTAATCTACTTGTTGTCATCACTATCTCCTTCAGCCCCACCCTTTCAGCACCTATGTACTTCTTTCTCACTTACTTGTCCTTCATAGATGCCTTCTACACCTCTGTAATCACCCCCCAAAATGATAGTTGCCATACTGTACCAGAGGAGAACCATATCTTTGGGTGGCTGTCTGACTCAGATCTTTGTGGAGCACTTCCAGGGAGGATAAGAGATTATCCTTCTCATTGTTATGGCCTATGACTGATATGTGGCCATATGCAAACCTCTGTATTACATCACTATCATGCAACAAGGGCTCTGCAGACTCCTGGTTTTGATAGCCTGGGTTGGAGAAATCCTGCATGCCACCATGCAAATATTTTCTATGATCAATCTGCCCTTCTGTGGCCCCAATATCATTGAGCAATTCATGTGTGATCTTTTCCCTTTGTTGAAACTTGCTTGTAGAGACACCCACAGGCTGGGCATGATAGTGGCTGCCAACAGTGGGGCCATGTGCTTGCTCATATTTACCATGCTCTTTATCTCATACATAGTTATCCTGCAATCCTTGAAATCTCATAGTTCTGCAGGGAGAAATAAAGCCCTCTCCACGTGCGGCTCTCACTTCACTGTGGTTGTTCTCTTCTTTGTGCCTTGCATATTTATTTACATGCGCCCTGTGACCACCTACTCTGTGGACAAGCTGGTGACTGTGTTCTTTGCCATCATCACTCCCATGCTAAACCCCATCATTTACACAGCAAAAAACACAGAGGTAAAGAATGCTATGAAGAGTTTGTTGAAGAGGAGAGTAACAACCTGTTCCACATGACAAGAAGGCTGTGATGCAGATAAGCCACTGGCATTGTGTTTCTGGTAAATTGTAAAAGAGAATTTACAAATTTCACAGGTAGTTAGCAAATAATAAAAGTAAAACTTCCCACAACAGTGTTTTGGGGCACTTAATAGCTTCATAGCCTTCTGTGTAACTTTAAAAATATTTAGTGTGTGTTTTCATGCCTAAAATATTAGTATCATTAATATTCATAAAATATAAATATTAATATACACTTTTAATAATTTTGGATAATTTCTTTTTTTATTTTAAATTTAAATTTAAATTAGGAACAAGGTTGCTTCACATGTCAATTCCAGGTCATTCTCCATTTCCCTCTCTCCTCCTGTGCCCTCCCACCAACTCCCATCAATTCCCCAGGGAGGGTGAGGCCCTCCATGGGGATGTCCATAGTCTGTCATTTAATCCAGGGCCTAGACCTTCCCCCAAGAGTTCAGGTGAGAGTGCATCTCTCATTGTTGGGTGGGAGTCCAAAGTCCATTTGTATAACTGGGATAAATACTGATCTACTACCCAAGGCTCAACAGATTACCTAGGCCTCCTTACTGACACCCATATTCAGGGGGTCTTGATCATTCCCATGCTAGATTTTCAGGAATCAGTCTGGGATTCAAGAGCTAACCTCTGTCAGGTAAGCTGTTTCTGGGGGTTAAACCAGCCCAATCTTAACCCCTTTGGTCAACAGTCCTCCCTCTCTGTCACTGGATTTCTTGAGTTCAGCTCAGTGCTTAGCTGTGAGAGTCAGCCTCATGTTCCATCAGCCACTGAATGAAGGTTCTGTTTCCCAGACTCTCTGGCCATGGGATTGTAGGCTGGCACTCCCCAGATCTATGTCTAAAATCCATATCTGAGAGAGTACATGCCATGTTTCTCTTTTTGTGACTGGGTTACCTCACTCAGGATGGTTTACTCTAGTACCATCCATTTGCTTGCAAATCTCAGGATTCCATTGTTTTTTCTGCTGAATAGTACTCCAATGTGTAAATGTACCACATTTTCTCTATCCACTCTTCAGTTGAGGGGCATCTAGGTTGCTTACATAATTCTGCTATGAACATAGTGGTACAGACATCCTTCTTGTATGAATGGGCATCTTTGGATATATGCCTAAGAGTGGAGTTGTTGGGTCTTGTGGTATGTTTATTCCAATTTTTCTGAGGAATCTCCATGCAGATTTCCAAAGTGACTGAACAAGTTGGCACTCCCACCAGCAATGGAGGAGTGTTCCCCTTTTACCGCATCCTCTCCAGCATAAATTGTTATTGTTGGTTTTGATTTTAGCCATTCTGAAAGGAGTGAGATGGTATCTCAGAGTTGTTTTGATTTGCATTTCCCGGAGGGCTAAGGATGCTGAGCACTTTCTCAAGTGCCTCTCAGCCATTTCAGATGCCTCTATTGAAAATTCTTTATTTAGTTCTGCAGCCCAATTTTTAATTGGATCCTTTGGTGTTTTGGAGACTTTGCTTCTTGAGTTCTTTGTAAATTTTGGAGATCAATCCTTTGTCAGATGAGGGGTTAGTGAATATTTTTCCCATTCTGTGGGCTGCCTTTTTGTATTGCTTACTGTGTTGTTTCCTTTACAGAATCTTCTCAGTTTCAGGAGGTCCCATTTATTAATTGTTGTTCTCACTGTCTGTGCTACTGGTGTTATGTTCAGGATAGTGTCTCCTGTACCATTTTGTTCAAGGGTACCACCCACTTCCTCCTCTAAGAGGTTCAGTGTGGCTGGATTTATGTTGAGGTGTTTGATCCATTTGGACGTAAGTTTTGTGCATGGCGACAGACATGGATCAATCTGCATTCTTCTACATGCCAGCCTCCAGTTATGCCAGCACCATTTGTTGAAGATGCTTTCTTTTTCCATTACATATTTTTAGCTTCTTTGTCAAAGATCAGATGTTCATACATTTGTGGGTTAATATCAGGTTTTTCAATTAGATTCCATTGGTCTACCTGTCTATTTTTGTGCAAATACCAATCTGTTTTCAGGACTATAGCTCTATAATAGAGCTTGAAGTCAGGGATGGTGATGCCTCTGGACATTGCCTTGTGGAAAAGGGTTGTTTTGGCTATCTTGGTTCTTTTGTTTTCCCATACAAAATTGATTATTGTTCTTTCAAGGTCTGTGAAGAATTGTGCTGGGATTTTAATGGGAATTGCATTGAATCTGTAGATTGCTTTTGGCAGGATTGCCATTTTCACTACATTGATCCTACCTATCCAAGAGCATGGGATATCTTTCCATTTTCTGAGAGCATCCTTAATTTCTTTCTTTAAAGTTTCAAAGTTCTTGTGATGCAGGTCTTTCACTTGTTTGGTTAGCGTTACCCCAAGGTGTTTTATATTGCTTGTGGCAATTGTAAAGTGTGAAAGTGTGATATTTCCCTGATTTCTTTCTCAGCCCTTTTATCATCTGTATATAGTAGGGCTACTGATTTTCTTAAATTGATCTTGAAGCCTGCCACTTTGCTGAAGGTGTTAGTCTGCTGTATGAGTTCCCTGGTAGAGTTCTTTGAGTCATTTATGTAAACTATCATATCATCTGCAAATAGTGAAAGTGTGACCTCCTCCTTCCCAATTTTTATCCCATTGGTCCCCTTTTGTTGTGGTATGGCTCTGGCTTGAACTTCAAGTACAATATTGAAAAGGTATGGAGAGAGAGGACAGCCTTGTTATGTTCCTGATTTTAGTGGAATTGTGTTGAGTTTCTGTCTATTTAGTTTGATGTTGGCCGTTGGTTTGCTGTATATAGCATTTAGCATATGTAGGTATGTTCCTGTTATCCCCGATCTCTCCAAGACCTTTGTCATGAAGGGGTGTTGGATTTGGCAGAGGCTTTTTCAGCATCTAGTGAGATGATCATGTTATTTTTATTTTTCAGCTTGTTTATATGGTGGACTACATTGATGGATTTTCGTATTTTGAACCGTCCCTGCATCCCTGGGATGAAACCATTTGATCGTAGAGAATGATTGTTTTCATGTGTTCTTAGACCAGATTTGCCAGTATTTTATTGAGTATTTTTGCATCAAGTTTCATGAGAGTTATTGGTCTGAAGTTCTCAATCTTAGTTGTGTTTTTGTGTGGCTTGGTGATCAAGTTTAATGAGGCCTCTTAGAAAGAGTTTGGCAAGACCCTTCTGCTTCTATTGCATGGAGTTATTTGAGAAGAATTGTTATAAGTTGTTCTTTGAATTTCTGGTAGAATTCTGCACTGAGGCCCTCTATACCTGGGCTTTTTTTGTTTAGCAGACTTTTGATGACTGCTTCTGTTTCCATAGGAGTTATAGGTCTATTTAAATTGCTTACCTGTTCTTGATTTAATTTTGCCAAGTGATAGATATCCATGAAGTCATCCATTTCCTTTAAATTTTCGAATTTTGTGGAGTACAGGTGTTCAAAGAATGACCTGATAATTCTCTGAATTTCCTAAGAGTCCGTTGTTACGTCCCCCTTTTCATTTTTTATTTTGTTAATTTGCATGTTCACACTCTGCTGTTTGGTAAGTTTGGATAAAGGTTTGTCTATCTTGTTGATTTTCTTAAAGAACCAACTCTTTGTTGCATTGATTCTTTGTATTGTTTTTCTAGTTTCTACTTTATTGATTTCAGCCCTCAATTTGATTATTTCCTGGTGTCTACTCCTCCTGGGGGAGTTTGCTTTTTTGTATTCTAGAGCTTTTAGCTGTGCTGTTTACTATTCTCCAGTTTCCTTATGTGGGTACTTAGTGCTAAGAACTTCCCCCGTAGCACTACTTTCAAAGTGTCCCAGGGGTTTGGCTATGTGATGTCATCATTTTCTTTGAATTCTAGGAAGTCTTTAATTTCTTCTTTGACCCAAGAATGGTGCAGTTGCAAATTATTCAATTTCCATGAGTTTTTAGGTTTTCTGCAACTTGTGTTGTTGTTGAATTCTAACTTAAAGCATGGTGGTCTGATAAGTTGCATGGAGTTATTCTAATTTTTTGCAGCTGCTGAGGTTCAATATGTTGCCAAGTATTTGGTCGATTTCTGAAAACATTCAGTGTGGTGGTGAGAAGAAGGCATATTCTTTTTATGTGAATGAAATGTTCTATAGCTGTTTGTTAATACCAGTTGGATCATTACTTCTATTAGACCCTTTGCTTCTTTTTTGAGTTTCTGTTTGGTATTCCAGTCTAGCAGTGAGTGTGGTGTGTTGAAATCTCCCACTATAAGTGTGTGGGGCTATATATGTGATTTAATTTTAGTAATGTTTCTTTTACGAATGTGGATGCCTTTTTATTTGGGGCATAGATATTCAGGATAAGCATTTCATCTTGGTGGATTTTGCCTGTGATGAGTATGTAATGACCTCCTTCATATCTTTTGATTAATTTCATTTTAAAGTCTAATTTGTTAGATATTAGGATTGCTACCCCTGCTTGTTTCTTGGGGTCATTTTTTTGGAAAATTTCCCCCCCTTTAACTCTGTCTGTCTTTGAGGGTGAGGTGTGTTTCTTGTATGTACTAGAAGGATGGGTTCTGTCCTTGAATCCATTCTGATAGCCTTTTTCTTTTTATGGGTGAGTTAAGGCCATTAATGTTGAGGGATATTAATGACCATTGACTGTTCATTTTTCATTGATTTGGAATGGTTGTTGGTGGTGGAAATATGTGTGGAATTTTACCCCCTTGTTCTTTTGGCTGTTGGCAAAGAGTCTCTAATGCCTGTGTTTTTCTGGTTGTAGTTAACTTCCTTGCGTTGGAGTTTTCCTTCCAGAACTGTATTGCTTGAATCTAGTTTTGTCATGGAATATCTTGTTTTCTCCATCTATGTTGATTTAGAGCTTTGCCGGGTATAGTAGTCTAGGCTGGCATCCATGGTCTCTTAGTGTTGGTAGAATATCTATTCAGGACCTTCTGGCTTTCAGAGTTTCCATGGAGAAGTCAGGTGTAATTCTGATAGGTTTGCCTTTATATGTTACTTGGCCTTTCTCCTTAGCTGCTCTTAATACACTTTCTTTATTTTGTATATTTGGGTTTTTGATTATTATGTGGCAAGGGACTGTTCTTTTTGATCCACTCTATTTGGTGTTCTGTAAGGTTCTTGTACCTTCATTGGCATGTCTTTCTTAAGGTTGGGAAATTTTTCTTCTATGATTTTGTTGAATATGTTTTCTGCCTCTTTGAGGTGGTTTTCTTCTCCTTCTTCTAGATCCTATTATTCTTAGGTTTGGTCTTTTCATGGTGTCCTACATTTCCTGGATGTTTTGTGTTAAGAATTTATTGGACTGAAGACTTTCTTTGGTTGATGAATCCACTTCTTCTAGTGTATCTTCAACACCTGAGATTCTCTCTTCCATCTCTTGTATTCTGTTTGTAGTGATTGTATCGGTAGTACCTGACCATTTGCATAGCTTTTCTATTTCCAGCCATTATTCGTATTGTGTGTTTGTTTTTTTATTTTCTCTATTTCAGTTTTCAACCCTTTATCTGTTTGCATTGTTTCTTGCAATTTTCAGTTTATCTTTTTGTCCATTTGTTGCATTTTATTAATTTTTTGGTTTGTTTTTTCTTCCAGTTTTTGTATTTTTGGTTTGTTTTTCCCTTCCATTTCCTGCCTTTTTTATGAGGGAGACCAGGGGACCACCTGGTCCGACGTTATCAGTTGCACCATTCCCTGCATCTTGACCTGCTTTCCAGTGCCTGGGGATTGCCTGGGACCTGCACAGAGCTTCCAATCTATTAAATGCTTTCCTGACTCCATTTTTTCTGTTCTTCATATATGTTTTCACATGTTTCACATGTAGGATTTGGTGCTTCATGTTCTGATTTTTCCACATTTACTGGTTCCTTAATTAAGATACCTAATTCACACCTGATCAAATGAAGAAGATTCTTTAAAATGACCTTTCTTTCACAGTCCTCTTTAGAATCATGCAAACCAGAGCTTTGTCACCTAGTTCCTACTGTTTGCCTTCAACAGAATCCATAAGTGAGAAAACAGGATTTTTGACATGTTTATGGGTGAACAATACAATTATTAGGGAGCACACACACGACTGTCTATAGTCTTACATTACTGAGCTATAGCATTGGATTACTGGGTTGTCCGATGATACTTCTTGTCCATCCAGGATGAATTCATTTCTTCTGTTTCCACAGCAAAGATTTTTTAAGAGTTCTTCTGTGAGGGGAAGTACACTTGTACATTTCACAAAATTTGATGTACCTTCCTTTACTCTGTTAGATGTAATTTTCCAAACAGCCATGGCATATGACAGCTACTGGCCATTTGAAAGACCTAGCATTACTCTTCCATCATGAACTGAATGTTCTGTGTCTTCCTGGTAGGGGATTATTTTATTTCTATCATACATACTAATTTACAACTGCCTTTCTATTGACCCAATACCAGTGATCACTACATGTATGATTTGCTCCTGTTACTGATGCTTGTTTGCACAGACATACACATTTTTGTCATGTTGGTGAGTGAAGACAGTGGGTTCCTTTTTATTCAATAGTGGGTTCATCTTCTTATTGTTTATCTACTATGATGTCACCTTGTTGTTTCTGAGAACCTATGGATCTGAAGGGCAATGCAATGTGATCTCCACTTCTGGTTCCCATACTCCTGTTGTAGTAGTTTTGTTCTTTGCTCCTTCCATATTAATTTATGGACTAGGTATGTCAGTGTTCTCCCTTGAGAAAACATGTTTAAATGTGCTATTGTCCTGAAACCATTGCTCAGTGCTATGGTTTACCTCTTCAGTGAAAAGGAAATCAAGAGTGACATCAAGAAAACTGGGAAAACCCTGACAATTCTTTATGATAAGTATTCAAATGCTACACTTACAGAGTTGGGAAGATGTCTCACTGGCTGGGAGCACATGCTTCACAAGTATGAGGGATTCAGTTTGGAGAGCCAGACTCCAGGTCAAAGACAGACATGGCAGCATGCCTTTAATGCAGGGACACAGGAGTACAGAACTTCACCAGCAGATCACAGGGCAGCTAATCTGTCAGGAACACAGGAAGCTCAAAGATAAGACTTGTGTGAATGCATGGACATAGTCAGTGCCCTTATCTGGGCTTTGTTGCCTTGTACATGTGGGTGTTTACTAACTACAGAATACAAAACATATAAAAAAGCACATTAAACATATAAAACTCATTGTCAAGAATAAAGAGCCAATATCTATTTATAGAAACACTTTATGCTTGGATTACTATTGAGAAATAGAGCACATTGATTACCAGAGAAGATATTTATGTTGGAAGTTAGTGGAATAAAATTGAAGACCCAGACATAAAATCACTATCTAAGGACACTTAATATTGGTCAGGAGGCCAGAATCACAGATTTGGACAAGACAGCTTCTTCAGCAAATGTTTCTGATGAAGTTTGATGGCTGCATGCACAAGAATGAAAATAGATCCACACATATTACCCTGCAGAAAACTTAAGTCCAAATGGATCTAAGGCCTCAACATAAAACAGATATACTGAACTTGACAAAAACAAAAGTGTGTATTGCCACTGAACTCATTGGCACAGGTAAATAATTTATGAAGAGAATAAAGTTAGTACACACACTAAGATCAACAGTTACTAAATGAACCCTCATGGCACTGAGAAGCTTCTGTTCTGTCATTTGTACAAAGCTACAGTCTCCTGAATAGTAAAAGATTTTACCAATTTGACCTCCAAAAAAAGTATAATACCACCAACACATAAAGAATCCAGGAAAGCAAATATCTTAGCATTTCTATTTCTGTGAAGAAATGTCATGCCCAAAAATCAAGTTGTAATCTATAGCTTGGCATTGCTGTTCATAACTGAAGAAACTCATGACAGGAGTAGAAACAGGGAAGGATGCTGGAGTCAGCAGCTGATGCAGACAACATAGAAAGGTGTTGTTTACTGATTTGCTTCACATGGATTGCTCTGTCTGGTTTCTTACAGAGCCCAGGACCACTAGGGATGGCACCACCCACTATGGATTGGAATATCTTCCATTGATCACTAAATGAAAAAGCATCTTAAAACTGGATCTGATGGAGGCATTTCCTCAATTGAAGTTCCTTCCTCTATGATGACTCTAGCTTGTGTCAAATTGACACACAAAACCAGATAGTATAGTAAATATCATGAAAAAAACCCTCAATTTTAAATATTGGTTACAAACATCAACAAAGTATTCTTAATAGAGGAATCTCAAAGGGGGTGTGAAACAGGAAACACTTAGAGAAATGTCCAGCGTGTTTAGCCATCAGAGAAATGCAATTCAAAGCAATTTTGATATTTCATCTTACATAATATAACAAAACAAATGATAACTCATGTTGTGAAGAACACAGACTAACACATACCCATTGATAGTGACAATGGAAACATTTACAGTCATTATGGAAATCAGTGTGGCATTTTCATAGGACAATGGACATTGGTGTACCTCAAGATCCAGCTATGCAGATTTTGACTTAGGCCTATAACTCCAGCATCTGGGAAGTTAAGGGAGAATGATTGATGTGAATTCAAGTTGTATCTGGGTTATGAAATAAAACAGGTATTTCCTCCATACCACACGAGCAACCAAGCCAGAAATGCTATAGGCAAAGAGGCTCAATAATTTTATTATAAGTAAATAATAATGAAAGAAGCATATACCTTTAAATACAGGCTCTAATAAAAATGGTTTTCTTTGAGGAATGGTCTTTATATTTTATTTCTCAAACAATAGACAGTTTGCATAGGAATTCATAACTGCCTTATGAAAGAGCCAGTTATCATCTGTGATGACTACCCATTAATTTTGCTGAAGCTCAGAAGAGAAAACATATATTCTACCCTTTTTCAGCACTGTTATTGTTATAAATGATCAGATAGGAACCTGATCATTCAAAAGAAAAATAGCATCCATGGACATATAAAATTCTTATTATAAAAAGCAATATTGAGTATGACCAACAAAAATTGCAAAATTCTCTCTCATGGAAGAATTTAACATTTAGAGAATTTTTATTTTTTATTATTAATTATTATTTATTATCTATTATTTTATTTTTTTATTATCACTTTTTATTTTAATTTTAAAAAGCTTGTTTTACATGTCAATTCCAGTTCCCTCTCCCTCCCCTCCTCCAGCACTCACCATCCCCCCAGCCTCCCACCCTATTGCCAATTCCTTCCACATAGGGGATATCTAGAGTCTGTCATTTCACTCAGGGTAGGATCCAGGTACTCCCCTAAGAGTCCAGGCTGAGAGAGCATCCCTCTTTGTGCTAAGGGTACATGATGACTGTTTGTATTCCAGGGATAGACACTGATCCACTGCTCAAGGCCCCATAGGTTGCCCAGGCCTTTTCACTGACACTCACATTCGGGGGTCCAGATCAGTCCCATGCTGGCCTCCCAGCTGTCGGTCTGGGTTCCAAGAGCTCTCCCCTGTTCAGATCAGCTGTCTCTGTTGGTTTTCCAGCCCAAT
The DNA here is from genome assembly GCF_017639785.1 of Mesocricetus auratus. Taxonomy (NCBI): domain Eukaryota; kingdom Metazoa; phylum Chordata; class Mammalia; order Rodentia; family Cricetidae; genus Mesocricetus; species Mesocricetus auratus. The sequence goes on along the minus strand of NW_024429189.1, from coordinate 56,905,920 downwards.
CTTTGCCAATTTGCTCATCACTCCTCTCTCTCTGTCACTGGGTTTCTTGGGTTCAGTTCAGTGCTTAATTGTGCATGTTTGCCTCTGCTTCCATCAGTCACTGGATGAAGGCTTCCGGATGGTTATAGACATCAAGTTCATTATCAGGAATGGGCATTCGAAGTGGTCTCTCCACTATTGCTTAGCTTACCAATTGGTGTTATCCCTTTACATTACTAGAGGTCACTCTGGTGCCTGATCTATCTTCTATCCTATGATTCCCTCTTCCCCCTATTCTACCCCCACCCACTCAGACTTCCTGTTCCCCCATGACCTACTCTCTCTTCCTCTTCTCCCCCTTCCCTTCTTCCCAGCTCCCACTCCCCACCACCCCTCGCCCTGTTCCCCATATTTTCAGAGGATCTTGCCTCATTCCTCTTCTCTTAGGTACCATGCATATCTTTTAGGTTCTTTCCTGTTTCCCAGATTCTCTGTCAGTGAAAGTGCAGACTGGCACTATCCTGATCCATGTCTGAAATCCATATATGAGTGAGTACATACCATGTTTGTCTTTTTGCGACTGGGTTACCTCACTCAGGATGGTTTCTTCCAGTGCTATCCATTTACCTGCGAATTTCAAGATTCCATTGTTTTTTTTTCTGCTGAGTAATACTCCATTGTGTAAATGTACCACATTTTCTCTATCCACTCTTCAGTTGAGGGGCATCTAGGTTGCTTCCAGGTTCTGGCTATTACAAATAATGCTGCTCTGAACATAGTGGAGCAGATGTCCTTGTGGTATGAATTTGCCTCATTTGGATATATGCCTAAGAGTGGAATTGCTGGGTCTTGTGGTAGATTAATTCCCATTTTCCTGAGGAATCTCCATACTGATTTCCAAAGAGGCTGTTCAAGTTGGCACTCCCACCAGCAATGGAGGAGTGTTCCCCTAAAAGTACCTACTTTTGGAAAAATTAAACTCTCTAACAACATTAATTAAAAAGTGTTTTAAACACTCAAGCAAGTGTTCAAGCACAGAAATTGTGTCATAAACTCATGAAGAAAGAAATAATAGAAACCCATTGGAATAATAATCAGTCTCCCAAGCTGGTGATTTCTCACAGAAACCTCTATAATTCCAGTAACAACAGAGGGGGATTTCTTGGTTTCTTCATTTTTTCTTGAATCCTGAGGCCACACTTATGGCCAGACCCAAGAAGCAATGATAACATGATTTTTCTAAACTTCCATAATCTCCGTTTTCTCTCTCTGGTATACAGGGAAGTTGCATGCAATCAGAATTTGGTCACCAATGAACATACCTGTATGCCAGAAGCAGTACGACAAGCAAAGGTGAGACATTTTGGAAATTGTTATTAATCACAAGAGTATGTGTTTGCAGAGAGTGGCACAAAGGAGTTTTCTTAGCTATAAACTGATAAACTTATTACCACTAGAAAATAATCTTAGGTAAAAATATGTTGGTTTTGTAGAAAATTACCATAAAGTACAATTTCAATTAACTTTTAAAATCATTCTTTTTTGTTGTTGTTACTCTTTTCTCTATGTATGCTTAGCTGTCCTGGAACTAGCTCTTGTAAACTAGGCTGGCATTGCACTCACAGAGAATTGCCTGCCTCCGCCTCACGGGTGCTGGGATTAAAGCATAAATGTGACACCATTGCCTGGCTTCCATGATTATTTTTCTACGATCATAATATTAAGCATTTCATTTGACATCTATTTAAAAGAAATTTTAGAATGACAGTTTTTTTCTACGAATTTCTCTGTTATTAGCATTTTACACATTTTACAGTTAACAAAGACATTCTGTTGTTTCAAGATAGATTAATGCTATCAATGTCTCTGCTGATAAAAAGGATTGGAAGGAAATAATGGACAATGTGGACAGCAGGTCATAGGGAGGCACGCTTCTTAAGTTCACTACTCCAGACTATGTGTCAGTGACCACAGTTATACAGTGAGGGACTCTCATCAAGATCATAAATAAAGATTAGATTCTTACATTGCCTGGTTTTTAGAGAAATGAAAGCAAAGGAATGTTTGGGTCAAAATACAGAGAAAATGACTTAGCTTCTTTATGAGAATGTGGAATAAGAAGCTAAAGAGCAAGTGAAAGTTTTAATGGTTGAATTTATGGTACTGACATTTGTGAAAAGATTATACTATAAAAAACTTTAACATTTTATTGATTGAGAAATCTATATTTAGGTCTATAATTTATACACATACATATTTACATATAACTAATAATGAAAACAAAGGTTTTGAATTTGAAATCGAGAAAGGATGGATATAGGGAATACTGTGGAGGGAAGAAAGTGAGGAGGAATGATATAATTATATAATTATATTATAATTTCATATATAAAATAATCTTAAAAAGAAAAAATATTACCATCATATGCTATATAAAGTTAGACTGATTGTTTCATTTCTGACAGTGAAATACAAACCTCAGAGCCCCTTACAAAAATGTAAAGGAAAATAGATTTTGTAGACTTTAAATTTAGGTATTTGGTTCACAGAAACAATATCCATATTATGAATAAAGTATTGTATTATGTTTTTCTTTCCATATCTTAACTCCATTTAAGTATTTACTAGTAGATAATTAATTTCCTTCTGTTTTATCCTAAATTTACTATTAAAAACCTTAAGGTTTTCATATTACTAGTGCTTTAATAAGTTATTGTCTGTAATTTTATTTTGTAACAGTTGTATATAATAGCTACCTTGTTGTGTTTCAGATATTTTTGTTTTCAATATTTTTAAAAATGGATTATAATGCAAATTTCCTTCCTTAAATCTATTTTAGAATATTATTTCATGGCTGGGATTGCTAAGAATAACAATATAAACATGCTTGTGTTTCTAAATTAGTTTGCTGATTAATTTTCACAATTTATTATTTGAGTAGATCAATTTTTTTAATGATTGGTATGACTTTGAAAATGTGGTTTTATTTTTTTATTCATGGGTAAATGTCTTGGTCTGTTTGATATATGCCCTTTCCTTCATGAGTTCACAACAGCTGGAGGAAGGAACTGAGTTCCTGATCTAGAGTTACAGAGGTAACTATGTGCTATTAATTCTCTTGTGTGACTGTTCTCCAATTTTTTCATGTGGGCACTTAGTACTATGAACTTTCCTTTAAGCACTGCTTCCAGAGTGTCCCATAAGTTTGGGTATGTTGTGTCTTCATTCTCATTGAATTCCAGGAAATCTTTAATTTATTTTTATATTTCTTCCTTTACCCAGGGATGGTGCAATTGTGCATTGTTCAATTTCCATGAGTTTGTAGGGTTTCTGCGATTTGTACAGCCAGTTGTTGAAGAGAACTTAAAAAATGTCTTATCAAGCCAAGAGCATGACATTCTGGGATAATGAGCAAATAGATAAGGTACATTCAATGGTGAAATATACCCTTTGAGACTGAACTTGAAGTGTTATAAACAGGATGAAACACATACCTTGTACTGTAATCATGGCCAAAGTCTATGAAGAAGGAGGTTACAAGCCCTAGGAAAGAATCTATTATTATTATTTTGTTAAGTAGACATTGTGCCAGGCTACTAAATATTCATGTTTATATGTACAGACAAGTGCACCTCTCAGCCATTAACAAAGTATCTTCCTTTAAAGAAACTATCTCCTTATGCTTCAAGATTGTAAAATAATTACCTGTTTTCTACTTTAACTTTTCTCCATCTGAAATAACTATATGCAAATAAGGCCTCCTGAGAATGAAAGACATAAACAAACCTATTGGTTAATACTAATGGTCAGCCAGAGTAGTTTCTTTCTGCAGTGTGTGGCATTTAGTGTATAGACTCACAACATTTCAAAATACAGAAAAAAAGTAAATTTAATGGTCAGCACTGAATGGCACAACTGCATTATCCCCCTCCAAGATCTAGAAAATATTTTCAAAAGAAGGGCATAAGGAATGGAAGAAATTGGAAGTGAGATGATGCTGTGAAGTTAGAGGAATGGGAATCACAAACAGCACATGTTGATACCTGTACAATAATGGCACATGATTCAGTCTCAAAACATTGCATAATTGTTAATGAATGGATTTATGAGTTCAGTCTCCTAATTGAGATTTTGACAAATATTGCTTGATGAGGGGTATTGTTTTCTTTAGATATATAATAACCACAGTGAAGTTGAACAAACTCCAACAAATAATTTCCCACCTGTTCCCATTCAAGAGACCTGGGGTAGCTACATGAGGAAAAGATAAACAAGAAGGGGGCATCATCAGGATTGGAATGGGGGCAACAGAAGATAATGAGTAGTCAGCATGGTCATATACATATTTGTGAAATTGTCAAAAAGCAAATAAAGCAAAATACTCTTAGAGGGAATTAATAGATCCGCTAATGAATGTTAGTATTTTCCAAAAACCATATAAACTATCCTTACACATTGATTGGTAGATTCCATGTGACAAAAATTGCCTTTTACTTTCGTTAGTGCCCAAGCATTCTGTTTAAATGCTGCACAGAGATGCTGCACTCCATACATTGTATAATAGTGTTTTATCCATGAGAGTAATACTACCTTGAAGATTATCAAATAGAAATGTCTCTATCCCAGTATTTTAAACTTGTCTTTGGTTGAGAATGATAGTGTTATAAACAATCAAGGGAAGAAGTACAATGAAATTATGCCTTGAATACTCCTGGGGCCATAAATCATACAAATCTTAAGGGAGCTAAGACTAGGCCTCAGAGGTGAATCAATTCTCAAGAAACCACATTAAATTCCATTCACTATTAAAGTGGAATCTTATTTTTTTTTGTTTTGCTTTTATGCTTAAAACATGATATAGACAATGTGAGAGTAGCATTCCCCTCTGGCTCTTTGAAAGCTGCTCTTCTCTATTACACATGGCAGGAATTGTTGGATACAAACAGTGTCTTGTTCACCAGTGAATGGACTGTACTCCTCAGCAAACAGGTCATAGCTATCTTCATGTTTTTCATACAACTGACATATGGTTAGACATATCAGGTACATTTTTACTTTTCAGAGATGATTTAAATTGTGATAAATCAATTTATAATTTTAGTGTTGTGGTCAAGACACTGTTTAATTCAAACATTGATTTTTCACTTCATGGGTGTTTTTTGAGAGAGATATATAAACTCTGATCAGATTCGTTATTCTAAGTAGGGAATTTTATTATGAAAGTTGGAGTATACAGAAGGTGATAAAATGATATGCATGGACTCCAGAAAATGGTACTTGAAAGAAATAACTGCTTATGTGCCCCAAACAAAGACAGTTTTCAGATTGTAAATTCTTTCTATCCCTCCTTTCTACCTGCACCACTCCTCTTCCTCTTCCTCCTCCTGCTCCTCCATCTCCTCCTCCTTTCTCTGTCTCTGTTTCTCTCTCTCCTCTGCTTTCTGTCTTCCTGGGCAGTGCTTAGTTCCTCATTTTCCTGTCCTTTGATGATCATGCACTCCTTCAAGTTTAATGTAAGTTATCATTATTTCCTATTTCCACCTTCGTTTTGAACTAAGTATAGTATGTAAGGCACCAAATTTTGTATTTTCTATTATTCATGCAATCATACTTTATTATTTTCTAAATACATGATTATGTATGAGTATACTCACCATTCTGATATTTTTAGGTAAAGTTAGTATGCTTTGAGGTTTTGTAAAAAATACTGATATAGGGATATGGCAAATTGAAGTTCTGTTAAAATCTATATAATATTGAAAATGAAAACACACACACATACATATATATATATACATATATATATGTATATAATCCACAACCTAACATTAGAACATGGCACAGAAATAACAACACAATATTTTCAGAGTTACTTATTTAGAAAATGAGGAGTCTTCTGATTTGTGTCTACTTAAGTTTCAGTAAATGTTAGGTTTTTGCCTCAGAATTGTTATAGGAAACTCAACAACGAAGCATTGAACTGCTTTAGGGCTCATAGTCTGGCTTTATCATTCTTCTAAAATGAGCTGATTCACCAAGTCACCAAAGCAGTTTAAGATGAAACAGAGAAAAGTGCTTCCTCCAATGCTTCTAAGATAAGAAAGTTGAGACATTTATTGACATTAACCGGCAAACACTGAGGAGAGGAGAGGGGATTAGTTATCTTTGGAGAGCACCTTTCTCAGAGAGCTGTAGAAAAAGTTTGCATTGAGACACAGACATGTCATAGATCTTTTATTGATAGATAGCAAATATGGTAGATTTATTGACTTAAGAAGAACAGTTTCAAACAAGATTGAATTCATGATTATCATTTGTAATAACTTTATTTTTTTAAATAAATTCCAAAACAATCATCTATAATGACAATGTTTCTGCTCCTCTTCCCCACATTTTTTAAGATTACATATATCATATATTAACAAAAATATCCTGTTCTTTGTAGATACATTGATGCTACAATTAGCCTTGTTAATAAGATAGTGGGCCATGTGGAGAGTTGGGCACAGGGTGGCAATCTTCCCAAAGTTACTGCTCAAGGAGATGAATAATGGCACCCTGTATAGCTCTAGAATTTTCTAGTAGTGCAGATACGAAAGAAAAGAAAGTCATGAGCTGTTTTACCTCTTTCAGGTACACAAGTATTGTTTAAAACAATGTAAATATCAGTATTCACAAGTTTATAGAATATAAGCATAAAAGCTATGAACCTAGCTGACATAGTGTTCCAAGTTTTTTAACTGGTAGTTTGTAGGTGGAGGCACAAAGATCAGAGGTTCAAATGAATTCAAACTATCTGGTGAGTTTGAATACATCCTGGACTATATAGGACCATGTTAACCCACATGAAAGCAAAACAAAACAACAAACCACAGAAAACCCTATCAACCTTTTTTAATAGAGCAGACAGCTTAGGAATGTGGTGCTTCCTTCAATAGTATATGATTATTTTGATACTGAGCTGTTTTGTTACCTATTTTCATAATGTAGTTTTATTTATCCATTGAGAATTTTGTACATGCAAACCATATATTGTGTTCCTATCCTGCTTCCCATATGCTTCCTGAACTCTCAAAGAGTAGAAAGTGAACAATTTTTAAATTTCTAGTTTATGTTGTATTTAGTCTAATTTTAGATTTATACAAATGAGATAGAATGGAAGCCTCCACAATATCACTAGCATTGATTCATTGATATGACCACACAGCTTTACTGTATACATTTGCCAAGATTGTGAAGAAAAATTGTGCTGGGTGGTGGTGGCACATGCCTTTAATCCCAGCACTCTGGAGGCAGAGGCAGGCGGATCTCTGTGAGTTCGAGGCTGGGCTGGACTGATAGCCTCCAAAACAATACAGAGAAACCCTGTCTCGTAAAAACCAAAAAAAAAAATTGGAAACATTTATCTCATTTAAATAACAGATTTCATTTATGTTTATGTTTAGAGTAATTTTCAATTATTATTCTTTTTATTTAGATTAAAATTCAGTATAGCATGTTATGTTAAACATCTTCTAAATGTGATCATAACTACACAGTAGTCTCCATGTTTTGTTTTATTAGAAAAATAGCAGTGCCATTTTGGTTGAAACTAATCTTGAATAGAATGTAAAAGATTATGGAAATGTTTACTTAATTTTAAAATTAACATTGAACTGTGTACTCAGGGCTTTTTCCCTTTAAGTTCATCTTTACACTCTACTACGAATTATTCAGAACCTTACAAAGTAGGGTGGGTTGAGATGATCATATCTTGAAACTATGAATTCAAGTTATTTTTCTTGTGAATAAATGCAAGGAAAATTATTTATTAGCGTTGGTTATGCAATGCAAGAGCTTTATCTAAAATTATATCCCTGGTGCATGTCATTGGCTGGAGCCATATCATATTCTTGGCCTTTAGCATCTCTTTCTACAACTTTTAATATTATTGTTTATTACTTTAAATGTATTGGTGTTTTTCCATGGGTTTATGGTCCCCTGGAACTAGAGTTATAGACAGTTGTGAGCTGTCATGGGAGTACTGAGAATTGAACCAGGGTCCTCTGGAAGAGTAGTCAGTTCTCTTAAACACTGAGCCATAACTACAGTCCCCCCATAATCTTTTTATATGATCAACATAAAATTCTTTGATGCTTCTTTCTATTAAATCTGTCTGTACAAGTAAAAACATGAGATAATTGCTATTAGTGATATTCTGACATTACATTTGAGCTTTGGCATCAACTTTGAGAATGCAAGTAGGTTGTTTGTGAACATGATTTAGAGTTGGTTAATACAGATTTCAAATCATATATATTGCCAAACTATATTTTCTTTAAGAAAGGCATATTGCATTAATAATTGGCAAGTAATTAAGTCTCAAGAGTCTAAATTCTATTCAGTGAGTAGTCTTTTTTCTTCTGTGTGTGCTGCCACCAGTTTTCATGTTTGGCTTACTGGCCCCTCCTTTTTTATTCTTCACCATCTATTCTGTTGCCTTTATCAAGATGTCTCTCCCACATGTATCAAGTAGTATCATTTTTCAACTTTGCAGAAAGAGGAAGATTGTAGAAATAACAATGCTACTCTGAAGTTTTCATTGATGAAAACAATCTCTGTCTTTACCCAATTGACCCTGTGGGAACCTCTTGGGTTTTAGTGCCTTGGTCTCTTAAGATACCAAGTTAATGATCTATTCTGTATCTTACAAAATTTATTATAAATTTTGAGGAAATAAAATAGAATCGATAACCTTTGCCAAATACTTATGACTAGGGTGTAAGTCTTTGAGGTTACAGTAGCTTGTAGTCTCACTAATTTCATTTAGTTTTCAAGAAAGCAGCTGATTATTTTTAAATTTCTAGTCACATTTTAAAACAATGAATTAAAAGTGAAATCTCACAATTTTGAATACAGACAGTAGTGTGGATTTTCTTTAAAGAATTGTAGATTGATGAACATAATGTTTTAAAACCCCTAATAGTTTGAAACAAATCTACAGTGCAGCCAGATTTTCAAGTGAACAATGTATCATTTCTATTGTTGGTAGATAGGTACTGGCCCAATTCAATGTCAGATAATATTCTTAAATTATTATCTGTTTTTATTATCTAGAATATAATTTCTAATTATTTTTAACATTTCACTTCAAAAACACTAAGATCATGATAAAATATTTCTGTTCAAAGATACATTGTTTCTCTCCACCAGATAGCAAATTCTGTTATTTTCAGTATTAAAATGTGTCTATATTATGGTATTCAAAAGTTTATCCTCACCTCAAGTCTGCATGTTATATAATTATACCCACTACAAACATTCTACTACTGTGGTCTTAATAGTAATATGATACATAAAGATAATTTTGCATAAAGGCATACCAACTTGTCCATAGTGTCTGTAGACTGTACTAAGTATTTGTTTTTTCATAATTGTAGATGTACTTGAACATACCTTACTTTCACTATCATCTTGTGAATCATGAAAAATCAGAGCTGTGTCACCGACTTCATATTTCTGGGCCTTTTGCAGAACTCAAAAGTTGAGAAAATATTGTTTATTGTATTTTCTTTAGTCTACCTTGCAACTATTGGGGGCAATATGATAATTGTTATGACCATTATATACAGTCCTACACTACTGGCCTCCCCCATGTACTTCTTCTTGACATTCCTGTCCTTACTAGATGCATGCATTTCTTCTACTGTCACACCCAAGATGATTTTAGACTTCTTCTATGAAAGGAAGACAATTTCATTTGAATGTTGTATGGCACAACTGTTTGCTGTTCACTTCTTCACTGGGGTAGAGGTGATTGTCCTATCAGCCATGGCCTATGACCGCTATGTGGCCATTTGCAAGCCCTTACACTACTCTTCCATCATGAATCGGAATCTCTGTAGAAACCTTGTGGTGGTTGCCTGGGCAGGAGGCTTCTTGCATTCTGTTATACAAATTATCTTCACTTTGCAACTGCCCTTCTGTGGACCCAATGTCATCGATCACTATATGTGTGACTTATTCCCATTACTGAAACTTGCCTGTACTGACACACACATATTTGTCATTTTGGTGTTTGCCAACAGTGGATCTATCTGCATCATCATTTTTTCCTTATTGCTTGCTTCCTATAGTGTCATCTTGTTGTATCTGAGAGCCCACAGCTCTGAAGGGAAATTTAAAGCTCTTTCCACTTGTGGGTCCCACATTACTGTTGTAGTTTTGTTTTTTGTCCCATGCATATTAACATATGCAAGACCAATATCTGCATTCTCCTTTGAGAAAAATGCTGTTATATTTACCACAGTCTTGACACCATTGCTCAACCCTATGGTTTACACTTTCAGAAATAAGGAAATGAAGAATTCCATCAGGAAAATGTGGAAGAAATTGATAGTGATTTCTGACAAATATTAAATACTACCCTTTCTATGCTGTGGAAATTTATCAGTGGGTAAGAATACTTCATGTTGTACAAAGAGGATATCAGTATTGATTTCCAGCATCCATGTCAGATGATAGGCATCACAAGGCCCAATAACTTAATGTTGGTTCAAGAGAGATATGTAGATTCTAGAAGCTCAGAGTACTGATAATGTACTTAAACACAGATATAAAAGTTCATTCCTGAATTTATCCTAAGGCAATCAGGTAATGTGCAACAGATGGATACAGTCAATGTCGTCTTATGTATTTGCATATATGTGCACAAGCACAAACAACATACGCTCTTTAGGCCTACAAATATGTATATGCTACCCACTCATCCACTCATATAACCCCATACAAACATCAAGAAACAAAGTGCATACTTCAAAGATAATGGAATGATTAAGAAGTCAGTGTTTACCTACACAGTTGCTACATTGGTTAGGTATTATATAGAATGAAATGACATTAATCTTTTCAGGGTCCTTCAATGTTTTAGTTGAGAAAATGTTTTTTAATGTTTTCTATTATTCTTGAGATTATAATATAAATAAATTATTTCTCCTCCACCTATTCTCCCTTCAGATATACCTTTTCCCCCTCCCATATTTATCTCCTTGCTCTCTTTCAGTCATGGCTTTTTTCATTAAAAGTTACTATGTTCATATATGTATATACATGTATATTCCTACTTATAAATTTCAGTCTGGAAAATGGTACTCACATGTATGTTTTCAGGGCTGAACATTTGATATTGGATAACAAATTGCTGTGCTCTTTTCTGAAGACTATTCCTTCCACTGACACCTATTATGGTGGCAAACATTGGCAGGATATGCTGAAGAGGCAGAGGCAGGAGGATCCCAAGACACTTTCATTTGAGATCACATATTTAGAATGTATCGAGAACTTAGCATTTTCCCATGGCAACATTAGTTCATGTGACAATAACATAACAAATGTATACTCTCATAAATCTAATAAAACACTAGAAGAGTTTTAAATACTAGAATGCTTGCCAAGTATGATAACCTGAATTTGTACTGAAAATTATGAAAAATACCAAAATTTTGAGTGAAAAATAAAATTCTAAGTAACATTGTGAGACATCATATCCAGGAAATGCATCAAGAGAAATTTGAATATGAGATGAATTATGGAGGTTTCTGTATCATTTGGTTTCATATTTAATTAGTCCCGTTCGTATCTGGGAAAATACTTGAGTAAGTTATTTAAATTCTTGACAGATAAGTTGTTCTATCCAGCAGGACTGGGGACACTTAGGAGAGAGATAGGGGACAAGAGAGACAAGGAACGGAAGACAAGACAGGATTCTGATCAAGTCCACAAGCTTTATTTCTTCTAAGGTGGTTTATAAAAGTTCGTAGGCAGCAATTGAGGAGGGGAAGGAATGGGGGTGTATTGCATCTGGAAGGTAGCTGGCAGGGCAAGAGGTCAATGGGAGGGGTAGCACATCCTGGGAAACTGTAGGATCTGATCATATCTTATGCAATCCACCATCTATTGCTCAAGCCTATCTCTAAAAGGATGGGAATTTCCATTAAGCTAATCTTTAACTATAGATAAGCCACAGGCCTGTTTCTTGGAATTTGCTTCATGTCTGAAGAGGTGGTATTGAGTCACATCTTCTCTATGAGGATGAGATGATGCTAGGGCTGGAGTATAGCAGAGGTCCATGACAATAAGTATGACTAGACTATCTTGAGTTTCTCTTAGGTGATGCCACTAACTCTGCCCAGTGAATTCTGTAATCTAATTCCATAGGGAAACCCTATAAACACTTCTTCTTAAAATTCATGCAAAGGCAGGCATTGGCCAGCACTTTACTGACTAAGATGGTGAGAGTATATTTCTCCTACAATACAGAGAAACTATGTTCAAGATTTATTTTTCATAAAAGAAATATATTTCAAATTATTGAGTGATTTTTATCATTCTAAATTTTTGGTATGCAATACATGCATGTACATATATAATGATTATCAATAAAGATCATTGAGATTTAAGAATATTCTACATCACTTCTTGGTTATGCTGTCTGTAGGTTGTGAAATTGAATTTGCATAAAATAATTTATTAAAACATGCTTTCTGTTCAGTGTGACTGGCAGGCCAATTAAATTTTATGGACAAAATTACTAAATACTCATACTATGATTGTCATTCTTTAATTTTACATGGCAAAGATGTACTAGAACCTGAAGAAGATAAAAGACACTGTATTTTATCCACATTGGAGAATATATAATAATTAAATGTAACATATAATAATTAAAACAATATCTGAATAAATTGTGGCTCACATCAGACTAAATGTGTAGTAGAAGTTTAGTGTTTGCACAGTGATTTTACCACTTAATCTCTATGTTTGTCACTCAAAGTCATTATAAGTTTAAAGACAAATATGGTTTGAGGAAAATGGCCGGGATCTACAAGAATGACTTCAACAAAGAATCTAAGCAGTAGTGGAAAGGCTATCTTAAAACCCTTCCACTATAATGGGATTAATGACTAACTTATATGCCATCCTAGAGCCTTCATCCAGTAGCTAATGGAAGCAGAAGCAGACACCCACAGCTATACATTGAGTCTAACTCCCAGAATCCAGTTGCAGGGAGGGAGGAGTGAGGAACAAAGGTGTCAAGACCAGGATGGAGAAACCCACAGAAACAGCTGACCTCAACAAGGGGGAGTTCATGGACCTCATACTCATATCTGGGAAACCAGCATAGGACTGATTCAGACCCCCTGAACATGGGTGTCAGTTAGAAGGTTAGGGCAATCAATGGGACCTCTGGTAGTTGATCAGTATTCATCCCTAGTACATGATTGGACTTTGGGAGGCCATTCCACATAGAGGGATACTCTCTCAGCCTAGACACATGAGGGAGAGTCAAGGCACTGCTCCAAATGATATGACAGACTTTGGAGATTCTCCCATGGAAGGCTTCAACCTCCCTTGGGAGCAGAAATGGGATGGGATAAGAGGTCAGTTGGGGGACAGGGGAGGAGGAGAGGCAGAAGGAACTGGGATTGACATGTAAAACAATCTTGTTTCTAATTTAAATAAATAAAAGGAAAAAACTTAAAGGAAATACATTCTCTTGATGTCCTTGCCCTACAAAGAGAGGATATTTTTCCCCAAAGTTTTCCATTAGTTCCCAAGGATTAGCTTAGACAATAAACATCTAATATGAGTGGTTAAACTGGTTTATGAAGCTACTAATCTAATGTTTAAAATAGAAACATGGCAACCCTATATGATAAAGGACCTTTAGGAAGAATCACCATACCTGACTTCAAGCTCTATTATAGAGCTAGAGTCATGAAAACAGCATGGTATTGGCACAAAAATAGGCAGGAAGACCAATGGAACCGAATTGTAAACCCTGATTTTAACCTGCACACCTATGAACACTAGATTTTTGACAAAGGAGCTAAAACTATACAATGTAAAAAACAAAGCATTTTCAACAAATGGTGCTGGCATAACAGGGTACTGGTATGCAGAAGACTGCACATAGATCCATGTTTATCACCTTGTACAAAACTTAAGTCCAAATGGATCAAAGATCTCAACATAAATCCAGCCACACTGAAACTTTTAGAAGAGAAAGTGGGAGATACTCTTCAACGAGTTGGTACAGGAGACCACTTCCTGAACCTAACATCAGTGGCACAGACACTGAGATCGACAATTAACAAATGGGACCTCCTGAAACTGAAAAGCTTCTGTAAGGCAAAGGACACAGTCAACAAAACAAAAAGGCAGACCATCGGATGGGAAAAGATATTCACTAACCCCATATCTGACAGAGGGCTAATCTCCAAAATTTACAAAGAACTCAAGAAGCAAGTATCCAAAACACCAAAGGATCCAATTAAAAGGTGGGGTACAGAACTAAATAGAAAATTCTCAATAGAGAAGGCTAAAATGGCCAAGAGACACTTAAGAAAGTGCTCAACATCCTTAGCAATCACGGAAATGCAAATCAAAACAACTTTGAAATACCATCTTACTCCTGTCAGAATGGCTAAATTCAAAAACACCGAAGACAATTTATGCTGGAGAGGATGTGGAGAGAGGGGAACACTCCTCTACTGCTGGTGAGATTGCCAACTCGTACAGCCATTTTGGGAATCAGTATGGAGATTCCTCAGGAAAATGGGAATCAATCTACCACAAGATCCAGCAATTCCACTCTCAGGCATATATCCAAAAGAGGCAAATTCATACAACAAGGGCATCTGCTCCACTATGTTCATAGCAGCATTATTTATAATAGACAGATCCTGGAAGCAACCTAGATGCCCTTCAACTGAAGAGTGGATAGAGAAAATATGGTACATTTACACAATGTAGTATTGCTCAGCAGAAAAAACAATGGAATCTTGAAATTCGCAGGTAAATGGATAGCACTGGAAGAAACCATCCTGAGGGAGGTAACTCAGTCACAAAAAGACAAACATGGTATGTACTCACTCATATATGGATTTTAGACATGGATCAGGATAGTGCCACTCTGTACTTCCACTGACAGAGAGTCTGAGAAACAGGAATGAACCTAAAATATATGCATGGTAACCAAGAGAAGAGGAATGTGGCAAGATCCTCTGAATAGATGGGGAACATGGCGAGGGGTGGGGGGAGTGGGATCTGGGAAGAAGAGAAGGGAGAAGAGGAAGAGAGAGTAGATCATGGGGGAACAGGAAGGTTGAGTGGGGGGTAGAATAGGGGGAAGATGGAATCATATGTTAGAAGACAGATAGGCACCAGTGTGACCTCTAGTGATCTAAATGGGTGACACCAATTGGAAAGCTAAGCAATAGTGGAGAGACCACCTCGAATGCCCATTCCTGATAATGAACTTGATGTCTACAACCATCCGGTAGCCTTCATCCAGTGACTGATGGAAGCAGAGGCAAACACCCACAGTTAAACACTGAACTGAACCCAAAGAACCCAGTGACACAGAGAGAGGAGAAATAAGCAAATTGCCAAAGATTAGGCTGGCAAAACCAGCAGAGACAGCTGATCTGAACAGGGGAGAGCTCTTGGACCACAGATCAACAGCTGGGAGGCCAGGGTGGGACTGATCCAGACCCCCTAAATGTGACAGTCAGTGAGGAGGCCTTGGCAACCTATGGGGCCCTGAGCAGTGGATCAGTGTTTATCCCTGGAATACAAACAGACATCATGTGTCCATAACACAAAGAGGGATGCTCTCTCAGTCTGGACTCTTAGGGAAGTGCCTGGACCCTACCCTGAGTAAAATGACAGACTCTAGGTATCCCCTATGTGGAAGGAATTGGCAATAGAGTGGGAGGTTAGGTGGGATGGTGGAGGGATGCGGGAGGAGGGGATGGAGAGGGAACTGGGATTGACATGTAAAACAAGCTATTTAAAATTAAAATAATAGTAATAAAAAATTAACATAAAAATAGAACCATGAAATAAATTGATTATAACATATTATTGCAAACAGGTTTATTTTTTGTATCACATCATGTTTTTTAAAATGAAACGTTTTCCTTTTAGTAGTTTAATTCGTAATATTTAGTTGTAAATTCTGGTAATGATGTGCCAGAAGAAAAGTGTGAGAGGTTGGGCAAATCAACCCTACTATGGATATGACAGAACTGTAATGGGAAAAATAGAACTCAAGGCAAGAGACCATAAGAGGCACACTGTATGCCAAGATTCATTCTTATTGTTACAGATCCTTTTGAGACAATCACAAGTTTATAGGTAAGTGAAGAAGCAGGATTCACAGGCTATTATGTTCAAGGTAATGTAAAACACAAGGTTACTTTTTCTTCAGGAAAACATCAGAGGTATGTCTTAAGTGTTCTTTAGAGATAGAGGAAGGCAGCAAGGATTCTTTTGTTCATTCTAACATGTTTTGTCACACTTCCTTTTTGGTAAGTATCAACATCGATTGTCCCTATGTCTGTGTCTCAGATTCATTATGTCCTTACATAACCTTAATTCAAACTCCAACAGAAATGAAATTATATTTTCCAGCCAAAAAGTAAATACTGAAAACCACTGAAATATTCATACTTACACTAGTCATCCTTAAATGGGACAGCTATATTAGACTCTTCCTAGATCCAGGGAATATCTTGGAAGATGAGACAGGAATAGCATAAGAACTTAAGGATGATGAAGCAGAGAAACACTGTCTCCAGAAAATGGAATGATCATTTCAGTCATGAAAAAAATAAGTACCTGTTCATGCTTCCACTGGCCTGGTACAAGTTCCATCATGCATAAGGAAAGAAGTCATGAACCCCAAGCCTCACTGAAGAGCTATTGACAATTAAATGTTCCTGGTTAAAGAATATCATTTCTTTAAGAATGTAGTCAAAGGAATTTTGCCTTTGAGACATCAAATAAGCTTTTATCCATCAACCTTAAAGCCAGTGGGTCAAAATCAACAGACTCATATATAGGTGAGGTACAGTTGGGAAGAAGAAAGCAGTAGCATAATTGGAATGGTCACAGGAAGTTGCACTGTGTAGTCAAGAGGAAATGAGTATCTTTATTTATATATATCCTTATATATTTATATATGAAATGTTTTTTCTGTAAAGAACAGTCATTGCTAGTGTTCACCAGAATAGTACATATTATCCTTATAGACTGATTGATGAATTCCTTGCAACAGATCACATTTCTAATTATGCTTGGTGAGTATGTGAGCATTTTACATAAATTCTGTACAAAGACATCACAATCTATTCAGTATACAAAGTTTCCTAATCCTGAAAGTGAAAATGTTTCATACAGAACCAGCCCTCAAATATTTAAAAGCTTTGGAAGGAAATGAAAATATTACAAACTCTCAAGCAAGTGAAAAAATCCACAAAGACATATTTCAGACACTGTTGGTGCCAGAAATTGTCCAAACCATAGGGGAGCTATGAGGAAGTCTCATAGGTAGATGACCTCTCAGGGAATACCTATTAACCTAGTTGCATTTAGGTAGTGGATTTGGTGACTTCATTTTTCTTTTAATATTAAATCCCATTGATTATGGCATGAAGGAAGGATTTGTGATTTCCTCTAACTTCACTGCGAGACCTGGATTTCTCTTTTATGGGCACAAAGAAAAGTTAGCTAAAACAGCATTTTGATCATCCTTCCATGAACTTATTTTAGTAGAAATCACAGGATGGCTTTAACTTCAGGATTATACAAAGTAAACTCAAGGTGAGAATCATAGGCACATTTCTGCATTTATAGAGATTCCTTTAAATTGTTATAAAACACTTTAATTTTGGATTTCTATAGTCAGGATAATATGTGTTAATACAATAATCGACTTTTTGATTTATAATTGTGTTTTTGAAAATTTCTATCAATTGTGGTGCATAGATTCCTTATCTTTTTATTTAATGGTTTTTCTATTTTGTATTACAATAATTTTAATTAGCTTGCTTCACTTGCTTCACATGTCAATCCCAGTTCCCTCTCTCTCCCCTCCTCCCGCACCTCCCACCATCTCCCCCAGCCTCCCACCCTATCCCTACTTCCTTCCACATAGGGGATATCTAGAGTCTGTCATTTCACTCATGGCAGGATCCAGGAACTCCCCTAAGAGTCCAGGCTGAGAGAGCATCCCTCCTTGTGTTATGGACACATGAAGTCCGTTTGCATGTCAGGGATAAACACTGATCTACTGCCCAGGGCCCCATAGTTTGCCCAGGGCTCCTCACTGACTCTCACACTCAGGGGTTCTGGATCAGTCCCATGCTGGCCTCCCAGCTGTCGGTCTGTGGTCCAAGAGCTCTCCCCTGTTCAGATCAGCTGTCTCTGCTGGTTTTGCCAGCCCATTCTTTGCCAATTTGCTCATCACTTCTCTCTCTCTGTCACTGGGTTCCATGGGTTAAGTTCAGTGTTTAGCTGTGGGTGTTCACCTCTGCTTCCATCAGTCACTGTATGAAGGCTCTCAATTGTGAGACCGGTAGTTCTAATGGCCTGGCTCCTGTCTTAAAATGACCTGAATAACCTAGATATCAAAGGAGAAATTTAAAAATTCTATTAGGAGGGAAACAGAATTCCCATGTATTACAGAATTTGTAGGACAAGTGAGTTGATTCATTTAAGGAAATCAGCAAAGCAACACTGAGGAGAAAATGGATTAGGAATCTGAAATGTAGTTATTGCACTGGAAGTTACTAGAAATTGCTTAGATACACATACAAATCAATTTTTATTTGTAGACAATAGTTTTAGATTAAAATGAGATTGATTTATGGAATTTAACATAAATGCTAAGTAAAAATTACATTTCAGCTCCAACTTACTATTTTTGGTTATAACAATATTTTGCTTGCATGAAATATATTTCAAAGCAGCTACATAGACTGACAATGTTTATATACTCTGATAGTTTTAAGTATATATGCATTTTGCATTAACAAAAACATTCTGTTATCTACAGATAGATTAATGCTGCAAATAGATTTTCTTTCTTCAATAAGTGGGAAGGGAATGGTAGGCTATATAGAGAATTGGCATAGGGAAGAAGATGCTTCAAGGTCATCATTCAAAGAAATGACTCAGTTACCAGTTTCTACAATGAGAGGTCCCTGAGCAAGAAAGGGGACAGCTATTTAATGTTAAAATTCTTGATATTGGAGACAAGAAAATTGTGGATAATTTTAGAATAAAGTAAGTACAGAATATGTAAGCAATTACATGAAAGTTTATACTTGAGATCTAAGAGTATTTGGTGGTGAGAGGGGTTGACTCAGCAATATGACCATCTATGGAAACCATATAATAGTATATGCATGCTACATATGATGCCATGAGTTCCACTTTTGATAATGTAAAAATTTGAATCCAACTTGAGTTGCATCATACTTTCTCAACACCTCATTAAGACTAAGAGCCACCTGTTTGTTTTTTGTGGACCCAAAACCTTGATGTCTGACAGTTCATCTCATGGCACATACCTCTTACACATAAAACTCTTTTCAGACTATTTGACAACAGAATGTCAGCAAGTTTTCTATCTACATAATGTTGTATTTTATCTATTTTTTTATGAGACAGTGTTTCTCTGTATTGTTTTGGAGGCTATCAGTCCAGCCCGGCCTCAAACTCACAGAGATCCGCCTGCCTCTGCCTCCTGAGTGCTGGGATTAAAGGCGTGCGCCACCACCACCCGGCTATTTTGTCTATTTTATAGTCTTTAATTTCTTTTGCTTTATCATTGTGTTTTTATACTGCATACAATAAAGTGTTATCATATATAACTCACATTTTCTTCCAACTCCTTGTATATCAACAGAAAAGACCTCCTTTCTACTTCATTTTTGTTGTGGTTGAACCTACTAAATCAGTTAGTGCTTCTCCTATGGGTATGGTCCCTTTCAATGGAGAATTGGAAAGCTACTACTGGTCATATCCTCAATAGAGTGATTTTCCCTCTCCGGGAACAATCCATTGTCAAATGTTGCAACTTCAGATGGTACATTTATTTACATTTAAAATTTGTTAGTTACTACTATGTGATCATCCTTAATATTTTCTTTTTTTCCATATAGACAAGTTTATAACTCTTTTACATTTTTTGAGACAGATTTTCTCTATGTAGCTTTGTAGACTAGACTGGCCTCTAACTCACAGAGATCTGCCTGCCTCTGCCTCCCAAGTACTCAGATTAAAGGCATGCACTATCACCACCCAGTGAAACATTATTCTTTTACTCATGTTGGTACATGCATATATATGTAGATATATGAAGTTACAAACACATATGTAAATAATCACAGAAAAACATTTGTGAAATGTGTTTCTGATGTACACATAAAAGAAGAAACCTATAAAATTTAAAGCTGTATCCACGTAGGAAAAAAGAAATTCAGGAGCTATAATATATACACAGCTGTTTTATGAAAATTTTCTATTGGAAAAGGTTTTCAATTGTATGAATTGTGACTAGAATTTTAAGGGCATGTTAATGTGAGTCTTATTTAGACATTTTCAGCTTGAGCCTTCCTTAATCTTTGGAGATATGAAGGTAAGTTATTTATCAGCATCTTTCATAGTAAATTCATTTGAATTTCACACCATACACCTTATATTTATTCAACCATTTTTCATTGTATCAATTGACAAATTAAGTCTCAAGATTAGAAATTACACTCAAAAATTTTTTTATCTTTTTCACCTCTCTTATTGTTACCTACTTTCATTTGTAGGTGATTGGTCCATTGGCTCCAGTTCCTTCATCATTTACCCTTTTGCCTTATCAAGCTTCCTCACTCACACATAAACAAATAATAAATTCTTTAACCACTATAAAGAGAAGTAGACTGTGGAAAAACCATCAGTACTCTGAAGTTCTCACTGAGATAAAATATCTCAATCATGATCCTCTTCAATCTAGCAAGTGATCATGCATCCTGAACCCTGTGTCTCTAAAGTCCCTAGGTTAATAATATTTTGTTTGTTTGAACTTAATATCTTTAATACGTTTTGCACATATAAATGAGCACTACTGAGTACTACGACATAATGTTGACAAGACAGTTGAGTACTGAGCATTTTTTCCATTATATCATTTCCTGATAGTAATATTAAAAATATATGAAGAAAATTTTTTTCACAACTGCAGGTTTATGAACACATTTACTTTGCAATTTTTCTCAAGAATCATGTTAAACCAGATCTGTGTCACTGAGTTCATACTCCTGGGACTTTCACAGAATCCCAAAATTGAGAAAACATTATTTGTTTTATTTTTGTTTTTCTACCTTGCAACCGTTGGGGGCAACATGATAATTGTGGTAACAATTGTATGTAGCCCCTCACTTTTTGTTACCCCCATGTACTTCTTTTTGTCTTTTCTATCTTTTTGGATGCATGCATTTCTTCTGTAATCACACCCAAGATGATTATAGACTTCTTCTATGAGAGGAAAACTATCTCCTTTGAATGTTGCATGACACAACTATTTGCAATCCACTTCTTTGCAGGGGCAGAAGTGATTGTCCTAGCAGCCATGGCCTATGACTGCTATGTGGCCATTTGCAAGCCCCTTCACTATTCTTCCATCATGAACAGGAGGGTGTGTGGCATTCTGGTGGGTACAGCATGGACAGGAGGCTTCTTGCATTCTATCATACAAATTATCTTCACTTTGCAACTGCCTTTCTGTGGACCCAATTCTATTGATCATTTCATATGTGACTTGTTCCCATTGCTAAAACTTGCCTGCACTGACACTCATATTTTTGTTGTTCTAGTGTTTGCCAACAGTGGGTCTATCTGCATCATTATTTTTTCCTTATTACTTGTGTCTTACAGTATCATCTTGTTCTCTCTGAGGTCTCACAGCTCTGAAGGGCAGCGCAAAGCTCTCTCCACCTGTGGATCCCACATTACGGTTGTGCTTTTGTTCTTTGTCCCGTGCATATTAATATATGCACGAAATACTTCTGCATTCTCTTTTGAGAAAAATGTGTTTATATTTGCTGATGTCCTGACTCCACTGCTCAATCCCATAGTTTACACATTCAGAAATAAAGAAATGAAGAATGCCATTCAGAAAATTTGGAAGAGATTGTTTAATATTTCCTGTAAAAATTAACTCATTTAATTTATAGGGATAATGAAATGGTTCAAATTTTTATAGAACTTGGTTTATGTTCCTGAGTACCTGAGTTCAAATCTTGATGTACACTTCCATCTTGACATGTCCTGGATATCAAATTAGTGGCAACACCAATTTAAGATTCTGTACTTCTAACTTTCATAGACACTCTTTCCCACACTGCCATCAAGTCCCACAACACTCATAAACCTGGATTATCTGGGAAGCTTGCTTGATCATCAGTTAGGCACTGTTATCTCAAGTACATTCTATACCCCTCATTCTCTGAACCACTGTGAATTTTAGCTCTGTCTCATCCCATAGAGGCCTCCTGGCTTTTCTGTGTCTCCTCACAGTGCCTCCGTGCTTACCAGCTCCTTCCATAAGCAGCCTGTTCATTAATCATCTAACTCCCTAGCACTTCCTGATTGTCCTTGCTTCTACCAGAATCCAACTTCCAATCAATGCCCACACCCAATAATTCAGGGATACAGATATTGTTAGTGTCTGATGTTTTGCATTTATTTGATAAATGTAATCGTATGTAGGTTATAATTCACGTCAATTTATTCTTCTGTGTTGGGAAACAAATGTGAAATTTACATAGAAAGAATATGCTATTTGTATCTTGAATTTGTAGACTATTGAAATTGTGATGCTTCTGGATACCATTATCCTTATATTTTCAAGAGTCATTTAAACTTTTCATTTCCTGTGGAGTTTCAATCAATATACACTGGGTATGAGTTAATGCTTAAAATTATACTCAATTACATGGTTGGGTATGTTCCCTTTCTGAAAGGATTTAACATGGAACTGCAAGTTTTGGGCTTTTTATTATTAAGTTGTAGACTCAATGTACAGTCCTTTTATATTAAACATACTTTCAAATCCTCTTACATTTGGCATGAAAGGAATAAATGTACTCTGATGTCTAGAATCTACATTTTCAGAATTTTTAAACTTTGATTCAAACTAGAAATACTGTCTCATACTTTAATTCCCCAACCAGATAAGGGAAGATTGCTGCAAGTTCTGGGCATGCCTGGGCTAAGGAAAGAGGCGGTTCTCAAAAAGAGCATAAAATTATAAATTCTCAAGATGAATTTTCTTAAAGAAGAGAAAACTTAAAATATTCCCAATAAAATAAAGAATAACTCATAGGTGTCCACTTGTACTATACCTATTTATAAAGTGCCTCATAGCTTAGCTAACACAAGACAAGACAAAGAAAAACCATGAATATGGTGACAGACACTTTGGATGGTTATGGTCAAAAAGTCTTCAATCACCTAGAAGACAAGCTTCCAGGCATACATGTGAGGGGTTTTCTTGATTAGGCTAGGTTCTAGAAAACCTAGTGGAACCCACACTTGAACAATTTGATTGATGTGGAAAGGTCCACCTGGCAAATAGGAGCTATTCTCTTGGCTTTTGTCATGAAGGCTACAAACATAAGAAAGTTAGCAAAGCACAGATATTCATTGCTCTGATTCCAAACTACAGATGCAGTGTGACCAACTTCCTCAACCACCTGATGTTATAAACACTAACCAACAACGGATTCCCCCAAGGAACATATTTTTCCTACATGAGAGTGCTGTGTCAGGAATTGTGTTACTGAAATGAATAACATAATTATACAAAATTTAGCATAAGGAATGAGGTTATTGTTTTAATAAACATAATCATAGGCTTTTAGAACTGATTTGTGGCTTTAATATCAAAGAGCTTGGTATGTTAAGTAGAAAATCCCAGAGACAGTGTTTCATGGGCCGCTCTGGTAGGAGTTTAGAAAATAAGAATACTAAGAAGGTATGGACAATGAAAGCTTCCATTATGAGATTTTAGAATCAATGAAAGACTCTACCAGTCATTAGAATGGGGCCATTAGAATGGTTTGTGATGGAGGAGTCTGGTTTCATTTTTGCTTCTGTCCTAAGAACTTGACTGAAATTGAATTTAATGGTAATTCATTTGGTGAGAAGAAACTTTAGGAAAGCAGAATATTTGGTCTATGGTTTGGCTCCTTTCTTACACTTGACCATGTCTACAATGAAGGTGAATGACAATATAAGCAGAAATGCTGGAAGCCATCCTGAGAGGTGGACATGTCCCAGCAGAGGATGTAGGGAGTAGCTGACAGATTGAGTGATCCAGTTCATGATGATGAGGAGAATCTTGAAGGCTAACAGACTAGCAATCAGAGTGCTTCTTTATTTATACTGATTTTAGTAAGCAGGGGTACATTCATGTTCTTCCAAAACATAGATCATATCATTTTTTTGGACATGTGTTTCAGTTCCTCTTGATCATTTTATAGTCATCATTGATAAACCAAAACAAAGGAGAATTAGCTTTTACAAACATTTTCCTTCAAGTTTTTACATGTTTGATAAAGTTATCATTTTTACTCATTAGCTCTATAACCCAATTTTTAAGAATCTAGATGCATATGACAGCTCTATCAAACAGCTTTTTCAAGTAGCTTTTCTGGCCTTATGACTTTTGCTATTCCCATCAGATATGGTTGTATCACAGAAATATATATATATATATATATATGTGTGAGTGTGTATCATATGTGTGTATATATATGTGATATTTATATATATTTATATTTATTTATTTATAACAAATAAATGATATATATGTCAGACCACTATATATAAATATATATAAATATATATATATATATATATATATATATACAAGTGGTTTGTTATGGAGAAAGAATTCCAGTAATTTAAGTTTTGAAGACTAGGTATGTGATGGAAAAAACAGTATGATTTTTAAAAATTAAACTCTATGCTGCACCCTAATAATACCAAGTATAATCCAAAAGCAATACCAAACCAAACAAGGGATATAACTTGTAAAATGTGAATTTACCCAAAAGTGAAAATCTAATATGAACTGAGGATGAAGCAAAGGGGCAAACAGAAGGAATTTAGTTCTCCCTGAAAGCTTCTGCCTGTGGAATGGGTTTTCCAGGATTAAAGCAAGACAGACAACAAAGTTGCAGTGAATGACACTTTAGGTTGACTACAGCTGAGGAAGAGTTGGCAACATTGTATTTGTGAGATTGGCTTTGTAGGAATGAAGCTATAAGACTGTGGAAGAGAGTTGTTCAAAGTTGTTCCATTATTTTTTAGAGAAGTTGAAGTTAAACCGTGTATGTCAGGGCTGGAATGCCTATAGTCACAGAAGGTGACTGCTTGAAGCTATAAAGGGGAAACATAAGATCCAATGAAAATCCAAAACTATCATGAATATCAGAGCCATAGGACATTCTTAAGATATCTCTCTGCAGAGACTGGAGCCAACTCATGGGAGAGGTTACCTGTTATTGGCAGCAGAAGTGAAGAGTGATGTATCAGATGATACATCACATGCTCTAGATGCTATACTACATGGATCTACAGGATTTGATATTTGCTCTTCTGAGCTCTCACTGTGCTTTATTCCTGCTATTCCTATGTTTTACCTCAGACATCACTTCTGGAATGGGAATGGTTATTCTATGACAGTGTGTGTGTGTGTGTGTGTGTAATTTTTAAATGACTTTAATTTCATAGAATCTCTATGTAAGAGCTCCTTTCTTCTGGCTACTGTTCATAGTCCCCAAAGTGCCATATTTTCTTCTGAAAGTGAAAAATCACCAAATTTCTCACTTATCTTTCATCAGTGAGTATCAGAATATGAAGCAGTTGAGTAAGGCATGTCCACTGAGTCAACAGTGACCTAAAAGTTTGTGGAATAATCAATAACCTTCAGATAAGACTTGAGATATTCTCAAATACACATAACTGACACTGTAAACTTGAACAAAAGCCTGTGGCTAGTGAAGTCACAGACTCTAGGGAACAATCATTTCTTTTCTTTTTAAGTATACAAGGGGTCAGATTGCCTCTTAAATGATCATATTTCACTGTGAGCTATTTAAACATAACTATGACAGAGAAGCTTCTTTATGATGTGAACAAAATTTAATGCAGAGATTTGTAATTCTTGAAAATATTGAGAATAAGTAAATCATCGATACTCATATCTCAAAGGGACAGCTACAATATTTTCTTCAAGCACCAAAAAGTATCTCAAAATAGAAGACAAAATTCAATGTAAGGCCTGGAGAATAATAAAATGTGGTATGTTACATTCTCTGGTGGATACGACAAGGTTATAGAACCAAGGAAAAAGAATTTATGAACCATGAATACCTGAATTAAAGTCGTGTAAGACTAAACCCTTCAACTTCATTGTTAAAAGGTGGGTTCATGAGGCCCAGCCACATCCTAAGTAGCTATGGACTGATAAAGTTGGCAAGGCATATCATTTTTTTCAGGTGTGTAGGCATAGGTGATTTCATGGTATACTGAGTAACCACCTATCTGTGCTCAAATGTGTAAGTATTAATTCAGTAACTAAAAGAAAAAATAAAATAAAAACTAAAATAAAAATAAAATAAAATAAAGTGAGAAGGGGATCTAGAAAATAAAGAGAGGAGAAGGAATCATTATGGATGGTCACGATGCTTATAATACATTGAATACATTGTATTCAAAATTAAAAGATAAAGAAATAATCTTACATGAAATAAATATTACTATCAATATGCCTATCTCATTTTATACATAAAATTCTTTTCTTTAATGAACAGACCTTGATAACATTTTCCAAACTGTATATTTTCTTATTCATTGAAGATTGCTTTTGACAGAAAGTATTTTATTTAAATTCTGCACAGATGCTGCATTCCATCTATTATAAAATAGTGTACTATTTATTAACATGATGACATACAAAAGCATTTATCTATATAAAGAGGTACAGATAAGCATATGATATGCTTATAAAATAGTGAGTTATTAGGAAACCAGAAGATGCAGGTAAAGAAGGCCCCACATCCCAGCATGCCTTCCAGTGACTAGGGACAAGCACAGAGCTTCAAATCCTGGCAGGAGCACCCCAGATCCCAAGTCTTCTCTTCCACCAAAGGGATAATGGGACCAGGCAGGAGGCTAAGCACCCCAGATTCCTGGTCTTCTTCTCCACCAAGGATACCAGAACTAGGAAGAGAAATAGAAGAGCAAGCAGATTATTGGACTTGCTAACACCCACCGAAAAGGAACTCTGGTCCCTTAACCACCAAACTAGTAAGGGACTCTCTCTGCACCCACTAAAAGAAGAGATGGGAAAGAGACAATAAAAATACACACTCAGCAACAAACAAATATGACACTGCCAGATTCTAGAGACACCACACTTGCAAGACTCCAACATTCCAATGCAAATGAAATAGAAGAGAATGACCTTTAAAACAACTTCATGAAAATGATAGAGGCTCTAAAAGAGGATATAAGAAAATCCCTCAAAGCAATGGACAAAAAAACAAACCAAAAAATGCAAGAAATGGAATAAAAAACAAAGCAAAAATGCAAGAAATGGTAGAAAAATCGAACGAAAAAAGGCAGGAAATGGAAGAAAAATCAAACCCAAAAATGGAAGAAGTGGAAGAAAAAACAACCCAAAAAATTCATAAAATGAAACAAATGGATGAAAAGATAAACTGCAAATTGCAAGAAACAATTCAAACCGTGCAAGGGTTGAAAACTGAAATAGAGACATTAAAAAAACACAATCTGAAGAAAGGCAGAAAATAGAAAAGCTGGACAGTCAGGCATTACCAATACAAGCATTACCAACAGAATAGAAGAGATGGAAGAGAGAATCTCAAGTGTTGAAGATACACTAGAAATGGATTTATCAACCAAAGAAAACCTTAAATCCAGCAAATCCTTAACACAAAACATCCAGGAATTATGGGACACCATGAAAAGACCAAACCTAAGAATAATAGGTATAGAAGAAGGAGAAGAAATCCACCTCAAAGGGGCAGAAGGCATATTCAACAAAATCATAGAAGAAAACTTTCCCAACCTTAAGAAAGACATGCCAATGAAGGTACAAGAAGCCTACAGAACACCAAATAGAGTGGACCACAAAAAAAATCCCCTTGCCACATAATAATCGAGACCCCAAACATACAGAATAAAGAAAGAATATTAAGAGCAGCTAAGGAAAAAAGTCAAGTAACATATAAAGGCAGACCTATCAGAATTACACCTGATTTTTCCATGGGAACTCTGAAAGCCAGAAGGTCCTGGATAGATATTCTACCTACACTAAGAGACCATGGGTGCCAGCCCAGACAACTATACCCGGCAAAGCTCTCAATCACTATAGACGGAGAAAACAAGATATTCCATGACAAAACTAGATTCAAGCAATATGTGTCCACTAACCCAGCCCTACAGAAAATTTTGGAAGGAAAACTCCAACCCAAGGAAGCTAACTACAACCAGAAAAACATAAGCATTAGAGAATCCCTCTCTACCAACAGCCAAAAGAACAAAGGGGTGAAATTCCACCCATAATTCCACCAACAACAACCATCGCAAATTGAAGAAGGATGAGCAATCAATGGTCATTAATATCCCTCAATATTAACAGCCTTAACTCACCCATAAAAAGACACAGACTAGCAGAATGGATTCGAAGACAGAACCCTTCCTTCTTCTGCATACAAGAAACACACCTCACCCTCAAAGACAGACATTACCTGAGAGTTAAAGGTTGGGAAAAAATTTTTCAATCAAATGGACCCAAGAAACAAGCAGGGGTAGCAATCCTAATATCTAACAAACTAGACTTTAAAATAAAATCAATCAAAAGAGATGAAGGAGGTCATTACATACTCATCACAGGTGAAACCCACCAAGATGAAGTATCTATCCTGAACATCTATGCCCCAAATACAAAGGCATCCACATTCGTTAAAGAAATATTATTAGAACTTAAATCTCAACTAAAGCCCCACACAGTTATAGTGGGAGATTTCAACACGCCACTCTCACCACTAGACAGGAATACCAGACAGAAACTCAACAAAGAAGCAAAGGGTCTAATAGAAGTAATGACCCAACTGGGATTAACAGTTATCTATAGAACATTTCATCCACATAAAAAAGAATATACCTTCTTCTCACCACCACATGGAACCTTCTCAAAAATCGACCACATACTTGGCAACATATCAAACCTCAGCAGCTACAAAAAAAAAATTGGAATAACTCCATGCATCTTATCAGACCACCATGCCTTAAAATTAGAATTCAACAACAACACAAACTGCAGAAAACCTACAAACTCATGGAAATTGAATAATGCTCAACTGCACCATCCCTGGGTCAAAGAGGAAATAAAAAAAGAAATTAAAGACTTCCTCGAATTCAATGAGAATGAAGACACAACATACCCAAACCTATGGGACACTTTGAAAGCAGTGCTACGGGGGATGTTCATAGCACTAAGTGCTCACATGAAGAAACAGGAAAACAGTTATACCAGAAGAATTAACATCACAGCTAAAAGCTCTAGAACACAAAGAAGCAAACTCCCCCAGGAGGAGTAGACGCCAGGAAATAATCAAATTGAGGGCTGAAATCAACAAAGTAGAAACCAGGAAAACAATACAAAGAATCAATGCAACGAAGACTTGGTTCTTTGAGAAAATCAACAAGATAGACAAACCTTTGTCCAAACTTACCAAACAGCAGAGAGTGAACATGCAAATTAACAAAATCAGAAATGAAAAGGGGGACATAACAACAGACTCTGAGGAAATCCAGAGAATCATTAGGTCATACTTTGAAAACCTGTACTCCACAAAATTCGAAAATTTAAAGGAAATGGATGACTTCCTGGACAGCTATCATTTGCCAAAACTAAATCAAGAACAGATAAGCAATTTAAATAGACCTGTAACCCCTATGGAAATAGAAGCTGTCATCAAAAGTCTCCCAACCAAAAAAAAGTCCAGGTCCAGATGGCCTCAGTGCAGAATTCTACCACAAATTCAAAGAACAGCTTATACCAATTCTTCTCAAAGTGTTCCACACAATAGAAGCAGAAGGGTCTTTGCCAAACTCTTTCTATGAGGCTTCAATAACCTTGATCCCCAAGCCACACAAAGATACAACCAAGAAAGAGAACTTCAGACCAATATCCCTCATGAACATTGATGCAAAAATACTCAATAAAATACTGGCAAATCGGATCCAAGAACACATCAAAACAATCATTCACCCCGATCAAGTAGGTTTCATCCCAGGGATGCAGGGATGGTTCAACATACGAAAATCCATCAATGTAATCCACCATATAAACAAGCTGAAAAACAAAAATCACATGATCATCTCACTAGATGCTGAAAAAGCCTTTGCAAAGTCCAACACCCCTTCATGATAAAGGTCTTGGAGAGATCTGGGATAACAGGGACATACTTAAACATAATAAAAGCCATATACAGTAAACCAACAGCCAACATCAAACTAAATGGACAGAAACTCAACGCAATTCCTCTAAAATCAGGAACAAAACAAGGCTGTCCACTCTCTCCATACCTTTTCAACATGGTACTTGAAGTTCTAGCTATTGCCATACGACAACAAAGGGGTATCAAGGGGATACAAATTGGGAAGGAAGAGGTCAAACTTTCACTGTTTGCAGACGATATGATAGTTTACATCAATGACCCAAAGAACTCTACCAGGGAACGCTTACAGCTGATTAACACCTTCAGCAAAGTGGCAGGCTACAAGATCAACTCAAGAAAGTCAGTAGCCCTATTATATACAGATGATAAAAGGGCTGAAAAAGAAATCAGAGAAACATCACCCTTTACAATTGCCACAAACAACATAAAATACCTTGGGGTAACGCTAACCAAACAACTGAAAGACCTGTATCGTAAGAACTTTGAATCTCTAAAGAAAGAAATTAAAGAAGCCCTCAGAAAATGGAAAGATCTCCCATGCTCTTGGATAGGCAGGATCAATGTAGTAAAAATGGCAATCCTGCCAAAAGCAATCTACAGATTCAATGCTATCCCCATTAAAATCCCAGCACAATTCTTCACAGACCTTGAAAGAACAATAATCAATTTTGTATGGAAAAACAAAAGACCCAGGATAGCCAAAACAACCCTGTTCAACAAGGCAACGTCCAGAAGCATCACCATCCCTGACCTCAAGCTCTATTATAGAGCTATAGTCCTGAAAACAACTTGGTATTGGCACAAAAATAGACAGGTAGACCAATGGAATCGAATTGAAAATCCGGGTATTAACCCACACACGTACGAACATCTGATCTTTGACAAAGAAGCTAAAAATATACAATGGAATAAAGAAAGCATCTTCAACAAATGGTGCTGGCATAATTGGAGACTGGCATGTAGAAGAATGCGGATCGATCCATGTTTATCGCCATGCACAAAACTTAAGTCCAAATGGATCAAAGACCTCAACATAAATCCAGCCACACTGAACCTCATAGAAGAGAGAGTGGGTGGTACCCTTGAACGAATTGGTACAGGAGACAGCTTCCTGAACATAACACCAATAGCACAGACAGTGAGATCAACAATTAATAAATGGGACCTACTGAAACTGAGAAGCTTCTGTAAGGCAAAGGACACAGTCAGCAAGACAAAAAGGCAGCCCACAGAATGGGAAAAAATATTCACTAATCCCACATCTGACAGAGGGTTGACCTCCAAAATTTACAAAGAACTCAAGAAGCAAGTCTCCAAAACAGCAAAGGACCCAATTAAAAAGTGGGCTGCAGAACTAAATAGAGAGTTTTCAATAGAGGAGTCTAAAATGGCTGAGAGGCACTTGAGAAAGTGCTCAACATCCTTAGCCATCCGGGAAATGCAAATCAAAACAACACTGAGATACCATCTCACTCCTGTCAGAATGGCTAAAATCAAAAACACCAATGACAATTTATGCTGGAGAGGATGTGGTGAAAGGGGGACACTCCTCCATTGCTGGTGGGAGTGCCAACTGGTTCAGCCACTTTGGAAAGCAGTATGGAGATTCCTCAGAAAAATGGGAATAAACCTACCACAAGACCCAGCAACTCCACTCTTAGGCATATACCCAAAAGATGCCCATTTATACAACAAAGATGTCTGTTCCACTATGTTCATAGCAGCTTTATTTGTAATAGCCAGAACTTGGAAGCAACCTAGATGTCCCTCACCCGAAGAGTGGATAGAGAAAATGTGGTACATCTACACAATGGAGTACTATTCAGCAGAAAAAAATAATGGAATCATGAGATTCGCAGGCAAATGGATGACACTAGAAGAAACCATCCTGAGTGAGGTAACCCAGTCACAAAAAGAGAAACATGGCATGTACTCTCTCATATATGGATTTTAGACATAGATCTGGGGAGTGCCAGCCTACAATCCTATGGCCAGACAGTCTGGGAAACAGAAACTACATTTAGTGGCTGGTTAAGTACTGAGCTGAACTCAAGAAAGCCAGTATCAGAGAGGGAGGACTGATGATCAAAGGGATTAAGACTGGGCTGGTTTAACCCCCAGAAACAGCTGACCAGACAAAGGTTAACTCTTGAATCCCAGGCATCAGCCTGGGAATCCAGCATGGGACTGATCAAGACCCCCTGAATCTGGGTGTCAGTGAGGAGGCCTAGGTAATCTATTGAGCCTTGGGCAGCAGATCAGTACCATCCCAAGTATACACATGGACTTTGGACTTCCATAGAACAATGTGAGGTGCACTCTCACCCTGAACTCTTGGGGAAGGGTCTAGGCCCTGCCCTATATGAAATGACAGACTTTGGACACCCCCATGGAGGGCCTCACCCTCCCTGGGGGAACGAGGGGACAACGGGGGGGGGGATGGGGGAGGGCACAGGAGGAGGGGAGGGAAAGGGAGAGGGACCTGGAACTGACTTGTGAAGCAACCTTGTTTCTTATCTAAATTTACAAAAAAAGAATAAAAAAAAGAAAAGAAAAGTGTCTAATAGAAGTAATGACCCAACGGGGATTAACAAACATCTTGAGAACATTTCATCCACATAAAAAAGAATATAACTTCTTCTCACCACAACATTGAACCTTCTCAAAAATCAACCACGTACTTGTCAACATATTAAACATCAGCAGCTTAAGAAAATTGGAATTACTCAATGCATCGTAGTCATAGTACCATGAGTTAAAATAAGAATTCAATAACACAAATTGCAGAAACCCTACAAACTGATGGAAATTGAAGAATATACAACTGCACCATTCCTTGGTCAAAGAAGCAATAAAAAGTAATTAAAGTCTTCCTAGAATTGAATGAGAATGAAGACACAACATACCCAAACCTATGGGATACTTTGAAAGTAGTGCTACGGGGGAAGTTCATAGCACTAATTGACCACATGAAGAAACTGAAGAATAGTTGCACTAGAGAATTAACAGCACGGCTATAAGCTCTAGAACACAAAGAAGCAAACTCCCCCAGGAGGAGTAGATGCCAGGAAATAATCAAATTGAGGGCTGAAATCAATAAAGTAGAAACTAGGAAAACAATACAAAGAATCAATGCAACGAAGTGTTGGTTCTTTGAGAAAATCAACAAGATAGACCAACCTTTGTCCAAACTTACCAAACAGCAGAGCGTGGACATGCAAATTAACAAAATCAGAAATGAAAATGGGGACATAAAGGCAGACTCTTAGGAAATTCAGAGAATCATCAGGTCATACTTTGAAACTCTGTATTCCACAAAATTCGAAAATTTAAAGGAAATGGATGACTTCATAGATAGCTATCACTTGCCAAAATTAAATCAAAAACAGATAAGCAATTTAAATAGACCTAATATCCCTATGGAAATAGAAGCAGTCATTAAAGGTCTCCCCACCAAAAAAAGCCCAGGTCCAGATGGCCTCAGTGCAGAATTCTACCAGAAATTCAAAGAACAGCTGATATCAATTATTCTCAATGTTTTCCAAGCAATAGAAGCAGAAGGGTCTTTGCCAAACACTTTCTACGAGGCTTCAATAACATTGATTCCCAAGCCACACAAAGACAATGAGAGATGCACTCTCACCCTGAACTCTTGGAGGAGGGTCTAGTCCCTGCTCTAGATGAAATGACAGACTATGGACTCCCCCATGGAGGACCCATCTCTCACTGGAGAAATGAGGAGATATTTGGGGGTTTGTTGGAGAGTACAGTAGGATGGGAGGGAAACGGAGAAGGACCTGGTATTGACATGTGAAGCAACCTTGTTTCTAATTTAAATTTAAAAATTATATATATATATAACATATATGTAACTAGTAAATTTTGTATAGGCAAAAAAAAGCATTTAACTATGATAATAATTCCAAAATTGAATACAAATGCAACATAGTTTTGGGTGTTCATAGAAGAACTATAGATACGCAATTAATTGCAAAGGCATATATATGGTGTGTTAGATTCTCATGGGAGCAGAAATTATACAAACCTGGGGGGACTAAGAATTAGTTCCACAGACTCATGATGTTTCAGGGAAACATTTTTAAATTTGAGACGCAGTCAAGCTGGATTTTTGTATCCTTTAGTTTTGTTTTATTCACCTACCATGATGAATACAGACTCAAGAAGCAGAGGTAAAATCCTCCAATTTCATTGCCCAAGATGCTGTTCTGCTTTCCCTTAGATGTGGAAGGAGGAACTAAAGGGAAGCAGAGAATCTTTCTCACCAGTGAATGAAGTTTGGCGACACTTAATAAAGTAAGGATAGGTATCTCAGAAGTGTTCACACATTGATAAATGATGAGGCTTATAAGACACTTTATTTTTCATTTTCAGGGATACTTTTTAAATTGTGATAACATTTAACATTTAGTATAACTATGACCCATTCACTTCATAACTATTCTTGAAAGTAGCAAAAACACTCGTGCTTGGGTTGTTTACTTTTATAGAGATGGTATGACTAAGGTGTGGTTTAGAATTAAATGAAGCACAAATGAGGAGATGGTGGATTAGCACTTTACAATGAATAATTGTTAAAGTCTCCACAGGGCTGAAGTATCTTTTGTTATAGTAGAAACTCCCTCTCTGCCGCCCTCCCTTCCACCCTCATCCCTTTACTTCTTCCATCTTTTCTTTGTTTACATCCTTCCTCCTGCCCAAGGAAGTTCTATGTATTTCATTCTGAATATGTATTTCTCAAGTTTACTATGACTAGATATATATTTGGAACCAAATAATTTAGAAATACATCACAGTCCTTCTTTCATCTCTCCAAAATTTTTTTATTTTTCTAAATATATGTGAATTCATGTATTAATAAATTCATAAATATAACATTTGGGTTTAAAGTTGGTGAGATTTTAGGTTTCTTTAAGAATGCTCGTGCTGAAACATAGTAAATGAAACACACCTATATATTCTATAGTCAATGATAGTGAATACAGATGCTCTGTTTTAATGAATACAGACAAACACATAGCACAGGGAAGACACTAATGCTCAGAAACTGTGGCTCAAGTCACAGAATAAATTCTGATTTAATCTTGTCCACCTTATTTCCCCTAAACTTTAGAACCCTCTTCTAACATGTTTACAAAAGAAACTAAGTGAAATTTTGAACCACTTCAGTGCTAATATCTTGGACTCATCTCTCCTGAATGTAAACTAAATCATCAACATATCATTCATCTAGTAAGAATGAAATAAAAGAGAGAAAATTCATTTAATTTTGATTTCAGAAACTCTAAGACAAGACAAATTGAGATATTTAAGAACAACAAGAGAGCAACAGTTGGTGAGAGAAAAAGATTCTGAAGAGATTGTGGAAAGAAATTTTCTTATAAAATGAACCTTTTCCTGGTAAATGATAATCTTAGATAAAATGATGTTATAAAATTTAATATATGGGACAGTTAAAAGATATTATATAATTTATTATTTAGATTATAATTTATTATTATTTTAATAACTGTATATTTGTATGCATTATATTTTAAAGCAATTGTGTATATTGATGCATGCTGCTCATCCTTCTGATAGCTTTGAGAGCTATATCATGTCACAATTAGTAAAGACATCCTATTATCTGTAGGCAAATTGGTGCAATAACTAACTTTGCTCCTAAAATGAATGTGAAGAATATAATGGGCAAAAACAATGGTGGATCTAGGGTCATCCCATGGTCACGTTGCAAGGACACCCTCAGGAGACAGTGGCTATGATTTCTGCTGTGCGCACATAGCTGAATCAGGAACATATCACTCACTTTTAAATATATGCCTGTTTGAGCAAAGAGGTAATGAAATAGTTAAGGAAAAATATATAGAAAAAGGGTTGGTTCCTATATGAGAATATGGATTTGAAACCAAAGAGCACTGGAAGTGTGAAAGGTCTACCATGTCGTCATTCATAGAAAGATGATAACAAATCAAAATAATCAATGTGAGGTAACTTAAGTGAGCTCATTTTTTTCCATGTTTGGCAATCTGGTGAATGGGCTGCAAGCTTCAACTCTTTTCAGAATTTAAAGGAAATCTGATTTAGTGGTTTTTGACCTTGGTGTTTAATTTTAAATGTTTTTCTAAAATCACATGTTTATTACAAATAAAGTCTATACTTTTAGGTCTTCGTCTGTATTATAGAATATATTTTAAATATTTATAAATTAGCTTTTACCTTTCTGCTTAACTGTTAAATTTCCTCATGTCTGATGTATTCTTATTTTTAGTATATTTATAGTATCATGTGATAGTTATTTGTTTTATTTTTGTTTTGTGGGGGGAGATACTAATTTGTAATGGTCTTGTTTACATATCATATTCTCTGTGGATATTCTAGTTATTTCTCATCTTCCAAAATTATGATACTATATTATATTCTGTCGTAAAATTCCCTCATCTTACTTTTATAATAAGTTTTGGTGCTAGAGTGCTACCTCAAATTTATGAACATGCTTAGGTTTTTACTGTTATTTTCTAAGGTTTGTTTGAAAGCATTTCATGGCTGAAGCAGTGTCATTGTAATTGTAAATGACCATAATAAGGTATTTTTCTTTTGAATTTTTCTACTTTTTATCTCAGTTTAGATGTGCATATATTGTTTAAATAATGTGGGCCTCACTATAAGTTCCTTTTGAAATATTGTTTGCAGAATATTAGGATTAAAAACTATGGGTTTTCCTGACTGTGCTTGCATAAATTTATAATCCCAGGATTTGGAGGTGAAGGCAGGACTATCAAGAGTTCAAAGTCATCCTAGTCTACATTGTGTGTTTGAGTCCAATCTTGACTACATTAGATCTTGATGACTCCCTCTAAAATAAGAACTAACCACTTGGTTTTCATGAATCACAAATCTTGAGGTATAGTAGTGTAAATTTGCAAAATTCACTATTAAAAAAAAGATGTTGTGTTATCTACTTTAAAATATATTTTTGAGAAGTTCATGGGTATAAATAGTGTTTTATATTTAATATTTATTCACTCTAATTTTAGATTAACAAAAGGAGAGTAGAACCATAGACTCCAAAATATCAGGGACAAATATTTACTTCATATTGCCATACTGCTTAACTGTGCATGCCTTTGACAAGATAATGAAATATATACAGAAATTTTGTCTCATCCAAATGACAGATTCTATTCATATTTAGATTTATTTTCAATATTGTCCTTCTTATGTCATATATTTAAATTTAGGCTACTTCTGTGCTTAGATCAGTTATTTTCTGTATTATATCAAATCATAACCATTTGATCATAAATCATGATTACAGCATAGTCTCCAGTATGCCTATTTTAACACAAATGTTGGAAGTTGCTTTACTATAAAAATGATGATATCATTTTGTTGGTGTAAATAGGCATCCCAGCTAGAATATCAAGAGATTTATTTAAGCTTAAAATTAATGTTTGGTTTTGTTTTATTTGGGGTTTCTCATTCATTTTGATTTTCTTCATCCAAATAGACTGTCTGAGTCAGAACTCACTATGAATTAGTTTGAAAGCCTTAATATGTTTATGAGAGTTCAGAGGTATATCTTCTCTGATATAACTGTGAGATAAAATCTCACAGAGAACTTTGAATTTCATCAGATCTTACAATCTTTCTGCCTTCTAGGCCTCCTCAACAGGAGAGAAATCATGCTGGGTAACAGAACCAAGCCAACTATTTGGGGATTTTAGAGGAGATTCTACAACCACCACTTTTCTAACTGCATTCCTAATATTTGTCCTTACGCCCATAGATCAGTAGAGTTCTCATCCTTAATCAAGGAAATGTCTCCTTGAAACAGATGAAGACCTTAACAGAAAATTATACATATTATGAAGCTGATATTATCTGGAGAAAACGAATGCAAGCACTAGAATATTTACATAGACAATTCATGGAATATTTCCATGGGTAAAGCAGCTGGCATTAATAATTAATCATGTACTGGCAATTAGCATGAGTAACATTTTAATATTTTAAATTTTAACTTTAACACCATAATCTTTGGAGAAGTACAGGTAAGCTGTTTATGAACATGTCTTATACCAAGTTCATATAAATTTAAATCCATTTATCTCAGAGAATTATGTTTTCTTGGGAAGGTTGTATTGTATTAATAATTGCAAATAATTGAGTCTCAAGGGCCTAAATTATAATCAACAAGTATTTTTCTTCTTCAGCTATGTGTTACTACTAGTTTTCACATGAAAGTGATTGATTGATCAACTGATTTTGATTATTAATTATTTTCTCTCTTGGCTTAATCAAAATAACTCATTAGCACATGAACCAATTAATAAGATTCATTAAATTTCATTGAAAGTGGACGGTAGTAATGACTCTGAAGTTCTCACTGAGAAAATAAAGTCCCATCATCAATCTGCTAAGATTGTTTCTGGAGATCTCATATATTCAAGTCAATGTCTTCAAAAACCACAGGTTATTCATCTTTTGTTTGCTTGATCTCTACCTCTTTATTTTAACTTTATTATAATGAAACAGAATCAATCACCTTTACCTCAAACTATTGATTGACAAGGAGTCTTAAGTAGTAGGTTTTTTTTGTTAGTTTGTCTTTGTTACTGTTTTCATACTAATTTTATTTAGTTATCATGACAGCAACATAGTTAAAAAACTGCTCACATTTTAAAGTTCAGTTAAAAGAAAATTTTCACCATGTTCAACTGATGCATCTTGTGTAGTGCTGTGCATTTCTCAAAGAAATTTTTGTTCCAGGATGAATAGATTAATTCATTTGAAGTTCCAATATATTTTGTCCACTTAAACTTTCTAAGTATCCAGGATTTTCAGTTGCTCCCAAAGTATATTTTGCCGCTTTATTGATATCATAGTTTAGACTGCTTACCAATTAATCATCACAAACTGTTTATACTGCAGTTGTCAAACATAATTAGAAAACCTGACCTATGGTAATATCTAGAAAATAATTTCAAATTTCTCTTTGTTGTTTTACTCCAAGAATTCCCTATAGATTAATAAAATTTAACCATAAAAATTGAAACTATTACTCATCTGTAGCACAGGGAAATATTTAAATTGCCAGTATTCAAAATTGTAACTATTTTAAGGCTTTTAAAATTTTATCTCTACCACAATTCTAAGTACTATAAAATGATATTGTTCCAAAATTTCTAATAAGTTCTCATTATTTCAGATTTCAAGAACATATTTTTCATTTCCCATCTTCTTGAGAATCATGCAAAATCAGAGCTTTGTCACAGAGTTCATACTCCTGGGGCTTTCTCAAAACCCCAAAGTTGAGAAAATATTATTTGTTTTATTTTTGTTGGTCTATGTTGTAACAATTGGAGGTAACATGATAATTGTGGTGACAATCATCTATAGCCCTGCACTTCTGGGATCTCCCATGTACTTCTTCTTGGCATTCCTGTCCTTGCTGGATGCATGCACTTCTACTACTGTCACACCCAAGATGATTATAGACTTCTTCTATGAGAGGAAGACCATTTCATTTGAATGTTGCATGACACAATTGTTTACTAGCCACTTCTTTGCAGGAGTGGAGGTGATTGTTTTGACAGCCATGGCCTATGACCGCTATGTAGCCATTTGCAAGCCTCTTTATTATTCTTCCATCATGACCCGAAGGCTCTGTGGCACTCTTGTGGGGGTGGCCTGGACAGGAGGCTTCTTACATTCTATCACACAGGTTATCTTCACTTTGCAGCTGCCCTTCTGTGGACCCAATTTTATCGATCATTTCATATGTGACTTATTCCCATTACTGCAGCTTGCCTGCACTGACACACACATTTTTGTCATTTTGGTGTTTGCTAACAGTGGGTCTTTCTGCATCATTATCTTCTCCTTGTTGATTGTATCCTATGGTGTCATCCTCTTCTCTCTAAGAGGCTACAGCTCTGAAGGACGAAGTAAAGCTCTCTCTACTTGTGGATCCCATATTACTGTTGTGATTTTGTTCTTTGTCCCATGCATATTAATATATGCCCGGCCTTCATCTGCCTTTTCCTTTGAGAAAAACACACTTATATTTGCCTCTGTTTTGACACCATTGCTTAATCCTATGGTTTACACTTTCAGGAACAAGGAAATGAAGAATGCCTTCAAGAAAATGTGTAGGAGATTGATAGTGGCTTCTGATAAATATTAAAATATTACACTTTTCCCTGCTGGGCAAATGGTTCAGTGGGGAAGATATCTTTCTACACACACATGAGATCCTGAATCCCAGCACTCACTTCATAAGGCAGGTACATCAGGGTATCCTTATACTGTTGCTAATAAATATGCAATTTGTGTATTTCAAAGACTCAGTCAGCTGTTCACCTAGTAAGGAATCGGAGTGTTCAAGATTCAGTGGTGACTTGTCTCAAGGTAATTAGGTACATGTCTGTAGATTGATATAATCCCTCTTTTTCTATATTCATGTGTAGAGGCATAAAAATTCCACATCACATGTGTACACATATTTTTATAGTACCTACACGTAGACACAGAGACAAACACAAAAAAAAACAAAAAGTGCACTTAAAACAACTGAGCAATTAGGAAGTCACTCTTAGATAAACACTTCATGATTTTTTCATTATAGAATATCAAGTGACAACATTCAATAGTGAGTGCATCAATTCACTAACAAATATTTTCACTTGAAAATTAATGCCTGTATAATTTTATGCTCTAGTAATTCCAGTGATATATTGGGAGAGACTTAACTATTAGAATGTCAGCCATCAATCCTATGTTATATTTAAAAATTGGTTGAAGGAGTGGGAGTGATGGCCAAGAACTTAAGAGTACGTGCTGCATTTAATTCCCACCCTCCAATGGTGGGTCACAACTGTCTATACTTATGTTTCAGAGCATCTAACATTCTCCTCTGACATCTATAGGCAGCAGTCACCCATGTGGTCAACAGAGGTAAAACAGAACTACATATAAAATAACTAATTGACAATTATAAATATGTATTTGACATTAAAAACACTGAAATAATTTTAAGAAAAAATAGATTTTTAAGGAACATTGCAAGACATGAAACCTTCAAATACAGAGAGGGGATGACAAGCAGACCCAAACATTATTTATGCCTGTATCATTTGACTTTATTTTTAATGTGGGTTCATTTACATCTGTGAAAATTTTAAAGTAGCTCTTGAATTTCTTGACAAAGTATTACTAGATGCACCAGAACTTCCTTTGGGTGAGATGACTACCAACCATGTGATGATTCCTGTACCTAGCTCCATAGGGTAATATTCATAACCACCTTCTGTGCCAGCATAAGGAATGGCAGGTGTTAGACATCACTTTGTGGGCAGGAGCAGGCCTAAGATGTTGACTTAGTCTGTTCATGTCACCCACACTTTACACAGGGAAAAGAACCAAGAGTAACTAGATTTAAAATAAGATCATAAAATACTAATATATTTCAATTTAATCTACTTATCAATAGTGGTCACCAAAATTAACACGTCATGTTTCACTTAATGGTTGTTTTGTTAAATTCAGAATGCCAAATAGAATATGCAGGAAATTAAAGTTGCACACTTTCCCTCTCATAACTAAGAACAGTAGCAGATGGGTTGATTTTATTAGAAAAACTAGCAAATACTTACATTGTATCTGTTTCTCCTTAATTTTAGATAACAAAGAAAATATACAAGAGCTTGCAAAAGATACATGAGATTATATGATTGTATGATTCACTTTTCCGTGTGAAAGTGAATGAAGAATTACAATTTGGGTTAAAACAGTATCTTGACAACCTGGTTAGATAACATTGAACCAAACATAATAAAAACATAAGTGTGCTAAAGAGATTTGTCCACATCTCCGTGTCAGTCCTGTGTCTAACATGACTTATGACTTGCTGAAAATATCATATTAGTCTTGCCCCAAATATTCTTACTTTTTCATGTGGGTCTTGAATCACCCTCACAGTCTCACACCCTCTGTCATCCCCTAGCTATTCTTTCATTTGTCTCTTATTTTAAAAACACAATATTTTTTCCTTTTCATTCTGGAAATTCAATAAATATAAAAACTGTAAAATTCATAGCACCAACCGCAGTAAATATACAAAATGAAATAAAATTTTGGTGAGAGATGGCAATGTTTGTGAATCTGAGTTAAGAACCCTAACACCCATGTAAAAACAGAAGAATAATACAGCATGCTTCTAATCCTGCCATAGGGGAGATGGAATTAAAGATGAATGGAGTTAACCAGCCAGTGAATCAATGCAAATAGTTGAGTCCTCAGTTCAGTAAAGAACCTGCAACAATTATTATGGAAAGAGGTAAAGCAAGGCATGCTGGTTGACCATCTGCCTCTAAGTGCATGCTTATGTACACACACACACACACACACACACACACACACACACACACACACACACACCACCATGGATATGCCACCTCATCCATATGCAAACATAAAATTAATTAATTAAACTTGATTATCTATGATGATGATGATAAGAAATAGATGTAAGATGTGAGTGTGCAGGAAATGGGAAAAATTAAATCAAGTTGTAATGGAAATCAGAAGAAAGGTGCTATAATACACAAGTATATTAATGGCAAACCATTAGTATCTCAGGCAACAAGCCATCCAGGAAATCTTGGAAAGAAGCATTCCTCGTGACTGAAGGCTATTGAGACAGTATTTAAAATTTAGTATTTTCATTTGGGAAATTCTTAAATTTATAAATATGAACCAAAGGATGAACGACACCAAGGAAACTGTATCTTCCAGACACAATAGAACTGATGTGTATATGAACTCACAGAGACAGTGTCCGCATGGATAGGGCCTGCACAGATTAAAGCTAGAAAGTTCACAGAACTGAGATGAGAAAGTGGATATGTGCTCTCATCCTCAATCAAGATGCTCTCTCCAAATGACATCTTGCAAAGAAAACTTATCTTTTCAAATTGCAGTCCCATGGGATAGAATAACCTCACTTAGCAGTAGACTCCATGCTCAGCAATAGATGACCAACATAAAATGAATTCATAGAAAATTTTGTAGACTACTTTTCACATATTGCTATGTTGGTGATTTTTTCTGACTGACCTTTTACTAGTCTATTATGGTTTCCATTTTTATGTTTTTATAGTTTATGTGTGTGCTTCTCTGCATTGTTTATGTTTTATCCTGTGTTTTGTTTGTTTGCCTCTTTATTTTCTAAACAGAGAGAAGATGTGGTAGAGTTGGGTGAATGAGAGAGTGAGGAGGGTTTGGAAAGACCACAATCAGAATATATTATATGAATAATACATTGTATGTACTATAATAAATATTCTAAGTGTAATAATATATTGTATGGAAAAGATAGTTTCAATAAAAATTCATTCATAAAACATAAATATAGTTCTAATATCTAGCCCAATGAATTATCATAGTATTAGTCATGTCATTCTGTACTTCTAAAAATATGGGTAACAGAGAATTAAACAAAACAGGACAAAGTGTAAATACAGTATGTTCAATTCTGGAACTTAAATTTCATATTTGAAACTTAAGGTTAGGGATGGAAATCTTTGAATCAAACTGTGACAGTTATTTAACAAATGTCAGCTGACATGAGGTATAATTCATGTAAGGAGATTTACTTGTGTTAAAACAAATAGTAAATCTTAAATTAAAATGATCCTTGTTTCTTGAATTTATTAGCTCTAGAAGTCTGGCATTTTTCTGC
Organism: Mesocricetus auratus; assembly: GCF_017639785.1. Classification (NCBI taxonomy): domain Eukaryota; kingdom Metazoa; phylum Chordata; class Mammalia; order Rodentia; family Cricetidae; genus Mesocricetus; species Mesocricetus auratus. The sequence goes on along the minus strand of NW_024429189.1, from coordinate 56,861,802 downwards.
ATACCATAATTCATAGGGTTTTTATATGACTTACTTTAAATGTGAATTTTTATGTGTGTGAATAATTATAAGATGATTAAGAATCAATACTTTGCATTGCATAATACAAAAAAAAAGTTGGTGCTTTCCCTATGTAACAGAGTTTAAAAAGCAACTTCAAAGATTTTGCTCAAGCCCTAGGCTCATGTTCATGCTGTGTGGCATTAAATATCTCCCATACTGTCTTTCAGATGCCATGAAAGGAAAATAACTTAAAGTGCAACAAACTGTAATTTTAGTTTTAATTAATATTGCTGCTAGTTCCAGTCTAGACCTGCCTACACAATGAAACTTCACACACAGACACACACACACACACACACACACACACACACACACTTTATAGTTATCACAATAAAAAATTTCTGAAAGAAGCAGACAAGTTGGTTGAAGCATTTCCATTAGGAGTATGCCAAGGGCATCCACTGTCTTTTCTATTCTGTATAGTACTTGAAAGCTTAGATAAAGCAGTAAGGTAAAGAAAGGAAATAAAAGAGGTACTACGATGGATAATGTTGGTGATTAACTTGACATGATGGAATCACCAAGAAGATATCTATGAGTAATTATGTTGTTTATGTTAGCCTATAGTCATACCTATGAAGTTTTTTCTTGACTACTTTAGTTGAAATGGGAAGATCAATCTTAAAAACAGAAAGACTTGGGGAGGGGAAGATGACAGAATAGAGTGTCATGTGTCAGAGAGAAATGGAGCTAGAATTGTGGTAACATTATTCAATGTGGTGAGGAAAGCACAGGTCTATGGCATTATCCACAGGTTGCAGAACCAATGGCTCTGCCCATGGTCCTGGCAGGCACTGAGGGCAGGTTAGTATATATCATCCTAAGACTTGTGCAGGTTCCATCCCCAAATACACTACCCAACTGCACAATCACCCTAACCCTGAACAGCAACAAGATACCTGAGATTAAGAATTGCTCATTCTTATGGGTCAACTCTCCTCAAAAGACTCCTGTGATCTGGAAAACCATGTTGATGCCCACAACTCATGCTGCTGCTGGAAATCACATTACTGTCCATTGTTAGATCCTTAAGGAGCAAAAGTGGCCAGGCCCCTCCCCTTGAGGACATCCAACCACTAGGTTCATAACGGAACACTCAACTGCCCTGATGGCTGTACCTAGCCTCTACTGCAAAGAGTAAAATACCCAAACTTTAAACTTTAAACCACACTAATCCATACCCTAGCAAGCTTTGCCCACCCTACAAAATATTCATGTTACATAAACACTGTCTTCTGCTCAGTTCTCTGCTGTTTCTTGCCTGAGCAGAGGCATCCACCCTCCTGGGTTTTCTCTCTCATAAATCTCTTGTGTGAAATTGTTATGCATTGTGACTTTGTGGTATTCCTTGGCTTCTAATAACCAGGTTATTTTACCCTTCAGAGCTGGAAAACTTTAGGGAAATCTTCCATGGCAGGAGCAGAACTGTAATACTTACACTTGGGAAGCCTTTCCAATCAGAGCTGTAACACATTGGGGAAGTCTTTCCCCTAGGAGCTGTAACATATTTGTGATTAGTGCTAATACCAGAGGGCATGCCAATGCCCAGTATCTTAGCTGCAAAAGGAAACCATGTTGATGTCCATGATTTTGATTCTTGCTTTCAAAGGCTGCTTTGCACAGGGAGGCATCCTTTGCATTGATTCCAGTGACTGCAAACTCCTAACTGAAAATGAGAGACATTGAATGAGGTCTCATCCCAACACAAATTGTGCTTGAAGGTTTTATTTGTGGGGATGTAATAGTGGGAGGGTAGACCTGGGGAGAATAATAAGTGAATGTTGTTGGGCTGCATTGCATGAAATTCCCAAGTAATTAATAGAAGCAGTATGTTAGGAAAAATGCAGAAGACTTTTCTCAGGTTGGATGTTGGCTGGATAAAAGGGAGAAATATAGTTGAGCACAGATATTTTTTTTTCTGTTAATGCCAGGTAAGCATGTACCTCAATTTCTTGCTTTTATAATTATTTTCATCATAATACCTTTAACTTGTATGGAATACTAAAGTGTACTTTCTAAAGTTGCAGTTGATAAGAATTTTATTGCAAAAGAAGAAAATTATCTATCACTGAAAACTGGTACAAGAAATAAGGTTGTTGTTCTGATAAGAAGGACTACCTATTTTTTAGGCTTTCAAGTTTTTCATAGCTGCAATGAATAAGAATTTTTTCAATGGACTAGAAAATCTTTAGAATGTAGGACACTGAACATCCTAGGCCATTTTCTTTATAGTTTAGATGACAAGTGTCTTAGTAAGGGTTTCTATTGCTGTGAAGAGACAACAGGACCACATCAACTCTTATAAAGGAACACATTTAGTTGGGGCTAGCTTACAGCTCTGAGTCTTAGTACATTATCATCATTGTGGGAAATATGACAACATGTAGCCATACATGGTGCTGGAGATGTAACTGGGAGTTCTATATATGGATTAGGAGGAAGCAAGAAGAGAGAGTGAGCCATTAGGCCTGACTTGAGATTCTGAAACTCCAAATTCCATGCTCAGAGACATACTTCTTTCAACAAGCCTACACCTACTTCAATAAGACCAGATCTCCTAACAGTGCCATGCCCCATGGACATGTAGGGGATAATTTATTAAAACCTCCACACTTGACTACATAGCCCCATAGGTTTGAAGACATATCAGAAAGCAAAATGCAATTTAGTTCAACTTCAAAATTCCTCATAGTCTATAACATTCTCAGACTTGTTTAAACATCTGAAGTTTGAAGTCTTCTCTGAAGACTCATAGTTATCTCTTAACTGTAAGCCCTGTAAAGCCTAAATGTCAAAGCAGACTACATACATACAACATATAATGGCATAGTATATATACTACCATTCCAAAATAAAGGAAAGAGAACATAATGAGGAAACGTTGGACAAAAGCCAGACCAAAAGCAAACTGTGCAAATTCCAAACTCTGCATCTCCATGTCTGATGTCAAAGCATGCTTCAGATCTCCAGCTCCTTTGAGCTTTGTTGACTACAACACATTTCTTTCTCTTGGCTGGTTCTACTCTACTCCCTGGTAGCAATTATCTTCTGAAGGTAACCCTCTGCTCTGACATTTCCAAAATTTTGAAGTCTTCAAAGCAATTCAGGATTCACCTTCAGAGCTTCACACCATGGTCTCTCTGGGCCTCCATGCATGGACACCCCTGACACATGCTTGGCCTTAGTGGAATTCTTTAGTAGTGGTGGGAGATTCCATAACCCCATTTGTCCTTCCTTGATGCTATGTCCAGAACCATGTGGCCAAAGCTACCAAGTTATGCTGCTTGTTGGGGCTGGAATATGGCCAACTCATTCAGTTATATTTTCACCAAATTTTAGTTTTTTTTTAATTTATTTTATTTAAAATTTATTTTCATTTTACATACCAACCCCATTTTGCCCTCTCTTCCCTTTTCCCCCTACTGCTTCTCAACCCTCCCACCTCCATCTATTCCTCAGAGGGGATAAGGCCTCCCTTGGGGAGTCCAAGGTCCTGCCTCAACTTGGAACACTTTTCTGTTTTTGATTGTTTCCTTTACTGTTCAAACTTGTCTATCATGAACTCACTCTGTAGACTAGACAGGCCTCTAATTTACACAGATATGCCTGCCTCCCAAGTGATGGGATTAAAAGAGTGTACACTATGCCTCCATTTAGCTGAATATGGTCTTGCTCTGAAGTCATCACTCCCTTTATTCTACTCAATACTAGACTTCTCTTTAATCCATTTACTCTTCCTTATGCCTCCTTTTCCCCGAAAACTGTATATTTTGTGCTTTTCCTTGCTGAATTTTCTCGTTTTCATTATAAATCTTCATTAGAGTTACCATTTATAACCACACAACAGGGACTGTATTAACTTGTTTTGAGATTTCCTTTGCTAATGTAATTAATCCAAAACTTTAATTTATCCACAGGAAGACATTTTGGACAAGGACAGAAAGGAGCCTCATTCTCTAACAAAATATTGCAAGAATGGTCTCTAGGCTACATAAAAATATCCTTCTTCTTTGGAAACTCTTGAACTGTGTCCCCACCAGTTCAAATCACCCTCAGCACCACTGTGTTCTATGTTCCTACTAGAATAGCCCATTAAGCACAACTTAAAATATCCAGTTGCTTTTCAGGTCCAAAGTCCCAAATTGTTTCACATTCCTTCAAACAGAAGCATGGCTAGGCCTGTAAGAACAATGCCCTGTCTCTGGTACCAACATATGTCTTAGTTGGTTTCTGTTGCTGTGAAGAAACACCATGACCATAGCAACTCTTATAAAGGAAAACATTTTATTGGAGCTGGCTTACATTTCAGAGGTAGCTGAGAGCTACATTTGGATCAGCAGGCAGCAGGAAGAGAGAGTGAGCCACTAGGCCTAGGCCTGACTTCTCCAATAGTGCCACTCCCTATGGGCCCATGGGAGCCATTTTTATTCAAACCACCACACCAATATACTGAGAAAATCAGACAACAGACATCCAACTTCTTAGGTCTCAGAGTAATTCAAAGACTCTATCAGCAACTGGGATAGCTGATATATATGGTCAGTGATATGGCTTTATCCTGCCTATGTCATCAATACTTCAATGAAATTAAGTTTATAAATAATGAGATAATTTATTGGACAGAGGAATTTTAGACAGGAAGAATATTAACTTCTAGCACTTATTCCAGTCTATAGTGAAAAGATAGGAGAAAGACACATTTTAAAATATGGTGCTTTTTGGGAAAGAAACAATTCAAGCTAAATAACTTTCACAGCCTGAAAAGAGGCTATGACTGACAAAGACAAGCTACCTCCTGCCATGCACTGGAAGTATAGGAAGCCTGCCATTTAGGAAAGTCTCAACCATCAATGTTTCCAACTTATGGTAAAGCAAATACATTTGAAAGTAGGAAGTCTGATCTAATAATAGAGCTCTAGAAGTTCAATACTCCTCAAAAACAACTGCTGAGCAAAGTGATTCCTGTATACTACAACACTATCAGTATATAAAATCTCATAATGCTGCAGTACAATGGGGGAACTTCCATATTGAACTGACAGGAGAGTTATGAAGCTTCATAAATATAAATGTGGTATTGGCCTTGTAAGCACAAAAACTGTGAAATGGGGGGAGTTATGGAGGCTTGTTCAATGTTTTATAAAGGTATTGAATGCTGGTCATATGTGGAAGGTTGGAGAACCTGCAGTTAGCTTCTCAAAAGCCCCCAAGTTTGCTTATAATGGTGAAATCTAAGTTACAGTGGAGACACCAGAATGATGATGATACCAGATCATGGGACACAGAGAAAAATAGCTTCCACACAGAGGTGGAGGCAAGTCATGAGAGAGGTTGATTGTGTTATAGGCAGCATAGCTAGAGTGGTTGAGCTTTCCCATGCCTTTATGTCTCAAATGATTATAAGTCCCAGATGCCAGAGTACATGGAGTTGAAAGAATGGAATTTTGACCGGCTGGATTTTGTTCTTGCTTTTGTTTAGCATTTATTATTATATCTTCATTCCTTTTGGTTGGAATTAGAATGCTTATTCTGTGAGATTTTATACATAGGAAGTCAGTAAATTCTTTGTAATTCCATATTAGCTCACTCACAGATAAGAACTTCTTTCTTTCTTTCTTTATTCATTTATTTATTTATTTTTAGTTTTATGAGACAAGCTTTCTCTGTATTGTTTTGGAGGCTGTCGGTCCAGCCCAGCCTCGAACTCACAGAGATTCGCCTGCCTCTGCCTCCTGAGTGTTGGGATTAAAGGCGTGCTCCACCACCGCCCGGCAAGAACTTCTTAAGAACATTCTTCTATTTCACTCTCCCTGGGGAGTGTATTTGGGTGGGATGGGTGATTGGTGGGGGGGAATGTGAGTATTGGAGAGAGAGGGAACTGGGATTAATATTTAAAATAAGATGGTTTCTAAATTAAATATATTAAAAGAAAAAAAAAGAACGTTCTTCTTTGGTGGCTAGTTTTTACATTTCCAGATCATGTTATGAAATTTGTTTTGGGAGAAAAAATAGTGGTCTTAACCAACTGTGGACATGAGAAACTGGAATTCTGACCCACAAAGTAAGACATGCCATGAATGCTTGAGGTTATATACTAAGTTTTTGATTGTATTTGAGGCATGATCCACAAAGATATTACATTTCTGGTACTGTAGTGTTGAAAAGGAAGGTTGAAAGTCCTACCAAAAAACAAACAATCTATTATTGCTGTTTTTATAAAAGGACATTTAATCTAAATTTTGTGTATATACCTACAGTCTAGTGTGCTTCTTAAATATTGAGAGAGTAGCTTATTTTTGCAGTGGGTAGGGATTTAAGCTCACATCTCTGACATTCTGAATTTGAATCACAGCTAAATGTACACCCCTAAATCAAACAGTTATATTATTCCCTCCTAGATCCAGCAAATGTGTTGGAAGACAGAACTGGAAGAATATAAGAGCTGGATGGGTATGGGGAGGAATGCTGTGAAGTGCTGTCTCCTGCACATGAGAAAACCATTGTAATCAAGAACAAGCAGCACTTTGGGCTAATTGCACAGCAGTAGCATAAGATTTGGCCTTTCAACAGTGCTTCATGGATAGGGAAAACACTAATAAGTACCAACCCTTTACTGAACAGCTTTCAGTAATAAAGTTTACTCGAAAGAGATATCATTTTCTTTAGGTAAATAGCAAGAGGGAAATGACTTGTTTCTACTACCTATTTTGAGAATTATTGTTGGGGGAAGTATTATAAGCATTCATGCAATTGCAAAAGTACATAAAGTCATGTCTTGGAAACTCCTGGGGGAAATTGTCCAAATCTTTGGGGAATTAAGAATAAATCTCACAGGTAGATGGCCTCTCAGTAAACCTACATTAAATTCCACTTGCAGTTACAGAAAAATTTGGGCTCCTTTATTTTTCCTTTATTCTAAAACCATATTGAAGACATCACAAGAAAAATATTTTAACTTTTAATACCTAAATATCTTCTTCTTTCACTGCCAGGGATTTTTCCCATTTTAAATGTAGAAGGAGGAATTGTCTACAGTTATAGCATTTTGGACAATATTGGATGGACTGCTTTCTAGAAAACAGGAGACAGTTTTCCCTAGATTTTCAACACAACTGACACATGGTGAGACTCATAAGTCAGATACTGAACTTTGCTTTCAGAGTGACTTAATTCACAAAGCAAATGGTTCTGAATTATATCTACCTATGCTCCTCTATGCATTAGGTTTCTGCCTCTGAACTGTCAAGGAAAAAATAAGTTGAAACTTTGAACTGCTTCAGTTTTAACAGTCCTGGTATATCACTCTCTTAAAATGAGTTAAGTTACCAAAACAGGGAAAAAGAAATTCTGAAACTACATTATGAAGTATATTAGAGTAAAAAGAAAAGTCCTTTCCCATACACTACAAAAGTAGTAAAATGAGTAAATTTGAGACATTAAGGGGATTCAGTAGAACAAGGAGAGAGAAATAGGTTTAGTAATCTAAAGAAAACTTACTTCCTAAAGAGTGATGGAAAGGAATCTGTGTAGCTATACATAATAATATTTCATTGGAAGTTAATATTCTTAGATAAAATATGATGGATTTATGATATTTTGATGTAGAAAGTTTGTAATGTAATTTTAATCTGGTATTCTCATTGAAAAAATATTTACATACTTATTTGAAATTAATTTAAAAGTAAATACTTAGAATGACAATGTCTCTGTTCACCCTGAAGGTTTTTAATGTCATACACAGTTTACATTAGCAAAGAAATTCTTTTATCTGAAGATAGAGTAGTGTTACAATTATGTTTGCTGCTAAGATTAACACAGGCAATAATGGCCAATATGGGCAGTTGGGCATGTGAAAACACACTTCCCAAGATTACCCCTGAAGAAGATGACACAGTGATCAGAGATTTCAATGTAAGGGACCCCCTGATCCATATGATGAAAAGATTTTGAATATTTAACTACATAGTTATTAGGTGTAAGGCCATCAAATATTCCAGAATAAATAGAGAATGCATAAATTGGTCCTTATGTGAAGATACGGCTTTAAAACTCTAAGAGAACATAAGGTTGTATAGGGCTTGCTGAGTATTATTGTCATGTACTGAAAGACTATAACAGTCGTGCAAACATGCTAAAGTGAGATGTTATGTCAGTAGCATCTAAGTTTGCTGTTCTGTGAATGATCTACAGTCTCATAACCTTTCTTACAACTTTAAAGTAAATCTTTGGGGTGGACTTTCATTTGATGTTTAACCTGAAATATTTTGAAAACATTTAGTTACAACACATTTATTGCAAATAAGTCCTATCTCGGGGCGGGGGGAGACACTCATTTTTTAAGACAGTGTCTCATTATGCAGCTCTGGCTGTCCTGAACTCACCACATAGATCAGGCTGACCTAGAACTCAGAGATCCTCCTTCCGAGTACTGAGATTAAAGGTGTGCATCACTATAGCAGGATAATTCTATCATTGTGTGTGTGTTCTCTTTTATACTGTTGTAAGCACAATATAAATAAATGGGGATTTACTTTTCTTATCTTTTTCTCTCATAACATACTAGAAAACTGCATCATAGTTGAAGTTATCTTGTTATTAGTGCTTAACTTCTAGTATCACGTGATTGTAATTTGTCTTACTTACATACCATAATATTAGGCATGTCTTAGATCTTTCTTTAGTTATTTGAAATATAGCACATTCTAATGTAAATTTTTATTTTATTTTTAGAATAAAATCTAAAGATGGGTTTATTAGTACAACAATTTAAGCATGCTTGTATTTTTGAGGTGTTTTCTAGTATTTTTAAAAGTATTGAATAAACTAATATCATTCTAATTGGTATAATTTTTCAAATGTGATTTTAAAAGATTTTTCTTTTAACTGAGTGAGTTTTTGTATCAGCATGTGTATAAGTACTGTTTAAAACAATACTGACATCAATATTTACAGCTTCCATTTATATAATCCTCAGAATGCCCTGAGAGTAATTATAGATTTGGCTTGATATAGTGGCACAAGATTGGAGTTGGAGGGGGGAAGATTGGAACTTCAAAGTTTTCCTAAGCTAACAAGTGAGTATGAACTCAACCTGGAGTACATCAGAGTTGATCAAGCCTCCACGAAAATGAAGAACTATTAGTTAGTCCTTCATGGACCCAATCCTTCATGTGTGTTAGTTTGATCTATTTCTAGTTCCTACTATATGTAAAACATTTTACTTGCCTGTTTGACAACAAGCATAGAACTAACTTTCTCTTTAGGATTAGTGTGTGTGTGTGTGTGTGTGTGTGTGTGTGTGTGTATCATTGTACACTTAATTTCAGCAAGTTGTACTTACTATTATTTTGGATTAATACAAATAAGAGAGAATAGAACGCTCTAGTAAATCAGACATAAGAATTCAATTGATGCTGCCAAAATGCTTTGTTAGGCATCCATGTATCAAGATTATGAACAAAACATAGATACTTTTGTCTTATTCAGCTAACAATGTTTACTTATGTTTAGCATAAATTTAAATGTTTGCACTTTTTTGTGTTATAAAATCCAATTTAGACTACACCTTGTCTTTGGATCAATCACATTTTAAATAATACAAAATCATCACTCCTGTGATCATAAAACCACAATTACTCGGTACTCCACATTGTGTATATATAGACAAAAACTAGAATTTTTTATAATGGAAATATGGCAGTGCCAGCTTGTTTGGAACTAATGAGCATCTAAACTATGGTATGAACAATAGAGCTATGGTTCAATTAATTTTGTAATTAACACCAGGCCTTTTCTCTTAGAAATTCCCTATCAGTTTGGTTTACTTTGTAAAAGAATGGTACCTGAATCAGTAGTTCCTTTGAGCTGGTTTCATTTACAAGCAAATGATTTATCCATAGAGTTGTGTGGTTACCTTACCATGAATAACATTTTGGAATTTTTCAATTGTCTCTCAAATTTCTTGCAAATGAGCAGGGTAGCTGTTTACAAACATTTTCATAGATTTAAAAATTTATGTAAGGTTCAAATATTTTATAGAATTATTTTTCTTTAACATTGTATAAGTAAATTAACATTATATAAATAAATAGCAAAGAATTGATTCTCAAGGCTGTAAACTTTCATCAGTAAGGAGTTCCAGTTCTCAGCTACTTATTTTACCAATTATTATACATAGCTGATTTGTTCATGGCTTCTGAATCATCATCATTTTTTTCTCTTGTCCTGTCAAGATGTTTTACTCACAGAATAACAATATGGGATGCTTTGATGTTGATAAACAGGACACGTGAAAAATAGCCCCAACACTGAAGTTGTTAGTATAAAAACTTCCCACTCTTTATGCCTTAGGAATCTCATTGTTGTCAGAATAAAATTCTAAAAGTCCGAGAATAAGCAACTTTCATGAATACTTTTTTCACAAATAAAATATCAGTGATAACCCCTGCAATGTACTATTGACTAGAATCTTGAGAGCTGAAAGGTAGCTTTTATAGGAATTATTTCACTTGGTCACTATGATAACAACATAATTTTAGTAAAGTGCTGTTCAAGTATTAAATTTATCATTTAACCGTGAAATTTCAAAACTGGAACCACATGTACCATGTATAGAGTTAAAAATGTCCACCACAGAATTTCCCATTTAACAAAAACAGGTGAATCCATTTGTGGTTTTAATATGTGTTGAACTTGTAAATAAATTTAAAATGTAGCTCTGGTTTTCACACAGCCCATATAGGACACTTACCTCTTCTTGTATTGGCAGATGAGGCAATGCTACCATCTGTTCCTACAGGCTATTCAGCCATGCCCTATTCCATGCTGATGACAGGCATGGCTTAAGAATCTTGTTTTTTTGTCATACCTAGGTTTAGTTTCTAAATATATGTTAATATTTTATTTCAAAATACCCCAGAGGTTGATAAAATCTGATCTTTTAAAGATAAACTATTTCCTTTAGCAAATGTAATTGTTTACACTCAATATTCAAAATGTGGCTATTCTAAAATATTCCATAATTTGCCTCTATTTCAATTCTATATGGAATAAAACTATACCAATGCAGACATTTCTAATGGCCTATTCTCAGGTAATAAAGTTGTAAGCATTCAGGCATTTTGCTTGCCTGCCCCTGTCACATGACAGAATATACTCAGGCAATTTACCTGCTTTTTCTGCCCTCCTCTCTTTCCACTCTGATTTTCCCCTCTCTTGTCTCCCTTCTGTTCCCCTAGGGCAGACAGAACTATTCCTTTCTTGCTTTTCTCTTCTGTCTTCTCTGTTTCTGTTTCTCTTAACCTCTTTTCTATTTCCTTCCCCCCTTCTGTCCCCTTTCTAATAAAACTTCTCGCTTAAGCTCTTTATGCCGGGCATGTTTGTTGCACTGACTTGGTCAACCAGCCCATATGGAATCTGCCAAGGTTCCTTGAGTTTTATCATAACAAAAGTCAGTTATTATAACTATGCATAAGGATGAATCAACTTGTTGATGGTAATATTATAAATTATATGAAGCAGTTTTTTCCTCATAATTACAGATTTATACGAACATAGTTTGCCTCCATCATCTCCTTGAGAATCATGCAAAACCAGAGTTTGGTCAATGAGTTCATTCTCCTGGGGCTTTCTCAGAACACAAAAGTTGAGAAAATGCTATTTGTTGTATTTTTGATAGTCTACCTTGCAACTATTGGTGGCAACATGATAATTGTGGCAGCCATCATCTACAGCCCTGTCTTGCTTGGCTCCCCTATGTATTTCTTCTTGGTATTTCTATCATTACTGGATGCCTGTACTTCTACTGTTGTAACACCAAAGATGATTGTAGGCTTCTTCTATGAAAGGAAGATCATCTCCTTTGAAGGCTGCATGACACAACTTTTTGCTATACATTTCTTTACTGCAGTAGAGGTGATTGTCCTGTCAGTTATGGCTTATGACCGTTATGTGGCCATTTGCAAGCCCTTGCACTACTCTTCTATCATGAGCAGGAGGCTCTGTGTTCTTCTGGTAGGGGTAGCATGGACTGGGGGATTCTTACATTCTATCATACAAGTTGTCTTCACTTTGAAGTTACCCTTTTGTGGACCCAATGTCATTGATCATTACATGTGTGATTTGTTCCCATTACTGAAGCTTGCCTGCACAGACACTCATATTTTTGTTATTTTGGTATTTGCCAATAGTGGTGCTATCTGCATCATTATCTTCTCATTATTGCTTGTCTCATACAGTGCCATCTTGTTTTCTCTGAGAACGCACAGTTCTGAAGGTCGATGGAAAGCTCTTTCCACCTGTGGATCCCATATTACAGTTGTTATTCTGTTCTTTGTCCCATGCATATTAATATATGCTCGCCCTTCCTCCCCATTCTCTTTTGAGAAAAACACACTTATATTTGCCAATGTCCTGACACCACTGCTCAATCCTGTGGTTTATACGTTCAGGAATAAGGAAATGAAGAATTCCATTAGCAAAATGTGGAAGAGATTGGTAGTAGTTTCTAACAAAAATTAAAAAAATACTTTTACATTGCTGGAGAGAAAAATCTGTCTGTAAGAGCATTTGGTGTGCAGTCAAGAAGACCTGAGCTCAGTCCTACCTCCCAGGCTGGAAGTCAGTGGTGTTAGCTCACCTTTATCACCTTTATCCCAACAGTGTTGAAGTGCACATAAGAGAATCCAATGGGTTAGTAAACAGCAATTTTAGCCTAAGAGCAGCATATTCAAGACTCAGTCTAGATTTTGACTAAGGAATATGGTTGAGGGCAATAAATGGACATATATTATGCTCCTTTTTGTCTTTACATCCATGTACACAGGCAAAACACCATCCCCAAATATTGTGTACACAAACCCAACAACTTCCACGTACAAGGAGACAAAAATAGTTACACTTCAGTCAGTTAACGTAAAGAATAAAGTAGCCAGTATTTACTCACAAGCATCTCATGATTTACTCATAGAGAAAGACATTGCTCCATTGTCAGAAATTTCATCAATACTGAGGGCAAGAAATCCTGTTTTGAGCTCACATGTTCACTGTGAGTTGGCTACTTAGTTCAAGATCTTATTCTTATATATCTAAAAGGTTTATCATTATTTGTCATTCCCACTATGTTTTATTTAAAGAAAAAAACTGTCAAAACAAAATAAGTGTAACTGAAATTAGAAAAGAAACACATAAAACTACTCCAAGAGAAAATGGGTTTCGGAGTGACATTGTGAGACACTGTGGAGCAAAATCAGAGCCTTAAATCTAGGTCCTTTGTTATCATTTGACTCCATTTTAAGGTGAGACTCTCCATGTCTCAAAGAAAACTTGAGTAAGTTTATCTTATGTATGATGTCATTGTCCCATGCCAATAAATTCAATGAACTTATTTCATTTAGATATACCTTTAAGGTACCCTGCCTTCTAACTCAAAGACAGGCATTGGGTATCACTTACTGGCAGAACCAAGACTAAGAGAATGTGTGAGATTATATTGATTTCCCAAAAGAAAGTGTTTAAAGAATTAAGATATTGATTTAAAAAATTTCAATAAAATGTGTTGATGAGAACAAATGTGTAACAAAAGCATGCACGTGTTAGGGCAATTTGCCCACCAATTCTCTGTCTGTCATGTGTCTGACTCATAACAGATGTGAATACTAAATGTCTTTACATTACACAATGAAGTTCTAACTGTTATATTATTCATTTATCTTTATGTATTAATGTAGAAAATTCAGACCTCTTTTTTCATATTTGTACTTAACTTTTTACACATCATTCTCAGTTCCCTCTCCCTTCCCTCCTCCCTCACCCCTCAATCCTTCCAACCCCCACCCCCACAACATCCCCTCTCTGCTCACCAGGGAAGTCAAGGGCTTCCATAAGGGATTTTCAGAGCCTGTCACATCATCCCTGGCAGGGCCTAGGTCCTCTCCCATGTATCCAGGCTGAGAGAGCATCCCTCCACGTGGAATGGGTTCTCAGAGTCCATCTGTATGTCAGAAATAAATACTGCTCTACACTTCAAGGTCCCACAGATTGCCAAGGCCTCCTCTCTGACACCCAGGTTCGGTGGGGGGATTATCTGGATCAGTCCCATGCTGGCCCCTCAGTCAGTCTGGGATCGATGTGTTTCCCCTTGTTTAGGTCAGCTGCTTCTGTGGGTTTCTCCAGCCTGATCTTGATTCCTTTGTTCATCACTCCTCTTTGCAACTGGGTTCCAGGAGTTCAATTCAGTTCTCAGCTGTGGGTGCACAGACTTCTTATTAGTGTTGAATTGCTTTATGAAGTTATGAATTCAATTTTTGAATTGTAAATATGAAATGAAACATTCTAACCGATCTAATGTCCAAAATAGATTTTTTCATCATTTTCCATCTTCAAACATTATTTATGACTATTTAAATTATCTCCTATATACAATTGTGGACTCTTGTAAGACTATACCAGGAGGAAAGAAATTACAAATTTTAGGCAAAAAGTAATATTGAAATCTATCTGTATATTTTTCATTCCAACTAGTTTGAAGATTGGTATTGGGTCCTAGCCCTCATGGGGTCTCTGTGAGTCACTGGTCAGTCAACAAGCCCATCCTGTTTTCCAATCTAAGTGCATCCTGTTTTCTAGTCCTTGCTTCCTGCCCTGGCCTGGACCCTCTGACATCGACATCAAGGAGGGGGAAAATATGCTCTCTTCCACATGGCATTTTTTCCACTGTGCTGTAAACCTGTGTATAAGGCTCCTCCCTCCATACAAGAGAGAGACCTCTTAGCACTTGCAATAAAGACACACACACACACACACACACACACACACACACACACACACTCCTGGCAATGAAGGCAGCACATGCATTCTCTTAGTTAGTACAAATAGCTGGATGTCTTGTCTTTCTTTTCCTGATAACTTGGACTGGCTTGTGGCGTGGGCACCACAGATTGGAATTTGCTAAGATTCTTCTAATAGATGTTGCTTCAGCTCTTTTTGTTTTATTGAAAATAGAATTTTTTCATACAATATATTCTGATCATGGTTCCCCTCCACTAACTCCTCCCACATCCTCTTTACCTCCCAAATCACCCAAAACCCACACTAATTTTCTTTCTTTCATTTGAAAACAAAGAGGCATTTCAAAAATAATAGAATGAGAGAAAACAATAATACAAAATAAAACAAAATAGAACAAAACAAACAGAAAAAAAGACCCAAAGAAAAAGCATAAGGAACCCATACAGACACAGAGGCATGTATATTTGCATATACAGAACTCATATAAAACACAAAACTATAAACTATAGCATGCAGGCAAGAGATCAGTAAGATATTTTTAAAGAATAAAAGTTCCCAAGAAAGCATTATGAAATGAAAATCCTTCAAAAACACTTTTGTTGGGGAAGTCCTGTGCATTTGTCAATAAAGCACTGTCTGGCCAATAGGGAATCTAGATAGGAGGGACTAGGAGTCCAGAAGGACTCTGGGTAGGAGAAACGCAAGGGGAGTCGAGATGTAACCGCCATGGGGTAGGAAGCCCGGAACTATTCTCTGGTAAGAGACATACTTAGATTAACAATTATGGGGTAATTACTTAAGTCAGAGCTAGCCAGTACGAAACAAGCAAGGCCAACGACTTCATAATGAATATAGCCTCCTGTGTGCTTATTTGGGACTGATGCGGCTCTAGAACCAGGTTGGCGGGAAGGCTTCTCTCAAGGAAAAAGCTTCTTTTTATACACCCTCATTTGTGTTGGACATAAACTGCTGGGTAACGTGCCTGCACTCAAGTATGGTTTCTATACCAGTGAGACTCAATTGAAGAAAAATAATTTTTCATTTGTGAGCAGTTAAAAATTGGGGATAGCATCTATCTAAGGGTAAACTATCTATGGTCCAGTAAATTACTTCCTATCCGGGCTCCTGCAAGGAACTGCTGTTAAATTCATATACATATAGTAGAATAACCAGTTGCTGATAAGAATCCAGAAGACTGGAGAGAGAATATGAAACAGTTATGAGTTGACAATATTGCCAGAATACATTGTGTACATTTATAAAATTCTAAAACTAAGTTAAAAGTAAAACAGATATTCTCAGAGGAAATAAATACTATATATTTAATAATAATTATACATAACTATATGTATAATTAATAATGTGCAATTCCAGTATATTTATACATAAAATATTTTGCTGAATAGTCTTTTGACATTTTTTCACAAAAATCTGAATATAACCATATATTCTGTTCAGTGTTGGCCAAGATTCACTGCTTGTTTCCATCTCTTCCTTCCCACATCTAAGCTCAAGAAGGAAAGCAGCTGTGGCAGTGAGGGTGGAAGGTGTTACCTCTATTTTGGGGGGTGCTTTTTTTGTTATAGTTGCTAAATGAAACATAAATGATGTTCCCGAAATTCCTCCCTTACTGATTCTGAAATTTGAAGATGTTTCCCTGACACATCATGAATCTATGAGACTGATTTAGCCCCCATGATTTGTAAAATTTCTCTTCCCATGAGATTGCATGACACAGTTCTATGCAATTTTTTAATTACATCTATGGTGTAGGAAGCAAAAGCAGCTTTGAGTAAGTGAAATCTTGAAAGAATGTGTATTTTTGAAATGAGTTTGACTCTGCAGAAATTCCAAGGCCTAAAATCCATACAATATTGACAGAGACATTCCCATACAGGTCAGTTTCAGAAAGGCAAAGATATCCTATGTACAAGTGCAAGTGTATATCAACGATTCGACAACGTGTATCAAAACTAGCAACTACAACATGTCAACTAATCCAAAAGGATAACAAACATTGCTTTCTGAGACACAATAAAAAGACTATTCAGTAAATATTTTATGTATAAACATTCTAGAGTTACGTATTATTAGGAACAGTATTTATTTTCTCCAAGAATATGTTTTGCTTTTCACTTAGCTTTACAATTTTATATATGTATGTAATGCATTATGATTGTATCGCCAACACATAACTGTGGAATGGTGCAAAGTGATGGTTATTTTCCCTCTCCAATTAGTACAAAGAGAAATTTCAAAGATCTTTTTCAAGCCCTATGCATATCATTCTGTTCTTTGCATTAAAAAGATGGTACATACAAACTTTCTGATATCATGGGAAGAGAAATAGTCCTGAAATCCAAAGAGACGGGAATTTTAATCTTTTGATTCAAAGATGGTGTTTTTGTTAAAGTGCATAATCCCAGTAAATGGAGGCTGAGATGGGAGAATTGCTTTATAGTAAGCCTAGCTTAAACTACAATGAATTTTTCACACACACACACACACACACACACACACACACACACCACAAAACAATATATGTGTATGTACATATATATATATATTAGTTAAATTATTGGTTTATTGGCTTATTTAAATCTAAATGCTGTCACAAGGTGTGGTGTGAGTTTATTGATAAAATGCTCTCCTAACAGGTACAAAACCTGGGTTGGAACCCTAGCCTCACAAATAATTGCAAAAACAGGCTATTGTAGAATTAAGTATTTGTTTAAAACTTTACATATTTGGCCGGGCTTGGTGGTTGCACGCCTTTAATCCCAGCACTCGGGAGGCAGAGGCAGGCGGATCTCTGTGAGTTCTAGACCAGCCTGGACTACCAAGCGAGTTCCAAGACAGCCTCCAAAGCCACAGAGAAACCCTGTCTCGAAAAACCAAAAATATTACATATTTGTGTTCTTTATAGTAAAATTAAGATCATTTGAACATTAAAAAATACTTTTAGATCATGCCTTTTTCTGTTCCCAAAGGCCAAGAAAAAACAAAACAAAACAAAACAAATGACAGCAAATCCCATCAAGGATATGAGGAAAGAGTAACACTTACCAATGGTCAGTAGCTGTGGATGAGTAGAGTTTGAAATAGATTTGAATATGTCTCTCTAAGGAGAACTTGGGTGTCTTCAATCACTGTGTCAAGGAAAAGAAGCTGAAAGTATGAGGTTTTCCTAAAGTAAAGACCTGTAGCAAGGAGCCCACCAATAGCTGAGGGAAATTTCTCCAAATATTTCTAAAGTTTTCCCTCTAATGTTTCCCTTTTCTTAGTTTTCAACAAATAAGGTCATTTAATGATGTTTTTCAGTTGTTCAATAGGCACTTGGGGATTCTTAGCGGTGAGTTCCAGGGATTTGTCATCTACTCCAAAGAGGACTCCACAGTGTTTTAACTTCACCTTCAGCTTCTCTACATCATCCTTGAGGATGCTGACAGCAGTAAAAGTAGCCAAAATTCCAGCCTTGGAGGCTCCCAGCAAGATATTCAATTGAGTTACACCTGACGAAAGGAGACATTCAGGGGGCAAACTCTGCAACCACTGTTGCATTAAAAAATATTGATAACATCCCAATAAACATTGCTGTTACAGGAGAGTCTAGAGCAGGGAAGTCCAGCTTCATCAATGCCCTGAAGGGAGTTGGCATGAAAACAAAGGTACAGCTGAAGTTGGAGTAGTAGAGATAACTATGAAAAGAACTGCAAACAAACACCCTAAAATTAAAACTTTGACTTTGTGGGACTTGCTTGATATTGGAACTATGAACTTTCCACCAAAAGTTTATCTGGAGAAAGTGAAATTCCAAAAGTATGACTTCTTCCTTATTCTTTCTATCACACATTTTTACAAAACTTGAACTAGACCTTGCAAAAGGAATCAGATTTATGGAAAAGAGTTGCTACTTGGTGAGAACCAAGATAGATATTGATTTAGAAAATGAAAAAAATCCAAACCATGTACATTTGACAGAAAGATCTTGCAGAAGATCGAAAACTACTTTATAAATATCTTAAGGGCAAATGGCATGAATGCACCACAGATTTTTTTCATTTCTAACAGTAATTTATCTGTGTATGATTTTCCACAACTGATGAAGACCCCGATAGAGTGTCTTTCTACTCTAAAGCACCACAATTTTATGCTTTCCCTGCTTAACTTTATGGATGCAGCCATTAACAAAAAGCACAAGAGAGTGTATGTATATATTTTAAAAATCACAAATATATGAAATGGATATAGGTAGCTTCAAGTTTATTGTTAAATGTAAGTTTTGGTTTTAATAAAACTCATTTTCTTTTATATTTTATATTTATATGTCCTTTTTATTTTGTAAGATTGTTATCAACATGCCTAAGCACATCTCAATTTTTACTATGTAAACTTCTTAGATTAAACACAGTTTTGTTTTTCCCAACTGAGGCTTTTGTCCACTCATACTAAATTTTGTGAAGTGCTGATCTTTTTTTCTCACATTCAAGTGTGACCGTTTCACCGTAATTTACTGAAAATGTTATCTTTGATTCAGTCTATTGTCTGTAGTTTCTTAAGTTACATGTATATAGGTTTATGTTTAGATTCTCTTTTTTCTTACATTGATCTGTTTTTTTTTACTAGCACCAAACTATGTATTACTATGACTTCATCATTTCTTTAAGGTGGGTAATTTCTGGCTTCTAAATTGGCACTCCTTCATTACTCTGGTACCGATCATAAATCCTTTGCATTCTCAGATAATCATTATAATCAGTTTATTGACCGAGAAAAATAAATTGCTAGGCTATTGTTTGGGATTGAAGTAGAATGTACAAATAAATTTCAGAAGAACTGACATTTTTAATATACTTAATCTTCATGATCTCTAGACATTTGTCATTAAGTAGTTGATTTATTTCATTGTTTTATACTTTTTCTCACACAGTTCTTACAGATATTTAATTGGATATGTTAATAAAATTTCATTTTAAGTATTTCTATAAAGAGTATTATTTTACAATTTAGGTTTATTTTTAAATTGTTTTTGACTTGTGTTCTTCACATTAAATTTCTAATCAATTAATTCTTGTTTTATAATGTAAAAATAAAGAAAATGTAAGCAAACACTCAAGATCGTGACTGTTTGTTTTTCTTTAATCAAATAATTTAACTCTTTGAGAATTTCATGATATATTCATGCAGTGTATTTAATCATGTTTCTTACCTCAGAACTTCCAAATACACCTAACTTTGCTTCCACTTAAAGCAAAACCCCAAATTTGAGGTTCATTTTGTGTTCCTCAAATGTGGATAATGGGGAAGTTTTCCTTCAACATAACAGGGATAGCATTTGGACGAGAAACTGCTCTTGTCTGGATTGCTTGACAGCATGTTGTCCAAACTGGAGAATTAGTTAACAAAGAGAAGTGACTGCTAAATTTGCCAAGGGGCCAGATGGTTCTTCAAGGTTCATAGAAAAGTCTGCCTGATAGTCTGGATCTATCGGCTGAAAATTGATGCCCCAAAGTTGCAAAAACACTTTGGGTGACTGTCCAGATAATGAGATGTCTCTGTTAATTCTACAATTTATATTATATCCTTATGGGGTCTTTGATAGAGTAAAAGACAGTTTTTCTTAGCTATAATGCAAGACAAATCAGGCTGGGTGTTGGTGGCAAAGGCAGTAAGATCTCTGTGAGTTTGAGACCAATCTGGTCTACAAGAGCTAGTGCCAGGACAGCCTTCAGAGCCACAGAGAAACCCTGTCTTGAAAAAAAACAATAAAAATAAAATAAAATAAAAGATAAATTAGACATAAATCTTCACACTCACAAAAATAGGATAGATGATGGAGTATTTTCTTTAAATTTTGAAAATGTAAATGAACTAAATATTTTAACTATGATTCTTGCTTGTTAACTGCTTTATATATAAATTTACTATGTTAAAGTTAAAACCTTCCTTTAATTTAGACAAAAGGATGGAGATTCTGGGGAATGTTTTCTGTATGTTATGACTATGTGATTCTCTTATTGATTGATGAATAAAGCTGTTTTGGACAATGGACAGGCAGGATTTAGCTAGGTGGTAATTCTGAACAGCGTGACAGTGACAGAAAATGGAAAGACAAAGCAAACTCCATGTAGCCACTGCAGAGGCAAGATCCCAGGGCATGGAGATATACATATTAATAGTAATGGGTTAGTAATTAAGAGAGAGTTGACCAGTAAGAAGCCTAAGCAAATTGCTAAAGAATTGTATGTGATATAATGTCTTAGAATGGTTATTTCATTAAGTGACTGTGGAACCTTTTGACTGGAGAAAAACTCAGTTCTGTGAGACTGTGGTAGAAGGAGAAAATACTTTCTACACATGGATATGGGATTGTCCTTGAAAGTAGATGACCTACCCAAAATCTTAAGCTTAAAGAATACTGATTTACTCTCTCTCATCAGCTGTCAAATACCAATATCTGCTCAGCATGGTACCCTCCATTCTACTAATACCTCTATACTGGGATTTTTGTCTGTCTTGATTTTTTTTCAGCATGTGACAACTGATGTAATTTAATATGTGCTTCTGTTCTGTTGTATCTGGAGAACAGTTTCCTTATTTTCTTCCATTGCTCTGGATCTCACAATTTTTCTACACACTCTTCCTCAGTGGTCTCTGAATCTTGTGTTAATGGGCACGATGTAGACATCCTATTAGTCCTCTTCTCTACCCATTGTCTTATTCTTTGCAAATTGACCATTTGTAGATCCCCTAATATCAGGGTTACTGATGAGAGTTGAAAACTACAATAAACTGGGGGAGTAATAATTAATTTGGAGTCATTTAATACTATATTAATTTAACAGAATAATAATAGAATTTTCCATATGGCCTAAGACCAATCTAACCATCAGATATATCCCTGGTTAAGTGTGAGTTATGAGTTTCCTCTAGTGGAGAAGGTCTCAGTGTTGCATCTGTGGACATGTTTTTCAGGTAAGCAATTAGGTTTCAGATGTCAAAGTATGGTGAGTCTGATGCTTAACTTTATTCTCTGGTAGCTTACCACACACCTACTAAAATTATGGGAGCTAAGTTGTACAGATGAGCCATTCTGAGATTCAGGACACTGAAAAAGAGTATACAAGGAACTAAACCAATATAGTTTTATGTGGTATTTTGTCTAAGAATCTGGTTTCATTCTGCTTCTGTCCTGGATAAAGGTCATACATACTTTCATGCGGGAGGATCTTACAGAGGCATTTTCTTAATCGCAGATCCTTCCTCTCCAATGACCCTAGATTGTGTTAAGTTGCATTGAACTAGCTAGAACACAATCATTACATACACCACATATATTTATGAATAAAATATTTTTATTACTGAATTGTCTTTGCATATTTCCTTACATATGGAATGACACATACTTTTGAGAGAAAGCATTATAACTACTGCAGAGATAAATTGTCTTCCATCCATTATAAAATAATCAACTCTTTCTAAAAATTATAACACATATATGAAATATTATCAAATAAGACCTTATGTAAATTGAAGAGAGCACAACAGAAATTTAGATGGACATGGAAGTACTATATATTTTGGAACATGTGGAAAATTCCACAAAAGTGTTTCTTGTAATCTCATGGGGTCAGAAAATTTGCAATTCCTTTGAGAATTAAGATGTAGATGCACAGATTCATATCTCAAGAAAACCTTTTTAATTTCCAGATGCAGTGAAGTTGAGTGGGTTGGAGCCACCGTTATATTTTGCTCAGCGACAATGATGAATGCAGCACCCAAGAAGCAGATGTAACATTCTTCATCCTCACTGTCAGAACTTTCCTTCCTGTTTTCCCTTAGATGTGGAAGGAAGAACTAGAAACAAGTAGACTTCTGGTCAAAACTGAAAGAAAGTAAGGCTATCTTCAGATTTTTACAGAAGTTTTACTCAATGGGGAAAAGTAAGCATATCATGTGCCTTTATTTAAGACTTTTAATCTGTTATAAAATGATTTAATATTTGGGTATCATGTACAGCCTACTGTGTTTAGAAAACCATGCACTTCTCATCTCAAAATTAAATGAGAATATATGAGAAGTGTATAGTTTTTTGTTCTTGCAAGAGTTCTGTAGACCATGATGTTCAGATTACTTACGATAGTAGGAATATCATGACAAAAGTTGGTGTTTTGCTAGCTTAATATAATGTAGTGTGAGGAGACCAGAGAATAGCATTTCATAATAATTTTTCAAGTGAATGGAGTTTAAATAATTTTTGTGAGAGTGCAAGCTATTCTTCCATCCATCTGTCCATGAATCACTTTTCAACAAGTTTAAGTATTCATTTTCCCAAGTTTAATGGAATTAAATGTATTTTCAAATTTTCAACTTCATATTAATATCAAACAATTAGAAATGTAGCACAAATTTTTCTATTATATCTCTGACAGTACTTTGATTATCTGAACATATGCTAATTCATACACTAGTAAATCACCATTCTGAAGTTTTCATTGAAAGATAGTATACACTGATGTATAAAGAATCTTGAAATAAGAATATGATATATCGAAGCATTACTATATCTTAAATATCTAAGGTAATTATAAAATGTTCAAGTCTCACAAAAACACACTAATTAATGTTAACCAGAAAGAATACAAGTTAAAGTTTGACTCAGGTCCCAAAGTGAAGTCTTCTGATTTAATTTATCTGTTTCAATTCCTCAAAGCATTAGAGTTCTTCACTGAGCTCTTAGGAAAACAAATTGAGTGAAGCTCTGACTTCCTTAGAGCCAGAACTCTGTCTCATTCTCTCTCTTAAAATGAAAAGAATCACTAAGAAAGCAAAGGGGCTTCAGAAATCCCTCAGAGAGGACATGAAAGGAAAGAGAACATCTCTTTTGCCTACATTTCATGGGTAATAGGGGAAGTAAAGTTGAGACACATAGGGAAGTCAAGGTTAACACTGTGAACAGAGAAAAGATTAGTGATCTGAAGGGGAATGTATTTTCCAGAAAGTCAAAGAAATGAACCTGTTTATTGACAAATACCAGGAATGAAACTTTTATTGGTAGATAATAACTTTGACTTAGAAATATGTTGAATTTATGGATTTAAAATGTGGGACAATTTCATATAAAATTTCAATAAATTATCATCTGTAAGAAAAGCAGCCATTTATACTAAATATATTTAAAAGCAACTGTTTATGGATGTAACTGTCTATTCAGCTCTCTGAATGTTTTGCCTCACAGTTACACAAAACATTCTGCTATCTTATTATATATTGACACTACAATCATTAGTGCTGCTTAAATGAATGGGAAAGATATAATGGACCATATGGACTGTTAACTAGGTAGGGCTCCTTCTTTAGGTCCCTGCTTAGAAGACAGCACTGATCAATGAAAATATGAACTTAAAGCCAAAGAGAAATGAATTAGGAAATGGTCTATTCCAGTATTTGGTCCTTAATGAAAAGATTATTATATAATGAAATAGTCCACATAAAATGCCTATTAAATCATTATTTCAACTTTTAATAATCAGAAAGATAAACTAAAAATATGACTTTATTTTCAGAAATTGAAAGGAAAGAAGACTTTGTGGGTATTATCTTGGTGTTTAATTTTTAGAATTTTATAACAATAGCATATTTCTTTCTAAGGTGGTGATGCCAAGCATCTTCAAGGCACTGCTCACCTAAGCTCACACTGCTTGGACAGCTTGAACTGACCCTTCACTGCCCATGGTAGAATTTGCTTCACACAATAACTGAATCACTAGGTTTTAATGTTCTGTCTCAGAAACACAGAACAAGTGTGGACAGGAAAAACTTTTGATTATAAAACTAATGACAAGCCTTGGTACTGTCCTGAACGCAAAGCAAGCAGGTTTAGAAATCTACATGTTCTCTTACCACTTGCAGGATTGTATTAAAGTCAGGGACAATATTAAAGCAGAGGTTTATGATTGACACAAAAGGAAATATGCTGGCTCAGTGACCTACCTTGGTTCCTGAGTAGACTTGTCAGAATAGGACTTTTCTGGTATTATAGTAAGAACAAAGAGCAGAGCACAAAACTTCAAAAGTCATAGGAAAGAATTGTGCTCTTATGTCAGATAGAAAAAAAATTAAAGGACTGAGAAACTAGATTTTACTTAGAAAGACCAGATATGTATTATAGTAGATTAACAGAATAATACAGAATAATACAGAAGCTTGATATAACTTCTGATATATTAACTTAGTCAAATTTAAATAGAAGTATCTTGTCTAGTATTTACAACACTGATTTTAAGGAAAAACACATTGAGTCTAAAATGATTTTATCTTAATATTAGATTCTAATTCTTAAGAAATTTCCATTTGGTCATTTTGCTTCTTTTAC
This sequence comes from Mesocricetus auratus, assembly GCF_017639785.1. NCBI lineage: Eukaryota > Metazoa > Chordata > Mammalia > Rodentia > Cricetidae > Mesocricetus > Mesocricetus auratus. The sequence goes on along the minus strand of NW_024429189.1, from coordinate 56,836,577 downwards.
TTTAATATATTTATGTAACCAAAGATGACTTTAGAAAAAATATATGCCATGAAAAGGTTTTGTAATTAATGATTAAGTTCGATGAGGAAATGATTTTGTTGTATAAATAAAGCCCATGAGAGGTGCACATTGTCAGAGGTCAAGCCATACCAAGATGTGCTTCCTCTCTGTTCATCTTCCATAAAACGAAACTTAGGAAAGATAATTTAATGTTGCTTTCATTTTCTCACTGATAAAACAGGTAAACGGACTCACATTTGATATCACATAATTAGGGTAATAGTTATAGGACAATATGATAGCAATTTGTAATAGTTTTATTTACCTACCTTAAATCTTATGAACATTTTACATTGTACTCATTTCTCAGTTTTTTAGACACTGCATTATATTGTATTTGTAAAATGTTTCATATTTATTTTTATAACAAAATTCTTCAACTGGGGTCTTGTTTGAAAAAACAAAACCATTGTTAATATTCTGCGATTATTTTCAACTAACATTCCATAATATTGCATGAATGAAGCACGGTCAAGATAAGTGGAGTGTTTTTTAAAAGGCAATTTTAAAGCTACATTTTTTCTATTGACTGATTCAACATTTGCTGTCAGTTTTGGCAGGCAGGCACTTTAATAAAATGTTGATATCAATCTTCACATGTCTTTTTTAATGAATAGTTTCATATGTTGATAAAAATCTATGCCTTTGGCTGAGTATAATCATATAAGCTTATGATTCCAGCACTATAAGGCAGAGGTAGTAAAATCATAAATATTCTTAGTCATCCTCCTAGGATACAGGGTAAGTTCATAACCATCCTAGCCTATACAGTTCTTTTCACTACAACTGGAATAAAGTCTATCCATGCTCAGTTGTGGTTAACTGGTTTATGGCATATTACTATCACACATTAAGCTGTCTATTGTGTATTTTATATTTATAGTGTACTTTTTATTCATTTGAGAATTTCACATACATGTATACAAGCTATTGTTATCATAATCTACCTAGTCCATCTGAAAATAGAATATCATTTTTAATTTCAAAGTAATGTTGTATTTAGTCCACTTTTAGATTAACAAAAATAACACAGAACAGAGGGCTCACATTGTGTGTCACATGGCTACCCTTGATATTACCTCACTGCTTTATTGTGCAATCATTTGCCAATATAAAGAAAAGGAAAATGTTTGTCCCATTTAAATGACAAATTGTATTTATATTTCAAGTTTCAATTACTATCTTTAAATTTTTAATTTATTTTTCAAAATAAAATATAATTAGATGATTCTGCCTTTTTCTCTTCTCCTTCAGTCTCTCTCTCCAGGCCTCCTGGGTGTTCTTACTCCCAACCTTTCAGACTGACAGATAGTCTCTTAAAAATTATTATTCTTACATAAAATATAAATTCAAAAAATATAAAAGAACAACTCAAATTTGATGAGTCTGTTCATTGCCGTATGTGTTAATAATGTAAGGGCTGACCACTTGTTATTGGATATCAAACTGGGACCTCCTCTCAGGAAAAGAATAATTCTCCCTCCTTCAGCAGCCATTCTTTGACTATAGTTCTTTGTCTAGAGGTAGGGCCCTTGGGATTTCTGTCTTCCCCATTAGCATGTCTATTAGTGCTCTCCTGATTATTTACATCTTGTTTAGACAGCCATACCGGTGAGAAATTTTACAGGTGTAACTTCTGTGTTATTTCTGAGTGGCACTCTCACAGTGGACTCCCTTGTCCTCTTGTTCTTATAATTGTTCTGTCATTTTCCAGAATTGTTCCCAGAGCCTTAGGTGCTTGATTCAAGTTGTAGATTTATATTTTGTGGTTTGCCACCACAAGGTCAGTTGATTTTGGTAAACTGGACAGTTTGGGTTTCCCATATGTATTTTCATTTGTCACAAAGAAAATATATATTTTATGATGGATGAGAGTCTCATTTATCTGAGTATAAGGAAAAGTTTTATAATGCAGCTATGAACTGGACTGCTCCAGTAAAGAGGTGGTTAATAGGTTCTCAACTGAGAACCATGACTTCATCAGCACTGTATAGTTGCCTAGGTTTCCAGTACAAGGTATGCCTTCTCTCCTATTGAGCAGTTCTTAAGTTCAATTAGAGAGCCAGTGGTTTACTGCCAAGAGACGAATGTCACATTGTACTCTTACAATACTGGTCATTATTGTGGTTCATAGTCCTCACAAAATTGTTTATAATTTTTTATTACTACCCATGTACAGGCTGCAATTATATGGCACAGCTAAATCTATTTCTCAGGAATAAAACTTTCAGATCATATAAAACTTATATCTCACTATCATCAATTTTATATTGAAGAATTCAATTAATACTAATGTTAAGCCTTATATATAGGCCACTTTTCTTTCAAATGATATAAATACAATCATAAACCAAATTAAATGTATTCCCATTTTAGGTATTTTCATTATAGAGAAAAGTAGGTAGCATTGTGTACTGAAACACTTATTTCTTTTTGAACTTATGAAATAAGATAATTTACCTTAAGAATGAGTATGAAGAAAAACATTTAAAACTGTAACTATGCAAAATCAAACTCAAGTGTAAAATTATCCTCGGTAATAAGTATCATTCTCTGGGGGCTACTTATTCCTTTTTTTTGGTTTTGTTTTGTTTTGGCTTTTCATTTGTTGAAAAATAGATCATATATATATATATATATATATATATATTGTTTTCAAAGTTCCTATCCATATTCCCTGTTATCCAGATTCACATCCTTTTTGTCTTTCTTTAGAAAACAAGCAGGCATCTCAGGAATAATACAAAAGTAAAATAAGATACAACAGAAATGACAACAAAGGGAATTGAAGGAGGGGTAAAGAACAGAGTAAAGAGCCAAAGACAAAGAAGAATGAATAAACACATACTGACTCAGAGACACACTCTTGTACACATACAGGAATCCCCCAGAACACAAAAGTGGAACTCACAATGTATATACTGAATTACTTCTCAAAATTCCATTTAGTTCATTTTGTGTTGGCATGGTACTGCTCGGTGTTGGGCTTACCATTAAGAGTGGTTTATATATAAAGAGTGTTTCTAAAAATAAAAAGAGTGGTTCATATATCCAGTAAGACTCTATTAGAGAAAACTAATTTTTAAAGTGGTAAGCAGTTGGAAATAGCTTCTGGGTTAGATATGGAGCCAGTGTCTTATTATACTGTCCACTCTAGGACCCCATGTAGTACAGGGCTATGAGGAGTTCATATGTGCATCAGTTGTATTGTTTTTAGAAGGCCTTGCTATTTTCCTGTCTACCATCCCTACAGGTACTTATAGTCTTTAGGCCTCCTATGAAGAAGACTTCCCTGAGCACAGAAAGGATGAATTTGCTGGAGACATCATATTTTGGATTGAGTGCTCATAGTTATCTCACTCTACACATTATCTGGCTGCATGTCTCTGTAATTTGTTCCCATCTTTAGTGATGGCTGAGAAAGGCCTCCATCTATGAGTATACAAAAGTATCACAGGAGTAATTTTGTGGATATATATATATATATATATATATATATGCTTCTTCTGATGATGTTTCAATACTACCCCTCAAATAGCTTGTAGTTTTAGCTGTCCTTGCTCATATTCCTTCCCTTGCCCCATTTGATCACCATTTTTCTGTTTTTTGTCTCATCCAGTCTTGCTAACAATTCTCTATCCATCCAAAACTGTCTAATCTGTTTTACCTTTCTAAGGAGATTTACACAACACCACACATACACTTAGTCCTTTACTGCTAACAATTATAGTTATATGTATTATTGCTTGCTTATCAATGATTTAATAGTTAACACCCACGTATAAGAAAATTGCATAGTATATTTATCTTCGTGGGACTGGATTACCTCACTCAGAATGATTTTTCTAACTCCATTCATTTAACTGCTAATTTCATTTTTAATGGATGAATAATGTTCCATTATGTACATGTAATGAATTTTCTTTGTCAGTTTATCCATTGATGGACATTCAGATTGATTCTAATTTCTACCTAATATGAATAGAGTAGTAACGAACATGGTTGAGCAAGCATCTTTGTAGTAGGGTAAAGGATGAAGCACCTTTCATTATATTCCAAAGAGTGCCATAGCTAGATCTTGAAGTAGATACCAGCTTCCTGAAGAACTGCCATACTCTTTTCCCCAGTGGGTGTAATGGATGTGTGTTACCCTTTTTCCTTGAGAGCATGTGCTGCCAGTTGTTTTATTGGTCTGTGTCATTATTACTGGTTTAAGATGAAATCTCAAAGTAGTTTTTATTTGTATGTCCCTGATGACTAAGGATGTTGAAAATTCTTTAAGTGCTTCTCAGCTATTTCAGTTTTCTCTTATGAGACTTTTGTTTATATTTATACACATTTTAGTTGATTTCTTTTCTTGATATCAAAATTTTATATATTTTTTGATAATGAGTCTGTTCACTTATGTAGATACTAATCTTCATACTATACTGCCTCACGGTTAAGTTACTAAATATCTTCCTGTAGTCTGCTTTGCAGAGCCTGTTTTCAAAGTGTTTTTTTAATGAGTGTGTTTGTTCTCTTTTAAACACTCAATGACTACACTTTGAGCTCTAGGATCTGAATAATTTTTCCTTACAGCTTTCCTAACCTAAAGGTAATCTTTTGGCTTTGGAGAGTACATTTTCTATGACCAGACAGATCACTTAAAATCATACATCCAATCACCAACTCAAACCTTAAAAAATTATATATTTTGAATATTAACCCACTCTTGGAACTTTAGAAGGTAAAAAAAAAACCTTTGTTTGGGAGTCTTTAATTACTGCTTCTATTTCAGTATGAATTATAGGCCAGATTAAGTTGCTTATCTGATCTTGATTTCATTTTGGTTGGTGGTATGTTTTGAAAAAATGATCAATTTCTTTCATATTTTCTAGATTTGTGGAGTACGGCTTTTAAAAAACAGCCTTATGATACCCTGGACCGTCTTAGTGTCTCTATGTCCCCTCTTCTGTCTCTAATTAGGTTATTTTCTGTTTTCTCTTTATCTGACTTTTAGTTAATTTGGATGAGGGTTTCTCAGTCTTACTGATTTTCTCAAAAAACTCAATCATTGTTTTGATGATTATTTGTATTTTTGTTGTTTCTTTCTTTTTATTTTATCTCCAATTTTTGTTATTTCTTTCTGCATTCACCTTTTGGTTATTCCCTCTTCTTTTTTCAAGGTCATTCAGTTATTCTGTTTGATTATTAATATAAGATGTCCGTATTTTATATAGGCATTTAGTGCTGTGAATTTGCTTCTTAGAGCTTCCTTCATTGTGTCCCAAACATTTGGGTATATTGTGTTTTAATTTTTACAATTCTAAGGATTTCTTTTAGAATTTCCTTTCTTAATTTTTGCTTTGATCCATTTTTCATTTAGTAGTGATGTTTTAATTTTGTATGAGTTTGTAATGGTTTGCTGTTTCTGTTGTTGTTGATATTCCATTTTAACCTATCCTGGTCTGATAGGATACAGGGTATTATTTCAACTTTCTTGTATCTGTTGAGACTTGTTTTGTCTCCAAATATGTGGTCAGCTTTGTATAAGTATCCAGAAGCTGATCAGAATAAGGTACATCCTTTTGTGTTTGGCTGAAATGTTCTGCATGTTAATTTGAAATAGATACTGCTTAAATATGGTTTTATCATGGAATGTCTTTCTTTCTTAATCCATTGTGATTGAAATTTGTGCTGAGTATAATAGTCTGGGTAGCCAAATTTTGTCTCTTACCATGTGTAGACCATGCCCAGTTCTGTCTGACTCTTGTAACTGCCACTAAAAGTCAGCTGTTATTCTAATAGGTATACCTTCATAAGTTACTTGGTCTTTTTTTCAGCTTTTTAATTTTCTCTTTGGAATTTAAGTGGAGTTATTGATTATTATATATTATGGAGATTGTCTTTTCTTCTTCAGTCAATTTGGTGTTCTACATGGTTCATGTACCTTGATAGGCACATTCTTCTGTAGGTTAGGAAGATTTTCTTCTTCTACGTTTCTGTTGAAAATATTTTCTGTGTCTTTGACTTTGTTTCTTCCACTTGCTCTATTCCTATTACTGATATGTGTGATATTTTCATGGTATCTCAGATTTCCTCAATGACTTGTGCCTAGAATTTTTGAGATTTAACACTTTCTTTGACAGAGATATTCCTTTTTTCTATTTTGTCTTAAATTTCTGATATTCATATTTCTGTCTCTTATATTCTGTTGGAGAGGCTTGCCTCTAACGTTCGTGTTTGAGTTCTTAACCTTTTCATTTCAAGTTTTCCCTCTATTTGCATGTTCTTCATTGCTTCTATTTCCACTTTCAAGTATTTTACTGTTATATTCAATTTTTTCTACTGTTTGATTGTGTTTTCACAAACCTCAACAAGGGATTTATTCATTTCCTCTTTAAGGATCTAGATTACATTCATAAATGCTAATATAAGGTTCTGTTTTGTGCTTAAATTGTATTGCTTTTGTCATGGCCAATTGTAGCAGGTTTACTGAGATTCAGTAGAGACAAATTGTCAAAGCTGTTACTGATTTTGTTTTTATGATGGGGTCTGAGCATCTATGTTAGGGATACTTTCTGGTGCTAATATTCATTTTTCTTTGTTGGATGGGTGTTCCTTTCATTGGTGTCTGTTACCTTCTCTTGTTCTCAGGATAATGTTTGTGAGTGGCCTGGTAAGAATGCTTCCAAAATCATGCCAAGCAGAGTTCTAGGATAGAAGTGTTTGCTAGGTATTAAGAGCTAATATTTAGTGAAAGGAATGGGTTTAGAAGGAAGTGACTGAGGAGTGGGAAGAAAGGCTTTTACAGGTGATCTGCAACAGGGCTGAGAGGAAACTTGGGGTTTGGATTTGGAGGGGAAGAAGGATAGTGAAGATTCCCTACCTATTTCCTTTGGTCAGTGGCTTTCTACGGAATCCCCATGAAAATTGTTAGCTGAGACCATGCAATGTGATGTTGAGGGAGGCATTTAGAGAATATCTTTATGATCTGCTACAGATGGTGGCAGAAATGACTTGGAGGAAATAGCTAGTATTCTATTACAGAACTAGGGATGAGACTGAGGGTTTGGATTTGGAGTAAAGAAAGTAAAGATCGTCTGCCTGCCTTTCTGTGGGCAATCTATACATCCCTTTCCACATCTCTTCCTACATTTCTATTTCTATCCTTATTTTCACATGACATTTCAAGAAATATCTTTGGATATTCCCTGCAATGAAATCTATTTGCACCAAAGAAACTGAAAAATTTTCAGAGTAAAAATATCCTGACCTGTGTCAGAGAAAATGATAAGAATCTAGTCATTATCTGTCAGAGGTGGGGCTGGTGAAGAACTTTTCCCAGTTCTTTAGGCTGCTGTTTTGTCTTATTTACTGTGTCAGTTGCCTTATGGAAGCATCCAAGTTTCAGGAAGTCCCATTTAGTAATTGTTGCTCTGAGTGTCTGTGCTACTGGAGTTATATTTAGATAGTGGTGCCAATGTGTTCAAGGCTATTTCCTACTTTCTCTTCTATCAGGTTCAGTGTACCTGGATTTATGTTGAGGTGTTTGATTCACATGGAATTGAGTTTTATGCACAGCAATATATATATATATATATTGCATTCTTTTACATGCTCACATCCAATTATGCTAGCACCATTTGTTGAAGATAATTTCTTTTTCCATTGTACAATTTTGACATCTTTGTCAAAATCAGGTGTTCAGAGGTGTGTGGATTAATGCCGGATTCTTTGATTCTATTACATTGATCCACTTGTCTTTTTTTTGCCAACACCAAGTTGTTTTTATTCTATAGATCTATAGTAGAACTTGAAGTCAGGATGGGGATGCCTCTGGAGTTTCCTTTATTGTTCATGACTGTTTTGGCTAGCCTTGGTTTTTGTTTAAAAATCCAATTTAAAATGGAGTACAGATCTAAACAGAGAATTCTCAACAGAAGAAACTCAAAAAGAGGTTCCGGAAAACCTTTCAGGAAATTCTCAACATACTTAAAAAAAAAAGAAAACCAAAATCAAAACTACTCTGAGTACCATCTTACACCTATCAGAATGGCTGAAATAAACAACGCTGATAAAAGCTTCTGCTAGAGAGGATGTGAAGTAAGGGGAACACTCCTCCATTGCTGGTGGGAATGGAAACTTGTAAAGACACTTTGGAAATCAATGTGGGGGTTTCTCAGAAAATTGGGAATCAACCTAACTCAAGACACAACAATATCACTCTTGGACATATACCCAAAGGATGTGCATTAATACCCCAAAGGAATTTTCTTAATTCTATTTATCATAGCATTATTCATAATAGGCAGAACCTAGAAACAATGTAGATGCCCCTCACCCAAAGAATGGATAAAGAAAATGTGGAACATTTTCACAATGAAGTATTACTCAGCATTAACAAAAATGAAATCTTGAAATTTGCAGGCAAATGGATGGAACTAGAAAAAGAAAATATCCTTAGTGAGATAATCCAGGGCCTGAAAGTCAAAAACAGTATGTACTCACTCCTAATGGATATTAGACATGAAGAAAAAGATAACAAGGCTACAATCCATTATCCCTGAGAAGGTACGTAACCATAGAACCCTAAGGGAGACATGTATTGATGCCCAGAGAAGGGGAAATAGATAGGATACCATAAGTAATTTTGGAACACTTGGGAGGTGAAGGGAGGAGAAGGGGAGCTGGGAGGAGGGCATGGAGGAACTTGGTGGTTGAGTTGGGGAAGGGACAGAAAGGGAGAGCAAGGAAAGTGAAATGTTGATATAGGGAGTCATTATGGGGTTAGGGAGAAATCTGGTGCTGTGGAAACTACCACAAATCCACAAGGATAACCCCATCGAAGAATCATAGCAATAGTGGAGAGGGTACCTGAACTTGCTTTCTCCTATAATCAGTTTGATGACCACCCTAATTGTCATCATATAACCTTCATACAGTGACTAATGCAAACACCCATAGCTAAGCGCTCAGTTGAGCTCTTAGTGTCCAGTTGAAGATAGGGAGAAGGGGTTATATAAGCAATGGGGTCAAGATTATGATGTGGAAGATGATAGAGACAGCTGACACAAGCAAGTGGGAGTTCATTGATTCTGGACTGATAGCTGGGGAACCTTCATAGGACTGAACTAGGCTCTCTGAATGTGGGTGAAAATTGTGTAACTTGGTCAGTGGGGACACTGGTAGTGGGACCAGGATTTATCCCTGGTGCATTCATTGACATTTTAGACTTCATTCCCTATGGAGGGACATCTCACTCAGGGTTGATACAGGGAGGAGTGGCTTGGTCCTGCTTCAAGTTAGTATTCCAGAGTTTGTTAATTGCCCACCAGAGGCCTTACCTTTACTTGAGGAGTGGATGGGGCATGGGTGGGGGAAAGGTGAGAGTGACCAGGAAGAGGGGAGAGAGCAGCAACTGCGGTTGGTATGTGAAATGAAAAAAATACTTTTAAGTAATTAAAAAAATTAAATAAAGAAAATGAAACTCAAAACTAAAAAAGGATATACAGAGTTTTACTTTGTTATAACATACCTTAGTAAGTCCATTTATTTCCATTATTTTAAAAAATTGCATTCATGAAAATTGTCACATTTTTTTCAATATAGTTGTATTATTTTTACACACTGATTTGAAATGACAAATATGACCTTACATATTTTATATATGCATGTGTTTATTTGAAATTATTTGCACATAAGGATCATATTTATTAGGAAATTACAGTTATGGATACAGGAAAGGCAACAGATGCTCTTCTAAGCATGTAAAGAGAGAAAATAAATACATGAGATAGATTATCACGTTAGTGTCTATTAAAGAACTTCCTATTTGTGAGTCAAATAGGTTTTCAAGTAAATGAATTGCAATTAGAATTTTGAGATAATGTGACTATGAGCAAAGTTTTCACAATTTTAGTCTGACTCTCCTCATAATCCTTAAAGATGCACATATAAATTCTTTATGATCATATTCTATATAATTTCATACAAATTTCCAACTATGTATTGTCATCTTATCAAATAATTATTGCCTAACAACTAAACATTATATAATTAAGTAGCAAATAATTATGTCTCAGGAGCCTAATTCAAATTCAAGGAATTGTTTCTATTCTGAAGATATGTGTTGCTATAAGTTTTCTTATGTGAGCTTTTGATCCATAAACTTCTGAATGTTTACTATTGTCCCTGTCAAGATGTCTGATTCTCATATGAAGAACATAAGAAGATGATTCAGAGGAGAATAGAAAACATATATGCAATAACATATATATCCACCAGCAACAATAACTAGCGAAAAATATCCTCACTGTTCAACAAGTTGATTTCTTGGAGAACTCAAGGGTTTTAGAGCATATGTTACTTCAAATCTCAAGATAATCATTCCTTGCTTGGTCTTATACCTCAGATGATAACATTGTACAAATAAAATTGTAACAATCACCTCCGGAAATACTGTTGACCAGGATCTTGAGATGGTGGCATTTTCTTTGCTTATTTTTGCTTCATGTTCTTTTTCTTGTTGTTGTTTTATGTGATGACGGCAGCCTACTTTCATATTGCTTTGGTGACACTTCAAAATGAAGCAGAAATGAAATTTCAGCTCTTTGAATTTATTCATCTTTAGTAGTGTTTCCTACAGACATCTTTTGTAGACACGTCTTATAGAAACTTCTTTGTGAAGAATAACTCACATGAGGTTACAATGCTTCCTAGTATAGAGCAAGTTTAATAACCAGACAAGGTTTCTCTGTGTATCCAAAAGAACAATTTGCCTCTTCCTCTATTGGTTTATAAGGCAGTGCTTTGACAAGTCACTGTAGATTCCTCAGCTCATTCAATGCAGATTAGAAACATGATTTATAAAATATGGTCTTTTGTTCATGTCTACTTTATAGTTTCAATATTGTTTTAATATTTCTCTTGAAAAAACTCAACATATGTACAAAAGCTGACAATTCAAAGATGAGCTATTTATTACCAGGCATACAAACTGTCTTTGTCTATGATATTTGAATTGTGACTACTTTTAAGTATTCAATAATTTTTTTCAGTTCTTCAGACTACACAACTATTGCCTTCAAAATGTTTCTAATAGTTTATTTTCAACTGAAACAGACTCAGGGAAGGTAAATTTCATAAGGATGTACCATTTTGTTGATGGTAATATTATAAGTTTTAAAACTCATTTTCCTCATAATTAAAGATTTTATGTTAATAAAGTTTACTTTCATTGTCTTCTTATGAATCATGCAAAACCAGAGCTTTGTCACTGAGTTCATACTCCTGGGTCTTTCACAGTCCCCAAATGTGGAAAAAATACTACTTGTTGCATTTTTGTTAATCTATCTTGCAACTATTGGCGGCAACATAATGATTGTCGTTACCATCATCTACAGTCCTGTACTGCTAGGTTCCCCCATGTACTTTTTCTTGGCATTTCTATCTTTCCTGGATGCATGTACTTCTTCTACTGTCACACCCAAGATAATTATAGACTGTTTGCATGAGAGGAAGACCATATCTTTTGCATGTTGCATGACACAACTCTTTACAGTTCACTTCTTCACAGGAGCAGAAGTGATTGTCCTCGCAGCCATGGCGTATGACCGCTATGTGGCCATTTGCAAGCCTCTGCACTATTCTTCCATCATGACCTGGAGGCTCTGTGGTGTTTTGGTGGTGGTATCCTGGGCTGGAGGCTTTTTGCATTCTATTATACAAATTATATTCACATTGCAGCTGCCTTTATGTGGACCCAATATTATTGATCATTACATGTGTGACTTGTTCCCATTACTGAAGCTTGCCTGCACTGACACACACATCTTTGTCTTTATGGTGTTTGCCAACAGTGGGGCTATTTGTATTATAATCCTCTCACTATTGCTAGTCTCCTATGGTGTTGTACTGTTTTCTCTGAGAGCCCACAGTTCTGAAGGTCGACGCAAAGCTCTTTCTACCTGTGGATCCCATATTACAGTTGTGCTTTTGTTCTTTGTCCCATGCATATTAATATATGCAAGACCTACATCTGCATTGTCCTTTGAGAAAAATATGCTTATATTTGTCAATGTCCTGACACCATTGTTAAATCCTGTGGTTTATACTTTTAGAAATAAGGAAATGATGAATGCTATCAGAAAAATGTGGAAGAGATTCAGTGTGGTATCCGATAAATTTTAAAATATTCCACATTCATTAGGTAAGGGCACTTACTATGCCAACTTAAAGATTTGATATTTTCTTTCTAGAAATTTTCATTCAATTACTAACACAGAAGCACAGTTTTAATTCAGTACTGGTACATAGGAGGTTTGTGATTCCAGAGTTTCACTTCATTGTGAATTCATCTGATTGACAGTGAGTACAAGGTTCAGTGGAGACATGCTTTAAGAAAATGAAGTAGAATGCAATAAATGGTCATAGCCAGTGACTTCTTTTGGCTTTGTATTAATGTTAACAGACACACATACTATTTACTCTTCACATATTCTCATGTGTTATAACACACATATATCCGATACATGTTAATATAAACAACAAAACATGTTAAAAACTCAATGAAAAGAAAAAATAAATCAATCTTTTATTGGGCAAATACTACATTCTAAACTCTATAAGCTGATGGCATCTTTAGAAACAGAGGATATCAACTGTGGGAGTGAGAATTACTGTTTCTGAATTCATACCATAATTCTGAAAAGATCATTCAGCATTGTTTTATGAGAAAACAGTTTAATTTTATCTTATCATTTATTTCATTAAATGTTTGACAACATTTAGCTATTTGAATACTTGTTATTCCAAATGTTTCATCAACAATGCTTGGAAAAATAAATGTGCATTTTAAATGGGGAGAAGAAAACTATTGAAATTACCCCAAGAGGAAACAAGTTGCTAAGCAGCCATCTGAGACTCCTGAACTTAGAAATACAGAGAGTCATGAAAACAGAACCTGACCTCTCGGTGTTCCTGTACCATCTGACTTATTTTTCTGTTGTTGAAAAGTATTTTTATACAGCATATTATTATTATTATTAGTTTCCATCCCCTTATCTTCTCCCACATTCTCCCCACCTTCCCACCCACTCAATTCCAGTACTTCTTTATCTTTTTCTTTAGAATATATATAGACCATTAAAATAGAAAATAAAAGAAAAGAAACAAAAAAAAAGAAACGTAAAAGCGATAGAAGCAAATATTCACAGGCATATGCGGGCACACACACACAAACACACACCGCAAAAACACAAAAATCAAAAAACCAGTAAGGTAAGAAATAAATGCCCAAGCAGGACCCTGCTCAGCGCCGTTAAGACTGAGGATAAAACACTCTCCCAACTGGCACCCTGTAGCTCCAGGCAGTAGACACAATTATGATGAGCAAAATGTGGTGGGGTATGAAAGGGGAGAGAGGGAAGGAGAGTTAGAGAGTGATAATGATTCATGAACTGTGGAGAGAAGCCGATCTGAAGTCGTGAAGGCAGGCAATGAGAAGCAGGCTGAGATAGGTGGCTGGTTTATCACCCTGGACCACGGTGATGCCTGAGCTTCAGCTTCTGCCAAGGTCTATGATTGGATCCATGGCCCTGCTGCTGCTTCAGTCTGTTTTGATATCCATGGCTCCTGTTATTATCAAAGACTGAAAGATAGGGCTTTCAACATTAGCCCCACACCTCACTGGTTGCAACATTAGGAAGAACTGGTTCTTCCCCTCTGGGACTGTAGTACTGAGGAGAGGAGGTCCTAAACCTTCTCTGTGCAGTACAATAGAGCTTCCCCTGTTCTTGAGTAGCAGGTTGGAGAGATTGGGGGATGGGATGGTGGGGGTTATGTGGTTGGCTGTGGGAGATGGGTAAGCCGGTGAGATGGCCCTGAGGGTGTTAGAGTGGGAGATCTGACCCTGTCCCCATTGTCTACCATGTGATAGTATGGGTAAGAGAAACATGCCCTCCCCACCTTGCCCCTTACCACCTATGGAAAGCAGAAGAGCTGACCCAGTCTCATACCAGATGCAGCATTTGGGAGAGTGTGTCTTGATCCCTACCCAGGCAGCATGATAGAAATGTTCTTGTCAACAGGGGCTCAGGTCAACCACAGGTCAACCAGTCCCAATAATGTGAGCATGGGACCCACTCCTTGTCTCTCATGTGGTGCCATGAACCACTGGCTGCACCACTCAGAAGAGCAGGCCCTACATCTCAGCTGGCATCTTAGCCGAGCTGTTCTTTTGGCAGGGGTTTGGATGAGCTGGCCCTGAGGGCTTGAGAGTGGGAGATCCGGCCCTACCTCTCATCTGGTATATGATGATGTGAGGGAGAAGAGATGCCCTCTCAACCCTCCAGTGGCAGTTGGAAAAGCTGACCCTGACATCATGAACCATGGCCAGAAGGCCTGATCCTGCCCCTCAACACCTGCAGTCTTCTGGAGAGTGTCTTCTAAACTTTGTCTAGGCAAAACGGTAGAGCTGACCATGGAGGTGTAGATGTGGGTAAGCCATCCTTGAGAGCAGGAAAACAGGAGAACCAGCTCTCGCTCTTATTCCTTGCTGTATGGGGTGAACTAGCTGGAGCAATGATTACCCTGGTGGTGACACTGGGGTAGAGCTGGCAGGCTGATGACCCAAATGTTTATTTATCTTATCTATTATTTTTTAAAGCATATGAAGAAGCCTATCCTGTAGAACCAAAGATGCATGGCAACAACAGGATATCCAAGAGGAGTCCCAGTTAGGACCCAGTATTAAAGTGTAGGAGAAAGCAGAAGCCTCTAAACAATGACTAATGACTCTTTGCAATGAACACCTGCTAGTAAAGTTACATGAATTGTAGCAGTCTTTCCAGTCTTGCTGTGATTTTGTCTCACACATTATTTGATTCCATTTATACTAATTTCATACACACATATATTAAGAAGCTTCTATAGTAAGAGACCTCTCAAATGTCCCTTGGCATTAGCTATCTGTCCCGATAGTCTCTCCCTTACTCTCCTTTCTTCATTAATCCTCTTTCTTTCCATCCCATCTCTTCACAACTACATATTCTAATTTACTTTACATTCCCAATAGTCTTTTACTGTATAACTCCATGCCCAACTTCTATAGTTAAATAGACTCAGCGTGCCTATTGAATGGTTTAAAGCTAACATCCACTTATAAGAGAATACATATGACATTTGTATGTTGAGGTATTATATCAGTCAGGATGATTTTTGTTAATTCCATACATTTGCATACTCAGTGCAATTCCCTTCAAAATACTCATATAATTCTTCACAGAACTTGAAAAAAATCTTGTTTCCTATGGAAACACCAAGTATTCCAGTTAGCAAAGTACCTTGACGAGTGAAAGAGCAAATGGAGGCACTAGCATGCAGATTTGAAATTATACTACACAGACATACTAATAAAAATTAATACTGGCATGAAACAGACACATAGATCAATGGGATAGATTTTAATATCTACACATAAGTCTACTGTACTGCAACCAACTGATTTTTATGACAGGCTTACAATTGGAGAAAAATGTTGTAGCTTCAACAAATGGTGTTGGTACAACAGAATAGCCATGGGCAGAAAATTAAACCTAGAATTCTTAATCTAATTCTTTACAAAACTTAAATTCAAATGGATTAATGGCCCCACCATAATACCTGATTCCTCAAAGACAATAGAAGAAAAATTACTGTCTCCTATATAAGGAGGGCCTACTTCAGTCTCCTGGAGTCTCCACAGTTGTAGGTCTAGAGTTCATAAGTTTCTATAGGTTGGTTCAGCTGTCTCTGTATATTTCTCCAACATAATCTTTAGTTCCCTTGCTCACATATTCCCTCCTCCCTCTCTTTACTCTCTTCAACTGGATATGTGGAGCTCAGCCAGGTGTGTGGTTATGGATCTCTCTATCAACTTCCATCGGTTACTGGATGAAGGCTCTATGATGATAGCTGGAATATTCATCAGTCTGAGTACAAGGCTAGGCCAGTACTCTTTACTATTGCTAAGAGCCTTAGCAGGGAAGAACAATGAAAAAGATATCTTTATAGAGCAAGTCACTATGGGCTTAGGGAGAAACCTGGTACTAGTTTAACTTCAAAGATTTATTAATTTTTATAGGAATATTGGGAAGTATTGGAACTGCCTATTGCATTGCTTTTCTCTACAGGAAGACTTTGTGAAACAATTCTCACCAATATACAATGATACTACTTGTTATTAGAGACATTTACAGATGTGAAAGCTGAGACATGTAGTTTTGGGGAAACATTTGGTAACTTAAAGGGCCTGGAACCAAGTACAAATCTAAAAAGTTTAAAGTAGTTTTTCACAACCTTCACCCTTTTAACTTTCTTCCTTTTCTTTTTTATTGTTGTTGGTGTTATTTATGTCTTTTGAAAAAAATTAAAATACAATTACTCTATTTTTTCCTCCTCTTTATTTTCTCCAAAACCTATGTGTTATCTTCCTCCACTCCTCCCACATGCTTCCATGTTAATACCTCTGGTGCTGAACTGAAACATGTTCTGGGATTTAATTGTAATATACTTATTCCTGGAGGATGGAGATATATGCTGTAATAAGTTGTTTGATAGAAGTAGTACAGACATTGCAACCATTACCAGACATGCACTGTGGACACTAACACATGATTGATGAAAATTTGGGCCTTAGGACCTTCTATCATTGATTCAGGATGATCTCATGAAATCTTACACATCCTTGAAAAGCTATTGATAATTAAAAGTAATTGCCAAGTGGGAAGTATTCTGTTCACTGTTGTAGCCTTGGCTAAGTGGCCCCAAGATCTCGGAAATAAGAAAAACCTTGCTCATACATGTATCCCTTATCAAATTCAGTGGTCAATAAAAACGCATGAATCATCAGAGGGAAAGATGATAATGAAAAGAGGATGCCATTAAAGTAGAAAGGAAGTAGAAAAGGATGAGGTATTGGTGGCCAATGTGATCATATTTCATGTGGAATTGTGAAGGATAAGTAATTATAAGGCACAAACATTATTTGAGGTAAAATGTATCTATTTTTATTTTTCATACATGTTTACATATAAAATAATTATACTTTACTGAGTATAAAAGCATAAAAAGTTATACTTTCCTGAGAAATTTTTAATAGTTTTTAACAAAACAATGGGCATTTTCCTTAAAGATAGATTCCTTCTGACACAACACTTTTTGCCTCATTATGCACAGAAATATTATATTCTAGCCACTTAAAAACAATCTACTCTTTCTGAAAATGATCAAATATGAAATTATCATCCCAAAACCCTCTCTGAATTACAAAAATGGACAGAATAACTTTAGATGGAAATGGAAACATTATAAGTTTTGAAACAAATAGAAGGTTTCACAAAATTGTTTTATTGAAACTCATGGGACCAGAAAATTTCCAAACCCTGGGAGAACTAACAATTAGACTCAAAATTCTTGATGTCTCAAGGAAACCTTTTTAAATTCTGGGTGCAGTGAGAAGGGATTATATGGATTCTTAATTTATGTTTTGTTCAGCAACCATGATTAATACAGAAAACCAGAAGCAGCGGTGACACCCTCCTCATTCACCGCCAGAGTGACTCTCCTGCTGACCTTTAGATGTGGAAGGAAGAAACAGAAGCAAGCAGCTAATCTTGGTCAAAGAGGATTAAAAAGGAGGCTATCTTCTAATTTTTCACATAAGTCCCAATTAGGGAAGCAAGTAAGTATAACATCCATCTTTATGAAAAAAATTAAATTTGTAATAAAGTGATTTAACATTTGGTATTGTATAGTCTACTGTGTATAACAAAATCATACCACTTTAACTTCACAAACATCTGTTCCTGTGAAAGTTCAATAAAGTCTTGCCCTCATATTATTTGTCTTAGTAGAAATGTCATTACCAGAATTGGTGTTTTATTAGGTGAATTAAATGTTACAGGAAAAAATCAGAGAATAGTAATTGATGATAAATAATTGTTTAAGTGTTCACAGTGTTAAAATTCTTGTTTTTATAGTTCAAACTCATTCCATCCATCTGTATCTCCTAGAAAGGCCTTTCCATTAAACAATTTTGAGGTTTCAGATTTTTCAGGTTTAATTAAATTAAAAGTATTTTCAAATTTTTATCTTTACATTAAAATCAAACAATTTAGATCTGCAGCCCTAATTTATTTTTCTATTATCTCTCTGAAAATACTTTGTTTATCTAAACATATGCTCATTTATACACTAGCAACTCACTATTGTGAAGCTTGCATTGAAAGGTAGGATTGGGTTGTTTAAAGAATGCTGACTTAAGAATATGATAAATTAAAGCATTACTGTACCTTAAAAAGCTGTGGAAGTCAAATACAAATTGTTCTAATTTTACAAATACACACTAAGTCATATTTTACAGGATGAATATTAGTTAAGAAAGTTTGATTCAACTCACAATGTGAAGTCTTCAGATTTAGTTGATCTGCTTTGATTCCTCGAAGGTTAGAGTTCTTCACAGAACTCTTAGGAAAGCAAAGTGGGTGAAGCTCTGATTTCCTTAGAACTAGAACTCTGTCTGATTCTGTAGCTTAAAATGAGCTGAATCTCTAAGAAATCAAAGGGGCTTCAGAAATCCCTCAGGGACATGAAAAGAAAGAATGTCTCTATCGCCTATATTCTAGAGATAATAAGGGAAGTAAGGTTGAGACATTAAGGGAAATCAAGGGTAACACTGTGGATAGAGAAAAGATCAGGAATCTGAAGGGAGAATACTTTCCAGAAAGTCAAGGAAATGAACCTGGTTCGCTACAAATACAAGGAAAAAAGCTTTTATTTGTAGATAATAACTTTAAGGTTAAAAATATATTGGATATATGCAATTTAACATGTGCAACAATTTCATATAAAACTTCAATAAATTATCATTATCTGTATGAACAGCAGCCAGGTATATTAAATGTATTTATAGTGGTAATTTTCTATTCACCACTCTAAACATTTTGTATTTTCAGTGTGTCTCACAGTTAACGAAGCCGTTCTATAAACAGAGGGCATATTGGAGCTACAATTACTTGTGCTGTTTAAAAGGAAATAATGGGCAATGGGGATTGTGGACTGGGGAGGAATACTTCTCTAGGTCACTGCTTAACAGATGGCTCACGGATTACAGTTTCTGCTTTGCAACCCTGAGGTAATGTAGCTCTCTAGGATTTTCAAGTGCTTGGCTTCTGTGGAAATGATCATGGAATATTTTATGATAAGTAAAGAGAAAGTGAGTTGTCCCTACAGGGGAATATAGTTTTGAAAAACTAAAGAACAATGAATTGTGAAATGGTCAAATACAGTCAATACAGGGTCATTAATGAAAAGATTATGATATAATGAAATAGAACATTTAAGATGCCTGTTAACTCATTACTTAAACTTTTGGTAATCTGATGGATTGAGTGAAAACCAGACAATATTTATCAGAAACTGAGAAGAAAATAACTTTTGTGGGTGTTATCTTGTTGTATAATTTTCCAATATTTAATAATCATGAGAATGTATTTCTTAGTAAGGGAATTTATCATTCTAGAAAATAGTATATATTTATAATGTTAGTGAATGAATTATTAATGTTGATTTTATATTCTCATTCTCACTTAAGAATATTTTAAAATGCTTCATGTTTTATATCATATATTTGGGTTTCTGTTGTATCATTTGATAGTAACTTGTATTAGTCTTAATTACATATCATATTAAAGTTTTACCCTTTTCTCATTTTTCAATATTTTACAAACTGCATCATATTCTTTGGTCATTATTTGTCAACTAAATATTTAGAAAAACAGTTTTAGAAGAAATCCTGTTTTAAAAATAAAAATACATTTAAGATTCTACAATTAATTCCAATTTGTGTTGCAAAAATATGAATATTTTCTTTTGGTTTATTTTGTATTTCATAACATTTTTGGCATATAGTAAATTTAAAAGTTTGCAGAATATGTCAATAAAATCTATGTATTTTGCTGTTTGTGATCACACATGCTTTTACTCCCAGAACTTGAAGGTGGAATCAGGAAGGTTTTGAATTCAATGTGATGGTGAGTCTGTGTCCAGCCTGGGATACATCTGTCTTTTCCTTTACCACTAGAATATAATCTATCTGTCTTTAACGTAAAAAAAAATCCCTGTGCTATGGTAGGTCTCTAAATGGGTATTACACATCGAGTTGTTTTGTTATACACATATATAAATGTGTTTCTATCAATTTGAGAATTTAAAAGTATGTATTATAGCCATATCCTAGATTTTCCCACAAAAGAAAATAAGTGGCTTATCAATGTCTACTCATCATTTTATGTATTCTAATGTTAGATGCACACCAGTAAAGTAGAACAGAAGCTCCAGTTTGTCATGTGTATATTCTCTTGAGTTTGCTGCATAGCTTTATGGTACAGACAGTTGAAGATGACGTAGAAAAAAGAGAATATTTGCCTCATCTTAACCACAAATTTGATTTATATTTAAATAAATTTTCAACTATTATCCTCTGAAAATTATATTTACTTCTCAAAGTTAAGCATAGTTAAATAACTCCTCCATTCCCTGCTCTCCCTCCAGCCACTCCCAGTCGCCTCCTTTCAGGCTTTTCATGTATTTTTCCTCACAATCTCTCAAACTTAGGGCCCTTAAAAATACCATTGTTATATAATATATACATACACAAATTAAAATACAACCATACAACCTGCTCATTCTGTTTATTGTTGCAAGCCTTTAAATGATATCAGGACTGACCACTTGCTATTGGATACCTAATTAGGACCTCGTCTATAATAGATTAATTATCCTTCCCTCATCAGTCATTGTGTGTCTGTGGTTCTTTGCCTACAAGTGGGACCCATGGGATTTTCCCTTCCACATTAACATATCTATTGGTATCCTCATTATTCATATCTTGCTTTTATGGCCATAGTTCTGAGATATCGTACATTAGCTTCTCTGTCATTTCTAGGAAATAATCTACAGTAGAATTTCTTATACTGCAGTTCTCACAATATATAATTTTTACCTTTCCAGAAATGTTTCCTGAAACTTAGTTGTTGGAACTGTGCAGTAGTTATATCCTTTGGGATTGTGTTCCTCATGATTAGTCTATTGGTGAATGTAATCAATTTTCTGCAATGGTCCCTGTTAACTGAAAAGAGAAAATGCTTTGATGAAGGATGAGATCTATACTCATCCATGTGTTTAAGAAAAGTTTTATTATTCAATTAGGAATTGAGCTTGACTACTAAAGAAGTGGTAATAAATTTTGCTCTAAGACACATGGCCACTGTAGCCTTGAGTAGTTGGCTAATACTGGCCATAACTTCCCTCCTATTGAGCTTAATCCTTAAATTCAATTAGAAAGATGCTGGATAATGACAAAGTGAGAGTTCCTCATTACTCCTTCAGGGATATCTTGTCATGCTAGTCTTTATGTAATAGGCATCACAGCTAATTATGACCATTGGCTACCACTCCACCTTATAGTTTGATGAGAAAGTTATGGTATCATGAAAATTTATACCCAGGCGAAAGGATTTCAGGTCATGTAAAGCTATTTTCCCTTTTATGTTATATATTCAGTTTAGACTGACTATCTCTTGTACACAATTCACATATTTTCTGACTTCTTTAAAATATAATCAAAAAATGTAAAAGCACTGTACTATTATTTCAGATACCTTAATTATAAAGAACATTAGGATGTTCTATGCATTGAATCCTTCATTTTATTGTGACTCATGAAAAAATAAAATGATGAAAATATGTTTTAGATTTTATTATGTACAAATAAGATTAAAATGTAGGATTATGTTCTCTGTTCAGTTTCATTCTCTGGAGCCAAATTGTTCTTAACATTTAACATACATTTCAAAGTCCATCATTATTTCCATGTGTTACTGACAAGGGAGGTTTGGAGAATCCTTCAAATTAGTTTTATTTGCACAAGAGAAACTTAAGACAGGGAAATTTAGGAATATAAAATAAGCTCATCTAAAAAGTGTGGGTATGCATCTGAGAAAAATACAGCTCTAAGGTTTATAGTGGTTTTGATTTTTTGTCTAAATATCATCACTGTAATAGATGCTGAATTTCTGTGCATTCTGTTCAGTACCTTGAGTTCATATGAGGTTTGTCCATATTCATTTAAAGGGCCTTGATTGTTTTGTAGTTTTCATTTGTTTATTTTTTGTCCTTCATTTCTCTGGCTCTTGCATTCTTTCAGCTTTCATGATCATAAACTTCCCTGAGCTTTGAAGGAAGGTATTTGATGGAGAAATCCCATTTAGGGCGGAATTTTTCAAGGTCTCCTATGCTCTGCATAATATGTATCAATGGGTCCCCATATTTATTTCCATCTGCTGTATACGATGTAGAGTATGTTCTTGTACAAAAGATGAGGGAACATAGAGGTGAAAACTCTAAGTAGACACTGCTTCAACTTCTTCATCTCTAATGAGTGGTGTAGGTATTCCAAGGAAAGTTATTTTCTGTTCTATTATAATTATTATCATTGAGATTACTGCAACTCTTCTTTTTTTGCTATAGTTGCATAATTTTGACTCACAAATTGTTAATAAAAATGTATAATGTCCACATGTATATTTATAAGCATGCATGCATACATCAGCCAATATCCACCCACTTAAATAGTATTTCTAATGAAATTCAGTTGTATAGACCAGAGAGGAAACAAATGGCCTTTGAAGCTGTGAGTAGAAGGGTAAATGAATCTGTAATATCCCCTTAATTTCTATGTATGAAGCATCTATGTTTTCAAGAAAATGAATTACACCTAGAACTTTTAGCTCATATAACCATGAACAACATTTTCACATACTCAATTTTACAATTATTCTCTCACACATGTGGATGTATTTGTAACTGAAAAATTTAAATTGTGGTTCCTTTAAAGTACTATAAAGATAAAATTTATGTTTTGCTCAATTTTTGTTATACAAATATCTCTTCAATTTTTCTAATATTTTATTTTAATAGTAATAGAATTAATCAAGATAATTTGCATAATGATATATTCTCATGTTGATGAAAATATAAGCATATAAGAAATACTTTTTAACAATTGATAATTTCTGTGAAGAAAGCTTATTTTTGTTGTCTTCCTGAGAATCATGCAAAATCAGACATTTGTCACTGAGTTCATCATCTTGGGGCTTTCTCAGAACCCAAAAGTTGAGAAAATCCTGTTTGTTGTATTTTTGTTGGTCTACTTTGCAACTATAGGGGGCAACATGATAATTGTGGTAACCATTATCCATAGCCCTGCATTGCTAGGATCCCCAATGTACTTCTTCTTGGCATTCCTGTCATTCCTGGATGCATGTGTTTCTTCTACTGTCACACCCAAAATGATAATAGACTTCCTATGTGAGAAGAAAGTCATCTCTTTTGAATGTTGCATGACACAATTGTTTTCAGTCCATTTCTTCTCAGGTGCAGAAATGATTGTCTTGGCTGCCATGGCTTATGATCACTATGTGGCCATTTGCAAGCCCTTGCATTACTCCTCCATCCTTACTCGGAAGCTGTGTAGCATTTTGGTGGCAATATCCTGGGCAGAGGCTTCTTACATTCTATTATACAAATTATTTTCACATTGCAGCTGCCTTTATGTGGCCCCAATATCATTGATCATTACATGTGTGACTTGTTTCCATTGCTGAAGCTTGCCTGCACTGACACTCATATATTTGTCCTTTTAGTGTTTGCGAACAGTGGGGCTATCTGCATCATAATCTTCTCCTTATTGATTGTCTCCTATGGTGTCATCCTGTTCTCTCTCAGAGCACACAGCTCTGAAGGTCGACCTAAAGCTCTTTCTACTTGTGGAGCCCATGTTACCATTGTGGTTTTGTTCCTTGTTCCATGCATATTAATATATGCACGGGATACATCTGCATTTTCCTTTGAGAAAAACACGCTTATATTTGTCAATGTCCTGACATCATTGCTAAATCCTATGGTTTACACATTCAGAAATAAGGATATGATAAATGCCATAAGAAAAATGTGGAAGAGATTAAGAGATTTTTGTGAGATTTTAATATGTTTTTAAACATAAATCAATGGGTAAGGACAGTTGCAGTGTCAACATGAGGATACGGGTTGTATTTTCCAGAACTCATGTCAGAATCTAAGTATGATAAGTATTTTATGGTAAATAGGAGATTTATAGATCCCAGGGTTTCACTTCATTTTAGTGATTGCAGGATTCAGTGGAGACTTGTCTTAAAAAATAAGGTAGAATGCAATGAATGCTCATAGTCAGTCCCTTATTTTGGCACTGCATGAATGTTCACAGACATAACCATCATTCATCCATTATGTATACTAACATGTATACCCTAGACATGCACACACACACAAACACACAAACACATACACACACACACAACATAAACAAACAAAAATACACTGTTAAATGTAAAGAATAAAGAACTCAGGAACTCAGTATTTCACTGGGAAAATGAAACATTTTTATAAACAAATAACATAATTTGGTATAGAAGACATCAATAGTGGGAATATAAATATGTGTCTAGGTTCAAAATTTCACTCTGGATTGGCTACTTAGCATTGTTACATAAAAACAAAAGCCATTGAATTTCATCCTCTCATTTATATAATTACATATTTTAAATATTTTAACCATTTGACTGTTATCTATCGATAATATGTTTCATTTAAAAACTTTGTTGACAAAATAGATGTGTATTTGGACAAGAAAAGTATTAAAGTTATGCCTGGAGAAAACAGGTTTCTAAGTGACATATTGAGACTTCAGAACATAGAATTGCAGACAAACACACACACACAGAGACAGAGACAGAGACAGAGATAGAGAGACAGAGAGAGAATGAGAATCAGCTAGGTCTATTCTTGTATGGAAAAAAACACGAGTTACTTCTTCAATTTCTTGACAGATGTAATACTTGAGACCAGCTGAAATTTCTCGTGGATGATGAGACTATTCCATTCTAATGAGATCTGGGACCTCATTAGATAAATACCCATGTAGCCCTTCTGTTCTCATGCAACAAAAAATGCTAGTGGGGCATTACCATCCTGGTAAAATTATTTCAAAGACATTGATATAGTCAATGCATTTCCCCTATTCTTTACTGAAAAAAATAGATGCCAGATCAAGCAGATTTAAAATTAGTTTCCAAAATGTCAATTATTGCAATTTATCATGTGATTTTAATATTCTTAACTTTGTGTGCATAAGTGATAATTATATTTTGAAATTTGTCAATCACAATAATTAAAATTAAGACATTTGTTTTACTTAATGATTCTGTTTTCTTACATTCAGATTATAGAGAGGAATTTGCCAAAAATTAACTTACTGTTAAACTCCTTCCAGTCAGAATCAACAGCCCTAACAAGTAATAAAATTTTATGGTAAAGAAATGCTAAATATTAATGGTGTCATGGATAATACACATGAAGCTACAGAAGACACATGAGACTTCCCACTGGGGGAAAATGCAGAACTAAGATTCAGTTAATGCTTATATAAACCACATAGGAAGTTTCAAGATGTGTAGATTTCACATTAAGGAACAGACAAACGCTCTCTTGAGGAAAATTAATTTCTGAATTTGTCTCCATGTTTCTGTGCCTGTCTGTATTTTGTGGTGACTGGTGTGTCTGCTATCTGTTGTGCATGTCTCATCTGTTTTTCTTAATTCTGTTTGATATGGTTTGTACGCTTCTGCTCCAAATCTCTGTCAGGCTCTTCTGTGTCTGCTCCTATGAATAAGAAAGGGGCTCTTTGTACACTGAAAATCACAGAAACCATGGTATGGGAAAGAGATTCTTTATAGCAATATTTAACAGAGCTTTGTAAGGGAAGAAGTTACTTTACTGACTCCAACTTATCCAAATTCTTTTTATGAGGCCACAGTTACTCTAATACCATAACCAAACAAATATGCGACAAAGATATAAAATTACAGACCAACCTCTCTCATGAACATTGATACAAAAATTCTCAACAAAATACTGGCAAAGTGAATCCAAGGCCACATCAAAAACATCATCCATCACAATAAAGTAGGCTTCATCTCAGAGATATGGGGATGGTTCAACATATGAAAATCTGTCAATGTAATCCACCATATAAACAAACTGAAAGAAAAAAAAACTTATGACCATCTCATTAGTTGCTGAAGAAGCCTTCGACAAAATCCAATGCATCATAATGGGTAAAGGCTCTAGAGAGGACAGGGATACAAATAGCATACCTAAACACAATAAAGGCAATATACAAAAATGTGACAGCCAACATAAAATTAAATGGAGAGAAACTCAAAGTGATTCCCCTAAAATCATGGACAAGCAAGGCTGTCCACTATCTCTATAGCTATTCAATGCAACACATGAGGTTCTAGCTAGAGCAGGTTTATGTCTTTGAAGAAAAACTGAATAAGATATCAGAAAATGGGAAGATCTCCCATGGTGGTAGATTGGTTAGATTAACATAGTAAAAATGGCAATCTACCCAAAAGCAAACCAAAGAATCCAAACAATCCCCATCAAAAATTCCAACAAATTCTTCACAGTCCTCAGAATAACAATACTTAATTTCATATGGAGATCCAAAAACCCAGAATAGCTAAAACAATTAAGAAACAATAAAGGAATTTCTGGCAGTATCATTTTCCCTGACTTTAATCTCTACTATAGAGCTAGAGTAATTAAAAACAGTTTGGTTGTGTCATAAAAATGACATGTGCATCAAAGGAATGATATCAAAAACCCTGACTTAAACATGCACACCTATGAACACTTGATTTTTTTCAAAGAAGCTAAAAGTACACAATGGGAAAAGAAAACATCTTCAACAAATGGTGCTGCCATAACAGAATGGCAGCATATAGAAGAATGTAAGTAGATCCCCATCTATCACACTGCACAAAACATAAGTCCAAGTGGATCAAAGACCTCAACATAAATCTCTTATACTGAAGCTGATAGAAAAGAAAGTGGGAAATAGCCATAATGGATTGGCACAGGAGACAACTTCCTAAATGAAACACCAGTAACACACACCCTGAGATCAACAATTAATAAACTGGATCTCCTGCAACTGAAAATCTTTTGTAAGGCAAAGACCACTGTGAACAAGACAAACAGGCAGCCTACAGATCTCCACCAATTCCATATCTGACAGTGAATTGATATCCAAAATATATAAAGAACATAAGATACTACACATCAAAATAACAAATAATCCTATTAAAATGGGGCACAGGTTTAAACAAATAATTCTCAACTTAAGAATCTCAAATGACTGAGATGCACATTAAAAATGTTCAACCTCTTTAGCTCTCAGGGAATTGCAAATCAAAATGATTCTGAGATACCTTCTTATACCTGTCAGAATGGCCAAGATCAAAATTCCTAATGACAACGTATGTTGGAGATGATGTGGAATAAGGGGAGCACTTCTCCACTGCTGGTGGGAGTGCAAACTTGTACAGACACTTTGGAAGTCAGTATATTGGTTTCTCAGAAAATTGGGAATCAACCTACATCAAGACCCAGAAATACCACTCTTAGGCGTATACACAAAGAATGCCCAATCATATCACAGGACGCTTATTCATCTAAGTGTATAGCAGCATTATTCATAACAGCCAGAACTTGGAAAAAATCTAGATTCCTCTCAACAAAACAATGGATAAAATGTGATGTATCCACACAATGGAGTATTACTCAATGGAAAAAAAAAACATGACATCATGAAATTTGCATGCAAATGGATAGCACCAGAAAAAAAATTATCCTGAGTGAGATGACCCATACTCAGAGAGACAAACATGGTATTAACTCACTCATAAGTAGATATTAGATGTAAAGCAAAGAATAGCCAGGCTACAGTCCTCAGCCTCAGAGAAGCTATGTAACAAAAATGACCCCAAGAGGGACACATGGATCTCTCTGGGAAGTGAAAGTACATGGGATATCCTGGGTAAACCGGGTGTGTGGAGAGCAGACAGAAGGAGTGGAGATTGAAAGCATGAGGGATCAGAATGGTGGAGTTGTGGTCTGGGACAGAGCAAGGGAGAGATAGGTAAGATATCCTGATAGAGGTGACCATTGTGGTGTTAAAGTGAAACCTCCTACCAGGGAAGTTCCCAGGCATTGAAACGGATGACCCCAGCTAGGAATATTATCACAGTGGAGAGAGTGCCTGTACTAGCCTTCCCCTATGCCTGTCCTAGTTGTCTCATTCGGTACCCGATGGAAATAAATGCAGAAATCCAGATCCAAGCACTAGACCAAGTTCTGGAAGTCCAGTTGAAGGGAGCGTGCAGGGAATGTATGAGAAAGGGAGGGATAAAGATCATGATGGTGAAACCCATAGAGAATGCTGATCTGAGCTTCTGAGATCTCATGGACTCTGGACACATAGATAAGGAGACAGAACAGGATTGATCTAAGCCCTCTGCATCTGGTGAACAACTGGATATCTTGGTCTTTTGTGGGATCCTATCAGTTGGACCACAGAACAGGATGAGAGAGGGGAAACTGTGGTTGGAATTTAAAATAAATTTTTAAAAATGATGAAAAATGTGGTGATGTATAATTTGTGATTTATTAAAGCATGCTTGAGGGTATAGAAAGCAAAGCTAGTCACAAGCTCTTACCTCTATCCCAGGATGAATGGTCTGTCCTGTCGTCAGAGTATCTGGAGAATAAATGTTGACATGATAGCCTTTGCTTTTCCCTTTTATACCTCCCTAGTGCTGGAATTAAATGTGTGTGTGATTCCAAGTACTGCAATCATCTATGTGGGACCTGTTTCTTTTTAGGACTGTGTCAGTTTCCAGTAGCTCAGTGTCACCTTGAGCTAAAAGGGATTCATCTGCTTGTCCCCTGAGTTCTGAGATTAATGGTGTGTGCCACCACTGACTGGCTCTATGGCTAACCACTATGCCTGCTATAATTAAAGGTGTACATCACCATTGCCTGGCTCTGTGGCTTATGGATAGCTTTGTTTTCTGTACCATCAGGCAAACTTTAATAAATCATAAATAATATATCACCACAAAAGGGTAGGGAATATGAAACTTGATTTAATTCCATAAGAGCTCACATTTAAGAATTTCCCAAAATATTGTATTCTGCTTGCTAGGGTACAAAGCACCAGACAGTATTAAGCCATGTATATGCACAACACAATTTAAGAAATGCACAAAGTCAATCAAATTCCTTAGGAGCTGTGGACCCTTTGTGTTTGAATATTGACCTATCATGTGAGATATACGTACCCCCTAGGGCACTGAAGACATGACTCTTTGGAGGTTATTAAACACATCCAGATAGTCTTTAAGGATTGCCCCAAAGAAGAGAAATATATACCTAGTACCTCATCCCAGTTAATGCCCATGAAGAATGATGTTACAGACCATAGGGAAGAATCAGCTCCTGTTGTTTAGCTAAAAGAACACAGTAGCAGATCTCCATCTCTATCACCTAGAGATCCTCTTAGCCTTGGACAGAGAACATTCCTTTCTCATTGTGTTGTGATAAACAGAGGGACACCTATTTCTGCCAAGCACTGAGAAAGTATGGCTGTTCAAGCCTCATCACTAACACCTGCTTCTAGAGACAATAAATAACTTGGAAGAAATGGTAGAGGCAATATAAGAAAAGGAGTATTAGGATGAGTGCTATGAGATTCTTTATTTGAGACAAGACATAGCCACTGCAATTATTAACACATAGAACCCGATATACTTACACAAGACTGACCCAGGTTTGACCCTTTACCATTGCATTTTGGATTGAATACGGAGTCATGGATTCCCACTCCTCACTGAGGAGCTATTGACAGTCAAAGCTCCTGAAAATGGTGTCTCATTTTCATCACTTATGTAGCCATAAGGAAAGTGAGCATGCCCTAACAATCTTCTACCCATGTTCACACAAGCAACCCTAAAGTCATTGGGTCAAAAGTAAAAGACAGGAATATAGAAGGACTGTTTTGGAAAAAGTAGTCACCAGAATGGGAAGGGGATGAGGGGCTATTTTGATGTAATAGATATTTGTTAAATCATCAAAAAATGAAGTAAAAGATTTAGCAGTGACAAAAAGACATTGCTATCCATACTGTCCATACTAGTCTTTCACAAGAACAGTTCCTATTATTCTTATATATTAATAGATAGGAATTTACGACAAAACTAATAACTTATATTGCATGATTATACAGGAATTTAACTTAAATTCTACACATAGACACTGTATCTGATTCATTATACAAGTGTTCCTTGACACAGTGATATATAAAAGCATCATCAATTAAATCTCCCAAAGTACTTTTTCAAGAAGACTTTTGATGTAAATAAAACTATGAGTACTCTATTTAGTGAAAAAGTATGCGATATCATTTCTCAACCACTTATGGTGTATGGAATTGTTCAAACCCTAGGGATGCTGAGAGTAAGTCTCAGAGGTAGATCACCTCTCAGGGAACCCACATTAAATTCCAGTTGCAATTAATGAGGAATTTTGACTCTGTTTTTTCTTTATCCTTAAAATATGATTTAAACTTCATAAGAGTAACACAGAGAACCTCCATCTTAACTGGTATAGATCTTAGATTGGAAGGAAGATTTGGTACAAACATAACCTTTTGGTCACTACTGAATGGATTACGACAACAGCGAAGAAGAATTGGCTGCCTCTCGATTTTTCATCAAAATGTCACATGGTAAGCATCATAAAAACATTTTTACATTTTCTTTTTTTATGATTTTTTTATTTTAAATAGCTTGTTTTACATGTCAATCCCAGTTCTCTCTCCCTCCCCTTCTCCCGCACTCCCCTTCCCCCCCACCCTCCCACCCTATTGCCAAATCCTTCCACATAGGGGATATCAGAGTCTGTCATTTTACTCTGGGTAGGGTCCAGGCACTCCCCTAAGAGTCCAGGCTGAGAGAGCATCCCTCTTTGTGCTATAGGCACACGAAGACTCTTTGTATATCAGGGATAGACACTGATCCACAGCTCAGGGCCCCATAGGTTGCCCAGGCCTTCTCGCTGACACAAATTGTTTTTTGAGTGTTAAAAAGTACTTTAATATATGTTTGCTAATTGTGTGCTTGATTAAATATTGAGGTTTTCATATTATACTTGAATTCTTGAGGGCATTATTATTTTTTTTAGTTTATATATATATTATTTTTAAATTTAAATTTAAATTAGAAACAAGGTTGCTTCACGTGTCAATTCCAGGTCCCTCTCCGTTGCCCTCCCCTCCTACTGTGCACTCCCACCAACCCCCTATTATCCCCTCATTTCCCCAACGAGGGTGAGGCCCTCCATGGGGGTGTCCATAGTCTGTCATTTCATCCAGGGCAGGGCCTACACCCAAAAGTTCAGAGTAAGAGGGCATCTCTCATTGTTGGATGGAAGTCCAAAATCCATTTGTGTACCCGGGATAAATACTGATCCACTACCCAAGGCTCAATAAATTACCAAGGCCTCCTCACTGACACCCACATTCAGGGGGGTCTTGATCAGTCCCATGCTGGATTCCCAAGCATCAGTCTGGGATTCAAGAGCTAACCTTTGTCAGGTCAGCTGTTTCTGTGGGTTAAACCAGCCCAGTCTTAATACCTTTGGACATACCTTATTTGTAATGCCAATTTTGTGACCAATATCCAGGCATATGGAATTTCGTCAAGATGATATGTAAGAACCCTAGAAAATTGCACTTACAAGAAGTAATTTCCCATGTTCCCAATGAATAGCAGTTGTTAGAGAGTAAGACTTTTCTTCCTTCCTTTTCCCGGTTTCATTCTTCTTTCCTTCCCTCCCTCCTTTCTTTTTTTCCTTCCTTCCTTCCTTCCTTCCTTCCTTCCTTCCTTCCTTCCTTCCTACCTTCCTTGCTTCCTCTCCCCTCTCTTTCCCTTTCTCTTTCTCTCTCTCCCTTTCTGTCTTTCTCTCCATCCTTCTTTTTCTCCCTCCCTCCTGTTATTGGTGCTCCTGAATTGCTTTCTTGTTCAACATTTGTTCTTCCTTCCCTATGATTCTTCATTTCTTCATGTTTATTGTAACAAAACATATTTCACCTTTTATCTCTATGTAAACACCAAGTAATGTAAAAAGCATCTATGCTTTGTATTTTATATTATCTTTGCAATAATACTTTACTTGTTTTTCTAAGTGCATATTAAATTACATTGAATAAAAATAACCTTTCCTATGTTTGGATATAAATGTGGTATGCTTTGAGACTAAATAAACAGCACTGACCATGGTACATTGAAGTGCTGCACTAAACTCTATACAATATTGCAAACAAATGAAAATGTTCTTCATTCACAGTAACATATGGTTTGGGAAAAGGTATTATGGTCAGATTAAGATTGCTAAGATTGCAAGATGAATTCTGTGAATTAAGTACACTCAATTTCCCTGAAGCAGTATGTCTGCCTCAGAACAAGCTTAGATGAAGTTCAGAACAGCTGTAGTGTTCTTAGTCCTGGACTAATCCCTTAAAAGTGTCTGAATTTCCAAAACATCATAAGATACATTTCATAAATAATTCTGAAGGAGCTAATAGGAATCAGGGAAACATCCGTTCCACTACATTTCAGATACAGCAAGACAAAGGATGTTTAGCCATCTAAGTGACTATGCATAAAAGTCACAAAGCCAGGAAAGCATCAGTTACCTGAAGACAAAGCATTTCCTGGAAGTGCTAAAAGGTGTTTACATAGCTATAGATGCAATCAAGCAAGCAGTATTTTATTGTCACTTAACAGTCTGAAACAAAAGTATGAGTGACTTATGAGATTTACCATGAATACAATTTCAAGTTATGTTTTAATTTATTGGTAATAAAAATATTTTGGTTGAAATGTATTTAAATCAGCTACCTAGAAAGATATTTCTGCTAATTCCTCTGAACACTTTAAATGTTCTTCACACTGTAAATTAACAAAGAAATCGTGTTAACTATATATAGATTTGATGTGCTTCAGTGGTTCAATTGATCAGTGCATGGTGCTTATATACAGAGATAGGCATGATAATTTGTTTTAATGCAATGAAGCATGGGAAGGTGTAAATAGGGCAATATGCACAGCTGAATACATGGACAAACACTTCCCAATGTCACTCCTTAAAGAGGTGGCTCAGAGACCACAGTTCCTTTCTTTTAGCCATGGATATGATCAGAAACAGCCTTTGGATATCCAACTGCATGACTTTTAGGGGTTAGAATGGGATCGGATGTTTCAGGAGAAACATTGGCAGAGTCAGTTGGTCCTTACATGAGAATATGGATTTGAAATTCAAGACTACACGGTGGTGGGAGATGGTTGTCTCAGCGTTTATGGTAAGATAATAATTGCTCAAAATATTAATGTGAGATGTCATATTATCAGCATATGAGTTCACTACTATGATGAATGCTCTACAAACCTCACAATATTTTCAGAACTTCAAAGAAAATTAATTTTGTAGATTTCAATTAGATGATTATTTTAAATTTTTATAAGAACAGAATTTATAAATTATAAAATGTATTCCATTTCATAATTCACTTCTATATTATAAAATGTAGTAACAATTTCACTAAATGGCCATGTGATTTTCTTTGAATGTCTGACATAAGTCATTATGTAAATGCTTCATAAGTGAGGTCTTCATGTTAGTAGTGTTTTATTAGTAGTGTGATGTGCTAGTGACTCAAAGGTTTATTATCTACAAATCATTCCTGTTATGAGAATTTTAGTCATTTCTATGTTCAAACTTCACACTGAATCATCATCTCATTTTGTTTTAGAATATATATTGAAGACTAAGTTTACTAATGCAAAGATAAACAGACTTGTGGTTTTGAGACAATTTCTGATATGTTTTCTAAAAGTATTACTGGAATAAACTGAAATTATTATAATTGATATAACTTTTAAATAATCCTGAAATACTCATGTGTCCTTACAATGTATAGTCTGTAGAATATCTTTTTTCTGTATATTTTTTATTTAACTTTTTCTGCATGTCACTTTCAGTTCCCTTTCCCTCCCCTCCTCCCCCACCCTCCAATCCTCCTAACCCATCACCCTCAGTCCACCCTCCTCTGATCACCAGAGAGGGCAAGGGCCTCTATGAGGGATTTTTCAGGGTCTGTCACATCATCCTGGGAAGGGCTCAGGTTATTCCTCATGTGTCCAGGCTGAGAGAGCATCCTTCCACATGTCATGGGTTCCCAGAATCCTTCTGTATGCCAGGAATAAATACTGCTCCACTCTCCCAGGTCCCACAGATTGCCAAGGCCTCCTATCTGTCACCCTGTTTCAGTGGTCATGGTGTTCCTTCAATAAAAGCCCTACCTATTACATAGAGCCTTTTTTCCCTTGCAGTCTCCTACTCTACTTGGTGCTCTCTGGAACAGCTTCCTGAAAATTAAAGAGCTGCCCCTTAAATCCTGTTGATAATCCTATCTTTTAGGAAGATTAACAGATGTGAAATCATAGGTTTCTGTAATTTGGGAAGCATTAGGAAACCTAAATCAGAACATAGTAAAAGGTAGGAGTCTGTATGCCAGGGATAAATACTACCCAAGGCCCCATAGATTGCTGAGGCCTCATCACTGACACCCAAATTTAGGGGTCTGGAGCCCATTCCACATCAAGGAATGCTCTCTTAGCCTGGACACATAGCTTAGGCCCTGCCCTGCATGATATGACAGACTCTGGAGATCCTCCATGGAGGGCCTCACCCTCTCTTAGGAGAGGAGTGGAAATTTGATGGGGGGGTGAGGGAGGTTGGTGGGGTGTGGGGAAGAAGGGGAGGGTGGGGGAGCTGGGATTGACATGTGAAGTAAGATTGTTTCTAATTTCGATTTTAAAAGATAAATAAAAATGTAAAAATTAAAAAATAGGTATATGGATATAAGCAGGATTCTAATAAATTTAAAAGTTTTAAATATTTTACCCTTGTATTCTCTCTCTCTCTCTCTCTCTCTCTCTCTCTCTCTCTCTCTCTCTCTCTCTCTCTCTCTCTCTGTAGTTCGTTTGGTCTTTTACATTATACTTGTAATTTTTTCTCTTTCCTTCTCCCAACTCCTCCTATCTTCTTTCCCACACAAACCTCCCATAAGTATACCTTTAAACCTTCTGGAGCTTCATTGCAAAAGTTTCCTGTAAGCATATCATCTTTTGAGACTTTGTATTGTTTGAAGTCCTTTGTTTACCATCATATTCCTTGTGGATGAGCTTTAAGTTGCTGGTTAACATGTTTTATAGTAAATTCATATTTCTAACAAAATAATACTTGCTTAATAGACAAAGTTACATTTTCAAGACTTATTTATTTTAAGATTATGTGCATGGGTGTTTTGTCAGGTGTGTGTGAATGTGTCCTGGTCTCTGCTTGGTCCATACATAGTCCAGAAGAAGATGATATCTCCTCTTGGATGTAAGTATGCTGGGAAATGCCCCCAGATTTTCTGGACTAGCAGCAAGTACTCTGAAATGTTGAATTATCCTCTCAAACCCCCACACAAGTTTCAATTTTATAAATAATTGACAAACAAGTCTCAGGAGTCTAAATTATATTCACCTATTTTCATTACTTCTGCTGCATGGTTTTAAGTAATTTTCAAATGGTGGTTATTGGTTTATCCTTTATTCTAGTGCCTTTTTCAAAATTCCTTATTAACACACAAAGGAAGATTTTTTTCCTTCCTTTTTAATTTTTTTTATTTTATATTGCATTCCAACCACAGCTCTCCCTCATTTCCCACCTCCCCAGTAGCTCAACCCCAGACCACTCTTCCTCACTGGTAGGGATCCCCATAAGATGTCAAGATAGTCTGGCGCAGTAGGTTGGAGCAGGGCCTGGTTCCTCTCTCAGGCATTAAGACTGAGCCTGGCATCCCAACATAGGTAATGGGCTCCAACAGGCTAGCTCATACACCGGAATTGTATCATGCTCCTTCTGCCACTGAAGTTTCAAAAAGATAGGGAGACTACAGAAAGCCCAACTGAAGTTCTCATTGAGAAAAAAAAATCACATTGTTCACCTTGATGATGAATGTGAAAAAGGATGGAGAAAGCCTTTTTAAAAAAATTAGGCACCTTTTGTTGTTTAAACTTTCCATTTTATTTATAACTGTTTATAAAATATTGTAACATTAACCCATGCCACAGATTGTTGAATAATACTGATATCCTGAACAGTTTCTATTTTTGCACTAGCTTCACTTAATTGTCCTTACAGTATACTTATTATTAGATGATGAGATGCAAGTGAAATTTTAATGCCTTAATAGTTGAATCACACTGCCCCTCATAGCCATTTCTATCTTGAATATTGGATTAGTTCATCTGAAGTTCTAAACCCATTTCATAGTTTAAAACACAGTTCAAAAAGTAGTTAGGATTTTCTGGAGTTCACTAAAGTGCCTTCATTTCTTCTTCTGTCAGTAGATAAGATTCTGCTCCAGTGAACTTTTG
Source organism: Mesocricetus auratus (assembly GCF_017639785.1). NCBI lineage: Eukaryota > Metazoa > Chordata > Mammalia > Rodentia > Cricetidae > Mesocricetus > Mesocricetus auratus. The sequence continues at coordinate 56,800,005 of NW_024429189.1, read as the reverse complement.
CATGCTCTCTGGCACTGCCTCATTCAACCCAGATAGCAGACACAATTGATAAATTGTGACTATTGCTTACCAGATATATGATTTCAAGTGCTGCCCATTCCAAAATGTCTTTTGAGTATTATTAAATTTGGATCCTCAAAGGTAAATGGTATTTTTACCATACATGTAGGGTTTGTGCTACAATATTTAAAATATGTCTAAAGTATTCAGTAATTAACTTTTCTTTGTTTTCACCTGATATCCAGTGATGCACTACAAAATATAATAATATTCTGTTTTCAAAAACAGAATAAAAGTAATAAAATTCAGTAAAAAGAATTCTGCAATATAATTTACCATTTTGTTCATGCTGGTATTATAAATTAAATGAAACAATATCTTTTCTTTATTTCAGATTGATGTGAATAGACTTTACGTTATCTTCCTCTTGAGAATCATGCAAAACCAGAGCTTTGTCACTGAGTTCATACTCCTGGGACTTTCACAGAACCCAGACATAGAGAAGATATTACTTGTTCTATTTCTGTTGATCTATCTTACAACTATTGGGGGCAACATGACAATTGCAATGACCATTGTTTGGAGTCCTGCACTTCTGGCCTCCCCCATGTACTTCTTCTTGGCATTCCTGTCCTTACTGGATGCGTGTGTGTCTTCCATTGTTACACCCAAGATGATTATAGATTTGTTCTATAAGAGAAAGACGATCTCCTTTGAATGCTGCATGACACAAGTGTTTGCTGTCCACTTCTTCAGTGCTGTGGAAGTGATCATCCTGGCAGCCATGGCCTATGACCGCTATGTGGCTATTTGCAAACCTTTGCACTACACTTCCATTATGAACAAGAGGCTATGTGGCATTCTAGTAGGAGTAGCTTGGGCAGGGGGCTTCTTGCATTCTATCATACAAATTATATTCACATTGCAATTGCCCTTCTGTGGACCCAATTTTATTGATCATTTCTTATGTGACTTGTTCCCATTATTGAAGCTTGCCTGCATCGACACACACATTTTTGTCATTTTGGTGTTTGCCAACAGTGGGTCTATCTGCATCATTATCTTCTCCTTTTTGATTGTCTCTTATGGTGTTATTTTGTTCTCTCTGAGAACTCACAGTTCTGAAGGTAGACGTAAGGCTCTCTCCACCTGTGGATCCCACATTACTGTTGTTGTTATGTTCTTTGTTCCATGCATATTAATATATGCATGACCTACATCCCCATTCTCTTTGGAGAAAAATGTATTTATATTTGGTGATGTCTTGACACCATTCCTTAATCCTATGGTTTATACTTTTAGGAATAAAGAAATGAAAAATGCTATCAGGAAAATGTGGAGGAGTTTCATAGTGGTTCCTGATACATAATAAAATAGTTAATATGCTAGATTGGGTGGTTCTGTTGGAGAAATTACATGTGAAAAGTGAATGGAATATGGAAATAAGAAGAGTAGAGATAGAGGATTGATGCATTCAAAACTTATTACACTAAATTCTTGAAAGAATAATAGAAATATTAATATTTAGAAACACCATCAATATAAAAATGGGAATTACACTGTGTTTACAAATCTTATAAGAGGCAATATTTATTTACTTCTCACTTTAAAGAATAAAAAGGTACACTATCCTTCTCTAAGACTTTCATTCCACATACAAGCTAAGTAGTCTCATACCATCCATTGACTAAATTTTCATGGGTATTCTTTCCCTGTCCATTAGGTAGTCTCTGCCTTGTATCTCCATATGCAACCCGTTTCCCTTGAGGTTTCACTTTTCTAATAAGCTGTGTGAACATAACTCTACTTGCCCCTTAGAAATTCTCAGCCTTGATACATCCATGTGCTTCCAGATTGCTCTTCTTCCAGAGAATTCCTCCTGCAGAATTCCCTGTCTTCAAGCCTCAAACTATGTGTACTCTTTTGGAATGCGTAAGGCACATATTTCTCTAGGATCTCACACCCTATGCCCCCAAGTAGATCCTGCTCCTCTAGAATATGTAAGTATTCAGGATATACACTTGACCTTCCAAGGACTCCTATAACTAATAACCTATTAACTACAGTTTATTCAAGATAGAAGGACCAGATTTGGAGAGTCATAGGGTAAGGTAACAGAACAGAATACCTACAAGGGGTGCGTTCTATCTTGGATAGGATCTATCCACAGAGACAGCAGAGGATTTTTTTGAAAAATTCTTCCTTTATTTTTATGTTAGAAACAAGCTTGCTTCACATGTCCCAGTTCCCTCTCCCTCCCCTCCTTCCCACCCCCCGTATGTCCCCCAGCCCCCCACCCAATCTCCACTCCTATCCCCAATGAGGGTGAGGTCCTCCATGGAGGATCTCCAGAGTCTGTCATTTCATTCATGACATTGCCTAGGCCTTCCCCCAAGAGTCCAGGCTGAGGGAGCATCCCTCATTGTGGGATGGGCGGCCAAAGGTGATAAATTCTACCCAAGGCCCCATAGATTACCTAGGCCTCCTCACTGACACCAACATACAGGGAGTTTGGATCAGTTCAATGCTTTCCACACAGCCATCAATCTGGGATCCAAGAGCTCCCCCTTGTTCAGGTCAACTGTTTCTGTGGGTTAAATCCTTTGCTCATCAGTTCTTCCTTTCAGTCACTGGATTCCAGGAGTTCAGTTCAGTGTTTCGCTGTGGGTGTCTGCTTCCATCAATTGCTAGATAGGGTTTTTTAAAAGAAGATTAGGGATAGAGGTGAAGCCTGCCTTGTCACTTTATGAAAAGAAAACATTTAGAATTGCAACTCCAGGCAGAAAAAATAGTAGCACAAGATTTCAAGATCATTTATCTCCTCTTCTCTACTGTTACTAATCCCATAGTAATTAATCCAAAGAAAATGATCTGGAGAATCATGCAGCCAAATAATTCAAAAGAATCATTTTAACTATATTCAAACAACTCAGGTAGAATGAGTATATTCCCAAAGAACAACAACAACAATAAAAGAATTGGGTGAAATACAGAAGACCATCTGTGATGCGGAAATATAATTCAATACATAGAATTTCTGAAGAAAAATAAATTGATGCTGAAAATGAAAACCTCAAATTTCAACTAAAAGCATGAGTGTAAAACTTCCCTCACAAAACTGACAAACTGATTCAGAGCTGGAAGACAAAAGAATTGAATCACTCAATAAATAAAAACATAGGCAGACTAGATTCAGCGCTTTCAGGGTGGTATGGTCATAGACATGGGACTTATCCAGACCCCTGAATGGGTATCAGCTAAGAGGCATGGAAAATCTGTGGGATTTTGGGCGGTTTTGTTTGTTCTAGACATACAGATGGACTTTGGGTGCCCCTCCCACAGTGAGGGATGCTCTCTCAGACTGATCTCTTGTGGAAGGACCTTGGCCCTGACCTGGAAGAAACGGAAGACTCTGGGATTCCCCTATGGATGGTCTCATCCTCCCTGGGGAATGGAGTGAGTATTGGGTGGGAGCCTGGGGGAGCTGGTGGGAGTGCGGGGGAGGAGGGGAGGAAGAGGGAGCTGGGATTGACATGTGAGAAAAAAACAGAAAACATGGGCAGAAGATTGCAGAGTTTTTGGAAATGATAAAACGTCCTAAAATTCAACTTATGGCATAGAAGAAGATAATAATAGTGAAAGTATGGAACATAGTTTCAATCTAATCATAGAAGACATTTTTTAAAAGTAGATAAAGAGATGCCCATCCAGGCCTTCAGAACTCCAAATAGGACCAGCATTGGAACTATCTAAAAAATATTAAAATTAAATAATTAAAGACACAGAAGATTGAAAGTTACAAAAGACATGATGAATATCACCTATAAACTCAGACTTATGAAAATAACACTCAACTATTCAGCAAAAATGTATAAAACTAGAATGGTCTGAAGGATTTGTTCCAAGTTCTACAAGATCACAACCATTAAACTGATGCATCCTCTCCAGTAAAACAAGTCACTAAAATTGAAGAAGAAAGAAAAACTTCCCATGATTAATAGAGACGGAAAATGATGTTAGCCTAGAGTACTGAGATGAAATTTCAATCAAAAGAGGAAGATAACAACACCAAATATGATACAAGAAATAATTTAAGATGATGGTTTAGTTTATTCAGCTGAGGAAATTTCAGTACAGGGGAATATTGTCTTTGCTGTGGTTAGTTTTTACTGCATTTATCCATTTCCACAGCCTTAAAAGAAGAAAACTATGGGCAGAAAGATTATTTTAAAATATTCAGATGGCCAAGGGGAATGGGTAGACTTGCACAAGTTAAAATTAGCTGACAAGGTGTGTGTAGGAAAAAAAGACTCTCTTCCAAAGGAAAACTCAGCTGTCACTAGGACAATAGAAAACAAGTTGGAGGGCAAACATCCACCATCAGAAGAACTGACTTGTGAAATGTGAGCCTATCTTACAGAAAGGAACATGACCTGCAAATGAGCTGAAGGAATCACTTTTCAAAGGAATACCTATCAAGGAACTTTCACAGGAGTGGCGTACGGAAGATCTCAAGCACCAGATAATGGGTGAAAGGGTATATTTCAATCTGGAAAAACACTTTGAAAGTCTTGTCAACATGGAATTGATTTTTGCATGCACAATTTCAGTGGAGTACCTAGGGGACTGTACATGTCCAAGCAAAGGCACACTAATGACAGGGTAGGAGATAATAACATTTTTAGAACCTTGATGGTTCATCACATATTACAGATGCTATAAATTGTGGATACCCTGGATTTTGTGTTTATTCTGCTAAACTTTTGTCTTGATTTGATGCTTTCTTTCCTTGCCATGTATTCTTTTGGATGGGAAGGTAGGCTGTATTCCATTGTATATTTGAAATGATGTGACATATTTCATTTTACAGGATCTCACAATTAAGAGCTCCTGAGAGAAGTCCTTTCTGCTGGCTAGTATTTCCAGAAAGTGCTATGTGGGCTTTAAGAGGAGAAGAGACATCTAGTGTTATTCTCAGTTGTGGACTACAAAAGCATGGAGGTGTCAAGCAAGCTATGTCTGTTGATGTAACAGTTTGTGATAACTATTTGGAGGGGAATCAGTCACTTCCAGGTTGCATTTGAATTATGTGCTATGGGTAATGGAAAGTTTTTCAAATGCCTATGGCTAGTAAGATCACAGGCATTTATGGAAAAACTGCTATTATTCTTCTAAATCAAGGAGGTGTCAAAATGACTTCCAAATATCCATATTTATCTCTCAATTACTTTCAGTATTTGACAGAGAAACCTCTTTTTGTGAGGATTAAGGAGATTTTCAACTAAATGATGAGAATATGTAAATGTTCAATATCAAAACTTTAAAATCCAGCTTCTAAAATTTTCACTCAGGTTTCAAAACAAGAAACTACAAATAAGTGAAGGAACAGAAGTCTGAGGGAAAGAGGAATTGACCCCCACACAGTTGCTCCTCTGTATGTTCTTTATTCTGCTTTCTCTCTTGCCGTTCTGTTTCTCTGTTTCTGTCCATCTCTCTGTTTCTTTATCTCTTAAATTCTTGTCTTCTCCCAGTTCTTGGGAGTACTGGTATATATACATTTGCAACCATAATTTTTTTTTACAATACAACATGAGGGTTGAGTTTCTCAGGGTCAGCAAGGCAGATAAAATTTACACACACAGCAAAAAAACTAAAACTGCTAAGAGAAACTTTTAGCATCAATTACTTAGGGTTGTATGTTAAAGAGAGTTTCTAAGTTTGATTTGCACAAGAAACAAAACCTGGTGCCTTCCAGTACTCTAGACTCAGTGGTAACAAAGGCTTTCAGGAAAGTTTACTTTTCCCTGAGGATGAGAAAAATGAGCTGCCTACCTTTGTCTCTATCTTCTCAGGGGAAGCAGGAGGGAACAGTAAATGGCTGAGTTAAAATTTTGAGTTAATGCAACAAGAAGTTTGAGAATCTTTTAGTGCAGATTTAGTTTAGGTTATTAATTATCTTCTAGTGGGGTAAAGCTAGGGTGTGCTTATTTTTGTCTATACATCTAGGCAGCTGTGAATTAACAACTTTGGATGTGTAGTAATTCTATGCTCTTGGATATCTGGCCTATGCCCTAAACACTCACCAAATGCTTGTCAATAAAGAAGAATCTACAGCAAGACACAGCCAATTCATTCACAATACTATACCACCAGGTATAACTTTATACTGGCTTCATCCACCAGAAGAATCCTTAATTCTTCTGAGTTATCTTTCGATATGAAGGCTATATAATTACTCTGTGATTTTGTGGCTTGTCTTAGTTCAATGCTCACCCATAAATGTAACAGCTATTTCAAACCTTCATAGACCAAGAAATATATCAAAAAAGGATATTATGGAATATAGACCTAGAGGGTGAGAGGTGTGCTTTGATTCGTTGTCTACTAGATACAATATGGATATTTTGTTTTAAAAACTATTAGGTTGTGGTTACCTGCACAGCACTGACACTAAGATTGGTCCTTCAAAACTCTCTTAATGAATAGGGAAAAGACTCATGAGTTTCCACACATGCTGAATTTAATTATTGTTGATAAAGATAATTACATGTGTAGACACTAATAAGTTTCCAATGGTCCAGTCTTAATTTTCTATCAAGCTCATATGAGAAAATGTAATTAACACCGTGATCAATAAAAATATAAGTATAGGAAGGAGTATTTAAAAAGAAAGAGTTGTGTGAGACAGGAAAAGGGACAATTATGTGGTCAATATAACCATAATACATAGTGCACTTTATGGAATTGCCATTAAATAGCAATTATAAACGAAAAATTATTAAGGGAAATAAAAAATATTTCTACTATTATTTTATATACTTATAAAATAATCATATGTATATGATTTTTCTTGTTTAAAGGAAAACTTAGTTTTTCCCAAAATAGTGAATGATCTCCTGAGATTTCTTCAAAAATTCCTTGTAACAAAATATTTTGGTTAAATACTGAACAGAAACACTGTATTCCACCCATTACAAAATTGTTACATTATTTTAAAAAAATAGTATACAAAAGTATTAGAAAAAACATCCTTAATATAATTTTAAAAATATACAGCATAGGATTGGATGGACATAAAAGTATTATGAATAAAGCTATAAGTGTAAACATGTCTTGCAATCTCATGAGGACAAACATTTTCTAAACCCTAAGGGGACTAAGAATCACTCTCACAAATTCAGGATACCTCGGGGAAACATCTTTAATTTCTGGACACAGTGAAGAAAGAATTTTGGTTTTATCATTTATGTTTTACTCATCTGCCACAATGAACACAGCACTTGAGAGGCACAGGTAATGTTCTCAATGCTCACTGTCAGGCCTGTTTTTTCACTCTCCTTAGATGTAGAAGGAAGAGATGGTAAACAGCAGAGCATATTGAATACTGATGGACTCTATACCATAGAAAAGAGGACATATGTATCTTCAGAGTATTTCTGAACTGACATATGATGAGACTTACAGGCCCCACTTTCGTATTTTCAGAAGTGAGTCCAAATCAAGATTTATTATTTAAATCTTGAATATTATTGACAGGTTAGTTTAATATAACCACAGGGTTTTCATTGCATAACTATTTGTTCTTGAGAGAGTTGCATAAATTCTGATGCCAGATTCCTCAAACTGAATAAGATGTGACCAAAGTCAAGGGTACCCACAGCAAATAAAACAATACGTGAGGAGCCCAGAGAACACTTCACTATTGATAATTGCTCAAATGCCCATGGTGATCAAATAGCACTTTCTGGAGAACAAACTCCTTTTTTCCCTCCTTTGCTTCCTTCTTTCCCTGGTCCCTATTAATTACATTCTTCCCTCCATCCCTCCCTCCAATACTGTTTAATTTCTCTAAATACATGGTCACTAACATACTAGTACACACAAAATGTGATGTTTGGATTGTAATATAGTATGTCCTGTGGATTTACATAGATTTTTTAAACTAGGAACATACTGAATAAATATACTGCTATATCTCAGATTTTATTGATATCAAATATAAAATGATCTTATTTCCACAAATGCACACTACTATATGGATGGACACTAAATGTCACAAACAACACTGCCACCCTACATGTTTCAACATGCTTGAGTTTTCTACCTCAGAACTGTCCAGTATTTTGAGTATCTGAAGCTCTGAACTTCATTATTGCTGGTAATTCTGGCCTGGCCTGTCTTTTAAGATAAACTGAATCACCAAGACATCAAAGAATTTTCAGAAAAACACCAGGATGGACATGAAGTGATCAGAGAAAAATCCCTTCACCTACATACCAGAAATAAAATATAAGTAAAGTTGAGACATTTAGGGAATGCAGCAAAGCAAAACAGAAAAGAGAGAGAAATGATTAAAAATCTGAAAAGTATGTATTTCACAGAGCTAGGGAGAGGAATTTGCTTAGCTGCAAACATAAGAAATAATTTTTTGGCACACATTAATCTTCGATCACTAATATTGTATATTTGTGGAATTTACTGTTTAATGCATTTAAAATAGAGTTTTAGTGTATTAATGTCTTTTTTAAATGACTACATTTGTTCATTTGGAACATATATAAAAGTAATTTCTTATAAGGACAACCATGATGCTCATACATTTGATAATTTTAAATGTTCTGTCAAAATACAATTAACAAAGAATACTTATTGCTTGTGGATACATTGCTGCTATAATTAGCTTTCTTGACAAACTGAATAGAAAGGAAACAGTAGGTTGTGTGGATAGGACAGCTATCCCTTCCCAGAATCATTGCTCATAATATGGCTCAGTAAACACAATTCTTGCTGTGAAGGTCCCTCAGCAAGATCAGAAATAGGTATAGAATTTTCAAATACATGACTATTAGAGAAAAGGCAATCATGGCTTATTTCAAGAGAAATGCAAAGAAAATCTGTTAGTTCACACATGAGAATATGTACAAGAAATCAAAGAGCACTGGAAATGGAAATAGCGTGAGTCAATGGTATAACCCCTCATAGAAAGATCATAGTGAAAAACTGTGTGATGCTGTTATGTTAGCCCACTACTTCCTCTTTTGTTAATGCGGTGGATAGTTCATAAAGCTCACATCCTTTGTCACAAATTTAAGGAAAAACTGTTTTGTGTTATTTACTTGATGTTAAATTTAAATAATTTTATAACAGGAAAATATTTGTTACAAATGATATATATCATGTTTACGGTTTCCTTCTAGACTGTTACATTTTTGACTCCTAATGATGGGCATTCAATTTTTGTCTGCTTTTATCACCTAACAATTTATTAAAATGCTTTGTCTTTCATATTTAAGTATTTTAGTCATAATAGCATAAGGTTAGTGATTCATTTTTTAAAATTTTCATATTATATACCTTATGAATGTTTTCTATTTTCCTCACTTTTCAGTATTTTTGACAGTATTGTATTATTGACAGTATAGTATTTTATTGTAAAATTCCTTCATCTCATTTTAGTTTCAGAGTATAATTTGGGAACTGGAATACTATTTCAAAGTATAAGTAGGAATCTGGAATAATTTCTAATATGTTTTCTAAATGTGTTGAGTGAATCTGTTTTACTATAATTAAAATACTTTATAATATTTATTTTGAGTGATGCAGTATTTCATCCTGTTGTTGCTATGTAGGCACTCCTTAAAATAGCGACAATGGATACAGTTATTTTTGAATCATGTTTTCTAGAATATGGTTGAAATCAATTAATTTGGCTGGGTATGGTAGCACAGGAGCACAATACCATGACCCTGAAGTGGAGACTGGTGACCTTGTATAAAGGCCGGTCGCAACAAACCTCGTCAAATCCATTTATCTTCATGAACCATAAAGCCTGAGCTCTGGTATTCTGTTCAGTCACATAACTATTTACACATAAAGCTGTTTTGTTAACTTTTATAATCACAGTCTATGTCCATTTTATGAGAACTTCATGTGTATAATGTGTGTGTGTGTGTGTGTGTGTGTGTGTGTGCATGTGTGTGTGTGTTTAATTGATCAGCTTCCCATTCCTCCTACGTCCTCCCACAACTGAGTAAAAACAACATTTAGATTTTACTTAACATTGTATTTAATTTCATTTAGGTTTAACACAAATGAGTGGAACAGAAGGTTTCAGGTTATTACTTATTGAGATTTAGTTGACATTACCTCAGTACTTTAATAAGAAATAAACTTAAATCTCTTAACTAAATAAGAGACTTTTTGGGTGTGTATATTTAGCTCAATTTTCAACGATTAGTCTCTTATTTTATAGAAATAATTTAGGATAAAGCTTCTGTTTAGGCTTATTATGTTCCGTATGGTATAAAATCATAATTCCCAATAATAAACCATGGTGATTTTGTAACTGAATATTTAGAAAATTGGTTTCTGGAGAATGACAATGACAATGACAATTCAATCAAGAACTGTGCTACTTATAAAGAATAAACTAATATTTACTTCATTTTTAAGTTAGTGTTGGCCTTTGTTACTTTTGGAAGCTTCTACTCAGTTTTGCTGCTTTTTTGTGTGTTTGTCTTTTATAGAAGAAGGCTGTTAAAACATGAGTGTCTGTGAGTGAGAACAAGAGCTTTAACATTTCACCACTGATTAAAAAACAATGCACTCCATCTATTATGGTATCTCTTATCCTGCTGTCTATTCTTATCTCGACTCAACCTTCCTGCTCCCCATGCCTTCTTCTCCCCTCTCTTTTTCCGGGTTCCTTCTCCCCTCCCCTGATGTTTCTAATCTGATCAGAGGAGAGAACTGACACTAGTGAGATCTCCAGAGATCTACAAGGATAACACCAACTGGCAAACTAAGCAATAGTGGAGAGACTACATTAAATGCCCCTCCTTGATGATAGGGTTGATAACTACCCTATATGCCATCCTATAACCTTCATCCAGTGACTGATGGAAGTTGAGACAGATACCCACAGCTAAACACTGAACTGAACTCCTGAAACATTGTGACAGTGATGGAGGAGTGATGAGCAAAGGGATCAAGACCATGATGGTGAAACCCACAAAGACAGCTGACCGGAAAAGGGGGAGCTCTTGAATCAAAGACTTATGGCTGAGAGGCCAACAGGGGACTGATCCAGACTCCATGAATGTAGTCTCAGTGAGGAGGACACAGAAATCACTTGGGCCTTGGGTAGTAGATCAGTGTTTACTATGGTGTATGAATGATCTTTGGGAGCCCATTCCAAATAGAAGGATGCTCTCTCAGCCTGGACACATGGGGAAGGGCCTAGGTCCTGCCCTGGATGAAATGACAGACTTTGGAGATCCCCCCAAGAGGGCCACTCTTCCTGGGGAATGATGTGGGGATGGGGTAGGGGGTTAGGGAGGATGGTAGAGGGACAAGGGAGGAGGGGTGAGAGGGAGCTGGAATTGACATGTGAAGCATTCATGTTTCTAATTTAAATAAGAACATGTATTAAGGGAAAAAAGAAACAATGCACACTTTTGTAAACTACCATAGGTTATAAAACTTAGTACTTTACATTTTGAATAAATATGAAGACAAACACTTAGCAGCTTTTGTTATGGTAAAGGAAGACTTAGATATAATTGTCCCTGATCTATATCATTGCTTGAATTCACTTTTTCCTTAATACAGCATCTCTTCTTATATTTCTTCTAACATTATTATTTTGTTTTGATTTTCACAAAAGAACTTTGAATGACCCTAGACTTGTTATTATAAACATCAATTAACCAGACCCATCCTATAAAAAAAAAAGTGAAGGTGTAGATATGACAAAATACTATAATAATCTGGAGCCGTTTTTCTTTTATTTCCATGTGTTCATTCTGGTTTAGAACAAAATGATAACTAGTAATTCATATGATGAACATCTTACTCTACTTTGAAAGATTACTGTCTAAATCAGTAACACAATGATTATGTAGTGTGGGTATTTTAGTTGTGCTTTTCTTTTAATAGAGATTATGATTGGAAGCAGAGTTTATATTATACACACTAGGGAAGAACCATCCTATGAACATCATGACACTGTTGATTCAAAGTATACTTATGCATATTTCTTCTTCCTATCTTTCTTCCTCTTTTTCTTCTATTATTGCAATTGTATGTGTTCTTTGTAAACACAAGTCATTAAAATCACCATACTTTTCTTTTCTGTATAAATTAATTAGTATTTAGTGACAAATATGTGTTATCATATATGTAAATATTTATATCTATGCAAGTGTATCCATACAAATATTCACAAAAATATATCTGATAAAACATTTCTGTTATATTCAGGAGAAGAAAAACATTTTAAAGTTATGACTTCCTAAGGAAATTGAGTTCAAGAGCAGGAATATTTGTCTAGATGATCCACATGAAGAAGCTGGGTTTACAAGTGAATGGATTCCTCCTAACATTATGAGGGCAGTAGCATGAGTAAAATTTTTACATTGTCTAATTTGATTCTCCTTACTGTCACTGGAGATGAGTAAGTAATCTGTTTATGTACATGTTTTATACTAGATTTATATTGATGCCAAACCGTATATTTGTAGGATTATATTTATACACAGAGGGAGACTATACCAAGACCAAGACTATACCAAGACTATACACTTTGAAATTTTCACTGTTTAAAAAAACCTCACTCTATACATTGCTGATTATCAGAAGAGATCATGAATGGTGGACATAGAGGCTCTTAAAATCCAAATATAAACATCTTGTTTCTTTGAACTTAAAAGTTTATCCAAAAGTTTTACACTTGTCACATATTTTGACTAGGAGCTTAAAGTCTGTCCAGTCTCATTTTTTGACTCCATTTACTGACTATGGCAACAGCATTTTTATTAGCTCTAGAAAAGGGGTAAATTTACAATAATTTTTAACAATTTCTGTATTAGCATCATGTTAATGACCATTACTTTCTTGTAGAGAACTTTCTGTTATGAAGAACAGATTACTTGATTCAAATTCTAATATAATTTATACATTGAAATAAAATTGAAAGTATTGTCATGGTTTTCAAAGTACATTTTATTTCTATAGGTAGATGGAGCTCCAATTCATCACTGTAGATGACTCAGCACTAGCTCCTTCAATGCAGAAGGCAGACATGATTGATAAAATGGAGTCTTTGGATTATTGCTAAGGTATGATTTCCATATGACTTCCGATATTTTACTACAAGAAACATTTAGATATTTATAAAAACTGAAAATTCAAATATAGATTTCTCTATCACAAATGGTTTTATCCCAAATACTAACAAATGTGACTGTTTTAAATTATTCAATTATTTATATCTGAATTCCATGTGATTTTAATGATATGTTTCAAAAAATCCTTGTAGTATTTTGTTCTGAATGGTAGTAAAATCAATCAAGAAAATGATCCATAAAGATTTACAGTATTGTTGATGTTTTATTGTAAATTTGCATTATATTTTTCTTATAATTGCAGAGTTTATATATTTTTCTTTAAAAGTCCTCTGGAGAACCATGCATAACCAGAGCTTTGTCAATGAATTCATACTCCTAGGGCTTTCACAGAACCCCCAAATTGAGAAAATATCATTTGTTATGTTTTCATTGGTCTATCTTGCAACTCTTGTGGGTAACATGATGATCGTGGTGACCATTGTCTACAGTCCTGCCCTGCTGGGCTCCCCTATGTATTTCTTCTTGGCATTCCTATCCTTCCTGGATGCATGTGTCTCTTCTGTTGTCACACCAAAGATGATTGCAGATTTGGTTTATGAGAGGAAGACCATCTCCTTTGAATGTTGCATGACACAGGTCTTTGCTTCACACTTTTTTGCTGCAGTGGAAGTCATCATTCTGGCAGCCATGGCCTATGACCGCTATGTGGCCATTTGCAAGCCCTTATACTACTCCTTCATCATGAACAGGAAGCTCTGTGGCATTCTGGTGGGTGTGGCCTGGGCTGGAGGATTCTTACATTCTATTATACAAATGGCATTCACTTTGCAATTGCCTTTCTGTGGATCCAATGTCACTGATCACTTCATTTGTGACTTGTTCCCATTGCTGAAGCTTGCCTGCACTGACACACATATTTTTGTCATTTTGGTGTTTGCCAACAGTGGATCTATCTGCATCATTATATTCTCTTTTTTGCTTGTTTCTTATGGTGTCATTTTGTTCTCTCTGAGAGGGCACAGCTCTGAAGGCTGACGCAAGGCTCTGTCCACCTGTGGATCCCATATTACTGTTGTAGTGTTTTTCTTTGTTCCTTGTATATTAATATATGCACGACCTACATCTGCATTCCCTTTTGAGAAAAATGTGTTTGTATTTACAGATGTCCTGACACCATCGCTCAATCCAATGGTATATACTTTCAGGAATAAGGAAATGATAAATGCCATCAGGAAAATGTGGAGGAGGCTAGTAGTGCTTTCTGATAGAGGCTAGTAGTGTTTTCTGATGAATTTTAAAACATTTTATTTAAAAGACTGAGGAGATGACTCAATGGATAAAAATACTTGTTTAATTCTAACAACCTTTGTTTAGATCCTTAGTAATGATGTGTGAAGCAAGGTATGGTAGATCATCTTTTACCCATGTTTCCTGAATCAGAACCAGGCAGGTCCCAGAGATGAACTGGATAACGAATTTTGAACACAGCTAGGTCAAGACTCAGTCACAGACCTTTCCTCAAGGACATACGGTAGAGAGTGATAGAAAAGGATATTCAATGCCTCCTTGAAGCTTTTTACTCATGTGTTTTGGTACCGACATTTCCTACATGTTCTCAAACATTAAACACCTACCCACACTTAGTAAATATATGTAAACAAATCAAATAATTATACTTAGCAAGCTTAATGTAAAGAACACAAAAGCTCTTCATGATTACATGTATATAAAAATACATGACAATATTCTGTAGAGGATGCATTAACACTATATATGAGAAATCCTTTTGTGAGATCACACTTTTGCTATGCAATGAGATTATCATATAAATTTAGTCAGTATCAGTGAGCAAGTAATTTTGAAATGCCATTCAGAAATGATATTCTGAAGATTTTTAATAAAATTTCTTTTTTTTTAAAGATTTATTTATTTTTTACATATACAGTGTTCTGCCTACATGCCAGAAGAGGGCACCAGATTGAATATTAGGTGGTTGTGAGCCACCATGTGGTTGCTGGGAATTGAACTCAGGACCCCTAGAACAGCAGTCAATGCTCTTAACTTCTGAGCCATATCTCCAGCCCTTTTAATAAAATTTCTACTTTCCATATTGAATATATTTTATGTAAAAAAACAAATAGTCCATGACAGAATTAGAACTAAAAAGTATAATACAAATATAGTTATATACTTTTTATAATTCATGGATTGTATTGATTTGGGGTCTGGTTTATTATTGAGTGGGACTTTTTTAATTTTTGCAAATATTTTGCAACAAAAGAAAGCTTTAAGAAATATAAAAAGAAAATTAAAGTACATTGAACTCTATATTTTTAAAAATCTAAGTAATTAATGAAGGGATTTAGATATTAGAATACCAATTTAAAAATTAGTCTTGAAATTGAGAGTAGAAATATGCTGAAAAATATTCCAGGGGTACATAGGTTTCTTAGTGACACTGCGATTACATGAACTAGAAATACACAGAAAGAGGAGCATAATTGGAAACATTATATTATTTTATCAAATTTAATATGTGAAGATAGAATTTATTTTTCACACAGCATTTCACGCTGGCTATGTCGACTCAACTGGCTTCAAACTCTCAGTGATCTGCCCAGTTCTGCTTTTGGAGTGCAAGGATTAATCTTGTACACAAACAGGCCCAAAGGAAAAGGGATGTTAAATCGTTAGGGATTTGTGGAAAGTTGGGTCTTCGCTAGGAGGGATAACTCTCATAGCAAACGCTATTGCATGTAGTCCTTTGTTTGTATGTAGATCTCTCTCTTCTTAACTCTATGTTTTGATATTTAAAATCTTCCATAATTTCTTTTGAAGTGCTTCATTTCTTTTTTAACATTTGTTTTCAAAAAATCTTTTCTCATTTTACATACTAATCTCAGTTCCCACTCCCTCCCTTCCTTTTTTTTTTTTTTTCTTGGTTTTACGAGACAGGGTTTCTCTGTATTGTTTTGGAGGCTGTCGGTCCAGCCCGGCCTCGAACTCACAGAGACCCGCCTGCCTCTGCCTCCAGAGTGCTGGGATTAAAGGCGTGCACCACCAACACAAGGTCCCCTCCCTTCCTTCTAATCCTCGCTACTTCCCCCTACCTCCCCCTACCATCCACTCCTCAGAAAGTAAGACTTCCCATGGGGAGTCAACAAAGTCTAGCACATCATTTTGAGATAGAATCAAGGTCCTTCCCCACTATATCTAGTCTCAGCAAGGAATTCCTCCGAAGATAATGATCTCCTGTGGTGTGTTAATAGAATAGTAGTACATGAAACAATGAGCCTGATCCCTCTTTGAGTAGGGTTTATAATGTGTGGACATGCAAGTTGTCCCTCAATGTGCACAATGCTCTGCTCCCTTATATTAAACATGCTTTAATATCATCTGCCAAATATGTGAAAAGAGAAAGTTCTTTCACACTCTAGAATCTTCATTTTCTGTTTTAAAATTAAAACTGAAGTCTGGTATATTCACTTATGTCATCAGTTTGACTAACCAGACCTTGGAATGTCGATATTAATGCAAGTACCAAGTCAGCATGTAGCATGAGTGAGAAATTTCTCACAAATAAAGAGAACTATGGATTCTTGAGAACAAGGTACTGACTGCAAGGGGAGAAAGGATTCCGATATCTGCATTGAATTCAGGAATAAAACAAGAATGTCTCCTCTATTCCTATTCATAATAAGGTAATAAATAAATACCTTGAGATTCAGTATGGACAGTTAACTGGACAGGACTTAGACCTACCACATTGCTAAACCTTCAGATACACAAGTGAGGATTAGGTTAGTCTCTGAGCATGCCAGAATTTGTTTCTATTAGGTTTATCTTGATTTGTTGACCTGCAGAAATTACCTGAAAAGTAGACATCACTGTTAAAAATCCATTTCATTAATTTTTAGATAATTTCACAGGTATACACAATGTAACTTAATCATATCCACTTCTTATCATAGAAGTTCACACAGATAAAGTAGATATTAAAAATTATCTTAAATATTTTATGTATTATAATTGTAATATCACAAGTAAAACAGTATAGAAGTTTCTAAGATATCACTCCCTGAATTTCATGTGATACTTTTACACATTTTTACCATCTATATATTTGTCAATACAGTGAAGTTACAGGTATGCCATTGCCTCATTCAAATTGCAAATTTTATTTATATTAAGACTATTTCAACTATTATCCTTTATATGTTGTATGAATGAATCCAGACTACATCTTGTATT
The DNA here is from genome assembly GCF_017639785.1 of Mesocricetus auratus. NCBI lineage: Eukaryota > Metazoa > Chordata > Mammalia > Rodentia > Cricetidae > Mesocricetus > Mesocricetus auratus. The sequence continues at coordinate 56,782,627 of NW_024429189.1, read as the reverse complement.
TAAGCTAATTGTCTTCTAAATGATAGTATGATGAGCACTATGATAATGGATTATGGGTACACTGTAGAGTCCATTGTAAATTTTATAAATTCCATTTTAGAAATTACTGTAATGAAGAAAATTATGTGTCATCCCTCATGTATACAAGTATATGTACTTCATATCACTCAATACACATAGACACAAAAAATGAACACTTAGTAAACTAAAAGCAAAGAAAAAAGATGTCATATTGATTTTGATGTGTTTGCATTTATTAACTTATAGTGGAGACAAAACATCAGTTTATACTTATATAAAACAAGATTAAGTTGATACATTTTGTTTTGTTTTCTGAGCTGAAATATTCAATCAGAGTTGACTACCCAATATCATTATGTGATGATTAAAGCCAGATACTCTCCTGATTCCAGTGAAATAATGGAAACAACAATAATTATTGGAACTATTGACACTCTTGGTATTCACACTATTTTTCATTTAAAAGACTGACTAATAATGTAAAATAAAATAAATAAAATCTGAAATTAGGAGAAGTAAAATTAAAATATTTCCAAGGGAAAATTGGGTTTCTAAAGAAAATTGTGAGACCTCAGAATCTCAAAATGCAGAGAGAAGAGCACAAATAGAAGCTCAACTCTAGGTGTCCTGCATTAGTTACTTCACTTGGCACTGTTCTCTAATTCCATAAAAAATATGCATAAGTAAATCTTAGTCAACCATAAAGAAAGAGGAATTTGGACATAATTTTCCTATCAATACCGTGTGTAGGATGTTGATATAGTGACCAAATGTCATCAACCCTAATAGAGAGAATATAATCCAGAGTCAATATATTTTAGCCTAGGGACCTAGGGTGAAATCAAATGCTGTTGTTGACAAAAAATAAACTTAAAACAATCCAACTAATTATTCCTAAAGATATACTCCTATACTCAGACATCTGTGTCTCATTCAGTCATCATCAGAGAAGCTTCCTCTTCCAATAGATTGGAACAAATGCAGAAACACATGGACATACATTATGCATAATGATAAATAGTCGTTGGAACACATGGCCTTAAATGGGATGTTTCCTTCATATCCCTCTCTTTAGGGCTCAGGGAATCTTGAAGAAGAAGAGGCTGAAACAGTCTAAGGCTAGAGTGGATGTTGGACACCAAGGAAACAAGGCTCTCTAAATAACCATGAGCAAAACACATATGAACTCACTGAAGCAGTATGCCCTAGGCCTACCTGGGTCTGCAGCATGTCTTCTGTGTATATGGGGCAATTTTCGGGTCAATGTTTGTATGGAATTCCACGGTATGGCAAAGAATGGGACTCTGATTCTTCGGTTGGGCTCTTTTACTTCTGTTGGTTTGTCCTGTTCAAATTTTTTTATAATTTTTCTTTGAATTTGAAACAATGTTATTATACATATCAATCCCAGTTCCTTCTCCCTCCCATCCTCCCATGCCTTACTCCTAATCCCCCGATTTTATACACACCCCAGGGAGAGTGAGACCTTCCATGAGGGATCATAAAAATCTGTCAAGTTATTTGGGGCAGGGTCTAGATTTTCCCCAAAGTACATTTCTGTACTAGGGATACATCCTGGTTTCACCATCAGATGTCCCATATACTGTCTGGTGCTCCTTGCTGACACTCATGTTCAGGGGACATAGTTTGCTCCTATGGTGGTTTACTAATTGTCAGACTGAGGCCATCAGTTCTCACTTGCTCAGGTCAGCTGTTTCTGTGGTTTTTTCCAGGATGTCCTTGATTCCTTTGTTCATCACTCCTCCCTCAAAACAACAGGATTCCACGAGTTCAGCTCAGTGCTTGTCTGTGGATCTTTGCTTCTGCTTCCATAAGCTACTGGATGAAGGCTCTAGAACGACACTTAAGGTAATTATCTTCCTCAATATAGGGGAAGGGCATTTAAGGTAGCCTCTCCAGTATTGTTTAAAATCCTAGTTACTGTCCTCTGTGGATCTCTGTAAAATTCTCTAGTGCCAGATTTCTCTTTAAACCTATGATGGCTCCCTCTATTGATGTGTACCTTTTCTTACTCTCCTCTATTCATCTCCTGAATCAATCTTCTTGATGTTTCATGTGCTCCTAGCCCCACCTCTTCTCCTCTCCTCTTTCTCCAACCTCCCTACCCCCTCCCTCTTCCCCCATGTTCCCAATTTGTTCAGGTGTTCTTGTCCATTTCCCCTTTACCAGGGAACCATGCTTGTCTTTCTTAGTGTCCTCCTTGTTCCCTAGCTTCTTTGGAGGTAGGGATTGTAGCCTGGTAACCCTTTGCTCTTTGTCTAATATCCACATGCCAGTGAGTACATACCATATCTGTCTTTCTGTGACTGGGTTATCTCATTTAGGATGGTTTCTTCTAATTTCATCCATTTGCCTTCGAATTTCAAGATTTCTTTTGTTTTTTTTTTTCACTGAGTAGTACTCCATTGTCTAAATGTACCAATTTTCTTTATCCATTCTTCAGTTGAGAGGCAACTAAGTTGCTTCCTTGTTCTGGCTATTACAAATAATGCTGCTATAAACATAGTTAAACAGAAGTCCTTGTTATATGAATGTGAATCCTTGGAGTACATGCCTAAGAGGAATTGCTGGATCTTGAGGTAGACTAATTCCCATTTTCCGGAAAAACCTCCATAATGATTTCCAAAGAGACTGTACAAGTTTGCACTCCCCCCAGCAGTGGAGAAGCATTCCCCTCTCCAGGATAAAGTGTTTGTGCTTTTGATTTTAGCTATTCTAGCAGGAGTAAGAGGGTATCTCAGAGTTGTTTTGATTTACATTTCCCTGATAGCAAAAGATGTTGAACAATTTCGTGTCTCTCAGTCACTTTTGATTCCTCTATTGAAAATTATCTGTTTACTTCTGTACCCCATTTTTAATTGAATTATTTGGTGTTTTGGTGACTAGTTTGCTGAGTACTTTGTTTATTTTGGATATCAGCCCTCTGCAAGATGTAGGGTTGGTGAATATATTTTCCCATTCTGTGAACTGACATTTTGTCTTATTGAGTATGTCTTTTGCCTGACAAAAACTTCTCAGTTTCAGGAGGCCCCATTTATTAATTGTCAAACTCAGTGTCTTTCAAGTCATTTGGGGCAGGGCCTAGACCCTCCCCTATGTATCTAGGTTAAGAGAGTATCCCGCCATGGGAAATGGTCTCCCAAACCATTCCTGCACTAGGGGTACATCCTGGTTCCACTGCCAGAGGCCCTATAGACTACTTAGTGCTCCTAGCTGACACACACGTTCAGGGTGCCTAGTTTTGTCCTCTGTTGTTTTTCCAGCTGTCACACTGGGGTCCATGAGTTCCCACTTGCTCATGTCAGCTGTTTCTGTGTGTTTTCCCAGCATGATCATGTTTGTTACACCTCCCTCTCTGAAACTTGATTTCAGGAGTTTGGCTCAGTGCTTGTCTATGGAACTCTGCCTCTGCTTCCATCAGCTACTGTATGAAGGCTCTAGGATGGCATTTAAGGTAACATAATTCTCATAATAGGAGAAGGGCTTTTAAAATAGCATCTCCACTATTGCTTAGGTTCCTAGTTGGTGTCATCCTCAAGAATATTTTATAATTCCCTAGTGCCAGATTTCTCTTTAAACCTGTAATGGCTACCTCTATTGGTGTGTCTCTTTTCTTGCTCTCCTCTATTCTTCTCCAGAATCAATCTTCATGATTCTTCAATGTGCTCCTCCCACCTCGTTTTCTCCCCTCCTTGTTCTTCTACCTGCTCCTTGTCCCAATATTCCCCATTTGTTCAGGTGTTCTTGTCACTTTCCACTTCACTCTGGGACCCTATATGTCTCTCTTATGTTCTTCCTTGTTTCCTTGTTTCTTTGGATGTATGGATTATAGGCTGGTAATCCTTTTGTCTATGTATAGTATCCATATATCAGTGATTACATACCATGTTTTTCCTACTGTGACTAGGTTACACCACATAGATTGGTTTCTTGTTCTATCCATTTGCCTGCAAATTTCAAGATTCCATCTTTTTTCTCCCACTGAGTAGTATTCCATTGTGTAAATGTACCACATTTTCTGTATCCATTCTTCGGTTGAGGGTCATATAGGTTGGTTCCAGGTTCTGGATATTTTTGAGTGTGTTTTCATTTGTTTACAGTTTGGTGTTTTTTATGTTTTTCCATTTGTATAGTATTTTATTTTATCTTCAAGGGTTCGGTGGGTTTTGTTGTTTTATTGGCCTTTGCTATTTAGAGAAAGTATATAAAGTTAGGTGGATAGGAAGAAGGAGAGGATCTGGAGGGACTTGAGGCCAAGGATGTATATGGTCAAATATTTAAGCTTGTTTTAAATATTGAAAATATAATAAGAAAGAAAAAATAAGGTTATTATTTTAAAGAATGATGTATTTTAATCAATTTAATATTGGCAACTTTGAATGTTCACATATAATTTCTTAACATTCAAATAATTTTCAACAGAGATAATTGAAATTTTCACATTTTTATTTCACTTCATGGTTATGTTTCATTACAATCAGATTGTCAAGTGTAATTTGAAGACAATTAACTTTGTATAATATGCTTCTCCTTTTATAACTAAGACCACTGCAGGCCCATTGAGGTTTATGTCAAAAATAGTAACTCCTGAGTCCCTGAGTCAAACTACACTAGCATACAGAAGATTTTTTAGATTGTATTGATCTATCATTGGAAAATATTTGAGAATTAAAATTTTTTATTTATTTTTTTTATTTTCCAGTTTAATTTTAGATAAGAAACGAGGTTGCTTCACAAGTCAGTTCCAGGTCCCTCTCCCATTCCCTCCCCTCCTCCCGTGCCCTCCCCCCAACCCCCCGCCCCCCATTATCCCCTCATTCCCCCAGGGAGGGTGAGGCTCTCCATGGGGGTGTTCATAGTCTGTCATTTCATATAGGGCAGGGCCTAGACCCTTCCCCAAGAGTTCAGAATGAGAGTGCACCTCACATTGTTCTATGGGAGTCCAAAGTCCGTGTGTATACTTGGGATGGGTACTGATCTGCTGCCCAAGGCTCAAAAGATTCCCTAGGCCTCCTCACTGACACCCAAATTCAGGGGGTATTGATCAATACCATGCTGGATTTCCAGGATGATACCTGGGTTTCAAGAGTTAACCTTTGTCTAGTCAGCTGTTTCTGGGGGTTAAACCAGCCCAGTCTTAATCCCTTTGATCACCAGTCCTCCCTCTCTGTTACTGGCTTTCTTGAGTTCAGCTCAGTACTTAACCAAGGGAGTCTGCCTCTTCTTCGATCAGCCACTAAATGAAGTTTCTGTTTCCCAGACTCTCTGGCCATAGGATTGTAGGCTGACACTCCCCAGATCTATGTCTAAAATCCAAATATGAGAGAGTACATGCCATGTTTCTCTTTTTGTGACTGGGTTACCTCACTCAGGATGGTTTCTTCTAGTGTCATCCATTTGCCTGCGAATCTCATGATTCCATTATTTTTTCTGCTGAATTGTACTCCATTGTGTAGATGTACCACATTTTCTCTATCCACTCTTCGGGTGAGGGATATCTAGGTTGCTTCCAAGTTCTGGCTATTACAAATAAAGCTGCTATGAACATAGTGGAACAGACATCTTTGTTGTATGAATGTGCATCTTTTGGATATATGCCTAAGAGTGGAGTTGCTGGGTCTTGTGGTAGGTTTATTCCCATTTTTCTAAGGAATCTCCATACTGATTTCCAAAGTGGCTGAACCAGTTGGCACTCCCACCAGCAATGGAGGAGTGTCCCCCTTTCACCACATCCTCTCCAGCATGAATTGTCATTGGTGTTTTTGATTTTAGCCATTCTGACAGGAGTGAGATGGTATCTGAGAGTTGTTTTGATTTGCATTTCCCTGATGGCTAAGGATGTTGAGCACTTTCTCAAGTGCCTCTCAGCCATTTTAGACTCCTCTATTGAAAACTCTCTATTTAGTTCTGCAGCCCACTTTTTAATTGGGTCCTTTGCTGTTTTGGAGACTTGCTTCTTGAGTTCTTTGTAAATTTCGGAGATCAACCCTCTGTCAGATGTGGGATTAGTGAATATTTTTTCCCATTCTGTGGGCTGCCTTTTTGTCTTGCTGACTGTGTCCTTTGCTTTACAGAAGCTTCTCAGTTTCAGTAGGTCCCATTTATTAATTGTTGATCTCACTGTCTGTGCTACTGGTGTTATGTTCAGGAAGCTGTCTCCTGTACCAATTCGTTCAAGGGTACCACCCACTTTCTCTTCTAAGAGGTTCAGTGTGGCTGGATTTATATTGAGGTGTTTGATCCATTTGGACTTAAGTTTTGTGCATGGCGATAAACATGGATCGATCCGCATTCTTCTACATGCCAGTCTCCAATTATGCCAGCACCATTTGTTGAAGATGCTTTCTTTATTCCATTGTATAGTTTTATCTTCTTTGTCAAAGATCAGATGTTCGTACGTGTGTGGGTTAATACCTGGGTTTTCAATTCGATTCCGTTGGTCTACCTGTCTATTTTTGTGCCAATACCAAGCTGTTTTCAGGACTATAGCTCTATAATAGAGCTTAAATCAGAAACAATATCTGAAGAGTGTGTATTAATCACATGAGAGCAGCTGTGTAGCAAAAGTTTGAATATGCCACAATTTTCCCTTCTAGTCTCTGTGGCTCTCATCTGACCCATAGAAGTTAGACTTCCTTTTTTTCATTTCATTTTGAGATTATAATTTGATGACAACCTTATCCTCCCCCTTTCCTCCCTTCAAACCCTCCAATATCTCTTGTGGGGATGTAGGATTTATAATCTAATAAAGCCACTGAAAATCAGAATGCAAAGCCAGTGACACTAGTAGGCCATAGAAGTCAGGACAAGGTGGCATGCACCTCAAATCCCAAGACTCGGGAGACAAAGGCAGATGGATATCTGTGAGTTCAAGGCCACCAAGGGTTATGTTAGATTGAATCAGTCTAAAATAGAAACAGAACTGAGACCTTTAATCACCAACACTAAAGAGGTATGTAAGATCGGAGCTGGGTCTCAGATTTGGGCAATTAGTATCCAGACATGGTGAAGAGAGGATCTCCCCAGTCTTGGTAGAGGTAAAACCTACTGTTTGCTTTACTTTCTTTATCTTCAACTTGAACCAGAATATCTGCCTCTGGGTTTGTATTATTTATGTTACAATCCCTCCTGATTCTTCTACAGAATTACAGTTTCTTTAAAAATAAAACGTATTGTTATTGCATTCACATATGTATATTAAAATATATTACTAGATATAACATGTTCAGTCATTATAGTGTTACTTGTATGCACATTAGTATGGTTCACAATCTGGTAATAATCAACTAGTCGGTGTGTTCTTCCTTGGGAAAGATTATTTCTGCTCCTAGGTTTCCTCAGTTGTCTGAAGTTCTATGAGTCATAGGGTTGAAGCCTTGTCAGCTTTTTTTAAAATCCAATTTGGCATGTTCAATGATGTCATCTTTATTTGGATCACCTATGCAAAGTCATACTGGAGCCGTACATATAAATGTTCTCATCATTAAGACCCTAATAGTTAATTTGAGAAATAAAGATCTGATACTGATTTTTCAATTGCCTTATGAAATTGTGATTGTAATGTAGCAAATTAAGCCACAAGATACTTCTTCTAGTACATTAAGAACCAAACAGATTCACTCGTTTCAACACACATTGAATTTAAACATTATTTAATAATCTTATCACCAAATTTCCAGTTATAGACCTTGGTTGTCCCGACCTGCAGGACACTCATCGTTGGTTTGGTGGATGCCTAGGAAAAAGATGGGGGTCAGGGGATACAAGGACGGATGCCAAGACAAGAGTCTGATCAAGGCGACAACTTTATTCATCCCAAAGGGATTTATATAGAGGTAGGGAGGAGGGGAAGGAATGGGGGATGTGCTGTAGCTGTGATGAACCTGGCAGAGCAGAAGGTCAGTGGGAGGGGTAGGTCATCCTGTGTCCTCTGGTAACCTAACTTCAGACTCTAACTTTATCTTTCACATTCCACCTTCTGTTGTTTACGCCTATGCCCTATTTAAGCTGCAGGTCTGTTTCTGGAATTTGGCAGGTAGCAGGGTGGTCCCAAGTCACGTACTTTCTATGAGGGTCTTTTCTTCTGAGTACGTGAGGTAGCAGTATCTGGTTGATCGCCAGAGGTCACTGTCACTTGGTAATGATATTTCACAAAAAGTTAAAACTTTAGCTAAGAAATAATTACTGAAAGACATTTTTATGTTTTTACCTATAGTAATTTAAATATAAAATTTTAATTATGATGTTAGCTTTATATTTTATTTTCAATTTGATTATGTTCAGGTGTTATAAGATTCATTAAAATCTTTCTAGTGTTCCAAAAATATAACTCTTTGTTACTACTTAATTTGTTTATTTTATGTGCTATAGCTAGTTAAAGCTTTTCTTGAGATAGGCTTACTCACATAGCCCTGGCTGACCTGAACACTTGCGTAGTCTACATGGTCAAGAACTCACAGAGATGTCTTTGACTGTGCCTTAGAAGTTCTGATATTAAAGGTATGAGCCAAAAATTCTGGCTGTATTAATGGAATATTTGGAAATACATTATGAGTGTTAGTATTAGAAATAAAATATGTATAGAGATCTAAAGGGCCATAAAGAGATGCTTTTTAATTAAAATAATGAGGTGTTTCAGAAAATAGTTCTATAAAATATAAATTAGATTAAAGCAGTGCTTTGCTAAGAACCTTTGTAATTACCGCTCAGGATGTTGTTGTCATTACTGTGGGTCGTGAGTGATCCTCACACCCATCATCTCTCTTATCCTGTAATGCTGTTCCTATATGGTGTTTTATTTCTTTCCTCATCCTCTATCGCCAGTAAACCTACAAATCATAAAAGATGATAGCACAAATAACTTCAGTAAATATGTGAAATAAAAACTTAGACCTCATAGATGATTCATTTGATAAAATTTTTATTGCAAAGTGAAAATTTGGGTTCAGGTACTGAGCTCCCCTGGGAAAAGCTAGGAATGGTAAAACTTGCCTATAATCTTGGTGTTGAAGAGATGAAGATATGAGTATGCCCAAAGCTAACTGGCCAGTGAGCCTAGGTAAATAGCTGAGGATGAGGTTCAGGGAAATCTCTTATATCAAAAATTATAGTAAAGATAATAGAACAAAAGACCACATTGGTGAACCCTTAGCTCTGCATGTATATTCATATGCACATATAAAGAAACTCTTGAATGCACCACACATACGCAAAAATAGTTATTGGGGTATATGATGGAAAGAAAATCACTGCACATAGTCTTTAACAATAAAAATGAATTAAAACACATGAAAACTAGAGTTGTGAGTGTACTTATGATGGAGATAATTAATTCAAGATTTAATGGACATTAGAAGAAAGTTTCTGCCATATGGAAAGGTAGGATAAATGTGAAATAACTAAGTACTCACATTCAAAGTCATCCATGACAACTTAAAAAGAAAATTTCCTCATTAATGAAAGCCATTAAAACAACATTAAATTTTAAATCATCTTATTTGAAAAATTCCAAAATTTGAAGGTATGGAAGTACAAAAGTACTAATATACACATGTATGCAACCATTAAATATACACATATTTATTATGTTATCTTTGCTAATGTTTATTGTATTCTATCCTGTATGTATAGGAGAAACAGATAGTGGAGAACTGTATAAGGAAAACCAAGGTATAAAATAGGAGATGTTCATAATTGCTGAAATATAATTGCTGACAGTTGTTTCATAAGTGTCACTTGATAGAATAGAATATAAAACATATCAGAAGATTCATTTCTGTTGGCAGAATATGTAAAATTTGGATGAAAGGGCAATAGCCCTTGTATCTTGAATCCATTATCAGTAGAATTCATGATGTTTCTGGGCACAATTACACATGATCATGCAGGGGTAACTTAAATTCTGAATTTTTTATGTATGTGAGTAGGTCCAAAATGAGCAGGAATCAAAGCCTTAAAACTGTGTTATAGAGCAAACTGATGAGTATTTTCCCTCTCTGATGGATTCCAAAATTAACTTCAACATATTTTTCAATTTCCAGATTTACCACACTGTTCCTCATGTTAAGCAGATTGTGCATACCAACTTTCAGGCAACATGAAAAGAGGAAAATTTCCCAACCCAAAGAGACTGGATTTTTAAAGTTTTGGTTCAAGCCTGTTATTTTGGTTAATGCCTGTAATTCCAACAAATGGACGCTAAAATAAGAGGATTAATTCATAGCAAGCCTATCCTGAACTAAAGTGAATTTACACACAAAGACACACACACACACACACACCAAACAGATAAATAAACAAAGCTACAGCCACACTCACACCCCCCCCCACACACACACACACCACACTAAACAGATAAACAAAAAAAAGTAGAACAAATAAGCAAGCAAACAAACATTTAGTCAAGGACACCACTAGAAAACTCATAGAATAAACTCACCTGGGATCACAGAGTTTCACAGAGTCTGAAATGACAACCAGGGAGCATGCATGGGACTGACCTAGGCCCTCTATGTATATGTCACAGTTGTGAAGCTTGTTCATCTTTTGAGACTCCTAACAGTGGGAACAGTGTTGTACCCTACTCTTTTATACACTTTTGGGAACTTATTCCTCATACTTAGTCGCCTTGCCCAGCCTTAGTACAAGGGCACGTGCTTTGTCTTATTGCAGCTTGATACTCATGGGATATCTTCCATTTCCTAAACAGAAATGGAGGAAGAGTGGATTCTGGGAGTGGTAATGGAACAAAGGGGAAAGATGGAGGAGAGACTGGAAGGGGAGGAAGGAGGGAAAACTTGGGGGTGATACATAAAATAAATAAATACATTTATATTAAAAAGTATTCTCATGAATATTGTTCTTTTTCTTCAATTATGTAATAATTTGTTGAGAATTTCATGCAATGTATTGAAATCATGCTTACCCTACCAACACCTCCCGTTCCACACCTACTTGCATAACTACAAATCTTCAATTAACATTAAGACAAAACCCAATACCTTCAAGTCCATTCTGTGTTGCTCAAACGTGGATATTGGATGTATCCTTTAGAGTGTTTGACCTACAGAAAATTGCAAACTGAAAGAAAACTGACTTACTATCTCCCATCAGCTCTCAAATACCAATAATTTCTCTGCTAGGATACGCTCCACTCACTTTTACCTCCTTGCTGGGTTTTTGTCTGTCTTTATCTTTTCATTTTTTTCAGGCTGTCACAAAAGATAGGATTTCATATGTGCTTCTGTTCTGCTATTTTTTTCCTCGAAAACATTTTTATTATATTCATCCATGACTTCTGGCTCTTATAATCTTCCTAGTCACCCTCTAAATTGGAAAAAAACACAACATAAATTTAGATGGCTATGCAAGCATTGCAAATGTTCAAACAATTGTGAAACAGCACAATATTGTTTCTTGGACTCTCATGGGGGCAGAAATTTATTTTCTTGTCCTTCTAGACTGTGTAAAGTCCTTTGGTGTCTGTAAAATGTTCCAGTTTGACAAATAAATACTAATAAATGCTGCAAGAAGGAATATAAGGTAACAAAGTTTGACTCAGCTCACAAAATGAACACTGCTGATTTAATCATGTCTACTTACATTCTTCAAAGCAGTAGAGATATTCCCTTTGCTCTTAGGAAAACTAAGTTTGTGAAGTTCTGACTTTATTAGAGCTGGAATTCTGTCTCACACTTACTATTAAAATGATCAAAATCAATAAGACACCAAGTGACTTTAGTCCATCAAGAAGGGCAAGAAAATAAAGATAAAATCTCTCCTACATTCCTTAGAAAGTGGAACAAGTAAAGTTGAGACATTTAGAGACATCAAAAGTAACATGATTGGTTGTGTAGTTGTGGTTCATATCTTTTTTTAAAAGATTTATTTATTTATTACATATACAGTGTTCTGTCTACATGCCAGAAGAGGGGGCACCAGATTGAAATGTAGATGGTTGTGAGCCACCATGTGGTTTCTGGGAATTGAACTCAGGACCTCTGGAAGAGCAGACAGTGCTCTTAACCACTGAGCCATCTCTCTAGCCCCATGGTTCATATCTTTAATCCCAGCACTTGAGAGGCAGAGACAGGAAAATCTATGTGAGCTCAAGGAAAACCTGTTCTACACAGGGAGTGCCAGGACAGTCTCCAAAGCTATACAGACAAACCCTGGCTTGATTTAAAACAAAATAAAAAGAGTAACATGGTGGACAGAGAAAAATTAGCAACCTGAAGAGAACATATTTTCCAAAAACTTAAGGAAATGTTTCTGGTTAGCTAAAACATAAGGAAAAGAAAGGAAGATTTTACTGGTAAGTAGTGATTTTACTTAAAGATATAGGATGGACTTATGGAAGTCAGTATATGGGAAAGTTTTATGGAAATTTTAAAAAAATATCTTCATCTGCAAGAATAAAAGTCATTTCCTTTAAATATATTTAAAAGCTCTCTGTTCATCCTTCTGACATTTTTGAATGCCAAATGTACCTCACAGTTAATGAAGACATTCTGTTATCTGCGTGTAAATAGGTAGGTACTACAATTAGTTGAGTTTCTTCAATGAATGAGAAGAATACAGTAGGCAATGTGAATGTTAGACCTAAGTCATTGCTTAGGAGATGGTTCAATGATTATAATTTTTGCTCTGTGTCCACTAAGAATAGTGATTTAATTTCCATGGTTTGCAAAGGCATGACTTCTGTGAAAAAGATCATGGAATACTTTAGGCTAAGTACAGAGGAAGTCAGTTGTTCCTAAATGGTTATATAAATTTGAAACCAAACAACAATGAATTTGTGAAACAATCAAGTTCAAAGTTTGGTCAATAAGAGAAAGATTATGATATAATGAAGTAGTCCATGTTAAGATGCCTATTAAGTTAAATCATGACTTCCACTTTTGGTAATATGATGGATGGACTGAAAATTTGACATTGTTTTTAGAGAAAATTAGATGTTGTGGGTGTCATCTTGGTGTTTAATTTTCAGGGTATTGCAAATAATAATATCTTTCTTACTAATGGATTTATCATTTTAGGCTTCTTTTGGGAAAATCATATATATTTATAATATCTATTAAAGGAGACTTAATGTCATTTTTTGATTTTAAATAGATTCATTTTCACATAATACATCGCAGTCACATTTACCCCTGTCTAAACTCCTCCCAGCTCCCCCAAACTACCCTCTCTACCAGATGAACTCCTTTTCCATTTCATTTCAGACAAGAGCAGGCCTCTATGACACAAGAAACAAACATAACAAAATAAGATACAGTAAGGCAAGGGGAAAGCCTTCATATCAAGGTTGGAAAAAGCAAGCCAATAGAAAAAGAATCCCAAGAGCAGACCAATGAATCAATACCACTTCCATTGTTAGGAGTCCCACAAAAACAACAAACTAAAAGTCACAACATATATACAGAGGAGCTTATGCAGACCCTTGAAGGCCCTGAGCTTATTGCTTCAGTCTCTGTGAGCCCATGTGAACCTGCCCAGCTGATTCAGTGGGCCATATTCTCCTGGTGTCCTCTATCATCTCTGACTCTTACAAGCTTCCCTACCCATTTCCATGGGGTTCCTTGACTCCTCTTATTTCTTTATTTATAAAATTTTTGAAATGTCTCATCTAAGCACAGAATACTGAAAGGAATGCTTAACTTAGAAGAGCAGGACAAACACACCAAATATATTGCAATAAATATATAATATAAAATAAATCAATAAAAATAAGCAAAAAAAGAACACTAAGGCATATGGAGAGGCATTAGAAACACTACAGACTTTTGATGAGAATAGAAACCTCCTACTCTAGAAGATTCCTAAAACATAAACATAAATAAAAGGATTTTTCTTTTTTGCCTTTTTTTAAACTTCATTTCACAATCTAACCACTGTTCTCCCACCCCTCTCACCTCCCTGCACCATCCTTTGCCTCCTCCTACCTTCTGTCACCTCTCCCCTACGCACCCCCGGTCCACTCCTCATCACGGTTAAGGGCAGCCATGAGGAGTCAACATAGACTTATACTATAGGTTGAGGCAGGGCCTGGCCACTCTCCCATGCATTAAGACTGAGTGTGGCATCCTACCATACTGAATGATCTCCAACAAACTAGCTCTTGTACCGGGTTTGTCGTGGTCCTTCTTCCAGGGTCCTCTCTGACAGTCTAAGCTTCATAACTTCTCCCATATATAGAGGGACTAGTTTGGTCACTTAGAGTCTCCACAATTTTAGGTTTTATGTTCATGAGTTTCTATCAGCTTGGTTCAGAGGTCTCTGTAGATTTCTCCATTGTGATTTTGACCTCCCTTGCTCATATGTTCCCCTCTTCCCCTCTTTGCCTGGGTTGCTGGAGCTTGATCTGGTTCCATCAATTACTGAATGAGTACTCTATGATGACCACTAGGATAATCATTGGTACAGGGGTAGGCCATTTTAGGCATCCTCTCTACTAATACTAGGAGTTTTAGTTGGAGTCCTCTTTGTAGATTCTTGAGAGTTAACCTAGCACCAGGTTTCTTCCTCAGCTCATAGTGGCTCTCTCGTAGACACTGAAAGCAGCAATCAATAAATGGGAATTCCTGAAACTGAAAAGCTTCTGTAAGACAAAGGACACTGTCAATAGATAAATATCAGCCTAGAGAATGGGAAAAAGATTTTCACCAATCCCATATCTGACCAAGGGCTGATCTCAAAAATTGATAATGAACTCAAGAAATTAGACATGAAAATATAAAATAACCCAATTTAAAAATGGGGTACAGACATAAACAGAGGATTCTCACCAGAAGAATCTCAAACAGCCAAAAGATATTTAAGGAAGTATTCAACATGCTTGATCATCAGGGAAATATAAATCAAACCACCTCTGAGATACCATCTTACACCTTTCAGAATGGCTAAAATCAAAAACACTGATGACAGCTTATGCTGCAGAGGATGTGGAACAAGAGGTGCACTCCTCCATTGCATGAGGGAGTTCAATCTTGTACAGCCACTTTGGAAATCAGTACCACATTTTCTTAGAAAATTGGAAATCAAACTACCTCAAGACACAGTGATACCACTCTTGGGAATTTATCCAAAGGACATTTGCTCAACAATATTCATATATACATTGCAGAATGTATAATTTAGAATTAAAACGCTCATCTTCTCAAACACTTATATCTCGTTAGGTTGTTGTTTTAGAAATCTTTTCTTGTAACATTTTAAAATATGTAGTACATATTGTGTAGAGAATGAATAGTACTGGTCTCTGTTTATTTGCAATTTTAATCAGCCAAGACTTGGTATCACCATCTCTATCTATATGTACTCAAAGCTTATACTTGAAACAGAAACAAATAAACAAACAAGACCACTAAAAAGATGTTTATTGGACAGTTGTCATCCCTAAACAACTCAAAATAGCTGAGCACTGAATACACTCTTATTTGATTATCAAAGGCACTGTCTAAAGGAAGAAGCTATCAAATAGATATAATATTAACTAATCTATAGAATTTGTCTAATTT
This sequence comes from Mesocricetus auratus, assembly GCF_017639785.1. Lineage (NCBI taxonomy): Eukaryota > Metazoa > Chordata > Mammalia > Rodentia > Cricetidae > Mesocricetus > Mesocricetus auratus. The sequence continues at coordinate 56,767,067 of NW_024429189.1, read as the reverse complement.
TCTATACTTTGCTTGTAAATTTGTCAACCTCTTATGTTTTCTAGTTATTGGTGGGAGGGTCAGGTGTCATGTGAATATATATATATATAAGAATGCTTACAAACACATTCTAAAAAAGTCCTTTTAAAAAGAAAAATAATAATATTGTGATGTATGAAATAGAGAAGACAAGATTGACAGATGGGCACTTTGTTATCACATGATTTGTATGTGTATAACTATAGCATGAATGAAGAAGATGATGAAGATGATCTTGAAGATCCATTCTTATCTGAGGAACTATTGACAACAGATAGATACTGAGGGACAGAGAATTGGTTATATTTAGTGATATGGCCTCTGAAAATCCAAACATGCCCCCAGAATATGATCATATACAAGAATACAAATACACATCACTAAGTGTGCTCATTGGGTTGGTAAAGAGAGGGAATAAAGGTGGGAGGAAAATGTGGTGGGGAGATAAAATGTAGATTAGAAGGGGTAGATTAGATCAAAAATTTATGCATGCATAAAATAGTGCAAAATCAAGTTTTACACTTCACTAAAATCAATAAAAGGAAAGAAGTGACTCAGAAAAATTATTTACAATGTACATCAGATTAAGACACTGATTTGCTTTAAATCATTTTGTCATTTTCTTTTTCATATATAAAAGTTTTCTTTGAATAATTCACTTGTATACATAATGTAAACTGACCACTTACCACTCTAAATATCTCCCTTCTGTCTCCCAGTTCTTATCCCTCCTGCAGATGGGATCTTGAATCATCCACTTTGCATTACTCTCTCAGAACTTTTGTCTATTTCTCTCTTTCTGGCTATTATTTTAGGTATTAGCATTTCATCCTCTGACATTAGTAAATGTACAACTTTTAAAAATGAAAGCACAAAACCACTTAAATAATTCTGCAAAATTAAAAATAAAATTTGAGAAATGAGATGATGACTAAATTATAAAATAGTTGTTACAAAGTTGAGGATCTAGAACTCATACAAAAACCAAAAGTGAAGGTCAATGCCAATTAATACAAGTAATTTAAGAATTGTGGTGGCAGCCGGGCGTTGGTGGCACACGCCTTTAATCCCAGCACCCGGAAGGCAGAGGCAGGCGGATATCTGTAAGTTTGAGACCAGCCTGGACTACCAAGCGAGTTCCAGGACAGCCTCCAAAACCACAGAGAAACCCTGTCTCGAAAAACCAAAAAAAAAAAAAAGATTTTGCTGGGCGGTGGTGGCGCACGCCTTTAGTCCCAGCACTCTGGAGGCAGAGGCTGGCGGATATCTATGAGTTCCAGGCCAGGTTGGACCTACAGTCTCCAAAACAATGCAGAGAAACTCTTTCTCTTAAAAAAAACCAAAAAAAAAAAAAAAAGAATTGTGGTGGTGAAGGAATGAGAGTGGTAGAAGTCATTGGCCAGTCATTTTAGCCTCATCAATGACCTCCAGTGCAGCAACAGAATCTAGGTAAAAGATTCTATGGAGGAAGAAGAAAAAGACGTTACTCAGCTTCTCTGGATCTGTGGGTTCTAGCATGGTTTTCCTTTGCTGAACAGCTAGTATCTAATTGTGAGTGAATGTATAGAATATTTTTCTTTCTGCATCTGGGTTTCCTCATTCAGTATCATTTTTTAAACTAATTCCACCCATTTTCTGGTAAATTTCCTAATGTTATTGCTTTTAGCAGCTGAGTAATACTCTATTGTATATATGTATCACATTTTCTTTGTTTCCAGATTCTGTCTTTTACAAACGAAGCTGCTAAGAACATCATTGTGCAAGTGTTCTTTGGTATGGTGGAGCATCCTACGGGTTTGTGCTCATGAGCTGTATATTGGCTCTATAGCTAAATCAAATCCCCCTTTTGTCAGAAACCACCATATTGGTTTCCAAAATGGCTAAAAGAGTTTGTATTTTTACTAGCAATTGAGGAGAGTTCCCCTTGCTCCACATATTCTCCAGAACCAGCTGCAATTTGCATTTTTAAGACAAATATTTTTCAGGACTGGAGACATTGCTCAGAAGTTAGGAGCACTGGCTTGTCTTCCAGAAGAGCTGAGCTTATTTCACAGAAATCACATAGAGTCTCACACTCTTCTATAAAGTGATCTGGTGCCCTCTTCCGGCCTGCAGGCTTGCATGCAGGCAGAGCATTGTATACATAATAAATCTTGAAAAAAAGTATTTCTCTTATTATATACCAACCATAGCTTCCTCTCACTCACATCCGCACTTCCCCCATTTCAACCCCATCCACTCCTAGAATGGTTAAGTCCTCCCTTGGAGAGTCCAAAGTCTAGCATACTAAGTTCTGGCTTGATCAAGGCTCTTACCACAATATCAAGTCTGAGCAATGTATTCCACCATAAATGATGGGCTACAAAAAGCCAGTTCATGCCTTTATGTTAGGTCCTTGTCCCAGTGCCAGCCCAACCTCTGGCAAAAAAAAAGAAAAGCAGATTAAGTCACATAATGGTCACCCACATTCAGAGGGTCTACTTTGGGTCCCTGCAATTAGTCTATATTCTGTGATCTCCTATTAGTTCTGGTCAGTTGTCTCTCTGGTTTTCCTCATCATGGCCTTGACCCTCCTTGTTCATATGATCCCTCTTCCATCTCTTCATTTAATTCCCCCAGGTCAGCCCAGTATTTGGCTATGGGACGCTGCATCTGCTCTCATCAGTTACTGTGTAGGTTCTATGATGACAACAAGGGCAATCACTGATCTAATTAAAGAGAAATGCCATGCAGAGAACTTCTCGCTTATTGCTAGAAGTCATAACCTGAGTCATCTTTGTAGATTTCTGAGAATTTCTAAAGCACCAGGTTTCTCCCGAACCCCATATGTCTCCCAGTATCAAGAATTCTCTTTTATTGGCCTCTCCCACCATTACTACAATTAGTTATTCTCGATCCCTCATATTCCCACCCTCTTCTTTCTACCCCTTCTCAGTTGACTCAGGAGATCTCATATATTTTCACTTTCAGGGGCCCTCCAAGTTCTAAGTGTGTCCCTCTTAGGGTCACCATTTTTACCTTGTTTCTCTGGGATTGTGAATCCTCTGCTTTACATCTAATAACCATTTATGAGAGAATATATATCATGATTGTGTTTCTGTGCCTAGGTTACCTCACTCAGGAATTTTTTTCTAGAACCATCTATTTGCCTACAAATTTCAAGATGTCATTTTTTACCACTCTGTTGTATAACTGTATCATATTTTCTTTATTCTTCATTTTATTGGCATCTAGGTTGCTTCCCAGATCTGGCTATTACAAATAATGCTTCTATGAACATAGTTGACCAAATGTCCTTATGGTGCATTCTTTGGTATAATCCCTAGAGTGGTATTGCTGGTTCTTGAGGTAGATAAGTTATCGATTTTCTGAGAAACTGCCATACTGATTTCCAAACTGACTGTGTAAGGTTGTACTCTCACCAGCAGTGACAGAGTTCTCCTCTTACTTCACATCCTCTTCATCAAAAGCTGTCATTAGTATTTTTGATCTTAGCAATTATGACTGGTGTAAGATGGTATCTCAGAGTTCCTAATGACTAATTGTTTTGAGTAATTCTTTAGATGTCTTAAGGTCATTTTAGTTTCTTCTGTTGAAAATTCTGTTTAGATCTGTACCACATTTTTAATTGACATATTTTCTATTTTGGTGGCTAGTTTCTTGAGTTTTTTACTATATTTTGGAGAAGTGCCCTCTTTCAGATATAGGATGTTGATGACCATTTCTAATTCTGTGGGCTGCTGTTGGTCTTATTGATGATGTCCTTTACTTTACAGGAACTTCTCAGTTTTAGAAGGTCCCTTTTATTGATTCTTGCTCTCTGAATCTGTGATGCTGGTGTTATATTTAGGAAGTGGTTTCCTGTTCTTATATGTTCAAGGCTATTTCCCACTTTCTCTTTCATTAGGTTCGGTGTACTGGGATTTATTTTGAGGTCTTTGATCCATTTCAGACTAGAGTATTGTGCATGTCAATAGATATGGATCTAATGCATTCTTGTATATGTCAACATCCAGTTAATAAAGCACCATTTGTTTAAGGTGCTTTCTTTTTTCTATTGCACAATTTTGTCTTCTTTGTCAAAATTCAGGTATTTATAGGTGTGTGAATTAGTACCAGGCTCTTCAATTCCATGCTATAGATCCATGAGTCTGTTTATATGCCAATACCAAGCTGGGTTTTTTTTTAGTTATGTAGTAGAGCTTCAAGTGAGGAATGGTGATGCCTCCAGAAGTTCCCTTATTGTACACAGAATTGTTTTGGCTATGCTGGTTTTACTTTTGCTTTTGTATTATTCTTTTGAGGTCTGTGAAGATTGTGTTGGGATTTTGACGGGAACTGCATTTTATTTGTAGATTGAATTTGGAAAATTTGGCATGTGTAATATGTTGATTCTACCTATCCCAGAGCATGGGAAATCTTTTCACTTTCTGATATTGTCTCCAATCTTTTTTGTCAGAGACTTAAAGTTCTTGTTAAAGAGGTCTTTTATTTGTTTGGTTAGAGATACCCCAAGATAGTTTATGATGTCTGTGGTTATTTTAAATGGTGACATTTATCTGACTTCCTTCTCAGCCCTTTTATCATTTGTATTTACATGAGCTACTGAATTACTTTTGCTTGAGTTGATCTTGTATCCTGCTATGTTACTGAAGGTGTACATCAGTTGTAGGAGTTCCCTGTGAGAATTTTTTGGATCACTTATTATATTATCGTATCATCTGCAAAGTGTAAATTCTTCCCTTCCAATTTTTATCCCCCTGAGTTCCTTTTGTTGTTTTATTGTTCTGGCTAGAACTTCAATACTGAATAGATAGGGAGAGAGTAGATAGCCTTGTCTTGTTCTGGGTTTCAGTGGAATCGCTTTGGGTTTCACTCCATTTAATTTGATGTTGGCTGTTGACTGTTGGCTTTATTATGATTAAGTATGTTTCCAGTCTCCGTGATCTTTCCAAGACCTTTATCATTAAGTGATATTAGATTCTTTTTTCAACATGAAGTGACTGGTGAATTTTATTTTACCATATACATTAGCTTGCCTAAAAGTAAACTACCAGAGCATAATTATTTTCCTAAATCATGATTTAGGGAACTATTATATTAACAACTCCACAATTATTTCATACTTTTGTAAAGTGTATCAGTTTCTTCACCAAAAGATCTGCAGAAAAAAGGGAGAAAAGGAGACACACAAAATGGAACAGCTTTACCACTGATGAAAGGTTGGGAAAATGATGAAAAATGAACTAAACAAATTATCAATTTTATTATTGTCAATTTTCATAAAGATACATTTAATTTTACCATGTAATCTTGTAATTTTTAATATTTGAAGGTTATCTTCAGTTTAGAATGTGTGAGGCCAAAAATTTCTAATGTTTGCATTGGATAGAATTGGTAATTAGGAACAATACAGATTTATGACACAATGTCCAATGTTGTATCTCCCTACAGTAGACTCTTTCTTCCAAAGGTCCTGTTTCTACAGGACTTTTATGCTCTATTGTTGTCCAATTTTCATTCATTTGGGGCAATTGTACCTCTAAGAAAAAAAGTAAAGCTACACCAGTAGGACTGTAAACTCTGAAATGTGTATTGAACACACACAGAAATGATGTGGAATGATATATTACCATGCTAATTACTATAATTTCCAAAAATGAATGAAGGTATTTTTATCATTTACAATAACAAAAGCATGATTAAAATCATGGCATATTAAATCCCTTCCCACTGAAACTCATACACACCGTTTTGGTCATGTAAGCACATAGTAATATTATTGATGACACAAAATGTTTCTTTTCTTTTTTTTCATTCTGTTGTTTTGATCTCCATTTCCCTGATAGCTAGGGATATTGAGCACTTTTTCAAGTGCCTCTCAGGCATTTTAGACTCCTCTATTTGGAATTCTCTGTTTAGATCTGTTGCCTTATTTTTAATTGTATCCTTTGGTGTTTTAGAGACTTGCTTCTTGAATTCTTTGCACATTTTGGAGATCAGCCCTCTTTCATATGTGGGGTTGGTGAGTATCTTTTCCCATTCTGTGGGTTGCCTTTTTGTCTTACTGACTGTGTCCTTTGCCTTACAGAAGCTTCTCAGATTCAGGAGGTTCCATGTATTAATTGTTGACCTCAGTGTCTGTGCTACTGGTGTTATGTTCAGGAAGTGTGCTCCTGTACCAATTCATTCAAGGTTACCTCACACTTTGTCTTCTAACAGGTTCAGTGTGACTGGATTTATGTTGGACATAAGTTTTGTGCATGGAAATAGACATGAATCTATCCACATTCTGCTACATGCCAGTATCCAGTTATGCCAGCACCATTTGTTGAAGATGTTTATTTTTTCCGTTGCATATTTTTAGCTTCTTTGTCGAAGATCAGATGTTCCTACATGTATGGTTTAATATCAGGGTGTTCAATTCAATTTCCTTGATCTATCTGTCTGTTTTTGTGCTAATACCCAGCCATTTTCAAGATTATGGCTCTATTATAGGGCATGAAATCAGGGATGGTGATGCCTGTAGACATCACTTTATGGAATAGAGTTGTGTTGGTTATTCTATGTCTTTTGTTTTTCCATACAATGTTGATTATTTTTCTTTCAAGTTATGTGATGAAATGTGCTGGTGCTTTAATGGGGATTGCACTGAATCTGTAGACTGCTTTTGGCAGATTGCCATATTTACTATGTTGATCCTAGCTATCCAAGAGCATGTGAGATCTTTCCAATTTCTGCTGTCTTCTTTAATTTTATTCTTCAAAGACTCAAAGTTCTTGCAATACAGATTTTTCATTTGTTTGGTTAGCATTACCCTAAGGAATTTTATGTTGTTAGTGGCAATTGTAAGTGGGATGTTTCTCTGATTTCTTTCTCAGCCCTTTTATCATCTGTATATTAGGGCTATTGTTTTACTTGAGTTGATCTTGTAGCCTGCCACTTTGCTGAAAGTGTTTATCAGCTGTATGTGTTTCCTGGTAGACATTTTTGGATCAGTTATGTAAACTATCATATTATCTGCAAATATTGAAAGTTTGACCTCTTCTTTTCCAATTTGTATCCCCTTGATCTCCTTTTGTTTTCATATTGCTCTAGCTTAAACTTCAAGTACAATATTGAAGAGGAATGTAGAGAGTGGAGAGCCTTGTCTTGTTCCTGATTTTAGCGAAATTGCATTGGATTTCTATCCATTTAGTTTGATGTTGCCTGTTGGTTTGCTGTATATAGCTTTTATTAAGTTGCCCCATTATCTCCAAGACCTTTATCGCGAAGCGGTGTTGGATTTTTGTTAAAGGCTTTTTCAGCATCTAGTGAGATGATCATGTGATTTTTGTTTCTCAGCTTGTTTATATGGTGGATTGCACTGATGGATTTTCATATGTTGAACCATCCCTGCATCCCTGGGATGAAACCTAGTTGAACGTGGAGAATGATTGCTTTGATGTGTTCTTGGATCCGATTTGCCAGTATTTTATTGAGTATTTTTGCATCAATGTTAATGAGGGATATTGCTCTGAAGTTCTCTTTCTTAGTTGTGTCTTTGTGTGGCTTGGGTATCAAGGTTATGAAGACTTGTAGAAAGAGTTTGGCAAAGACCCTTCTGCTTCTATTGCATGAAATACTTTGAGAAGAATTGGTATAAGCTGTTCTTTGACTTTCTGGTAGAATTCTGCACTGATGCCATCTGGACCATTGTTTTCTTTTTTTTTTTTTTTGGTGGAGAGACTTTTGCTGAATGCTTATATTTCCATTGGAGTTATAGGTCTATTTAAATTGCTTATATGTTCATGATTTAATTTTGGCAAGGGATAGCTATTCAGAAAATTGTCTGTTTCCTATAAATTTTCAAATTTTGTGGAGTACATGTTTTCAAAGTATGACCTGATGATTCTCTGGATTTCCTAAGTGTTCATTCTTATGTCTCCCTTTCCATTTCTGAAGTTGTTAATTTGCATATTCATCCTCTGCTGTTTTGTAAGTTTGGGTAAAGGTATGTGTAGGCTTTAACGGGCGCTGTAACAATACGCGACACACAATTACTGACAGTAAAGCTATGTATTTAATGTAGAAAATTACTCACAAGATACCAAACCCAGAGGAGCAGTTTTCAGTGGCTGAACCGGAAGCCGATCTCCAGGAAAAGGGACCGAGACTTCCTGTGTGCTGTCTTTTATGCCCTCCCCCGTAACGCCCCTAGCCATTCCCAAAAGTGGGCCTGGCTAGTGACGTAGTTCCGCCTACGTACGTATACGTCTTTAGTCCTGCCTAAAGTGGGTGTGGTTAGCGGTGTGGTAAACCGCCCTTTTATTACCTCATCTGTATGCACCTCTAGTAAGTCACATGTTTAATGGCGGCATCAGACTTCCTCCTACAATTCCCCTTTTAGTCTAAAAAAGGACAACTAACTTGTGTCCATGAACAAAATGTATCAAACTTCTATCTAAACCTAAACTTATCTGAAAGAAACACCCAAATATGAACACCTCCTTCCAATCCCAACTCTAAAATAATTGAAAACTAACACTAACAGGTGTAAACTATCTTATAATATCAATAGTAGGGAGAGGGGGCGTGGAATTCTCAAAACTACTTCCTGCTGAGATGGGACGATGATAATTTCATGGGGACCTGTGAAAAGAAAATGTTAGTATAACAAAATCTCAGTAGATCAGACAGTCTCAGTATGGCAGGAGATGCTTGATTGAAGTTCCTGACTAGGGTTCTAATGTTGATTGAAGCTCTTATCTTGAAGCTCTGGTCAGATTGTAGAAGATGTGCTGTTTCAGTTTCTTGGTCCGGAGATGTGTAGAGTGATGTAGTTTCCCCAACGCACATATCCTGGTTTCCAGACTGAGGTCATAACATCCTTAAAATACACCGGTTGGTTCAGTTCAGAAGTCTTCTCTGTAGTCCAGTGTCTTTCTGCCGCAGTTTGTCCTTTTTCATCAGCATTAAGAAAATTCAACGTTAGTAAAGCATTGTGTAACCTGTGTCTAGGTGTCTTTGTTTTCCCTGGCTGTTTATGAAGCATCTCTTTTAAGGTTCGGTTAGACCTTTCAATTATTGCTTGTCCTGTGGGATTGTAAGGTATACCAGTTACATGTTTTATATTATAATATTTGAAGAATTGTTCCAATTTACTGGAGACATATGCTGGACCATTGTCAGTTTTTATTGTTTTAGGTATACCCATAACAGCCATTACCTCTAAGAGGTGTGTAATAACAGAGTCAGCTTTTTCAGAGCTGAGGGCAGTAGCCCATTGGAAGCCTGAGTACGTGTCTATAGTATGGTGTACATATTTCAAACTGCCAAATTCTGGGAAGTGAAATACATCCATTTGCAAAAGTTCATTTCTGTGAACACCTTTAGGATTACAACCTGCTGGTAATGGAGTTTGATTGTACAATGAGCAACTGGGACAATTTCTTACTATTTCTTTGGCTTGTTGCCAGGTGATAGAAAAATCCTTCTTTAAACCTTTGCTGTTAACATGGTGTTTCTTATGAAATTCTGAAGCTTCCAACACATTACCTACTAATAAACGATCAATTTCATCATTGCCTTGTGCCAGAGGACCTGGCAGACCTGTATGGGATCTGATGTGTGTTATATATATAGGATGAGTCCTGTTTCTGATGATTTCCTGCAATTGTAAAAACAATGAGGTTAATTCTGTATTATCAGGAACAAATTCTGCAGTCTCAATGTGCAGGACAACTCTTTCTGCATACTGAGAATCCGTGACTATATTGAGAGGCTCTGTAAAGTCTTTAAGTACCATGAGAATGGCATATAACTCTGCCTTTTGTACGGAGTTGTAAGGGCTTTGAACTACTTTACTTATTTTTCCTGATTTATACCCTGCTTTACCTGATTTGTTTGCATCTGTGTAGAAGGTAAGAACTCCAGAAATAGGTGTTTGCCTCACGATACGTGGAAGAATCCAAATTGTTTTCTTTATGAATTTGATTCTCTCTGTTTTGGGATAGTTATTACTAATACTTCCCAAAAAGTCACTGCAAGCTATTTGCCAATACTCATTATCCTTCCATAAGGAGGAAGTTTCCTCATTCGTTAAAGGTACAATGATTTCAGCTGGGTCTTTCCCAGTCAGTTGACGAAGCCTTAATTTACCTTTTAATATCAAATCAGAGATCTTTTCTATATATGTTTTCAATTTTTTATTCTGTTTATGTGGCAGAAATACCCATTCTAGAATGATGTCTTCCCTCTGCATTAATATTCCTGAGGGGTATTCTCTAGATGGTAAAATAACCAGAATACAGTCCAGATTTGGATCCACACGGTCCACAAGTGCTTCTAATATTCTCTTTTCTACCCATTCTAATTCTTTTTCAGCCTCAGCTGATAGTACTCGTGGGCTGTTTAGGTCTTTATCTCCTTTTAATGCCATTTTCAGGTGTTTTAAATCATGCCCTTCTACACGGATAATTGTCTGTAATTGAGAGATTTCTCCTAATAGTTTTTGAAGATCATTAAGAGTCCGGTAACGATCTGTTCTGATCTGTACTTTCTGTGGTCTAATTTTCTGAGCATCGATTTTATAACCTAAATAGCTCATAGAATCTCCTCTTTGTATTTTTTCTGGGGCAATTTGTAATCCCCAGCGAGGCAAAATTTCCTTTACTGCCTCAAACATCTTTTCCAAAGTATCCTTATTTGAATCAGACAATAATATGTCATCCATATAATGATATATTAACGAATGTGGAAATTTTTATGAATTATTTCTAGAGGTTTATTCACAAAATATTGACACAAAGTTGGACTGTTTAACATACCTTGAGGTAGTACCTTCCACTGGAATCTCTGTACCGGACGGGAATTATTATAGGTAGGTACTGTGAAGGCGAACTTTTCTCTGTTGTTTTCTTGTAGCGGTATGGTGAAGAAACAATCTTTTAAGTCTATAACTATAATTGGCCAATCCTTAGGAATTAGAGAAGGTAACGGCATCCCAGGTTGTAGAGACCCCATAGGCTGAATTACCTTGTTGATGGCTCTAAGATCAGTAACCATTCTCCACTTACCAGACTTCTTCTTGACAACAAAAACAGGCGAATTCCATGCACTAGTTGATTCCTCAATATGTCCAGCATCTAGCTGTTCCTAGCATTCATCAGTCCAATGGCGCCCCTTCCCACACCTCCTGCATAGACCAGGAGGCTTAAGCCTTCTGTTTGATGCATTCCTGGTAAAAGCATTATTTCTAGGAATGCGTTGTCTACAGTTCCTACTAAGATGTCCTATTCTACCACAGTTAAAGCATGTTGCATCTTTACGCCTATTTAAATTCTTTGAGATTGCCTTCCCTACCCATGCCTCTATATCATCACAGGTAGGGTATTTGGCATCCTGGTGCCTCCTCAAGCCTGTAGAAATAGCTTCACCTACCCAAGCTCCTGTATCCTGACTTTTACATTCCAGGTTCGCTGTATGTAGGACCAATTCCTCCAATGGCGCTGATCTTATTTTTAATGGCCAAATTACCTGCCTGCATTGAGGATTCGCGTTCTCATACGCCAAAGATTCTGGATTTTGGGTTCGCTACCTGTACTTCTACTGCTCTGGATAATCTCTCTAAAAATTCAGTGAACCTTTCCCTTGGGCCCTGTAATACCTTGGTGTAGGGTTGCATTATCTCTCCTGTTTCACAAACCTTATCCAAGGCATTTAAAGCAGCTGTACGGCACAAAGACAACATGTGCTCGTCATATGCAGATTGAACCTGTGTGTCAGCGTAAGGACCCTCCCCAAGAATCTTGTCTTGGGGTACTTCATGACCCTTCTGCAATTCCTGAATCTCAATTGCTTTTGCTTCTTGCCTCCACAAAGCTCTCCATTGAATTTGACAAGAATTTTCGAGCACTGCAGAGGCTAATTGGGCCCAGTCTTTTGGGGTTACTTTATTTACAGTAGCCCATGAGGTTAGGAGCTCTCTGACAAAGGGAGAATGAAGACCATACATGACAATGGCCTTCCTAATATTTTTTAGATCCTTCATCTGTATAGGCTCCCAGTTATAAGCAATGGGACCATTTGATTGTTTTTTCGTTGCTGGTTTTTCTGTTACAGATACCGGAAAAACCATAGGGGAATGCATAGCAACCTTAGGGAAATCATTACGGCATTTGAGAAGCTTTGGGAAACTCCTGTCCTGACCTGTTGCCTGTATTTCTGATTCTGAAGTATCAGATTGAGCGTCTTCTAAATCCTGCAGTCTATTCATCATTGTTTCTCTGAGCTCTTGAAGTTCTTGGGACAAATAATTTTCTAAGGACGTCATGGAATCTTTCATTTTTTACATTCATTATTTACATGTGATTCCAAATTTCTAATATTCTCATCCTTAGCAAGTACCTCAATAGCATGTAAACTGCCTTCTACAAATGATATTCTATCAGTTAGTTTATCATTGTTCTCAGACATGGAACAATTCTTTTCTGCTAGCATTTCAATTTTATGTTCCAGTCTTTGTAATTTGCTAGTGAAATCATCAAACATGGAACCGTGTTTTTCGTTAAATGTTTCCACATTATGTTCCAATTTTTCAATTCTATCTGTGGAACACATTTTTCCTGATAGTAATTCAATTTTGTGTTCCGTCTCTTTAAACCTGTTCGCCAGACCTACATTATCATTTTTAATATCCTGAATATTTTCTACCAACCCTTTCTTACTCTCCTGCAGTGAATTTTGCACTTCCTGAATCCTTTGTATTAAGATTTCAAAACTATCCTGCGATGACTGTATGACCTGTATAAGTTTATTCCTATTTTTGAGCCATTTCATTAACAAAATTATATTGATTATGGAGCTAATAATCACCATCGTGGGTAGGAAGTACCTTTCAGGTAGGTCCTCAACCCTTTCTAAAATCCCATGCATACAAAAAACAAGAAAATTCTTAACATCCTGCATCATAGTGTTAGCTGTTGACATTGTATAAAGCAGTTACGTTTGTTACCAATGGAGTAATTCAGGCCGAAATCAACAGGCTGCCAGCGAAAGACCACGTGGCCGGAGTCAGCAGGCCGCCAGTAAAACAGCACGTGGCCGCAAGAGAAATCTTGGAATACCGCCTAACCTTACCGGCAGGTAGTAGGTGCTGGTACCTGGCGGCAGGAATCGTGCCTTGCCGAGCGAAGTGGTGAGGAACTTAGCGAAAGGAGAGTCCACGTGTGCCTGGTCGGGCCGAGAGAAGCTGCTTTTCTGGGTGCCTGGGTCTGGATTCCAATCCCACCGCTGCCACCAAACTGTAGGCTTTAACGGATGCTGTAACAATACGCGACACACAATTACTGACAGTAAAACTAAGTATTTAATGTAGAAAATTACTCACAAGATACCAAACCCAGAGGAGCAGTTTTCAGTGGCTGAACCGGAAGCCGATCTCCAGGAAAAGAGACCGAGACTTCCTGTGTGCTGTCTTTTATGCCTTCCCCCGTAACGCCCCTAGCCATGCCCAAAAGTGGGCCTGGCTAGTGACGTAGTTCCGCCTACGTACGTATACGTCTTTAGTCCTGCCTAAAGTGGGTGTGGTTAGCGGTGTGGTAAACCGCCCTTTTATTACCTCATCTGTATGCGCCTCTAATAAGTCACATGTTTAATGGCGGCATCAGACTTCCTCCTACAGGTATGTATATCTTTTTGATTTTCTCAAAGAACCAACTCTTTGTTACATTGATTCTTTGTATTGTTTTCTGAGTTTCTACTTTATTTGTTTCAGACCTCAGTTTGATTATTTCCTGGCATCTTCTCTTCCTGTGTGTGTTTGCATTTTTGTCTCCTAGAGCTTTCAGCTATACTGTTAATTCTGTAGTGTAACTATTTTCCATTTTCTTCATGTGCACACTTAGTGCTATAAACTTCCCTCTTAGTACTGCTTTCAACGTGTCCCATAAATCTGCGTATGTTGTGTCTTCATTCCCATGGAATTCTAAGAAGTCTTTAATTTTTTTTAATTCTATGACCAAGGAATGGTGCAATTGTGCATTATTCAAATTCCATAAGTTTGTAGTGTTTCTGCAATTTGTGTTGTTGTTGAATTCTAATTTTAATGCATGGTCATCTGATAAGATGCATGGAGTTATTCCATTTTTTATACCTGTTGAGGTTTGATATGTTGCCAAGTATGTGGTCGATTTTTGAGAAGGTTCCATGTGGTGCTGAAAAGAAGGTATATTCTTCTTTATTGGACGGAATGTTCTATAGATGTCTGTTAATCCCAATTGGGTCAACTTCTATTAGTTCCTTTGCTTCTTTGTTAAGTTAGTGTCTGGTAGTCCTGTCTAGTGGTGAGAGTGGGGTGTTAAAGTATCCCATAATTAATGTGTGGAGCTTTATATGTGGTTTAAGTTTTAGTAATGTATTTTTTTTTACAAACGTGGATGCCTTTGTATTTGGGGCATAGATGTTCAGAATTGAAACTTCTTCTTTCTGGATTTCTCCTGTGATGAGTATGACTTCCTTCATCTCTTTTGATTGATTTTACTTTAAGGTCTAATTTGTTAGATATTAGGATTTATATGCCTGCTTGTTTCTTGGGTCCATTTGAATGGAAAATCTTTTCCCAACATTTAACTCTGAGGCTGAAGTGTGTTTCTTGTATGCAGCAGAAGTGATTTAGTTATAGCTTGTCAATTTCTAAAATTTCTCTAAGTTTTTCTTCTCCAATGATTTTTTTCCTTATCCAGTGTCTCATGCTTACTAATATCACTTAAGCAATAAGTTCTATAATAGACACAATTTCTTGTGTAACTGATTCTCCTAAGGAACTACCATGAGTTTTATTCTTATTAATATCTGCTTTTATAAAAATCATTATACTTTCCTATCTCTAGCCTTTGGTGAGGGGCCTTTAACAGCATGGCATTAAAATAATAACAATATCAAAAAGACATACAAAAATAGTGTAATAAAGTCCAATAAGGACAGTGAAGATTCATTCCAAGTAGTTCACACACTGTAACTTTTTAAAAGTAGTACCGTCAAGATATTCGGCATCACCATAACAGTAATGAGGCCAAAATGATTTTGATAAAACTATTCTGGATCTTCCTTTGTATAGAACAATTCATGTCTGTCACTAACAAAACATCTTAAAGGGGTCAGAAAAGTTGTGTTCATTTAATTTTAAGTGTCAAGTCATAGCTGAGAACTCATTATTTTCAAGTGTGTACTAAAGAGGTTTAAAATTTGTGGTTCCTTGTGTTTTTTCTTTTATTTTCCAATTTTTAAAATTTAAATTGGAGCTGGGCGGTGGTGGCGCACACCTTTAATCCCAGCACTCGGGAGGCAGAGGCAGGCAGATCTCTATGAGTTCGAGGCCAGGCTGGATCGACAGCCTCCAAAACAATACAGACAAACCCTGTCTCGTAAAACGAAAAATAAATAAATAAATAAAATAAAATTGGAAACAAGCTTGTTAATCCTGGCTCCCTCTCCTGCTCCCCAAGCCCCCACTTGCTTCCCCAAGCCCCCCACCCAATCCCCACTCTACTTTCCAGGGAGGGTGAGGCCCTCCATGGGGAATCTCCAAAGTATATCACATCATCTCCAGCAGGAACGACACCCCTCCCCTCATGTGTTCAGAATGACAGAGCACCCGTTCATATGGAATAGGCTCCTAAAGTCCATTTTTACACCAGCGATAAATACTGATCACTACCCTAGGCCCCATCTACTTCCAAGGACTCCTCTCTGATGCCCATACTCAGGGGGTCTTGATCAGTCCTGTGCTAGCAATTAAGTCATCAGTCTGGGGTCCATGAGCTCCCTTTGTTAAGGTCAGCTGTTTCTGTGGGTTTCACCAGCCTGGTCTTGATCCCTTGGTTCAACACTCCTCCTTCTCTGTAGTTGTATCCCAGGAGTCCAGTTCAGTACTTAGCTATGGGTGTCTATCTCTGCTTCCATCAGCCATTGGACAAAGGCTCTTGGATGGATGGCATATAAGGTAGTCATCAAATCTCATTATCTGGGGAGGACATTTAAGGTAGTCTCTCCACTATTGATTATTGTACTAATTCTAGAAAAAGGAAAGAGAATTGATGCATTTAGCTTTTCTGTTTTTTTTTTTGTTTTGCTATTCACCCCACACTAAGCACAATTCAAAACATTTTGTAGATTTCAGTGATTCCTGGAAATAATTAGAGCTGAAGACAGACAGCAATGAGCTCACAGAATCATCAGTAACAGATGTTTCTGCTCCATAGGATGCCAGCATTCAGTGTGGGCTTATCAATAGCAGCTACACTGTATGAGTATCATCTTGAGTTTATTGAAATGTGTAATTTGATTAAATCAATTGTGTGTGTTCTTCCAGTAACAGGTTAATCTTTCTTAATTGGGGAAGATATTTCTTATTCAAGAATAAAAAAAGAGAACACTTGGGAAACCATTGTACTAGCAATATATGAAAATGGAGTAACCCAGTTTCTCCAACTCCCACAGCAACACGGTAGTCAAAGAATGAAAAAAAATGTAAATTTTAAAGTAGAGATCATTTCATTTTTCTTGGTATATTTAGTTTTCTTATCTTTGCCTGTGGAAATGAAAACAATTATATTGGAAAAATCAAAAATAAAATGACCTTTTAATTCAGCCGCATATTAAATATCAACACTTAGTTGAGTCTCCTTAGTCTCAGGTAGCCATGTGGTTTCTGAAATGATTCTATTTTTTCATAAAAACTTAATTTTTCTTATTTTATCATCACTGATGAAATACCAATTAGCCAAGTAATGTGAAAACAATACTGGAAAATTTATTCTCTCCTTGTTCCTAATTTTAGAGGAATCAAATTGAGTTCCTCTAAAATCAGGAACAAGACAAGGCTGTCCTGTCTCTCCATACCTCTTCAACATTTTACTTGAAGTTCTAGCTAGAGCAATAGAACAGCAAAAGAAGATCAAGGGGATACAAGTTGGAAAAGAAGTTAAATTTTACTATTTGCCAAGGATATGATACTATACATAGGTGACCTGAAAAACTCTACTAGGGAACTCCTATGGCTGATAAACTCCTTCAACAAAGTTAGCAGGATACACAATCAACTAAAAAAACTCAGTAGCCTTACTATATACAGATGATAAACGGCTGAGATAGAAATCAGAGAAACATCACACTTTAAAATTGCCATAATTAACATAAAGCACCTTGAGGTAATCCTAACCAAACAAGTGAAACCTGTATAGCAACAAATTTGAGTCTTTAAAGAAAGAAATTAGAAAACCCCAGCGAGTCCATCTTCAGGTGAGATTGGGACTCAGGCAGGGACATCCCACGCAACACCCATCCCCTTGATCTTTCGGGGTGCTCCTGGCATCCAGAAGACCCGCACACACAGGAAAGACATCAGCCCTTTCAAGACCCCAACCCCAGTGAGTCCAGCTTCAGGTGAGATTGGGTCTCAGGCAGGGACATCCCGCCCAACACCCATCCCCTTGATCTTCCGGGACCACTCATGGCATCTAGAAGACCTGCCCACACAGGAAAGACATCAGCCCTTTCAAACCCCCAACCCCAGCAAGTCCAGCTTCAGAAGACTCTCCCACACAGGAAAGACATCAGCCCTTCCAAGACACCAACCCCAGCGAGTCCAACTTCAGGAAAGACATCGGCCCTTCCAGGCCCTAAACTCCATGTCAGCATTCCCAGCTTCAGCATCAGGAAGGAAGGAGACCAGTGGAGATGGAAAGACCCCACCAGCACCCACTGGAAGAAGAGATGGGAAGAAGACAGAACAAGAGCTCATACAGCAATAGAAAGACCAACATGACCCCACCAGAATCCAGGGATCCAACACCAGCAAGACCCGAAAAGCACTACATAGAGGAAGAAGAGGAAACAGACCTTAAAAATTATTTCATGAAGATGATGGAGACCCTCAAAGAAGAAACGAGGAAATCCCTTAAAGAAATAGAAGAAAAAACAAATAAAAAATCCATGAAATGGGGGAAAAATTCAAGAAATAAACAAATCTCTCAAAGAATCTAAAGAGCACCAAGAAAAAACAACCAAGAAAATTAAGGAAACAACTCAAACAGTTGAAGGATTGAAAGCTGAAATAGAAACGATGAAGAAAACACAGAATGAAGGGATGCTGGAAATAGAAAAGCTGGGTAAACGATCAGGAAATACAGATGAAAGTATCACCAATAGAATACAAGAGATAGAAGAGAGAATCTGAGGTGTTGAAGACTCATTAGAGGATATAGAGTCGTCAACCAAAGAAAATCTCAAAACCAACAAATACTTAGCACCAAATATCCAGGAAATAAGGGACATCGTGAATAAGCCAAATCTGAGAATAATAGGTATAGAAGAAGGCAAAGAAATACAACTCAAAGGTACAGAAAACATATTCAACAAAATCATAGAAGAAAACTTCCCTAACCCAAAGAAAGATATGCCTATGAAAATACAAGAATCTTACAGAACACCAAATAGGCTGCATCAGAAAAAGAAAGTCACCCCGCCACATAATAATCAAAACATCAAACACACAGAGTAAAGAGAAAATATTAAGAGCAGCTAAAGAAAAAGGCCAAGTAACATACAAAGGCAGACCTATCTGAATTACACTGAATTCTAAATGGAAACGATGAAAGCCAGAAGATCCTGGACAGATGTCCTACAAATGCTAAGGGAAAAAGGATGCCAGCCCAGACTACTATATCCAGCAAAGCTCTCAATTGACATAGATGGAGAAAACAAAATATTCCATGACAAAGCACGATTTAAACAATACGTATCCATGAATCCAGCTCTACAGAAAGTGCTAGAAGGAAAACCTAGATCCAAGGAAGATAACTACACTCACAAAGACACAGGCAATATATAATCCCACTTTACAAAACACCAAAAGAAAAAGGGAGGAGAAAGTATGCAAAATAACTTCACTAAAAATAACACCAAGCACAAACAAGGATCATCAATCAATGGTCATTAATGTCCCTCAATGTCAACGGCCTCAACTTGCCTATAAAAAGACACAGACTAGCAAAATGGATATGAAGACAGAACCCTTCCTTCTGCTGCATACAAGAAACACATCTTAACATCAAAGACAGACGTTATCTCAGAGTAAAGGTTTGGGAAAAGATCTTCCAATCAAACGGTCCCAAGAAACAAGCGGGTGTAGCAATCCTAATATCTAACAAATTAGACTTCAAATTAAAATCAGTCAAAAGAGATGAAGACGAACACTTCATATTCATCAAAGGAAAAATATATCAAGACGAAGTCTCAATTTTAAACATCTACGCCCCAAATACAAAGGCACCTGCATTCGTGAAAGAAGCATTACTAAAGCTCAAAATGCACATAAAATCTCCCACACTAATAGTAGGAGACTTCAACACTCCACTTTCACTGCTAGACAGGACCTCCAGACAGAAACTTAACAAAGAAGCAAAAGAGCTAATAGAAGTTATGACCCAACTGGGTTTAACAGACATCTATAGAACATTCCACCCAAATACAAAGGGATATACCTCTTCTCGGCACCACATGGAACCTTCTCTAAAATTGACCACATAATAGGAAACATAGCAAATCTCCACAGATACAAAAAAAATGGAATAACCCCCTCCATCTTATCAGACCACCATGCAATAATAGTAGAATTCAACAATAACACAAATCGCAGAAACCCTACAAACTCATGGAGATTGAACAATGCACAATTGCACCATCCCTGGGTAAAGGAAGAAATAAAAAAAGAAGTTAAAGACTTCCTCGATTTCAATGAGAATGAAGACACAACATACACAAACTTATGGGACACTTTGAAAGCAGTGCTGAGAGGAAAGTTTACAGCACTAAGTGCCCACATGAAAAAACTGGAGAACAGTCATACTAGAGAATTAGTAGCACAGATGAATGTTCTAGAGCAAAAAGAAGCAAACACACCCAGGAGGAGCAGACGCCAGGAAATAATCAAATTGAGGACTGAAATAAATCAAGTAGTACCCAGGAAAACACTGAGAAGAATCAATGATACAAAGAGTTGGTTCTTTGAGAAAATCAACAAAATACATAAACCTCTGTCCAAACTAACCAAAAGACAGAAGGAGAGCATGCTAATTAACAAAATCAGGGATGAAAAAGGGGACATAACAATGGACTCTGAGGAAATCAAGAGAATCATCAGGGCATACTTTGAAAATCTGTAATCCACAAAATTTGAAAATTTAAAGGAAATGGAAAATTTCCAGGATAGATATCACTTGCCAAAACTAAATCATGAACAGATAAACAATCTAAACAGACCTATAACCCCTAATGAAATAGAAGCAGTCATCAAAAGTCTCCCAAACAAAAAAAGCATAAGCCCAGATGGTTTCAGTGCAGAATTCTACCAGAAATTCAAAGAAGAGCTAATTCCAATACTCCTCAAGGAATTCCACACAATACAAGCAGGAGGCTCACTGCCAAACTCTTTCTATGAGGCTACAATTACCTTGATACCCAAGCCACACAAAGACAAAACTAAGAAAGAGAACTATAAACCAATTTCCCTCATGAACATTGATGCAAAAATACTCAATGAAATACTCCCAAACCGGATTCAAGAACACATCAGAAAAATCATCCACCATGACCAAGTAGGCTTCATCCCAGGAATGCAGGGATGGTTCAACATTAGAAAATCTATCAATGTAATCCACCATATTAACAAACTGTGAAAGAAAAACCACATGATCATCTCACTAGATGCTGAAAAAGCCTTTGACAAAATCCAGCACCACTTCATGATAAAGGTCTTAGAGAGATCAGGGATAACAGGAATGTACCTGAATATAATAAAAGCAATATACAGTAAACCAACAGCTAACATCAAACTAAATGGAGAGAAACTCAAAGCAATTCCTCTAAAATCAGGAACAAGACAAGGCTGTCCACTCTCTCCATATCTCTTCAATATTGTACTTGAAGTTCTAGCTACAGCAATAAGACAACAAAAGGAGATAAAGGGGATACAAATAGGAAAAGAAGAAGTCAAACTTTCACTATTTGCAGATGATATGATAGTTTACATAAGTGACTCAAAAAACTCCGCAAGGTTACTCCTAGAGCTGATAAACACCTTCAGCAATGTGGCAGGTTACAAGGTAAACTCAAAAAATCAGTGGCCCTACTATATACAGATGATGAAGTGACTGAGAAAGAAATCAGAGAAACATCACACTTTACAATAGCCAAAAACAGCATCAAATATCTGGGGATAATGTTAACCAAGGAAGTGAAAGACCTGTATATCAAGAACTTTGTGTCTTTAAAGAAAGAAATCAAAGAAGATACCAGAAAATGGAAAGATCTGCCATGCTCTTGTATTGGTAGGATCAACATAATAAAAATGGCAATCTTGTCAAAAGCAGTCTACAGATTCAATATAATTCCTATCAAAATTCCATCACAATTCTTCAAGGACCTGGAAAGAACATTAATCAACTTTATATGGAAAAACAAAAGGCCCAGGATAGCCAAAACAACCCTATACAATAAAGGAACTTCAGGAAGCATCACCATACCTGACTCCAAGCTCTATTATAGAGCTATAGTCCTGAAAACAGCTTGGTATTGGCACAAAAATAGGCAGGTAGACCAATGGAACCAAATTGAAAGCCTAATTTTAACCCACACACCTATGATCACTTGATTTTTGACAAAGAAGCTAAAACTGTACAATGGAAAAAAGAAATCATCTTCAACAAATTGTGCTGGCATTACTGGGTACTGGTATGCAGAAGACTGCAGATAGACCCATGTTTATCGCCTTGTACAAAACTTAAGTCCAAATGGATCAAAGATCTCAACATAAATCCAGCCACACTGAAACTTTTAGAAGAGAAATTGGGAGATACTCTTCAATGAGTTGGTACAGGAGACCAATTCCTAAACATAACACCAGTGGCACAGACACTGAGATTGACAATAAACAAATGGGACCTCCTGAAACTAAAAAGCTTCTGTAAGGCAAAGGACACAGTCATCAAGACAAAAAGGCAGGCCATAGAATGGGAAAAGATATTCACTAACCCTACATCTGACAGAGGGCTAATCTCCAAAATTTAAAAGAACTCAAGAAACAAGTCTCCAAAACACCAAAGGATCCAATTAAAAGTTGGGGTACAGAACTAAATAGAGAATTCTCAATAGAGGAGGCTAAAATAGCCAAGAGACACTTAAGAAAGTGCTCAACTTCCTTAGCCATCAGGGAAATGCAAATCAAAACAACTCTGAGATACCATCTTACTCCTGTCAGAATGGCTAAAATCAAAAACACCAAAGACAATTTATGCTTGAGAGGATGTGGAGAGAGGGGAACACTATTCCACTGCTGGTGGGAGTACCGACTCATACAGCCTCTTTGGAAATCAGTATGGAGATTCTCAGGAAATTGGGAATTAATCTACCACTAGACCCAGCAATTCGACTATTAGGCATATATCCAAATGAGGCAAAGTCATACAACAAGGGCATCTGCTCCACTATGTTCATAGCAGCATTGTTGGTAATAGCCAGAACCTGGAAGCAACCTAGATGGCCCTCAATTGAAGAGTGGATAAAGAAAATGTGGTACATTTACACAATGGAGTATTACTCAGCAGAAAAAAAAAAACAATGGAATCTTGAAATTCGCAGGTAAATGGATAGCACTGGAAGAAACCATCCTGAGTGAGGTAACCCAATCGCAAAAAGAAAAACATGGTATGTACTCACTCATATATGGATTATAGACATGGATCAGGATAGTGCCAGTCTGCACTTCCACTGATAGAGAGTCTGGGAAACAGGAAAGAACCTAAAAGATATGCATATATGCATAGTACCCAAGAGAAGAGGATTGAGACAAGATCCTCTGAATGGATGGGGAACATGGCGAGGGGTGGGGGGGGAGTGGGAGCTGGGAAGAAGAGAGGGGGTGAAGAGGAAGAAAGTTTGTCATGGGGGAACAGGAAGTTGAGTGGGTGGGGGTAGAATAGCGGAAAGAGTGAATCATAGGATAGAAAACAGATCAGGCACCAGAGTGACCTCGAGTGATCTGAAGGGATAACACCAATTGGCAAGTTAAGCAATAGTGGAGAGACCACCTCGAATGCCCATTCCTGATAATGAACTTGATGTCTGTAACCATCTGGGAGCCTTCATCCTGTGACTGATGGAAGCAGAGGCAAACACACAATTAAGCACTGAACTGAACCCAAGGAACCCAGTGACAGAGAGACAGGAGTGATGAGCAAATTGGCAAAATAATGGGCTGGCAAAACCAACAGAGACAGCTGATCTGAACAGGGGAGAGCTCTTGGACCCCAGACCGACCGTGGGGAGGCCAGCATGGGACTGATCTGGTGCCCCCAAATGTGAGTGTCAGCAAGAAGGCCTGGGCAACCTATGGTGCCCTGAGCTGTGGATCAGTGTCTGTCCCTGGAATACAAACAGTCATCGTGTACCTATAGCACAAAGAGGGATGCTCTCTCAGCCTGGACTCTTAGGGGAGTGCCTGGACCCTATCCAGAGTGAAATGACAGACTCTAGATATCCCCTATGTGGAAGGATTTGGCAATAGGGTGCAAGTGTGGGGGGGGAAGGGGAGTGAGGGAGGAGGGGAGGGAGAGGGAACTGGGATTGACATATAAAACAAGCTATTTAAAATTAAAATAAAAATGATAAAAAACACATCAAGTTGTTTTGTTATCCACACATATAATGGATTTCTACCAATTTGAGAATTTAAAAGAATGTATTTTAACCATATCCTAGATCTTCCCACAACTCAAGTAAATGACTTATCAATGCATATTCATCATTTTATGTATTCTAATGTTAGATGAATACCCATAAAGTGGAACAGAAGCCCCAGTTTTTCCTGCATATATTCTCTTGAGTTTGCTGTGTGGCTTTATGGTGCAGTCAGTTGTAGACGATGTAGAAAAGAAGAGAACATTTGTCTCAACTGAATGACAAATTTAATTATATTTGAATAAATTTTCAGCTGTTACCCTTTAAAAATGTATTTAGTTCTTAAAGTTAAACATAGTTAAATGTCTCCTCCATTCCCGTCTCTCCCTCCAGCCCCTCCCATGTCGCCTCCTTCCAGACTTTTCATGTCTCCTTCTTCACAATCTTTCAAACTTAGGGCCCTCTGAAAATGTCATTGTTATATAACATATAAAGACAAAAATTTAAAATACAACATGCTCATGTATTTATTGTTGTAAACATTTAAATGGTTTCAGGACTGACCGTTTGCTATTGGATATCTAATTGGGAACTCATTCTGGGATAGATTAATTCTCCCTCCCTCATTAGTCATTGTTTGTCTGTGGTTCTTTGTCTAGAAGTGGGACCCATGGGATTTTCCCTTCCACATTAACATAACTATTGGTATCCTCATTATTCAGATCTTCCTTAGATGGCCTTAGTTCTAAGATATCTCTTGTGCTCTGTTCACATATTTTCTGACTTCTTAAAATATGATCATAAAACATAAAAACACTGTACTATCATTTCAGATGTTTTAATTATAAAGTACATTAGGATGTACTATGCATTGAATCCTTCATTTTAATGCAACTCATGAAATAAAATTATTTAACTCGTATAAATATGACAAAAATACTTTTCAGGTTTTGCTACGCAAATAAGACTAAAATGTACACTTATCTTCTCTGTTCATTTTCATTCTCTGGAGCAAATTGTTCTTAACATTTAACATACATTTCTAAGTCCATCACTATTTCCATGTGTTACTCATGAGGGAAGTTTAGAGAGTCCTTCAAATTAATTTTATTTGCACAAGAGAAATTCAAGACAATAAAATTTATAAGTATAAAATAACCTAATATATACCACAAAAATAAGGGTATGCATTTGAGAAAAATATAGTTCTAGGGTTTAGAGTAGTTTTCCTTTTTTGTATAATTTCATCACTGTAAGTGATTCTGAAATTCTGTGCATTCTGCTTCAGTCTCTTGAATTCATATGAGGTTTGTCCATATGCAACATGAGGATAAGGGTTTAATTTTCCAGAACTCATGTCAGAATCTAAGTATGATAAGTTTTTCATGGTAAATAGGAGTTTTATATATCACAGGGTTTCACTTCATTTTAGTGATTTCAAGTTTCAGTCGAGACTTTTCTTAGGAAATTAAGGTAGAATGCAATGAATGCTCATAGTCAGCCCCTTATTTTTGTTTCTTTATGAATGTTTGCAGGTATAAACATCATTCATCCTTTATGTATACTAACATGCATATCCTAGACCTACATACACACACACACACACACACACACATGCACACACACACTAATATATGCAAACAAAAATACGCTGTTAAATGTGAATAATAAAGAGAACAATATTTCACTTGGAAAATGAAGCATTATTTTTATAAAAAATAACATTATTTGGTACAGAAGGCATCAATATTGGGTATGTGAGTATTTTTCTAGATTCAAAATTTCACTCTGTATTGGCTACTGAGCATTGCTACATAAAAATAAAAACTGTTTAATTTTAGCCTCTCATTCATATAGTTAAATACTTTAAATGTTTTAATTACCTAACTACTTTCTATTAATACTATGCTTCATTTAAAAACTTGGTTGAGAAAATAGATGTGTATTTGGGCAAGAATAATATTAAAGTTATAACATGAGAAAACAAGTCTCTTAGTGACATATTGAGACTTAAGAACATCGAATTGCAGAACATCGAATTGCAGACAGAGACAGAGAGAGAGAGAGAGGGAGAGAGAGAGAGAGAGAGAGAGAGAGAGAGAGAGAGAGAGAGAGAGAGAGTCAGTTGTGTCTATTCTTTGTATGGAAAAAATGAGATACTATGAGATACTTCTTCAGTTTCTTGACTGATGTAATACATGAGACCTGCTGAAATTTCTCTCTGATGATGTCACTATTCTATTTTAATGAGCTCTGGGAACTCATTAGATAAATACTCATGTAGCCCCCTGTTCTGGTGCCACAAAAAATGCTTGTGGGGCATTACTATCCTGGCTACACCATTGCAAAGACAGTGACATAGTCAACACCTTCCCCCTAGTCTTTACAGAAAAATAGATGCCAGGTCAAGCAGATTTAAAATTAGTTTCCAAAATATTAATTTATCATGTGATTTTAATATTCTTAACATTGTGTGAATAAATGATAATTATATTTTGAAATTTGTCAATCACAATAATTAAAATTTAGACATTGTATGTCGATTAATGGTTCTGTTTTCTTACATTCAGATTATAGAGAAGAATTTGCAGAAAATTAATTTATTGTTTAACTCCTTCTGCTCAGAATCAACATCCCTAACAAGTAATTCAATTTTATGATTAAAATGTTAAATATTAATAGTGTCATGGATAATACACATGAAGCTACAGAAGACCCATGAGACTTCCTACTGGGGGGAAAATGCAGAAATAAGATTCAGTTAATGATTATATAAACCACAGAGGAACTCTCAAGATGTATAGATTTCAAATTGAGGAACATATAAAAACTCTCTTGGATTAGGTTGAGGAAAAGTGAGCGTGAAATTAATTTCTGCATGTGTCTCCATGTTTCTGTGCCTGTCTGCAGTTTGTGGTGACTGGTGTGTGTGTTGTCTGTTGTGTGTGTCTCATCCGTTTTTCTTTAGTTCTTTTTGATATGTTTTGCACTATTCTGTCCCAAGTCTCTGCCAGCCTCTTCTGTGTCTCTTCCTGTGAATTAGGGGCTCTGTGCACACTGAATGTCACAGAAAACATGGTATGGGAAAGAGATAAGAGATTCTTTACAGCAATATTTAATGGAGCTTTGCAAGCAGAAGTTACTTTACTGACTCCAAATTACCGAAACATTTTATGAGGCCACAGTTACTCTAACACACAAATCAAGCAAGCATACAACAAAGAAAGAAAATTACAGACTACTCTCTCTCATAAACATTGATACAAAAATTGTCAACAAAATACTGGCAAAGTGAATCCAAGTCCCCATCAAAAACATCATTTAACACGATCAAGTAGCCTTCATCTCAGAGATGCAGGGATGGTTCAACAATCGAAAATCTGTCAATGTAATCCACCATATAAACAAACTGAAAGAAAAAAAAACATATGATCAACTTATTAGTTGCTGAAGAAGCCTTTGATATAATCCAACTGACAATAATGGATAACGGTTCTAGAGAGGACAGGGATACAAAGAGCATACCTAAACACAATAAAGGCAATATACAGCAAGCTGACAGCCAACATAAAATTAAATTAAAAGATGTTCAAAGTGATTCTCCTAAAATCAGGGAAAGAGCTGTACAATACCTCTACAGCTATTCAGTGTAGCACTTGAGGTTCTAGCTAGAGCAATTTTAAGTCTTTGAAGAAAGAAACTGATTAAGATATCAGAAAATGTGAAGATCTCCCATGGTCATAGATTGGTTATATTAACATAGTAAATATGGCAATTTAACCAAAAACAATATAAAGAATCAATACAGGAAAGAGATCAGCCCCTCCAAGACCCCAACCCAGCGAGCCCAGCTTCAGGTGAGATTGGGTCTCCAGCGGGAACCGCCTGCCCATCACCCATCCCCCTCCATCTTAGGGGCCGCTCCCGGCTTCCAGAAGTGCCGCCCACACAGGAAAGAGATCAGCCCCTCCAAGACCCCAACCCAGCGAGCCCAGCTTCAGGTGAGATTGGGTCTCCAGCGGGGACCGCCCGCCCAACACCCATCCCCCTCCATCTTCGGGGCCACTCCCGGCTTCCAGAAGAGCCGCCCACACAGGAAAGAGATCAGCCCCTCCAAGACCCCAACTCCAGGGAGCCCAGCTTCAGCCCGCAGTAAGGAAGGAGACCAGTGGAGACGGAAAGACCCCACCAGCACCCACTGGAAGAAGAGATGGGAAGAAGACAGAATAAGAGATCACTCAGCAATAGAAACACCAACATGACCCCACCAGAATCCAGGGATCCAACACCAGCAAGTCCCGAAAAGCACTACATAGATGAAGAAGAGGAGACAGACCTTAAAAATTATTTCATGAAGATGATGGAGAGCCTCAAAGAAGAAACGAGGAAATCCCTTAAAGAAATAGAAGAAAAAACAAACAAAAAAATCCATGAAATGGGGGAAAAATTCAAGAAATAAACAAATCTCTCAAAGAATCTAAAGAGCACCAAGAAAAAACAACCAAGAAAATTAAGGAAACAGCTCAAACAGTTGAAGGATTGAAAGCTGAAATAGAAACGATAAAGAAAACACAGAATGAAGGGATGCTGGAAATAGAAAAGCTCGGTAAACGGTCTGGAACTACAGATGCAAGTATCACCAATAGAATACAAGAGATAGAAGAGAGAATCTCAGGTGTTGAAGACTCATTAGAGGATATAGAGTCGTCAACCAAAGAAAATCTCAAAACCAACAAATCCTTAACACAAAATATCCAGGAAATATGGGACACCATGAAGAAGCCAAACCTGAGAATAATAGGTATAGAAGAAGGTGAAGAACTTCAACTTAAAGGTACAGAAAACATATTCAACAAAATCATAGAAGAAAACTTCCCTAACCTAAAGAAAGATATGCCTATGAAAGTACAAGAATCTTACAGAACACCAAATAGGCTTGACCAGAAAAAGAAGTCACCTCGCCATATAATAATCAAAACATCAAACCTACAGAGCAAAGAGAAAATATTAAGAGCAGCTAAAGAAAAAGGCCAAGTAACATACAAAGGCAGACCTATCCGAATTACACCTGACTTCTCAATGGAAACGATGAAAGCCAGAAGATCCTGGTCAGAAGTCCTACAAACGCTAAGGGAACAAGGATGCCAGCCCAGACTACTATATCCAGCAAAGCTCTCAATTACCATAGATGGAGAAAACAAAATATTCCATGACAAAGCCAGATTTAAACAATACGTATCCATGAATCCAGCTCTACAGAAAATGCTAGAAGGAAAACCTAGAGCCAAGGAAGATAACTACATTCACAAAGACACAGGCAATATATAATCATACTTTACAAAACACTAAAAGAAAAAGGGAGGAGAAACAACACAAAATAACTTCACTAACAATAAATCAAGCGCAAACAAGGATCACCAATCAATGGTCATTAATATCCCTCAATGTCAACGGCCTCAACTTGCCTATAAAAAGACACAGACTAGCAGAATGGATACGAAGACAGAACCCTTCCTTCTGCTGCATACAAGAAACACATCTCAACAACAAAGACAGACGTTATCTCAGAGTAAAGGGCTGGGAAAAGATCTTCCAATCAAACGGCCCCAAGAAACAAGCGGGCGTAGCAATCCTAATATCTAACAAATTAGACTTCAAATTAAAAATCAATCAAAAGAGATGAAGAAGGGCACTTCATATTCATCAAAGGAAAAATACATCAAGACGAAGTCTCGATTTTAAACATCTACGCCCCAAATACAAAGGCACCTACATTCGTGAAAGAAACATTACTAAAGCTCAAAATGCACATAAAATCTCACACACTAATAGTAGGAGACTTCAACACTCCGCTCTCACCGCTAGACAGGACCTCCAGACAGAAACTTAACAAAGAAACAAAAGAATTAATAGAAGTTATGACCCAACTGGGTTTAACAGACATCTATAGAACATTCCATCCAAATACAAAGGGATATACCTTCTTCTCGGCACCACATGGAACCTTCTCTAAAATTGACCACATAATAGGAAACATAGCAAATCTCCACAGATACAAAAAAATTGGAATAACTCCCTGCATCTTATCAGACCACCATGCATTAACATTAGAATTCAACAATAACACAAATCGCAGAAACCCTACAAACTCATGGAGATTGAACAATGCACAATTGCACCATCCCTGGGTAAAGGAACAAATAAAAAAAGAAATTAAAGACTTCCTCGATTTCAATGAGAATGAAGACACAACATACACAAACTTATGGGACACTTTGAAAGCAGTGCTGAGAGGAAAGTTTATAGCACTAAGTGCCCACATGAAAAAACTGGAGAACAGTCATACTAGAGAATTAATAGCACAGCTGAATGTTCTAGAACAAAAAGAAGCAAACTCCCCCAGGAGGAGCAGACGCCAGGAAATAATCAAATTGAGGGCTGAAATCAATCAAGTAGAAACCAGGAAAACACTGAGAAGAATCAATGAAACAAAGAGTTGGTTCTTTGAGAAAATCAACAAAATAGACAAACCTCTGTCCAAACTAACCAAAAGACAGAGAGAGAACATGCTAATTAACAAAATCAGGGATGAAAAAGGGGACATAACAACGGACTCTGAGGAAATCAAGAGAATCATCAGGGCATACTTTGAAAATCTGTACTCCACAAAATTTGAAAATTTAAAGGAAATGGACAATTTCCTGGATAGATATCACTTGCCAAAACTAAATCAAGAACAGATAAACAATCTAAACAGACCTATAACCCCTAATGAAATAGAAGCAGTCATCAAAAGTCTCCCAAACAAAAAAAGCCCAGGCCCAGATGGCTTCAGTGCAGAATTCTACCAGAAATTCAAAGAAGAGCTCATTCCAATACTCGTCAAAGTATTCCACACAATAGAAGCAGGAGGCTCACTGCCAAACTCTTTCTACGAGGCTACAATTACCTTGATACCCAAGCCACACAAAGACACAACTAAGAAAGAGAACTATAGACCAATTTCCCTCATGAACATTGATGCAAAAATACTCAATAAAATACTTGCAAACCGGATTCAAGAACACATCAGAAAAATCATCCACCATGATCAAGTAGGCTTCATTCCAGGAATGCAGGGATGGTTCAACATTAGAAAATCTATCAATGTAATCCACCATATTAACAATCTGCGAAAGAAAAACCACATGATCATCTCACTAGATGCTGAAAAAGCCTTTGACAAAATCCAGCACCCCTTCATGATAAAGGTCCTAGAGAGATCAGGGATAACAGGAACGTACCTGAATATAATAAAAGCAATATACAGTAAACCAACAGCTAACATCAAACTAAATGGAGAGAAACTCAAAGCAATTCCTCTAAAATCAGGAACAAGACAAGGCTGTCCACTCTCTCCATATCTCTTCAATATTGTACTTGAAGTTCTAGCTACAGCAATAAGACAACAAAAGGAGATAAAGGGGATACAAATAGGTAAAGAAGAAGTCAAACTTTCATTATTTGCAGATGATATGATAGTTTACATAAGTGATCCAAAAACTCCGCAAGGTCACTCCTAGAGCTGATAAACACCTTCAGCAATGTGGCAGGATACAAGGTAAACTCAAAAAAATCAGTGGCCCTAGTATATACAGATGATGAAGTGACTGAGAAAGAAATCAGAGAAACATCACCTTTTACAATAGCCAAAAACAGCATCAAATATCTGGGGATAATGTTAACCAAGGAAGTGAAAGACCTGTATATCAAGAACTTTGTGTCTTTGAAGAAAGAAATCAAAGAAGATACCAGAAAATGGAAAGATCTCCCATGCTCTTGGATTGGTAGGATCAACATAATAAAAATGGCAATCTTGCCAAAAGCAGTCTATAAATTCAATGCAATCCCTATCAAAATTCCATCACAATTCTTCAAGGACCTGGAAAGAACATTAATCAACTTTATATGGAAAAACAAAAGGCCCAGGATAGCCAAAACAACCCTATACAATAAAGGAACTTCAGGAGGCATCACCATACCTGACTTCAAGCTCTATTATAGAGCTATAGTCCTGAAAACAGCTTGGTATTGGCACAAAAATAGGCAGGTAGACCAATGGAACCGAATCGAAAGCCCTATTTTTAACCCACACACCTATGAACACCTGATTTTTGACAAAGAAGCTAAAACTGTACAGTGGAAAAAAGAAAGCATCTTCAACAAATGGTGCTGGCATAACTGGGTACTGGTATGCAGAAGACTGCAGATAGATCCATGTTTATCGCCTTGTACAAAACTTAAGTCCAAATGGATCAAAGATCTCAACATACATCCAGCCACACTGAAACTTTTAGAAGAGAAAGTGGGAGATACTCTTCAACGAGTTGGTACAGGAGACCACTTCCTAAACATAACACCAGTGGCACAGGCACTGAGATCGACAATTAACAAATGGGACCTTCTGAAACTAAAAAGCTTCTGTAAGGCAAAGGACACAGTCAAAAAGACAAAAAGGCAGTCCACAGAATGGGAAAAGATATTCACTAACCCTACATCTGACAGAGGGCTAATCTCCAAAATTTACAAAGAACTCAAGAAACAAGTCTCCAAAACACCAAAGGATCCACTTGAAAGGTGGGGTACAGAGCTAAATAGAGAATTCTCAGTAGAGGAGGCTAAAATGCCCAAGAGACACTTAAGAAAGTGCTCAACATCCTTAGCCATCAGGGAAATGCAAATCAAAACAACTCTGAGATACCATCTTACTCCTGTCAGAATGGCTAGAATCAAAAACACCGAAGACAATTTATGCTGGAGAGGATGTGGAGAGAGAGGAACACTCCTCCACTGCTGGTGGGAATGCCGACTCATACAGCCTCTTTGGAAATCAGTATGGAGATTCCTCAGGAAAATGGGAATTAATCTACCACTAGACCCAGCAATTCCACTCTTAGGCATTTATCCTAATGAGGCAGGTTCATACAACAAGGGCATCTGCTCCACTATGTTCATAGCAGCATTGTTTGTAATAGCCAGAACCTGGAAGCAACCTAGATGCCCCTCAACTGAAGAGTGGATAGAGAAAATGTGGTACATTTACACAATGGAGTATTACTCAGCAGAAAAAAACAATGGAATCTTGAAATTCGCAGGGAAATGGATAGCACTGGAAGAAACTGTCCCGCGCTACCGTCTCGCCAGCAAGAACGACGCAGAACACTCGGATCCTTCTGCAGTAAAGCTTTAATGCATCTTGAGAGATAGATGATCAGCTTCTTAGAGGGAGACCCCAAGCTAAGAAACCCAGCCCCTTATATAAGCCTAGGAGCTCCGAGTGAGATGTGTAGAGCCGGGATTGGTGGTTTGCACATCACCCCAGATGACGTCACGGGAGAGGCACAGTTTAAACGGTTAACTCCAACTGACAGCGACAGTTAACTCCAACTGACAGCGACAGTTAACTCCAACTGACAGCGACAGTTAACTCCAACTGACAGCGACAGTTAACTCCAACTGACAGTGGATGTCAGCGCCATCTTCTAACGGCAATAGCGATAGCGAGGGCGGCTCCTCACATCTCCCCCTATTCATTTATTTTTGAAGCAATAGGACACCCACAACTTTGGAGTGGAGATAGAGGTCAAATCCCCATGTGCAAATTCGGAACATGTACAAAGCTCCTCTCCAGGGTCTTATCCCCAGAGGAAGTCCTGACCAGTCCGATGTCTTTTTTCTGGGGGAAGGAGATCATGACATAGAACCTTCATGCAAGATGACTTATCTCCCAGGAGAAAGTCGTTATACCGCAGACCTCTCCTGTGCAGTGCTTAGCCTTGCAACTCCTTGGGCTGCTGAAGCCTACCCACTCTATCCCGTGCAATGAGACTAGCCTCGTGGGGTGCAAGAGCTGGGAGGCCAGCGACCTATTGCTTTAACATGGTTAACCAAATGTCAGGGGATGCTCCGTGTTCTAAGGCAGCAAGTGCTTGTGCCACCACCACTTTCTCCTTTTGTTTGGGCTCTGAGCGTACACACCATCCAAAGCATCAACACTATTCCACAGCAGAGAACTAGGCTAAATGATCCTACCCCCACCCATTCCTTAAAATAAGAAAATGCAGATGAAATCCAGGGGGAGAGGTCTTCCATCAGAGAAAGATCCAGATGCGTCGAATTCACTTGCAGGATCGCCATTCTCAACTCACGGAGTGTCTGCTCAAACTCAAAAGTCCAATTCTGTAATAAATGTTGAGACAGAGCTTTTGACAGGTTAGCTGCTCTTGTAAAATTCTCATATTGTACTAAGTGACACAAAGGCCAGGCAACTTTGTTCACATCCCAATTTGGCCATCTGCCACAATATATCCAATTGTTCCTGAACCAAATTAATCTGTTGGTTTACCAACATCAGGCCTCCTTGTATCTGAGAATTGGCAGTGGCCTGTTTATCTAGGACCATGGTCACAGTGGCCTATAGTTCATTAATGGTTTGAGTTGTCTGCACAGTGGCAGAAAGTGCAAGGGCCGAGGCGGTAACCGAAGCAGTAACCGCGGCGGTGGCTATCAGGCCCACAATAATAGCAGAGATCCCAAAAATCTCGCTTTTCCCTAAACAAACTCAAATTACTTGGCGCCTCAACAGGAGCTGGAATAAATCGAGGCATGCGCATTACCAAAGCAAAAGGGTGCTTAATAGCATCCCAGCATAATGCATAAAAACAATTCTAAGCAGAACAATTTATTTCTTTCTGATTCTTACCTAAGGTATCATTACTCACAACCCAAATAAAGGGCAGCTGAATAATTAGTTCTCTTAAAAGGGGTATACTTAACATTGGAGGAGGACCAATCAGATGATCCAGAGCTCTGTCCCTCACTCAGACTGTTGCCTAATGCCCCTTTCCAATCTGTCCCTTCTCACTATCATAGGAGAAAGATCAGTACAGCTTCCATTAATTCAAAAGGATTAGCATTAGATCTTTCTGGATCCATATGAATAAAATTATCCTTTAATGAAGAAATCACAGTAAAGCACAAGCTTCCTACTAATGACAAGGTTCTCTCATCCTGAAAACTCTGTATCTGAGGATCTAAAGGCAAAAAGGCAAGCCCCAACTCTCTATTATTTGTGAAAAATCTAGGGAACACCTGGGCATTCTGCATCACTGGCATCGGTAGGGGGAAGGTAGACATGATGGCCCACCGTAACTCTCCCATCATACTAGGAACCATCATCCCGAGTAGGAGAGTCTTCATCACCCACTTGGCCTCCATCCTTCTTATTCTGGAGTTGTGAAGGAGCTCTTCGAGTGAGTCTTTCAGGGATCCACAGGGGGTTTTCTTCCTCCTGTGGAAAAACACACACAGCTCCCCTGGATCTTATAAGAATAGGATCCGGGCCTTTCCAGAGATCAGTCAAGACATCTTTCCATTTTACCATTTCTTTTGGCCTATCATAAGGGTTATAAGGTAGGCCAGTTAGATGGGTAACATCCATTTGCCGACAAAACTGTCGGAATTTTTGAGAGGTATATGCTGGTCCATTGTCTGTTTTTAAAATTCTGGGTTTTCCCCAAGCACTCCAGGCCTCAAGGCAATGTTGAATCACATATGAGGCCTTTTCCCCTGTTAGGGGTGTGGCAAACATTACGCCAGAACAGGTGTCAACAGAAACATGAACATATTGAAGCCTTCCAAAAGAGGGAATATGAGTAACATCCATCTGCCACATCTGCAATGGTCTAATGCCACGTGGGTTTATTCCCATGTGGGGAGTAGGTAAGAATTCGCAGCAATTCTGGCATTGAGTAACAATTTCCCTAGCCTCTTTCCTGGATAGAGCAAAACGACGGCGCAAGGTCTCAGCCGTCACATGAAAGCGCTTATGGAATTCTTTTGCTGCTTGTGCATGGGTAGACAAGGCAGCGGCCACCAGCTTTGTAGCCTTGTCCGCTAAGTCATTCCCTAAGGACATGGGACCTGGGAGTCCAGAATGTGCTCGGACATGGGTAATGAAAACAGGAAATCTCCTATTTAACAAGGCAGCTTGTATCTTCTGAAAGATGTTAGCAACTCTGCTGGAGGATCTTATTATTCCAGCTATCTCAAGGAGATTAACTGCATTAACCACATAAGAGGAATCTGATACAATATTGAGGGGTCCTGGAAAAGCCTCAAGAACCTCCAGTACTATCAGACATTCTACAACTTGAGGTGAAGTTTCATTATATTGTTTAGATATAACCCTATCCTTGACCACATAAGCTCCCATACCAGTTTTTGATCCATCAGTGTACACCACAGTCCCATCTGGGAGTGGGTCTTTAGCTGTCACTTGTGGAAACACTATAGCCTGGTTTAGGGCAAACTGTAAAATTGGATGCTTTGGAAAATGATTATCAATTTGTCCTGAAAAGGAAGTAACTAAAACTGCCCAATCACTAGATGTGGCTGCCAAGGTCTGAACTTGTGCAGCAGTATAAGGCACAATCAAGGAATCAGGATCCCTGCCAAAATGTGTAACAGCTGCTTTTATTCCGCGAAGCGCGAGCTGTGCAACAGCATCAGGGTACCAGTCAATAATCTTAGCAGGGGAAGCATTTGGATGAATCCAAAGTAATGGTCCATGTTGCCACAGGACTGCAGTTGGCAATTGAGCTGTCTTAAAAACACACAGATTAAAAGGTAGTGACTCCTCAATTCGTTGTAATTGTGCTTCCTGTAAGGCCTCTTCCACCATCTGTAAGGCTCGGTGGGCGGCAGGGGTAAATTTTCTGGGTGAGGAGATATGAGGCTCACCCTCCAGGAGATCGAAGAGGGGTTTTAGATCAGCAGATGGAATTTTTAAAAAGGGCCTCAACCAATTTATATCTCCCAGAAGTTTCTGAAAATCATTTAATGTTTGTAAGTGGTCTTTGCGAATTTCTATTTTCTGAGGAACTATATTTTTGGGAGTAATCTTTGAGCCCAAAAAGAGCCCTGTATCTGCAATTTGAACCTTTTCTGAGGCAATCTCTAATCCCCACTGTTTTAATTCAGCCACCAGCATGGGAAAAGCCTTTTGTAAAACATCTAACTCTTTGTGACAAATAAGAATATCGTCCATATAATGGATAACGATTAAAGATGTAAATTGCTTCCTAATTGGCTCCAAAGCCTCCTGCACATATAGCTGACATATTGTTGGGCTATTGGCCATGCCTTGCGGCAGTACCTTCCACTGAAATCTCTTGTCTGGTTCCATATGATTAAGAGAAGGGATAGTGAAGGCAAACCTTGGTCTATCCCGTGGGTAAAGTGGAATAGAGAAGAAACAATCCTTAATATCTATAATAATAAGCTTCCAATCTTGAGGAAGTGCAGAAAGCAAAGGAAGGCCTCTTTGAACAGGGCCAAAAAGATGCATCTGATTGTTAATGGCCCGCAGGTCGTGGAGTAATCTCCACTTCCCAGATTTCTTCTTAATAACAAAAATTGGTGTATTCCATGGGGAGGTAGAAGGCTCTAGATGCCCCAGCCGTTCCTGTTCTTGCACTAATCTTGTGACAGCCTCTAATTTTTCAGAGGATAGAGGCCATTGAGAGACCCATAACGGCTCCTCTGTTTTTCATGGTATGGGTCGTGAAGCCTCAACGGCCCCTAAATAAAACCCAGTCCTTTTCTACCCCGATTTCCGTGTTGTGTAATGGGTTTTATTCTGCCTTGTTCTTGCCTACCCAAGCCTCTACCATTTGTATACCCCATCTTTGCCATAATGGCTGATGCCTGGGGGAGTATTCATTAGTTAGGGTCATGCCCATGGCTTGTAACACATCTCGTCCCCATAAATTTACAGGGAGTGGCAACACATAGGGGTAAAACATCCCTGTTTGCCTTCAGCATCCCGCCAGGTTAAGGCTGAGGCACTGATGGCAGGAGAGGACTGGTATCCAAGACCTTGTAGAGAATGAGATGAAACAACAGTGGGCCAAGACTTCGGCCACCAATGGAGTGAAATAATGCTTTTGTCTGCTCCCGAATCCATTATCCCTTCAAATTCTTTTCCATTAATTAACAATTTTATTGTAGGTCTCTCATTTAGGGGTATAGCCAGATAGGCTGAATCACTTCCAGAAGATCCCATAGCCCTTTTTTGTAAAGTGTAGGTTTCTCCATCCCCGAGGGAGGGCAGCAACACCAGTTGTGCAATTCTATCTCCCTGCTTTATAGAAAATACACCCCGAGGGCTAGAACAGAGAACTTGAATCTCCTCTTTATGATATGGGTCAACAATCCCAGGATATATAATGAGTCCCTGTAAAGTTAAGGAGCCACGGCCCAGAATAAGCCCAATGGTGGCAGGGGGCAAAGGTCCAGGGAATGGACTGGGACCGGTTGAACATTCATTTGGGGCATGAGTAAGAAGTCGGAGGCGGCACGCAAGTCCATTCCGGAGGTTCCTCGGAAACCTCTACTTCCTCTTGATTGCTTTTCTGAAATTGGTTCCCATATTTCTGAGGGCCCTGGGACCATGGGCCCCGTGACCCGTTTTTTGATTGGGGTACCTTGGATTCTTCAATAGGGGGCAGAAGCCTCCCTTTTACATCCCGGACTGACCTGCATTCGCTAGCCCTATGATAACCTTTACCACAACGATGGCAAAGCTTCGATTCTCTTGTTCTTTCAGGGGCTTGACAATCTTTCTTAAGGTGCCCCATTCTCCCACAATTAAAACAAGCTTTTCGATTAGATAAATCTCTATACCTGTGCGTTTGTAAAATGGCGGCAGCTAGTCCTGCATTGGTTAGGGGTCCCCCAGCTCCCTGCACACTCTGAGCCAATCTTGTAAACCTTTGCTTTTGCGAGGGCGATAGCCGCTCGACATTCCTGGGTTGCTTGTTCATAGACAAGTTGCTCAATCAGGGGCATAGCTTGTTCTGAATCACCAAAGATGCGACTGGCGGCCTCTGTCATTCTGGCCACAAAGTCTGAAAATGGCTCTTGGGGTCCTTGGACAATCTTTGTAAGGTGTCCACTGGACTCTCCCCTTTTTGTGAGGGCCTTCCATGCTTTAATAGCGGCGGCCGACACCTGACCATAGACGCCCCAGATGTAGTTGGTTTGATTAAGGGCATGTTGACCCTGACCTGTCAGCATTTCAAATGTCCACTGCCTCTGATTCTCATCTTCAGCCGTGGCATTAACTCTAGCTTGTGCCTGGGCTGCATCATACCAGAGAGCCTTCCATTCCATGTATTGTCCCATGTTGGGAAGCACTGCTTTCACTGTCGTTTGCCAGTCAGTGGGAGTCATGGCAAAATTAGCAAGCCTTTCCACCTGTAATGTGGTAAAGTTAGCATTGACCCCATAATTACGAACGGATTCGGCCAATTCTTTAATTTGATTGTAATCTACGGGGGTATGTACTCTTCCGCCTTCCACATTCTCGAATACTGGAAAAGCCATTTGTATTTTTCTCCGTTCCTCTAAAGGTAAAAAGGAGTCAGTACCAGTATTCAGCCGAAGCTCATACTGGCGGAGGCGCTGAGGAGCGTGAGCCCGCCGGATTTATAGGCGGTGGCCTCACATTCATTTTTGTTTTCAGTGGCCGGTGTCTATCAGGGTGATATCTTTTTCCTCATACCGTGCCACCTCCTCCTCTAGACCACCTTCTTCGCTAGAATCCAGAGTGTCAGAATCAGAATTATCTAGCTCCAAGGCTTCTAGCTCTACTGCAGGGTATAGACTAGATTCTGGCTTTTTCTTTTTCTTAGATTTGTTAAGGGGTGAATGATAACTCCCTTCTTTCTCTCCCCCTTTCTTAACTTCCTGGGGAGGGCCTTTTTTCTTAGACATGTCTTTTCTTTTGCGAGCTCCCATTCTCTCACTCCGTTCAGTTTCTGACATGCTATCCTGAACTTCCTCTAAGGTTCCCTGACTTTCTATTATAGCAGGGTGACAGGCCTCATCCTCCAAGCAGTTTTTAACTAGCTTCCAAATGGCTTTGGTACCTAAGCAGAGATCTCCTTCTGCATGCTTCCTGTCTAGTTCTTTACCTAGCTTGTTCCATGAGGCCACAGTGAGGGACCCGGAACAAGCATACCATGGTGCCACTCTATCTACCTCCTTCACAAAATTTTGAAGTGTTCGTGGTGCAATTTTAAGATCTCTTTGTTTTAGCACAGTCTGTAAGGCTGTAACCACTGACTGTGACGACCCCATCGCGCTGACAGCTTATCTAAAAAACGCGCTCAACTCCGTTACCAGACTGACAGCACCAGACTGACAGCACCAGACTGACAGCACCAGACTGACAGCGCCAGACTGACAGCGCCAGATGGACAGCGCCAGATGGACAGCGCCAGACGGACAGCGCCAGACGGACAGCGCCGTTCTGTCAGCACCAGCCACGATGAAGGAGAAGGACAAACAGGACTAGCACCAAAGCCTCCACTGACCCGTCCCACGGTGATGACAAACTAAGGCCAAAGTCGAGAAAAGGGTTGTTCAGGATAAAGCATACCTCTCTGAACCTACGTCCCTGCAGTTCTGAATCCGCCCCGTTTTCCGAGGGGTCTCCCGCGGCGCCGGCGATGTTGAAGAGTTCCCGGGTTTCGGCACCAGATGTCCCGCGCTACCGTCTCGCCAGCAAGAACGACGCAGAACACTCGGATCCTTCTGCAGTAAAGCTTTAATGCATCTTGAGAGATAGATGATCAGCTTCTTAGAGGGAGACCCCAAGCTAAGAAACCCAGCCCCTTATATAAGCCTAGGAGCTCCGAGTGAGATGTGTAGAGCCGGGATTGGTGGTTTGCACATCACCCCAGATGACGTCACGGGAGAGGCACAGTTTAAACGGTTAACTCCAACTGACAGCGACAGTTAACTCCAACTGACAGCGACAGTTAACTCCAACTGACAGCGACAGTTAACTCCAACTGACAGCGACAGTTAACTCCAACTGACAGTGGATGTCAGCGCCATCTTCTAACGGCAATAGCGATAGCGAGGGCGGCTCCTCACAAGAAACCATCCTGAGTGAGGAAACCCAGTCGCAAAAAGACAAACACGGTATGTACTCACTCATATATGGATTCTAGATATGGATCAGGATAGTGCTAGTCTGCACTTCCACAGATAGAGAGTCTGGGAAACAGGAAAGAACCTAAAAGATATGCATATATGCATAGTACCCAAGAGAAGAGGATGGAGACAAGATCCTCTGATGGGGAACACGGCGAGGGGTGGGGGGGAGTGGGACCTGGGAAGAATAGAGGGGGTAAAGAGGAAGGGAGTTGGTCATGGGGGAACAGGAAGTTGAGTGGGTGGGGGTAGAATAGGGGGAAGAGGGAATCATAGGATCGAAGACAGATCAGGCACCAGAGTGACCTCCAGTGATCTAAAGGTATAACATCAATTGGCAAGCTAAGCAATAGTGGAGGGACCACCTCGAATGCCCATTCCTGATAATGAACTTGATGTCTATAACCATCCGGGAGCCTTCATCCTGTGACTGATGGAAGCAGAGGAAAACACACAACTAAGCACTGAACTGAACCCAAGGAACCCAGTGACAGAGAGAGAGGAGTGATGAGCAAATTGGCAAAGAATGGGCTGGCAAAACCAGCAGAGACAGCTGATCTGAACAGGGGAGTGTTCTTGGAGCCCAGACCGACAGTGGGGAGGCCAGCATGGGATTGATCTGGACCCCCCAAATGTGAGTGTCAGTGAGAAGGCCTGGGCAACCTATGGGGCCCTGAGCTGTGGATCAGTGTCTATCCTTGGTATACAAACTGTCTTCATGTGCCTATGGCACAAGGAGAGATGCTCTCTCAGCCTGGACTCTTAGGGGAGTGCCTTGACCCTACCAAGAGTAAAATGACAGATTCTAGATATCCCCTATGTGGAAGGATTTGGCAATAGGGTGGGAGGGAGGGGGGGAAGGGGAGTGCGGGAGGAGGGGAGGGAGAGGGAACTGGGATTGACATGTAAAACAAGCTATTTAAAATTAAAATAAAAAATGATAAAAAAAAGAATCAATGCAATCCCCATTAAAAACCCAACAAAATTCTTCACCAAATTCAGACAAATAATACTCAACTTCATAAGGAAAACCAAAAACCCAGAATAGTTAAAACAATAAAGGATCAATAAAGGAATTTCTGGAGGTATCACTGTCCGTGACTTTAAGCTACAGTAATTAAAATCAGTTTGGTAGTAGCACAAATAAAGGACATGTGAATCAATGGAATGGAATCGAAAACCCTGACATAAACATGCACATCAATGAACACTGGATTTTTGTCAAAGAAGCCAAAATATACAATGTGAAAAGAAACATCTTCAACAAATGGTGCTGCCACAACTAGATGGAGGTATGTAGAAGAATTTAAATAGATCCAAATATGTCTCCCTGCAAAAAACCTGATTCTAAGTGGATTAAGACCACAACATAAATCAATTACACTGAAGCTGACAGAAGAGAAAGTGGGAAATAGCGACAATGCATTGGCACAGGAGACAAATTCCTAAATAAAACACCAGCAACACAGACACTTAGATCAACAACTAATAAATGGGACCTCCTGAAACTGAAAATCTTCTGTAAGGCAAAGAACACTGAGAAAAAGCCAAACAGGCAGCCTACAGAATAAGATGTCCACCAATCCCACATCTGACAGTGGATTGATATCCAAAATATATAAATAACCCAAGGTACTTGACATCAAAATAACAAATAATCGTATTTTAAATGGGGCACAGGTTTAAACAAAATAGTCTCAACAGAAGAATCTCAAAGGACTGAGATACACTTTAAAAAGTCTTCAACATCTTTAGCTATTAGGAAATTGCAAATCAAAATGATTCTGAGATGCCATCTTAAACCTGTCAGAGTAGCTAAGATCAAAATTGCTGACAGCCTATGATGGAGAGGATATGGAGTAAGGGGAGCACTCTTCCACTGCTGGAGAGAGTACCAATTTATA
The DNA here is from genome assembly GCF_017639785.1 of Mesocricetus auratus. Lineage (NCBI taxonomy): Eukaryota > Metazoa > Chordata > Mammalia > Rodentia > Cricetidae > Mesocricetus > Mesocricetus auratus. The sequence continues at coordinate 56,724,387 of NW_024429189.1, read as the reverse complement.
CAGACACTTTGGAAATCAGTATATTGGTTTCTCAGAAAATTGGAAATCAATCTACATTAGGACACAGAAATACAACTCTTGGGCATATACCAAATAATGCTCAAGCATATTCCAGGACACTTGTTCAACTAAGTTTATAGCAGCATTATTCATAACAGCCAGAATTTGGAAATAACCCAGATTACTCTCAACCAAACAGTGGATAAAAATGTGATATATCCGCACAATGGAGTGTTACTCAATGTAGAAAAAGTCATGAAATCATAAAATTTGCATACAAAAGGACGGCACCAGAAAAAATTATCCTGAGTGAGATGACCCATACTCAGAAAGACAAACATGGTATGAACTCACTCATAAGTGGGAATTAGATGTAAATCAAAGTAGAACCAGGCCATAGGCCTCAACCTCAGGCAAGTTAGTTAACAAAAATGATCCCAAGAGAGACACATGGATCTTTCTGGGAAGTCGATGTACATGGGATATCCTGGGTAAACTGGGTGTGGGGAGCAGAGAGGAGGAGTGGAGGTTGAAACATGAGGGATCAGAATGGTGAAGTTGTGGTCTGGACATAGCATGAGAGTAATGGGGGCGATATCTTGATAGAGGGGACCATTGTGGTGTTAGAGTGAAACCTCATACCAGAAAAGTTCCCAGGCATCCACAAGGATGACCCAGCTAATAATATTATCATAGTAGAGAGGGTGTCTGTACTGGCCTTCCTGTGTAATCAAATTCTTGCCTTTCCTTGTTGTCATCATAGAACCCTCATTCAGTATCCATGGAAGTAAATGCAGAGATAAAGACTCAAGCCCTAGACCAAGTTCTGGGAGTCCAGTTTAAGAGAAGATGGAAGGAATGTATGATAAAGGGAGGCAACAAGATCATGATGAAACCCACAGAGAATGCTGACCTGAGCTTCTGGGAGCTCACGGACTCTGGACATACAGTCAAGGAGACAGCACAGGATTGATCTAAGCCCTCTGCATCTGGTGAACAACTGGATATCTTGGCCTTTTGTGGGACCCTATCAATAGGACCAGGGAACAGGTTAAGAGGAGGGAGGGGAAATTGTGGTTGGAATTTAAAATAAATCTTTAAAAATGATGAAAATGTGGTGATGTATAATTTGTGATTTATTAAAGTGTGCTTGAGGGTATAGAAAGCAAATCTAGTCAGAAGCTCTTACTTTTTCCCCAGGCTGAAATGTCTGTCCTGTCCTCAGAGTGTCTGGAGAATAAATCTTGACATAAGGTCCTTTGCTTTTCCCTATTATACCTCCCTAGCACTGGGATTAAATGTGTGTAATACCAAGTGCTGTGATCACCTTTTTTCTTACCTGTTTCTCTTTAGTACTTGGTCAGTTTCCTGCAGCTCAGTGTGACCTTGAACTAAAAGGGATTCATCTGCTTGTCTCCTGAGTTCTGGGATTAATTCTCTGTGCTACCACTGACTGGCTCTATGGCTACCTACAATGACTTCTGTGATTAAAGGTATACTTCACCATTGCCTGGCTCTGTAGCTTATGGCTAGCTTTGCTTTCTGTATGCTCAGGCAAGCTTTAATAAATCATAAATAATATATCACCACAAAAGAGCAGGGAATATGAAACTTGATTTAATTCCATAAGAGCTCACATTTAAGAAATGCCCCAAATATTATTTTCTGCTTGCTAGAGTACAAAATCCCAGAGAGTATTAAACCAAGTGTATGCACACAAAAAATAAGAAACACAAAAGTCAATTAAATTCCTTAGTAGATGTGGAAACTTCGTGCTTGAATATTTACCTATCAAGTGAGGTATACATACCCCATGGTGCACCGATGACGTGACTCTTTGGAGATTAATAAACACATCAAGATAGTATTTGAGGCTTTCTCCAAAGAAGTAAAGCATATACCTAGTACCTCATACCAGTTAATGCTCATGAAGAATGATGTCACATACCATAGGGAAGAATCAGCTCCTGTTGTTTAGGTAAAAGAACACAGTAACAGACCTCTATCACCTAGAGTATCTCTTAGCATTGTTCATATAAACTTCTTTCTCATTGTGTTGTGATAAACAGAGGGACATCTATCTCTGCCAAGTACTGAGAAAGTATGGCTATTCAAGACTCATTTCTAATTCCTGCTTCTAGAAACAATACATAACTTGGAAGAAAGGGTAGATGCAATATTAAAAAAGTAGTATTAAGATGACTTTTTTATTACTTTAATTTTAATTAGCTTGCTTCACATGTCAATCCCATTCTCTCCCTCCCCTCCTCCAGCACATTCCCACCATTCCCCCAACCTCCCACCTGATCTCCACTTCCTTCCACATAGGGGATATCCAGAGTCTGTCATTTCGCTCAGGGCAGGGTCCAGGTACTCCCCTAAGAGTCCAGGATGAGAGAGCATCCCTCTTTGTGTTATGGACACACGAAATCCGTTTTTAAGCCAGGGATAAATACTGATCTACTGCCCAGGGCCCCATAGGTTGCCAAGGCCTCCTCACTGACTCTCACACTCAGGGGGTCTGGATCAGTCCCATCCAGGGCTCCCAGTCCCATGCTGGCCTCCCAGCTGTCAGTCAGGGGTCCAAGAGCTATCTCTGCTGGTGTCCTCAGCCCACTGTTTGCCAATTTTTTAATGGCTCCTCTCTGTTTAACTGTGGGTGTTTGCTTCTGCTTCCATCAGATTACTTTTGATGTAAATAATACTCTAGTGAAAAAGTAGGCAATATCATATCTCAACCATTATGAGTTGGAATCGTTCAAACTCTAGGGAAGCTAAGGTAAGTCTCAGAGGTAGATTGCCTCTCAGGGAACCCACATTAAATTCCAGTTGCAATTAATGAGGAACATTGACTCTATTTTTTATCCTTCAAATATGTTTGAAACTTTGTGAGTGTAGCACAGAGAACCTTCTCTATCTTAACTGGCATAGTTGTTATATTGGAAGGAAGAGTTGGTACAAACATTGCTTTTGGTCACCACTGAATGGATTTTGACAACAGAGAAGAAGAATTGGTTGCCTCTCGATTTTTCACCAAAATATCACATGGTAAGAACCATAAAAACATTTTTACATTTTCAGAAACTGTTTTTGATTGTGAAAAAGTACTATAATATCTCATAAAGGTGATATGTGAGGGGCCCAGACAGTAGCACTTAACAAGTAATAATTTCCCACTTGCCCAATAAATAGCAGTTGTTAGAGAGTAAGACTTTTCTTCCTTCCCTTTCCCTCTTTCATTCTTTCTTTCCTTTCCTCCCTCCTTTCTTTCTTTCTTTCTAACTTCTTTTTCTCCCTCACTCCTGTTATTAATGCTCCTGCATTGCTTTCTTGCACAGCATTTGTTCGTCCTTCCTTTTATTGTTAATTTCTTCATGTTTATTGTAACAAAACATATTTCACCTTTTTATCTCTATGTAAACACCCAGTAATGTACAAGCATCTATGCTTTGAATTTTATATTACATTTGAAATAATACTTTACTTGTTTTTCTAAGTGTATATTCAATGATGTTGAATAAAAATAACCTTTCCTATGTTTGGATAAAAATGTGGTATGCTTTGAGACTGAATAAACATCACTGATCATGGTACATTGAATTGCTGTACTAAACTCTGTACAATATTGCAAACAAATGTAAAATGTTCTTTATACAAAGTAACATATGGTTAAAGAAAGGTATTATGGTCAGATTAAGGTTACAAAATGAATTCTGCCTCAGAAAATCTTTGGATGAAATTCAGAACACCTGTAGTGTTTCTAGTCCTGGATTGATCCCTTAAAAGTGTCTGAATTGCCAGGACATCAAAAGAGAAATTTCATAAATAATTCTGAAGGAGCTAATAGGTATCAAGGGAACATCCTTTCCCCTACATTTCAGATATAGAAACACAAAGGATGTTTAGACATCTGTGGTACTATGCTTAAAAGTCATAAAGCCAGGAAAAGCTTTAGTTACCTGAAGAGAAGGCATTACCTGGAGCTAAGCTAAAAGGAGTTTCCATAGCGATAGATGCAAACAAGCAATATTATTTTATTGTCACCTAGCAGTCTGAAATAAAAGTATGAGTGACTTATGAGATTTACCGTGAATATAATTTCAAGTTATGTTTTTTTTATTGATATTTTTTTATTTTCCATTTTAAATTTAGATAAGAAACAAGGTTGCTTCACAAGTCAGTACGAGGTCCCTCTCCCTTTCCCTCCCCTCCTCCCGTGCCCTCCCCCCATCCCCCCCCGTTATCCCCTCAACTTGTTGGTAATAAAAATATTGTTGAAATATATTTAAAGCAACTACCTAGGATGATATTTCTGCTAATTCCTCTGAAAGCTTTGAATGTTTTTCATGCTTTAAATTAACAAAGAAATCTTGTTATCTATGTATAGATTGGATGTGTTCTAGTGGTTCAATTGATCAGTGCATAGTGCTTATATATAAAAATGGACATGATAATTAGATTTAATGCCATGAAGGATGGGAAGGGATTAGTAGGTCAATGTGCAAAGCTGAATACATGGAGGAACACTTCCCAATGTCTATCCTTATGGAGTTGGCTCAGAGACCACCGTTCCTTTCTTGTGGCCATGGATACCATCAGAAACAGCCTTTGAAAATCCAACTGCATGACTTTTAGGGGTTAGAAGGGGATGGGATGTTTCAGGAGAAACATTGGCAGAGTCAGTTGGTCCTTACATGACAATATGGATTTGAAATTTAAGACTATGAGTGTTGGGAGAGGGTTTTCTCAGCATAATGACCATTTAAGGTAAGATTATAATTGCTCAAAACATTAATGTTAGGTGTCATACTATCAGCATATGAGTTCACTAATATGGTGAATGTTCTACAAACCTCACAATATTTTCAGAACTTCAAAGAAAATTAATTTTGTAGATTTCAATTTTGGTGATTATTTTTAAATTTTCATAAGAGTAGAATTCATAAATTATAAAATGTATACCATTTCATAATTTCCTTCTATATTATAAAATGTAGTAACAATTTCACTAAATGGTCATGTGTTTTTCCTTGAATTTCTGACATAACTCACTATGTAAATGCTTCATAGTTGAGGTCTTCATGTTAGTAGTGCTTCATTATTAGTATGATGTGTTAGTAACTCAGAGTTTTATTATCTACAAATCATTCCTGTTATGAGGATTTTAGATATTTTTGTGTTCAAACTTCACACTGGATCATAATCTCATTTTGTTTTTAGAATATATATTGAAGACTAAGTTTACTAATACAAAATAAACATACTTGTGGTTTTGAGATACTTTCTGATATGTTTTCTAAAAGTATTACTGGAATAAACTGATATTATTATAATTTATATAGCTTTTAAATAATCCTGAAATACTCATGTATCCCTTATAATGTATAATCTGTAGAATATCTTGATATGAGATATTGACAATGTCTAACGTAGACCAGGCTGGCCTCAACCTCATAAATTAGGTTAGGGTGACCTTAAACGCCTCCATAATCAAAGGCTGGAATTAAAGCATTATTTCATTACACCTAGACAAATCCACAGTTTTGTATCAGAAAAGTACAGATAAGATAGAGCAGAAGGTTCCATCCATCATATAACTCACATGGAGTCACATGATTTTTCTACACAGCTTTGCTCGGTGTGTAGTAGCCAAGAGCATAAAGAAAACTCAGATGCACTTGTCAAATCTGAACAACAAATTTTATTTATTTTTAGCTTAATTTTCAATCAATATCATTTTAGTGTTGAAAATTCATTTCACAATGGACCTTGGGTTAGGTCAATCATCTTCTAAATGATTTATAATCTATAACTCCTGTGAGAATAAAAAAACCCTGCAATACATATTCCAGTGGATATTATAACACAAATTTTTGAAATTGCTATATTGGAAATGCATTGGTATTATTTTGTTTTTAACTAGTGATCCTATTAAATAGGCATGACAGAAGCTGAACATTACCTAATTTGTAGATGAACACAGAGTGTTGTATTATGAATGTAATTGGCCTCCATAGTGTCACAGAGATTGTTACTATTAGGAGGTGTGACTTTGTTGGAATGGATATGGCCTTGTTGGAGGAAGCACCTCATTATGTGGATGGACTTTGGAGTTTCCTATGCTTAGAACACCACTGAGTGTTTGCGTTGACTTGCTGTTGCCTGTAAGATGTAATACTCTCAGCTCCAGCAGCATTTTGGTAGGCATGCTGACATGATGCCTGCCATTATGACAATGCACTGAACTTCTGCAACTGTAAGTGAGCCACACCAATTAAATGCTTTTCCTTATAGGAGTTGCTGTGATCATAGTGTCCCTTCACATCAATAAAAACCCTACCTATATCATAGGGCTTTGTTTCCCTTGCAGTCTCCTACTCTACTTTGGTGCTCTCTGTGGAACGGCTTCCTGAAAATTAAAGTGCTGCCCCTTAAGTCCTGTTGGCAATCCTTCCTCTTAGGAGCATTTACAGATGTGAAACCATATGTTTCTGGAATTTTTGGAGCATTAGGTAACCTAAATCAGAACGTAGTAAAAGGTAGGGGGTATGTATGCCAGGGAAAAATACTGATCTACTACCCAAGGCAACATAGATTGCTGAGGCATCTTCACTGACACTCAAATTTAGGGGTCTGGAGCCCATTCCAAATCAAGGGATGCTCTTTCAGCCTAGACACATAGGGGAGGGGTTAGGCCCTGACCTGGATGAAATGACAGACCCTGGAGATCCCCCTGGAGGGCCTCACCCTCCCTGGGGAGAGGAGTGGGGGATGGGGGCGGTTGGTGGGGGTTGGGGGAGGAGGGGATGGAGAGACAGCTGGGATTAACATGTGAAGCAAGCTTGCTTCTAATTTAAATAAAAAACGATAAATAAAAAATAAAAATAAAATGGTAGGGGTCTGAATCTAAGCATGATTCTACTAAATTTAAAGAAAGTTTTTTTATGTTTCCCTTGTATTCTCTCTCTCTCTCTCTCTCTCTCTCTCTCTCTCTCTCTCTCTCTCTCTCTCTCTCTCTCTCTCTCTAGCTCTCTTGCTTTCTCTCTTTCTCACTCTCTCTGTTTTTGTTTGGTCTTTTAAATTATACTTATAAATTTTTTTCTCTTTCCTTCTCCCAACTCTTCCTATCTTCTTTCCCACACAAACCTCCCATAATACACTCTTTTTTCCCTCAATATATATTGTTATTTAAATTAGATACAAGCATGGTTCACAAGCCAATCCCAACTCCCTCTCCCACCCCTCCTCCCTTGTCCTTCCACCAGCCCACTCAGACCCCCATCCAATCCCCACATCATTCCCCAGGGAGGGTGAGGCCCTCCTTGGGGGGATCTCCAGAGTCTGTCATTTCATCCAGGGCAGGACCTATGCCCATCCCCATGTGTCCAGGCTGAGAGAGCATCCCTAGATGTGGAATGGGCTCCCAACGTTCATTCCTGTGTCATCGTAAACAATGATCTACTACCCAAGATCCTAGAGATTTCTGTGGCCTCCTCACTGACACTACATTCATGGAGTCTGTATCAGTCCCCTGTTGGCCTCTCAGCCATCAGTCTGGGGTTCAAGAGATCCCCCTTGTTTAGTCAGCTGTCTTTGTGGGTTTCACCAGTGTGGTCTTGACCTCTTTGCTCATCACTCTTCCATCTCTATCACTGTGTTCCAGGGGGTCAGTTCAGTGTTTAGCTGTGAGTATCTGTTTCTGCTTCCATCAGTCATTGGATAAAGGTTCTAGGATGACACATAAGGTAGTCAAACCTTATCATCAGGGAGGGAATATTAATGTAGTCTCTCCATTATTGCTTAAATACACTCTTAAGCCTTCTGGAGTTTCATTGCAACAGTTTCCTGTAAGCATATTATCCCTCGAGACTTTGTATTGTTTGAAGTCTTTTGTTTACCCTGCTTTAGTCATCATAATCCTTGTGGATGAGCTTTTAATTTGCTAATTAACATATTTTATAGTAAATTCATTTGAATATTTCTAACATAATAGTATTTGCTTAATAGAAAAGTTGCATTTTAAAGACTTATTTATTTTAAATGCATGTGCATGGGTGTTTGTCTTGCGTGTGTGTGTGTGTCCTGGTCTCTGCTTGGTAGATACATAGTCTAGAAGAAGATGATATCTCTTGTTGGATGTCAGTACACTGGAAAATGCCCCAGATTTTCTGGAATAGCAGTAAGTACTCTGAAATATTGAACCATTCTCTCAGACCCCCACACAAGTTTCAAATTTATAAATAATGTACAAACAAGTCTCAGGAATTTAAATTATATTCAACTATTTTCATCATTTCTGCTATATGGTTTTAAGTAATTTTGAAATGCTGGTAATTGGTTTATCCTTTACTCTGGTGCCCTTTTCAAGATGCCTTATTAACACACAAACAAAGGAAGATTTTTTCCTTCCTTTATTTTAACTTTTTTGATTGTCTATTGCATTCCCGCCACAGTTCTCCCTCCCACCCCTCATTCCACCTCCATGCCTCCTCCCACCTCCCACCTCCCCAGTAGCCCAAACCCAGACCACTCTTCCTCCCTGGTAAGTGTTCCCATGAGAAGTCAAAATAGTCTGACACAATAGGTTGGAGTAGGGCCTGGTCCCTCTCCCAGGTATTAAGACTGAGCATGGCATCCCACCATGGGGAACGGGCTCCAGCAGGCTAGCTCATTTACTGGGATTGTATCATGCTCCTACTGCCAGTGAAGTTTTAAAGAGATAGGAAGACTACATAAAGACCAACTGATGGTCTCATTGAGAAAAAAACCACTCTTCACTCTCTTGATGCATGTGAAGAAGATGGAGAAAGCCTGTTAACAAAATTAGGCACCTTTTGTTGTTTAAACTTTCCATTATATTTACAACTTTTCTTAAAAAATTGTAACATTAATCCATGCCACAGATTGTTGAATAAGATCTATGTCCTGAGCAGTTAATATTTTTGCACTGGTTTTACTTAATTGTCATTACAGTATAATTATTATGAAGTGATGATATGTAAGAAAATTTTAACTCCTTAATAGTTGACTCACACTGCCCCACATAGCCATTTCTGTCTTGAAAAATGGATTAGTTATTTTGAAGTTCTATTCCCACTTCATAGTTTGAAGCACAGTTAAAAAGTTAGGATTTTCTGGAGTTCACTAAAGTGCCCTCATTTCTTCTTCTGCCAGTAGATAAGATTCTGCTCCAGTGAATTTTTGCACTCTCTCTGGCACTGCCTCATTCAACCCAGATAGCAGACACAGTTGATAAATTGTCAATATCGCTTACCAGATATGTGATTTCAAATGTTGCCCATTTTAAAACGTCCTTTGAGTATTATTAAATTTGAATCTTCAATGGTAAACTATTCTTATTTTCTATCATACATAGATGGTCTGTGGTACAATATTTAAAATATGTGTAAAAGTATTCGATAATTTACTCTAATTTCTCTTCACCTGATATCCAAATATATACTACAAAATATCCTAATATTCTGTTTTCAAAAACAAAAAAAGTAATAAAATTCAATAAAAAGAATTCTGCAATATAATTTACCATTTTGTTGATGATGGTATTACAAATTAAATGAAACGATATCTTTTCTTTATTTCAGATTAATGTGAATAGACTTTGCTTCATCTTCTTCTTGATAATCATGCATAATCAGAGCTTTGTCACTGAGTTCATACTCCTGGGACTTTCACGGAACCCAAACGTTGAGAAGATATTATTTGTTGTATTTTTGTTGCTCTATCTTACAACTATTGGGGGCAACATGACAATTGTGATGACCATTGTTTGGAGTCCTGCACTTCTGGCCTCCCCCATGTACTTCTTCTTGGCATTCCTGTCCTTACTGGATGCATGTGTGTCTTCCATTGTTACACCCAAGATGATTATAGATTTGTTCTATAAGAGAAAGACGATCTCCTTTGAATGCTGCATGACACAAGTGTTTGCTGTCCACTTCTTCAGTGCTGTGGAAGTGATCATCCTGGCAGCCATGGCCTATGACCGCTATGTGGCTATTTGCAAACCTTTGCACTACATTTCCATTATGAATAAGAGGCTATGCGGCATTCTGGTAGGAGTAGCCTGGGCAGGGGGCTTCTTGCATTCTATCATACAAATTATATTCACATTGCAATTGCCCTTCTGTGGACCCAATTTTATTGATCATTTCATATGTGACTTGTTCCCTTTATTGAAGCTTGCCTGCATCGACACACACATTTTTGTCATTTTGGTGTTTGCCAACAGTGGGTCTATCTGCATCATTATCTTCTCCTTTTTGCTTGCCTCTTATGGTGTTATTTTGTTCTCTCTGAGAACTCACAGTTCTGAAGGTAGACATAAAGCTCTCTCCACCTGTGGATCCCACATTACTGTTGTGGTTTTGTTCTTTGTACCATGCATATTAATATATGCACGACCTACATCCCCATTCTCTTTGGAAAAAAATGTATTTATATTTGCTGATGTCTTGACACCATTGCTCAATCCTATGGTTTATACTTTTAGGAATAAGGAAATGAAAAATGCTATCAGGAAAATGTGGAAGAGGTTTATAGTGGTTCCTGATACATAATAAAATAGTTGATATGTTAGTTTGGATGGTTATGTTGGAGAACAAAAGCCTGTGCTCTGAACCATAGAACTTTGTTTGTATCCCCACTGCCCATGTTTGTAGGCAAGTATGACAATGTACATATAACCCATGGCTGGTATTACTGGAACAGGTAGAATTCAGTTTAATTATGGACAGCTAATCTGTCAGATATCCAGCAAGTTCCACGTTTAGTCACTGACCTGGTCCAAGGAAATAAGATAGCATGAAATAGATGAAGATACTAGATTTCCTTTTCTTGGTCTTCATGCAAATGAATTGGCACTGGTAGTGCCTTCCCCCACTTCAAGTGCATAAACACACACATGTGCGCACAAGAAAGAGAAAGGAGAGGGTCGGGCGGTGGTGGCACATGCCTTTAATCCCAGCACTCAGGAGGTACAGGCAGGCAGATCTTTGTGAGTTTGAGGCCAGGATGGACCCCCAGAAAGAGAAAGGAGAGAGGAGAGAGAGAGAGAGAGAGAGAGAGAGAGAGAGAGAGAGAGAGAGAGAGAGAGAGAGAATACACACATAAGCACATGCAAAAAAAGCCAAAAATATAAGAATGCATAAAAGTTAGGAGTCAGAGGACCAGGGCACTTGTTGCTAGAGTTTGTCTTCTCAGTATGACTGTTAAGGCGCACCCTTGTAATATCAGATATAGATCTGCTTAAAAAATACTTGAATAATAGCACCACCAGTGACATCATATCAATGCAGATGGGGTAAACTTTACAAAATCACACCATCTAGTGAGAGTACAGTTTTCTCCAAGGGCAAACACTCTACTATTTTATTCAAATCAAAGTGGTCAGCTTTAACACATATATGTACGAACAATACCTAACTGACTCAATATATATATAGAATTGCAGATGAATAACTGAAGAAGGCATAAAAATGGTAATAAATTTGAGATGAAGAGGAGGGGAAGAGTTCAATGGATAGAAATGACTTAAATAAAGTACCTATGTAAGAATTCTAAAAAAAATAAAAAAGAATAAATAAATCAATATTTACACAGACTTAAACATTAGACTTTATTCTTATAGATGGATATTAGATTATTCTATAGAGAATTCCTAATAATAGGAGTAATATCCCTGGATTTTGAGCTCACAATTTTTGTGAATTGATTGTTCCTTATTGCTGTCTAAAAATTAAAGACATTTACATTTTATGCTCTTGCAAGTCTAATGAAATAATTGGAAGAGATTTAAATATTAGAATGTTTACTATTCACACTGTTCGTTAAAATATTGAAAATAAATATGTATTTTAAATATGAAAAGAAACATAATGAAAAATAAAGTAAAAATATATTTCTAGATATCATTGACAGGTCTCATCCAGAATCTAAAAATACAGAGAGAAGGCCATAAATAGAAGCTGAAATGCATCTGCTCCCTTGCCATTTGATTTTGTTTTTAAAAGTAGGCACATCAGTATTTAATGGACAGTTTCACTTGCATTTTTGAACCTTTTGATAGATAAAATATGAGTATCCATAGTAAGTTATAAGACAAAGAACTTATGGTTATGTAGGTCAGAGTATGTAGAAGAGAACCTAACTATTTTACTATGCTAAATTGATAAAATATTAAACTGACACCAGTGATTTTACTGTTATACCCATAGGCTAAGGCACATTCAACCCTTAACAGAGTAGCTTTAATTAACAGTACATGGTGATAAACACATAGACCCATAACCTAGTGAAATGTAGTGAATAGAAATGGAAAACATTCAGTTCTACAGGGCATACGTATTATAACCCTCCTTCCAAAGTCTTGGGGATCACTGAGCAAGGAGGGCCAGAAATTGTAAAAGTCAGAGTTACTAGATGACTACAAGGGAACAGTGCCTTCAAAACACAGTGTGGTAGATGCATATGAAGAGATTCATATACATTCACACACATATGAGAGTGCAAAAACAATTGTGTATGTATGAGTGTGTGTATAAATGTTCCAGTGGATGATTGTATATCCAAAAATATTTCTGTAGCATAAGTTGTTCTCTATGGCTTGGAAGTACTAAAATTTTGTGTGAAAAGGGAATGCAGTATGGAGATAAAGAGGATTGACATGTTCAAAACTTATTGCACAAAATTCTTAAAAAATAATAGAAAAATTAATTTTAGGAATATTATCAGTATAAAGATGGGCATTATGCTGTATATTCATATCTTATAGGAGACAGTAATAACTTACTTTTTATCTTAGAGAATAAAGAGGCCCACTATCCTCCTCTAAGACTTGCATTCCACATACTACAAGCTAAGTATTCTCACGCCATCCCATTGATACAGTTTTCTGGGGTATTTCTTCCCTGCCCATTTGGTAGTCTCTGTCCTTGTCTCTCCATATACAACCCATTTCTCTTAAGGTTTCACTTTTCTAATACGCTGTATGAATATAACAGTACTTATTACATAGGCATTCTCATCTTTGGTATATCTGAGTGCTGCTAGATCGCTCTTCCTCCAGACAATTCCTCCTCCAGAATTCCTTGTTCCCAAGCATCAAACTATGTATACTCTTTTGGAATTTGTAAGACACATATTTCTCTAGGATCTGACTTCCTAGTGCCCCCAAGTAGATTCTGCTACCCTCAGAACATATAAGCATTAAGAATATACACTCAGCCTTCTAAGAACTCCTGTACCCAATAACCTATTAACTACATCTTATTCAAGATAGATGGACCATATTTGGAGAGTAGTAGTAGCAGAGGGTGACAGAACAGAATACCTGCAATTTGTGTGTTCACTCTTGGACAGTGTCTATCCACACATATATCTGAGGATTTTTAAAAGAAGATTAGGGATAGAGTTGAAGCTCCTATTGTCACTTCCCTAAAATAAAGCCTTCAGAAGTGCAACTCCAGGGCAGAAACAATAGCAGGACAGGATTGGAAGACCATGTATCTCTATTTCTCCAAAGTTACTAACCCAATAGTAATTAACACAAAGACAATGATTTGGAAGACCTTGCAGTCAAATAATTCAAACTATTCATTTTAACTATATTCAAACAACTCAAAGAGAATATGAATATATTCCAAAACAACAACAAAAAATTGAGTGAAATACAGAAGCCAATCCATGGTATGGAGATATAATTCAATAGCTAGAATTTCTGAAGAAAAATTAAGTTTATGACCAATGACAGTTTTTTGCTGGAGACGTTGTGGAGAAAGTGGAATACTCCTCCACTGCTGGTGGGAGTGCCAACTTGCACAGCCACTTTGGAAATCAGTATGGAGGTTCTTCAGTGTGCCACAAGACCCAGCAATTCCATTCTTAGACATATACCCAAAAGATGCATATTCATAGCAGCGTTATTTGTAATAGCCAGAACAGGCAAGCAATCTAGATGTCTCTCAACTAAAGAGTGAATAGAGAAAATGTGGTACATTTATACAATAAAGTACTACTCAGCAGAAAAAAAAAACAATGGAAACTTGAAATTTGCAGGCAAATGGATGGCACTAGAAGAAACCATCCTGAGTGAGGTATCCAGTCACAAAAAGGCAAACATTGTATATACTCACTCATATATGTATTTTAGACATGGGGTAGGGGAGTGACAGCCTATATCCAACCACCAGAGAGTCTGGGATATAAGGAGGACACTATGAGAGAGATGCATGGTACCCCTGAGAAGAGAAATGGGACAGGATCTCCTGAGTGGATTGGGAGCATGGGGGGAAGGGATAGGGAGCTGGGAGAAAGACAGGGGGAGAAGAGCTGGGGAGAGAACATGGTAGAGCAGGAAGGTTGAGTTGGGGGAATAATAGAGGAGAACAGGATGAGAGATATCATAATAGAGGGAGTTATAGGTTTGAAGAGAGATCTGGCACTAGTGAGATTTCCAGAGATCTACAATGATGACATAAACTGGCAATCTAAGTAATAGTGGAGAGGTTACCTTAAATGCCCTTGCCCAATAATGAGATTGACGACTATCTTATATGCCATTATAGAGCCTTTGTCCACTGGATGATGGAAGCAGAGGCAGATACCCACAGCTAATCATTGATCTAAACTCCTGGAACCCAGTTGCAGAGAGGGAGGAAGGATGACCAAAAGGGTCAAGACCAGGCTCGGGAAACCCACAGAAACAGCTGACCTAAACAAGGGGGAGCTCATGGACCCCAAACTGATGGCTGCGAGTCCAGCATAGAACTGATCCAGACCCCCTAATTTGGGTGTCAGAGAGAAGTCCTCGGCAACGGGGCCTCAGGTAGTATATCCGTATTTATCCCTGGCATACAAATGGAAGAGTGCTCTCTTAGCCTGGACACATGGGGGAGGGCCTAGACCCTGCCACAGATGATATGACAGATTTTGGAGGTCCCCCATGGAGGGCCTCACCCTCCCTGGGGAGCAGAGTGGGAATTGTTTGGGGGCTTGGTGGGTTGGTGGTAGTTGGGGGAGAAGGGGAGGGAGAGGGAGCTGGGATTGACATCTGAAGCAAGTTTGTTTCTAATTTAAATTAAGAAAAAAAGAGAAAAACTCAAATACCAATTAAAAACATGAGTGTAAAGCCTAAGTAATAAAACTGACAAGCTAAATCAGAGTTGGAAGACAAATTAGAATAATTGGATCACACAATAAATGTCAATATAAAATAAATAAATATATGGGAATAATATTTCAGAGACTTTTGGAAATGATGAAAAGTCCCTTACTTCCAATTATGGCATAGAAAAAGAAGATAATAGTGATACAATGTAGAATAGCTTCAATAAAATCCTAGAAGATACTTTTTAAATGAGATAAAAAGATCCCCATCCAGGCCTACAGAACTCTAAATAGGACCAGCATTGGAACTCTCTACAGCATATTGTAGTTAAAGAATTAAAGACACAGAATAGTAAAATAGGATCGAAATCAACAAGAGGCAAGATGGATATCACTTAAAAATCAGACTTATCAGAATAACACTTGACTATTCAACAGAAACCTATAAAGGTAGAATGGTCTGAAGGATTTGTTCCAAGATCTAAAAGATCTCAACCATCAAACTGGAGCACTCTACCCAGCCAAACTATCTGTTAAAATTGAAGAAGAAAGAAAAGCTTACCATGATTAAAAGATATGAAAAATGATAATTTCTAAGCCTAGAAAACTGAAATGAAAACTTCAACTAGAAGAGGAAGATAACCACACCACATATGATACAAGAAATAGATAATATAAAACATTAAACAGATACATGCACGCACGCACACACACACACACACACACACACACACACACACACACACACACACACACACCAAATCACAACAGTAAAGGATGTAGGGAGAAATACGTACCACTACAGACTTTTTAAGAAAACATAGAAACCTAGTACTGTAAGAGATTCTTAAAACTATACATATACAAAATTATTTTCAATGCAGTTAACATATACTTAATATCTGGGGTGAGAGTATTTACAATACACAGCAGGGCTTTTGCACACATGAACTCCAGGAAACTGTGATTACATGCACAACATTTGCACAAGAGGAAGCCAGTCAGTCTCCCAACATGGATGAAGGAGGAGATCATAAAATTCTCTCATTAACTGAGGAGACATTGGCAACAGAAGAATTCTGTGGGAAGGAGAGAGAGTTAGTTACCTTTAGGTTAATTGCCTTGGAAAGTTTAAGTAGCCACATAAGAACATCTCATACACATGTTTATATACAACATTAAGTGTGCTCAATGAGTTGATAAAGAGAACAAATGAAGGTGAGAGAAACATGTGGTAGGGGAAATAAATGTGAAAGCAGAGGCAATGGATTTGATCAAATTCATATATGTGCATACAACTGTAAAATAACACAAAATCAAACCTATGCTTGAGCAAACAGAAACAAAACACTGATTTGCTCAAACTGTTTTGTCGTTTTCTTTTTCATACATGAGAAATAGTTCTTGGAAAATTTCACTATACACACACACACACACACACACACACACACACACACACACACCACACACACACAATCACGGTCAACTCTAATCCTTTCCCTTCTATCTTCCAATCTTATCCCTACTGACCTGCTGTTGGTGGGATCTTGGCTATGCCTCACTTTTCTCAAAATTTCTATTTCTCCCTTTCTGGCTATCCGTTAAAGTATTTTTGTTTTCATAGCCACTTCATTCTCTGACTTTAGTAAATGTGCAGCCTATAAAAAGTCAAACCACAACCTCAATAAATATGCAAAATGAAATAAAATGGGAGATTAGATGATGGCTTACTTATAAAATACTTGTTACAAAAATATCTATACCTCACACAGCAGCCAGAAATGATGATCAACATTGCAATTTATTTAAGTTTAGGGAGTTAGATATATGAGAGCGGTAGAACTCATTGACCAGTTAGTCTAGACTCATTGATGAGCACCTGGTTCAGTAAGTGAATAGGGCTCAAAAGTTCTGTAGAGGAAGAAAGATTTGAGCAACATAAATGTAGCTGCTAAAATATGTGTAGGGAAAAATTCTCTCTTCCAAAGAAAACTTTGCTCTCACTAGGATAATAGAATACATACTGAGGGTAAAATCCATCCATCAAAAGAACTGCCTTGTGAATCTATGTGATAGGAGAGAACATAAACTTAGAGTGTAGCTGGAGGGATACCTTTTATAAGGAATGACTATGTAGGAACATTAACAATAGTGGTATACAGAAGATCTCAAGCTCCACATAATAGGTGTAAGGGTATATTTCAATCTGGAAAATAGAAACACATTTTAGATTTAGATTTTTGCATGCATGACAACTCTAATGCAGAACCTAGGGGCTGTACATGCCAAAACATAGGGGCATTAATGACAGGATAGGAGATAATAACATTTTTAGAACTCAGATGATACATTACATATTCCAGATGCCATAACATGTAGATACCCAAGATTTTGTGTTTATTCTGCTAAGCTTTTTTCTTGTTTAGATGCTTTCCATCTCTGCAATGTATCCCTTGGGGAAGGTAGGCTGTATACCATTTTATGTTTGAAATATTTAAAGATATTTCATTTCACAGAAGCTCACATTTAATAGTTTATGAGAGAAGTCTTTTCTGCGGGATAGGATTTCCAGAAGACACTATGTGGGCTTTAAGAGGAGAAGGGACATCTAATGTCATTCTCAGCTGTGGACTATACGTGCTAGAACATGGAGGTGTCAAGCAAGCTATGCCTGTTGGTATAACAGTGCAATAACTGGAGGGTATTCAATCTCTTCCAGATTGCATTGGAATCATGTGCTAAAGGAAGTAATACATACTTGGTAATAGAAAGTTTTTCAAATGCCTATAGCTAGTGAGAGCATGGGTCTTTATGGAGAAACTGCTACTATTCTTCTAAATGAATGAGGTGTCAAAAAGCCTCCCAAATATCCATATTTATATTTCTCAATTGCTTTTAGCATTTGACAGAGAAGCTTCTTTTGTGAGGGTTAATGCACAGATTTTCACTAATTGATGAGAACATGGAAATGTTCAATGTTCATCCATAAATGGGACACCTATTTCAGCCCTTCATAGATCAAGATATAGCTCAAAATAACACACAATACAGAAATAAGACCCAGGGGTGGAAGTTGTGCTATTGTCTGCTGGGTATGATATGGATTTTTTATTTTAAAAAGCATTAGGTTGTGGTTACATGCACAACACTAGCACAAGACTTGTCCTTCAGAATTCTGTTAGGAAAAGGAGAAGGACTCATGAGTTTCCACACAGCTTGAATTGAATGAATTTTGATAAATATAATTGCATGTATAAACACTAAGTTTCCAATGGTCCAGTCTTAACTTTATATCAAGCTCATATGAGCAAGCATAATTAATATAATGCTTAATTAAAAACATATTAAAATAGGAAGGTGTATTTGAAAAGAAGGAGTAGTGCAAGACAGGAAACGAGGCAGTTATGTGGTTAATATAACCATAATAAATTGTGTACATATACGGAATTGTCATGAAATAGCAAAAATAAAAGAAAACAGTTAAATTCTTAGAGAAGATAAAAATATTTCTATTATTATTTTGTATGCCTATAAAATAATCATATATATAAAGAAGAAACATTTTTCCCAAAACAGCAAATGATCTCCTGAGAGATTTCTTTAAAATTCATTGTAACAAAAGGAATTTTAGTTAAATACTGCACAGAAACATTGTATTCCACCCATTGTAAAATTGGCTTACAAAAGCATTAGTAAAATCATCCTTAATATAATTTTAAAAATTTCCAACACAGTATTGGATGGACATAAAAGCATTATGAATAAAGTTCTAAGTGCAAACATGCCAACGAGGATGTCTTTCAATCTCCTGAGGACAAGCAATTTCTAAACCCTGAGGGGACTAGGAATCACTCTCACAAATTCATGATGTCTTGGGGAAACATCTTTAAAGTCTGGATACACTGAAGTAAGAATTTTGGTTTCTTCATGCAGGTTTTACTCATCTGTCACGATGAACACAGCACTTGAGAAGCATAGGTAATGTTTTTCACACTCACTGCTAGGGCTGTTCTCTTGCTCCTAAATGTGGAAAGAAGAGATGTTAAACAGCACAGAATCTGGAAGACTGATGGACACTATATGGCAAAGAAGAAGAGACATGTATCTTCAGAGTATTTCCAGAACTGATATCTGATGAGACACATAGGCCCCACTTTTGTATTTTCAGAGGTGAGTCCAAATCAAGATTTATTGATTTAAATCTTGGATATTATTGACAGGTTAGCTTAATACAACCATTGGGATTTTACTTCATAACTATTTGTTTTTGAGAGAGTTGCATAAATTCTTTTGCTCAGATTCCTGAAATTGAATAAGATGTGACCAAAGTCAGTGGTTCCCACAGCAAATAGAACAATACTTAAGGAGCCCAGAGAAAAACATTTCACTATTAATAATTGTCAAATGCCCACAGTGCTCAAATTGCACTTGCTGGAGGACAAACTCTTTTTTCCCTTCCTTCCCTGGTCCCTTTCTCAATTCTCTTCATCTCTCTACATTTCCCTGCTATACTTATTTCCTTTTCTATATACATGGTAGCTTGTGTACTAGTATATACAAAAGTGATTTGGGGGTTGGAATATAGTATGTTCTGTGGTTTTTTTATATAGATTTTTAAACTAGGAGCATAGTGAATATCTCAGATTTTTGTTGATATCACATATAAAATGCTCTTATTTCCACAAATGCACATTACCACATGCTCTATGGACAGACACTATATATCACAAAGTGAGAGTGTGTCCCCCAATGTTCCAATAAGCTTGAGGTTTCTACCTCAGAACTGTCCAGTATTTTGAGTGGTTGAAGCTGTGAACTTAATTATTGCTGGTAATCCTGACCTTGCCTGCCTTTTAAGACAAACGGAATAACCAAGATATCAAAAATGCTTCAGAACTCTCCAGGAAGGACATGAAGAGATCAGAGAAAAATCCCATCCCTTATGTACTGGAAAAAAATATAAGTAAAGTTGAAACATCTAGGGAATGCAGCAGAGCAACATGGAGCAGAGAGAGAAATGATTAAAAATCTGAAAAGCATGTATTTCACAGAGCTGAAGACAGGAAGTTGCCTAGCTATAAACACAAGAAATAAATCTTTTAAAATACATCTTAGATTAATAATATCATGTATTTGTGCAATTCATCTAATGTTGAAGCAATTTCAAATAGGGTTTTAATGTACTGATATCTTTTTAAATGACAGCATTTGTTTATTTGGAACATCTTTAAAAGTAATTTTTCATATGAACAATCATGCTGCCCCGCATTGGTGGTGCACACTCTTAATTCCAGAACTTGGGAGATAGAGACAGGCAGATCTCTGTGAGTTCAAGGCCTGCCTGGTGTACATAGTGAGTGTAGAGAAACCCTGTCTCGAAAAACCAAAACAAGAAAAGAAAGGAAAAGAAAAAGGGGCAATCATGCTGCTCATATATACACTTAATAATTTTAAATGTCCTGTCAAAACACAGTTAACAAAGATTATTTGTTATTTGTGGATTTGTTGCTGCTGTCATTAGCTTTTCTGAAAAAATGTGATATTTCAAGGGAAACACAAAGAAAGTGTGTTAGTTCACACAGGAGAATATGGACATGAATTCAAAGAGCATTAGAAATGAAAATATGTTGAGTCAATGATATGGACCTTTGTAGAAATATCATAATGAAAAACTGTGTGATGATGTTATATTATCCCATTACTTCCTATTTTGTTAATGTGGTGGATGGTTTATAAAGTTCAAATCCTTTGTCATAAATTCAAAGGAAAACTGTTTTGTGGACTTTAGTTGATGTTAAATTCGAATAGTTGTATAATAGCAAAGTATTTGTTACAAATGAAGTATACCATATTTACTGTTCCAGTCTTGATATTTTTAACTCCTAAGAGTGGACATTCAATTTTTGCCTTTTTTATCACTTAGCAAACAATTAAAATGCTTCATCTTTCATATTTAAACAATTTATTCATACTAGTATGAAGTTAGTGATTCATTACATTTTATTTTCATATTATATTTCTTATGAATATTTTCCATTTTTCTTATTTTTCAGCATTGTTGACAGTTTTGTATTTCTTGACAGATATCGTATTATATTGCAAAATTTCCTCATCTCATTTTAGTTTCAGAGTACAATTTGGAAACTAGAATACTATTTTAAAACTGTAAGTAGGAATCTGGAATGATTTCTAATATGTTTTCTAAATGGATTGAATGACTGAATTCATTTTACTTTAATGAAATACTTTACAATATGACTGTAAGAAAGTCATTTCTCTTTTGACTGATGCAGTATTTCATCCTGCTGTGGCTATGTAGACACTCCTTAAAATAATGTTAGCAACAATAGTCACAGCTATTTTGAATTATGCTTTCTAGAATAAGATTAAAAGCAATGACTTTGGCTGGGTGTGGTGGCATGGGAGCACAACACCATGACCCTGGAGACTGATGATCTTGTATACAACCTGGTTGCAACAAACCTCACCAAATCCATTCATTTCCATGTACCATAAAGTCTGAGATCTGGTAGTCTGTTCAGTCATGTAACTTCTACACAAGAAGCTGTTTTGTAACTTAAAACACATGTTATGTTCATTTTTTTTTGAGAATTTCATATATAACATGTATTTTTCATTTATCAGCTTCCTCCTATGTACTCCCATAGCTGAATAAAAACAACCTTTAGATGTCCCTTAACATTGCATTTACTCTCATTTTAGATTAATTCAAATAAGTAGAACAGAAGTATTCAGGTTATTACTGAGTTTCTGTTGACACTGTCACAGTGCTTTAATAAGAAATAAACAAGGACATATTAGTCTTAGCTATGAGATATTTTTGCGTGCATTTAACTCAATTTCTAACTATGAGTCTTGTATTTTATAGAAATAATTTAGAATACAGCTTCTGTTTAGGCTTATTATGTTCTATGTGTGATAAAATAATAAACCCTAGTGACTATACATTATTAATAGTTATTGACTTTGTAATCAAACACTTAGAAAAGTGATTTCTGGAGAATAAGTATCAGTTCAATCAGAACTGGACACCTTATTAAGCATAAAAGATTAAGCTAACATTTATTTCATTTTTGTTAGTGTTGTCATTTATTTCTTTTTGAAGCTTCCACTCAGTTTTGCTGATATGTTTTGCTTTATTGTAGTTTGTTTGTTTGTTTGTCTTTTGTAGAAGAAGGCTGTTAAAAACAAGAGTGTCTGTGAGAGAGGACAAGAGCTTTAATGTCTTATTACCAATTAAGAATTAATGTATTCACTCCTCTGCATTCTACCATAGCTTATAAAACCTAGTACTTGACATTGTGATTAATTATAAAGAAAATGCTTAGCAAAATTGGTTATGGAAAAGCAACAATTAGATATAATTATCCCTGATCTGCATCCTAGTATGAATTTGCCTTTTCCTCAATGCAGCATCTCTTCCTATATTTCTTCTTACATACAATTTTCACAAAAGAACTATGAATGGTCCTAGACTGGCTATTGAGGAACATTAATGAGACCCATTCTATAGAAAAAAGTAAAGGCACAGATCTGAGAAAATAATCCTAATTATCTGGAGCGATTTTTTTAATTTCCATGTATTGTCATTGTCATGTAAGAAATGCTGAGTTTCATTCTAATACTTCATGCAAGGACTCCATGACCACTGATATCCTTACTCAATGCAGTTCTTTGTCCATTCTGGATTAGCACAGAATAACAACTGGTAAATTATATTATGACCATATTACTTTACTTTGAAACATTATTGCCGTATCCATTAACAAAGCGGTCATGTAGCATGTTTTTTTCTTTTATAAACTTTTTTTTTGTTGTTGTTGTTTTTATCTTTTTTTTATTTTAAAATAGAAAGAAGTTTGCTTTACATGTCAAACCTAGCTCCCTCTCCCTCCCCTCCTCTCCCACTCCCTTCAACCCTCCCCCAACCTCTCTCCCAATCCCCACTCCATTTCTTCAAGGAGGATGAGGCCCTTCATGGCAGATTTCCAAAGTCTGTCTTATGATCTGAGGCAGGGCCTAGGCCCTTCTCCATGTATCCAGGCGGGAACAGTATCCCTCCACATGGAATGGGCTCCCAAAGTCGATCTGGATGACTGGGCTAAATGCTGATTTATTGCCTGAGATCCCAAAGGATGCTGAGGCCTCCTCACTGACACCCACATTCAGGGGGTCTGGATCACTTCCATTCTAGCTTCTTAGCAATCAGTTTGGGGTTTATGAGCTTCCTCTTGTTCATGTCAGCTGTTTCTGTGAGTTTCACCCACCAAGTCATAGGCATTTTGGTCATCACTCCTCCCTCTCTGAAGCTGGGTTCCAGGAGTTCAGTTTAGTGTTTAGCTTTGGGTTTCTGCCTCTGCTTCCTTCAGCCACTGGATGAAGGTTATAGGATGGCACATAAGGAAGTTGTCCATCACGGTATAGGGAAGGGCATTTAAGGTAGCTTCTCCACTATTGCTTGATTACCAGTTGGTGTCATCCTTCTAGGCCTCTCGATCTCTCATTAGTAACAGATCTCTCTTCAAACCTATAATGGCTCCTTCGATTATGGTATCTCTCATCCTTCTCTCCTTCATTCTTCCTCCAATTCAACTTTCCTGCTCCTCCATGTCCTCCTTTCCCCTCCTCTTCAAACTCTCTTTTTCTACCAGCTTACTCACCCCTCCCTCAATGCTCCCAATCCCCTCAGAAGATTCTGTCCTGTTCCCACTCTCTGGGTTACCATGCATATCTCTCTTAGGGGCCTCCCTGTTTCCCAGACTTTCTGGCTGGGGATTGTAGGCTGGCACTCTCCTGTTTCAGGCCTAAAATCCATATTTGAGTGAGTACATACCATGCTTGTCTTTTGTGACTGGGTTACCTCACTCAGGATGGTTTCTTCTAGGGCCATCCATTTGCTGGCAAATTTCAAGATTCCATTCTTATTTTCTGCTGAGTAGTACTCCATTGTGTAAATGTATTATATTTTCTCTATCCACTTTTCAGTTGATGTACACCCAGGTTGCTTCCAGGTTCTGGCTATTACAAATAATGCTGATATGAACATAGTGAAACAGATTTCCTTGTCATATGAATGTGCATCTTTTGGGTATATGCCTAGGATCTTGTGGTAGACTGATTATCAATAGAGTGGGTTTTTTAATTGTGTTTTTCTTTTTATACAGCTTATGACTGGAAAAGGAGTTCATATTGTAGATACAAGTGAAGAATCATCCTATGAATATCATGACGTTTCAAGTATAGGTATGTAAATACATTATTTCTATCCTCCTTCTTCTTCCTCTTCCACTTTTTCTTCAGTAATTGCACTTGTATATGTTCTTTGTTAATACCAGTCATTAAAATCATGACTCTTTTCTTCTCTATATAAATACATTAGCATTTTAGTCACAGATATTTAGTACCATATATGTAAATATACATTTATATCTATGCTTGTATACTCATACAGATATCCACATAAAATACATTTAATAAAATATTTCTGTTATATTCAGGAGAAGATAAAATTACATTTTAATGCTGTGAATTCCTGGGAACAAGAGCTGGAATATTGGTCTAAATGACCCAAACAGCTGAGATTACATGTGAGTGGATTACTTCTAGCATTTTAAGGGCCATATTATGAGCAATATTTAACATTATCTAATTGGATTCCCCTTATAATCATTGGAGTTGAGAAAGTAATCTTTTTGTGACCACATTTATACTAAATTTATATGAATGTGAAATTACATTTTCACAGGATTATATTTTCCAAACAAGGTAAAATTGTATAAATATCTGTCAGGTAATAAAATTTCAGACTGTAAAATAATTTAACAATTAAGATTCTCCTCTCCAGTTATATAATTTTCATGCCTGAGATCGAGTCTTCATCTCTTAGGTGTCCATCCTTTACCTTCTTGCCTTTATTAAAATGCCTAATTCACACATGACAATGGAATATTTTGAAATACATTTATAGACAGAAGGAGACAGTACAAAGACCACATACACCCTGAAATTCTTATTGCTTTGAAAAAATCTTATTCTGTACCTGGGTGATTCCCAGGAGAAGACATGGATGTTGCACATAGATGCTCTTATAATCCAAACTTAGACATCCTGTTTCTTTGAACTTAAAATTTTAGTTAAAATTTTATGCTTGTCACACATTTTGACACATATTTAATCAAAATGACAATAGCTCTAGACACAGTGCAAACTGATAAATTAAAATTAACTTTTAACAAGTTCTGTATTATCATCGTGTTAGTGGCAGTTACTCTCTTGTAGAGAACTTTCTGTACTATGAAGAACAGATTACTTGATTCAAAGTCTAATACACTTCATGTTTTGAAACACAACTTAAAATGTCACAGTTTTCAAAGTACATATGATCTCTTCTTCTATGATCAATAAAGTATACTCTGATTTATTGTTAAGGTATGATTTTCAGTTGATTTTCAATATTTTACTTCAAGAAACATTAAGAGATTGAAAAAAGATGAAAATTCAAACTTGTGTTTCTCTGTCACAGAAGTTTTATTGTAAATATTAACAATTGTGAATATTTTAACATATTTAATTGTTCTTACCTCAATTCTATGTGATTTCTAATGATATATTTGAAAAAATCTTTCCAGTACTCTGATATCAATTGTAATAAAATCAATCAAGATAAATTTCCATTAAGATTCACCACATTTTTGATGCTTTATTGTAAATTGTAATATATATTTTCCTTATAATTACAGCACTCATATATTTTCTTTAAAAGTACTCTGGAGAATCATGCATAACCAGACCTTTGTCAATCAGTTTATACTCTTGGGGCTTTCACAGAACCCCCAAATTGAGAAAATATCATTTGTTTTATTTTTATTAATCTATCTTGCAACCATTGTGGGTAATGTGATTATTGTGGTAACCATTGTGTACAGTCCTACATTGCTGGGCTCTCCTATGTATTTCTTCTTGGCATTCCTATCCTTCCTGGATGCATGTGTCTCTTCTGCTGTCACACCTAAGATGATTGCAGATTTGGTTTATGTGACAAAAACCATCTCCTTTGAATGTTGCATGACACAGGTCTTTGCTGTGCACTTTTTTGCTGCAGTGGAAGTCATCATTCTGGCGGCCATGGCCTACGACCGCTATGTGGCCATATGCAAACCCTTACACTACTCCTTCATCATGAACAGGAGGCTCTGTGGAATTCTAGTGGGTGTGGCCTGGGTTGGAGGATTCTTACATTCTATCATTCAGATTGTTTTCACCTTGAAATTGCCATTCTGTGGACCCAATGTCATTGATCACTTCATATGTGACTTGTTCCCATTGCTAAAGCTTGCCTGCACTGACACTCACATTTTTGTCATTTTGGTGTTTGCCAACAGTGGGTCTATCTGCATCATTATATTCGCCTTTTTGCTTATTTCTTATGGTGTCATTTTGTTCTCTCTGAGAGGCCACAGTTCTGAAGGACGACGCAAGGCTCTGTCTACTTGTGGATCCCATGTTACTGTTGTAGCTTTTTTCTTTATTCCTTGTATATTAATATATGCACAACCTACATCTGCATTCCCTTTTGAGAAAAATGTGTTTGTATTTACAGATGTCCTTACCCCATTGCTCAATCCTATGGTATACACTTTCAGGAATAAGGAAATGATAACTGCCATCAGGAAAATATGGAGAAGGATGGTAATGGTTTCTGATAATTTTTAAAACATTGTATTTAAAGGACTAAGGAGATGGCTCAGTGCATAAACATACTTGCTGTTTAATAATAAAGTTGGATCATTAGTACTGACCCTAAAAGATAGTATGATGAACACTATGATCATAAATTATGAGTACGCTGTAGATTCTGTTGTGAATTTTATAAATTACACTTTAGAAATTGCTGTAATGAAGAAATGATGGTATCAGTTGTTACTGAGCATCTTAAATAGAACATAAGACATAAAAATGAGATTTAGTTAATATCCATATTTGATGGTTTTGTTCCCTTCGACTTTCGACCTAATTTGATTTTCTTTTTCCAAGAAAGCTACCTGGAATAGAAATAGTTTTGAGTGGGTATACGGGCTAAAGCAATTACCTAGAAGAAACCATCCCAAGTGAGGTAACCCAGTCACAAAAAGACAAACATGGTATATACTCACTCATATATGGATTTTAGACATAGATCAGGGGAGTGCCAGCCTACAATCCCACTGCCAGAGAGTCTGGGAAACAGAGCCTTCAATCAATGACTGATGGAAGCAAAGGCAAAACCCCACAGCGAAATACTGAGCTGAACTAAAGGAACTCAGTGACAGAGAGGGAGGATTGATGAGCATAGGGCTCAAGAATGGGCTTATTTAACCCACAGGAACAGCTGACCTGAACAAGAGGGAGCTCTTGAAGCCCAATTTTATGGCTGTAAATCCAGCATGGGACTGTTCCAAACCCCCCTGAATGTGGGTGTCAGTGAGGAGGCCTAGGCAATCTCTTGAGCCTTGGGTAGTAGATCAGTATTTATCCCTGGCATACAAATGGACTTTGGGAGCCCATCCCACAATGAAAGATGCTCTCTCAGCCTGGACTCTTGGGGAAGGGCCTAGGCCCTGCCTTGGATGAAATGAAAGACTATGAACAACCCCCAGGGAGGGATTGACCCTCCCTGGAGAAAGGAGTGATGATTGGAGGAGAAGGGATAGAGGGTTGCTGGGAGAGTGTGGAAGGAGTGGAGGGAGAGGGAGAGGGAGCTGCCATTGACATGTGAAGCAACCTTGTTTCTAATTTAAATTTAAAACTAAAAAGACAAAAAATGTAGGAAAGCACTTCAAACTGAAACTATGTCTTACTGCAACCAATGAAATAAAACAGTTTACTTTGCAAATAAAAGTGAACAAAATCTCTTATGAGCTTTGGCTATGCAAATACAAGCCTCATGACTAAATTTATCTTCTCAGCTGTGCAATTTTCTGGGAAAACTTTTTTAATATTTAACTTGTCCTAGTACATTTATTATTTCATCATTTCTTTTATGTGATTTTCTCAAAAGAACTTCCTATTAATCCATTTTATAATCAAAGCCTAAGGCTTGTTTAATTTTAGGGTTATAAAGTACCTGATCTATGCAATAGGAAATAATGAGGATCTGGATAATACAAATCTTACTACTCTAAAGATATTTCCTTTTATTTTAAGTTTTAACATTATATGAAATACTGAATTTTATTATGACACTTTCATTCATGAGCAACATTCTCTATGCTTTGTTTATTCATTGCATTTATATATTTTTCCTTTGTCACTAAATAATGATGGGTAAATTAACTTATTTGTCTGTCATGTTTTATCATTGTCTGATCCAATCACTCAAGGGTTTCTTTTCATCCAGCTGTTTCCTTGGCTTTAGCTTGTGTATGGATGTAGAATTCATATCACAGATGACAAAGCTAAAATCTTTATGTAGTGTTTATGGAAAAGCTATCTATGGGTAAAGCAGCTGGGTCTTCAAGTTAATAATATCCCTGTAGTATCATAAGGAAAATATACAATGAGTGACATTTTACCAATTTCAGTTTGACTCTTTGCTAACACTTGGCAATGAGCAAGTAAGCTATTTATGAATATGTTTTATGTAAATTTGTAAATTATGTAAATATGTAAATTTTAAATCATGCAATAGATGCAGAAAGGTCTTTGCCAAACTCTTTCTATGAGGCTTCAATAACCTTGATCCCCAAGCCACACAAAGACACAATTAAGAAAGAGAACTTTAGACCAATATCCCTCATGAACATTGATGCAAATATACTCAATAAAATACTGGCAAATCGGATCCAAGAACACATCAAAACAATCATTCAACATAATTAAGTAGGTTTCATCCCAGGGAAGCAGAGATGGTTCAACATCAAGCTCTATTACAAAAATCCATCAATATAATCCACCATATAAACAAGCTGAAAAACAAAAATCTCATGATCATCTCACTAGATGCTGAAAAAGCATGTGACAAAATCCAACACCCATTCATGATAAAGGTCTTGGAGATAACAGGAACATACCTAAATATAATAAAAGCTATATACAGCAAACCAACAGCCAACATCAAACTAAATGGACAGAAACTCAACACAATTCCTCTAAAATCAGGAACAAGACAAGGCTGTCCACACTCCCCATACCTTTTCAATATTGTACTTGAAGTTCTAGCCAGAGCCATACTACATCAAAAGAAGATCAAGGGGAGACAAATTGGGAAGGAAGAGGTCAAACTTTAACTGTTTGCAAACGATATGATAATTTACATAAATGACCCAAAGAACTCTACCAGGGAACTCTTACAGCTGATAAACACCTTCAGCAAAGTGGCAGGCTACAAGATCAAATCAAGAAAATCAGTAGCCCTACTATATACAGATGATAAAAGGGCTGAGAAAGAAATCAGATAAACATCACACTTTACACTTGCCACAAGCAATATAAAATACCTTGGGGTAACGCTAACCAAACAAGTGAAAGACCTTTATGGCAAGAACTTTGAATCCTTAAAGAAAGAAATTAAAAGCTACACAGAGAAACCCTAGCTTGCTTTAAAATGAAACAAAACAAAACAGAAAGAGTATCATGATGTACAGAGCAAAGATTCCCAATCTGAAGAGAAGGTAATTTCCAAAATCTCAAGAAATGTATCTGGTTAGCTACAAACAAAAAAAAGAGTACATTTTATTGGTAAATAATGAAACAATAAGATAGAATTATGGAAGTCAGCATTAGGGGCAGTTTTATGTGAAATTTTAAAAATTATCTTCACCTTCAAGAATAGCAGTTATTTATTTTAATATATTTAAAAGGTACTACTTATAACGGCAAACCTCTGTTCATCTTTCAGACATTTTTGAATTTCAAATGTATCTCACAGTTAAAAGAGACATTCTGTTATCTGAGTTAAATAGGTAGGTACTACAATTAGTTGAGTTGATTAAATGAGTGAGAAGGAGATTGTAGGCATTGTGAATGGTAGGCCTAGGTCACTGCTTAGGATATGGTTCAATGATTATAGTCTCTGCTCTATTTGCACTGAGAAAGGTGATTTAATTTCTAGGATTTTTCAAATTATGACTGCTGTAAAAAACATCATGGAATAATTTAGGCTAAGTCCAGATAATGATGGTTGTTCCTAAATGGTTATATGGATTTGAAAACTAAAAACAGTGAATTTGTGAA
Source organism: Mesocricetus auratus (assembly GCF_017639785.1). Classification (NCBI taxonomy): domain Eukaryota; kingdom Metazoa; phylum Chordata; class Mammalia; order Rodentia; family Cricetidae; genus Mesocricetus; species Mesocricetus auratus. Next base: position 56,694,033 of record NW_024429189.1, on the reverse strand, counting down.
GCAATAAAATTCAATGTATGGTCAGTAAGGTAAAGATTATGATATAATGAAACAGTCCATGTTAAGATGCCTGTTAAGTTAAATCAGGACTTCCACTTTTGGTGGAAGATGGATGGACTGAAAATCTGACATTTTTTCAGAGGAAATTAGATATTGTGGGTGTCAGCTTGATGTTTAATTTTCAGGTTTTTAATACTAAAAAAATAATAATAATATAATAATAACATATTTCTTACTAATGGATATATCATTTAAATCTTCCTTCTGGAAAATAGTATCTATTTATATTATCTACTAATGGAGGCTTAAGGTTTTTTTTTGTTTTTAAATAGATTCATTTTCACATAATACCTCCCAATAACATTTACCCCTCTCTTAACTCCTCCCAGCTCCCCCAACCTTCCCTCTCCACCAGATATACTCCTCTTCCATTTTGTTTGAAAAAAGAGCAGGCATTTTCAATAGAATTCCTTGACACCTCTTATTTTTTTGCTTATAAAACTTTTAAAATGTCTCACCTAATCAAAGAAAACAGAAGGCAATACTTAACTTAGAACAGGAGGACAAACACACCGAATATATTGCAATAAATACATAATATAAAATAAATCAACAAAAATAAGCAAAAAAGAACAAACAGTAAGGCATATGGAGAGGTATTAGCAACACTACAGATTTTGATCAGTATAGAAACCACCTATTTTAGGAGATTCCTAAAACATATATATAAATAAAAGGATTTTTTAATTTTTCCCTTCATTTCACATTCCAACCACTGTTCTCCCACCGCTCTCACCTCCCTGCACCATCCTTTGCCTCTTCCTACCTTCTGTCACCTCTCCTGTAGCACACCCCCTGTCCACTCTTCATCACGGTTAAGGGCATCCATGAGGAGTCAACATAGACTTGTACAATAGTTTGAGGCAGGGCCTGGCCTCTCTCCCATTATTTAAGACTGAGTATGGCATCCTACCATACGGGATGGTCTCCAACAAGTTAGCTCATGTACCAGGTTTGTCGTGGTCCTTCTTCCAGGGTCCAATCTGACAGTCTAAGCTTCAACTTCTCCCATATATGGAAGGCCTAGTTTGGTACCCTGGGGTCTCCACAGTTTTAGGTCTTAGGTTCATGAGTTTCTAACAGCTTGGTTGAGAGGTCTCTGTAGATTTCTCCATTGTGATTTTGACCTCCCTTGCTCATATGTTTCCCCCTTCCTCTCTTTGCCTGGTTTCCTGGAGCTTAGTCTGGTTCCATCAATTATGGAATGAGGACTCTAAGATTATCATTGGGATATTCATCAATAGAGAGGTAGACCATTTCAGGCTTCCTTTCTACTAATGCTAGGAGTTTTAGCTGGGTTCCTCCTTGTAGGTTCTTGGGAGTTACCCCAGCACCAGGTTTCTTCCTGAGCTCATAGTGGTTCTCTCGTAGATACTGAAAACAGCAATCAATAAATGGGACTTCCTGAAACTGAAAAGCTTCTGTAAGACAACGGACACTGTCAATAGATAAATATCAGCCTAGAGAAAGGGAAAAAGTTTGTCACCAACCCCATATCTGATCTAGGCCTGATCTCTGAAATTAATAAAAAAACTCAAGAAATTAGACATGAAAATACAAAATAACCCAATTGAATAATGGGGTACATACTTAAACAGAGGATTCTCACCAGAAGTCTCAAAAACCCAAAGGACATTTAAGGAAGTGATTAACATCCTTAATCATCTGGGAAATGTAAATCAAAACTCAAAACTTCTCTGATATACCATCTCACACCTTTCAGAATGGCTAAAATCAAAAACCCTAATGACAGCTTATGCTACAGAGGATGTGGAGCAAGAGGAGCACTCCTCCATTGCATGTGGGAGTTCAATCTTGTACAGCCACTTTGGAAATCAGTACCTCATTTTCTTAGAAAATTGGGAAACAATCTACCACAAGACACAGTGATACCACTCTTGGGCATTTATCCAAAGGACATTTGCTCAACAATATTCATATATACATTGCATAATTTATAATTAATAATTAGAATTCTCATATTCTCAAACACTTATATTTCTTCAGGTGGTTATCCTCCAAAAGTTTTCTTGTAATATTTTAAAATATGTAGTACATATTTTGTAGAGACAGAATAGTACTGGTCTCTGTCTTTTTTGAAATTTTATCAATCAAGACTTGTTCTCAGCATCTCTATCCATATGTACTCAGAGCCTGTTCTTGTAACAGAAACAAATAAAAAAACAAGATCACTAAAAAGATTTGTATTGAACAGTTGTCATCCCTAAAAATCTCAAAATAGCTGAGCACAGAATGCACTCTTATTTGATCATCAAAGGCACTGTCTAAAGGAAGAAGCTATCAAATAGATATAATAATAACTAATCTATAGAATTTGTCTAATTTTCTGTACTAAGCTTCCAAATTTGTTATCCTCTTCTGGTTTCTATTTATTGGTCAGCAGTCATTGTGATACATGACATAGAGAAGACAAAATTGACAGATGGGTAATGTGTTATCCCATTATATGTATGTGTATGACTGGAGCATGGATGAAAGAGAAGATCTTGAAGATCCATTCTTAACTGAGGAACTATTGACAACAGATAGATACTGAGGGAAGGAGAATTGGTTATATTTAAGGATACAGCATCTGAAAATCCAATCATGACCCCAGAAGATGAACATATGCAAGTCTACAAATACACACCACTAAGTGTGCTCACTGGGTTGAGAAAGAGAGTGCATGAAAGTGGGAGGGAAATGTGGTGGGAGGATAAAGTGTATATTAGAAGGGGTAGATTAGATCAAAAATTTATGCACGCATAAAATAGTGCAAAATCAAGTTTTACACTTCACCAAAATCAATAAAAGGAAAGAAATGACTCAGAAAAATTATTTACAATGTACATTAGATTAAAATACTGATTTCCTTTAAATAATTTTTGTCATTTTTTTCATATATAAAATTTGTTATTTGAAAAATTCACTGAATGCACAATGAAAACTGATCATTTTCCACTGTAAATTTCTCCTTTCTATCTCCCAGTTCTTATCCCTACTGTGGATGGGATCTTGGATCATCCAATTTGTATTTTACTCTCTCAGGACTTTTGTCTATTTCTCTCTTTATGGCTATTTTTTAGGTATTAACATTTTCATCTTCTGAATTTGGTAAATGTACAACTTTTAAAAATAAAAGCGCAGGGGTAATCACTGATCTACTGCCTAGGGCCCCATAGGCTGCCCAGGCCTCCTCACTGACTCTCTTCGTGTGTCCATAACACAAAGAGGGATGCTCTCTCAGCCTGGACTCTTAGGGGAGTGCCTGGATCCTGCTATGAGTGAAATAACAGACTCTAGATATCACCTATGTGGAAGGAAGTGGGGATAGGGTGGGAGGCTGGGGGCGATGGTGGCGGGGTGTGGGAGGAGGGGTGGGAGAGGGAGCTAGGTTTGACATGTGAAGCAAGCTATTTAAAATTAAAGTAATAAAAAATAAAACCACAAAAGTACTCAAGGAATTATACAAAATTAAAAATAAAAGTTGAGAAATGAGATGATGGCTAAATTATAAAATATTTGTAACAGAGTTGAGGATCTAGAACTCATACAGAAACCAAAAGCGAAGGTCGATGCCAATAATATATGTAATTTAAGAATTGCGGTGGTGGAGGAATCATAGTGATAGAACTCACTGGCCAGTCATTTTGGCCTCATCAATGAGCTTCAGCTCAGTAACAGAATCTAGCTAAAAGTTTCCATGGAGGAAGAAGAAAAGGACGTGTTACTCAGCTTCTCTGGATCTGTGGGTTCTAGCATGTTCTCCTTTGCAGGAAAGCTAATGTCTACTTGTGAGTGAATTCATAGCATATTTTTCTTTCTGAGTCTGGGTTACCTCATTCAGTATGATTTTTTCTAATTCCATCCATTTTCTGGTGAATTTCTGAATGTTATAGCTTTTAACAGCTGTGTAATACTTTATTGTGTAAATGTATTACATTTTCTTTGTTTCCTGATTGTGTCTTTTACAAATGAAGCTTCTATGAACATCATTTTGCCAGTGGTTTTTTTTGGTATGGTGAAGAATCGTGTGGTTATGTGCCAATGATCTGTATGTTGTCTCTTGAGGTAAATCAAGTCCCAATTTAGTGAGAAACCACCATATTTCTTTCCAAAATGGCTATTCAAATTTGCACTCTTACCAGCAATTGAATGTTCCCCTTGCTCCACATATTCTCCAGCATGAGCTGCCATTTGTGTTTTTTTATTTTATTTCATTTAAGAAAAATGATTTTAGGACTGGAGAGATGTCTCAGAAATTAGGAGCACTGCCTGGTCTTCCAGAAGACCTGAGCTCAACTCCCAGCAATCACATAGAGGCTCACGGTCTTCTATAAAATGATCTGTTGCCCTCTTTTGGCATGCAGGCATGCATGCAGGCAGAACACTGTATACATACTAAATAAATAAACCTTTTTTTAAAAAAAGTATTTCTTTTTTTATATACAAACCACAGTTCCCCTCCCTTCTCACTTCTCCCCTTCTGGCCCGCATCTACTCCACAGAATGGTTAAGTCTTCCTTGGAGAGTCCAAAATCCAGCATACCAAGTTCTGGCTGTATCCAGGCTCTTCCCCTTATATCACGGCTGAGCAAGTTATTCCACCATAAAAAAGTGTCTCCAAAATGCCAGTCCATATCCTTCGGTTAGATCCTTGTCCCAATGTCAGCTGCATCACCCCCCCCAAAAGACATATCAAGGCAAATAACGGTCACCCACATTCACCTCTCCCTTGATGCTAGAATTCATAGCAATTGTGGAATCATGAGAATTTCTATAGCGCCTGGTTTCTCTCTAACCCAATAATCATTCCCAGTATCAAGAAATCACTTTCATTGGCCTCCCCCACCATTCCTCCAACTCATTCTTCTTGCTCCCTCATATTCCAATCCCCTTCCTTCTAACCCCTCCCAGGTGACTCAAGAGATCTCAAATATTTTCACTTTCTGGGGCCCCACAAGTGTGTCCCTCTTAGGGTCACCATTTTTTACCTAGTTTCTCTGGGACTGTGAATTGTAGTCTGGTTATACTTTGCTTTACATCTAATATCCATTTTTATTGAATATATACCATGTTTATCTTTCTATGTCTAGGTTACCTCAGGATGTTTTTTTCTAGAATTATCTATTTGCCTGAAAATTTCAAGATGTCATTTATTTTACCACTCCATTTTACAAATGTACCACATTCTCTTTATCCATTCTTCAGTTTATGGGCATCTAGGTTGTTTCCCAGATCTGGCTATTCCAAATAATGCTTCTAGGGATATAGTTGACCAAATGTCCTTGTGATGTGATTGTACATTCTTTGGGTATAAACCTTAGAGTGGTATTGCTGGTTCTTGAGATAGATCAATTACCAATTTTCTGAGAAACTGCCATACTGATTTCCAAAGTGACTGTATGATTGCACTCCCACCATAAGTAGAGGAGTGTTCCTCTTACTTCACATCCTCTTCATCATAAGATGTCATTAGTGTTTTTGATCTTAGCAATTCTGACTGGTATACGATGGTATCTCACAGTTGTTTTAGTTGTATTTTCCTAATGACTAAGTGTTTTTAGCAATTCTTTAGATATCTTTAGGCCATTTGAGTTTCTTCTGTTGAAAATTCTGTTTAGATCTGTACCACATTTTTAATTGTCATATTTTCTATTTTGGTGGCTAGTTTCTTGAGTTTTTGATATATTTTGGAGAAGTGCCCTCTTTCAGATATGGGATGGTGACAGTCATTTCCCATTCTGTGGGCTGCTGTTTGTCTTATTTAGGATGTCCTTTACTTTACAGAAACTTCTTGGGTTCACAAGGTCCCATTTATTGATTATTGTTCTCAAAGTGTGTTCTGCTGGCATTATATATAGGAAGTGGTCTTCTGTATTTATTTATTCAAGATTATCTCCCACTTTATCTTTTATAGGTTCAGTGTTGAGATCTTTCATCCATTTTGGATTTGAGTAATGTGCATTTCAATAGACATGGATCTATTTGCATTCTTCTAGATGTCAACATCCATTTGTTGAAGGTTCTTTCTTATTTCTATTGCACAATTTTGTCTTCTTTGTCAAACAATCAGGTTTTTCTTGGTGTGTGGATTAGTACCAGGCTCTTCATTTCCATGCTATTGATCCATGAGCCTGTTTATAAGCCAATACTAAGCTGTTGTTTTTTTTTTTTAGATCTGTAGTAGAGCTTCAAGTCAGGGATGGTGATGCCTCTGGAAGTTCCCTTATTGTACAGAATTATTTTGGATATCCTGGTTTTATTTTTGCTTTTGTTTTTCGTATGAAACTGAGTATTATTCTTTTGAATATTATTCTGTGAAGATTGTGTTGGGATATTGATGGGAACTGCATTTGATTTGTAGATTGCCTTTGGTAAGATTGGCAATGTTTACTATGTTGATTCTCCCTATCCAACACCATGGGAAATCTTTTCATTTTCTGACATTTTCTCCTACCTTCTCAGCCTTTTATAATTTGTATTTATGTGGGATACTGAATTATTTTTGCTTTAGTTGATCTTCTATCCTGCTATTTTTTTCTATCCTGCTATATTACTGAAGTTTATATCAGTTGTAGGAGTTCCCTGGGAGAATTTTTTGGGTCACTTATTATACTATAGTATCATCTGCAAAATGTGACTTCTTGCCTTCCAATTTGTATCACTCTGAGGTCCTTTTGTTAGCTTATTGTTCTAGCTAGAACTTCAAATACTATACTGAATAGATATGGAGAGAGTAGACAGCCTTGTCTTGTTCCTGATTTTAGTGGAATCGCTTTGAGTTTCTCTCCATTTAATTTCATGTTGGCTGTTGACCTTTGTCTTTATTATGCTTAAGTATGTTTCTGTCTCGTTGATCTTTCCAGGACCTTTATCATGAAGTGGTACTAGATTTTTATTTTTCAACACGAAGTAACTGGTGAATTTTATTTCACAATGTACATTAATGTTCCTTTAGATTGTGTTTTTTTTCACATTTTATAGCCAAACAGAAATTATAAAAGTAAGCTACCAGAGCATAATTTCTTTTCCTAAATCATGACTTAGGCAACTATCATATTAACAACTCCACAATTATTTCATTGTTTTATAAAATATATCAGTTTCTTGACCAAAAGATGTGCCTAATAAAAGGAGAAAAAGGAGACACAAAAAATGGAACAGCTTTACTACTGATGAAAGGTTGGGAAAATGGTGAAAAATGAACTAAACCAATTATCAATTTTATTATTGTTAATTTTCATGCAGATAGGTTTAATTTTACCATGTAATCTTGTTATGTTTAATATTTTAAGGTTATCTTCAGTTTAGAATGCGGGAGGCCAAAATTTTCTAATGTATGCATTGGATAGAAATTGTTAATTAGGAACAATACAGATTTATGACACAATTTCCAGTGTTGTATCTCCCTATAAAAGACATTGTCCTCCAAAGGTCCTGTTTCTACAGGATTTTTAAACTCTAGTTTTGTCCAACTTATCATTCACTTGGGGCAATTCCGCATCTAGAAAAGAAGTAAAGCCACACCAGTAGCACTGTAAGTATTGAACATACACAGAAATGATGTGAGTTGATATATTCCCATGCTAATTACTATAATTTCCAAAAATGGATGAAAATAATTTTATCATTTACAATAGCAAAAGCATGATTAAAATTTTGGCATATTAAATCCCTACCCACTGGAACTTAAATATATCATTTTGGTCATGTAAGCACATAGTAATGTTATTGATGCCACAAGATGTTTCTTTTCTTTTTTCTCTCTTTTTTTTGTCCATGAAATTTTTATTTTTTAATTTTTAATTTTTAAATTTAAATTAGAAACAAGGTTGCTTCACATGTCAAATCGAGGTCCTATTCCCTTTTTCTCCAATCCTCCCATGCCCACCCACCAACTCTCCTAACCCCCCTCCCCAAATCCCCACTCATATCTCTAGGGAGGGAGAGGTCTTCCATGGGGAGTGTCCACAGTCTGTCATTTCATCCTGGGCAGGGCCTAAACACTCGCCCAAGAGTCCAGGCTGAGAGTTCATCTCTGATTATGAGATGGGCACCCAAAGTCCATTTGCATGTCAGGGATAAATACTGATCTACTACGCAAGACCACATAGATAGCCTAGGCCTTCTCTCTAGCACCCACAATCAGGAGGTCTTCATCAGTCCTATGGTGAATTCTAGGCCATCAGTCTGTTGATCAAGAGATCCCCCTTGTTCAGATTAGCTGTTTCTGTGGGTTAAACAAGCCCAGTTTTGACCCCTATGCTCATCAGTCCTCCCTCTCTGTCTCTGGGTTCCTTGAGTGTTTATCTGTAGCTATCTGCCTTAGTTTCCATCAGTCATTGACTGAAGGTTCTGTTTCCCAGACTCTCTAGCCTTGGGTTTGTAGGCTGGCTCTCTCCTGATCCATGTCTAAAATCCATACATGAGTGAGTACATACCAAGTTTGTCTTTTTGTGATTGAGTTCCCTCACTCAGGATGATTTGTTCTAGTGCCATCCATTCCCTTGCAAATTTCAAGGTTCCATTTTTTTCTGCTGAATAGTACTTCATTGTATAAATGTACCATATTTTCTCTATCCACTCTTCAGTTCAGGGGTATCTAGGTTGCTTCCAGGTTATGGCTGTTACAAATCATGCCGCATAACATTATTGAACAGATGTCCTGGTTTTATGAATGTGAATATTTTGTATATATGCCTAAGAGTGGTATTGCTGCGTCTTGTGGTAGTCTGATTCCCATTTTTTCTGAGGAATCTCCATACTGAATTCCAATGTGGGTGTACGACTATGCACTCCCACCAGCAGTGGAGGAGTGTTCCCCTTTATCCACAACCTCTCCAGCATAAACTATCCTTGGTGTTTTTGATTTTAGCCATTCTGACAGGAGTAAGATGGTATCTCAGAGTTGTTTTGACTTGTATTTCCCTGATAGCTAGGGTTATTAAGCACTTATTCAAGTGCCTCTCAGCTATTTTAGACTCCTATATTTAAAAGTATCTATTTAGTTTTGTAGCCCACTTTTTAATTGGATCCTTTGGTATTTTGGAGACTTGCTTCTTGAGTTCTTTGTAAATTTTGGAGATCAGCCCTCTGTCATATGTGGGGTTAGTGAACCAACTCTCTGTTTTTGCATTGATTCTTTGCATTATTCTCTTTGTTTCTCTTTTATTGATTTCAGTTGAGTTAGATTATTTCCTGGAGTCTACTCCTCCTGGGTGAATTTGGTTTTTTTCTGTTCTTTAGCTTTCGGGTGCATTGTTATGTTGCAGGCATGAGAGTCCTCCAACTGCTTTATACAGTCCTTCAGTGCTATGAACATCCCTCCCAGCACTGCTTTCAAGGGGTCCCTCAAGTTTTTTATATGTTGTGCTTACATTTTCCTTGAATTCTAGGAAGTCTTTAATTTCTTGCTTTATTATTTTCTTGACCCAATGATGAGTCAGTTGAGCTTTGTGCAAATTCCATGAGCTTGAAACTTTCTGCTATTAGTGTTGTTGAATTCAACCTTTAAACCATGATTAACCAATAAATTGCAGGGGTTTATTACAAATATTTTTGTATCTGTTGAGGTTTGCTTTGTTACTGAGTATGTGGTCAATTATAAAGAAGGTTCCATGAAGTTCTCAAAAGAAGGTATGTTATTAATGTTTGGGTGGAATGTTAAATACATGTCTGCTAAGTTCATTTGAGTCTTCACATGTTACATTTATGTTTGGAAGACCCACACAGTGGTGAGAGTGGGGTGCTGAATTCTCCCACTGTTAATGTGTGGGATGTGATGTGTGATTTAAGCTTTATTAATATTGGTGCCCTTGTGTTTAGGGTATAGATGTTCAGAACTGATACTTTATCTTGATGGATTTTCTCTGTGATGAACATGTAATATCTTTCTCTTCTCTGGTGGTTAATTTTACTTTGAGGTCTATTTTGTTAGATATTAGGATAGCTACACTAGCTTCTTTCTTAGGTCCATTAGATTGGAAAATCTTTTCCCACCCCTTTACTCTGAGAAAATGTCTGTCTTTGAGGTTGAGAAATGTTTCTTGTATGCAGCAGAAGGACAGTTCCAGTTTTCTATTTTCATTTCCATTCTGATAGCTTGTATCATTTTATAGGCAATATGTGATCAGTGATATTAAGAGATATTAATGACCAGTGATTGTTAATTTGTGTTATATTTGATTTTGATGTGGATAGTGTTGATGGTGGTGCTGATGTTGATATTTGTGTGTGTCCCATTTTTGGGGTTTGCTGCTTTGATATTATCTATTTCCTTTGTTTTTATGGATGTAGCTACATTCCTTGGGTTGGAGTTTTTCTACTAGTGCTTTCTGTAGGGCCAGATTTGTGGACAGGTATTCTTTAAATTATATTTTGTCATAGAATATCTTGTTTTGTCTATCTATGGTGATTGATAGTTTTGCTGGGTATAGTAGTCTGAGCTAGCATCCATGGTCTCTTAGTGTCTGCAGAAAATCTGTCCAGGACATTCCGCTTTCAGAATTTTCTTTTTTTTATCATTTTTTATTTTAATTTTAAATAGCTTGTTTTACATGTCAATCCCAGTTCCCTCTCCCTCCCCTCCTCCCGCACTCCCCTTCCACCCTCCCTCCCACCCTATTGCCAAATCCTTCCACTTAGGGGATATCTAGAGTCTATCATTTTACTCTTGGTAGGGTCAAGGCACTCCCCTAAGAGTCCAGGCTGAGAGAGCATCTCTCTTTGTGCTATAGGCACATGAAGACAGATTGTATACCAGGGATAGACACTGATCCACAGCTCAGGGCCCCATAGGTTGCCCAGGCCTTCTCACTGACACTCACATTTGGGGTGTCCAGATCAGTCCCATTCTGGCCTCCCCACTGTCGGTCTGGGGTCCAAGAGCACTCCCCTGTTCAGATCAGCTGTCTCTGCTGGTTTTGCCAGCCCATTCTTTGCCAATTTGCTCATCACTCCTCTCTCTCTGTCACTGGGTTCCTTGGGTTCAGTTCAGTGCTTAGTTGTGTGTTTGCCTCTGCTTCCATCAGTCCCAGGATGAAGGCTCCCGGATGGTTATAGACATCAAGTTCATTATCAGGAATGGGTATTTGAGGTGGTCCTTCCACTATTGCTTAGCTTGCCAATTGATGTTATACCTTTAGATCACTCGAGGTCACTCTGGTGCCTGATCTGTCTTCGATCCTATGATTCCCTCTTCCCCCTATTTTACCCCCACCCCCTCAACTTCCTGTTCCCCCATGACCAACTCCCTTCCTCTTTACCCCCTCTATTCTTCCCAGGTCCCACTACCCCCCCTCGCCGTGTTCCCCATCTGCTTTCAGAATTTTCATTGAGAAGTTGGGTACAATTCTGATAGGTCTGCTTTTATATTTTACTTGCAATTTTCCTTACAGATCTTAGTATTCTTTCCGTATTTTGTATGTTTGCTGTTTTGACTATTATCTGATGATGAGATTTCTTTTGGTGTAGTGTATTTGGCATTCTGTAAACTTCTTCTGCCTTTATAGGCACATCCTTCTTTAGGTTGGAAAAGTATGAGTGAGAAGGAATCACAGGGTTAATTTGATTTTCATTTCCCTTATGGTTATAGATGCTGAATATTTTAAGTGTTTCTTGGCCATTTGCAATTTCTCTGTTTAAAAAATTCTGTTTAGATCTATATACCCCATTTTTAAATTAGGTTATTTGGATTTTTGATGTCTAATTTCTTGAGTTCTTTAAACATTTTGGAGATCAGCCCTATGTCAAATGTGGGTTTGGTGAGGATCTTTTTCCATTCTGTGAGTTTCTATTTGGTCCTTTTGACAGCACCCTTTGCCTTATAGAACCTTTTCTGTTCTTTGAGGCTAAGTTAAAAGGAGGGCTTGGGGGAGGGGTTACAAGAATCTCATGGCAACGGGAAACTGAATGGTCATTATCAGTGTGTGATGGGACATGGGAAAAGATAGAATGAGGATGGAAACAGTAGGGATCAGTTTTGGGGAGGATGGAAGAAGGGAATACTGAGAGGGACAACTGGAATCTGGGGCATTTCTGGGAGGAGCTAGAAACCTTGTGTAATGAAATCTCTCAGGAATTTAGAATGGTTATTCTAGCTAAGACTCCTAGCAATGGGGAATAAAGGGCCTGAACTGGACATCTCCTGTAACCAGGCAACACTAACAGTAGAAGGATTGGAATGCCAACCCATAAACCCTTTTACCTATAATTTGTACTTTTCTGTAATATGTTCTGGGATAAAAATGGCACAGAAACTGTTGGAAACACCAAGTAATAATGGGCTCAGCTAGAGATCTATGCCCTAAGAGGGAGCGTCCTCCTGAAGGCTAAGATCCTGAGGCAGGATACCCCAGAGAGCTAGGATAGAACCAAGAATGACTGGCAAAAAAATTCAAAAACATAAAAAGCCAGAAAAACCTTACTATTGGTGTTTGCTGTTCTCATAGACTGATATATAGCCCAACTGTCATCAGAGGGGTTTTACCCAGAATCTGGGAACAGAATCAGAGACACAGAGCAAACATTAGACAGATTTCCAAAAATACTATAAATGAAGCCTAGTGGCAATTTTCAGAACAAGAACAGTCAAGGTCACCAAAAACAAACCAATAAACAAACATTCAAAAGCACAGACACAACTAACCTGGGCTCACAGGTCCTTGCACAGACTGAGCCTACACCCAGGGAGCCTGTGTGGGAGTGACCTAGGCCCTCTGTATATATGTTACAGTTATGTAACATGGTCTTCTTGTGGGACTCCTAGCAGTGAGAGCATGGATGTTTCTGACTTTGACATTTGCTTTTGAGTCCCATTCCTCCTACAGGGTTGCCTCATCCAGCCTTAACATAAGGGAAGGTACCTAGATTGCAACTTAATTTCACGTTGGCTGGCTGAAATTCATGGGAAAAAAACTTGTATCTGAAGAGAAACAATGGAGGAGAAGTGGATGGCAGTAAAGGGTAGAGATGAAAGAGAGGGAACATCAGTTGGAATGCAATAACAAAACATAAACAAACAAACAACAGGAAAATAAGAAACAAAACAATTATATTGATCTCTGGCATCTACAGATTACTCATATGTACATCATTTACATATAATATACATGTTCCTCCACAGTAAATATCATTCATAACAGCTGACACATAAGACGAAAGGAGAAATTTTCCTTCAGTGTCTAATGTCTGTGGATAGTGGTAGACTAACTCTTGGGTTTCAACGGTCACATAAGATTTCAGTCAGAAACTAGGTTGGTGTTCATTTGTGTTATATGTTGTTCAAGATTCTCAATTACAGTGCCTGTGTTCTGAAAACTTGAGTGAAGTTAAATTTTAAGATGATGGTTTAATTTATTGAGTAGAAGAAATTTCATATAGGTGAACACATAATCTGTACTGTGGTTAATTTACTGCATATGCCATGCCTACAGTATTTTTTATAAAGAAAACTGTGGGCAGAAAGATTATTTTAAATACCTATTTTTCCAAGAGGGAAAATAATTTGAGCAAGTTAAATTTAGCTGACTAGGTGTGTTTAAAAAATTGTCTCTATTACAAAGAAAATCTCTGCTTTTCTCAGGATTAAACAGATAAGCTTATTTTTTAGTCTGTGGGTATTAATGCAGAGATTTTTCAGCTACATGCTAAGAATAAGTAAATGTTAAATGCCCATGTCTAAATTGGACAGCTACATAAACTACTCACAGACCAAGAGAAAGCTCAAAATGGAGGAGAGTATAGAATATAAGACTTAGGGGATGGGTCAGTGTGCTTTGATACATTGTCTGCTGTGTGTGATTTGGCCATTTTAATCACTAACAACCTCAGGTTGAGGTTGCTTGCACAACACTGTCACATAATTTTTTCCTCAATATTATGCTAGAAATAGGGGAAGGACTCATGAGTTTTCACAAGTACTGAATTTATAGATGTTGATAAAGTTGTCTACATGTGTGTAGCCAATAGTAACATTACAATTGTTGAATCATATCTTTCTATCCATGCTCAAAAGAGCAACCACAAATAACTCATTGGCCAATGAATACTTATAAATATAGAATGAGGTGATTGAAAAGAAGTAGAACAGCAAGGTGGAAGAAGAGACAGTTATGTGGTCAATATGATCATAATGCTTGTGTACCCATATGACATTGTCAGAAATTGATAAAAATAAAACCAAACTTCTTAGAGAAAATAAAAATATATCCATTAATATTTCTTACATATAACCATATATGTATATGGTGCTTTTTTTCAAAGAAAGTCTTTGTTGTTTCCTAAAACAGTGAATATTTTCTTGACATATTGATTAAAGCATTCTTGTGGCAGAAAGAATTTTGATTAAATATAGCACAGAGACACTGTATTCCATCTATTATAAAATCGATCCCTAAATCTGAAAAAAGATTGTATTAAAGAACATAATCAGTAAAAGGCGAAAGATTTATACGATCTGAAGAGAAACATCTCCCATGCTCTTGGATTGGTAGGATCAACATAATAAAAATGGCAATCTTGCCAAAAGCAGTCTATAGATTCAATGCAATCCCTATCAAAATTCCATCACAATTCTTCAAGGACCTGGTAAGAACATTAATCAACTTTATATGGAAAAACAAAAGGCCCAGGATAGCCAAAACATCCCTATACAATAAAGGAACTTCAGGAGGCATCACCATACCTGACTTCAAGCTCTATTATAGGGCTATAGTCCTGAAAACAGCTTGGTATTGGCACAAAAATAGGCAGGTAGACCAATTGAACTGAATCGAAAGCCCTAATTTTAACCCACACACCTATGAACACCTGATTTTTGACAAAGAAGCTAAAACTGTACAGTGGAAAAAAGAAAGCATCTTCAACAAATGGTGCTGGCATAACTGGGTAATGGTATGCAGAAGACTGCAGATAGATCCATGTTTATCGCCTTGTACAAAACTTAAGTCCAAATGGATCAAAGATCTCAACATACATCCAGCCACACTGAAACTTTTAGAAGAGAAAGTGGGAGATACTCTTCAACGAGTTGGTACAGGAGACCACTTCCTAAACATAACACCAGTGGCACAGGCACTGAGATCAACAATTAACAAATGGGACCTTCTGAAACTAAAAAGCTTCTGTAAGGCAAAGGACACAATCAAAAAGACAAAAAGGCAGGCCACAGAATGGGAAAAGATATTCACTAACCCTACATCTGACAGAGGGCTAATCTCCAAAATTTACAAAGAACTCAAGAAACAAGTCTCCAAAACACCAAAGGATCCACTTGAAAGGTGGGGTACAGAGCTAAATAGAGAATTCTCAGTAGAGGAGGCTAAAATGGCCAAGAGACACTTAAGAAAGTGCTCAACATCCTTAGCCATCAGGGAAATGCAAATCAAAACAACTCTGAGATACCATCTTACTCCTGTCAGAATGGCTAGAATCAAAAACACCGAAGACAATTTATGCTGGAGAGGATGTGGAGAGAGAGGAACACTCCTCCACTGCTGGTGGGAATGCCGACTCATACAGCCTCTTTGGAAATCAGTATGGAGATTCCTCAGGAAAATGGGAATTAATCTACCACTAGACCCAGCAATTCCACTCTTAGGCATTTATCCAAATGAGGCAGGTTCATACAACAAGGGCATCTGCTCCACTATGTTCATAGCAGCATTGTTTGTAATAGCCAGAACCTGGAAGCAACCTAGATGCCCCTCAACTGAAGAGTGGATAGAGAAAATGTGGTACATTTACACAATGGAGTATTACTCAGCAGAAAAAAACAATGGAATCTTGAAATTCGCAGGGAAATGGATAGCACTGGAAGAAACCATCCTGAGTGAGGTAACCCAGTCGCAAAAAGACAAACATGGTATGTACTCACTCATATATGGATTTTAAATATGGATCAGGATAGTGCCAGTCTGCACTTCCACAGATAGAGAGTCTGGGAAACAGGAAAGAGCCTAAAAGATATGCATATATGCATAGTACCCAAGAGAAGAGGATGGAGACAAGATCCTCTGAATGGATGGGGAATAGGGCGAGGGGGGGGTAGTGGGACCTGGGAAGAATAGAGGGGGTAAAGAGGAAGGGAGTTGGTCATGGGGGAACAGGAAGTTGAGGGGGTGGGGGTAAAATAGGGGGAAGAGGGAATCATAGGATCGAAGACAGATCAGGCACCAGAGTGACCTCGAGTGATCTAAAGGTATAACATCAATTGGCAAGCTAAGCAATAGTGGAAGGACCACCTCGAATACCCATTCCTGATAATGAACTTGATGTCTATAACCATCCGGGAGCCTTCATCCTGGGACTGATGGAAGCAGAGGCAAACATACAACTAAGCACTGAACTGAACCCAAGGAACCCAGTGACAGAGAGAGAGGAGTGATGAGCAAATTGGCAAAGAATGGGCTGGCAAAACCAACAGAGACAGCTGATCTGAACAGGGGAGTGCCCTTGGACCCCAGACCGACAGTGGGGAGGCCAGAATGGGACTGATCTGGACCCCCCAAATGTGAGTGTCAGTGCGAAGGCCTGGGCAACGTATGGGGCCCTGAGCTGTGGATCAGTGTCTATCCCTGGTATACAAACTGTCTTCATGTGCCTATAGCACAAAGAGAGATGCTCTCTCAGCCTGGACTCTTAGGGGAGTGCCTTGACCCTACCAAGAGTAAAATGATAGACTCTAGATATCCCCTAAGTGGAAGGATTTGGCAATAGGGTGGGAGGGAGGGTGGAAGGGGAGTGCGGGAGGAGGGGAGGGAGAGGGAACTGGGATTGACATGTAAAACAAGCTATTTAAAATTAAAATACAAAATGATTAAAAAAAAGAACATAATCAAACAGAACCTTAATATACTTATTTGAAAACATACAAAATAAGTATGGATGGACAGAAAGCATTATGATTACTCTTCTAAGTATAGACATGCAGAAAAGTATCCCATGAGGGCAGGCATTTAATAAACCCTGAGGGAACTAAAAATCACTCTCACAAATTCATGATGTCTCATGGAAACACCTTTAAATTCTAGATACAGTGGAGAAAGAATTTTGTTTTCTTCATTTATGTTTTACTCATCAACCACGATGAACACAGGACTTGAGAAGCAGTGGTAATGTTCTCTACACTCACTGACAGAGCTGTTCTCTTGCTTTCCCTTAGACGTGGAAGGAAGAGGTGGAAACAGGCCCAAATCTTGAACAAGACTGATAGACACTCTACCATAGAAAAGAGGAGACCTATATCTTCAGAGTATTTCCAGAATTGAAACATGGTGAGATACATAGGGCCCATTTTTGTATTTTCAGAATTCAGTCCAACTTGTCATATTGATTTAAATCTTGGGTATTGTTAGCGGGTTACTGTTTAATGCAACCATTGGGCTTTCACTTCCCAGCTCTTTGTTCTTGAGAGAGTTGCATAAATTCTGATACTGAGATTCCTCAAATTCATCCAAGTTGACCAAAGTAAATGGTTCTAGCATAAAATAAAACAACATATGAGGAGCCCAGAGAACAACACTTGACTGTCAATAATTGCTCAAATGTCCACAGTATTCAAATAGCACTTGCTGGAGGACAAACTCCTTTTTCCTTATTTGCTTCCTTCCTCCTGGTCCTGTTCTTAATGCCCTTTTCCCCCATCCCTCCCTCCAATACTATTTTATTTTTTAAATAGGTGATCACTTATGTGCTAGCACACACAAGAATATGATGTTTGGTTTGGAATATAGTATGCTCCATGATTTTATATAGACTTTTTTACTAGGAATATGGTGACTAAAAGTGCGACCAAACCACAGAAGTTTATTCAGATCAAGTATAAAACACTTTCATATCCACAAAAGCATACTAGCATGTTATAAAGAAGGACACTAAATCCAGAAAGTCAGATTGTGTCCCAGTAAGTTCCAATAAACATAAGATTTATATGTCATAACTGTCCAGTATCTTGAGTGATTGAAGCTCCAAACTTCCTCAGTGCTGGTAGTCTTTGTATGGCCTGTCTTTTAAAATGAGCTGAATTTCCAAGACATCCAAGGATTTTTGGAAACACATCAAGAAAGACATGAATGAAAGAGAGAGAAATTCTACTGTATACAAGAAATCAAAGATAAGTAAAATTGAGATTTGGGGAATGAAGCAGCACAACACTGATTAAGGATAAAAAAATGACTAAAAATTTGAAAAGTGTGTATATCACAGAGTAATGGAGAGGAATTTGCTTAGCTACAATATAAGAAATAAATCTTTTTGACACATAATAATCTTAGATCAGTAATAGTATATACTTGAGGAATTTAATATTGAAGCAATTTTAAATATGGATTTAATTATTAATATCTGTTTTAAATGACAGTTCATGTTAAATATATTTAAAATATTTATTTATAATGATGACTATTCTGCTCTAATGTTTGATATTTTTGGTTTAGTGTACACTTCACAATTAAGAAAGAATGCTTTTTGTGTAGATACAACACTGTAATAATTAGTTTTTCTGACAAAATGAATAGTGGGTGTATGGATAGTAGTGCTGGGAAGAACTCTTCCCAACTTCCCTGCTCAGGATATGGCTCAGTGACAGCAATTCTTGTTCTGAAGGTTTGAGCAATATCAAGACTAGATACAGAATTTCCACCTGTATGGTTGTTAGAAAAAAGAAGGACATTGAATATTTCAGGATAAGTACAAAAAGTTAGTTAAATCATACATGAGAATATAGAAATGAAATCAGAGAACAGTGGAGATGATAATGGGTTGAATCAAAATGTGGCTCTTCATAGAAACATCATAGTGAAGAACTGTATGATATTGTTAAATTGATCCATTCATTCCCCCTTTGTTAATGTAGTTGATGGATTGTTAAGTTCACATCCTTCATAATAAATTTAAAGAAAATGTTTGTTTATTTTTGTCAGTGTTTAATGTTAAGTAATTTTATAACTGCAAAGGAGTTTTACAAATAAAGTATATGATAGTTACTGTTCCCTTATTGATAATATATTATGCTTTTAATTTCTAAAATTGGACATTCATTTTTGCCAGCTTTTATCATTTAACAAACTGTTAAATGCTTTATCCTTTGTATTTTAATATTGTGCTTATACTAGCATGAGGTAGTGAATTGTTATATTGTTTCATGTTATATACCTCATGAACGTTTCTATATTCCTTACCTTTCAGTATCTTTTTTTTTGGTTTTTATGAGACAGGGTTTCTCTGTATTGTTTTGGAGGCTATCTGTCCAGCCCAGCCTTGAACTCACAGAGATCTGCCTGCCTCTGCCTCCCGAGTGCTGGGATTAAAGGCGTGCGCCACCACCGCCCAGCACCTTTCAGTATCTTTATAGCATTTTTGATAGTATAGTATTTTATTATAACATTCCCTCCTATCATTTTATTTTCAGAGTAAAAATTGAGAACTAGAATACTAATTCAGAATTGTAAATAGGATTCTGGAATAATTTCACATCTGTTTTCTACATGTATTGAATGACTGAATTCATTTCCCTGTAATTGGAATACTTGTAGGTGTGATCATGGGAAAAGCATTTTCCTTTTGAGTGATTCAATATTTCATCCCAGTGTGAACAGGTAGGCACTGCTTATTATAATGTGAGTATCAATAGTCACAAGTTATTTTTTAATTATGTTGTTTTAGAATATGATTAAAATAATGAATTTGTTGATTGTGATGCTAGGATCCCTTAGATTGAAACTGGAGGCTCAGTAACTCAAAGTCATTGTAAGCTTGACTGATATTGTGTTCATCTTGGTTGCAACACAGCTTGTCAACCTCCATTTACTTGCATGGACTATATGCTGGAGATCTGGTAGTTTGTTCTGTCATGTGACTGTTTATACAAAAATCTGTCTTTTTATTTGAGACCTGCATATTGTTCATAAACATTCTCTTCCCATTTCTCCTAGGTCCTCCCATCACTAAATAAGAACAATATTTAAATTTCTAATTAACATTGAATTTATTGTCATTGTGTATTAACAGAAATAAGTAGAACAGAGGGTTTCAGGTGATTGTTTTCAGCTGACACTGCCACAGTGCTTTACTAAGAGTTTATTTGGCAAGACTATGAAATTAATAAGGATATATTAGTCTTAACCAAATAGGAGATTTTATGTGTATTTATATCAATTTTCCAGTATTAGTCTTTTATTTTCTAGGAATAAATTCATACTACAACTTCTGTTTAGGCTTATCCTCTTCTAAATGATACAAAATCATAACTCGTGATCATAAGCCATAGTGACTGCTCTGTACCATTTATTAATTATTGATATTGTAACAACACTTTTAGAAAATTGCTATCTGGAGAGTGGTAGTGACATTTCAATCAGAAGTATTGGGCATCTTAAGTCAGCATACAATTTTAAGCTGGCATTTACTTAATTTAAAAGTTAATATGGGCCTTTACTTCCCTTAAAAGTTTCCAGGCAGTTTTGCTCTTTTGTTTTGTTGTAGAACAAAGCTCTGAAAACATCCATGTCTGTGAGTGAGGGCAGAACTTTAGCATTTCACTACAGATTAAGAATATTAACCCATGCTTTGCACTGAAACTGTTGAAAGCATCATCTTTTACTATGACCTATAAAACCACGTATTTTTCATTGTTCAAAAATACAAAGAAAAATACTTAGCAGCTTTGGTTTGGAAAAGCAAGAATTCCATATAAAAAATCTTTCCTGAACTGCATTATTATCTGAATTCCCCTTATCCTTGACACTCAACATCTCCTCCTACACTTCTGCTTACATCATTATTTTGATGTGATTTTCACAAAGGGCTTTGAATGACCTTAGGCTTATAAAAATTTGAAATCAAGCAATCA
Source organism: Mesocricetus auratus (assembly GCF_017639785.1). NCBI lineage: Eukaryota > Metazoa > Chordata > Mammalia > Rodentia > Cricetidae > Mesocricetus > Mesocricetus auratus. The sequence goes on along the minus strand of NW_024429189.1, from coordinate 56,673,122 downwards.
TACCTGTCCTGTAGAAAAAGATAAAGGTCTAAATCTGATAAATAAATAAAAAATCTCAAAAATCTGGGGCAATTTTTCTTTTATTTCCATTCTTTGTCATTTTCAGGAATGCTGAATATATTCTGATATTACAAACATGAACCACATCCACCACAATCTCTTTATTTACTGCAGTTTTTTGTTCATCTTGATTTAGCACAGAATGACAACTGGTAAATTATGTGCTGCTCATGTTAAACTATCTTAAGTCATTACTGCCTGATCCAGAGACACACTGATCTACTGGCTTAATCAGGTGTGTGTGTGTGTGTGTGTGTTACTGTTTTTTTTTTGGCTCCAGCTTATGATTGGAAACAGAGTTCATATAATAGATACTTTAGCATAGAACTCTACTAGGAATATCATGGAAATGGTTGTTTCAAAGTAGACTACAACTGCTATGACTATAATCACAATTTTATCTGTTCTCTGTAAATACAACTTTATATAAAATCAGCACATTTCTCTTCTCTGCACAAATACATTAGTACTTGATTCACAGATAATATGCATATACATATATATGCATATATATAAAACTATGCATGTATATTCATGCAGATATGCACACAAAAAATATATTAGTTAAAAAATCTGTTATATTCAGGAAAAGATCCTAAATCCTTTTAAAACTGTGAATTTCTGGGGAAATTGAGTTCAAGAGTTGGAATATTTGTATAGATGGTTCAAGGAAGCAGCTTTCTTTACAAGTGAGAGGATTATTCCTACCATTGTAAGGGTAATAACATGAGTAATATTTTACATTGTCTAATTTGATTATCTTACAGTCCTTGGAATTGAGCAAGTAGTCAATTTCTGAACATGTTTTATATTAAATTTATATGGAAGACAAACCATATTTTGTGGAATTATATATTGTATAAATATCTGGCAGGTAATTAAATCTCAGGACTTTAAATATTTTCAACTATCAATTTCTCCTCTTCTGCTATATCGTTTTCAACAATTTTCATACAGGTGATTGGTTCTTTATCTTTTATTTGTCCATCCTTTACCTTGTTGCTTTTATTAAAATGCTTAATTCATACGTAACAATGGAATAAGATGCAATACTTTTGTAGACAGATGGGGACAATCCAAACACAACATCTACTCTGAAATTCTCATTGTTTAAAAATCTAAATCCTGCCGGGCGGTGGTGGCACACGCCTTTAATCCCAGCACTCGAGAGGCAGAGGCAGGCAGATCTCTGTAAATTCGAGGCCAGGCTGGACCTACAGTCTCCAAAACAATACAGAGAAACCCGGTCTCATAAAAACCAAAAAAAAAATCTAAATCTCTGACTTGTTGATTCTAAGGAGAGGTCATGTATGGTGGCTCTTAAAATCCAAGTTTAATATCTTTTTTCTTTGAACTTAAAATTTTAGTTAAAGTTTTGCACTTGTCACATAGTTTTGACTAGGAGGCTGAGTCCTGAACAGATTAGTTTTTCCATTCTACTTAGTCATTATGACAACAGCATTATTTTTAGAGCCTCTGGTCCCACTATGCATTGATTAATTAAAGTGGATTTTTAGAATTTTTACATTAGCTTCAAGTTAATTGTAATTACAGTTATATAGAACTTTCTGTGTTATGAAGAACAGATTACTTGTTTTGAATTCCAACACACTTTATCTTTTGAGATAAAATTTAAAATGTCAGGGTTTAATGTATTTTATCTTTTCTCTCTTCTATTGATAGATGGAGCTTCACTGTAGATGACTCAGCACTACCTTGTTCAATGCAGATGGCAGACATGATTAATAAAGTATTGTCTTTTTTTCTTATTAAGGCACAGCTTCCAACTAACTTTGAGCATTTGATTACAAGGAAATTTTAGAGATTCATAAAACTGAAAAGACATATATCGTCTTTTCTAACACATGTGGTTTTTATTCCAAACATTAAAAATGTTGACTTTTTAAATTATTCATTTATTTCTACCTCAGTTATATGTGACATCTGACCATATTTTGCAAGAAATTTCAACTGCTCTGTTCAGAATGCTAATAAAATCAATCAAGATAATTTTACGTAAAGATGTACCATATTGATGCTGACATACCACATTTATATGATATATACTTTTTCTTATAATTTCAGTTTCATGACTGCACATTACTTTCAAAGTCCTCTTGACAATCATGCATAACCAGAGTTTTGTTAATGAGTTCATACTCCTGGGACTTTCACAGAATTCCAAAATTGAGAAAGTATCATTTGTTATGTTTTTATTGATCTATCTTGCAACTCTTGTGGGTAACATGATTATTGTGATGACCATTGTCTACAGTCCTGCCCTGCTGGGCTCCCCTATGTACTTCTTCTTGGCATTCCTATCATTCTTGGATGCATGTGTCTCTTCTGTTGTCACACCAAAGATGATTGCAGATTTGGTTTATGAGAGGAAGACTATCTCCTTTGAATGTTGCATGACACAGGTCTTTGCTGTGCACTTTCTTACTGCAGTGGAGGTGATCATTCTGGCAGCCATGGCCTATGACCGCTATGTGGCCATTTGCAAGCCATTACACTATTCTTTCATCATGAATGGGAAGCTCTGTGGCATTCTGGTGGGTGTAGCCTGGGCTGGAGGTTTCTTGCATTCTATCATACAAATGGCATTCACATTACAATTGCCTTTCTGTGGACCCAATGTCATTGATCACTTTATATGTGACTTGTTCCCATTGCTAAAGCTTGCCTGCACTGACACACACTTTTTTGTCATTTTGGTGTTTGCCAACAGTGGATCTATCTGCATCATTATATTCGCCTTTTTGCTTGTTTCTTATGGTGTCATTTTATTCTCTCTGAGAGGGCACAGCTCTGAAGGCCGACGCAAGGCTCTGTCCACCTGTGGATCCCATATTACTGTTGTAGTGTTTTTCTTTGTTCCTTGTATATTAATATATGCACGACCTACATCTGCATTCTCTTTTGAGAAAAATGTGTTTGTATTTACAGATGTCCTGACACCATTGCTCAATCCTATGGTATACACTTTCAGGAATAAGGAAATGATAAATGCCATCAGGAAAATGTGGAAGAAGCTAATAGTGGTTTTTGATAAAGAGTGAAATATTGACCTTAGAAGACTGAGGAGATGGCTCAGTGAAGAAATGTACTTGCTGAGTAAGAATGAGGATATTAATTTGGATCCTTCGCACTCATGTCTAAAGACCAGTATGCTAGATCATCCTTAACCAACTGTGTCTGAATCAATATAAGGCAGGTACTGAGAACAAACTGAACAACTAAACTCTAAAAAACACAGCTATCTCAAGACTCAGTCACAGAGATTTTCTCAAGAAATTTAGGTAGAGAGGGATAGACAAGGACCTCAATGCTCTGTAAGCATATGCATGGGTACCAAGACTTTTTACATGTTCATACATATTACATACATGCACACAACCCTCTCCACACACAGAATCCCTCAATTAAACATGCACAAACAAATCAATAATAACACTTAGCAAACTTACTGTACAGAACAAGAAAATGCACATTTACTTAAATGAGTCCTTCATGATTACTCTTAAATGGAAATACAGGACACCATTTTATAGAGAATACATTAACACTGCATGTGAGAAAACCATTTGTGATATCACACTTCCATTATGAATTGAATACTCAGACTGTCATATTAAAGTTAACATATATACAGTTGCAAGTGGCATTTAGAAAGTATACTGTAAAGCTTAGCATTAAATTTCATATTTTCTGTATTGAATATATTTTATGCACTTATCCATTAATAAAAATAAAAATTCAATGACCATTAGAGCCCAAAACAAACAACAAATACCAGTGTGTCCTCTTTCAAAATTGTTGAGTTTTATAGACTTGGGATCTGTTTAATTTTGGAGTTCGATATTTTCTTTTGTTTTTTCACCAATATTGTTAATAAATGAAGATTTAAAAATAATAAAAAATAAAGTTATTTGGTCTATACTCTCATAAATCTCAGGAAATAGTTAAAGAGATTTATCTATTAGAAAAGCTATTAAAATTGAACTTAAGATTGGGAGGAGTGGAATGCTGAAAGTATTACAGGGAAATGTAGGTTTGTTAGTGACTCTAAGATTATATAAACTAGAAATACACACAGAGAGGAACATGACTAGGAATCTTACATTATGTTTTCAAATGTAATATGTGAATATAGAATTTATTTTCACACAGAGTGTCACTATATATCCCTGTCTGGCTGTGTAGAGTCAACTGGCTTCAAACTCTCAGAATTTGCCTGCATCTGCTTTTGGAGAGCAGGAATTAAATTTGTGAACACACACACATGCCCACCAGAGTTGGGACTTTAAATCAGTAGTATTTTGGGAAATGTTAGATCTATTCTAGGAGGGTTAACTGTCATATAAAACACTTTTGCATATATTCCCTTGTTTGTAAGTACCTCTGCCTCTTTTCAATTCTTTGTTTTAATTTTAAATTTTTTCAATAATTTAAAAACTGTTTAAAACTATTTCTTACACTCTCTGCCACAATGCATTTTCACACATTGTTATTAGTTTGCTATTCTATACCATTTCTAACAGAAACAGATGATGGATAGCTAAGCAAAACATGTAGAAAGTGCCCAGAATGATTTAAAATGACAGTTATGGATATAGAACTGTTAATCTCTGATAACTGACCATTACCTAGGACATATTACCTGATAAGAGATATAGTTCATGTCATGTGATTATTTTGTGTTGAATCACATGCATAAAATTTAAATTTAAAGAAAATAAGCCTTATGTCTTGAATTCATTTATTCTAGAAGTAGTGTTATTGAGAACTAGTATTTGTCGGTTTTGTTGCTGTTTTTGTCTTGTTTTATTAATCACTTAACTTATGCAAGAGTACAGGAAATAGTGCTTTAATGTGTTTAATGGTTTTCTTTTTTTTTGCAAGCACATATGGATGTATAATTCACATTTGATTTTACATTATCATTGTTGTTCTCCAAAGTAGGAAGGTAAGTATGCCATTCCACCCATGATGCTGAGTTCTCCCTTAACAATTCCAGCAGTCATGGCTTTTCTATGACCAATGATGGCCATAGGGGTCATACTTACAAGGAATCCTTGATCATGATGCAACCCTTGACGACAGCCACAGGTACATTGTGAAGTAGTGGCGAGTGTGGTGTGAACTGTTTTCCAGGAAACCTTCAGGTAGGGAGCAGCTCAGTGAGTTTTCAAGGGGAACTGAACTCAACAGGGATTCCCAGGCCCTGATCTGTGTGAATCATTACTGAAAGTATGATTGAGTAAAGTAGTTCCCTTTTTGTGGGAGAGGGTGAGTTTCAGAAGCCTGGTCTTGATGTCCTGAAGAAAAAGGAGCATATCAGGTGGCCTATGCTAGAATCCCCAGCACAGAGGGACAGTTACCATTGACCTGCTTGAATGAAGAATACTGACAGAATGAGACTGCGGACGTGTGGAAAGAGAGGTGCTATCTTCTTTTTGAGCTTGGCATCCAGCTTCCATTCTGATAATCTGATCCTGGCATTTTCTCAAGTAATGGTGCAAATTGAATTTGTTGAGTACTTCTACATCCCTGCATGACAACAGATAGCTCGTGCTGTCACTTCCCTTCTAGAATTCTGACCATCTGATGAGTCCCATATGCACAGTACAAGTAGCAGCTTGCATAGTGTATTACAAGGATTTTCAGTTTGTGGGAATTAACTGTGCTCAGGCCTTGTTTTTCTTGCAGATCAATGATGCCAGGTTGAATCAGGAAATGAGACAGGGAAATTTCCTGAATGCCCATTTTGTATTTTATATTTTGAGAGACGATTACCTATGGACCTGGCTAACTTGAACATCTCTGTGTAGAACAGGCAGATCTCAAAATCACAGAGATCCAAGCCTGCCTCATCTCCTGAGTGCTGTCTGGCTTCAAGTACTGTATAGCATCAGTGGTAATTTCTTCCAAACATGTGAGGTAGAATCTTACCATTTTTTTCTTTTTTCATGTGGATAGGTTCAGGGTTTTACCTGAAGGAACGCTCATCCAGGAAGGACTTGAATGTTTAATGGTTTTCTAGACCTGGTTGTAGGAAAGCTTCTTGTGACTGCTTTGCCTTCCCCTTCCCTTCCCGTTATTTTTCTCCTCTTTAGGAACCTGTGTTTGATGGGCTGCCACCCTGGGGGTCCAGGCCATTTTCTGAGCCAGGTGTGGTAAACTGCATGGGGCTTGGAGGGGCATCATATAACTTGCAGTTCTGCTGCCCTTGGCTTCCTCTGGACTCACATGGCTGCCTGGTCCAGTAGGAGCTGCCCCCTACGTGCGGGGAAGCTGTTAGCAAGAAGCAGAAAGTGCTTTCCTGACATGGCACTGGGGTAATATTCAGGTCTTCAATAGTTTATCTGAGATCACTCACTGCCCAAAATAGAAAGACTCCACCAAGTGAAGAGATCCCAACTGTACTACCTGAAGAAGTAGGAAGTGAGGCTGCAGAATAAAATCAACTACTCTCCTGTATTATGGGACTGTGCAGCACAACTTCCTGGTCACCTCAAGAAGAGAGAATTTCACCTTCTGACTCCTAATAAAGTGTTTGCTTCATAGTGGTTGAATCATAGGCAAATGTTGTGTGGCACAAAATGCAATATGCTCTTTTTAATGGATGTCCACACAGGCCAGATCATCAAGATCCCTATTCTGAGAGACTGGAGACCTGGAGCTATGACTCAGCAGGAGCATAGTTTCTATGCAATTGAGTTGAATACTTCTAGATTCTAGATGATGATGGACACAAGGACTGGATCTTTTCTGTTGCATGTATCAACGATACTATGGCAGTATCTGGCCCACAGGTTGGTTCTCAGCAATGCAAAACATATTGTGTCACCATTATGCTCACATCACTCACAAGGCCTTAAAGGATATCCTCAAGGAGCATACCAACCTCAAGAGTTGAGAGCAGTATCCCTGGATGCCTACTTTCATCTCCAGAAGGCTGAAAATACATGGTCTTAACTCCTTTCCACCAAAATGCCATATCAAGAGAATGTGTGTCTGGTCTATGGTAGTGAGTGGTCAGTATATGCAGTGGGCTCTCAAGCACACATATCTTTCTTGAATCCATGTCAGCTATAATACAAAGTCAGCTCCAGGGAGCAAGGCAGCGGGATCCAATCTTTGAACTTCTGTAAATGCATTATCACTGTGGGCACAGGGCTGGGCTACTTGCTCTTCTATGATACCAGAGTAGAGCTATTTCTGGAGAGGCTCTCAGTCTGCTAAGGATCAAAGCCCAAACTCAAAGGCGGGAATCTGAAAATAATTCCTGTCAAGAGCTGGCTAAATCATGATTCAAACTAGAGGAATTACTTTCAGACATTGATTTTGTTCCCCTATGCAGTTTACCTCCACTTCTATATCCACTGTGACATCTGGAAGGAAGTTGTTGTGGTAGGAAGTGTCCTCCCTTTTAGGCTCCATGAAACTATCCTGGACCGGTAGACCTTGGAGTTGATGACAACTTTCTCCCAAAATGCAAATTTACACTAAATTCCATCTTCAGTTTCCTTGTTTGGTCTTTTGATTCTTCCCACTGTGGAAGCTTTTATGGGCAGTGCAGATATCAGATTGCTAGTTCAGCGTTAGGAAGTCACTAGAAGAAAGTTCTATGCAGAACTGTAAAAGGTGGGATTTTTTTGGGGGGGGTTGGCTGGCAGTTTGTTGTTTGTTACTGCTCACCTTTCTTCTTTCTCAACCAAATATTGCTAAAAAATGTTCCTATTTTTATTTTTCCTGTAAGTGGCAAGCACTATCCTTTCTCTGGTTTCTTTACACCAAAATGAAAAGGTCATCTCCACCTTTTCTTTCACTTGAGAGGTTGGGCCACTTTATAAATCTGTAGTAACTGTTAGACTCTCTTTGAAAGTCTGAGAGCTCTGTGTGTGTGTGTGTGTGTGTGTGTGTGTGTGTGTGTATGGTATCCCCATAATGACAGAGACTGCTCGGGAAGGGAACTTGATAGTACACAGCATATGCCACCGGTGTTAGAATAATCATCCTATGATTTAGAAAAATGGGCGCTTTGAATAGGAAATTAATCAAAAGCTAGATATTATTATTTTTTGTCTAATTTTTTCCATTATTGAGAAACAGGCTATAGATTTCTTAGTTCTCACAGAAGTTCTGTCATTTTAAAATATATTAAATAATATCTTGAGTAGTATGATTTGTGCCATGGCTAGACTGTTTCCTCTGATATGTTGGAGCTTTTCTACTTTTACAAATGGAACCTAGTGACAGAGATGGAGGAGTGAGGAGCCAAGGGGTCAACACCTTGATGGTGAAATCCACAAAGACAACTGATTGAATAAGGGGGAGCTCTTGAATCCCAGACTGATGCCTGAGAGGCCAACAGGGGACTGATCCAGATTCTATGAATGTAGTCTCAATTAGGAGGCCACAGAAATTACTGGAGCCTTGGGTAGTAGATCAGTGTTTACCATGGCTTTTGAATGATCTTTGGGAGCCCATTCCAAATAGAGGGATGCTCTCTCATTCTGGACACATGGGGAAGGAACTAAGTCATGCCCTGGATAAAATGATAGATTATAGAGATTCCCCCAAGGAGGGCCTCACCCATTCTGGGGAATGATGTGGGGATTGGGTGGGGGGCTGGGAGGTTGGTGGAGGGACAAGGGACTGCGTGTGGGAGAGGGAGCTGGCATTGATATGTGAAGCATTCATGTTTCTAATTTAAATAAAAATATAACAAAAAATGTAGCATCAGAGGCTTCATCCACTAACATGGGAACAGATTCAGACCTACAGCCAAACATTAGACAGAGTTTAAAGGGGAGAGAAAGGATTTTAGGGGCCAGATGAGTCAAGGATACCAAAAGAAAACTCAGATAATCAACTAACCTGGTCTCACAGGGACTCACAGAGACAGAACCAATAACCAAGGAGCCTGCATGGGACTGGCCTAGGCCCTCTGCATATATATATATATATATATATATATATATATATATATATATATATATCATAGTTGTGTAGCTTTGTCTTCCTATGGAACTCCTAACAGTGGGAGCAGGAACTATCTCTGACTCTTTGATAGCTTTTGGGATCCTATTCCTCATACTGGGTCACCTTGCTCAGTCTTAATACATGGGGAGGTGCTTAGTCTTACTAAAATTTGATGTGCCATGTTTTGTTGATATTCATGGCAGACCCGCACTTTCCTAAACAGAAATGAAGAGGACATAGATGTAGGGGGGGGTTGTTGGGAAAAAAGGAGGACTGCTGTGAGGAACTGGGAGGAGAGGAGGGAGAGAAAACTGCAGCTGCAATATAAAATAAATAAATAAAAATTTTAAAATGTAGCATTTGACTTTTTTGCCAAGGAAAAATAAATACTTTCCTAGTGCAAAAACACCAAATGAAAAACCAAAGCCAAAGCAAAACAACAACAATAAGTACTTAAAGCATCAACTTGTTTAATATATTCCCTGAGTAGGGTCTAATATGCAAGTGTAAGTTTTCCCTCAAAATATGGACACAATGCTCTGTCCCCCCCATATTAAACATGCTTTAATATCATATGCCAAATATAAGAAAAGAAAACATTTATTTCACTTTCTGGAATCATTATTTTCAGTTTAAAAATTAAAACATAAGTATTAATTGTATTAGCTGGTTTTGTATGTCAGCTTGGCACAAACTAGAATCATGAGAGGAAGGAGGCTCAGTGAAGGAAATGCCTCCATGAGATCAATCTGTAAGGAAATTTCTGAATTAGTTATCATTGAGGGAGGGCCCAGCCCACGGTCAGTGATGTCATTTCTGAATTGGTGGTCCTTAGTTTTATAATAAAGAGGGTTGAACAAGCCATGGGAAACAAGCAATAAGCAGCTATACTCCATGACCTCTACATCAGCTCCTGCCTCCAGGATCCTGACCTATTTGAGTTCCTGCCCTGACTTCCTTCATTTATGAAGAGCAATGTTGATGTGTAAGGCAAATAAACTCTTTCCTCCCTAACTTGCATTTTAGCCAAAGCAACAGAATCCCTAAGTAGACTATGGTGTAGTGACTTGAATCAACAATTCTACCACTCAGAATGTTAGATACTTGAAACTGATCCACGTACCAGGCTGACATGATCCATAGAATGAAGAATTTCCAATAAATCAAGAGAGCTATGAAATCAATCTACCACAAGAGCCAGCAATTCCACTCTCAGGCATATATCCAAAATAGGCAAATTCATACAACAAGGGCATCTGCTCCAATATGTTCATAGCAGCATTATTAGTAATAGCCAGAACCTGGAAGCAACTCCTCAACTGAAGAGTGGATAGGGAAAATGTGTTACATTTACCCAATGGAGTATTACTCAGCAGAAAAAAAACAATGGAATCTTGAAATTCGCAGGTAAATGGATGGCACTAGAATAAACCATCCTTAGTGAGGTAACCCAGTCACAAAAAGACAAACATGGCATGCAATCACTGAAAAAGGCTCTGTAGAGTCACTGTTTAAAGCTGTCAAGGTGAAACTGATGTTTTGGTGGAAATGCCAGGGTGCTGGAAGATACCAAAAAATGGGATATCCACTGAAGAAAACTAAGCGCAGGAAGTAAAATCCACCGAGGACTGAGGCTGCTTGTTTTTTGCTAGCAGAGTTGAATGGTAGTGGTCACTTTTTCTGTTTTTGAACTCTGAAGATCCAGCACAAGCCAAAAACATAGGATCTGCAAGATTTTCTATTTGCCTTATTCATTTTGGGTCTTACTTCAGTTTTCTTATTCCTAGATATTGCCTTATTCTTCCATATTGAAATGACAATGTTAACTTGGTGCCTTGTATTTATGAAATATACAACAACATTTTTGTTTCTTGCGAACATTTTAGAGTTCTTCAGTGTTTTTGGGACTCCTCACAGTAAGAGAAGAGATTATTCCTAACTCTTGTCTGCTTTTGTGACTCTTTCCTCCTCTTGGGTTGCTTGATTCAGCCTTAACAGGAAAGGAGGTGCTTAGTCTCACTGCCAACTTGATATGCCATGGATTTTTGATATCCATGGGAGATCTGCACTTTTCTGAATAGAAACTGAGGAGGAGTGAATGGGACAGGGGACAAGGGACTAGGATGAGAGGAGGGAGAGGAACCTGTGGTCAGGATGTAATAAAATTAAATACATAAGTAAATTGAAAGAAAGAAAAGCACACAAAAAAGTTCCTTCACAACATTTCTATCTGATGGTTAATGTTTAAAGCCAAGAAGATAATATCAACTTTGCATTCTATTGTACTGAACTAACTTATGTAAAAATGGCATGGCTTCTTAGACCAGGAGTAATCAACCATGTTCAGACTGGATCTGAGGCATGTTCCATAGGAATGAACACATATTTGTGTCATTAACCTGGTCAAAATTCTGTGACTGATGAAGTCACAGGCCCTTGGGGAGAATTTACTGCTACTCTTTTGATAAATGGACAAGGCATCAAACTGCTTCCTAAACATTCTTGTTTGTACATACTAACTACTGTATCTCTCAGCCTTGGATAGAGAGCTTCTTTTTGTGGTAGGTAGGTAATAGTGCAGACACGTACAACTCTTGAAAGTACGAAGGAGATTAATAGTTCAATGCTCAGTTCTAAATGGAGCAGCTTTATATCATCACCTCCAAGAACAGGGAGTATCTTAGGCAGGAAGAATGGATGGTAGGATCTGGAGGATAGGCAAGAGTGGCATGTAATGTTTTCTTCTGAATATGACTTGGTCCTCACAATGATGACCAGCCATTAACTGTGGATACCTGTATAAGAATGGACCTAGAGCATTCTATCAAGGATAATAGAAGGACTTATGAAACTCCACCTATCCATGTAAGGCTATTGAGAGATAATTATTGCTGGTTAAATGGTATCATTTTTTTACAGGTATGTAAGCATAGAAAAGTTTTGCATGTAAATTTCTCTGTATATAGTTCTTTACTGATCTTCATTAAAGCAATTTTAATTAAAGACGGTGGGTTAAAAAAAAGAAAATGAGTGTAGGGCTTAGTTGTTGTGGAGAAAAGAGTTGGCCCAATTGAGAGGGGGATAAGAGAGATATGAGTGGTCAATAGTATAATAATAGCATGTATACATATATAAAATTATCAAAAATATATTAAAACAAAACATTTTGAGGAAATAAGTAATCTTTCCATTAACATATACCTCTTTATGTATTTACACATAAACTGTTCTTCATAATAGAGTCCTTTCTGGCTTTCCCAAAATAATGCACATTTAAAATTTAATGTTTATTGAAAATTCCTTGTGACAAAAGGAAATTTTCTGAGATTCAATACTTAATCACAATATTCCATATATCATTAAACAGGTTCTGTTCTAAAACATGATAAGGCCATTAAGAAATAGAATGCAAAGAAATCTCTTCTTTAAAGTACAACTTAACTTTGGAAATGCCTATAAGTATTATTAAACACTGTAGGAGAATGTAAAGAACTATATGGTACTATGTCTCAGAATCACAAGGGAGAATAGAATTTCCCCCGTAAGGGACTAATAGTAAATCTCATAGATTCATGACATTTTAGGGAAACCTCTTTAAATTCCAGTAGCAGTCAAGGAGGACTTTTGGATTATTGAGTTTTTTATTACTCAAATATAATGATGAATACATGAATGTAATAAAGAAACAACATTCCCCAGCCTCATTGCCAGACTTGATTTCCTTTCTCTTAGATGTAGACAGTGGATGCGGGCAGAGCATTTTGGTCACTACAGAATGTGCATTCCACAAGAGCTATTAGACGATGGCTGTCACCAGAATTTTCCATACAACTGACACATGGTAAGTCACATAGGATGCAGATTTTTACCTTCATAGGTGATTTTTATTGTGATAAAGTGACTTAAATTTGGATGTTATGATCAAGCAGCTATGTACCTTTTGCTTCATAAATACATTCTAAGAGAGTTTCGTAAACTGTGGCACTCAGATTCCTTACCTTGGTAGAATTATATGATTAAAGTTAGTGGAAACAGAAATATATAAGTGGGACTAGAGACATGGCTCAGCCATTAGAGGATAGGCTCACAACCAAAAATCGATAAAATGATATACAAGAAGCATGGAGACTATCACTTCAAATATAACAATGGCTCAAGTGTTCAAAGTGCTCAAAGGATTTCTTAGAGTACAAAGTCAGTCTCTTCCCTTCCCTTAACCTCTTAGGAAACTCTCCAAGCTAGTTTTCAATCTTTTGACATATTCTAAGGTAAAATAATTTCCAAATATGATTGTAGTTTTAGAATTAAATTTATGACTGGAATTGCATGCTTATATTTCTGTAATTACTTATATTTTAATGTATTAACAGAATTTGAAAAATAAAGAAAATATTTTTATTCTAAGTATATTAAATGGAAAATTTTATTAAATGAATTTAAGTTTTGTAAATTTCATTTTAAAAAGACATTTTCTTTTTACTGATTCAATTTTTCATCTAAGTTTGAATATGCAGACACTGTTTAAGATAACATCAACACCACTATTCTTACATTCTTTTTGATTTAGACTTTGTGTAATATGTTCATAAAGGTTATGGATTTGACTGGATGTGGTAGCATAAGTTTCAAATTGTGACACTTGTGGATTAAGATGGGCATTCAAGAGTTCAAAGTCATTCTAGGTTACATGATGAGATTGAGTCTATGCTGGGCTATATCAGATCTTGTCAATCCTCCACCCAAATAGTGAAGTATCATGTTGTCCTCTATGGCAAAACATGCTCCATATATGATACTTTGTTCTCATTCCTATTACACATAAAATTTTTTTGCTGACTTCAAGTATGTGTTAATTATTCTTTGAGAATTACATATATGTATACAGTATATTCTGGTCATGTTGATCTTTTGTTCTCAGTCAAACTAGATCCAGAAAGTGAAAGATTTTTCATATAATTTGTTTCCCAATTTGTTTGATTTAATATTGATTAAGGCACTTAAGATGTTATTGAAAGTTGTAGGATATCACACACATACTTTGTTAATATTGCCATACTACCTTAATATGTATGCATTAATGAGGATTATAAATAACTGTGGATATATTAATTTAGCTATATAACAAACTTTATTTGTTTCAGCATATCTTTCAACTATATAAAAGATAACTACATCCTAGTAGGTGTCCTGGACCTCTCTTCTTACAATTTTTTGTCATTTCATTTCTGCAACATTCCTTGAGCCTTAGGTATATTAATTACATTGTAGATGTATCAGGTTGCATTAGGAACTCAACAGTGAGTTGTTTTCTGCATTTTGACTAGTTGTGGATTTCTTTAGTTGCTTCTATCCACTGTATAAAGAATTGTGATTCAATTTAGACTAGAATTTATGTTATATCAATTAGATCTAACCTAAATTGGCAAACTATGTGGCCATTAACTGAACCTACACTCTACTCTCTCCACTGTGGATGTTTCACTGGAAAATTGACAATTGCTTTACTGGGAAAATAATGATGATATTTTGTTTAGCACCAATATCCATGTTAAACAGAACATGGAAATGAAGCTAAAATTTACTTAATTTTTAAATTAACATAAGGACTGTTTTTTCTTCTGAATATCTTGTATGGTTTGGTTTTCTTTGTACAGAAAATGTATCTGATACCTGAATCCCTGAGTGTCAATATGAGGGTCTTCGCATTGTTCCATTGATTATTGTAACATTAGAAGGCTGGATTTGGTAGCATATACCTTTAATCTCAGCAATAAGAATATAGAGGTAGGCAGATCTCTGGGGGTTCAAGGCAATCCTGGTCTACAGAGTAAGTTCAAAGATATCCATCGTTGTTACACAGAGAAACCCTGTCTTAAAAAATCACCAACAACAACGAACAAATATTACAAAAAATTGTGTGCTGAAACCACCACATCTTTTGTAAAATTTTCCCTCCACTCCTCCCAGTCACCCACCCACATCCCTTTATCCCTGCCACACAGGCTCTGCATTCTAAAGAATCCTATCCAACTATAATCATAAGAAATGTAGAGTTTCTTTATGCCATTTCATGCATGGACAATGCCCGGTAATCTCCTTACTCATGGTAGTACTTTAGTCATCCTGCTTTTTTTCTGAAGGACAACTGGGGAATTACATAGTGTTCTCCTTAATCTGTTATAAATGTTGATTATCCAGTGACCCTGTATGGTTCCTTTTATATCACTGTTTATTTAACTTTAGTTTGAGAATTGGTAAAGCGTTCAGATACTGGACAAAAAGTGACTTAAAAATACCAAGATAAATTATGTCTGATCATATTTGTGACAATCAATAAAACTACCTAGTGTTTAGTTGTTTGTAGTTGATCTTGAGTCTTTTATTTATATACTTTAACTATGAATATAAATATTCTATGTATATTTATATACCAATATATTCATGTATATATGTGCATATATTCACATAAAAATATATTTTACGTAGCCAGGAGGAGGTGACACACACCTTTAATCCCAGCACTAGGGAGGCAGAAGCAAACAGATTTTTATTAGTTCAAGGCCAACTTGGTCTACAAAGTGATTTCCAGGATAGCCTGGGGTTGTTACACACAGAAACTCTGTCTCAAAAAAACAAACACATATATATTTTACTGATATATTTTGGTTGTGTATACAGAACCAAATTCATTCTGACAATGAATCCTAGAGCTGGAGTATTTACTAGAAGATTAATGCAAGCTCTGTCAGTTTGTAAGGAAGCCGCATTTTCAAAGGAATTAATTACATTTTATACTGTAACTAAATGCTACCATGGTAACAGTTTGACATTTTCAAGTTTGTCCCTCCACAACAGCCCTGGAAATTAGCAGGTATATTGTTTCCCAATATGTTTTGTAGTAGATTAATATAATGTCAAACAATAAATTTTATGGAATTATATTTACTCAAAAGAGGTGACATTGTATAAATATCAAATAAATAAGTCTCAGACTCTAAGTCGTAAACACTGAATTATTTCTATTCTTCAGCTACGTGGTAATCTACAATTGTCCTATATAGTTGGTACGTACATTCACTTCTGATTCTCCATTATTTACTCAATTTCTTTAAAGAAAGATTCATTATTCCCACATGGAAAAAGTAATAGAATGTGGTACCTTTACATAGAGAGAAAGCCTGTTGTATGGATAACCCTACGTGTATTTTGTTATTGAGGAAAAAAATGTCTCATTTGACCGCATTGATTCTCAAGAGAGGTCCAGTTTCTCTTAAAATCCAAAATTATGCCTCCATTGTTTCTTTAAACTTATGATCTGTAGTTAAAGATTTGTATAAATGACAAAATTAACCTCAGACACCATTGACCAGAAGGTTCAGTTCTTAGTAGTGGTTTCTCTCATGACAACAGCATACTCTTCCTGAAGTTCTGGTAACTTTTCAAAATGATGAACTAAAAGTGAAATTTCAGTTCTATCAATAGATATATCATATGTAGTGTGAGATACTTTCCAGAGTCCTGTCTGTTTTAAGAAGGATAGATTCATTCCTCGAAATTTCTAGTTCACTTCATACATTAAAACACAATTTGCAAGGTAACCAAGCTTTCAAATACATCATAAAATACATTTTAGCTCTTCTTTTGTTGGTAGAAAGCAAGTTCTGTGACCAGTCAATGTATACTGTGCATCTGAGCTTCGGTTCATGCTGAAGGAGGGCATGAGTAATAAATTGTGGGTTTTGGTTTATAATTAGGAAACGGACTCAAAATGTCTTTAAATAATTCACTTTACAAATCTATTGGAGTTTGACAATTTGAAGACAATTTTTTTCTATTCTATAACCTGATTAGATGTGTTCTAGACCCAATATTCAAAGTGTGGCTCTTTTAAGTGTTAATAATTTATTTGTATCTCAATTCTTTGTAATAATCAACTATACTCTTCAAAATATTCATATTGTTCTGTTTAATGATAATAACATAAATCAAGACAATTTCAATAAGGATGTACCCACTGGTTTGTGGTAATATCATAATCATGTATGAAACATTTTTATTTTTCCCAATTACAGATTTACACTAACAGGTTTTCCTTTCACTGTCTTTTTGAAAATCATGCAAAATCAGAGCTTTGTCACCGAGTTCTTACTCCTGGGGCTTTCACAGAACACAAAGTTTCAGACAATATTATTTGTTATATTTTTGTTTGTCTACTTTGCAACGGTTGGGGGCAACATGATGATTGTGGTAACTATCCTCTGCAGCCCTACTCTACTAGGCTCCCCCATGTACTTCTTCCTGGCATTCCTGTCCTTCCTGGATGCATGTACTTCCTCTGTCATCACACCAAAAATAACTGTGGACTTGCTTTATGAGAGAAGAACCATTTCCTTTGAAGGTTGCATCACACAAGTCTTTGCTGTCCACTTCTTTACTGGTGTAGAGGTGATTATCTTGACTTCCATGGCCTATGACCGCTTTGTAGCCATTTGCAAGCCCTTGCACTACTCTTTCATCATGAACAGGAAGATTTGTGGAATTCTTGTAGTGGTATCCTGGGCTGGAGGACTTGCATTCCATCATACAAATTATCTTAATTTTACAACTGCCCTTTTGTGGTCCCAATGTCATTGACCACTTCTTGTGTGACCTGTTCCCATTAATGAAGATTGCCTGTACTGACACTCACATTTTTGTAATTTTGGTGTTTGCAAACAGTGGATCTTTCTGCATTATTATCTTCTTCTTGCTTCTTGTCTCCTATGGTGTCATTTTGTTCTCTCTGAGAGCCCATAGCTCTGATGGGAGATGCAAAGCTCTCTCCACCTGTGGATCCCACATTACTGTTGTGGTTTTGTTCTTTGTTCCATGCATAATAATATATGCAAGGCCTACATCTGCCTTCTTCTCTGAAAAAAACGTTTTTTTTATTTGCCACCATCCTGACACCATTGTTAAATCCTATGATTTACACTTTCAGGAATAAGGAAATGAAAAATTCCATCAGGAAAATGTGGAAGAGATTGATAGTAGTCAATAGTATATCTTAAAATATTAAATTACTACACTTGATAAATGGCTCAGCTGGTAAGAGTATTTACGGTGTAAGCATTGAGAACTAAATGCAGATTCCTAGCAACATGTCAAAAGCCAGTCAAGTCATCACAACTCAAACACAGTGCTCATAGAATGAAGACATTCAGTTTCAAGGGGCTAACTGAACAGATATTTTATAAAGAAATCTAAAAGTTCAGTTGGATCCCCAGAGTCTGTCATTTGATCTAGGATTCTTTCCCGTGTGTCCAGACTGAGAGAGCATCCCTTTATTTGGAATGGGCTCCCAAAGATCATTCATATGCCATGGTAAACACTATCTACTAACCAGGGCCCCAGAGATTTCTGAGGCCTCCTCACTGACACTATATTCATGCAGTCTGGATCAGTCCCCTGTAGGCCTCTCAGCCATCAGTTTGGGATTCAAGAGTTCCCCCTTATCTGGTCAGCTGTCTTTGTGGGTTTCACCAGCATGGTCTTGACCCCTTTTCTCGTCACTCCTCCATCTCTGTCACTGGGTTCCAGGAGTTCAGTTCAGTGTTTAGCTGTCTCTGCTTCTATCAGTCACTAGATTAAGGTTCTAGGATGGCATATAAGGTAGTCATCAACCTTATCATCAAGGAGGGGCTTAATGTAGTCTCTCCACTATTGCTTAGTTTGCCAATTGGTGTTATCCTTGTAGAACTCTGGAGAGCTCACTAGTGTTTGCTTTCTCCTCAAGCCTATAATGACTCCATCTATTATTGTATCTTTTATCCTGCTCTCTTATATTCTTACCTGACTCAAATTTCTTGCTCCCCCATGCCTTCTTCTCCCCTCATCTTCTCCCCTCTCTTTTTCCTGGTTTCCTCTCCCCTCCCCCAATGTTCCCAATCTGCTCAGGAGATCTAGGCTCATTCCACTTCTCTGGAGTATCATGGGAGTTCTCTCTTGGGAACCTCCTTGTTTCCCAGACTCACTAGTACTTGGATTGTAGGTTCACACTCCCCTGATCAATGTCTAAAATCCATATATCAGTGAGCACATGCCATGTTTGTCTTTTTGTGACTGGTTACCTCACTCAGGATGGTTTCTTCTAGTGCCTGCAAATTTCAAGATCCCATTTTTTTCTCCATTGTGTAAATGTACCAAATTTTCTATATATACTCGTCAGTTGAGGGGCATACAGGTTGCTTCCAGGATCTAGCTATTACATATAATTCTGCTGTGAACATAGTGGAACATACATCCTTTTGTGAATGGGCATCTTTTGGGTATATGCCTAAGAATGGAATTGCTGGGTCTTGTGGTAGACTGAGTACCATTTTCCTGAGGAATCTCCATATTGATTTCTAAAGTGGCTGTACAAGTTTGCACTCCCTGGAGAATGATATGGGGATTGGGTGGGGGGTTGGATGGGTGCTGGTGGAGGGACAAGTGAGGAGAGGTGAGAGAGGTAGCTAGGAGTGACATGTGAAGCATTTGTGTTTCTAATTTAAATAAAAACATACATTGAGGAGAAAAAGTTTAGTTAGAGATCATATTTCAAGTAAATAAGGTAGTAGGGGTTATATGTGGAAACTGAATTCTCTCCTTTCAGATCTGTACATGTTTAGGGATATGCATATGCTCCTTTCCTACTGGGCATGGGAGTATACACACACACACACACACACACACACACACAGAGGTTAGGATTACACAATTACATATGGGAAAATTAGTTTATAAATATCAAATGAGTCAATATTTTCTATGTTAAATGCTTAATGCTTTGCTCATTGTTTTGAAAGTGATAGCATCATTATATGGAGAATAACAGTGAGTGTGAAAAACTGATCATAATTTCACTGTGAACTGACTACTCAGTATTGTTTTATGAAAAACAAAGTCAGTTCAACTGAAAGACTCTCATATAAGTAAAGATATAATAGATGTTTAACAATGATAATGCTTACCAATGAAAATATGTTTTAATAAAATATTTGTTGAAAAACTTGTATGTGTGTTTGAAACTAGGAAAAAATCTCACACAAAATATCTTTCAATATGTCATTGTGATCATCAGAGCCTAGAATTACAAACATAAGGGAGTAAGTAGAACCTGGAATCTAAGTGTTTTTTATTTTTATGATTTGAATTCGGTATTAACGTTGCTCCATTAACATCTGTACACAATTTTAGTTACTTCCTGAATATATTGACATACAAAATATGATTTAACCAAACTCACTATCGGTGAGTTTCTCCTATGACTATGTCACTCCAATGCATTCTGTGACCTAATCCACAGAGAAATAGCTAAAGACTCCCCCTATTGAAATATAACAAAAGTGTTGACTATCAATTCCTGGGAAGTAATGGGCCTAAGATGGTCACACAGATTTTCCACCCCTTATAAAGGGAGTAGAACTCAGAGGAACCAAAGTTAATAGTAATTTCCATAAGAGTAATTTTGATTACTTTGGTAATTTTATTATTTGTAATTTTGTATTCAAATGAAAATCTATTCACATAAGGAGATCTTTGAATAGAAAAAATACAAAACAAGAAGATAACAGTGCTGTGAAATGTTCTTTTCTGGAAATGACATGCCAATTACACATATAAACTCACATTAGTTCATACAAGATTTGCACAAGATCAAACCAGTAAAATATTCCATTGGTGTAAGGAAGGAAGTACTCTGAATTCCCCACAGTTAGTTTAGGAACATCTCATTGTTGATGATGGTTTGGGGGAAGAGAGTTTTGCCTTTGGCCCAGTGGATGACCACATGACCATATGTTTATTAGTAGCACTAGTGAGAACCAGTGGGATATACAAACAAACAAACAGTTATAAAGGGAAGATATGAAGGTTAGAGGAAGATATGAGGGATTCTGTGCAGAGTTGAAGGGGGAGTGAAGAGTGGATATGATCAATAAACAGTGTATACATGTATGAAATTTAGTGATAATAAATAAAAACAAAAACTTAAATCTTAATTTTATATTCCAGAGCTGAAATACACTCATACAGATCTTCAATTGAAACATTTATGAAGAATCATGATTTGAGTCTAAAACATTGTTTGAACAAACTTTACAGATCATATCAGACTTCATGTGTTACAAAAACTATCAAACTTTCTAAGATATTAACCCTACATAATCTCTTGTTTCACACCATGGACTACTTTTGATTTCATTAAAAAAGAGAAAAATATTTCCTACACATGTACTGTATTTCCATCATTTCCACTGGTCCCTTTCCTGTTTCCAACTCTTCCTATGTTCCCCATTCCCTTTCAAATACATGGCCTCTTCTGTAACTATGATGATTTTAAACCCATTTCTTATATATTATATAAACAACCTGCTGAGATCATTAGTTTTGTTTGTGGTGATATCTTTATTGTACAAATAAAGCCTGTCTGAGGGTCAGAACTTGCCTTTAGTTAATCATAGAGGTTCGGAAGTCTGTACAGACAGGCCTGAAGTGAGGTAGCAGGGTAGAAACAGGATATGAGCAGGGAGAAAGGAAATCACTGTCTTGTCTGCTGAGACATTAAGGAGCTAAGGTGTGGCAGTCATTTGCTCCTTCTCTCTGATCTCTCAGCATTTTCTTCTATATCTGACCCAGGGTTTTTTAATACTTAGACCAATTAATAACTGCATTTACATGTGTATGTGTGTGCTTGAATGTGCATTCGTGTGTGTGTGTATGTATGTATGTATGTGTATGTGCATGTTTAATGTTGACAACTTGGGATTAGATAATCAATCAGGAAGCTCATCCCTGGAGAATATTGACTATATCTCAGCAGCTGTGGTCTATTGCTCTTTATCTAGGACTGCAGTCTTAAGAGGTTCCTTCATTCACATTGAGACATCAACTGGTTGGTATTGTCATTATTCAGTTCATGTTTAGGGAACCATATTGTTGAGATTACACGATGTACCACCATGTCATGTCTAGAAGACAATCTTATAGCAGATATATGGTCCATTGGTCCTTTTATTTTGCACAATTTTGTAGATAATATATCAACTGGAGATGGACACTCCACAGTCAGTAGTTCTTTTAACTTTGAGATACAGTAGATTTATGTGATGATATCTCTCTTCTAAAAAAAGAATATTCTTTCTTGAGGGGTGAGAGCTACACATATACATAAATATTAGGATATGATTTTAGAATACAGTTAAAAACTATATTGATTTAGACAATTGTCAGTAGTAGATTGTCTTTTATGGCTTATGACATCTACAGATAAAGTCAGTTGGCTAGGTTTAGAGTACCACTCATGAATTCCTTCATATTGAGTGAGCTTTAAGTCCAATAATATAGCTGTTGGCTACCCAAAAGATATAATCTCCACAATTGCACAACTGGGAACATCTTGCTGATATGGTCTTTGTTTTGGTTTACAGGCTTTACAGCTGGTTAGGATTCTAGATTGCTTTTCTTCCATGTTAGCTTGAATAGCATCTTTGGATACTGTGAATTCTATTCCCCATGATACTTCCAGGTCAGTTCCAGGTCAATTTCTCCAAGTCCTGTATGTGAAGTCTGTGATATCATCAGCAATCATGTCTTACCTTCAGGTTCTGAAAGGCAAACAAAAGGGACAGACTATATTGTTTGGTGTCTCTTGTACTCACCTGAGCTCAATATCCAATGAATCTGTGAATCGCATGTTTGAAACAAAACTGTAAAATAACCATTGTTGTGTCTTCAATGTTGTAACTAATGGAGATTTGTTCCTTTCCATTTTATGTCAAAATCAAGCACATATATGAATATATTTTTAAATATAACATAAACAGATTTTATATTTATTTTTGAAAATTTCATACATGTATACAATGTGAAACTATTCCTTGGAAAGTGAAGCCTCTGTAAAGAATTGTGAGAGCCTGCAGAGATATTATGCAATAACTACCACCAATTCTTGTTATCCTTTGACTTTATTGAAATTGAATCTATTACTGTCTACTAAATAATCCTGGCTATTTACTAACATTGCAGATAAATTTTGACTAGCTTAGCTGGCCTATGGTTTAATTTGTGTTGGGTCACTTGACTACTTCAATAAAATCACATGAGAGCAGATTCTATAGTAAAATATCCATGCACATCTCTTATTCTAGTACAGTCTAATGCAGATCTCAAGAATCATTTTGTTAGCAACACCAGGCCTAGAAGGCTGATATGGTGAGTCGACTTCTTTCTCTTCTCCCAGTCCCTCCCCACTCCCTGCCCTGTTCCAGAACCCACATCCACTCTTCGTTGCCATTAAGGAGGACTGGTGAGGGAATGCACGGATCTCCCTGGGAAGGGGAAATTGATTTTAATATTCTTAATGATGTGTATAGAGCTTAAAATAATAACATTCAAGCTATATTAATAGAGATCATTAAACTTTATTTCACTTCTTTAATTTTTTAATGTTTGTCAGTATCTTACATTTATGTAATAAATTTTGATCAGTTTTACACACTTTTCTCCTCTTTCTTCTCCCTATCATTTTCACTCAAATCCTTCTCCTCAACGAATCTCCCACTGATTCTCTCATATTTTTTGTCTGTGACTCACTGAGTATAATTGGAGTTTCTTGCTAGTGTGCAAGCAAACAGTTACTTACAGGAACAGTTAAAAAATGACTATACCCATAAAGAAAGTGACATACCTCACCAGTAACTATTAACTATCAATAGTTCAATAGGGTAGGGTTCCCAAAATGGGTTATTGGAGGCTCACACTTCGGCAGGTCTTATGATTATTTAGAAGGCAAGTTGAAAAGGAGGCCACTTAGCAAAACATTGGTAGCCAGTTCCCCTCTAGAGCCTATGACCCCAAGACTGTGTTTGAATTATTTTATTTGTGTGTGTGTACATGCACACACACACACACACACACACACACACACACACACACACACACACAATGGCACTTGCTACCAAACCTAATGACCTGTGTTTGATCCCCAGGACCCACATGGTAGAAGACGATAGCTAACTATGACAAACTGACTTCTGGCAACCAGCTAGTGGTTATAGCTTGAGTGTGCTAAACAAATGAATATAACTTTTTAAAATTAAAAATTGATGACAAAATAAAACAATGTAATATTAAATTATCAAAAGATGTTGAATCAAAAATAAAGATATATTTAGAGATTACATAATTTTAAAAGCAAAAAGATTTTAATAGTGGATAGAGTGTCAAGAATATGAGATGGGTGGGATAATATGGGAAGATGTTCTGGCAAGATGACATTTGGATTGCTTTCTGTTTTCACAGTACATGTAGTTTGTGGGGGTTAGAATACATAAGGGGACACTCTGCTTTGAGATATGGAATGACCAGGTAGTCAAACTGATGTACTTGATAGGCATGGCTGGAAAATATGTATGCAGAACCATGAGAAGAATTATGAAAGCCAGAGGTGGCATATGTTAGGGACTTAGGAAGTCTTGTTTAACATCTCAACTATTGTACTTGGGGAACATAGTTATCACTTTCTTATTTTTTGAATCCTCACAATTTTACATGGTCAAATTTTCTTTTAAAATAATATAAAGGAAAAATTATGGATTTAAGATTGAGAATAAGAGGAAAAATCTTTGGGCTGTGTAAAGAGAAGGTTTTTCTTTGAGAGGAGCCTTGCCGCCAGCCTGGTTCTAGAGCTGCATCAGTCCCAAATAAACACACAGGAGGCTATATTCATTATGAAGCTGTTGGCCTTGCTTATTTCTTACTGGCTAGCTCTGACTTAAGTAATTACCCCATAATTGTTAATCTAAGTATTTCTCTTACCGGAGAATAGTTCCGGGCTTCCTACCCCATGGCGGTTACATCTCGTGTTTCTCTTACCTAGAGTCCTTCTGGACTCCTAGTCCCTCCTATCTAGATTCCCTATTGGCCAGACAGTGCTTTATTGACAAATGCACCGGACTTCCCCAACAGGGCTGTTCTCTTTGTGTAGACAAATAGAATAGGATCTCTGTAAAGTCCTGTGAAGGCCTGTTTCAAAGTCAAGCTCTCGGAATACAGCCAAAGAGAGTGAGGAGTGATGATATGAGCAAAGGATTCAAGACCATGGGGGGGGGGGAAACCCACAAAAACAACTGAACTGAGCCATTAAGAGCTCACCAATACCGGACTGACAGCTGTGGAACCTGAATAGGACTGAATAAGACCCCCCAATGTAGGTGACATTGGATATGTTATATATTGAGCAGTTTATGAGGCCACTGACAGTGGGTGCCAGTGTACTATGCTTATGACACCAACGGACATTTTTGGAGCACAATTCCTTTGGAGAGATATATTGCTCAGCCTAGACACAGGAGGAGGGTCTGGTCTTGGTCAGGCCTTATCTTGGTGATGTGACAGACTTTGTTGTCTCCTCCTGGAAGGAAATACCCTGTCTGAGAGCAAATGGAGGGAGAACTAGGATTGATCTGTAAAATTAGAATATAAAATAAAATTAATTAATTAATTAAAATTCAGTGCTAACCATTGATAATACTGGCATTTACGACATTTTAGCCTTAGGTGTTCGTCTGCATGATCCCCAAAATTTTTGCAATGGAATTGCAAAATAAGATATTTTATTCTGCAAATGAAATGTGTTAAAGATTCTATTTAGAATTTGAGTGCTAAATCTCATACAAAATTTTTTTCTCTATATAAAATATGAAAAGTGGACATCTTACACTTGAGTAAAGATATTTTACATATTCAGTAAATAGTAAGTCCTTCTGATCTTTCTGTAAGAGATTGATAAGTGTCTGACTAGAGTTGCATGCCTATATATGCCTCAGCATATAAAAGTCAAAGAAGATGATTTTGAGGACTGCCTGATCTATATATAGAGAGAACCCTCCTAAGTGAAAATAATTAAACAAACAAACCAAATCATGTGTTACATCTAAAACCATCTTCAGTGTGCCCTGGAAGATAAATATTTATTATGTAGCAGGAACTATGTTGATTTGAGTCTTCTTGTGTGTTTTATAGATATTTTAACTGAAGAGAAAATCAAATGTTTCAGTAGGTGTCTGACTTCTTTAAGGAGGCAAGTTCTTCATTAAGATAAACTAAAAGTACATTTGTATGGAATTTAGTTTATAAAATGATGGCTAAATTAAATTATTTCTCTGATTTTTTGAGGTGGTAAACAAATTCTACTACAAAAAGATTTTTGCTTTTTTAACTACTGATTGTACACTTTACTACTGAAAAGATGTCTACAATTTAAACCACCTTTTCATGATCTTTGTCTATTCTTGTTTCTTTTTTTTGTTGTTTTATTTTTTTGGTTTTACGAGACAGGGTTTCTCTGTATTGTTTTGGAGGTTGTTGGTCCAGCCCAGTATTCTTGTTTCTTAATTTTCACGAATGACTTAAGGTCTCTAATATTCATTTTATTTTGCTCTTAAGTGTGTGCCCAACACACACTTTTCTGTTAATATCCTCAAACCCATTACAACTTAATTTAATATTTCTCATTACTAGTGCCCTTATATATTGCATTCTCTCCTTAAACTGCATTTATTTTTATCTTATGTATGTATGTATGTAGTGGGTATATGTATATGCATCACATGCATGCATGACCAACTAGAAGTCTCAAATTTTTCACATCTTCTGTCACTGAATTTACAGAGATTACAAAACACCATGTGGGTGCTGGGAATGGAAAGAGCAGGGCTATCTCTCTTTTCCCTACACACTGCATTTCATCTTTTTCAAATAAATCTTTTAAATACCATAACCCTCATGGAGCTTTCATCCAGTGACTGATGGAAGCCGAGGCAAACACCCACAGTTAAACACTGAACTGAACCCAAGGAACCCAGTGACAGAGAGGAGCAATGAGCAATTTGGCAAAAAATGGGCTGGCAAAACCAGCAGAGACAGCTGATCTGAACAGGGGAGAGCTCTTGGATCCCAGACCTACAGCTGGGAGGCCAGCATGGGACTGATTCTGACTACCAGACTCGGGACTGATCCAGACTCCCAGACTCGCTAATCAGAGAGTCAGTGAAGAGGCCTGGGCAACCTATGGGGCCCTGGGCAGTGGATCAGTGTTTATCCCTGGCATACAAACAGACATCGTGTGTCCATAACACAAAGATGTATGCTTTCTCAGCCTGGACTCTTAGGGGAGTACCTGGACCCTGCTCTGAGTGAAATGACAGACTCTAGATATCCCCTATGTGGAAGGAAATGGCGATAGGGTGGGAGGCTGGGGGGGAATGATGGGGAGGTGCTGGAGGAGGGGAGGGAGAGGGAACTGGGACTGACATGTAAAACAAGCTATTTAAAATTAAAATAATAAAAAAATACTAAAAACCAATTTTTCCTCCCATCATGGACACAATATTTAAATGTAATCTCATTTTTTACATTTGCTAAAGCTGTTTGATGTGGTTGTTTTCTATTTCCTAAAATTGGAAGATAAGGAATAAAAGGAGATTATAAACTCTTAACCAAAATCAATAATTGAAAGTGTAGTC
The DNA here is from genome assembly GCF_017639785.1 of Mesocricetus auratus. Taxonomy (NCBI): domain Eukaryota; kingdom Metazoa; phylum Chordata; class Mammalia; order Rodentia; family Cricetidae; genus Mesocricetus; species Mesocricetus auratus. The sequence continues at coordinate 56,645,526 of NW_024429189.1, read as the reverse complement.
AGGGAAGGAGACAAAGTAATTCACAGAACATAAGAGTGAGCAGCAGAGATGCCGGGTAGGCAAGAGAGTTTTGAAAAGAGGACCACTTTTAGATTTAGGGAAACCAGATTTTCTAGCTGGTTCTCTAGCAAAATATTTTTCTGAATCAACTTAATATTTACATTAGAAGGCATGGTTCTGTCTTTTGGATCGCCACACGCACTTCAATTCCAATTTTAACACTGACAAAGAGTTTTTGAATGTTCTTTGAATAAATACAGTAGCTACAATAAGCAAGTTAAGTATTAGAGTAACAGTTATATAACCCTGTAATACTTACTTATATTAATTGACTATGCAAAAGCAGAATCAACGCAAAAACTAAAATATAAAGCTAAGATGATATGTACTCTTATGAGAATATTAAAACTTTTATTCTTTCAATTTACATGAGTTAAAATTGGTTAATATCTTTGACTATTTTTCTGCTTAGTGTTATAAGTTCCTTACCATTTTAAAACATCATCACAGTGCATCAAATGACATTTGGTGTTAAAACAATAAAAGCAGGTTTAAATTTATATATAATGGAAAAGAATGAATTTGTATTGGTTGCTACACTGTCATCAGAATGGAACTCATTTTTGGAGTTTTGTTTCAGGCATTGAAGTCCAAACTTCATAAAATAACTGAGGAGAAGCCATTCAATCCCAATGCCTCAAGCTAAATTTTAAACAGCGGCCGACACCCACAGCTAAAAATCGAACTGAACTGATGGATGAGTGAAGGAATCAAGGCCCAGCTGTCGAAACCCACAGAGGCAGCTGACCTAAACAAGGGGAAACGCATGAACCCCAGACTGATGACTGAGAGACCAGAGTAGAACTGATCCAGACCCCCGAACCTGGGTGTCAGAGAAGAGGCCTGGCCTACAAATGGACTTTGTGAGCCAATTCCACATGGAGGGATGCTCTCTCAGCCTGAACATATTGGAGAAGATCTAGGTCCTGCCCTGGATGATATCACAGACTCTGAAAATCCCTCATGCAAGACCTAACCCTCCCTGTGGAGCTGAGAGGGGGTGGAGTGTGGAGTTGGTGGGAATGGTGTGGTGGGAGAGGAGGGGAGGGAGAGGGAACTGCATGCAACATGTGTAAAAAGTTAAATAAAAAATTATAAAAATGAATTCACTGCTTCACAGTAAGAAACTGTGAAAGCAAAGGATATTAAGAAAAGAAACTGTTATGAGGTGACTGACCTTAGGCAAGGAATATGACTAGGGAAAGCATCTTCACATGTCCAAACCCTTTTTACACACTTGATCATTTGTAAAGAACACACTTTGTTCAGATGTGCTAAACCCAAATCCTAAGTCTTCATACACTTTCTAATAGGAGAAAATGCATTTTTATCTGTGTATCCCACTGGCATACTTTGTTTCTGGCATGTAAAAGTAAAAAGAAAAATCCCAAAAAGTTGCAATGGCCTTTATAAAGCTGGTAGTTCTAAGGGAATAGATTTATTATACTAAATGAATTTCCCATAAAGGCAAATTGACATCTGAGGTTAATAAAACGTATTTACAAAAGTAAAATCAAATTAAATTAACGATACTGTTCATTATTTGTAAATAGTCATGCTCACTTTTATATTGAAAGTCAAGAATATAAAATCAACCATTAACTGAAATGTAGTACTCTTGCAAGGTACTTTTAAAAGGCTACTATTGGTTTATTTTCTGGAGGTGGACAATTATGCTAAGCACACATGCATCTTCAAGTTGGTATTGCCAGTAAAGTTACATTTGAAGATATTTTTGGTTATTCTAGAATGAGATATGCTCATAGTTGTATCTATCACAAATCTGCATTCATTTATCATTTGAAAGTGATACTTACATGAACCAAGAGAAACTCATTCATAAGGAGGTAAGGGTAATCATATTTTATCTGTCAAAATATTCAATAAGTACCATATTGTGTTCCAGATATCCATGCACCCTCTTTATAAATTAAGTCAATATGTACAAGAGTCTTGATTGCATTCTTCTTTCTGCATTTCTGGGCTCTGGCATTTTACAGTGACAATGTCACATAAATGCACATTACACCTTGACATGTGTTCAGAATATTTCTTTTCTTATTTCAATACATTTTAGTTTCAACAAGCTTTTTAAAAAGCATAATGCTACATGCAAACATTTTAGAATGTAACTTGCATCCAATATTTCATTTGAGCTACAGGAGTATAAAATTAACTAATATAGATTATCAGATAACAATACTGATGTATTATATACTTTCTACAGCTGTGGTAAAACACCATTACCAAGGAAACCTTCAGAAGAAGATATTATTTGGGACACATGGGACACAGAGTGCTAGAGTCCATGATGAAGGAGCAGAAGGAACAATGACAGTGACTGCTGCAACTAAGAGATCATAGTTTAAACCACAAACATGAAGCAGAGAGGGCTAACTTGAAATTGCAAGAGTCTTTTGAAACATCAGTGACCACTGTAGTGACATAATTCCTCCAGCAAGTCCTCATCTTCTAATTCTCTGAAATTAACCACCACGGGAAACCACATATTCAAATGTCCTACACTTACAGGCCATATCTAATTCTAACTGCCATAATCAAGTTGTCCATTCATAGTGCAAGTGTTAATTTGATGTTAAAGACAGCTTTTCGGCCTATCGTGTCATGTCTTTCTGTATAATGAAAAAAATCATAAAGTACTTGAAGTAAGTCTTGACTTATTTATTCTCTACATTAAAGTTCAAAAGTATAAAATTTTAAATTTTATCAGACCATCTTACATCTCTTCCACATTTTCCTAATGGCATTTTTCATTTCTTTATTTCTGAAGGTATAAATCATAGGATTGAGTAATGGAGTCATGATGGCATCAAACACAGCCACCTTTTTCTCAAAAGAAGATGCAGATGTACACCGTGCATATATAAATATGCATGGAACAAAGAATGAAATGACAACAGCAATGTGGGATCCACAAGTAGAGAGAGCTTTCCATCGTCCTTCAGAACTGTGATTTCTTAGAGAGAACAAAATGACACCGTAGGAAATAAGCAGCATAGAAAAGATTATGATACAGATAGACCCACTGTTGGCAAACACTAGCAGGGCATAAACATAAGTGTCAGTGCAGGCAAGTTCCAGTAATGGGAACAAGTCACACATGAAGTGATCAATGACATTGGGTCCACAAAAGGGTAACTGCAAAGTGAAGATTATTTGTATGATAGAATGCAAGAATCCCCCTGCCCATGCTACCCCCACCAGAGTGCCACAGAGCCTCCAGTTCATTATGGAAGAGTAGTGTAAGGGCTTACAAATGGCTACATAGCGGTCATATGCCATTGCTATGAGGACAATCACTTCCACTGCAGCAAAGAAATGTTCAGCAAAGATCTGAATCATGCAGCCTTCAAAGGAGATGGTTTTGCTGCCATCAAGAGAGTCAGCAATCATCTTTGGTGTGATTACTGAAGTAATGCATGCATCCAAGAAGGACAGAAATGCCAAGAAGAAGTACATGGGTGATCCAAGCAGTGCAGGATTGCCGAGGATGGTTACTGCAATTATTATGTTGCCTCCAATGGTTGCAATGTAGACAAACAAAAATACAACAAATACTATTTTCTGAACTTTTGGGTTCTGTGAAAGTCCGAGGAGGATGAACTCAGTTACAATAGTCTGATTTGGCATGATTCTCAAGACAAGCTTCACATAAAATTGCTTTTATTTATATATGTAATATATGTATTTAGTCATGTATGTATGTGTGTGATTATGTACTTTTTGGTGTGTGTGTGTGTGTATGCATGTGTGTGTGTGTGCATGCACACAGGTGCAGGTGCTTTAGTCTTTGTGTAGACGGCAGAGGAAAATTAGCAGGTAGAACTTCTTTCTCTACCACTGTGCAGATTCTGGGGTTTGAACTCAGGTAGTCAGTCTTGACAGCAAGCATCTTTACCACTGAACCTTCCCTCTGTTTAACATTGTTGAAATTTAAATCTGCAATTATGAGGAAAAATGCTTCAAACAAATTTAAAATACTATTAACAATAATGTACATTTATATGCAAATATATTTTGCTTAATTGCTGTGATGTTTAGAACATAAATTGGAATTTTATTGAAGGAAGCAGTTGGTGATCAAATAGAATTGTAATATAAATAAATTACTCAATATTATCATCATCCTAAAATAGATTGATCTACATGTAGTGTGACAGTGTCTGTGAAATCAAAATAATAACATACTCATACTGGAATTTCTTTCCTAGTACTTTTGCTAATTGTAAATTGGATAAATAAAATGTTAAGTAGAAAGAACAAAATTTTTAAGTCTGCTATCAAAAAGGCAAGAAAAAATGTTCATGTGATACCCATTTGCTATTGAACAAATGACCTCACATCAATGATTTTGGATCAGAGTAGAAATACTGACAGTTCATATTCATTTGTGGAGGGGACTGAGATATGTTCCACGTAACCCAGGGTGGCCATGAGTTTGAACTCACCATGCTTTAAGGTTGACCATGAACTCTTTCTTGACCTTGCTGATCCTGCCACTCAACTGCTGAGATTAAAAGCTTGCTCCATCATGCTCAGGCAAAATCACATATCTTACTGTCAGTATTATATAAACTAAGATAAAAGGAAACATATAAAGATTAATGTCAAAATTATATAACAGTTCCTACATACAGAGACTGAGATAAAAATTGAAATAATCAATAATTACTATGTCTTTAGTATCACACTTTAAACATTATACCAATTACAATAAAATTTGTTCATACAAAGTAATAACTTTAGGAAAACATATATTAAGTTATTACAGAATTATGGACTGGAAAAATTGTGGCCTACAAGTCTCATCATGTGTCAGTCTGTGAAAAATCTGCATAGACAGCTATGGCAAAAGTATTATCAAAGTACAATATTGATTCTGAGACCCTCCTTCTATATCTAAGAAAGGACCAACACCTCTGGCAGTGAAGGTAGACAATGTTGCCACTGGTATTCAAGTCCCAGATTAAAAGAAAAATATAGGAGCCAAAGTTCCCTTCTTGCCTGAAAGTGGAATTTAAAGAGGTCTTCCTCATAGATAATGAGCCTGTGAGATTGAATCTTTGTCTCCCAGGATTTGGGAACTGTCTTGTCACAAGGGTTTTCAAGAGGTGATTTTTGGATGCTTATTAAATTACTGGAGTGGTTATAACATTTTGATAGGCTAACCAAGTTATTGCTTGTTTATTATTTCCTTGAGTTTCTTTTTAATGATGCTTCCAAATATTCACTGCTGTATAATGGATGGAATGCCTTTATGGAATGTTTTGTTGATGAATTCTAGCAAAAATTTTGCATACTTAGAAAATAGGAGAGCAGAAGTCTATTGTAAGGAATCCATTTATTGACTTACTAGAAATATATGTTTTGTTATGAGGAAATAATAGAAAGGATTATATGTGAAAGTATTAAGAGCTGTATATTAATTATAATGCTATTCATTTGTTTCAATAATCTTGATTTTGTTAATTAATAGGATTTTGGTATTTTGTGTGTGTGTGTGTCTGTGTGTGTGCATATGTGTGTAATTTTCTGGATAAAAGGATACAGTCAGTAGCCCAGTCAGACCTGGAATTCACAGAAACCTTTCCTCAGCTTCCAAAGAGCTGGAATTAGACATGTATTAATTAGTACCAGTAATTAATTATTGAATCATAGCTTGAAGAGTAAAATACACAGTTTGTAGAAGTTGAAAGAATTTTTCCTCATGTTGGTGGACAATGCCTTGGAGAACTGTGAGAGGAGATACAAGAAAAAAGGCAGAGGACTTTTTACCTCAGGTACATTTTGTTCCCTGGTTTGTTCTTGGATGAGATTTTCTTCCTCCTGTTACAAGCATTTACATTCAGTTCATAAGACATGTTTGTTGATAGAAGTCAGATCATAGCTATGGAATCCAATCTGGTCAGTGTACCCTATATCTGGATACAGCCTTCTGTTGTAATTTAAGAAAAGCAGCATGTGTGAGAAATATGACATGTGACAGGGTTCAAGCAGAGGGTTTTTTCCATTAGGAAAAGGGTTCATAAAAATGGGAAAGGGAAGTGAGGTGATCAGTCTCCAGAGATAGAAGTAGCAAGAGAAAGGAGAAAGGAAAGAGGGGGAGAGAGAGAGGAAGAAAGAGGGAGACAGGAGAAAAGAGAGACAGAGAGAAAGAAAGAGAAGAATGGGAGGTAGGCAGGGCCTTTATAAAATGGAACATAATGAATATGAACAGGTGGCACTCTTAGTGGTTGTAGCTGAGGGCATGTCCTGTCAGAAACCCCAAGGACAGGTCAGTGCAGATGCCTAAATGCCAACACTTCTGCTTTGCTATCATGCATTCCAAGATACAAATTATAGATCACACCAGGCAATTGTGCTTAAATTGCTCTGTCATGAGAAAGTTTTGGAAAAATGCTGCTCTGTTAATATTTAGTATGTGCTTGCTGACGTTAATTTGCATATTTTTCTTAACCTTCCATGGACCATCATTTTTTGTTGTATTCCTGAATAAAAGTATAGTGAAACAAAAATAAGGCTGTCTGACAACAACATTAGAATATAGTCTGCCCCATTGTTTCAGATCTTCAGATCCCAGGTCCTGCAAACAAGATCGGCATAGGTCAAGGAAAATCTACAATGATGGCGGAGATGTGTTAATGTAAGGGTACCAAGCATTGAGAAGGGAAATCCTAGACATCACTTCTCTAATATATTCAAAGACAGGAACATATGAAAAAGTATAATATGTTAAATTACACAGTTTTAAATTATGCTTAAAGAGTTATTTTTATTTTATTTTATTTTATTTTATTTATTTATTTATTTATTTATTTATTTATGTTTTGGATTTTACGAGACAGGGTTTCTCTGTATTGTTTCAGAGGCTATCGGTCCAGCCTCCCGAGTGCTGGGATTAAAGGCATGTGCCACCACCGCCCGGCCGATTTATTTTATTTTTAACTAAATGTATGAGTATGTGAATGTGTATGGGGTATGTGTACATGACTGCAATTATCTTAGAGGCCTCAGATATCAGAATCACCAGTAGCTGGTGTCATAGTCAGGCGTGAGCTGCCTGACACATGTGCTGCAAACCAAGCCTGAGTCGTCTATAAGATCATTACATGCCCTTAACCTCTGATGAATCTGTCCAGCCTCATATTATATAGTTTTAAAATATCACAACATACGCATTTTATATGAATTCATACAGCACAAGAAAATGCAAAATTCAAGTGATTCATTAAAAAAACTAATTAAAAAGGCAATCAGAAGAACCATCATCTGCATAGTCTATAAATTTAAGATAGGATATTGTTTTCTTTTAATTTAAATACTAAGTATGTGCCCTGATATATATTTCATTGTATGTCCCTGGGTTTTATTTAAGTAATTCTTAGCATCTTCTACTTTATAATAATAACCCTCTAAGAAGGCAAAAAACATTTTATGTTATATTCTTTAAATTGCCTTACTATATCCTCAATTATTTTAGTGTGTGTTAGAAATGCAAAGTGCAATAGCAAAGAAATGATATTGTGAAAATGAATCAAACAAAATATAACAATCATTTTCTACAATTACAAAAATTGGAGACAGTCTCTAAGTTCAAATTGTTAAAAGAAAAGGACCATATCCATTAAAATATAAGCAATTTGGGATTTGGAACATAAATTAGGTTTACATAAATTGCCTACAATTTTATTTTCCCCAACATAATATTTTACTAATTATTTGGGAATTTTGTGCAATGCAACCCGTTCACACTTGCTTCCCATTCCTCCGAGGTCCACCCTTACATCTTTGCGCCATGCCCCCCCCCAAGAAAACCAAACCATCAAGCCTGATTTGTGGTGCCCATATACTCATTGGAGTATAGTCAACATACAGTGGCCAGCCCCTTAAAGAAAACAGTCCTTCCCCACCCACACCCCAGCCAAAGGCCATCAACTATGTAGAGATAATCTTCAGCATCTTTCTCAGTTTTTAAGGACTATTTTCTATAGCTTCTTTTCTAGATTGTTTCTTTGTGGGGGGAGGTGGTAATTTGTCACAGAAGCCTTCAATGCCTCTCATCATTTGTTATGAGTCTGTACTCATTGATTTACACTGCAAAATATAAAACCTATTCTCAATATTTGGAAGGAGTTAGCATTGAGAACATTCTCACCTCAGTAAAAGCTTTATTTCGGTATTGTACAAAATTTGTGATGTCACAGCACTAGGGCCTTACTATCTAATGATGATGAGCCACCATGATCAGTAACAGACTATATTGTTTTGTGTACCTTGCACTAGGATTTTTATTTAACAATCCATGGCTTATGGGAGCATGTCCACACAGGCAATATGGGTCCATTCAAAGTCCTCTTATCATTATTTTATTTTAATACTTAATCAATAAATTAATTTTTCCCTCCCTTTTATTTTTCCCAGTCCCTCCGACAGCCTCTCCCATTCACTCTGTCTCCCCGTTCCTTCAGAATAGTGCAGGCCTTCCATATATATCAGCCAGCAATGACCTATCAGGTTGCAATAAGAGTAAACACTTCCTCTCCTATTAAGGCTGGATGAGTCAACCCAGTAGAAGGAAAGGGTCCCAAAAGCAGGCAACAGAGTCAGAGACAAACTCCTTCCCCTATACTGGGAGTCTCACAAGAAGACCAAGCCACACAGCTACAATACATATATAGAAGGCTCAGGTCAGTCTTACGCTAGTTCTCTGGATGGTGGTCAAACTCCCTTTGAAATAGTATATTGAATTTACCTTCCAAAGACTGGGCTTCTATATCTTCATACATCCTTAGTTTCGCATTTGTATATATTGCTTCTTATTCACTCAACTCCTTAATCCTGTACCTACATCCCTGCTTAAAATTTCCACACCCACTCCCACTATCCTCCACTTTCATATCATGTGTGTGCTTTTTTGTTTGTTTTGGAAGAAACATCTAAAGGTGGGAGTCAGGTATAAATTCTCCCAGAATTATTACATAAGGCTCTACCACTGATCTTTGTTTCCCTTGGTATTTTTTAATGAAATTATTATCCATTGTGCTTAATGAATAGATATTTACACTTGTTTTTTAACATCTTGGTGAATAGTTGCCTTTATTAATATGCAGCAGCTGTATATACATCTTTTAATTAATATTGGTTTCAAATCCATTATCAAAACCTTGAATTGCCTAAGTAATCATAAATATAAGTGAAAATACTGGACATATCAAAATACCCGACCTCAAATCATTCTAGGAAGTCCTGAAGAAAACATAGAATGACATCTTCACAAAAAGGATATACAATGACAAACAGAACTAGAACACACAAAGAAACATGCAGAGCTAAAGCCAATTAACACTTGCGAGTAATGATAAAAATATATGTTGAAAAAATGTCGGCCACTTCAATAAATGGTGTTCAGAGAACTGGATTTTTTATGAAGTAAAATAAAATTAAACCCATTTCTCTCATTCTGCACTGAATTACCTTGAAATATTTAATGTAAAATTTGAGTCACTGAAAATGCTGGAAAAAGACTTTGGTTAGACACTTTAAGATATGGATACAGGCAAAAAGATTCTGGAAAGGATGTTGGTAACATAGGAGGTTATCTCCCTAAGTGACAAATGAAATCATAATAAATGAGAATGCTTCCACAGCTGGGTCTGGTTGTGGACACTTTTAATTTTGTGTGGATTTCTGTGTGGCTGAGGATAAGTTTACCTGCATAATTAGTTCCTAGCCAGCTAGACTCATAGGTTATTGACTGACAGTTTGCCTCAAACTAAACAACTAAGAAGCTTCTGCATAGTAAAGGAAATAATCAAAGAAGCAAAAAACTTTGCCAGCTATACTTGACAAAGAACTAACAACATATGATAAACTACAAAAATTAATCCCTGAAAACTAAATCTTCCAGTGAATTGAATAAATGTTTCAATTAATTAATAAATAGTTTCCCATAGTAGATATACAAATGTCCAATAGATGCATGAAAAAGTTCTATATCCTTAGCAACCATAGCAGACAAATTAAAACTGTTATGATTCCAGTTTCCAGGGCTGAGGAGATGTCTAAGTGGTTAGGTATGCTTGCTGCTTTTGCAAGGGAGATAAGGTTTCAAATCTCAGCCCTCACAAGGTGGCTCACAAACATCTGTCACTGTCATTCCAATTCCAGTGGGTCCATGACTCTTTTCTGGCCCCCAAGAGCACTGCATACAAGTGGTACACATATATACCTGTGGGCAAAATGTTCTTATAAAAAATTAAAAATATATTTTAAAATTCCTCTTTGCTTTCTTCAGAGTAGCTATCAAAAAGACAAATATAAACAAATGCTGGTAATGATGTGGGTAATAAGGAATCATTTTCATGGCTGGCAGGCACATAGAGTGGTGCAGCTATAATGGAAATTAGTGTGGGCCTCTTTTCATAAAAGGAAAAGGAAACTATTTAAGTTAACCTCTCCACTATTGTTTAGATTGCCAATTGGTGTCATCCTTTTAGATCTCTGGAAATCTCGCTAGTGCCATATCTCTCCTCAAACCTATAATGACTCCCTCTATTATGGTATCTCTCATCCTGCAATTCTCTATTCTTTCCCAATTCACACTCCCTGGGGAGCAGAGGGAATTGGGGTGGGGGATTGGGGGAGCTGTTGGGGGCGCGAGGGAGGATGGGAGGGAGTAGGATCTGGGATTGACTTGTGAAACAAGCTTGTTTCTAATTTAAATAATAAAAGATTTCAAACTATTGGCAATTCTTACTAGCAGCAATAAACTTATATCCAAAGGCCAAAAAAAAAAAAGGAATTCAACGAAGAGAAATAGAAAGTATTTCTCTAACTGTACTGAAAGGCAACAGCTTTATTTATAACTGCCCAAACTTGGATATAGTCAAAGTGAAGATAAAACAAAATATAGTATTTTAAAATAGTGCAATACTATTTACTAATAAAGGTATACAAATGCTGACATATAAAAGAATATACATCAATCTATAAATACTAAACAGTTAATGGTGCATACTGAATATTCAAGTGTGAGCTATATTTATCTATAGATTACTTTGTACTGAATTATAAAAACAAGACATACTCTTAAACATCTAGAGGAGTAAAGAGCACTATGATAATGAGACCTTGATGGTAGATATTACAGGTACCCATTCATTCTGTAATTCTTTCAACTTTATTGCTGTTGTTTAAATATTCAGAATAAAATACTGAAAAACAAAAGGAAAAGAAAAAGAAAAAGAAAAAGGAAAAAGAAAAAGAAAGAAAAATGTAACCATTAAGCTCACTCCTGTTTTCTAAGGCCTAACACAGTGATGCTTGCTCATCAATATTAACTGAAGCTTTCACAATAGCTATGAAATAGATTTGGGAATCACTACCCAAGAACCTCCAAGCCTACATGGTGAAAAAAGAGAACTGACCTGTACAGGTTGTCCTCTGACCTCCACATGTACCCTGTAGTATGCACATACATCCTTTCCCTCAAAGGATAGATGACAGACAGTCAGACAGTTAGATAGATAGATAGATAGATAGATAGATAGATAGATAGATAGATAGATAGATATTGCAACATGTTTTCAGAAAAAAATGATGGAACTGGAAATCATCTTAATGGAATTATTCTAGTACTAGAAATACAAATATCACACCTCTTAACAGAAGATTCTACATTTAAAAAATAGGTCTGTGTAGGGGTGTGTGTGTGTGTGTGTGTGTGTGTGTGTGTGGTAAAACTAAAAAGGGGACCAGATAGCAGATAGTATGGAGAATGGAGAGTTTGAACTCAGGTTGATAGGGTTGGCAGCAAGCATCTTCATCGAATAAGCATCTCCTTCAACCAGTAGCTTTATTTTGAGAAAAGAGCTTTCCTGGATGGTCTGGAACTTGTGATTTCACTCAGGCTGGCCTTGAGCTTGCAGTGTTGCTTCCATCATTGCCTCCCAAGAACTTGTGTTACTAGCACATTCAATAGCGCAGGCTCTCACATACCCGTACAATGCTATGTATTTCTTAAATAATAGGAATTCCATATCATTTGTGAAATAAAAATAAATGAAAAAAACCCTGCAATTTTAGGGGGAAGGGTGTTGAGACAGGTTTTCTCTGTGGTTTTGGAGGCTGTCCTGGAGCTAGCTCTTGTAGACCAGGCTGGTCTCAAACTCACAGAGTTTCTTCTGCCTCTGCCTACCGAGCACTGGGTTTAAGGCATGTGCCACCATCGCCCAGCTAAAACTTAAAACTTTTAAGCAATTGTGTTTCAGCCTTTTAAAGTTATGAATGAATCCTCAAGTTCAATTTTGTAGAGAAAAATAACTCTATAATTAAATTGTTATCCTTCATATATTTTACAGCATTTTTCTTTAATAGCAGTTCTATCTTCTACATTCCCCAAAACTTTAATATTTCACATAAAATTGTTATGAAAATATTGTATATTTTCTTAATAATGGATGGGCTGTGTACTCAGCTCTTAGGCTTGAGAGATAACACAGGAGTTCATGTAGGATTTCTTAGAGACACTATAGTCCATTACTAAGGAAAATATATTCTTGAACTGTAAGAGATTTTGAAAAATTACCAAATAACCTCAAGAAAATATTTAAAACAAAATAAAAACTAAACTTTATTTGTGGCATACGAAACAATTAACATTTGAACAAGTAAAAGGCAGCTCAAACTGTAGAATCCAGTACGGCCAGCTGTTTTCCAAACCCTGGGGAACTAAGAATGAATCTCACAGGTTCAGGAGGTCTCAGCGAAACTTCCTTAAATTCCAGCTGGAATCAAGAAGGAAAGTTTCTCGCATTCATTTTCTTTTATCTAAGACCATGGTGGGGACAGCACCACTGAAGGATGATAGTGTCTCCATCTACATCCCACAACTGAAGAGGAGGATCCAAATTTGAAGGTGTTTTGGTCACCTTCAAAGGACATGTTCTCCACAGAGAAGAGGAGAAGACAATCTTCAAATTTTCACAAGTTGCAATGTAGGACACTCCTTTTGCAGGTTTGAAAATGTTTTTAAACTTTGAAATAAATGATTTACAGTTTGGATGTGTGGGCAGGCTAATGTGTTAAATGTAGTCAGGGGCCTTCGACTTTGTAAGTGTTCTTGAAAGAGTTATATGAAGTCTGGTGTTTAGACTCTTCATCTTTAGCATGGATTGCATGACAAGCATAACGGATATACCTAAGAACACAGAGAACATGTGGATCCCACACAACAGCATTTCCTAGGTATCAAATATACAAGAGGTGTTAGGGTGAAAACTCAAATATTCATTTCTTTTCCCTTCCTTCTTTCATCCCTCCCTCCCTCCCTCAGTCCCTCCTCCCTCTCTCAATCATTCCTTTCCTTTTCTCCTCCCTTCCATCTCTCTTTCCTTCATTCCTTCTTTCCTCTCTTCTATATTTCCTTCTTCCCTTTATTCCTTCTGAATGCATATCTCAAAAGCTCTCCAACTGTCAGAATATTAAACTTTCATCTTGAAACTAGGCAAAATAAAAATTCACTAAAGGAACATTATGTATTCTTTCTCTAAATATGAGTTTGGTTTTAGCAATCACAGTCGCATTGGGCTAGTATACTAGTGTTCTCATCATTCTACTACTTTTTAATAAATGCAGTGTGGCTTGAGACTGTGTCAGAGTTTAAAGGGATGCTGCACCCTATACAGTTACTATGGAAGTGTAAAGTATTCTTTCTACAACCACAGATTAGCATACAGAATATGGACAGACACTAAATGTCAGCGTGACTCAATCTATAGAGTGAACTATGTTCAATTAATTTTCCCTTACTGTGTTGGTTCTGTAGCCATCATGAGATCCTCATCCCAGGACTTTTCAGGACAATGTGAAGAGGCTGATGTTCTGAACTAGGTTAGTGCTTTAGGCATCATGTGCTCTCCTAAAAGAAGGATAAATCATTAAAAGCAGAATAATAGAAATTTCAGGCAACTGTTAGCAGCAGATAAAAGGAGATGGAGAATGATCCTTTCCCCTATATTTCATAAATCATAAGCACTAAAGTGAAACAATGAGAAGAGGGGCAGTATTCGAAAGGAACACATCTACTCTCAGATAAATGTTCGCTTGCCTGCATTCATAGGAAATATTTATCTTTAGTAATAATTTTAGATCAAAATAGAATAGGTTCAAGTAATTTAACAGGAAAACTATTTCAAACAGGATGCTCAGTTATTTTTTTTGTAAAATCAATATTTATTTGTTTTTACTACATATTTTAGAAATAGTATTTATACTGACAAACTGTTACTCATCCTTCTGTTAAACTTAAATGTTACATATAATTATTCACTAAAAAGAAATCCTGTTATTTGAGGAATCACAAATGTCACTACAATAGATTTGTTGTTAAAATTAATGGGAAGGAAATAGTACCTAATATGGACTATTTCTGGAGATATGGACAGAACAAGAGAGTGGATTTGAAATCTTTATTGAAGACTGTATCATGGTTGGGACTTGAGAGTATGGGTTTATGTAAAGTTTATGACAGTTTTACAATGTTAATAGGAAAAGTTTTGTAGTGCTAGTCTGACTTAAATTTTCTGCTAATCAATTAACTGCATACCTCACATCTATTTCCATAGATTGTGAAATTTTAATTTCTATTCAAAAGTTTTTCATCCAATGTATTTTGACCATATTATTCCATTCTCCCAATTCATCCCAGGCTTTCGCTACTTCCCTGTCCACCCAATTTTTTAAGAGAGGGAAGGTTGATTTGTAGATTTTAAGAATATAATTTATTCTCTAAATTTTATGACACTAGTAAGATGACAAATACTGAAATTTAAAGTCTCCACTATTATTACATACTCACTTCTAGGTTATACATTACATGTAAAATATCTACATTAGCTTTTTTCTACCTCCTTATATGTACTATGGATATTTTACTTATATTAATGATTTGTAGTTTAATGCAATATTTGTTTAATTTATGTATCATTGCTATTGAATAATGAAGATGTTTTCAATATATTTGTGACACAGTATCATATTATGATATGAAATTTTGCCATCTCATTTTAACTATAAAATAAAATTTTTGAACTTGGGTTACTAACATAAAAGATACAACGGTGTTCATGACTTGAAATTATTTACAGATTCATTTTCCAAAAGGATTTTATTGATGAACACAAACTTCATAGTTAATATAGTACTTAAACTCTGATATTTATGAGGATATATTAGGATTGATTCAAGTTTTATATCAATTTGTATGTGCAGGTGATGCAGAAGTCCTGTGTATATGTCAATAAAGCACTTTTGGCCAATAGGGAAGCAAGATAGGTGGGAGTGGAGTCCAGAAGGACTCTGGATAGGAGAAACACAGAGAGTCATGATGTAGCCTGCCAGAGAAGTAAGATGTCCGGAACTTTTCTCCGGTAAGAGAAATACTTAGATTAACAATTAGGGGATACATACTTAAGTCAGAGCTAGTCACTAAGAAACAAGCAAGGCCAACAGCTTCATAATTAATACAGCTTCTTATGTGTTATTTGGGGACTACACGTGGCAGAGCCCAGGTGACTGGTGGGGAAAAACCAAAGTTGCTGGCAAGGAAAAGGCTTCTCTCTATATGCAGGTGTCCATGTTTTCTTTTGGGTTTACACTTTTCAAGATGCTATTCTGAAGAATTTTGCTCATAATCTCTTGAGAACCAGAGTTTGGGGTGCAGTAGTTTGTTCAGTGTTACCTAGATATTAGGCCACATAATTATTTTTCTATCTTTAAAAAATATATTACTGTCATTTGGGAGTATTGTAATTATATCATTTCTCCCCTGTCTTTTATCCCTCCAAAACCTCTCTCTCTGATTACTTTCAAATTGATGGGCTCTTTTTTGTTTATAATTATTGCTATATTTTTATTAATAGGGAAAGAGAAAGCATTTCACTTCAATGCTTTATTTTTGTTAATTTTGTGAAACATGAATATGATAATATTCTAACGTATTTCCACTTAGCTTCATTTGATAGTGTCATCATATATCATTATTACTCATTTGTCATAATTATGAAATAAAAATATATTTCTCCTAACGAAATATAAAATTTTGTATTTAACTGAGTTTCCATTATGTGTTTTATTTATATTTCCTATTTAACTAATTAACCAGTTTAATAATTTTATCAGCAACTTATGTGACAGTAATTTTATATATGTATAAGTACTTATACACAATGAATTATGATAATATTCATGCCACACTCTCCTACTTCCCTCTAAATCCTGCCGATTCCCCTTATTTTCCCTGAGCGCTGTCTTCTATCTCTTTTCCTCTCTTCTTTTCTTCCTGTCTTCCTGTCTCTCTCCCTCCCTCTCTCTGTATCTCTTTCTCTGTTTCTATCTCTGTCTCTGTCTCTGTCTCTGTCTCTCTCCATGTGTGTTGTATGTATGTGTGTGAGTTTTATTTTCTTTGTGAATGTGCTGATATGTGTGAAAGCATGCCTATACATGTGTGCTCCTATATTTGGAGGCCTTGGTTTGATTTCAGGTGTCTATCCTAATTGATCTTCACCTTAGTATGTGTTTGAAACAGGATTCCTCACTTAACATGGAGCTCACCTACATACAAGCCTGGCTGGTAAGCAAACTCCAAGGATGAGCCTGTCACCACCTGACAAGCTTGGGGAAAACAGGTGAGGGCCATCATGCCTGGCTTGTGTATCTGGATTCTGAGGACTTCATGCTTGTGACGTTCTTCTCTTTATCAAGCACTTTGCTGAGAATGTATGGCCATAGGCCATAACTAATGGATATTTATATTAATTTTTGTTGCTCTTAGGAGAAATAATAGGGATTATTGAAAGCTAATTTTTACATTATTTGAGATTTATATTAGAATTTCATTTCCTTTTATTTTCCTATCCAGATATTCTTTGTTTTGCATAACAAGGCTATATTAAACAGGAATATTGGGTCTGTGTATTATACTAGTGGACCTGATAATTACTAAAGATATAAAATGTGTTTGTATTTAAAAATGCCATCTCTCATTGTGATTATGAAATGAAAATATGTTACATTTGTTAATAAATATGAAGGAAAGCACTCATCAGGCTTGGCCATACAAAACAGGAATTAGAACTAAATATATGTCTTCTGTGTGTCTATATGTAACAGCTAGGACAAAGCATTTACCAAGCCCTTCTCCAGGAGCTCATGACTCCATTGGTATCTACATGTGATTGTCACATGAAAATTGGTGATGCCTCTAATGATTATATCCATTTGCAGATCTGAAACCTAAGGCTTTCAAGGACTTGAAGTAAAGTGATAAAAACATAAAGAGGAGTTAGAATTTGAGCATGTTTTTTTTGTGTGTGTGTATCTGTGTATATTTACATTTTAAACAATAATGATTTTTATTGTGGCATTAACATGAATCATGCCCTGTGATCTTCTTATTTGCTATAAGTTTTTGTTTGTTCTTTGGCCTGATACTAAACTGGCCACTGCTAGATTATATATTGAAGTTTCAAGCTATTGAAAATATATATTATCTGATCTAATGATTGCCTCCATGTTGTTTGTTTTATGCTATTCCTCCTTCAGGTTTAACTGGAGAGTGGAGGCAGAGCATGTGTTACAGACACTGATGAAGACTGGAGTTGAGAGTACATGGGAATTGTTGCTTTAAGGCAAAAGTGTATATCTGAGTCCTGTAGTTCTGTAAATATTCAGTAACATGTCAGCTGACAGTGCAATTCATTGAAGTCAGCTCTCTCTCTCTCTCTCTAGATACATACAATACATACATATATATATATATATATTATTCAGACATTTTTACAAATGCATATATAAAAATATATATTTATGTATGTTTACAAAAGTATGTGGACACAAATATGTTTTACTAATGTATTCTAGTTTTCTATACAGGAGAGGACTCAGAAAGAATTGAATCAATCTCTGCCTGTGGAAAATGAATTCAAGAGCTGGAATACGTATCTATGGTGTCATGGGATAACTATCTGAAAGTACAGACACTGATTTAGAAATGAATTATAACTAGAATTGGTAAGGACATTTAACTTGTGTCTTGTTTTTACATGTTCACATTTGTTGTTTTCCATAAACCTTGTAGTTGAGCAGGAAATCTATTTATAAACATCTCTGCTATAGAAAAATCTTATAAATTTCAAATCATTTATCTTGAAAACTTTTGCTTACATAAACAAGGCAAACTTTGAATCAATAATATGCAAATATATATTTTCAAGACTCTTAACCTACAATTTCTGTTCCTTTTATGTGACTGTGGCCAATTTCTATATGTGGATGATTGAAACATTGACTTATAATTCTTCATTACTTCTTCTGTTCACTTGATCAAGACGAGTCAATCACACATAAACAAGGTAAGAAGACATTTTAATTTTTATCCCTAGAAGTAGAGCATACAATCATCACTTTTAGACTACAATTCCTGTTTGAAAACATGAATCCCCTTCCTTCTCTGCTCATCACAAGGAGAAATCTTTTACTTTAGAACCAGAAATTCTATGCTCAAATGCCAGACTATGCATCTTTTTTGAGTTTGAATGTAACACATTTACCTAAAAATTTCATCATGACAGTAGGAAGAGTTAACCTATAACTTCTTGTTACCTAAGTTTTAAACAGTTGCTTAACATGTATTATCTCAGTTATCCTAACAAAAGTCATTTTATATTACATCCTGGGCTTAGTTCCAAATGAAGAATTAAAAGGAAAACCTCTATACTTTGAACATGAATATTATAGAAACAAGTATTTCTAGTAGGTCTTTATGCTTTTTTTTTTTTTGGTTTTATGAGACAGGGTTTCTCTGTATTGTTTTGGAGGCTGTAGGTCCAGCCCAGCCTCGAACTCACCGAGATCCACCTGCCTCTGCCTCTGCCTCCTGAGTGCTACGATTAAAGGAGTGCGCCTGGCCGGTCTTTATGCTTTTGAAGAATAAATTAATTCATCTGATACTCCATCATTCCCAGGATGTTCAACTATTTTTAAATGTGATGAGAATTTTTCAGTTACAACCTACACTATATTTTCCTCACTCTTTTGTTGGCAGATGGAAATTCTGATCAGCCGTGACAGAATACACATCTCTGCCTCATTCCAAGCAGACAACAGACATGATTAATACATATGCTTTTCTTCATATGTACAACATGTAAATATTTCACAATGATTTTTAATATTCTACTTCAGGAATCCATTAGAGAATCATGAATGTCAAAAGTTCAAGGGCAAACTGCATATGGATTTTGTGCAGAATAAAAAGAGCCAACAT
Organism: Mesocricetus auratus; assembly: GCF_017639785.1. Taxonomy (NCBI): domain Eukaryota; kingdom Metazoa; phylum Chordata; class Mammalia; order Rodentia; family Cricetidae; genus Mesocricetus; species Mesocricetus auratus. Next base: position 56,626,121 of record NW_024429189.1, on the reverse strand, counting down.
TTTAATGCTACACAATCTCTGAAAATTGCCTTTAGAAAACAACTTTTTTCTTTTTTTTAAAATCAACGTCATATATGAACACCTTATCTACATTATTCCACTCTTACTTCCCTTGTTCCCCCTTCAAACTCCTGCTGTAAACTTCCCCCAAATTCAATATCTTTTATTTATTATTAATAAACACATAAAAATATATGTATATATGCCTATGATTTGTCTATCTGTCTGTCTATATTGCAAAAAGGTATATGCAACTTGTTATAATTTACTTAATGTTGATTGTATGTGCATGTTTTGAGAAAAGCACTTGGTTTTTCTATTATCAATCAAGATAAATTTATTTAGCGTTGTCCCTACTTATTGATGACATGCACTTATTTGAAGCATTTTTCTAGTGTTTACAGATCCACTTCTACATTCTCCTTGAAATTATGCAAAACCAGAGTTTTGTAACCGAGTTCATATTCCTTGGACTTTCACAGAACCCTAAAGTCCAGAAAATAGTTTTTCTCGTATTTTTGTTTGTCTATATTGCAACTGTTGGAGGCAACATGATAATTGTGGTGACCATTGTCTGTAGCCCAGCACTGGTAGACTGTCCCATGTACTTCTTCTTGGCATTCTTGTCCCTGTTGGATGCATGCTTCTCTTCTGTCATCACACCAAAGATGGTTGTGGACTCCCTCTATGAGAAGAAAACCATTTCCTTTGAAGGATGCATGTTGCAACTCTTTGCTGAACATTTTCTTGCAGCAGTAGAAGTAATTGTCTTGGCAGCTATGGCCTATGACCGTTATGTAGCTATTTGCAAGCCCTTGCACTACTCGTCCATCATGAACTGGAAGCTCTGTGGCACGCTGGTGGGGATAGCATGGACAGGAGGATTCTTACATTCTATCATACAAATTATCTTCACTTTACAGTTACCTTTCTGTGGACCCAATATCATTGATCATTTCATGTGTGACTTGTTCCCATTATTGGAACTTGCCTGCACTGATACGCATATCTTTGGCCTTCTGGTGGTTGCCAACAGTGGGTCTATCTGCATAATAATTTTCTCTGTTTTGCTTGTCTCCTATGGTGTCATCTTGTTCTCTCTGAGAGCCCATAGCTCTGAAGGACGATGGAAAGCTCTCTCCACCTGTGGATCCCATGTTGCGGTTGTGGTTTTGTTCTTTGTTCCATGCATATTTATATATGCACGGCCTCCATCTGCATTCTATTTTGATAAAATGGTGGCAATATTTTACACTATTCTAACTCCCTTGCTCAATCCTATGATTTACACTTTTAGAAATAAGGACATGAAAAGTGCCATGAAAAAAGTGGGGAAGAGATTGCTGATGGTATCTTATGGAAAGTGAGAATCTTATCAGTTCCAGAATTCAGCTATCTATGAGGGCAGGGCCAGAATCAGGTTGATGCAGTTGCAGTTATGGAGAAATCAAAAATAGGAAATCTTTTAGATTCATCTTATAAGAGATGGACAGATAGGAAGCACATCTCATTATGGCTTGCCCTCTCTGGCAATCTGTTCTTTTATGGGTTTTATTTATACACAAAATCATTTCTCAGTAGATTTTAATCATTGACTATAAAATTTTTTCATGGTATATATTCTTTCTGAAGTCTTCCTTGATTACATAAACATATAAAAGTAAAAGACACAAAATGAAACAGAAGCAGTTTTCATGAGAACTAAAATCTAACATTATGAGAAAATCAGTTCTTTTAACTCAATGTCTTTTCCTTAAAACCACTGTCATTAAGCCATGAGGTTCCAGAAATACTAGATGTGATTTCTTTATTTAAGTTTGATTAAGACAATAGATCAGACTTTATTTCCTACTACCTCTAATATAAATCTTATCCTGTGTTATATCATTTTTATTTAATTAAAATTAGAAACAATTTTGCTTCACATGTCAATCCTAGCACTCTCTCCCTCCCATCCTCTCCTGTCCCCCTTCAACCCTCTCCCAACCCCTTCCCCAATCTCCATTCCACTCTCCAAGGAGGGTGAGGCCCTTCTTGGGGGATCTGGAAAGACTGTCATATGATCTGGGGCAGGGCCTAGGCCCTCCTCCATGTGTCAAGGAGGGAGACACCATGCCTCCATGTGGAATATGCTCCATGGTTTCAGTTCAGTTGAAATTTTCTGTCAAATGGATGGTACTAAAGAAACCATCCTGAGTGAGGTAACCCAGTCAAAAAAAACAAGCATGGTAAGTACTCACTTATTTATGGATTTTAGGCCTGAAACAGTGAAGTGCTAGCCTACAATCCCATTCAGAAAGTCTGGGAAACAGGGAGGACCCTAAGAGAGATATGCATGGTAACTCAGAGAGCAGGAATAGGACAGAATCTTCTGAAGGGGTTCGGAGCACAGGGGGGAGGAGGAGTTAGAAAAATGGTAGAAAGATAGGGGTAAAGAGGAGTAGAGAAGAGGACATGGTGGAACAGGAAAATTGAGTAGGGAAAAGAATAGAGGAGAGAAGAATAAAAGATACCATAATAGAAGGAGCCATTATTGGTTTGAATAGAGATCTGTATGACATTATTAATTTATTATAATGCATATTTGATCTTTCTATGGAAGTCTAATCCCTTAGTTGCGTGTTTATTTATTTATTTATTTATTTATTTATTTATTTTGGTTTTATGAGACAGGGTTTCTCTGTATTGTTTTGGAGGCTGTCGGTCCAGCCTGGCCTCGAACTCACAGAGATCTGCCTGCCTCTGCCTCCCGAGTGCTGGGATTAAAGGCGTGCGCCACCGCCGCCTGGCACATGTTTATTTTTTTCTCTTACTTTTTCCATTTTTTTTCTATCTCACATAAGACCGCAATTCTTTTCTTTGACTTTTGAAGTGTTGTGCTCTGCGCTTTATTCTTCCTACAATATCAAAAAAGTCCTAATCTGACAAATCTATTCAGGAAGCCAGGCAGGTCACTGAACCAGAATACTTCCCTTTGTGTCTCTGCCATAAACCCTTGTTTAAATATGCTCCCTATGTTAAATACAATCCTGAAAAAAGGAGGCATCACCATCCCCGAGTTCAAACTCTGTTATAGAGCTATAGCCCTGAACACAGCAAAAATAGAACAATGGAATCCAATTAAAAACCCTGATATGGACTCACACACATAGGAACACCTGATTTTTGACAAAGAAGCTACAATTATACAAAGGAGAAAATGAATGCATCTTCAACAAATGGTACTGGCATAACTGGATGCTGTCATGTAGAAGAATGCAGATAGACCCATATCTATAGCCATGCACAAAACTTAAGCCCAAATGGATGAAAGACCTCAAAATAAATCCAGCCACACTGAACCTGTTAGAAGAGAAAGTGGAAGGTATCCTTGAATGAATTGGTTCAGAAGACTGTTCGTGAACATAACACCAGTAGCACAGACAGTGATACCAACAATTAATAAACAGTACATCTGGATTTCGAGGAAGATTGATTCCCAACCTTCTGAGAAAATGCACACTGATTTCCATAGTGGCATAACAAGTTTGCACTCCAACCAGCAATGTGAATGCTGAGCCCCTTATTCCACAACCTCAACAACAAGTACTGTCTTTCATGTTTCTGTTCTTAGTCATTTTGACAAGTATAACATGGAATCTCAAAGTAGTTTGATTTGCTTTTCCATAATTGCTAAGGATTTTGAGCATTATTAAAAAGTATTTCTCAGTCATTTGAGTTCCTTCTATTGGGATTTCCCTGTTTAGATCTGTATAACATCTTAATTGGTTTATTTATTTTTTTGATATCTAATTTCTTGAGTTCTTATGGATTTTAGATATTTATCCTATATCTGATATGAAGTTGACAAAAGTCTTTTCCCATGTTGCAGTCTGCCCCTTTGTCTGATTGAATGTGTCCTTTGCTTTACAGAGGTTTTTCAGTTGTCTGAAGTCCCATTTATTAATTGTTTATCTTAGCACCTGAAGTATCATGTTCTATTCATAAAATTATCTCCTGTATTAATGTGTTCAAGGGTAAGCCACCCCTTTTCATCTATCAATTTCAGTAGTGTATCTGGTTTAATGTTGAGGTCTTTGATCTACTTGGACTTGAGGTTTGTACAGGGTGATGAGTATGGATCTATTTAACTTATACATTCGGATATACAGTTTATCACATCATTTGTTGAATATATTACCTTTTGTCTGGTGTGTATTTCAGGCTTCTTTTCCCAAAATCAGAAGATAATAGGCACACACATGCGTGCGTGTGTGTGTGTATGTGTGTGTGTGTGTGTATGTGTTTATGATGTCATCTTCAATCTGATTCTATTGATCAACTTTCCTGTTTTTATGTGAATATCATATAGTTTGTAATCCTATATCTCTGTAGTAAAACTTGAAGTCAGGAATGTTAATAGCTCTAGCGATTTTTTTTTATTAAAACAATCCTATCCCATTTTATATACCAACCACCATTCCCAGTTCCTCCTGTCCTCCTGCTTTCCTCACTTTCCCTTGACCCCATACCTTATCCATTCCTCCCCATGGGGAGTCAAGGAAATCTGGCCCATCTCTTGAGGAAGGACCAAGGTCCTGCCCCCTATATCTAAGCTGAGCAAGGTATCTCTCCAAAGGGAATGGACTCCAAAAAGCCAGGCCAAGCACTAGGAATAAATACTGGTCCCACTGCCAGTGGCCCCATAGACTGACCAAATCACACAACTATTACCAGCATTCAAAGGGTCTAGTTTTGTCCTATGTAGGTTGCTACACTGTCACTCCAGAGTCAATGAGCTCCCTGATAGTGCAACGATAAAAGACACACTTAACTGAAAGTAAAAATAAGTATTTATTGTAGAAACTACTCACAAGAGACAAACAAGTAACCCAGATGAGCCCAGTAGTTTTCCACTGCTGAACTGGAAGCCGGAAAGCCGGAAAAAAAGAGCTAGACTTCCACTGTTCAGTCTTTTATACCTTCCTCTGTAACACACCTAGCCATGCTCAAAACTGGGCCTGGCTAGTGACCTAGTTCACCGCCTAAGTCCATATACGTCTTTAGTCATGCCTAAAGTGGATGTGGTTAGTGGTGTGGTAAACCGCCCTTTTATCACCTCATCTGTATGTGCCTCTAATAAGTCACATGGTTAATGGCAGAACACTGTTTCCTCCTACAATTCCCCTTTTAGTATAAAAAGGATATTTAAACTTAAAACAACTAACTTGTGTCAATGAACAAAATGTATCAAACATCTATCCCATCTAAATCTAAATTTATCTGAAAGAAACACCCAAGTCTGAACACCTCTTTCCAATCCCAACTCTAAAATAATTGAAAACCAACACTCACAGGTGTAAACTAGCCTATAATATCAATAATAGGGAGAGAGAGCATGGAATTCTCAAAACTATTTCCTGCTGCGATGGGATGATGACAATCTCATGGGAACCAGTGAGAAGAAAAATGTTAGTGTAACAAAATCTTCAGTAGATCAGACAGTCACTGTATGGCAGGAGATGCTTGATTGAAGTTCCTGACTGGAGTTCTAGTGTTGATTGAAGCTCTCGTCTGAAGCTCTGGACAGATTGTAGAAGATGTGCTGTTTAAGTTCCTTTGTCCGGAGTTGTGTTGAGTGATGTAGTTTCAAGCCAGTTCCAGGATAGTGCTTGTCAGGTGGAGTCGATGATGTGGGGCAGTTCAGATGCCTCCAGTCAAATCAGGTGGAGTTAAGGAAGTGGATGCTCATTCTCTTTATGAAGAAGTTGAAGACTGCTGTCAGGAAATCCCTTGTTCTCTGGAAAACTCAAACATTAATGAAAACAAAGAAATATTTTAACTTTTATATGTACGCATACCAGAAGAGGTGACAATAAGGAAGATGGTAAACATGAAGGAAATTAGACTTTTCAGAAAAAGAAATCCACAGATAACAATCCCTAATTTTATTTTCTTCTGTCTTATATCAATGGCTCTTTGATATAATTCAGAAATTCTGAATTTTATTTAAAGAGTATGCTTGAATTTAGAGTAGGAGACCCAATCAAACTCCAAAGCCAGCTTCAGTTAAATGAATAGAGACTGAAGTATATGAAGAAACAAAGATAAAAGGGTTCTATAAAAAACAATATAGAGAGATTTAGACTTTGATACCACACAGTGAGTTACTGTTTGTTTGATGGTACTCAGGGTAGCTATTCATCCTTCTTCAGGAATCCATACGTCCAGTATTCTTTGCTGAGTATACCTGTAAAAACAAAAAACAAAACTCTTTTCTTTCCTTTTAGGAGGTCACTTTACCCATGGTAGAATATGATTTTGTAGATGAGCTGTTATCTTTCTTCCTCCTGAGATGTATTCTGTTCAGATCAAATCTTAATTAATTTCAATGGAACCGAAAGTTTTTCTTCTCCTGTGGAAACAAAAGTAAAACCCCTTCCCCAATGTAACACATATCCTGGTTTCCAGACTGAGGTCATAACATCCTTAAAATACCCTGGTTGGTTCAGTTCAGAAGTCTTCTCTGAAGTCCAGTGTCTTTGTCCTTTTTCATCAGCATTAAGAAAACTCAACGTTAGTAAAGCATTATGTAACCTGTGTTTGGGGGTCTTTGTTGCCCCTGGCTGTTTATGAAGCATCTCTCTTAAGGTTCGGTTAGATCTTTCAATCACTGCTTGTTCTGTGGGATTGTAAGGTGTACCAGTTACATGTTTTATATTATAATATTTGAAAAATTGTTCCGATTTACTGGAGATATATGCTGGAGCATTGTCAGTTTTTATCGTTTAGGTATACCGATAACAGCCATCACCTCTAAGAGGTGTGTAATAACAGAATCAGCTTTTTCAGGGCTGAGGGCAGTAGCCCATTAGAAGCCCGAGAACATGTCTATGGTATGGTGTACATATTTCAAAGTGCTAAATTCTGGGAAGTGAAATACATCCATTTGTAAAAGTTCATTTCTGTGAATACCTTTAGGATTACAACCTGCTTGTAACATTTTGTTTGTAGAATGAGCAACTGGGGCAATTTCTTACTATTTCTTTGGCTTGTTGCCAGGTGATACAAAAATCCTTCTTTAAACCTTTGCTGTTAACATTGTGTTTATTATGAAATTCTTAAGCCTCCAACACTTTACCTATTAATAAATGATCAATTTCATCATTGCCTTGTGCCAGAAGACCTGGCAGACCTGTATGTTATCTGATGTGTAATATATATGATGAGTCCTGTTTCTGATGGTTTCCTGTAATTGTAAAAACAATGAGGTTAATTCTGTAGTATCAGGAACAAATTCTGCAGGCTCAATGTGCAAGACAACTCTCTCTGCGTACTGAGAATCTGTGACTATATTGAGAGGCTCTGTAAAGTCTTTAAGTACCATGAGAATGACATATAACTCTGTCTTTTGTATGGAGTTGTAAGGGCTTTGAACTACTTTACTTATATTTCCTGATTTATACCCTGCCTTACCTGATTTGTTTGCATCTGTGTAGGAGGAAAGAATTCCAGAAATAGGTGCTTGTATCATGATATGTGGAAGAATCCAAATTGTTTTCTTTATGAATTTGATTCTCTCTGTTTTGGGATAGTTATTACTAATAGTTCCCAAAAAGTCACTGCAAGCTATATGCTAATACTCATTATCCTTCCATAAAGAGGAAATTTCCTCATTACTTAAAGGTACAATAATTTCAGCTGGATCTTTCTCAGGAAGTTGATGAAGCCTTAACTTACGTTTTAATATCAAATCAGAGATCTTTTCTATATGTGTTTTCAATTTTTTATTCTGTTTATGTGGCAGAAATACCCATTCTAGTTTGATGTCTTCCCTCTGCATTAAATTTCCTGAAGGGTATTCTCTAGATGGTAAGATAATCAGAATACAGTCCAGTTTTGGATACACACAGTTCACATGTACTTCTAATATTCTCTTTTCTACCCATTTTAATTCTTTTTCAGCCTCAGCTGATAGTACTCGTGGGCTATTTAGGTCTTTATCTCCTTTTAAAGCCATTTTCAGGTGTTTTAAATCATGCCCTTCAACACCGATAATTGTCTGTAATTGAGTGATTTCTCCTAATAGTTTTTGAAGATCATTAAGAGTCCGGTAACGATCTCTTCTGATCTGTACTTTCTGCGGTCTAATTTTCTGAGAGTCTGATTTATAAACTAAATAGTTAATAGAATCTCCTCTTTGCATTTTTTATGGGGCAATTTGTAATCCCCAGTGAGGCAAAGTTTCCTTTACTGCTTCAAACATCTTTTCCAAAGTATCCTTATTTGAATCAGACGGTAATATGTCATCCATATAATGATATATTAATGAATGTGGAAATTTTTTTCTGAATTATTTCTAGAGGTTTATGCACAAAATATCGACCCAAAGTTGGGCTATTTAACATACCTTGAGGCAGCCCTTTCCACTGGAATCTTTGTACTGGTTGGGAATTATTATAGGTAGGTACCATGAAGGCATACTTTTCGCTGTCGTTTTCTTGTAACAGTATGGTGAAGAAGCAATATTTTAAGTCTATAACTATAATTGGCCAATCCTTAGGTGTTAGAGAGGGTAACAGCATCCCAGGTTGTAGAGACCGCATAGGCTGAATTACCTTGTTGATGGCTCTAAGATCAGTAACCATTCTCCACTTACCAGACTTATTCTTGACAATAAAAAGAGGTGAATTCCATACACTAGTTGATTCCTCAATATGTCCAGCTTCTAGCTGTTCCTGAACTAATTTCTCAAAAGCCTCTATCTTCTCAGATGTCATAGGCCATTGACCCACCCAGACAGGTTCATCTGCTAGCAATTTTAATGGTATAGCTTTTGGTTGCTCTGTAGGTTTGGCAGTAGCATCCTGTTTCTGTACAGCCTCTACATTTGGCATCTGTTTTCTGTTCTGTCTTACTGTATACTTTCTACCACCAAAAGCTTGTCTATAATTCCTAGCTGATCCAGGAGGGATGCTAATCTGCATATTCCATTGCTGTAATAGATCACGACCCCAGAGTTTTATAGTAATATCTGCAACATATGGCTTTAACCTTCCTCTCTGTCCTTCTGGCCCAATAAAGTCAATCCATCTAACACTCTATTTAACTTGAGATAAGGTTCCAGTTCCTAAGAATTGAACGTTAACTTCTTTTAAAGACCAAATTGGGAGATAAGACTTCTGATTTATGATGGTGATGTCACCTCCAGTGGCTAAAATGGCATTAATCACCATATTATACACTTTAACTGGCAACTTGGGTCTATGATATTGTATAGAAGTTTGCTAAAAATATGTTTTATATTTCCTCCTGATACAATTGATTCATCCTCTGGAGCTAATGTATTATCCAGTGCCATATTATTTACAATAGGCAGTGGATCTTCTAATAGTACTGGGAGAGGCTGTCCTCTGATGTCACTGGGAATGACCAGATAATTTTGCTTTCTGGGGCCTTCCTGAGGCCCCTGTTTAAATTTCCAGGCTGTAAAGGTCTACCTTGTCTATCTGTAGTCAACCAGCATTCCTTGGTCCAATGTTTTCCCTTTCCACACCTCCTGCAGAGACCAGGATGCTGAGGCTTTCTGTCTGATGCATTCCTGGTAAAAGCATTATTTCTAGGAATATGTTGTCTACAGTTCCTATTCAGATGTCCTATTTTACCACAGTTAAAGCACGTGGAATCTTTATGTCTGTTAAAATTTTTGGAGATTGCCTCCCCGACCCAGGTCTCTATATTGTCACTGGTAGGGTATTTTGCATCCTGATGCCTCCTCAATCCTGTACAAATAGCTTCACCTACCCAAGCTCCCATATCCTGACTTTTACAATCAAGGTTTGCTGTATATAGTGGCAGAACACTGTTTCCTCCTACAGCTCCTGCTAGCTCATGTCAGTTGTTTCTGTCATTTTCGCAGTCATAATCTTAACACCTTTGCTCATATCATCACTCCTCCTTTGCTTCCACTAAACTCTGGGAACTCGGCCCAGTGCTTTACTGTGCATCTCTGCATCTGCTTCCATCATTTACTGGATTAAGATTCTATGATGATAATTCAGATAGTCATCAATCTGATTATAGGAAAAGACCAGTTTAGGCATCCTCTTTGGTAATGCTTAGCATCATAGCTGGGGTCATCCTTGGGGATTCCTGGGAATTTGCTTAGTGCCAGATTTCTTACTAGCCCATCATGTCTCTCTCAGTGGAAACATCTCTTTCCTTGCTCTCCCTCTCTTTGTCTATCCCATCTTGACCATCTCCTTCCTCATGTTCTCCACTACCCTCCCCTTCTCCTCTCCCATTCTGCCTTCCCCACCCAAATGCTCCCAATTATTTCAAGAGATCCTATCTATTTCCCCTTCCCAAGGTAATCCCTGTATGTCTCTCTTACCTAGCTTCTCTGGGGTTGTGGTTTATAGGCTGCCTATTCCTTGTTTTATGTCTAATATCCACTTATGAGTGAGTATATATGTTTGTCTTTCTGGTGCTGGATTACCTCACTCAAGATTTTTTTCTAAATTCATCCTTTTATTTGCAAATTCAATGATGTCCTTATATTTTACTGTTAAGTAGAAATCCAATTTATAAATATACCACATTTTCATTACCCATTCTTCAGTTAAGGGGTGGGCATCTATGTTATTTCCAGGTTCTGGCTCCAAATAATACTCCTACATATTTGAGCTAATGTTTTGTGGTATGAGAGTGCATCCTTTGTGTATGTGCCCAAATGTGGTATTGCTGAATCTTCATGTAAATTGATTCCTAGTTTTCTGAGCAATCATCATACTGCTTTCCAAAGTGTAGGTACACGTTAGAACTCCTATCAGCAATGGAGGAGTGTTCCCCTTAGAGTGCATCCTCTCCATCATAAATTGTCATTGTTGATTTTGATCTTAGCCCTCTGACTGGTGTAAGATGATATCTCGGAGTCATTTTGATTTGTATTTACATGATGGCTAAGGATGCTGAGCAATTCCTCAAGTGCCTTTCAGCCATTTGAGGTTACTTTTTTTTAAAGAAATCTCTGCTTAGATCTGTATCTCATTTTTTTACTCACTTGTTTGGTAGTCTGATGTCTAGCTTATTGAGTATTTAACATATTTTAGAAATCAGCCCTCTCTCATATGGGTGAGGATTGATGGTGAAGATCTTTTCCCATTCTGTAGGCTGCCATTTTGTTTTATTGACTGTATCCTTTAATTTACAGAAGCTTCTCATAGTCAGGAAGTCACATTTATTGATTGTTTCACTTAATTTGTATGTTCCTGGAATTATATTTAGGACATGTTCTCCTGTACCTATGCATTCAAGGCTACTTCCCACTTTTTCTTCTATAAGGTTCAATGTGGATGTATGTATGTTGAGGTCCTTGATATATTTGGACTTGTGTTTTGTGCATGGGGATATATATGGTTCTATTTGCATTCTTCTACAAGCTGACATCTGTTTATGCCAGCACTATTTGTTGAATATGCTTTCTTATATCCCTGCTATACTTTTAGCTTCTTTGTCAAAAATCAGGTGTTCATAGCTGTGTGGATTAATATCAGGGTCTTCAATAAAATTCCATTTGTCCCCCTGTCTGTTTTTAATGCAATACCAAGCTCCTTTTATTATTATGGCTCTATAGTATTGTAACCCAATCTCAAAGATCCTCAAAGACCATCAAAGAGACAGACCCACTTAACTGTAAATGCAAGGTTATATTGTTCATCCAACCATGACAGGGACCCCATTTAGCAAGCTAATCTTTTCTTTTCTCTATTTTATTGATTTCAGCCCAATTTGTTTATTTATTGACATCTCCTCCTCCTGGGTCTCCTCCTCCTGGGTGACTCTACTTCATTTTGTTCTAGAGTTTCATGAGTTTCAAGTCACTATTGTGATATTTCACCATTTTTCTTATGTAGACACTTACTGTTATAAATTTTCCCCTTTAAACTGCTTTCATAGTGTCTCATATGTTTGGGTGTGTTGTACTTTCATTATTGTTGTATTCTAGGAGGTGTTTAATTTCTTTCTTTATTTTTTCCTTGACCCAGGTGTGATTCAGTGGAGCATTATTCAATTTCCATGAGCTTGTAGGTTTTCTTAAATTAGTGACTTTGATTTGCAACTTTAAACCATGATGACCCCTTACAATTCAGGGGTTATTCCATTTTTGTTTTGTCTTTGTTGAGGTTTGCTTTGTTACCCAATGTGTGGACAATTTTAGAGAGGATTCCATGAAATTCTAAGAAGAAGACAGATTCTTTTGTTGAAGGTGGAATGTCTGTTAAGTCTGTTTGATTTATGACATCTGTTAGTTTTCTTATTTCTCTGTTAGTTTTCTGTCTGAAAGACTTGTCAATTGGTGAGAGTGAGGTGTTGAAGTCTCCTACTATTAATGTGTGGGGTTTGGTATAAAATTTAAGTTTAGTAACATTTCTTTTACATATGTAGGTGTTCTTACATTTGGGGCACAGATGTTTAGAATTAAAACCTCATCTTGAAGAATGTTTCCTGTGATGAGTGTGAGGTGAGCTTCTCCATCTCTTTTGAATGACTTTATTTTGAAATCTATTTTGTTAGATATTAGTGTATCTACAACAGCTTGTTTCTTAGATCTATTTGATTGGATAATCATTTCCACATTCTTTTCTCTGAGCTAATATCTGTCTTTGAAGTTCAGGTGTGTTTATTGTATGAAGAAGAAGAATGTACCCTTTATTTGTATCTACTCTGTTAGCTTGAGTCTTTTTATAGGTTACTTGAGTTCGTTAATATTAAGAAATATTAATGATTGTTAATTCCTGTTATTTTTTTGGTGGCAGTGTTTATGTGTTCACTTTCTTTGGGTTTGCTGGTATAAGGTTATTTATTGCCTATGTTTGCGTTGGTGCAGTTAACTTCCTTGGGCAGGAGTTTTCCTTCTAGTAGTTTCTGTAAGGCTGAATTTGTGGATACATATTGTTTAAATCTAGTTTTGTCATGGACTATCTTGTTTTCTATGTCTTGGTGGTTGAAAGTTTTGCTGGGTGTAGTAGTGTGTGGTGGCATCCATAGTCTTTTAGTGTCCAAGAGGTTCTGACTTTCATTTCCACTGAGAATTCTGGTGTAAAGTTCTTCCCTTATATGTTATTTAGTATTTTTCTTTTGAAACTCTTAATATTCTTTCTTTATTCTGTATGGTTAGTGTTTTGATAGTTATATGGCCAGTGGACATCCTTTTCTTTTTTGGATTGGTATATTTGATGTTCTGTAAGCTTCTTGTACCTTCATGGGCACATCCTTAAAAAAAGTTGGGAGAGGTTTTTTCGTATTAATTTGTTGGATTTATTTTTTGTGCCTTTGACTTGAACTTCTCTTTTTTTATCTCCATCATTCTTAGGTTTGTTCATTTCATGGTGTCCCAGATATCCTAGATGTTTGTGTTAAGAATTTTTTGGATTTAGCATTTTCTTTGACCGAAAATCTATTTCCTCTATTGTATCTTCAACTCCTGATATTCTCTACCTCATCTCTTGCAGTATGTTTGTCATACTTATATCTGTAGTTCCTGTTCCTTTCCTCTGATTTTCCATTCCTAGAATTCTCTGTTTGTGTTTTCTTTATTGCGTCCATTTCAATTTTCAAGTTTGAACTGTTTGAACTCTTTGATTCACCTGTTCAATTGTTTTTCCCCTTGGGTTTATTTAAGAGATAACTGATTTCTTTCAATTTTTTTGTTTGTCTTTCCCTCCATTTTTAAGGAAATTTTTCATTTTCTATCTTCAGAAAGCTAACTTTAGGGTTGTTTTTTTCTGCCTTATCTGGATTATGATGTTCACGTTTTCCTGTTTTAGGACAACTATGTTCTGGTGTTGCCATATTGCTCTTTAGGTCATTGAGTATATTCTTGCTTTGGCACCTACCCATTTCTTCTCCTAATTGGTGCAGTGTCTTGGTCCATTCCTTGCAGTTTCAGCCTATGTCTCAGGGATCCTTTCATGTATAGATCCTTGCAAATGTGTCTCTGTGTTAGGGACTATCTTTTTTGTCTGCTCTGAATAGTCACTCTTTGTGCCTTGGGAAGACACTGAAGTATCCAGGGTTGGGTGGGTTTGGGGTTGGAATGGGACTTGTAGATTATCTGGACCTATAGGGTGGTACTGGAGCAGTCTGCCCACAGGAGGCTTCCCGCTGATTTGCTAGTGTAGGTGGGCCAAGTGCCGGCAGGACCCAGGTTTTTGCCTCAGGGCTTGGGGTATAGAGACTGGGCTTTCCAGCTTGGAGGTTTGTCGCTCACCTCTTGGTCCTCCCTATTCAGATGCAGTGTCTTGTAGCACCACTAAGTTTACAGGGGTGGGTGGGTTTTAGGGTAGAATGGCACTTGTAGATTTCAGGATCTGAGGGGGTGGTACTAGAGCAGCCTCTAGCAGTTTTGTTATTGTTGTTTGCTTTGTTCAGACCAGTTTTATCTACCCTACATTTTGTGTTTGTCTGTATGAAGGTGAGAATTGTCTTTTTAAGGTTGAAGAATTGTGTTGTAAATTTGATGGAGATTGCATTGAAACTAGATTATTTTGGTAGTTTCTACTATGTTAATCCTTCTGATAAATGAGCATGGGAGAGGTTTCCATCTTCTGATATTTTCTTCAGTGTTTTATTATATAAAAATCTTTCACATGTGTTTAGAGTTACCCTAAATGTTGTATGTTATTTAGGGTTATTGTGAAAGTTATTGGTTCCCGCATTTCTCTCTCTGGATGTCATCTCTATACAAGGCATAATGATTTTTGTTAGTTAATCTTTTATCTAGCTACTTTCCTGAACGTGTTTATCAACTGTAGGAGTTCTTCGGTGGAATTTCTCAGGGAACTTATATATACTATCATATCATCTACCCTTTATCTCTTTCAGTTGATCTAACTAAAACACCAAGCACAATATTGAACATTTATGGAGAAAATGAACAACTTTGTCTTGCTCTGATTTTAATGGAATTGCTTTTGCTTTCTCTCCATTTAATTTGATGTTGGCTATACATTTGGTGCAGCCTGCCTTTATTATGTTTAAGTATGTCCCTTGAATATTTAACCTATCCAGGACATTTATTATGAAATGGTGTTGTATTTTTGTCAAAGGCCTTTTCTGCATCTAATGAGATGATATTGTGGTTTTCTTCTTTCCATTTGTTTGTGTGGTAGAAGTAGGAAATGAACCAAAACTTTTCCTTATTTTCTCTGGTGTACTCTAGAAACACTTTTAAATAATATTATTGGAGAAATAATAGTTCCCTTTTAATGCTCTCATTCTATATTTAAACCAAAATAAAAGTATTGATACAGTATAAATTTATATCCCTTCAGGGTTTACATGTGTTTGCATATATATGGGTAAATATACATATCAGTATAATGTGCATTACATTCACAAAATATCTTGGATAAACAACTTACACAGAAGAAAGGTTTACATTGATTCAGAGTTTTACAGATTGTCCTTCATGATTCCTTGGATCTGTTTCTTTCGTCATTTAGCAGAACAGTAATTTCCATTGAAAACATTAATATAGAGGGTTTATTTAATTCTTGGAATGTGAAGAGAGAAGAAGAAACCCCATATTCACTTCAAGGGTACACATGTATGAAGCAAATTCCTTCTAGAATGTAAGACTTACTGTCTCAATGTTAAGTCATTCCCGATTAGTCTCACCAACCTTTAGTACAGGCATTCTAGAAGACACTCTTGGTCCAAACTTTAACACAGACCATTATCACAATACTGTCATTGTCTCACTAGGATACTTTATTAACTATGTTGTTAAAGGAGCATAAAACACTATTCCATTGCTTTTCTACATGGTATTGTTTTAAAACTGAAACAAAAGGGCTGTACAATTACCATTTGCTTGTGACCCAGTTACTGTTTGACTCTGATCTGATTAGATGTCAAAAAATGTTATGTTTGTCTTATTTATGCTTAAATGTTAGAAATCAAGTTTTTTATTATCATTATTAATTGTCATTTGACTATCAAGCTAGTTAATATAAAACCACATTGAGAAAATATAAAAATGAGACTTATGTTCATTAAGTTACATGTAAGCTGTTCATAAATATTAGAAATACATATTTATAGATTAACAACAAATGAAATCTCTATGACTAGTGGAAATAGTATTGTTGTGAAGCCTGGAAATGATAATAACATGTGCAGTTGCATTGTTGGAATACAGAGGTATAACTAATGATAGTGATATAGGTATTTAAATTTCAAACTGTCAAATTTGGAGGTGAGATTGGTGATTGACTGAGGCTACACTTCAGGATATCCCTATTTAGAGAATTTCAATAAAACCTCAAGTTTAAAAAAACTATGTACAAATCACAATATGTTCTTAGGTGCCTTGAATACAAATATAGGAACTTTAAGGAACACAGTTTTCTAGTGAGGGTAGTTATGTGCAATGCTCTGAATGAGGTGAGGAGGGGAGAACCATGTCAGGAACTAGTTATTGTAAAACAAATGTGTTGGCACGGATTCATGCATGGGGAGAAAGGGAAGCAGTGACTGCATTAATGAGAGTTTTGACCAGGCAGGACACTAGAGACGAAAACATCACACAAGGCTTCCAACATAACGAGCTCAGAGAATCTTTTGTCATATTTGGGGATTTGGGTCCTGTTTGCAGGAGCTTCTTGCCAAAAACTATTGACTGCTAGAATCCATCACTGGGGAGTTGATAAATAATAAGCCTGTTAGTGTAGAAATGGCTTTGGCAACAAGCATTGTAAACAATTAAAGCATTGCATCAGCCTTGGAGTTCAAGAGACCATGTGGGAAGGAGATACTGACCACACTATGCCAGGCATCTCTGGGGATGTTCTGTACCTTCTCTGCTGCATGTACCTGAAGCAGAACTTCACATTCTAAGATCTCTGTGGTTGGGATTGATTTGAAAAATGCATCTTCATGAGAATCACCTACCCAAATAAATAATACCACTAAGAAGTAATGGGAATATGCCTACTCATCTGTGATTATCTGAGAATAGTGATTTTTAAATTATTATATACACTGGAAATATTTCATTTATTGGGAGGTCCTAATTTCACATTCTAAACATTTTCTTACATTTAAAAGACTTTGCATGCAAAAATCTGACTTAAGAAGGTATCAGGTCTATTAAATACAATGGTTATGGAGCCTTCCCATGTAATCAAATAGGTGACTACCACAAATGTCATCATAAAAACTTCATGCAGTAACTAATGGAAGCAGATGCAGAGACTCACAGCCAAGCACCAGTCCACAGAAGATAGGGAGGAGGAAGCTTGTGAGTAAGACTTCAAGATTATGATGGGGAAACCCAGAGAGATAACTGACAGGCATTCATGAACTCTAGACTGAGAGCTGGGGAGCCTTCATGTGAACAAACTAGGCTGTCTGTATGAGTGACAGCTGTGTAGCTTGGTATATTTTTGGGGTCTCTGGCAGTGGGACCAGAATCTATTCCTGGTGTATAAAATGGCTGTTTGAATCCCATTCGCTGTGGTGGGATGCTTTGCTCATACTCGAAACAGTGGAGAGGGGCTTCATCCTACTTCAACTTAATATGCAAGGCTTTGTTGACTCCCTATGGGAGACCTTACCATTTCTGAGAAGGGAAGGGGCAGTGGCAGGGGGAGCAGGAGGCAGGAAGGGAGGGGGGACTGATGTAAAATAAATAAATGATTTAAAATAAAAATGTTTAAAATAGTAAAAATGTAATAAGGCAAATAGTGAAAACAGTCGTAGAAAATTTCTTTTATTCCAACTGAAATGAAAATAATGTTAGGTATGAACAATCAGGATTCATTCAGATAATTCTATCAGATTGTATTATCACCATCCTTAATGTGTCTGGACATATCTACAAAAATGTTAAAATACTGTATAGGAAAGCAAAAAATGCCCTCAAAGATTGAAGTAAATCCATTTTCTTTATGGATCCTGCCATTTACACCACATACTGAGGAAGAGTGTACACTATCATGAGGATATTTCAACAAATACATTATCCCAACATGATTTTTTCCATGATTCTTTAACAATGAGGGAATCATAGGTTAGAAGACAGATCAGGCACCAGAGTGACCTCTAGTGACCTAAAGGGACAATACCAATTGGCAAGCTAAGCAATAGTGGAGAGACCACCTCGAATGCCCATTCCTGATAATGAACTTGATGTCTATAACCATCCTGGAGCCTTCATCCAGTGATTGATGGAAGCAGAGGCAATCATGCACAATTAAGCACTGAACTGAACCCAAGAAACCCAGTGACAGACGTTGCCTTATAGTTATTAAACCTGAGATACCTACTAAAATATCTTTTCTAAAATCAGTACTAATTTCTACAATTATCTATTTTCATTTTGGTTGAAGAAAGGAAAGTGCATGGAAAGAGAAATACACATAGTACTAATAATTAGTGGATGTCTCAGAACTAAGCTTCTTAAATATGAAATAAGAGTAACTTTATGCCTATGGACTGTAGTTTCTTGTATTTGGAATGTTCTTATTAACTCTTACATTATGGACAACTGTGTAACTTAAAATACTTTTAGTAATTATATAAAATAATCAAAGAATATTTCATGAAACAAAACTTGTCAAGAAATTTGTTCATTAAATGATTTTTACTGGTATGTATTGTTAATACAAATGAAAGGTACAAAATTAGATGCTTTGTTATCGTGTATGTTAGTCTTCAGAATAATTTTAAGGATAAACCTCAAAAGAGTCCTTAGAAGGATATGTCTGTAATGTAGAAACAGATTATACTTTTATAGCATCACTTTGGTATCCCTGATTTAAATTTGAAGGCCAGAAATATTGCTGCCATAGTAACACATACTAGAGTAACCGATCACTTTTTTAAATTAAAAATATAGGTATTGAAGAAACACTCCATAGATATTTAAGAAAAAATACATATTTAAGAACCCACATTTGACAGTGGTGCAGTAACTAAGAACAGGAAGCTCTATTAGTCATGGTCCACAGAGAAAACCTACTGTAGATAGTTATTCTACTTAAGAAGCATAACAATAAAATCACTCCTGATGAACTACCAACTATGACAGTCATAGATGGTGCCTTGCTCAACCCTCAGCAGAGAAACTATGTTTTGCAGTGGATGCTAATTAACACAGAGTCTGACTACTGAAAAAATTCAGATGGTAAACTTTTTGAGCACTTACCCATAAATGGAATGCCTTCATCAAACATCACCTCTCAAAGGTCAGAGATCAGTATGGAAAATGAGGTAGAAAAATTTTAGGTGATGCAAATGGTTGAAGAATTCTGAGAAATATTGTCTTTCTGAAAATACATAACATATCCATACATTAACTAAAATAGAATATATGAGAGTATATAGGCCCTACATAAATTCAGTCTAGATGAGATTTCAGCAATAATAAGAAGAAATGAATATTTGTTCCCACCCCTAATCAAGAAGCTACACCAAACTGATACAAATTGGCAAAAGAAGAATTAGTTTACAACAATAACTTGTCACACTCCTGATACCCAGGAATTTTTGTCCCCACCCCCGCACACACCACACAGAGTCTGCATTGCTTTGGGGGGGGGGTGGAGTGTTACTGACAATTTTAATATTGCTAATTTTTTACTGTTGTTTGTTTTTTGGTTGTTGTTGAGAGAGAATATGAAGTTGACTGGTTAGGGTATTGGAAAGCATCTGGAAGCAGTTTATTGATGGGAAAACATGGTCAAATATGTATTGCATAACAGTTAAAGACAAAAGAAAAGGAGAAAACATAACATATTATATTATAGTAGTTCTAAAGCTTATCTACTAACACACTGAGTAGTAGCTTAAGGCACTGGTCTGAGTAGAGATATTCGTTCACTATCCATTTCTTCTTTCACTGATAAAATTAATCATTTCTTGTTTTCTTCTCTTTTTTTATCATCCACTTGTGTTTCTTGGTGTGTGGGTATGTGTGGGCGGGTGGGTTTGGGTGGGTTGGTGTGAGTAAATATGTGTGTATGAAGCTTCTTACCCCATATATTGGATTCCATCTGGTTCTAGGGTGAGGTGAGAAAAATGTTACATTGATGGTCTCGTGGGGTAAGTAGAACTCAAAGTTGAACTTAAAATGTCATTCAGGACTCTTCTGAAAAATAATGATAACTTAAGGGACTAATTTATTTTAAAATATTGATTCATTATATCATCATGTGTTAAAAATTCCCATTTGGATGCAACAATAAATTTGATTGACCCAGTATTCTATGGAAAATCTGTCTTCAAAAGGCAATGGACAGAATATGATGTTAATTTCCTGAGCCTATAAGCCGGTAAGTGACAGGTTTGCTTTTTGGGGTCAGACTGTAATTATCACAGGTTAATTAGTATATTTCAATATATGTCCAGTATTAAGTCTGTACTATCCTATCATTCTATGAGCAAGTTATAGAAAAGATAACCCAACACCTTTAAACACTCTTCTAAAGAAAATGAATCGATTGAAATATAAACATTCACATGAAAACATTTTTGATATACTCAAAAACTTTATATGAAAATCATGTTTGTGAAAAAAAACAAAGATTGTGTTCCATATGTTAAATTTGACTGTGATTTATTGATATGTGTAACTGCATAATAATTCCCAAGTACTTTACTTCTGACATGATGAGATAAGACATGATATCACTAAAATGCTATAGATCACAGGCATTGAACATAGATTATGTGCCTTTTCAACAATTAGAGAAAGGTGAACAAAGACTAGTAACATTGCCAAGTCTTTGATAGGATACACATTTTTCTATCTCCAACTGACAAAGTTAACCAGAATTCTGTACTTTGACCATTTCTTCAATAATATAATGAGACTGTAATTTGCAATTCATTCACCAATGAGATTTTGTTTGTAAATAATTGCATTTCAGAGAATACAAATATATAAAAAAGATTCCTAAGCATAGTATATACAATATGTAATCCATCCAGTAATTGTATAATTAATAAAAGATAAATATGAGTAAACACCAAAGGCAAGAGAAATGCTATAAAGGTAGCATGGGCAATCCTGAAAATTTTTGAGGGTTAAAAATATCATTCTTGTTTCTAGTGTTTGTCCCAGTAAACATATTTTAACTGAAAATATGATATTATGATATACTCTTGTCCACGTACAATGATCCTGTTCTCTACTTAGTAATATTTGAAAAGAAAAATAACTACATATTAATTTCATGAAGAGGAAGAGAGAGTAGGTCATGGGGGAACAGGAAGGTTGAGTGGGGAATAGCATAGGGTGAAGAGGGAATCATAGGTTAGAAGAAAGATCTGGCACCAGTGAGACCTCTAGTGATCTAAAGGGATAACACCAATGGGCAAGCTAAGCTGTAGTGGAGAGACCACCTCGAATGCCCATTTCTGATAATGAACTTGATGTCCATAACCATCCTGGAGCCTTCATCCAGTGACTGATGGAAGCAGAAGCAAACACCCACAGTTAAACACTGAACTGAACCCATGGAACCCAGTGACAGGGAGAGAGGAGCGATGAGCAAATTGGCAAAGAATGGGCTGGCAAAACCAGCAGAGACAGCTGATCTGAACAGGGGAGAGATCTTGGACCCCAGACTGACAGCTGGGAGACCAGCATGGGACTAATCCAGACCCCCTGAGTGTGAGAGTCAGTGAGGAGGCCTGGGGAACCCATGGGGCCCTGGGCAGTAGATCAGTGTTTATCCCTGGCATACAAACAGACTTCGTGTGTCCATAACACAAAGAGGGATGCTCTCTCAGCCTGAACTCTTAGGCGAGTGCCTGGACCCTACCCTGAGTGAAATGACAGACTCTAGATATCCCCTATGTGGAAGGAAGTGGTGATAGGGTGGGAGGCTGGGGGGGATTGTGGGGGGCTGCGGGATGTAGGAGGAAGAGGGAACTGGGATTGACATGTGAAGCAAGCTATTTAAAATTAAAATAATAAAATAAAAAAATGAAGAAAAAAAAAGGAAACTGGTATGCAATAGCTAGCGTAGAGCTTTTGTTTGTATAATGAGTCCTCAGGCATCTTGCTTTTCATGTATCATTCCACCAAGAGGGAAGATAAGTATTGTTCATTTCAAACTTTGGGAAGTATTAAAATTCTCAGAGAAATAATGCATTTTTCTATAAGTGAGAATGGTAACCTACTTATGAAAATAAGGAGTGTGGAGATTTCTCTAGAAGAGAGACAAGCAGTACAGTTAAATTAGCAAAGATAGGGGCAGTAGGAAGCAGAGCTACTTTCCATGAGAGCTCTGTGGTGCCCCAGCAAGCAATGGGAGGAGACACCACAGGTTATAACCAATTTCTGTTCTCCACTTTTTGTAGGCTGCTTTTCATTCAGTGCTTTTCCACCACATACAACATTGTCTTACTGTCTCCTTATTGTTGTGTTGATCTCTTGCAGGGATCCTAGAGTCTTGCAGCACTGTTCTGTTTTAAGACCAGAGCACCAGATTTTTTATACCTGATTCCTTTCTGAACCTGGTGAAAAAAATTAACAGTTTCTGTAGGGAAATGTGCAATTGATTATATGTACAGACATCCACAAAAGAACAAATTTGTATCAGAAGTATGTGAAAATGTTAAGATTTTTCATGTAAAAGACTGCCAACAGATTCTGAAAATATTCATTTTATGGATGTGATAGCCCCAGTAATATTAGCATGGTTTAAAAGACAACATCTTGTGTTACAAGTCATGGTGTTTACTCACCATTTCTTTAGATCTTAGGGCTTTTAAAAAATAAATTAGGATAATATTTTCTTTCCTTCCATACATAATAGATGTCAACTCCAATACAGTCATGACTTGAATGAGTTAAAGTCAGGAAAGCACTAAAATAATCAGATAAATACTAAATTTGAGGTGTGGGTGTGTGGATGTACATATTTGCACAAGGATGTGTTTGCCCAACTGTGGAAGCCAGAAGTGGACATCAGGATGCTTTCTTCAGTTGTTTCCAATATTATTAAATACAGTTGGGCCAGAATTGCTGGGATGAGTACTGTGATCTTGGATTATGAATGCATTCCACTATGCCTATCATCTTACTTGATAGAGATTTGAAATCATGTCATACTCAGCAACTACACTACCCACTGAAACATCTCTCCAACTACCAGATAAATATTACATTTTAAGAAGTAAGAGACGGTGCTCATTGTAAAATGTTAGGTATCCATCTATGAAAGATGTTGAGTTTCTGATATTGGAGTGTGCTATCTTGTGAGTATAGATTTCCTGTATATTTATTCAAGAAAAGAAACTAAAGAACCATTGAGATAATTGAAATGAATCAAGTACAACAAAACCTGTGAGGAAAAAGCTCTCAAAAATCAGAGATTAGTTTCTTTGTTTTAAAACAATCATTAATATTCTTTGAGTTTTTTAAAACTCAGTCTTAAAAGTATGAGTAGTCATGATAGCAAAAATTGAATATGTTCTAGGAATAAAATGGCTTTTTGACTATTGATGAAAGTAAGTTTTAAATATTTATTTGGTCAAGCACAATAAATTTTACCAAGTTCCTAATACTTTATATTTGAATTCCTTATGTTTTTATAAAGAATTCAAATTCATTATATAAAAAGTATATGTCTGTGTTTGAGTCTAATGAACTTGTTCTAGAAATGAAAAAGCTAATGGGATTCTTTCCAAATATGCTAAAACTTGTATTCTCCTAGAAGTGACTAAAATGTATTGAAGTGAATACACTTTTTCTATATGTTATTTTCATATGCAAACATGCCATGGTGGATTATAGTACAAAAATAAGGAAAGATAGGCTCATTTTAATAAGTAAAAGAGCAACTCAGTCCTCTTACAGCCTAATACACTTGTCAAAGATTACAGAACTCACAGAGAATAACGTTGTCTGACATATTCCCATGGGTGTTTTTCATTTATAGAAAGGAAAGATGTCTCATTTATTATGGAGAAGAAAATCTACCAAAAGAGAAAATTAAATCCATATAATGAAAAATTTGTGTCTGTCATACTCCTTATTTTAACTAACAGCATTCATTATCACACAGTGAATATGTTGGCGGAGTTGGTAGGACCACAGTGGGATACATAGGTCTTACCCATAGCTTGTAAATACAACTTCAACATTGGTATTGCTTGATTATATATGTCATCCAAAATCATTTCAACGAGAAATAATTGAAAAAAAGTCTCTGTTTTTAAATGTGAAAATAATAATATCATAATATTCCATCACATTTATGGTATTTAAAATGGGCAATTATTGACTTTTATAGGGAGAGACAAATGGAATGAAGAGTCAGTTACTGACTACATTTCTTCTCTGAAAAACCACATCTTCCTTTCTCTACTATATATGGTGTTTACAAACATATTGATATATAAAAATACTGGGATTTGCATCTGTCTTCTAGTGCCCTGTCAGCTGATTCTAACGCATATGAAATAAACTTGTTATCATAAAAATATTAACAATTAAACAATGATGTCCACAGTATTCATTTAACTCAAGTATCACCACAGGGCTCTGCATACTCTAAAATGTGTCTTTAATACAATAAGCAAGAATTAAAGGTGGTAATAGCAATATTTCTACCCGCTAAAAATCATTTGTTATGATCCATTGAATATGTTAAATAATAAGTATTATGGCACATTTAAGTTTATATGGAAATTAGAAGTATTTATTTTTCTCATGTTTAATTTGGAATATCTTAAAGAAGCTTTGTAGAGTATTGAAATATTACATATTTAATCATGTCTTCAAAATGTGCACAAGGATGTATCAAAAACATCAGTTTTATGGCATGGGAAAGATAGGCAGCTTCCTACTTATTTCATGAAATCTGGAGGCAATCTAATATATGATATTGAGTTGATCATGTGCTTCAACATTAATTGATTATGAAAACTAAAGTTAGTGATAATATATTACAGATCACTTATTCCAACTTTTTTTATTCTTTGCCTTGTAAAATTTACCATGATTTTAATGACAGGGGTTTGTGTTTACAGAGTGCTATGAAAAACCGTCACATTTATAAAAAGAAAAATAGATGGCAACTAAAATTTAAGAAGTGTTGAATCACATTTTAAGAAATAAACACCATATCACTAATGAGGATTGCTTACTTTTGCAGAAAATGCTCAATAGAATCACATACTACCATCAAAATAAATACCTATTGTTTTTCAAATAAGCTTTTTCATATTTTCCACTTCTGATCACTAATGAAACAATGTGGCTCAATAACAGTGTGACTGAGTTCATTCTACTTGGCTTGACACAGGATCCATTTAGAAAGAAAATCCTATTTGTTGTATTTTTGCTTTTTTATACGGGAACATTACTGGGTAACTTGCTGATCATTGCTACCATCAAGACAAGCCAGACACTTGGAAGTCCCATGTACTTCTTCCTGTTCTACTTATCCTTGTCTGACACCTGCTTCTCTACAACCATATCCCCTAGAACGATTGTGGATTCTCTGCTGAAGGAGGCCACTATCTCATTCAGTGAGTGCATAATCCAAGTCTTTACATTCCATTTCTTTGGCTGCCTGGAGATCTTCATCCTCATCCTCATGGCTGTTGACCGCTATGTGGCCATTTGTAAGCCCCTGCACTACATGACCATCATGAACCGTCGGGTCTGTGGGATTCTGGTAACCATAGCCTGGGTGGGATCTTGTGTGCATTCTTTAGTTCAGATATTTCTGGCCTTGAGTTTACCCTTCTGTGGTCCCAATGAGATTGATCACTATTTCTGTGACTTGCAGCCACTCTTGAAGCTTGCATGCTCAGACACATATATGACCAACCTACTTCTGGTGTCCAATAGTGGGGCCATTTGTACAGTGAGTTTCCTCATGCTGATGGTCTCATATGTCATCATCCTGCGTTCCCTAAGAAAACACAGTGCTGAAGGGAGGAAAAAAAGCCCTATCTACCTGTATCTCCCACATAACTGTTGTCATCCTTTTCTTTGGACCTTGCATATTTATATATACACGCCCTGCAACCACATTTCCTATGGACAAGATGATAGCTATATTTTATTCGATTGGGACACCTTTGCTCAACCCACTGATTTACACACTAAGGAATGCAGAGGTGAAAAATGCCATGAAAAAGTTGTGGCGGAAGAAACTGGTCTCAGATGATAGAAAGTAAAAGGAGGTCTTTGATATTTTCTCATAGTTAGCAATAAATTAGAAGTCAATAAATATTATATCTATTATTCGTTAAATATGTTAGTTTCTTAGGGCATGATTTTACAATCCCATATAGTAAAGAGCCAAAATGAAATATGTTGAGTCAATTTTACATAGAGACAAAATATGAAACACAAATAATTATGAAGAGCCTTTGTGTTTGTTCATGTTTGATACTGTGCCTGTGCCTCTCCAGCTTTTCTGTCCCAACAAAACTTAGGCTGTGTTTGTAATTTTCTTACCTCTTTCCTTTTGACTTCTGAAGGTTCTTCTTTATATTTATGTATCTATATAATCACATTTTCTACTCAACGCCTGATAATGTTTCCCTCTCCCAGTTAATTACTTCTTATTTTTAACATTAAATTTTTTAAGATTTTAATATAATTACAGCACTTCTCCCTTCCCTTATCTATCTTGAATCCCTGCCGTATATACTTTCCTGTTGTCCTTCAAAATTTTGGCCTTTGTTTCCTACTTCTTATAATTGCATGAATGTATGTTTATGCTTATGCATATATATTTAATTAATTACTTTTATGATGATACTTTGGTCTTATGATCAACCTAAGTTATTTTCTGGACTCAGCAAATTGTTCCAGAGTCAAACAATTCGAGCAAGTGTTAATTCGTTTAGGTAAAAACGTATTCATTTGAAACAATCTCTATTCTATTTGGGGATTGACTCAGAACTATTATAGTATGTTTATTTAGATTGCTCTAGAACACTGACAGGATACAGAGAGAAAAATTCACTCCTGAGAATCTCTGATACTCTGCTCTCAATGTTATAGTGGCAGTCTCAATGATTCTTTTGTAAGTCTTTTTCCCTTCTTCTGACTTGATCTCTCCTATTTTAATTAATAAAATTGCTCATGGCCATACTAATTATGGTATTTTTGTTATAACATATTGTTAGTTTAAGTGTAGCATGTATAGGATAGTTAGCACCAAGAGAACAATTGCTTCAATATAGGTTATTTGAATGTATTACCAGATTAGACAAAAACAGGAGGACCCACAGGAATATTTTAGGTTTTGAAACAGAAATTTTATATTGCAAATATAAATGATTTTAGTGAATTTTGAATCCAATCCAGAAGAAAATAATGTTATCAATGGAAATGCAGACATTTGGATGATGTTTCTCCAATAGAGAATAGTATTAACTTTATCATTATTAATTAATAGTATAGGAGTGATGAATATTCATGATAATAATATTTCTAGTGTTAATATTTTCTTGTGTGTTTTATTAATAGAAAAAAATTAAACATGGGTTATTTTTACTTAAGACTTCTACTACCGTCATAAAACAGCAAATTATATTACAAAATCTGTTTTAATTTTTTATATAGAAACCACAAAATTTCTTTCTTTGTATTTCTTTATTTATATATATTTTTTGGTCATTGATACTTGAACAAAGATATAACATCATCTTACAATTTTTGTAGTTCAAAATAGGATCATATTTTTTGTGTTACCAGAAATCAGTACAGTCTACAATAAACTATACTGGTATGATATCTTATATTCTGTGTGTTTCCATCACCCATCGATCTTAAGAATATTGTCATCAAGCAATACCTACAGCTTGACTGTGCTATTGTAGGATTTTCAGTTTTACATTCCAGGTGACAGAATAATATTTGGTACCTTCTCTTTATTTTTTATTATTTTCTAATTTAAATTAAAAAATGACCAGGCGGTAGTGGTGCATGCCTTTAATTCCAGCACTCAGGAAGCAGAGACAGGCAGATCTCTGTGATTTGGAGACCAGCCTGGTCTACAAGTGTTAGTTCCAGGACAGTTTCCAAATCACAGACAAACCCTGCCTCAAAAAAAAAAATCAAAAAAACCAAAATGATTTAAATTAAAAGCAATCTTATTTCACATACAATCCCAGTTCCCTCTCCCTACCATTCTCCCACACCCCACACTGTCTTTGCATTCCGTTGCTCACCAACATAGAGCCTGAGGCCTGCTATGGGTGAATCATCAAAATCTGTCACATCATTTGGGGCAGGATCAGAACCCTCCCTCCTGTATCAAGGCTGAGAAATTTTCCCTCCATAGGGACTGAGTTCCAAAAAGCCCGTTCATTCACTAGGAGTAGATATTGGTTCCACTGTCAGATGCCTCATATACTGACTGGCCTTGCTCCCAACCTGACATCCACATTCAAGGAGCCTAGTTCAGTCTTATGCAGGTTCTCCAGCTGTCAGACTAGGGTTAATTAGCCCCGACTTGCTCAAGTCAGCTAATACTGTGGGTTTTCCCAACATGATCTTGATTCCTTTGCTCATGACTCCTCCCTCTCTCCAACTGGATTCCAGGAGTTCAGCTCAGTGCTTAGCTGTGGGTGTCTGCTTTTGCTTCCATCAGCTACTCGATGAAGGCTCTATGATGGTATTTAAGATAGTCATCAGTTTCATTGTAGTGGAAGGACATTTAAGGTAGCCACTACACTATTGCTTAGATTCCTAGTAGGGGTCATCCTTGTGGATTTCAAGGAATTTTCACAGTTCCACGTTTCTCATTAAGCCCATAATGACTGCTGGTATCTCCTTCCTTGCTGTCCTTCTCTGTCCATCCCTCAACTCTACCTTCTTAATTCCTCATGATCTCCTCCATTGCTGGTGGGAATGTAATGTAAACTTGTACAACTATTTTGGAAATCAGTATGGAGGTTTCTCAGGAAAATGAGAATCTATCTGCCTCAAGACACAGCAATTATACTGTTAAGCAAATTACCAAAGGATGCACATTTATATCACAAGGGCATCTGTTTAACTATGTTCGTAGCAAAATTATCTGTAATATCCGGAACAAGTAAGCAACTTAGATGTCCCTCAACCAAAGAATGGATAAAGAAAATGTGGCATCCAATGGAGTACTGCTCAGCAGTAAAAAAACAAGGAAATCTTGAAATTCACAGGCAAATAGATGTAACTAGAGGAAACATCCTGAGTGAAGTAACCCAGACACAGAAAGACAAACATGGTATGTACTCACGCATAAGTTGATATTAGACACAGAGCAAAGGATAATCAGCCTGCAATCTACAACCCAAGAGAAGCTAGGAAGCAAGGAGGACCCAAAGAAAGACATTCCTGGACTACCTGAGAAGGGAAAAGTGACAGGATCTCCTGAATAAACTGGGAGCATAGGAGGAGGTGGAGGGGAGGAAGTAGGATGATGGCTGAAGGGGAGGGGTAATGTCTGTTCTTAAGAGCAGGAAAACTATATTATTTCTCTAGGTAGAACATCGAGTACTATTTTGAACATACATGGCTATTGTAGACAGGCTGTGCTTGTTTCTGATTTTAGTAGAATTGCTTTGAGTTTCTCTCTGTTTAATTTGATTTGACTATTGGCTTGTTTGAAAATCTAAGTGGTAAAATAAAAAAATGTGTGTAGAAATGAGGACTTTGAAGTGATGAACTATTTTATATCTCTTGGGTTCTCACAAACACTTTCCTCTCCTTTGAAAGAGAAAGATCTTTTTCACATCTAGACAAGATGGCTGCCTATGAGAAGAACCTGTCATTCAGTAGTGTTTGCTTTCTAACCAGCATCTTCATATATCACGTTGTGCTCCCAACAGAAACTCAGTGAAACATCTTAGGAAAACTTGGCTAATAAAATACACACTTACCTTACAAAGATTTGATTCATATCAGGAAATATCAGGAGTTACCTAGTAGATGCAAGAATGAACCTGATGAAAACGTCAGTATGAGCATGAGTTCTGAATGTTTTAATAATGGTTTTTGGAATACAAGTTTAGATAATAATAAATCATTTAATATGAGACTCAGTCATGACTTAGGAATGAATATTCCTGTTATTTGGTTGCTTGCCCCTAAAAAACAAATAGGATGAATCAGACTCCCTGTGCCTTAGATAAACTTTATCTAGAAATAGAGTCATTAAGCAGTCTGTAGACAGAAGTTTCTTTCTTCTGTATGATAGCCATTTAATCCCAAACATTCACATTGAGGCTTATATTGATTATAAAATATTTAGCCAATAGTTCTGGCTTCTTACTGCTTAATTGTTTCTTAATTGTTAACCCATTTCTATTAACCTATAAATATCCATGTGATCTTTGTTTACCAGTGATATCTAGACCTCTTTCTGACTCTGAGGTACTTGGCATCTCCTGGAGACTCACTCCCTCTTTCTCTTTCCAACATTCTCCTAGTCTGGTAGCCACAACTATGCGTCATGCCTGGCTACATCCTGCCTGTATACTGGCCAAAAAACTTTATACATCAACCAACAAGAAATCATGTTCACAGCATACAAAGGAAAAAAAGGATGCTTTTAACTTTAACATTGTAAAATTATATGTAAACAAAAGTTATCAAGTAATAATTAAGTTTACACTACTTAGCTCATTAACATTTAGCAAAATTTACAGAAAAAGTTCAATCATCCCCCCTATTTTTGTGAGTCTAAAATTTGATGTATAACTTATTTTTTGTCATAACTAAGGAAAAACATAACTATCTATCTTCAACTCCATTAAAGACTCCTGAAGAGAAATCTATAAATTCTAGAAATGACAGAGATAGACATCTTTCTGCCTGAACAGTCATCCAAAACTCATTTGTAATATTGGATTATACCTCTTCAGCTTAAAGGCCCAGAATGTCTGGTAGAATTTTGATGAAGCAGGAATATTGAAAGAACATCTTGTCCCATGGAAGCTCAGCATTCCCTTTTCTATTTAAAATGCTTATGCAGTTTGGACAATGTGCTGTCAAGCAGTCCCAGGCAAGAGTAGTTTCTTGTAGAAATGTATATCCCTGTCATCTTGAAGGCAAATCCATAATGAGTTTCTTTGGTGTTTATCTTCCTCTCTGATGTAATTGGGGATGACAGGAGAAGTGTCTCATGGTCATGAAGCACCGTAATAAACCATTTGTAATGCCGTATACTATAGGCCTTGGAAAGGTTTTAAAGCATGCCTATCCACTTAAAATATATCTCTGTGTATCTAGAAAACCTAACTTACATACGTTTTGACTATTATAGGTGACTACATTTAATCTATACTTGATAATATCTTTTAAAAGAGCTGTATAAACACAATACCCAAGCAAGGGTAGAAATATATATAACACAAAAATAAAATAGACACATAACAGAAATGAAAATAAACCAAAATCCATTCCAATGCAAAGTATTTATTTCTATATCATACTCCATTTTTTTCTTTAGAAAGAGGTTGACTGTGATCATTAACCATTTACATTCAACTACCTTTTGTAAAGAGAAGCTTTTCTTTGAGAGGAGCCTTCCCGCCATCCTGGTTCTAGAGCGGCATCAGTCCCAAAGAAACACACAGGAGGTTATATTCATTATGAAGCTGTTGGCATTGCTTGTTTATTACTGGCTAGCTCTGACTTAAGTAATTACCCCATACTTGTTAATCTAAGTATTTCTCTTACCGGAGAATAGTTCCGGGCTTCTAACCCCATGGCGTTACATGTTGACTCTCTTGTGTTTCTCCTTCCCAGAATCCTCCTGCACTCCTAGTCCCACCTACCTAGATTCCTATTGGGTCAACAGTGCTTTATTGACAAATAACAGGACTTCTCACATCATTTCCTCTTTTCTGTTTAAACAAAAAGAAAGGTCTTAACTTTAACATAGTCAAATTATATATAAAAGAATAGTTATCAAGTAAGAACACAGTTACAATATTTTGTCATCATTTAACAAGATTTAAAGAAAATATCATCTATCCCATCCTTGTGAGTCCAAAGTTCTATATGTAGCTTATCTTTTATCATAACTAAGGAAAACTATAATTATAACTATCTATCTTCAACTCCATCAAAGACCACAGAAGGATAATATATAAACACTAGGATTGATAGAGACATCTTACTGCCTGGACAGTCATCCAAAGTTCCTCTGTAACGTTGGGGCATCCATCTTCAGCCCATAGGCCACAATGTGTCTGGAACACTTCTCAGCAAAGCAGAAAATTTCAAACTGTCCATCTGCATTGGCAGTCTGTCAGTCATTTTTCTGTGTCCTGCAGAAAGTCTGGTAGATTCTTCCATGAAGCAGGAACCTTGTAAGACTGAGTTCAGCAGTTACTTCTCTGTGGGTCCTGCATGTCCAGATTATATAACAACAGGCAAGCAGTACAGGCAAGAGCAGTTTCTTGCCCAAATGGCTAATCTTGCCATGTTGAAAGCAAACTCCATAACAAGTTTCTTTGATGCCCATCTTCCTCTCAGATATAATTGGTGCTGCCAGGAGCAGACATTTCTCATTGTCAAGGAAAACCCTAAACCATTTTAAATGCCATTTTCTGAAGGTCTTTGAAAGGTTTGAAGACTATCTATCTGTCTCAAATACATCTCTATCTATCTAGAAAACTTAACGTACCTAACTATAAGTTCTATTATAAGTAACTATCTATAATATGTATTTAATTATGCATTATGTTTTAAAAGATCAGTATAAGCACAATACTTAATCAAGAGGAGATATATACACATCACAAATTTGACCTAGAATTTGTATCAATAAATGAAAACCCATACCTATACCATAATTCCCCTTTTTACCATTAAAAAGAGATTGGTTGTGATCATTAACCAAATATAAACAATCCCATTTAAATGAAAACAAAGATTTATAAACAAGATAGGAATTAGGACGTCGCTCATTCCAAACTGCTTCCTGCTGGAAGGGGGTGCTGTTCACACCATGGGGATCATGACAAAACTCATAAACCTGTATAAGTCCGTATATTCGGGGTCTGTAAAGCTGCATCATCTTAGCTGTCTCAATTGTTGGAACATTGATTCACTGCTTCCGGGGGTCTTGGTTCGTCAAGCCACAGAAGCCTGGAAGGAATCCTCAGCTTTTCATTTTCTGTAGAAACATAAATAAAACTCCTTTTCCAAGTAACATATCCTTATACTTAAATTTTGAAGTCAAGGTATTTTCAAAAGATATAAGTTGAATTAATTTAGCAGCATTTATAAGCAAGTGTACTTTATCAGTTGTTCCTTCCTTAGCAATGAAAAAACTGAAAAACACAATAGCCTACAGTATCCAGACTTTCTGTGTATTTTCCATCTTTACGTGGCTTATTTATTTATCTATTATTACTCTATTTCTTTTACTTTTATTTCTTTTTCTCTGAGACAGGGTTTCTCTTTGGAAATCCACCTGCCTCTGCCTCTGCAGCAATTGTACCAGCGTGCGCCACCACAACTGGCTTCTTTATTTTCTCTCTCAATCTTACGTTTATTTTTAAAAACACTGTAAACCTTTAGAGGTTTTTCTTCATCCAAGTCTGACTTTACTGTAAATCTTTATGTTTTTCTGGTCATGTGTCTTATCTGTTAAAACTGCGGCTATTTAAACTGCTGTTTTTTTTTCTTTTCAAGATGGCAGGCGTAAGCGTGACTCCAGCTTACCGCCTCAGTCCATGCTGACATCCAGCAAAAGCTGCCACTTCCAGCTGTACGTACACACCTTTCAATCGTTAGCAGAGTCTCTTAAAAGAAGCTTGCTGTTTTTTTTTTCTTTTTATGCCGAATCAGGAAGACTCCGGTAAGCGAGCCGCATGAATCTCGGCTTGTCGCTAGCAAAACACCTGAGAAAAATGCTGCTAATAAAAATCTATGCTTCTCTCCATTCCTCTGTTTCTAAAATTCCTTTAAAGCTTTTTGTCATTCTACATGGAAATTCAATCCCGCTCTGACACCATTCTGTAAAGAGAAGCTTTTCTTTGAGAGGAGCCTTCCCGCCAGACTGGTTCTAGAGCCGCATCTGTCCCAAATAAACACACAGGAGGCTATATTCATTATGAAGCTGTTGGCCTTGCTTGTTTCTTACTGGCTAGCTCTGGCTTAAGTAATTACCCCATAATTGTTAATCTAAGTATTTCTCTTACGGGATAATAGTTCCAGGCTTCCGACCCCATGGCGTTACATGTTGACTCTCTTGTGTTTCTCCTTCCCAGAGTCCTCCTGGACTCCTAGTCCCACCTATCTAGATTCCTATTGGCTCAACAGTGCTTTATTGACAAATAACAGGACTTCCCACATCAACCTTTAAATGAAAACAAACATTTGTAAACAATTTTTGGGAATTTTGTCATAGTTCTTTACAAACTTCTTCCTGCTGTTTTAGGGTGCTGTCAATCCTAAGGGCATCCTGAGAATCCTGAGAACCATGGACAAATCCTGGCTCTAGTGGTTTGTGAGACTGCATTGTCTAAGGTGTTTTGCATGTTGGATCACCTGGGCCACTCCTTCAGGGTTCTAGCTTGATCAAACCATATTAGTCTGGAAAGAATCCACAGCTTTTCATCTTCTATAGAAATAAAAGCATAAAATCTTTTCCAAGGTAACATATCCTTAGACTTAAAGTTTGAAGTCAAGGCATGGACAAATTATACAGGTTGAATTAATTCAGCAGCATTTATAATCAAATATCTTTTAGCACAACACAATAACATATAGCAGCCAGACTTTCTGTGTATTTTTCATCTTTATGTGGCCTTTTTATTACACCATATTGTTTTATTTTGTATTTTTTGTTTTTATAGATACAAGGTTTCTCTGTGTATCTTTTGCTATCCAGGAACTCACTCTGTAGACCAGGCTTGTCTGGAAATCACAGATATCTACCTGCCTCTGACTCCTGAGTGCTGGGATGAAAATGTGTGCGACCACTCCCAGCTATTCCATTTCTTTTTAAGAACTTTCTCTGTCCTTTTTCCTTTCTCTCTCAAGTCTAGGTATGTGTTTAAACACACTGTATACCATTTAGAGATTTTGTTTCTCTAACTCTGTCTTTATTGTTTATTGCTATCTTTTTTCTGACCACATGAGTCTTTAATCTGCTAAACTGCATGAGTAGGATTAAAGTTAAGGTTTTAGCTTCTGGATCCAATCAACTAAGCTTTCCAACTTGGCCATGGGTATATTTACCACCAGCTCTAGGAGCTGTGCCTATGGCCTCAACCCTGGTCTATGCCACCTTAAAGCAGCTTGTAGTACACTGCCCATAAACCTTTTTTGTCTGTATGAGTAAAAGTTAAATGTGCCATGCAACATGCTATGTGGCTTAGAGTTGGTTTCTGTGTACTGAAGTGGGAATATGCCATGCTATGCTCAAGCCTGACTGCCACAGGGTCTCTTCATATTGTCCTGTTTGAGATTGTGAGACTAGGAAGCCCACTTTGGTTCAATTTTATGTGGAAATTCTTGAAAAAAATTTGAATTCCACTTGTCGACAGAAGTTTCTGTCCAGCATAATGCTGCCACACTTTTGTCCCAAATAAGCACACAGAGGTTGTTATTAATTATAAATTTTTGACAATGGTCCATGCTTCTTATTGACTAGCTTTCTCTTTATTATTAATCTGTTTCTATTAAACTATGTCTCTTCACATGGTCTTGGCCTACTGGTGATGTCCTGACCTCTTTCTTCCTTGGCCACTAAATGGTATTTACTCCCAATTCACTCTTTATTTCTCTTCCCAGCTTTCTTCTAGTCTGTCAGCACTGCCTATACTTTCTGCCTGTCAACATACTGCCTTTCCATTAGCCAAAAGAACTTTATTCATAAACCAATAAGAAAAACATATATTCACTGCACACAGAAAGGCATCTCCCATCAACAGTCCTTAATATCAACACTTATATACATGGAAATTAAAGAATAAAGATAGGCACACTGAAAGGAATGTCATAGGCAAATGATGACAGATTAAAGTGATGCTTTTAGAAACCAAAGAACTTCCACATGTGCTAAGGAACTCCCAAGATCTAGGAGTTTCAATGCATGGACTCTCCTCAGAGTCCTGCACAGGAACCTAACCCACTGCTGGTGTGATCTCAAACTTTAGCTTTCAGAAATGTGAGAAAAATAAATTCCTATTGGCTAAGTTTCTTAGTTTATGGTATGAAAGCCCACCCTAGGACACTGATCTGAGTTATTCTTTCAATATGCTTAAGAAACTGCACTTACAATCATATACAGGAGGCAAGTCACATCATTTTCCTATTTGGTTATAAGATACCAATAGCTGTTTGGTAAAATAAAACAACATAGGCTTAATTGTATGTCAGTTTCACATAGTCTTAGTGGTAAAATATTGTAACATAGATCATGTTCTAGTTTTGTTTGTTACCATCTGCCTAGCCATGTCAAATTCCTTCCTGGTACCCCCTTAGAAACACTGAATACCTTGCCATTCAGTAAATCAAAATACATATATTACATTTCTTTTAAAATCCAACCACAATTTCATGTTATACCTGTTGTTATAAATTATATGCCAACATACACTTTAAACAATTTCCTAAAAAAATGAGGAAGAATGGCCCTAATTCATTCAGTAAGATATTGGTTAAAAATACAGGCAACTAAGGAATGCTGAGAATGGGAGAAAAATTTTCTTAAAGGAAGAGCATAGTAATTGGCTATCTAATACCAAATTGTCAGCCTGTAAACATATTTCAAGTAACATTATACAGAATGAGAAGGTTATATTTGTTATTTAGGAGTATAAATATTCATAATTATTTGGGTTTAACAACCATTCTGACAGTGGGTGATGTGGTATCTCTGATTCTTTTGCCTGATTGTGGGACAAATTTCCTCCTATTTTGTTGCCTCACCCAACCTTGGTGTAAAGGTTTTTGTCAGTTCTCATTGATTCTTGTTTCATGTTCCATTGATACAATTGGGAGGCCTGCTATTTTCTCATGGAAGATCACACTGGGTGGTGAGATAGTGGATCTCCATAAAAGAGAAGGTAGGGTTACTGGGATAAGTGGAGGGAGAGAAACCTGTAGTCAGAATTCATTGAATGAAAGAATTAAAAGGAAAATGAAAAAAAATAAAGTAGCAAGAACTTGAAAGAAAACAAGAATGGGTGTGTGGGAGCATTGGAAGAGAGGAAGGGAAAAGAGGAAATGATGTAATTATAATCTCAAGCAAAAAAACAAATATCTAAAAATAAAAATCCTAGAAACAATAATGCTAAATGAGATAAAATAGAAGATACACATGTACAACCCCACCAGGCAAGTGAGTGCCTGGGTCCCCAGTTGGAACTCTCCATGCTCTGATCAATCTGAGCTTGTTGCATGCCTAAATCTCTACCCCAAAATCTCTAGAAACATGGGGACAGCCACCCTAAACACTAAACCATCCTTCAGGGCATCTGAAAACTTGGAAGTCTTGGCCCTGCCTACAACTGAAAGAGTCCCAGAGTTGTATCAATATCCAGCAGAAGTAGGGACCCACTTTCTCCTTCAGGAAGAGTAACCACCTAAGAAACAGGCCCCACCTGCACCAATTGGAGAAAGAGGCACCCTCTGAAGCACAGGACCCACCTGCATCCACTGGAGAAAGGGATGGGTAAATGACAGTATAAGAATACATTCAACAACATAAAGACCAGTATGACACCACCAGAAAACTAAGGGTTCTATGCTCACATACCTGATTATCCCACCACAGACAAAACATAAGAAACAGCCTTAAAAATAACTCTATGAAGATGATAGAGGCCCTGAAAATGCAAATGAGAAACTCCCTTAAGGAAAGGAAAAAAAGACAAAGAAAAAATGATAGAAATCAACAAATCCCTTAAAGAAAGCAAGGAAAGCGAAGAGGGAAAAAGCAATCAAACAGGGCAATGAAGTAGTTAAAATAGTTCAAGACTAGAAAACTGAAATAGAGGCAATAAAGAAAACACAAACTGAGGGAATGCTGGAAATGGAAAATCTGGGTAAATGGTCAGGTAATACAGATGCAAGCATAACTGAAATAATACAAGATATAGAAGACAGAATCTCAAGTGTTGAAGATACAATAGAGGAGATAGATTCATTGACCAAAGAAAATTTTAAAACAAATTCTTTTTTTTTTTTTTTGGTTTTACGAGACAGGGTTTCTCTGTATTCTTTTGGAGGCTGTCGGTCCAGCCTGGCCTCGAACTGACAGAGATCCACTTGCCTCTGCCTCCACAACCGCCCAGCTAAAACAAATTCTTAACACAAAATATTCAGGAAACCTGGAACACCATGAAAAAAACCAACTTAAGTATAATGGGCCTAGAAGAAGTTGAACAAACCCAGATGAAAGACACAGAAAATATATTCCAAAAAATGATAGAGGAAAACCTTCCCAATATAAAGGAAAACATGTCTATGAAAGTACAAGGAGCTTACAGAACACCAAATAGACTGGACCAAAAAAAAAAAAGTTGTCCCATTGCCACATATCAATCAATAAACCTAACACAAAAAATAAATAATGATAAGAGCTTCAAAGAAAAAAGGACAAGGAACAATAACTTTTCATTAGTATCTGTTTTTTTCCACCTTGGTTAAGTTTTTTATTTAAATTTAAATTAGAAACAAGGTTGCTTCACATGTCAATCCCAGGTCCCTCTCCCTTTTCCTCCCTCCTCCCATGACCTCCCACCAATCCCCCAGTACACCCTCATTTCACAGGGAGAGTGAGGCCCTCCATGGGGTGTCCATAGTCTGTCATTTCATCCAGGGCAAGTCCTAGACCCTCCACCAAGAGTCCAGGGTGAGAACGCCTTGTGGGAAGGGCACACAAAGTCCATTTCTATGCGAGGGATAAATACTGATCTACTATCTAATGCCCAATAGATTACCTAGGACTCCTCACTGATGCCCATATTCAGGAGGTCTTTATCAGTCCTATGCTGGATTCCCAGGCATCAGTCTGGGATTCAAGAGCTAACCCTTGTCAGGTCAGCTGATTCTAGGGGTTAAATCAGCCCAGTCTTAACCCCTTTGCTCATCAGTCCTCTCTCTCTGTCACTGGGTTCCTTGAGTTCAGCTCAGTGTTTAACTGTAAGAGTCCACGTCTGCTTCCATCAGCCATTGAATGAAGGTTTTGTTTCCCAGACTCACTGTCATTAAGATTGTAGCCTGGCATTCCCCTGATCTATGTCTAAAATCCATAAATGAGAGAGGATATATCATGTTTCCCTTTTTGTGACTGGGTTACCTCACTCAGGATCGTTTCTTCTAGTGTCATCCATTTGCCTGCAAATTTCAGGATTCTATTGTGGTTTTTTTCCTGCTGAATAGTACTCCTTTCTATAAATGTACCACATTTTCTCTATCCACTCTTCAGTTGAGGGGCATCTATGTTGCTTCCACGTTCTGGATATTACAAATAATGCTGCTATGAACATAGTGGAACAGATGTCCTTCTTGTATGAATTTGCATCTTTTGGATATATGCGAAAGAGTGGAATTGCTGGGTTTTGTGGTAGGCTTATTCCCATTTTCTGAGGAATCTCCATACTGATTTCCAAAGTGGCTGTACGAGTTGGCACTCCCACCAGGAGTAG
Source organism: Mesocricetus auratus (assembly GCF_017639785.1). NCBI lineage: Eukaryota > Metazoa > Chordata > Mammalia > Rodentia > Cricetidae > Mesocricetus > Mesocricetus auratus. The sequence continues at coordinate 56,586,497 of NW_024429189.1, read as the reverse complement.
AGGAGTGTTCCCCTCTCTCCACAACCTCTCCAGCATAAATTGTCATTGCTGTTTTTGATTTTAGCCATTCTGACAGGAGTAAGATAGTATCTCAGAGTTGTTTTGATTTGCATTTCCCTGATGGATAGGGATGTTGAGCGCTTTCTCAAGTTACTGTCAGCCATTTTAAACTCGCCGATTGAGAATTCTCTATGTAGTTCTGTAGCCTACTTTTTAATTGAATCCTTTGGTGTTTTAGAGACTTGCTTCTTGAGTTCTTTGTAAATTTTGTAGAACAGCCTTCTGGCAGATGTGGGGTTAGCAAATATCTTTTCCCATTCTGTGGGCTGCCTTTTTGTCTTGTTGACTGTGTCCTTTGCCTTACAGAAGCTTCTCAGTTTCAGGAGGTCCCGTTTATTAATTTTTGATCTCACTGTCTGTGCTACTGTTGTTATGTTCAGGAAGCTGTTTCCTGTACCAATTTATTCAAGGGTACCACCCCCTTTCTCTTCTAAGAGGTTCACTGTGCCTGGATTTATGTTGAGGTCTTTGATCCATTTGGACTTAAGTTTTGTGCATTGTAATAGAAATGGATCTATCCACATTCTTCAACATGTTATGGAACACTTAAATGGAGTTTATAACTTGTAGGTGCATGCTACTTGGCAGCATGGGCCCCAAAACTCCACAGTGCTGATGTGGTAAACGCGGCTCCTACCAATACCTCCACCTTGATGCAAAGCTCTCACAGACAAAGGATCAAGGCAGAGAAGCAACCAAAGTCATACCACTTTGGCCTTAGCCTTGTGGCTTAGCAGTTTAAAAACACATGTGGTCAGAAAAGATAGAGATATGAAGTAAAGACAAAGTCAGATTACAAAGTCCTCTAGATGTCTAAATGGTTATAATGTATTTAAAATTATGCCTAGGCTTGTGGAGACAGAAAGAAAGAACATAGAGTTCAAAATACAGCATTAACATAATTAAATAAAGTCCTTAAAGGGGAAGTAAAGTAATAAAAAAGAAAAAAATATAAAGAAGAAAAATACACATGCAGTCTGAATACTGTATGTTCTTGTGTTGTCTGTGTGTTTTGAGTATGAGGAAGGAGCAGTAGCTGCTAAGGGACACTTGACTATAGATGCTGCTGGGTTAAACCAACCTATATATTTTGAAAATGTTTTGACTTCGAAATGGAATTCAAAAGATATGTTACTTTTGAAACCATGTTCTACTTTTATTTCCATAGAAAATAAGTCTGTGATTATGTTCAAAGTTAAAGATGATCAGGGTTGAAAAAGGAAGACTTCGTGAAAAGTCTGGCTACAAACATGAAGAAATAAAACTAGAAGAATTACAATACATGTAATGCAGATTTTACCTGCTCACACATAAAACAAAATCCATCTTTGGCTGGCTTGTGTACAATGCACAGTCTATATCTATATTAATACATATATAGAGAACTTGGTTGACTCATTCATTCTATAGCTGTCCTTTTAAAAAATTCAGTTTCACGATTTAAATTATGACTCTAAAATCAATCTCCAAATTAATACATGCAGCATTGACTGGGAAGGTATACTTTAAATGTTTTTAAACTTATGTGCATGGGGGGATGCATGCATGTGATACACATGTGCACATGTGCATGTGTGTCTGTCTGTTTGAGACAGTGAGCAATGGGTCACAAACAATTGCATAGATATATAAATAAATAGATGACTTTTCAGGAGATAATTCAGTCATTTTACTGTGTTGGTCCCATTGATCAAACTGATATTGTCAATGTTGGTGCCAAGCTCTTTTGCTTGCTGAACCATCTCAACAGTAGGAATCTTAAAATTTAAAATGTGTTTATCTATCTACTGAATACTTTTTGTGTGTATAACATTGTGACCTGAATGCCATTGACACAGTTACCTGCCTATCATTAGAATTATTAATTCTGATATACCCATTTCTTACCTACTGCAATTACCTTTTATAATAATCACTATCAATTAGTACAATTTTCATTTTTGTCAAGGTAAGCAAAGCACATGTTAAAAGAAAATCACAGAGCACTAATATTAGTGAATAACTCAGTGCTAAACTTCATAAATATACAAGCAGTGTACTGTTTTATTTTCTTGTATTTGGAAGTTTCTTGTTAATTTCTATATTATGGAACAACTATGGAAATTAAAAATATTATTTTAGTAGTAGTATAAAATACTCAGAATACTTCATGAAATAAAACTTGTCAATAAATTCGTTCTTCAAATGACATTTATTGATATGAAATGTTATAAAAATGAAATTAAATTGAAAAGGTACAAAATTAGCTTAAGACACTGGTCTGAGCAATGATATTCTTTTAATTATCCATTTCTTCTTTCACTAATAAAATTATTTCTTCCTACATTCTACTATCTTCATCACACACTTGCATTTCTTGTGTGTGTGTGTGTGTGTGTGTGTGTGTGTGTGCGCGCGTGCGTGCGTGTGTCAAGCTTCTAACCCCACACCTTGGATAACATCTGGTTCTCAGGTGAGATGAAGGTTACATTGATGTTCTTGTGGGATAAATAAAACTCAAAGTTGAACTTACAATACCATTAAGGTATCATCTGTAAAATAATATTAAGTTTAGGGACTAATTTATTTTAAAATATTGATTAATTATACCACTATGTATAAAAATTCCCACAGGGATGCAACAATAAATTTGTTTGACTTGGTACTCTGTGGAAAAATCTGCCTTCAAAAGGCAATGGACAGACATAGAAGTTAACTTTCTGATTACACCAGCTGGTAAGTGACAGATTTTGCTTTTTTATGTCAGACAGTCATTATCACAGGTTACTTAAGTATACTTTAATACATGTCCTGTCTTAAATCTGTACCATTCTGTCATTCTATGAGCAAGGTATAGAAAAATAGCCCAAATATTTGTATACCCTTACTCTTATAAAGAAAATAAAGTAAGTTAAATACAAATATTGGATGAAAACATTGATTAATGTTGACCATAGGTTTATATAAACATCATATTTGTGAAAAACCATTATAGTGGGAAAACAAGAACGTGTTCCACATGTTAAACTTGACCATAATTTATTGTTATGGAAGAGTACAGAATAATTTCCAAATACTGTATTTCTGAGGTAATAGCATGAGACAAGGTAGCACTAAGATATTATAGATCCCAGATGTTAAGGAGAAGATTTGCCTTATCTACAACTAGAGTTAGCTGAACAATGATCAATGACATTTCCTTGTCTTGGGAGGATGACAGTTTTTCCATCTCCACCTGACAAATCTGAGCAGAATAAGATACTTTTCCATGTTTCTTCAAGTATATCAGGAGACTGTAATTAGAAATTCATTCACATTTGAGATTTAGTTTGGAAAGTAAGTGATTGCATTTTACAGAATTTTCAGAGCTAATATATGCAAAAGAACTCTGAACAAAATATATGAAATATGTAATCCATATGGTAAAATCATGAATTAATGCCATATAAAGATCAAGCATACTAGAGATGAGAGAAAAATGCTGTAAAGTCAACATAGAAAATTCTTAATACACTAGGGGGAAAATCTTACATTTTCTTCAGTGTTTGCACATAATTAATACTTTTTTAACTTAACATATTCTATTATGTAATATTTTACATGGATTTAGTGATCTTGTCATCTGCTTAGTAATATTTGAGAGGAAGAGTAACTAAATAATATGTTCATTATATGTAAGGAACCTGGTATGCAATAACTTGATTAGAGATTCTGATTGTATAGTGAGTGAGTCCTCAGTCATCCTGCTTTTCATGAATCATTCCACCAGGAGAGAAATATTAAGCACTGTTTATTTCAGACTTTGGGAAGGATTAAACCTGCCAGAAAAAATAGTACATTTTTCTTCTTTTTATTTTTATTTTTAAATTTAAATTAGAAACAAGGTTGTTTCACATGTCTATCCCAGGTCCCTCTCCCTTTCCCTGCTCTCCTCCCACGCTCTCCCACCAACCCCCTCAATACTTCCTCATTTCCCCAGGGAGGGTGAGTCCCTCCATGGGGGTGTCCATAGTCTGTCATTACATCCAGGGCAGGACCTAGACCCTCCGCAAAAGTCCAGGCTGAGAGGGCATCTCTCATTGTTGGATGGGTACTCAAAGTCCATTTGTATCCATGGGATAAATACTAATTTACTACCCAAGGCCCCATAGATTACCTAGACCTCTTCACTGACACCCACATTCAGGGGGTCTTATTCAGTCGAGCTAAACCTTGTCAGGTCAGCTGTTTCTGGGGGTTAACCAAGCCCAGTCTTAACCCTTTTGCTCATCAGTCCTCCCTCTTCTATAGACAAGAAAAGTTTATTTTTCTCATTAGTGTGAATGGTAAACTCCTTGTAAAAATAAAGGGAGTGTCGGGATTTTCTAGAAGAATAAACTGACGTAGCAAAGATAGGGACAAGGAGAAGCAGTGAAGGGGCTCTGAGGTGCAGCATAGACCCATGGGAGGAGTCACCACAAATTCTAGTTCACTTTTGCTCTCCAATTTTTCTAGGTTGCTTTTCATTCAGGGCTTTGCGACCACAAACATCATTAACTCACTGTCTGTTTACTGCTGTGTTGATCTCTTATAACCATCCTAGAGTATGTCCAGCTATCTCTGTAACACTGCTCTGTTTTCATACCTGATTCCTTTCAGAACCTGCTTTTAAAAAGCAACAATTTTTATGGGAAATGGACATAGGATTATATATACAGACACCCATAAAAGAATTAAGTATATCAAGAAGACATGAAAATGTCAAGATTATCCAAGTAAAACACCACCAACAGAATCTGTAAACCTTCATTTTGTGGGTACCAGAACCCCAATAATATTAGTATGCTTTAAAACACAAAATCGTGTGTTATAGTTCATGCTGTTAGTTTATCAGATACTTAGATCTTGGAGATTTAAAAAATAAATTAGGATAATATTTTCCTTCCATATACAGTAGGTTGAAACTCCAGTAAATTCATGATTTGAATACAATCTAAAGTCAGAAATGCACTAAAAGAATCAGATACATACTAAATTTGTGGTGTGGGTGTGTGGATGTACACATGTACATGAGGATGTGTCAGCCTAATTGTGGAAGCCAGAAGTGGATATTAGAATATTTTCTTCATTTGCTTCCAATATTATAAATTTCAGTTGGGCAAGGATTTCTGAGATGAGTACTGTGCTTTTGAGTTATAAGTACATTCCACCATGTGTAGAATTTTACTTGGTAGAGATTTGAACTCATAATATCATACTCAGCAATACTTTGCCCACTGAACTATCTCACCATCAACAAGATAAGTATTACATTTTAAGAATTAAGAAATAATGCTCAATGTAAAATATTTGATATCCATATATGCAAGATGTTGAGTTTGTTATAGTGGAGTGTCCTATCTTAGGAGCTTAAATTCCCTGCATATTTATTCAAGGAAGGAAATTAAAGAATCATTCAGATAGTTGCAATGAATTGAGTTCCTATATTGCTACAACAAAACCTGTGAAGAAAGGATTCTCACAAATCAGAGATTAGTTTCTTTATTTTAAAACAATAACTAAAAACTTCTTTTTCTTTAAAACTGAATTTTAAAATGTCAGGATGAATGCAATAGCTATAAACTGAGTACATTCCATCATGGTTTTTTGACTGCTGATGAAAGTAATGACTAAATGCTTGATCAAGAATGATAAATTTTGCCAAGTATATTGAATCTAGTACTCCGGATTCCTTATAAAACAAAATCAATGCCTGTGTTTGAGGTTAATGTGTTTGTTCAAGATATGAAAGAAAACTATTGGGATTTGTATCAAACACCCAAAACATTTCATTCTCTAAGAAGTGACTAAAATGTTTTGAGGTGATGCATTTTGTCCATCACCATGTCCACAAAGCATATGCTATTTTCCTGAACAACCACGCCATTGCAGATTTGAGTGCAAAAAATAAGGAAATGGGCTCATTTAGTGACTAGTCAGCTAACTCAGTTCTCTTATATCCTGACAGTTGTCAAAGATCACAGAACCTACAGTAAGGAACTTTGACATTTTACCATAGTATTTTGATTCATAGAAGAAAGGCCATCTCAAGTCAATGATAGAGAAGAAAATTTCCCAAGAGGGTAAAGTAAATCCATATAACAGCAATTTTGTGTTTGTCATGTCTTTCATATCCCTTGTTTCAATGGACACCTATGAACATTATGCAGTAAATATGTTGGTGGGATTGGTGGAACACAGAGGGATACATGGATTTTTCATATAGCTTATGAGGAGATGTCACTTCAATACTTCCCTATACATGTCATTCAAATTAATTTTGATCAGAAATAATTGGTAAAAAGGCTCTTTTTCAGCTGGGTGGTGGTGGCGCACACCTTTAATCCCAGCACTTGGGAGGCAGAGGCAGGCAGATCTCTGTGAGTTCGAAGCCAGGTTGGACCGACAGCCTCCAAAACAATACAGAGAAGCCCTGTCTCGTAAAACCCCCTAAAAAGGCTATTTTTCCTTAAAAGTGAAAAGGAGGATAATAATATATATTCCGTGTTACTTATTTATTGAAAGAAGTGGCATTAAAAATGGGCAATTATTGAATTTTGCAGCCAGAAATAAACTAATGGAAGAGTCAATTAGGAACTATTTACTTTTTCTCTTCTGCAAAACAGCATCTTCTTATCTGAACTACGGCCTTGTTCCAAGAACATGATAATTAGAGATTTGCTGATGTAAAAATAAAAGTGGTTACCTCTGTATTGTAGTCCATTGAAAGTTGATTTTAACACATATGAAATAAAACTCATCATAAAAACATTAATAATTGAACAATGATGACCATCATTTTCATTTTATTCATATGTAACCAAAGAGCTCTGGATACTTAAAAATGTGCCTCTAAAAAATAAGCAAGAACTTAAAATGGTAAAATTAATAATATTTCTAGTCACCAAAAAAATTTATTCTGATACATTGAATGTGTCAATTGATAACTAACACAGGACATTTTAAGATTATTAGGAAGTTATAAACATTTAATTTGTCATGTTAAGACTGGAATTTCTGAAAGAAGTATTGTAGAGTGCTGAAAGAGTATACATTTAATCATATCTACAAAAATATGATTAATGGTGTGTCAAAAATGATATTCTTTAAGTTGTGGTTTCTATTCCTTGAAACACCAAGGCAATCAACTATATGCTGAATGATGAGTACATTATGTGCTTTAATATTAATATTAAAAATAAACTTAATGATATAAACTTTAAAACCATTGGTTTATACAATTAACCAAACTTGTAATAATTGAATTTGTATTTGGAGAATCATATGGAAAACCATCACATTCATACTAATGCACGTAAATGGTCGTTAAAATTTAAGAGAAAGTATTAAATCCCTTACTAAAGAAATAACAGAATATCACTAATAAGGACTACTTACTTTTGCATAAAATACTCAGAAGAATAAAATACCATCCTCAAAATAAATGTCTTTATTGTTTTTCAGATAAAATATTTCATATTTTCTACTTCTGATCACTAATGAAACAATGTGGCTCAATAACAGCGTGACTGAGTTCATTCTACTTGGTTTGACACAGGATCCATTTAGAAAGAAAATCCTATTTGTTGTATTTTTGCTTTTTTATACGGGGACATTACTGGGTAACTTGCTGATCATTACTACTATCAAGGCAAGCCAGACACTTGGAAGTCCCATGTACTTCTTCCTGTTCTACTTATCCTTGTCTGACACCTGCTTCTCTACAACCATATCCCCTAGAACGATTGTGGATTCTCTGCTGAAGGAGGCCACTATCTCATTCAGTGAGTGCATAATCCAAGTCTTTACATTCCATTTCTTTGGCTGCCTGGAGATCTTCATCCTCATCCTCATGGCTGTTGACCGCTATGTGGCCATTTGTAAGCCCCTGCACTACATGACCATCATGAACCGTCGGGTCTGTGGGATTCTTGTGGCCATAGCCTGGGTGGGATCTTGTGTGCATTCCTTAGTTCAGATATTTCTGGCCTTGAGTTTACCTTTCTGTGGTCCCAATGAGATTGATCACTATTTCTGTGACTTGCAGCCACTCTTGAATCTTGCATGTTCAGACACATACATGATAAACCTACTTCTGGTGTCCAACAGTGGGGCCATTTGTACAGTGAGTTTCCTCATGCTGATGGTCTCATATATCATCATCCTGCATTCCCTAAGAAACCACAGTGCTGAAGGAAGGAGAAAAGCCCTATCTACCTGTATCTCCCACATAACTGTTGTCATCCTTTTCTTTGGACCTTGTATATTTATATACACGCGCCCTGCAACAACATTTCCTATGGACAAGATGATAACTGTATTTTATTCAATTGGGACACCTTTGCTCAACCCTCTGATTTACACACTAAGGAATGCAGAGATGAAAAATGCCATGAAAAAGTTGTGGCAGAAGAAACTGGTCTCAGATGATAGAAAGTAAAAGGAGGTCTTTGATATTTTCTCATAGTTAGCAATTAATTAGAAGTCAATAAATATATCTATTATTAGTTTAATGTTTTAGTTTCTTAGGACATGAGTTTATAAGCTTATATAGTAAAAAGCCAATGTGAAACACTTTGAGTCAAATTTTACATAGACAGACAAAGTACAAAACACAAATAAGTATGAAGACCCTTTGTCTTTATGCATGTGTGATACTGCTTCTGTGCCTTTACAGCCTTTCGGTCCCAACAACACTTGTGGCTGTGTTTATAATTTTCTTCTTTCTTCCTTTTGACTTATGAAATTTCTTCCTAATATTTATCTTTACAATTACATTTTCTATTCAATGTCTGATAAATTTTCCCTCTCCCAGTTAGCTACTTCTTATTTTTAGTATTTCATTTTTGAGATTTTAATATAATTACAATACTTCTCCCTTCCTTTTCATCGCTCAAACCCCCCTCTTCTTCAACACTGTAATATCTTACTTCCCCACTACTTCTTATTGCATACATGTATGTATATGCATATATATTACAATTTGTTAATTTGAACTTATAATCAACTTCAGTTATTTTCTGGATTCATAATTGTTCCATATTCAAATTGTAGCAGGGTGGAGAATAGATGAATATGCATATTCTTGAAGGAATGTAAATTCTACTTACCTCAGAACTCTTATAAAGTGTTCATTTGCATTGTTCTATAACACTAACAGGATTCAGAGAGAAAAATGCACTGTGGAGAATGTCTGATACTCTGCTCTCAATTTTAGGGTTACAATGTCAATGATTCTTTTGTAAGCCTTATTTCCTTCTTCTGAATGATCTCTTCTGGTTTAATTATAATAATTTCTCTTGACCATACTAATGGTGGTATTTTCATTACTTAAAATTGTTAGATTTAGTGCAGCATATGTAGGGTGGTTAGGTAGAGATGTCTATACAGGTTAGCATCAATGTGAATTCTATCCAGAAGAAAAGAATATTTGCAAAAGACAAACTTTTGGATGATTCTTTTATGTTAGCCAGGAGTATTATATTTACCATTATTAATTATTATTCTATTACTGAAAAATTCATGCTAATTATATTTCTATTGCCAATGTTTTCATGTGTTTTTACTCACAGAAAAAATTAAACATGAATTATTTTTTACTTAAGACTTCTATTATCTTCATAAAACAGTAAATTATACTGAAAATTTCATACCAATTGCGTTATTTCAGAAACCATAAAATTTCTGTCTTTTATTTAATAATTCCTGTGATTTTTTGAGTGCCTGGGATTAAATGTTGGTCCTTGCACACTTAGGTCATGGGCTCTAAAACAAAGATAAAATCCCATCCTATAATTTCTTTAGCTCAAAGAATCATCATATTTTGTATGTGTGTTAGTAGAAATCAGGAAAGTCTACAATAAACTATACTGGTAAGTATAGTGTACATCATTTCTTTAATATTCTGTGAGTTTTTATCTCCCATAAATCTCAAAAATATTGACATTATATCATACCTTTAGCTTGATTCTGTTATTGTAGCATGTTCAGTTTGAAATTCCTGTTGACAGGATAATATTTGATGCCTTCTGTTTCTTAAGAAAATGGTCTCTGATGGAGTTGAATATGAGATAATTATTGTTACTTTTCTTTGTTAACAAATTAAAGAATAAACTCACAAAAATAGGTATAAAATATATAAGATTGAGGTACATTAAAGTTTTAATTGTTTAGTTAAAATGTTTCAGGAACAATTATACAAAATTAATAGTAAATACATAAATTAATGAAGAAGGTAAGTTGGATTGTCATTTCATGATGTTAGTGGAATGGCTTTGATTTTCTCTTCATTTAATTTGATGTTGGCTATTGGCTTGCTGTAAATTGCTCTTATTATAGTTAGGTATGTTCTTTGTAGCCATGATATGTCCAACCCTTTTTTTTTTTTTTTTTTGGCTTTTCGAGACAGAGTTTCTCTGTATTGTTTTGGAGGCTATCCTGGAACTCACTCTGTAGACCAGGCTGGTCTCAAACGCATAGAGATCTGCCTGCCACTGCCTCCCAAGGGCTAGGATTAAAGGCATGTGCCACCAATGCTTGGCCTTTCCAACACTTTTAACATGAAGTGGTGTTGGATTTGTCAAAGGCTATTTTCAGCATCTAATGAAACGATCATGTTACTTTTTTTTCAGTTCATTTTTATGTTGGATTAGATTGACAAATTTTCATATGTTGAAACATGCCAGCATCTCCAGAATGAAGCCTACTTGATCATGACTGATGGTATTTTTCATGTATACTTGGATTCTGTTTGAGAGTATTTCATTGAATATTTTTGCATTAATGTTTCTGAAGGAAATGTATCAGCAATTCTCTTTCTTTGTTGAATCTTTTTGTGGTTTAGGTACCAGGGTATCTGTAGCCTCATAAAATAAATCTAGCAATGTTTCATTTGTTTCTATTTTGTGTAATAATTTGAGGAGTATTGATATTAATTCTTCCTACATGTATGAGTTAATATCAGGGTGTTCAGTTCGATTTCATTGGTATACCTGTCTGTTTGTATTTCTTTATCAGATGATAGAATTCTGCTCTAAAACTGGTCCTGGGCTTTTTGTTTGTTTGTTTGTTTTGGATAGTTTTCCTGACTACTTCTCTTTTCTTGGGGGTTATAGGTATATTGAAATTGTTTATCTTATCTTCATTTAACTTTGGTAAGTGGTTTATATTAAGAAAATTGTCCTTTTCTTCTGTATTTTCCAAATGTTTAGAGTCTATAAGGGTGACATGAGCTAAGACATCTAGTAATGAGATTTTGGAGTCTTAACTGGCCATCTTTTGTAACTAGGCAGGCTTCCAGTGGAGAAATTGTGATGCCAACTCAACCACAAAACCAATGTCTTAAAATTAGTCCTACCCACAAGATGTACTCAGGTAAAGGTGGCATAGAACTTGTGGGAGTGGAAAACCAATGACTGCTTCAGATAAAGTATCATGTCATGAGAGGGAGTCCATGACCTATGCTATCTGGAGGGCCAGGAACCAGAGGCTGGATAGGCAAGAGACCTAGGATAGAACTAAACACAACTGGAAAAATGTCAATTAAATGATTCTTAATGATACGCTACTATACTGGTAGACAGAAGCCTACTATAATAACTATTATAGAGGCTTCATCGGGAAACTGATGGGAGCTGATGCAGAGACCTACAGTCAAACATTAGAAGGGGCTGAGGGAATCCTGTGGGAGAAGGTAAGGAAAGATTAAAGGAGTGGGGGGGGTGTCAAGGATACCATAATAAACCCCACAGAATCAACTAATATGGGTTCATAGATATTGATATAGAGTGTAACAAATATCAGGGAGCCTGCATGTGCCTGACCTATATCCTATGCATACATCCTATGGTTGTATAGGCTGATGTTCTGTGGGACTGCTACCAGTGCAAGAAGAGGCTATCTCTGACACTTGCCTACTTTGGGGACCTTTTTCATCCTAATTGGTTACCTTAATTTGCCTTAATTGGATTTGTATACTCTTATTGCAACTAAATATGACTTGTTTGATTGATAACTTGGAAAACCTGCCTTTTTCTGAGGGAAATGGAGGAAGAGTAGGTCTGAGGAAGAGTAAAGGTGGCAGGAGGGACTGGGAAGAGAGGAGGGAGGGGAAACTGCAGTTGGGATGCAATATATGAGAGAAGAATAAAAAGGCAAGGAAAATAAGCATATTAATGTAACGACATCATTTTCATTTAGTTTGCTCTATGTATATGAATGCTTAGATTTCAAGCACTTCTGTGCATGATGTATGCACCTGGTGTGCACAGACATCAGAAGAGAAAATTGGATGACTTGGAACTTCTCCTTTTTGTTCATCAACCAGCTCCCAAATTACTACAAGGAGACTATTAGTTTGAATGCTCAGCCTTGGTTAGACTCAAATCTGGCTAGCCCCTTTAATTTAAATTAATCTGTTTCTCTTTATCTACCCTTTGCTTCAGGGATTGTTACTTTTCTTTTCTTCTACATATTTTTCTTTCACTGTTTCTCATGTCTCCTGGCTGGCAACTGCCTGATTTTTGTCCCTGGATCTCTCCCTTGTTTTTTCATCCTCCTCCTTCTTCTCTCATTCCCATTACTTATTTCCTTTGCCTGCCAGCCCTGCCTATCCTTTATTTTCCTAGCTATTGGCCATTCAGCTTTTATTAGACTAATCAGGTACCTCAGGCAGGCAAGATGCAATAAATGCACAATAATTGCATCTTTACCTAATTAAACAAATGACGCATAAACAAAGTTACACACCTTTACACAGTTAAGGTAATATTTTGAAGCACAAACAATGTAACACATCTTTGCCCAGATAAAATAATATTCCACAACAGGTGTGAACCTCAATGTGGGTGCTGGGAATTACAACTGAGTCTTCTTGAAGAACAACACTGTGTCATTTTTCCATCACTATAGGGAACCTATTTATACTCTATATAACATTACTTCTTGCATTTTGCCCAGTCATGTAGCCTCCTCTAAAATAATCATTCAGAGGCATCATAATAATGATAAACTAAGGCATTGCTAAGTAGCTCTTAACAATTTAAATTAAGCCATTTGTATCCAACAATATTTGCCACGTGGCTTTGTGATTTTACCTTGTCTCTGGTACATCCTGTTGCTTTGGTGACTTGCTGGTACCTGCTCAGACTCTTCTGTATCTTTGCTTAGATTTTCCACCTCACTCTAACCTGCCTTGCTATAGGCTAAACCAGCTCTTTTTTTAGCAAATTGAAATAAAATATATTCACAGCATATAAAAGGGTTATCTGCCAGCAACTTCTGGACGTGCACTGAACACTGAGGTCCCATGCTTGCTGCCACACATCTCCTGCAGACTGACCCTACACTAAACTATTTGAGAGTTTTGCAGTAAAGATGCAGATAAGACTTAATGGGCAACTCCAATAGGCATGCTGCTTGCAGCAAACACTTTAGTAGAGCAAAGGATAGAAACCTGAGTAGTAAAATGAAAATATTGCATGGGGAAATGAGGGCTATGACCTGATGAACTATTTTACATCTCCTGTGTTCTCAACAACAGCTTCCTCTCCTTTGAAAGAGGAAGATGGTTTTCCACATCTAGACAAGGCTGTTGCCTATGAGAAGAACCTGTCATTCAGCCGTGTTTTCTTTCTACACCAGCATCTTCTTACATCACTTTGGGCTCTCAACAGGAATTCCTGGAGCTGAACTCCTGTAATCCAGTTGTAGAGAGGGAGAAGTGATGAGCAGTGGGGTTAAACCAGGCTGGGAAAACATACAGAAACAGCTTACCTGAACAAGAAATCATGGACACCAGACTGACAGCTGGGAAACCAGCACAGGACCTAACTAGAACCCTTGAATATGGGTGTCATTTAGGAGACCTGGAAGTCTATGGGCCCTTTGGAAGTGGGATAGTATTTATCCCTAGTATACAAATGGACTTTGACTCCCATTACCACTAGAAGGATACTCTGTCAGTCTAGACATACCAGGCCGGGCCTAGGCACTGCCCCAAATGAAGTGACAGACTTTGAACTTTAATGATTCCCCCATGGAAGGTCTCACCCTTCCTGGGGAGCAGAAGAGATATGGGATATGGGGGTCAGTTGGGCAATGGAAAGGTGAGGGAACTGGGATTGATATGTAAAATAAGATTTTTCTAATTTAAATTTTATAATTAAAAAATAGCAATTTGGTAAAGTAAAGCAACATGGATTTCATTATATGTCAGCTTCACATAGTTTTAGTAGTGAAACATTTTTCAGAGTCAAGTTCTAGTTTTGTTTGTTATCATCTTCCTAGCCTGGACAAATTCCTTTCTGGTACCTGTATGGAAACAAAACACCATGCCCTTCAGTAAATCATAATATACACATTAAGAAAAATTTCTTTTAAAATCCAAACAAAATTTATATTGTAATGGGTGTTTCAAATTTAACTTTCACTTTTGGCAACATATAATTTAAACAATTTCTTAAAAATCAAGAAAGAATAGTTTAATTTCATTAAATATGGTGATTGTTAAAAATACAGGCAACTAAGGAATGATAAACCTGGGAAAGATAGTTTTCTCCAAGGAAAATCACACTTACTGGTTATCCAGTACCAAATGGTCAACCTAAAACATATTGCAAGTAACATTATACAGACTGAGCAGGTTATACTTATGTATTTATGGATATATATGTATAGACATATATGTATTTTACAATAATTCTTACAGAGAGAATTGGGATGTCTCTGACCCCTTTGCCTGCTTTTGGGAGACTTTTCCTTCTACTGTATAGTCTTGCCCAGACTTGACGTCAAGATTTGTGCCAGGTATTAATATGTTGTTGTGTCATGTTTCATTGATATTCCTGGGAGGTCTGCCCTCTTCTGGTGGGAGATGGTGGTGGCGGTTTGTAGTGGCATAGTGGTTCTGCGGGAAGGGAGCATAAAGGGATTGGGAGTAGTGGAATCTGTAACCAGGATGTACTATATGAGAGAATAAAAAAGAACAAATAGCCAGAACTTGAAAGAGAGCAAGAATGAATATGTGGAAAGGTGTGGAGAAAAGAAAGCGAAGAGGAAACGATGCAATTATAATCTCAAAAAATAAATAAAATTCATGGAAACAATAACATTAAATGAGAAAAATAAAAGATATATAGAAAAAGAATCAGGCGATCTGAAAAAAATAGATATTTTAAACTTGATGAAAAGCATGAGGAATGACATTATAAGTGACAATTTGATTGAATACGTCTAAGTTTGAGCTGACTTTTGTTAAGAGAGGGGCAAATTTGTTTATTATTAATAGATTTCAATCTTTATAGTTAGAAAGACTATCAACATACAATGAACATTTAAATAATTATTTTTAAAAATTTCCTCTTAACATAAATCATGTGATATGGTGCATCATTTATATAAATAATTTAAAATATTTTTTAAAGTACAGCTAAAAAGTTAAACATGGTATTTAAAATCACATGAGTATATTTTTGACAGATTGCTTCAGGAATATCCTTAGGGACTGTCAGTGGGGTTGTATCCAAGTCCCTCCAGTTCCCTTAAATTCTCTGCTGGACTACAGTTTCTCTAAAAGCTTTGAGCCCTGCAGGTCTGGACTTGAAATTTCACCATTACAGAGAAGGAAGACAAGGGCAAAGATTCTTTATGCATCTCACATTTTTCGCGTGAATCTGATGTGCCTTTTGTTCTTATTCATAGTACTCACAAAGTAAGTTTCCATGACTATTGATTTTAAATAAATTTTATAGTGGTACAAATAGCATATAGATTATTTAGCTTAATTTTTACCTCTTGAAATATCTATGTGTAATTTCATCCTAGAATATATTTTAAAATTTATTGTCATGAATTTATCCGTTAAAGATACTATTTCCAATGCTGACAGGAATTGGCCAACATCAAAAGTGCGATCTTTGGGATTTTGTTTTCTTTATTTCATTGCTTTTTTTCCTTTGCTTTTTAAAAATAGCCTGAGTCTAACTTAAAGTCATAGGATAACCTATTCTTTTATTCCTGTTTTCCACTAGGATCATAATTTTCATTAATTATATTTTCTGAAAATATAGCTACTTCTTAACTGTTCCTATAAACTTGAATTATTTTCATTTCTATCCTAACTTCACATTTTAATAGTTTGTTAGAAAATTTTGGGAGATATATTACAACAGAAAATTGGTCATAGGAGTACCTTATTGAAGTCTTAGTTTTAAAGTAGACACTGATAATGGCTGGGATAGGATGTGAAAGCAAGTGACAATATGCTCTTAATTACTCAAGATAGACAAGTGATGACAAACTAAAACATGTAGAAGTAGTATAAAAATAATTCAAAGAAAATTTATCAAATATATGATAAATTCCTCAAATCTTTAAAAAATCTAGGAATATTAATAGAGAAAGAAATTGTAATTTTCTGCAAATATTTGGTCTGAATACTGAAATTTATAAGGGGGATTTTATTTGCATGCATTAGGTCATGGTTAATTGAGTAAATTTTTTTATCTTATTTCATTCCCTTCATCCATATTACTATGTTCTCTGTGTTCTTATTAGTATACGATTTTATCGAGAAATAGTGATCAAAATAACTTACTACCAATTCATATTTGGGGAAGCATTAAAATCACTATAGAAAACCTATCCTCAGGGTTTTCTTTGTCTTACAAATGCCTCAGAAATATTCAGGATTTTTGTCCTTTTAAAAATAAGCCAAATTAAGAAGATGCATTTTCATAAAAAGAAAATAATAACAAAATAGTTCATCTTTAGTTAGTTCTCATAACATATTAGCAATATATGTCTACACTTAGCTGTTTGTGGATATTTTTGTTTTTAGTAAGAACCCTGTGTGGTAGAAAATATTAGATCATATTATTTTACATGAGAATAATCAAAGCTCAGAGTTATATAAGATATGCAAGGATATGATTACTGTCAATTTCCTGTAAATTGACCAGCACAATCACAGTGATAGGCTGCTTTCCTTGGGGACACAACAATAGATTACTATTGCATGTTAAGACATAATTGGTAAAGCCTGTTTCTGAAGAGAATAATTCACACATGTGAAATGACATCCAACATATTTTGAAAGTCTGAAGTTGAATAGTCCCCTCTTTCCATTGTTTTTGATGCCCACAATGTCAACTTCAGAGCTAAGAGTTCATGAGTTTATTCAAATCCTACTAATGATTTAAAAGAACAAGGGGATTTAGTTTTCTTCATCCTGAGAGCAAATGCACAATTAGGGGTATTGCTATAAAGGCAGTTAATGATTAATGTGTTCCTTATTTCCTTATGTAGACTATTCTTTGGTCTTCTGTATGCTTTGCAGGAGTGTATTTACTTACATTTGCATAATATGTGACAATTTGCAGATTCTAATGCTTATGGAATTCTACAACTTAGTAAAGTGCAAATAAAGTGTTAAATAATAAAGAAGGCCGTCAAGTTTTTCAGAATTTTAATGGGAGATTATAATTTCTTCGTTATTGATCTAAGTTTCATCTGATATATAATGAATTCTTCCAAAACCATATTAAAATGAATGATGGGCTTAAGCTTTTAATTAAAGAAGTAAGAAAAACGTCTTTGGTAAGGAGATCAATCTATAGTTCAATTATCAGATGTCCTTTATTCCTCAAATGTAACCAAGACATTTCACACCTTTTCAAATTCATTTACAAGTTCTCAGTGACTCATAGAAATTAGTTGGGTGTGGCTTTTTGCACATGCTCATTATTGCATTTGGGTCATCTTTGTAGCTCCTTATGTTTTGTGATCTCCTTACAGATCCAATTGACTTATTGAAGTTTCTGCTTTGTATTCCACAGTAAAGAAAGTATCATACTCTCTTTTACTAGGTTGCAATGAATATTTTTACCTGCGTTTAGTGGGGTTCTTTTTTTACAGGGCAAGTTCTTATTCCCTAACTAAGCACTAAATTTTGTCTTAAAATATTTTAAGTTATATTTGCATAATAGTGCCAATTCAGAGTAATATAACATTGTTGTTTAATTTATATTTACATGATTTCCCATTTGCTATGGAACCCTTTCTTATGTGACACTTTCAGAGATTTTTGTGAATAACTATATAACAATGTATTCACTTGAGAAAAGTGGATGGAAATTGAGTCAGTCTATAAAATGTGACGCACAATTTCTTTCTGTGTCAAATGTACTTTTCCTGAAGCTTTACCTTAGAAGTCATACAATTCAAACGGCATTGATTTCTTACTGTTCTAATTTATTGCACTAGAGTGACATTTTCATTCATGAATGAAGTTGATTGATTGATTTACTTTTATAAAGTTTCCTTGAATTGAGCATCTATGTTACACATTTTAGACCAGGTTATTACAGTTACAGAAAATAAATAAGAAATAAGGAGGAAAATAATTTATCACTTCTCTTTTTATCACTGACATATTTTAGGATTTGCTATTATTAATATACAAAGTGTCTGGTAAAATTAAAACATGTGGTTCAATTTAGAAACTCAAGTTGTTGAAAAATGTGATGGAAGGACACTCCTCTGGATGTACTCTATGACCCTGCAGGTGCTGACATCCAAGATAATGCCACAATATGGGTAATTGATAACAACAACAAGAGCCTCCAAAAAAGCCAGACAACTATACTGGGAAATGAGGTGAAATCTAGAAAGTCATAGTCATTCTTGAACCTGGAAAAAATCTACCCTCTTCTCTGACATTTTGCTAGTTGATATTTATTGCATTTATTACTTTTTTTTTGGTTTTATGAGACAGGGTTTCTCTGTATTGTTTTGGAGGCTGTTGGTCTAGCCTGGCCTCGAACTCACAGAGATCCGCCTGCCTCTGCCTCCCGAGTGCTGGGATTAAAGGCGTGTGCCACCACCGCCCGGCTATTACTTATTTTTTAAATTGCTACAGTGAACTTACATCTTGATTTTGAACTGAGAGTATTTTTTTAATTTTTAAATTATTTACCTTCTTGTTCCTACCAAACGTAAGGTTTTGCAATTCTTCCAACTACAATTAATTTATTATATACAGTATCACTCTATGCATTTATTCTCTTGAATGAGCTGTACTGCACTTTCAAGTAATGTACTTACCTTATTCTGTGTTCTATCATTACAGATTTGCAATTGAATTATTTTAACATTCATTGTGTATACTTATCGGTTAAAACATGACTTTGAAAAAATGAATCAAAGATCTTGAAAGATACAGCATTCCTTCCCTTTAAATAATCAAGCACATAGAAGAAATGGGGTATGGAAACCTCACAGAATTCATTTTACTGGGACTTTTCCATAATGAAGATGCCAAAGCAATATGTTCTGTGTTATTCTTGTTTTGTTATCTTGCAACTCTCTGTGGAAACCTGGTGGTTGTTCTCACCATCAGGTGCAGTCACCTTAGTGACCATCCAATGTATTTTTTTCTTAGCTACCTATCCTTCATGGATGTATGTTTCACTTCCACAGTGGCCCCAAAATTGATTATAGACTTTTTGGTACAGTGTAATACTATATCCTACAATGGCTGCATTGCACAGATGTTTTCTGCCCACTTCTTTGGTGCCACTGAGATATTTGTCTTGGTGGTTATGGCCTATGATCGCTATGTAGCCATTTGCAGACCCCTTTACTACATGATCACCATGAACAGATCAGTGTGTTACATTCTTGTGACAGTCTCAGTTTCTGGCGCTTTTATGCACTCACTTCTACATGTACTGATTGTTATCAGACTTCCCTTCTGTGATACCAATGAGATAGACCACTACTTCTGTGACATATTCCCCCTGCTGAAACTGGCCTGCACTGACACAAAATTCCTGACTCTTATAGTCATTACCACCACAGGGGTGCTGTCCATTTTGACTTTTGTTGCCTTGGTCATTTCTTACATCGTCATTTTGTCCACGTTGAAGAACTGCTCCTCCAAAGGCCGCCACAAAGCTCTTTCTACTTGTGGCTCACACATCACAGTTGTATTCATGTTCTTCTTGCCACTCATCTTTACTTACGTCCCAATGAGGGATTCTGTGGGGGATGACAAGGTATTTGCTCTATTTTACACCATGATTGCCCCTTTGTTCAACCCTCTCATCTATACACTGAGGAATACAGACATGAAGAATGCCATGAAGAAGGTGTGGTGCCAAGAAAAAGTGTTTGAAAGAAAGTGAAGTCTCTTCCGGTAGAGCCTTTTTCTCAATATTGTGTGTGGGCTAAGAGAACTGCTCCAGGGCCTAGGTAATCTCTGGGGCCTTGGGTAGTATTTATTCCTGGCATAAAAATAGACCTTGAGTGCCCATGCCACAATATGGGATGCTCTCTCAGCCTGGACTCTTGGGGGAGGGCCTAGGCCCTGCCCTGGATGAAGTGACAGTCACTGGAGATCCACCATGGAGGGCCTCACCCTCCTGGAGATCAAAGTAGAGACTGGGTGGGGGCCTGGGGAACCTGGTGTGGAGGGCGGTGGAGGAGGGAAGGGAGAGGGAGCTGGGATTGACATGTGAAACAAGCTTGTTTCTAACTTAAATAAAAAAAAGAGAGACCTGCTCCAGCCTCTACCCAAGATTAAAAAAGTCAGATTCTTCTCAGGACCAAGGAAGGGGAAGAAAATTTTTCCATAGTAACTTCTCACACAATCTGAGGGCCGTGATCTTTATCTCACGTGCTCTTTATTGTTCTGTTTCTACTATAATAATCCTGTCCTACATCTGGATTCTCTTAGCTTCTTCATTTTCCTACATACTTATTTTCCTACATTCTTATCCTATCACATTTCTGCTCATTTCTATCAGTTTCTCACTCTAGCTTCTAATTCTCCTGTCTCTTCTCTCCATAATGTCTTTGTCCTCAGAGGCTTGAAGCAAAAGATGAGGGTTACAGAGTTAGTTTTTTTCATTGGTCTGGAGCACATTCTTAGCCTAAGTGATTAAAGAAGAACCATTGCCATGGCAACACAAGGTCCAAAGGCAATATGAACAAATCTTTGACCAGACAGGGAGGACCCAATGTCAACTTTAAGATACAGATTTATTGTTGGTAGACTGACAAGTGAAGAAGTGTCATGCCTTTCTTAGTTACCTCGGAAGACATCTGTGACTCTCACCTTGTACACAGCTGTAAGATTTCAAACTTATGATCTATTTACAAAAGGGTTTTAGTTGAGTTTTCACTTGCTCTGAGGTGAAAGTGATTTAATTGTGTCTAGTATGATGAGGCAGAGAACAAGGCAGGCAGTTACAAGTCCATATTCCATGTGGGACAAAGAGATCCTGTTATGAGGCTTGTCCTAGTATATATTCTATATATCAGAATTATATAGTTTAATGAAAATTCATCCTCCATACAATGCACGGATATATGTGCACAGTAAACAACTAGTACACTGTAGTGCTGTGGAAAAAATTCCCAAGCTGTAATTTGAAGGAAAAATCTCTTCACACAAGATGTCAGCAATGAGGACAGCTACAACACTCTTAAGGCAATATTCCTTACTGACCTTCTAAATAAGGTATCTCCATCTTTTGTGCATCTCTGGTCACAATATTCCTAATAGCCTTGCCAAATGAGGTTTACTTTCCATGATATATGCATGTGCTAAACTCTCACTGCATAACAATTCTGAAGTTCATAGCAATCTGGTCCTATCCACAGAATAAATGTGAGCAATACAGCAATTTAGCAAGAGGAGGAACTGCCATCAAGAGTTGCAAACCATGAAGAGATAAGACCCCCAGACACAGGGACAGTATATATGGATGAATCAATTGCAAGTTTTTTCCACTTTAAGTAATGAAACTTATTTTGTCCTTCATGATTCCCAAAATAATGACTATTGTTATTGGTGTAAATTAGAAAAACTATACAATTTGGCAAATTTTACTCTACTTTGTAATATCAGTATTTTGTCTGAGTCAGCTGTCATAGAGAAGTTCTAATCTCATCTTTTCTGGTTTTTCCACTACAGCTAGCAAAATACATGTGGAGAAAGAACCAGACACTGTGTTTGGCATGTCACTTGGTATTCTCTTCATATGCTTCATTTCCTCATCATGCTGATGAGTCTTTAAGGATATAGTTTATGATGTTATTAGGAGACACAATCTTACAGAAAACTCCTTGATACTCCCTGGCTTTTACAATCTTTCCTCCCTCTCTTCTACAATGCTGCCTGAACCTTAATTGTGGGAGTATTTTGTAGAGATATCCATTGAGACTGGGCTGCACACCTCTGCATTTTGATTGGATGATGCTTTATATAGTGGTCTCCAACTGCTTCAAAGATAAGTTTCCTTGATGTGTAATAAAGACTACACTTATCTGTGAGCATAAGGACAAATAATTAGATTATTTTGATGGATTGTGCTGGTTTAAAAAGTCAGTAGTTGTGGACACCTCTCCAGTGATTTCTCTTGCGTTGAGTAGTTAGCTAAGTGCCCAGTAGTAGGCATGATTTCCTTCTTGTGTGAGAGTTAAGTTCAATAAGAGAAATATTAATTACTACCAATGTATATGTACAACTATTGCACCCTTATGACTATCATGCCATGCTTGTTATCAATGAGGTTTATAGAGGTCAACTGAGTAAAACTTTGTTACCTTTCTCCACCAAAGAGCAAAACAATTGTAGGTCCAGAGCCAAATGCTCAACTCTGAACATACATAAAAGAAACATGTGAACTAAACACATTCTATCTAATAATGTATATTTATGTATGTATATAATCATTATATATGTACGCACATATAAATAAAATATATGTATTTGTAGGTATTCATATAAAGGTATATACACACACACATGCAATAACAATTACTGCCAAAGATGTGCTGGAGTTAAGGGATACCAGGAAGGGGAATATGGGAGTTTTGGAGGGAGGAATTGGAAGCAAGAAATGTAATTATAAGTATAATCGCAAAAAGCTTGTATTTGTACATTTTTTACTCTTTAAACAGTTTTGATTCTAAAGTCATTCAATGCAGTATAATATTATCATAATAATTATGCCAATTACTGAATTTAATACATAGAATATTGATGATAGTGTATTATTTTAATTAGAAATTTCATTTGGAATGATGACACCCAATTTATTTATTTCATGGTGAATTGATAAAATAGAAATTTCTAACATCCATCTCCCTCTACTGAAACATGAATTTGAATAATATTCAATGTGCATGCCATCCTGCCTTCAAGAGAACTATGAAAGTATATGAAAAGTAACTGTCTATGTGTTTAGCACAAGAATATGAAAACAAGTATTGCTAAAACTAAGTCTAATCCCATCTTGTCAATATCACCTTTTTTCCTAAACCTGGAATGGAGATGGGTACCTACAAGTGTTGGGAATTGAGGGAAGTAAGCAGAATATTTTGCTCTGGAACATGAAAACTAGAGCTGTGCAGAAATATTTAGGGTTATGAAAATCATGATAAGTGGGTTGATTTTGGGCATTAAGTAAGCCCTGCGATCCAGTGTCCTAGTCATAAATCTAGAATTACAAGCTCAACTTCTTTTATAGTTTGTATACATAATGTTCCTCAAAGGCTCATAGGTTACAGATTTGTTCTCAGCCACTGATTTCATTGGGAGGACCAAAATAGAGGAAATATGACATTTAAATACACTTGTTGAAAATATGCTGAGATTTACAAGTCCCCTTCTCTTATTTTGGTTCTTCGCTATTATGATATGAGCCTCTTTACTCTACCATGCATCTTATACCTAGATATTCTGCCTCACCACAGCCTTAAATACTAGAAGCCTAATGACCATGAATTAAAGCGTCTGAAACTAAGAGCCCAAACAAGTGCTTTTCCTTATAATTTATTGCTACGTGTTATATATTACATATTATGTAGTATGTTATATATTCCTTATAACATATTTTGTTTCTTATATTAAAGCATATTATTTTTTAATTTTTATCTACTAATATAAAGTTTATTGACCCAGCTTCCAAACATAGTAAAGCAAGGACAAGTGTCAAGCCGTGTACTTATAGTCATACAATGGGCTTCTAAGAATTCTTTGGTACCAAAAGTGATTTCCCCTTTCTTTGATCTAATCTTGCCTTATCGTTCTAGTCTTTAGTCTTATTCAGTCACCAGATGGACTCCAACCCTATTCACCAGCACATTGCCACTGACCAATCCTAAACACTGTGGCTGTATATTTTAGGAGAGTATACATAGTCTGAGTATCTCTGCCCCCAGTAGGACTAGGCAGGATATCAGAAATGGATGGCTGGTGTGCCATTTTTCTCTCTAGTTAGAGAAAGTCACAAAGTAGTCTTGATTTAATTGTCCTTAATGTTGGGATCATGACCCTTTGCGTGTTAATGGATTTCTACTTTTGTTAACAGTCATTGCTCATTTTAAATTAATCATTGACATATATCCTTATGTATATAAATATAACCCTCTTAATCTGTATAATGTTATTTGCATGTACATTTTCAGCACTGACCACTAGGTAGCCGAGTTCCCTTCCACAAGGAAGACTGTTTCTCCCATTCTCAGCATTCCTTAGTTTCCTGTAGCTCTTTCTGTAGAATTAAAGCCACCTTAAATTTCCTCTACCCATGTTAGCCTGTGTATAATGTCTATTGTTCTTATTTAGCACATTTTTAGTCAGATATGTTGCTGAGACTTTATGTATGTAGCTTCTGACATTACACAATCTTAGAGCAAACTCCAAGATCATATGGCTCTTACAATCTTTCTTCCCAGGGTTGCAACCTGATCATTGATCTCTGAGCCTTAGTTTCCAGAGTTTTATGATGTAAAACTCATAATAGACAACAAGACACTTAAGACCTCCTACAAACCAGTGTTCATATACAGCTCACAAGAGGGGATAGAATGTTTAAGCTCAGCTCTCTCTCTCTCTCACTCTCTCACTCTCTCTCTCTCTCTCTCTCTCTCTCTCTCTCTCTCTGTGTGTGTGTGTGTGTGTTTACATGTGTGTCAAATTTCCAAATCCACCAGTCACAGTCCTCAAGTCTGTACTGTTCATTCTGCCAATAACCAACATCATGTAGAGACACAAGGGAAAGCATCCACCATCCCAGTTCCCCAAGCTGATCTCAGTGAATACAGATGCAAATTGAGTGATGCCTTCATGAGTGACAGTGATTAAGGCTATTCAGAGCAGGGCTTCTAACAATGTTACTATCTGCTACATTATTTGTTTCTTCAGGATCATATTTTTTTGATAGATGAACTATGTCACAAATCATCCATTGGGGTACCATAGAGAAAAATTTCATGGTTCTGAAAGTACCTTGTGGTTCATCATTTCGCAATTTTTAGAAAAATTCATCTTATACCTGTGTCAACCAAACTTTCCTTTTCAATACCTTAAGTTTTGTTCTTTTAATTTTAATGATATATTTTTATTCATTTAAATTATGTGTATATGTGTGGGTATGTATATATATATGAACCACAAGGTACTTTCAGAACCATTTTTCTGCTGCATACAAGAAACACACCTCAGCTTCAAAGACAGACTTTATTTCAGACTAAAGGTTTGGGAAAGGATATTCCAATCAAATGGACCCAAGAAACAAGCAGGGGTAGCAATCCTAATATCTAACAAATTAGACTTTAAACTGAAATCAATCAAAAGAGATGAAGGAGGTCACTTCATACTCATCACAGGAGAAATCAACCAAGATGACATCTCAATTCTGAACATCTATGCCCCAAATACAAAGCCATCCACGTTCGTAAAAAAAAATTACTAAAACTCAAAGCATATAGAAAACTTAACACACTTATAGTGGGAGACTTCAACACCCACTCTCACCACTAGACAGGACCACAAGACAAAAACTTAACAAGGATGCGAAGGACCTAATAGATGTTATGACCCAATTGGGTTTAACAGACATCTATAGAACACTCCATCCAAACACAAAAGAATATAACTTCTTCTCAGCTCCACACCGAACCTTCTCAAAAATCGACCACATACTTGGCAACATAGCAAACCTCAACATGTACAAAAAATTTGGAATAACTCCATGTATCTTATCAGACCATCATGCCTCAGAGTTAGAATTCAACAATAACACAAACTGCAGAAACTCTGCAAACTCATGGAAATTGAATAATACACTATTGTACCACTCCTGGGTCAAAGAAGAAATAAAAAAAGAAATTAAAGACTTTCTAGAATTCAATGAGAATGAAGACACAACATACCCAAACTTATGGGACATTTTGAAAGCAAAAATAAAAAAAAATGACAGTTTGTGCTGGATAGGTTGTGAAGAAAGGGGAACATTCATCCAATGCTGGTGGGAGTGCCAACTTGTACAGCCATGATGGAAATCAGTATGGGGATTCCTTAGGAAAATGGGTCTGAGTCTATCACAAGAACCAGCAATTCCACTCTTAGGAATATACCCAAAAGATGCCCATTCACATAACAAGGATGTCTGATCCACTATGTTCATAGCAGCATTATATGTAATAGCTAGATCCTGGAAGCAACCTAGATGCCCCACAACTGAAGAGAGGATTAAGAAAATGTGGTACATTTACACAATGGAGTACTACTCAGTAGAGAAAAACAATAGAATCTTGAAACTTGCAGGCAAATGGATGGCACTAGAGGAAACCATCCTGAGTGAGGTAACCCAGACACAAAAAGATAAACATGGTATGTACTCACTCATATATGGATTTTAGATATGGATCAGGGGAGTGTCAGCCTACAATCCTAGTGCCAGTGAGTCTGGGAAACAAGGAGGTTCCCAAGAGAGATGCATGATAGCCCAGAGAAGTGGAATGAGCCTAGATCTCCTGAGCAGATTGGGAATATTGGGGGAGGGGAGAGGGAACCAAGAAAAAGAAAGAGGAATAAGGGGAGTAGAGAAGAAGGCATGGGGGAGCAGAAGTTTAAGTGGAGGTAAGAATAGAGGAGAGCAGGATGAGATATATTATAATAGATCGAGTCATTATAGGCTTGTGGAGAGAGCTGACACTAGTGAAATCTCCAGAGATCTACAAGGATAACACCAACTGGCAAACTAAGCAATAGTGGAGAGACTACACTATTAGCCCCTCCTTGATGATACGGTTGGTGACTACCCTATATTCCATCCTAGAACCTTCATCCAGGAACTGATAGAAGCATAGACAGATACCCACAGCTAAACACTGAACTGAACTCCTAGAACCAAGTGACAGAGATGGAGGAGTGATGACCAAAGGAGTCAAGACCATGATGATGAAACCCACAAATGTAGCTGACTGGATAAGGGGGAGCTCTTGAATCCCAGACTGATGGATGAGAGGCCAACAAGGCACTGATCCAGATTCCATGAATGTAGTTCCAGGGAGGAGGCCACAGAAATCACTGGGGCCTTGGGTAGTAGATCAGTGTTTATCATGGTTTATGAATGAGCTTTGGGAGCCCATTCCAGATAGAGGGATGCTCTCTCAGCATGGACACATGGGGAAGGGGCTAGGTCCTGCCCTGGATGAAATGACAGACTTTAGAGATCTCCCCAAGGAGGGCCTCACCCTCCCTGGGGAATGATGTGGGGATTGGGTGGGGGGCTGGGGGGACTGGTGGAGGGACAATGGAGGAGGGGTGGGAGAGGGAGCTGGGACTGACATGTGAAACATTCACATTTTTGATTTAAATAAAAACGTATATTGAGAAAAAAAAAGAATGATATGACACGATTCCAATTTGGATTGCCACCATTTTTTTTTAGTCAGTCATATGGCTGCTTTGCCATTAGAGTTAAAAATGATAGATATCACATGATTTAACTGCCATCTTGATTAGAGGTAAGCATGTAAACTGGGCCTAATTAGGAGGCAAGAACAAATTACCAATATAGTTTGGATTGGAGTAGATTTTTCTATGATAATTAATGTCCTGCCCTAAAATCAAGGTTTATAAAAAAATAAGATTTAAAATATTGAAGCTGAACCTCCATGCTTTTATACTCAAGAATGTACCTTGCTCTACCAGCTTAACTTTGTAATTTAAAAGTTGCCCAGGTGATAATGGTTTTAAAGATATGACGGGATCATAGGAAACACCTGATGGACCTTAACAGTTTTAGAAATGCCAGTGCCAAGTGATGGTCACCAGAATTACCAGCTTCAGTGAAATGGACCAGGCTGAGATCTAAAAGGTGGGCTATGTATATGCTGTTGAGGATGGGTTTGATATTGCAGGAAGACACTTGAGACATTTAAAAATTTTTAAGAACTGTTTTTAAAAATAGTTAAATTTATAAGGCTATGGGACATTGTGCTTATAAAATGTTTTATATTTGGACTTAAAATAAGAATCTAAAAATTAGTGTCGAAGTCATAAGCACCAAATACTAACCAAGAACTGGGACATTCATTTCTTGAGATTCAGTAAGACAATGACCTCAGCAGTCAGGCAAAGGTCTTGGAGCAGTTAATAATTAAGGCCATGAGTCTCTTTTCTTTGAGGGCTGCAAAATCTTCTTACAGGGTTAGTCTAGGACCACCTGCATATCAGATGTTTGAATTGATAACAAAAGGAAAAATTTTATTATGTTCCATAGCCCAGCACATAGCCATTCCCCTTCACCAAGACACCCCAGACAAATGTCAGTCAGTCAGGGGTCCTGAACCTTAAAAAAATTCCTCAACCCAATATCTGCTATAATTCCCCCCAACTGAACTTGAGGCTCTCTCGTTGTGCCAATGCATTGAACTCAGAGTCTGAGTTTGAGTTTGAATAAAGCCTTTTTGCTTTTACATGTGGGATTCGATCTCCTTGTTGGTTTTGGGGGTATTCCATTATCTGAGCATAATACAAACAACTGAGAAGTCAATGATTTGATGAGACACCTGGAAATTATTAAAGAGGAATTTAAGAAATATTTAAAAATTTATTTCCCATGTTAAAAATGAGAAATGTCATAATTCAGGGACTTACGACTCTGTATATTGCTATAATGGATGACTTGAAAATGGAAAAAAAAAGAAGTCAAGGGATAACCAATTTATCTTGCATTGACATAATCCTGGTTATAATTTCTATCAGTTTGGTAATTGATACCTGTGCCAAATATGAACAGTTGATTGATAAGATAGTAGATCAGTATTTATCCCTGGCATACAAATGGACTTTTGGTGCCCATCCCACAATGAGAGATGCTCTCTCAGCCTGGACTCTTTGGGGAGGGCCTAGGCCCTGCCCTAGATGAAATAACAGACTATGGTTTACCCCCTATGGAGGACCTCACCCTCTCTGATGAAAGGAGTGGGGATTGGGGAAAGGGGGATAGAGGGTTTGGTGGGAGAGTATGGGAGGAGGGGAGGAAGACAGAGAGGGACCAGGGAATGACATGTGAAGCAACCTTGTTTCTCATTTAAATTTAAAAATAAAAAAGTTATACAAATATTTTAAAAAGATATAAGCCTTAGAAAGACTTACTAATAAAAATTGTAGCAACCCAATGTTCAAGGTTACTGTGCTACTTCACAACATTCCCGAGGAGATGGGCTAAGGATGTAAATGAAGACAAAGAGAGCAGCTCATTCTTACAAGGAGAATGGTGTTTATTTTTTAACAAGAGTGGAGCCTTATATATCAGTGCCATGCATGGTGGAAAAACAACAATGTCAAAAGCCTACATTCCCATGGCCCTCAGGCAAAGGGTGGGCCAAAACCAGAGAATAGCATTTAAACAATAAGAATGGACAAAAAACAGGAACTTGCATGCAGGCCTTACTGGGAGCAAGGGACAATGAGAAGTGTTTTGCTAGAAACTCCTAGTCACAAGCAGGTCAAAAGACCCCCATGGGGGAAGGGTGCAACAAAAAATAGTTCAGACTCAGACAGAAGAATTTAGACAAGTACCTACCACACCACTGCTTAGTGAAACTGAAGGGATTGGCCCAAGGTTACTAAAAAACCAACTTTAGTTTATCCAGTTACTATACAACAATGATCAGAAAATGATAGGCACCCCAGAGGTTATAGAGAAGTTAAAGGAAGTCCTATAAAAATATTTGATTTGAAGAGAATTAAGGAAGTGTTCATTTCATATGGTATCTATTCAACATATGTGAATCAGATACTAAATTCATGGACAACTCAGAAAATAATTATCCCCCAGCCTGGAAAGATTTAGCTACATCAATATTAGATGATGATCTTCAATTACAATGAGTAACATGCTAGAAAGAGGAAGCAAGGGCAGTAGAACAATTAAATAAAACAAGAGGTATTGCTAATTCCCAAGATCAGATACTTGGTGAAGGCCAGATTCTGAATTGCAAAGATAGTTTAAATACAATGATCATACCTTATCCCTATGTCATTTAACAGCCTTTAATACTTGGGACAAGTTGGAAGAATCAGGAAAGAGGTCTGAGTCATTTACTAAAATAATACAAGGCCTATATAAGCTTTCACTAATTGATTGATTGATTCCAGCTATAGATAGAACAGTGTCAAATCCAGAATTCAGGAAAATATTAATTGAATATTTGACTTTAGAAATGCTATTTCAGAATGCAAAAAGGTGATTAGACCATTACAGGCCAGGTGAACACCAATAGATGATTGGATTAGAAATGCAGCTAATCAGGTAGTGGTGGTGAATGACTTTAATCCCAGCACTTGGAAGGCAGATGGAAGGTGAATCTCTGTGAGTTGGAGGTCAGCCTGTTCTACAGAGTGAGTTCTAGGACAACTGAGGCTACACAGAGAAACCTTGTCTTGAAAAAAGAAAAGAAAGAAAGAAATATACTGAATTTGCTTTGATAGCATAAGTCATGGCCATTATGGGGAAAGATATCTGTACAAATTAAAACTGACCATTCTCCAGCATATTTCTCTAGTGGAATAAAACAGTTATTTTGCATATCACAACTTGAAGCATATTATGGGTATACCATACAATCTTACAGGACAAGCAGTTATAGATAGATCTAATCATACTTTAAGAGATATGCTTAATAAACAGGGGTAATAAGGATCCTCAGTGATAGATTACACAGTGCTTTATTAACTTTAAATTTTTATAATGCTAATGAAAAAGGAACAACAGATGTGGAGAGACATAGAATACTAGCAAAAAGTATTGAATTGAATCAGCCTGTAAAATTTAAAGATATGTTTACTTCAGACTAGAAACCAAGATATATGTTACATTGGGGAAGATCTTTTGCTTTTGTTTCCACAGAAAAGAAAAGCTATGGATGCCATCAACATTGGTAAAGATTAGATTTGAACAGGAGATATCTGTTGAATGGCAGAGGCAATGTTTCATCCAACATCTTGGATATTCATACAAACTAACATAAGACTAACACATGCCTTTCATTTGTTCAGGTAAAAAAAAATATTAAAAGATAGTAACTTTTCTGTTGCCAAAAATGATTTTGCCTGAGCAAAGATACAGTTTGCCAAAAAAAGGCACTTCCTAAAAGTAGAGTTGGGGCAAGGTATTGTTTTTGTCTTCCCAGGAGAAAAAAAAACCATGTTTCTCTCCTCTAAATCCAAGCATGATTGTTAAAGGAAAACCTAAAATCTCTGTCCCATTTCAGAAGAGCCACCTGGTATAGAATAGAAATTGTGAGATGTTCTATTGCCATTAATCTCACTATCCGTTGTTTTATTTTGACTCTTTCAAACTTTTTTTTTCCTTTTTTAATTTAAATTACTTCAGAATGTGATTCTGGGGCTACTCTGAGGGTGGACTCCTTGAATGGCATGTGTGACCCTGGGTTCAGTCTTAGATACACAAACAAAATCCTATTAAATTCTAGAACTTTATAACAAAACAATCTCAAGTAATTACTTAATTTTTCTATTTTTAGCTTTTTCAGTTGAAAAGAAATTAATATAGCTAACGAACTGACTTTTACTGAGTCACAGATGTAATTTGTAAATATTTTTGGTCATAATAGACAATAATTTCCTAAGATACAAAACAATTGGATATATTGCCAAAAAACTTTAAATGTTACATATTACTTTATTTTTTGAGTTTAAGTGAGCTACTAATAACTTGGAGATGTTTTTTTCTGTCTACTTAGCTTATTATTATATTTTCAAATACTGAGTTCTTTATTGACCTTTGTTTCATCTCTTTCATTCCACAGATCCCAACTTCTGTAATCTTTCCTGGGACTTGGGTGTGTGTATGTCTGGAAGTGTAGAGACATTTTGTAACAAATTAAACAAACATGAACTTATATTTCCCCTGTTTATTATTTGCTCCCCCCTCCTATGACAGATACATCAACTTTTAGAAACCAGTGCAATCATGGAAAATTTTATGTCTCTGGGGGGGGGAAGAAATGAATGCTGTTTTATTCAACCTACTAAAAATAACATCCTTTTGTGAGAGAAATAATTGGAATTACTAATATTTTCTATTGGTTAATGGAGAACAAGTTCAGAGAAAATGAAGTCTGCTACTAGTCAAGTCGACATGTAATATGATAAAATAAAATAAATGTATTAAATGTTCATATTATAACTCAATGCTAGCCAAACTGTGTGTACTAATTTGCTTTTCTGCAAGCTTTTGGTGTAGGGATTTTATTAGCAATTCTAACCAGTGAATCTATCCATATTCTTTATTGAAGCAAAGGAAATAGAGAACATGGATCAGTGCAAGAGTATTGGGTTCTCTTCAACTTGCTGTTGAGAAAGGGATGGTACTTTATGAGTGTCTGAAGTGATTTCACTTATATTTCACCAATCTTAGAATATAGTTAAAATTAAAGAAAAGAATATCATCTTGTTTGAAGGAACTCTTCAAACTCAAGCGAGACAAAAAATAGAGAGTGCCTCCTTGATACACTGATTCAGTTGCTATGCCTGGTAAGTGATAAGGATAAAGCTAAGCACTTTGCTGGAAATGGACATCAAAGGAATAAATAATGGGTTACTGTTGTACAGGAGTTGAATAAACGAGTTTTAGCAGCTGTGCTAAATATCTTCTTATCAAACATGCATGCTTGAATATGGTTGTGATATAATTTATAGAAACATTGCTAAAAACAAACATCCAGGGGGAAAAGAAGACCCAGGCTTAAGATTTGGAGAAGCTATAAGGATATTATTGGGAAAAAGCAAAACAAACAACCAAACCAAAAAAAGCAGAGAGGAAATCTTATAAACTACATTATTTTTGTGCAAAAGTGTGGCCACTTTTAAAAATTGGGAACTGACTGCTTAGAAGGTAGAATAACTAGAAAGACTACTGATGAACAAGTTTTATGAATTAACAGCACAAAATAGTCAAGGAATTTATTATAGCCATCTATCAGGAGTATTTTCAGATATGTAATTTTTAATTATATATTTCTGTTGATTAGATACATAATTAGTCTTATTCTGTAGTATATATACTTTGTCTGTGTAGCTACATTAAACATGGATGCAAATAGCAATTTGAATGTCAGTACTTTTTCATTTTCATTGTAACTGGGAATCAATACCTCCAAATCTATCTTTCATATTATATTTTCCAGATATCATGAACTAATCTTTTCAAATTGTCCCTCTCCTTTCTAATTACTGTAGTGGAATATCTGTCTGGTTTTATTTAATTAATTTAAAACTCTTTGTGAATTCTCTACCTCATTATTTCAGTCAATATTTATTAATTTGAATTGGAATACTAGAGAGTAATATAATTTTTCTGTCTTTTTTTCTTTTTCTGTATTCAAGCAGAAGTATTAAGAACTCAGAAAGTCATATGTTATAACAGATATAGCTACAACATTTCAAGAATGATGACAGTTGATATCAGAACTCATTCAGTCAAAAGTTTAACATGCCATAACTTTTTCATGGCATTTTTCACCTCTGCATTTCTTAGTGTATAGATGAGTGGGTTGAGAAATGGTGTTCCAATTGTATAAAACACTGCTACCATCTTGTCCATAGGAAAAGTAGTTGGTGGACGTGCATATATGAATATGCAGGGACCGAAGAATAAGATAACTACTATTATATGAGAAGTGCAGGTAGAAAGTGCCTTTTTCCTCCCTTCTGCACTATGGTTTCTCAGAGAGTGCAAGATGACAAAATATGAGATGATCAAAATTACAAAACTGCTTGAACAAATTGCACCACTGTTAGACACCAGCAGCAGGTTTATCATGTATGTATCCATGCAGGCAAGCTTCAATAAGGGCTGCAAGTCACAGCAGTAGTGGTCAATCAAGTTGGGCCCACAGAAAGGCAGCCTCAATGCCAAAACAATTTGAGCTGTGGAATGTATAAAAGACCCAATCCAGGCAAGAACAATCAAGATGACACAGGCCTTATGGCTCATGATTACTGGGTAACGCAAGGGTTTACAGATGGCCACATAGCGGTCAACAGCCATGAGGATAAGGACAAAGATCTCCATGCAGCCAAACAAATGGAGAGCAAAGACTTGTGTGATACATTCATTGTAGGAAATGATGCTCTTTTTAGAGATGGCATCCACAATGAGTCTTGGGGCAGTGGATGTTGAAAAACAGGAATCAGCAAAGGACAAATAAAACAGGAAGAAGTACATGGGACTCCCAAGCGTCCGACTGAACTTGATTGTCACAATAATGAGTGTGTTCCCCACCACAGTCCCCGTATAGAAAAGTAAGAATATTATAAACACCATTTTCTGCTTCAGAGGATCCTGTGTCAAGCCTAACAGTAAAAACTCAGTTACACTGCTGTTCTGTTTCATTGTGTCAGTACATGAGAGGAAATCACAGGTTAGAAATAATCTGAAAAAGAGAAATGAAAAGTATAAAATGCATGCTAAGTTTAGAAGTCAAATAACATCTTTCCAATGGGAAACTTGCCATTCTCTTTTTTTGTTGTTGTTCTGAAAATAGCAATTTTTCTTAATAAACAGACTGCACATTCAAATAATGAAGGAGCCATGGATTTTTGAAAGCAAATGTTAATTTTGGAGATGAAATTTGAGTATTTAACCTTCTGAAGTAAATGCTCCTTGTTAGTTTTATCTAAGGTGTGTTCAAGTTTAGCGTGTTGAAAAATATTTCAAAAATGTTTTTCATGTTTAACACAATATGCTTTCATATTGCTTGAATGCTATAGTTGCATGAAATGAGATTTACATGCTATATGTTTTGAACATTCAGGTAATGATCATTTAAATACATGAGACTGCCAAAAGAACATAAAATTTTGTCTTTGAAGAACAAACCTGTTTGCTTAGTTCACAGTAAGAATGATTTAATTACATTCCTCAGTTAAATCTATCCTGTTTAAATGGGTTTCAAAAATTTATAACTGTTAGCATTTCAAGAAATTTTCATCAAACACTAATGTGAACATGAAGGAAAGAAGAGAAAATATCTGAAGTAAATGTTAACTTTCCTTAACTCTCAGGTTTAAAGAAATATTTGTATTTCAGTTCATTCCTGACATTTTGGTAGAATTCATGCTATGTTTATTTATTATGGAGTATTCCATACACTAACACAAACATACACACACATATATGAATGCATATATTTGTACTTATATATACATATATATGTTTATTTGGATAATATATAACTGTTTCAATTAACTTACTTATAACATATATGTTCTAATAATAGCACAGTCAAAACCAAAAATTTATGAGAGAAGTAACTGTATCTATCAGATATACACATATAAATTGATTTTAAAACAGGTATTTTCCTTGTTGAAAATAAATATATGAAATGTACAGTTCCATGCATTTAGTTATATGTTCATATTCCAGCTGGGGAGAGGACTTGACATAACAATGCTTTTAACAACTGTTTTTAAACAGTGAGGGTTGCAAATATGTGAGAAAGTCCAATTCACATTTGTTGGTGATGTGAGGTCAAATGTCATGTCTTTGATGTGTAAAGGAGGATACAAAATCTGCACAGTGACACACAGAAAGTACTTACCCTAGGCATGGCCACTCACTGGAATAGACAATCTGTGCAGCCTTTTTAATGACAATAAGGATCAGAAAGAACATGAAAGTACCACTGCATTAAAACAAACTTATGAAGAAATACCTAAGGAGATAGTTGGTTACACAGGCACATCATTGAACCATCATGAATCTGTAGCTGTAATTACGTTTTGGCATTTTTAAGATGAATTTAATCTCTAGAAATATCACTACATGAGTTAGCTGTAAAGATACTTCTGAAACTGAGTATCCTTTAAATAATTCACACACAATTATCACGTGGACATTAGCTGAAAGTTCACTTCCTTTGTTGGATTTATTCCAACAACACTCTTTGGGTACTGTCTTCACACAAAAGCCTTTTGTGACTGAATTAAGTAAAATGCATATTTTCTATTTATATATCTATTTTCCATTAAAGGTAGGTCTATGTGGGTACACATATCTGCATATTTGCACAAAGAAGACAATTAATAAAATATTTATTCATATTAATTGCAAGCATATGGACACTCTATAAGTTGTATGAAGCAGTACCTACTTGTAATTCCAGCTCTTGTAATGCCATGGTAAACGGATTCATGTTTAAGTCAACTGAGGTTGAATGTGAGACTATTTAAAGCATGTACAAGAATGATTTAAATGCTGACATGAAGAAACTTCATAGCATTGATCAATGTCCTATAAACAAAATTAATCATATTCTATGATATTTGATACTAAGGTGTCATTGAGAAAATGTATACCACATCCAAGGCAAAAAATCATCACCTTTTATAAAGGATTTTCTGTAAGATCTAAAATGTAAACTGTTTTTAATATCTTTAATACTCTAATATCATCAGCCTAAAATTACTTAATAGTACCCACTTCCAAAGGTAGATATATATGTATTTGATTTTTATTTTATCATTCTAGATTGCAAAGCACTTCTTCAATTAATCTTCTAAATGTGTTATACTTCAAAAGTTCCTGGTATGTGTTGGATACCAGCCATGATATTAATATGACTAATATGCTGCAGGTATAAAACATGATTAATTTAACACAATTTTACCTGTTTGTATGTAAGATTAAAGACTGTGAAGAAGAAAATACCACAACATTGAGATTTATCTAATTGTATAGTACACTTAACAGATTCCTCAAAGTCACAGATAATTGAACATATAACTGAATAAATAGGGGATAATAGAGAAAGTTCTATAGAATATGATTTTTGAGTAATTTATGTATGTATGCCCTCCAAGAATTGAAGCATAATTATTAACCTGAGTCATATGAGCTGATCAAGGAACCTAGAGATACAGTGGGGAAGGGGAGAGAGAGTCCTTTCAGAGGATGAATAGGATACTTATTTTCTCAAGTGTTAACCATCGACAAGAACTATGTTAAGGCATATTGTACCAGGCACCCATGCATCAGACATGATAGAAATAACACCTTTAGAGCCGGGCATTGGTGGCTCATGCCTTTAATCCCAGCACTCAGGAGGCAGAGGCAGGTGAATCCCTGTGAGTTTGAGACCAGCCTGGTCTAATGAGGGAGTTCACGACAGGTTCCAAAACAATACAGAGAAACCCTGCCTTGGTATTTCATCCCAAACCCACAATGGCTTCTATCAATAATGCCAAATATAGCCAACTCTGGTAAGCTTATAAAGACATGTTAACCTTTGTAAAACATTTTTTACAATGCAAAGTAACTTAGCCACTGTGGACTTTCCTGAAAATTTAAACATAGAAATGCCCATGATCCATCAATTGTACTGCTGGTAGCATAATGCATGAGCTCTCCTACTCTTTTTGACTGATTCACTCTAATATAGCCCTGTGTGGCCTTGAACTCACAGAGACCTATTTGCCTCTGTCTCCCAAGTCCTGAGATTAAAGGTGTGTGCCACCACAATCCAGCTAAATACTGACTAGTGTGTCTGGCTTTGCATTTTGATACTTCAGGCAATTTTAATTAAAACATGAATAATATATCACCACAGTCATCTAGTATCCATATTTGTTATTTTGTTACTATTTATGAGAAAACTCCCACAAGAATCAAGAAAGTGTTTAAATCTTTCAACATACTGATTTTGATTCCCATGAATGTGGCAATGATTTCAATACTCATGAGTGGGGTTGCCAGATTGGATGGCAGCTCTGTCTTTAGGTTTTAGAAGTCTGTAGTATTTTCCATAAAGACTGTACTGGCTACATGGGATAAATAGTTCCAATCTTCACCATGGCATGCCATATTTAGTCTTTCAGTGTTACTGTTAAATTTAATTTAAAAACCTTTAGAATTATATCCATGAATATTGTAATTACACAATTTCTACACCAACTTTGCATATTGACAAAAACAAATTGATAAATTAAAGAGAAAGTCTCAATAAAGAGGAATTATAATAAATGATTTTGTTTACTCTTGAGAGGGAGGACCTAGAGAATTCGGTCAGTTTCAGGAACTTCCTATAGTTATTTTGTGTTGTTTACTTTCTGTCTCAGTGTGCTTCTTTGAAGGATGGAGTATCTCTGAGGAAACTGCTACACAGCACAAAGAGTTCAACATCACCAGTTTGTGGAGAATGCAAGTAAAAACTTCAAGGAGACACTATTTCGACTCAATTACAAATGCTTTTAATCAACAATACTAAAGTTTACACAAGCTGGCAAGGATACAGAAAATTTTCAATCATTATAGATAGTAAGGGAATATATTTTAATGTAGTCATTAAGAAGAACTGCTTTGAGATAAAAAACAAGATGCAAAACTTTCCATAACACAGAAATAACACTATTGAGTACATATGAAAAGACATCGTTATGTCCAAAGAGATATCAACATCCCTAAGAGTACTGTATCTTTATTAACAACAAGCAAGGTATGTAACCAACTGAAGTTGCCATCCAAAGCTAACTTTACAAATAAAACTGTAGACAATGAAGTGAGACACATATACATATATACATATATGCATACATACATACATACATACATACATACATACATACATACATTTGGACATTCTGTAACATGAATAAATAAAAGACCCAGTGATAGATATTGGAGATCAAACTTCAAGCTGGAGGTCAGAGAAACAAAGCATCTGGCTACTAGCTCTAACCTCTACCTCATGCTGAATGGGATGATCCTGTCTCCAAGAGCTCTCATCAATCCTCAGACTGTAACCTCTCCGAAGTGTGGCTGGAGAATGAATGTCTCTTTGAGACATTGCTTCTGTCTTATACACTTCCCTAATTTGGGGACTAAAAGTGTGAGGTATAATTCCCTTTTAGACTGATTCACTCTTGTGTAGTTGTGAATGCATCTACTTCTTAATCCTGAGTCCTAGGATTAAAGGTGTACTAGGATTAAAGGTGTGTACTACCAACTCCTGGCTGCTGGGATTAAAGTTATGTCCCTGGCTTCTATGACTAGTGGCTTACTTTGCTTTCTGAATCCTCAGGAAAGGTTTAATAAATCACGAATAACACATTGCCATAAAATTCTGTCATTTACATTGTAAACAATGATGGAGGAGGCATTATGTTGAGTGAAATAAACTGGGCATAAGACAGATACCATGTGATCTCAGTTATACTTGAAATATAAGACTATAGAAATCAGAGAATTAGTAGATTCATGGCTTCTAAGTGTAAGGGAGTAGTGGGTAAATGTAGGTAAGATGACAAAGTTAGATACAAGGAACAACTTTTGTTCTATTGCACAGCACTGTGACTCTAGGCCATATAGGAATATGCCAAATATTTTAAAATTGTTAAAGAATCTTTCTTTCTTTCTTTCTTTCTTTCTTCCTTCCTTCCTTCCTTCCTTCCTTCCTTCCTTCCTTCCTTCCTTTCTTTCTTTCTTTTTTGAGGCAAGGTTTCTCTGTATTTCTATGAAGCCTGTCCTGGCACTAACTCTGTAAAACAGGCTGGCCTGAAACTCAGAGAGATCCACCTGTCTCTGCCTCCCAGGTGCTGGGATTAAAGGCATGCACCATGAACACACAGTTTACAATACTTTTGTATCTATCATGTACCATCTTCTACTTGCATATTCATCAAGCAGGTACCTATTTATTGTCTGTCTTATCTCCATCATAACTACACATTTTAACTCATAACCATGTATAATTTTAATTATTCATAAAAAGCATGTGTTTGAATAAAGCAATATATTATGGAAAATTCATATAAAGTTTATTGCACATATTGATAAAAGTAGATGATTAAAAATTAGTTTTGTACTGATGTCTATCTTCACACAGAAATTTGACAACATTGTTTCTTTTTATCTTCGCAGAAAGAGTATTTAACATTAATGATGTAAATATAGGAGTCTGGGGAGCGTCATTTTCTAATGCGTCCCCTTATTTAAAATTAAGAAATATGAGGTAGGTATTCTGAAGAATTTCTTCTTATTTGTCTCCTCAGACGTTGGGAAAACTGATGGTGAAAGGAATTATTATCAGCTCAGGACCACCAAGATAAAGTTCTCAGCACAGAGGAGATGTACTTGCCCCAGAGTAACAGAGGACATGGAATAAGAGAAAAACAGGAGACAGAGGACAACGGAAAAAGAGAAGGGAAGATGGAAAAAGGAGGAAGGGATATTTGTCATGGAATGGAGGACAAAGGACTGCCTCTTGATGGAAAGGAGACACACTCACATATAGGAAAATGGTAATTTATAAAGTTAAAAAAGGAAACCTTGTATTGGCATGAGTTACTTAATTTTAATTGGGCATGTAAATTAGGTGAAACAAAAGCAGCTTCTGATTGCTGGACTTCAATACTTTGATAGCTGGATCTTGGTTTCAGGAGGAAGTGGCAAAGTATGGAAATAGACCTTGGAGGTTACCTTTAGGAATATAATCTAATGGTGTTTCAACAAGGCAGAAGGAATAAGGAAGATCGACAAGGCCTGAGAGAGACATGTTCACCATGCGCAGGCTGGCTAGAGTACCTTCAATTATAATTAATGTGCTAATTTGAGATGCACATTAAACTTCAAAAATTGACAAAACGAGAGTTCGGTTGTTTTTATTTTTATGTGTATGGATGGGTGTTTTAATCTTTATATATGTCTGTGCATCACATGTTTTCAGTGCCCTTGAAGGAGTCACTGTAATTGGAGTTACTGATTGTGAACCACCAGGTGGGTGCAAGGGAACAAGTATTTAAACAAGTGATTATGGAGATGTTTAGCACTCAAACTGTAACAATATATTCCTAATCCCCAAAGTTTTATAGTCATCTTGAGATGCAAAAAAATAAAATAAATAAAAAACATTTAGTCCTCCTTCAAGATTCCTCAATGTATATAATGTAGAGAATAAACATTTATATTAAAAAGGAAAGAACAGGATTATGAGAAAGAATGAGTCAGAACAAAATGAAAACTATGTTGAACA
Organism: Mesocricetus auratus; assembly: GCF_017639785.1. Taxonomy (NCBI): domain Eukaryota; kingdom Metazoa; phylum Chordata; class Mammalia; order Rodentia; family Cricetidae; genus Mesocricetus; species Mesocricetus auratus. Next base: position 56,545,079 of record NW_024429189.1, on the reverse strand, counting down.
AACATAAAATCCTATATGTTTCTTCCAGAATGTAGCAATATGCTGGGATGATATCTGTATGAATGAATTTGAATAGTTCCATTCCCAATTCCATGTCTTTTGCTCCACACAGGTTCTGTCCCTTTAGCCAATAACACTCTTTTCCTACAGTTTTCTTGTATGAAATTCACTATTATTAGAATTGCAAAATCCATCTTAGTGCAAAACTTCATGATACTTGTGCATTCTGCAAAGAAGCAAAATCTACCATGATGGATCTGAGCACAGGACTTCAGGTTCTGGGAGCAAGTGACTACCTGCTGAATCCATTCAACAGCCTTGCCTCCTGACTATCTTGCCATTTATAACAAAACAAAACAAAAGAAAACAAAACAAAAAACAAAAAAAACCCACCAGAATATTTCTTTCTCTTTTCTTTCCAAGATAGGGTTTCTCTGTGTAACAGTGCTGACTGTCCTGGAACTTGATTTGTAGACTACTTTGACCTTAAACTCACTGAGATCCGCATGACTCTACCTCCCAAGTGCTGGGGTTAAAGGCATGTGCTACCACTTCCTGGCTTGTTTTCTTAAATGAATCATAAAATCAATGGGGGATTGCATTGTTTACTCATTCAGTTTTAAAGCCCTTAATATGATTAATATTCTGTGGGCTAACATTCATGTATTTGTTAATGAGTGAAGAAATAACTGAAATATTATTTAATTCTCAAAGTGTTTTGTATGTTAAAGAGGGAGCTATAACTTTAAAAGAGCCTTTAACAACAATTTGTGACTACGAAACAGAAAACTATGATATAAACACTCTGTGTGTGTGTGTGTGTGTGTGTGTGTGTGTGTGTGTGCGTGTGTGCGTGTGTGAGACAGAATGGAATTTTGATGAGACAGTATCAAGTAAATTATTTGTTCTCTTAATTAGAATCTCACTTTTAAAGTCTTTCTCATTCCTCAATAAAAGTGAGAGTAAATACTCCACATGTTTCCTCTTAGAGCTTAAGCTAGCATGCTTCTTATGGTATGAATCTGATAATGGTACAATTAATTTCCATAAATCATGGTATTATTTCTATTAGACATCATGTCTATTTATGTGAAATTTAGCTTGATTCATTACTTTAATACCTTCAAAAATATTGGCTGGGATCCATTAGATACTTTGAAAAATGTATCATTTATTCTTTTTTTTTTCTTTTTTATCACTACCACCTTAACCTCAGGAGCATTCTGACATTTGAGCAAAGTGTTCATTAAATGTAATAGTCCCTGACTGACACTGAAGTGTGCTTTAATTTGAGCCACCAATTTTCATGATGAGTTTTCAATACAGATGATATGAGCAATACAAAAAGTTATAAACTCTCAAGAAATATAAAAATTCTTTAGTCCTTGCTAATTGCCATTAGTAGTTCAGTGTTTCATTATTCTTAGAGCCTTCAAGTATCTTGATGCTGTGATTTACAGGCAACATATGAGCATCACTTAGAATCAGAAAACTTTTATTAAATGTAATAACTCATATTCATGTATTTAGTGGTTTAAAAAATTCACATTTTTGAGTGTTGGAAATAGAATTCCCATGGGTATCATTTCACCGTTTTCTCTATATCTGAATGTACAGTAAATACTGAATAAAAAGAACCATCACACATTTGGATTAGTATTTGAAACACAGAATCAAATTCCAGGCAACAACTTCCACAGTCATACATAACTATCAATCCTAGTAATTAGCTGAGTTTGAGGTCTCTGTGTGCTACACAACTCTATCTTAACCAAATAAAATATAATAGGACACAACAAAATAATTTATTTTTTTAAAAAGAAGGGGAAATTAAAAACCCAGAGACAGATTTGGGAGTTCAAGCTTTAGGCTTAAGATCAGAGAAGCAAAGCAACCAAGCCATTAGATTTTACCTCTACTCCTCCTCCTTTATATTTATTTCTCTGCTCAGTCAAATCCTCCTGTATCCACCTCCCTAGTGCTGAGATTAAAGTCTTATGATCCAAACTGCTGTGATCAAAGGCATGATAGCTCTATATTACTCTTGACCCTTGTGTAATCCAAGGTGGCCTTAAACTCAGATTTATTTGCTTGTCTCCTGGGGATAAAGGTGTGTGCCACCACTGTCTTGCTTCTACAGTTGACTAGTGAAACTAGTTTAGCTTTCACATACTTCAGGCAATCTTTATTAAATCATAATCAATATGTCACTACAGTTTTATATTATGACTCTGCATCCCATTCTTTATTTCCAATTTAGACTTTTAGGAGGTAAAAGATGGAAATTTGTTGTGATTTTATTTAAAATTGTCGGGTGGATATGAATATGCATTTCAATGCTCATTTTGTCAACGATTTTATCATATATTTATATAATTTAGAATACTGCTTGTGAGTTTCTCCTCCTATAGATTTGTGTGTTTAGCAGTTTTAATGTTACAGGTCTTTTGTCATTTATTTAATCTGTGTATAAATATATATACTTGTATGCATTCTGACTTTATACATATGTGTGGCAATTATTTTCATATTTTGAAAAATGCAAAACTAATCATTCTATATCCAATTCCCTCATTAGAAACTGTTCATATATTCTATGTACAATTTGTTGAGATTAGAGCTGAGCAGAAAAACAAAACCATCCACAACCCTAATTGATAGCCTGCAAGAGTTGAAGTGAGTATTCCCATTCTTTTGCTGTTGTGATAAATATGACATATCTACCGCCCAGCAGAGTTTTAAATGTCTAATACAGTAGTAATTAGCTTGGGAAGGTACATAGACCTAAAATGTGTTCATGTGGTTGAACGGAACCTCTGGCAGGTATTTTCCCTTGTATTTTGCTTCAGTTCTACACTTTTTCTCTATGATGTTGGCCACACAGAGGAGCAGCAGATGGCAGTTGACATCAGGGTATCAGCCCACCAGGAATCAATTCCCCAAATGGTGAATGTCAGATAGGCATGGCTTGGGGACCACAGACTCTACAGTATCTTTTCCTTCTGCTGAGCCTTCACATGTTTGCTGCTGCCATGTTTCTCTCATATCTGGCATGGTGTGAATGGGTGTGGGGGTGATCCCCACTCCCTGTAATGTAGGAAGTTTATCTCATGGAAGCATCCCATCCTAGTGGGCATTTTTTACCTGTGGATGTTTACGAAGATGATTTTTCCCTAAGCTGTACTGTCTAATTGGTTATAATAATATTAATTTAAATAGAGTTTTGATGCTGAAAAGTAAAACAAAGAATAGTCACACAGCTGGAACACATGAGGTTCTATAGAGAAGCTGTATAGACTGTGAATTAATCTAATGGTTAAGAAAAACAATTGAGAACCAGTAGCCCAAATATAATAAATAGTTTTAACATTAATGCTGGGAGATGTGTTTACAGATTCTAGAGTGCATCACAGCTGAGACAAAGCTTTGAAAATTATTAAATTTAGACTAAGATGTTTTCTTAAAATAACTAGGAGAATAAAGTAGAACTGACTGATTGTTTTTCATGCATAAAGGTTTAGGTTTGTGATTCCTTTAAGATTCCTTATAAGAATACATTTCAAGTAATTGACCCTTTCTTTGTTACTTCAAAACACAGCCTACTCGTAAAGAGCTGACTGAGAAGAATATCTTGCTTGCCTACACAGTTAGTCTAGAACAAGTTACTTGGGTGTGAATGTACATAAATTCTTGTGAAAATTTTCTTTTCACCTATAATGTGCCTACTGTTTAATCATTTAAGGGATATGGAAAACATGCTTATTATTTGTATTTATTGTAATCATTCATTTGAAAAACAAAATATAACCCCAATGTAATTTTTATATTGCCTGAAAGATTTTGCTGGGCTATGTAGACTGTAAAGGGAAGAATAAAGACAGTTTTTAGAGACAGAAGGAAAATATAAAAAATGAGTTAAAAGGAAAATATTTACAATGAGAGAATTAGGAAGAGAATATCAATACAGTTAGAAGGAGAAGGAAAATATCTAGAGAGACAGAAGGGACATTGCTGGATAGAGATAAGAAAAGAGAATATATAATAATGAATAATACAGGAGAATAAAGAAGGAAACCATCAGTGGGGTGCATAATAGTCTTTTTCCCTTAATCCCCTCAGTTAGAAAAGTCTAGTACATTCCAAATTGCTTCCTTTTAAGTCCTGGACTCTTGGGGACTGGCACCTTAGGCAACAGAATCACCACATAATTTAGATTCAAGCTACAAAAAACTGTGGCCTAGGAACTGTGGCATAGGAAATTGAAAGAAATTATGAAGTTTGCTGGAAATCTCCGATGTAGTCCAAGATCTGAATATACAACAACCAAAACTCAATTAACAGTCGCAGGCAATGGATTTGAGATGTTGCTGACAATACTTTGCAATGTGACACTTCACTGTTGTCTTGATGAAAGACGCCACACATTACCTGAAGTGCCTTACCTTTAGTGTTGAGGCCATTGCGTATTATTTGAGTACTAATATAAAGATTTGTTCACAGAAAACAGATTTATTTTCCTATCATGTCTCATCGTGAAAGAAGCCAATTAACATAGTTAGCAATTAACATAACTACTATGTCTAAAGTTTTTTGAGGTACTAAATCTATTCAATGATACAGTGGGGGACCCCCATCGTTCAACACAGGGCAGGCAGGAAGACCACCAGCTCAATAAGATCAATGCCATAAGGAATCATAGGATGAAATTTATAACTATTGCCTACATACAGTTGAACTTGGGGGACAAGGGTACTGTCACTAAGCTGTTGGAAGCTATTAGGACCAATAACAATGACAGATATGATGAAAATTGCCACCTCTCAGAAGAGAATGTAGTGGGTCCTTACTTGTGACTCTAATTGCCAAGCTGGACAAGGCAAAGGCAGAAAAACATGCAAGTAAACTAGGTTGAGTGCACAATGCTATGAATTAGGTACATAAACATAAATTACAAAATTTAAAAAGAATAAATGGGTATGGCCATGGTTTTATAACAGAATTTCCAACAATTTCTGAGATAGTCCTAAATGAGTTTCTTTCAATTTGTCACAAGTAGTGTTTTGAGCATTGTTGCTTATAAATTCGCAATCTTCTACACTCTGAATATTGGTATAGGTGTTATGTCTTGTACAAAGTATTTGACCAAAATTTAATATTTGTTAAAATAGACAAGTACATTTTATCTCATGTAACTTTTCTTTCCTTGATGAATGATAAAATCATAAATACACTAAAGAATTCTTCAAAGAAGTAAGAAGTTCTCAGAATAAATTTATAATGTAGTATTGAATATTTGATTTATATACCTATTTTATATACTCAGTACTTGAAATAATAAAAAGTTTCTTCTGCAATGGATCTCATAGGTGAGAAACACTAATAAGGCCCTGTGTTTGACAATGTTAGATTTTCCAAATCTTACTTTCTTAAGATAATACTAATAGGAACCAAATATGTTGCTAAAATACATGATTTTAAGGTTTAGTAATATTTCATTATACAATTATATCACATTTTTTTCATCAAGTCATCTAGCATACCATCATTTTCCATACATTATTCATTGTGGGTAATATTTCATAGAAGTAATAACACTCATGAGTTTGTGAGTCTGATTCCCAGGACTTTGCATAAAAACGCAAGAGTGCCGGCTACTGGATCAGGAAGTAGTCTCTGTGACACCCATATGCTATTTCTTATTCTTCACCAGCATACATCCATAAACAGCAGGGAAGAGCCTTACTTTCTACAAACTCTTGCCAATATTTGTTATTTCGTAGTGAAACACCATACATTCAGCTGACATTTAGCACCTCATTATGACTTGAGCTGTAGTTTTCATGACTGTGTTTGCCACTAAATGTACTTATATTTGTTTTTGTAAACAGTGCTATGTCTTCTTTTGAACACCATACATTCAAGTTGTTAGTTATTGAATTTTTATTTTTATAAATTGATATCTAAGTAAGAAATATGAATATACTTAATATATGTCATTTTATTTTGTACACATATATTGCAAAATGTCTAATTCAAGATTAAATTATTCATCTTCCCAGTCACTTATATTTCTTCAGGTGTTGATATTCAAATCTGTATTGTAGCATTTTAAAATGTATAGTATCTATTGTGTAGTGACAGAATATTACTGGTCTTTGTATAGTTGAAATTTTACCAATCAAGACTTGTTCTCATCAGATCAATCCATGTTTATGTCCTCAGAATCTTTCCTTTTAAGAGCAACAAACAACCAAAAAAAAAGAAAACCCCACTAAAAATGTTTGTAGTGAATAGTAGTCATCTCTATTAAACTAAAAATAACTGAACACTAAAAGCACTCATATTTCATCATCAAAAGCAGTGTCTAGGGGAAGTTTATCAAATAGAACAACAACTGATCAATAGAATTTGTCTAATTTTCTGTAGTATCTTTGTAAACTTGACATCCTTTTCTGGTTTCTAGCTATTGGTGAGGGGACCAACACACACATGAATATACATCCAGGAATAGATACAAAGACATTCTAAAAAATCTTTTTAAAAAGAAAGACTACTAATGATAATGAGATATATGACATAGAGAAGAGAAGACGGACAGAGTAGTACTGGCTTATCACATGATCTGGGTATGCAAGACTGGAGCTAGGAATCTGATCTTAAAGGTAAAGATGGAGAGCAAAATCGATATTCATAAATCTCACTTATATCCACTTTAGCAGGCATATGTGCAAATTCCCCAACTGTCATGTATCTTAGAAACTAAAAGTTAATATTTTACCCTTCTCTGGACAAATGTAATTTATGGTTACTACCTTAAGACCTCTTATTGGACTATAAATTGCTGCTATGTATTCACAAAATGAAGTCCTTCTTCCTTAAACACCATGATAATTCTATTTTATGATAGACTATAATTTACTCATTTCCCAAAGGGACTAGGCTAGGACCAGACATCATATGAGGTGAGATCACAACTTTTTTTTCCCACATAACAGGTGACTTTCTTAAATCCATTCTTTCTCTTATTATGGCCTTCTTTAATCTGATTGGTGAGAAAAATAATTGTCATTGTAGAACCTTAATCCAGTAACTGATGGGAGGAGATGCACAAATCCACAACCAATCTTTGTTCTGAGCTCAGGGAATCCAGTTGAATACATGGAGGAGGAATTGCAAGAGCAAGGGGAAGGAGTCAAAATTAGGGTGGAGAAACCCACAGAGATAGCCAAACTGAGTTTGTGGGAACTCACAGATTCTATAACAATAGCTAGGGAGCCTGCATGGAACCAACCTAAGTCCCCTGCATGTGCATGACAGATGTATAGCTTGGATTGTTTGTGAGACCCCTAGCAGTGAGACCAGGCTCTGTCCCTGGCACAAGAGCTGGCTTTTTGTAACCATTCCCTCTAGTGGGATGACTTGCTCAACTTTGGTGCAGGGGGATGGAGCTTGGTCCTACCTCAATTTGATATGCCATGATTTGTTGAGTCATTTTGAGGCTTTATACATTCTGAGGAATGGACAGGAGTAGAAATGAGGTGGGTGAGGAAACAGCCAGAGAAAAGGTAGGGGAAACTGTGCAAAATATATAGAAACATTTCATTTTAAAAAATTAACATTTCAGGTTTAAAGAAATGTCAAATAGAGATAAGGATCTTGTTATATAGAGAGGATTATAAAGGGTGAAACCCCAAGTTATGGCTTATATTCCTGAATGAGTTTAAAATAATACAATAGAAGAGGTACATATCAGTAAGGATTAATGAACATGTCACCAAATGCAACAGAAATATTTTTACATTGTAACTGGTAGTCTCAGGTTAGAAGGGTTTGCCCTATATTATCTGAGGAACTATGGTAGCTCACACTGTAAGTATGTAACCATAAGACTTTGCATATTTTCCTTAGGGATCATTTTCATCACCCATAAAAGCTAGAGCTGTGTCTAGATTTATGTCTACTTCAAAATGTGACCTGTGAACTGATATACTACATTATAAAGGCCGGTATTACTAGATTAATTTATTCAGAAGTATGTGTAATGATGAAGAAACAACTACATGTTGTATCTGGATAACTTTATTGATGCACACATCGTAGGTAAATATACATCATTAACTTCTGCTTCTCAGGCATTGATGAATGACTTTGTCAAAGTATGTGGCAGTAATATGACCAAAAGTTGGTTAACAGTAAGTAAAAATGTATGAACAAATTTTTTATGAATATAAAATCATTTAAAGAAATAGAAAAACATCAGCATTGTGGGTGGGAAAAGCTTTACAAAGGAAAGGAAGGAGAGGGAAATGATATAATTATATTTCACTTTCTTAACAATGAAAAAATATGGTTGCGGGGTACAGAACTAAATAGAGAATTCTCAAGAGAGGAGTCTAAAATGGCTGAAAGACATTTAAGAAAGTGCTCAACATACTTAGCCATCAGGAATATGCAAATCTAAACAACTCTGAGATATCGTCTTACTCCTGTCAGAGTGACCAAAATCAAAAATGCCAACAACAGTTCATGCAATAGAGGATGTGAAGAAAGGGGAATACTCCTCCACTGCTAGTGGGAGTGTCAACTCATAGAGCCACTTTGGAAATCAGTATGGAGATTCCTCAAGAAAAAGGCAATCAAACTACCTCAATATCCAGCAAATCCACTCTTAGGGATATTCCCAAAAGATGAACATTCATACAACAAGGACATCTATTCAACTATGTTCATAGCATTATTCGTAATAGACAGAACCTGAAAGCAACCTAAATTTCCCGCAACTAAAGAATGAATAAAGAAAATGTGGCACATTTACACAATGGAGTACTACTCAGGAAAAAAAATTGAGTGGAATCTTGAAATTCACAGGCAAATGGATGGAACTAGAAGAAACCATCTTGAGTGAGGTAACACAATCACAAAAAGACAAACATGGTATGTACACACTCAAATATGGATTTTAGACATTGAAGAAAGAATGACCAGCCTACAATTCACATTGCCAGAGAAGCTAGGAGACAAGGAGGACCCAAGAGAAAAACATGGTCCCCCGAAGAAGGGGAAAGGGACAAGAATTCCTGAGCAAGTTGGGAGCATGGTGAGGACAGAGGTAGCTAGGAGAAAGAGAAGGGGAGAAGAGGAGGGAAAAGAAAGACATGAGGAAGCATGAAGGTTGAGTCAAGGGGAAAAAATAGAAGAGAGCAAGATAAGAGATACCATAACAGAGGGAGCCACTGTAGCTTTAAACAGAAATATGGCACTACGGAAATGTCCAGAGATCTACAAGAATGACAACAACTAACAATCTAAGCAATAGTGGATAGGCTACATTAAATGCCCTTCCCTGATAATTAGATTGGTAATTACCTTATATGCCATCCTGGAGCCTTCATCCAGTACCTGATGGAAGCAGAAGCAGACACCCACAGCTAAATACTGAGCCAAACTCCTGCAATCCAGTTGCAGAGAGGGAGGAGTGATAAGCAAAGGAGTCAAGACCAGGCTGGCGAACTACACAAACATCTGAAATGAACAATTGAAAGATCATGGAACCAAGACTGATAGCTGGGAAACCAGCATAGGACTAATCCAGACTCTCTAAATGAGGGTGTCAGTGAAGAGGCCTCAGCAAACTATGGGGCCTCTGCATATGAGTGCACTTTGGGAGCCCATTCCAGTTAGAGGGATACTCTCTTAGCCTAGATGCATGGAGGAGGGCCTAGGCCCTGAATCATTTGATATGACAAAATTAGAAGATCAACCATAGAAAGCCTCATCCTCCCTGAGGAGCAGAAATGGGATGGGATAAGGGATTAGTGGGGGGCAGGGAAAGAGGGGAGGGTGAGGGAACTGCAATTGACATGTAAAACAAGCTTGTTTCTAAGTTAAATAAAAAATAAAATGTCAAAAAAATGGTTTGGTAAGATGGCTCAGTATGTGAAACTGCTTGCTCTGTAAGCCTGGTAAATGGTGCTTGATCTTTGAAACTCACACAAAGGTGGAAGCAGAGAACTGAATCTGTGGAAGCCAGAGGACATCAATGAAAGCAGCATAGAATGCATATCAACTGATATATTTACATTCACATATACAACAATAACAATAAATGCAACTGAAAGATTAGAAAATTAATAAAATAAGAAGGGAGGGATTGAAAGTCAGAAGAATTGGAATTTTGGGATGAATTATCATTTAAATCCTTCATCTAAACATGGGAGAGACTAGGGCATAATTTTGATAAAAACTATGAACAAATAAGTGAGTGAGAAGAGTGATGCCCTGAATAGTTCTCTAATCGTGATTCTCTTCAGTCAGTCCCTACTATAGGAAAAGAAAGTCACTGAACTGGGAAAATGTCTATGTTAAATTACTATTAAATATAGGATAGCAAAGTATATCTAGTAAGTACTTAACTCCCAAAGGCATTATTTGTGTAGTTTTATTATGCACAACATTGAAAGGAAAAGCCAGAATTTTCTGTCATGGAAAAAAAACACCCTGTAAAATTAGCTCATTGAATCAAAGCTTTTCTTGAAGAAAGAAAATATAGACAAATGGTACTTGACAGAGTCAGAGTGAGTTTATGTATATGTGTGTGTGTGTGTGTGTCTGTGTATTGTTTGGGTTGTATATCAGTTGTGACAATTAAATAACCTGAGTTAAATTCTTCCCATTTGAGGCACTCCTTTCTGCTTCTGTAAGTGCAACACATATTTAGCATTCATTTGCTTTTTCATTGTGTAAGTTCTTCCATATTGAGATCATTCAAACTATCCATTCCATTCTTTCTGCAGTTCACCTGAAGTTGCAGCATTCTTGGATTATTTGTCATCTGACTGAATCTTTCTACTAAGGAAACTCTTAATGGCATTTTTCATCTGATTATTTCTCAAGGTGCAGATTAATGGGTTTAGCATGGGAGTTAAAACAATATAAAAAATAGCAATGGCTTTATCAATGGGTAATGTACCTGCAGGTCTCATGTACTCAAATATGCAGGGTACAAAAAATAAGACCACAACTATCATGTGAGAAACACAGGTAGAGAGGGCTTTACGCCTTCCTTCTGCACTGTGCATCTTTAAGGAGCACAGGATGACTATGTAGGAGATGAGAAGAATGAGGAAGATTAACAGACAGATGAAGCCACTGTTGGCAGCAACAAAGAGCCCTAGAATGTGGGTACCAACACAGGCTAGATCTAGCAAAGGGTTCAGATCACACATAAAGTGATCTATGACATTAGGACCACAGAAAGGTAGTCCAGTGATGAAAAGAATTTGTATACCTCCATGAAGAAATCCTACAGCCCATGACACTCCCACAAGTAAATTACAGAGTCGTCTGTTCATGATGGTTACATAGTGCAGGGGTTTACAGATGGCTACATAGCAGTCATAAGCCATGACAGTAAGCAAGATGACCTCAGCACCTCCAAACAAATGTTCCCCGAAGACTTGGGTCATGCATCCATTGAATTGAATTGACTTCCTTTCGTGGAGTGAATCAACAATTAGCTTAGGAGTACTGAAAGAGGAGTAGCAGGCATCGATGAAGGAGAGATAGGCCAGAAAATAATACATAGGGCTATCCAAGAGTTGGCTGTTTGTAATGGTGACCAGAATGAGCAAATTTCCAACCACAGACACTATATAGATGACCAAAAACACAGCAAATATGATTTTCTGCATGTTTGGGTCCTGTGTGAGTCCCAGGAGAATAAACTCAGTCACATTGTTCCTGTATTCCATCTAGTTCATGAGGCAATTAGTTATATTTCCTGAGGAAAATGATACATACTCATGCTTATTTACTTTCCATATTCTAATAATTAATATTTAGATTCTGTTAATAAAGTAAATCAGATTTTCTTGTAATATTGAAGAATGAATAGTTCCAGATATTTATGACTACTTAAGATCATAGAGTTGCCTCCTCAGAGAGGAGAGCTTAAAAGATTATGGATATGAACAATTTACAGAAATATACTTTTCAGTCATAAGTGTGCTCAATGTTTGGAATGACTCATAGCCTAAAGGTAGTTTAGATTAAACTCCTAGAGGAAGTTAAGTTCACAAAGTTTAGTGGGTTATGCAGTAGTTGCATGAAATAGCCATGAAAGTAAAGGTGAATTTTCTGTACTTTATACATAGGAACTGGACAGCCATAAAAGTTAAACCAGTTTTGAATGGGAAGGTATTAGAAAATTTGAGTAAATAGAACATTGAACAATAACATCATGAACTGAGGTTTGGCCTTGGCTGAAACAAGGTGTCAATCACTAGTTAGAAGTAGCTAGAAAAGCTGACAGCAATAGAAGCAAGTGAAGAAGGTCCAGTAATAGAATATTAATAGTAGCATTTTTTAAATTACTTGTAAAAATACAAATGATTTGGTGTAAGTCCAAATTCCACATGTTATGTGTAATTGTATATACAATAAAAGGCAACAAAACAAAACAGAAATTGATGCAAATGTTCAGGGGACAGATGTTGAGGTTATAGTGAAAGTACTTATGTGTTATTGTAAAATAATCCATAGTACTTAAATCTGTGTGATAATTCTGAAATAATCTATAACAAGACTGTGTTCCGCACTGGTTACTAAGTACCATGCATACAGGACTGCTTTTAGTACTTTAAATGTCTCAAATGGTTTTTTCCCTTATCAAGTTAGAGAAAAGTTCTACTTTCCAGATACAAGAAGCAGAACATTAAATGAGATCACTAAACTTTGGCTGTCAACTAAGGGTTCTTTAAACACTTGTTGGTCAGTTCTTTTCAAACACAACACAGATTGTTGTCATCATTTCCCTACATATTTTCATATTTCCCCTATATGTAATATGATAACACAGAAATTGTGCTTCCTTCCTCAGATAAGCAGAAATATTGGCAGTGTTAATGACATTAAATTACTACTTCTTGTTATTTTTATCACCCAAATATTAAAGTATTATACACTCCAAATCACTGAACAATATAATCCATATTATCATATTAGCCATATTATCATGTTTTCGTGGTCTACACACTACCTTAAATATGACTCAATGACATATTAATACACAATTTCAGAAATGATTTCTTTTGATACAAATTTATAGAAAGGCCAATACATGAGATGATATATAATGCTATATTTGATATTCCACTCAGTAAGAAAATGAGCACTGCTGTATTCTTGGAAGTACTCTTTCATCTTAACCTATCTTTATGTCACACTTCCCCTATATCATTATATAATAGTGTTGCAAACTCTTGGGGACACTGTGGAAATGTACTGCAAAAGTGCCCGAGTATATCAATTCAAGAATTGTAAGAAGCAAATTCGAATTCTTGTTCTTCTTCTTGTCACTCACCTTGTGTTTGTTTCCTGGCAATCAAACACCAGCTTAACCCTCTGTCTGTAAAATGAAAATAAGAATGGTATTATATAATCTACTATGAGAATTTTCCCAAATGGGAAAGCATGAATCATGATTTAGGAGCAAGTACAAGACTAGAATTTATTTTTTAAAGCATGAGTACAAGATAAACATAATTTATTATCTTGGCAGCAATAAAGAGAAAATTTTAACCTTCCAATAACTTAGGAGGAATTCTTTTTAATACTTTACAAAAGCTACAGAGACTTGCAATACCCATAACACACAACCCCAATATTAATTATCTGTGTTTGTACTTGTAATAATAAGTTTACATTTACTCAGTAAAATTTATATTTAGGGTTTTCAATGTGTGGTCAAGCTAAACTGTGTTGAAACTCTTGATTTAGCCTCAATCGCTAATAGAAGTATCGCAGGATAAAACAGTGTTAGGTAGATCTAATCCACCTATTTATCTTTGGGTCCCATTGTCTGACATTAAGTATATGAAGAGTACTTACCAAATATTAGGAAAATTTAGAGTGAGGATGAAATACTCTATCTTTATTTGACAAACTGTAAAAAATCTCCTGTATATAAAATGTCCCAGTGTCAACTAATTATCAACAGTGTTGAAGGATATACCTTTACAGGTGTAGCTCTCAAAATGAGCTCTTGAGTGTTCAGAAGAGACCAGGAAGGATGAACTTTCAGTATGAAATCATGACACTTTTGCAGACATTCAAACAACATGTATTACATGTATCAAATACTCTCTCCATAGAAAAATCCTTCCTTCTTTCCTCAGTGTAAAGATGTTTCACTGACAACTTGGGGTTTTGACCTAGAAGGGATTTTTTTAATACACTATGTAAAGATGATCTTTGGTTTCTAATTCTGTTCCTTCATTGTTAAAACCAGGGCCTGGCAAGGTTGCAGAGAAGGCTCCATAGGATCCAATCTGCTCTTGGTGAGTCTTGCAATGGGCATATGAAATACAACGAGACAGCATTTGTATCCTGCATTACAGGGGTATTTACAGAAGTTGTCATGAATTTCAACAATCTTGTTATTGTGCTTTCTCTCACAGGAATTAATTATCTCCTTTGATGGAATGGCTTCATAGAATCCAGTGTTTTGGAATATATGTATGATTCACCCACTGTTCAATAGAGAATAGAATTCCCCAAGCATTGAAACACAGCATACAACAGGTTCATTTCTTTGTCTAACAGTGGTTAAAAATAATGAATGTCTTGTCAGCCATATTGTCCTCATTCAAGCATGAACACTAGCAATGCAGATTCGCTTTTGACAAAGAGAACATGGGGAATATTGATATTCTTCTCAATGAGACATTGTTTCTAAAAAGTTGCTTAATACCTAATCCAATAAAGCCAAAAAATTGACTGCCATTTAAAATAATAACTACAAAGACTCTTCCACACACATTTCTGAGTGCTTTTGATCTTTGCAGAATCTCTACAATTCTCCATATTATACTCATCTCTGTGTATTACTGATCAGCCAGGCTAGTTTGTAGAGTCCTGTCCCAAACAAAACAAAACAAAACACAAACAATGGATTTCAAACTTATCCATTTGAGCTTCTGGTTATTCAACATACATACATACATCAAATTGATTAGTTTTAAGTTATTGAAGTGATTATTTTTAATATATGATCCCATGAAGCTTAGGCCGATCACATACTCACTGTGAAGTAGAACATTTGATGAACTCATGTCCTGCTTAACTCTGCTTCCCAAGTGCAGTATCTTTTTTTCTGCTTATATTAATTAATCCAATTAGGTCTTTGACTTTTAGTACACACATATACATATACATGTATAGCATATCATGCTGATTACTATTGTATCTCGATTGAAAGTCTAGCTGTTAATAAATGAGAGGTCTCTCCAACTGCATTATAAATACTTTCACTAATTCTCTCACCTGCCCCCTAACCCATGTTAAACCAAACGTTCCTAGTAATCTCTTTCCCACATTTATATCTCCTGCTGATCTTCTTCTTCTTCTTCTTCTTCTTCTTCTTCTTCTTCTTCTTCTTCTTCTTCTTCTTCTTCTTCTTCTTCCTCTTCTCCTCCTCCTCCTCCTTTTTCTTCTTCTTACTCCTTCTCCTCCTTCCCCTCCTCCCCCTCTTCTTTCTTTACTTTGACCCACTGAGTTCACCCAGGGCCATCTGAGTGACCATAGGGTTAGAAATATCCGCTGGAGTATGGTGGGTTCTCTGTTGGTTATACAACTGCTGGCAATGTCTTTTTTCCCTTCACATTAATCAATAGTGTACATATCACCAGGAAGTTGGTAGCTATATGAGCCTCTTACCAGACCATGACTGACAATACATGAGCTGTCTTGTTCAGAGCTAGTACAAGTAACAACAGAAATTCTGAGTTTATGATTGAGCTAGATATGCCAACCCTGTAAATAACATTTCACAGTCGTTCTCACTATCCTATGACTATTACAAACATTAGGCCTCTTTTTAACAATGCTGAGTCTAATGTGTTGTATTGTCTGAGCTCTCAATCATCACTGATTTCCAGTACCTTCACTAGCCATTAGACACTAAATTCTCCACTATTCAGTGAAAAGTGAACCTTCCCTTATTTTTCGGAGAATAGCATTAGTTTATGCTTATACACATAGAGATTTAGAATCTCTTTTTAAATTTTTTATTTAAATTAGAAACAAGTTTGCTTCACATTTCAATCCCAGGTCTCGCTCCCTCCCCTCCTCCCATGGCCCTTAACCCCCAGTCCCCTCTCAATCCCCACTCTGTTCCCCAGGGAGGGTGAGGCCCTCAATGGGGCAATCTCCAGAATCTGTTATTTCATTCAGGGCAGATCCTAGGACCTCCTCCAAGAGTCCAGGCTGAGAGAGAATCCTTCATTGTGTGATGGGCACCCAAAGTCCATTTTTATGTCAGGGATAAATACTGACGTACTACCCAAGGCCCCATATATTGCCTAGGCCTCCTCACTGACACCCACATTCAGGGGGTGCTGGATCAGTCCCACACTAACCTCTCAGCCATCAGTCTGGTGTCCAACAGCTCCCCCTTGTTCAGGTCTTATTCTGCCTAAATTTAGAAGTGATGTTAAGTATTTTTCCCTATGGCTTGTAACTTCTGTGGCCAAATGTTTTTTTTTCCAGGTTTACAGTACTAGTCATGACTACTTTCTTTGAAGTGGGCTTTAAATCTAGCCAGAATTCAACTGGTTACCCCTATATTTATCATGCCACTGATATAGAAGCAGGCATACCTTACAAAGTAATCATCCGGATGAAAATATAAATCATTCCTCACCACCATCTTACATAATACATATCAGAGTTATGTACAGCTGTCAAGAAGGAGTGAGCTTCCAGTTCAGTCCCAGCTTATTTCTCGATGTGCCACAAGGAAGATGTTTGGTATCTTCAGCAATTAGGTCTTACTAGTTGATTATTACTAGCAATGGAAATAGGTTATGTTGTTTTGCTGCTTCTGGGACCTTCCTGGTCAACAATTTATAAGGTAATACCATATCTGATATTGAAATTGTCATTTGATGAATCATGATTTCTGTAATTGGCATTATCCACCCATTTATTCTTCTTCCATTCAAATGTATATATAAAATATATTTTAATTAGTTTCTAGAGATCACAAAGAAAGCACACACACACACACACCATTACCATCACAACCAAAAAATAATAGGAGCTAGCAATCACTGGTCTTTAATATCCTGTAGTATAAACGCACTCAATTTGCCAATAAATAGGATACAGGCTAACAGAATGGATATAAAAACAGGATTTATTATTCTTCTGCATACAAGAAAGACACCTCAACTTCAAAGACAGGCATTACATCACAGTATATGGTTAGGAAAAGATTTTTCAAATCAAATGGACCTGAGATACAAGCTGATATAATTATCCTAATATGAAATAAAATAGATTTCAAAATTAAATTAATCAAAAGACATAGAGAATGATATTTCATATTCCTCAAAGGAAAAAAAATCCATGAAGATGAATTCTCAATTTGGAATGTTGATGCTCCAAAACAAGGGCACCCACGTTTATAAAAGAAACTTTACTAAAGCTTAAATTACACATCAAACCCCACACACTTATAATGAGAGACTTCAACATCCCACTCTTGATCAATGGACAGGTCTACCAGACAGAAGGTAGCATAGAAATATGGGAACTAACAGATGTTATATCTCAAATGGGCAAAGATATCTACAGAACATTTCACCCAAACCCAAAAGAATATAGCTTCTTCTCAGTACCTCATAGAGACTTCTCTAAAATTGATCACACACTCAGTCACAAAGAAAATCTCAACAGATACAAAAAGTTGGAATAAGCCTCACCATCCCCACCTTGGAACTTCCTGGGCCTGCTCCTCATTTAGTGGACCTGCCATGGCAGAATGGACCACCCAGAGTCTGGCCACAACTCAGTCTTGCCCTCCACACACACACACTCTGCTTGAGGTGAGTGTGGGATCTGCTGGGATACAACTCCAGCTATCCTCTCCTGGGCCTGCAATTCATGTAGTAGACCCACCCCAGCAGAACAGACCACCCAGAGTCTAGTCATGCCAGAATCTAGGCGCCCATCCTCCCTCTGCTTGAGAACTTTGCTGTATCTGCTTTACATGCAGAATGTACCACCTAGAGTCTGGCCATACCTCAGTCTTGACCCCTCCAATGCTCTCCAACCTCTACCCTCCACTTGAGTCTTGACCCCCCCTTTGCCCTCTGTTTGAGTGAGGAAAAGACCAAGAGAGGCCAGACATGGTGAAAAGAAAAACTAAGAATAACAGGTATAGAAGAAGATGAAGAAGCCCATTAGAAAGGTGCAGACTGCAGACAACATATTCAAAAAATCATAGAAGAACATTTTCCGAACCAGAAGAAGGACATGCCTATGAAAGTGCAAAAAGTGTACTGAACACCAAATAGACTGGACCAAGAAAAATTCCCCTTGTCACATAATAATCAAAACACCAAACATACAGAATAAAGAAAGAATATTAATAGTAGCAAAGGAAAAAGGCCATATAATATATAAAGGCAAACATATCAGAATTACACCTGACTTCTCCATGGAAACTCTGAAAGCCAGAAGGTCCTGTATAGAAGTTCCACAAACACTAAGAGACCAGGGATACCAGGATAGACTACTATGCCCAGCAAAGCTGTCAATCACTATAGATGGAGAAAAAAAGATATTCCATGTCAAAACCAGATTTACACAATAGATAACCACAAACTCAACCCTACAGAAAGTTCTGGAAGGAAAACTCTAACCCAAGAAAGTCAACTGCACTCACAAAAACATAGGCAACAGGTAATCTCACTTTACCAGAAGCCAGAAATAGGGGAACAACTCACACAATATCATCGCCAAAACCAAATCCAAAACAAACAAGAATCAACAATCAATGGTCATTAATATCACTCAATATCAATGGTCTTAACTCACCTATAAAAAGATACAGGCTAACAGAATGGTTACAAAGAATCCATCCTTCTGCTACATACTAGAAACACACCTCACCTATGAAGACAGATGTTAATGGTTGGGAAATATTTTCCAATCATATTACCCTAAGAAGCAAGCTTGTCTAACAATTAGACTTAAAACTAAAATTAATCAAAAGAGATGAAGAAGGTCACTTCATATTCATCACAGGAAAAATCCATCAAGATGAAGTGTTAATTCTGAACATTTATACACCAAAGACAAAGACACCCACATTTGTAAAACAAACATTATTAAAATTAAAAGTGATTCTGGCAGCCAACCTGATCCACCCTCAGATACTGTCCATCTCCCCCCACCCTCACTGACTACAGACATACTCCTTGGTACCTGAACCCCAACAAATCAGGTCTTTCATATTGCACTTCCTGTGGGAAAAAACAAAATCCTAGGACAGTTAAAACCATCCTGTACAATAAACGAACTGCTGGGAATATCATCATCCTTGACTTCAAGCTCTACTATAGAGCTATAGCAATAATAACAACTTGGTATTGGCAAAAAAAAAACAATTGATCCACATACAAGTAGATCAATGGAATTGAATTAAAGACCCTGGTATAAATCTACACACCTATGAACACCTGATTTTTCACAAAGAATCCAAACTTATACAATGGAAAAGAGAAAGCATCTTCAACAAATGTGAAGACACAACTGGAAGTTGTTAGGATAAAGTTTGAGGGGATCCTTGCTTGGGGGACCATGTTGGATTCCATGGCAGGCAAGGGTGACAAAGGTGGGGGACCAACACTCCAGGTGGACAGAGTTTAAGTAAGAAGTTTTATTAGAAAGCAGAGGTAGGGGGAAGAAAAGAGAAAAGAGGCAGAGACACACAGGGGAACATCAGGAAGAGAGAATGGGAAGAGAGCTGGAAAAGAATGGAAAGAGAGGATAGCAGAGAAAGAGAGTATAAGTGGATAGGGGTCTTTATTTTAAAGGGGTCATTTGCACTGTGTGCAGACTAGTACTCATGGAACCCTGGACTAACCAGAGTACTTCTTGAGTGCATTCTGCCTGGTAATAGGGGAAGGCCAGCATAATTCCTGAATCCTTATAGAGGTCAGCATGTAGAAGAATGTAAATAGATCCTTATCTCTCACCCTGCTCAAAACTTAATTCCAAATGTTTCAAAGACTTCTGCATAAATACAGTTACACTGAGCCTGATAGAAAATAAATTGGGAATTATCCTTGAATGCCTTGGCACAGGAGACTACTTCTTGAATATAACAATATAACATCTTTAGCAATACACTGAGATTGACAATTAATTGATGAGATCTTCTGAAATAAATAAAAAAGCTTCTGTATAGCTGAGGACACTGCCAATAAGATAAAACGGTAGCATACAGAATGGGAAAAGATATTCACTGACCCCATGTCTGATAGAGGGCTGATCTCTAAAACATATACAGAATTCAAAAGAATAGACATCAAATTACCAAATAATCCAATTTAAAAATTGGATTCAGATCTTAACAGAGAATTCTCAACAGAAGAATAGAATTTAAAATGGCTTAAATAATTGTTTAGCATCCTCAGTCATCAGGGAAGTGCAAATGAAAACAACTGAGATACCCTCTTACACCTTTCATAGAGGGTAAAATCAAAATCACTTATGGTAAATTATGTTGGAGAGGATATGGAATAAGGGGAGCATCCCTCTACTGCTGGTGGGAGTGAAAACTGATATAGCCATTTCAGTAAACAAAATGGTGGATTCTCAGAAAAATGGGAATCTATATTGTTTTGTCTCTTTTCTTGCCATGAATACAGGCCAGTCATTCTCTAGGTTACCACAGCAACATCTATTTATGAGAGAGTGCTTATATACTGATCTAGATGCTATATGCCAAAACTCTGCTGCTTTCATCTGGCTCTTAAAATTTTCCTCAACCTCTGGATGTTTTTGAGTCTTAGAAAGGTTGGTATGGCTATGATTCTTTTCTGGACACTTGGCTTCCATGCCATATGCAGACTCACCTATTGTCAGTATTTTGGTCAGTTTCGAATCTCTGTTGTGTATACCATACATTATATATACACCTTTAAATTCATGAGCAATGTTGCTGATATCAGTAACTAATTGACATGAAAACAGATATATAGACGGCATATGACATATACACCACAACTATTTCACAGAACAACAGAAGTTAATCCTTTCCTGTGATCTATGACAGCTCCACACATGTTTATTATTTAAATATTTTGTCCTGGTTCACAGTACTAAGCTCTGGCTTCCCTTCTCCCCCACTGCCACGTTCCAAGAGCAATGTTTATTCTGAAAATAAGAAGCAGTGGATTTTGTCTAGGACATTTGCAGATAGGTCAGTACACAGGTACATGTGTGTCCATCATCTTATTAAATAGATTCTGATAAATCAGCCTGCCTCCATTTTATGATTAGAAACAATTTCATAGTAAAGCCTAATTAGATTAATTCTTGTTTATGATTAAATCTATTTATCAAGTATAGGGCTATGCCCCACCTGTAACCTGAAACCCAAATGGTTCTGCCTTGCCTGTTTTAGGAAATGGCAACCATACATTTTTTTCAAAAGTTTATGATGACCACCTGTTGCTATGACTATCTTGTTATCAACACCATGCAACCATGCCTCTGTTTCACAGAAGTCATTATAAGCAATTTGTTAGGTTCTGCTTCTATAACTCCACCTATTTGCCTGTCAAATCCCCTGTTTGGAAACCTACCACTTACTGCAGGATCCCAACGGGTGTCCCTTGGGGATGGGGGAAAGTAGGTAGGACATCAATGACACAGGCTTCAGGAACAAGGTGAAACAACAATCTCAGTTTATTCCAGGAAGAAGTAAGCTTTATATACTCCCCAACTCTGCCTCAGGGGAGGAGATCCACTGAGCTGGCATCTGCTGAGATAACATGGTTGCTGTCCATAGATGCACATCATCTCTTTTTTTCAATATATGCTCCTATTTAAATTAGAAACATGCATGCTTCACATGTCAATCCCAGTTCCCTCTCCCACCCCTCATCCCTTGTCCCTCCATTAGTCCCTCCAGCCCCGCACCCAATCCCCACACCCTTCCCCATGGAGGGTGAGGCCCTCCATGCGGGGATCTCCAGAGTCTGTCATTTCATCCAGGGCAGGATTTAGGCCCTTCCCCACCATATCATCTCTTGTCTGCTGTTCTCAAGGCCCTCTGGAAGATCCAGGCTGGCTGTCAGGAAAATCAACTGAGCATATTCTAGACCAGCTGTCAGGCCTATCGAGGCTTAGTTTTCCCATAACTACCTTGAACTAGAAAAATCACTATCTTCCCTATATCCAGTGCTGATTTCTTAAGCCCTGTCTCTAGGAGGAATCAACTTATGTGCAGGAATTTTAAATGGTAGTTTTAATTAATTGTTTGCTTTAACTAATCTGATCATGGTAATTTGGGTTGGTGTTATTTGTTGTTATAGCTTTGGGATTAATTTCTTGACACTATATTAACCACAGTTATGTCTATCCCAGTAAGCTATAGCCAAAACCTCCCCATTTCTTTAGTATCCTTTTCCCTCATTATAATATCTACCTACGGAAAGTAGTCTACCAGAATGCAACAGCATACCTAGCTTCCACCTCCAACACATGAGAGACTATTAAACAACCCTATTAGCATAGCTAAGAACAGGGTATCACTATATTTTTATGGTTATTTCTTTGTCATGGCTATAGGCCATGCATCCTGTAGGTGTCCACAGCAAATTTTATCTTAATGGCTGGAGATCTGGTAGTCATGTAACATATGGCAATAGACTAGTCCCACCTCAACAGAGAGGTGCACTTTTATAGGCTCAATTTCTCTTGCATTCAATGTCAATTTTGTACATCATGGACTAGCAATATGGATGAAAATGTAAATGTGACAAATGGGAAATCATTACATGAAGGATTTAAATGATTTGGATATAATTTTAAGAAGGGTGTATTTTGAAACATGTCTTTTTACTGTATTTGATGAGTAGCTAATTTTCAATGCCTTTTCACTACAATAGCCAGGTATCACTTCCAAGACCTCCATAACATGTGTTTCCTATTGTTTTAACCAATGTAGCCTAATCAAAGTTGCTTCATCTTCTTTGAAAAGTTGAGGCAATTGCTATTGTTCCTAGAAATTATTCTGTATTATGGTGCTGTTCATCATGAGGACTTTGAGGTACATTTTAATGCCTGATGAGAACCTGATAAATCAAATTTATTAAATCTTTTGGAGAGAACAGTCAAATAATATTACATTTTTTGTTTGTTTTTGTTTGTTGTTTTTTTAAAGATTCTCCTTGCTTGCCTCAAAGTTCAAGGATTCATGTTTTATTTTGTAATGTTAAGACAGCCATTCTTATGTAAGTCAGCTTCTCATGCTAAGTTAAGCTTTACAGAAAATGGAACATTCCATTCTGAGTCATTTAGGGAACTCATTAAGAAATTTGATATATCTCATTTTTGTTTCTGCTTCATATTAGCTTTTTGTATTTGCTTTTAAATTATGGATGCAGTGGGTAACTACAGTTCATAATACATAAAAGACATCATCACATCACGTTAGTTGTATGAATGTCTTTATAATCTGAAAGACACTAACAGTATTAGATAAATATTGCATTCAAAATATAATAGAGAATATTTCACTTGAAACATCAAGAGCCTTCTACAAAGCAGAAGACACTGAATTTAGATCTGAGAGAAATAAATAATGAAGATGCATAGATTTCCATGAAGGATGCTACATATAGACACAAATAATTATATCTTACCATTCATGCATGAATCTATGAAAAAGTATAAAACTGCTAAAAGTAACTTTAAAAATAAGCTACAAGTAGAATGTTGATATGAGAAATATATTTTGCTTAAAATATTTCCTCACAGCACATAGAAAATTAATTCCATTTTTCCTCACAAATGTACCATTTACATTTATCTCATTATACCCAAACTCATGAAGTTCTTCTATTTAGAGAGAGTTAAACAAGTTTTTATTGGTTAAAAGGTAATCATTCCTTTCTTTATACAGGAAGTTTATTGATTGAAGCTTTAAGATTAATGTAGCATGGATGGAAAAATGACCAACGATGGAAGAGAACAATAATTAAACTAGTCATTGTATTTGTGATGCAGACTAACAATTACTTTCATGTTAATGAAATATGAAAATGCCTGAATGCATAAACAGCTTCAATGTAGAAACTGACAATATCTACATTGGTGATAAGAAAACAGTCAATGCAGTGGTTAAAATCACATAGTATTTATGTGAGTGAGTTTTTCTACATAATTTGGCCTTGAAATGCAAACATATCCTCAGGTTAGTGTTTCATTTTTACAAAAGTAAAGAGAGCATTAAACACAGTTTTGAATTTCAGATATCAAAACTTGTTTCACTGTGGTTTGTGTTCTTGTCACAGATCACACATAAATTTTATCAAATTTTTCTCATTGACATCCACAACTTGATTAGGCATTTTCATAATTTTTTTCAATAGTGTATGAGAGTTCTAGAGAAAGAGATCTCACCAGCTTTGAGTCATTGTTGCTCTTTCAGAGAACATGTGTTTGATTCCTAGTAACCACACTATGACTGACAACCATCGTTAATCTTACTTCCAGGGGAGACGAATGCATTCTTTTGAAACCCTCAGGAACCAGGAACTCAAATCGTATACATACACATGTGCAGCTAAATGTTCATAAACATAAAATTAAATAAATTTAAATTCATGTGAAATAGTGGGAGAAAGATATCTTTCAAATTTGGAGAAGTGATTCAGTTTCCAAGGATGAGGTGAAACATTCATGCAAAGTTAATGTTATATCTGTCCCGGTTAGAAGATTCTGCAAAACACAAGTTCAGGTTTCTCACCATACTGTATTGCAGGTGTAGCAGGAATCTGAAAGAGCTGAGTGGGCGTTCAAGATTACACTAAATATATTACGTTTCTGTTTGGATGATGATGATGATGATGATAGTTTCATAAGTAAGGGCTACAAAAGTTTTGAATTTAAAAGTCTTTCATAAAATTTCCCTCCCTATAAAAATAGACTTTATTGAAGGAAGTGACATTTCGTACTTGAATATGATCAAAAAATTCCCATATCTAAAAGTAGTTTTAAAAATAGGTCAAATATAGACTACTATCCATCCACTTCTCTAAAGCTATACTTAGCTTCATCTTCTGTAACTTTTCTGTTGACTGAGAATGTGTAATTTTAGGATGCCTGAATATTAAAGTACTTTACCAGAGAAGGCAGGTGATCTGACCTTAAACAAATTCTTGGCATTAACACAAACGTTTCCTATATATGAGGATATTGAGGTTGCAAACATTTACCATTAGATAATATTAAATGCCACTTAATTTTTTTTTTGGTTTTTCGAGACAGGGTTTCTCTGTGGCTTTGGAGGCTGTCCTGGAACTCGCTTGGTAGTCCAGGCTGGTCTCGAACTCACAGAGATCCGCCATCCTCTGCCTCCCGAGTGCTGGGATTAAAGGCGTGTGCCACCAACGCCCGGCGCCACTTAATTTTAATGTATTCTTAGAACATATGAATAGTTTAAGGTATGCATTTCAGAAGTAGAAGGAAAACAGACATTGAGATATTAAATACTTATTTTCTTTTTTTTCTTGTTTTTTTTATTTATTTTTCAGTTTAAAATTAGATTAGAAACAATGTTACTTCACAAGGCAGTTCCAGGTCCCTCTCCCTTTAACCCCCCCTCCTCCCATGCCCTACCCCCAACCCCCCCCATTATCCCCTCATTTCCCCAGGGAGGGTGAGGCCATCCATGGGGGTGTCCATAGTCCCTCATTTCATACAGGGCAGGGTCTAGACCCTCCCCCAAGAGTTCAGGGTGAGAGTGCATCTCACATTGTTGGATGGGAGTCCAAAGTCCTTGTGTATAGTCAGGATGAGTACTGATCTACTGCCCAAGGCTCAATAGATTACCTAGGCCTCCTCACTGACACCCATATTCAGGGGGTCTTTATCAGTCCCATGCTGGATTCCCAGGCTGATGCCTGGGATTCAAGAGTTAACCTTTGTCAGGTCAGCTGTTTCTGGGGGTTAAACCAACCCAGTCTTAATCCCTTTGGTCATCAGTCCTCCCTCTCTGTTACTGGCTTTCTTGAGTTCAGCTCAGAACTTAACCATGGAAGTCTGCCTCTTCTTCCATCAGCCACTAAATGAAGTTTCTGTTTCCCAGACTCTCTGGCCATGGGATTGTAGACTGGCACTCCCCTGATCTATATCTAAAATCCATATATGAGAGAGTACATGCCATGTTTCTCTTTTTGTGAATATGTTACCTCACTCAGGATGGTTTCTTCTAGTGACATCCATTTGCCTGCGAATCTCAGGATTCCATTGTTTTTTTCTGCTGAATAGTACTCCATTGTGTAAATGTACCACATTTTCTCTATCCACTCTTCTGTTGAGGGACATCTGGGTTGCTTCCAAGTTTTGGCTATTACAAATAATGCTGCTATGAACATAGTGGACCAGACATCCTTGTTGTATGGATGGGCATCATTTGGATATATGCCTAAGAGTGGAGTTGCTGGGTCTTGTGGTAGGTTTATTCCCATTTTTCTGAGGAATCTCCATACTGATTTCCAAAGTGGCTGAACCAGTTGGCACTCCCACCAGCAATGGAGGAGTGTTCCCCTTTCCCCACATGCTCTCCAGCATAAATTGTCATTGGTGTTTTTGATTTTAGCCATTCTGACAGGAGTGAGATGGTATCTCAGAGTTGTTTTGATTTGCATTTCCTGGATGGCTAAGGATATTGAGCACTTTCTCAAGTGCCTCTCAGCCATTTTAGACTCCTCTATTGAAAATTCTCTATTTAGTTCTGCAGCCCACTTTTTAATTGGATCCTTTGGTGTTTTGGAGACTTGCTTCTTGAGTTCTTTGTAAACTTTGGAGATCAACCCTCTGTCAGATGTGGGATTAGTGAATATTTTTTCCCATTCTGTGGGCGGCCTTTTTGTCTTACTGACTGTGTCCTTTGCCTTACAGAAGCTTCTCAGTTTCAGTAGGTCCCATTTATTAATTGTTGATCTCACTGTCTGTGTTAGTGGTGTTATGCTCAGGAAGCTGTCTCCTGTACCAATTCATTCAAGGGTACCACCCACTTTCTCTTCTAAGAGGTTCAGTGTGACTGGATTTCTGTTGAGGTCTTTGATCCATTTGGACTTAAGTTTTGTGCATGGCAATAAACATGGATCGATCCGCATTCTTCTACATGCCAGCCTCCAGTTATGCCAGCACCATTTGTTGAAGATCCTTTCTTTATTCCATTGTATATTTTTAGCTTCTTTGTCAAAGATCAGATGTTCGTACGTGTGTGGGTTAATATCCAGGTTTTCAATTCGATTCCATTGGTCTACCTGTCTATTTTTGTGCCAATACCAAGCTGTTTTCAGCACTATAGCTCTAAAATAGAGCTTGAGGTCAGGGATGGTGATGCCTCCAGAAGTTGCCTTGTTGAACAGGTTTGTTTTGGCTATCCTGGGTCTTTTGTTTTTCCATACAAAATTGATTATTGTTCTTTCAAGGTCTGTGAAGAATTGTGCTGGGATTTTAATGGGTCCTGCATTTGAATCTGTAGATTGCTTTTGGCAGGATTGCCATTTTTACCACATTGATCCTACCTATCCAAGAGCAACAGAAATATTTCCATTTTCTGAAGGCTACTTTAATTTCTTTCTTTAAAGATTCAAATTTCTTGCAATACAGGTCTTTCACTGATTTGGTTAGCCTTACCCCAAGGTATTTTATGTTGTTTGTGGCAATTGTAAAGGGTGATGTTTCTCTGATTTCTTTTTCAGCCCTTTTATAATCTGTATATAGTAGGGCTACTGATTTTCTTGAGTTGATCTTTTAGCCTGCCATTTTGCTGAAGGTGTTAATCAGCTGTAAGAGTTCCCTGGTAGAGTTCTTTGGGTCATTGATGTAAACTATCATATCATCTGCAAACAGTGAAAGTTTGACCTCTTCCTTCCCAATTTGTATCCCCTTGATCCCCCTTTGTTGTCATGTGGAAATGGCTAGAACTTCAAGTACCATGTTGAAAAGGTATGGAGAGAGTGGACAGCCTTGTTTTGTTCCTGATTTTAGACGAATTGCATTGTTTTTCTGTCATTTAGTTTGATGTTGGCTGTTGGTTTACTGTATATAGCTTTTATTATGTTTAAGTATGTCCCTGTTATCCCAGCTCTCTCCAAGACCTTTATCATGAAGGGGTGTTGGATTTTGTCAAAGGCTTTTTCAGCATCTAGTGAGATGATCATGTGATTTTTGTTTTTCACCTTGTTTATATGGTGGATTACGTTGATGGATTTTCGTATGTTGAACCATCCCTGCATCCCTGAGATGAAACCTACTTCATCGTGGTGAATGTTTGTTTTGATGTGTTCTTGGATCCGATTTGCCAGTATTTTATTGAGTATTTTTACATTTATTGAGGTGCAAAATTAATCAGAACCTTGCTAAAGGCAATAAGTTTCTATTGGAGACTAGACTGTTGTGGAGAAAGTGGCAATTTCATCAGTCCTTGTGACATTAATACAGATCTTGACATTTGAGACAGAGTGGGAATAATCCATAATTAGAACATACATCAAGGAATATTCTTTTCTCTCTATAACCACTATTTACAAAGTATCTTGAAGAACATTTTAAGATATTACCAGATTATTTGTAGGTGATTAACATTTCTTCTTCTTTCTTTCAAGGAACAATCCTAGAAATGTGCTTAGTATTTCATATAATGCAAATAGTTAGTGTGGAAAATAAGAGTTTTAGAGCATGTGAGGCCTAGGGAACTTTATGTGACCACTTCCAAGGACACTCACAATTTTACAAATAAAATAAAAACTTACATAAGTCCTGACTCCCAGAATATTTTTTCCATAAAACAATATGATAAACAATAAAAGTGAACTTTCATTTTACATTTATTGAGGTGCAAAATTAATCAGAACCTTGCTAAAGGCAGTAAGTTTGTATTGGAGACTGTTGTAGAGAAAGTGGAGATTTCATCAGCTTTTGTGACATTAATACAGATCTTGAAATTTGAGACAGAGTGGGAATAATCCATAATTAGAACATACATTTATGAGAAATATTTTTAAGTAATCTCTCATGCCACCTGGTAAAATTAGTTCTTTTATATTTTGCAGATGATGCATTTCATACTCTTTGCTTCTCATTCATGAACCATGCAGCTGAATATCAATGTGACCAATTTCCTTCTCATTGGCCTGACACAGGACCCCAAGCAAAAGAATTTAGTGTTTACTATTTTCCTGTTCTTTTATACGGGGACATTACTGGGTAACTTGCTGATCATGGCTACCATCAAGACAAGCCAGGCACTTGGGTGCCCCATGTACTTCTTGTTCTACTTGTCCTTGTCTGACACCTGCTTCTCTGCAACCATAGCTCCTAGAACAATTGTGGATTCTCTGCTGAAAAAGACCACTATCTCATTTAGTGAGTGCATGATTCAAGTCTCTGCATTACATTTATTTGGCGCCTTGGAGATCTTCATCCTTATCCTCATGGCTGTTGACGGCTATGTGGCAATCTGTAAGCCTCTTCACTACACAACCATCATGAACCGTCAAGTCTGTGGCATGATGGTGGCCATAGCCTGGATAGGATCCTATGTGTATTCTTTAGTTCAGATAATTCTGGCCCTGAGTTTGTCCTTCTGTGGTTCCAATGAGATTGATCACTATTTCTGTGACTTGCAGCCACTGTTGAAACTTTCCTGTTCAGACACATATATGATCAATGTTCTCCTGGTAGCCAATAGTGGGACCCTTTGCACAGTGAGTTTCCTCATGCTCATGGTCTCCTATGTCATCATCCTGTATTCCTTGAGAAACCACAATGCTGAAGGGAGGAAAAAAAGCCCAGTTCACTTGTGTCTCACACATCATTGTAGTAGTCTTGTTTTTCGTGCCTTACAGATTTATATACACACGTCCTGCAAGCACCTTCCCTATGGACAAGATTATATCAGTGTTTTATATAATTTGTACACCGTTTCTCAACCCTCTGGTTTACACCCTGAGGAATGTGGACGTGAAAATGCCATGAGGAAGCTGTGGAGCAAAAAAAAAAATCTCAGGTGATATATAAGAAATCAAAAGCTGTATTTATACTAATAATGAAAAACCTTAACTTTCAGTTATAGGTTTAGAATATGACTGTCTTTGGGAATGGAGTTTTGGTTTCTTCTAGAGAATGGACAAAATAGATGCATCCTAAGTAAATATCAAGTTATTCTTTTGGAAGAGAAGATGTAGCAGAGAGATGTAAGTATTTATCTCAATCATATCATTGAATGTTAAGTCCTATTATGTCCATGTTCAGGTCAAACATCTTATGTTCCTCTCAACTGATTTTTTTTAAGATTTTTTTTCTTTCTGATTGTAATTAGGTTTCTTTACAACATTTCCACTCATGTTCTTCAATTAAAGGAATTTGCTGTATTCACTAATTTATAGAAGTTTTCTTTCAAGGTACAGTGTGTATGTGTGTGTGTGTGTGTGTGTGTGTGTTTTCACATGTATACACATACCCTTATTCATTTTTAAATTAACTTTTTATGTACTACTGGTGAATTTTAAAGCATACCAGTATTTCTCATTATTTTACACTGCTTCTGCACTCTGTCTTTTTAAGCCTTCTTCCCCACAAAAAGAAAAACCTGAAATTTAACAGGTCAAAAATATTACTCCAAAAATCCACGCATTTAAAAAAATCTTGCCTGGAATTGATAGTATTTCCAAGTGAGTCAGTCACACAGTATACCCTTTGGTTAATACATCTTTACTTGTAAATGTTCATTGCAATGAGTCTGGTTCTAGGATTCCACCACACTGTCAATAGTGGGCTCTCACTGGACCCTTTTCTGAACATCCTGTGGTTGACTTGTGGTCTGGTGATCCTGTAGCTTTGGATCTGCAGGGTGAGCCCCTTCACATGCTTCAGCAGTTCACAAATGAAGTGGGTGTTGGGGTGGGCTACCTCTTAGTCATTTTTCTGTGCCTGGGTGGTAGCTGGGTTGGTCAGCCTGCCAACTTTCATTCATTGTCATTACTGAGGTGAGCTCTCCAGCACTGCCCACTTAGTTCACACAGTGTAACAGACAGCAAGGAGCAGGGCTAGTACTCCTGCTCTCACACCTCCTGTCCAGCTCACTTGCACTCACATATACTAGAGCCATCTCTAACTTTTGCCTAGGTGAGGTGCAGGGCCTATTCTCAGGATTACTGTACCTGGTGAGGAACAGGGATAGTTCTTCCTTTCCCATGTCCCTGAGGATGTCTCTCTTGTCTCTCATAGGTGGCAAAGGATAACGGGTGATGGCGGAAGTCCTGTGTATATGTCAATAAAGAACTGTTGGCCAATAGGGAAGAAAGATAGGTGGGACTAGGAGTCCAGGAGGACTCTGGGTAGGAGAAACACAGAGAGTCAAGATGTAACCGCCATAAGGATAAGAAGCCTAGAAACTTCTCCGGTAAGAGAAATACTTAGATTAGCAATTATGGGATAAATACTTATGTCAGAGCTAGCCAATAAGAAACAAGCAAGGCCAACAGCTTCATAATTAATACAGTGTCTTGTGTGTTATTTGGGGACTACAATGCGGCAGAGCCCAGGTGACTGGCGGGGGGATAAACCAAAGCTGCTGCCAAGGAAAAGGCTTATCTCTACAAAGGGTTGTTATGGAATTTTCCTTTACACTGTGTGAAGATGTATCACTCTGCTTGGGCTAATAAAGAGATAAATGATCAATAGATAGGCAGGAAGAGAGGTTAGGTTTGACTTCTGGGGTCAGAAAGGACTTAGGGGTAAAAGAAAGGTTGACAGTACAGCCAGATACAGAGGAAGCAGGACATGCAGGACAACACAGGCAAAATATTTGAACCATATGACTTCATAGATTGTGTCAACAGAAATGGCTTAATGTCAGTCATAAGAGCTAGTTTGAAACAAGCCTAAGCTAAGGTAGAGCTTCCATAATTAACAATAAATTTGCTGGTCATGATTTTTGGCTGGTGGTACAAAAAAGCCTGCTACAAAGGAGAAGGGCCTTTTTCCTTTACCCTGGCCTTTCCTTGACATTCGAGAGGGTGTGGAAAGCTCTCCTGTCTACACGCCCTGCTCACCTGAGCCTCTCCCAACAAGCTCAGTTCTAGTGTTCTGCCCACGTAAAGTGCTTTGCCTACTCTCTCATGTGTTCCAACTGTTGAGAGGCAGGGCTACTTTGTAGATTTCCTTGGCTCAGGGACCAGCTATCATATCCATGTGATGAGAGGAGGGTAAATATTTTTCCTTATCCATGCCACTACATGACAGATAACTGAGTGGGAGATGTTTTAGTCCTCGTATTTTTATGACCCCATGGCTGCTAGCCTGTGCCCCCGCTAACAGGATCAGCTCTATCTTGCCCGGGCAAGGTACAGAGACTGCTCTATCTAATGCTGATGCTGATTCTCCCACACTCATGAGCTCTGGGTCAGTTTTTTTGTCCCTCACACAGGTGATGAACGTGTGGGACAGGGGGAGGATATCTATCCCTTAACCTCTCCACCATATGACAGAGAAAAGGTCTCCCATGTGCATTTTTGGCCATAGATTACCTGCACCTCCATCAATGGGGTCAGTTCTACTATGTTGCCTAGGTTAGGTGCAGAGGCCCTCTACCCTGAGTGCTACAGCCAGTGTGGGGCAGGATCAGCTCTCCTAATCTCATGATCCTGGGACCAGCTTTTTCCCCATGCTGCAGGTGTCATGGAACAAGGAACAAGGGGATTGAGTATCTCTCCTTTTATTAAATGCAACAGACCAAGTGGTATCTCTCCCACTATGGCATATTTAGGTCCAGCTTACACCCCACCACACACACACACACACACACACACACACACACACACACACACACACACAAGAAAAGGACAGCTGTACTGTGATGTCCTAGGGATATGCGTGGTCTGTTCTCCAGAATGGTCTAGTTGGTGATGGTCAGTATCAACTCTGTATAGTCCTATCATCTCTGTTTTCAGTGGTAACATTGGCCACTGACATATCTGTTGATCTAGACTATGGCAGGATGAAGGACACAGACATGTCCCCAGTGGCAGTACATGCCAGTCTGATGGTGCTGGGAAGCAGTGCATGTTACTCGGGTGTGTATGGGTCCAGAAGCAACATAGAGCTCAGGTTCCAAGAAGACCACAGGTAGAGGCCTAGATCATGGAAAACAGTGTGGCACTGGTGGTAACACGGGCCACAGACATCAGCAGGGACTCAAGCTGCTTTAAGGACCATGGACACTGACATGGTCGTTGGCACAACCCAGGCTGGGCATATTCCTGGACTTATTTGGACTCCTGAATTATCCAGATCAGCATGGCCAGTGTAGTAGAATGTCCCTCCCAAACCAACATGTCTCCATGTCCACTCAGCCTTTGATGGTAAGAGGAGCCACTGATATCGACACAGACCCTGTTTGAGGTAGGGATGCAGACACAGTCATGGCCGACTTCCATACTTCAGGACAGGGCAATACCTT
Source organism: Mesocricetus auratus (assembly GCF_017639785.1). Taxonomy (NCBI): domain Eukaryota; kingdom Metazoa; phylum Chordata; class Mammalia; order Rodentia; family Cricetidae; genus Mesocricetus; species Mesocricetus auratus. The sequence goes on along the minus strand of NW_024429189.1, from coordinate 56,511,523 downwards.
GGCCATGGGTAACATTATGAGACACCCAGGTCTGTCTGGAGACTGCTTGACACTGTAACACCAACATGGTTTCAGGTGTCAGCATGGACTGAAGACCTCTGCATGGAGCTAAGTGGCAACAGGAGCCATGGACAACAAGTCAAACCAAACCGCAGCAGAGCCACATACATGGCCCATGTCAGCAGTCTGGCACAGATGCTACCATGATTCTGGGTGGCAGCCCAGGAGTCCTGGATTGGAATGGCCCCTGTGGAGGCACAAACTTAGATATCAGTTTGGTCACAGGTAGTGGCCCAGACTCTGCTGTCGCCAGGATCATTGCTGGAAAAGGGAGCAGCAGACATCAACACAGACCTCCACAGCTGCATCAGGGTCACGGACCAAGTAATGACTGCTGGCAGTAGCCCAGATCCAGACATCTGGCTCTGGGTGGCAAGTAGGGCATTTACTTACCTGAGCCAGTTCCTCACCATTCTCACCTCTTCAGGCCTGCCTCTCTCCTCAGCACATATCTCATTCTGCTTCTCTCTCTCATTCCCATTTCTCCATCATATACCAATTGGCAACTGACTGCCCAGTATGATTGGTGCTGGGTGGGCTCTTGGGTGAAATTCTTCCCAGTCCAAGTCTAGAGACCTGAGGCAAAGGTACTCTTGTCCACCAGAGTCTGCCAGGCTTGGAAATGCTAGGCAGTTCTTGAATGAAATTATTTCCACCCTTATTCTTAACAACCAGGAAACATCTTTAAACCTAATTGCTATTATGATTGTTGCTATGGCTATACTATATATGTAAATATATTGTTTATCTGTCTGCCTGTCTCTCTCTCTGTATATATATATATGCATATATATCTATACGTGTACATATGTGTTTATATGTGCATATATACATGTATATAAATACATGTATACACATATGTATAAATATACATCTGTATGTATTGTGTATACATACAAAAATGTATGTGCACGTATATATGCATGTTAAGTAATTTAACATTTATTTTTGAGATTAGGCTTTATAGGTTTTTTTGTGTAGGAGTCATTCCTCAGAGCCTGTAATAGTCTTAGTATAAGTGGAGAGAACTGACCCACCAGCAGAAATCCTCTGACATTAGCAAGATACGTTCTTGTGACTCTACTATGATTATATTTTTAAATTTAATAATCTGACACAGTTGAACTTTGGCAAACATTTCATCTTCAATCATAAGCATTATAATCACTTTTTTCTAAGTGAACATTTATAAGATATTATGCTTTAAATTTGAGATAAGGTTGTCTGTGAACCACCATGTAACTGCTCAGAATCAAACATTGTTTCTTTATAAGATCAATGTAAGTTTGAAACTGCTGAGCCATCACTCTACCTCAGCCACCATTTGAGTAGAAATGGATCCTACAACCTCACGATTTGAATACTGTCGATCAGGCTTCAGTAATTCATTGGAGACTGTGTTTTATGGAACTGTGTTTTGTGGAACCTACTGTTGGAAATATTTATCAGGTTATGAACTTTGAGTTTATATCCATTAATGGTTTCATCTCCAAGATCTATGGTATAGTCTGATTTATAATGCACATAATAAATACTTAAATTACAAAATTAAGAAACAGAATGGTAAGAAGCCGTGATTGAGCCAAAAAATGAAAATGGAGCTGAACAAACATAAAATCCTGTAGCTTTCATCCAGAATGTAGCAATATGCTGTGATGGTGTGTGTGTGTGTATCACTAGTTTTAAATATCTCCATTCCCAAGTACTTGTATTTTATTCCACACAGTTTTCTATCTTGGGACAATAACACTCTTTTACTACAGTTTCCTTGTATGAAATTCACTATGCAAACATCCTATGATTACCAGTGCAACTTAGAGTGTCACATATCATCTTGACTGAACCTCTGCAGAATGCATCCCACTACTTTGCTTTGTCTTCTGGTCTTTTATAAGCAAATTTACTGTGGAGCTCCATGATACATGTGCATTCTACAAAGAAGCAAATTTTATCATGAGGGGTCTGAATTCAGATTCAGGTTGTGGGATCAAGTAACTACCTGATGAGTCCATTCTAACAGGTATATATGCAAATTTCCCAACTGCCATGAATTTTGGAAACTGAGAGTTAAGATTCTTACCCTTCTCTGGGCAAATGCAAGTTTTAGTTGTTACCTTAAGACTTCTTTTCTTTTTTTTTTTTTTTTTTTTTTTTTTTTTGGTTTTACGAGACAGGGTTTCTCTGTATTGTTTTGGAGGCTGTCGGTCCAGCCTGGCCTTGAACTCACAGAGATCCACCTGCCTCTGCCTCCCGAGTGTGCTGGGATTAATGGCGCGTGCCACCACCGCCTGGCACCTTAAGACTTCTTTAGTAGATAATAAATCGCTGCCATGAATATATCATTCGGCCTGGAAAACCATGCCCAGTCAATTATTTGTTAGAATGTGATTTTATTCCACAAATAAAGGGTCTATGCTAAGGCCAGACATCAGATGAGAACACATCATTTCTTCCCCCACATAACAGTTAGCTTTCCTTAATTCATTCTTTCTATTATTATTTTCTGAAAATGGTCTTGTCCTTCAATCTGATTTGTGACTCCCATAATTGGTATCATAAAAGCTTCTTCCAGTAACTCTTGGAAGCAGATGCAGAGATGCAGAACCATTCAGTTGGCTGAACTTGGGGAGTCCAGTTGAGGAGATGGAGGAAGGATTGAATGAGCAACTGGCGGGTGGCTCTAATTCATGATGGGAAAACCTACAGATACAGCTGACCTGAGCTACCGGGAACTCACAGGCTCTAGACCGGTAGCTAGGGAGCTGTCCTCTGCATGTGGGTGATAGTTGTGTAGCTTATGTGTGTGTGGGGTCTAAGAGTGCAAACAAGATCTCTCCCTGGCACATGAGCTGGCTATTTCGAACTTATGTTGGAATGGATTGATCAACCTTGATGCAGAAAGGAAGACCTTGGTCCCATGTCAAGTTGATATGTGCTGCTTTGTTGACTCCCTTTGGAGGCCTTGCCATTTCTGAGGAGTGGATAGTGAGAAAAAAGGAGGTGGGGGACCAGAGAGGAGGATGGGAGGTAGGGGAAACTGTGGAAAATAAATAGAAAAACAATAAAAAATTCATATTTCATTTATGAATTATTATCAAATAGAGATAAGGAAATTGTTATACAGAGAGGATTATTAGAAAGAGTGAAACCGCCATTTATGACTAATATTACTGATTGAGTTTAAAATAATACAACAGAAGAGGTGCGTATCTGTAAGGATTAGTAAACATGTCTCCAAAGGAAACAGAACTATCTTTCCATTGTAACTGGTAGTCTCAAGTCAGAAGGATATGTCCTAGTTTAACTGAGGAACCTATCGTGGCCCTCACTGTAAGTACTTTACCAGAATACATTACATATTCTCCTTAGGGATCAGTCTCACCACCTATATTAGCTTCTGGAGCTGTGTCTAGATTTATGTCTATTTCAAAATGTGACCTGTGAACTGACATACTACATTATGAAGGCCGGTATGACTAGACAAATTTATTTAGAACATGTGTAATGATGAAGAAACAACTACACGTTGTATCAGATCAACTCTATTGATGTGCATATGGTAGGTTAATATATATCAATAACTGCTGCATCTCAGGCATTGATGGACGGCTTTGTCAAAGTTTGTGGTAGCAACATGACCCAAAGTTTGTCCACAGTGAGTAAAAATTTATAAATGATTTTTATGTTTGAATATAAAAACAAATTAAAGAAATAGAAAAAATCAGAACGTTGGGTAAGAAAAGCTTTAGAAAGGAAAGGAAAGAAAGGGAAATTATGTAATTACATCTCACTTTCTTAACAACTAAAAAAATCTATGGTTGGGTAAGATGACTCAGTATGTAAAGTTGCTTGCTTAGCAAACCTTGTAAATAGTGTTTGATCTTTGAAACTCACATGAAGGTGGAGAGAACTGACTCTGTAGAAGCCAGAAGACTTCTACAAAAACAACATAGAATGCATGTCCACTGATGTGTTTATGTTTACATGTACAATAATAATGATAAGTATAACTGAAAGTTTAGAAAATTAAAAAGAATAAGAAAGGAGGGATTCACATTCAGGAAAATTGGAATTTTAGGATGAATTGTCATTTAAGTTCTTCACATAAAATTGGAGGGACTAGGGCAGAATATTAATAAAAACTGTAAACAAATTTGTGAATGAGAAAAGTGATGCCCTGAATAGTTCTCTAATCATGATTCTGTTCAGTCAGCCCCTACCATGGGAAAAAAACCACATTCCATGACACTCCAACAAGCAAATTACAGAGTCGTCTGTTAATGATGGCTGTATAACGCAGGAGTTACAGATGGCTACATAGCGGTCATAGGCCTTGATAGTAAGCAAGATGACCTCAGCACCTCCAAAGAAATGTTCCCCAAAGACATGGGTCATACAGCCATTGAATTGAATGGACTTTCTATCATGGAGTGAATCAAAAATCAGCTTAGTAGTACTGACAGAAGAATAGCAGGCATCAATGAAGGAGAGATATGCCAGAAAATAGTACATAGGGGAACCCAACAGTTGGCTGTTTGTAGTGGTAATCAAAAAGAGCAAATTTCCAGCCACAGTGACTATGTAGATGACTGAAAACACAGAAAATATGACTTTTTACATATGAGGGTCCTGTGTGAGTCCCAGAAGATCAAATTCAGTCACATTGTTCCTGTGTTCCATCTAGTTCATGAGATAACCATATTTCCTGGGGAAAAGTTGATACATATTCATGTTTATTCAATTTCTATATTCTAATGATGCTTAGATTCTGATATTTAATGAAATATAATCATATTTTCTTTTAATATTACAGAAAGAGTAATTCTTGGTTCTTATGATTATTAAAGACCATATAGTTGCCTCCTCAGTGAAGCTTGTTAAGAAGATATGATACGAGCAACATATAGAAATACACTAGGCAATCATAAGTGTATTGAATGTTTGCGATGATTCGTAGCATAGAAATAGTTCAGATTAAACTACTAGAGGCAGTTAAACTCACAAAGGTTATTGGGGTGTGTCATAGTTCTCTGAAATAACCTTTAAGGTAAAGGTAAATTTTCTGCAGTTTATACATAGGAAATGCACATCCAGTAAAGTTAAATTAGTTTTGAGTGGAAAGGTATTAGTGAATTTAAGTAAATAGAACCTTGGACACTAACATCATGAAGGGAGGTTTGTCCTTGACTGAAGCACTCTGGTTGGTATTCACTAGTTAGTGGTAGCTAAAGAAGCTAACAGCAGTAGAAGCTTGTGAAGGAGTTCCAGCAACAGAATATTAATAGTAGCATGTTTAAAATTATTTGTGAAAATACAAATGATTTGAAGCATGCTGAAATTCCATATGTTATGTGTAATTATGTAGACAATAAAAAGCAACAAAATAGAATAGATATTGATATAAAAATTTCAGGTTAAATGGTGGTGTGGGTACAGTGCAAGTATTTTTAAGTTATTGTAAAAGAATACATGATTTCATGTGATAATATTAAAATAGTCTATAACAAGATTATTCCTGCACTGGTTACTAAGAATGTTGCACACAGGAGTACTTTTAGTACTTTAAACTGTTGGCAATGTTATTATTTTTATCAAGTTAGAGAAAGATCCTTATGTCAAGATACAAGAACACAAATGAGATCACTAAATACTAGCTGTCAACTAAGGGTTCTTTAAGCACTTTCTGGATCAGTTCCTTATATACATCAAACAGATGGTTGTCATCATTTTTATAGCAGTTTTATATTTATTTCTATATAATATTAAAACAGAATCTATGCTTCCTCAGATATGCAGAAAAATTGGCAATGTTAATGACACTACTGTACTACGTCTTGTTATTTTTATTTACCAAATTTTAAAGAATTACGCACTTCAAATAATTGAGCTATATAACCTATATTATCATGATAAAAAGTTGTTGGCATACAAACTATCTTAAATTGACTAAATGACTTACTTGTATGCCATTTCAGAAATGATTTCTATTGGTGAAGATTTATAGAAATGCCAATTCATAGGATAATATATTTGGCATTTCACTCAATCTGTAAAACAAACTTTGCTGTAGTCTTGAAAGGACACTTTCATCTTAGCCCATCCTTTTGTTACTCTCATTGTTTATCATCATAAAGTATATGTTGCAAAACTCTTGGAGACACTGTGGAAATGTGCTACAACAGTGACCAATACTTCGAGTCAAGAATTGTAGGAACCAAATGAGAGTTCTGGTTCTTCCCCTTGTCACTCACCTTGTATTCATTTCCTGCTACACCTTACACCTGCTTAATCATCTGTCTATAAAATGAGAATAAGAGTAGTATTACACAATTTACTCTGAGAATTGACTAAAGTGGGGAAGTACACATCATGAATTGGGAGCAACTACAAGGCTGCAATTTATTTTTTAAAACATGAATACAGGTACAAGATAAACATGATTTATAACTTGGCAACAGTGAGGAGAAATCTTCCAATAACTTTGGAGGAATCCTTTTTAATACAAGCTACAGAGACTTGTAATACTCATAACACACAACCCCAAAGTTAATTATCTGAGTTTACACTTGGAATCATAAGCTTATATTTACTCACTAAAATTTATATTTGGGATTTTCAATGTGTGGTCAAGCTAAACTGCGCTCAAACTCTTGAATATCCTCAGTTGCTAAAAGAGGTATGTCAAGGTAAAACAATGACAGGTGGATCTAACCCACCTATTTATCTTTGGGTCTCACATTGCCTGACTTTAAGTAAATGAAGTGTACTTGCGAAATGTCTTGAAAAGTTAGGGTGAGGACAAACTACTCTGTCTTTATTTGACAAATTTGAAAAATAATCTCCTCTGTAGAAAAAGTCACATGATTGAATTATCATCAGCTCCCAATGGGAGCTTTTGAATGTTCAGAAGAGACCTGGGAAGATGAACTTTCATTGTGGTATCCTGACACTTTTGCAGATATTCAAACAACATTTAATAGTGTCTCCATAGAAAAATCCTCACCTCTGTCCTCAAACGTAAACATGTTTTAATGGCAACATGGGGCTTTCATCTAGAATGTTTTTTTTTAGTACACTATGTAGAGATGATCTTTTATTTCTGATTCTGGTACTTCATTCTGAAAGCCAGGGGCTGCCAAAATCAAAGGAAAGGCTCCATAGGACTCACTCTACTCATGGTGAATCTTGTAATGGATATGTGATGTGCAATGAGAAAACATTTGTATCCCACATTACAAGGGTATTTAAGATGTTCCCATGAAATTCAGCAATCTTGTTATTCTGCTTTCTCTCCCAGGAATTAATTATCTCTTTTGATGGAAAGACTCTGTCTTAGAATCTGGTGTTTTGGAAATTAATGAATGATTTAATAGAGAATATAATTTTCCAAGCTTAGAAAGACAGCATGTAGTAGACACTTTCTCTGTCTAACAGTGTCTAGTTAAGAATACCGAATGCCATGTAAGCAACAGTGTTTTCATTCTTGCATGAACAATATGGATGCAACATCTCTTATGATAAATAGAACATGAGGAATATTAGTAATCTTATCAGTGTGACACTATTTCTGTAAAGCTGCTCAACACCTAATCTAAAGAAGGTAAAAAATTGATAGCCATTTTAAACAATAAATTCAACAACTTTACCTAAGAGGAAATATCCCACATCTGGTACTGAAATTGTCATCTGATGACTCATTTTTCTGTAACCTCCATTATTCATCCATGCATTCTTCCTTCATTAAAACTTTTTTCTATGTTATTTTTATTAAAATTAGAAACAAGTTTGTGTTACATGTCAATCCCAGTTCCCTCTCCTCCCTTCCTCATTTGCCACCCCACTAACCCCTTATCCCATCACCTTTCTGCTCCCCAGGAAGGGTCATACCTTCCATGAGGGTTCTTCAAAGTCTGTCATATCAATTGGAGCAGAACCTACGCCCTCCCCAGTGTGTCTAGACTGAGAGAGTATCCCTCTATATGGAATGGGCTCCCAAAGTCCATTTATATGCTAGGGATAAATATTATTGATTGGCAATCTCACTGTCTGTGCTATTGGTGTTATGTTCAGGAAGCAGTCTCCTGTATCAATTTTTTAAAGGATACTTTCCACTTCCTCGTGTAAGAGGTTCAGTGTGGCTGAATTTATGTTGAGGTCTTTGATCCATTTGGACTTAAGTTTTGTGCATGGTAATAGATACAGATCTATCTGCAATCTTCCACATGTCAGCATCCAGTTATGCCAGTACAAATTGTTGAAGATGCTTTCTTTTTTCCATTGTATGATTTTAGGTTTTTGGGCAAAAATCAGGTGTTTGTAGGTGTGTGGGTTAATATCAGCATCTTAAATTCTATTCCATTGGTCTACCTGTCTATTTTTTTGCCAGTACCAAGTTTTTTTCTATAATAGAGTTGAATTCAGTGATGGTGATGCCTCTAGAAGTTCCTTTATTTTATAGCATAGTTTTGACTATCCTGGATCCTTTGTTTCTCCATATATAGTTGATTATCATTCTTTGAAGATCTGCGAAGAAATGTGCAGGTATTTTAATGGGCATTGCATTCAGTCTGTTGATTGCTTTTGGCAAGAGTGCCATTTTTACAATGTTGATCCTATCTATCCAAGAGCATGGAAGATCTTTCCATTTTCTGGTATCTTCTTTCAGTTTCTTTCTTTTAAGATGCAAAGTTCTTCCTATACAGGTCTTGCACTTGTTTGCTTAGCATTAACCTAAGACTTTTTTGTGGCTATTGTAAAGGGTAATGTTTCTCTGATTTCTTTCTCAGCCCTTTTGCTGTCTGTATTTAGTAGGGCTACTGATTTTCTTGAGTTGATCTTGTATCCTGCCACTTTGCTGAAGGTATTTATCAGCTGTAGGAGTTCCCTGGTAGAGTTTTTGGGGTCACTTATGTAAACTATCATATCATCTGCAAATATTTGAATGCCTGCAAATATTGAATGCACCATCACCCATGCTACCCTCCAGAGTTAGTTCCCATTAGAAACACTCCAGTACCCATTCCCACCTACCCTATTATCCTCCCCTTGGCCAAACACCCCCCCAACATCAGCAGCCCTTTTAGGTGTAAGCACTACCTATAACACTTGGAAGAACCATTTAGTGACTGCTCTCTAGGTTAAAATGTCCCAATCCCTAGACCCTAAACCCCAAGGCACATCTTGTGTCTACCCCCTCCCATCTCAAGCTCAGGAAGGCAGCTGTCCCTTCCACTGACCAAACATACCAAACCAGCATTCTCTTTATAATAGTCCTTGCTGGCAAGACCCTATAGGCACAAGCACCACCTACAACAGTTGGAAGAAGGGAGTAAATGCCAGTGTAAGAATACATTCAATACCATAAATAACAATATATCACCATTAGAACCCACTTATTTTACTACTGCAAGACTTGAACATCCAAAACAGATGAAGCAAAAGAAAAATGACTATAAAATAACTTTATAAGCTGAAATGAAATTTCCCTTAAAAAAGTCAATAGGCACAAAATTGAAAGACATAAATAAATCCATCATTATGGAAAAAAATCACACAGGGAAACAGTTGAAAATTTAAATATAGGAAATAAAGAAAACACAAACTGAGGGAATGCTGGAAATGCAAAATATGGGTAAGCAAACAGGAATTACAGGTGCAAACAACTCCAACAGAATACTGGAAATGAAAGAAAGAATCTCAGGTGTTTCAGATAAGATAGAAGAAACAGATTCATCAATCAAAACAAAATGTTAAATCCAAAAAGTTCTTAACATAATCATCCAGGAAATCTGGTACACAATGAAAAGATCAACCTTAAGAATAATAGTGATAGAATAAGGAGAAGAAGGCTAGCTCAAAGGCACAGGAAATATACTTAACAAAATCATAGAAGAATACTACCCCAACCTGTAACTTGTAGTCTTCACACCAGCCTGGTTCCAGAGGTGCATCAGTCCCAAATGAATACACAGAAGGCTATAATATTTATGAAGCTGCTGGCCATTTGCTATTGTTTCTCACTGGCTAGCTCTGACCCATAATTATTGATCCATAATTGCTAATATATATTTTTATAAGGTCTTATCTTACCGAGAATGCAGACTTTTGTCCCCTCTTCCCAGGAATCACATGGCAACAACTGTCTTCACTACATTTCCCAGAATCCTCCTAGACTCCTAGTCCCACCTATCTTCCTTCCATATTGGTCAACATTGTTTTATTTACATATTTACAGGACTTCCCCATTATCAACCTAAAGAAGGACATACCTTCTTTACAAGAAACTTACAGAACACCAAATAGACTAATCCAAGAAAAAAATCCTTTCTCCACATAGTAATCAAAACACTAAGCATACAGAATAAAGAAAGTTTATTAATAGTTGCAAAGAAAAAAGTTCAAGTAACATATAAAGACACACCTATCAAAATTATATTTGACTTCTCATTGGAGTCCTAAAAGCCAGAGGTTCCTGGATAGAAGTAGGGCAGACAATAAGAGACCTTGGATATCAGCCCATAATACTATAGCCAGCAAAACTCTCAATCACCATAGATGGAGAAAAGAAGATATTCTGTGATAAAATCAGATTTAAATAATACTGATCTAAAAATCCTGCCCTATAGAAAATAGTAGAAGGAAAGCTCTAAACCAAGAAACTTAGGTGCATCCAAGAAAATACAGGCAGAATTCCATAGTAGGCACAGGTGATCTAAGCAGGGGACAAACATTCCAGGCAGATAGAGTTTAAGTGAGAAGTATTGGAAAGGGGAAGGAGGAGGAAGAAAAGATAAAAGAGTTAAAGAGATGCAGAGAAATAGAGAGGACAGAAGGGAAGAGGGAGACCCGAAAAGTCCTGTTTGCCCCAGGGGAACAGCAGGAAAGAGAGTTTTAAGCAGGCAGGGGTCTTTCTTTTAAATGGGTCATTTGCACTTGCAAACAGATTATTATTCATGGAACCCTGGGTTGGCCAGAGTATTGCCCTAGTGCTTTCTGCTGGGTGACAATTGCAGGCCAGCATAAGCCTCAATCCTTACAGGTTCCACATACCAAAATTACATCAAGACCAGATAAACAATGTAAACAGTCCTATAATCCTTAATGAAATAAAAACAGTCATTAAAATTCTCCCAACCACCCAACAATAAAAAATACTCAACAAAAGATGAGCAAACTGTATCCAAGACTACCATAAAAAAATCACTCACCATGATCAGGTAGGCTTCATCCTGAAGATGCACAGATGGTTCAACATACAAAAATCTGTCAATGTAATCCACTATATAAATAAACCAGAAAAAGAAAAATCACATGATCATCCCATTAGATGTTGAAATGTAACACCCCTTCATGATATAAGAAATATGACTAAACATAATAAAATCAATATACAACAAGTAAAGTGCCAATATCAAATTAAATGGAGAGAAAATTAGAACAATTCCACTAAAATTAAGAACAAGACTGTTCATTCTCCTTATGTATTCATATAGTCCTCAAAATTCTAGTTACAGCAGTAAGACAACAAAATATAACATAAAATAGTAAAATATCTTGATCTAACTCTAGCCAAACAAGTGTTATGTGACCAAAACTTATTTTTTGAGGAAAGAAATTGAAAAATATATCAGAAAATGATAATATCTCCCATGTTCATGGATAAGTAGGATTAACACAGTAAAAATGGCAGTTTTACCAAAAGCAATCAGCAGACTCAACTCAATCCCCATCAAAATCTCCATACAATTCTTCACAGACCTCAAAAGTTAGCCAAGTGGTGTGAAACACATGATGAACAGTGCTGTTTGACAAAGTTCCAGCATTTCAACATTGCAGACCATACTTCTCCAGCAACTTTTATTTTCATTTTTAATGATTCTAAATATCAATTCCTTTCCATTTTGAAAATTTTGTGTATGCTTTGGAAAAAGAATAAAAATATATACAATGGGAGCTTATCTAAACCAAACAATTCTTAGGAAAAATCTTCATCCTGATGAAACCAAAATTCCATTGTGCCCTCTCAGTTATACCAATAACAGGAATGCTAGAGATTTACTAGACCCACCTGATCCCAAGGACAAAATACCTGCAATTCACATCCAGAGCCTGAGGTTATTAAGGGCAAGTGTTCAGTTAATAAATAGAGAGAAGTCAGAATGGTACAGAATAATGAGAAAAGAGTAAGACATCAGGACCTTTTCTTTTAGGAGACTATCAAACTGTAGCATTTTGCGGGCTCCCCAGAAGTTCTTTTCCCAAGGTCAGACATTTCGAGCTTAAGGAAAGTTCCTGCATGAGAAAGAAGTTATTCTTCTCATCTCTTAACCCCCTCAGATAGAAAAGTCGTAGAAAAGCAGATATGGCTTCTTTTTGAGTCCTTAACTCCTGGGGACTACCCCACGAGGAAGCAGAATCATTTAGATGCCATCTACTTAAACTGTGGCATATGAAGTTGGAAACAGTTGTGAAGTTTGCTAGACATTTTAGATCTAGTCAAATATCTGAATATGTAACAACCACAATTTAACTAAAACTTATGGGTGATGAATTTGAGTTGTTGCTGACAGTACTTCTCCAAGTTATAAGGTGACACTTCACTGTTTTCTTGTTTAAAGTTGTCAAACATTACCTGAAATATCTTCCCTTGGAGTTAGGACATTGTATATTATTTAAATAGAAATATAATGGTTTATTTACAGAAAGCAGACTTATTTTCTTATCATTTCTCATCATGAAAGTAGCCAATTAACATAGTTTTAGACCATAGATCATCAGTATGTACAATTGAAAAACTTTCTTTTTGAGGTACCAAACTGAGTATAATTGAATATTACTAATGATGCAGTAGGGGATCTGTAGGGAGAGATTTTAGATACTTGTCCCTCTGACCATGCCCACTTTGGGCATGGCTAGTGGCACATACAGATGTGGTAATAAAAGGCTGTGCAGGAGAGATGCATGCTTTCTTTCAGGCTTCTGATCAGGTCTCAGAAAGCTGCTGACTCACCTGGGGTGCCAGTTTCTCTTGTATGTACCTTCAACAATAAATAGTTACCCATACACTCATCAAGCATGCTGTTTATTTTACAGCCACAGTTTGGTGTCAGAACCTGGTTTCGGGACACGGCTCCAGTAGCTGCTGAGATACCCTGTCTCAGATAAAAAAATAAATTAATAGATGTAAAAGAAATAGAGTAATATAAGCAGGAAGTCTGCCAGTCACACTGTGGCCTATGGGCTGTAGATGGATTGATTCCCCAATGTTACAGAGGAAATTCGAGTGACTGTCCAGGTAGCAAGATGTCTCTGTCAATTCTAGTGTTTATATATTATCCTTCTGTGGTCTTGAATGGAGTTGAAGGAAGACACTTGTAATTACAGTTTTCCTTAGTTATGATAAAAGTTACATATAAGACTTTAGACTTACAAAGATAGGATAGATGATATTTTCTTTACATCTTACTACATGTTAGTTGACAAAATATTATAACTATAGTTTTTGCTTGATAACTGTTCTGTCATATCTAATTTGACTATGTTAAAGTTAAAATCTTTCTTTTTATTTAGACAGAAAAGAAGGGATGTTGGGGGAAGTCCTGTGTATGTGCTTATCTTACTGATTGTTGAATAAAGCACTGTTGGCCAATAGGGAAGCAATACAGGTAGGACTAAGAGTTGAGGAGGGTTTTGGGAAAGAGTGGCACATTCAATCACTATGTAGGATGCCAGAGTAGTAAGAGTTCTGGACCCTGTTCCGTGGTAAGGGAAGACCACATGGAAATACTCAGATTAGCAATTATGGGTTAAATATTAAGTCAGAGCTAGCTGATTAGAAACCGTAGCAAATGGCCAACAGTTTATAATAAATATAGCATCCTGTGTGTTTTTTGGTGTCTCAGACAGCTCATCAGGGCCCAAGTGGCTGGCGGGAAGACTACACATTACAGGGATCCCCATATTTTGACACAGGGCAGACAGGAATACCACCAGTTCAATAAGTTCTATATCATACACAATCGCAGGAAGACATTCATTACTGTTGCCTACACATAGTTTAACTTGAAGCACAAGGGTACTCTCACTAAGCTGGTGGAATATATCATGATCAATTACAATGACAGATATAATGAGATCTGCCAACACTGGGAAGGGAACATTCTAGGTCTTAATATGCGTCTCTAATTGAAAATCTGGATTAACCAAAGGCCAAATGCCTTTCAAACAATCTAGGATAAGTGTACACTGCTATGAATTCTTTACATAAATATGAATTAAAAATAAATAGGTACTGGCTCAGTTTTACAACAGAATTCCTAAACAGGTTTCTTCCATGTTTTCAGAAGTAGTGTTTTCAGCATTGTTGGTTGTAAATTCCCAATTTTCTAAACTCTGAAAATAGATGAAAGTGTTATGTATTCCTCAAAATATTTAACCAAAATTTAGTATTTATGTTAAAATAGACAAGTACATTTTACCTGATGTAATTATTTTCTTCTTTGATAAATGTTAAATCATAAGTATACTAAAGAATTGTTTTAATAAGTAAGAAGTTTTAAGAATAAATTTATAGAATATTATTGAATATTTGATTTAAATACCTATTTTATATGCTCAACACTTGAAATAATGGGAAAGTTTCTTATGATTAAACATGTCTCATAAGTGTTAAAGGTAAATAAAGCACTGAGTTTGACAATGCTAAATTTTCCAACTCTTGCTTTGTTAGATAATACTAACAGGAGTCAAATATATTTTTAAAATAGTAAAATTCTTCCAGGTAGCTCCTGCAGCTGATAAACACCTTCAGCAAAATGGCAGGAAATAAGACTAACACAAAAAAATCAGAAACCTACTATATACAGATGCTAAATGGGCTGAGAAAGAAACCAGAAAAATATTGCCCTTTACAATAGCCACAAACAAAATAAAATATATTGGGGTAAGGCTAATGAAACAGGTAAAAGACCTGTATAACAAGAACTTTCAGCCTTTAAAGAAAGAAATTAAAAGAAGATACCACACAATGGAAGGATCCCCCATGTTCTTGGGTAGGTAGGATCAACATATTAAGCATGACAATCTACTGATTCAATGCAATCCCCATTAAAATCCCAGAAAAATTCTTCACAGAACTTGAAAGAGCAAAGTTCAGCATTATATAGGAAAACAAAAAACTTAGGATAGCTAAAACATACCTGTACATTAAAGGAAATTCCTGAGGCATCACCTTCCCTGACTTCAGTCTCTAATTCAAAGATGTAGTCCTGAAAACAGCTTGGTATTGGCACAAAAATAGACAGGTAGACTATTAGAATTGAATTGAAAACCCTGATATTAATCCACATACCAATGAAAACAGAATTTATGACAAATAATCTTAAATTATACAATGGAAAAAGAAAGCATATTAAGCAAATGGTGCTGGCATAACTGGATGCTGGCATGTAGAAGACTGCAGATAGATCCATATCTATCACCATGCACAAAACTTAAGTCCAAATGGATCAAAGACATCAACATAAATGTAGTCACAATGAAACTCTTAGAAGAGAAAGTGGTAGATACTCTTCAATGAATTGGTTCAGGAGACCATTTCCTAAACATAACACCAGTAGCATAGACAGTGACATCGACAATTAACAAATAGGACTCCTGAAACTAAGAAGCTTCTGTAAAGCAAAGGACACAGTCAACAAGACAAAAAAGGCAGCCCACAGACTGGGAAAAGATATTCACTAGCCCCATATCTGACAGAGGACTGATCTCCAAAATTTACAAAGAACTCAGGAAGCAGGTCTCCAAAACACCAATTAAAAAGTGGGCTACAGAACTAAATAGAGAATTTTCAATAGTGGAGTCTAAAATGGCTGAGAGACACTTGAGAAAGTACTCATTATCTTTAGCCATCAGGACAATGCAAATCAAAACAACTCTGAGATACCATCTCACCCCTGTCAGAATGGCTAAAATCAAAACCACCAACTATAATTTATGCTGGAGAAGATGTGGAGAGAGGGTAACACTCTTCCACTGCTGGTGGGGGTGGCAACTCATACACCTACTTTGGAAAGTAAAATGGGAATCAGTCTACCACAAGACCCAGCAATTCCACTCGTAGGCATATATTCAAAAGATGCAAATTCATACAACAAGGACATCTGTTCCACTATGTTCATAACAGCATTATTTGTAATAGCCAGAACTTGGAAGCAACCTAGATGCCCCTCAACTAAAGAATGGATAGAGAACGTGGTACATTTACGCAATGGAGTACTATTCAGTGGAAAAACAAAAACAAAAACAATGGAATCTTGAAATTTTCAGGCAAATGGATGGCCATAGAAGAAACCATCCTGAATGAGGTAACCCAGTTACAAAAAGACAAACATGGTGTATGTACTTACTCATATATGGATTTTAGACATGCATCAGTGGGGTGCCAGTCAGCAATTCCACTGACAGAGAGTCTGGGAAACAGGAAAGAACCTAAGAGAGATATGCATGGTACCCCAGAGAAGAGGAATTAGGCAATATCTCCTGAACAGATTGGGAAAACGGCGGGGGTAGGGGTCTTGGGTATTGGGAGCTGGGGAAAAGAGAGGCAGAGAAGAGGAGAGAGTAGGTCATGGGGAAGCAAGAAAGTTGAATTGAGGGAAGAATAGGGGGAGAGAAGGATGAGAAAAACCATAATATACATTGTCATTGTAGGTTTGAAGAGAGATCTAGCACCAGTGAGACCTCTAGCAATCTAGAAGATTGACACCAACAAGCAAACTAAGCAATAGTGGAAAGACTACCTTAAATGCCTATACCTGATAATGAACTTGATGACTACCTTATAGGCTATCCTAGAACCTTCATCCAGTGACTGATGGAAGCAGAAGCAAACACCCACAGTTAAACACTGAACTGAACCCCTGGAACCCAGTGACAGAGAGAGAGGAGTCGTGAGCAAATGGGTAAAGAATGATCTGGGGAAACCATCAGAAACAGCTGACCTGCACAAGAGGAACTCTTGGACCCCAGACTGACAGCTGGGTGGCCAGCATGGGACTGATCCAAACCCTCTGAATATGAGAGTCAGTGAAAAGCCCTGGACAACCTATGGGGCCCTGGGCAGTAGATCAGTATTTATCCATAGCATACAAAAGGACTTAACGTGTTTATAACACAAAGAGGTATGCTCTCTCACCTAGGACTCTTGGGGTTGGACCTGGACTCTGTCCTGAATGAAATGACAGACTCTGGATATCCCCTATGTAGAAGGGAGTGGGGATAGGGTGGGAGGCTGGGGGGATGGTGGGGTATTAGGAGGAGAGGAGGGAGAGGAGCTGGAATTGACATGTGAAGCAAGCTCTTTTCTAAAAAGTATGTAATAAGAATAATGAAAAAAGAAATATTAAAAAATATTTCATTTTACAATGTCATCACATTTGTTTCATCCAGTCTTCTGGCATAATTTTTATCCCATACAGTGTTTATTTTGGGTAATAGTTCTTAGAATTAAGAACACTGATGAGTTTGTGAGTCCGATTCCCAAGACTTTGCATATGTCTCTGTGACACCCATATGCTATTTCATATTTTTCACCAGTATAAATCTACAAGCAGCAGGGAAGAGCCTTACTTTCTACAAACTCTTGTCAATATTTGTTATTTGTTATTGAAACACCATACATTCAGCTGACATTTAGCACCTCATTATGACTTTAAACTCTAGTTTTCATGAGTATGGTTGCCACTGAATGGATTTTTATTTAGTTTGTGCACAGTAATATGTTTTCTATGGAACACTATAATTATACTTATTAGTATATTTAATTTTTATGTTTACAAACTGATACCTATGTAAGAATATTTATTATATTTTTAATATACCATTTATATTTTGTACATATATATTGCAAAATGTATAATCAGGATTAAAATATTCATCTTCTCAAACACTTATAATTCTCATTTTTGTTTTTTTTTGTTTTGTTTTGTTTTGTTTTTTGTTTTATGAGACAGGGTTTCTCTGTATTGTTTTGGAGGCTGTCGGTCCAGCCTGGCCTTGAGCTCACAGAGATCTGCCTGCCTCTGCCTCCCGAGTGCTGGGATTAAAGGCGTGTGTCACCACTACCTGGCTCATTTTTTGTTTTTTAAGACAGTGTTTCTCTCTATAGCTTTGTAGACCAGACTGGCCTCAAACTAGCAGGGATCTTCCTACCTCTGTCCCTCGAATATTGGGATTAAAGTCATGTCCCACCAACACCCAGCAACACTTAAATTTCTTTATGTGGTGATATTCCAACTCTTTTCTTGTAACATTTTTAAATTTGTAGAACATATTGTGTAGAGACAGAATAGTACTGGTCTTTGTATATTTGAAATTTTATTAATCAAGACTTGGTCTGCCCGCTTTATACATGTTTATGTCCTCAGAGCCATTCCTTTTAAAAGAAAAAAACAACCAAAGAAAACCATGGTTTGTTTGAATAGTAGTCATCTCTATAAAACTCAAAATAGCTTAGAACTGAAAGTACTCCTATTTCATCATCACAAGCAGTGTCCAAAGGAAGTGGTTATCAAATATATTTAACAATAACTAATCTATAGAATTTGTCTATACCATGTTTGCAAATTTGGCATTCTTTTCTGGTTTCTAGCTGTTGGTGAGGGGACCAGCATTCACATAAATATACATACATGAATATGTATAAACACATTTTACAATATCTTTTAAGAAAGAAAAATAACTAATGGCAATGGGATATATGACACAGAGAGGATAAGAGTTAGAGGTGGGTACTGGGGCATCACATGATTTGAGTGTTCAAGACTGCATTGGGAATCTGATCTTAAAGATGAAGATGGACAACAAAATTTGTATTTCTAAACTCACTTATATCCACTCTAACAGGCATATATGCAAATTCCCAGCTGCCATGTATCTTTGAAACTAAAAGTTAATAATTTTAACTTTCTGGGCAAATATAATTATGGTTACTACCTTAGGATCTCTTAGTGGACAATAAGCCACTGCCATATATTTACAAAATGAAGTCCTTCTTCCTTAAACACCATGGTCAATCATGTGTGGTAGAATATGATTTTCTACTTTCCCAATGGGTCTAGGCTAAGACCAGACATCAGGTGAGACCACATCTTTTCTTTCCACATAATAGTTGGCTTTCCTCATTTCATCCTTTCTGTTATTGCTTTCTTAAAATGCCTTCTCCTTTAATCAGATTCATGACTACCATAGTTGTCATCATAGAACTTTCATTCAGTAACTGATGGAAACATATGTAGAGATCCACAGGCAAGCAGTTGGCTGAGCTTGGGGAGTCCTGTTGAAGAGATGGAGGAGGGATTTTATGAGAAATCATGATGGGAAAAACCAAAGAGACAGCTGATCTGAGCACATGGGACCTCAGAGACACTAAACCAATAGCTAGGGAGCCTGCAAGGGACCAACCTAAGCCCTCCGCATGTGGGTGATTGTTGATTAGCTTGGTCGGTTTGTGGGATCCATAGCAGTGGGGTCAGTATCTGTTCCTGGCACATGAGTTTCCTCTTTGGTACCTATTACCTATGTTGGGATTACTTGATCAATTTTGATGCTGAAGGGAGGAACTTGGACCCATCTCAACTTGATATGCCATGCTTTGTTGACTCTCTTTGGAGGCCTTACACTTTCTGAGGAGTGGATGGGGAGTAGAAAGAGGTAAGGGAGGGAATGGAAGGAGAGAAGATAAGAGAAACAGTGATTGTATGTAAAGTTAATTTTAAAAATTAATAAAAAACAAATTTACATTTCAGGTTTAAAGAATTCTCAAAGAGACACAAGGAACTTGTTATTCAGAGAGGATTAGAAAGAATGAAACCCCAAGTTCTGAATTATAATACTGAATGGGTTTAAAATGATACACTAGAATAGGTGAGTATTTGTAAGGGTTAGTAGATGTGTCTCCATATGTAACAGAACTGACTTTCCATTATAACTGGCAGTCTCTGGTCAGAAGTATTTACCCTACATTGTCTGGGGAAATTATCATGGCCTTCTGTGAGAGCATGTTATCATAAGATGTTGCATATTCTCCTTATGTATCACTCCCACCACCTGAATTACCTTCTAAAACAATATAGATTTCTATCTACTTCAAAATGTGACCTATGAGTTGACATACTACATTACAAAATTCTGTATGATTAAATAAATTTATCCAGAAACTTTAGGCAGAGATTCTTGTCCCTGCCAGGTCCCCAGTGAGAGTAACAAATATACAGAAGGAAATCTCCCATCAGAAACATGTGTGATGATAAAGAAAAGAACTACAAGTTGTATCAGATTAACTTTATTGATGTACACATGGCAGGTTAATATACATCAAAAAATGCATTGATGGATGGCTCTGTCAAAGTATGTGTCAGCAACATGACCAAAATTGTCTTCACAGTGAGGAAAAGTGCATAAGCAATTTATACATATGAATATTAAAAGCCACTTAAAGAAATAGAAACAAATGAGGTCTTGGTAGGAAAAGTTTGACAAAAGAGAGGAAATAAGGGCAAAATGATGTAATTATATTTTACTTCCTTAAAATTAAAAAAAAAGTATCTATGGTTGGGCAAGATGGCTCAGTATGTAAAGGTGCTTGCTCAGCAAGCCTGGTAAGTTGTGTTTGATCATAGGAACCCAAGCAAAGGTGGATGAGAAAACTAATACCACAGATGCCAGAGGACTGACAAAAGGAACATGGAATGAATGCATGTCCACTAATGTGTTCACATTCATATATAAAATAATAATAGCAGATATTGATGAAAGATTAGAAAATTAAAAAAATAAAAAGGAGGGATTTAAAATCAGGGAAATTGGAATTTGGGGATTAATTATCATTTACTTCCTACACCAAAATATGGGAGAATCTAGGAAACAGTTTTGATAAAATCTGTGAGCATTTACAAATGAGACGACTGAAGCCCTGAATAGTTTTCTAATCATTATTGTATTCAGTCAGTCCCTGCCATGGGAAAAGAAAGTCACTGAATAGTAAAATATTTATGTTAAGTTACTAATGAAATTATGGAATAACAAAGGATCACTAGTCAAGACTTAACTTCCAAAGGCATTTGTGTAGTTATATAATGTTCAGCATTGAAAGGAGAGCCACAATTTTCTGATATGAAAGACTCTAGAAAGTTGGATCATCAGCTCAGAGCTTTTCTGGAAGAAAGCAGATATAGAAAATTGGTACTTGGAATAATTCAGAGGCTGGGAGTGTGTGTATACATGAGTTTTTTTGTTGTTGTTGTTGAGTGTCTGGTGTGAAAATTAACCAACTTGAGTTAGGCCCTTCCCATTTGAAGCACATGTCTCAGCTTCCCTCAATGTAACATACATTTAGCAGTTACTTGATTCAGTAATGTGTAAGTATGTCTTTGACATCATCCAAAGTATCCATTCCAGTTCATCTTAAGTTGCATGATTATTGGTTTATTTGTCATCTGACTGAATTTTTCTAGTAAACAATATCTTAATGGCATTTTTCATCTGATTATTTCTCAAGGTATAGATCAATGGATTAAGCATGGGTGTTATCACAGTATAAAAAATAGCAACTGCTTTGTCAAAGGGTAATGTTCCTGCAGGTCTCATGTATTCAAATATGCAGGGTACAAAAAATAAGACCACCGCTATAATGTGAGAAACACAAGTAGAGAGGGCTTTTTGTCTTCCTTCTGTACTGTGGGTTCTTAGTGAGTAAAGGATGACTGTGTAGGAGATGAGCAAAAGGAGGAAGTTTAACAGACAGATGAAGCCACTGTTGGCAGCAACAAAGAGCCCTAGAATGTGGGTATCAATGCAGGCTAGATCAAGCAAAGGGTTCAGATCACACATAAAATGATCTATGACATTAGGGCCACAGAAAGGTAGTCCAATGATGAAGAGAATTTGTATACCTCCATGAAGAAAGCCTCCAGCCCATGACACCCCCACAAGTAAATCACAAAGTCGTCTGTTCATGATGATTGCATAGTGCAGGGGTTTGCAGATGGCAACATAGCGGTCATAGGCCATGACAGTAAGCAAGATGACCTCAGCACCTGCAATGAAATGTTCCGCAAATACTTGGGTCATGCAGCTGTTGAATTCAATGGACTTTCTATCATGGAGTGAATCAACAATTAACTTAGGAGTATTAACAGAGGCATAGCAGGCATCAATGAAGGAGAGATAGGCCAGAAAATAGTACATAGGGCAACCCAACAGTTGGCTGTTTGTAATGGTGATCAGAATGAGCAAATTTCCAACCATAGAGACAAGGTAGATGATAAAAAACACAGCAAATACGATATTCTTCATTTGTGGGTTCTGTGTGAGTCCCAGGAGAATAAACTCAGTCACATTGTTCCTGTATTCCATCTGGTTCATGAGACAGTTAATCATATTTCCTGGGGGGGGGATTCATACATACTCATGTTTATTTAATTTCTATATTCTAATCATTAGTGTTTAGATTCTGTTAATTAATAAAATATAATCAAATTTTCTTCTTAATATTGCATTAAAAGTATTCTAGGTATTTATGACTACTTAAGACCACAGAGTTGCCTTTTCAGAGGTGATACCTGAAAAAATTATGGATAATTTCATATAAACCAGATGGTTTTCACCATTTTTCTACATATTTTCATATTTTCTTCTATATAACATGTAAAAAGAGAAATTATGCTTCCTGCCTCAGATTAGCTGAAAATTTGACAGTGTTAGTGATTTCTGCTATTTTGCTTCTTTGGAAATGTGATGCAACAGTGACCAAGTACATTATTTCAAGAATTGTAGGAAACAAATAATGGTTCTGGTTCTGCCTTTTGTCACTCACCTTGGGTTCATTTCTTGGCAATCAAACACCAGCTTCTTCATCTATCTATAAAATGGTAATAAGAATGGTATTACATAATTTACTAGGAGAATAGCTCAAAATGTGAAAGGATGCATCTTGGAAGGCTACAATTTATCTTTTAAAGCATGAATACAGTTACCATATAAATATAATTGATATTTGGGCAGCAATATAGAGAGACATTTAACCTTACAATAACTTAGAAGGAATACATTTTAATACTTTAAAAGAAGCTACAGAGACTTGTAATATTCATAACACAAAATCCCCAAATTAATTATGTGTTCATACTTGGAATCCCAAGCTTATATTTACTCCCTCAATATTCCTTTTTAGTATTTTTCATGTGTGGTCAAGCTAAACTGTGGTGAACCTCATGATTCGCCTTAGTTTCTAAAAGAGGTATCTCAAGATAAAACAATGACAAGTGGATCTAGTCCACTTATTTATTTTTGGGTCTCATATTGACATGAAGTAAATGCAGAATACTTAATATCATGAAATGTTAGGGTGAGGGTAAAACACTCTGTCTTTAATTGACTAACTTAGAGAAAAACAGACTCCTGTGTACAAAGTCACAGTATCAACTAATCATCAACAGTGTTGAAGGACATACCTCTGCAGATTTAGCTCTCAATGTGAGCTCTTGAGTGCTCAGAAGAGACATGGGCAGATGAACTTTCAGTAGAAAATTCCATCACCTTTGCAGATATCCAAACAACATGTATTAAATAATATATCCATGAAACCTCCCCTCTTTCCAAAACGTAAACATGATTCACTGACAACATGGGTCTTTCATCTAGAATGGATTCTTTTAATACACTATGTAGAGATGATCTTTTATTTCTGATTCTGGAAATTCATTCTGAAAGCCAGGGGCTGCCAAAGTCATATAAAAGTCTCCCATAAGAATTTCTCTACTCATGGTGAATCATGCAATGGATATGTGATGTGCAATGAGACAACATTTGTATCCCACATCACAAGGGTATTTAAAGATGTTCCCATGAATTTCAGCAATCTTGTTATTGTGTTTTCTCTCCCAGGAATTAATTATCTCTCTTGATGGAAAGACTCTGTCTTAGAATCTGGTGTTTTGGAAATTAATGAATGACTTACCCACTCTTCAATAGAGAATAGAATTCCCCGAGCTTAGAATGACAGCATGTAGTAGACACTTTCTCTTTCTAACAGTGTCTGGTTAAGAATACTGAATGCCATGTAAGCAACGTGTCTTCATTCTAGCATGAACAATAGAAATGCAACTTCTCTTATAATAAGTAGAACATGAGGAATATTAGTAATCTTATCAGTGTGACACTATTTCTGTAAAGCTGCTTAACACCTAATCCAATGAAGGTAAAAAATTGATAACCATTTTAAACAATAACTTCAACAACTTTACCTCTGACATTTCTGAGTGTTTTTGATCTTTGCCAAATCTCTACAATTCTCCACATTGTACTCATCTCCAAGTTATATTTATTGGCAGGGTTAGTTTATGGAGTCCTGTCCCAAACAAAACAAAACAAAAACAACTACAGTGTATGAGTTTCAAACTTATCCTTTGCTGTATTAGTTATTCCATATTTCATTATGCATTAAGCTGATTATTTTTAAATCATTTTAATAATAATTTTTTACTATATGATCTCATGATGCATGGATGACCATGCACTCGCTATGAAGCAGAGCATTAGCTGAACTCCTGATTTGTCAATTGCAGGGTCTACTTCCTGCATCTTTTCATTAATACAATTAGGTCTTTTATATTTTAATACACCTATATAAAACATTCTGGTTAGTCTTATATCTTGGTTGTGAGCCTAGGTGTTAATGGGTGAGCCATCTCTCCAGCTCCATTATGACTATTCTCACTGACACACTCTCTCATTTGCTCCCTAATCCGTGTTAAAACAAACAAACCTTTCTACTAATCTCTTTACCACATTTACATCTTCATTTCTTCTTCTTCTTCTTCTTCTTCTTCTTCTTCTTCTTCTTCTTCTTCTTCTTCTTCTTCTTCTTCTTCTTCTTTTTCTTCTTGCCAATTGTGTTTAACCAGGGCCATCTGAGTGACAACAGGGAGAAAAATGTCCACCGCAGTCTGGATCTCTAGTGGTTATAAAACTGAAGGAAGTGACATTTTTTTCTCTTGGCATTCATCAATAATTTACACATCACTAGGTAGGTTGGGGATATATGAACCTCTTTTTACCATACCATGACTGACATCACATGCACTGTCTTGTTCAGACATAGTGGAGGTAACCACAGACATTCTGACTTAATGATTATAGTGGATGTGCCAAACTCCCAAATAACACTTCACAGCAGTTCTTCAATCACATGACTCTTACAATATTTAGACTCCCTTTTTAACAATGCTGAGTCTAAAGTGTTGTATGAATGTACTGTATAGGGCTGAGCTCTCAATCATCACTGATCTCCAGCAACTTCAGTTGCCATAAGACACTAAATTCACCACTATTCAGTGAAAGGTGAACCTTCTCTTATTTTGACTGAGTATAGTGTTAGTTTATGCCCATAAACATAGAGATTTAGAATCACTTTTATATCACTTTTATTCTCCTTAAATTTAGAAACAATTTAAGTCCATTCTGTCCCTGGCCCCATGGCTATGACTTCACTGGCTATGTTATTTTTCCTCAAGTTTACAGTTCTTTCTTTGGTGTAGGCTTCAATTCTAACCTGAATTCAGCAGGTTGCCCCCATAGTACACATGCTACTAATGTAGAAACAGGAATACTTTACAAGGTACACAGCTAGGTGAAACTATAAATTTCTCTGGCCCACCATCTTGGATAATACCTTTCAGAATTATGTACTCCAGCCAGGAATGAGGGTTCTGGTGGGCTTCCAAGAACAATGGAAAGAGACAATGTTGTTTTGGGACTTATGAGGCCTTCCTGGTCAATAATGTACAGGGAAATACAACACATCTGGCACTAAAATTGTTGTTTGGTTACTCATGATTTCTGTAATTGGCATTGTCCATCCATGAATTCTTCCTCAATTCTAAGTTACTTTAAAATTATTTTATTAGTTTCTAGAGTAGTATGTTTCCTTGTGTCTTCTTAATACATCTCAGTTTAAGTTAACACTCAACCTTTGCGTATCACCTTTTTGCCTACATCTTCCTGGTTTAAAACTTATCACACAAGAATTTCACAAATTCTGCTCCCATTCCGCAACATTTTCACTATCTTCCCTTGTTTGCCCTCTTCCCACACCCTCTGGTCCTTTTGGTAAGATTCTTGGTTGTCGCTACAAACATTCCATATTAAACAAAGAATTAAGACACAGTTACAGGTTGGGAGACTTTTGATGACTGCCTCTATTTCCATAGGGGTTATAGGTCTATTTAAATTGCTTATCTGTTCTTGATTTAGTTTTGGCAAGTGATAGCTATCCAGGAACTCGTCCATTTCCTTTAAATTTTCGATTTTTGTG
The DNA here is from genome assembly GCF_017639785.1 of Mesocricetus auratus. NCBI lineage: Eukaryota > Metazoa > Chordata > Mammalia > Rodentia > Cricetidae > Mesocricetus > Mesocricetus auratus. Next base: position 56,485,092 of record NW_024429189.1, on the reverse strand, counting down.
GAGTACAGGTTTTCAAAGTATGACCTAATGATTCTCTGGATTTCCTCAGAGTCCGTTGTTATGTACCCCTTTTCATTTCTGATTTTGTTAATTTGCATGTTCACTCTCTGCTGTTTGGTAAGTTTGGACAAAGGTTTGTCTATTTTGTTAATTTTCTCAAAGAACCAACTCTTCGGTGCATTGTTTCTTTGTATGGTTTTCCTAGTTTCTACTTTATTGATTTCAGCCCTCAATTTGATTATTTCCTGGCGTCTACTCCTCCTGCGGGAGTTTGCTTCTTTGTGTTCTAGAACTTTCAGCTGTGCTGTTAATTCTCTAGAATAACTGTTCTCCAGTTTCTTCATGTGGGTACTTAGTGCTATGAACTTCCCCTGTAGCACTGCTTTCAAAGTGTCCCATAGGTTTGGGTATGTTGTGTCTTCATTCTCATTGAATTCGAGGAACTCTTTAATGTCTTTTTTTATTTCTTCTTTGACCCAGGAATGGTGCAGTTGAACATTATTCAATTTCCATGAGTTTGTAGGTTTCCTGCAATTTGTGTTGTTGTTGAATTCTAATTTTAAAGCATGGTGGTCTGATAAGATGCATGGAGTTATTCCAATTTTTTTGTAGCTGCTGAGGTTTGATATGTTGCCAAGTATGTGGTCGATTTTTGAGAAGGTTCCATGTGGTGGTCAGAAGAAGGTATATTCTTTTTTATGTGGATGAAATGTTCTATAGATGTCTGTTAATCCCAGTTGGGTCATTACTTCTATTAGACCCTTTGCTTCTTTGTTGAGTTTCTGATATTCTTGTCTAATGGTGATAGTGGTGTGTTGAAACCTCCCACTATAACTGTGTGGGGCTTTATATGTAATTTAAGTTCTAATACTGTTTCTTTTACGAATGTGGATGCCTTTGTACTTGGGTCATAGATGTTCAGGATAGACACTTCATCTTGGTGGATTTCGCCTATAATGAGGCAGACTCCTATGGTTAAGAACTGAGCTGAACTCAAGAAAGCCAGTAACAGAGAGGGAGGATTGATCATCAAAGGGATTAAGACTGGGCTGGTTTAACCCCCAGAAACAGCTGACAAAGGTTAACTCTTGAATCCCAGGCTGATGCCTGGGAATCCAGCATGGGACTGACCAAGACCCCTTGAATGTGGGTGTCAGTGAGTAGGCCTAGGTAATCTATTGAGCCTTGGGCAGTAGATCAGTACTCATCTCGAGTATACACATGGACTTTGGACTCCCATCCAACAATATGAGGTGCACTCTCACCCTGAACTCTTGGGGGAGGGTCTAGGCCATGCCCTGTATGAAATGAGGGACTATGGACACCCCCAAGGATGGCTTCACCCTCCCTGGGGAAATGAGGGGATAATGGGAGGTTGGGGGGAGGGCATGGGAGGAGGGGAGGAAAAGGGAGAGGGGGAGGGAATGGGAGAGGGACATGGAATTGATTTGTGAAGCAACCTTGTTTCTTATCTAAATTTAAACTGAAAAATAAATTAAAATAAATAAATAAATAAATAAACACAGTTATAACAGCTATAATCTTTATGTAAGAGAGAATATTTGCCCGCTCCCTGCCCACCTCACCTCAGCAAATCAGTTTGTTCCTACCCCCAACTCTGGTGGAATCCCACTGCTCTGGTGCAGACCCCAGCAATGAATCAGTAGGTTAGTGACCTGTATAGATGCACCAGCACTGCATGCTACTCCCCAAACTCTGTTCTCATAACAACCATTCTACCACACATTCCCACTTACCCTATCATCTTCCCCTTGTCAAAAGATCTACACTATTATCAGCAGTCTTTAGGTGCAAGTTCTTGGGAGAACCAGTGAGTGACTAGTCTACCAGCAAAAAATGCCACAACTCTAGGCCCTAAGCCACAAGGAACATCCTGTGTCCCTCCCACTCCTACCTCATTTACCACCAATGCAACTATATCTTCCAATGACCAGCCACACCAACACCAGCATCCTCAGTATCATAGTCCTTTCTGGCAATAGGAGCAGTCCCTATAGACAAGCATTACCTACACCTGTTGGAAGAAGGGATGGGTAAATGCCAGTGTAAGAATGCACTGTCCTGCCCTATATGAAATGACAGACTATGGACACCCCCATGGAGGGCCTCACCCTCCCTGGGGGAATGAGGGGATAACGGGGGGGGGGTTGGGGGGAGGGCACTGGAGGAGGGGAGGGAATGGGAGAGGGACCTGGAGCTGACTTGTGAAGCAACCTCGTTTCTTATCTAAATTTAAACTGGAAAATAAAAAGAAAAAGAATACATTCAAACCAAAAACAGCACTATATCACCATCAGAATCTACTGGTCCTTCAACAGCAAGACCTGAACATACCAACACAGATGAAGCTGAAGAAAAAAAGACCTTAAAATAACTTTATGAAGGTTGTATAGACCCTGATAGATGAAATGAAAAATTCCTTTAAAGAAATTGAGTTACAGGCAAATAAAAATTGGAAAACATAATTAAATCCCTTAAAGAAAAGAATGAATTGATCTACCTCAATACCCAGCAATACCATTCTTGGGCCTATATCCAAAGGATGCTCAATCATGTCACAAAGACATCTGTTCAAGGATGTTCATAGCAGCATTATTAAAATAGCCATAACCTAAGATGCCCCTCAACTAAAGAATGGATAAAGGAAATGTTGTACATATGTACAATGGGGTACTATTCAGTGGTAAAAAGCAATGACATCTTGAAATTTGTAGGCAAATAGATATAACTAGAAGAAACCATCCTGAACAAGGTCACCCAGTCACAGATAGTTAAACATGGTATGTACACTCTCATAAGTGGATATTAGTCATAGATCAAAGGATAATCAACCTATAATCCACAACCCCAAGGAAGTTAAGAAGCAAGCAGAACCATAAGAAAGACATACTTGGACCTCCTGAGAAGATGAAATGGACAAAATTTCCTGAGTAAATTTGGAGCACTGGGGTGAGGGGGCAGGAGATAGAAGAAAGGATAGGAGAAACGAAGGGGGGAGGAAACATTAGGCAGGTTGAGTTGAGGGAAGCACAGAGAGGAGTGCAAGGAAAAAGATACCTTGATAGAGGGAGCAATTAATGGGGTTAACAAATAAGCTGGCACTAGGGAAATTACCAGGAATCCACAAGGATGACTCCATATAAGAATCTAAGCAATAATGGAGAAGCTACCTTAAATGCCCTTCATCTAGTAACTGATGGAAACAGAAGCAGAGGCTCACAACTAAGCACTGGACCAAATCCTGGAGGATAGTTGTAGAGCAGATGATGATCAAAACAGTCAAGACCATGTTGGGAAAATCCACAGAAACAGCTGACCTGGGAGCTCACTGACTCCAGACTAACACCTGGGGAACCTGCACAAGACTGAACTAGAACTGATCTCCTGAACATTGTTGTCAGTTGGGGGCCTTGGGAAGTCTTTGGGGCCACTAGCAGTGAAAAAAAGTATTTATCCCTAGTGTATGAACTGGCTTTTTGGAGCCAATTCCATATGGAGGGATACCTTGCTCTGCCTAGTTACAGGTGGTAGTGCCTCAGTCCTGCCGAAAATGATGTGATAGACTTTGAGGATCTCCCATGGGAGGCCTCACCCTCTCTGAGGAATGAATTGGTGGTGGAATGGGAAGATACTAGGGAACTCAAAGGATGGGAGAGTGAACTGGGATTGGTATGCAAAACAAGATTTTTTAAAGTTTAATAGGTACAATTTTTTATTTTAAGATTTTTTTAAATAATAAAAAGCCAAGAGAAAAAAATCAAACAAGAAATGAGATCAAGACTTGAAAATTGAAATATAGGTAATAAAGAAAGCACAAAACAAGGAAATCTGGATATGGAAAAACTGGGTAAGTGAACAGGAACTACAAATGCACGTCGATCAGAGTACAGTAGATAGAAGAGAGAATCTCAGCCATTGGCGATAAGACAGAGGAAATAGATTCATTGGTCAAAGCAAACATTAAATCCAAGAAAAAAATCTTAACAGAAAATAGCAAGGATATCTGGGACACCATGAAAAGTCCAAACCTAAGAAAAATAGGATAGAAGAAGAAGACAAAGAATTCCAACTCAAATGCATAGAAAATATGTTCAACAAAATCTTAGAAAAAATCTTTCCCAACCTAAAGAATGACATTCCTATGAAGATATAAGAAGTTTATAGAACACTAAATAGACTGGACCAGAAAAAAAATCACCTCACCACATAATAAACAAAATATTAAACATACAAAATAAACAAAGAATATTACGAGCTTCAAAGACATAAGATCAAGTAACACAAGTAGCATATAAAGGCACACCTATCAGAATTACACCTGCCTTCTCAATGTAGACTCTAAAAGTCAGAAGGTCATGGACAGAAGTATTACAGACAGTAAGAGTCAATGGATGCCAACCCAGATGACAATACCCAGCAAAACTGTCAATCACCATAGGTGGAGAAAACAAGATATTACATGACAAAACAAGATTTAAGCAATACCTATGTACAAATCCAGTCCTACAGAAAGTAGTAGAAGGAAAACTCCAAATCAAGAAAGTTAGCTGCACCTACAAAAATAGAGGCTAGAAAATCTCATACCAGCAAATCACAAAGAAGGGAAAAACATACATATTATCACCACTACCACCAACACCCAAAAAAGTAAAATGAATTAACAATCACTGGTCATTAATATTCCTTAGTATAATGGACTCAATTTGCCTATAAAAGGATATAGGCCAACAGAATGGATACAAAAACAAGTTTCATTTGTCTGGTTCATACAAGAAACACACCTCAATTTCAAAAACAGGCATTTCCTTAGAGTCAATTGTTGGGTAAATATTTCCAATCAAATGGACATGAGAAACAAGCTGGTATAGGTATCTTAATATCTAACAAATAGACTTCAAACCAAGATTAATAAAAAGAGATAGAGAAGGATATTTCATATTCATTGAAGGAAAAATCAATCAAGAAGTCTCAATTCTGAACATGTATGCTCCAAATACATTTACATATCTTGTTATTATAATTTTAATTTCTCTTTGCTTTTTAATATGCTTTAGTGCCAATTCATTTAATTGAAGCTGGCTTTAGAGTTGGATTGGCTTTCCTACTTTAAAACCAAGCGTATTGTTAAAATAAAATTCAGAATTTCTGGGTTATATCAAAGAGTTACTGATTAAGACAGAAGAAAACAAAATTAGGGAGTATCATCTGTATATGGTTCTGTTTTCTGAAAGTCTAATCTCCTTCATGTTTATTATCTTCCTTAAGGTTACCTTTCCCAGTATGAATGCATATAAAAGCTGAAAATTTATTTGCTAATATTAATGTTTGAGTTTTCCAGACATGAGGAATCTCTTGACAACAATCTTCAAACACAAAAGAAAATGGGATCCTACATCATTGACTTCACCTGACAAGCACCATCCTGAAACAAGTTTAGGACTACATCACTCGACACAATTCCAGAACAAGGAACTGATACAGTGCATGTTCCACAATCTGACCAGAGCTTCACATAAGAGCTTCAATCAAAATTAGAACTCCAATCAAGAACTTCAATTGAGCATCTCCTGTCAAACAGAGACTAATTAACCTACTTAAGACTATTGTTAAACTAACATTTTCTTCCCACAGGTCCCCATGAGATTGTCATTTTCTCATTCCAGCAGGAAGTAAATTTGAGAATTCCACAGCCCCTCTCACTACTATTGATATTAGAGGATAGTTTACACCTGTTAGTGTTAGTTTTCAATTATTTTAGGGTTGGGATTGGAAGGAGGTGTTCAGACTTGGGCATCCCTTTCAGGTAAGTTTAGAATTTAGATGGGATAGATATGTTTAGCTTAGAATATAAGTAGATTATAACTACTCTATGTATATATGTTGAATATGTTTGAGTTTGTATCAAATTTAAATCTTCTATTTAGACTAAAAGGGAAATTGTAGGGGTGAGTCCAACAAAGCTATCTGCCCTAAGGGCAGAGATAAGGAAATTTAGGACAGGTGGAGATAAAAGGAAGTGAAAGAGAAACTAACTCCTCTTCTCTCTTCCTCTGGAAGCCTGACCTGCTTTTGACTCCCCAGCCTTTTGTGTGCAAGTTCTTATTGAGGTAAATAAATATATTATATTCTCTATTGCATCGACCTTCCACATCACCTATATCTTATTGGATCATCATGGGTTAAAGTTAGAATTCAACAAAAACTCAAACTGCAGAAAACCTGAAAACTCATAGAAACTGAACAACTCTCAACTGAATAAAGAAATAAAGAAAGAAATTAAAGGCTTTCAATATTTCAATGAAAAGGAATGCTCAACATAACTTATGGGGCACTATGAAAGCAGTGCTAGGAGGAAATTTAGCACTAAATTCTTGCATGAAGAAGTTGTAGAAATTTCACACTAACAATTTACCAGCACACCTGAAAACCCTAGAACATAAAGAACCAAGCTCACTCAGGAGGAATAGATAGCAGAAAAAAAATCAACTAAGGTCTGAAATCAGTAAAATAGAACCAAACAGAACAAAACAAAACAAAAAATGAAACAAAGTGCTGGTTCTTTGAGAAAATCAAGAAGATAGACAAACTCTTACCCAAACTAGCAAAAAGGCAGAGAGAGAATATCCAAATTATCAAAATCAGGTATCAAAATGAGGACATAAAAGCCGACACTGAGGAAATCCAGATAATCATTAGGTTATAATTAAAAAAGATGTACTTCACAAAATTTTAAAAAATCTAAAAGAAATAGACAATTAATCCATTAGTTAATTTGAAAGACCCTGAAATTATAGAAATAAAATATAAGCTTAAACAGGGAGGGCACCCCACTAGAGAACTTGGGAAGTGAACGAAGGACCCCATCCCAGGAACTGGCCAAACCACAGAATGGAATGTATGTTTTAGCAACCTTAATTGCAGAAGGGCTGTAAACCCATAAAAGGCCAAATTCTAGGCTGCTGACCACCTGTGATGAACTGACCAGGGCATCAGAGATGGGCAAACAAAATTTGTGGGAAACAAGGAGAGATAATCACCATTTACTTAGGGAGAGATGATTAACTCGTACCAAGGTTTGAGGAATTTACAATGTGTAGGTCAGGAAGACATCTACTTCCCCTGGTCAGTAGTCACGTACCCCCCCACCCGTCACAAGATAGGGACCCCTCCCAAAGGCTTGTGGTTTTTGTCTTTAAAAGCTGATTGTAACTGAACCTTGGGGCCAATCGGTCTAAAAGCTGACCGAGAGGCCCATCTGCAGATGCCTAATTAAAGCCTCTTGCGTGTTGCATCAATTGGCACGTGGACTCTTGATTCTTGGGGTGACGAATCCAGCTTGGGGACCCCTCCTCAATTCAGGGTACCCCAACAAATTAAATTAGATCAAGATCAGATAACAATTTAAACAGACATATAACCCCTAATGAAACAGATGCATTCGTTAAAAGTACCCCTCTACACAAAAATAGAGGGACACATGGTTTCAGTGCAGAATTCTACTAGAAAATCAAAGAAGATATGAAATCAATATTCCTCAAATTTTTCCACACAATGAAAGCAGAAAGAAAATTGCTAAATTACATTTATGAGGCTACAGTTACCCTGATACCCAAGCCACAAAAACATGTAACCAACAATAACAACAAAAAATTACACACCAATCTCCCTAATAAACATTGACTCAAAAATACTTATTGAAGTACTGGCAAACTGAATTCAAGAACATATAAAAAAATCATCCATCCATCATGATCAAGTAGACTTCACCCCGAAAATGTGCAGATGGTTCAACATAAAAAAACTGTCAATGTAATCCACCATAAAATAAGCCAAAAGAAAAAAAAAAGAGTGATACATTGAATATTGAAAAACCATTTGATATCATCAAACACTCCTTCCTGATACAGGTTCCGAAGAGAACACGTATACAAGGAACATACCTAAAAATAATAAAAGCAATATACAGCAAGTAAAGGGCCAACATCAATTTAAATGTAGAGAAACTCAAAGCAATACCACTACAATCAGGAACAAGAATAACTCCATATTTATTCAGTGTAATAACTGAAATTCTAGCAGAGCAATAAGACAACAAAACATAATATAAAATATAAAATATCTTAGAGTAACTGTAACCAGACAAGTGAATGATCTAAATGCCAAAATACTAAGGTTTTGAGGAAAGAAAATTAAGAAGATATCAGAAAGTGAAAAGATCTCACATGTTCGTGTATAGGTGGGATTAGCACAGCAAAAATGGCAATCTTACCAAAATCAATCTACAGAATCAACTCAATTCCCAACAAAATTCCAAGACAATTCTTCAAAGATCTGGACAGAGCAATAGTGAACTGGCTTGGACCATGTGGTGACAATTGCAGTTTGACAAAGTTCTAGCATTTCAACATTGCAGACCACACTTCTTCAGCAACTTTTTACTTTCAATTTTTAAATTTTTTTTAAATTTTATTTTCCAGTTTAAATTTAGATAAGAATCAAGGTTTCTTCACAAGTCAGTTCCAGGTCCCTCTCCCATTCCCTCCCTTCCTCCCGTGCCCTCCCCCCCCCTGTTATCCCCTCATTTCTCCAGGGAGGGTGAGGCCCTCCATGGGGGTGTCCATAGTGTGTCATTTCATATAGGGCAGGGCCTAGACCCTTTCCCAAGAGTTCAGGGTGAGAGTGCACCTCACATTGTTCTATTGGAGTCCAAAGTCCGTGTGTATACTTGGGATGGGTACTGATCTGCTGCCCAAGGCTCAATAGATTCCCTAGGCCTCTTCACTGACACCCAGATTCAGGGGGTCTTGATCAGTCCCATGCTGGCTTCCCAGGCTAATGCCTGGGATTCAAGAGTTAACCTTTGTCTGGTCATCTGTTTCTGGGGGTTAAACCAGCCCAGTCTTAATCCCTTTGATCACCAGTCCTCCCTCTCTGTTACTGGCTTTCTTGAGTTCAGCTCAGTACTTAACCAAGGGAGTCTGCCTCTTCTTCGATCAGCCACTAAATAAAGTTTCTCTTTCCCAGACTCTCTGGCCATAGGATTGTAGGCTGGCACTCCCCAGATCTATGTCTAAAATCCATATATGAGAGAGTACATGCCATGTTTCTCTTTTTGTGACTGGGTTACTCACTCAGGATGGTTTCTTCTAGTGTCATCCATTTGCCTGTGAATCTCATGATTCCATTATTTTTTTCTGCTGAATAGTACTCCATTGTGTAGATGTACCACATTTTCTCTATCCACTCTTCAGGTGAGGGACATCTAGGTTGCTTCCACGTTCTGGCAAGTACAAATAAAGCTGCTATGAACATAGTGGAACAGACATCTTTGTTGTATGAATGGGCATCTTTTGGATATATGCCTAAGAGTGGAGTTGCTGGGTCTTGTGGTAGGTTTATTCCCATTTTTCTGAGGAATCTCCACACTGATTTCCAAAGTGGCTGAACCAGTTGGCACTCCCACCAGCAATGGAGGAGTGTCCCCCTTTCACCACATCCTCTCCAGCATAAATTGTCATTGGTGTTTTTTATTTTAGCCATTCTGACAGGGGTGAGATGGTATCTGAGAGTTGTTTTGATTTGCATTTCCTGGATGGCTAAGGATGTTGAGCACTTTCTCAAGTGCCTCTCAGCCATTTTAGACTCCTCTATTGAAAACTCTCTATTTAGTTCTGCAGCCCACTTTTTAATAGGGTCCTTTGGTGTTTTGGAGACTTGCTTCTTGAGTTCTTTGTAAATTTTGGAGATCAACTCTCTGTCAGATGTGGGATTAGTGAATATTTTTTCCCATTCTGTGGGCTGCCTTTTTGTCTTGCTGACTGTGTCCTTTGCCTTACAGAAGCTTCTCAGTTTCAGTAGGTCCCATTTATTAATTGTTGATCTTACTGCCTGTGCTACTGGTGTTATGTTCAGGAAGCTGTCTCCTGTACCAATTCGTTCTAGGGTACCACCCACTTTCTCTTCTAAGAGGTTCAGTGTGGCTGGATTTATGTTGAGGTCTTTGATCCATTTGGACTTAAGTTTTGTGCATGGCGATAGACATGGATCGATCTGCATTCTTCTACATGCCAGTCTCCAATTATGCCAGCACCATTTGTTGAAGATGCTTTCTTTATTCCATTGTATATTTTTAGCTTCTTTGTCAAAGATCAGATGTTCGTACGTGTGTGGGTTAATACCCGGGTTTTCAATTCGATTCCATTGGTCTACCAGTCGATTTTTGTGCCAATACCAAGCTGTTTTCAGGACTATAGCTCTATAATAGAGCTTGAGGTCAGGGATGGTGATGCCTCCGGACGTTGCCTTGTTGAACAGGGTTGTTTTGGCTATCCTGGGTCTTTTGTTTTTCCATACAAAATTGATTATTGTTCTTTCAAGGTCTGTGAAGAACTGTGCTGGGATTTTAATGGGGATTGCCTTGAATCTGTAGATTGCTTTTGGCAGGATTGCCATTTTTACTACATTGATCCTACCTATCCAAGAGCATGGGAGATCTTTCCATTTTCTGAGGGCTTCTTTAATTTCTTTCTTTAAAGATTCAAAGTTCTTACGATACAGGTCTTTCACTTGTTTGGTTAGCGTTACCCCAAGGTATTTTATGTTTGTGGCAATTGTAAAGGGTGATGTTTCTCTGATTTCTCTTTCAGCCCTTTTATCATCTGTATATAGTAGGGCTACTGATTTTCTTGAGTTGATCTTGTAGCCTGCCAATTTGCTGAAGGTGTTAATCAGCTGTAAGAGTTCCCTGGTAGAGTTCTTTGGGTCATTGATGTAAACTATCATATCGTCTGCAAACAGTGAAAGTTTGACCTCTTCCTTCCCAATTTGTATCCCCTTGATCCCCCTTTGTTGTCGTATGGCAATAGCTAGAACTTCAAGTACCATGTTGAAAAGGTATGTAGAGAGTGGACAGCCTTGTTGTGTTCCTGATTTTAGAGGAATTGCGTTGAGTTTCTGCCCATTTAGTTTGATGTTGGCTGTTGGTTTACTGTATATAGCTTTTATTATGTTTAAGTATGTCCCTGTTATCCCAGATCTCTCCAAGACCTTTATCATGAAGGGGCGTTGGATTTTGTCAAAGGCTTTTTCAGCATCTAGTGAGATGATCATGTGATTTTTGTTTTTCAGCTTGTTTATATGGTGGATTACGTTGATGGATTTTCGTATGTTGAACCATCCCTGCATTCCTGGGATGAAACCTACTTGATCGTGGTGAATGATTGTTTTGATGTGTTCTTGGATTCGATTTGCCAGTATTTTATTGAGTATTTTTGCATCAATGTTCATGTGGGATATTGGTCTGAAGTTCTCTTTCTTAGTTGTATCTTTGTGTGGCTTGGGGATCAAGGTTATTGAAGCCTCATAGAAAGAGTTTGGCAAAGACCCTTCTGCTTCTATTGTGTGGAACACTTTGAGGAGAATTGGTATATGCTGTTCTTTGAATTTCTGGTAGAATTCTGCACTGAGGCCATCTGGACCTGGGCTTTTTTTGGTTGGGAGACTTTTGATGACAGCTTCTATTTCCATAGGGGTTATAGGTCTATTTAAATTGCTTATCTGTTCTTGATTTAGTTTTGGCAATTGATAGCTGTCCAGGAAGTCATCCATTTCCTTTAAATTTTCGAATTTTGTGGAGTACAGGTTTGCAAAGTATGACCTAATGATTCTCTGGAATTCCTCAGAGTCTGTTATGTCCCCCTTTTCATTTCTAATTTTTTTAATTTGCATGTTCACTCTCTGCTGTTTGGTAAGTTTGGACAAAGGTTTGTCTATCTTGTTGATTTTCTCAAAGAACCAACTCTTCGTTGCGTTGATTCTTTGTATTGTTTTCTTGGTTTCTACTTTATTGATTTCAGCCCTCAATTTGATTATTTCCTGGCATCTACTCCTCCTGGGGGAGTGTGCTTCTTTGTGTTCTAGAGCTTTCAGCTGTGATGTTAATTCTCTGGTATAACTGTTCTCCTGTTTCTTCATGTGAGCATTTAGCGCTATGAACTTCCCCCGTAGCACTGCTTTCAAAGTGTCCCATAGGTTTGGGTATGTTGTGTCTTCATTGTCATTGAATTCGAGGAAGTCTTTAATTTCTTTTTTCATTTCCTCTTTGACCCAGGGTTGGTGCAGTTGAGCATTATTCAATTTCCATGAGTTTGTAGGTTTCCTGCAATTTGTGTTGTTGTTGAATTCTAATTTTAAAGCATGGTGGTCTGATAAGATGCATGGAGTTATTCCAATTTTTTTATAGCTGCTGAGGTTTGATATGTTGCCAAGTATGTGGTCGATTTTTGAGAAGGTTCCTTGTGGTGGTGAGAAGAAGGTATATTCTTTTTTATGTGGATGAAATGTTCTATAGATATCTGTTAATCCCAGTTGGGTCATTACTTCTATTAGCCCTTTTGCTTCTTTGTTGAGTTTCTGTTTGGTATTCCTGTCTAGTGGTGAGAGTGGTGTGTTGAAATCTCCCACTATAACTGTGTGGGGCTTTAGATGAGATTCAAGTTCTAATAATGTTTTTTTAACGAATGTAGATGCCTTTGTATTTGGGGCATAGATGTTCAGAATAGACACTTCCTCTTGGTGGGTTTCACCTGTGATGAGTATGTAATGACCTCCTTCATCTCTTTTGATTGATTTTATTTTAAAGTCTAGTTTGTTAGATATTAGGATTGCTACCCCTGCTTGTTTCTTGGGTCCATTCGATTGAAAAATTTTTTCCCAACCTTTAATTCTCAGGTAATGTCTGTCTTTAAGGGTGAAGTGTGTTTCCTGTATGCAGCAGAAGGAAGGGTTCTGTCTTCGAATCCAATCTGCTAGTCTGTGTCTTTTTATGGGTGAGTTAAGGCCATTAATATTGAGGGATATTAATGACCAATGATTGCTCATCCTTCTTCGATTTGCGATGGTTGTTGTTGGTGGAATTATGTGTGGAATTTCACCCCTTTGTTCTTTTGGCTGTTGGTAGAGAGAGATTCTCTAATGCTTATGTTTTTCTGGTTGTAGTTAGCTTCCTTGGGTTGGAGTTTTCCTTCCAAAATATTCTGTAGGGCTGGGTTAGTGGACACATATTGCTTGAATCTAGTTTTGTCATGGAATATCTTGTTTTCTCCGTCTATAGTGATTGAGAGCTTTGCCGGGTATAGTAGTCTGGGCTGGCATCCGTGGTCTCTTAGTGTAGGTAGAATATCTATCCAGGACCTTCTGGCTTTCAGCGTTTCCATGGAGAAATCAGGTGTAATTCTGATAGGTCTGCCTTTATATGTTACTTGACCTTTTTCCTTAGCTGCTCTTAATATTCTTTCTTTATTCTGTATGTTTGGGGTCTTGATTATTATGTCGCGAGAGGATTTTTTTTTGTGGTCCACTCTATTTGGTGTTCTGTAGGCTTCTTGTACCTTCATTGGCATGTCTTTCTTAAGGTTGGGAAAGTTTTCTTCTGTGATTTTGTTGAATATGCCTTCTGTCCCTTTGAGCTGGATTTCTTCTCCTTCTTCTATACCTATTATTCTTAGGTTTGGTCTTTTCATGGTGTCCCATATTTCCTGGATGTTTTGTGTTAAGGATTTGTTGGATTTAAGGTTTTCTTTGGTTGATAAATCCATTTCTCCTAGCGTATCTTCAATACTTGAGATTCTCTCTTCCATCTCTTCTATTCTGTTGGTAATGCTTGTATTGGTAGTGCCTGTCTGTTTGTCCAGCTTTTCTATTTTCTGCCTTTCTTCAGATTGTGTTTTTTAATGACTCTATTTCAGTTTTCAACCCTTGCAGTGTTTGCATTGCTTCTTGCAATTTTCTGTTTATCTGTTCGTCCGTTTGTTGCCTTTTATGAATTTTTTGGTTTGTTCTTTCTTCCATTTCTTGCATTTTTTGGTTTGTTTTTTGTTCCATTTCTCGCATTTTGTGCTTTGTTTCTTCTTCCATTTCCTGCCTTTTTTGGTTTGTTTCTTCTTCCATTTTTTTCATTTTTTGCTTTGTTTTTTCTACCATTTCTTGCATTTTTTGCTTTGTTTCTTCTTCCATTTCCTGCCTTTTTTGGTATGATTCTTCTTCCAATTCTTGCATTTTTTGGTTTGTTTTTTCTTCCATTTCTTTGAGGGATTTTCCAATATCCTCTTTTAGGGCCTCTATCATTTTCATGAAAGTGCTTTTAAGGTCGTTCTCTTCTGCTTCGTCCGCATTGGAATGTTGGGGTCTTGCTGGTGTGGAGTCTCTAGAATCTGGCGGTGTCATATTTGTTTTTCTGTTGCTGACTGTGTTTTTGTATTGTCTCTTTCCCATCTCTTCTTCTAGTGGGTGCTGAAAGAGCCCCTTACTGGTCTGGGGACCAGAGTTCCCTTTTGGTGGGTGCTAGCAAGTCCAATAATCTGGTGGTTCTTCTATTCCTTGTCCGAATGCTGGTCCCGTGGGTGGAGAAGAAGAACAGGAATCTGGGGCGCTTATCCTCTTACCTGGTCCCCTGGACACTATGCTAGGTCCTGTTGTACTTGATCCAGAACAGCTACTCCCCTGGTCTCCCTGGGTCCTCTGGTTTCCTGGTCTCTTTGGTGGGAGAGAAGACCTGGGGTCTGGGTGCTTGGCTCCCGCCAGGATTGGGAGCTCTGTGCAGGTCCCAGGCGATCTGCAGGCACTGGAGCACAGGCCGGGAAGCCGGCCTGTTTACCTGATGCTGCTGGAAGAACCGCTGCTTCCCTGGACTCCCAGCCTCCTCTCCTTTCCTGGTCTCGTTGGTGTGAGCAAAGATCCGGAGTCTGGGGTGCTTGGCTCCCGCCGGGATTGGGAGCTCTATGCAGGTCCCAGGCGATCTGCAGGCACTGGAGCACAGGCTGGGAAGCCGGCCTGTTTACCTGATGCTGCTGGAAGCCAATTTTTTAATTTTTAAATTTAAATTAAAATTAGTAACAAGATTGCTTTACATGTCAACCGCAGGTCCCTCTACCTTTCCCTCCCCTCCTCACATGTCCTCCCACCAAAACTCCCCATATCCCCTCCTTTCCCCAGGGAGGGTGAGGCCCTCCATGGGGGTATCCATAGTCTGTCATGTCACCCAGGGCAGGCCTAGAACCTCCACCAAGAGTCCAGGGTGAGAGTGCATCTCTCATTGTGGTATGGGCACCTGAAGTCCATTTGTATGCCAGGGATAAATACTGACCTACTACCTAAGTTCCCATAGATTGCCTAGGCCTCCTCACTGATACCTGTACAGAGAAAACATTTCCTTTTCAGCTGCTTGGTTTTTCCCCACAAGTCGCCTGGGCTCTGCCAAGTTGTAGTCCCCAAATAACACACAAGACGCTGTATTAATTATGAAGCTGTTGGCCTTGCTTGTTTCTTACTGGCTAGCTCTGACTTAAGTATTTATCCCATAACTGCCAATCTAAGTATTCCTCTTACCGGAGAAAAGTTTCTGGGCTTCTTACCCCTATTGATGTTACATCTTGACTCCCTGTGTTTCTCTTACCCAGAGTCCTCCAATAGGGAAGCAAGATAGGTGGGACTAGGAGTCGAAGAGTACTCAGTCCCATGCTGGATTCCCAGCCATCAGTCTGGGATTCAAGAGCTAACCCTTGTTCAGGTCAGCTGTTCCTGGGGGTTAAACTGAGAGATCCCAACTCAACATTTTTAGACCCCCTAGCGACTAGCCCATCACAGAGTGACTTGCCCATCTGCCTTCACCTAAGAAACCAGAGACCTCAAGATAAACCTAAAAGATAACCCTCCCTTATCCAGGAACTAGCTCACCACATTCCTGCTCAATGTTTAACTGTGCAGTGCCTAAAGAATGCTTGCTTGAGATAACCTTCCTGTTAAGACATAAGCTATCATTTAACTTTCTCATCCATTATGTTTATGATGTTTGCCTAACCCCCCGATTCAGTTTTTCCCTTTTAAAAACCCCCAACTGCATCTATTAGGGGTCGAACTTCTCTGCCTCTGCGAGGGTCATGAGCTCGGCCCCATTACACTTGTTTCCCAAATAAACCTCGTGTGCTTGCAGCAAGAACAGTCCCTCTTGAATTATTGGGGTGTCAACTTATCCTGAGACTTGAGTGAGGGTCTTCCCAATCTGGAGGTCTTTCAGTTGGAAGCTCATCTGGGATTTGCGACCACCCAAATTCTCGGGGACCCCTCTTGGAGGTAAGATTCTGTCTTTGTCTGTGTCTTTGTCTGCCGGCTGTCTGAATCTGGTACTTTTGGTTTGCAGTCATCCTCACTCGTGAGAGCAATGATCTCCCTTATCTGGGATGGAGGGGAGAGTTATCGACAGGCGTGTCAGGAGATAACCGACTGTTGCCCTGGGAGACGTCCCTGGAGGTCTGAAGGAAGTCCGGGGATGCCCGGAGATTTCCCGTCTGGGTGCCTAGGAGAGACTTTGTGTCCCCTCAGCCGTCTGATTCTGTTTCCTAGTGTTGAAGTCCTGCAAGAGGCGGACTCTGGTTTCGGCTTTCTCTGTCTTTTTGAGTGTTCTGTTTGTCTTCTTTTGTGTGACTTGGATGATGGGACAGACTGTCAGTACTCCTCTTGGTCAAACTCTCGACCACTGGATGGAAATTAGAACTAGGGCACGCATCCTGTCTGTAGAAGAAGGGACCTTGAAGAACTTTCTGTTCTTCAGAATGGCCAACGTACAATGTTGGCTGGCCTCCGGGGGATACACTTGACCTTACTGTGATTTCTGCCATTAAGAATATGGTTTTTCAGAAGAGACCAGGGCCTCACCCTGACCAAGCTATTTAGAGATCTGCAAAGGAATTTTTATTGGTCAAAAGGTAATAATTTCTGTCTTTGTATGGGAAGATTCTTGATTGAAGCTTTAAGATAAATTTAGCATGGATAGAAAAATGATGAAGGAAGTAAGAGAACATTGATTACATTAGTCATTAAATGCTTGATGAAGAAACACAATTATTTTAATTTTAGTGAAATATGAATTTATGATATTAATTTATTTTTAAAAATTTTCCTGCATGTGGAAAAAATATTGTATCAACTGACAATTTATAGATTTATGGTAAACAAGTCAAATGTTATACATTCAATGTAATCATTAAAATCATAGACTATTTGATGGGAGTGAGGTTTTTTTTCACAAATTGGTCTTGAAATACCATAAGATACTCATGATAATTATTCATTTCATACAACATTCTCGAATAAGGAAGGCATTAATTGTAATTTAGAAAGTCAGTTATGAATACTGTTTCCTTATGGTTTTAATTCTTGACAGGGAAAATGCATTGCAAGTAAAATTTGTTATGATTTTATTATTGAAATCCAAATGTGAGTAACTTAACTAGACATGTTTAGTAATTGTTTTAAATAGTGGAATGCAGTTCTGGAGAGATACTTTAGCAGTTATGAGCACTTATATCTCTTGCAGAAGACCTGGTTGAGATACCCAGAACTCACACTCTTTCTTACAACCATCACTAAGCCCATTTCCATGGAATCAATTCCTACTTTAGAAACTCTTTGGAACTCAGCACTCACATACAAGCAAAGCATTCATACTTTTCAGGTACCACGCACACATATGGTGTTCAGAAACACATGCAGGCTAAATGCTCATACACACAAAATAAAAATTAATTTTATTCATTTAAAATAGTGCCAGAAAGATATCTTTAAAATTTAGTGAAGTGATCCAGATTCCAAGGATGAGGTGAAACATGCACATACAGATAACCTTGTATCTGTCTTAGTTATCAGATTCTGCCTTAGACCACTTCACAGTTCTCACCACGGTGTACTGGTGATTGTAGCAGGGATTGGAAGAGCACTGTGAATAAGTGAGTCTTCCAGAATATATTAAATACATTACATATCAGTTTGTCAATGATATTTTGATAAGCCGAAGCTAGAAATGTCTTGAATTTGATAGTCTGTTATAAAATTTCCTCCAGTATATAAATAGGTTTTATTTAAAGAAGTGATATTATATACATAGACATGATCATAATTTCCAAATCTGAAAATAGGTTGAACTAAAATAGTCAAACATACACTACCATCCATCCCCTTCTCTAAAACCATACTTCCTTTCATCTTTTGAAACTTTCCTGTTGTCTGAGAAAGTGGAATTTTTAGATTCGTGAATATTAAGTACTCCCCTGTAGATGACAATTGTGATATGATCTTACAACAAATTCCTGGCAATAAGCACTAAGGTTATGTATGAGGATATTTAGGTTGCAAACATTTACCTTTAGATAATATAAAATAACCCTTCATTTTAAGGTATTCTCAGAGCATATGAATACCATAAGGTATGCTTTTCAGTAGTAGAAGAAAAAGAGATTTTTGAGATATTTAATAGTATATTATCAAGGAACAGTATTTTCTGTATATAAACACTATTTACAAAATATCTTGATGAATGTTTTAAGATATTACCAGATTATTTATAGGTTGCTGAATTTCTTCTTTCTTTCAAAAAACATTACCTCTAAAAGAGTGTTGTATTTCTTATTAATGCATGTTATTAATGGGTAATGGTAAATAATAATTTTATTGAATGTATGGTCTAGCCAAATTTATATGACCACTTCAAAGGATACTGAAAATTTTCCATGTAGAGAAAAACTTTACATAAGTCATGGCCTCCACAATATTTGTCCATGAAACAATGCGATAAGTAATAAAGGAAAGTATACATTTCATTTTACATTTATTAAACAGAAAGATTAATCAGAACCATGTTTTTTCTTCTTTTTTATTATTTTATTTTTTATTTTCTTCTATTTTATTATTATTTTTATTTTAAATAGCTTGTTTTACATGTCAATCCCAGTTCCCTCTCCCTCCCCTCCTCCCACACTCCCCATCCCCCCCAGCCTCCCACCCTATTGCCATTTCCTTCCACATAGGGGATATCTATAGTCTGTCATTTCACTCAGGGCAGGGTCCAGGTACTCCCCTAAGAGTCCAGGCTGAGAAAGCAATCGTGCTATGGACACACAATTTCTGTTTGTATGCCAGGGATAAACACTGATCCACTGCTCAGGGTCCCATAGATTGCCCAGGCCTAATCACTGACTCTCACATTCGGGGAGTCTGGATCAATCCCATGCTGGCCTCCCAGCTGTTGGTCTGGGATCCAAGAGCTCTCCCCTGTTCAGATAAGCTGTCTCTGCTGGTTTTGCCAGCCCATTCTTTGCCAATTTGCTCATCGCTCCTCCCTGTCACTGAGTTCCATGGGTTAAGTTCAGTGTTTAACTGTGGGTGTCTGCCTTAATCAGAACCATGTTAAAGCCAATCATTTATGTATGAAGATTGCTATGGTGAAAGTGTCATTCTCATCATCTTTCATGACACTAATAAATATTAAATTGAATACAGGGTTGGAAAATATTTTAATAATTCAGACGTAGAATACATTTATGAGAAAGAAATACATTTTGTTTAAAATTATCTATCACATAACATATTAAAACTAGTTCCTTTCTTTTACAGATGACATATCTCATTTTCTTTGCTTACCATTCATGAATCATGCAGGTGAATATCAAAGTGACCAGTTTCCTTCTCCTTGACTTGACACAGGACCACAGGAGGAAGAACATAGTCCTTGCCAGTTTCTTGTTCTTTTATACAGGGACATTGCTGATCATGGCTACCATCAAGACAAGCCAGGCACTTGGGAGCCCCATGTACTTCTTCCTGTTTTACTTATCCTTTTCTAACACCTGCTTTTCTACAACTGTAGCTCCTAGAACGATTATCGATTCCCGGATGAAGGAGGCCTCTATCTCTTTCAATGAGTGCATAATCCAAGTCTTTACATTTCATTTATTTGGCTCCCTGGAGACCTTCATCCTCATCTTCATGGTTGTTGACCGCTACGTGGCAATGTGTAAGCCTCTTCACTACACCACCATCATGAACCGTCGGTTCTGTGAGATGCTGGTGGCTACAGTCTGTGTAGGATCCTTTGTGCATTCTTCAGTTCAGATAATTCTGGCCCTGGTCCCAATGAGATTGATCACTATTTCTGTGACTTGCAGCCACTGTTGAAACTTGCCTGTTCAGACACATATGTGATCAACCTTCTCCTGGTAGCCAATACTGGAACCATTTGCACAGTGAGTTTCCTCATGCTCATGGTCTCCTATGTCATCATTCTGTATTCCCTGAGAAACCACAGTGCTGAAGGGAGGAAAAAAGCCCTGTTCACTTGTGTCTCACACATCATTGTAGTAGTCTTGTTTTTTGTGCCTTGCATATTTATATACACACGTCCTGCCACCCCCTTCCCTATGGAAAAAGTGATATCGGTGTTTTATACAATTTGTACACCCTTTCTCAACCCTCTGATTTACACCCTGAGGAATGTGGAAGTTAAAAATGCCATGAGAAAGCTGTGGTGCAAAAAAATCTCAGGTGATATATAAGAAATCAAAAGGTATATTTATTTTAATAAAGAAAACCTTAGCTTTTAGTTATATGTTTAGAATATCACTGCATTGGGAATGGTCCTTTGGTTTCTTCTAGAGAATGGGCAAAATGGACGCATTCTAAAATAAATATCAAATTATGCTTTTGGAAAAAATATGTAACAGAAAAGAAATGTATTTATCTCAGTTATATTGTCATAGATATTGAACCCTATTATTTCCATGTTCAGATAAAACATCTTATATTTAGAGCACTGGAATGTTTACCTTTTCTCAACTAATTTTCTTATTGATTTTTTATTTTGGAATGTGATTTTGTTTCCTCATGATGCTTTCATTAATGTCTTCTTCAATAAAAGAAATGCAATACATTCACAAATTCATAGAAGTTTTGTTCTAAGGCACAGTGTTAGTGTATTGTGTGTGAAACTGTGTGTATGTAAAAGTGTGTTTGAGTGCACTTATGTGATCATATTCTTCCTCTTCAAATATTCCTTATTGTTAGCACCTACCTAGGGGACATCTTTTAGCTAATTGCTATTATGATTGATGCTATGGGTAGAATATATGTGTGACTATTTCTGTCTTAAAATCTATTTGGCTATCATCTATCTACCTCTCTATCTGTGTATATATGTGCGTTCTCTCTCTCTATCTACCTATCCTCTATCTAACTATCTGTAATGATAAATACATATATATGCATGCATTTATTTATGCATGCTAGGTAATTTAACATTCATTTTGGATATTATCCTTTATAGGATTTTAGTGTATGTATATGTGTGTAATTACCCATAGCCTTTAATAATGTTAGCACAAGTAGAGAGAACTCTCCCACTGGAAGAGGCCCTCAAATTTAGAAAGATTCCTGATTGAGGTTTTAATAACACTATATTTCTAAAATAATAACTGGACACTTTTGAACTTTTGGGAAACATTTCATCTTGAACCATGATCATCATAATCATTTTTTTCTAGTGGAAAATTACTGTTACTATAGCATATTATGCTTTGAATTTGAATAAAATGTGTCTGTAAACCGTCATGTGTCTTCTGAGAATCACACCTTGGCTTTTTATAAAATGAATGTCTGTTTGTAACAGTGCTGAACTGTCTTTCCAGTTTATCCAGCCTTTGAATTTGAAAAGTATCTTTTTAAATATATACATAGACATTTTTTATTTTATTATTAATTTATATTTTATATGCTAATCCGATTTCTCCCTCCCCCCTTTTCTCCCACTCCCTCCACTCCCCCTCTCCTCCAATCTGCTCCTCAGAAATGGTAAGGACTCTCCTAGGAAGTCTAATATGTTTGTTCCATCATCTACTTGAGGCATAACCAAGGAAAATCTCTACTCCCTGCCCCCCACCCCTGTGTCTTGGTTAAGCAAGGTTATCTCTCTATATATAATGGGCACCACTGAATCCACTGGCAGTGAGTCCAAGATATGACACTCATGCACATCCTTATGTGTATCTTATAGGATCATGTTTTAAATGCTCTAGATCAGGCTGCATTGCTGCATTGAAGACTTTAGTCCTGTATTCTGCGGAACCTATTAGAAGTTTGTTATTAGGTTAAGGACTTTGAGTTTGTAGCCATTCCTGGTTCCATCTTCAAAATCTCTAGTTCTATCTGATACCATGTGAAAATGCAGGCTCATGCTCCAGGCACCAAAGATAGAGTTGCTTCTACTGCTATATCTTCCTTGCCACGTTGTACTGGTGGCTCTCTGAAGCTATGAGATAAAATTACCCTCTCCTTCTTAAAGATCCTTCTTAAAGATGTCAATATCCTGTCACAATAATGGCAAAAATTGCTAACATAATCTATATATGTTCTTAATCCAGATATAAATTGTTATGCAGAATAGAATTTGATAGTGTCAGGAGTTGACAGAGAAGACTGAGAGGAGAAAGACCAGCTTCCTGTATGGATCAAAAAGCCTCTGGGTTCTAGGTCCTGGGGCAAAACTCCAGGCCCTTCCCTGACCCACCTCAGCCACAAGCAGGGCAACTGGAAAGAGTCCTGCAACCAGGCTACATCAACACCCCCACTCTGTCCCAAACCCAACCATGTCCTACAGCCCTGGGACACAGACATATAGTTATATATTAGTCATAACTTGTTAAAGCTTTCTTGAGGATTCAGAAAGCCAAGTTGCCTCAAGCTAAAGAGATCAGTAAGTAGTGGTATATGCCTTTAATCCCAGGACTCATAAGACAAGCAGATGCATCTCTGAGTCCAAGACCACCCTGGGCTACTGGAGAGTGAATCAGAGTTCATTCCTTTAATCCCAGAATTTGAGAGTTATAAAAGGTAAAGGCATTCAGTCTAGAGTTTTTGTCAAGCCCTGTTGAGCAGAGCATAGCAGTGTGAGTGAATCTGAGGAACAATGAAGTTAGGAACAGTTTGAGGACCTGCTTTGAGTAAGTGTGGGATTTTTTTTGGGTGTAGCCCTTTTAAACAGTCTTCAGCTGCCACTCAAACTTGGAGGAGAATTAGTATTGCATATGATACATAATAGATGCTTTAAAATGCAACAAACAAATGAAGGATAATCAACTTACCTTGAATTGTCATACTGTTAATTATCAATTTGACAATCATTGTTGTCATTTTGATAACTGTTGGTTTATCTCTTAAAAAGTTGTTTGATATGAGTGCTGGGATACAGGTCTTGGAAAAACTTATTAAATTATATTATAGAGATATTCAAACCTAGACTGAGAAATTTAAATGGTGAAACAAATTCAGCATTGCGTTGTAACGTACATTATATTCAAATATATATTGATATAAATTTGAGATTAATATGTTAAAAATACTATGTGCATTTCTAACCTTATTCAAGGTATTGTAGCAATCCATTAATTTATTCAATATGATGCAAATTTCCAGTCCTTGAAAGTTATTATTATCAACTGTTTAAGAAAACAGGAAATGCAGTGTCACAGATGGACTTCAGGAGCCCATTCCCAATGGAGGGATACTATTGTAGCCCAGATAAGGAAAGGAGGGCCTGGGACCTCCCCCAAATGATGTGATGACTTGATGATCCCCTGGAGGGTCTCATTGTCCCCAGGGAGTGGACAGGGGTTGGTTGAGGGATCAGTGGGAAGCATGGGAGGACAGAAGAGCAAGAGAAGTTGGGAATGGATTTATAAAAAGTGTCTCTACAATAAAAAAGTTAAAAAAGAAAATGGAGGTTGTAAATAGTCAAAACTACAGCCAAACATATAGTCACAATAGGTAATGTCTTAAAGTCAAACCAATATGTAATTTAGATTGATGGGTGTTGGGGACCTGGTCACTGAATCTACTTCTTACCTCAGGGCATATCCCAAAACTTAGGTGCCTTCCCACAAATGGCCCTGAGCCAGAGATAACCTATTGCTTAACAATGCCTTGCTAACACCTACAATCCCTGGTAAGGTCTACTGCTCTCTCCCATATCAAAAACTCCCTGTTCCTAACAACTCCTGCCTTACTTCCCATCCTATGCAGTCTAACAAATTCTGCCCCATGGCCAATACCATGTTCCCCTATTTAAGATGTACATGTCTCTCATATGAATGTCATAATGAATACCACTATTTTAGTTATATATATATATATATATATATATATATATATATATATATAGAGAGAGAGAGAGAGAGAGAGAGAGAGAGTTTGCATTAGGCAGAGTGAAGGTCATTGTCCAGCTTGTAGGAGCAGGCTCTCTGATTGCTTGTGTCCCAGGAATCACAGTTCTTCAGACTTTCGAACATCTAGCTAAAATCTTAATTAATTAATTAATTAACTCTGATTCTACTGTAGTTTTCCCTCCCTCTTCTTCACCCAGTTTCTTCCTCCACTCCCTCTCTTCCCAACTTGTGAAACCACTCCTTGTCCCTCCCTTTTAAGAAAAGTGAAAGATTCCCAATGGAAGTTGACAAAACAAGGCATTTCAAGTTGTACTAAGACTAAGAACTTTGTCTTATTAAGGCTGAGAAGGATCCAGGATGAAGAATAGGGTGCCAAAAGAGAATAAAAGAGTTGGAGACAGCCTTAAGTCCAATGCTAGGAGTCCCACAAGAGGACCAAGCTACATAATTGTAAAATACATGGAGAGTGCCTAGATCAGTTCCACGCAGGCTCCTTGTTGTCATTCCAGTCTGGGCAAGCCCCTATGAGCCCAGATTAGTTGATTCTGTGACCTTTATTTTTGTGTCCTTGATCCCTCTGCCTCTTACAATTTTTCCTCCTCCTTTTCTACAGGATTGCCCAACGCTCAGACTGATGTTTTTCCGTGGGTCTACGTTTTTTCTATATGTTGCTGGATGAGGACTCTCTAATGACAATTGGGCTAGATATCAGTCTATGAGTGTATCAGAATATGATTTGGTATCATTATATAGACATTTTCCCCTCGTGTTGTGTTTGGTTCTATCCCAGGTCTCTGGGTCATCCATCCTGTTTCGCAGTACTGCAGTCAGTGTCAGAGTTGGACTCACTCGTGGTGTGGGTTTTAGGATAGACCAGTCACTGGTTGGCCACTCCCTCAATCTCTATGTCATCCTTTACACAACAGGTTCCATAGAGTGGACAGACTCTAGATCAAATGTTGTGTGGCTGGGTTGATGCCCAATCCTGACACTAGAAGTGCTGCCTGGTCACAGGAGATGTTTAGGTTAGGCTACGTGTCCACTGTTAGTAAGAGTCTTAGTTGAGGTCATCCTTGTAGATTCCTGGGAGATTCCCTTGCAGTATGTTTTTTCCTGACCTTGAAATGCCCACTGTTTCCAGTAGACTCTCTCAGTATTCTCTCTGTTTGCCTCCCTCCTACCTGATCACTCATGTTCTCATCTTCATCTGCCCTCAGTCCACTCACAAAATCCTAACTTCCCCTTCCCAGGGAGAGACAGGCATCCACCTTGCATACTCCTTGTTACCTAGTCTCTCAGTATCTGTGGATTTTAGCATGATTATCCTGTATTTTACAGTTAGTATCCAGTTATGAGTGAATACATATCATATTTGTCTTTCTGGGTCTACATTCCCTCACTCAGGATGATTTTTTTTCTAGTTCCATCCACTAGCTTTCAAATTTCATGATGACATTGTTTTTAACAGCTACATAGTACTCCATTGTGTGGATGTATCACATTTTCTTTATTCATTCTTCAATTGAGGACACCTAGGCTGTTTCCCAGGTCCTGGTTATTACAAATAAAGCTGCTATGTACATAGTTGAGCAAGTGTTCCTGTGGTATGGTAAAGCACCCTTGGATTATTTGCCTCATAGTGGTATAGCTCTGTCCTGTGGTAGATTGAGTCTCTTTTTTCTGGGAAACTGACATAAAGTCTCAGCTAAGAAAAGGCTTTTGGGGGGATTTATTTTAACTGCACAATGACTTTATAAACAAATCTAATTTGTGAGAAAACTATTGTGCCATTGTAAAAATAAACTTCAAAGTTGACATCATTACTTCTTGCACTGTTATAATCCCCCCTTACAATGCTTTTCATTTCTACAGGATCTAAGGAAGTAATATTTACGTCTTCATGTATGTAATGTTTTTCATCCTTTATCAAAAATAAGTCTCTTTATTACAAGTGTTTGTAATTTATGTGTCTGCTTGTGTGAGCACACACAGTTGCCAGAGTGTGCAAACTGAGGTGACTGGACAACTTTGGAAATTGCATGTCTCCTTCCACTGTGTGTGTTCAGAAAAATAGCTCAGGACATCAGACTTGGATCCCACTGTGTGGGTTCAGAAAATGATCTCAGGACATTAGGCTTGGCGGTTGGTGCCTTTATCCACTGAGACATCAAACCAGTCCTGAAATCTGAACTTCACATTCTATGCATTTGAGTATGTGAGTCCACTGCTATTGTGAAATTTTAGCTTGCCATAGTAGTGACTTCTTCCTTCTCTTACTAGAAGCCGTTATACAAAAATTTGCCTTAGATTTGTTTCAAAATTGATTTTTTTGGGGGGGTTTCTTTTTTTTTACATTATTTTTTTATTTTAATTTTAAATAGCTTGTTTTACATGTCAATCCCAGTTCCCTCTCCCTCCCCTCCTCCCGCACTCCCCTTCCACCCTCCCTCCCACCCTATTGCCAAATCCTTCCACATAGGGGATGTCTAGAGTCTATCATTTTACTCTTGGTAGGGTCAAGGCACTCCCCTAAGAGTCCAGGCTGAGAGAGCATCTCTCTTTGTGCTATAGGCACATGAAGACAGTTTGTATACCAGGGATAGACACTGATCCACTGCTCAGGGCCCCAGAGATTGCCCAGGCCTTCTCACTGACACTCACATTCGGGGGGATCCAGATCAGTCCCATGCTGGCCTCCCCGCTGTCAGTCTGGGGTTCAAGAGCTCTCCTCTGTTCAGATCAACTATCTCTGCTGGTTTTGCCAGTCCATTTTTTGCCAATTTGCTCATCACTCCTCTCTCTCTGTCACTGGGTTCCTTGGGTTCAGTTCAGTGCTTAATTGTGGGTGTTTGCCTCTGCTTCCATCAGTCACTGGATGAAGGCTCCCAGATGGTTATAGACATCAAGTTCATTATCAGGAATATGCATTCAAGGTGGTCTCTCCACTATTGCTTTGCTTGCCAATTGGTGTCATCCGTTTAGATACTTAGTCTGAAATGTGCAGGGTCTTGTCAAATTGTCTTGTAGATGAAATTTGTGATTAAATTTCAAATATGTCAATACCTAAAAGAAACAAATAGAACTTCTTACACAGTGCTAATATCTGATTCTTAAATTAGTTGTTGGTTACACAAAATGCTGTGTATATACATTCATAAACAGTAGATGAGTCTTTATGCACAGTATGCAATGGCTTTAATGTTTGTAATAGCCTTTAAATTTTAAGACTGCTATCCACATTTACTTTGTGTAAGACACCATGACCAAAACCAACCTTGGAAGGAAAGTATTTATAATGCTTTATAGGCTCAGGTCCATCATTAAGGGAACCACGACATGAACTAGATCAGAATGTAGAGACAGAAACCGAAGCAAAAACCATGGAGAGATACTGCTTACTCGCTTGTTTTCCATGGCTTAGTAAACTTGCCTTCTCATGTAACCCATGGTCACTAGCCTAGGGATGGCACCGCTCTGAGTGAACAGGATACTCTCCCATCAATTACTACACAAGAAAACATTTCATCGACAGACTTGCTTACAGGATAGTGTGCTGGAGGTAGCTTCTTGACTAAGACTCTCTCCAGGGAAACAGTTGAGAAAAAACATTCAATAATACCCAACACAGTAGCATTTTATTCATTTTCCATGCTGCTATAACATTAAAAATATATCTTTAACTAATTTTCAAGAAAATGTTATGTAAAACTATTTGATGGATATTTTCCTGACAACATATATATGTATATATATATATATATATGTATGTCTCTCTCTCTCTCTCTCTCTCTCTCTGTGTGTGTGTGTGTGTGTGTGTGTGTGTATGTCTAAAGGTATGCCAGCTGGATGATAAGGTTCTTCCTAAATCTATGTACTTTCTTACAAAAACCCCAGTATCAGGAATGGGAATCTTCTGTTTGAGTTGTTGATCAGAGAGTCCCAGAAACCCCAGACAATATATGCTACTG
Organism: Mesocricetus auratus; assembly: GCF_017639785.1. Classification (NCBI taxonomy): domain Eukaryota; kingdom Metazoa; phylum Chordata; class Mammalia; order Rodentia; family Cricetidae; genus Mesocricetus; species Mesocricetus auratus. The sequence goes on along the minus strand of NW_024429189.1, from coordinate 56,457,062 downwards.
CTATTGTTCTTGGTGACTTCCAAAGACAGTAGGTAAAACACAATATCTGAAGACATCATACTCTTTTTACACAGCATTTAGAGAAATTGATTTATATCTCATCTGGAAACATACTCACTCAGGACTGTCTCTTATAATTTCATGGGGAGCCATGCAATCTACAATTAGTGAATAGCAATATATCCCTATTCTTCCATAATATTCAAAACCAAAAAATAATGGCATGAAAAGATATTCTGGAAACATCAGTAGTGACACTTGTATCCATGGGAACACACAGTCACCTATTTGGAGTTATGGCCTACACTATAGGAGGAGTTCATGTGTGGCACTGTGTATTTAGTCAGCCACCTTTGGATCATGAGGCTATGGATCCTAGATGAGAACCTATTTTTACCCAGCTACTGAATCAATAAAAGCTGTACAGCATTATAAACATTTATAAGTATGTCCACAGATAAGTATATCTCTAAAACCTCCCCATCAAGGAAGCTTCTTTTTACAGCAGACAGATACCATTGCAGAAAGCATAAATGGTGAAATTATAGAGATCAGCAGACCTTGGAGTGCCTGACCCCAGCTAATATATTTACAACCCCAACACTCAAATCTCTGGAACATCACAAAAATGGTGTGGAAAGATCATAAGAGTCAGAGGACTAGGACAATGTGAGAATTTTTTAAAAAACAAATAAACAAGATCATAAAATGGAGAGGGAAAAGGGATTGGATCAGGTGATGAACATGAGTGAAAAGTTGGATACAGACAAGATGCCTTTTATGAAATTATTTAGAAAATAATAATATACATACTTTTTTAAAAGAAGTTTATTTCATTTCCAGAGTACAGTCCAAATAATCATGTTATTTACAAGAAGGCTTATGTGAAAGTAATACTCAGTTTGTTGATAAAGGGTACATGTAGAAACATAATTCAAGAGAGCAGATGTGCTTTTCTTACCTATCCAAAGAACAAGAAAATTATTTTACATGCATTGCTTTATTTAACCTAGTTATGGAAAACAGAAGTATTTCAGAAATTTACCTTCCTTTCAGAAATAATTGATGACCCCAAACTTTCTGTAAGGTATTTTTCATCTCTGTGTTTCTCAGAGTGTAGATCAGAGGGTTAAACATGGGAGCTATTATGGTGTAGAAAAGAGCAAACATCTTGTCTTCTGGAAATGTGGTGGCTGTTCTGATGTAAATGAACAGTGCAGATGCAAAAAACAGGACTACAACAGTTAAGTGGGAACTGCAAGTAGACAGAGTTTTTCTTCGGCTTTCCATAGAGTATACCGTTATAGTATACAATATGAAAAAATAAGACAGCATCAAAACAACAAAAGTCAGTAGAGCAATTAAGCCAGAGTTAGCATGACTAAAAGACCTATTATGTGTGTGTTAGAACGGGCCAATTTCAACACGTAAAAAGTGGTATATCTCATTTGGACCACAAAATGTTAAAAAGACAGTGAGAAGATACTGACTGGCTGAGTGCACAAATCCCCCAGGGCAACAAGCCATGATTTCAGATAAGTCCTAAATCATATTGAGATTATTGTTGTGTAAATGACCAATGCCATCTTTCATCCAAATCCATATACTCTTTATACAGTGACAATAGCAAATAACTGTCATTAACAGAGTAAGAAATTTCAATGTAGGCTGTATTCTTCTTCTTCTTCTTCTTCTTCTTCTTCTTCTTCTTCTTCTTCTTCTTCTTCTTCTTCTTCTATCATCTGCTTTTACTTTACAACAACTTCATGTGATACTTAATAGAATATAAAATATAATCTGCTCTGATAGTAGGTATAGCATTCATAGAATAATACAGTGAATTTGTTTGTGAATTCTAGTCATTTACATAGATATTATTATTCAGCTACTAGGAAGAACATTTTGGTAAACTTAACACTGAAAATTACAACAGCATTTAAGATGTTAAAATATTTTGAGCCTAGTGTCTTGTAATCAATTTCCCCATTGTGTTCCTTCACAAAAGATGAGTTTAATTTTAACACAAAGAAATAATATCAAGAATGTGATTCTCATTTTCAATCAATAAAAATAATAAAAACTTGGAAGATTTGACTACATGAACTTTGAAAATTGTAGGAGACAGTGTAGAGACCTAATACTAGGTTGCTTGAACCATGCAAAAGGCTGACTCATTAACAGTTTGTACATTTGAATTTTAGTACTTGTAAATGAAACATCTTAAAATTAATTCTTTCCAAATATTCACAAAATGTGACTTTTAAGCTGCATGTTCAGCTCCAATATCACATTCAGGTTTTCAATGAAATGCTGTTTAAATTCCTTCTAGTATTTGGTATATTATAAAGTAATACTGCCTTCACATTAAAAATAATTGCTTTTTGTTGAAAATAAAGTTTTACATGTTTTCTCCTTCCTTAGATTCTCCCAGATTATTGTCATCTCTCAACCATTGCACCTCCATCCCATTTCTCTATCTTTAGAGAACAGACAAGTAGACAAAGAAAACAAACAAAAACAAAAATACCCCAAAGAAACCAGATTTTTAAAAATAAAGAACAAAGAAGAAATGAAAGCACACCATTACATAATATCATTAATTGTACATTGTGATATGTAAACAAAAGATCAGTAAAACAAGAAATGCCAGGCAAATTAATATGAGGCAAAAAGTCAGTGAAAACATTATTGCTGGAACCTTGATTTTCCTTGACTCAGAAGGCTAAAATTGGTTTCTTTTGTATAATTTATTTATTTATTTATTTATATTAGATTAGATTAATATTAGATTAGAATATAATTACAACATTTCATCTTTTCTTCCTTCCTCTCTCAAAAAACTTCTATATACCCCTCTTTGCAATTCATCAAAATTGTGACTTCTTTTTTCACTTTGATTCAACATGTTCATGAACATAGAAATATTGAGTTTAATTGCCACCATGTTAGTGTTTTAAAATATTACATGTAAGAATTTAATTATTCTTTATAATTTAGACACCCCCTTGGTTAACATGGTAAATCAGTAGCTGACTTTGTATATGATCCATGTGAATTTAAATTTAAAAATAAGTTGTTTGATTTAACAAAAGACTTTAAAGTTGAAACAAAGACATACATCTTACTTTATTATTAGATTTTGGTTCTGAGTATCACCTTTCAAAATAAATAAAAGATACTTTGTTAAAATATTTTTGGACTGACAACATTGTGATATTGTGCCATTTAGAAAAGTTAATAAAAATAGCTATAATCTTATCCAGGAAGACACTTTTACATGGTAACCCAACCAGCATATAGCCAAATATATCTTGAAAAGAATTTTCTGACCCCAGATCCTGAATTCAATACCAACCTCTTTATATGTCTTATCCGAAGTCAGGAAAAAGTAGAGATATATTGAACATTAATTCTGCATTGCCAAATTTCGAAGTCTGTATACATGTTTGAATAAGTCAAGCAAGCTGATACATTTTCTGAATTTCAATATTTGCTTCATACCATTTTATAAATAGAAAACTTTAAATTGGAAAATGAGACTATAAACCAATTTGAAGTCTGCTCACAAACCATGAACTGAATGGGTTCTGAGATGCATAACTAGCCCTGGAAAGCCTCAGGTACATAGTTTTACAAGGTCTTTGGTAGCAATATATCTTACCTTCTCAACAACAATCAGTGATATTACATTCTCAGATATTAGTCGTGTGAGACAAATAATGGGAGATGGGAGAAATTTGAGCTCAAATCCTAATAATGTTATTTCTTAGATTCAGGACTTTACATTTTTAGTTCATCAAATGAAGGAGGTAGACTGAAAAGTCTTTAAGTGTGCTTCCTATACAAATTACCAACACAGGAGTAAAGTTATTTCTAAATATCACAAATTTATGAGAGATAGAAGATAATGAAATGATTTACATATTCATGTCCTACTTTTATTTTAAATATGTTATTTTGCTTTGTAATCATGTCTGTCACCTTGTCAGGTAATTAGTCGCATAAGTGTTTAAACTATTTTCTTTCAACTTCTTACTTGAAGATTTCAGCACAACTAGCATTACTGATATTTTATTGCATATTTGAACAAGCTTATCCACAACCTACCCTAATGCCATTTGACTTGAAATAAGGTTATATTTCATTTCCATTGCCTATATTTTAAATATAAATACTATCTCCAATATAATGAAGTTAAGATATATAGAAAAATGTATCATTCTACAACTAGTGTGTGTGAGAAAGTTGAATCAAGACAGGTGGCAGACATTCCAAACACGAAAAATGCGTACATTCAAGTAGATACAAAACAAAGAGAGTGATGGCCTGACATGAATGTATGGATATGTAATACAGAATAAGCTTCCTAAAATATATGCATATATGAAGGTGATCTACATAAAATCACCAAATAATGGAGATACAGAGACCCAGTTGGTCATCTCATGTCATCAAATAAAGCTTTCAGAATAAAAAAATGGAATACATCTATGTAATCAATTTGTCGTACAATGAAGTTCCTTGGGAAAATCTGAACACCCTAGTCTAGTGCCGAGGATATTGGTTTCTCTCCACAAACTGAAGGTAAGGTCCTATTCCCGAAAACAACACTTACCCAAGCGGTTGAACACTGAGAAACTGAGCTGGTGACTATCTAGACTCTTCAATGTTCAAGATACTGAAAGGTACTCTGTCCACATGCTACCAAGAAGAAAGGTAAACATCAACCTTGTTGCAATGAAGATCTGCCTAAAAGACCTGCTGGTGTTATAATGACACTAATCTTGAGGGAGTAACTAACCAATATCTGATTTGATTTTAGGTACTGCATGAGGTTCAACCCATACCTGATACTGCTTATATGGCCAAGAACCCAAGACTAGAGAGATCAGGGACTTAGAGGAAAATTAATAATACTGTTTTCCCAAGGAACTCAGCAATGAAATGACTCCTAACCACTCTCTGCTAAACTCATCAGAGAAGCTTCCTCCTGTAGCTGATGAAAACAAATACAGAGACCCATAGCCAGAAAATATGTAGAGTGATAGACCTTGGTATACTTAACACTAAGAGGGAAGTTTTATTAAATATCTTCCCTTCCTCATGGCTCAGGGAAATCTGTGGAACAGGAAGCAAAAAGAGTATAAGACCAAGAGTGGATGGAGGACACCAAGGAAACAAAACATTCTAAACTCAGCTGATGACCACACACTGTAACTCACAGAGAATAAAGTAGCATACATAAGTCTGCCTCAAACTGTGTCCTAGAGCTGAAAGAATTGTACACAAGCTGCCATACCTCACCCAGAAACTATCTTCAATGGATAACCACATGCAAATGAAACATTAGTTTTCTGCAAAGGAGTCTCAGTGAGAAAACAAAACACTCTTAAGGATAGACTGTATGACCAGCAGGAGATTGCTGACACAAAACGAACTCAGTGAAACTTTGGAAGTTCTTTGTCTCATAATGTTATGTCAAAGTGTTCCCTCCCTTCCTTCCTTCCTCCTTTCCTTCCTTCCTTCCTCCCTTCCTTCCTTCCTTCCTTCCTTCCTTCCTCCCTTCCTTCCTTCCTTCCTCCCTTCCTTCCTTCCTCCCTTCCTTCCTTCCTCCCTTCCTTCCTTCATTCCTTCCTTCCCTTCTTCCTTCCTTGCTTCCTTCCTTCCTTCCCTTCCCTCCTTCCTTCCTTCCTTCCTTCCTTCCTTCAATCCTTCCTTCCCTTCCCTTACTTCCTTCCCTTCTTCCTTCCTTGCTTCCTTCCTTTCTTCCTTCCTTCCCTTCTCTCCTTCTCTATTCCTTCCCTTCATCGATTGCTCCCTGCCTCCCTTCTTGTCTTTCTTTCTTCTTTCTTTCTTAACTTACAGGTCCTTTTCACATATTTTATGGCATCTCGTTTTGTGTTATTGTGGGATTCCTGTGTGTGAAAACATGTGTCTCTGCATGTATATAGGTTTCTAATATTTTTTCTTTGACACTTTTTTTTTTGTTTATTTCTCCTATTCTGATGTTTCTGGTTTTGTTTCATTTTGTTTTATTATTATATTTCCTTACATGCCTGTTTGTTTTCTAAAAGACACAGAGAGGGTGTGGAGTTATAAAAGTGGGGTTACAGAAGCACTGGGAGGATCAGGGGGAGGGAAAGCCATAATCAATATAGTATGTGAAACATTATTTTCAATGAAATAGAATATACTTAAACAAAAAATAATAATTTTACAAAATACTACTGTGGTTGAATGTGAGGCTCAACTCACACTGAGAGTAAACTAGACTTAGTAGCTAATTTTTCAAAAGACAGATTAAGGAAAGTAAAGGCAACAATTTTCTTGTGATGTGAAATGGTAGTCATCACTTTAACCAATTGATTAACTATGGTTATATGAGGTTTCGTCTCTATAATATTATCACAAAACAAATAGCTCAGATTAGGTTCATAAATTATTGTATCCACTTCTTATTGGCTTAAAGAGCAGAAAACTGTAAAATTGAGAAATATTTAAGATAAGAGAAGACTTACAGGGAAAGCAGGAAATAAAATGTATTACAAACCTGAGGTTCATATTCTGGACTATAGAGAGACTAGTAACTATAATAACTATAATACTAAGATTAATAAGCCTGGTGAAGTCCAAATATATTCTAGATTTCAGTTTATTGGGCTGTCTTAATGTCAGTTTCTGAATTATAACAAGTGATCTATGAAAATGTAACTATTCACCAAGGGGAAAACGTATGTGAGATATTTGGTAATGTTTGATCCCTCAAGTTTTCTGAATGTCTAAAGTTATTCCTATATAGGTTTCATTTCAAATTCTTCATTAGCACTTGAACTTAAACTGACAATACTTGATCTCTGATATGACAGTTTTGCTCTAATGTGTTCCCAGTCAGAGGTAAGAAGTAGATTGAGAATGATGGAAGTCAAGACTGAAGCACATCCTGTTTGTATAATGCAGAGTTTTTCTAAAAAAAAAAACTGGTTTTGTAAAACTACTTTTTCAGGTAACATCATAGATTTCCAAAATTCAGTAAAATAGAGTTTTACAATGGTGGGTATAAAAATCATTGCCATTTTTCCACGTGTGTGTGTGTGTGTGCGTGTGTGTGTGTGTGTGTGCGCGCGCGTGCGAGCGCGCGCCCGCCCCCCCGCATGAGAAACACCAAACCTATTGGCAACATTGTTTCTTATTTTGCAATTTTGCATTTTGTATTCAGTGTTACAAATCAACATTCCCTATGCCATTAAAATTCTTCTGCATATTATTTTGCCCAAAGAAATCTCAATTAGTTGCAACACAAAGGATACATACATAGTGGAGGTATTTTAAGTAATAATAATGAAATACAACTTTATGATAATACATGCTTTTGTTCAAACGATCAGTTTAAAATGGGCTAAGAAAATCAGTATCAGCTTGTTTTATTAGAAAAAGTTTCCAAGAAGTCCAGGGAGATTAGATGCTTGTAGTGCAAGGATGAGTTCTATCACACACATCAACCTGAAAAGCTGGGAGTGGCTGAACACAGCTGTAACCCCAGCAGTAGGGGGTGATTGAAGGCTGTGGGAGAGACAGGAGTATCTCTGGAGAGCTTTAATAAAATATGGCAAGCTCTAGGTTAGGTGCTAGCTAAGTGCTACTGGTATTCTTCACAAGATAAGGTCAAATTAAAGAATGGAATAAAAACTTAAACTTTCCCAGTGCAGGAAACTCAGTTCCCAGCTTGACAGCTGGCAACTGCCAAATACGTATTTCCAGAACACCAACTTCTGAGAGAAGTTCTTTCCATCACAGGAGGTAATGAGTTCCTGTGAGACAAGTCTCAGACATAAAACTGCTGAAATATGAAGGCATACAGCTTTAACCATTTTCTCAAATTAGAGCACAGATGTTTCCTCATTGAAATATTGACCATAAGTGGATCCATTTGGATGTTTTTTGCAACTTTGCTACCTCCTATCTTTCAGGACCAGAATCAGGAAACAAAAATCATTGTTCTATGGTGCCCGATAAGCAGCACAGTTCATACTTTTGTCTGAAATAATTTTACTTTGGGAAACAGGAATATTTTTCTTAGGAAGTCACTCCAAGAACACATTTGATAGTAAATTATCCATGGAGTTTTCTCGCAAATGTTTTCATTATATTTCATAGTAAAAGTATCTTTTCTCTAGGGGCGGTCTCACTGAATGTGGTATTGAAATGAACACTGAACATTCACAACCATGGTCAAGATTATTTCTAACTGAAGAGGTATGTCTTAAAATATGCTTATTAGATATTGTGATTTTTCACATGTGAATCATCAGCTGTCAGTGTTTGCCATATATAGTTACAGAAGTTTTCCACTTCATCCTAATTTTTAAAACTTAACAGATAAATATTTTACCATTATCATTAGATAATATGAAACTAATAGAAATCAAACAATTAATAAAACCTGACTATCCATTACATGAAATGCCATTTTGCCCCTATACACTTTCATTAATAATCAGTATAAAGTATGAGGATAAAAATGATTAACTGAGCCGGGCGGTGGTGGCGCATGCCTTTAATCCTAGCACTCGGGAGGCAGAGGCAGGTGGATCTATGTGAGTTCGAGGCTGGGCTAGACCGACAGCCTCGAAAACAATACAGAGAAACCCTGTCTCGTAAAAACCAAAAAAAAAAAAAAAAATGATTAACTGTGCCTCTCACTCATAAGTTCCAAAGTTTTTGGTTCTAAGCACAAACACAGAGAACCCATGTATGACCCATCTCTGTGGCTTCTTAGAAGATAATTTTGGGAAAGATTCTTCTTGAGTTCATGACAGGGTCAAATGTTTCTCCATGTTTTTGCCCACTCATTTAAGCTTATCTTGTAAGTGTATACAACTTTATAAAAATAATTTGAAGCTTTATTCTTGCCATTGCTGTACATGCATTTCTCTTTTAGCCAACTCTCACAGTGAATTATGAGGTAGTTTTCACTTTATAGACAGATGATGGAGTAGCTTCTTGAGGTTTGAGGAAAAGAATGTAAAATGAGAGGAGTGATAGGAGGGAAAGCTGGCTTCTTATTTGTCCTATTCAATTCCTAAGTGGATGTGTTTGTCCATTGTTTCAGTAGTTCTTATGGGTTACAAAAGAATTCTGTGACCCCCACTTTATAACAATGTTAGTGAAAAGTGACCTTAAAATAGGCCAAGATAAAAGTACAATTCCAAGAATCCAGCATCTTTGATTTCTTAGTACTTGGAGTACAAAAATGCCATAATGCATCTACATGTTCAATGACAAAACTGGTTATATGAAGTTATCATATAAAATGCCATGAAGTGTTATAAGCATATTCAGAGTAAATTATGAAGAATATTTGTATAAAATGATTATTATGGAGTATAAGGTTTAATTGGTGAAAATTTGAGTAATAATATCAGTTAAAAGTGGAAGGGGAAGTAAGGAAAGTGGGGGGAAATGTATACATCATTGTAAAAATTGGCAACCAAAATTAAGTAATATTAATAATAATCAAGGTCACTATTTTTCTTCTGATTTCCAGGATAGAAATAGCTTCTCTGATTTATATTATATAAATTAACTATAAAAATTATAGAAAAATAATGATATTAATCATCAACTTGTTTTACAAGTGGGGTTTCATGAGCAAATACCTATAAGAAACTACTGTTAAGGGAAAGGTCTGTCATTTCATTTAATATTGACTATTATCTTATAAAAGGTATCTTTTCCTTAAATCTAAATTAGATAAATAACAGAACTACACAGGATATTTAAAGTACTAAAAATTGAGGAATAGTGTGAAGTAGACAGAAAAAATATTTCATTATAGCTATTATAAGACTTTCATTTATACTGCCAATTATTATGCATTATTTTATAGCAACATATTTATTCACTCATTAAATAGTTCTTTTTATTATGCTTCTCTTCTTTATATCCACTATTAGGCTGTTTTAACTGCTTATTAATATTTATTTTGGAAAAGTAAATCAAGATGAGTATTTTTTCCAGATCACAGTAATTTGTCTGAAAAAGATAGAATCATAAGTTATTTGAATTTGTTCCTTGCAAAGCAAAATACCTTATTAAGTGATGAAAAGAAAACTTGATATCTTAATACCTGAGCTTCCTTCCCTGGATCTGATGGAGAACTGAACTCAATTCTGTTTCTTCCAAAGCACAAAAGTCAGTTCACTATTTTGGTGTACAGAGTTTCTTATTAAAATGGTTTGTTGGTTTTCAAGTTATATTTTCAATTTTCTTTTATGGTTCCTTGTTTCAAAACTTGAAGAAGAAACATTTTTAGCTTCACATTGGTAGCAGCTATTTTGATCCTCCACCTACTTGAAACCCTCCACCTCCAGCTTTATTTACAGAAGTTTTTTCTATTTATACTCTTTTCAGTAGTCTTTATCCAGTCATCCAGGAGTCATTTTGAGTAACACAAAGTGTGGAGAATTGCTCTTTTTGTACATTAAAAATAACAACATCAATATTCACAAAATTGTACAACTGATTAATATCTAAATGTTAATTATGAGAAAGCAGATATCAAATGAATTTGATGATGAATTATTTTTCTTGGCAGTGTGATTAACTTTTCAATGAAGCAGATGGAAAAGAGGAATGTGACTGAGTTTGTTCTCCTGGGGCTCACACAGAATAAAAAAATGCAGAAAATTGTATTTGCTGTGTTTTTGGTCATCTACATAGTCTCTGTGGTCGGGAATTTACTCGTTCTGGTTACCATTACACACAGTCGATTGGTAAGGTCCCCTATGTATTTCTTCCTTGCCTATCTCTCTTTTATTGATGCTTGCTATTCTTCTGTCAATAACCCTAAACTGATTTTTGATTCACTTCATGAAAAGAAGATTATCCCATTCAATGGATGCATGACCCAAGTTTTTGGAGAGCATTTCTTTGCAGCTGCTGAAGTTATCCTACTTACTGCGATGGCTTATGATCGCTATGTGGCCATCTGTAAGCCACTGCACTATGCAACCATCATGAACCGAGTAGTTTGCAACCTGCTAGTGGGAGTATCATGGATGGGAGGCTTTCTTCATGGAATCATACAGATCCTGTTTATTATTGACTTACCTTTCTGTGGCCCCAATGTCATAGATCACTTTATGTGTGATCTTAATCCTTTGCTTGATCTGGTCTGCACTGATACCCACATTCTAGGGCTCTTTGTTGCTGCTAACAGTGGGTTTATCTGTCTGTTAACATTTATACTTCTTCTGGGCTCCTACACAGTTATCCTGTACTCACTAAGAAACCACAGTGCAGAAGGGAGACACAAAGCCCTCTCCACTTGTATCTCTCACATCACAGTCGTTGTCTTATTCTTTTTGCCATCCATATTTGTGTACATGAGACCTGCAACTACTTTACCCATTGATAAGGCAGTGGCTGTGTTCTACACCATGATAACTCCCATGCGAAACCCTTTAATCTATACCTTGAGAAATGCTCAAATGAAAGATGCTTTTAGGGGCTTGTTCAATAGAAAAATTCATTCAGAAAACAAATAAATATATTTCTATTCTCATCAGCAAAAGATTCAATGTACACTTTAGGTCGACTCTATATATGACATTTACAGAATGAAGAATAAAACAACTATCTTTGTGGTGTGACCATTATGGAAACAGAAATAAGAACCATATAATGGAAAAATCTAGCCCAGTCTAGGTAATAACTGCATTACTGTTAGACTTTCCTCTCTCCAATGATTATGCAGTGCTAATTCATTATTATGTCTCAGTTTACAAAGGCTTGTTATACTGTGGAGAGCTACAAGTCTATTCAGGCCAGAATAATATTTCTGTTTCAACTCTCTAATTTACTATCTAATCACACAAACTTTGCCTTTGGAGGTTGAATATTTGGTATTGACTCCTGTCACCTAAAGCACATTATTAATTTTTCATTGGTATTTTCTGGTTCTATGATATTTTTCTTCTGTAAGCCCCACTAACCATAAAGAGAGAAAATGGAGGCATTCATGGTCTGTTCTCTCACACATAACTTTCTCTGAGTTTTAACAAAATTATGTCTTCTGAGCTTTGCTAGGTTAAATAGTAGATGTTGAATAATAAATGGCACTAATGTTACTATTTCATTGATCCTTGAATCTCCCTTTACCATCTTTAGGTGAGGAGATTATCAACATTTCTAATTTACTCACTGTGGACTCTACTTTTACCATGTCACAACCAAATACATAAACAATGAACTCATAACTAACTGAACTATTCCATGAAATGAAGGCTCTTGGTCTAGTAAGTCTATATTGTCAAAGCTGATTTGATATAGCTTGAAGTTTGCTCCACCATGGTCACACATGTTCCTGGGTAAATTAAATAAATCATGAAGTTCTTCGATATGTAGTTCATCTGAGTCATACTGTACTCTGAGAGTCTTGCTTGGAGTAGAGTTCAGTTTATGTTTCAGAAGTGAATCACATAAATTATTTTTCTTTAAGATCTTCAAATATCTCCTTTACTTGTGAGGTTATAATATAATTACATTATTTACTCTTTGTGTAATCTCTTCCACATACCTATACTAGTTCTTTTCAAATAGTATTGCTCAGCAGGGCCATTCCCTCAGAACTTGTAATAATAATTTCCCCAGGAAATGTAGTTAAGTCCTTCAGGCAGATACCTACCTCAGGAGGAAGGCACCTCTACTGACTGCAGAAAATGTATCACCTCCAAGGATTCTTTTCTTTCTCTTCAGTTTTCTCAGTTTCTAAATCCTGGAGTCAAGGAAGTGGAATTAATATTTTTTAAACTTTTTTTGTATTAAAATTAATTTTTCTCTGAGAACTCTATGTCCATGAAGCTTCTGTAGCTTCAGAATATGATATGGGATCTTTCTGACTCGAGATATATAAACTTATATTTTTCTCTTTATAAAAACAGATTGGTCCACCCTGTGACATGAATCCAGGTTGCAGGACCTCAGTCAAGCAGGACACAGGGACCCTAATCCTGACAGGCAGGGCTCTAGCAATGCATCCATTCCATGCCATGTTGACAGGGTATGCAAAACTCATTCAAATGAACCTACTAGGAGCCAGCCCAGTGCCTTGGTGCAGGACAACTGGGCAGCATAATGATCTCTTTGTGATGAGGAAGCATGGCTCAGCACAGTGTCATGGTGACTTGAGTGGGAAAAGGAGTCCCAAAGAAAGTTCTAGGGATGTCCACCCCAGACCCACGTGGTACCTTGCAGCACCACTCGGTGGGGACTCAGAGGGAGCAGAAGTATGAGAGAGGGGGAGAGAGAGAGAGAAAGAAAGAGACAGACAGAGAGAGACTCAAAGAGACAGACATAGAAAGAGAGACAGACACAGAGAGAAACAGAGAGATAGACAGACAGAGAGAGAGAGAGAGAGAGAGAGAGAGAGAGAGAGAGAGAGAGAGAGAGAGAGAGAGAGAGAGAATGGTTCAGGTGCTGTGGACAGAGAGATGAGAGTGTAAGGGAGAAGGATGAGGTCATGAGGGAGCAGACACCTTGACCAGCAGCAGGACACAGAACAACAAGCCAACAAGCTCTGCTGGACAGCACAGCAGAGATGACCTTGTTGAGAGCACAGCTGAAATAACCCCTGTGAATGTGAGCATAGGAGACTTAGTCCCATACCTTATCTGCTGCATGGCAGAATGGGCTGGGAATTACATACATACCCCACCCTAAAATGTCTGAGGCAGGTAGGAGAGTCAACCGTGAGGTTACAAGACTGAGAGAACTGTCCCTGCCCCCCTACAAGCTGTAACACTCTGAAGGCCAGTCCTTGAACCTCTCCAGGACACCACAACAACGCCAACCCTGTTAATTGAGGTGTGGGTGAGTCAAATCCGAAGTTTGAATATGGGACAGTTATTGGGGAAGTCCTTTGTCAATAAGGCACTGCTGGCCAATAGGAATCTAGATAGGTGGGACTAGGAGTCCAGGAAGACTCTGGGAAGGAGAAACACAGAGAGTCAAGATGTAATGCCAGGGTAGGAAGCCTGGAACTATTCTCCAGTAAGAGAAATACTTAGATTAACAATTATGGGGTAATTACTTAAGTCAGAGTTAGCCAGTAAGAAACAAGAAAGGCCAACAGCTTCGTAATTAATATAGCCTCCTGTGTGTTTATTTGGGACAGATGCGGCTCTAGAACCAGGCTGGCGGGAAGGCTTCTCTCAAAGAAATAGCTTCCCTTGACAAAATGGTGATCAGAAGTGGGATTATGAATTTCCACCTAGAATGACAAAATCTTTAAAGGAATTTTAGAAACAGAAGAACGGAGAGAAGCACAGATTTTTGGTAGCAGTATTTTCTCAGGTGGGCTCTGTTTTGCTAACGGTAAGCAGAGATTCACGCAGCTGGCTTAAGGGGTCTTCCTGACTCAGCATTAAAAACACAAAACAAGCAAGGTTCTTTTGAGAGGCTCTGCTAACAATTAAAAGGTGTGTACTTACAGCTGGAAGCGGCAATGACCACATCTCCAAGCTGGCAGCTGGAGTCACACTTACGCCCGCCATCTTAGAAAAAAAAACGTCAGTTTAAAACAGCCGCAGTTTTAACAGATAAGACACGTGGCCAGAAAAACATAAAGATTTAAAGTAAAGTCAGACTTGGATGAAGAAAAACTTCTAAAGGTTTACAGTGTGTTTAAAAATATACGTAAGATTGAGAGAAAAGGAAACCCATAGTGGTAAATATGTATGGTGGCACACGCTGGTAGGAATTGCTTCAGAGGCAGAGGCAGTCGGATTTCCAAAAGAAACCCTGTCTCAGAGAAAAAATAAATAAACGTAAAAGAAATAAAGTAATAATACATAAATAAATAAGCCATGTAAAGATGGAAAATACACAGAGAGTCTGGATACTGTACGCTATTGTGTTTTTCAGTTTTTTGATTGCTCAGGAAGGAACAACTGCTAAAGTACACTTGATTATAAATGCTGCTGAATTAATTCAACTTATATCTTTTGAAAATGCCTTGACTTCAAAATTTAAGTATAAGGATAGGTTACTTGGGAAAGGAGATTTTATTTATGTTTCTACAGAAAATGAAAAGCTGAGGATTCCTTCCAGGCTTCTGTGGTTTGATGAACCAAGACCCTTGGAAACAGTGGGCCAGGTGTTTCAACAATTGAGACAGGTAAGATGATAGAGCTTCACAGACCCTGAAAATTAGTACTTATACAGGTTTCTGAGTTTTGTCATGATCCCCATGGTATGAACAGCGCCCCCTTTCAGCACGAAGCAGTTTGGAATGAGCGACGTCCTAATTCCCATCTTGTTTATAAATATTTGTTTTCATTTATATGGGATTGTTATAATTGGTTAATGATCACAGCCAATCTCCTTTTAATGGTAAAAATGGGAATTATGGTATGGGTATGGTTTTTCATTTATTGATACAAATTCAAGGTGAATTTTGTGATGTGTATATTTCTCCTCTTGATTAAGTATTGTGCTTATACTGATCTTTTAAAACGTAATGCATAATTGAATACAAGCTATGGATAGTTACTTATAATAGAATTTATAGTTAGGTAAGTTAGGCTTTCGAGATATACAAATATATATGTATATATTTTTTGTTTTTTTTGTTTTTACGAGACAGGGTTTCTCTGTATTGTTTTGGAGGCTATCAGTCCAGCCCAGCCCTGAACTCACAGAGATCCGTCTGCCTCTGCCTCCCAGGTGCTGGGATTAAAGGCATGCACCACCACCACCCGGCTTTACAAAATATATTTGAGATAGATAAACAGTCTTCAAACCTTTCAAACACCTTCAGAAAATGGCATTTAAAATGGTTTAGGGTTTTTCTTGACAATGAGAAATGTCTGCTCCTGGCAGCACTAATTACGTATGAGAGGAAGATGGGCATCGAAGAAACTTCTTATGGAGTTTGCTTTCAACATGGCAAGATTAGCCATTTGGGCAAGAAACTGCTCTTGCCTGTACTGCTTGACTGTTGCTGTATAAGCTGGACATACAGGACCCACAGTAAAGTGACTGCTGAACTCAGTCTTACAGGGTTCCTGCTTCATGGAAGTGTCTAAGAGACTTTCTGCAGGACAAAGAAAAACTACTGACAGACTGCCAATGCAGATGGACAGTTTGAAATTTCCTGCTTTGCTGAGAAATCTTCTGGACACATTGTGGCCTGTGGGCTGAGGATGGATGCCCCAATGTTACAGAGGAACTTCCCTATAGCTGCCCAGACCTAGATCCAGGTTTATGGCTTGACCCACCACAACATCCACCCCATTGTGTGACCAGATGGAGCACAGGAACCTGACCTGTAGACACAAAGTTGCAGGATTTCCACAGCACATGGCTAAACAGGTTACCCAGAAAGAGTCCCAGTGACGATCCAGCATTGATAGTGTAGTAGAAACCAGAGACCTCAAACCCAACCAGAGATTTATTTTTGATGAACATTTGCAAGCTACAAGGGCAAAGCAGGCTACAGTGTGAGTAACTGTGTAATACTGCAGCTTCCATAAAGAGAGTTTTCATTTTTTCTCTTGTTAATTTTTCCCTGTTTTCTCCTAAGTTTTTTTTATTTGGGGAGGTATACAGGTTTGGAGGCTAGATGTAAAGGGATGTAGAAACGTGACAAAGATAAATGTTGTAATTGCCACATTTAGTAGATAAATAAATATATCCAACATATTTCAATATTTATTTTCATTTTTATTAATTTGACAATAACTGTAACTTTACATTTCATTATCACAGGTTTAGAAAACATTGACAAGCACTTAAATGTTTCAGTGAAGAGTTACGGGACCATGCATTTAGAATAGCCACATTTAATAGTCCAGAAAATGTTATCCCTGAAAGATTCCTAGCTTTGTATTTTTGCCATTTTAAAATTCCTTCTATAGCTTTTGACCCATGAATTTTCCAAAATTTAAACCTTTTTTGGTTAAATTAAATTATATATTATGAGTTCATAAATACTGAAATTTTAGTTTTAACTTTGAGCATATTTGAGTAAAAATTAACAGAACATCACTCCTGTGTTGGTTACAAACAGTAGTAGTATCTATGCAATCATCAAGTTTTCTTTTGTTAATTTAAATATAAATCAGTATGAATATTCATCAGAAAAATGGAAATAAGCCTACCACAAGACCCAGGAATTCCAATCTTAGGCATATATCCAAAAGATGCACATTCATACAACAAGGACATCTGTTACACTATGTTCATTGCAGCATTATTTGTAATACCAGAACTTGGAATCAACCTAGATGCCCCTCAACTGAAGAGTGGATAGAGAAAATGTGGTACATTTACACAATGGAGTGCTATTCAGCAGAAAAAAAACAATGGAATCTTGAAATTTGTAGGCAAATGGATTGCACTAGAAGAAACTGTCCCGAGTGAGGTAAACTAGTCACAAAAAGAAAAACATGGTATGTACTGTCTCATATATAGATTTTAGACATAGATCTGGGGAGCGCCAGCCTACCATCCCATGGCCAGAGAGTCTGGGGAACAGAACCTTCATCCAATGGCTGATGGAGGCAGAGGCTGACTCCCATGGCTAAGCACTGAGCTGAACTCAAGAAATCTAGTGACAGAGAGGGAGGACTGATGAGCAAAGGCATTAAGACTGGGTTGGTAACCCCCAGAAACAGCTGACCTGACAAGGGTTAGCTCTTGAATCCCAAATTGATGGCTGGGAATCCAGCAAGGTACTGATCAAGACCCCCTGAATGTGGGTGTCAGTGAGGGGGCCTAGGTAATCTATTGAGCCTTGGGTAGTAGATCAATATTTATCCCAGGTATACAAATGGACTTTGGGCTTCTATCCAACAATGAGAGATGCACTTTCACTCTGGACTCTTGGGGGAGGGTAAAGACCCTGCCCTGGATGAAATGACAGACTATGGACACCCCCATGTAGGACCTCACCCTCCCTGGTGTAATGAGGGGGTATTGGAGTGGTTTTTTGGAGGGCGTGGGAGGAGAGGAGGGAAAGGGAGAGGGACCTGGAATTTACATGTGAAACAACCTTGTGTCTGATTTAAATTTAAATTTAAAAATAAAAATTAAAAATAAAACAGTCTTATTTTACATGTCAACCCCAGATCCCTCTCCCTCACATCCTCCACAGACCATAACCAACTCCCTATTTCATCCCATTTCTGCTGCTCAGGAAGGAAAAGGCCTATCACAGGGGATATTTAAAATATGTCACATCCTTTAGAGTAGTGCCTGTGCCCTTCCAATGTGACTGGACTGTGAGAGTATTCCTCTATGTGGAATGCGTTCATAAATTACATTCATGTATTAGGGATAAATACTGATCCCCTGCCAAAGGCCCCATAGAGTGCCCAGGACTCCCAACTGACACCCATGTTCAGGGGGCCAGGGTCAGACCTGTGTTAGTTTCAAAGCTATCAGTCTGTAGTCCATGAACTCCCCCTTGTTTATGTCAGCTGTTTTTATGGGTTTATCTATCCTGCTCTTGATTCCTTTGTTCAACATTCCTCCCTCTCTGTAACTGGATTCCATGAGCTCAGCTCAGTGTTTAGCTGTTGGTGTGTGCTTCTGCTTCCATCAGCTATTGGATGAAGGCTCTAGAGTGGCATGTAATGTATGACTACTGTTTTATGAACCCCTTTGCAACCATGTCTCTGTTTCACAGAAGGTGTTATGAGCAACAATTTAGGTTTTGCTTCTGTAACCCCACCTATTTGCCTGCCAAACCCCCATTTGGAAAACCAGTAGCCTGAGGTATAAAATCCTCATCTTTCTTATGTCCAATGTTGATTTTTTGAACATGACCACTACAAGGAGTCAACATATGTGTAGGAATACAAAACAAGTGGTTTTAATTAATTGCTTGCTTTAACTAATCTGGCCATGGTAACTTGTGTTGATATTCTTCCTTCTTGCATCTTTCAGATTAATTTCTTGACACTATATTAGCCACAATGTCTATCCCAGTGAGCATTAGGCAACCAACCCCCCATCTCTTTAGTGTCAATTTCTCTCATTACAATTTCTACCTAATTGTCTTCAGAAACCAGTCCATCAGAATGCAGAAGCATGGGTAGCTTCCACCTCCAATACTCTAGGCAATGTTAAACAACCATATTTTTATCACCAAGAAATGGGTATCACTATATGACTATGTTTAATTCTTTTTCCTGGATACAGGCCATATATACTGATGCTTATTACAGTGACTTTTGTCTTAATGGTTGGCAATCTGGGTGTTACCTCACTCACAGCAATAAACTCATTCTACCTCAAAAGAAAGATGCCTAACTTTTATATTTTGTGTCTCTCTTGCATACAACATCACTTTTGTACATCATGAACTAACAACATGGATGAAAAGTAAATGTGACACTTGGGAAAGTATTGCATGAATGATTAAACAATTTGGATATTATTTTAAGAAAATTGTATTTTTTTGCCATGCGGTGGTGGTGCACGCTTTTAATCCCAGCATGCGAGAGGCAGAGGCAAGTGGATCTCTATGAGTTTGAGGCCGGACTGGACCGGTAGCCTCCAAAACAATACAGAGAAACCCTGTCTCTTAAAAACCAAGAAAAAAAGAAAGAAAGAAAGAAAGAAAGAAAGAAAGAAAGAAAGGTCTTTTTACTAAAATTCCTGGGTAGCTAGTTTTCAATGACTTTTCACTACATTGGCCACATATCTAGTTAAAAATTACAAAGTTTGAAAGATGTAGATTAGATGTCTACTTAACAATGTCTTGTATTTTCATATGTTCTTCTTAACACAGTAATTTTAAAGAAAAAAATATCAAGTTATCACGCTATGAATTTTAAAACATTACAGTGAAATAACCGTATCACCTTTACAAATGGATCATTCATCTGAAAATACATTTTGACAAATACTCCAGGGAGCTTCAGTGGGTTACTTGAATTTGAAAAATTCAACAGTGAGTATGGGAAAATCGTGTTTTACATCCTGATCAGAACAGCACGACTTCAGAAGAAAGAAAACATGATGCATGTGAAACCTAGTAAGATGGGAGCACTGACTTTGTCCTGGATGAGATAGGCAATTGTATATGCTCCAAAAGCTCCCATGACAGGCCGGGCTATGGTGACACATTTCTTTAATTCCAGCACTAGGGAGGCAGAGGCAGGCAGATCTCTGCAACTTCGAGGCCAGCCTGGTCTACAGAGTGAGTTCCGGGACAGTCTCCAAAACAATACAGAGAAACCCTGTCTCGAAAAAGCAAAAACAAACAAACAAACAAACAAACAAAAAGATCACATGACTGAGGCAGTTGCTTACACACCCTCAGCGCAAGTTTTAACTCTTCCAATTCAGAAACTTTTCTTTTTTCTCTCTTTCCTGTTACTATTTCTATAAAATTTCCCCAAAATCTAATGTACACGCCTTGATACTAGAGAACTTGTCTCTGAAGACACCCCATTTCCTATGAGACTGTTTACCGAAATCTTTTAATGTTTTTGACTCCATTTTTAATTGCAACTTAGAAATCCAAATTCTCTCTACTTATTCCTCAGTCAAGGACTTCGGCATGTCTCTAGCTTGAATACTTTATCGTTCTTCTTTGTTTGATTTTTCTTTCCCACATTCTGATAAAATTTACCTCAAGTTTGTGTGTAATAATTAAAATGTCTATAAGACTAAGGCCTGAAAATAGAACTATTTGCCTCAAGTGACATGGGTTTGTAAAACCCTTGGAAAAGCTTTTTCCTTAAAGTGATTCAGAGCTCTGTATTTATGCTAATACCCAGAGAATTTATTAACAATTTCAGCATCTTCAAAGGTATCTTCTGTAGTGCACAAAACAGACTTCAGGTTAATTGGTCAATAAGTCATTTCCTGACAATATTTACACATATCTTAAAAGTTCACTATTTGATCTACAATCTCTCTATCCCTGACCCACAATGGTATAATGCTAATTGAAGGCAGTACATGGAAGCAGGAATTCATGGTCCAAATTATCTTGTACCAATAATATTTTCTGTTTTTCTTCTTGGCATTGTCAACTTTATACATTTCCTTTTTTCTTCCCTGGTAGCTTTTATGCAAATAAAAATATCTCCATAGCCTAGCTCCTGTCTTGTTAGCGAATTCAAGGAAGATTCATTTAATAATGTAATTTGAATAAACAGTGTAAACCAGATTAATTATAGCCTCTGGAATGTTTTTGATTAGCTGAAGAAGGGAAAATTTAGTTGATAATGCTACCAACAACATCAATGTCTTGTACCATTATGTGTTAATATATTATCTCTGGAAAGAAGAAATAACATTATTTCCAGTATCCTGTGGGAAAGCTGCTGTTAAACATGTTGGGTGGGTGAGACTCATGTAGCTAGTCCTCTAACAGGCGATAGGGATATTTCTGCATTGTGATTTCAGAGACAGAGACACATTATTATAGATTTGTAAATATGCATGTTTTAGTGTTTCAATACACAGTGAGTATATATGATTAAATTCTAGAATTTGTAAAGGAAATATTAAATTGAATAGCTCAGGGTACTATTAAATGTTGAATAAGAAGTGCTATCTTTGGAATAAAGCAATTTTTTAAAAATTCATGGATTCCATGTAAGTAACAGGTATGTTCATCACTTTTGTGTGGGAGGAAAAGGATGCATTTGATTTATTAAAGTTTACGACTATTTGTTGGTATCCTAACATATAGAAAATTTCCCAAATATTTTCAGGAAAAGTGACTAGATGAGATCCTAATGTCTAAGAACTATTCACGTGCTCTTAAAGCTTAGAAGATGCTATATATATCTAAAATTTGTAGAAGAGTTTAATACAGACTAATGACCTTAATAATACTTCTGAGAAGTGAAAGCTTTATGATGAGAAAATTAAGTAATTTAGCAAAGTATTGTATTTTATAGTGTAGTATGAATATTGATTATATGTTTCTAAAGTGATACTACAAATCTTTAACTTACAATAGACATATTTCTGTTTTTTTAAAGAAGTTGTCTAACCTCTTTACAGATAAATTTAAGAGCAACCAAAACAGTGAGGACAACAATTATATACATAATGAATAAGAACAATAATAAAATCCTGTAGAGGTGTGTTCCTGAAATTTTACCAAGTAGCTACTTCTTCACAAATGTCAGGTACCATCTTACCAAACCTAAGCCCATCACAATGTGCGTGTTTTCCCTCTACTAAGAGTCAGAAAGAATTACATAGTACTTTGCTGACAACCAGATAGAGAAAGTGTACCTTAAATGTCTTGAACTGTGTGAGTTTCTGTTCCTCTGCCTAGGCTATTTCCCAGCACACCCAGTGATGATAGAACAAGAATCATGGGATTACATAACATTGGTTTGAAAGACTTGAGGAAGGCAATCACATGACTCTTTAATTTAAGCTCTCATAGACTAAATAAATTGGGCAGTCAGTTAATATTCCTCAAATAGGATAACACATACATAGAAGTAAAGTTACCTGTGAGAGCCTCTGAAAGACACAAAGCCCGTGTCACTGAATTTTTGTCAGGTGACTCTTTATGATAGTATCCTGGAGAAGCAGACTCTTCCCAT
Source organism: Mesocricetus auratus (assembly GCF_017639785.1). Lineage (NCBI taxonomy): Eukaryota > Metazoa > Chordata > Mammalia > Rodentia > Cricetidae > Mesocricetus > Mesocricetus auratus. The sequence goes on along the minus strand of NW_024429189.1, from coordinate 56,434,476 downwards.
TGCAGGGTCTTGTATGCAATGTAGACCCGTGGAAGGAGTCACCAGACAGTTATTTCTATCCTCATAGGCCTAATTCTCTGCCTGGGTAGTAGCTGGGTTGGTCAGTCTCTCAGCCTTCACTCATTGTCTTCACCAAGGAAAGCTCTCTAGCACTGCACTACCCAGCTCCCCGAATGTAGCAGACAGCAAAGAGCAGGGCCAGTTCTCCTGCTCTCACACCTACTGTCTAACTCACCTGCATTCATACCAAGACAGCCATCCCTACTGTTTTGAGGTACAGGGTCTATTTTCTTTGGCTGGAGAGGAGCAGGGACAGTTCTTCCATTCCCATGTCCCTGAGATTGTATCTCCTACCTGTCATAGGTAGCAAGGTATGAGGTGTGTTGTGGAATTTTCATTTTCATTGTGTGAATATGTGTCACTGTGATTGATTTAATAGACATATGAATGGTCAACCGATAGGCAGGAAGAGGTTAGGTCTGAGTTCAGAACAGAGATGTCTCTGGGGAATAAGAAAGGGGGAATGATCATCTGGAAACAGAGGAAGCAGGGCATGCTGGAGGAGAGAAGCAAAAGCTGTGAGCCCTGTGTTTGCATGTAGGTTAAAAGAAATGTCTTAATTTATGTTATCAAGAGATACTTAGAAATAAGTCTAAGCTAAGTCTTAGCTGCCACAATTAACAATAAGCTTATGTGTCATGATTTGGGGACCGGAGATCCAGAAACACTTTGCTACAAAGGTGAAGGGCCTTTCTCCTTGCCTCCCCATGACACACCAGGGAGATGGTGGAAGCAGCTCTCCGGCAATCAGGCCTACATGCCCTACTCACCTAGGCCTCTGCCAACAGGGTTAGTTCTAGAGTACTAGTTTAGCATTTCAGAAATAATTACATTTGTGGCACATTTATAGATAAGCCAGATCATATGCTGATACACAATGATATATTTTTACTTTAGTCATTAAGTCAATGATGTTGCTCTAGTCTTGGAAAGACTCTTACATCTTTGCTGATTTTTAGGTAAACTTTCCCATATATACTTACATATTAGAGGTTATAAATCTCTAGGGAAGACAGAAGAAATGTACTGCATCATTGACCAAGTATATCAATTCAAAAATTGTAGGAATCAAATTTGATTTCTGGGTCTTCCTCTTGTCACTCACCTTGGGTTCCTTTCCTGGCAAAGAAACACCTGCTTCATCATCTATCTATAAAATGAACAATGGTATTACATAATTTGCTATGAGAATTCGCTAAAATGGGAACGCATACATAAAAGGTTACAATTTATTTTTAAAGTATGAATGCAGTTATCAGATAAATATAATTGATAACTTAAGCAGCAATATAAAGAAACACTTCACCTTCCAATAACTTACTTTTTAAGTACTTTTACTGAAATTTCAGAGAATGATAATACTCATGACACACAACTCCAAAATTAATTATCTGAGTCTGTTCATGGAATCATAAACTTATATTACTCACTAAAATTTATATGTGGGATTTTCAATGTGTGGTCATGCTAAACTGTGCTCAACCTCATGAATAGCCTTAGTTGGTAAAAGAGATATCTCAGGGTAAAACAATGATAGGTGGATCTATCCACCTATTCATATTTGTGTCTCACATTGTCTGACATTAGTAAATGCAGAATACTTACCAAATTCCATGAAGTGTTAGGAGTGAATGAAATATTCTTTCTACATTTACTAAACCTCAGAAAAATCAAACTCCTATATACAAAAAGTCAAACTATCAACTAATCATCAGCAGTGTTGAAAGTTATTTTGATCCAAGCCCAAAGATGTTTGGATCAGAGTCAACATTCCATATGTTATATGTAATTACATAGACAAGAAAAAGCAGCAAAACAGATCAGCAGATGTAGCTATCAATGTGAGCTCTTGAGTACACAGAAAAGACCTGTGTCTCAACACCTTTGTAGATATCCAAACAACATGTACCAAATAGTGTCTCCATAGAAAAATCCTTCCCTCTTTCCTCAAATGCAAACTTGTTTCACTGACAACATGGGACTTTTATCTAGAATGAGTTCTTTTAATATACTATGTACAGACTATCTTTGATTTCTGGTTCTGGTCCTTCATTCTGAAAGGCAAGTGTTGGCAAGGTCGCAAAAAAGACTCTATAAGATACAGTCTACTCACGGTGAATCTTACAATGGAGATGTGCTGTGCAATGAGCCAGCATTTGTATCCTCCATTACAAGGGTATTTAAAGAGTTCCTGTGAATTTCAAAGATCTTGTTATTGTACTTTATCTCCCAGGAATTAATCATTTCCTTTGATGGGAAGTCTCTGTCTTAGAATCTGGTGTTTTGGAAATTATCCATGACTTATCCTTTCTTCCACAAACAGTAGAATTCCACAAGCATGGACAAACAACATGTAGTAGATCCCATTCTCTGTCTAACAATGTCTGATAAGAATATTGAATGCCATAAAGCAACACTGTCTTCATTCTAGCATATCTAATAGGAACTCAGCTTATTTTGTGATAAATAGGACACAGGTAATATTTGAATTCTCATAAATGTAACATTATTTCTGAAAATTTGCTTAATGGCTAATCCATCGAAGGCAAAAAAACTGACCACCGCTTTAAAATAATAACTTCAGAAACATTTCCTCCCACATTTCTGAGCACTTTTTAACTTTTCCAAATTTTACAATTCTCTGAATTATATTCATATCCTTGCTATATTTATCAGCAGGGTTAGTTTGCAAAGCCCTGTACCAAAACGAAACAAAATGAACAACCACAAAGAATGGGTTGCAAAATCATCCCTTTGCTTTATTGGGTATTCAACATTTAATAATCCTATAAGTTAATTAGTTTTAAAAGTATTTTAATTATTATTTCCTAATTTATGATCTCACTAAACGTAGGCTATCCTTGTACTCCTAAAAATAGAGCCTTAGTTCAACTCCTGATCTGCTTACTCCAGTTTCTCACGTACATGACACTTTTTCTCCTTCTTGTTATTAGTTCAATTGTGTCTTTGACAATTAAATACATGTATATAAAACATGCTGAGTACTTGGGAGTTTTGGTTGTGAGTTTGGCCGTTAATGCCTGAGCCATCTCTCCAGCTCCATTATGACTATTCTCACCAGTACCCTCTCTTATCTGTTCCCTAAACCATGTTGAACTCAACCTTCCTACTAATCCACTTCCCATACTTATCTCCAACTCTTTCTACTATTTTTCTTATCCTCCTCTTCCTCCTTCTTCTTCTTATGAACCATTGAGTTTAACTAGACCCATCTGAGTGACCATGAAGATGGAAATATTCACTGAGGTCTGGTAGGTTTTCTGTTGGTTACACAACTAAAGGGAATGATTTTGCTCCTCACCATTCATCAATAGTTTAAACATTACCAGATAGGTTTGGGATACATGAGCCTGTTCCCACACCATGGCTTATTTCACATGGCCTGTCTTGTTCAGACACAGTGCAGGTAACCACAGACATTCTGAGTTTCCAATTGAAGTGGAGGTACCAAATCCACAAATAACATTTCACAGCCATTCTCCCTTTCGTATGACTCTTATAATCTTTATGCTCTCCTTTTAGCAATGACACCAGAATCTAAGATTTTGTATGAATGTACTGTATAGGGATGAGCTCTCAACCATAACTGAATTTTAGTAACTTCAGTATCCATAAAATTCTAAATACACCACTATTCAGTGAAAAGAGAACCTTGTCTTATTTTGACTGAGAAGAGCATTTATTTATGCATGTACAAATTTAGAATCAGTTTGATTCTCCTTAAATTTATCAACAACAGTAAGTTTTTTTCCATGGCTTATGTTTTCCATGGCCATGTAATTTTTCCAGGTAGTACTAAGTATGACTTTGTTTTGGAGTAGGTTTCAATTCTAACAAGTAGACGATTGTACTCATGTTACTAATTTAAAAGCAGGTACCTTATAAGATACATAGCTTGGGGAAAGCATAGATTTCTCTGCCTTGCCATCTTAGGTAAACCTGTCAGAGTTATGTGCACCATTAAGGAAGGAGGGAGCTTCCACTTCTGTTGATTTCTGTATGTCTTATACCAAAGATGATTGACAACTTAATAAAAAATAAATGAAGCTTGCCCAAATATCAGAAGTTTAAGCTTGCTACTAGTTAAACACAGAGGCCCAGACATCTGTAAAGACAGACAGGAAGTGATATGGTTGGGCTGAGAGAGAAATATAAGGCGAAGGTAAATGAGTTCTTTTTTTTGAACAAGAAGATGGAGATGTATGATGTGGCTGTGGCTTTCTCCTTTGATTATCTGATCTTTTAGATTTTAGCCCCATATCTGCTTCCAGGATTTTATTATTAAGACCAAATAGAATACATGCTACAGTTGGTACCCAATGTGGGGACAGGCATTCACAAAAATGCCACTTGCCTTTGGCACTGTAGTCATTGGCTCAATACTCTATTTCATAAGTAAAAACAAAAAAGCCCAGGATAGTTAAAACAATCCTGTATAATAAAGGATCATCTGGGGGCGTCACCATGCCTGATTTCAAACTGTACTATAGACGTATGTTAATGAAAACAACTTGATAGTGGCATAAAACCTTAAAGGCAAACCAATGGAATTGAACCAAAGAACTGATATCAACGCACACACCTATAAACACCTAATTTTTGACAAAGAAGCTAAAAATATAAAGTGGGAAAAAGAAAATACATTCAACAATTGATGCTGGTATTACTGACTGTCAACATGTAGAAGAATGCATATAGATCCACATCAATTACCACGCACAAAACTCTAATCAAAATGGATAAATGTCCTCAATATAAATCCCTCCACACTGAGCCTCATAGAAAAGTAAATGGGAAATACACTTGAAGGCATAGGCATAGGAGTCCACTTTCTAAATAAAATATTAGAAAACAGAATGGGAAAAGATCTTCAACAACCCCGCATCTGACAGAGGGTTGATCTCCAAAATTGATAAAGCACTGAAGAGACTAGACATCAAAGTGCAAAATAACCCAGTTGAAAAATGGGATACAGATTTGTTGTTGAATTTTCTTTGTCCTGCATGGTCCCGCTGCCCTGTTGCCCTAAATAAACACACAGACACTATGTTATTTATAAAACTGTTGACCAATGACTAGGGATTCTTATTGACTAGCTCTGTCTAAGTTACTAACCCATTACTATCAATTATATAGCTATGAGGCTGTGGCTTACCGACAACTTGTTATGGCAACTCTGTGTGGCAGACTCACTCTGGCTACCATTCCCAAAATTCTTCTTGTCTCCTAGACCCACTTACCTTTCTGTCTCATCGACCAAACAGTGTTTTATTTATTAACTGATAAGAGAAACATATATACAGGAAGACAGCTCCCAATATAGATCTAAACAAAATTTTTTTAATTTATTTTTCAGTTAAAATCTAATTAAAATTTAGATAAGAAACAAGGTTGCTTCACAAGTCAGTTCCAGGTCCCTCTCCCTTTCCCTCCCCTCCTCCCGTGCCTTCCCCCCCTCATTTCCCCAGGGAGGGTGAGGCCCTCCATGGGGGTGTCTATAGTCTGTCATTTCATATAGGGCAGGGCCTAGACCCTTCCCCAAGAGTTCAGGGTGAGAGAGTACCTCACATTGTTGGATGGGAGTCCAAAGTCCGTGTGTATATTCGGGATGCATACTGATCTACTGCCCAAGGCTCAATAGATTACCTAAGCTTCCTCACTGACACTCACATTCAGGGTGTCTTGATCAGTCCCATGCTGGATTGCCAGGCTGATGCCTGGGTTTCAAGAGTTAACCTTTGTCAGGTCAGCTGTTTCTGGGGGTTAAACCAGCCCAGTCTTAATCCCTTTGGTGATCAGTCCTCCCTCTCTGTTACTGGCTTTCTTGAGTTCAGCTGAGTACTTAACTGAGGGAGTCTGCTTCTTCTTCGATCAGCCACTAAATGAAGTTTCTGTTTCCCAGACTCTTTGGCCATGGGATTGTAGGCTGGCACTCCCCAGAACTATGTCTAAAATCCATATATGAGAGAGTACATGCCACGTTTCTCTTTTTGTGACTGGGTTACCTCACTCAGGATGGTTTCTTCTAGTGTCATCCATTTGCCTGTGAATCTCAGGATTCCATTGTTTTTTTCTGCTGAATAGTACTCCATTGTGTAAATGTACCACATTTTCTCTATCCACTCTTCGGTTGAGGACATCTAGGTTGCTTCCAAGTTCTGGCTATTACAAATAATGCTGCTATGAACATAGTGGAACAGACATACTTGTTGTGTGAATGGGCATCTTTTAGATATATGCCTAAGAGTAGAGTTGCTCGGTCTTGTGGTAGGTTTATTCCCATTTTTTCTGAGGAATCTCCATACTGATTTCCAAAGTGGCTGAACCAGTTGGCACTCCCACCAGCAATGGAGGAGTGTCCCCCTTTCACCACATTCTCTCCAGCATAAATTGTCTTTGGTGTTTTTGATTTTAGCCATTATGACAGGAATGAGATGGTATCTCAGAGTTGTTTTGATCTGCATTTCCCGGATGGCTAAGGATGTTGAGCACTTTCTCAAGTGCCTCTCAGCCATTTTAGACTCCTCTATTGAAAACTCTCTATTTAGTTCTGCAGCCCACTTTTGAATTGGGTCCTTTAATGTTTTGGAGACTTGCTTCCTGGGTTCTTGTAAATTTTGGAGATCAACCCTCTGTCAGATGTGGGATTAGTGAATATTTTTCCCATTCTGTGGGCTGCATATTTGTCTTGCTGACTGTGTCCTTTGCCTTACAGAAGCTTCTCAGTTTCAGGAGGTCCCATTTATTTATTGTTGATCTCACTGTTTGTGCTAGTGGTGTTATGTTCAGGAAGCTGTCTCCTGTACCAATTCGTTCAAGGGTACCACCCACTTTTTCTAAGAGTTTCAGTGTGGCTGGATTTATGCTGAGGTCTTTGATCCATTTGGACATAACTTTTGTGCATGGCGATAAACATGGATCGATCCACATTCTTCTACATGCCAGCCTCCAGTAATGCCACCACCATTTGTTGAAGATGCTTTCTTTATTCCATTGTATATTTTTATCTTCTTTGTCAAAGGTCAGATGTTCGTACGTGTGTGGGTTAATATCCGGGTTTTCAATTCGATTCTATTGGTCTACCTGTCTATTTTTGTGCCAATACCAAGCTGTTTTCAGGACTATAGCTCTATAGTAGAGCTTGGTGTCAGGGATGGTGATGCCTCCGGACATTGCCTTGTTGAACAGGGTTGTTTTGGCTATCCTGGATCTTTTGTTTTTCCATAAAAATTGATTATGGTTCTTTCAAGGTCTGTGAAGAATTGTGCTGGGATTTTAATGGGGATTGCATTGAATCTGTAGATTGCTTTTGGCAGGATTGCCATTTTTACTACATTGATCCTACCTATCCAAGAGCATGGGAGATCTTTCCATTTTCTGATGGCTTCTTTAATTTCTTTCTTTAAAGATTCAGAGTTCTTGCGATACAGGTCTTTCACTTGTTTGGTTAGCATTACCCCAAGGTATTTTATGTTGTTTGTGGCAATTGTAAAGGGTGATGTTTCTCTGATTTCTTTTTCAGCCCTTTTATCATCTGTATATAGTAGGGCTACTGATTTTCTTGAGTTGATCTTGTAGCCTGCCACTTTGCTGAAGGTGTTAATCAGCTGTAAGAGTTCCCTGGTCATTGATGTAAACTATCATATCATCTGCAAAGATTGAAAGTTTGACCTCCTCCTTCCCAATTTGTATCCCCTGGATCCCCCTTTGTTGTCGTAAGGCAATAGCTAGAACTTCAAGTACCATGTTGAAAAGGTATGGAGAGAGTGGACAGCCTCCTGATTTTAGAGGAATTGCGTTGAGTTCCTGCCCATTTAGTTTGATTTTGGCTGTTGGTTTACTGTATATAGCTTTTATTATGTTTAAGTATGTCCCTGTTATCCCAGATCTCCCCAAGAGCTTTATCATGAAGGGGTGTTGGATTTTTTCAAAGGCTTTTTCAGCATCTAGTGAGATGATCATGTGATTTTTGTTTTTCAGCTTGTTTATATGGTAGATTACGTTGATGGATTTTCATATGTTGAACCATCCCTGCATCCCTGGGATGGAACCTACTTGATCTTGGTGAATGATTGTTTTGATGTGTTCTTGGATCCGATTTGCCAGTATTTTATTGAGTATTTTTGCATCAATGTTCATGAGGGATATTGGTCTGAAGTTCTCTTTCTTAGTTGTATCTTTGTGTGGCTTGGGGATCAAGGTTATTGAAGCCTCATAGAAAGAGTTTGGCAAAGACCCTTCTGCTTCTATTGTGTGGAATACTTTGAGAAGAATTGGCATAAGCTGTTCTTTGAATTTCTGGTAGAATTCTGCACTGAGGCCATCTGGACCTGGACTTTTTTTGGTCGGGAGACTTTTGATGACTGCTTCTATTTCCACAGGGGATATAGGTCTATTTAAATTGCTTATCTGTTCTTGACTTAGTTTTGGCAAGTGATAGCTATCCATGAAGTTGTCCATTTCCTTTAAATTTTTGAATTTTGTGGAGTACAGGTTTTCAAAGTATGACCTAATGATTCTCTGGATTTCCTCACAGTGTGTTGTTATGTCCCCTTTTCATTTCTGATTTTGTTAATTTGCATGCTCACTCTCTGCTGTTTGGTAAGTTTGGAAAAAGGTTTGTCAATTTGCTGATTTTCTCAAAGAACCAACTCTTTCTTGCATTGATTCTTTGTATTGTTTTCCTAGTTTCTATTTTATTGATTTCAGCCCTCAATTTGATTATTTCCTGGCATCTACTCCTCCTGGGGGAGTTTGCTTCTTTGTGTTCTAGAGCTTTCAGTTGTGCTGTTAATTTTCTAGTATAACTGTTCTCCAGTTTCTTCATGTGGGCACTTAGTGCTATGAATTTGCCCCATAGTACTGCTTTCAAAGTGTCCCATAGGTTTGGGTATGGTGTGTCTTCATTCTCATTGAATTTGAGGAAGTCTTTAATTTCTTTTTTTATTTCCTCTTTGACCCAGGAATAGTGCAGTTGAGCATTATTCAATTTCCAGGAGTTTGTAGGTTTTCTGCAATTTGTCTAAACAGAATCCTTACCAGAGCAATCTCAAGTGATGGAAAGACACTTAAGGGAATGTTCAACATCCTTAGTCATCAGGGAAATGCAAATCAAAACTATTACGACAGTACATCTTACACCTATCAGATTGGCTAAGATCAAATATACCGATGAGAGCTTTCTCTGGAGAAGATCTGGAGAAAGGGGAACATTGCTCCATTGCTGGTGAGAATGAAAACTTTTACAGTTGTGATGGAAATCAGTATGGTAATTTCTCAACAAAAGTAGGGATCAACTTATCTCAAGTCCCTACAATACAACTTTTGGGCATATATTCAAAGGAGACACATTCAAACCACAAGGACATTTGTCCAACTATGTTCATAGTAACATGATTCTAAATGGCCAGGTCTTGGAAACAACCTAGATGCCCCTCAAATGAAGAATGGATAAAGAAAATGTGGTATATTTACACAGTGGATTACTACTTAGCGATAAGAAACAATTTGCAGTCAAATGGACAGAACTAGAAAAATTCATCCTGAGTGCGGTAACTCAGAACAAGAAAGAAAATATGGTATGTACTCACTCATAACTGATACCAGTCAAAGTAAAAGATACACATCCTACAATCCACAACCCCAGAAAACCTAGAACCATCTTCCAGAAATAGATGTAAGCATATGCACAAATCCACAACTAACCATTTGTTCAAGCTTCTTGAAGAAGTCAAGACCATAAATGGGAAACCCATGGAATCAACTGACCCAAGGTATGGAGAGATCACTGACACTAGTCTGACAAAAAGGAAACCTAAGTAAGACTCAACTAGACTCATTTAATATAGGTGGCAATGGTGTGGTTGGGACAATATATGAGGCCATTGACAGTGGATCTAAGATCTACCTCTAATGTACAAACTGTCTTAGTATATGGAGAGATACCTTCCTCAGCCTACACACAGGGGTGGGGGGGAGGAAATGTTTCTTGGTTGTGCCTCAAGGAGAAGATAGGACTGACTTAGTAGAACTCCTATGGGTGGTCTTACCCTGTCCATGGAGCTGATGGGAGGAGGGGTAGGGAGGGAAGTAGGAGAGGGATAATGAGAAAAGGGAGGGATACTGGGATTGGAATGTAAAAAGTAAATAAATAAAAAGTTAATTAAAAAGATTGTTTTCTTAGTATAACTGTACAATATAAAGACAGAAAAAATTTTGCAATCATAGTGCCTACTTATATTAATTCTCATCCTAACATATATCCATGGAAGGTTATCCCATAGGGAACATCAAATAGTCTCACCAAGTGCCAATGGTATTTATGACAGCAGCTTGAATCGATAAGTTAGCAATTTCCTCAATATATAGTTTGCCACTACATGTATGACATTTTACTAGCTGATTCAAATGTTGATACTTTGGACAGAAGGTTTGAAGAAGTAAAGAATATTTCTTCCTTCACAAATTCTTCCTGAAAAATACAAAGATGATATACCATAATTATTTAATATCTAAATTAAGTCTACAACAATTTAGACCGCAAAAGGTGCAAATTAGGAGAGATCAATTGCAGAATTTTAATGACTTTCAAATATTGCTAGGAGACATTTACTATCTGTGGTCCATTGTTGGGGTAAATCCTGATGAACTGAGTAAGATTTTAAAAGCCATAGACTGAAAAAGACTTAAATAGTCCAAGAGAATTATCAGCTAAAGGTGAGAACAGTTTTGGTGGAAAAGAAATTACAGGATGCACATGTGAATAGTTTGGATCCAGAGATTGATTGCATTCTGGTTTTTTGTCATGTAAGCATTCGCCCTAGGGAATATTAACAAAGAGGGAAGATACTATTTTATAATGAATTTTCTTCCTCATAAAGAGATTAAATATTTTAAAAAGTTACAGGAAAAGTTCTCTGAGTTGATTCTAAAAGGAAAACTGAGACTTCATTGATTTGTGGTATTAGACCCAGCAGAAATTCTAGTAACTTTTACTTATGATGAAACTGAAAAATTATAAGCAGAAAGTGAACCTTGGGGAGGAACTTCCAAAAATGTTTTTGGGAAAGAGTAACAAAAAATATCCCCTAAGCAAGAGAATTCAATTCCTAAAGAGAACTAACAATATCTTTCCTTGCATTATATGGGTGAACACCAATATCCGAAGCCACTATATTCTATACTGATGCAAACTATTCAGGAAAGTCAGGTTATGAATCATAAAATTTAAGTAAGCTGGTTCAAAGACCTTATGATTATGTCCAAAAGTCAGGATTATATGTTATTCTCATGGTCCTAATAAATTTTAAAGAAACACTTTATATAATTACTTATTTGCAAATATGCAGAAAGTTGCATATTGAAACCACTGAATTAATACCTGATTATACAGAATTGATTATATTATTTATTCAGTTATAAGAACTAATCAGGGATAGAAAATATATAAGCACAAAGAGGTGGTGATTGTCCACTGGGTCCATGGCCATACCTCACTGCCTTGTGTTCTGGATCAAAGGAGCATCCTTTCCTAGGAAGTCCCCCTCATCCTGCAGGGATCCTTGGCTAGTGACCCTCATTCCAATCAGTCAGGAATATATATATATATAGTCACATCTGATTCCATATGTGCCTGCCAGACCATATAGCATAAGGTAATGAAGAAATTGATCAACCATTAACTTGAGGCCTCAGAATTACATAAAAACATCAAGTCAAAGGAAGCTTTTACTTTTTTTTATCACAAGCCAAGGAAATTATAAGAAAAGTTCTTACTTTTTCTTTATATACTTTTTCTTTATATACTTTTTCTTTATATATCTTTTGGAAGTAACACAAAGGGTACTCAAAGGAATGAAATATGGCAGTTGCTTCAGAATTTGGAAAATGAAATATGTACAGCACATCATTGGTACCTATTCAGATTTTCAATGAGCAAATTCTTTGAGTTTGAAAAAGGCTGATTCTATAATTACACATTTGCTGAAGTTCTGTCCATGATTGGTATACCTGTACAAATTAAGACAGACAATGCTCAAGCATTTGTCTCTAAGGAAATGAAACTGGTTTTGCTTATTATAATATAAAACACAATGCTAGTTTTGGAGTTGGAATGTGGTTTTCTCCTTCTCTAAATCAAAGCATGCTTGTTAAAGTAATGCCTAAAATATCTGTCTCATGTCATATAAACCACCTGATATGGGACTGAAGAAAAACAAAAATTAAAGGACTATCGTATTGGCACTAATCTCATAATACTTTGTTTTTATTTTTCCAATTTATAGTTTCTTAAAGTATAAATATTATCTCAAATTTTATAAGATTAATATTATCTCAAATTTTATAAGATTAATATATTTATATTTTTTAAACTTTTTGTCATGACATTAATGGTATTATCGAATATTGACTAATTTTAGAAAAAGGCTACATCTACTATCTTTATAAGGTTTTTGGGTATCAGTCTCTATCATTTTTCTGCAGTGAACCCTGACCATGACTAACACTGACCTTTGAAGTCTCTAAAAGGAGGATGTTGCACCACAAGTACAATTTCACCAGGACTGTGATAACACCACTAAACTGAAAAACACCACCTAAGTATTGGCTTTGGACTACAAACTACTCAAAATAATTTCAAGGTGGGTTGTTGAGATTATCTAATCTTACAGACTTCTTGAGCCAGGACTTGAGACAAGCCCACATTTAGCCCCTTCATGCAGAGACTGGACAACAAATGGTACAGCTTCCTTTCCCAGGACTTGACAATTAGCTAAAATTTTTCTGTTCAGGATACCCCAAAAATGCTGTTGTCCAAGTAAGCAGGAAATAAATGTACGAATAAGATGCCCACATTCCCAAGAGATGGTGTGAATGTTTTTTTTATTTAAGTGGTTATGGATATTTGTCATTGTTTAGTGTGGTGACAAATTGTTATTGGTAATGATTAGGGAGAAAGCCTAACAAAGGAAATTAGATTCAGGGTTCCTATTTTGTAAAGAAAAAAGGGGATACTGGTATGATAAGACAAAAGATTAGATTATGAAATCTACTTTTAATAAGTAACTACTAATTTTAAATATTTTACAATGGATTGAACTTTTGTATATTGTACACAAATTTTGTATATTGTACAAATTTTAGATTGATTTTGTTATAACATAGTGAAAATATATTTCAAAGGAAGTTCAAGGTATTGTCCCTATGCAACTCATTTTACAATGTAATGCAAATTTTTAGCCCTTGAAAGTTTTTACCAACTATTTAGGATAATAAGGAACTTCAGGTTAGTAATTAGTCGTTTATTAAAATCAAGTATGTAGTTCACGCTTGCATTCTGTTATAGACTACATTCAGCTATCTCCATAAGGGGTACTAAGTTTCATTTTCTTCTCTTTTAGATGCTCATATTACTCGCTTACATTTTCAACTCCATTTTGTAGCATATAATACAAAATTTGTTTATCTGTTTGCTTTTAATGACAATGAAAAGCATCAAAAAATTATAAACACGTTAAAGTACAATATGTTTAAATAATTTTAAGGATTTTAATAGCCTTTACTAAGTGAAAAAATACAATCTAGTCTGGCAGGAGATGTGTCTATATAGGTATTTAGTAATCAGATTACATGAGGATATGCATGTAAAGCTTTCTTAGCAACAGATTCTTATTTAAGGATTAGAATGTTTTTATTAACTTGTAAATGGAAATTAAATAAAGAGTGCACTTAAGATGTAAAAACTGAATATATGAAGAATAATATCTACATATAGATATGCCAGACAAAAGAATTTACATTGCACTAATCAAGGCAAGTAAAAAAACAGGAAAAAGGAAAAATGAAAACAAATTAACTTCAAATCCAGTAAGAGAAATATCCTTGAATGTGTGGTAATGGGCTTTAAGCAAATAGGTGAGGATAGCATATTTGTGCAAAATATTCCCAGATTGCTAGAAAATAGTATCAAGCGTAACACTATTATTTTATTTGTGTGTTTATGTGTGTGTGTGTATGTGTGTGTGTGTGTATTCTTTTCTATTTTAAGACAGGATATTATTATGTAGTCCTGGCTGGAGTAGAACGCAGAAGGATGACCAAGTTGGGTTAAAATCCACAGCAATATCCTTGTCTCAGCCTCCTGAATGATGGATGATTACAGATACATGTCACTATGATAGACTTTAATTTCTAGTTTTATATCCAGACTTTAGCATATGTTGAAAAATATTTATTAAAGGAACTGAATAATAGGAAGGAATTATGCATAAAAATGTGGATATTTATTTACATATATCATATAAGCTGCTTTTGACAAGGGGAAAAGTAATTCCACACATTGTAGACAACAAGAAAACAGTTCCAATGCTGTAGAGTTTTCCACTCTAAGACTTACACTGATGCTAGTGAATTCCTATAAACAGAATGTATTGTGTATGTCTTCCAAATTTTTGGTAGGAATAGTTAAGTACAAAGGAAGTATTTTCAAATCTTCATGTTAATAATGATTTTATGGTAACACTGATAAAGGTAATATTAATAGTCTTAAGTTACTTTCAGTATGGTGAAACAGTTGATCAGAAGCAATCTAGTGTTTGCTGGATATGTCCTATATACATAACATATCAGCCGCTTCAGACTTTGAGGAAATATTCTGGGAAAAAGAAAAAAGTCACAGGACTTTATCAACACCAACAGAAACAACAGAGTATTTATGGCATAGATCTAATAAATGAATAAAAGAAATCTTTAATATGTGACCACTCAATAATGTTGGCTTTACCTTCACAGTTGTAACAACAGCCCAGATGTTGCATAAACTACCCCTGAGGCTTATCCCCTTGGGTTTACCTGTCTTTTTGTTTAAAGTATTTCAGGCAATAAATCTTGAAAAGCTACCTTTAATTAAAGATTCATCAAAGAGATAGGTGCTTCTCACATTATTTTTTGTTTCATCTAAAAATCAGAGGAGATAAAGACGAACCACTTTAAAACATGTGATAGCCCAGATAAATTGGATCCTGTCAGAAGTAAGTTTTTCAAATTAGTTCATCTATATCTATCTCTATATATATCTCTATCTCTATCTCTATCTCTATCTCTATCTATATCATATCAATCTATTGAGTTTTGATTTTACTATATAAATTTGATATTAATAAATCACACAATAAATTCAATTCATGACATGTTTGCTCACAGTTATTTTTACAATATATATTAAAAATATATGACAATTCTAAGGAAAATTAGCTTGACAGCCAATGTTTTAAGTAATATTTTTGAAGTACTGTCTTCAGAGAAATGCAAACATGTTTGAGGTACCTATCTCCTGTTTTTTCCTTGTGCAGTCCTGTCCTATTGTATGTCTATTTAAAAAACAAGAAGAAATACAATGACATAGGGCTCATCAGGTATAATGAAGTAAAATAAGAAAAGTGATGACAGCTACTTAATACTATATTCAATGCATTATTAATGTTAGCTAAAAAACATGTAAACTCCTTTCTTTTTATTGCATAAGCAATTGGGATTACATATTGTTGTTTTTCATTTGCCCCTAAGGTAAGCTTTCAAAGTGTCAGAAAAATCATAGAACAATAGTCCTAACAATAAATCCTAGTAACATATTTTCATGGCATTAACCTTTTAAGTCTCAAAATTTACACTTCAATGTTGTCCTTCCTTCCTAGTTTTTTTCTAGTCATGGTGCAGTAAACAGCTTTGTAAACAATGTCTTTTAGAGACCTTTCCAATTTAAAATATTAAATTATAGACTTTTAGAAAATCCGTTTGGGATAAAAGGTCCTAAATAAGGTGAAATTAGATTACTCTAAATCTGATTATATAAGTTTGTGTGCATGTGAGAAAGATAGTGAACGAAAAAGAAAGAGAAGGAAGACAGAAAAGAGGTAAGGCAGAGAAGGGGAGCCGTATAGAGGAGGAGAATTAGAAAAAGGCAGAATGACATAGGAAGGGAGGAGAAAGGGGAGATGAAGAGTGGGGCAGAGAAAGCAGAACAGGCAAGAGAGACAGAAAAAGGAGAGAGTTGAGAGAGCGATGAGGAGATATCGATTTCAGTATTAAAGGAATAGAAAGATAAGCAAGAGAAAAGCAGGTATGTGACATGACAGTCACCAAGGGACTGTTGTTAGTAGAGAAAGGAGACCAGCTAGATAGGATGGGATGATAGCAGGATGGATGAAAGGACAGGAGGATGGCAAAAGCCTATTAAAGGGACACGAGAATTCCCCCCATATTCTGGATTTGGATACAACATATCCATCCACTTCATGCTTCTGACTTGATAGTTAGAGACTATCTTAATGATATAACTTCTCTGCCTTGATAAAGTATACATATCCTCAAAGCTGACCAAACCAAATAAGCATATCATATCCTACCTCCTTCTCTCCCTCCCATCCTTCCTTGACTTATTCCTCTCTTCCCTACCTATTTCTCTTCTTTTCTTCTTTGCTTTCTTAAAGTCAAATTAAAGAGAACAAAGAGATTTTGGGATAGAATAGGACCTGTAGATGTTTTAAAATAATGATATGATTTCACTGGACTTCTAGGATTATATGAAATAGCCTTGGAGCATTTTTGTCTATACAGATCTTTATTTGGTTAGACAATATGATCATAGGAAGCAAGAAATCCCTGGATTTGCATGTTAAAATAGTTTATTAATTACAATATCTAGGAAACATTTTCACTATTAAGACTTGTGCTTTCTACAGTTTTGATGCTCTTGTTTTTGTACATTTTTGGCTCTCTAATCCACAGATTATTCCATATAATATGAACCTGGAAACAACATCTATAAAGACATATAATGAATGTACTTGATAATTGTTTAATGGGAGGTTAACCCATCTCCTTGTAGGGAAACACAATGGTCAGAGCATTACATCTTCTCACCAATTGAAGCAGGGGCCATGGAACTAATAGATTTGCTCTTGGGGCAAGCTTCTGACCTTACTCCTTCTACTGCAAACCCAGATTGTTTTAAATATGTAATCTATAAGAAATAAAGTTACTAAGGAGAGCATTGAAATACTATTAAAACTTTGTTCATTCACTTATTCCCTTTGTGTTCTAAAATGTCAATATCACAAGGCTACCACATTGCTAGCATTCCATTTAAAACGCAGGTCATGACACTAGGATATGAACATATCTCTGGAGTGACTCTAATATGTAAGCAGTTAGTTTTAAAACCTGATGTTATATTTGTAGGTAAATACAAATAATTGTCCATTCTGTTTAAAGGACATGTAGTTACCTCAAATTCTTTATTCCTAGATAGTCTGTGTCTTCAGCTTTTTTGGAATTTTCCAAGGAGTACTTAAAGTCTTTTCATCTAATTCATGCTATTTTGTTGTTGTGATTTAGAGCTTGCACCTTTTGGAAAATGATTATCCACTTCATAGGATCTATGAAATGCAAAATATGACTTGGAGTTATTACAAATAAATCATATGTGAAATTTCAGAAGAAAGAAGTCTCAAATAATTTATATTTCCTGAATGCTAGACAAAATGTGATATAAGCCTTTTTCATTCACAAGTAAGAAAAATGAGTAGAATTCTCCATGCTATTGGACAATATTACTTTGGAAATAATAGAATGGCTGAAGGAAATATATCCACCATTTAGATCTGTTTCATATTTAAGGATATATGTAATTTGCCTACACCTGCCACTTATATGTTTCTTTACATGAAATATTTAAAGCAGAATAGAACAAAATTGGTTGTATATGAGTTAAATATGTGTAAAATATATATGTGTATATATATAATTTAATGGCATAGAATAATTATTAATGGTATTTAATTAAGCATTAGTAATATAATTATGTATTTTAAATTAATGTTTATTATAAAATCTAATATGATGATTATCATAAAATTTAAATATCTCTATAAAGCTAAAAGATCTATCAAAATTGTACCATTCATTGTGTTTAATTTCAGATGAACTAAGTTTCAGATGTGCATTCTTTGCTCACATAGAGCTCATGGAAAATCATAAAAATGTCACAGAGTTTGTTTTTATGGGCCTTTGGGAAAACAGACAATTAGAGCTTTTTTTCTTTCTCTTGTTCCTGATTTGTTACCTGGCTGTGTTACTGGGGAACTCTGTCATACTCCTCACCGTCACTTACAGTCAGTTAATCGAGCAACCAATGTATTACTTTCTATGTCACCTTTCTCTCATGGACCTCTGCTACACCTCCACTGTGGTTCCCAGACTCATCAAGGACTTGGCGGCAGCAACAAAAAACATTTCCTATAGTGAATGCATGACCCAGCTCTTCACTGCCCACTTGCTGGCGGGTGTGGAAATCTTCATCCTAGTGTCCATGGCCCTGGACCGCTATGTTGCCATTGTCAAGCCCCTGCACTACATGGCTATCATGAACAGGAAGAAATGTAAAATGTTGATTGTATTGTCCTGGGCTGTGGGGTTCTGGCACGCCATTGCTTTACTGCTCATGGTGCTTAGCCTGCCTTTCTGTGGTCCCAACCACATCAATCACTACCTTTGTGATGTCAAGCCTCTTTTGAAACTGGTCTGCAAAGATATTCATGTTGTTAGTATCTTAGTAATTGCCAACTCTGGAATGGTGGTTGTTGCGATTTTTCTTGTACTAGTTGCTTCTTACATGCTCATTCTGTACAATCTGAGGACAAGATCTTCTTCAGGGCGACGCAAAGCTCTCTCAACCTGTAGTTCTCACGTGATGGTGGTAGTTTTATTTTTTGTGCCCTGTATTTATACCTATGTTCTACCTGCAGGAAGTGAGAATAAGGATAAGGAAATTTCTGTGTTTTACACTGTGATTGCGCCCATGTTGAATCCCCTCATCTACACTTTGAGGAACACTGAGATGAAAAGTGCCATGCGCAAGGTGTGGTCTCGAATGTCACATTCAGAGTTGAAATAAACGGAACATTCCTGTGATTCTGGTTTATGTGCCCAGGCCAGTTATCCTTTAAAACATCATAGAAAGCACAAGGTGTGTTGTGATGGGAGTTATGAGTCAAAGAAGCAGTTTACTGCTGTGTGCACTGCATATAGCACATGCTAGTCCAGAGGTGATCAGGTTGAAGTGAAGACTGCAAGAATGGCCTGGATTTGGTATAGTTCATGCTTAGGTTGGAAAAGCCATAGATTTTTTTCCCCTGCCACCCATACTGTAACCACACACATAGACACACGCACACACGCACACACACACAAAGAATGAACACATCTTTAACTACTTTAACCCTCTGTCTCAAATAATCATATGAATCCCTGTTTTTGTTAGAATTTTGACCCAACATTCTTACTTGTTTTTATTCTTTTAAATTTTTTCTACTACCATATATATATTCATTATATATGATACAGAGTAACGTAAATGTAATTTCATATATATGGAGTTTGAGCACCTTAACCTCACGTATTTCCATCTCTTGGTACCCCTTCCAAAGCTGACTTAGGTCTAAGACCTCATTATGCCACATAAGTATGGTGATATGATTATAGGCTTTGAGATTTAGGGAATTCAGGCGGATATTCTTTCTTTGCAACTCTTCCAGTCTGTGCTTTACTACTATGTAATAGTCATATGAGTATACATTTATGGTACTAGAGTAGTGATGTACTATTTCAGAACTGGGAGATTTCAGTTTATGTGCAGGAGTATTCAGAGGTTATATTTTATGTGATGCTTTCGTAATGTGTGTTTTTTTCCCATCTTTCCTCTGTTTATTCCTGTAATGTCCTTTATGTGGATGTACTTCAATGTTTCTCCCAGATCCAGTGCATCTTCCCTTCATCCCCTCAGTCTAGCTTTCTCTGGTTACTGTGAGTGAGAATCCATGAATCAGATATAACCACACATTGAATCTTAACTTCTCCAGAATGATTCTGGGTACCCATCAACAAGTCCCCAAAAGCCCATTTCCTTTCTACTTCCAATATTTCTATGCCTCAATATAATCACTATGTTTTAAGTATTCCTGTTTTTGAGGGCAATGGTTTTCAAAACATAGATCTTCAAAATTGCTTCAGGAAGGATGTGAATATAATATGCATATATTTACATAAAACAAGTATACGATTTTTTCTACTTTATTTGTCCTAGAAATGATTCTGAAAATTCAGGGATAAATAAACACACCAAATGACACTCAAATATATTGGATTTTATGTTTGTGTTTAACAAAGATTACCACTGTGTTATAACTTCAAGTTTTATTTGTGTTTTATGACATTATATTTATTCTGCTTCTAATTCCATGCTTGTTATCCTCTGATACCACAGAAATTCTTTTATTATAAGAAATAATTTTTAGAAAATTGAAACCAATCAGCAAATGACACCATTTATCTACCTAATCCAGATTTCTTAGAGTATGTTATAAAATAATGCTTATATATTTCTTCATTAATGAGGTATTGCTGCTTTATTTGTAGTTTGTCCCATGTGTTATATAATATTACCATTATGCATTCTCTTTCTCAGCTATGTATTTATTTCCCTTTGCTTAGCTATCTTCTTCTACTCAGACATTTATCTTGCTTGGGTCAGAATTCCCAAACTCATTCTTGTTTAGGTATGGGAAAATATGCAGTAGATGATACCTAATATTCATAGGGTTGGCCCACAAGATGAATAATTATTTGATGGAGGATAAACTCTTAGGAAAGGTTCATGAAACCATTGCCAATGAATAACAGACTGTTTCCATCCATAATTCTCTTATGCGCCACCATGACATCTCCCTTAAAATAACCATGGGATTCTTCCCACAACTGTTGACAAAGTGTTCCCCATCAATTGGACACTATTGTTATTTGAATTGACAGGAGGAGGAATATCTTTAGACTTGGGATGCTTTTCAGTGTCAGAGCATGCCAAAAGCAGTGAAGTGCCAGTGCCTATTTGCCAACACCCCTTGCTTTACTACCTACCTCCTGTGGGTTGCCATGGTTATGCAAAGTGCTCACAAAAGGGCCCTAGCTGAGCAGATTCATTCTTCTGTTAGGGCTTCGGTGGAGGTTTGGGGGACAAGGGACTCACACTTTTACATCTTTGTAATGAAGCAATGTCAATCTATAAGGCATAATATACTTAAGAAATGTAGAATAATACACAAATTATTTCTTTCTTCCTTAGGTCACTCAAAAATTTAGCTTGTCTCCTCTGTATCCCCTTATAAGCTATCTCCTTAAATGATAACCGCTGAACTCTCCTTTAAAGCTGCCCAGTCATGAGAAAGCTGACGTATCTATATTGTACTTGTCCCTTGTTGGTTACCCCAGGAATCTCAATGTAAAGGCAAAACAGATTCATTTCTGTTTTATGATTAAATTTGTTTCTCACAGATTGGGCTTTGCACCACCTGTAACCTGAACTACAAAATGCTTCTGTCATGTCTGTTTCAGGAAAGGGCAATCATGCCTTTGTTTCATAAGGTCATTATGAGTGCCTGTTGTTATGACCTCTCATTGTTATGAACATCCATTTTAATTAACACCTGTTGTTATGACTATCTAGTTATCAGTAACTTGCTAGCATATTTCTCTTTCACAGAAGTTGTTATGATCAATTTGTCACATTCCTGCCTCTGTAAACCTATCTATTAACCAAACACACATTTGGAAACCCAGTACTCCTAAGCTATAAAATGTTCATCTCCCTGACATCCAATGGTGATTAATTATACCTGCCTCTATATGAAGTAAACCTGTGTATAAGAATAAAAAGCTAGGTTTAATTAATTGTTTGCTTTAAGTATCTGAGCATGGTACTTTGGTTGGTGTTCTTTCTTCTTGCATCATTGGTATTAACTTATTGACTCTAAAGTAACCATAGTTGTATCTTTCCCAGTAAACTATAGGCACAAAACCCATCTCTTTAGTGCTGAGTTCTCTAATATTTTCTACATGATTGACTTCAAACAGTAGTCTACCAGAATGCAACATCATAGTTAGATTACACCTCCAATCCAATCCACTAACAAATGATAAGCAACCATCACCAAGGTATGAATATCACTATATTGTTATGTTTATTTCTTTTTCATGGCTACAGGTCAAACATACTAATAGTTATTACAGCGATATTTGTCTTAAAAGCTGGTGACTGGGTGGTCATCTTACACAGAATGCTACCTAACTTCTAAAGGTTCACTCTGTCATGCACACAGTGCCTTTTTTTTTTTTCTTCATCGTGGACTAGCAACAGGGATGAAAAACAAATATGATGAATGAGAAGTTATTGGATTAAGATTTTAAACAATTTGGATGTTATTTTAAGAAAAGTATGTTCCTAATTAAATCTTCTTTACAGATATTGCTAGGTAGCTAATTAAAAATTAGCAGATTTCAAAGTTATAGGAGACTGGATCCTTACCAATGACTTTTGGTGTACTTGTTAACACTTTCATTTTAATGAAAGAAAACACGTCAAATTATCATTCCATGGATTAAATATATCACAGTCAATTAAGAGTAATTTATTATGCAATTGGATCTTTCAAATGAGGATACATTTTGACAGGTACTTCAGGGAGCTTCAGTAGAACAGTTGAGTTTGAAGAAGCCTGTGAGTAGGAGAAAATCCTGTTTTACATCCTGATAAGAACAGCATGACTCAAGGAGAAAGTAAACAGGATACATGTGAAACTCAGTAAGATGGGAGGACTGAATATCTCCTGGATGAGACAGGAACTTACATTCCCCAGAGCCTCTCTGAGTAAAGCAACTGCTTATAGACTCTCTCTGCTAAGTCTACCTGCTTTATGGCTACCAACTCAGAAACTGTTTTTCACCCTTTCCTATTCCTATTTCTGCACAATGGTCCAAACTCTAAGCTATATGCTTGACTAAAACCTTCTCTCTGAAGACACCCCATTTCCCATGAGACTGTTTAGAGATTCCTTTACTGAATCTGCCTGCTATCTTCAATTATAACTCAAAAGACTAATTTGCTCTATTTCTTCTTCTTCAAGAAGCTGGGGTATCTCTAGTTTGCCTATTCTATTGTTTTTGTTTGTTTGATTGACCTTTCTCACCAATATCTCGATACAATTTACCTCAAGTTTCTGAGTAATATTTTATTTATTTTGTCTATTAGAATAAAACCTTGAAAATAGAACTGTTTCCAGTGACATGGGTATATAAAACAAATGGAAAGACTTTTGCTTTAAGTGAGTTTCAGTACTCCATATTCATACTAATTATCAGAGAAATTATTAAGAATTTAGGAATCTTGAAAGCTATCATTGGTAGGGCAAAAAACAGATTTCAAGTATCACCATTCAGCAATTCAATCCCTGATAGTATTTAGAAAATTCTTGAAATTTCACTCTGTGACCTAGAATTTCTCAACCCCTGATGCACAATAGTATATTGCTAATTTAGGGCAGTAAATGGAAGTAGGAATTCATGATTCAAATTCTTTTGTACCAATAATATTTTCAAATTTTTCCTCCTGATTTTGTCAACTTCATTCCTTATTCATATATTAACATTTTTTCCTCCTCTGGTAGTTTTAATGCAAATGAAAGTACCTCTGTAACCTAACTGCTGTTTGGCTAGTGAACTCAATGATGACTCATTTACTATTGCTATAGTCTGAACTCACTGTCCAAATTAGATGCATTATAGCCTCTTCAATACTTTTGACTAGCTGAAGAAGGGAAAATTTAGGTAATAATGCTGCCAACAACATCAATGTATTGTAGTATTATGGGTTAATATATTCCCTCTGGAGTGCAAAAATAACATTTTTCTTCTAGCATCCTGTGGGAAGGCTTCTATTAAAGGTATTGGACAGGGGAGACACATGTAGCCAGTCCACTAACAGGTGAGAAAGATATTTCCACATTCTGAGTTCAGAGACACATTTCAAATTTGTATATTTTGATGTTTAAATATGCTTTGTGAATATATGATCAGAGTATTCTACTAGCCTTTGGAAAGAAAATGATTAACTTTAATAGCCCAGTATACTTTTAAAAGTTTACTGGTAAGAAAAATATGAAACACTATATTTGTCATAAAGCAATTCTCTAAAATCAAAGATTTCCTTATCAGAAACAGGTACATAAAAATCATAGTTATTGTTTGGGAAGAAAAGGATGCTTTTGATATATTAAATGTTTTGGGTGATACTTGAGATGCTAAATTATAGAAATATTTCCACATGTTTTAATGAAAAATCACCAGATGAAACTAGATTGAAAAAGAAGTGTTTATGTAAACTAAAAACCTAGAAGATATTCCTAAAATTTGTAGAAAATTTAGATACAGAATAATGACTTTAAATAAATTTTGGTAAGTAACAGCTTTTTTCATGAGCAAATGCAACACTTAAGTGGACTACAGTGTATTTTAGTGTATTATGAATATTTTACCTCTTTCTAAAATGGCACAATTTTGTGCTTAAATTGGACATATACCTGATAAATACTTTTAAGAAGTTGACTAATTACTTCTCAAATAAATTTCAGACAAACCAAAACAGTGAGGACAGTTAATATATATGTAATGATGAAGAAAAATTATCATGCAGAGGGTTGTTTCTGAAACCTCACTACTGTAGCTGTTTCTTCACAAATGTCAGGAATCATATTGTCAACTGTAACCTCTTCACACTGCAGGTGCTTTCTCTCTAGTAAGAATCAGAAAGAATTACATAAAATTCACTGAAAACTGAGCAAACCAGATGCAGATAGTATATCTTAGATGTATTGAATTGTGTGAGTTTGTGTTCCTCTGCAAAGGTACTGCTCCCAGTAATGATATAACATGAATCATGTGAGTAATTAACATAATTTGAGAGACATGAGGAGGGTACTTATGTAACTATTCAATTTAAGCTCTTGCAGGCTAAAGAAATTGGGACACTCAGTCAGTATTCCCAAAATATGATAACTTAAGCATAGAAATAAGGTTAAATGTGTGAGTCTCTAAGACACACAAAGCCAGTGTCATTGAATTCAGGACAGGTGATTCATTATGATAACATCCTGGAGAAACAGATTCTTCCTACTGCAGGTTCTTCCATGCAGTGTAGACCCATGGAAGTAGTCACCTGACACTGATTTCCATCTGTATTCTCTGCCTTTTCTGGTTTGCTGTTATTTCAGATCTTCTACATCAACTCTAACACCTACAAACACTGTGTTTTCTATTATTTTTAACCAGTGTGCCAATCTAAATTTGCTTCATCTACTTTGAAATGATGAGGTAAGTGCAGTTTTTGGGGAAGTTATGCTGCGTTCTGGTGCTGTATATCTTGAGGACATTGAGGTACATTTCAATGCCCAGTGAGAACCTGAAATTTTTACTACTTTTGGAGAGGTATAGAAACAGATATGGATTACAGACATAAAAAGCAAAGTATAAATGAAAACTAAAAATTATTTACAAAATAAACTAAAACAACAACAACCACAAATCCAAAACCAAAATATACAAAAATACTCATAGAATTGACAAAGGAGAATATGGTTTTATATGATTTCCTTGCATGTTTCAAAGATAAAGGATTCATGTTTTTGTTGGTATTTTTGAAACAGCTATTCTTATACAATTCAGTATCTCTATCTGAGTTAAGCTATACAGAGCATGGAATCTTCCATTTTGAGTCATTTTGAGAATTTATTACGAATTTTGATGAATCTCACTTTTGATTCTGCTTCAATTTGGCTTTTATCTTGGCTTTATAAATTATCAATGTAGTTGCTACCTACTGAACATAGGAGATACAATTTGTCAATACATTAAATCATCTGAGTGTCTGTTTTAATATGGATTACATTAATACTATTGGATAAATATCATTGCATTTCATAATATAGAGAGAATATTTCACTTGAAGCGTCAAGAACATTCTACATAGCAAAAGACACTGAATTTATATCTGAGAGCAATGAATACTAAAGATGTATAGATTTCCAAGTCTCTAATTGCACAAAGGAAACTACATGAAAAATACATATTATTTCACCAAAAATGAATAAAATGATGAAAAAGTATAAAACTGCTGACTAGTACTTTAAATGAACTATATGTATCATGATTCTTTCTAGAAATATATTTTGCTTTAAATATCTCTTTAAATCACATGAAAATCAATATTTTTTCTTACAAATGAATTATTTTTCATTCTCACGTTATCATCCACAGACTCATATAGCCAAGCTATTTAGAGAGCTTCAAAGGAATTTTTATTGGTCAAAAGGTAATAATTTCTGACTTTGTATGCGTAGATTCTTGATTGAAGCTTTAAGATAAATTTAGCATTGATAGAAAATTGATCAAGGAAATGATAGAACATCGGTTACATTAGTCATTACATGCTTGATGAAGATACACAACTATATTCATGTTTATGAAATATGAATTTATGATGTTAATTAATTTTTAAAATTTTTCCTGAATGTGGAAAAAATTGTTGTATCAATTGACAACTTATAGATTTATGGTAAACAAACCAAAAGTTATACATTCAATGAAATGTTTAAAATAATGGACTATTTGATGTGAGTGAGAATTTTCACTACATTTGTCTTGAAATAACGTAAGATACTCATGTTAATTATTCATTTCATACAACATTCTCCAATAAGGAAGGCATTAATTGTAATTTAGAAAGTCAGTTATGAATACTGTTTCCTTATGGTTTTAATTCTTGACAGAGAAAATGCATTGCAACTAAAATTTGTTATGCTTTTATTATTGAAACCCAAATATGAGTAACTTAATTAGACATTTTTTGTAATTGTTTTAAATAGTGGAATGCAGTTCTGGAGAGATACCTTAGCAGCTATAAACACTAATTTCTCTTTCAGATGTCCTGGTTTTGATATCCAGCACTCACACTCTGTCTTACAACCATCACTAAGCCTATTTCCATGGAATCAGTTCCCACTTATGAAACTCTCTGTACTCAGCACACACATGCAAGCAAAGCATTCCTACTTCTCAGGTACCAGGCACACATGTGGTGTTCATGCACACATGCAGGCCAAATGTTCTTATGCACAAAATGAAATAAAGTTTTACTCATTTAAAATAGTGCCAGAAAGATATCTTTAAAATTTAGTGAAGTGATCCAAATTCAAACGATGAGGAGAAACATACATATTCAGATAATTTTGTATCTGTCTTAGTTATCAGATCTGCCTTAGACCATTTCACAGTTCTCACCACAGTGTACTGCAGGTGTGTAGCAGGGATTGGAAGAGCACTGTGAATAAGTGAGTCTTCCAGAATATATTAAATACATTACATATCAGTTTGTATGGAGACAATGATATTTTGATAAGCAAAGTGTAGAAATGTTTTGAATTCGATAGTCTGTTATAAAATTTCCTCCGCTATAAAAATAGGTTTTATTTAAAGTAGTGATATTCGATACATAGACATGTCATATTTTCCAAATATGAAAATAGGTAGAACCAAACAAGTCAAATATAGACTACTGTCCATCCCCTTCTCTAAAACCATACTTCCTTTCATATTGTGAACCTTTCCTGTTATCTGAGAATGTGGAATTTTTAGATGTCTGAATATTAAAATAATGTACTGGAGATGACAACTCTGATATGATCCTACATCAAATTCCTGGCAATAACCACTAAGATAACTTACATATTAGAATATATGTAATAATTTAGATAATATAAAATAACCCTTCATTTTTAGGTATTCTCAGACCATATGAATAATGTAAAGTGCAATTTTCAGTAGTAGAAGAAAAAGAGACTTTGAGATATTTAATAGTAACTATCAAGGAACAGTCTTTTCTGTATATAAACAGTATTTACAAAATATCTTGATGAATGTTTTCAGATATTACCAGATTATTTTTAGGTTCCTGAATGTCTTCTTTCTTTCAAAGAACAATACCGCTAAATGAGTGTTGTATTCCTGTTATAATGCATGTTGTAATGCATGTTATTAATGGATAACATAAATGGTAAATAATAATTTTATTGGATGTGTGGTCTATTCAAATTTATATGTCCATTTCCAAGGATACTCAAAATTATCCAGGTAGAGAAAAAATTTAAATAAGTCATCGCCTCTAGAATATTTGCTCATAAAACAATAAGGTGAGTAATAAAGGAAAGTATACATTTCATTTTACATTTGTCAAGCAGAAAGATTAATCAGAACCATGTTAAAGCCAGTCATTTGTGTGTGAAGAGTGCTATGAAGAAAGTGTCATTCTTATCATTTTCATGATACTAATAAATACTGAAATTGAAGAGAGTTGAAAAAATATTTTAATAATACAGATGTAGAATACATTTATGAGAAAGAAATATATTTGTTAAAAATTATCTATCATATCACATATTAAAACTAGTTCCTTTCTTTTACAGATGACATATCTCCTACTCTTTCCTTGCCATTCATGAATCATGCAGCTGAATATTAATGTGACCAGTTTCTTTCTCCTTGGCTTGACACAGGACCCCAGTAGGAAGAACATAGTCCTTGCCATTTTCCTGTTCTTTTATACGGGGACATTACTGGGTAACTTGCTGATCATGGCTACCATCAAGACAAGCCAGGCACTTGGGAGCCCCATGTACTTCTTCCTGTTTTACTTATCCTTGTCTGACACCTGCTTTTCTACAACTGTAGCTCCTAGAACGATTGTGGATTCCAGGATGAAGGAGGCATCTATCTCTTTCAATGAGTGCATTATCCAAGTCTTTACATTTCACTTATTTGGCTCTCTGGAGATCTTCATCCTCATTCTCATGGCTGTTGACCGCTATGTGGCAATCTGTAAGCCTCTTCACTACACGACCATCATGAACCCTCGTGTCTGTGGGATGCTGGTGGCTACAGTCTGTGTAGGATCCTTTGTGCATTCTTTAGTTCAGATAATTCTGGCCCTGAGTTTACCCTTCTGTGGTCCCAATGAGATTGATCACTATTTCTGTGACTTGCAGCCACTGTTGAAACTTGCCTGTTCAGACACATATGTAATCAACCTTCTCCTTGTAGCCAATAGTGGGACGCTTTGCACAGTGAGTTTCCTCATGCTTATGGTCTCCTATGTCATCATCCTGTATTCCTTGAGAAACCACAGTGCAGAAGGGAGGAAAAAAGCCCTGTTCACTTGTGTCTCACACATCATTGTAGTAGTCTTGTTTTTCGTGCCTTGCATATTCATATACACACGTCCTGCAACCACCTTCCCTATGGACAAGATGATATCAGTGTTTTATACAATTTGTACACCCTTTCTCAACCCTCTGATTTACACCCTGAGGAATGCAGAAGTGAAAAACGCCATGAGAAAGCTGTGGTGCAAAAAAAATCTCAGATGACATATAAGATATCAAAAGGTATATTTATTTTAATAAAGGAAACCTTAGCTGTTAGGTATATTTTTATCATATCACTGTTCTGGGAAAGGATCTTTGGTTTCCTCTAGAGAATGGGCAAAATGGATGCATTCTAAAGTAAATATCAGATTATTCTTTTGGAAAACAATATGTAACAGAAAAGAAATGTTAGTATTTATCTCAGTCATATTGTCATATATATTGAACTCTATTATTTCCATGTTCAGATAAAACATCTTATATTTAGAGCACTGAATGCTTACCTTCTCTCAACTAATTTTCTCATTGATTTTTTTTCTTTTGGAATGTGATTTTTGTTTCCTCATGATACTTTCATTAATTTCTTCTTCAATAAAATAAATGTAATATATTCACCAATTTATAGAAGTTTTGTTCCAAGATAGAGTGTTAGTGTATTGTGTGTAAAAATGTGTGTGTATAAAAGTATGTTTGAGTGTACTTGTGTGATCATATTCTTCCTCTTCATATATTTCTTATTTTAACTTGGGAATATCTTTAGGCTAATTGCTATTATTATTAATGTTATGGGTATAATATATGTGCAAATATCCCTGTCTTTCTATCTATCTGGCTATCATCTGTCTGTCTGTCTATCTATCTATCTATCTATCTATCTATCTATCTATCTATCTACCTATCTGTAATGATAAATAAATATATGTGTGTTCTCATTCTCTCTTTATCTATCTATCTACCTATCTGTAATGATAAATACATATATATGTGTGCATTTATATATGTCTGAGAGGTAATTTACCATTCAGTTTTGAGATTATGCTCTACAGGATTTTGATGTATGTATGTGTGTGTCATTATACATAGCCTGTAATAATGTTAGCACATAGAGATCTCTTCCATTGGCAGAGGCCCTCAAATTTAGGAAGATACCTGATTGTGCTTTTACTAACCTTATATTTCTAAAATAATAATTGGACACTTTTGAACTTTGGGAAACATTTCATCTTGTATCATAATCATTTTTATCCATTTTTCTAGTGAAAAATTACTGTTACTATAGGATATTATGGTTTGAATATGAATGAAATGTGTATGTGAATCACCATGTGACTTCTGTGAATCACACCTTGGCTTTTTATAAAATCAATGTGTGTTTATAACAGTGCTGCACTGTCTTTCCATTTCAGCCACCCTTTGAAATTGAAATGTATCTTTTTAAATATATACATAGATAATGAGAGAGGCCAGTGCAATAGGGAAAATAATATATTTGTTTACCAGAAGAAGAACTTACACACAAAGGGTGGAGAGTCAGTAACACTTGAGTATTCCAGAGGAAGGAGAATGAGAGAGATTCATTTCTCTTTCATTTCCTTTTATCCTAAATTTCCTTATCCCACCACTAGGGTGGATACCTTTGTGGGGCTCACCCCAACAATTCCTCTTTTAGTCTAAATAGAAGATTTAAATTTGCTACAAATTCAAACATATACAAATGTATAAATAGAGGGTAATAAGTAAGTTAAAATCTACTTATGTACTAAGCTAAACATATTCATTCCATCTTCCAGAGGAATATGGAGAAGAAGAGAGACTCATTTCTCTTTTACATCCTTTTATCCTAAATTTCCTTATCCCTGCACGTAGGCCGGATAGCTTGGTGGGGCTCACCCAAATACATAGACATTTTTTTTATTTTATTAGCATTTTATTTATTTATTTATTTATTTATTTTTTGTTTTACGAGACAGGGTTTCTCTGTATTGTTTTGGAGGCTGTCGGTCTATCCTGGCCTCGAACTCACATATTTTACATGCCAATCCCACTTCTCCCTCCCTTCTTTCCTCCCACACCCTCAACTCCTCCTCTCCTCCCATCTGATCCTCAGATATAGTAAGGCCTCCCCTAGGATGTCTACTATGTTTGTTCCATCATCTACTTGAAGTAAAACCAAGAAACCTCTCTAATCCCAAAATACACTCTCCTATGTCTTGGATGAGTAAGGTTTTCTCTCCATATAGAATGGGTACCACTAAGGCTACTGGCAGTGAGCCCAAGATGTAACACTCATGCACAAACTTAAATGTATCTTATTGGATCATGTTTTGAATGCTCTGGATCAGGCTGCATTCCAGCATTGAAGACTTTAGCCCTGTTTTCTGTGGAACCTATTAGAAGTTTGTTATTAGATCAAGAATTTTTAGTTTGTAGCCATTCCTGTTTCCATCTTCAAAATCTCTAGCTCTATCTGATACCATGTGAAAATGCAGGCTCATGCTCCAGACACCAAAGTTAGAGTTGCTTTTACTCCTATATATTCCTTGCCATATTGTACTGATGAGAGGTATAAAAGGTAGAGCCATTCAGTCTGGAAGTTCATCTCAAGCCCTGGTGAGTAGAGCATAGTAGTCTCAGTCAATCTGAGGAACAATGAAGTTACGAGCAGTCTGCTTTGAGTAAGTGTGGGATTTTTTGGGGTGTAGCTTTTTTAAACAGTCTTCAGCTGCCACCCAAACTTGGGGGAGAATTAAGTTTGCATATGATTATATAACAGATGCTTTAAAAATGCAACAAACAAATGAAGGATAATCAACTTAACTTGAATTATCATACTGTTAATTATTAATTTGACTATGATTGTTGTCATTTTGATAATTGTTGGTTTATCTCACAAAAAGTTTGTTGAAATGATTGCTAGGATACATGTCTTAGAAAAACTTACAGAGATAGTCAAACCTAGACTGAGAAATTTAAATGGTTTAACAAATTCATCATTGCGTTGTAAGGTTAAAAAATGAAGGAGATCCTATAAGAGTCAAATGAAAAGGATTCTATAAAAGCTTATATGCCCTCCTTTCTGGGTTATGCAGAAGGTGTGACTATGGCAGGCAAGGGACAAAAGAATGTTGATCAACCAGATATATTCTAAGTAATTCCTTGCCTTCAGGATATTCCCTGAGGGGGCTTCTTGAAAGCCCCTATACCAAATTCATTTCAGTTCTTCCATTCCCTGAAACCATGGAGGTAACACATTCCCAGAGCAACTTAAAACTTTAATGCAT
Organism: Mesocricetus auratus; assembly: GCF_017639785.1. Lineage (NCBI taxonomy): Eukaryota > Metazoa > Chordata > Mammalia > Rodentia > Cricetidae > Mesocricetus > Mesocricetus auratus. Next base: position 56,401,976 of record NW_024429189.1, on the reverse strand, counting down.
TATTGTAAGAAAACATACTTCTCTGGATGATAGAAGAGCTTCAGGAGAGAAAACAAAAGAAATTCAGGATAAACCATAAATAAAATTGATAAAGATTATATTAGGAACCTTCTCAAAGTTATATGGGGGATGGGTTTTTCTTTGTGCTTTTCAGAAATATTAAAATAACCATCTTGAAGAATTAAAATCCTTTGAACAAATATGCATTCAAGAAAGAAGAGAGAGCTACCTGCAAAAAATTACCAAGAAAAGAAATAATCTGACCTAATGTGATCTCTGAAGGCTCCAAAAAGAAGCTTGAATCTAAGCTTGGTAGACAGAGGCAGGCATATCTCAGTGAATTTGAGACCAGCCTTGTCTACAAAGTGAGTTTCAGGACATCCAGGATTGTTAACATGGAGGAAACCTGTCTTGAAAAATACAATAAAAACAACAACAAAAGAAACATATTTAAACTGAAAGAAAATGAAGATGGAACCCCACAGATGACAATTTCACCAGGACTATGATAGCAACACTAAGCTGAACAATGAAGACTAAGATCAGCTTTTTACTACAAATTACTCAGAACAATTTTGAGGTAATGATCACCAGAGATGATTCAGCCTCACAGATACTTCTCAGAACTAATTCAAGGTAGGTAGATTAAATGATCAAGCTTCTCAAACTACTGTAACCAGGATTGAGACAAGCCCTGCACATTCGCATTATGCTCAGACAGGACAAAAGTACACAGAAAAGGGCAGGTCCTGCTCCAAGTGACTTGACAGAATTTGATTATCCCTCATGGAAGGCCTTATAATCCCTGGGTAGTGGATAGAGGATGGGATGCAGGAGGTCAGTTGGAGGTAGGTAGGGGTTATGGGAGGGTGGGAGAGAGAAGAACAGGGATTGATATATACAATAAGATTGTTTTTAATTTAAATAAAATTTATGAAAAATAAGAAAAAAATGATGCAGCATCTCCTCTACTGTAAGAATTGGCTAGAAATGATATCAATATATTTAAGAAATGAATAATTTTCTGAAATAAAAAATAATAATACAGTATGCCAATTAATCCAAATTTTTCTTTTCAGGGTCCCCTAAATATGCTGTCACACCCAGACAGCAGAAGTAAATTTAAGGATAAGATGCCTACATTCTCAAGAGTTGGGGTTGGTGGTTTCTGATAACATTTTGGGTTATGAATATTTGTTTAGGGGAATTGGTTATAAAAGTTTTTGGTTATAGTCAGGAAGAAAGCTAAACAAAGATCATTAGATTCAAGATTTTTGTTTTGAAAGAAAATGAACAGATATATGAAAGAATAAAACAGACAGGTAATAGAATCTACACTGAAAATTAAAAAGAGGATATAGATATGATAAGATGAAAAAATACATTTACTTTATCTACATTTAAAAAGAAACTATCAGTTTTGAATAGTTTACATTGGATTGGACTACTGTAAATTATATACAATTATATATTATTACAAATTGGGATTAATATCTTAAAACAAACTGTACATGTATTTCTAATCTTATTCAAAATATGGTACCTATACATTATTTTATCAATATTTCAAATTTCCAGTCCTTGAAAGTTATTATTATCATCTGTACAAGAAAAAAGGAAATGAAGGGTCACAGATGGACTTAAGGAGCCCATTCCCTAAGGAGGGATATACCATTGCAGCCTATATACAGAAAGAGGGCCTGGGCCCTCCCCCAATGAAGTGATGGACTTAACGATCCCCTGGAGGGTCTCATTGTCCCTGGATAGTGGAAAGCAGCTGGTTTGAGGGTTCAGTTGGAATCATGGGAGGACAGAAAGGCAAGGGAATTGGGGGATATATTTATAAATAAGTGTCTCTACAATAAAAAATTTAAAAAGAAAAGTATAGGAGGAAACAGTGTTCCACCTTTAACCATATGACTTATTAGAGGCGCATACAGATGTGGTAATAAAAGGGCGGTTTACCGCACCACTAACCACACCAACTTTAGGCATAAGTAAAGATGAATATGGATTTAGGCAATGAACTACCTCACTAGACAGGCCCACTTTTGGGGATGGCTAGGGGCATTACGGAGGAAGGTATAAAAGACTGAACAGCAGAAGTCAAGCTCTCTTTTCTGGCTTTCTGGCTTCCAGTTTGGTGGCTGAAAACTACTCTGCTCATCTGGGTTACTTGTTTGTCTCTTATGAGTAATTTCTACAATAAATATTTATTTTTAATTTCAGTAAGTGTGCCATTTATCATTGCAGCATCATTTTGGTATCAGAAGTTCCAGAACGCAGATCCATGTGCCCAGAAAGCAGCTGCTCCTCAGCCCAACCAGGCACACATGGACTCTCCTTTCGCTAAGTTCCCCATCAATTCCCTCAGCAAGGCACGATTCCCACCGCCTGGAACCAGCACCTTCTACCTGCCAGTAAGATTAAGTGGTATTCTGAGATTTCTCTCTCAGCCACGTGCTCTTTTCCTGGTGGCCTTCTGACTTCAGCCACATACTCTTTCACGGGCGGCCTGCTGATTTTGGCCTGAATAAAACTCCACTGGTAACAAAATTAACTGCTTTATACAATGTCAACTAACATTATGATGCAGGATGTTAAGAATTTTCTTGTTTTTTGTATGGATAGAATTTTAGAAAGGGTTGACAACCTACTTGGAAGGTACTTCCTACCCATGATGGTGATTATTAGTTTCATAATCCATATAATTTTCCTAAAGACATGACTCAAAAATAGGGCAAAATATGACAAACTTATACAGGTCATACGGTCATTGCAGGATGGTTTTGAAATCCTAGTACAAAGAATTCAGGAAATGGAAAATACCTTGCAGGATAGTAAGGAAGATTTGGTAGTAAATATTCAGGATATTAAAAATGATAATGTAGGTCTGACAAACAGATTTAAAGAGACAGAACACAAAATGGAGTTACTTTCTGGAAAAATGTGTTCAACAGACAGAATAGAAAAAGTGGAACATAATGTTGAAACATTTAACCAACAAAACTGTTCCATGTTTGATGATTTCACTAGCAAACTAAAAAGACTGGAACATAAGATTGAAAGGATAACAGAAAAGATTTGTTCCATGTCAGAGAGCAATGACAAACTAGCCGACAGAAATTTATTTCTAGAAGGCAGTTTACATGCCATTGAGATACTTTCTAAGGATGAGAATATCAAATATTTGGAATCATGTGTAAATGATGAATGCAAAAAATGAATGATTCCATGATCATTCCTTAGAAAATTATTTGTCCCAAGAGCTTCAAGAGCTCAGAAAAACAATGATGAATAGATTGCAGATCTTAGAAGGTGTCCAATCTGATACTTCAGAATCAGACATACAGGCAACAGGTCAGGACAGGAGTTTTCCCACAGCCCTCAAATGCCGGAAAGATCTCCCTAAGGTTGCTATGTGTTCACCTATGGTTTTCCCAGTATCTGTAACAGAAAAAGCAGCAAAGAAAAAAACACCCAAATGGTCCCATTGCTTATCAATGGGAACCTATACAGATGAAGGCCCTATAGGTAAACAAGGAGGGCATTGTTTCATACAGTCTTCATTCTCCCTATGTCAGAGAGCTCCTAACCTCATAGTCCACCGCAAATAGAGTAAGCCCAAAAGACTGGGCCCAATTAGCCTCGGCAGTGCTCGAAAATTCATGTCAAATTCAATGGAGAGCTTTTATGGAGGCAAGAGGTGAAAGCCCTAGAGATTCAGGAATTAAAAAATGGTCATGAAGCACCCCAAGATAAGATCTTGGGGAAGGTGCTTATGCTGAACCACAGGTTCAGTCTGCATATGATGAGCACATATTGTCTTTATGCCATACAGCTGCTTTGAATGCTTTGGATAAGGTTTGTGAAACAAGAGAGATAATGCAACTCTATACAAAAGTAGTACAGGGTTCAAGGGAAAGGTTCACTGAATTTTTTGAGAGATTATCCAGGGCAATAGAAGTACAAGTAGCAAATCCTGCATCTTGGTGACTCCTTATAGAATGTTTGGCATATGAGAACACAAATACACAATGCAAGCAGGTACCTTGGCCATTAAAAATAAGATCAGTGCTATTGGAGGGATGGGTCCTATATATAGCAAACCTTGATTGTAAAAGTCAGGATACAGGAGTTTGGGTAGGTGAAGCTATTTCTACGGGCTTGAGGAGGTACCGAGATGCCAAATACTCTACCCGTGACAATATACAGGCCTGGGTAGGGGAGGCAATCTCCAAAAATTTTAACAGACATGAAGATGCCATGTGCTTTAACTGTGGCAACATAGGATATCTGAGTAGAAACTGTAAACAACGCATTCCTAGAAATAATGCTTTTACCAGGAATGCATCAGACAGAAGGCCTCAGCCTCTGATCTCTGCAGGAGGTGTGGAAAGGAAAACATTGGACCAAGGAATGCTGGTTGATTACAGATTGACAAGGTAGACCTTTACCGCCAGGAAACTAAAACAGAGGCCTCAGGAAGGCACCAAAAAGCAAGGTTATCCTTTCATTCCCAGTGACAGTGGAGGGCAGCCTCTCCCAGGACAATTAGAAGATCCCTAATATTTTACAGTGCCACTTGCAAAAATATGGCACTGGATAATATTTTAGCTCCAGAGGTTGAATCAATTATATCAGGAGGAAATAAAAAACGTTTACTTTGGCAAACTTCTATACAATATTATAGGCCTACTTTACCAGTTAAAGTAAATAATATGATGATTAACAGCATTTTGGACAACGGAAGTGAGGTCACCATCATTAATCCGAAGTCTTGGCCCCCAAAATGAGCTTTAAAAGAGATAACGTTCCATTCTTAGGGATTGGAACCCTATCTCAAGTTAAACAGAGCATTAGATGGATTGACTTTATTGGGCCAGAAGGACAGAGAGGAAGGTTAAAGCCATATGTTGTGGATATTGCTATAAAACTCTGGGGTCGTGATCTATTATAGAAATGGAATACACAGATTAACATTCCTCCTGTATCAGCTAGGAATTGTAGACAAGCTCTTGGTGGTAGATAGAATATAGTAAGGCAGTACAGAAAACAGATGCCAAATGTACAGGCTGTACAGAAGCAGGATGCTAGTGCCAAACCAACAGAGCAACCAAAAGCTCTACCCTTAAAATGGCTGACAGATGAACCCGTCTGGTTAGGTCAATGGCCTATGACATCTGAGAAGTTAGAGGCTTTGGAGAAGTTAGTTCAGGAACAGTTAGATGCTTGACATATTGAGGAATCAACTAGTGCATGGAATTCACCTGTTTTTGTTGTTAAGAAGAAGTCTGGTACGTGGAGAATGGTTACTGATCTTAGAGCCATCAACAAGGTAATTCAGCCTATGGGGTCTCTACAACCTGGGATGCCGTTACCTTCTCTAATTCCTAAGGATTGGCCAATTATAGTTATAGACTTAAAAGATTGCTTCTTCACCATACTGTTACAAGAAAACGACAGAGAAAAGTTCGCCTTCACAGTACCTACCTATAATAATTCCTGATCGGTACAGAGATTCCAGTGGAAGGTACTACCTCATGGTTTGTTAAACAGCCCAACTTTGTGTCAATATTTTGTGAATAAACCTCTGAAATAATTCGTAAAAAATTTCCACATTTGTTAATATATCATTATATGGATGACATATTATTGTCTGATTCAAATAAGGATACATTGGAAAAGATGTTTGAAGCAGTAAAAGAAAACTTGCCTCACTGGGGATTACAAATTGCCCCAGAAAAAAATACAAAGAGGAGATTCTATTAACTATTTAGGTTATAAAATAGATGCTCAGAAAATTAGACGGCAGAAAGTACAGATCAGAATAGATTGTTACCGGATCCTTAATGATCTTCAAAAACTATTAGGAGAAATCTCTCAATTATAGACAATTATCAGTGTAGAAAGGCATGACTTAAAACACCTGAAAATGGCTTTGAAAGGAGATAAAGACCTAAATATCCCAGGAGTACTATCAGCTGAGGCTGAAAAAGAATTATAATGGGTAGAAAAGAGAATATTAGAAGCCCATGCGGACCGTGTGAATCCAAAATTGGACTGTGTTCTGGTTATTTTACCATCTAGGGAATACCCTCAGAAATATTAATGCAGAGGGAAGACATCATACTAGAATGGGTATTTCTGCCCCATAAACAGAATAAAAAATTGAAAACATATATAGAAAAGATCTCTGATTTGATATTAAAAGGTAAGTTAAGGCTTCGTCAACTGACTGGGAAAGACCCAGCTGAAATTATTGTACCTTTAACTAATAAGGAAATTTCCTCCTTGTGGAAGGATAATGAGTATTGGCATATAGCTGGCAGTGACTTTTTGGGAACTATTAGTAATAACTATCCCAAAACAGAGAGAATCAAATTCATAAAGAAAACAATTTGGATTCTTCCATGTATCATGAGACAAACACCTATTTCTGGAGTTCTTACCTTCTACACAGATGCAAGCAAATCAGGTAAGGCAGGGTATAAATCAGGAAATATAAGTAAAGTAGTTCAAAGTCCTTACAACTCCATACAAAAGGCAGAGTTATATGCCATTCTCATGGTACTTAAAGACTTTGCAGAGCCTCTCAATATAGTCACGATTCTCAGTATGCAGAGAGAGTTGTCTTGCACATTGAGACTGCAGAATTTGTTCCTGATAGTACAGAATTAACCTCATTATTTTTATAATTACAGGAAACCATCAGAAACAGGACTCATCCTATATATATATAACACACATCAGGTCCCATACAGGTTTGCCAGGTCCTCTGGCACAAGGCAATGATGAAATTGATCGTTTGTTAGTAGGTAATGTGTTGGAAGCTTCAGAATTTCATAAGAAACACCATGTCAACAGCAAAGGCTTAAAGAAGGATTTTTCTATCACCTGGCAACAAGCAAAAGAAATAGTAAAAAATTGCCCCAGTTGTTCATTCTACAATCAAACTCCATTACTAGCAGGTTGTAATCCTAAAGGTATTCATAGAAATGAACTTTGGCAAATGGATGTATTTCACTTCCCAGAATTTGGCAGTTTAAAATATGTACACCATACCATAGACACATTCTCAGGATTCCAATGGGCTACTGCCCTCAGCTCTGAGAAGTCTGACTCTGTTATTACATACCTCTTAGAGGTGATGGCTGTTATGGGTATACCTAAAACGATAAAAACTGACAATGCTCCAGCATATGTCTCCAGTATATTGGAACAATTCTTCAAATATTATAATATAAAACATGTAACTGGTATACCTTACAATCCCACAGGACAAGCAGTGATTGAAAGATCTAACCGAACCTTAAAAGAGATGCTTCATAAACAGCCAGGGAGAACACAGACCCCTAAACACAGGTTACATAATGCTTTACTAACATTGAATTTTCTTAATGCTGATGAAAAAGGACAAACTGCAGCAGAAAGACACTGGACTTCAGAGAAGACTTCTGAACTGAACCAACCAGTGTATTTTAAGGATGTTATGAACTCAGTCTGGAAACCAGGATATGTGTTACATTGGGGAAGGGGTTATGCTTTTGTTTCCACAGGAGAAGAAAAGCTTTGGATCCCATCTAAATTAATTAAGATTTGATCAGAACAGAAAACGTTTCAGGAGGAGGAAGGATGACAGCTTATCTACAAGGTCTGCTAAGTATAAGGAGACCTCATAAAAGGAAAGAGAAGTATTCTGTTTGTGTCTTTACAGGAAAATTAGTTCTGAACAGTGAAAAAAATCCTAGGTATATGGATACTTAAAGAAGAAAGGATACCTACTCAGAGGACCACCAAACATGCAATTATGCGATGTGTTATCAATCTCTGTATTTTGTTACTATAATTTATATTTCTTCCACTTCTTAATATGCCTGAGTCCCAATTCATCTAAATTTTGCTGGCTTTGGAGTTGGATTGGCTCTCCTGCTTTAAACCCAAGCATATTGTTAAAGTGCAATTCAGACTTCTGTATTATATCAAAGAGCCATTAATATAAGACAGAAACAACGACATCAAAAAAGATATACATATATGGGGACTGTCATCTGTGTATATTTGATTTTTTTTCTAAAACTCTAATCTCCTTTATGTGTATTATCTTCCTTAGGGTTGCCTTTCCCAGTATTCATACACATAGAAGTTAAGAATTTCTGTGCTAACATTAATATTTCAGTTTTCCAGAGACAAAGGGATTTCTTGACAGCGATCTTCAACTGCTTCAGAAAGAGAATGTGGATTCACTTTCCCAACTCCGCCTGATTCGACTGGATACATCTAAACTGCCCCACATCATCGACCCCACCTGACAGGCACCATCCTGAAACCAGCTTGGAACTACATCACTCGACACATTGTCAGGCCAAGGAACTGATACAGTGCATCTTCTACAATCTGATCAGAGCTTCAGACAAGAGCTTCAATCAAAATTAAAATCTAATCCGGAACTTCAGTCAAGCCTCTCCTGCAAAACAGAGATTAACTGACCTACTTAAGACTCTTGTTACACAAACAATTTCTTCCCACAGGTCCCCATGATTGTCATCGTCCCACTTCAGCAGGAAGTAAATTTGAGAATTCCACGTCCCATCTCCCTACTATTGACATTAGGGGATAGTTTACACCTGTTAGTGTTACTTTGCAGTTATTTTAGGGTTGGGATTCGAAGGTGTTCAGACTTAGGCATCCCTCTCAGATAAGTTTAGAATTTAGTTGGAATGGATATGTTTAGTTTAGGATAAGTAGATTATAACTTAATTATCACCCTCTACGTATATATGTTGTATGTGTTTTTATCTTCTATTTAGATTAAAGGGGAATTGTAGGAGTGAGCTATCTGCCCAACAGGGCGTGGTCAAGGTAGAGATAAAAGGAAGCAAAAGGAAAAGGGTTTCCCTTTTTTCTCCTGGAAGCCAGCCACACTTCTGACTCCTGGTCAGTGCGACTCTCTCTCTCTCTCTCTCTGATAAGTAAATATATTGTTTTCCCTATATAGCCTTGATAGATAAGCAATTTAAATAGACCTATATCCCCTATAGAAGCAGAAATAGTAATCAAAAGTCTCCCAACCAAAAAAAGCACCGGTCCAGTTAGCCTCAGTGCAGAATTCTACCAGAAATTCAAGGAACAGTTTACCAGGTCTTATCAAAATATTCCATGCAATAGAAGCAGAAGGGTCTTTGCCAAAATTTTTCTGGGAGGCTTCAATAACCTTGAACCCCAAGCCACACAAAGAAACAATTAAGAAAGAGAACTTCAGCCCAATATCCCTCATGAACACTGATGCAAAAATACTCAATAAAATACTGACAAATTGGATGCAAGAACACAACAAAACAATCATTCACCATGATCAAGAAGGTTTCATCCCAGGGATGCAGGGATGGTTCAACATACAAAAATCTATCAATGTAATCCAACATATAAACAAGCTGAAAAACAAAAATCACATGATCATCTCACTGGATGCTGAAAAAGCCTTTGAAAAATCCAACACTCCTTCATGATAAAGTTCTTGGAGAGATCTGGGATAACAGGATCTTACCTAAACATAATGCAAGCTATATACAGCAAACCAAGAGCCAACCTCAAGTTAAATGGACAGTAACTCAATAAAATTCGTCTAAAATCAGGAACAAGACAAGGCTGTACACTCTCCCCATACCTTTTCGATATTATACGTGAAGTTCTAGCCAAAACCATATGACAACAAAAATAGGTCAAGAGGATACAAATATGAAAGGAAGAGGTCAAACTTTCACTATTTGCAGATAATATGATAGTTTACATAAATGACCCAAAGAACTCTACCAGTGAACTCTTATAGCTGATTAACAACTTTAGCAAAGGGGCAGGCTACAAGATCAACTCAAGAAAATCTGTAGCCATACTATATACAGATGATGAAAGGGCTGAGAGAAAAATCAGAGAATCATCACCTTTACAATTGCCACAAACAACATAAAATACCTTGGAGTAACACTAACTAAACAACTGAAAGACCTGTATCAAAAGAACTTTGAGTCTTTAAAGAAAGAATCTAAAGAAGCCCTCAGAAAAGGGATCTCCCATGGCCTTGGATAGGTAGGATCAATGTAGTAAAAATGTCAATCCTGCCAAAAGCAGTCTACAGATTCAATGCAATCCCAATTAAAATACCAGCACAATACTTCACATACCTTGAAAGAATGATAATCAATGTTGTATGGAAAAACAATCGACCCAGGATAGGCAAAAAAGCTCACTCAACAAAGCAACATCTGGAGGCATCAGCATCACTGACCTCAAGCTGTATTATAGAGCTGGAGTCCAGAAAAAAGTTTGGTATTGGCACAAAAATACTCAAATAGACCAATGGAAGCAAACTGAACAACCTGATATTAACCCATACATGTATGAACATCTCATCTTTGACAAAGAAGCTAAAAATATTAAATGGAAAAAGAAAGCATCTTTGACAAATGGTACTGGCATAACTGGATATTGGCCTGTAGAAGAATGCGGATAGATCCATGTCATCACCATGCACAAAACTTAAGTCCAAATGGATCAAAGACTTCAACATAAATTCAGCCACACTGAACGTTTTAGAAGAGAAAATGGGTAGTACCCTTGAACAAATTGGTACAGGAGACAACTTTCTGAACATAACACCAGTAGCAGAGACAGTGAGATCAACAATTAATAAGTGGGACCTCCTGATACTGAGAAGCTTCTTTAAGGCAAAGGGCACAGTCAGCAAGACAAAAAGGCAGCCCACAGAATGGGAAAAATATTCACTAACTCTGACAGAAGGCTGATCTCCAAAATTTACAAAAAATTCAAGAAGCAAGTCTCCAAAACACCAAAGGATCCAATTAAAATTGGGCTATAGAACTAAATCAAGAATTCTCAATAGAGGAGTCTAAAATGGCTGAGAGGCACCTCAGAAAGTACTCAACATTATTAGCCATCCGGGAAATGCAAATCAAACCAACTCTGAGATACCATCTTACTCTTGTCAGAATGGCTAAAATCAAAAACCCCAATGACAGGTTATGCTGGAGAGGTTGTGGCGAAAGGGGAACACTCCTCCATTGCTGGTGGGAGTGTCAACTTGTACAGCCACTTTGGAAATCGGTATGGAGATTCCTCAGAAAAATGGGAATAAACCTACCACAAGATCCAGCAACTCCACTCTTAGGCATATATCCAAAATATGCCCATTCTTATAACAAGGATGTCTGTTCCACTATGTTCATATCAGCATTATTTGTAATAGCCAGAACATGGAAGCAACCTAGATGCCCCTCAACTGAAGAGTGGATACAGAAAATGTGGTACACTTACACAATGGAGTGCTATTCAGCAGAAAAAAAAGGTTGGAATTCTGAAATTTTCAGACAAATGGATGGCACTAGAATTCTGACTGAGTTAACCCAATCACAAAAGAGAAACATGGCATATACTCTCTCATATATGGATATTAGACATAGAACTGGGGGGTGGTAGCCTACAATCCCATTGCCAGAGAGTCTGGAAAACAGAACTTTCATTTAGTGGTTGATGGAAACAGAGGCAGACTCCCACAGCTAATCACTGAGCTGAACTCAAGAAATCCACTGGCAGAGAGGGAAGAATGATGACCAATGGAGTTAAGATTGTCCTGGTTTAACCCACAGAAACAGCTGACCTGACAAGGGTTAGCTCTTAAATACCAGACTGATGCCTGGGAATCCAGCATGGGATTATTCAAGACCCCCTGAATGTGGGTGTCAGTGAGGAGGCCTAGGTAATCTATTGAGCCTTGGGTTGTAGATCATTATTTATCCCGGGTACACAAATGAACGTTGGGCTCCCATCCAACAATGAGAGCTGCAATCTAGCTTTGGAGCTTTAGGGGAGGTTCTAGGCCCTGCCCTGGATGAAATAACAGACTATGGACACCCTCATGGAGGGCCTCACCCTCCCTGGGGAAATGAGGTGATATTGGGGGTGTTGGTGGGAGGGCAGGGGAGGAGGGGAGGGAAAGGAAGAGGGACCTGGAATTGATATGTGAAGCAACCTTGTTTCTAATTTAAATTTAAATTTAAAAATAAAAAATATAAAAAAATTCTATTACTTGGTCATAATAATGTTCGTAGCAAAACCGTTGCCCTTTTTTCCAATTTAACTATTTTCTTAAATGTGAAAGCATGGCAATAAAATACATAAGGCTATTTCTAAGGTTTAGAACTCTGTTGTGTAATCTGGGTGGTCATGGTTCATTACTTTAGTCCCAGCACTTCGGAAGCAGGGAGTCTCTACGAATTCCATGCCACCTTATTCTACAGAGAAATTTTCAGGACAGCCAGGGCTATGTAGAGAAACCCTATTTTGAAAACTGAAAGAAATGAGTGGTATTTACCTATTGATCTCTCACTGAATGTATAATACATGAATAAAGGTTTGTACACACAATGGCAGCATCTCATCCCTGCTGATGTCTAATCAACAGATTTCAAAAATCAAGGACAATATTATCCTTCATAGCATTGAAACTTTCGTGCAACTGACAAAGAATGTAAAAAAAATATTTAGAAGACAAAAGATTAGATTATTCATTTGGTTTTGATAAATAGTATTTTCATTCTTATTAGATATTTTCTTTTATTCTAAAAAATCTCAGTCCTGGATTGAGTGATCTGCAACAGCTTTCATTTCAATTATACCATTCGACTCATCCCATTCTCATTCTGGATTTCTGATATGATATTTCTGTTCACTAGGATTCCCAAACCGAGATTTATTTTATTAGAGTAATATTTATATATAAATATGGGTTTAGCATAATTTAATTGTATTTTACTAAAGTCTAATTATCCAAATTCTACTTCTACATATACAATTGTTTTAATTATGTTGAAAATGGAATGTAAGTGTAGCTCCTGAAAAAGCCTGTGTTGACTAAGAATAACATTGTTGCACCCATATGGTGAAATGCTAAATTATAAACAATATATTTAGTAGATAAACCTGAAACATTATCACTGAATAGATGTCTGTTTGTGGGTCCAGAGGGTGGGGGAGCTTTAGGATGAGGATTGGGATTTCAGAGGCAATACTGGATTCATACAAACTCATGGGCAGTCTAGCACAACGAATTCTTTAGACATCTGTTCATCTTCACTTTGTTGAATCAGATATTGCCTGTAGAGTTTTCTTACTCTCCATGTAAGTAAAATCTGGAACCTGACTATATCTTCTTCCGTCCTTTACATTATATTTTATTATTCTTCTTGTTATGTTTCTAAATTCCCAATTTGTTTTTTAAACAGGGCATGTTTCCCTATTTTAGAAATAAAAAAAATCTTGCTAATATCTTTGTCACCTTGAGGATTCTTTTAGCAAATTGGTCCCTGACCTTTAAACATGGTGCTTTTCAAAAAAGGGATGGGGATACTTGAAAAACTTCCAAGCCATTTTTTCTTTTAGAGTAGAATTTGTACAGATGATGGACATCAGAAATATAATATTTGAATATTTGAGGAGCTCCTACACACTCTCTAGGCCCTAGGTCATCAGCAATGAAGTATAATGGACCCAGAGATCCTGCCTAGTTCACTAAATGTCTAAGGGGATATAAACGAGATGCCCATTAGTATCCTCAAGATGATACTATCCTTTACACCAGATTAAGATAGTTCCACCTCATTTATTATTTTTGTTCATTTTCTTGTAATATTGGTAAAATGATTTTCATTTGAAATTTATATAAGTTTCAACATGGATACAGTATGAAAAGTGAATATTAAAAGTAATTATGTTAGGATATCCATCACCATACTCATTGTGATTGTACATATGCATATGTATGTGTTTTTTTGTCACAGGATCTTATTTAATATATAAGGATGGGACAGGTTTCTGTTAGGAAGACAAACAGATACAGTTCAAAAGGTACAGAAAAAATATTATTGTTTTCTATGCTCCATGTTCAGTAAAAATAAACAACTGTATTCAAGAAATTGTCATTTCATTTCTTTTGTTTTGTTTTGAGACAAGGTTTCTCTGTGTAGCTATATATTCTAGGCTTGCCTGAAACTCACAGAAATCTGACAGCCTCTGCCTCCTGAGTACTGGAATTAAAAGTGTGTGTCACCACCACCTGGCATGAATTGTAATTTCTTTATCGCTGCATTTTCCTAATTTCTGAGTCTCACACTACTTTGAAGAATCCCAATGCTGTACATTTGTAAAAGACATGAAAATGAAGCAACAATATCAATGCACACTTGAGCAATCATGTAAAATTTTTAAATGGGATTTTAAGGTCTCATATATGAGCTTGATTTGAAAAGTTAAATGGATGGAATATAGCAGAATTAGGGAAGAGATTATTGTTGGATTTTTCCTGTGAATAATATGAAATGCCCTTTCTCATCACTTTTGATTACATGTAGTACAAAGTCTATTTTTGTAAGTATATCTTCTCCTGCTTCCTTTTTAGGTCCATTTGCTTGGAAAGTCTTTTCCAAACCCTTTGCTCTGAGGAAATGTCTGTTTGAAGTTGATGTGTGTTTTGTGTATGCAGCAGAAGGATAGATCCTGTTTTCCTATCTATTCTGCAAGCCTGTGTCCTTTTTATTTGTGAGTTTAGTCCATTGATATTAATGGCCTGTTCATTTTTGGTGGTGGTGGTATGTGTATTTTCATACTTAAGGATTTGCTGGTGTGGGACTATTTATTGGTAATACCAGGAAGAGACCTGTCTCATTGACATAAAAGTCTCTTATTAAAACATTTTAAATGCCATATTCTAGAGATCTCTGAAGAGTCTGAAGATGACCCATCTATCTAAAATACATCTCCGTTTGACCATGAAAACATTAGCTAATGTGACTATAAGTTTGGCTGTAGTATTTGGCTAATTACTAACCTCCATTTTCTGATGCTTCAACAATAAAGAGCACACTTATTGAAAGTAAAAATAAGTATTTATTGTAGAAATTACTCACAAGAGAGAAACAAGTAACACAAATGAGTCGAGTAGTTTTCCGCCGACCAACTGGAAGCCAGAAAGTCAGAAAATAGAGCTAGACTTCCGCTGTTCAGTCTTTTATACCTTCCTCTGTAATGCACCTAGCCATGCGCAAAATTGGGCCTGGCTAGTGATGTGGTTCACCGCCTATTCGGTACACGTCTTTATTCATGCCTTAAGTGGGTGTGGTTAATGGTGCGGTAAACTGCCCCTTTATTACCTCATCTGTATGCGGCTCTAATAAGTCACATGGTTAATGGCAGAACAGTGTTTCCTGATATAATTCCCCTTTTAGTCTAAAAAGGATATTTAAACTTAAAACAACTAACTTGTGTCAATGAACAAAATGTATCAAACATCTATCCCATCCAAATCTAAATTTATCTGAAAGAAACACCCAAGTCTGAACACCTCTTTCCAAACCCAACTCTAAAATAATTGAAAACTAACACTAACAGGTGTAAACTATCCTATAATATCAATAGTAGGGAGAGAGGGTGTGGAATTCTCAAATCTACTTCCTGCTGAGATGGGACAATGACAATCTCATGGTGACCTGTGAGAAGAAAAATGTTAGTATAACAAAATCTTCAGTAGATCAGACAGTCACTGTATGGCAGGAGATGATTGATTGACGTTCCTGACTGGAGTTCTAGTGTTAATTGATGCTCTCCTCTAAAGCTCTGGCCAGATTGTAGAAGGTGTGCTGTTTCAGTTCCTTGGTCTGGAGTTGTGTCGAGTGATGTAGTTCCAAACCAGTTTCAGGATGGTGCTTGTCAGGTAGAGTAGATGATGTGGGGCAGTGAAGATGCATCCAGTCGAATCAGGTGGAGACAAGGAAGAGGATCACATTCTCTTTATGAAGCAGTTGAAGATTGCTGTCAAGAAATCTCTTGTTCTCTGGAAAACTCAAACATTAATGTTAACAATGAAATATTTTAACTTTTATATGTATGCATACTGGAAGAGGTAACAATAGGGAAGATGGTAAACATAAAGGAAATTAGGGTTTTCAGAAAAAGAAATCCACCGATAACAGTCCCTAATTTTATTTTCTTCTGTTTTATATCAATGGCTCTTTGATATAATTCAGAAATTCTGAATTTTATTTAAATAATATGCTTGAATTTAGAGTAGGAGAGCCAATCCAACTCCAAAGCCAGCCTCAGTAAAATGAATGGGGACTGAAGTATATGAAGAAACAAAGATAAAAGGGTACCCTAAAAAACAATATAGAGAGATTTAGACTTTGATACTACACAGTGAGTTATTGTTTCTTTGATGGCTCTCAGGGTAGCTCATTGTCAATTCAGGTAGCATTCAATGTCAGCCTTTTCCACACCTCCTGCAGAGACCAGGAAGTTGAGGCCTTCTGTTTGACACATTCCTGGTAGAAGCATTATTCCTACAGTTCCTACTCAGATGTCCCATTTTACACAATTAAAACATCTAAAGTTTTGATGTCTTTTGAAACTTCTAGAGATTGCTTCCCCAACCCAATTTGGTATCTCCTCTTGGGTAGGCCATATTTCATCCTGATTCCTCCTAAATCCTTTAGAAATGGCTTCTCCTATCCAGGTTCCTGCCTCTGGATTGTCATACTCAACATTAGTTGTATATAAGACCCATTCCTCCAGTGGTGCTGATCTTACCTTTAATGGCCACAGTATCTGTTTGTAATGTGGGTTTGCATTCTCATAAGCCAACGATTCTGTAAGAAGTCGCCTAATATTAGGATCAGTTATTTGTAAATCTACTGCTCTGGATAACCTTTGTAAGAATTCAGAGAATCTATCTCTCAGACCCTGTATCACTTTTGAATATGATTCAACTCTTTCCCCTGGTTCACGAAACTTATCCAAAGCATTTAGTGCTGCTGTTTTGCATAAATCAAATGTACGCTCATCATAACCAGCTTGGACCTGCGGGTCAGAAAATTGCTTCTCCCCCATAATCTTACTTTCAGAAGCATCAAAGCCATCCTTCAAACCTTGAAGTTCAAGGGCCTTGGCTTCCTGTCTCCACAAAGCTTTCCATTGCATTTGGGAAGACTGGTCCAACACTGCAGATATTAAATCATTCCAATCTGAGGGAGTTATCTTATTGGTCGTAACCCATGTACTTAGTAAGTGTTTTACATAAGGGCTGTGGACCCCAAAAATAATTATCGCTTGCTTAATGGATTTCATTTCTTTCATGGGAATAGGTTCCCATTTCTGTGTAGTGGAACCAGATTGGTTCCTCCGTGATAATGGCCTTTCTACTGCAGTTACTGGAAAGGCCACCTTAGGATGTCTAGTAGCCGTATTTTGTGTATTTCCTAGTAGCCTAGCATCTGTTGACTCAACATCTGATATTTCAGAGGATGTATCTTCTAAAGATTGAAATTTTGCAACCATGTCATCCTTTAGGTCTCGGATTTCCTGCATTAAAAATTGTTCCAATTCCTTGGACTGTTCATTGAGGTCTTCTATTTCCTCCACTAAAAATTGTCCCAAGTCCTCGGATTGTTCATTAAGGTCTTGGATTGTTTTAAATCTTTGGACTGTTCAGCTAAACGAGATTCCAAGCTTTTCATACCTAATTTGTATTCCAAATTTCTCCGAACAATTTTGAGATAATGATCACCATAGATGATTCCGGGTCAGAGATACTGCTCAGAACAAATTCAAGGTAGCAAGCTAAAATGATCAAGCTTCTCAGACTATTGTAATTAGGACTCTAGACAAGTCCTGCACCTTCTCATTATGCTTATACTGGACAAAAATACACAGAAAAGGGCAGGCCCTGCTCTAAATGACTTGACAGATTTTGATTATGCCTCTTGGAAGGCCTCACATTCCCTGGGCAGTGGATAGGGAGTGGGACAGAGGGTTAAGTTGTGGGTAGGAGGGGGTTATGGGAGGGTGGGATTTAGAGGAAACTGGGATTGTTAAGGACAATAAGATTTTCTGTAATTTAAATAAAAATTATGAAAAAAGGGAAAAAAGATGCAGCATCTCTTCTACTATAAGAATTGACTAGAAATGATATCAGTAGATTTAAGAAATGAATAATGTTCCCACATAAAAAATAAAATACAGTATGGCAGTTAATTCAAATTTTTCTTCTCAGGTTCCTCTAAATTTGCCATTACAACCAGACAGCAGAAGTAAATTCAAAAATAAGACAACTACATTCCCAAGAGGTGGGGTTGATGGTTTCTGATAACTCATTGGGTTATGAATATTTGTTTAGGGGAATTGGCTACAAAAGTTTTTCGTTATAGTCAGGAAGAAAGTTAAACAAAGATTATTACATTCAAGGTTTTTGTTTTGAAAGAAGAAATCAATAGAGACATAATAGGACAAATTATATAGATTACTGAATCTACTGTGAAAAGAAAAAATGGAAGATATAGATATGATAAGATGAAAAAGTAGATTAATGTGTCTACATTTAAAAAGAAACTACCAGTTTTGAATAGTTTACATTGGATTGGACTATTGTACATTACATTCCAATATTGTATGTTGATATGAACTTGAGATTAATGTGTTAAAACATACTGTACATGTATTTCTCTTCTTATTCAAAGTATTGTACCTATACATTAATTTATCAATATAATGCAAATTTCCAGTCCCTGAAGTTATTATTATCAATGGAAGGTCACAGATGGACTTCGGGAGCCCATTCTCTAAGGAGGCATACTATTGCATCCCAGATATGGAAAGGAGGGCCTGGGCTCTCCCCCAATGAAGTGATGGATTTGATGATGCACTGGAGGGTCACATTGTCCCTGGAGAGTGGACAGCTGGTGGGTTGTGTGGTCAGTGAGAAGCATGAGGGGACAGGAGGGCAAGGTAGTTGGGGGTATATTTATAAATAAGTATATCTACAATAAAAAATATAAAAGAAAATGGAGGTTAGTAAATAGTAAAAAACTACAGCCAAACTTATAGTCACATTTGCTTATGTCCACAAGGTCAAACATAGATGTTTTTTAGATAGATGGGTCATCTTCAATCACTTCAGATATCTACAGAATATGGCATTTAAAATGGTTTAATAATATAGACTTTTATGGTAATGAGGCTTATCTCCTCCTGGTGGAACTAACTTAATCTGGAGTATAGGATATTATCATCTTGAGGATACTAATGGGCATTTCTTTTATATCCCCTTAGACAGTCAGTGTACTAGGCAAGATATCTGGGTCCCTTATGCCTCAAAGCTGATGAGCTAGGGTCCAGAGAGTGAGTAGGGGCTCCTCCGATATTCAAACATGATATTTCTGATGCCCATCATCTTTACCAAATTCTACTCTAAAAGAAAAAAATTGGCCTGGAAGTTTTTCAAGTATCTCTATCCTTTTTTTGAAAAGCACCATATTTAAGTTCAGGAACCCATTTGCAAAAAGAATCCTCAATGTGACAAAAATTTTAGCAAGATTTTTTTTATTTCTAAAATAGGGAAACATGCCCTGTTTAAAAAAAATTGTGAATGTAGAAACTTAAAAAGAAAACTGATAAAATACAATGTAAAGGGGGCAAGAAGATATAATAAAGTTTCAGATTTTACTTACAGGGAGAGTAAGAAACCTTTGCAAGGATTATCTGATTCAACAAATTGAAGGTGAACACTTGTCTGAAGGACTCATTGTGCTAGAATGCCCATGAATATGCTAGGTATCCAATATTACCTCTGAAATCCCAATTCTCATCAGGAACTTCCCCCCAGGCTCTGGTCCCACATACAGACATCTATTTAGTGATAATGTTTCAGGCTTATCTACTAACTATACTGTTTATTATTTAGCATTTCAGCATATGGGAGCAACAATGTTATGGTTAGTCAATACAGGTTTTTCCAGTAGCTACAGTTACATTCCATTTTCAACGTAATTAAAACAAATGTAAATGTAGAAGCAGAAGTTGAATAATTAGACTTCAGTAAAATACTATGAAATTATGGTAAAGCTACATTTATACTGCAAAATTAGTGAACAGAAATATCATATCAGAAATCCAGAATGAGAATGGGATGAGTGGCTTGGTATAACTGAAATGAAAGCTCTTGCAGATCTCTCAATCCAGGATTGTGATTTTTGGAATAATGAAAATAACTTATAAAGAATGAAAATACTATTTATCAAAAACAAATTAATAAAACTAATTTTTTGCCTTCTAAACATATTTTGTTTACATTCTTTGTCAGTTGCAACACAGTTTCAATGTTATGAAGGTTAATATTCTTGTTTTCTGAAATCTGTTAAGAAGACATTAGCAGGGATTAGATACTTCCCATGTGTATGACCTTTATTCAGTTACTATACATTCAGTGAAAGATCAATAGGTAAATACCACTCATTTCTTTCAGTTTTCAAAACAGGGTTTCTCTACATAGCCCTGGCTGTACTGAAACTTTCTCTGTAGAATAAGTGCCATGGAATTCACAGAGATACTCCAGCTACCAAGTGTTGGGATTAAATACATGAACCACGACCACCCAGATTACATAACAGAGTTCTAAACCTTAGAAATAGCCTTATGTATTTTATTGCCATACTTTCACTTTAAAGAAAATAGTTAAGTGGGAAAAAGAATGCAACAGTTTTGCCACGAGTATTATTATGACCGAATAATAGAATTTCTTTTTCATTCACATTCCCAAAAATTGTTTGAACATAAAATATTATAGTATGATGATGATTATCATACATCACTTCAGTATAACACAGAGCCGCATCAGTTCTCCCCCGAGTCCTATGAAGATGGTGCTATTGTTTCACTATGCAATGGTATTGGACCAGACTGAAAAAACTGAAGTTTTCTTATTTAAAGATAAAGCTCTACTACTTTCCAGTCGTCTCCCAGGAAACCTTTCTAGTCCACAGCTTCCTCATTGTACTCTTCACTTCTGCATTTCTCAGAGTGTAAATCAGAGGGTTCAGCATGGGAGTGACAATGGTGTAAAACACAGACACCATCTTATCCTCCGAGAAGGTAGTGTCTGGTCGCATATACATGAAAGTACAGGGACCGAAGAAGAGGATGACCACAGCAATGTGGGAACCACAGGTGGAGAGAGCTTTGCGCCTGCCTTCTGCTGACTGTTTTCTCAGAGACACCAGAATAACTGTATATGAGATGAGTAAGATAACAAAACTTCCGAGTGCAATTGTACCACTGTTGGCTGTCACAACAACACCAACAATGTAGGTGTCTGTGCAGGCAAGTTTCAGTACAGGGTGTATATCACAGAAATAGTGATCAATCTCATTAGGCCCACAAAAGGGGAGCTGTACCACCAGAGCCACTTGGATAATGGAGTGGAAGAACCCACCCACCCATGTTCCCAGCAGCATCTTGTTGCATCTCTCTCGGTCCATGATGGTCATGTAGTGGAGAGGCTTACAGATGGCCACATATCAATCATAGGCCATGACAGTAAGGATGAAGATCTCAGTGCAACCAAGGAAATGAGCCGCAAAGAGTTGTGACATGCACCCCACATAGGAGATGGTTTTTTTCCTCACTAACAGGTCAACAATCATCTTGGGTGCTGTGACTGAGGAGTAGCAAATGTCCACAAAAGAGAGAAAGTTGAGGAAAAAATACATGGGTGACTTGAAAAGATTTCCAATGCAAACTGTGAGCATGATGAGGAGGTTGCCAAACACTATGACCAGGTAAAAGAAGGAAAACAACACAAAACATACTTCTTCAACATCTGGGTTCTGAGAAAGTCCCCAGAAAATGAATTCAGTGACATTGTTTGCTCCTTGTGTGGAATATGTTCTTGAGGCCATACTCCCAAGAGGACATTACATTACCTGAAGGAGAAGTGAAAAAAAACCAACATACATTTCTATTTTATAACAAATGAAGAATTATGGTGGCTAGAGGTAGAAGGTGAGCACTAATGCCATCAGGCTTTATTTTAATGCATCTGGTCTGATTATCTTGCCTCAGTGTTATATTCCTGTGTTCTTTTCAATTCAGATGACAAGTGAAGTCTAAAGAAATAAGGCTATTTTTCCAGTCTCCTATGACTCCTAAATCCTCCCTCCTCTGCATTTTAAAGTTTGTACATCAGTTGCAAAATGTACTTGAATCTTATTTTGTAAAAGATTTCTATTAAATTTTAAACAGACTACTGTCTGAAGTATCAGTAAATGTTTGCTCTATTTCTTATACAGAAATGAGAATTTTTTGTCAGATTTTATATGCTTCACACTGCCCTGCCTAAGTACATTTGTTGAGAAATCACAAGTATTATAGCTGCCATGACTTCTGCAGGCTTCCCTTCCCCTGAAATCTGAATCATCTTGAAGTGAAGTTATGGCCTCTCATCTGGCTTTATGAGTTCAATATAAATATGTGGTGTTACAGAAAGAAACATATATTAGACATATTTGATTCTGACATGATTCCACTGTAAGTCAGATGAATCATTTAACTTTATGAGACTTCCCTTACTTCATTTGTGATATAATAAAGTATTAAATCATTATTATTTGTCATAAAAGGTCACTTCTACAATGAAAGTAAACCACTCCCTAAGCATAAAAGCACCACAAAACCCTGAAGGTAAGAATATTCATCACTGTGTTAATAATAAATAATAGAAGAATCTTATGTAGAGTAAGCCAGATCTGCCTGCTTGATAAAGATAGAAGCAAATTTCTAGGTAAATTCTTCAGCTGCCAATGGGTGCAACCCAGGATTTTTCCTCAGTTTCTTTGACATGAAACTTAACTACCTATATGAATCAAAGAGAAAAACAAAATCAAAAACAAAAGAGGAAGTGCTAGGTACTTTAACATCATCTTTTCTTCATGCATCCTCAAATTTCCTGCTTCTTGTTAGGTACACCATACCACCCTATGTGGATGACTTTGAATTCAGTGTTTCTGAAAGAGGTTATCATTCAATTGGGATAGAAATATTCTAAGGACAGGACCGAGGTTTATTTGATTAGAACTATGTTTGGCAGTAGAATCACAGACACTCTAATGTGCATCACTGATATGGAAAAGCACGTTTGGATACATTTGGATTAGTAGAGGTTTCAAGATAATTTCTCAAATCGATGCATGGGCATAAGTGATTCCTTGTTGGTGAGCTCTCCTTTGAGAAATGCATCTTTCAATGTCCACTGTGTTTAATTTTTGACCACAGAATCCTGCAATTTCAGGTATTTTTTTGCAGAAAAAAAGGGAAACCATGAGCTTCGGCAAAGCCCTGCATGCTGTGTTATTGTCAGGATTTGTTCAAAAGTTGTACAAATGTCATTAGGTATCTGTCTTCTTTTGTATATTACAGATCAATGGGGGAAATGTACTAAAGATCAGTGGTAGTCTAATCACATTTTGAATCAAACTTAATACTATGGTTTTTACGAAATATTATCTTTTGGTATCTTACTGTATTCAGAAATACAAATTATACAGCAAAAATTAACACCTATCAGAGAATATAAGAGCAATTGTTACTGTGTTTCCTGAATTGTTTATCTAGAAATATAGACATACATGCGATTGATACTTGTCTAAAGCACTGAGGACTAGAGGAAACACTCTTTCTCTAAGAAAACCTGCATTAAAAGCCTCCTTCTACTTTTCTCAGCACTTCAGATTTGATGTTCTTTCCAATGACTAGCATTTTCTTATTCCCCTTTATGACTCACTGTCTCTAAGCTACATACATACACATATGCCACTCTCTTACCATTGATTTTATAATCTTACACTTCCTTTTCTTAAAAAAACAGGGCTTTTAAATTTTATTATAAATGCAAAAACTTGACAGCCCATCCCTACCACAATTATTTTTTTCTTAGATTGAGAAGGACAAATCCTGCTGATATTTTCCAAACATGTAAAAACTCACATATCTTACCATCTTCTTAGATAATATAGTAATCCTAAGTAATTATAATAATTTGTACCAGAGAATCCTTGGTCTCCTCCACACAGGGGGACAGAAATCAATCTTCCTTGTTCCAGGTCTTCTCTTTTACTGAAATGGCCTGGTTGTTGTGCCTTTGGAAATAAATTCTCCTTCTTCAACTTCTTATGTAGTCTGATTCAGGTGAGGAAGAAAAACAGTAGTGACCTTAGGGAGAATGTATTCCCAGAGTCTTCCTTCATGGTCAAAATAAAATTATGGATCACAAATGAACTTTAAACTCCAGTGTCTATTGAATTTAAAGCTAAATAACTATTTTAAATTTAAAGGTTCATGAATTCTCAGGTCATAGCCATTATCCAGAAAAAATAGCAAACAGAAGTAATATTATCACTATAACTTTATTTTAGTCAATGCACATATATGCACTAAATAATATGTTAATTATATTACCCAATATATCTCATTGTTTAGGTTTGAATTCTCTACTTCTAACAAACTGAAAAACTATATATAAAGAAAAATAAGTAGAGAAGTAGTCACTCTGAAAGTACTTGACCAAACATGGTAGAAGACACCTTTAATTCTAACACTCAACAAGCAGTGACATAGGGTTCTCTATGAGTTCAAGGCCAACTTGGTGTAAATAAAGTGTTCCATCCCAGCAACACATACAACGTAAGAACCTGACTCTGATTTGTAAAACAACAAGCAAAAGAAGGAAGACTGGGAATGGGAGATAGATTTGGAGATTATCTGGTCTTCCGTAAACCAATTCACTGGAAATCTTATAAGTATATGTACCTGCAGACAGCTGAGCATAGCATCCAACGGTACTCAAGCTCCATTAAAAAGTCAGAGACATAAAATAAAACTAAAGATAATAAAAATTAAATATAAAAATAAAGTATTCCAGGTTTTGTCAGAGTTCTTGTGCCCCTCCATGACACCATAATTATCACTTTGATTCTTATGGAGAAAATCTATGCAACATGTGGTGACTAGAAAAGAGACATAGTTTCTGGAATAAAAAATGATATGATTTTATGTGTCTATATTATTCATGGAGCGTAATGTTTTGGAAATTTACCATGCAATTGCATTGTTGGGGACTTTTTCTTATTTAGTACTGAGAGATATTCTACTCTTTAGTCTTTCACTTGAGGACATTTGCATATTTTTATTACCAGTTTATAGCCTTTATAAAGAATATGTCTGTGAACATTCGTATGCAATTCATGCACACATATATTTTCAAATCTATAGCATAGGAATCTAGAACTATAACATAAATAAAAATAGAATTATATCATTTGCAGGAACATGGCTGAAGCTAATTATCATTGTAACCATTTTAACCAGACACAGAATGATAAATGTTAGGTTTTTTATATTTTTCTCAAAGGAGACTATCTCTCTATCTATCTATCTATCTATCTATCTATCTATCTATCTATCTACCTAACTATCCTTCTTTCTTTCTTTCTCCTTTCTATCTATCTCCATATATATGCACACACATATGTACATGCCTATATAAGTATATATTTGCCCATCAATAAAATACATGGACCAGAAGAGGACATAAGTCTCTAAAGGCAGCAGATAAAAAGGAACAACATAGAGTTATAGAAGGACATCATTGTCATCAGACACTGATTATTCTGTGCATAAACAGTTTGTTTATCTGTGTATGTGTGAAATAGACAAAAAAGGGAGGTAAGGCAGAGGGGCTGGAGAAATGATAATGGAGGAATTAACGCGATCAAGTTACAATGATATATAACTAATTACATATACACAAGTGTGCACATATGAATGTGCTAATGAAGAACATATATAATTATAATTATATACATATATATGTGTGTGTGGAGTAGGCAGGCCACAGCAGGAGAGTGAAGGTCAATGTCCAGCTTGTAGGAGCAGGCTCTCTGAATGCTTGTGTCCTAGGAATCACAGATCTTCAGACTTTAGAGCAACCCTCAATCCCACTATGTTATATACTAGCTAAAAATTAATTAATTTACTGTGATTCTGCTGTAATTTTCCCTCCCTCCTCTTCTCCCTGTTTCTCCCGCTACTCACTTTGTTCCCAAACTGTGAAACCACTCCTTGTCACTCCCTTTTCAGAAAGGAGACAGATTCCCTATGGGTATAGGAAAGGCATATTAAGTTGTAATAAGACTATGAATTTGCCTTTTATTAAGGATGAGGAGGGCAACCCAGGATGAAGAATAGGAAGCCAAAAGCAAATAAAAGAATTGGAGAAAGACTCTATTTCTACTGCTAGGAGTCCCACTAGAGGACCAAGCTACGTAATTGTAAAATACATGGAGTGTGCCTAGATCAGTTCCACGCAGGCTCCTTTTTATCATTTCAGTTTGGATATGCCCATAAGAGTCCAGATTAGTTGATTCTGTGACCTTTATTTTTGTGTCCTTGATCCCTCTGCCTCTAACAATTCTTCCTCCTCCTTTTCTGAAGGATTGCCCAATGCTCAGACTGATGTTTTCCTGTCGGTGTTCATCTGCTTCTGTCTATTGCTGGATGCAGCCTCTCTGATTACAATTAGGCTAGGTCTTTGTCTATGAGTATACCAGAATATCATTAGGCATCACTATATAGACATTTTTGCTCCAGTTGTGTTTGGTCCTATCCCAGGTCAATGAGTCATCCATCCTATGTGTCTCACTACTGCAGGCAATGTCAGAGGTAGGCTCACTCCTGGTGTTGGATTTAGGATAGACCAGTCAGTGGTTGGCCAATCCCTCGATTTCTAGGTGAATCTTAACACAACAGGTTCCATAGGGTGGACAGTGTAGATCAAATGTTGTGTGGCTGGATTGATGTCCCAATCCTGCCACTTGAAGTGCTGCCTGGTCATAGGAGATTGTCAGGTTAGGCTGTGTATTCACTATTGCTAGGATTCTTAGTTGGGGTCATCCTTGTAAATTCCTGGGAGTTTCCCTTGCACTATGTTTTTTCCTTGACCTTGAAATGCCCCCTCTTTCCAGTAGTCTCTCTCAGTATTCTCTCTGTTTTCTTCCTCCTTCCTGATCACTCACGTTTTCATCCACATCTGCCCACAGTGCACTCACAAAATCTCAACTTCCCCTTCCCAGCAAGAGCCAGGCATTCACCTTTACTCCTCCTTCTTACCTAATCTCTCAGTATTTGTGGGTTGTAGCATGATTATCCGGTATTGTACAGTTAATATTCAGTTATGAGTAAATACATATCATATTTGTCTTTGTGGGTCTGCATAACCTCACTCATGATGATTATTTTCTAGTTTCATTCACTAGACTTCAAATTTCATGATGTAGTTGTTTTTAACAGCTACATAATGCTCCATTGTGTAAATGTACTATATTTTCTTTATCTATTCTTCAACTGAGATCACCTAGGCTGTTTCCTGGTCCTGGTTATTACAAGTAAAGCGGCTATGAACATAGTTGAGCAAGTGTTCTTGTGGTATGATGGAGCACCCTTTGTTTATTTGCCTCATAGTGGTATAGCTGTGTCCTGTGGTAGATTTAGTTTCTGTTTTCTGAGAACCTGACATAAAGCCTCAGCTAAGAAAAGGCTTTTTGGGGGTTTTATTTTAACTGCACACTGACTTTATAAGCAAATCTCCTAATATGTCAGTAAACAATGACTTCAAATTTGGCATCATTAGTCCTTGCACTGTTTGTAATCCTCCCTTATAATGCCTTTCATTTCTACAGGATCTAAGGAAGTAGTATTTACCTAATCATGTATTTAATATTTTCATCCTTTATCAAAAATAAGTCTCTTTATTACAAGTGTTTGTTATTTATGTGTCTGCTTGTGTGAGCACATACAGTTTCCAGAGTGTGCAAACTGAGGTGACTGGACATCTTTGGAAATTGCATGTCTCCTTCCACTGTTTGGGTTCAGGACATCATGCTTGGTGGTTGGTGCTTTTACCCATTGAGACTTCACATCAATCCCAAAATCTGAACTTTACATTCTGTGCATTTGAGTATGTGAGTCCACTGCTGTTGTGAAATTTTAGCTTCCTTTAGTAGTGACTTCCTCCTCTTACTAGAAGCCTTTATACAAATGTTTGCCTTTGACTTGTTTCAGAATTGATTTATTTTTTAAATATTATAAGCAATCATTTATGTTGCATAGAAGCCATTATTTGATAAGATTTCCCAGTAGTGATTATCTGGGTGTTAATCTTGTTAACACAAATATACGAGTTATTCTGGGGATGTACTTTTGTTCTGTTTTTCATTATCTCCATTGCACATGTGGCTGTTTCCACAGTTCTCTGATTTATTGTCCCCCCACAGAATTGTTAACAATGTTTGTATTTACTAATATATACCACAACTAATTCGTTTAATCCTAGACATGCTAAATGTTTTACAACTGAGTAAATCTCTTATTGCAGTCATCCTAGCATTTTTTCTGAAGTGTCTTATCATTTTAAATTCATTTTAATTATTATAAATTATATTTTAAATTAGTGGTATATATATCAGCTCTAAAAGGAGTACTACTAAAAATTCTGGAAAAATGGATGGAGAAAATTATAGTGTGGATTTATATCACAAGTTAGTATCCATTAGTGTGGCTGGATTTATGTTGAGATCTTTGATCCATTTGGACTTAAGTTTTTTCCATGGCTATAGACATGGATCTATCCGCATTCTTCTATATGCCAGCATCCGGTTATGCCAGCACCATTTGTTGAAGATGCTTTCTTTTTTCCATTGTATAGTTTTAGCTTCTTGGTCAAAGATGTTCATACATATGTGTGTTAATATCAGGGTTTTCAATTTGATATCATTGGAGTACCTGTCTATTTTTTGCCAATACCAAGCTGTTTCCAAGACTATAGTTCTATAATAGAGCTTGAAGTCATGGATGGTGATGCATCTGGACATTGCCTTGTTGAACAGGGTTGTTTTGGCTATCCTGGTTCTTTTGTCTTTCCATATAAAATTGATTATTGTTCTTTCAAGGTCTGTGAAGAAGTGTGATGGTATTTTAATGGAGATTGCATTGAATCTGTAGATTGCTTTTGGCAGGATTGCCATTTTTACTACATTGATCCTACCTATCCAAGAGCATGGGTGATCTTTCCTTTTTCTGAGGGCTTCTTTACTTTCTTTTTTTTAAGTCTCAAAGTACTTGTCATACAGGTCTCTCACTCGGTTAGCATTACCCCAAGGTATTTTATGTTGTTTGTGGCCATTGTAAAGAGTGATGTTTCTCTGATTTTCTTGAGTTGATCTTATATCCTGCCATTTTGCTGAAGGTGTTAATCAGCTGTAAGTGTTTCCTGGTACAGTTATTTGGGTCGTTTTTTTAAACTACCATATCATCTGCAAATAGTGAAAGCTTGACCTATTCTTTTCCAATTTGAATCCCCTTGATGTCCTTTTGTTGTCATATGGCTCTGCCTAGAACTTCAAGTACAATATTGAAAAGGAAGGGAAAGAGTGGACAGCCTTGTCTTGTTACTGATTTTAGCGGAATCTCGTTGAGTTACTGTCCATTTAGTTTAATGTTGGTTGTTGTTTTGCCGCATATGGCTTTTATCATGTTCAGTTATGTTCCTGTCATCGAAATTCTCTCCAAGTATTTTATCATGAAGATGTGTTCCATTTTCTCAAAGGCTTTTTCTGCATCTAGTGAGATAATAATGTGATTTTTTGTTTCTCAGCTTTTTTATATGTTGGATTACATTGATGGATTTTTGTATGTTGAACCATCTCTGCATCCCTGGGATGAAACATGCTTGATTGTGGTGAATGATTGTTTTGATGTGTTCTTAGATCTGATTTGGTAGTATTTTATTGAGTATTTTTGCATCAATGTTCTTGAGGGATATTGGGCTGAAATTCTCTTTCTTAGTTGTGTCTTTGTGTAGCTTGTGGATCAAGGTTATTGAACCTTCAGAGAAAGAGTTTGGCAAAGACCCTTCTGCTCCTATTGCAAGGAATACTTTGAGAAGAATTGGTTTAAGCTGTTCTTTGAATTTCTGGTAGAATTCTGCACTGAAGGCATCTGGACCTGGCCTTTTTAGGTTGGGAGACTTTTGATGACTGCTTCTATTTCCATAGGGGTTAAAGTTCTATTTAAATTGCTTATCTGCTCTTGATTTAATTTTGGCAAGTGGTAACTATCCAAGAAGTCATCCATTTCCTTTAAATTTTTCAATTTTGTGGAGTACAGGTTTTCAAAGGTGGCCTGATGTTTCTCTGAATTTCCTCAGAGTGCATTGTTATGTCCCCCTTTTCATTTCTGATTATGTTAATTTGCATGTTCACACTCTGCTGTTTGGTAAGTTTGGACAAATGTTTTTCTATCTTGCTGATTTTGACAAAGAACCAAGTGTTCGTTGCATTGATTCTTTGTATTGTTTTCCTAGTTTCTACTTTATTGATTTCAGCCCTCAATTTGATTATTTCCTGGCATCTACTCCTCCGGAGGGAGTTTGCTTCCCTTGTGTTCTAGAGCTTTCAGCTGTGCTCTAATTCTCTAGTATAACTATTCTCCAGTTTTTTCATGTGGGCACGTAGTGTTATGAACTTCCCCCATAGGACTGCTTTCAAAGTGTCCCATATGTTTCGGTATGTTGTGTCTTCATTCTCATCGAATTATAGGATGTCTGTAATTTTTTTATTTCTTCTTTGACCCAGTTATTATGCAGTTGTGAATTATTCAATTTCCATGGTTTTGTACGGCATCTGCAATTTGTGTTGTTGAATTCTAATTTTAACGCATGGTCGTCTGATAAGATGCATGGAGTTATTCCAATATTTTTGTAGTTGCTGAGGTTTGATATGTTGCCAAATATGTGGTCGATTTTTGAGAAGGTTCCATGTGGTGGTGAAAAAAAGGTATATTCTTTTTTATGTAGATGGAATGTTCTATAGATGTCTGTTCATCACAATTGGGTCATACTTCTATTAGACCCTTTGGTTTGTTGAGTTTCTGTCTGGTATTCCTGTCTTGTGGTGAGAGTGGGGTGTTGAAATCTCCCACTGTAAGTGTGTGAGGCTTTATATGTGATTTAACTTTAGTAATGTTTCTTTTAAGAACGTAGATGTCTTTGTATTTGTGGCATAGATGTTCAGAATTGAAACTTCATCTTGGTGGATTTTGTCTGTGATGAGTATGCAATGACCTCCTTCATCTCTTTTGATTGATTTTATTTTAAACTCTAATTTGTTAGATATTAGGATTTCTACCAGTGCTTGTTTCTTGGGTCCATTTGATTGGAAAATCTTTTCCCAACCTTTAACTCTCAGGTAATGTCTGTCTTTGAGGGTGAGGTGTGTTTCTTTTATGCAGCAGAAAGATGGGTTCTATCTTCAAATCCACTCTGTTAGCCTGTGTCTTTTTATGGGTGAGTTAATGCCATAAACATTTAGGTATATTAATGACCATTGATTGCTCATTCTTTGATTTGGAATGGTTGTTGGTGGTGGTATTATGTGTGGAATTTTACCCCTTTTTTCTTTTGGTTGTTGGTAAATGGGGATTATCTAATGCCTATGTT
Source organism: Mesocricetus auratus (assembly GCF_017639785.1). Taxonomy (NCBI): domain Eukaryota; kingdom Metazoa; phylum Chordata; class Mammalia; order Rodentia; family Cricetidae; genus Mesocricetus; species Mesocricetus auratus. Next base: position 56,370,535 of record NW_024429189.1, on the reverse strand, counting down.
TTTCTGGTTGTAGTTAACTTCCTTGTGTTGGAGTTGTTCCAGAACTTTCAGAAGGGCTGGGTTAGTGGATACGTATTGCTTGAATCTAGATTTATCATGCAATATATTGTTTTCTCCATATATAGTGATTGAGAGCTTTGCCAGGTTTAGTAGTCTGGGCTGGTATCCATGGTCTGTTAGTGTTGTTAGAATATCTATCCAGAACATTCTGGCTTTCAGAGTTTCCATGGAGAAGTCAGGTATAATTCTGATAGGTTTGCCTTCATATGTTACTTGGCATTTTTCCTTAGCTGCTCTTAATATTCTTTCTTTATTCTGTATATTTGGGGTCTTGATTATTATGTGGCGAGGGGACTTTTTTGTGAGCCACTCTATTTTATGTTCTGTAAACTTCTTGTAGCATCATTGGTATGTCTTTCTTTAGGTTGGGAAAGTTTTCTTCTATGATTTGTTGGATATGTTTTCTGCCCCTTTGAGGTAGTTTTCAGTTAGGTCCAACAAATCCTTAACACAAAGCATCCAGGAAATATGAGACACCATGAAAGAGCAAACCTAAGAATAATAGGTATAGAAGAAGGTGAATAAAACCACCTCAAAGGGACCAGTAATCTTTTAAGTTTTTCATATTTTGGAGGATTCCATAATACCTCTAAAATGGGATCCAAATTTAATGCAAGGGTCCTTTATATTTTTCATGGCTTGAAGACAATTTTATGCATTTTTAAAATATCTGTATTTTGACTACAACCTACCACAAAATGACATGTGGAATTTTCATTCTTGGAATCATGTCTGAAGAGAGATTTTAAAGTGCTTTGTGTTTGGATTTCCACATTTCATATGATCTACCTGTGTCATAAATATTAACTATATACTTGTCAGTATTTGCCAACAAACTTCTATTTATAAACCAAAAAGTTACTACAGTGTTAAAGTCTTATTGAAATTTTTAAATAATACTACCAGGAAGGTCTAGTAGAGGAAAAATAGAGGATGACAGCAAAGAAAGACATGCTACCTTAATAGAGTAAGCCATTATGGGTGTACCAGGAAATCTGGCACTAGGGAAATGTCCAGGATGATCTCACCTAAGAATCTAAGCAATAGTGGAGAGGCTGCCTGAAATACCCTTCCCCTATAAAGGGATTGATGACTACATTAAATGCCACCATAGAACCTTTATCTAATAGGTGATAGAAGCAGAAGCACAGATTTGCAGCTAAATACTGAGCAGAACTCCTTGAATCCAGTTCTAGAGAGGGAGAAATGATGAACAAAGGGGTCAAGACCATGCTAGGGAAACCCAACAAAACATGTGACTTAAGGAAGTGGGAACTCTTGGAAGCCAGAATGACACCTGGGGAACCAGCATAAGACTGAACAAGGTCCAGTAAACGTGGGTGTCAGTTGGGGGAGGGTTGCAGCCTATGGGGCATCTGACAGTGGAAGTAGTATTTATCTGTACTTCATGAATGGGCTTTGAAAGTCCATTCCGTGTGGAGGGATACTCTCTCAGCCAACATACATGCGGGAGAGCCTAGGTCCTGTCCCAAACTATGTGGCAGACTTTGATGATCACTCATGAAGGCCTCACCCTCCCTGAGCAATGCATGAGGGTTGCAATTGAGGCTGGGAGAAAAGTGGGAAGATAGGAGGGACAGGGAACTGGGATTGGTATGTAAAATGAGATTGTTTTAAATTTAAATAAAATTAATTAAAAACTTACTTTAAGCAAATTTTTTCCTTTTTTTAATCAAAAATATTTTTCATTTTATATACAAACCCAGTTACATCTCCTTCCCCTTCTCCCACTTCCTATCACCCAAATCCCCACCCCTCATCCACTGCTCATGGGGTAATGCCTTCCTTGGGGAGTCAATAACATCTGGCACAACAAGTTAAGGAAGAAATAAGCCCCTCCCCACTGTGTCAAAACTAAGCAAGTAGCCCACTATAGGGAACAGGTTCCTAAAAGCCAGTTCAAGCCACTGTAATAAGTCCTGGTGCCACTGCCTGGGGTTCCCCCAAGAGATCAAGTAACATAATTGTCACCCACATTCAGAGGGTCTTGTTCAGTACCATGAATGTTTCCCAGCTGTCAGTTCATAGTCCATGAGCTCTCCCTAGCTCAGATCAGCTGTCTCTGTGGTTTTCCCCATCATGGTTTTGTACCTCTTTGTCCATGTTCTAATAATGCCCCATATCCACCCAGATCTTTTCTACCCACACCCACCCAACTGCATGCCATTTTTCCTCATTTTTCAAAGCAAAATGCCAGACAAACAACAACAAAATTTAAAGGACACAAAAAGCACATCTCCGTCTCTCCATCCCCTTTCTCTTTCTCTCTTATACACAAATACACACAAACACTTGAAAGCCATAATATACTGACAAAAGACCCTTGAGACAAAAGATGCTATTACAAAACTTTTTAATGCTGCTGTGTTGTATTACCCAGTGCCTTAGACTCTATGGTATTACATTCTGAAATGGACTTTGGGATTCCCTTTCCAAGTTTACACTGGTGCCAGTCCAATGGAGACCTTTATTTTTGCTTTAATATTGCTTAATACCACGTCTGTCATTTTTATTAGACATATGTGTACATTTGAGATGTGGTTTGTAAACTACAGAGTGAAAATATTTTTACATTACTGTGGGAAAAGGGTAATTATTAATTCATGAGAAAAATTTTTATGTAATCCATAGTCATTTCTAATTTGTGCAGACACAAGAAAATAAGGGTTTTCCACAGTAGCCCTGCCTAAGCATTCAGTTTTGCATTAAAATGAGCATTTTGAATAAAGACTTCTAGCATTGTCTAGTCAGTTCATATAGAATCTTCCTAATTTCCAGACATCCCTCTTCCCTCTGAGGCATGGGCATTGCCCTGTATTTTTCTTTTTTAAATTTAAATCAGAAACAGTATTGTTTTGCATATCAGCCTGTTCTCTCTTTTCACATCCTCCCATGACCATAACCAACTCCCTGTCCCATCCCCTTTCTGCTGCCAAGGGAAAAGGAGGCCTATCATGGGGGCTATTCAAAGTATGTCACATCATTTGGAGTAGGGCCTATGCCTACCTCATGTGTATAGACCGACAGAATATCTCTCTATGTGGAATGCATTCATAAATTCCATTCCTCTAATAGGCATAAGTATTGATCCCCTGCCAAAGGACCCATAGACTGCCCAGGATTCCAAACTGACACCCATGATCAGGCGGTTTGGGGTCAGACTTGGATGATCGCTCCAGAGTGGAATATAAGATATGACTACTATTTTATTAACCCCTTTGCAACCATGCCTCTGTTTCACAGAAGTTGATATGAGCAACAATTTAGTTTTTCCTTCTGTAACCCCACATAATTCCCCGTTTGGAAAACCGCTAGCCTGAGTTATAAAATCCTTGTCTTTCCTATGTCCAATGCTGATTTATTGAACACGAAATCTACAAGGAGTAAACCTATGTGAAGGACTAAAATAAAAGGTGGTTTTAATTAATTGCTTGCTTTAACTAATCTGGACATGGTTATTTGGTGTTGGTATTACTCCTTCTTGCGTCTTTCAGATTAATTTCTTGAAAGTATATTAACCACAATGTGTATCCCAGTGAGCAATAGGCAACCACCCCCCATTTCTTTAGTGTAAATTCCTCTCATTATAATTTCTACCTAATTGTCTTCAGAAACCAGACTACCAGAATGCAGACGCACAGGTAGCTTCCACCTCCAATACTCTAGACAATGTTAAACAACCATATTAGGGTCACCAAGAACTGCATATCACTATATGACTATGGTTAATTCTTTTTCCTGGCTACAGGCCAAACATACTGATGCTTATTACAGCAACTTTTATCTTAATGGCCAGCAGTCTGGGTATTATCTCACTCATGGCAATAAACTAGTTCCACCTCAACATAAAATGCCTAACTTTTATATTTTCTGTCTCTCTTGAAAATAACATCACTGTTGTACATCATGGACTAAAAACATGGATGAAAAAATCAATGTGACACATGGGAAATTATTGCATGAATGATTCAACAATTTGGATATTTATAAAGAAAATTGTATTTTTCAATAAGTCTTTTTATTAAAATTCCTGGGTAGCTAGTTTCCAATGACTTTCAGTACATTGGACACATATCTAGTTAAAAATTACGAAGTTTGAAACATGTAGATTAGACCCCCACTTAACAATGTTTTATTTTCATATGTCCTTCTTAACATAGTAACTTTAAAGAAAAAAGCATCAAGTTATCATGCTATGGATTTTAAAACAATACAGTGAAATAACCATATTTCCTTTATAAATGGATCATTCATCTGAAAATACATTTTGACAAGTACTCTAGGGAACTTCACTGGGTGAGTTGAATTTTAAGAAGCCTGTGAGTAGGCAAAAATCATGTTTTACATCATGATCAGAACAGCATGACTTCGGGAGAAAGTAATCATGATTCATGTGAAACCTAATAGGATGGAAGGACTGACTTTGTCCTGGATGAGACAGCAATTGTATATGCTCCAAAAGTTCCCATGACTGATGCAGTTGCTTACAAACCCTCAGTGTAAGTCTGCCTGCTTTATGCTTTAACTTTTCCAACTGAGAAACTTTTTTATCTCTTTTCTATTACTATTTCTACAAAAAGTCCCAAAAATCTAATGTACGTGCCTTGATACTATAGAACTTGTCTCTGAAGACACCCCATTTCCCATGAGACTCTTTTCCGAATTCCTTTACTGATTTAGACTACATTTTTCAATTGCAACTTAGAAATCCCAATTTTTTCTACTTCTTCCTCCTTCAAGGACCTGGGCATGTCTCTAGCTTGACTACTTTATTGTTCTTGTTTGAATTTCTTTCCCACATTCTGATAAAATATACCTCAAATTTCTGTGTAATATTTAAAATGTCTATTAGACTAAGACCTGGAAATAGAACTATTTGCTTCAAATGACATAAGTTTGTAAAACCCTTGGAAAGGCTTTTTCCTTAAAGTGAGATTTAGTGCTCTGTATTTATACTAATACCCATAGAAATTGTTAACAACTTCAGCATCTTCAAAGGTATCTTCTGTAGTCCACAGAACAGACTTCAGTGTTCATTGTTCAGTAACTACTTCCCTGACAATACTTACGCATATCATCATTTGATCTACAATCTCTCCGGCCCTGACCCACAATGGTATAATGCTAACTGAAGGCAGTACATGGAAGCAGGAATTCATAGTCCAAATTACCTTGTACCAATAATATTTTCTGTTTTTGTTCCTGGTAGTGTCAATTTCACACATTTCCTTTGCTCTTCGGTGGTAAGTTTTATGCGAATAAATATATCTTTGTAGCCTAGCCCCTGTCTTGTTAGTGAATTCAAGGAAAATTCATTTAATATTGTTGTAATTTGAACAAACAGTATACACTAGAATAATTATAGCCTCTGGAATGTTTTTGATTAACTGAAGAAGGGAAAATTTAGGTGATAATGCTACCAACAACATCAATATCTTGTACCATTATGTGTTAATATATTATCTCTGGAAAGTAGAAATAACATTTTTTCAGTATCCTGTGGGAAAGCTTTTGTTAAAGGTGTTTGGCAGGCATATGAAGAAACTGGAGGATAGTTACACTAGAAGATTAATAGCACAACTGAAAGCTCTAGAATATAAAGAAGCAAATTCACCCAGGAGGAGAAGAGAGCAGAACATAATTAAATTGAGGGCTAAAAATCAATAGAGCAGAGACTAGGAAAACAATATCAAAATATCAATGTAATGAAGATTTGGTTCTTTGAGAAAATCAACAAGATAGACAAACCTTTATCCAAACTTACCAAACGACAGAGTGTGAACATGCAAATTAACAAAATCAGAAAGGAAACGGGGAAAATAACAATGGACACTGAGGAAATCTAGAGAATCATCAGGTCATACTTTGAAACCCTGTACTCCATGCAACTTGAAAATCTAAAGGAAATTGACAATTTTCTGGATGATATCACTTGCCAAAATTAAATCAAGAACAGATAAGCAATTTAAATAGACCTATAATCTCTAAAGAAATAGAAGCAGTAATCAAAAATCTCCCTACTGAAAAAAGCCCATGTCCAGATGGCCTCAGTGCAGAATTCTACCAGAAATTCAAAGAAGAGCATATATCAATTCTGCTCAAAGTATTCCATGCAACAGAAGCAGAAGGGTCTTTGCCAAACTCTTTCTATGAGTCTTCAATAACCTTGATACCCAGGGCATATGAAGGCACAACTAATATATAAAACTTCAGACCAATATCCCTCATGAACATTTTTAGGGTGAAACTTAGAACTCTGACATTAGCCATGTGGCATATTACAGGCACATACAGATAAGGCAATAAAAGGGCAGTTTACCAAACAGCTAACCACACCCACTGTAGGAGTGACTAAAGACGCACACGGACGTTGTGGTGAACTACATCCCTAGCCAGGCCCACTTTTGGGCATGGTTAGGGGTGTGTATGGAGGAAGTAACAAAAGACTGACTGAGCAGCAGAACTTGCCCTATTTTCGGCTTACAGTTTGGCAGCTGAAAAATACTTGGCTCATCTGGGTTGCTTGTTTTTCTATTGTGAGTAATTTCTACAATGAATACTTACCTATACTTTAAATAAGTATGCCATTTATCATTGCAGCATCATTTAGGTGTCAGAAGTTTTGGAACCCAGATCCAGGCATCCTGAAAATGGCTGCTCCTCGGCCCGACTACTGCTGGCCCCAGGGACACATGAATTCTCCTTTTGCTAAGTACCCCACCACTTCGCTCAGCAAGGCAGGATTTCTGCCACCAGGAACCAGCACCTTCTTTTTTCTTCTTTTTTTTAATCATTTTTTATTTTAACTTTTAATAGCTTGTTTTACATGTCAATCCCAGTTCCCTCTCCCTCCTCTCCTCCCGCACTCCCCTTCCACCCCACCCTCTCACCCTATTGCCAAATCCTTCCACATAGGGGATATCTAGAGTCTGTCACTTCACTCTGGGTAGGGTCCAGGCACTCCCCTAAGAGTCCAGGCTGAGAGAGCATCCCTCTTTGAGCTATAGGCACACGAAGACTGTTTGTATATCAGGGATAGACACTGATCCACAGCTCAGGGCCCCATAGGTTGCCCAGGCCTTCTCGCTGACACTCACATTTGGGGGGGTCCAGATCAGTCCCATGCTGGCCTCCCCACTGTCGGTCTGGGGTCCAAGAGCTCTCCCCTGTTCAGATCAGCTGTCTCTGCTGGTTTTGCTAGCCCAATCTTTGCCAATTTGTTCATCACTCCTCTCTCTCTGTCACTGGGTTCCTTGGGTTCAGTTCAGTGATTAATTTTGTGTTTGCCTCTGCTTCCATCAGTCACAGGATGAAGGCTCCCGGATGGTTATAGACATCAAGTTCATTATCAGGAATGGGCATTCGAGGTGGTCTCTCCACTATTGCTTACCTTGCCAATTGGTGTCATCCCTTTAGATCACTCGAGGTCACTCTGGTGCCTGATCTGTCTTCTATCCTATGATTCCCTCTTCCCCCTATTCTACCCCCACCCACTCAACTTCCTGTTCCCCCATGATCAACTCTCTTCCTCTTCACCCCCTCTCTTCTTCCCAGCTCCCACTCCCCCCCCACCCCTCGCCGTGTTCCCCATCCATTCAGAGGATCTTGTCTCAATCCTCTTCTCTTGGGTACTATGCATATATGCATATCTTTTAGGTTCTTTCCTGTTTCCCAGACTCTCTATCAGTGGAAGTGCAGACTGGCACTATCCTGAGCCATGTCTAAAATCCATATATGAGTGAGTACATACCATGTTTGTCTTTTTGCGACTGGGTTACCTCACTCAGGATGGTTTCTTCCAGTGCTATCCATTTACCTGCGAATTTCAAGATTTCATTGTTTTTTTCTGCTGAGTAATACTCCATTGTGTAAATGTACCACATTTTCTCTATCCACTCTTCAGTTGAGTGGCATCTAGGTTGCTTCCAGGTTCTGGCTATTACAAATAATGATGCTATGAACATAGTGGAGCAGATGCCCTTGTTGTATGAATTTGCCTCACTTGGATATATGCTTAAGAGTGGAATTGCTGGGTCTAGTGGTAGATTAATTCCCATTTTCCTGAGGAATCTCCATACTGATTTCCAAAGAGGCTGTATGAGTCGGCACTCCCACAAGCAGTGGAGGAGTGTTCCCCTCCACATCCTCTCCAGCATAAATTGTCTTCGGTTTTTTTTTTTTTTGGTTTTTCGAGACAGGGTTTCTCTGTGGCTTTGGAGGCTATCCTGGAACTCACTTTGTAGACCAGGCTGGCCTCGAACTCACAGAGATCCGCCCGCCTCTGCCTCCTGAGTGCTGGGATTACAGGCATGCACCACTAATGCCCGGATTGTATTCGGTGTTTTTGATTTTAGCCATTCTGACAGGAGTAAGATGGTATCTCAGAGTTGTTTTGATTTGCATTTCCCTGATGGCTAAGGATGTTGAGCCATTTTAGCCTCCTCTACTGAGAATTCTCTATTTAGTTCTGTACCCCACCTTTTAATTGCATCCTTTTGTGTTTTGGAGACTTGTTTCTTGAGTTTTTTGTAAATTTTGGAGATTAGCCCTCTGTCAGATGTAGGGTTAGTGAATATCTTTTCCTATTCTGTGGCCTGCCTTTTTGCCTTTTTGACTGTGTCCTTTGCCTTACAGAAGCTTTTTAGTTTCAGAAGGTCCCATTTGTTAATTGTCGATCTCAGTGCCTGTGCCACTGGTGTTATGTTTAGGAAATGGTCTCCTGTACCAACTCGTTGAAGAGTATCTCCTACTTTCTCTTCTAAAAGTTTAAGTGTACCTGGATTTATGTTGAGATCTTTGATTCATTTGGACTTAAGTTTTGTACAAGGCAATAAACATGGATCTATCTGCAGTCTTTTGCATACCAGTACCCAGTTATGCAAGCACCATTTATTGAAGATGCTTTCTTTTTTCCATTGTACAGTTTTAGCTTCTTTGTCAAAAATCAAGTGTTCATAGGTGTGTGGGTTAAAATTAGGGCTTTCAATTCGGTTCCATTGGTCTACCTGACTATTTTTGTGCCAATACCAAGCTGTTTTCAGGACTATAGCTCTATAATAGAGCTTGAAGTCAGGTATGTTGATGCTTCCTGAAGTTCCTTTATTGTATAGGGTTGTTTTGGCTATCCTGGGCCTTTTGTTTTTCCATATAAAGTTGATTAATGTTCTTTCCAGGTCCTTGAAGAATTGTGATGGAATTTTGATAGGGATTGCATTGAATCTGTAGACTGCTTTTGGCAAGATTGCCATTTTTATTATGTTGATCCTAACAATCCAAGAGCATGGGAGATCTTTCCATTTTCTGGTATCTTCTTTGATTTCTTTCCTTAGGACACAAAGTTCTTGATATACAGGTCTTTCACTTCCTTGGTTACCATTATCCCCAGATATTTGATGCTGTTTTTGGCTATTGTAAAGGATATTTCTCTGATTTCTTTGTCAGTCACTTCATCATCTGTATATAATAGGACCACTGATTTTTTGAGTTTACCTTGTATCCTGCCACATTGCTGAAGGTGTTTATCAGCTCTTGGAGTGACCTTGCAGAGTTTTTTTGGGTCACTTATGTAAACTATCATATCATCTGCAAATAGTGAAAATTTGACTTCTTCTTTTCCTATTTGTATCCCCTTTATCTTCTTTTGTTGTCTTATTGCTGTAGCTAGAAATTCACGTACAGTATTGAAGAGATATGGAGAGAGTGGACAGCCTTGTCTTGTTCCTGATTTTAGAGGAATTGCTTTGAGTTTCTCTCCATTTAGTTTGATGTTAGCTGTTGGTTTACTATATATTGCTTTTATTATATTCAGGTATGTTCCTGTTATCCCTGATCTCTCTAGGACCTTTATCATGAAGGAGTGTTGGATTTTGTCTACAGAAAACATATTCAACAAAATCATAGAAGAAAACTTCCCTAACCTAAAGAAAGATATGCCTATGAAAATATAAGAATCTTACAGTACACCAAATAAGCTAAACCAGAAAAAGATGTCTCCTCGCCATATAATAATCAGAACATCAAACATACAGAGTAAAGAGAAAATATTAAGAGCAGCTAAAGAATAAGGCCAAGTAACATACAAAGGCAGACCTATCTGAATTACACCTTACTTCTCATTGGAAACGACGAAAGCCAGAAGATCCTGGACAGATGACCTACAAACGCTAAGGGAACCAGGATGCCAACCCAGACTACTATATCCAGCAAAGCTCTCAAGTACCATAGATGGAGAAAACAAAATATTCCATGACAAAGCCAGATTTAAACAATACGTATCCATGAATCCAGCTCTACAGAAAATGTAAGAAGGAAAACCTAGATCCAAGGTAGATAACTACATTCACAAAGACACAGGCAATATATAATCCCACTTTACAAAACACCAAGAGAAAAAGGGAGGAGAAACTACACAAAATAACTTCACTAACAATAAATCAAGCACAAACAAGAATCATCAATCAATGGTCATTATTATCCCTCAGTGTCAATGGCCTCAACTTGCCTATAAAAAGACACAGACTAGCAGAATGGATACAAAGACAGAACCCTTCCTTCTGCTGCATACAAGAAACACATCTCAGCATCAAAGACAGACGTTATCTCAGAGTAAAGGGTTGGGAAAACATCTTCCAATCAAAAGGTCCCAAGAAACAAGCGGGCGTAGCAATCCTAATATCTAACAAATTAGACTTCAAATTAAAATCAATCAAAAGAGATGAAGAAGGGCACTTCATATTCATCAAAGGAAAAACACATCAAGACGAAGTCTCAATTTTAAACATCTATGCCCCAAATACAAAGGCACCTCCATTCGTGAAAGAAACATTACTAAAGCTCAAAATTCACATAAAATCTCACACACTAATAGTAGGAGACTTCAGAACTCCACTCTCACCGCTAGACAGGACCTCCAGACAGAAACTTAAGAAAGAAACAAAAGAACAAATAGAAGTTATGACCCAACTGGGTTTAACAGACATCTATAGAATATTTCACCCAAATACAAAGGGATATACCTTCTTCTCCGCAACACATGGAACCTTCTCTAGAACCAGCACCTTCTACCTGCTGATAAGGTTAAGTGTTCTTCCAAGATTTCTCTTGTGGCCATGTGCTCTTTCACTGGCGGCCTGCTGAATTCACCCTAAATGAAACTCCACTGGTAATAAACTTAACTGCTTCATACAATGGTAACTAACATTACAATGCAGTATGTTATGAATTTTCTTGTGTTTTTTGTGTGGATGAGATGTTAGAAAGGGTTTAGGACCTACCTGGAGGGTATTTTCTACACATGAGGGTCATTATTAGTTTCATAATACATTTAATTTACTAAAGAAGTGGTTCGAGAATAGGGAGAAAAATGGCAAACTTATACAGATCATACAATCATCCCAGAATGATTATGAAGTCCTAATACAAAGTATTCAGAAAAAAAGAAAATTCCTTGCAAGATAGTAAGGAAGGTATGGTAAAAAATATTCAGGATATTAAAAATGATAATGTAGATCTGACAAACAGGTTTAAAGAGACAGAACATATAATTGAAGTACTTCCAGGAAAATGTGTTCCATATCTATCGATTCAATAGACACAATAGAGAAAGTGGAACACAATGTTGAAATGTTTAACCAACAAGACTGTCCTGTGTTTGACGATTTCTCTAGCAAACTACAAAGACTGAAACATAAGATTGAAATGATAACAGAAAAGAGTTGTTCCATGTCTGAGAGCAATGACAAACCAGATGATAGTACGTTATTTCTGGAAGGCAGTTTACATGCTATTGTGATACTTTCTAAGGATGAGAATATTAAATATTTGGAATCATGTATAAATAATGAATGCAAAAAATTGAATGAGTCCATGACATTCTTGGAAATGTATTTGTCCCAATAATTTCAAGAACTCAGAGAGACAATGATAAATAGATTGCATGTCTCAGAAGACATCCAATCTGATACTTCAGAATCAGACATGCAGGCAACAGGTCAGGACAAAGGTTTCCCTAGACCTCTCAAATGCCAGAAAGAGCTCCCTAAGCCCACTTCTATGGTTTTCACAGTATCTGCAACTGAAAAACCAGAAATAAAAAAGCACCCAAATGATTTCTATGCTTATCATTGGGAATCTATACAGATGAAGAACCTAAACAGGAGGCCATTGTTTCATATGGTCTTCATTCTCCCTATGTCAGAGAGCTCATAACCTCATGGGCCACAGCAAATAGAGTAACCTGAAGAGACATGGCCCAATTGGCCTTGGCAGTGCTCAAAAATTCATGTCAAATTCAATGGAGAACTTTATGGAGGCAAGAGGCAAAAGCCCTAGAGATTCAGGGATTAAGGCACAGTTATGAAGGGCCACAAGACAAGATTCTTGGAGAGGGTGCTTATGCTGACACACAAGTTCAGTCTGCATATGACAAGCACATATTGTCTTTATGCTGTACAGCCACTTTGAATGCTTTGAATAAGGTTTGCGAAACAGGAGTGATAATGCAACCCTATACAAAAATAGTGCATTGCCCAAGGGAAAGGTTCACTGAATTTTTAGAAAGACTGCCCAGAGCAATAAAGGTACAAGTATCAAATCCAGAATCTCGATGACTCCTTATAGAATTTTGGCATATGAGAATGGCAATCCGCAATGCAAGCAGGTACTTTGGCCATTAAAAATAGGATCAGCACCATTGGAGGAATGGATCCTATATACAGCTAACCTTGAATGTAAAAGTCAGGATATGAGAGCTTGGGTAGGTGAAGTGATTTCTTCAGGTTGGATGAGGCATCAGGATGCCAAATGGCTTACCCATGACAATATAGAGGCCTGGATAGGGGAGCAATTTCTAAAAATATCAAAAGACATAAAGATGCCACATGCTTTAACTGTGGTAAAATAGGACATCTGAGTAGGAACTGTAGATGAAGAATTCCTAGAAATAATTCTTCTACCAGGAATGCTTCACACAGAAGGCCTTAGCCTTCTGGTCTCTGCAGGAGGTGTGGCAAGGGCAGATACTGGACAAAGGAATGCTGATCGAATACAGACAGACAAGGTAGAACTTTACAGTAGGGAAACTTGTCCAGGGTCTTCATGATGGCCCCAAAATCCAAGGTAGTCTGTTCATTCCCAGTCACAGTGGAGGACAACCTCTCTCAGGACAATTGGAAGATCCAGTGCCCATTGTAAATAATACGGCACTGGATAATATATTAGCTACAGAGGGTGAATCAATTATATCAGGAGGAAATACAAAACGTATATTTTGGCAAACTTCTATACAATATCATAGACCCAAGTTACCCATTAAAGTAAATCATACAGTGATTAATGGCATCTTAGACACTGTAGCTGATGTCACCATCATAAATCAGTCTTGCTACCCGATTTGGCCTTTAAAATAGGTAAACGTTCAATTCTTAGGGATTGGAACCGTATCTTAAGTTAAACAGAGCATTAGATGGATTGAATTTATTGGGCCATAAAGACAGAGAGGAAGGTTAAAGCCATATGTTGCAGATATTGCTACAAATCTCTGGGGTTGTGATCTATTACAGCAATGGAGTACACAGATTAACATTCCTACTGTATCAGATAGGAATTATAGAGAAGCTCTTGGTAGTGAAAATAATATAGTAAGGCAGTGCAGAAAACAGATGCCAAACATACAGGTTGTACAGAACCAGGGTGCTAGTGCCAAACATACAGAGCAACCAAAATCTCTACCCTTAAAATGGCTAACAGATGAACCTGTCTGGGTAGATCAATGACCTATGACATCTGAGAAGTTAGAGGCTTTGGAGAAATTAGTTCAGGAAGTGCTAGATGCTGGAAATATTGAAGAATCAATTTGTGCATGGAATTCACCTGTTTGTGTTATCAAGAATAAGTCTGGGAAAAGGAGAATAGTTACTGATCTTAGAGCCATCAACAAGGTAATTCAGCCTATGGGGTCTCTACAAACTGGGATGCCACTACCTTCTCTAATACCTAAGGACTGGCCAATTATACTTATAGATTTAAAAGATTGCTTCTTCACTATTCTGTTACAAGAAAACGACAGAGAAAAGACTGCCTTCACAGTACCTACCTATAATAATTCGCGACTGGTACAAAGATTCCGGTTGAAGGTACTGCCGCAAGGAATGTTTTTTTTTTTGTTTGTTTGTTTATTTTGGTTTTTTGCCACTGTAAATTTTTTTATTACTTTAATTTTTTTAATTTTATTTTCCAGTTTAAATTTAGATAAGAAACAAGGTTGCTTCACAAGTCAGTTCCAGGTCCCTCTCCCTTTCCCTCCCCTCCTCCCGTGCCCTCAACCCAACCCCCCTCCGTTATCCCTTCATTCCCCCAGGGAGGGTGAGGCCCTCCAGGGGGATGTCCATAGTCTGTCATTTAATATACGGCAGGGCATAGACCCTTCCCCAAGAGTTCAGGGAGAGAGTGCACCTCACATTGTTCTATGGGAGTCCAAAGTCCGTGTGTATACTTGGGATGGGTACTGATCTGCTGCCCAAGGCTCACTAGATTACCTAGGCCTCCTCACTGACACCCAGATTCAGGGGGTCTTCATCAGTCCCATGCTGGATTCCCAGGCTAATGCCTGGGATTCAAGAGTTAATCTATGTCTGGTCAGCTGTTTCTGGGGGTTAAACCAGCCCAGTCTTAATCACTTTGATCATCAGTCCTCCCTCTCTGTTACTGGCTTTCTTGAGTTCAGCTCAGTACTTAACCAAGGGAGTCTGCCTCTTCTTCAGTCAGCCACTAAATGAAGTTTCTGTTTCCCAGACTCTCTGGCCATAGGATTGTAGGCTGGCACTCCCCAGATCTATATCTAAAATCCATATATGAGAGAGTACATGCCATGTTTCTCTTTTTGTGACTGGGTTACCTCACTCAGGATGGTTTCTTCTAGTGTCATCCATTTGCCTGCGAATCTCATGATTCCATTGTATTTTTCTGCTGAATAGTACTCCATTGTGTAAATGTACCACATTTTCTCTATCCACTCTTCGGGTGAGGGACGTCTAGGTTGCTTCCAAGTTCTGGCTATTACAAATAAAGCTGCAATGAACATAGTGGAACAGACATCTTTGTAGTATGAATGGGCATCTTTTGGATATATGCCTAAGAGTGGAGTTGCTGGGTCTTGTGGTAGGTTTATTCCCATTTTTCTGAGGAATCTCCATACTGATTTCCAAAGTGGCTGAACCAGTTGGCACTCCCACCAGCAATGGAGGAGTGTTCCCCTTTCACCACATCCTCTCCAGCATAAATTGTCATTGGTGTTTTTGATTTTAGCCATTCTGACAGGAGTGAGATGGTATCTCAGAGTTGTTTTGATTTGCATTTCCAGGATGGCTAAGGATGTTGAGCACTTTCTCAAGTGCCTCTCAGCCATTTTAGACTCCTCTATTGAAAACTCTCTATTTAGTTCTGCAGCCCACTTTTTATTTGGGTCCTTTGATGTTTGGAGACTTGCTTCTTGAGTTCTTTGTAAATTTTGGAGATCAACCCTCTGTCAGATGTGGGATTAGTGAATATTTTTTCCCATTCTGTCGGCTGCCTTTTTGTCTTGCTGACTGTGTCCTTTGCCTTACAGAAGCTTCTCAGTTTCAGTAGGTCCCATTTATTAATTGTTGATCTCACTGTCTGTGCTACTGGTGTTGTGTTCAGGAAGCTGTCTCCTGTACCAATTCGTTCAAGGGTACCACCCAATTTCTCTTCTAAGAGGTTCAGTGTGACTGGATTTATGTTGAGGTCTTTGATCCATTTGGACTTAAATTTTGTGCATGGCAATAAACATGGATCGATCCACATTCTTCTACATGCCAGTCTCCAGTTATGCCAACACCATTTGTTGAAAATGCTTTCTTTATTCCATTGTATATTTTTAGCTTCTTTGTCAAAGATCAGATGTTCGTATGTGTGTGGGTTAATACCCGGGTTTTCAATTCGATTCTATTGGTCTACCTGTCTATTTTTGTGCCAATACCAAGCTGTTTTCAGGACTATAGCTCTATAATAGAGCTTGAGGTCAGGGATGGTGATGCCTCCGGACGTTGCCTTCTTGAACAGGGTTGTTTTGGCTATCCTGGGTCTGTTGTTTTTCCATACAAAATTGATTATTGTTCTTTCAAGGTGTGTGAAGAATTGTGCTGGAATTTTAATGGGGATTGCATTGAATCTGTAGATTGCTTTTGGCAGGATTGCCATTTTTACTACATTGATCCTACCTATCCAAGAGCATGGGAGATCTTTCCATTTTCTGAGGGCTTCTTTAATTTCTTTCTTTAAATATTCAAAGTTCTTACGATACAGGTCTTTCACTTGTTTAGTTAGAATTACCCCAAGGTATTTTATGTTGTTTGTGGCAATTGTAAAGGGTGATGTTTCTCTGATTTCTTTTTTAGCCCTTTTATCATCTGTATATAGTAGGGCTACTGATTTTCTTGAGTTGATCTTGTAGCCTGCCACTTTGCTGAAGGTGTTAATCAGATGTAAGAGTTCCCTGGTAGAGTTCTTTGGGTCATTGATGTAAACTATCATATCATCTGCAAACAATGAAAGTTTGACCTCTTCCTTCCCAGTTTTTATCCCCTTGATCTCGCTTTGTTGTTGTATGGCAATAGCTAGAACTTCAAGTACCATGTTGAAAAGGTATGGAGAGAGAGGACAGCCTTGTTTTGTTCCTGATTTTAGAAGAATTGCCTTGAGTTTCTGTCCATTTAGTTTGATGATGGCAGTTGATTTACTGTATATAGCTTTTATTATGTTTAAGTATGTCCCTGTTATCCCAGATCTCTCCAAGACCTTTATCATGAAGGGGTGTTGGATTTTTTCAAAGGCTTTTTCAGCATCTAGTGAGATGATCATGTAATTTTTGTTTTTCAGCTTGTTTATATGGTGGATGACGTTGATGGATTTTTGTATGTTGGACCATCCCTGCATCCCTGGGATGAAACCTACTTGATCGTATTGAATGATTGTTTTGATGTGTTCTAGGATCCGATTTGCCAGTATTTTATTGCGTATTTTTGCATCAAAGTTCATGAGGGATATTGGTCTGAAGTTCTCTTTCTTAGTTGTATCTTTGAGTGGCTTGGGGATCAAGGTTATTGAAGCCTCATAGAAAGAGTTTGGCAAAGACCCTTCTGCTTCTATTGCGTGGAACACTTTGAGAAGAATTGGTATAAGCTGTTCTTTGAATTTCTGGTAGAATTCTGCACTGAGGCCATCTGTACCTGGACTTTTTTTGGTTGGGAGACTTTTGAGGACTGCTTCTATTTCCATAGGGGTTATAGGTCTATTTAAATTGCTTATCTGTTCTTGATTTAGTTTTGGCAAGTGATAGCTATCCAGGAAGTTGTCCATTTCCTTTAAATTTTTGAATTTTGGGGAGTACAGGTTTTTAAAGTATGACCTAATGATTCTCTGGATTTCCTCAGAGTCTGTTGTTATGTCCCTCTTTTCATTTCTGATTTTGTTAATTTGCGTGTGCACTCTCTGCTGTTTGGTAAGTTTGGACAAAGGTTTGTCTATCTTGTTGATTTTCTCAAAGAACCAACTCTTCGTTGCATTGATTCTTTGTATTGTTTTCCTGGTTTCTTGTTTATTGATTTCAGCCCTCAATTTGATTATTTCCTGGCATCTACTACTCCTGGGGGAGTTTGCTTCTTTGTGTTCTAGAGCTTTCAGCTGTGATGTTAATTCTCTGGTACAACTGTTCTCCTGTTTCTTCATGTGAGCATTTAGTGCTATGAACTTCCCCCGTAGCACTGCTTTCAAAGTGTTCCATAGGTTTGGGTATGTTGTGTCTTCATTCTCATTGAATTCGAGAAAGTCTTTAATTTCTTTTTTTATTTCCTCTTTGACCCAGGGATGGTGCAGTTGAGCATATTCAATTTCCATGAGTTTGTAGGGAAGCCGGCCTTTTTACCTGATGCTGCTGCAGGAACAGCCTCAGGTATGTTAAGTAGCCCAACTTTGTGTCAATATTTTGTGTGTAAACCTCTATAAGTAATCCGTAAGCAATTTCCATATTCGTTAATATACCATTATATGGATGACATATTACTATCTGATTTGGAAAAGGTGTTTGAAGCAGTAAAGGAAACTTTGCCTTCCGGGGTATTAAAAATTGCCTCAGAAAAAAATACAAAGAGGAGATTTTACTAATTATTTAGGTTATGAATTAACTCTCAGAAAAATCAGAACGCAGAAAGTAAAGATCAGAAGAGATTGTTACTAGACTCTTCATGATCTTCAGATAGTATTAGAGTAAATCCCTCAATTACAGACACTTTTGGTGTAGAAGGGCATGACTTAGAACACTTGAAAATGGCTTCAAAAGGAGATAAAGACCTAAATAGCCCATGAGTACTATTAGCTGATGCTGAAAAGGAATTAGAATGTGTAGAAAAGAGAATATTATAAGCACATGTGGACTGTGTGAATACAAAATTGGACTGCATTCTGTTTATTTTATTATCTAGAGAATACTCTTCAGGAATATTAATGCAGAGGGAAGACATCATACTAGAATGGGTACTTCTGCCACATAAACATAACAAAAAATTTAAAACATATATAGAAAATATTTCCAATTTGGTATTAAAATGTCAGTTAAGGCTTTTTCAACTGACTGGGAAAGACCCAGCTGAAATTACTGTACCTTTAACTAATGAAATTTACTCCTTGTGGAAGGACAATGATTATTGGCAAATAGCTTCCAGTGAATTGTTGGGGACTATTAGTAATAACTATCTCAAAACAGAAAGAATCAAATTCATAAAGAAAACTATTTGGATTCTTCCACATATCGTGAGACAAACACCTATTTCTGGAGTTCTTACCATCTACACGGATGCAAAAAATCAGGTAAGGCATGATATAAATCAGGAAACATAAGTAAAGTAGTTCAAAGCCCTTTTAACTCTGTACAAAAGGCAGAGTCATAAGCCATTCTCATGGTACTTAAAGACTTTAAAAAGACTCTCAATATAGTTATGGAGTCTCAGTATGCAGAGAGAGTTGCCTTACACATTGAAACTGCAGAATATGTTCCTGATGGCACAGAATTACCCTCATTGTTTTTACAATTACAGGAAACCATAAGAAACAGGACTCATCCTAATTATATAACACACATCAGATCCCTTACGGGTCTTCCAGGTTCTCTGGCACAAGACAATGAAGAAATTGATCATTTCTTAACAGGTAATGTTTTGGAAGCTTCACAGAAATGAATTTTGGTAAATAGATATATTTCACTTCCCAGAATTTGGCAGTTTGAAATATGTACACCATACCACAGACACGTTCTCAGGCTTCCAATGGGCTACTGCCCTCAGCTCTGAAAAGTCTCATTCTGTTATTACATACCTCTTAGAGGTGATGGCAGTTATGGGTATACCTGCAAAAATAAAAACTGACAATAATCCAGCATATGTGTCCAGTAAATTGGAAAATTTTTTCAAATATTATAATATAACATGTAACTGGTATACCCTACAATTCCACAGGAAAAGCAGTGGTTGGAAGACTTAACTGAACCTTAAGGAATGCTTCATAAACATCCAGAGGGAATAAAGACCACCAAACACAGGTTACATAATGCTTTACTAACATTTAATTTTCTTAATGCTAATTAAATGGACAAACTACAGCAGAAAGACACTGAACTACAGAGAAGACTCCTGAAACTGGCTTAGAACTATATCATACAACACATCTCCAGACCAAGGAACTGATACAGTGCAATTCTATAATCTGCCCAGAACTTTAGACGAGAGCTTCAGTCAACACTAATTCTAGTCAGGAACTAAAATAAAGCATCTACTGCAAAACAGAAACTGTCTATTCCACTGAAGATTTTGTTACATTAACATTTTTCTTCTCACAGGTCCCCATGAGATTGTCATTGTCCCATCTCAGCAGGAAGTAGTTTTGAGAATTCCACACCCCCTTTCTGTATTATCAATATCATAGGATAGTTTACAACAGTTAGTGTTAGTTTTCAATTATTTTAGAGTTGGGACTGGAAGGAGGTTTTTAGACTTCGGTGTTTCTTTCAGATAAGATTAGGTTTAGATGGGATAGATGTTTGAGACATTTTGTTCATTGACACAAGTTAGTTTTGTTTTAAGTATAAATATCCTTCTAAGACTGAAAGGGGAATTGTAGGGTGAAACTTAGTACTCCTCCACTAGCCATGTGGCATAAGAGGTGCACACAGATGAAGTAATAAAAGGGCAGTTTACCATACTATTAACCATATCCACTTTAGGCTTGACTAAAGACGTATATGGACATTGGTGGCAAGTATGGAGGAAGGAATAAATGACTGAGCAGCAGAACCTCTTGCCCTCTTTTTGGCTTCCAGTTTGGTGGCAGGAAAAACACTTGGCTCATCTGGGTTGCTTGTTTTTCTCTTGTGAGTAATTTCTACAATATATACTTACCTATACTTTCAATAAATGTGCCACTCATCATTGCAGCATCAAACATTGACGCAAAAATACTCAATAAAATAGTGGTAAATAGGATCCAAGAACATATCAGAAAAATCATCCTCCATGATCATGTAGGCTTCATCCCAGGCATACAGAATTGATTCAACATACAAACTTCCATCAATGTAATCCACAACATAAACATGCTTAGAAACAAAAATCACATGATCATCTCACTGGATGCAGAAAAAGACTTTGACAAAATCCAACATCCCTTTATGATAAAGGTCTTGGAGAGATCTGGGATAATAGGAACATACCTAAACATAATGAAAGCTATATTCAGCAAACCAACAGCCAACATCAAACTAAATAGACAGAAACTAAATGCAATTCCTCTAAGATCAGGAACAGGACAAGGCTGTCTACTCTCTTCATACCTCTTCAATATTGTACTTGAGGTTCTAGCTAGAGCAATATAAGAACAAATGGAGACCAAGGGGATACATGGAAAGAAAGAGGAAAATTTTTCACTATTTGTACATGATATGATAGTTTACATAAGTGACCCAAAACACTCCAACCCAAAACTTGTGGAGCTGATAAATACTTTCAGAAAAGCAGCAGGATACAAGATCAACTCAAGAAAATCAGTAGCCCTAGTATATACAGATGATAAAAGTGCTGAAAAAGAAATCAGAGAAACATCGCCATTTACAATAGCCACAAACAACATGAAATACCTTGGGTTAACACTAACCAAACAAGTGAAAGACTTGTATAGCAAGAACTTTGAGTCTTTAAAGAAAGAAATCAAAGAAGACACCAGAAGGTGGAAAGATCTCCCATGCTCTTGGATAGGTAGGATCAACATAGTAAAAATGGCAATCTTACTAAAAGCAATATATGATTTAATGCTATCTCCATTAAAATCCCAGAGCAATTCTTCACAGACCTTGAAAGAACAATAATCAACTTGTATGGAAAAACAAAAGATCCAGGATAGCCAAAACAATCTTGTTCAACAAAGAAACATCTGGAGGCTCTATTATAGATCTGTATTCCTGCAAACAGCTTAGTATTGGCAAAAAAGTTAGCCAGGTAGACCAA
Organism: Mesocricetus auratus; assembly: GCF_017639785.1. NCBI lineage: Eukaryota > Metazoa > Chordata > Mammalia > Rodentia > Cricetidae > Mesocricetus > Mesocricetus auratus. The sequence goes on along the minus strand of NW_024429189.1, from coordinate 56,348,888 downwards.
TGGAATCGAATTGAACTATCTGATATTAACGCATACATGTAAGAACTTCTGATGTTTGACAAAAAGCTAAAAATAAACAATGCAAAAAAGAAAGCATCTCCAACAAATGGTGCTGGCATAACTGAATGCTGGCATGTAGAAGAATTCAGAAAGTTCCATGTCTATTGCCATGCACAAAACTTAAGTCCAAATGGATCAAAGACTTCAACATAAATCCAGCCACACGGAACATGTTAGAAGAGAATATAGGAGGCACCCTTGAACGAAATGGTACAGGAGACATTTTCCTGAACATAACTTCAGTAGCACAGACACTATGATTGACAATTAATAAATGAGACCTCTGAAACAGAGAAGCTTCTGTAAGGCAAAGGACACAGTCAGCAAGACAAAAAGGCACTCCACATATTGGGAAAAATATTCACTAACCCCACATCTGACAGAAAGCTTATCTCCAAAATTTACAAAGAACTCAAGAAACAAGTCTCCAAAATACCAAAGAAACCAATAAAAAAATGGGGCACTTAATTAAATAGAGAATTCTCAATAGATGAGACTAAAATGTCTGAGAGACACTTGAGAAAGTGCTCAACATCCCTAGCCATCTTGGACATGCAAATCAAAACAACTCTGTGATACCATCGTACTCCTGTCAGAATGGCTAAAATCAAAAACAATGAAGACAGTTTATGCTGGAGAGGATGTGGAGAAAGGGGAATACTCCTAAACTGCTTGTGGGAGAGCCAACTTGTACAGCCACTTTGGAATCAGTATAGAGATTCCTCAGAAAAATGGGAATCAGTCTACCACAAGACCCAGCAATTCCACTCTCAGGGATATTATAGATTTGGTAAATATGCATGTTTTAGATGCACATTTATACAGCAAGGATGTCTGTGCCATTATGTCCATAGCAGCATTATTTGTAATAGCCAGAACCTGGAAGCAACCTAGGTGTTCCTCAACTGAAGAGTAGATAGAGAAAATGTAGTACATTGACACAATGGAGTACTGAAAAAGACAATGGGATCTTGAAATTTGCAGGCAAAAGGAAGTCACTCGAAGAAACCATACTCAATGTGGTTACCCAGTCACAAAAAGAGAAACATGGTATATAGTCACTCATTTATGGGTTTTAGACATGAATCAGGGGTGTGCCAGCATACAATCCCACTGTCAGAGAGTCTACGAAACAGAGCCTTCATCTTGTGAATGATGTAAGCATAGGCAGATACCCACAGACAAACACTGAACTGAACTCCTGGAATCCAGTATCAGAAAGAGAGAACTCATGGGCAAAGAGTTAAGAGTGGCCTGGTTTAACCTACAGAAATAGCTGATCTCAACAATGGGGAGCTCTTGGACTCCAGATTGATGGTGTGTGGAAATCATTGGAATGGCAGAGACACCCTAAATGTGGGTGTCTGTGAGGAAGCCTAGGAAATCTATGGGGCCTTGGGTAGTATTTATCCCTGACATACAAATAGACTTTGAGTGCCCATGCCACAATATGGATGGCTCTCTCAACCGGGACTCTTGGAGGAGGGCTTAGGCCATGCCCTGGATGAAATGACAGTTATTGGAGATCAACCACGGAGCGCCTCACCCTCCTTGGGGATTGGACTGGAGATTAGGTGGGGGACTGGGGGACCTAGTGTGGAGGGAGGGGAAGGAGGGGAGGAGTAGGAGGGGAGGGAAAGGGAGCTGGGATTGACATGTGAAACAAGATTGTTTCTAACCTAAATAAAAAAAATCATGTGCAAAAAATCAATGTGTTGGGCATGTGAGACTCATGTTGCTAGTCCTCTAACAGGTGATAGAGATATTTCTGCATTGTGAGATCAGAGACACATTATTATAGATTTGGTAAATATACATGTTTCAGTGTTTCAATACACAGCGAGAATATATGATTAAATACTAGAGTTTGTAAAAGAAATATTAAATTGAATAGCCCAGGATACTATTATATGTTGCCAGCTTTGATAAATAAGAAGTGCAATCTTTGGAATAAAGCAATTTTTTAAAATCCATGGATTCCATGTAAGTAACAGGTATGTCCATTACTGTTGTTGGGGAGGAAGAGGATGTATTTTATGTATTAAAGTTTACGACTATTTGTTGATATGCTAAAGTATAGAAAATTTCCCAAATATTTTCAAGGAAAGTGACTAGATGAGATCCTACTGACTAAAAACTATTCATGTGCTCTTAAAACCTAGAAGATGCTACATCTATCTAAAATTTCCAGAAGAGTTTAATATAGACTAATGACCTTAATAATACTTCTGAGAAATGAAAGCTTTATGATGAGAAAGTTCATTAATTTAGCAAAGTAAGGTATTTTATAGTGTAGTATTAATTTTGTTTATATGTTTCTAGAGTGATACTATAAATCTTTAACTTAAAATAGACATACTTCTAAGTTTGTTTTAAGAAATTTTCTAACCCCTTTACAGAAAAACTTAAGAACACCCGAAACAGTGAGGACAACTATTATATACATAATGAATAAGAACAATAATAAAATCTTGTAGAGGGGTGTTCCTGAAATTTTACCAAGTAGCTACTTCTTCACAAATGTCAGGTACCATCTTACCAAACCTAAGCCCTTTGCAATGTGACTGCTTTCCCTCTACTAAGAGTCAGAAAGAATTACATAGTACTTTGCTGACAGCTAGATACAGAGAATGTACCTTAAATGTCTTCAACTGTGTGAGTGTCTGTTCCTCTGCCTAAGCTAATTCCCAGAACACCCAGTGATGATCTAACAAGAATCATGGGATTACATAATAAGGTTTGAAAAACTTGTGGAGGGCAATCACATGACTATTTAATAAGCTCTCATAGACTAAAGAAATTGCACAGTCAATTAGTATTCCTCAAATATGATAACACATGTATAGAAGTAAAGTTAAGTGTGAGTGCCTCTGAAAGACACAAAGCCAATGTCACTGCATTTTTGTCAGGTGATTCTATATGATAGTATCCTGGAGAAGCAGGTTTCTCCAACTGCAGGCTCTTCCATGCAATGCAGACGCATGGAAGGATTCCCTAGGCAGTGACTTTCATCCTCATAGTCCTAGTACTCTGCCTGTATAGTCAGGGTTGGCCAGTCTTTCAGCTTTCATTTATTGTCTTCACCAAGGTAAGCTCACTAGTACTGCACTACCCAACTCACCAAATATAGCAGACATCAAGGTGCAGGGCCAGTTCTTCTGCTCTCAAACCTACTGTCTAACTCACCTGCATTCATAACAACACAGTAATCCTTACTGTTTTGCCTAGATGAGTTGCAGGGGCTATTCTCTGGATTACTGTTGCTGGGGAGGAGTAGGGACAGTTCTTCCATTTCCATGTCGCTGAGGTTGTCTCTCCTGCCTGTCATAGTTAGCAAGGGATGAGGTTGTGTTGTGGAATTTTCATTTACATTGTGTGAAGATGTGTCACTGTGATTCATTTAATAGAAAAATGAATGGTCAAAAGATAGGAAGATGTTAGGTCTGAGTTCGAGGGACAGAATGATCTCCGGGGACTAAGAAAGGTAGAGTGATCATATGGAAATAGAGGAAACAGGACATGCCCGAGGAGAGATGCAAATGCTCTGAGCCCTGTGTCTGCAATAGATTAATAGAAATGGGTTAATTTAAGCTAATAAGAGATACTTAGAAATAAGCTTAAGCTAAGTATAAGCTGCCACAATTAACAATAATTTTTGTGTCATGATTTTTGTACTAGAGATTCAAAAATGCTTGCTACAAAGGTGAAGGGCTTCCCCTTGCCTCCCCATGACACACCAGGGAGATGGTGTGGGCAGCTCTCTGGCTCTCAGGCATACATGCCTTACCAACCTGGGCTCCTGACAACAGGATTAGTTCCAGTGTTCTACTCAGGTGACATGTTGTGGCCAACCTCTCATATGTTTCATTTTGTGAGGGGCAGAGCTAGCCTCCCACTTCCTTGGCCCAGCATCCAGCTATCACATCTGCCAAATGGGGCATGAAGTTGGTCAGCTCCATCTTGCTCAGGCAAGGTGCAGAGACTCTTCTACCTAATACTCCTGCTGGTGAGGGATGGTGCCAACTTTCCTGGTCTCATAATTTTAGGGTCAGCTTTTTGACCCCCCCCACCATAGAGGTGATAAATGGGTAGAAGATGGGGAGGTCATCTATCTTTTGCCTCCTCTACCATGAAATATGAGGAGATAACAGATGAGGCCAGGTCTCCCACATACATACAAGTCTCTGGACCATCTATGACTCCATTAATGGCATCAGCTCTACTATATAGCCAAGGATAGGTGCAGGACCCACTCTTCTGAAAACTACACCCAGTATGGGGCAGCATCAGCTCTCCATCTCTCATGATCCTGGAACCAGATTTCTAGCCTGCTGTTGATGTCACAGGTGATGGAACAATGGTGTTATCTCACCGTCCCCAAAGCACAAAAGGCCAAGGGGCTGTCTCTCCCACTGTCACAAATTCAGAACCATCTTCTCTGAATCTTCACCAAAAGGAGAGCTCTACTGTGATGCCCTGGGAAAGTGCAGGATCTGCTCTGCAGAGTGGCAGAGTTAGTAACTGGCAGCACGAAATCAGTCCAGCACTTTCCTCTGCTTGGGCTGGTAATGGGAACCACTGACATTGGTGAAGACCCAGACTATAGTAGGGCCCATCTGCAGTTCACGCCATTCTGATACCCTGGTCCTGGGTGGCATTGCATGAACCCAGCAGCAGCACAGATTTCTGGCTCTAAAATGTACACAGGTAGAAGACTGGATCCTGGGAAACAGTGTGGAACTTAGTGGCAATATGGGTATAGACATAAGCGGGAACTCAAATTGCTATAGGCTTGGTCCTTGACAACATCCCAGGCTGGATGGCAGAGTGTCCTTACTTGGCCTTGCATATTGCCACATCAGCAAGGCCAAAGTAGCAGCATGACCCCCAAACACCAGTATGTCCCCATGTCCACTCAGCCTTTGATGATAATAGGAGCCACCACATCCACACAGAGCCTGGCTAAGGTAGGGCTGCAGACTCAGACATGGCCTACTTCCACAGTATGAGACTGAACAACACCATGGTCCTGGGTAATATTATGGGACACAAAGGTCTGTATTGTCCCTGTGGCTAGTTGACCTTGTAAGACCAACATGTTCTGCATGGACCACAGGCATCTGCTTGGAGCTCAGTGGCAACACTAGCCATGGACATCAACTCAAAGCCCAATCACAACAGAACCACATGCATGGCCCCCTGTCAGCAGTCTGGAAAAGACCTTACCATGATTCTGCAGGCATCCTGAATTGGAATGGCCCCTGTGGAGGCACAAACTTGGGCATCAACTTAGTCACAGATAGTGGTTCATACTCTGCTGTTGCCAGGACCCTTGCTGGAAAGGGGAGCAACAGACATCAACACAGACCCCCACAACTGCATCTGGGTCACCGACCAAGTAATGACTGTGGGCAGCAGCCTAGATCCAGAAATCTGGCCCCGGGTGGTACGAAGGGCATTTAACTTAACCTTTTCCTCACCTGCCTCTCCAGTCTAGACCTGATTCTCTCCTCAGCACATGTTGTGTTCTACCTCTCTTTCTCTTATTCCCGTTTCTCCACCATGTTCTCACTCACCATAAAGGTCCCTGACTGCCCACTGTGATAAATGCTGAGCTGGCTCTTGGATGAAATTTTTTCCACCCCAAATCTAGAGATCTGGGGCAAAGCTGCACGTGTCCTCCAGAGCCTGACAATATTGGAAATGCTAGGCAGCTCTTGGATGAAATTCTTCCCACCCTCACTCCTTATTCTTAACAACTAACCAGGGAACATCTTTACTAATTTCTATTACAATTGTTGCTATGGCTTACTATATATGTGAATATATTTTCTATCTCTCTGCATGTCTATATATGTATGTATATACATATATGCATATACATACATATATAGACACATGTATATACATGTATATATATAAATATGGGTATACATACATGTATGTGTGTTTATATACATACAAATATATGTGCATGTATATATGTATGATAGATAATTTAATGTTCAGTTTTGAGATGAAACGCTAGTGTCTTTATTTTTTGTGTGTATGTCATTACTCATATTCTGTGACAGTGTTAGGACAATTAGAGAGAACTCACCTATCAGCAAAAATCCCGCTGACTTTTGGGAGACTCCCTTTTTGATTTTACTATGATTATATTTTTAAATTTAGTAATCTGACACTTTGAACTTTTGCAAATAATAACGTGTTTATAGGATATTATGATGCAAATTTGAGTTAATGTTACCTGTGAACCACCATGTGACTGTTGGGAATCAAACTTTGGTTCTTTATAAGATCAATGGATGTTTATACCTGCTATTCTATGTCTCTAGTCCAGTCACTATTTGGATCTGAAATGTATCTTATGGAATCATGCTTTGAATTCACTGGATCAGGCTACATTATTGCACTGACAATAAGGAACTGTGTTTAGTGGAACCCATTGCTGGAAATAAGTATCAGGTTATGAACTTTCAGTTTATATCCATTTCTGTTCCATCTGCAACATCTCTGGCTCAGTCTGATCTATAGTACACAGAGTGAACATTTCTATTACAAAATGGAAGGATTAGAATGGTGAGAAGAAATTATTGAGTTAAAAAATGAAAATGGAGCTGAATAAACATAAAGTTCGATAGTTTTCATCCAGAATGTATAAATATGCTGTGATGATGTTTGTGCCAATAGCTTTTAAAAACTCCATTCCCAAGTCTTTGTCTTTTCTTCCACTTACGTTCTGTCTCTTGGGGCAATAACACTCTTTTCATACAGTTTCCTTGTATGCAATCCACTATTATTAGAACTGCAAAAATCCTATGATCATCAGTGCTGCTTAGAATTCCTGCTCCCAGTGTCACACATCACCTTGGCAGAAGTTCAGCAGAATGCATCCCACTACTTTGCTTTGTTTTTTTTTTCTTTTATATGAATACTTGGTGCACTGCAGAAAGATCCATATCTATCACCATGCACAAAACTTAAGTCCAAATGTATCAAAGACCTCAATATCAATCTAGCCACAATGAACCTCTTGGAAGAGATTAATAAATGGGACCTCCTGAAACTGATAAACTTCTGCAAGGCAAAGTACACAGTCAACAAGACAGAATGGGAAAAGATATTCACCAAATCTCCAGAAGGCTGATCTCCAAAATTTACAAAGAACTTAAGAAGCAAATCTCCAAAACACCAAAAGATCCAATTAAACAGTGGGGTACAGATCTAAATAGAGAATTCTAAATAGAGGAATTTAAAATGGCTAAGAGACACTTGAAAAGGTGCTTGACATCATTAGCCATCAGGGAAATGCAAATCAAAACAACTCTGAGATACCATCTCACTCCCATCAGAATGGCTAAAATCAAAATCATTAAGGACAATTTATGCTGGAGAAGATGTGAAGGAAGGGGAACGTCCTCCACTGCTGGTGGGAATGCCAACTTGTGCAGCCACTGTAGAGAACAGTATGGAGATTCCTCAGGAAAATGGAAATCAGCCTACCAAAAGATCCAGCAATTCCACTATTAGGCATATACCCAAAAGATGTAAACTCATACAATAAGGATATCAGCTAAATCATAGCAGCATTATTTGTAATAGCCAGAACCTGGAAGGAACCTAGATGCCCCTCAACTGAAAAGTGGATAGTGAAAATGTGGTACATTTACAAATGGAGTACTACTCAACAGAAAAAACAATGGAATCTTGAATTTTGCACGCAAATGGATGACATTAGAAAAAAAACCATCCTGAGTGAGGAACCCAGTCACAAAAACACAAACATGGTATGTACTCACTCATACATGGAATTTATACCTGAAGCAGGGCATTGCCAGCCTACAATCTTACCGCCATTGAGTCTGGGAAGCTGGGAGGACCCTAAGAGATATATGCATAGCCCAGTGAAGTTGAATGGAGACAGATCTCCTCAGGGATTGAGAACATAGGGTGAGGTGAGCAGAGAGAGAGAGATGGGGGAAAGAGAGGGGGGGGAAGAGGAGCACATGGGGGAGACAGGAAGGTTGAGTCAGGGTAAGAATAGAGGAGAGAAATATGAGAGATTTCATAAAAGAGGGACCTATTATAAGTTGTAGGAGAGATCTGGTACTAGTGATATCTTTACAGATCCCTCAATCAGTGGCTGACAGAAGCAGAGGCAGACACCCACAGCTAAAAACCTAATTGAACTCCTAGAACTCAGTTGCAAAGGGGAGTAATGAGCAAAGGAATGAAAATCAGACTGGCAAAACCCACTGAGGCAGCTGACCTAAACAAGGGGGGAATTCATGGAATTCAGGTAATTCATGGAATTCATCATGACTGAGAGGCTAGCATGGCAGACATCATCCCCCACAACCTGGTTGTCAGAGATGAGGCATTAGCAATCTGTGGGACCTTGGACAGTAAAGCAGAATTTATTTCTGGCATATAAATAGACTCTGGGAGCCCATTCCACATGGAGGGATGAAGATTACCTTTCATGGGATAGGCATGTCATAGGTTATTTTTATTGAGAAGAAATCATTTACATGAGAAACTGATAAAGCAGGGTCAGCACTCTGAGAATCCAGTCTCCTCTGCTCTCTGAGACTGGACCACAATCTTGAGAGAGACTGAGCCAGCCTCTCATAAGGCCTATATCCCACAAACCCCATATACAACTGTGGCTATTCCCAAATGGGCATGATCAGCACCACTGGTATGTACTACAATCTTTCCCTAAATTAGTGTGGTAATTTAAAATTTTTCTCTTTGTGGTACCAAATTGAATTTCATAAAAGATTCTTAAAAGATGCATGAGGGGATCCCCACTTTTAAACACAGGGCAGTGAGGAGTAATACGACAAAGTTAATAAAATCTTTTTTTTCCTTTTTTGGGGTGTTTGAGTAAGGGTTTCTCTGTATGGTTTTGGAGCCTGTCCTGGACCTCAGTCTGTAGTCCAGGCTGGACTCGAATTCATAGAGATCTGCCTGGACCTCGTTCTGTGTACCAGGCTGACCTCGAACTCACAGAGATCTGTCTGCCTCTGCCTCCTGAGTTCTGGGATTACAGGCATTAGCCACCAATGCCTAACTTGCTCCATAAGGTCCACATCATGCACAATCACAGGAAGACATTCATTACTGCTGCCTACACACAGTTTAACTTTGAAGACAATTCTGGTGAAGCTTTTAGGGCCTACTAAAATGACAGATACAATAAAAACTGCTGCCACTGGGAATGCAACATCCTGGGTCCTTATCTGTGATCATAACTGCCAAGCTGGTAAAGGCAAAGGCCAAAGAAGTTAGTACTAATGTAGATTAAGTTAAAAATGCTATGTTTTCTGCACATAAATACAAATTACAAAATAAAACAATGGATATTGATTTGGTTTTACAAAAGAATTTTTTTTCTGAGATGGACCTTAAAAAGTTTCTTTCATATTTGTCAAAAGTAATCTTTTCAACATTGATATTTATAAATTCACAATATCTGTCAGCTATGAAAATAGATGTAGAGGTTATGCCTTGCCCAAAATATTTAACAAAAATTGAATATATGATAAATTGGAAAGTACATTTTACCAATGAATTATTTTTCTATTTGATAAATGGTGAAACCATAAGTATACCAAAGAATAGTTTTAAGAAGTAAGACTATTTAAGAATAAATTTTTCTAACTGTTGGGTATTTGATTTGTATGCTTATTTTATATACTCAACACCTGAAACAATGGAAACATTTCTTACAAAACATGTCTCATAAGTTAGAAGGGTTAATAATGCCCTGAGTTTCACAATGATAGGTTTTCCACATCTTACTTTTCCTAAGATAATACTAACAGGATTTATATATGATGTTAAAATTGATGTTTTCTCCAAGGCTTAATAATATTTCAGTATACAAATTTATCACATTTTTTTCATCCAGTTATCTGGCAGGGGGCATAATATTTTCTCCCACACATTGTTTATTGCTGGTAACATTTTATGGCATTAAGAACACTCATGAAATTATGATTCTGATTCCCAGGACTTTGGCATAAAAATTCAAGGATGTACTTACTGCATCAAGCGTTAGTCTTTGTGACACCCATATGGTGTTTTGCATTCTTCACCAACATACATCCACAATCAGCAGGGAAGAGACTTACTTCCTACCAATCATTGCCAGTATTTGTTATTTATTATTGAAATGCCATCCTTCCAGGTGACATTAAGTATCTCAATATGACACTCAGCTGTAGTTTTCATGACATTCATTATTATTTATATTTTGCACAGTGATTTCTTCTTTTGAACAATATACATTCAACATTTAATATATTTCATTTTTGTTTTTATAAATTGATATCTAAGTAAGTAATTTCAATATGTATATATGTATCATATACCATTTATATTTTTTACATATGTATACACAGCAAAATCTCCAATTCAGGATTAGAATGCTCTTCTTCTCAAACTCTTGTCTTTCTTCAAGCTGGTGATATTCCAAATTTTTCTTCTAACATGTTAAAAGATTAGTACATATTAGGTGGAGACAACATAGAACAGGTCCCTTTAGAGTTGATATTATAGAAATCAAGGCATGGTTTCACCAGTTCTATGACTGTTAATATACTGGGAGCCTTTTATTATACAAGAGACAAACAAATAAAGAGGGAAAATCACTAGAGAGACTGACATTGAACAGTGGTCATATTTTTAAAACTCAAAATACCTGAATACTGACAGCACCCTTATTTGGTTTCTAAGTTTACTGTTGGTAGAAAACCCTATCATATATGTTTAACAAGAACTTAATTTGTATAATTTTCTATGTTATGCTTATAAATTCCCTCTTTTGATTTCCATCTACATAAATGAATACATACAAACACATTCTAAAAAATTGCTTTATAAAGAAAAAGAACTAATGACATTGGTATGTGTGATATAGAGACAAAATTGACAGATGGGTTGTGGTTTATCAAGATCTGACTGTACAAGTTTAGAGCTGGGAATTTGATCTTAAAGATGAGAATGGAAAACAAAACTGATATTTCTACATCTCACTTATATGCTCTCTAACAGGCATATGCTTAAATTCCCTAACTGTTATGTATTTCAGAGACTAACAGTTAACATTCCTACTCAACTCTGGGCAATTTTAATTTATGGTTACGACCATAAGACCACTTAGTTGACAATAAATCACTATCATGGTCCTACAAAAAGAAGTCCCTCTTCCTTAAACACCATGGACATTCAGTTGTGTGGTAGAATATGATTTATACCTCCCCAAGTTTCTAAGCTGAGGTCAGACATCATGGGGGATCATACATTTTCTTCTGCATATATTGCTCAAGTGATTTTTTGTCATTACTTTCTTAAAATTCACAGTTCAGGTTTAATAAATTCTCAAAGATTAAGGAACTTGTTATACAGGGACTAATAGAAAGAATCAACCTGGTTTGTACTTTTCAATGAATTTAAAGTAATACAGTAGAAGATGTGAGCATTTGTAAGAGTTAATGAACATGTTTTCATATGCAACAGAACTATGTTTCCATTGTAACTGGTAGTCTCGGGTCAGAAGTATTTTACATTGTCTGAGGAAACTAACATGGCCTTCTGAGAGACCATGTTGCTACAAAACATTACATATTTACCACCCCCTAGATAAGCTTATAGACAAATCTTGATTTATGTCTACTTCAAAATCTGATCCTTTGGTATAGTATGTTACAAAGGGTTGTATGATTAGACTAATTTATCCAGAAACATGCATGATGATGGATTAACAACTGCAAGTTACATCATATTAACTTTACTGCTGCATGTGAAGTGGGGTAAAATCCATCATTAAGTGTTGCACATCAGACATTGATGGATGGCTCTGTCAATGTACGTGTCAGTCACATGGCCAAAAGTATGTCCACAGTGATTAAAAATGTATAGACAATTATATCCATATGGATATAAAAATCAATTAGAGAACAGGTAAGCAAGTGAGACGAGTAGGTAAGAAATGTGTGAGAAAGAATAGGAATGATGGGGTAATGATGAAATTATATTGTAGTTTTTAAAAAATTAAAAAGTTTATGTGTGGTCAATATCAATTTGTGTGTAAAGGTGCTTGCTCGGCAAGCCTGGTATTTGATATTTGATCTTTGGAACTCACACAAAAAAGGTAGAAGAGAAATAACATTACAGAGTTTTCCTCTGTTTTCTACTAAACACTAAATGTGTGTCCAGTGATATGTTTACATTCACACACACATTAATAACAATAAATAAAACTTAAACATGTGAAAAAACAATGAATAAGAAAGGAAAGTTTTGGTCATTTATAATTTGTAATGAATCATTTAAGACCTACACCTAAACATGGGAGAGACTAGAATATAATTTTGATAAATTTGTAAACCAATTTATGAATGAAAAGACAGGTGCACTGAGGAGTTATCTAACCATTATTCTCTTCAATCAGATGCTACCATGGGAAGTAAAAGTTACTTAATGGGAAAATATCTATGCTAATAATGAAGCTATGGGATGGAAAATACTTTTGGTCACTACTTAAATGCCAAAGGCATAATGTAGCTACATCACAAATAACATCAAAAGGAAAATTAAAAATTTCTGACCTGAAAAAATCTATAAAATGAGTTTATTAGATCAGATATTTTCTAAAAGAAAGGAAATAGAGTCTATTATTACTTGTCCTAATTAAGAGCCAGGGTATGTGTGTGCAGATACTTTTATGTTTTTTGTGTGATCTAACTGTTTTGGTAATGAAGCAACCTAAGTTATGTTATTCCCGTTTGGGGCCCTAATTTCTGCATAGCTCAGTATAACATACATTTTGCAGATATTTGTTTTTTTTTTTTTTTTTTGGTTTTACGAGACAGGGTTTCTCTGTTTTGGAGGCTGTCGGTCCAGCCTGGCCTCGAACTCACAGAGATCCGCCTGCCTCTGCCTCCCGAGTGCTGGGATTAAAGGCGTGCGCCACCAACGCCCGGCCGATATTTGTTTTTTATTATGTAAATTTTCCATGTTGATATAATTCAATCTATACATTCCATTCGTTCTGCAGTCCATCTGAAGTTGCATGATTGTTGCCTTATTTGTTGCCTGGCTGAATTTTTCCACTAAGCAGTCTCTTAATGGCTTTTTTCTTCTGATTATTTCTCAAGATATAAATTAATGGGTTTAGCACGGTAGTTATCACTGCATATAATATCACAACCGGCTTGTCAATGGGTAATGTACCTGCAGGTCTCATGTACTCAAATGTGCAGGGTACAAAAATAAGACCACCTCTACAATGTGAGATACACAGGTAGGATGGACTTTGCGCCTTCCTTCTGCACTGTGGGTTCTTAGTGAGTAAAGGATGACTGTGTAGAAGATGAGCAGAAGGAGGAAGATGAACAAACAGATGAAGCCCCTGTTGGCTGCAACAAAGAGACCTAGTTTGTGGGTATCAACATAGGCTAGATCAAGCAAAGGGCTCAGATCACATATAAAGTGATCTATGACATTAGGGTCACAAAAAGTTAGCCTAGTAATGAACAATATTTGTATACCTCCATGAAGAAAGCCTCCAGGCCATGACACTCCTTCTAGTAAAATACATAGTCTTCAGCTCATGATGGCTGCATAGCTCAGGGGTTTGCAGATGGCAACATAGCAGTCATAGGCCATGACAGGAAGCAAGATGACCTCAACAGCTCCAAAGAAATGTTCCCCAAAGTCTTGGGTCAGGTATCCATTGAATTGAATGGACTTCCTTTCATGGAGTGTATCAACAATCAGCTTGGGAGTACTGACAGAGGAGTAGCAGGTATCAATGAAGGAGAGATAATCAAGAAAATAGTACATATGGAAACCCAACAGTTGGATGTTTGTAATGGTGATCAGAATGAGCAAATTTCCAACCACAGAGACAAGGTAGATGAACAAAAGCACAGCAAATACAATTTTCTTTATGTGCAGGTTCTGCATGAGTCCCACGAGAACAAACTCGGTCACATTGTTCCTGTATTCCATCTAGTTCATGAGACAGTTAATCATATTTCCTGAAGGAAAATGATGCATATTCATGGTTATTTAATTTCTATATTCTAATGATTAGTGTTTAGATTCTGCTATTTCATGAAATTTTAACATTTCAGTAAATGTTCTAAATTCTTGTGACTACTTAATACTGAAGATAGCTGAAAAGTTTATGGATGTGAGCAATGTATATAAATATACTAGGCCATCTTAAGTGTCCTGAATATTTGGGATGACTCATAGACTAGAGGTAGTTTAGATTAAACTCCTAGAGGTAGTTAAATTCACAAAGGACAATGGGGTATATAGTACTTGAGTGCAGAGCCCACTAAAGTAAAGGTAAACTTTTGCAGTTTATTTATAGGAAATGTACATCCAAAAATATATATCAGATTTGAGTAGAAAGCTATTAGTGAACTTGAGTAAGAAAGAACCTTGGATGGTCACATCATAAACTGAGCCTGTTATTCATCAGTTAATAGTATCTAGAGAATTTATTCGCTGGAGAAATCACATTAATAGAATACTAATAGTAGCATTTCAAAAGCTACTTGGGAAAATACAAACGCTTTGACCTAAATCTAAATTGCATATGATATATAATTACATAGACAATGGAAAGCAACAAATCAGAACAGATATTTGTGCAAAAACTTCAGTGGAGATGGTCCAAAACTATCTTAAATACGACTTAATTTTGTGTTTCCTAGCATTTAAGAATAATTGCATTTGTTGCACATTTATAGATAAGCCAGATCATAGGCTGATACACAATGATATATTTGTTATTTTAGTCATTAAGTCAATAATATTGCTCGAGTCTTAGAAGGATTCTTACATGTTAGCCCATTTTTAGTTCACCTTTTCCAAATATCCTATATATTAGAGGTTGGACATCTAGAGGAAAGACTTGAGAAATGTACTGCAACAGTGACCAAGTATATTAATTCAAAAATTGTAGGAATCAAATTTGAGTTCTGGTTCTTCCTCTTGTCACTCACATTGGGCTCCTTTTCTGGCAATCAAATACCTGCTTCATCATCTATCTATAAAATGGGAAGAAGAATGGTATTACATAACTTTCAATGAGAATTCGCTATAATTGGAAAGCATACATACAAGGTTACAATACATTTTTAAAGTATGAATGCAGTTATCAGATAAATATAATTGATAGCTTGAGCAGCAATATAATGAAACATTTGACCTTACAATAACTTACTGTTTAAATACTTTTACTGAAATCACAGAGACTTGTAATACTCATAACACACAACTCCAAAATTAATTATCTGAGTCTTTACATGGAATCATAAGCTTATATTACTCACTAAAATTGATATGTAGGATTTTCATTGTGTGGTTATGCTAAACTGTGCTCAACCTCATGAATAGCCTTAGTTTGTAAAAGAGATATCTCAGGGTAAAACAATGATAAATGGATGTTGGGGGGAAGTCCTGTGCATTTGTCAATAAAGTACTGCTGGCCAATAGGAAGCTAGATAGGTGGGACTAGGAGTCCAGGAGAACTCTGGGAAGGAGAAAGACAGAGAGTCGAGATGTAATGCCATGGGGTAGGAAGCCCGGAATCTTCTCCGGTAAGAGACATACTTAGATTAACAGTTATGGGGTAATTACTTAAGTCAGAGCTAGCCAGTAAGAAACAAGCAAGGCCAACAGCTTCATAATTAATACAGCATCTTGTGTGTTATTTGGGGACTACAACACGTCAGAGCCCAGCCAACTGGCTGGTGATAAACCAAAGCGGCTAACAAGGAAAATGATTCCCTTTACAAATGGCAGTCAGGAGTGGGATGATGAATTTCCACATAAAATGACAAAAGCTTTAAAGGAATTTTAGAAACAGAAGAATGGAGAGAAGCACAGATTTTTGCTAGCAACATTTTTCTCAGGTGGGCTCTGTTTTGTTAGAAGCAAGCAGAGACTCGCGGCTGGCTTAAGTTAGGCTTTCTGACTCAGCATAATAAAAAAGCAAGGTTGTTTTAAGAGGCTCTGATAATGATTGAAAGGTGTGTATGTACAGCTGGAAGTGGCAGTGACCACATCTCCAAGCCGGCAGCTAGAGTCACACACCCGCCATCTTGGAAACACTGCAGTTTAAAACAGCCATGGTTTTGACAGATAAGACACGTGGCCAGAAAAACATAAAGGTTTACAGTAAAGTCAGACTTGGATGAAGAAAAACCTCTAAAGGTTTATAGTGTCTTTGAAAATATACGTAAGGTTGAGAGAGAAGGAAGCGGCCCGGCTGTGGTGGCACACGCCAGTAGTATTTGCTGCAGAGGTAGAGGCAGGCAGATTTCCAAAGAGAAACCCTGTCTCAGAGAAAATAAAAGTAAAAGAAACAAAGTAATAATAGATAAATAAATAAGCCACGTAAAGATGGAAAATACACAGAGAGTCTGGATACTGTATGCTATTGTATTTTTCAGTTTTTTCATTGCTAAGGAAGGAACAACTGCTAAAGTACACTTGATTATAAATGCTGCTGAATTAATTCAACTTCTGTCTTTTGAAAATGCCTTGACTTCAAAATTTAAGTATAAGGATATGTTACTTGGGAAAGGAGTCTTCATTTATGTTTCTACAGAAAATGAAAAGGTGAGGATTCCTTCTAGGCTTCTGTGGTTTGATGAACCAAGACCACCGGAAGCAGTGGGCCAGGTGTTCCAACAATTGAGACAGCTAAGATGATGGAGCTTCACAGACCTTAAAAATAAGGACTTATACAGGTTTCTGAGTTTTGTCATGATCCCCATGGTATGAACAGCGCCCCCTTCCAGCACGAAGCAGTTTGGAATGAGCGACGTCCTAATTCCCATCTTGTTTATAAATCTTTGTTTTCATTTAAATGGGGTTGTTTATAATTGGTTAATGATCACAACCAATCTCTTTTTAATGGTAAAAGGGGAATTATGGTATATGTATGGTTTTTCATTTTTTGATACAAATTCAAGGTCAAATTTGTGATTTGTATATTTCTCCTCTTGATTAAGTATTGTGTTTATACTGATCTTGTAAAACATAATGCATAATTAAATACAAATTATAGATAGTTACTTATAATAGTTAGAACTTATAGTTAGGTAAGTTAGGTTTTCTAGATAGAGAGAGATATATTTGAGACAGATAGTCTTCAAACCTTTCAAAGATCTTCAGAAAATGGCATTTAAAATGGTTTAGGGTTTTTCTTGACAATGAGAAATGTCTGCTTCTGGCAGCACCAATTACCTCTGAGAGAAACATGGGCATCGAAGAAACTTGTGATGGAGTTTACTTTCAACATGACAAGATTAGCCATTTGGGCAAGAAACTGCTCTTGCCTGTACTGCTTGACTGTTGCTGCATAAACTGGACATGCAGGACCCACAGGAAAGTGACTGCTGAACTCATTCTTACAGGGTTCCTGCTTCATGGAAGAGTCTATGAGACTTTCTGCAGGACACAGAGAAATGACTGACAGACTGCCAATGCGGATGGACAGTTTTGAAATTTCCTGCTTTGCTGAGAAATCTTCTGGACACATTGTGGCCTATGGGTTGAAGATGGATGCCCCAACATTACAGAGGAACTTTGGGTGACTGTCCAGGTAGCAAGATGTCTCTGTCAATTCTAGTGTTTATATATTACCCTTCTGTGGTCTTTGATAGAATTGAAGACAGATAGTTATAATTATAGTTTTCCTTAGTTATGATAAAAGATAAGCTACATATAGGACTTTGGACTCTCAAGAATGAAATAGATGATATTTTCTTTAGATCTTGCTAAAATATTGTAACTATGTTCTTACTTGATAACTGTTCTGTTATATATAATTTGACTATGTGAAAGTTAAGACTTTCTTTTTGTTTAGACAGAAAAGAGGAGATGTTGTGGGAAGTCCTGTGATTATGTCAATAAAGCACTGTTGGGCCAATAGGAATCTAGATAGGAGGGACTAGGAGTCCAGGAGGACTCTGGGAAGGAGAAACATGGAGAGTCAGGTGTAATGCCATGGGGTAAGAATCCCGGAAAGTTGTCCGGTAAGAGAAATACTTAGATTAACAATTATGGGGTAATTACTTAAGTCAGAGCTATCCAGTAAGAAACAAGCAAGGTCCTCAGCTTCGTAATTAATACACGTCTTGCGTGTTATTTGGGGACTACAACACATTAGAGCCCAGGTGACTGGCGGGTGATAAACCAAAGCAGCTAACAAGGAAAATGTTTCCCTTTACATGGATCTAATCCACATATTCATATTTATGTCTCACATTGTCTGACATTAAAAAATGCAGAATACTTACCAAATACTATGGAAAAGTTAGGGTGAATGAAATATTATTTCTATACTTACTAAACTTAGAAAAATCAAACTCCTACATAAAAAAGTATCAACTAATCATCAGCACTGTTGAAAGTTATTTTGATCTAAGCCCAAAGATGTCAAAGTATCAACTAATCATCAGCAGTGTTGAAAGTTATTTTGATTTGAGCCCAAAGATCTTTGGATCAAAGTCCAAATTCCATATGTTATATGTAATTCAATAGACAAGAAAAAGCAACAAATTAGATCAGCATATGTAGCTGTCAATGTGAACCCTTGACTTCTCAGAAAAAACCTGGGAGACAGAACTTTCAGGATGAAATCTCAACACCTTTGCAAATATCCAAACAACATATACCAAATAGTGTCTCCATAGAAAATCCATCCTTATTTCCTCAAATGCAAACATGTTGCACTGACAGTATGTGACTTTAATCTAGAATCAGCTCTTTTAATATACTATGTAGAGACTATCTTTGATTTCTGGTTCTGGTCCTTCATTCTGAAAGGCAATTGTTGGCAAGGTCACAGAAAAGCCTCCATAGGATACAGTCTACTCATGGTGAATCTTACAATGGGGATGTGTTGTGCAATGAGCCAACATTTGTATCCTTCATTCCAAGGGTATTTAAAGTAGTTTCTGTGAATTTCAAAGATTATTGTACTTTCTCTCCCAGGAATTAATTATTTCCTTTGATGGAAAGTCTCTGTCTTAGAATCTGGTGTTTTGGAAACTATCCATGACTTATCCTTTCTTCCACAAACAGTAGAGTTTCATAAGCATGGAAAGACAACATTTAGTAGATCCCTTTCTCTAATAGTGTCTGATAGGAATACTGAATGCCATACAAGCAACGGTGTCATATTCTAGCTTATCTAATACGAATTCAGCTTCTCTTGTGATAAATATTACCTGAATAATATTTGTATTCTCATCGGGGTAGCATTTTTGAAAGTTTGCTTAATGGCTAAACCATCGAAGTCAAAAAACTGACCACTGTTTTAAAGTACTCCTGTAAAGCAGAGCATTAGTTGAACTCCTGATCTGCTTACTCTAGTTTCTCAAGTACATGACATTTATCCTCCTTCTTCTTTTTAGTCCAATTGTGTCTTTGGCAATTTAATACATGCATATAAATCATGTACTTTGGTGTTTTTGTTGTGAGTTTGGCCATCTCTCCAGCTCTATTTTGACTAGTATCGTCTCTTGTTTCCTAAACCATGTTGAATTCAACCTTCCTACTCTTCCCTTTCCCATAATTATCTCCACCTCTTTCTACTATTTTTGTTCTCCTTCTCCTCTTCCACCTTCTTCTTCTTATGAACCATTGAGTTTAACTAGGCCCATCTGAGTGACCACAAGGATGGAAATATTCACTGAGGTCTGGTAGGTTCACTGTTGGTTACAAATAAAGGGAATGATTTTGGTCCTCACCATTCATCAATAGTTTACACATTGCCAGGTAGGTTGGGGATACATGAGCCTGTTCCCACACCATGGATTATTTAACATGGCCTGTCTTGTTCAGACACAGTGCAGGTAAGCACAGACAATCTGAGTTACCAATTGCAGTGGAGGTACCAAATCCACAAATAACATTTCACATCCATTCTCCATTTCGTATGACTCTTATAGTCTTTATGCTCTCTTTTTAGCAATGACACCAGAATCTAAGATTTTGTATGAATGTACTGTATAGGGATGAGCTGTCAAGCATAATTCATTTTTAGTAACATTAGTATCCATAAAACTCTAAATACACCACTATGCAGTGAAAAGAGAACCTTCTCTTATTTTGACTGAGAAGAGCATTTATTTATGCCTGTACACATTTAGAATCTGTTTGATTCTCTTTAAGTTTAGCAACAACATTAAGTTTTTTTTCCCATGGCTTATGTATTCCCTGGCCATGTTTTTTTCCAGGTTTACAATACTAGGTATGACTTCTTTCCTTGGAGTAGGCTTCATTTCAAACCAGAATTCAGTTGGTTACCCTCATAATATTCATGTTACTAATTTAGAAGTAGGTAACTTCCTTATAAGACACACAGCTGGGTGAAAGCTTAGATTTCTCTGCCTCGCCATCTTAGGTAAACGTTTCAGAGGTATGTGCACCATGCAGGAAGGAGGGCGCTTCCACTACTGTTGATTTCTGTACACCCTATACCCAAGAAGTTTGGAAACTTCTGTGATGATATATAGATTGTACTTTAATAAGTAAATAAATAAAGCTTGCCAAAATATTAGAAGTTGGACCATACTACTACTGAAACACAGAGGCCAAGAGGTCTGTAAAAGGCAAACAGGATGTGATATGGCTGGGCTGAGAGAGAAATATAAGGCAGGAGGATACATGATCTCCTCTCTTTTTGGACAAGAAGTTGGAGATGTATGATGTGGCTGTGGCTTTCTCCTTTGTCTCTCTGATCTTTCAGATTTTAGCCCTATATCTTCTTACAGGTTTTTATTATTAAGACCAAATAGAATACATGCTACAGTTGGTACCCAATGTGGGGGCATGCATTCACAAAAAAGCTACTTGCCTGTGGCATTTCAGCCACTGGCACAATACTCAATTTCATATGGAAAACCCAAAAGACGAGGATAGTTAAAACAATCCTATACAATAAAGGACCATCTGGGGGCATCATCATGCCTGAATTCAAACTGTTATATAGACGTATAATAATGAAAACAACTTGTTAGTGGCATAAAACCTGACAGGCAAACCAATGGAATTCAATCAAAGAACTGATATAAACCCACACACCTAAAACCACGTAATTTTTAACAAAGATGCTAAAAATATAAAATGGGAGAAAGAAAATATATTCAACAATTGGTGTTGGTAAAACTAACTGTGAACATGTAGAAGAATGCAAATAGATCCATATCTATTACAATGTACAAACTCAACTAAAAATGGATCAAAGTCCTCAATATAAATCCCCCCACATTGAACCTCATAGAAGAGTAAATGGTACAAAGGTCCAATTTCTAAATAAAATATTACAAAAGAGAATGGGAAAAGATATTCACCAACCCCACATCTGACAGTGGGTTGATCTCCAAAATTGATAAAGCACTGAAGTGAGTAGACATCAAAGTGCAAAATAACCCAATTGAAAAATGGGATACAGATTTGTTGTTGACTTTTCTTTGTCCCACATGGTCCCACTGCCCTGTGGCCCCAAATAAACAAACAGAGGCTATTTTAACTAGAAAACTGTTGACCAATGATTAGGGATGGTTATTTACTAGCTCTATCTTAATTATTAACCCATTTCTATTAATCAATATATAGCCAGAGGCTGTGGCTTACTCGTTAATGCCCCAGCTAGTTGTTACCCCTTGAGGAGCATGGCGACTCTGTGTATCAGACTCACTATACCTACCTTTCCCAAAATTCTCCTTGTCTCCTAATCCCACTTACCTTTCTTCTTCATTGACCACACAGTGTTTTATTTATTAACTGATAAGAGAATCATATATACAGAAAGACAGCCTTCAATAGAGATCTAAACAGAAGTCTCAGCATAACAATCTAAAGTGATGGTAAGACACTTAAGGAAATGTTCAACATCCTTAGTCATTAGGGAAATGCAAGGAAAAACCATTATGAGAGTCCATCTTACAACTATCAGATTGGCTAAGATCAAATATACCAATGAGAGCTTATTCTGGAGAAGATGTAGAGAAAGGACAACATTCCACCATTGCTGTTGAGAATGAAAATTTGCATAGCTGTGATGGAAATCAGTATGGCAATTTCTCAATAAAATAGGGATCAACCTACCTCAAGACACTACAAAGCAACTCTTGGGTATATATTCAAAGGAGGCATATTCACACCCCTAGGAAATGTGTCCAATTATGTTCATAGCAACATGACTCTTAATGTCCTGGTCTTGGAAACAACCTAGATGCCCCTCAACTGAAGAATGGATAAAGAAAATGTGGTATATTTACACAATGGTTTACTACTTAAAGATAAGAAACAATGACATCCTAAAATTTGCAGGCAAATGGACAGAACTAGAAAAATTCATCCTGAGTGGGGTAACTCAGAATGAGAAAGACAAATACATTATGTATTCACTCATAACTGATACCAGACAAACCAAGAGATGCACATCCTACAATCTACAAACCCAGAAAACGTGTAACCATCTTCCAGAAATAGATGTAAGCATATGCACAAATCCACAACTAACCATTTGTTCAAGCTCCTTGAGGAAGTCAAGACCATAAAGGGGAAACCCACGGAAACCACTGACCCAAGACATTGAGAGATAACTGACACTAGTCTGACAAAAGGAAAACCCACATAAGACTGAACTAGACTCATTTAATATAGGTGGCAGTGGTGTGGCTGGGACAATATAAGAAGCCATTGACAGTGGATCCAAGATCTACCTCTAATGTACAAACTGTCTTAGTATATGGAGAAATACTATGCTCAGCCTACATAGAGGGATGTGGGGGGGTGGTGGTGGAGATGTGTGTTGGTTGTGCCTCAAGGTGAAGATAGGACAGACTCAGTAGACTTCTTAGGGGAGGTCTTATCCGGTCCAAGGAGCTGATGGGAGGTGAGGTATGGAGGCAAGCAAGAAAGGCATAATGAGAGGAGTGAGGGGGAACTGGGACTGGAATGTAAAAAGTAAACTAATAAAATGTTAATTAAAATAGTGTTTTTTTACTATAACTTTACAATATAAAGACAGAGAAAATTTTGCATTCACAGTGCCTACTTATATTAATTCTCATCCTAACACATATCCATGGAAGGTTCTCCCATGGGGAATATCTAATAGCCTCACCCTGTGCCGATATTATTTATGACAGCAGGTTGAAACGATAAGTAAGCAACTTCCTCAATCTATAATTTGCCACTTAATGTATGACATTTTACTAGCTGGTTTGAATGTTGATAATTTATACAGAAGGTTTGAAGAAGTAAAGAAAAGTTTCCCTTTTTGGGGATTACAAATTCTTCCTGAAAAATACAAAGATGATATTCTATAATTATTTAAGGTATAAATGAGGTCTATATCAATTTAGACCCCAAAAGGTGCAAATTAGGAGAGATCAATTGCAAATTTTTAATGACTTTCAAAGACTGCTAGGTGACATTTCCTATCTATGGCCCACTGTTGGGGTAAATCCTGAGGAACTGAGTGAGTTTTTCAAAACCATAGACTGTGACAAGGACTTAAATAGTCCAAGAGAATTATCAGCTGAAGGTGAGAGAACAGTTTTGGTGTAAAAGAAATTACAGGATGCACTTGTGTATAGTTTGGATCCAGAGATTGATTGCATTCTGGTTATTTTGCCGCATAACCATTCTCTCAAGGGAATATTAAGATAGAGGGTAGCTACTATCTTATAATGAATTTTCTTCCTAATGAAGAGATTTAATATTTTAAAATGTTATGTGTAAAGGAAAATTGAGACTTTATTGAATAGAAGTTATATACCCATCAGAAATTCTAGTATCTTTTATTAATGATGAAACTGAAAAATTATGAGCTGAAAGTGAACCTTGGGGAGGAGCTTGAAAAAATATTTTTGGGAAAGAGTAACAAAACATATCCCCAAAGCAAGAGAATTCAATTCCTAAAGAGAACTAACATTATCTTTCCTTGCATTATATGGGTGAATACCAATATCTGAAACCCCTAAATTGTTTACTTTTGCAAAAAGGTTCAGGAAAGCTAGGCTATGAATCAGAAAATTTAAGTAAGGTGGTTCAAAGACCTTATGATTATGTCCAAAAGTCATGGTCCTAATAAATTTTAAAGAAAAAATTTATAAAATTACTTATTTGCATTATGTAGAAATTTGATTTGCATATTGAAACCACTGAATTAAAAATTGATTACACAGAATTGAGATAATTATTTATTCAGTTACAAGAACTAATCAGGAATAGAAAATATAAATGCACAAAAGTGGTGATGGTCCACAGGACCCATTGTCACAACTCACTGCCTAGTGTTCTGGACCAAAGCAGCATCCTGTCCGAGGAAGTCCCCCTCATCCTGCAGGGCACTGACCCTCTTTCCAATCAGTAAGGAATAGGAATATATATATATATATATATATATATATATATATATATATATATAATCTGATTCCATATGTGCCTGCCAGGCCCTCTAGAACAAGGTAATGAAGAACTTGATCAACTATTAATTTGAGGCCTCAGAATTACATAAAAACATCATGTCAATAGCAAGAGTTTAAATTTTTTTTCCATCACAAGCCAAGGAAATTATATGAATAGGTCCTACGTGTTCTTTATATACTAAACTCCACTATCTGTTGGAAGTAACTCAAAGGAATGGAATATGGCAGATGTTTCAGAATTTGGACAATTAAAATATGTACAGCGCATCATTGGTACCTATTCAGGTTTTCAATGTGCAACTGCTTTGAGTTTGAAAAAGGCGGATTCTATAAATACACATTTGCTGGAAGTTATGGCCACCATTGGTATATCTGCACAAATTAAGAGAGACAATAATGCTCAAGCATTTATATCTAAGAAAATGAATCTTTTTTTGCTCTTTGTAATATAAAGCCGAATGCTAGTATTAGAGTTGGAATGTGGTTCTCTCCTTCTCTAAGTCAAAGCATGCTTGCTAAAGTAATGCCTAAAATATCTGTCTCAAGTCATAAAATCACCTATTATGGGACAGAAGAAAAACAAAAATTCAGGGACTATCATATTGGCACTAATCTCATAATCCTTTGTTTTTATTTTCCTATTTATAGTTTTTAAGGTATAAATATTATCTCAAAATTTATAAGATTAATATATTTGTAGTTTTTACATTTTTTGTCATGACAATAATGGTCATATAGAATATTACTTAATTTTAGAAAAAGGCTACATCTACCGTCTTTATAAGGATTTTGGTCATCAGTGTCTATCATTTTTCTTCAGTGAACCATGACCATGACCATGACTAACAGTGACCTTTGAAGTACTCTAAAGGAGGATGCTGTACAACAAGTACAATTTCAGCAGGACTGTAGTAACACTACTAAACTGAAAAACATCACCTAATATTGGCTTTGTACTACAAACTACTCAAGGTGGGTTGTTGAGATTATCCAACCTCACAGACTTCTCGAGGCAGGACTTGAGACAAGCCCACATTTACCCACTCCATGCAGAGACTGGACAACAAATGGTACAGCTTCCTCTCCCAGGACTTGACAATTAGCCAAAATTTTTCATTTCAAGATATCCCAAAAATGCTGTTGCCCGAGTAAGCAGGGAAAAAATTTAAGAATATGATGCCCACATTCCCAAGAGCTGGCGTGAGTGGTTTTTTTGTTTAAGTGGTTATGGATATTTGTCATTGTTTATTGTGGTGACAAGTTGTTATTGATAATGACCAGGGAAAAACAAAAAAAGGAAATTAGATTCAGGGTTCCTATTTTGTGAAGAAAACAAGAGGAATACTGGTATGATAGGACAAAAGGTTAGATTATGAAATGTACTCCTAATAAGTAACTAATAGTTTATATATTACACTTTTGCATATTGTATACAAATCTTGTATATTGTACAAATTTTAGATTGATTTTCTTATAACACAGTGTATATACAATTCTAAGCAAGTTCAAGTATTGTAGGTATACAACTCATTTTAAAATGTAATGCAAATACGTAGCCCTTGAAAGTACCAACTATTTAGGATAATAAGGAACTTCAAGTTAGTAATTAGTCACTTATTACAATCGAATGTATAGTTCACGCTTGCATTATTCTGTTATGGGCTAACTTCAGCTATCCATAAGGGAAACTAAGTTTCATTTTGTCACTTCTAGATGCTCATATTACTTGCTTATATTGTCCACTCTAGTTTGTAGCATGTAATATAAAATTTTGTTTATCTGTTTGCTTTTAATGACAAAGAAAGGCATCAAAAAATTCTAAAACACGTTAAAGTACAATATGTTTAAATAATGTTAAGGATTTTAATAGCCCTTTACTAAGTGAAAAAAAACTATCCAGTGTCTGGCAGCAGATGTATCTATATAGGTATTTAATAATCAAATTACATGAGGATACTCATGTAAAGCCTTCTTAGCAACAGTTTCTTTTTAAGGAACAGGCTTTTTTTCATCTTGTAAAAGGAAATTAAGTAAACAGTGCACATAATATGTAAAAACTGAAGATACAAAGAAAATATCTAAATATAGATATGTCAGACAAAATAATTTACTGCACTAATCAAGGCAAGTAAAAAGAAGGAAAAATTAAAACAAATTAACTTCAAATTCAGTAAGAGGAAATATCCATGAATGTGTGGTTAATATGCTATTTTCAAATATTTGAGGATAGCATATTAGTGCAAAATATTTCCAAGATTACTAGAAAATCCTATCAAGTGTACCACTGTTATTTTATTTGTTTTGTGTGTGTGTGTTTGAGTGTGCATGTGTGTGTGTGTGTGTGCATTCTTTTCTATTTTAAGACAGGATCTTATTATATAGTCATGGCTGGAGTACAACTCAAAAGGTTGGCCAAGTTGGGTTAAAATTCACAGCAATATCCTTGTCTCAGCCTTCTGAATGATGGATGATTACAGATACATTTTACTGTGATAGACTATCATTTCTATTTTATATCCAATCTTTAGCATGAGTTGAAAATTATTTTTTAAATCCAGATTTTAGCATAAATTAAAAATCCAGACTTAAGCATAAGTTGAAAAGTCTTACACTGATGCTAGTGAATTCCTATAAAAAGACAGTAGTGCGTATGTCTTCCAAATTTTTGGTAGAAATAATTAAGTAGACAGGAAGTATTTTCAAACCTTCATGATAATAATGATTTTATTGTAACACATATGAAGGTAACATTAATAGTCTTAAGTTATACTCAGTATGGTGAAAAATTTGATTAGAAACAATCTAGTGTTTGCTGGATATGTCATATACACACAACAAAGCAGCAGTTTCAGACTTTGAGGAAAATTTCTGGGAAAAAGAAAAATGTCATACAGAAACAATAGAGTATTTATGGCATAGATTTAATAAATGAATAAAAGAAATCTTCACTACGTGACCACTCAATAAGGTTGGGTTTACCTGCACTGTTGTAACAACAGCCCAGATGTTGCAAAAAGTACCCCTGAGGCAGTTCCCCTTGGGTTTTACCATCTTTTGGTTTAAAGTATTTCAGGCAATAAATCTTGAAAAGCTACATTTAATTAAAGATTCATGAGAGAGATAGGTGCTTCTCACAATTTTTATGTAAAAGTCACAGGAGAGAAAGACGAACTACTTTAAAACATGTGATAGACTTGAAAAATTGGATACTGGCAGTAGTAAGTTTTGCAAATAGTGCATATATATCTATATCTATATTTACATCTATACAATAGAAATCTATTGAGTTTTGATTTTACTGTATAAATTTGATATTAATAAATCATGCTTATGAATTCAATTCATGACTTATTTGCTTACAGTTTTTTTTAAAATAACATTTTAAAATTATATGACAATTGTAAGGAAAATTGGCTTGATACCCAAGGTTTTAAGTTATTTTTTTTGAAATACTATCTTCAGAGAAATGCAAACATGTTTGAGGTACTTATCTCCTGTTTGTTCATTTGTAGCCCTGTCCCATTGTATGTCTATTTACTAAACTGGAAGAAATACATTGACATAGGTATCATCAGGTATCATGAAGTAAAATAAGAAAAGTTATGAATACTACTTAATACTATATTCAAAGGATTATTATTGCTAGCTATGAAACATGTAAACTCCTTTCTTTTTATTGCACAAGCCATTGGGATTACATATAGTTGTTTTACATTTTCCACTAATAAGGTGAGCTTTCAAAGTGTCAGAAAAATCATAGAATAATATTCCTGTTAACACTAGTAACATATTTTCATGTCCTTAACCTTTTAAGTCTGAAGAGTTACACTTCAATGTTGTCCTTCATTCCTAGTTTTTTTCTAGTTATGGTGCAGTAAAGAGCTTTGTAAACAATGTCTTTCAGAGGCCTTTCCAATTTAAAATATTAAATTAAAGACTTTCAGAAAATGTTTGAGATAAAAGGTTTGTTACTAAATAAGGTGAAATGAGATTACTCTAAATCTGATTATATAAGTTTGTGTGCATGTGAGAAAGATATGAAAAGGAAAAGAAAGAGAGGGAAGACTGAAAAGAGGTATGGCAGAGAATGGGAGCGGTATAGAAAAGTAGAAAAAGGCAGAATGGCATAGGAAGGGATGAGAAAGGGGAGATGAAGAGTGGGACAGAGAAAGCAGAACAGGCAAGAGAGACAGAAAAAGGAGAGAGGTGAGAGAGCGATGAGGGAGATACTGATTTCAGTATTATAGGAATAAAAAGATCAACAAGAGAAAAACAGGTATGTGACATGACAGTCACAAAGGGACTGTTGTAAGTAGAGGAAGGAGACCAGCTAGATAGGATGGAATGGTAGCAGGATAGATGAAAGAGCAGAAGGATAGCAAAAACCTATACATAAAAAGGCTAATAAAGGAACATGAGAATTCCCCCCATTTCCTTGACTTGTATGCAACATATTGATCCACTTCATGCTTCTGACTCAATAGGTAGATCCTGTCTTAATGCTATAAATTATCTGGCTTGATAAAGCATACATATCCTCAAAGCTGGACCCCAACCAAATAAGCATATGACATCCTACCTCCTTCCCTCCCTACCATCCTTCATTTGTTCATTCCTCTCTTCTTTACCACATTATGTCTTCCCTACCTATTGCTCCTCCTTCCTTCTTTGCTTTCTTAAAAGTCAAACTAAAAAGAGAACAAAGGGAGTTTGGGATAGAATAGGAAATGTGGATGTTTCAAAAAATGATATGATTTCACTGGACTTCTAGGATTCTATGAAATAGCCTTGGAGCATTTTTTGTCTATACAGATCTTGATATGGTTAGACAATTTGATCATAGGAGGTAAGAAAGCCCTGAATTTGCATGTTAAAAGAGTTTCATAATTACAATATCTAGGAAACATTTTCACTATTAAGACTTGTGCTTTCTACAGTTTTGAGTCTCTTGTTTATGCACATTTTTGGATCTCCATTCCAGATATCATTCCATAAAATATGAACCTGGAAATAACATATATAAAGGCATAATTTAAGTGTACTTGATAGTTGTTTAATGGCAGGTTAACTAATCTCCTTGTAGGAAAACACAAAGGTCAGAACACTATATCTTCTCACCATTTGAAGCAGGGAGCATGGAACTAATATATTTGCTCATTTAGAGAAAAATAAATTCACAGAATCTGACCTTGATGCTCTTAGGGCAAGCTACTGACTTTAACACTTCTACTGAAAACCCAGATTATTTTAAATATATAATCTATAAGAAATAAAGTTACTAAGGAGAGCATTTAAATGCTATTAAAACTTGGTTCATTCACTTATTCCATTTATGATCCAAGATGTCAACATCACAAGACTACCACTCCATTTAAAAAGAAGGTCATGACACTAGGAAATGAACATGTCCCTGGAGTGACCCTAATACGTAAGCAATTAGTTCTAAAACATGCCATTATGTTTGTAGAGAAATACAAATAATTGTCCTTTCTATTTAAATGCCGGACATGTAGTTACCTCAAACACCTCTTTCCTAGACATTCTGTGTCTTCAACTTTTTTGGAAATTTCAAAGGAGTACTGAGAGTCTTCTCAGCTAATTCAATGCTATGTTGTTGGTGTGATTAGAAATTACAATATGAAATATAGCTGATGCAATTTATTAAATAAGGCATATATGAAAAAAAGAATTTGCACCTTTTGGAAAATGATTATCGATGTCATAGGATGTATGAAATGCTAAATGTGACTTGGGGTTATTACAGATAAATTATATGTGAAATTTCAGAAGAAAGAAGTCTCAAGTATTTTATATTTCATGAATGATAGACAAAATGTGATATAAGCCTTTTTCATTCCCAAGAAAGAAAAATGAGTAGAATTCTCCATACTATTGGACAATATTACTGTGCAAATAATAGGATGGCAGCAGGAAATATATGCAGCACACAGATCTGCTTCATATTTAAGGATATCTATAATTGGCCTACACCTGCCACTTATATGTTTCTTCCCGTGTAATATGTAAAGCAGAATAGAACACAACTGGTTCTATATGAGTTAAATATGTGTAAAATGTATGTGTATATATGTATATATAATTTAATGGCATAGAGTAATTATTAATTGTATTTAATTAAGCATTGGGAATATGATTATGCATTTTAAATTGATGTTTATTAAAAATATAATATGAAGATTGTCATTTGATTTAAAAATCTCTGTAAAGCTAAAAGATCTATCAAAATTGTACCATTAATTATGTTTAATTTCAGATGAACTAAGTTTCAGATGGTCATTGTTTGCTCATATAGAGCTCATGGAAAAATCATAAAAATGTCACAGAGTTTGATTTTATGGGCCTTTGGGAAAACAAACAATTAGAGCTTCTTTTCTTTCTCTTGTTCCTGCTTTGTTACCTGGCTGTGTTACTGGGGAACTCTGTCATACTCCTCACCGTCACTTACAGTCAGTTGATCGAGCAAACAATGTATTACTTCCTATGTTACCTGTCTCTCATGGACCTCTGCTACACCCTCACTATGGTTCCCAGGCTCATCAAGTACTTGGCTGCAGCAACAAAAAACATTTCCCGTAATGAATGCAGGACCCAGCTCTTCGCTGCCCACTTACTGGCGGGTGTGGAAATCTTCATCCTGGTGTGCATGGCCCTGGACAGCTATGTTGCCATTATCAAGCCCCTGCACTATTTGGCTATCATGAACAGGAAGAGATGTAATATGTTGATTGTCATGGCTTGGGCTGTGGGGTTCTGGTACGCCATTGCTTTACTGCTCATGGTGCTCAGCCTGCCTTTCTGTGGTCTCAACCACATCAGTCACTACCTGTGTGATATCAAGCCTCTTTTGAAACTGGTCTGCAAAGATATTCATGTTGTTAATATTTTAGTAATTGCCAACTCTGAGATGGTGGTTGCTGCGATTTTTCTTGTACTAGTTGCTTCTTACATGCACATTCGGTACAATCTGAGGACAAGATCATCTGTAGGGCAAAACAAAGCTCTCTCAACCTGTAGTTCTCACGTGATGGTGGTCGTTTTATTTTTTGTGCCCTTGATTTATACCTATGTTCTACCTGCAGGAAGTGAGAATAAGGATAAGGAAATTTCTGTCTTTTACACTGTGATTGCCCCCATGCTGAATCTCCTCATCTACACTCTGAGGAACACTGAGATGAAAAGCACTCTGCGCAAGTTGTGGTCTCGAATGTCACATTCAGAGTTGTAATAAATGGTACATTGCTGTGATTCTGGTATTATATGCCCAGGCCAGTTATCATTTAGAAGATCATAGAAAGCACAAGGTGTGCATCTTCCCTTCATCCCTTCAGTCTCTGGTTACTGTGGTTGAGAATCGGTGAGTTGGATATAACCACTCATTGGCCCGTAACTTCTCCAGAATCATTCTGAGGACCCATTAGCAAGCCCCGAAATGCCCAATTCCTTCCTATTTCCAATATTTCTATGCCTCAAGATAATCACTATTTTTTAAATATTCCTGTTAATGAGAGCAATGTTTTTCAAAACATAGATCTTCAAAATTGCTTCAGGAAGGTTATGAATATAATATACACATATTTACATAAAACAAATATGTGATGTTTTTCTACCTTATTTGTCCTACAAATGACAATGAAAATTGAGGGATAAATAAACATACCAAATGTTACTCAAATATATTGGATTTCAGTTTGTGTTCATTGAAGTGTAACACTGTGTTATAACTTCAAGTTTTATTTGTGTTTTTTGACATTATATTTACTGTGCTTCTAATTCTATGCTTGTTAACCTCTGATATCACATAAATTCTTATGAGAAATAATTTTTAGAAAATTGAAACTAATCAGTAAATGACACCATTTACCTACCAAATCCAGCCTTTTTAGAGTGCCTTATAAAAGAATACTTATGTAGTTCTTCATTAATAAGATATTGGATGTGAGGGCGATCTGGCTGTGACATCTGTCACCCCATTGATCGCCAGGGTTGATTCGGCTGATCTGGCTGGCTAGGCGGGTGTCCCCTTCCTCCCTCACCACTCCATGTGCGTCCCTCCCGAAGCTGCGCGCTCGGTCGAAGAGGACGACCTTCCCCGAACAGAGGAGGACCGGTCTTCGGTCAAGGGTATATGAGTAGCTGCGCTCCCCTTCTAGAACCTCCAAACAAGCTCTCAAGGTCCATTAATAAGATATTGCTGCTTTATTTATAGTTTGTCCCATGTGTTATATAATATTACCATTATGCATTCTCTTTCTCAGCTATGTATTTTATTATCCTTTGCTTAGCTATCTTCTTCTGCTCAGACATTTATCTTGCTTGGGTCAGAATTCCCAAACTCATTCTTGTTTAGATCTGGAAAATTATACAGTAGATGATACCTGATATTCATAAGGTCAGTCCACAAGATGAATAATTATTTGATGGAGGATAAACTCTTAGGAAACTTTCATTAAACCATTGCCAATGAATAACACACTGTTTCCATCCGAAATTCTCTTGTGTGCCACCATGACATCTCCCCTAATGACCATGGGATTCTTCCCACAACTGTTGACAAAGTGTTCCCCATCAATTGGACACTATTGTTCCTTGAATTGACAGGAGGAGGAATTTCTACCATACTATGTAATTTTGGTGAATAAAATATCCCTTTACAGTAAAACCTATGATTCACAAATGGTAAGAAAATTAGAAGCCTATTTTGCATCATTCCCTTGCTGACAAAGCAACAAAGTACAATTAACTAGACTGAGTATGTCTGTGAGCAGACCGTAAGTTAAAATTTCACAGATCATGCACAAGGGCAGAATTACAGAAGTATGGGTTATGGAAATAAGTTCTTTTTAGACAAAAAGGCCACCTATATTCCTATGCCAGACTCTCTTGCCAGGTCTAGCTGATAACACAGTACTCTGGCTCTCTCTACTCAAGTTCCTTAAACAATTAACACTTGGTACAAACCTCTCGACTCAGTTTATGGTACAAGACATTAGTCTCATCTAATTAACTGTTTATTTTTAAATCCTGAAATTTATGTGCGTAACAAGAAAAAGCAATTAACCAATTCACCAAATCCAGAGTGAAGCAGCTCCACGCCCAGATAACAGTGGGAAAGTCTTTACAAATGGCCAGACAGCAGAGTATGATGTGTCCTCACAGCCTTGAATAATACGTTACTAGCTTCCTCCTGTAATTCCCACCTTGTGCTCTGTGGCTCCATGATAGAGAAGAAAATGTATCTTTAGACTTGGGATGCTTTTCAGTGCCAGAGCATGGCAAATGCTGTGAAGTGCCAGGGCCTATTTGCCAACACCCCTTGCTTTACTACGTACCTCCTGTGGGTTGCCATGGTTATGCAAAGTGCTCACAAAAGGGCCCTAGCTGAGCAGATTCATTCTTCTGTTAGGGCTTCAGTGGAGGTTTGAGTGACAAGCGACTGACACTTTTACATCTTGATAATCACACGATGTCAATCTATAAGGATTAATATACTTAAGAAATGTAGAATATTCCCTGCAACCATGGAGGTAACACATTCCCAGAGCAACTTAAAACTTTAATGCATTACTGTAAGAAAACATACTGCTCTGGATGATAGAAGAGCTTTGGAAGAGAAAACAAAAGAAATTCAGGAGAAACCATAAATCAAATTGATAAAGATTATATTAGGAACCTTCCCAAAGTTATATGGGGGATGGGGTTTTTTGTGCTTTTCAGAAAAATTAAAACAACCGTCTTGAAGAATTAAAATCCTTTGAACAAATAAGCATTCAGGAAAGAAGAGAGAGCTACCTGCAAAAAATTACCAAGAAAAGGAATAATCTGACCTAATGTGATCTCTGAAGGCTCCAAAAAGAAGCTTGAATCTAAGCTTGGTAGACAGAGGCAGGCATATCTCAGTGAATTTGAGACCAGCCTTGTCTACAAAGTGAGTTTCAGGACATCCAGGATTGTTAACATGGAGGAAACCTGTCTTGAAAAATATAATAATAACAACAACAAAAGAAACATATTTAAACTAAAAGAAAAAGAAGATGGAACCCAACAGATGACAATTTCACCAGGACTATGATAGCAACACTAAGCTGAACAATGACAACTAAGATCAGCTTTTTACTACAAATTACTCAGAACAATTTTGAGGTAATAATCATCAGAGATGATTCAGCCTCACAGATAATGCTCAGAACTAATTCAAGGTAGGTAGATTAAATGATCCAGCTTCTCAAACTACTGTAACCAGGACTTGAGACAAGCCCTGTACCTTCTCATTATGGTTAGACTGGACAAAAATACACAGAAAAGGGCAGGCCCTGCTCCAAATGACTTGACAGATTTTGATTATCCCTCATGGAAGGCCTCATATTCCCTGGGGAGGGGATTGGGAATGGGATGCGGGATGTCAGTTGGGGGTAGGTGGGGGTTATGGGAGGGTGGGAGTGAGAGGAAGCTTGGATTGATAAATACAATAAGATTGTTTCTAATTTAAATAACATTTATGAAGAATAAGAAAAAGTGATGCATTATCTCCTCTACTGTAAAAACTGACTAGAAATGGTATCAATAGATTTAAGAAATGAATAATCTTCCAACATAAAGTAATGATACAGCATGAGAGTTAATCCAAATTTTTCTTTTCAGGGTCCCCAAAATATGCTGTCACACCCAGACAGCAGAAGTAAATTTAAGTTTAAGACACCTACATTAACAAGAGGTGGGGTTTGTGGTTTCTGATAACTTATTATTTGAATATAATTTTAGGGGAATTGGTTAAAAAGGGTTTTGTTTATAGTCAGGAAGAAAGTTAAACAAACAGCATTAGATTCAAGATTTTCATTTTGAATGAAAAAAAGAAATGATATATGATAGGATAAGAGGGATAGATTATTGAATCTACTCTCAAAAGAAAAAATGGAGGATATAAATATGATAAGATGAAAAAGTAGGTTATTGTGTCTACATTTAAAAAGTAACTACCAGTTTTGAATAGTTTACCTTGGATTGGACTATTATAAATTATATTCAGATATTGTATATTGATATTAATTTGAGATTAATGTATTTCAAATCGTATTCACAGTATTGTACCTAACATTGATTTATCAATAAAATGCAAATTTCCAGTCCTTGAAAGTTATCATTATTACTGGAGAGTCACAGATGGACTTCGGGGGCCCATTCCCTAAGGATGGGTAGTATTGCAGCCCAGATACAGAAAGGAGGGCCTGGGAGCCCCCCAATGAAATTTTGGGCTTGATAATCCCCTGGAGAGTAGACGGTGGGGGGGTTGAGGGATCAGTGGGAAGCATGGGAAGACAGGAGGGCAAGGGAATTGGGGGATAGATTTATAAATAAGTGCCTTTCCAATATAAAATTTTAAAAAGAAAATGGAGGTTAGTAAATAGTCAAAAACTACAGCCAAACTTATAGTCAAATTTGGTAATGTCTTCAAGGTCAAAGAGAGATGTATTTTAGACAGATGGGTCACCTTTCAATACTTCATAGATCTATAGGATGTGGCATTTAAAATGTTTTAATAACATAGACTTTGGCAATGAGACACATCTCCTTCTGGTGAAACTAATTTAATCTTGAGTATAGGATAATATCATCTTAAGGATTCTAATGGGCATTTCTTTTATATCCCTTTAGACATTCAATAAACTAGGCAGGATCTCTGGGTCCATTATGCCTCATAGCTGATGAGCTATGGCCTAGAGAGTGAGTAGGATCTCCTCAGATATTCAAACATGATATTTCTGATGCCCATCAGCTGTACAAAATTCTGCTCTAAAAGAAAAATTTGGCATGGAAGTTTTTTAAGTATCTCCATCCCTTTTTTGAAAAACACCATATTTAAGGTCAGGAACCCATTTGCAAAAAGAATCCTCAATGTGACAAAGATTTTAGCAAGATTGTTTTTTTATTTCTAAAATATGTAAACATGCCTTGTTTAAAAATAATTCCGAATTTAGAAACATAAGAAGAGAAATGATAAAAATACAATGTAAAGGAAGCAAGAAGATATAATAAAGTTTCAGATTTTACTTACACAGATAAACCTCTGCAAGGATTATCTGATTCAACAAAGTGAAGGTGAACAGATGTCAGAATGACTCATTGTGCTAGACTGCCCATGATTTTGCTAGGTATCCAGTATTGCCTAATCCTCATCCTGAACTTCCCCCCATCCTCTGGTCCCACATATAGACATCTATTCAGTGATAATTTTTCAGGCTTATCTAGTAAACATATTGTTTATTATTTAACATCTAATCATATGGGTGCAACAATGTTATTCTTAGTCAATACAGGCTTTTCCAGGAGCTACATTTACATTCCATTTGCAACATAATTAAAACAAATGTATATGTAGAAGTAGAAGTTGGATAATTGGACTTTAGTAAAATACTATGAAATTATGCTAAACACATATTTATACCCAAAACTTACTCTAATAAAATAAATCTCAGTTTGCGAATCCTAGTGAACAGAAATATCATATCAGATCCAGAATGAGAATGGGATGAGTCCAAAGGTATACCTGAAATGAAAGCTCTTGCAGATCACTCAATCCAGGACTGAGATTTTTGGAATAAAAGAAAATAACTTATAAAGAATGAAAATACTATTTATCAAAAACAAATGAATAAAACTAATCTTTTGCCTTCTAAATATGATATGTTTTTTTACATTGTTTGTCAGCTGCACCACAGGTCCAATGTTATGAAGGTTAATATTCTCCTTGTTTTCTGAAATCTGTTAAGAAGACATTAGCAGGGATGAGATGCTGCCCATGTGTATGACCTTTATTCATGAAGTATACATACAGTGAGAGATCAATAGGTAAATACCACTCTTTTTTTCATTTTTCAAGACAGGGTTTCTCTACATATCCCTGGCTGTGCTGAAACTTTTTCCATAGAATAAAGTGGCCTGGAATTCACAGACAACCCCTTGCTTCCCAAGTGCTGGGATTAAAGGCATGAACCACGACCACCCAGATAACATAACAGAGTTCTAAACCTTGGAAATAGCATCATGTATTTTATTGGCATACTCTCACTTTAAGGAAAATAGTTAATTGGGAAAAAGAATGCAACAGTTTTGCTACGAGCATTATTAAGACTGAGTAGTAGAATTTCTTTTTCATTCACATTCCCAAAAATTATTTGAACATAAAATATTATAGTATTGATCATGATTTTCATACCTCACTTCCACTTCCGTGTAACACAGAGCCCCATCTTTCTCCACCGAACCCTATGAAGATGGTGCTATTGTTTCACTATGCAATGGCATTGGTCCAGACTGAAGAAACTGAAGTTTTCTGATTTAAAGATAAAGTTCTGCTACTTTCCAGTCGTCTCCCAGGAAACCTTTCTAGTCCACAGCTTCTTCATTGCACTCTTCACTTCTGCGTTTCTCAGAGTGTAAATCATAGGGTTCAGCATGGGAGTGACAATGGTGTAAAACACAGACACCATCTTATCCTCCGAGAAGGTAGTGTCTGGTCGCATATACATGAAAGTACAGGGACCGAAGAAGATGATGACCACAGCAATGTGGGAACCACAGGTGGAGAGAGCTTTGCGCCTGCCTTCTGCTGACTGTTTTCTCAGAGACACCAGAATAACTGTATATGAGATGAGTAAGATAACAAAACTTCCCAGTGTAATTGTACCACTGTTGGCTGTCACAACAACACCAACAATGTAGGTGTCTGTGCAGGCAAGTTTCAGTACAGGGTGTATATCACAGAAATAGTGATCAATCTCATTGGGTCCACAAAAGGGGAGCTGTACCACCAGAGCCACTTGGATAATGGAGTGTAAGAACCCACCCACCCATGTTCCCAGCAGCATCTTGTTGCATCTCTCTCGGTCCATGATGGTCATGTAGTGGAGAGGCTTACAGATGGCCACATATCGATCATAGGCCATGACAGTAAGGATGAAGATCTCAGTGCAGCCAAAGAAATGAACCCCGAAGAGTTGTGACATGCACCCCACATAGGAGATGGTTTTTTTCCTCACTAACAGGTCAAAAATCATCTTGGGTGCTGTGAGTGAGGAGTAGCAAATATCCACTAAAGATAGATAGTTGAGGAAAAAATACATGGGGGACTTCAAAAGATTTCCAATGCAAACTGTGAGCATGATGAGGAGGTTGCCAAACACTATGACCAGGTAAAAGAAGGAAAACAACACAAAACATACTTCTTCAACATCTGGGTTCTGAGAAAGTCCCAAGAAAATGAATTCAGTGACATTGTTTGCTCCTTGTGTGGAATATGTTCTTGAGGCCATACTCCCAAGAGGACGTTACATTACCTGAAGGAAAGTGAAAAAGCCCACATGCATTTCTATTTTATAACAAATGAAGAATTATGGTGGCTGGAGGTAGAAGGTGAGCACTTATGCCATGAATACTCAGGCTTCATTTTAAATGCATCTGGTCTGATTATCTTGCCTAAGTTTTATATTCCTGTGTATTTTCAATTCAGATGACAAGTGAAATCCAAAGAAATAAGTCTATTTTTCCAGTCCCCTATGACTCCTAAAACCTTGCTCCTCTGCATTTTAAAGTTTGTACATCAGTTCCAAAATGTACTTGAATCTTATTTTGTATAAGATTCCTATTAAATTTCAAACAGATTGCTGTCGGAAGTATCAGTAAATGCTTGCTCTTTTGGAATACAGAAATGCGAATTTTTTCGTCAGATTTTACATGCTTCATATTGCCCTGCCTTAGTACATTTATTAAGAAATCACAAGTATCATACCTTCCATGACTTCTGCAGGCTTCCCTTCCCCTGAAAACTGAATCATCTTGAAGTGAAATTATGGCCTTTCATCTGGCTTTATGAGTCAATATATATATGTGGTGTTACAGAAAGGAACTTATATTAGTCATATTTGATTCTGACATGATTCCACTGTAAGTCAGATGAATCCTTTAAATTTATGAGACTTTGCTTACTTCATTTGTGATATAATAAAGTATTAAATCATTATTATTTGTCATAAAAGGTCACTTCTACAATAAAATTAAATCACTCCCTAAGCATAAAAGCACCACAAAACCCTGAAGGTAAGACTATTCATCACTATGGTAATAATTAATAATGGAAGAATCTTCTGTAGATTAAGCCAGCTCTGCTGATTGATCAAGATAAAAACAAATATCTATGTAAATTCTACAGCAGCCAATATGTGCAACCCAGGATTTCTCCTCAGTTTCTTTGACATGATACTTAACTACCTATATGAAACAAAGAGACAAAAAATATCAAAAACAAAAGAGTAAGTGCTTGGTACTTTAACATCAGCTTTTCTACATGCATCCTCAAATTTCCTGCTTCTTATTAGGTACACAAAACCACCCTATGTGGATGACTTTGAATTCAGTGTCTGAAAGAGGTTGTCATTCAATTGGGCTAGAAATATTCTACAGACACGACAGGGATCTATTTAATTAGAACTATGTTTGGCAGTAGAATCACAGACACACTGATGTGCATCATTGATAAGGGGAAGCACATTTGGATACATTTGGATTAGTAGAGGTTTCAAGATGATTTCTCAAATCGATTCATGGGCATAAGTATTTCCTTGGTGTTGAGCTCTCCTTTGGGAAATGCATCTTTAAATGTCCACTGTGTTTAATTTTTGACCAGAGAATCCTGAAATTTCAGGGGGTTTTTGCAGGAAAAAAGAGGGAAACCATGAGCTTCTGGAAAGCCCTGTTTGCTGTGTTATTGTCAGGTTTTGTTCAAAAGTTGTACAAATGTTACTATGTATCTGTCTTATTTTGTATATTAAAGATAAATGGGGGAAATGGACTAAAGAACAGTGGTAGTCTAATCACATTTGGAATCAAACTTAATTCTATGATTTTATGAAATATTGTCTTTTGGCATCTTACGGTATTTAGAAATACAAATTTTTCAGTACAAATAAGCCCCTATCAGAGAATATAAGAGCAATTGTTACTGTGTTTCCCTATTTGTTTGTCTAGAACTTATAGACATACATGAAATTGATACCTGTCTAAAGCACTGAGGACTAGGGAAACAATCTTTCTCTAAGACACCTGCAACTAAAAGCCTCCTGCTTTTCTCAGCACTTCTGATTTGATGTTCTTTCCAATGACTAGCATTTTCTTATTCTCCTTTATGACTCATTGTCTCTAAGCTACATACATACATATATTCCATTCTCTTACCATTGGTTTTATAATCGTACACTTCCTTTTCTTTAAAAAAACCAGATTATTTAAATTTTATTATAAATGCAAAAACCTGACAACCCATACCTTCAATAATTATTGTTTTCTTAGTTTGAGAAGCACAAATCATGCTGATATTTTCCAAATAGGCATAAACTCACATTTTTTTTACCATTTTCTTAGATAATGTAGTAATCCTAAGTAATTATGATAATTAGTACCAGAGAATCCTTGGTATCCTCAACACAGTGGGTCAGAACTCAATCTTTCTTTTTCCAGGTCTTCTCTTTTACTGAAATGGCCTGGTTGTTGTGCCTCTGGAAATAAATTCTCCTTCTTACACTTCTTATGTAGTCTGGTTATGGAGAGGAAGAAAAACAGTAGTGACCTTAGGGAGAATGTATTCCCAGAGTCTTCTTCCATGGTCAAAATAATATTATGGATCTCAAATGAACTTTAAACTCCAGTGTCCATTGAATTTAAAGCTATATAACTATTTTAAATTTAAAGGTTCATGAATTCTCAGATCATAGCCATAATCCAGAAAAAATAGCAAACAGAAGTAATATTTTGACTATAACTTTATTATTTTAGTCAATGTACTTATATATATATATGTATATATATTAAATAATATGTTAATTATATTACCCAGTATATCTCATTGTTTAGGTTTGAATTCTCTACTTCTAAAAAACTGAAAAACTAGATATAATGAAAAGTAAGTAGAGAAAGAGTCACTCTTAAAGTACTTGACCAAACATGGTAGTAGACACCTTTAATTCTAACACTCAACAAGCAGAGACATAGGGTTCTCTATGAGTTCAAGGCCAACTTGGTGTAAATAAAGTGTTCCATCCCAGCAACACATACAACATAAGACCCTGACTCTGCTTTGTAAAACAAACAACCAAAAGAAGGAATACTGGAAATGGGAGATATATTTGGAGCTTAGCTGAACTTCAGCAAACCAATTCACTGGAAATCCTATAAGTATATGTTCCTGTAGACAGCTGAGCATTGCATCCAACGGTACTCAAGCTCGAATAAAAATCAGAGACATAGAATAAAACTAAAGGTAATAAAAATTAAATATAAAAATAAACTATTCCAGATTTCTGGTGCCCCTCAATGACACCATAATTATCTCTTTGGTTCTTATGCAGAATATCCATGCAACATGTGGTGACTTTTTTATTCCAGAAACTATGTCTCTGGAATAAAAAGTGATATGATTTTACATGTCTATATTATTCATGGAGCATGATGTTTTGGAAATTTACTATGCAATTGCATTGTTGGGGACTTTTTCTTATTTATTACCAAGAGATATTCTACTCTTTAGTCTTTCACTCGAGGACATTTGTATATTTTAATGACCAGTTTATAGCTGTTATAAACAATACGTCTG
Source organism: Mesocricetus auratus (assembly GCF_017639785.1). NCBI lineage: Eukaryota > Metazoa > Chordata > Mammalia > Rodentia > Cricetidae > Mesocricetus > Mesocricetus auratus. The sequence goes on along the minus strand of NW_024429189.1, from coordinate 56,306,681 downwards.
TGAACATTGGTATGCAATTCATGCATACATATATTTTAATTCTTTTGCATAGGAATCTAAAACTATAACATAAATAAAAATAGAATTATATCATTTGCAGGAACATGGTTGAAGCTAGTTATCATTGTACCCAATAAAGTAAGCCAGACACAGAATGATAATTGGTACGTTTTTCATATTTTTCTCTAATGGAGACCATCTCTCTATCTGTCTATCTATCTATGTATCTATCTACCTATCTTTCTTTTTATCTATCTCCGTATATATGCACACACATATGTACATACCTATATAAGTGTATATTTGCCTATCAATGAGTTACATGGACCAGAAGAGGACATAAGACTCTAAAGGTGATAAAGGCTGATAAAAAGGAACAACATAGAGTTATACAAGGAAGGAACACAATATATCACACATTGTCGTCAGACACTGATTATATATCTGTCTGTTCATAAACAGAAACGTGTTTGGTTATCTGTGTATGTGTGAAATAGACAAAAAAGGGAGGTAAGGCAGAGGGGCTGGAGAAAATAAAATGGAGGAATTAATGTGATCAACATACAATGATATATAGTTAATTACATACACGCATGTGTGCACATAAGAATGTGATAATGAAAAACATATATAATTTTCATTACATATATATATACGTGTGTGTGTGTGTGTGTGTGTGTGTGTGTGTGTGTGTGTGTGTGTGTAGTAGGCAGGCCACAGCAGAAGAGTGAAGGTCTCTGCCAGCTTGTCGCAGCAGGCTCTCTGAATGCTTGTGTCCCAGGAATCACAGTTCTTCAGACTTTAGAGAATCCCTCAAGCCCACTATGTTATATACTAGCAAAAATTAATTAATTTACTGTGATTCTGCCGTAATTTTCCCTCAATCCTCTTCTCCTAGTTTCTCCCTCTACTCACTTTGTTCCCAACCTGGGAAACCACTCCTTGTCCCTACCTTTTCAGAAAAGAGACAGATTGCCTAGGTAGGTCGTCAAAACGGCATATCAAGTTGTACTAAGACTAAGAATTTGTCTTTTATTAAGGGTGAGAAGGGCAAACCAGGATGAAGAATAGGGAGCCAAAAGCAAATAAAAGAACTGGAGAAAGACTCTAATTCCAATGCTAGGAGTCCCACTAGAGGACCAAGCTATGTAATTGTAAAATACATGGAGAGGGGCTAGATCAGTTCCACACAGGTTCCTTGTTGACATTTCCGTCTGGACATGCCTCTATGAGTCCAGATTAGTTGATTCTGTGACCTTTATTTTTGTGTCCTTGATCCCTCTGCCTCTTACATTTCTTCCTTTTCTGCAGAATTGCCCAATGCTCAGACTGATATTTTCCTGTGGGTGTTCATCTGTTTCTATCTATTGCTGGATGAGGCCTCTCTGATGACAATTGGGCAAGGTCTTTGTCTATGAGTATACCAGAATATCATTAGGCATCACTATATAGACATGTTTCGCTCCAGTTGTGTTTGGTCCTATCCCAGGTCTCTGGGTCATCCATCCTATGTGTCCCAGTATTGCAGGCAATGTCAGAGTTGGGCTCACTCCTGGTGTTGGATTTAGGATAGACCAGTCACTGGTTGGCCACTCCCTCAATCTATAGGTCATCCTTAACATAACAGGTTCCACATGGTGGAAAGAGTGTAGATCAAATGTTGTGTGGCTGGTTGATGTCCCAATCTTGCCACTTGAATTGCTGCCTGGTCACAGGAGATTGTCAGGTTAGGCTGTGTATCCACTATTGCTAGAAGTCTTAGTTTTAGTCATCCTTGTAGAATCCTGGGAGATTCCCTTGCACTAGGTTTTTTCCTGACCTTGAAATGACCTCTGTTTCCAGTAGTCTCTCTCAGTATTCTGTTTGCCTCCCTCCTACTTGATCACTCATGTTTTCATCCTCATCTGCCCTCAGTCCACTCACAAAATCTCAACTTCCCCTTCCCAAGGAGATCCAGACATCCACCTTGAACACTCCTTATTACCTGATCTCTCAGTATTTGTGGATTGTAGCATAATTATCCTGTATTGTTCAGTTAATATCCACTTATTAGTGAATACATATCATATTTGTCTTTCTGGGTGTACATTACCTCACTCAGGATGATTTTTTTCTAGTTCCATTCACTAGCCTTCAAATTTCATCATGTCATTGTTTGTAACAGCTACATAATGCTCCATTGTGTAAATGTATCATATTTTCTTTATCTATTCTTCAACTGAGGGCACCTAGGCAGTTTCCTGGTCCTTATTATTACAAATAAAGCTGGTATGAACATAGTTGAGCAAGTGTTCTTGTGGTATGATGTAGCACCCTTTGATTATTTGCCTCATAGCAGTATAGCTCTGTCCTGTGGTAGATTTAGTCTCTGATTTCTGAGAGCCTCACATAAAGTCTCAGCTAAGAAAAAGCTTTTTGGGTTTTTTATTTTAACTGCACACTGACTTTATAAACAAATCTCCTAATATGTCAGTAAACAATGACTTCAAATTTGGCATCATTAGTTCTTGCACTGTTTATAATCCTCCCCATTATAATGTCTTTCATTTCCACAGGATCTAAGGAAGTAGTATTTACCTCTTCATGTATTTAATGTTTTCCATACATTATCAAAAATAAGTCTCTTTATTACAAGTGTTTTTTATTTTTGTGTCTGCTTATGTGAGCATATGTACTTGCCAGAATGTGCAAACTGAGGTGGCTGGACAACTTTGGAAATTGCATGTCTCCTTCCACGGTGTGGGTTCAGAAAAGGATCTCAGGACACCAGGCTTTGTGGTTGGTGCTTTTACCCATTGAGACTTCACACCAATCCTGAAATCTGAACTTAACATCCTGTGAATTTGAGTATGTGAGTCCACTGCTGTTGTGAAACTTTAGCTTTCCTTACTATTGACTTCTTACCCCTCTTACTGGAATCCTTTATACAAAAGTTTGCCTTTGACTTGTTTCTGAATTAATTTATTTTTTAAATATTATAAACAATCGTTTCTGTTGCATAGAAAGCATTATTTGATAAGATTTTCCAGTAGTGACTATATAGGTGTTAATCTTGTTAACACAGATATACGAGTTATTCTGAGGAGGTAGTTTTGTTATGTTTTTTTATTATCTCCATTGCACACATGGCTGTTCCAGAATTCTCTGTTTTTATTTTCACCCCACAGAATTGTTAACAATGTTTGTATTTGCTAATATGTACCATAAACAATTCGTTTAATCCTAGACATGTTTATTTTTTTCAACTGAATAAATATCTTATTACAGTAATCCTAGAATTTTTCTCTGAAGTGTCTTATCTTTTTAACTTAATTTATAATTGTATTTTAATTACAATACATTGTATTTTAAATTAGTGACATATTAAGAAATTATTGAAATACATATCAGCTCTAAAAGGAGTACTACTAAACACTCTGCAAAATGGATAGAGAAAATTATACTGTGGATTTATATCGCAAATTAGTATTCATTAGTGGAACAAACAATCTGACAATTCTTAAACACAAGAAATGATTCACACCATCTCTCATATAATAATATGATAGATTATAACTTTTATGGTATAGTTCTTATAAACTTTCTTATACTAACATAATAGACTCTGACTTTTGAGAGACAATTCTCAGAAACCATCTTATAATAAAAAGAGGGAACAAGGGACTGATCCATACTCCATGAATGTAGTGTTAGTGAGGAGGCCACAGGAATCAATGGGGTCTTGGGTAGCAGATAATGTATACCATGGTGTATGAATGATGTTTGGGAGCCCATTCCAAATAGAGGGATGCTCTCTCAGCCTGGACACATGGAGAAGAGCCTAGGTCCTGCCCTGGATGAAATGACAGGCCTTGGAGATCCCCCAAGGAGGGATTCATCCTCCCTGGGGAATGATGTGGGGATTGGTTTGGGGTTGGGTGGCTGGTGGAGAGACAAGTGAGGCTGGGAGGGAGAGGGAGCTGGGATTGACATGTGAAGCACTCATGTTTCTAATTTAAATAAAAACATATACTGAGGAAAAAATAATAAGAGAGACTCCAACTTGTGTAATTTGTGTGATACCTAGTCTGAATTGTGCAGGATCATGTCAAACAAACTGTCTTTAGATGAAATTTGTGATTAAATTTGGAATATGTCCCTGCTTAAAAGAAACAAAGTGGACTTCTTATACAATGCTAATACCTGTTTCTGAACTTAGTTGTTGGTCACTCAAAATGCTCTGTATATACATTCATAAACAGTACATGAGTCTTTATATACAGTATTCAATTATTTTAATGCTTGTAATAGCCTTTAAAATTTAAGGCTGCTATCCACATTGACTTTGTGTTGTTCTGATAAGACACCATGACCAAAATGAACCTTGGAAGGAAAGGATTGATTACACTTTAGAGTACATCATTGAGGGAACCAAGACATGAACTACACCAGAAAGTAGGTAGAATTGTCCTCATTACCCATCAATCCTAAGTCAGCATGGGCATGGAGAGTTATCCACCTCCCTGTCCCCCAACCATCAACACTGAGACAGATTGGAGATTTGTCCCTGTCGTAGTAAGAGTGGGAGAGTTATCCCTGACCCTACAAGCTGCAACACTCAGGAGAACAGGACCTGCTTCTCACCAGGGAATCACAGTAGACACAAACCTGTCAGCTGAGGTGTGGGTAAGCAAGAAGAGATGTCCTCACCTGTCTTGTTGTGGCATGGATCTGGGAATGATGCACTTTATTCCACTCATCAATGCCTGGGACAGATGGGAGACTTGGCACTGTCATGTAAAGCATTGGAGACCCATCCCTGACCCACACCAGCTACAACACTCAGGACAGCTGGCACTGCACATCACCCGGGGAAGCCCAATGGAGTCCACCCTGTTAGTGAAGGTATGGATGAACCAGGCCCCAAGTTATGAACATTGGGGGTGCTGTCCACATTACCAGTCTGTCTTGAGGTTCAATAGAGTAGCTCCATCATGCTTATCAATACCTGGCAGAGAGCCAACTCTATCAGGCAGGTGTGTGAGTGACAGACTGGGAGTTATAAACATGGGAGAGTTGTTCCCTGTTTTCTCGTTAGGACCATCACTATAGCTTCCCAGTCTTAAATCCAGGTTTATCACTTGGCCCATCACAACATCCACCACAATCTATTTCCTACTGGAACACAGGAACCTGACCTGCTGACACAAATTTGCAGGATTTCCACAGCACAGGGTAACAAGAGGATACCCAGGAATAGTCCCAGTGAGAATCAAGCTTTGAGAGTGTAGTAGAAGCCAGAGACCTCAAACCCAACCAATGATTATTTTTGATGAACATTTACAAGATACAAGGACAAAGGGGCTTCAGTGTGAGTAACTCTGTCATACTGTATAGTTTTCAGTTTTTCTCTTGTTAATTTTTTCCCTATCCAAAATATTTCAATATTTATTTTTAGTTTTATTAATTTGACAATAACTGTAAATTAACATTTCATTATCAGAGGTTTAGAAACATTGATAAACAGTTAAATGTTTCAGTGAAGAGTTATGGGACCATGCATATAGAATAGCCACATTTAATAGTCTAAAGTATTTTAACAGTGAGAGATCCCTAGCTTTGTATTTTTGCCATTTTTAAAATTCTTGCTATAGCTACTAGACCCTCGAAATTTCCAAATTTTAAACCTTCTTTGGTTAAATTAAATTATGTAGTATGTAGTATGACTTCATACAAATTTGTAATTTTAGTTTTCACTTTAAGCATGTTTGAGTAAAACTTATCAGAACATCACTCCTGTGTTAGTTACAAACAATAGTAGTATCTATGCAATCAGCAAGTTTTCTGCTGACATTGGTCTATTTGACAATTCTAGTGAGTCTAGGAAAAATTGAACCCAAGTCATCAGTGGCACGTGTCTTTTTCACAGTTGGATTTAAGTCACATCACTTAGTAACTCATTTTAAGGTAATGGCAGTGTTCAACGTACAAAAATGATTCAGTACAGTAGATGTTATTCTACATGGTCAAGATAACGAGAATTCTACCTAAAATTAACGTTTAAAATGCAGAAATTTCTTAATAATTACCAGCTGGGTAAAGGCTAAATCAGAAGACTGAAGATAGTCATATATATTAATAAAATATCAGTAATGTTTCTATTCCCAAAAAACAAAAATAATGATTTTAAAATGGTGATTACTATATAGTATCTCTTTTAAGCCAAAGTAAACTTTTCACCTCAGAATGTAATTCTTTAATCCTAATATCCTGTGACCTAATATCCAATGTCTGGAACTCAACCCTACATTAAACTACCATTTAAGCAGGATTCATAATCTAAAGTCATTTTTCCCTGCATGGTGTTTTTCACTTTAATAAATTTAATTAAAAAGTGACAAATTGATGTTATTTTAAAGGATTTTAACAATAATTTAGCAGAGAAAAAATGCTTGGGACCATATGTATATATATATTTTTTTTAATTTAAATTTAACTTAGAGACATGGTTGCTTTACATGTCAATTCCAGGTTTCTCTCCATTTCCCTTCCCTCCTCCCTTGCCCCCCCCAAATCCCGAATATCCCCTCATTTCTCCAGGGAGGGTGATGCGCTCCATCAGGGTGTCCATAGAATGTCATTACATACAGGACAGGGCATAGACTCTCCCCCCAAGAGTTCAAGGTGAGAGTGCATCTCTCATTGTTGGATGAGAGTCCAACGTCCATTTGTATGCCTGGGATAAATACTGGTCTACTACACAAGGCTCAATAGTTTGCCAAGGCCTCCTCACTGACACCCACATTCAGGGGGTCTTGATCAGTCCTATGCTGGATTCTCAGGAATCAGAATGGGATTCAAGAGCCAACCCTTTTCAGGTCAGCTGTTTCAGGGGATTAAATCGGCCCAATCTTAACTCCTTTGGCCATCTGTCCTCCTTCACTGTCACTAGATTTCTTGAGTGCAGCTCGGTGCTTATCCTTGAGAGTCTGCCTCTGCTTCCATCAGCCACTGAATTAGGTTTCTGTTTTCCAGACTCTCTGGCAATGGGATTGTAGGCTGGCAATCCCCAGATCTAAGTCTAAAATCCATATATGAGAGAGTACATGCCATGTTTCTCCTTTTGTGACTGGGTTACCTCAATCAGGATGGTTTCTTCTAGTGTCATCCATTTGCCTGGAAATTTCAGGATTCCATTGGTTTTTCTGCTGAATAGTACTCCATTGTGTAAATGTACCACATTTTCTTTATCCATTCTTCAGTAGAGGGGCATCTAGGTTGCTTCCAAGTTCTGGCTATTACAAATAATGCAGCTATGAACATAGTGGAACAGACAACCATGTTGTATGAATTGGCATCTTTTAGATACATGCCTCAGAGTGGAGTTGCTGGGTCTTGTGATAGGTTTATTTCCATTTTTCTGAGGAATCTCCAAAATAAAGTGGCTGTACAAGTTGTCACTCCCACCTGCAGTGGAGGAGTGTTACTTGTTCACCACAACCTCTCCAACATAAATTGTCTTTGTGTTTTTGATTTTAGCCATTCTGACAGGAGTGAGATGGTATCTCAGAGTTGTTTTGATTTGCATTTCCCAGATGGCTAAGGATGTTGAGCACTTTCTCAAGTGCCTCTCAGCCATTTTAGGTTCCTCTATTGATAATTCTCTATGTATTTCTGTAGAACACTTTTTAATTGGATCCTTTGATGTTTTCGTGACTTATTTCTTGAGTTCTTTGTAAATTTTTGAGATCAACCCTCTGTCAGATGTGGGGTGAGTGAATATATTTTCCCATTCTGTGGGCTGCCCTTTTGCATTGCGGACTGTGTCCTTTGCCTTTATAGAAGCTTCTCAGTGTGAGGAGGTCCCATTTATTAATTGTTGATCTCACTGTCTGTGCTACTCGTGTTATGTTCAGGAAGCTGTCTTCTGCACCAACTTATTCAAGGGTACCACCCAATTTCTATTCTAAGAGTTTCAGTGTGGCTGGATTTATGTTTAGGTCTTTGATCCATTTGGACTTAAGTTTTGTGCATGGCTATAGACATGGATCGATCTGCATTCTTCTACATGTCAGCATCCAGTTATGTTGAAGATGCTTTCATTTTTCAATTGTATAGTTTTCGCTTCTTTGTCAAAGATGTTCATACATATGTGGGTTAATATCAGGGTTTTCAATTTGATATCATTGGAGTACCTGTCTATTTTTGTGCCAATACCAAGATGTTTTCAGGACTATAGCTCTATAATAGAGCTTGAAGTCATGGATGGTGATGCCTCTGGAAGTTGCCTTGTTGAACAGGGTTGTTTTGGCTATCCTGGGTCTTTTGTTTATCCATAGAACATTGATTACTGTTCTTTCAAGGTCTGTGAAGAATTTTGCTGGTATTTTGATGGGGATTGCATTGAATCTGCAGATTGCTTTTGGCAGGATTGCCAGTTTTACTACATTAATCCTACCTATCCAAGAGCATGGGAGATCACTCCATTTTCTGAGGGATTCTTTAATTTCTTTCTTTAAGGACTCAAAGTTCTTGTGATACAGGTCTTTCACTTGGTTAGCATTATTCCAAGGTTTTATATGTTTTTTGTGGCAATTGTAAAGGGTGATGTTTCTCTGATTTCATTCTCAGCCCTTTTATCATCTGTATATAGTATGGGTAATGATTTTTTTGAGTTGATCTTGTAGCCTGCCATTTTGCTGAAGGTATTAGTCAGCTGTAAGTGTTCCCTGGTAGAGTTCTTTGGGTCATTTATGTAAATTATCATATCATCATCTGCAAATAGTGAAAGTTTGACCTCTTCCTTTCCAATTTGTATCACCTTAATCTCCTTTTGCTGTTGTATGGCTCTTGCTAGAAATTCAAGTACAATATTGAACAGGAATGAAAAGAGTGGACAGCCTTGTCTTGTTTCATATTTCAGAACAATTGCCTTGAGTTTCTGTCCATTTAGTTTAATGTTGGCTGCTTTTTTGCTGTATATAGCTTTTATTATGTTTAGGCATGTTTCTGTTATCCCAGATTTCTTCAAGACCTTTATCATGAAGATGTGTTGCCTTTTGTCAAAGGCATTTTCTGCATCTAGTGAAATGATCATGTGATTTTTGTTTTTCAGCTTGTTTATATGGTGGATTACATTGATGGATTTTCATATGTTAAACCATCCCTGCATTCCGGGGATGAAACCATCTTGATCGTAGTGAATGATTGTATTGATGTGTTCTTGGATCTGATTTGCCTGTATTTTATTGGGTATTTTTGCCTCAATGTTCATGAGGTATATTGGTCTGAAGTTCTCTTTCTTAGTTGTGTCTTTGAGTGGTTTGGGGATCACGGTTATTGAAGCCTCATAGAAAGAGTTTGGCAAAGACCCTTCTCCTTCTATTGCATGGAATACTTTGAGAAGAATTGGTTTAAGCTGTTCTTTGAATTTCTGGTAGAATTCTGCACTGAGGCCATCTGGACCTGGGCTTTTTTTGGTTGGGGACGTTTGACGACTGCTTCTATTTCAATAGGGGCTTTAGGTCTATTTAAATTGCTTATCTGTTCTTGGTTTAAATTTGGCAAGTGATAGCTATCCAGGAAGTCATCCATTTCCTTTAAATTTTCTAATTTTGTTGAGTACAAGTTTTCAAAGTATGACCTGGTGCTTCTCTGAATATCCTCAGAGTCCGTTATTATGTCCCCCTTTACATTTCTGATTTTGTTAATTTGCATGTTCACACTCTGCTGTTTGGTAAGTTTGGACAGAGGTTTTTCTATCTTGTTGACTCTCTCAAAGTACCAACTCTTCGTTGCATTGATTCTTTGTATTGTTTTCCTAGTTTCTACTTTATTGATTTCAGCCCTCAATGTGAATATTTCCTGGTGTCTACTTCTCCTGGGATTGTTTGCTTCTTTGTGTTCTAGAACTTTCAGCTGTGCTGTTAATTCTCTAGTATAAGTATTCCCAGTTTCTTCATGTGGGCACTTAGTGCTATGAACTTCCCCCATAGTACTGCTTTTAAAGTGTCCCATAGGTTTGGGTATGTTTTGTCTTCGTTCTCTTCGAATTCTAGGAAGTCTTTTATTTGTTTTTTTATTTCTTCTTTGACGCAGGAATGGTGCAATTGTGCATTATTCAATTTCTGTGATTTTGTAGGGTATTTGCAATTTGTGTTGTTGAATTCTAACTTTAATGCATTGTGGTCTGATAAGATGCATGGAGTTATTCCAATTTTTTGTAGCTGCTGAGGTTTGATATGTTGCCAAGTATGTGGTCGATTTTTGAGAAGGTTCCATGTGGTGGTGAGAAGACGTTTTATTCTTTTTTATGTGGATGGAATGTTCTATAGATGTCTGTTAATCCCAATTGGCTCATTTATTCTATAAAACCTTTTGCTTCTTTGTTGAGGTTCTTTCTGGTATTCCTCTCTAGTGGTAAGAGTGGGGTGTTGAAACCTCCCATGATTAGTGTGTGGAGCTTTATATGTTATTTAAGTTTAGTAATGTTTCATTTACAAATGTGGATGCCTATGTATTTGGGGCATACAGGTTCAGAATTGAAATTTCATGTTGGTGGATTTTGCCTGTGATGAGTATGCAATGACCTCCTTTATCTCTTTTGATAGATTTCATTTTAAATTCTATTTTGTTAGATGATAGGATTGCTACCCCGCACTTGTTTCTTGGGTCCATTTGATTTGAAAATCTTTTCCCAACCTTTAACTCTCAGGTAATGTCTGTATTTGAGGGTGAGATGTGTTTCTTTTATGCAGCAGAAGGATGGGTTCTGTCTTCAAATCCATTCTTTTAGCCTGTGTCTTTATATGGGTGAGTTAAGGCCATTAATATTGAAGGATACATATGACCATTGATTGCTCATTCTTCTTTGATTTGGAATGGTTGGTGGTGGTGGAATTCCATCCCTTTGCTCTTTTGGCTGTTGGTAAAGTAGGACTATCTAATTCCTATGTTTTTCTGGTTGTAGTTAACTTCCTTGGGTTGGAGTTTTTGTTCTAGAACTTACTATATGGCTGGGTTAGTGGATACATATTGCTTGAATCTAGATTTGTCACGGAATATCTTGTTTTCTCCATATATAGTGACTGAGAGCTTTGCCGGGTTTAGTAGTCTGGCCTGATATACATGGTCTCTTAGTGTTGGTAGAATATCTATCCAGGAAATTCTAGCTTTCAGAATTTCAGACGGAGAAGTCAGGTGTAATTTTCTTAGGTTTGCCTTCATATGTTACTCGGCCTTTTTCCTTAGCTGCTCTTAATATTCTTTCTTTATTCTGTATATTTGGGGTCTTGATTATTATGTGGCAAGGGAACTTTTTTGTGATCCACTCTATTTTGTGTTCTGTAACCTTCTTGTACATTCATTGGTATGTATTTCTTTAGGTTGAGAAAGTTTTCTTCTATAATTTTTTGAATATGTTTTCTGCCCCTTTAAGTTGGTTTTCAGCTAGGTCCAACAAATCCTTAACACAAAGCATCCAGGAAATATGGGACACCATGAAAAGACCAAACCTAAGAATAATAGGTATAGAAGAAAGTGAAGAAAACCACCTCAAAGGGACCAGTAATCTTTTAATTTCTTCATATTTTGGAGGATACCATAATACTTTCAGATGGGATCCAAATTTAAATGCAAGGGTCATTAATATTTTTCATGACTTGAAGACAATTTTATGCATTTTAACATATCTGTGTTTTTACTACAACCTACCACAAAATGACATGTGGAACTTTCATTCTTGGAATCATGTCTGAAGTGAGGTGTTAGATTTTAAAGTTCTTTGAATTTGAATTTCCACATTTCATATGATCCACATGTGCATCATAAATGTTAACTAAACACTTGTCAGTAATGATCAACAAACTTCTAATTCCAAACTGAAAAGTTGCTACAGTGTTAAGGTCATATTGAATTTTTTAAATAATACTATCATGAAAGTGAATGGATCCTTAATAAGTCCAAAGCGGCAGAATTTTCCAGACAGTTTATGTCTACCTGAAGAGTCTGTTCACTCCTTTAGTACTTCTTTTAATCATTTAGATTTTGCAATATTTTCTTGATGTCTGTTTCTCATTTTGCTCCTTCTCTAAGGCTTCAATCATCTTGGGCAATTTCCAGGACAATGAAACAGGAGCTATTTTTACACTTGCTGACTGATGAGTGTAAACCTCTCCAAAGTGTGGTTAAATTAAAGAAGACAATAATGAAGAGTCTTCTCAATTGTAGCGGCTCAATAATAGTCCCAGAGAAAAATTAGAGCTCACTACACCAGCATATACAACAATTTCTTGTTTGTTATGAAGATGCTTAACATAAAGACTTGGGCTGAGTAAGTTTTGGAGTGGACTCCAAATGAACCATCTATCTTCCTCACAGCAGTTATCTCAGCCCTCATGCATTTCTTCCTAGCTAGTGCTTTATTATAGGGCAAGAGCATTTAAGGTATCCCAAATATAAAGACACGCATACTCATAAAATAAACCCTACTAAAATTAAATAACACATAAGTCCCCATACTTATGAGTAGGGTGTTTAAGTCTTCTATTCTCACCATTGGACAGGATTACCAGGCAGAATCTTAACAAAGAAATAAAGGCACTAACAGAAGTTATGACTCAATCAGTTTTAACAGACATCTACATAACATTCTATCCAAACACAAAAGAATATACATTTTCAGCACCACATGGAATCTTCTCTAAAAATCAAACACATACTTATCAAAAAAGCAAACCTCAACAAATAAAAAAAATTTGTAATAACCACCAGTATCTTATAAGATCACTATGATATAAAGTTAGAATTCAATAACAGCACAAATTGCAGATTGTCTACAAAGTCATGGAAATAGAACAATACTCAAGAGAGAAATAAAGAAATTAAAGACTTCCTAGACTTCAATGAAAATGAAGGCACAACATACCCAAACTTATGGGACAGTTGGAAAGCTGTGTCAAGGGTAAAGTTCACAACATTAAATGCCTGCATAATGAAACTGGGGAATAGTCACACTAGAGACTTAACAGCACACCTGAAAGATCTAGAACAATAAGAAGGAAACTTACCATGAGAAGTAGTCACCATAAAATAATCAACATGAGGGCTGAAATCAATATAGAAAAAAACAATACAAAGGACTCCTAAAGCCTATAAACACCTTCAGTAATGTGTCAAGATACAAGATTAACTCAAAAATAAATCAGCAGCCCTAGTTTACATACAGCATAATTGGGTATAAAAAATCGGGGAAATATCACCCTTCACAATAGCTACAAACAACAGAAAATATCTTGGGGTAATGTAGAGTGAAAGGTTTTTCCTTGCCAGCCCCTTTGGTTTTTCTCCACCAGTCGCCTGGGCTCTGCTGTGTTGTAGTCCCCAAATAACACACAAGGCGTGGAATTAATTATAAAGCTGTTGGCCTTATTTGTTTCTTACTGGATAGCTCTGACTTAAGTATTTAACCCATCTAAGTATTTCTCTTACTGGAGGAACATCTTAATTCTCTGGTGGACTACATGATGACTCTCTGTGTTTCTCCTAACCAGAGTCCTCCTGGACTCCTACTCCCATGTATCTTGCTTCCCTATTGGCCAACAGTGCTTTATGGACATATACACAGGAATTCTCAATCATGTATTCTTTTTGGTCTAAACAAAAAGAAATGTCTTAACTTTAACATCGCCAAATTATATATAACAGAACAATTATCATGTAAGAACACAATTACAGTATTTTGTCTATCAACATTTAGCAAGATTTAAAGAAAATATCATCCATCCCATCCTTGTGAGTCCAAAGTTCTATATGGAGCTTATCTTTTATCATAACTAAGGAAAACTATAACTTTCTGTCTTCAACTCCATCAAAGAACACAGAAGGATAATATATAGACATTAGAATGGACAGAGACATCTTGCTACCTGGACTGTCACCCGAAATTCCTCTGTAATGTTGGGGCATCCATCTTCAGCCCATAGGCCACAGTGTGTCTGGAAGCCTGCTCAGCAATGCAGGAAATTTCAAATTGTCCATCTGCATCAGCAGTCTGTAGGTCATTTTTCTGTATCCTGCAGAAAGTCTCATAGACACTTTCATGAAACAGGAATCGTGTAGGAATGTAGGAAATGTAGGAAAGCAGTCACTTTCTTATGGGTCATGCATGTCCAGATTATACAGCAACAGTAAAGTAGTCTAGAAAGAGCATTTTCTTGCCCAAATGCCTAATCTTGCCATGTTGAAAGTAAACTCCATAACGAGTTTCTTTGGTGCCCATCTTCCTCTCAGACGTAATTGGTGCTTCCAGGAGCAGACGTTTCTCATTGTCAATAAAAACCCTAAACCATTTTAAATGGCATTTTCTGAAGATCTTTGAAAGGTATGAAGACTGTCTATTTATCTCAAATATATCTCTGTATATCTAGAAAACCTAACTAACCTAACTATAAATTCTGACTATTATAAATAACTATCTGTAAACTGTATTTAATTATGCATTATGTTTTAAAATGTCAGTATATGCACAATACTTAATCAAAAGGAGAAATATACACATCACAAAATTGACCCTGAATTTGTATCAATAAATGAAAAATCATACCAATACAAAGTATTCCTTTCCATACCATAATCCCCATTTTCCTTTAAAAAGAGACTGGTTGTGATCATTAACCAATTATAAACAACCCCATTTAAATGAAAACAAAGATTTATAAATGATATGAGGATTTGGACATGCTCATTCCAAACTGCTTCGTGCTGGAAGGGGGCGCTGTTCATACCATTGGGATCATGACAAAACTCAGAAACCGGTATAAGTCCTTATTTTCAGGGTCTGTAAAGCTGTATCAACTTAGCTGCTTTAGATGTTGAATCACTTGGGCCATTGCTTCCGGGGGGCTTGGTTCATCAAACCACAGAAGCCTGGAAGGAATCCATGGCTTTCCATTTTCTATAGAAACATAAACAAAAACTCTTTTCCAAAGTAACATAACCTTATACTGAAATTTTGAAGTCAAGGCATTTTAAAAGATATAATTTGAATTACTTCAGCAGCATTTATAATCAATTGTACTTTAGTAGTTGTTCCTTCCTTAGCAATCAAAAAACTGAAAAACACAATAGCATACAGTATCCAGACCCTGTGTATTTTCCATCTTTACGAGGTTTATTTATTTATCTATTATTAGGCTATTTCTTTTACTTTTATTTTAATTTTCTCTGAGGCAGGGTTTCTCTTTGGAAATCCACCTGCCTCTGCCTCTGGAGCAAATCCTACCAGCATGCACCACCACAGCCTGTTGCGCCCACCTAGACCAGCAAGGAAGACGCAATGTTTGGACTCTTCTTTAAGCAGTTTATTCAGGGACATTGAACAATCTTCTGACCCCGGGGAGTGCCAGCCCACACCTTAAAAGCCCTTGGGCGGCCAACCCCAGTATGCCACGTGGAACATGCATATATGTCCACGTACACAGAAGCAAGCCTGATATCCAGCCTTAAACAAATACAGGTGGGGCTCTCAAGGAGTTGTTTATCACAGAGAGTACTTGCTGCCAGGCTAGCAGAAGGCGGAAGCCAACACCATCTTAAGGGTGCGGCACTTCGCAGTTCTCTACAACAGCCGGCTTCTCTATTTATTTACCACTATATGGTTTCTTTTTCTCTCTCAATCTTATGTATATTTTTAAACACCAAACAAGTGAAAGACCTGTATAACAAGAACTTTAAGTTTTTAAAGAAAAAATTAAAGAAGATACCACAATATGAAAGATCTGCCATGCTCTTGTATAGGTAGGGTTAACACAATAAAAATGGCAATCAAATCAAAAGATGTCTACAGGTACAATGCAGTCCCCACCAAAATCCAACCACAATTCTTCACAGACCTTGAAAGAACAATACTCAACTTTATATGGAAAAAGAGAAAACCCTGGATTTCCAAAACAGTTCTATACAATAAAGCAACTATCAGGGATATCACCATCCCTGACTACAATTTCTACTACAGAGCTATATAGATGAAGACAGCTTTGTTCTGGCACAAAATCAAATAGGTAAACCAATAAATTAAATTGAAGACACTGATATTAATCCACACACCTATGAACCTGATTGTTGACAAAGAATCTAAATTACACAATGGAAACAAGAAAGCATCTTTAAAATTGGTGTTGGCATAACAGGATGCTGACAAGTAGAAGATTGCAGATAGATTCATATCTATCACCATGCACAAAACTTAAGTTCAAGTGGATCACTTACCTCTACATAAATTCAGCCACAATGAACCTCTTAGAAGAGAAAGTGGGAAGTACCCTTGAATGAATTGGTACAGGAGACCACTTCCTGAACATAACACCAGTAGGAAAGACACTGAGATCAACAATTAATAAATGAGACCCGCTGAAAATGAGAAGCTTCCGTAAAGCAAAGGACACAGTCAACAATACAAAATGGCAGTGGACAGAATGGAGAAGGATACTAACCAACCTCACATTTGACAGAGACCTGATTTCCAAAACATCCATAAAACTCATGAAACTAGTCAACAAAAAGAAAAGTAACCCAATTAAAAATGGGGTATTGATCTGAACACACAATTCTCAATAGAGCAATCTCAAATGGCTGAGAAGCACTTAATAAATAAATTGCTCAACATCTTTTAGCCATCAGGGATATGCAAATCAAAACAACTGTGAGATACCACCTTACACTGTCAGAATGGCTAAAATCATAAATACCAGTTACAGTTTATGCTGGATAACACATGGAGAAAGGGGAACATTTCTCCCTTGGTAACTAGAGTGCAAACTTGTACAGCCACTTTGGGAATCAGTATGGCAGTTACTCAAGAAAATGAAAGTCGGTCTACCTCAAGATCCAGGAATTCCACTCTCAGGCATATATCCAAAGGATGCATATTCATATCATAAGGGCATTTGTTCATCTATGCTCATAGCAGCATTATTTGTAATAGCCAGAAGCTGGAAGCAACCAAGATTACCCTCAACTGAAGAATGGATAAAGAAAATGTGGTACATTTACACAATGGACTACTATTCAGTGGATAAAAGAAAACATGGAACCTTGAAGTTCACAGGCAAATTGGTAAATTGATGGAACTAGAAGAAACCATCCTGAGTGAGGTAACACAGACACAGGAAGAAAAATGTGGGATGTACTCTCACATAATTGGATATTATACATAGAGCAAAGGATAACCATCCTACAGTTCACAACTACAGAGAAGCTAGCAAACAAGCAGTAACCTAAGTGAGATATATATGGTCCTCCCAGAGAAAGGGAAAGGGACAAATATTCTTAAGTAAATTGGGAGCATGGTGGGGTGGGTAGGAGACAGATGAGGAGAGAAGGGCATGGAGGAGGAGAATATGAGGGATCAGGAAGGTCTAGGAGAGGAAAAATAGAGGATGACAGCAAAGAAATACATACTACCTTAATAGAGTAAGCCATTATGGGTGTACCAGGAACTCTGGCACTAGGGAAATGTCCAGGATGATCTCACCTAAGAATCTAAGCAATAGTGGAGAGGCTGCCTGAAATACCCTTCCCCTATAAAGGGATTGATGACTACATTAAATGCCACCATAGAACCTTTATCTAATAGGTGATAGAAGCAGAAGCACAGATTTGCAGCTAAGCACTGAGCAGAACTCCTTGAGTCCAGTTCTAGAGAAGGAGAAATGATGAACAAATGGGTCAAGACAATGGTAGGAAAACCCAACAAAATACCTGACTTAAGAAAGTGGGAGCTCTTGGACCAAGACTGACACCTGGGGAACCAGCATAAGACTGAAGCAGGCCCATTAAACTAGGGTGTCAGTTGGGGGTTTGGACAACCTACGTGGCATCTGACAGTGGAAGCAGTATTTATCTGTGGTTCATGAATGGGCTTTGAAAGTCCATTCCGTGTGTAGGGATACTCTCTCAGCCAAGATACATGGGGGAGTGCCTAGGTCCTGTCCCAAACAGACTTTGATGATCACTCAATGAAGGCCTCACCCTCCCTGAGGAATACATGAGGGATGGGATGGAGGCTGGGAGAAAAGGGGGAAGATAGAAGTGACAGGAAACTGGGATTGGTATGTAAAATGAGGTTGTTTTAAATTTAAATAAAATTAATTAAAAACTTACTGTAAGCAATTTTTTCCTTTTCTTAATTAAATTTTTTTTCATTTTATATACAAACCCAGTTACCTCTCCTTCCCCTTCTCCCACTTCCTATCACCCAAATTCCCACCCACTCATCTACTTCTCATGGGGGTAATGCCTTCCTTGGGGAGTCAATAATGTCTGGCACAACATGTTAAGGCATAAATAAGACCCTCCCCACTGTGTCAAAACTGAGCAAGCTAGCCAACCTTTTGGAACAGGCTCCAAAAAGCCAGTTCAACCCATTGTAATAAGTCCTGGTGCCACTGCCTGGGGTTCCCCCAACAGATCAAGTAACATAAATATCATCCACATTCAGAGGGTCTTGTTCAGTCCCATGAATGTTTCCGAGCTGTCAGTTCATAGTCCATGAGCTCTCCCTAGCTCAGGTCAGCTGTCTCTGTGTTTTTCCCGATCATGGTCTTGTACCTCCTTGTCCAAGTTCTAATGATGCCGCCATATCCACCCAGATCATTTCCACCCACACCCACCCAACTGCATGCCATTTTTCCTCTTTTTAGAAAGCAAAATGCCACACAAACAACAAAATTTAAAGGGCACCAAAACGACACATGTCCCTCACTCCATGCCCCTTCTCTTTCTCTCTTACACACACATACACACAAAAACTTGAAAACCATAATATACAGACAAAAGAACATTGAGACAAAAGATGCTAGAACAAAACTTTTGATGCTACTGTGTTATATTACCCAGTGCCTTAGACTCTATAGTATTATATTCTGTAATGGACTTTGGCATTCCCTTTCTAAATTTACACTGGTGCCAGTCCAATGGAGGCCTTTATTTTTGCTTTAATATGGTTTAATACTATGTGTGTCATTTTTATTAGGCATGTGTGTACATTTAAGATATGATATGCAAACTACAGAGCAAAAATATTTTTACATTACTGTGGTCAAAGGGTAGTTATTAATTCATCAGAAAATTGTGTATGTAATCCATCGTCATTTCTAATTTGTGCAGAACCAAGAAAATAATTTTTCCCACAGCAGCCGTGCCTAAACATTCAGTTTTGCACTAATAATGAACAATTTGAATAAAGACTTCTAAACAAAGGTCTTTAGACTTTTTCACATGTAATAATTTATTGATGACTATTACAATTCTGAGACAAACAGGTAGACTTAAATACTTATTAATTGTCTAATCATTTCATACATAATCTTCCTAATTTCCAGCCATCCTTCTTCCATCTGAGGCCTGGGCATTGCCCTGTATTTTTCTTTTATTAATTTAAATTAGAAACTGTCTTATTTTGCATATCAATCCTAGTTCTCTCTTCCTCACATCCTCCCCTGACCTTAACCAACTCCCTGTACCATCCCCTAGACAATATTAAACAATAAAATTAGGATCACCAAGAACAGCATATCACTATATGACTATGCTTAAGTCTTTTTCCTGGTTACAGGCCAAACAAACTGATGCTTATTACAGCAACTTTTATCTTAATGGCCGGCAATCTGGGTGTTATCTCACTCATGGCAATAAACTAGTTCCAACTCAACAGAAAGATTCCTAACTTTTATATTTTCAGTCTCTCTTGAAAATAACATCACTGTTGTACATCATGGACTAACAACATGAATGAGAAGATAAATGTGACACATGGGAAATTATTGCATGAATGATTCAACAATTTGGATATTTTTAAAGAAAATTGTATTTTTCAATATGTCTTTTTACTAAAATTCCTGGATAGCTAGTTTCAATGACTTTCACTACATTGGCCACATATCTTGGTAAAAATTACAAAGTTAGAAAGATTTAGATTAGACCCCTACTTAACAATGTCTTGTATTTCCATATGTTCTTCTTAACACAGTAATTTTAATGAAAAAAGCATTAAGTTATTATGCTATGGATTTTAAAACATTACATCTATAAATGGATCATTCATCTGAAAATACATTTTGACAAGTACTATAGGGAACATCAGTAGGTTAGTTGAATTTTAAGAAGCCTGTGAGTAGGCAAAAATCGTGTTTTAAATCATGATGAGAACAGTATGACTTCAGGAGAAATTAATCATGATGCATGTGAAACCTAATAAGATGGAGGGACTGACTTTGTCCTGGATGAGACAGGCACTTGTATATGCTCTGAAAGTTCCCATGACTGATGCAGTTGCTTACACACACTCAGTGTAAGTCTGCCTCCTTTATGCTTTAACTTTTCCAACTCAGAACCTTTTTTATCAAACCACTACCCACACCCACTTTAGGTGTGACTAAATACTTACATGGACGGTGCGGTGAACTACATCCCTAGGCAGGTCCACTTTTGGGCATGGCTAGGGGTGTGTACAGAGGAAGTAACAAAAGACTGATTAAGCAGCAGAACCTCTTGCCCACTTTTTGGCTTCCAGTTTGGCAGCTGAAAAATACTTGGCTCATCTGGGTTGTTTGTTTTTCTATTGTAGGTAATTTCTACAATAAATACTTACCTATACTTTAAATAAGTATGCCATTTATCTTTAAATAAGTATGCCATTTATCATTGCAGAATCATTTAGGTGTCAGAAGTTCCCGAACCAGGATCCACCCTGAAAACGGTTGCTCCTCGGCCATGTGAATTCTACTTTTGCTAAGTACCCCACCACTTCGCTCAGCTAGGCAAGATTTCTGCCACTAGGAACCAGCATTTTCTACCTCCTGGTAAGGTTAAGTGATCTTCCAAGATTTTTCTTGCTGTCACTTGCTCTTTCACTGGCAGCCTGTTGAATTTGCCGTAAATTAAACTCCACTTGTAATAAACTTAACTGTTTTATACAATGGCAACTAACATTGCAATGCAGGATGTTAAAATTTTTCTTGTTTTTTTTTTGTGTGTGTGTGGATGAGATGTTAGAAAGGGTTGAGGACCTACCTGGAAGGTTCTTTCTACACACGATGGTGATTATTAGTTTCATAATACATATAATCTTACTAAAGAAGTGGTTGGAGAATAGGGTGAGAAAGGAAAAATTTATACAGATCATACAGTCATTGAAGGATGATTATGAAATCCCAGTACAAAGAATTCAGAAAATTCCTTTCAGGATAGTAAGGAATGAATGGTAAAAACTATTCAGGATATTAAAAATGATAATGTAGATCTGACAAACAGGTTTAAAGAGACAGAACATAAAATTGAATTACATTCAGAAAAAATGTATTCCATATCTATCAATTCAACAGACAGAATAGAAAAAGTGGAACATAATGGTGAAATGTTTAACTAACAAAACTATTCTGTGTTTGATGATTCCACTAGCAAACTACAAAGCCTGGAACATAAGATTAAAATGGAAGCAGAAAAGATTTGTTCCATGTCTGAGAGCAATGACAAACTAGCTGATGGAACGTTATTTCTGGAAGGCAGTTTACATGCTATTGAGATACTTCCTAAGGATGAGAATATTAAATATTTGGAATCATGTATAAATAATGAATACAAAAAAATGAATGATTCCATGATGTTCTTGGAAATGTATTTGACCCAAGAATTCAAGAGCACAGAGAAACAATGATAAATAGATTGCAGGTCTCAGAAGATGTCCAATCTGATACTTCAATATCAGACATACTGGCAACATGTCAGGACAGAGCTTTCCCTACATCTCTCAAATGCCAGAAAGATATCCCTAAGGTTTCCATACCCTCTCCTATGGTTTTCCAAGTAACTGCAAAACCAGCAATGTAAAAGCACCCAAATGATTTCAATACTTATCATTGGTAACCTATAGAGATGAAGGACCTAAAGGGAATCTAAGAGCCCAATGTTTCATATGGTCTTCATTCTCCATATGTCAGAGAGCTCATAAACTCATGAGCCACCGCATGTAGAGTAATCCCAAGAGACTGGGCCAATTGGCCTTGGCAGTGCTCAAAAATTCATGTAAAATTTAATGGAGAGCTTTATGGTGGCAAGAGGCAAAAGCCCTAGAGATTCAGGGATTAAAGAACGGTTATGAAGGGCCCCAAGACAAGATTCTTGGGGAGGGTGCTTACACTGACCAGCAGTTCAGTCTGCGTATGACGAGCACATATTGTCTTTTTGTTGTACAGCAGCTTTGAATGCTTTGCATAAGGTTTGTGAAACAGGAGGGATAATGCAACCCTATACCAAAGTAGACAAGGGTCCAAGAGAAAGGTTCTCTGAATTTTTAGAAAGCTTGTCCAGAGCAATAGAAGTACAAGTAACTAATCCAGAATCTAGGTGACTCCTTATAGAATTTTTAGCATATGAGAATGCAAATCCACAAAGCTAGCAGGTACTTTGGCCATTACTAATAGATTCAGCGCCATTGGAGAAATGGGTCCTATATAAGATAAACTTGAATGTAAAAGTTAGGATATGGGAGCTTGGGTCGATAAAGTGATTTCTACAGGTTTGATGAGGCACCACGATGCCAAATGCCCTACCCATGATGTTATAGAGGCCTGCGTAAGGGAGGCAATTTCTAAAAATTTCAACAGACATAAAGATGCCACATGCTTTAACTGTGGTAAAATAGGGCATCTGAATAGGAACTATAGATAAAGCATTCCTAGAAATAATGCTTCTACCAGGAATGCTTCAGACAGAAGGCCTCAGCCGTCTGGTCTCTGCAGGAAGTGTGGCAAGGACAAACATTGGACCAAGGAATGCTTGTCGACTACAGACAATGTATACATTTAGAGCTGGGAATCTGATCCAGGGTCTTCATGAAAGTTCCAAAATCCAAGGTAGTCTGGTCATTCCCAGTAACAGTGGAGGACAGCCTCTCCCAGGACAATTGGAAGATCCAGTGCCGATTGTAAATAATACAGCACTGGATAATACAATTAGCTACAGAGGATGAATCAGTTATATCAGGAGGATATACAAAATGTATGTTTTGGCAACTTCTATACAATATCATAGACACAAGTTACCAGTTAAAGTAAATAATACAATGATTAATGGCATTTTAGACAATGCAGAAAAGTCACAATAATAAATCAGAAGTCGTGGCCTCCCATTTGGCCTTTAAAATAGGTAAACATTCAATTTTTAGGGATTGGAACCCTATCTTAAAGTAAACAGAGCATTATGTAGATTGACTTTATTGGACCACAAGGACAGAAAGGAAGGTTAAAGCCATATGTTGCAGATGCTTCTATAAATCTCTGGGGTTGTGATCTATTACAGCAATGGAATACACAGATTAACATTCCTTCTGTATCAGATAGGAATTATAGACAAGCTCTTGGTGGTAAAAAGAATATAGTAAGGCAGTGCATAAAACAGATACAAACATACAGGCTTTACAGAAACAGGATGCTAGTGCCAAACCTACAGAGCAACCAAAAGCTCTACCCTTAAAATGGCTAACAGATGAACCTGTCTGGGTAGGTCAATGGCCTATGACATCTGAGAAGTTAGAGGCTTTGAAGAAGTTAGTTCAGGAACAGATAGGTGCTAGACATATTGAGGAATCAACTAGTAAATGGAATTCACCTATTTTTATTATCAAGAATAAGTCTGGGAAAAGAAGAATGGTTACTGATCTTAGAGCCATTATCAAGATAATTCAGCTTATGGAGTCTTTACAACCTGGTATGCCACTACCTTCTCTAATACCTAAGGATTGGCCAATTATAGTTACAGATTTAACAGATTGCTTCTTCGCTATTCCGTTACAAGAAACTGACAGAGAAAAGTTCGCCTTCATAGTACCTACCTATAATAATTCCCGACCAGTACAAAGATTCCGGTAGAAGGTGCTGCCTCAAGGTATGCTAAATAGCCCGACTTTGTGTCAATACTTTGTGCATAAACCTGTAGAAATAATCTGTAAACAATTTCCACATTCATTAATATATAATTACATGGATGACATACTACTGTCTGATTCAAATAAGGATACATTGGAAAAGATGTTTGAAGCAATAAAGGAAACTTTGCCTCTCTGGTGATTACAAATTGCCCCCGAAAAAATGCAAAGAGGAGATTCTATGAAATGTTTAGGTTATAAAACAGACTCCAAGAAAATTAGACCGCAAAAAGTACAGAACAGAAGAGATCGTTACCAGACTCTTAATGATCTTCAAAAACTCTTAGGAGAAATCTCACAATTACAGACAATTATGGGTTTAGAAGGGCATGATTTAAAACACATGAAAATGGCTTTAAAAGGAGATAAAAACCTAAATAGCCCAGGAGTACTATCAGCTGAGGCTGGAAAGGAATTAGAATGGTTACAAAGAGAATATTAGAAGTTCATGTGGACTGTGTGGATCTAAAGCTGGAGTGTATTCTTGTTATTTTAGCATCTAGAGAATACCCATCAGGTATATTAATGCAGAGGGAAGACATCATACTAGAATGGGTACTTCTGCCACATAAACAGAATAAAAAATTGAAAACATATACAGAAAAGGTCTCCAATTTGATATTAAAAGGTAAGTTAAGACTTTGTGAACTGACTTGGAAAGACCAAGCTGAAATTATTGTACCTTTAACTAATGAGGAAATTTACTCCTCATGGAAGGATAATGAGTATTGGCAAATAGCTTACAGTGACTTTTTGGAAACTATTAGTAACAACTATCCCAAAACAGAATCAACTTCATAAAGAAAACAATTTGGATCCTTCCATGTATTGTGAGACAAACACCTATTTCTGGAGTTCTAACCTTCTACACGGATGTGAACAAATTGGGTAAAGCAGGATATAAATCAGGAAATAAATGTAAAGTAGTTCAAAGCCCTTTCAACTCTGTACAAATGGCAGAGTTATATGCCATTCTCATGGTACTTAAAGAATTTACAGAGCCTCTCAATATAGTCATGGATTATCAGTATGCAGAGAGAGTTCTCTTGCACTTTGAAACTGCAGAA
Organism: Mesocricetus auratus; assembly: GCF_017639785.1. NCBI lineage: Eukaryota > Metazoa > Chordata > Mammalia > Rodentia > Cricetidae > Mesocricetus > Mesocricetus auratus. The sequence goes on along the minus strand of NW_024429189.1, from coordinate 56,281,655 downwards.
TTTGTTCCTGATGGCACAGAATTAACCTCATTATTTTTACAATTACAGGAAACCATCAGAAACAGGACTCATCCTACATATAAAACACATATCAGATCCCATCCAGGTTTGCCAGACCCTCTGGCACAAGACAATGAAGAAATTGATTGTTTATTAATAGGTAATGTGTTGGAAGCTTCGGAATTTCCTAAGAAATGCCATGTTAACAGCAAAGGTTTAAAGAAGGATTTTTCTATCTCCTGGCAACAAGCCAAAGAGATAGTATGAAATTACCCCACTAGCTCAATCAAAATCTGTTACCAGAAGGTTGTAATCCTAAAGTTATTCACAGAAATTAACTTTGGCAAATAGATGTTTTTTGATTCCCAGTATTTGGCAGTTTGAAATATGTACACAATACCTTAGACACATTCTCAGACTTCCAATGGGCTACTGCCCTCATCTCTGAAAAGTCTGATTCTGTTATTACACACCTCTTAAAAGTGATGGCAGTTATGTGTATACCTGCAAAAATAAAAACTGACACTAATCCAGCATATGTCTCCAGTAAATTGGAACAAATTTAAAGATAGTATAATATAAAAAATGTAACTGGTATACCCTACAATCCCACAGGAAAAGCAGTGGTTGAAAGATCTAACCGAAACTTAACAGAGATGCTTCATAAACAGCCAGGGGGAACAAAGACCCCCAAACACAGGTTACATAATGCTTTACTAAAGTTGAATTTTCTTAATGCTAATGAAGAAGGACAAACTACAGAAGAAAGACACTTGACTACAGAGAAGACTTCTGAACTGAACCAACCAGTGTACTTTAAGGATGTTATGACCTCAGTCTGGAAACCAGGATATGTGTTACGTTCAGCAAGGGCTTTTGCTTTTGTTTCCACAGGAGAAGAAAAACTTTGGGTACCATCGAAATTAATTAAGATTTTATTAGAACAGAAGACATCCCAGGAGGAAGAAAGATAACAGCTCATCTATACAATCATATTCTACCATGTGTAAAGTGACCTCATAAAAGGAAAGAGAAGAGTTTTGTTTTTTGTCTTCACAGGTAAACTCAGCAAAAAATACTGGATGTATGGATTCCTGAAGAAGAATGAATAACTACACTGAGGACCATCAAACCAACAATAACTCACTGTGTGGTGTCAAATTCTACATCTCTCTATATAGTTTTTTATAATACCCATTTCTTTCTGTTCCTTAATATGCTTTAGTTCCCATTCATTTAACTGTAGCTGTCTTTGGAGTTGGATTGGCTCTCCTACTCTAAATTCAAGTGTATTATTAAATAGAATTCAGAATTTCTATATTATACCAATCAGCCATTGATATAAGACAGAAGAAAAAATTATGGACTGTTACCTGTGGATTTCTCTTTCTGAAAATCTAATCTCCTTCATGTTTACCATCTTCCCTATTGTCACCTTTTCCAATATGCATACATATGAAAGTTATACAAAAATTCTTTGTTAATATTATGTTTGAGTTTTCCAGAGAACAAGGGATTTCCTGACAGCAATCTTCAATTTCTTCAGAAAGAGAATGAGGAGCCACTTCCTCAACTCCACCTGATCCAACTGGATGCATCTGAACTGCCCCATATCATCAACTCCACCTGACAAGCACCATCCTGAAACTGTCTTGGAACTACATCACTCGACACAACTCTAGACCAAGGAACTGATACAGTGCAGCTTCTATAATCTGGCCAGAGCTTCAGACAAGAGCTTCAATCAACACTAGAAATCCAGTCAGGAACTTCAATAAAGCATCTCCTGCAAAACAGAGACTGTCTAATCTACTGAAGATTTTGTTACACTAACATTTTTCTTCTCACAGGTCCGCATGAGATTGTCATCATCCCATCTCAGCAGGAAGTAGTTATGAGAATTCTATGCCCCTCTTGGTGCTATTAATATTATAGGATAGTTTACACCTGTTAGTGTTAGTTTTCTATTATTTTATGGTTGGGACTGGAAGGAGGTGTTCAGACTTGGGTGTTTCTTTCAGTTAAGTTTAGGTTTAGATGGAGTAGATGTTTGAGACATTTTGTTCATTGACACAAGTTAGTTTTGTTTTAAGTTTAAATATCCTTTTTAGACTAAAGGGCGAATTGTAGGGTGTGACTTAGTACTATGCCACCAGCCATGTGGCATATTAGAGGCCCATACAGATGAGGCTCTATAAGGGGGGTTTACCACACTGCCAATCACATCCACTTTAGGCGTGACTAAAGACATATACAGACTATGTCACTAGGCAGGCCCACTTTTGGCCATGGCTAGGGGAATATATGGATGATGGAATAAAAGACTGAGCAGCAGAACCTCTCGACCGATTTTCAGCTTCAAGTTTGACGGTGGGAAAAATACTCGGCTCATCTGGGTTGCTTGTTTTTCTCTTGTGAGTAACTTCTACAATATATACTTACCTATACTTTCAATAAGTGTGCCATTTATAATTGCAGCATCAAACATTGATGCAAAACTAGTCAATAAATTACTGGCAAATCAGATCCAAGTACATATCAGAAAACTCACCCTCCATGACTAAGTAGGCTTCATCCCAGGCATACAGCATTGGTCCAACATACAAAAATCTTCAATGTAATCCACCATATAAACATGCTAAGAAACAAAAATCATATGATCATCTCATTGGAGGCTGAAAAAGCCTTTGACAAAATCTAACACCCCTTCATGATGAAGGTCTTGGAGAGATCTGGGATAACAGTAACTTACCTCAACAAAATAATAGCTACATACAGCAAACCAACAGTCAACATCAAACTAAATGGACAGAAACTCAATGCAATTCCTCTAAAATCAGGAATAAGACAAGGCTGTCCACTCTGTCCATACCTCTTCAATATTGTACTTGTTGATCTAGCTAGAGCAATATGACAACAACAGGAGATGAAGGGGATACAAATTGGAAAGGAAGAGGTCAAACTTTTGCTATTTGTAGATGATATGATAGTTTATATAAGTGGCCAAAAACACTCCACCAGGGAACTCCTGCAGCTGATAAATATTTTCAGCAAAGTGGCAGATTACAAGATCAACTCAAGAAAGTCAGTACCCCTACTATATACAGATGATAAAAGGGCTGAGAAAGAAATCAGAGAAACATTGATCTTTACAATAGCCATAAACAACATAAAATACCTTGGGGTAATGCTAACCAAACTAGTGAAAGACCTGTATAGCAAGAACTTTGAGTCTTTAAAAAAAGATATCAAAGAAGACAACAGAAGGTGAAAAGGTCTCTCATGCTCTTGGATAGGTAGGATCAACATAGTAAAAATGGCAATCTTACTAAAAGCAATATACAGATTTAATGCAATCCTCATTAAATTCCCTGCACAATTCTACACAGACCTTGAAAGAACAATTATCAACTTTGTATGGAAAAAAAGACCCAGGATAACCAAAACATCCTTGTTCAACAAAGCAACATCTGGAGGCATTGCCATCCCTGACTTAAGGCTCTATTATAGAGTTGGAGTCCTGAAAACAGCTTGGTATTAGCACAAAAATAAACAGGTAGACCAATGAAATTGAATTGAACAACCTGATATTAACCTATACATGTAAGAACTTCTTATATTTGACAAAGAAGCTAAAAATATACAATGGAAAAAAGAAAGCATCTCCAACAATTAGTGCTGGCAGAACTAAATGCTGACATGGAGAAGAATGCAGATAGATCCATGTCTATTGCCATGCACAAAACTTAAGCTCAAAGGGACCAAGACCTCAACATAAATCTAGCCACACTGAATCTGTTAGAAGAGAATGTAGGAGGAACCCTTGAACGAATTGGAACAGAAGACAGCTTCCTGAACACAACTCCAGTAGCACAGACACTAATATCAACAATTAATAAATGGGACCTCTGAAACTGAGAAGCTTCTGTAAGGCAAAGGTCACAGTCAGCAGCTGGGCATTGGTGGAACATGCCTTTAATCCCAGTACTTGGGAGGCAGAGCCAGGTTGATCTCTGAGAGTTCGAGACCAGCCTGGTCTACCGAGCGAGTTCCAGGAACAGCTCCAAACAATACAGACACAAAAAACAAAACTAAACTAAAAAAGGACACAGTCATCAAGACAAAAAGGCACCCCACAGATTGGGAAAAGATATTCATTAACCCCACATCTGACAGAGGGATAATCCCCAAAATTTACAAAGAACTCAAGAAGCAAGTCTCCAAAACACCAAAGGATCCATTCAAAAAAATGGGATTGAAACTAAATAGAGAATTCTCAATAGATGAGACTAAAATGGCTGAGAGACATTTGAGAAAGTACTCAACATCTCTAGCCATCTGAGAAATGCAAACCAAAACAACTCTGAGATACCATTTTCCTCCTGTCTGAATGGCTAGAATGAAAAACATTGAAGACAGTTTATGCTGGAGAGGATGTGGAGAAAGGGGAATTCTCCTAAACTGCTGGTGGAAATGCCAACTTATACAGCCACTTTGGAAATCAGTATGGAGATTCCTCAGGAAAATGGCAATAAGTCTCCCACAAGACATAGCAGTTCCACTCTTAGGCATATACCCAAAAGATGCCCAATCATACAGCAATGTTATCTCTTCCACTATGTTTATAGCAGCATTATTTGTAATAGCCAGAACCTGGAAGCAACCTAGATGCTCCTCAACTGAAGAGTAGATAGAGAAAATGTAGTACATTGACACAATGGAGTACTATTCAGCAGAAAAAAATTAATCTTGTAATTTGTAGGCAAATAGAAGGCACTAGAAGAAACCATACTGAATGAGGTTACTAAGTCACAAAAAGAGAAACATGAATGTACTCACTCATTTATGGATTTTAGACATGAATCAGGGGTATGCCAGCATACAATCCCACTGCCAGATATTCTATGAAACAGAACCTTCATCCTGCAAATGATGAAAGCATAGGCAGATACCCACAGACAAACACTGAACTGAACTCCTGGAATCCAGTGTCAGAAAGAGTGAACTCATGGGCGAAGGTGTTCAAAGTGGCCTGGTTTAACCTACAGAAATAGCTGATCTGAACAAGGGGGAGCTCTTGGATTCCAGATTGATGGCTGTGAGGAAATCATGGGAATGACACTGACACCCTACATGTGGGCGTCAATGAGGATGCCTAGGTAATCTATGGGGCCTTGGGTAGTATTTATCCCTGGTGTACAAATAGACTTGGAGTGTTCATGTCACAGTATGGATGTCTATCTCCTTCAGGACTCTTGGCGGAGGGCCTAGGCTCTGCCCTTGATGAAATGACAGTTATTGGAGATCAACCATGGAATGCCTCACCCTCCTTAGGATTTGAACTGGAGATTAGGTGGGGGACTGGAAGACCTGGTAGCGAGGGAGGGGATGGAGGGCAGGGAGAGGGAGCTGTGATTGACATGTGAAACAAGATTGTTTCTAACCTAAATAAAAATAATATTCTGCAAAAAAATAAGAAGGTGTTGGGCAGGTTAAACTCATGTAGCTAGTCTTCTATCAGGTGATAGAGATATTTCTGCATTGTGAGTTCAGAGACAAATTATTATAGATTTGGTAAATATGCATATTTTAGTGTTTCAATTCACAGTGACAATATATGATTAAATACTAAAGTTTGTAAAAGAAATATTAAATTGAATAGCCCAGGATACTATTAAATGTTGACTGCTTTGATAAATAAGAAGTGCTATCTTTGGAATAAAGCAATTTTTTTAAATCCATGGATTCCATGTAAGTAACAGGTATGTCCATCATTATTGTGTGGGAGGAAAAGGATGCATTTTATTTATTAAAGTTTACGACTATTTGTTGGTATGCTAAAGTATAGAAAATATCCCAAATATTTCCATTGGAAGTGACTAGATGAGATCCTACTGATTAAGAACTATTCATGTGCTCTTAAAACCTAGAAGATGCTATATCTATCTAAAATTTGCAGAAGAGTTTAATACAGACTAATGACCTTAATACTTCTGAGAAATGAAAGCTTTATGAGAAAATTCAGTAATTTAGCAAAGTATGGTGTTTTATAGTGTAGTTTGAATATTGTTTATATGTTTCTAAAGTGATACTATAAATCTTTAACTTTCAATAGACATACTTCTAAGTTTGTTTTAAGAAGTTGTCTAACCTCTTTACAGATAAACTTAAGAGCAACCAAAACAGTGAGGACAATTATTATATACATAATGAATAATAATAATAATAAAATCCTGTAGTGGGGTGTTCCTGAAATTTTACCAAGTAGCTACTTCTTCACAAATGTCAGATACCATCTTACCAAACTTAAGCCCTTTGCAATGTGACTGCTTTCCCTCTATGAAGAGTCAGAAAGAATTACATAATACTTCACTGACAACTAGGTACAGCAAGTGTACCTTAAATGTCTTGAACTGTGTGAGTTTCTGTTCTGCCTAGGCTAATTCCCAGCACACCCAGTGATGAGCTAATAAGAATCATGGGATTAAATAACATTGTTTGAAAGACTTGAGGAAGGCAATCATGTGACTCTTTAATGTAACCTCTCATAGACTAAATAAATTGGGCAGTCAGTTAGTATTCCTCAAATATGATAACACATGCATAGAAGTAAAGTTAAGTGTGAAAGCCTCTGAAAGACACAAAACCAGTGTCACTGCAATTTTGTCAGATGACTCTTTACGATAGTATCCTGGAGAATCAGATTCTTCCTTCTGCAGGCTCTTCTATGCAATATAGACCCATGAAAGGAGTCCCCAAACAGTGATTTGCATCCTCATAGTCCTAGTTCTCTGCCTGTGTAGTCAGGGTTTGCCAGTCTCTCGTCTTTCACTCATTGTCTTCACCAAGGTAAGCTCTCTAGCACTGCACTACCCAGCTCACCAAATGTAGCAGACAGCAAGGGGCAGGGCCAGTTCTTCTGCTCTCACACCTACTGTCTAAGTCACCTGCATTCATACCAACACAGTCATCCCTACTGGTTTGCCTAGATGATGTGCACGGCCTATTCTCTGGATTACTGCTGCTGTGGAGGAGCAAAGAAAGTTCTTCCATTCCCATGTTCCCGAGGTTGTCTCTCCTGCCTGTCATAGGTGGCAAGGGATGAGGTGTGTTGTGGAATTTTCATTTACATTTTGTGAAAATGTGTCACTGTGATTGATTTAAGAGATATGAATGGTCAACACATAGTCAGGAAGAGGTTAAGTCTGAGTTCAGGGGACAGAGAGGTCTCTGGGGAATAAGAAAGGTAGAGTGATCATCTGGAAACAGGGGAAACAGGACATGCCTGAGGAGAGAGGCAAAACCTGTGAGCCCTGTGTCTGCACATAGATTAATAGAAATGGGTTAATTTAAGCTATTCAGAGATACTTAGAAATAAGCGTAAACTATGTCAAAGCTGCCACAATTAACAATAAGCTTCTGTGTCATTATTTTGGGACTAGAAATCCAAAAATACTTGCTACAAAGGTGAAGGGCTTTCCCCTTTCCTACCCATGACCCAGTTAGATGGTGGGAGCAGCTCTCCGGCCCTAAGGCCTTCATGCCTTACCTTCCTGGGACCTGGTCAACAGGGTTAGTTCTAGTGTTCTACTCAGGTTACATGTTGTGCCCGACCTCTCATATGTTTCATTTTGTGAGGAGCAGGGCTAGCCTCCGACTTCCTTGCCCCAGCATCCAGCTATCACATCTGCCAAAGGGGGCATGAAGGTGGATGGAGGACATTTTTTTCTTCATTCCTGCCATCACATGCCAGATGACAGGGGGTAGAGGTCATGTTTCATCCTGCTGCTTTTCTACCAGCTGCTCGATTGTGCCTGTGCCTACATGGTCAGCTTCTTCTTGCTCAGGCAAGGTGCATAGACTACACTACCCAATAGTCCTGCTGGTGAGCAATGGTGCCAACTCTCCTGGTCTCATAATTTGAGGGTCAGCTTTTTGACCCCCACCACAGAGGTGATGAATGGGTAGAAGATGGGGAGGTCATCTATCTTTTGCTTCCCCTACCATGAAAGAAGAGGAGATAAAAGATGAGGCCAGGTGTTCCATGTGCATGCAAGTCTCTGGATCCCCTGTGCCTCCATTAATGGCATCAGTTCTACTATACAGCCAAGGATAGGTGCAGGACCCATTCTTCTGAAAACTACACCCAGTGTGGGGCAGCATCAGCTCTCCCTCTCTCATGATCCTGGAACCAGCTTTTCTACACTGCTGTTGATGTCATAGGACATGGAACAATTGTTTTGTCTCACCGTCCCCAAACCACAAAAGACCAAGGGGCTATCTCTCCCATTCTCACAAATTCAGAACCATCTTATCTGAATACTCACCTAAAGGGAGAGCTCTACTTTGATGCCCTGGGCAGGTGCAGGATCTGCTCTGCAGAGTGGCGTAGTTAGTAACTGGCAGCCCAAAATCAGTCCAGCACTTTCCTCAGCTTCGGCTGGTAACGGGAGCCACTGGCATTGGTGCAGACCCAGACTATAGTAGGACAAAGTACACAGACTTCACCCCATCTGCAATTCATGCCATTCTGATACCCTGGTCCTGGGTGGCATTGTATGTTACTCACGTGTGTATGGGCCCAGCAGCAGCAAAGGACACTGGCTCTAAAATGTCCACAGGTAGAAGACTGTATCCTGGGAAACAGTGTGGAACTTAGTGGCAATATGGGCATAGATATCAGCAGGAACTCAAATTGCTGTAGGCGTGGTCCTTGACAGCATCCCAGGCTGGATGGCAGAGTGTCCTTATTTGGCCTTGCATATTGCCAAATCAGAAAGGCCAAAGTAGCAGCATGACCCCCAAACACCAGTATGTCCCCATGTCCACTCAGCCTTTGATGATAATAGGAGCCACCACATCCACACTGAGCCTGCCTAAGTTAGAACCACAGACTCAGACATGGCCTACTTCCACAGTATGAGACTGAACAACACCATGGCCATGGGTAATATTACGGGACATGCAGGTCTGTATTGTCCCTGTGGCTGGTTGACCTTGTAAGACCAACATGTTCTGCATGGACCACAGGCATCTGCTTGGAGCTCAGTGGCAACACTAGCCATGGACATCAACTCAAAGCCCAATCACAGCAGAGCCACACGCATGGCCCCCTGTCAGCAGTATGGACCAGAACTTACCATGATTATGCAGGCATCCTGAATTGGAATGGCCCCTGTGGAGGCACAAACTTGGACATCAACTTAGTCACAGATAGTGGTTCATACTCTGCTGTTGCCAGGAGCCTTGCTGGAAAAGGGAGCAACAGACATCAACACAGACCCCCACAACTGCATCTGGGTCACCGACCAAATAATGACTGTGGGGAGCAGCCTAGATCCAGAAATCTGGCCCCAGGTGGTAAGAAGGGCATTTAACTTAACCTTTTCCTCACCTGCCTCTCCTGTCTAGACCTGATTCTCTCCTCAGCACACGCCTTGTTCTACCTGTCTTTATCATTCCCGTTTCTCCACCCTGTTCTCACTCACCGTAAAAGTCCTTGACTGCCCACTGTGATAAATGCTGAGCTGGCTCTTAGATGAAATTTTCCCACCCCAATCTAGAGATCTGGGGCAAAGCTGCACTTGTCCTCCAGAGCCTGCCAGTATTAGAAACACTTGGCAGCTCTTGGATGAAATTCTTCCCACCCTTACTCCTTATTCTTAACAACTAAACAGGGAACATCTTTACTAATTTCTATTACAATTGTTGCTATGGCTGACTCTATATGAGATTATATTTTCCACATCTCTGCATGTCTATATATATTTATATATATACCTGTATATATACACATATATGCATATATATACATATATAGGCACATGTAAATACACACATATATATAAATATGGGTATACATACATGTGTGTGTGTATATATACATACAAATATATGTGCATGTATGTATGATAGATAATTTAACATTCAGTTTTGAGATGAGACGCTAGTGTGTTTATTTTATGTGTGTATGTCATTACTCATACCCGGTAATAGTGTTAGCACAAGTAGAGAGAACTCACCTATCAGCAATAATCCCTCTGACTTTTGGGAGACTCCCTTTTTGACTTTACTATAATTATATTTTTAAATTTAGTAATCTGACACTTTGAACTTTGGCAAATAATAACGTGTTTATAGGATATTATGATGCAAATTTGAGTTAATGTTGCCTATGTACCACCATGTGACAGTTGGGAATCAAACATTGGTTCTTTATAAGATCAATGGATGTTTATACCTGCTATGCCTTGTCTCTAGTCCAGTCACTATTTGGATTTGAAATGTATCTTATGGAATCATGCTTTGAATTCACTGGATCAGGCTACATTACTGCACTGACAATTAGGAACTGTGTTTTCTGGAACCCGTTGTTGGAAATAAGTATCAGGTTATGAACTTTCAGTTTATATCCATTTCTGTTCCATCTCCAACATCTCTGGCTCAGTCTGATCTATAATACACAGAGTGAACATTTCTATTACAAAATGGAAGGATTAGAATGGTAAGAAGAAATTATTGAGTTAAAAAATGAAAATGGAGCTGAATAAACATAAAATTCGATAGCTTTCATCCAGAATGTATAAATATGCTGTGATGATGTTTGTGCCAATAGCTTTTAAAAACTCCATTCCCAAATCTTTGTCTTTTCTTCCACTTGCGTTCTGTCTCTTGGGGCAATAACACTCTTTTCATACAGTTTCCTTGTATGCAACCCACTATTATTAGAACTGCAAAAAATCCTATGATCATCAGTGTTGCTTAGAATTCCTGCCCCCAGTGTCACACATCACCTTGGCAGAAGCTCTGCAGAATGCATCCCACTACTTTGCTTTGGTTTTTGCTCTCTTATAAGAAAACTTGGTGCACAGCAGATAGATCCATATCTATCACCATGCACAAAACTTAAGTCCAAATGGATTAAAGATCTCAATATCAATATAGCTACAATGAACCTCTTGGAAGAGAAGTTAGGATGTACCCATGAACGAATTGGTACAGGATACTGCTTCCTGAAGGTAACACCAGTAGCACAGACACTGAGATTGACATTTAATAAATGGGACCTCCTGAAACTGATAAGCTTCTGCAAGGCAAAGTACACAGTCAACAAGACAGAATGGGAAAAGATATTTACCAAACCTACAGAAGGCTGATCTCCAAAATTTACAAAGAACTTAAGAAGCAAATCTCCAAAACACCAAAAGATCCAATTAAACAGTGGGGTACAGATATAAATAGAGAATTATAAATAGAGGAATTTAACATGGCTGAGAGACACTTGAAAAGGTGTTCAACATCTTTAGCCATCAGGGAAATGCAAATCAAAACAACTCTGAGATGCCATCTCACTCCCATCAGAATGGCTAAAATCAAAATCATTAAGGACAATTTATGCTGCTGAAGATGTAAAGGAGGGAGAATGTCCTCCACTGCTGGTGGGAATGCCAACTTGTGCAGCCACTGTGGAGAACAGCATGGAGATTCCTCAGGAAAATGGAAATCAGCCTACCACAAGTTCTAGCAATTCCACTATTAGGCATATACCCAAAAGATGTAAACTCATACAATAAGGATATCTGCTAAACTATGTTCATACCAGCATTAATTGTAATAGCCAGAACCTGGAAGAAATCTAAATGCCCCTCAACTGAAGAGTGGATAGAGAAAATGTGGCATATCTACACAATGGAGTACTACTCAACAGAAAAAAAAAACAATGGAATCTTGAATTTTGCAGGCAAATGGATGGCATTAGAAGAAACCATCCTGAGTGAGGTACCCAGTCACAAAAACACAAACATGGTATGTTCTCACTGATATATGGATTTTAGACCTGAAGCAGGGTGTTGCCAGTCTACAATTCCATTGCCAGAGAGTCTGGGAAGCAGGGAGGACCCTAAGGGAGATATGCATAACCCAGGAAAGGGGAATGGGACCAGAACTCCTGAGGGGATTGAGTGCATAGGGGGAGGTGAGGAGAGAGAGAGAGATGGGAGTAAGAGAGGGGAAGAGGAGGGGAGAGTAGCACATGGGAGAGACAGGAATATTGAGTCAGGGTAACAAGTGAGGAGAGAAATTTGAGAGATTACATAAAAGAGGAAGCCATTATAAGCTGGAGGAGAGATCTGGAAATAGTGATATCTCCACAGATCTATAAGAATGGCACCAAATTGCATTAAGGCTATCTTAATTGCCCTTCAATGATAATGAGATTGATGGCTACCTTATATGCCATCCTACAACCCTCATCCAGTGGCTTACAGAAGCAGAGGCATACACCCACAGCTAAAATCCTAATTGAACTCCTAGAACCCAGTTGCAAAGGGGAGTGATGAGCAAAGGAATCAAAATCAGACTGGCAAAATCCATAGAGGCAGCTGAACTGAACAAGGGGGATTTCATGGACCCCAGACTGATGATTGAGAGGCCAGCATGGCAGACACTGCCCCGCCCAACCTGGGTGTCAGAGGTGAGGCCTCAGCAATCTCTGGGACCTTGGACAGTTAAGCAAAATTCATTTCTGGCATACAAATAGACTCTGGGAGCCCATTCCACATGGAGGGATGAAGATTAACTTTCTTGGGATAGGCCTGTCATAGGTTATTTTTTTATGATTTTTTTTATTCTTTTTTTTAATTTAGATAAGAAACAAGGTTGCTTCACAAGTCAGTTCCAGGTCCCTCTCCTTTTCCCTCCCCTCCTCCCGTGCCCTCCCCCCATCCCCCCGTTATCCCCTCATTCCCCCAGGTAGGGTGAGGCCCTCCATGGGGGTGTCCATAATCTGTCATTTCATATAGGGCAGGGCCTAGACCCTTCCCCAAGAGTTCAGGGTGAGAGTGCACCTCACATTGTTCTATGGGAGTCCAAAGTCCGTGTGTATACTTGGTATGGGTACTGATCTGCTGCCCAAGGCTCAATAGATTACCTAGGCCTCAAATCAGTTACATGAGAAACTGATAAACCAGGATCAGTCCTCTAAGAATTCAGTCTACTCTGCTCTCTGAGACTGGACCAGAATCCTAAGAGAGACTGAGCCAGCCTCTCATAAGGCCTATATCCCACAAACCCCATACACACCTGTGGCTGTTCCCAAATGGGCATGGTCAGCAACACAGGTATGTACTACAATCTCTCCCTAAATTAGTGTGGTAATTTAAATTTTTCTCGTTGTGGGACCACATTGAATTTCATAAAAGATTCTTAAAAGATGCATGAGGGGATCACCATTTTTCAACACAGGGCAGTGAGGAATAATACCACAAAGTCAATAAAATCTTTTTTCCTTTTTTGGGGGTTTTTGAGTAAGGGTTTCTCTGTATGGTTTTGGAGCCTGTCCTGGACCTCACTCTGTAGTCCAGGCTGGCCTCGAACTCACAGAGATCTCTCTCCCTCTGCCTCCTGAGTTCTGGGATTACAGGCATTAGCCACCAATGCCTGACTTGCTCCATAAGGTCCACATCATGCACAGTCACAGGAAGACATTCATTACTGTTGCCTACACACAGTTTAACTTTGAAGACAATTGTGGTGAAGCTTTTAGGGCCTATTAAAATGACAGATACAATGAGAACTGCTGCCACTGGGAATGCAACGTGCTGGGTCCTAATCTGTGATCATAACTTCCAAGCTGGAAAAGAATTTAGCCAAAGAACTTAGCACTGATGGAGATTAAGTGAACAATGCTATATTTTCTGCACATAAATACAAATTACAAAATTAAAAAAATGGATATTGGTTTGGTTTTACAAAAGAATTTTAAACAATTTCTGAGATAGACCTTAAAAAGTTTCTTTCATTTTTGTCAGAAGTCATCTTTTCAACAATGATGTTTATAAATTCACAGTTTCTGTCAGCTATGAAAATAGATGGGGAGGTTAGGCCTTGCCCAAAATATTTAACAAAAGTTGAATATATGATAAATTGGCAAGTACATTTTACCTTTTCAATTATTTTTCTATTTGATAAATGGTGAAATCATAAGTATGCCAAAGAATTGTTTTAAGAACTAATACCTTTTAAGAATAAATTTATCTTACTGTTGGGTATTTGATTTGTATACTTATTTTATATACTCAACACCTGAAACAATGGAAACATTTCTTACAAAACATAAGTTTTGTCTCATAAGTTAGAAAGGTTAATAATGCCCTGAGTTTGACAATGATAGGTTTTCCACATCTTACTTTTCCTAAGATAATACTAACAGGATTTATATATGATGTTAAAATTGATGTTTTCTCCAAGGCTTAATAATATTTCATTATACAAATATATCACATTTTCTTCATCCAGTTATCTGGCAGGGGGCATAATATTTTCTCCCACACATTGTTTATTGCTGGTAACATTTTATGACATTAAGAACACTCATGAAATTATGATTCTGATTCCCAGGACTTTGGCATAAAAATTCAAGGATGTACTTACTGCATCAAGCGTTAGTCTTTGTGACACCCATATGGTGTTTTGCATTCTTCACCAACATACATCCACAATCAGCAGGGAAGAGACTTACTTCCTACCAATCATTGCCAGTATTTGTTATTTATTATGGGAGTTATCACTGCTATAAAATTGCAACTGACTTGTCAATGGGGAATGGACCTGCAGGTCTCATGTATTCAAATGTGCAGGGTGCAAAGAGTAAGACCACAACAATGGGAAATACATATGTAGAAAGGGATTTGCACCTTCCTTCTGCACTGTGGGTTCTTAGTGAGTAAAGGATGACTGTGTAGGAGATGAGCAGAAGCAGTAAGATTAACAGACAAATGAAGCCACTGTTGGCTGCAACAAAGATACCTAGGTTGTGGGTATCAGCACAGGCTAGATCAAGCAAAATGCTCAGATCACACATAAAGTGATCTATGACATTAGGGCCATAAAAAGGTAGCCTAATAATGAACAGAATTTGTATACCTCCATGAAAAAAGCCTCCAGCCCATGACACTCCTTCTAGTAAACTACAGAGTCTTCTGCTCATGATGGCTGCATAGTGCAGGGGTTTGCAGATGGCAACATAGCAGTCATAGGCCATGACAGTAAGCAAGATGACCTCAACAGCTCCAAAGAAATGCTCCCCAAAGACTAGGGTCATGCATCCATTGAACTGAATGGACTTCCTTTCATGGAGTGAATCAACAATCAGCTTAGGAGTACTGACTGAGGAGTAGCAGGTATCAATGAAGGAGAGATATGCCAGAAAATAGTACATAGGAGACCCCAACAGGTGGCTATTTGTAATGGCGATCAGAATGAGCAAATTTCCAAACTCAGAGACTATGCAGATGAACAAAAACACAGCAAGTATGATTTTCTCCATGTGTGGGTTCTGCGTGAGTCCCATAAGAACAAACTTTGTCACATTGTTCCTGTATTCCATCTAGTTGATGAGAGAGTTAATCATATTTCCTGAAGTAAAATGATGCATACTCATGGTTATTTAATTTCTGTACTCTAATGACTAGTGTTTACATTCTGTTAATTCATGAAATATAAAGAAATTTTAACATTTCAGGGAGTCTTCTAGATACTTGTGACTACTTAAGTCTATAGAGTTGCCTTCTCATTGAAGATAGCTGAAAATTTATGGATATGAGCAATGTATATAAATATACTAGGCAATCTTAACTGTCCTGAATATTTGGGATGACTCGTAGAGTAGAAGTATTTCAAATTAAACTCCTAGAGGCAGTTAAACTCACAAACGATAATGGG
Source organism: Mesocricetus auratus (assembly GCF_017639785.1). Lineage (NCBI taxonomy): Eukaryota > Metazoa > Chordata > Mammalia > Rodentia > Cricetidae > Mesocricetus > Mesocricetus auratus. Next base: position 56,265,935 of record NW_024429189.1, on the reverse strand, counting down.
ATAAATAGTACTTGGGTGCAGAGCCCACTAAAGTAAAGGTAAACTTTTGCAGTTTATTTATAGGAAATGTACAGCCATAAAATATAAATAAGATTTGACTATGAAGCTATTAGTGAACTTGAATAAGAAAGAATCTTGGAAGGTCATATCATAAACTGAGCCTTGGCCATGGCTGAAGCAGACTGTTATTCATCAGTTAGTAGTAACTAGAGAATTTAATAGCGGGAGAAGTCACATTAATAGATTATTAATAGTAGCATTTCAAAAACTCCTTGTGAAAATACAAATGCTTTGATCTAAATCTAAATTCCATATGTTATATGAAATTACATAGACAATAGAAAGCGTCAAATCATAACAGAAATTTGTGCAAAAACTTCAGTGGAGATGGTACTGAGGATATAGTGAAAGCATGCATAGGTTATTGTACAAAACCTATAATACTTAAGTCCATGTGATGATTCCAAAATAGTCTATAAAAGGTTTTCATGTACTGATTGCAAAGTTCCTTGCACACAGGACTGCTTTTAGTACTTCAAATACCCAGCACTGTTGTTTGTCTTTATCAAGTTAGAGGAAAGTGCTTCTATCTATACACAAGAAAAAGAACATAAATGAGATCAGTAAACCCTGGTCTTCAACTAAGCATTCTTTTAACACTTGCCGTTTCAGTTCTTCATATACACCAAAGAGATGGTTGTCATCATTTTGTAACAGTTCCATGTTTCCTTCTATATATAACATGAGAAATTATATTTACTGCCTCAGAAAAGCAGACAAACTGGCAAAGTTAATTGCATGAATTTGCTTCTTTCAGTTATTTTATCTCCCGTATTTTAAAGTATTATACGCTTCAAATCTTTGAACTATATTATCATATTATTGTGTTAAGCAGGCATTGGTCCAAAACTATATTAAATAGGACTTAATTTTGTGTTTACTAGCATTTCATAAATAATCGCACTTATTGCACATTTATAAATAAGCCAGATCATAGGGTGATACACAATGATATATTTGTTATTTTAGTCATTAATTCAATGATGGTGCTCTAGTCTTGGAAGGACTCTTACATCTTAGCACATTTTTAGTTCACCCTTCCCATATATCCTACATATTAGAGTTTGAATATCTCTAGGGAAGGCTGAAGAAATGTACTGCAACAGTCACCAAGAACATCAATTCAAAAGTTGTAGGAATCAAATTTGAGTTCTGGCTCTTCCTCTTGTCACTCACATTGGGTTCCTTTCCTGGCAATCAAACACCTCTTCATCATCTATCTATAAAATGAGAAGAAGAATGGTATTACATAATTTGCTATGAGAATTCATTATAATGGGAAAGCATACATACAAGGTTCCAATACATTTTTTAAAATATGAATGCAGTTATCAGATAAATATAATTGATAACTTGAGCAGCAATATAATGAAATTTTCACCTTACAATAACTTACTTTTTAAATTCTTTTCCTGAAATTATAGAGACTTATAATACTCATAATACACAACTCCAAAATTAATTATTTGAGTCTGTACATGGAATCATAAGCTTATACTATTCACTAAAATGTATGTGATATATATATATATATATATATATATATATTTCTATTCCTGACTGATTGGAAACAGGGTCACAAGCCAGGGTGCCCTGAAGGATGAGGGGGACTTCATAGGACAGGATGCTGCTTTGGTCCAGAACACAAGGCAGTGAGGTATGACAATGGATCCTGTGGACAATCACCACCTCTTTGTGCATATATATTTTCTATTCCTGATTAGTTCTTATAACTGGATAAATAATAAGCTCAATTCTGTATAATCAGGTACTAACTCAGTGGTTTAAATATACAAATCAACTTTCTGCATAATGCAAGTAAGTAATTATATAAATTGTTTCTTTAAAATTTATTAGGACCATAAGAATAGCATATAATCCTGACTTTTGGATATAATCATAATGTCTTTGAACAACCGTACTTAAATTTTTGATTCATAACCTGGCTTTCCTGAACATTTTGTATAGAATGTAGGGGCTTCAGATATTGGTATTCATCCATATAATGCAAGGAAAGATATTGTTAGTTCTCTTTAGGAATTGAATTCTCTTGCTTTGGGGGTGTTTTTTGTCACTTTTTCCCAAAGATATTTTTTCAAGCTCCTCCCCAAGGTTCACTTTCAGCTCATAAGTTTTCAATTTCATCATTAGTAAAAGATACTAGAATTTCTGCTGGGTATATTACATATAATCAATAAAGTATCAGTTTTCCTTTTAGATTCAAATCGGAAATCTTTTCCACATAACTTTTTAAATATTTGATCTATTTATGAGGAAGAAAATTCATTTTAACATAGTATCTTCCCTCTGTATTAATATTCCCATGAGAGAATGCTTACACGGCAAAATAACCAGAATGTAATCAAGCTCTGGATCCAAACTATACACAAGTGCATTCTGTAATTTCTTTTCCACCAAAACCATTCTCTCACCTTCAGCTGATAATTCTCTTGGACTATTTAAGTCCTTGTCACAGTCTATGGTTTTGAAAAACTCACCCAGTTCCTCAGGATTTACCCCAACAGTGGGCCATAGATAGGAAATGTCTCCTAGCAGTCTTTGAAAGTCATTAAAACTTTTCAATTGATCTCTCCTAATTCATACCTTTTGGTGTCTAAATTTTTATAGACCTCATTTATACCTTAAATAATTATAGAATATCATCTTTGTATTTTTCAGGAAGAATTTGTAATCCCCCAAAAGGGAAACTTTTCTTTACTACTTCAAACCTTCTATCTAAATTATCAACACTTTAATCAGCTAGTAAAATATCCTACATGTAATGGCAAATTATAAATTGAGGAAATTTGCCAGGCGGTGGTGGTGCACGCCTTTAATGCCAGCACTCGGGAGGCAGAGGCAGGCAGATCTCTGTGAGTTCGAGGCCAGGCTGGACTGACAGCCTCCAAAACAATACAGAGAAACCCCGTTTCATAAAACCAATAAAATAAATAAATAAATAAATTGAGGAAATTGCTTACTTATCATTTCAAGCTGCTGTTATAAATAATATCGGCACTGGGTAAGGCAATTTGACATTCCCTATGGGAGAACCTTCCATAGATATGTATTAGGATGAGAATTAGTATAATTAGGCACTGTGAATGCTAAATTTTCTCTGTCTTTATATTGTAAAGTTATAATTAAAAACACTATTTTTAATTAACTAAGATGTCTACTGAGTCTGTCCTATATTCACCTTGAGGCACAACCAACACACATCTCCACCCCCCACAACCCTGTGTGTAGGCTGAGCAAGGGATTTCTCCATATACTAAGAGAGTTTGTACATTAGAGGTAGGTCTTGGGTCCACTGTCAATAGCCTCATAGAATGTCCCAGCCACACCAGAGCCACGTATATTAAATAAATCTAGTTCAGTCTTATGTAGGTTTCCCTTTGTCAGACTAGTATCAGTGATCTCTCAATATCTTGGGTCAGTTGATTTCCCCATTATGGTCTTGACTTCCTCAAGGAGCTTGAAAAAATGGTTAGCTGTGGATTTGTGCATATGCTTACAATTATATCTGGAAGATAGTTATAGGTTTTCTGGTGTTGTGGATTGTAGGATGTATATCTCTTGCTTTGTCTGGGTATCAGTTACGAGTGAGTACATACTATATTTTTCTTTCTCATTCTGAGTTACCCCACTCAGGATGCATTTTTCTAATTCTGTCTATTTGACTGCAAATTTTAGGATGTCACTGTTTCTTATCGCTAAGTAGTAATCCGTTGTGTAAATATACAACATTGTCTTTATCTATTCTTCACTTGAGGGGCATCTAGGTTGTTTCCAAGACCTGGCCATTAAGAATCATGTTGCTATGAACATAATTGGACAAATTTCTGAGTAGTGTGAATGTGCCTCCTTTGCATATATGCCCAATAGCTGTACTGTATGAGGTAGGTAGATAACTATTTTTTTGAGAAACTGCCATACTTATTTCCAAAACAGCTGTACAAATTTTCATTCTCACCTGCAATGGTGGAATGTTCCCCTTTCTCCACATCTTCCACAGAATAAGCTCTGATTGGTATATTTGATCTTAGCAATTCTGATAGGTGTAAGATGGACACTCATACTGGTTTTGATTTGCATTTTCCTGATGACTAAGGATGTTGAACATTTCCTTAAGTGACTTACTATCACTTGAGATTGTTCTGCTAAGAATTCAATTTAGATCAGTACATTCATACAAAATCTTAGATTCTGGTGTCATTGCTAAGAAGAGAGCATATAGATTATAAGAGTCATATGAAAGGGAGAATGGCTGTGAAATGGTATTTGAGGATTTGGTACCTTCACCTCAATTGCAAATTCAGAATGCCTGTGGTTACCTGCACTGTCTCTGAACAAGACAGGCTATGTGAAATAAGTCATGGTGTAGGAACAGGCTCATGTATCCCCAACCTATCTGGCAATGTGTATACTATTGATGAATGGTGGGGACCAAAATCATTCCCTTTATTTGTAACCAACAGTGAACCTACCAGACCTCAGTGAATATTTCCATTCTCATTGTCTCACAGATGGGCCTACTTAAACTCAATTGTTCATAAGAAGAAGGTGATAAACATGGATCTATCTGCAGTCTTCTACATATCAGTACCCAGTTATGCCAGCACCATTTGTTGAAGATGCTTTCTTTTTTCCATTGTATAGTTTTAGCTTCTTTGTCAAAAATCAAGTGTTCATAGGTGTGTGGGTTAAAATCAGGATTTTCAATTCAGCCTATTTTTGTGCCAATACCAAGCTGTTTTCAGGACTATAGCTCTATAACAGAGCTTGAAGTCAGGTATGGTGATGCCTCCTGAAGTTCCTTTATTGTATAGGGTTGTTTTGGCTATCCTGGGCCTTTTGTTTTTCCATATAAAGTTGATTGATGTTCTTTCCAGGTCCTTGAAGGATTGTGATGGAATTTTGATAGGAATTGCAATGAATCTGTAGACTGCTTTTTGCAAGATTGCCATTTTTATTATGTTGATCCTACCAATACAAGAGCATGGGAGATCTTTCCATTTTCTGGTGTCCTCTTTGATTTCTTTCTTTAAAGACTCAAAGTTCTTGATATACAAGTCTTTCACTTCCTTGTTTAACATTATCCCCAGATATTTGATGCTGTTTATGGCTATTGTAAAGGGTGATGTTTCTCTGATTTCTTTTTTATAATTTAATTTAATTTTATTTTGTTTTTTTATTTTAAATAGCTTGTTTTACATGTCAATCCCAGTTCCCTCTCCCTCCCCACCTCCTGTACCCCCTACCACCCCCCCATCCTCCTACCCTATTGCCAATTCCTTCCACATAGGGGATATCTAGAGTCTATCATTTCTCTCAGGGAAGGGTCCAGGCACTTCCCTAAGAGTCCAGGCAGAGAGAGCAACCCTCTTTAGTTATGGACACACATGTCTGTTAGTATTCGAGGGGTAAACACTGATCCACTGCTCAGGACCCCATAGGTAACCCAGGTCTCCACATTGACTCTCACATTCAGGGGGTCTGGATCACTCCCATGCTGGCCTCTCAGCTGTTGGTCTGGGGTCCAAGAGCTCTCCCCTGTTCAGATCAGCTGTCTCTGCTGGTTTTGCCAGCCCATTCTTTGCCAATTTGCTCATCGCTCCTCTCTCTCTGTCGCTGGGTTCCTTGGGTTCTGATCAGTATTTAACTGTGGGTGTTTGCCTCTGCTTCCATCAGTCACTGGATAAAGGCTCCGGCATGGTTATAGACATCAAGTTCACTATCAGGAATGGGCATTCGAGGTGGTCTCTACACTATTGTTTAGCTTGCCAATTGGTGTCATCTGTTTAGGTCACTAGAGGTCACAATGGTGCTTGATCTGTCTTCTAACCTATGATTCCCTCTTCCCTCAATCCAACACCCCAGTCGATGCTCCTGTTCCTCTACGTCCTACACTCTCTTCCACTTCTCCCCCTCTCTATTTCCCAGGTCCACTTCTCCCCCCCCACCCCTGCCCGTATTCCCCATCTGTTCAGAGGATCTTGCCTCATTTCTCTTCTCTTGGCTACCATGTATATCTTTTAGGTTCTTTCCTGTTTCCCAGACTCTCTGTCAGTGGTAGTGCAGACTCGCACTCTCCTGATCCATGTTTAAAATCCATATATTAGTGAGTACACACCATGTTTGTCTTTTTGTGACTGGGTTACCTCACTCAGGATGGTTTCCTCCAGCGCTATCCATTTACCTGTGAATTTCAAGATTCCATTGTTTTTTTATGCTGAGTAATACTCCATTGTGTAAATATACCACATTTTCTCTATCCACTGTTCAGTTGAGGGGCATCTAGGTTGCTTCCAGGTTCTGGCTATTACAGATAATGCTGCTATGAACATAGTGGAGCAGATGCCCTTGTTGTATGAATTTGCCTCCTTTGGATATATGCCTAAGAGTGGAATTTCTGGGTCTTGTGGTAGATTGATTCCCATTTTCCTGAGGAATCTCCATACTTATTTCCAAAGTGGCTGTACGAGTTGGCACTCCTACCAGCAGTGGAGGAGTGTTCCCCTCTCTCCACATCCTCCCCAGCATAACTGTCTTCAGTGTTTTTGATTTTAGCCATTCTGACAATAGTAAGATGGTATCTCAGAGTTGTTTTGATTTGCATTTCCCTGATGGCTAAGGATGTTGAGCACTTTCTTAAGTGTCTCTTGGCCATTTTAGCCTCCTCTATTGAGAATTCTCTGTTTAGTTCTGTACCCCACCTTTTGATTGGGTCCTTTGGTGTTTTGGAGACTTGCTTCTTGTGTTCTTTGTAAATTTTGGAGATTAGCCCTCTGTCAGATGTGGGGTCAGTAAATATCTTTTCCCATTGTGAGGACTGCATTTCTGTCTTGTTGACTGTGTCCTTTGCCTTACAGAAGTTTTATAGCTTCATGAGGTTCCATTTGTTAATTGTCGATCTCAGTGTCGGTGCCACTGGTGTTATGTTCAGGAAGTGGTCTCCTGTACCAACTCATTGAAGAGTATCTCCAACTTTCTCTTCTAAAAGTTTCAGTGTGGCTGGATTTATGTTGAGATCTTTGATCCATTTGGACTTCAGTTTTGTACAAGGCAATAAACATGGATCGATCTGCAGTCTTCTGCATACCAGTACCCAGTTATGCCAGCACCATTTGTTGAAGATGCTTTCTCTTTTTCCATTGTATAGTTTTAGCTCCTTTGTCAAAAATCAGGTGTTCATATATGTGTGGCTTAAAATCAGGGTTTTCAATTAGGTTACATTGGTCTACTTGCCTATTTTTGTGCCAATACCAAACTGTTTTCAGGACTATAGCTCTATAATAGAGCTTGCAATCAGGTGTGGTGATGCCTCCTGGAGTTCCTTTATTGTATAGGGTTGTTTTGGCTATCCTGGGCCTTTTGTTTTTCGATATAAAGTTGGATTATTGTTCTTTTCAGGTCCTTGAAGAATTGTGATGGAATTTTGATAGGAATTGCATTGAATCTGTAGACAGCTTTTGGCAAGATTGCCATTTTTATTATGTTGATCCTACCAATCCAAGAGCATGGGACATATTTCTATTTTCTGGTATCCTCTTTGATTTCTTTCTTTAAAGACTCAAAGTTCTTGATATACAGGTCTGTCACTTCCTTGGATAACATTATCCCCCGATATTTGATGCTGTTTATGGCTATTGTAAAGGGTGATGTTTCTCTGATTTCTTTCTCAGTCACTTCATCAATTGTATATAATAGGGCCACTGATTTTTTTTGAGTTTACCTTGTATCCTGCCACTTTGCTGAAGGTGTTTATCAACTCTAGGAGTTCCCTTGCAGAGTTTTTCATGTCACTTATGCAAACTATCATATCATCTGCAAATAGTGAAAGCTTGACTTCTTCTTTTCCTATTTGTATCCCCTTTATCTCCTTTTGTTGTCTTATTGCTGTAGCTAGGACTTCAAGTACAATATTGAAGAGATATGGAGAGAGTGGACAGCCTTGTCTTGTTCCTGATTTTAGAGGAATTGCTTTCAGTTTCTCTCCATTTAATTTGATGTCAGCTGTTGGTTTACTGTATATTGCTTTTATTATATTCAGGTATGTTCCTGTTATCCCTGATCTCTCTAGGACCTTTATCATGAAGGAGTGCTGGATTTTGTCAAAGGCTTTTTCAGCATCTAGTGAGATGATCATGTGGTTTTGTTTTGCAGTTTGTTTATATTGTGGATTATATTGATAGATTTACTAATGTTGAACCAAACTTACGTCCAAATGGATCAATGGTCTCAACATAAATTCAGCCACACTGAAACTTTTAGAAGAGAAATTGGGAGATACTTATCACCGAGTTGGTACAGGAGACCACTTCCTACACTGTTAGACGGAGTAAGGGATCTACTAAATGTTGTCTTTCCATGCTTGTGGAACCCTACTGTTTGTGAAAGAAAGGATAAGTCATGGATTGTTTCCAAAACACCAGATTCTAAGACAGAGACTTTCCATCATAGGAAATAATTAATTCCTGGGAGAGAAAGTACAATAACAAGACCTTTGAAATTCACAGAAACTACTTTAAATACCCTTGGAATGGAGGATACAAATGTTGGCTCATTGCACAACACATCTCCTTTGTAAGATTCACCATGAGTAGACCGGATCCTATGGAGGCTTTTCTGTGACCTTGCCAACACTTGCCTTTCAGAATGGAGACCAGAACTAGAAATCAAAGATAGACTCTACATAGTATATTAAAAGAACTCATTCTAAATCAAAGTCCCATGTTGTCAGTGAAACATGTTTGTATTTGAGGAAAGAGGGAAGGATTTTCTATGGAGACACTATTTGGTATATTTTATTTGGATGTCTGCAAAGGTGTTGAGATTTCATCCTGAAAGCTCTGCTCCCAGGTCGCTTCTGAGACCTCAAGGGCTCACATTAACAGCTATTTGTGCTGATCTCTTTTGTTGCTTTTGTAGGCTTTTTCTTGTCTATGTAATTACATATAACATATGGAATTTGAACTTTAATCCAAACATCTTGGGCTTAGATCAAAATAACTTTCAGAAAATATGTTTGAGATAAAAGGTTTGTTACTAAATAAAGTGAAATTAGATTACTCTAAATCTGATTATGTAAGTGTGTGTGCATGTGAGAAACATACAAAAAGGAAAAGAAAGAGAAGACTGAAAAGAGGTAAGGCAGAGAAGGGGAGCGGTATAGAGAAGCAGAAAAAGGCAGAATAACATAGGAAGGGAGGAGAAAGGGGAGATGAAGAGTGGGATAGAGAAAGCAGAACAGGCAAGAGAGACAGAAAAAGGAGAGAAGTGAGAGAGCGATGAGGGAGATACTGACTTCAGTATTATAGGAATAGAAAGATAAGCAGGAGAAAAGCAGGTATGTGATATGATAGTCACCAAGGGACTGTTGTAAGTAGAGGAAGGAGACCAGCTAGATAGGATGGGATGGTAGCAGGATGGATGAAAGAACAGGAGGATGTCAAAAGTCTATATATAAAAAGGCTAATAAAGGAACACGAGAATTTCCCCCATTTCCTGGATTTGAATGCAACATATTAATCCACTTCATGCTTCTGATTCGATAGTTAGAGCCTGTTTTAATGCTATAATTTATCTGGCTTGATAAAGTATATATATCCTCAAAGCTGGACACCAACCAAAGAAGCATATGACTTCCTACCTCCCTCCCTCCCTACCATCATTCATTGGTTCATTCCTCTCTTCTTTACCACATTATGTCTTCCCTGCCTATTTCTTCTCCTTCCTTCTTTGCTTTCTTAAAAGTCAAACTAAAAAGAGAACAAAGGGAGTTTGGGATAGAATAGGACCTGTGGATGTTTCAAAATAATGATATGATTTCACTGGACTTCTAGGATTCTATGAAATAGCCTTGGAGCCTTTTTTGTCTATACAGATTTTGATTTGGTTAGACAATTTGATCATAGGAAGTAAGAAAGCCCTGGATTTGCATGTTAAAAGAGATTCATAATTACAATATCTAGTTAACATTTTCACTAATAAGAATTGTGACTTCTACAGTTTTGATTCTCTTGTTTATGCACAATTTTTGCTCTCCATTCCAGAGATCATTCCATATAATATGAACCTGGAAAAAACATATACAAAGATATAATTTAAGTGTACTTGATAGTTGTTTAATGTGAGGTTACCCAATCTACTTGTAGGAAAACACAAATATCAGAACATTACATCTTCTCACCAATTGAAGCAGGGGGCATCGAAATAATAGATTTCTCATCTGGAGAAGAATAAATTCACAGACTCTGACCTTGATGCTTTTGGGGCAAGCTTCTGACCTTACTGCTTCTACTGCAAGCCCAGTTTATTTTAAATATATAATCTATAAGAAATAAAGTTACTAAGGAGAGCACTGAAATGCTATTAAAACTTGGTTCATTCACATATTTCCTTTGTGTTCTAAAATGTCCACATCACAAGGCTACCACGTTGCTAGAATTCCATTTAAAAAGAAGGTCCTAGCTGGGCGTTGGTGGCACAGGCCTTTAATCCCAGGACTCGGGAGGCAGAGACAGGTGGATCACTGTGAGTTGGAGACCACCTGGTCTACCGAGTGTGTTCCAGGACAGGCTCCAAAACAATACAGAGAAACTGTGTCTCAAAAATCTAAAAAAATAAAAAATAAAAAGGTCATGACACTAGGAAATGAACATGTCTCTGGAGTGACTCTAATATGTAAGCCTTTAGTTCTAACACATGCTGTTATATTTGTACAGAAATACAAATAATTGTCCTTTCTGTTTAAAGGACATGTAGTTACCTCAAATTCTTTATTCCTAGATCTTCTGTGTCTTCAGCTTTTTTGTAATTTTCCAAGGAGTACTTAAAGTCTTTTCATTTAATTCATGCTATTTTGTTGTTGTGATTTAGAACTTGCACCTTTTTGAAAATGATTATCAACTTCGTAAGATGTATGAAATGCTAAATGTGACTTGGGGTTTTTACAGATAAACCATATGTGAAATTTCAGAAGAAAGAAGTCTCAAATATTTTATATTTCCTGAATGCTAGATAAAATGTGATATAAGCCTTTTTCATTCACAAGGAAGAAAAATGAGTAGAATACTCCATGCTATTGGACAATAATACTATGGAAATAATAGAATGGTTCCAGGAAATCTATGCAGCACTTAGATCTCTTCAAATTTAAGGATATCTGTAATTTGCCTACACCTGCCACTTATATATTTTTCCCGTGTAATATGAAAAGCAGAATAGAACATAATTGGCTCTATATGAGTTAAATATATGTAATATATACATACATATATACATAATTTAATGGCATAGAGTAATTATTAATGGTATTTAATTAAGCATTAGGAGTATAATTATGCATTTTAAATTAATGTTTATTAAAATATCTAATATGATGATTACATTCAATTTAAAATCTCTATAAAGCTAAAAGATCTATGAAAATTGTGGCATTCATTTTGCTTAATTTCAGGTGAACTAAGTTTCAGATGTGCATTGTTTTATCACATAGAGCTCATGGATAATCATAAAAATGTCAGTTTTTTTTAAGGATCTTTGGGAAAACAGACAATTAGAGCTTGTTTGCTTTCTCTTGTTACTGCTTTGTTACCTGGCTGTGTTACTGGGGAACTCTGACATACTCCTCACTGTCACCTACAGTCACTTAATCGAGCAAACAATGTATTGCTTCCTATGTCACCTTTCTCTCATGGACCTCTGCTACACCTTCACTATGGTTCCCAGACTCATCAAGGACTTGGCGGCAGCAACAAAAAACATTTCCCATAATGAATGCATGACACAGCTCTTCACTGCCTACTTACTGGCGGGTATGGAAATCTTCATCCTGGTGTCCATGGTCCTGGACCGCTATGTTGCCATTGTCAAGTCCCTGTACTACATGGCTATCATGAATAAGAAGAGATGTAGTATGTTGATTGTCATGGAGTTCTGGCACGCCATTGCTTTACTGCTCATGGTGCTCAGCTGCCTTTCTGTGGTCCCAACCACATCAATCACTACCTGTGTGATGTCAACCCTCTTTTGAAACTGGTCTGCAAAGATATTCATGTTGTCAGTATTTAAGTAATTGCCAACTCTGGGATGGTGGTAGTTGCAATTTTTCTTGTACTAGTTGCTTCTTACATGCTCATTCTGTACAATCTGAGGACAAGATCATCTGCAGGGCAACGCAAAGCTCTCTCAACCTGTAGTACTCACGTGATGGTGGTAGTTTTATTTTTTGTGCCCTTTATTTGTACCTGCGTTCTACCTGCAGGAAGTGAGAATAAGGAGAAGGAGATTTCTGTCTTTACACTGTGATTGCCCCCATGACGAATCCCCTCTTCTATACTCTGAGGAACACTGAGATGAAAAGGGCTGTGCACAAGGTGTGGTCTCGAATGTCACATTCAGAGTTGAAATGAAGGGAACATTGTTGTGATTTTAGTGATAGGGAAGTCCTGTGTATATGTCAATAAATAACTGTTGGCCAAGAGGGAAGCAAGATAGGTGGGACTAGAAGTCGTGAAGGACTCTGTGAAGGAGAAACACAGGGATTTGTTGTGTAGCTGCCATAGAAGTAAGAGGTCCGGACCCTTTCACCGATAAGAAAAATAATTAGATGGGGTAAACACTTAAGTCAGAGCTAGCCTGCAAGGAACATACAAATAGCCAACATCTTCATAATTAATACAGCATCTTGTGTGTTATTTGGGGACTACAATGTGGCAGAGCCCAGGTGCCTGGTGGGGAAAAACCAAAGCGACTGACAAAGAAAAGCCTTTACTCAACATAATGGTGTCAGCATATGGGATTGAATTTCCATGTAGAACAACAAAAGCTTTAAAGGAATTTTAGAAACAAAAGAATGGAGAAAAGTATGGCTTCTTAGCAGCAGCATTTTTCTCAGGTTGGCTCTGTTTTGCTTGCGACAGGCAGAGACTTAGGTGGCTTTTTTAAGGGAGTCTTCCTGACTCAGCATAAGCAAAAACAAAACAAAATAAAAACAAAAAACAACAAGGTTCTTTTAAGAGGATCTACTAACAATTGAAAAGTGTGTACACACAGCTAGAAATGGCAGTGACCACGTCTCCAAGCTGGCAAATTTTGCTGGATGTCAGCGTAGACTGATACAGTGAGCTGGAGTAACACGCCCGCCAACTTGGAAAAACTGCAGTTTAAACAGCCGTGGTTTTAACAGCTAAGAGACGTGGCCAGAAAAACATAAAGATTTACAGTAAAGTCAAACTTGGATGAAGAAAACCCTCTAAAGGTTTACAGTGTGCATAAAAATATATGTAGGACTGAGAGAAAAAGAAACAGCATAGTGTTAAATAGAGAAGCCATCCATGGTGGGACATGCTGGTAGTATTTGCTCTAGAGGCAGAGGCAGGCAGATTTCCAGAGAAAGCCTGTCTCAGAGAAATATATAGATAAATAAAAGTAAAAGAAATGAAGTCATAATAATAGATAAATAAATAAGCCATGTAAAGTTGGAAAGTACACAGAGAGTCTGGATACTGTATGCTATTGTGTTTTTCAGTTTTTTGATTGCTAAGGAAGGAACAACTACTAAAGTACACTTGATTATAAATGCTGCTGAATGAATTCAACTTATATCTTTTGAAAATACCTTGACTTCAAAATTTAAGTATAAGGATATGTTACTTTGGAAAAGAGTTTTTGGTTATGTTTCCTTAGAAAATGGAAAGCTGTGGATTCCTTCCAGGCTTGGGAGGTTTGATGATCCATGACCCCCAGAAGCAGGGGGCCAGGTGTTCCAACAGTTGAGACAGCTAAGATTATGCATCCTTTCAGACCCTGAAAATAAGGACTTATTCAGGTTTCTGATTTTTGTCATGATCCCCATGGTATGAAAACACCCCAATCCAGCACAAAGTAGTTTGGAATGAGTGATGTCCCAATTCCCATCTTGTTTATAAATCTTAGTTTTCATTTGAATGGGGTTGCTTATAATTGGTTAATGATCACAGCCAATCTCTTTTTAAAGGAAAAAGGGGATTATGATATGGGAATGAGTACTTTGTATTGCTATGTTTTTTCATTTATTGATACAAATTCAAGGTCAATTTTGTGATGTGTATATTTCTCCTCTTCATTAAGTGTTGTGCATATACTGATCTTTTAAAACATAATGCATAATTAAATACAGACTATAGATAGTTACTTATAATAGTCAGAAGTTATAGTTAGGTAAATTAGGCATTCTAGATATACAGAGATATATTTAAGATAGACAAACAGTATTCAACCCTTTCAAAGATCTTCAGAAAATGGATTTTAATATGGCTTAGGGTTTTTCTTGACAATGAGAAATATCTGAACCTTGCAGCACCAATTACATATGAGAGGAAGATGGGCATCGAAGAAACTCATTATGGAGTTTGCTTTCAATGTGGCAAGATTAGCCATTTGGGAAAGAAACTGCTCTTACCTGGACTGCATGACTGTTGCTGTATGAACTGGACATGCAGGACACATAGGAAAGTGACTGCTGAAATCAACAGTACTACAGGGTTCCTGCTTCATGGAAGAGTCTGCCAGTCTTTCTGCAGGACACAGAAAAATGATTGACAGACTGCTGATGCAGATGGACAGTTTGAAATTTCCTGCATAGCTGAGCAGGCTTCCAGACACACTGTGGCCTATGGGCTGAAGATGGATGCCCCAATATTACAGAGGAATTTCGGGTGACAGTCCAGGTAGCAAGATGTCTCTGTCAATTCTAACATTTATATATTATCCTTCTGTCGTCTTTGATGGACTTGAAGACAGATAGTTATAGTTATAGTTTTCCTTAGTTATGATAAAAGATAAGCTCCATACAAAACTTTGGACTCACAAGGATGGGATGGATGATATTTTCTTTAAATCTTGCTAAATGTTGATAGACAGAATATTGTAACTGTGTTCTTACTTGATAACTGTTCTGTTATATATTATTTGGCAATGTTAAAGTTAAGACATTTCTTTTTGTTGGAAAGAAAATAGGAGATGATGGGGAAGTCCTCTGTATACGTCAATTAGGCATATATACAGAAATGAAAAGGGGGGAGACATAACAACAGACTCTGAGGAAATTCATAGAATCATCAGGTCATACTTTGAAAACCTGTAACTGCACAAAATGTGAAAATTTAAAGAAATGGATGACTTCCTGTATACCTATCACTTGCCAAAATTAAATCAAGAACAGAGGGGCAATTTAAATAGACCTATAACCCTTATGGAAATACAAACAGCCTTCAAACATATCCCAACCAAAAAAAAGGCCAGGTCCAGATGGCCTCAGTGCAGAATTCTACAAGAAATTTAAAAAAACAGCTTATACCAATTCTTCTCAAATTATTCCATGAAATAGAAGCAGAAGGGTCTTTGCCAATTCTTTCTATGAGGCTTCAATAACCTTGAATCCCCAAGCCACACAAAGACAAAACTAAGAAAGTGAACTTCAGACCAATATCCCTCATGAATACTGATGCAAAAATACTCAATAAAATACTGGCAAATCAGATCCAAGAACACATCAAAACAATCATTCACACGATCAAGTAGGTTTCATCCCAGGGATGCAGGGATGGTTCAACATATGAAAATCCATCAATGTAATCCACTATATAAACAAGTTGAAAAACAAAAATCAAATAATCATTTCACTAGATGCTGAAAAAGCCTTTGAAAAATCCAACACCCCTTCATGATAAAGGTCTTGGAGAGATCTTGTATAACAGGATCATACCAAAATATAATAAAAGCTGTATACAGCAAACCAACAGCCAACATCAAAATAAATGGACAGAAACTCAAGGCAATTGTTCTAGAATCAGAAACAAGAGAAGGCTGTCCACTCTCTCCACACCTTTTCATTATTGTACTTGAAGTTCTAGCCAGAGCCATATGACAACAAAAGGAGATCAAGGGGATACAAATTGGAAAGGAAGAGGTCAAACTTTCAATATTTACAGATGATATCGTAGTTTACATAAATGACCCAAAGAACTCTACCAAGGTACGCTTGCAGCTGATTAACACCTTCAGAAAAGTGGCAGGCTAAAGATCAACTAAAGAAAATCAGTAGCCCTGCTATATACAGATGATAAAAAGGCTGAGAAAGAAATCAGAGGAACATTACCCTTTACAATTGCCAAAAACAACATAAAATACCATGGGTTAACGCTTACCAAACTAGTGAAAGACCTGTGTCGCAAGAACTTTGAATCTTTAAAGAAAGGAATTAAAGAAGTCCTCAGAAAATGGAAGGATCTCCCATGCTCTTGGATAGGTAAGATCAATGTAGCAAAAATGGCAATCCTGCCACAAGAAATCTACAGATACAATTCAATCCCCATTAAAATACCAGCACAATTCTTCACAGATTTTGAAAAAAAATAATCAATTTTGTATAGAAAAACAAAAGACCCAGGGTAGCCAAAACTACTCTGTTCAACAAAGCAATGTCCAGAGGCATCACCATCCCTGACTTCAAGCTCTATTATAGAGCTATAGTCCTGAAAACAGCTTGGTATTGGCAGAAAAATAGACAGGTAGACCAATTGAATCCAATTGAAAATCCTGATATTAACTGACACACTTATGAACATCTGAACTTTGACAAAGAAGCTAAAAATATACAATGGAAAAAAGAAAGCATCACTAACCCCACATCTGACAAAGGGCTGATCTCCAAAATTTACAAAGAACTCAAGATGCAAGTCTCCAAAACACCAAAGGATCCAACTAAAAAGTAGGCTACAGAACTAAATAGAGAATTTTCATCAGAGGAGTCTAAAATGTCTGTGAGACACTTCAGAAAGTGCTCAATATCGTTAGCCATCAGGGAAATGCAAATCAAAACAAATCTTAGATACTATCTCACTCCTGTCAGAATGGCTAAAATCAAAAACACCAAAGACAATTTATGCTGGAGAGGATGTGGTGAATGGGGAACACTCCTCCACTGCTGGTGGGAGTGTCAACTTGTACAGCCACTTTGGAAATCATTATGGAGATTCCCCAGAAAAATGGGAATAAACCTACCACAAGACCCAGCAACTTCACTCTTAGGCATATATCCAAAAGATGACTATTCATCCAACAAGGATGTCTGTTCCACTATGTTCATAACAGCAGTATTGTTAATAGCCAGAACTTGGAAGCAACCTAGATTCCCCTCAACCAAAGAGTGGATAGAGAAAATGTGGTACATTTACACAATGGAGTACTATTCAGCAGAAAAATACAATGGAATCCTGAGATTTGCAAGCAAATGGATGGCACTAGGAGAAACCATCCTGTTCGAGGTAGCCCAGTCACAAAAAGAGAAACATGGCATGTACTCTCTCATGTATGGATTTTAGACATAGAACTGGTGAGTGCTAGCCTACATTCCCATGGCCAGAGAGTCTGGGAAACAGAACCTTTTTTATTCAGTGGCTGATGGAAGCAGAGGCTGACTCCCATGGCTAAGCACTGAGTTGAACTCAAGAAATCCAGTGACAGAGAGGGAGGATTGATGAGCAAAGGCATTAAGACTGGGCTCGTAACCCCCAGAAACAGCTGACCTGACAAGGGTTAGCTCTTGAATCCCATACTGATGCCTGGGAATCCAGCATGGGACTGATCAAGACCCCCTGAATGTGGGTGTCAGTGAGGAGGCCTAGGTAATCTATTGAGCCTTGGGTAGTAGATCAGTATTTATCTCAGGAATACAAATGGACTTTGGACTGCCATCCAACAATGAGAGATGCACTCTCACCTTGAACTCTTGGTGTACAGTCTAGGCTCTTACCTGGATGAAATGACAGACTATGGACACCCACATGGAGGGCCTCACCTTCATTGGGAAAATGAGAGGATATTGGGGGGGTTGTGGGAAAGCACGGGAGGATGGGAGGGAAGCGGAGAGGGACCTGGAATTGACATGTGAAGCAACCTTGTATCTAATTTAAATTTAAATTTAAAAATATATATATAAGTATGTTCTTCATTATATCTTTTTACTGATATTGCTAGTTAGTTAGTTAAAAATCAGCAGATTTTTAAAGTTATAGGAGACTTGAGCCTTACCAAGTCTTTAGAGGTAATTACATGTTTACTTGTTAACACCTTCATTTTAATGAAAGTAAATGCATCAAATTATCTTTCCATGAAATAAAAATATCACAGTCAATTAAGAGTAATTTATTATGCAAATAGATCATTCAGATGAGGATACATTTTGACAAGTACTCCAGGGAGCTTCAGTAGACAGTTGAGTTTGAAGAAGCCTGCCAGTAGGAGAAAATCCTATTTTACATCCTGATAAGAACAGCATGACTCCAGGAGAAAGCAAACAGGATACATGTGAAACCTAGGGAGATGGGAGGACTGAATGTCTCCTGGATGAGACAGGAACTCACATTCCCCAGAAGCCTCTCTGAGTAAAGTAGCAGCTCATAGACTCTCACTGCTAAGTCTGCCTGCTTTATGACTACCAACTCAGAAACTGTTTTTTTCCCTTTCCTATTCGTATTTCTGCACAATGGCCCAAATTCTAAGCTACATGCTTCACTAGAACTTCTGTCATTTCCCATGAGGCTGTTTAGAGATTCCTTTACTGAGTTTGCCTGCTTTCTTCAATTATAACTCAGAAAGACTGATTTTCTCGACTTCTTCCTCAAAAAGCTGGGATATCTCTAGATTGCCTATTCTATTGTTAATGTTTGTTTTATTTACTTTCCTCTCAAATACTCTGATACAATTTGCTCCAAGTTTCTGAGTAATATTTAATTTATTTTATCTATAAGAATAAGACCTTGAAAATAGAACCTTTTCTAGTGACATGGGTTTGTAAAACAATTGGAAAGGCTTTTTGCTTAAAGTGAGTTCCAGTATTCTGTAGTCATATAAATTATCAGAGAAATTGTTAAGATTTTAGGAATCTTGAAAGGTGTCTTTGACAGGCCAAAAAACAGACTTCAGGTATCACAATTAAACAATTCAATCCCTGATAATATTTATGAAATTCTTGAAAGTTCACTGTGTGACCTAGAATTTCTCAACCTCTGATGCCCAGTGGTGTAAGGGTAATTTAGGGCAGTACATGGGAGTGGGAATTCATTATTCCAATTCTCTTGTACCAATAATATTTACACATTTTGTTCCTGACATTGTCAACTTTAGTCCCTATTCATATATTTCCTTTTTTCTCCTCTGGAAGTTTTAATGCAAATGGAAATACCTCTGTAACCTAATTGCTGTTTTCCAGAGAACTCAGGATGACTCATTTACTATTGCTATAGTCTGAACTCACTATCCAAATTAGATGCATTATAGCCTCTGCAATGCTTTTGACTAGCTGAAGAAGCGAAATTTTAGGTAATAATGCTGCCAGCAACAACATCAATGTCTTGTACCATTATGAGTTAATATATTCCCTTTGGAGTGCAGAAGTAACATTTTTCTTCTGACATCCTGTGGGAAGGCTTCTATTAAAGGTGTTGGGCAGGTGAGACACACATAGCCAGTCTTCTAACAGGTGAGAAAGATATTTCCACATTGTGAGTTCAGAGACATATTATAAATCTGTATATTTTGATGTTTAAAAATGTTTTATGGATATATGATCTGTGTACTCTACTAGCCTTTGGAAAGGAATGATTAAATTTAATAGCCCAGTATACTGTCAAGATAAATATGAAATACTATATTTGGAATAAAGCAGGTCTCTAAAGTCAATGATTTCCTTATAAGAAACAGGTACATGAAAGATGATAGTTAATGTGAGGGAAGAAAATGATGGTTTTGATATATTAAATTTTATGGGTGATTCTTGAGATGCTAAATTATAGAAACATCTCCAAATGTTTTAATGAAAAAATCACCAGATAAAACTAGATTGAACAAGAACTATTTATGTCCACTAAAAACCGAGAGGGTATTCCTAAGTAAAATTTGTAGAAAAGTTAGATACAAAATATTGACCTTAAATGAATTTTTGTAAGTAGCAGCTATTTTTCATGAGCAAGTGCAATAGTTAATTGGAGTACAGTATATTATAGTGTATTATGAATATTTTATACCTTTCTAAAATAGCACAATTTTATATTTAAATTGGACATACAACTGAGAAATAATTTAGGAAGATGAATAATTATTTCTCAAATAAAGTTCAGACAAACCAAAACAGTGAGGACAGTTAATATATATGTAATGAAGAATAAAAAATAATCATGCAAAGGGGTGTTCGTGAACCTCACTAAAGTTGCTGCTTCTTCACAAATGCCAGGAATCATATTGTCAACTGTAACTCCTTCACAGTGCAGGTGCTTTCTCTCTAGCAAGACTCAGAAAGAATTCCATAGTAATTCATTGACAATTGAGCAAACCAGGTACAGAAAGTGTGCCTTAGATGTATTGAATTGTGTGAGTTTCTGTTCCTCTGCTAAGGCAGTGCTTCCAGTGATGATATAACATGAATCATGTGATTAAGAAACATAGTTTGAGAGACATGAGTACAGTACT
Source organism: Mesocricetus auratus (assembly GCF_017639785.1). Classification (NCBI taxonomy): domain Eukaryota; kingdom Metazoa; phylum Chordata; class Mammalia; order Rodentia; family Cricetidae; genus Mesocricetus; species Mesocricetus auratus. Next base: position 56,245,358 of record NW_024429189.1, on the reverse strand, counting down.
CATTTAACTGTTCAATTCAAGCTCTTACAGGTTAAAGAAATTGGGACAGTCAGTCAGTCTGCCCAAAATATGATAATCTATCCATAGAAGTAAGGTTAAATGTGTGAGTCTCTAAAACACACAAAGCCAGTGTCATTGAATTCAGTATAGGTTATTCTTACTATAGCATCCTGGAGAAGCAGATTCTTCCCACTGCAGGCTCTTCCATGCAATGCAGACCCATGGAAGGAGTCACAGACACTGATTTCCAACTGTATTCTCTGCCCTTTCTGGTTTGCTGTTATTTCAGATCTTCTACATCACCTCTACCATCTATGAACTGTGTGTTTACTATTATTTTCAACCAATGTGTCAATCTAAATTTGCTTCATCTACTTTGTAAAGGTGAGGTAAGTGCAGTTGTTTCTGGAAGTTATGCTCTGTTTGGTACCGTTAGTCTTGAGGACTTTGCAGTACATTTGAATGCCCAGTGAAAACATTAAATTTTTAACTTATTACTATTTTTGGAGAGGTATTGGAACAGATATGGATTACAGACATAAAACCAAAGTATAAATAAAAACTAAAAATAATTAAAAAAATAAAATAAAACAATAACAACCACAAATCCAAAACCAAAATAAACAAAAATATTCATAGAATATTCAAAGGAGAATGTGTTTTTTTAAGATTATACTTGCATGCTTTAAAGATAAGGGATTCATGTTTTAGTTGGTAATGTTACGACAGCCACTCTTACAGAATTTAGTATCTCTATCTGAGTTAAGCTGTACAGAGCATGGAATCTTCCATTTTGAGTCATTTTTGTAGCTCACGAAGAATTTTGATGACTCTCACTTTTGATTCTGCTTCAATTTGGCCTTTTTGTTGACTTTATGTATTATTAATGTAGTTGCTACCTACTGTAGATGGGAGATAAAAATTGTCAATACATTAAATCATCTGAATGTCTGTATAATCTGGATGGCATTAATACTGCTAGATAAATATCATTGCATTTCAAAATATAGAGACAATATTTCATTTGAAGCATCAAGAACATTCTACATAGCAAAAGACACTGACAGCAATGAATAGTGAAGATGCATAGATTTCCAAGTCTTTAATTGCACAAAGGAAGCTACATGAAAAGCACACATTATTTCACCAAAAATGAATAAAATGATGAAAAAGTATAAAGCTTATGACTAATACTTTAAATGAACTATAAGTATAATGTTTCTTGCTAGAAATATATTTTGCTTTAAATATTTCTTTATACCACATGAAATTTAATTTTTTCTTACAAATGAATTATTTTACATTCTCAACTTATCATCCACAAACTCATGTAAGCAAGATATTTAGAGATCTGCAAAGGAATTTTTTATATATTTTTTTCTTTTTAAATTTAAATTTAAATTAGAACAAGGTTGTTTCGAAGGCCGAACACATCCTCCTGCTGCATACAAGAAACATACCTCACCCTCAAAACAGACATTATCTGAGAGTTAAGGGTTGGGAAAAGATTTTCCAATCAAATGCAAAGGAATTTTTATTGGTCAAAAGGTAATAATTTCTGTCTTCTTATGGGAAGTTTCTTGATTGACGCTTTAAGATAAATTTAGCATGGATAGAAAAATGATCAAGGAAGGTGGAGAACATTGATTATATTAGTCATTAAATGCTTAATGAAGACATACAATTATTTTTATGTTAATGAAATATAAATATAAATTTATGATATTAATTTATTTTTAAAATTTTTCCTGAATGTGGAAAAATTATTGTATCAACTGACAATTTATAGATTTATGGTAAACAAACCAAAAGTTATACATTAAATGAAATGTTTAAAATCATGGACTATTTGATGGGAGTGAGATTTTTCACTAAATTGGTCTTGAAATAACATAAGATACTCATGTTAGTTATTCATTCCAAACAACATTTTCAAATAAGGAAGGCATTAATTGTATTTTAGAAAGTCAGTTATAAATACAGTTTCCTTTGTGGTTTTAATTATTGACAGAGGTAATGTACTGCGACTAAAATTTGCTATGCTTTTATTATTGAAATACAAATGTAACTCAATTAAACATGTTTTGTAATTCTTTTGAATACTGGAATGCGGTTCTGGAGAGTTACCTTAGAAGTTATGAGCAATTATTGCTCTTGCAGAGGACCTGATTTTGAAACCCAGCACTCACACTGTGTCTTACAACCATCACTAAGCCTATTTCCATGGAATCAATTCCCACATTTAAAACTCTCTGGAACTCAGCACACACATGCAAGCAAAGCATTCATACTTTTCAGGTACCAGGCACACAAATGGTGTTCAGAAAAATATGCAGGCTAAATGCTCATACACACAAAATGAAATAAATTTTTATTCATTTAAAATAGTGCCAGAAAGATATCTTTAAAATTTAGTGAATTAATCCAAATTCCAAGGATGCAGTGAAACATACGTATACAGATAATCTTGTATCTGTCTTAGTTATCAGATTCTGCCTAAGATCACTTCACAGTTCTCACCACAGTGTACTGCAGGTGTGTAGCAGGGATTGGAAGAGCACTGTGAATAAGTGAGTCTTCCATAATATATTAAATACATTACATATCAGTTTGTATGAAGACAATGATATTTTGATAAGCAAAAGCTAGAAATGTTATGAATTTGAAAGTCTGTTATAAAATTTCCTACACTATAAAAATAGGTTTTATTTAAAGAAGTGATATTCCATACATAGACATGATCATAATTTCCAAATCTGAAAACAGGTTGAACAAAACAGTCAAATATAGATTACAATCCATCCCCTTCCCTAAACCATACTTGCTTTCATCTTTTGAAACTTTCCAGTTGTTTGAGAATGTGCAATTTTAGATACCTGAATATTAAAGTAATTTCCTGGAGACGACAATTGTGATCTTATCATACAACAAATTCCTTGCAATGACCACTAAAGTATCTTATGTATTAGGATATTTAGTTTGCAAATATTTACCTTTAGATAATATAATATAACCCATCATTTTAAAGTATTCTCAGAGCATATGAATAATTTAAGGTATGATTTTCGGTAATAGAAGAAAAAGAGACTGTGATATTTAATAGTTACTATCAAGGAACAGTCCTTTCTGTCTATAAACACTATTTAAAAAATATCTTGATGAATGTTTTGAGATACTATCATATTATTTGTAGGTTCCTGAATGTCTTCTTTCTTTCAAAGATCATTACCTCTAAATGAGTGTTGTATTTCTTATTAATGCATGTTATTAATGGGTAATGTAAATGATGAATAATAATTTTATTGGATATGTGGTCTAGTCAAATTTACATGACCACTTCCAAGGATACTCAAAATTTTCCAGGTAGAGAAAAAATTACATAAGTCATTGCTTCCTGAATATTTGCCCATGAAACAATAAGTTAAGAAATAAAGGAAAGTATACATTTCATTTTACATTTATAAAACAGCAAGATTATTCAGATCCATGTTAATGCCAGTAATTTGTGTGTTAAGAGTGCTATGGAGAAAATGCCATTCTCATCATCTTTCATTGACTTCTTTTACCTACTATTTGCTTAGGGGTGTGTTGTAATTTCCATCCATTTGTGATTTTTAAAATACAAGCTGCCCAATACTTACTAGCTTTTATCTATTCTGTTGTGGTGACAATAATTTTTAATTCAGTTCATCTTGTTTGAGAACAAACGCAGTGTATCTATTCTGGAGCATGTTCAATGAACACTTGAAAATGTGTCTTCCAATGCTTTTAGGTCCGGTGTTTTATAAGTACCTGTCACGTATAATTGATCTGTAGTATGGCTAACATCCTCTATGTCTTTCTTTATCTTCAGACTGCATGTCGTACCCATCATTAAAGGTGGTGTATTGATCTACAAATATTACTGCAGGACTGAGCTCACTTCTTCTGCTTTGCTTCATCTTTGTTAATCTTCTGTGCTTTGGTACATGTATTTTGAAACCATTATGGCTCCTTGATAAATTGGCTATCTAAAAGACATACAATGTACTTCTTTGTGATGTGCCACAGTATTTTACTTAAAGTCTATTTTATTTGAAATTAAAAAAAAAGAAAACAAAAGATGTGTTTATACTAATGATGAAAAATATTAGCTTTCAGTTATAGGTTTAGAATATGACTATCCTGGGAATGGAGTTTTGGTTTCTTATAGAGAATGGGCAAAATGGATTCATTCTAAAAGTAAATATCAAATTATTCTTTTGGAAAAGAATATGTAACAGAAAAGAAATGTGAGTATTTATCTCAGTCATATTGTCATAGATATTGAACCATATTATTTCCATGTTCAGATCAAACATCTTACATTTAGAGCAATGAATGCTTACCTTCTCTCAACTAATTTTCTTATTGATTTTTTCTTTTGGAATATTATTTTGTTTCCTCATGATGCTCATGATGCTTTCGTTAATGTCTTTTTCAATAAAATGAATGTAATATGTTCACAAATTTACAGAAGTTTTGTTCCAAAGTACAGAGTTAGTGTATTGTGTGAGAAAGTGTGAGTGTATAAAAGTGTTATTGAGGGCACTTGTGTGATCATACTCTTCGTCTTCAAATATATCTTATTGTTAAAACCTAACTAGGGAAGATCTTTAATCTAATTGCTGTTATGATTGATGCTATGGGTAGAATATATGTGTAAATATTCCTGTCTATCTAGTCTATCTATCTATTTGTAATGATAAATACATATATGTGCTCTCTCTCTATCTAAATATCTACCTATCTGTAATGATAAATACATATAGATGTGTGCATTTATATATGTATACTAGGCAATTTACCATTCAGTTTTGAGATTATTCTTTATAGGATTTTGATGTATGTATGTGTGAGTCATTACATGTAGCCTTTAATAATGTTAGCACAAGTAGATAGAACTCTCCCATTGGCAGAGTCCCTCAAATTTAGGAAGATTCCTGATTGATGGTTTACTAACATTATATTTCTAAAATAATAATTGGACACTTTTGAACTTTTGTGAAACATTTCATCTTTAATCATAATCATCACAATCACCTTTTTCTAGTGGAAAATTACTGTTACTATGGGATATTGTGCTTTAATTATGAATGAAATCTGTCTGTGAACCATCATGTGACTTCTGAGAATCACACCTTGGCTTTTTATAAAATCAATGTGCTTATAACAGAGCTGAACTGTCATTTCAGTTCAACCACCCTTAGAATGTGAAATGTATTTTTCTAAATATATACATAGACATTTTTCATTTTATTATTAATTCATATTTTACATGCCAATCCCACTTCTCCCTCCCTCCTTTTCTCCCACTACCTCCACTCCTCGTCTCCTCTCATCTGCTCCTCAGAGATGGTAAGGCATACCCTAGAAAGTCTACTATGTTTGTTCCATCACCTACTTGAGGCAAGACCAAGGAACCTCTCTATTCCCTGCCCCACCCCTGTGTCTTGGCTGAGCAAGATTTTCTCTCTGTATAGAATGGGCACCACTGAGGCCACTGGCAGTGAGTCGAAGATGTAACACTCATGCAAAAAATTAAATGTATCTTATAGGATCATGTTGTGAATGCTCTGGATCAGGCTTCAGTGCTGCATTGAAGACTTTAGCCCTGTGTTCTGTGGAACCTAATAGAAGTTTGTTATTAGGTTAAGGACTTTGAGTTTGTAGCCATTCCTGGTTCCAGTTTCAAAATCTTCTACCTCTACCTTATACCATGTGACAATGCAGGCTCATGCTCCAGACACCAAAGATAGAGTTGCTTCTACTGCTATATGTTCCTTGCCATGGCTTTCTGAAGCTGTGAGTTAAAATTACCCTATCCTTCTTAAAGATCCTTCTTAAAGATGTCAATATCCTTTCACAATAATGACAAAAATTGCTAACATAATTTATACATGTTCCTAATCCAGATATAAATTTTTATGCAGAATAGAATTTGATCATGTCAGGAATTGACAGAGAAGACTGAGAGAAGAGTGAGCAGCTTCCCATATGAATCAAAAATCCTTTGGGCTCTAGGTCCAGGGACAAAACTCCAGGCACTTCCCTGAACCAAATAAGCAACAAGCATGGCAACAGGAAAGACCCCTGCAGACAGGCTACACCAACAACCCCAATCTATCCCAAACTCAACCATCTCCCACAGCCCTGGCACAGAGACATATAGTTATTATTCCTGATTTATTAAAGGTTTCTTGAGGATTCAGAAAGTAAAGCTAGCCTCAAGCTAAAGGGATCAGGCCTTACTGGTATATACCTTTAATCCCAGGACTCGGAAGTAAGGCATATGCATCTATGAGTCCAAGACCACCCTGGGGTACTAGAAAGTGAATCAGAGTTCATGCCTATAATCCCAAGATTTGAGAGGTAAAAAAGGTAGAAGCATTATGTCTGAGAGTTAGTCTCAAGCCCTGGTGAGGAGAGCATAGCAGTCTGAGTGAATGTGAGGAACAATGAATTTAGGAGCAGTTTGAGGACCTGCTTTGCGTAAGTGTGGGATTTTTTGGGTATAATTTTTACAATCGTCTTTAGCTGCCAATATTGTATATTGATATGAATTTGAGATTAATGTGTTAAAACATACTGTACATGCATTTATAATCTTACTCAAATTATTGTACCTATTAATTTATCAATATAATGCAAATTACCTGTCCTTGGAAGTTATTATTATCACTGGAGGGTCACAGATGGACTTCGGGAGCCCATTCCCTAAGGAGGGATACTATTGCAGCCCAGATACTAAAAGGAGGACCTGGGCCCTCTCCCAATTGAAGTGATGGACTTGATGATCCCCTGGAGGGTCTCATTGTCCCTGGAGAGTAGACAGGGGGTGGGTTGAGAGGTCAGTGGAAAGCATGGGAGGACAGGAAGGCAAGGGAATTGGGGGATAGATTTATAAATGTGTCTCTACAATAAAAAATAAAAAGAAAATGGAGGTTAGTAAATAGTCAAAAACAAAAGCCAAACATATAGTCACATTTGGTAATGTCTTCAAGGTCAAACAGAGATGTATTTTAGATAGATGTGTCATCTTCTGACACTTCAGAGATCTATAGAATATGGTATTTAACATGTTTTAAATAACAGACTTTTTATGGCAATGAGACATGTCTCCTCCTATTGGAGCTAACTTAATCTGGATGTAGAATAATATCATCTTGAGGATATTAATGGACATTTCTTTTATATCCCCTTAGACATTCAGTGAACTATGGAGGATATCTGGGTCCATTATGCCTCATAGCTGATGAGCTAGGGCCTAGAGAGTGAGTAGGAGCTCCTCAGATATTTAAACATGATATTTCTGATGCCCATAATCTGTACAAAATAATACTCTAAAAGAAAAAAATGCCTGGAAGTTTTTCAAGTATCTCCATCCCTTTTTTGAAAAATACCATATTTAAAGGTCAGGAATCCATTTGCAAAAAGAATCCTCAACGTGACATAGATTTTAGCAAGATTGTTTTTTTTTATTTCTAAAATAGGGAAACATGCCCTGTTTAAAAACAATTGTGAATTTGGAAACATAACAAGAAAAATGATAAAACACAATGTAAAGGAGGCAAGAAGATATAATAAAGTTTCAGATTTTACTTACATGGAGAGTAAGAAACCTCTGCAAGGATTATCTGATTCAACAAAGTTAAGGTGAACAGATGTCTGAAGGACTCATTTTGCTAGACTGCCCATGAATTTGCCAGGTATCCAGTATTGCCTCTGAAATCCTAATCCTCATCTTGAACTTGCCCCCACACTCTGGTGCCACATATGGACATCTATTCAGTGATAATGTTTCAGGGTTATCTAGTAAAACTACTATTTATTATTTACTATTTAATCATATTGGTGCAACAATGTTATTCTTAATCAATACAGGCTTTTCCAGGAGCTACATTTACATTCCGTTTGCAACACAATTAAAACAATTGTATATGTAGAATTAGAAGTTGTATAATTAAACTTTAGTAAAATAATATGAAATTATGGTAAACCCACATTTATACCCACTATTTACTCTAATAAAATAAATCTCAGTTTGTGAATCCTAGTGAACAGAAATATCGTATCAGAAATCCAGAATGAGAATGGGATGAGTCCAATGGTATACCTGAAATGAAAGCTCTTGCAGATCACTCAATCCAGGACTGACATTTTTGGAATAAAAGAAAATAACTTATAAAGAATGAAAATACTATTTATCAAAAACAATTGAATAACAGTAATCCTTTGCCTTCTAAATATGTTTTTCACATTCATTGTCAGTTGAACCACAGTTTCAATGTTATGAAGGTTAATATTCTCCTTGTTTTCTGAAATCTGTTAATTAGACATTAGCAGGGATGAGGTGCTGCACATGTGTATGACCCTTTATTCACAAAGTATACATACAGTGAGAGATCAATAGGGAAATACCACTCTTTTCTTTTATTTTTCAAGACAGGGTTTCTCTACATAGCCCTGGCTGTCCTGAAACGTTTCTGTAGAATAAAGTTGCCTGGAATTCTCAAGAGATCCCCCTGCTTCCCAAGTGCTGGGTTAAAGGCATGAACCATGACCACCCAGATTACATAACAAAGTTCTAAACCTTACAAATAGCCTTATGTATTTTATTGGTATGCTTTCACGTTAAAGAAAATAGTTAAGTGGGAAGAAGAAAGAGCAATGGTTTTGCTGTGAGTATTATTATGATGGAGTAATAGAATTTCTTTTTCATTCACATTCCCGAAAATTATGTAAATATAACATATCTTAGTATGATCATGATTATAATACCTAACTTCCGTGTAACACAGAGCTCCATCGTTTCTTCCCTGAATCCTATGAAGATGATATTTCACTTTGCAATGGCATTGGTCCAGACTGAATAAAATGAAGTTTGCTGACTTAAAGATAAAGCTCTACTACTTTCCAGTTGTCTCCCAGGAAACCTTTCTAGTCCACAGCTTCCTCATTGCACTCTTCACTTCTGCGTTTCTCAGAGTGTAAATCATAGGGTTCAGCATGGGAGTGACAATGGTGTAAAACACAGCCACCATCTTATCCTCTGAGAAGGTAGTGTCTGGTCGCATATACATGAAAGTACAGGGACCGAAGAAGATGATGACCACAGCAATGTGGGAACCACAGGTGGAGAGAGCTTTGCGCCTGCCTTCTGCTGACTGTTTTCTCAGAGACACCAGAATAACTGTATATGAGATGAGCAAGATAACAAAACTTCCGAGTGCAATTGTACCACTGTTGGCTGTCACAACAACACCAACAATGTAGGTGTCTGTGCAGGCAAGTTTCAGTACGGGGTGTACATCACAGAAGTAGTGATCAATCTCATTGGGTCCACAAAAGGGAAGCTGTACCACCAGAGCCACTTGGATAATGGAGTGTAAGAACCCACCCACCCATGTACCCAGCAGCATCTTGTTGCATCTCTCTCGGTCCATGATGGTCATGTAGTGGAGAGGCTTACAGATGGCCACATATCGATCATATGCCATAACAGTAAGTATGAAGATCTCAGTGCAACCAAAGAAATGAACCCCAAAGAGTTGTAACATGCACCCCACATAGGAGATGGTTTTTTTCCTCACTAACAGGTCAACAATCATCTTGGGTGCTGTGACTGAGGAGTAGCAAATGTCCACAAAAGATAGAAAGTTGAGGAAAAAATACATGGGGGACTTGAAAAGATTTCCAATGCAAACTGTCAGCATGATGAGGAGGTTGCCCAACACTATGACCAGGTAAAAGAAGGAAAACAACACAAAACATACTTCTTCAACCTCTGGGTTCTGAGAAAGTCCCCAGAAAATGAATTCAGTGACATTGTTTGCTCCTTGTGTGGAATATGTTCTTGAGGCCATACTCCCAAGAGGATATTAAATTACCTGAAGGAGAAGTGAAAAAAACCAACATACATTTCTATTTTATAACAAATGAAGAATTATGGTGGCTAGAGGTAGAAGGTCAGCATTTATACCATCAGTACTCAGGCTTCAGTTTAAATTCATCTGGTCTGATCATCTTGCCTCAGTGTTATATCCCTGTGTTCTTTTCAATTCAGATGAAAGTGAAATCCTAAGAAATATGACCATTTTTTTGCAATATCGCACGGCTTCTAAAAACTTACTCATCTGCATTTTAAAGTTTGTACATCAGTTCCAATATGTACTCGAATTTTATTTTATATAAGATTTCTATTAAATTTAAAACAGACTTGTCTCTGAAGTATCAGTAAATGCTTGCTCTATTTTTATACAGAAATGAGATTTTTTCCCTCAGATTTGACATGCTTCATACTGCCCTGCATGGGTACATTTCTTGAGAACTCACAAGTATCATAGCTGTGATGATTTCTGCAGGCTTCTGTTCCCCTTAAAATTGAATCATCTTGAAGTGAAATTATCTCCTCTCATGTGGCTTTATGAGTTTAACATAAATATGTGGTGTTATATGATTCCACTGTAATTCAGATGAATCATTTAATGTTATGAGACCACCCTTACTTCATTTGTGATATAATAAAGTATTAAACCATTACTATTTGTCATAAATGGTCACTTATACAATGAAATTAAATCACTCCATAAGCATAATAATACCACCACAAAACCCAGAAGAAGAGGTAAAGACACGAATATTCATCACTATGGTAATAATTAATAATAGAAGAATCTTCTGTAGATTAAACCAGATCTGCCTACTTTGTCAAGATAGAAGCAAATTTCTAGGTAAATTCTTCAGCTGCCAATTGGGGCACCCCAGGATTTCTCCTCAGTTTCTTTGACATGATATTTAAGTACCTATATGAAACAAAGAGAAAAACAAAATCAAAAACAAAAGAGGAAGTGCTTGGTACTTTAACATCAGCTTTTCTTCACGCATCCTCAAATTTCCTGCTTCTTGTTAGGTACACCATACCACCCTATGTGGATATCTTGAATTCAGTGTTTCTGAAAGAGGTTATCATTCAATTGGGCTAGAAATATTCTAAAGACAGGACAGAGGTTTATTTCAATAGAACTATCTTTGGCAGTATAATCACAGACACACTAATGTGCATCATTGATATGTGAAAGCACATTCGGATACATTTGTGTTAGTAGAGGTTTCAAGATGATTTTGCAAATCGATGCATGGGCATAAGTGATTACTTGGTGGTGAGCTCTCCTTTGGGAAATGCATCTTTCAAGGTCCACTGTGTTTAATTTTTAACCACAGAATCCTGCAATTACTGGTGTCTTTTGCAGAAAAAAAGGGAAACCATGAGCTTCGGGAAAGCCCAGCATGCTATATTATTGTCAGGTTTTGTTCAAAAGTTGTACAAATGTCATTATGTATCTATCTTCTTTTGTGTATTACAGATAAATGGGGGAAATGGACAAGAGAAGGTGGTGGTTTAATCACATTGGAATCAAACTTAATTTCTATGGTTTTATGAAATGTTATCTTTTGGCATCTTACTTTATGTAGAAATAGAAATTGTTCAGCACAAATAAGCTCCAATCAGGGAAGTTTAGAGCAATTGTTACTGTTTTTCCTGATTTGTTTGTCTAGGACTTATAGAAACACATGAACTTAATACTTGTCTAAAGCACTGAGGCCTAGGGGAAACACTCTTTCTCTAAGACAACCTGCAACTAAAAGCCTGGTTCTACTTTTCTCAGCACTTCTGACTTGATGTACTTTCCAATGGCTAGCATTTTCTTATTCCCCTTTATGACTCACTGACTCTAAGCTAAATGCATACAGATATGTCATTCTCTTACCATTGATTTTATAATCTTACACTTCCTTTTCTTAAAAAAAACAGGGCATTTAGATTTTATTATAAATGCAAAAACTTGACAGCCCATCCCTTCCACAATTATTGTTTTCTTAGTTTGAGAAGCATAAATCTTGCTGATATTTTCCAAATAGGCATAAACTCACATATTTTACCCTCTCCTTATATAATGTAGTAACCCTAAGTAATTATAATAATTAGTACCAGAGAATCCTTGGTATCCTCAACACAGTGGGTAAGAACTCAATCTTCCTTTTTCTAGGTCTTCTCTATTACTGAAATGGACTGGTTGTTGTGCCTTTGGTAATAAATTCTCCTTCCACTTCTTATCTAGTCTGGTTTAGGAGAGGAAGAAAAACAGTAATGACCTTAGGGAGAATGTATTCCCAGAGTCTTCCTCCGTGGTCAAAATAAAATTACAGAAGTAAAACGAACTTTAAACTCTAATGTCTGTTGAATTTAAAGCTAATAACTATTTTAAATTAAAGGTTTATGAATTCTCAGATCATAGCCATAATCCAGAAAAAATTAGCAAACAGAAGTAATTTTTTGACTATAACTTTATTATTTTAGTCAATGCACATTTATACATACACTAAATAATATGTTAATTATATTACCCAATTTATCTCATTGTGTAAGTTTGAATTTTTTTATTTCTAACAAACTGATAAACTAGATATAAAGAAAAATAAGTAGAGAAAGAGTCACTCTTAAAGTACTTGACCAACCATGGTAGTAGACACCTTTAATTCTAACACTCAACAGGCAGAGACATAGGGGTCTCCATGAGTTCAAGGCCAACTTGGTATACATAAAGAGTTCCATGCCAGCAACATATACAACGTAAGACCCTGACTCTGATTTGTAAAACAAACAACCAAAAGAAGGAAGACTGGATATGGGAGATAGATTTAGATCTGAGCTGAACTTCAGTAAACCAATTCACTGGAAATCTTATAAGTATATGTACCTGCAGAGAGCTGAGCATTGCATCCAACGGTACTCAAGCTCCATTAAAAAGTCAGATACATAAAATAAAACTAAAGATAGTAAAAATTAAATATACAATAGGTTTTTTCAGGGTTCTTATGCCCCTCACTGACAACATAATTATCTCTTTAGTTCTTATGCAGAATATCCATGGAACATGTGGTGACTAGAGAAGAGACATAGTTTCTGGAATAAAAAGTGATATGATTTTATGTGTCTATATTATTCATGGAGCATAATGCTTTGGAAATTTACCATGCAATTGCATTGTTGGGGACTTGTTCTCTTTGTTTGTTTGTTTGTTTGTTTGTTTGTTTTTGAGACAGGGTTTCCCTGTGGCTTTGGAGGCTGTCCTGGAACTCGCTCAGTAGACCAGGCTGGTCTCGAACTCACAGTGATCCGCCTGCCTCTGCCTCCCGAGTGCTGGGATTAAAGGCGTGTGCCACCAACACCCGGCGGGGACTTGTTCTTGTTTAGTACTAAGAGGTATTCTATTCTTTAGTCCTCCCCTCAGGGATATTTGCATAATTTTATGACCAGTTTATAGCTGTTATAAACAATAAGTCTGTGAACATATATTTTCAATTCTTTTGCATAGGAATCTAGAACTATAACATAAAAATAGAATTATATCGTTTGCAGGAACATGGTTGAAACTAGTTATCATTGTAACCAACAAAATAAGCCAGACACAGAATGATAAATGTTATGTTTTTCATATTTTTCTCTAATGGAGTCTATCTCTATATCTATCTGTCTATCTATCTCCACATATATGCACAAACACATATACACACATATATACATATATATTTGCCTATCAATTAATTATGTGTACCAGAAGAGGAGATAAGACTCTAAACGTAGCTGATAAAAAGGAACAACATAGAGTTATAGAAGGAAGGAAAACAAAATATCACACATTGTCATCAGATACTGATTATATATCTTTTCTGTACATGAATAGAAACGTGTTTGTTTACATGTATATGTGTGAAATAGACAAAAAAGGGAAGTATGGCTGAGGGTTGAAGAAAAGACAATGGAGGGATTAATGTGATCAAGTTACAATGATATATAATTAATCACATACACACATGTGTGTACATATGAATGCCATAATAAAGACCACTATTTAATTTTAATTTAATAATATATATATTTATGAGTGTGGAGTAGGCAGGCTACAGCAGAAGAGTGAAGGTCATTGTCCAGCTTGTAGGAGCAGGCTCTCTGACTGCTTGTGTTCCAGGAATCACAGTTCTTCAGACTTGAGAGCAGCCCTCAAACCAACTATTTTATATACTAGCTAAAATCTTAATTAATTAATTAACTATGATTCTGATGTAATTTTCCCTCCCTCCTCTTCTCCCAGTTTCTCCCTCCCCCCAATTTGTCCCAACCTGTGAAACCACTCCTTGTCCCTCCCTTTTCAGAAAAGAGAGAGATTGCCTATGAATGTAGACAAAAAAGGTATATCAAGTTGTACTAAGACTAAGAACTTTGTCTTTTATTAAGGCTTAGGAGAGCAACCCAGGATGAAGAATAGGGAGCCAAAAGCAAATAAAAGATTTGGAGACAACCTCTACCAAGCTACATAATTGTAAAATACATGGAGAGTGCCTAGATCAGTTCCATGGAGGCTCTTTGCTGTCATTCCAGTATGGGCAAGCACCTATGAGCCCAGAATAGTTGATTCTGTGACCTTTATTTTTGTTTCCTTGATTCCTCTCCCTCTTACAATTTTTACTCCTCCTTCTCTGCAGGATTGCCCAATGCTCAGACTGATGTTTTCCTGTGGGTCTTCATCTGTTTCTATCTATTGCTGGATGAGGCCTCTCTGATGACAATTGGGCTATGTATTAGTCTATGAGTGTACCAGAATATCATTAGGCATCATTATATAGACATTTTTTGCTCCAATTGTGTTTGGTTCTATCCCAGGTCTCTGGGTCATCCATCCTGTTTTTCCCAGTACTGCAGGCAATGTCAGAAGAGGTGGGCTCACACCTGGTGTGTGTTTTAGGATAGACCAGTAACTGGTTGGCCACTTCCTCAATCTCTAGGTCACCCTTAACAAAACAGGTTCCATAGGGAGGAAAGAGTATAGATTAAATGTTCTGTGGCTGGATTGTTGTCCCAATCCTGATACTTGAAGTACTTCCTGGTCACAGGAGATTGTTAGGTTATCCACTATTTCTAGGAGTCTTAGTTGGGGCCATCCTTGTAGAATCCTGGGAGATTCCACTGCATTATGTTTTTTCCTGACCTTCAAATGCCCTCTGTTTCCTGTAGTCTCTCTCAGTATTTTCTCTGTTTGCCTCCCTCCTACCTGATCACTCATGTTCTCATCTTCAGCTGCCCTCAGTCCACTCACAAAATCTCAACTTCCCCTTCCTAAAGAGAGCTGGGCTCTCTTTGAACCATCCTTGTTACCTAATCTCTCAGTATTTGTGGATTGTATTGTGAGGAGCCGCCCTCGCTATCGCTATCACCATTAGAAGATGGCGCTGACATCTGCTGTCAGTTGGAGTTTACCATTTAAGCTGTGCCTCACCCGTCATCTGGGGTGATGAGCAAACCACCAATCCCGGCTCTACACGTCTCACTCGGAGCTCCTAGGCTTATATAAGGGGCTGGGTTTCTTAGCTTGGGGTCTCCCTTTCAGAAGCTGATCATCTATCTCTCAAGATGTATTAAAGCTTTACTGCAGAAGGATCCGAGTGTCCTGCGTCGTTCTTGCTGGCGAGACAGTAGCGCGGGACATCTGGTGCCAAAACCCGGGAACTCTTCAACATCGCCGGCGCCGCGGGAGACCCCTCGGAAGACGGGGCGGATTCAGAACTGCAGGGACGTAAGTTCAGAGAGGTATGCTTTATCCTGAACACCCCTTTTCTCGACTTTGGCCTTAGTTTGTCATCACCGTGGGACAGGTCAGTGGAGGCTTTGGTGCTAGTCCTGTTTGTCCTTCTTCTTCATCGTGGCTGGTGCTGACAGAACGGTGCTGTCAGTCTGCTAAAGGAGTTGAGCGCCATTTTTTAGATAAGCCGCCAGCGTGAAGGGATTGTCACAGTCAGTGGTTACTGCCCTACAGACTGTGCTAAAACAAAGAGATCTCAAAATTGCACCACGAACACTTCAAAATTTTGTGAAGGAGGTAGATAGAGTGGCACCATGGTATGCTTGTTCCGGGTCCCTCACTGTGGCCTCATGGAACAAGCTAGGTAAAGAACTAGACAGGAAGCATGCAGAAGGAGATCTCCGCTTAGGTACCAAAGCCATTTGGAAGCTAGTTAAAAACTGCTTGGAGGATGAGGCCTGTCACCCTGCTATAATAGAAAGTCAGGGAACCTTAGAGGAAGTTCAGGATAGCATGTCAGAAACTGAACGGAGTGAGAGAATGGGAGCTCGCAAAAGGAAAGACATGTCTAAGAAAAAAGCCCTCCCCAAGAAGTTAAGAAAGGGGGAGAGAAAGAAGGGAGTGATCATTCACTCCCTAACAAATCTAAGAAAAAGAAAAAGCCAGAATCTAGCCTATACCCTACGGTAGAGCTAGAAGCCTTGGAGCTAGATAATTCCGATTCTGACACTCTGGATTCTAGTGAAGAAGGTGGTCTAGAGGAGGAGGTGGCACGGTATGAGGAAGAAAGATATCATCCTGATAGACACCGGCCGCTGAAAACAAAAATGAATGTGAGGCCACCGCCTATAAATCCGGCGGGCTCACGCCCCTCGGCGCCTCCGCAGTATGAGCTTCGGCTGAATACTGGTACTGACTCCTTTTTACCTTTAGAGGAACGGAGAAAAATACAAATGGCTTTTCCAGTGTTCGAGAATGCGGAAGGCGGAAGAGTACATACCCCTGTAGATTACAATCAAATCAAAGAATTGGCCGAATCCGTTCGTAATTATGGGGTCAATGCTAACTTTACCACAATACAGGTGGAAAGGCTTGCTAATTTTGCCATGAATCCCACTGACTGGCAGACGACAGTGAAAGCAGTGCTTCCCAACATGGGACAATACATGGAATGGAAGGCTCTCTGGTATGATGCAGCCCAGGCACAAGCTAGAGTTAATGCCACAGCTGAAGATGAGAATCAGAAGCAGTGGACATTTGAAATGCTGACAGGTCAGGGTCAACATGCCCTTAATCAAACCAACTACATCTGGGGCGTCTATGGTCAGGTGTTGGCCACCGCTATTAAAGCATGGAAGGCCCTCACAAAAAGGGGAGAATCCAGTGGACACCTTACAAAGATTGTCCAAGGACCCCAAGAGCCATTTTCAGACTTTGTAGCCAGAATGACCGAGGCCGCCGGTCGCATCTTTGGTGATTCAGAACAAGCTATGCCCCTAATTGAGCAACTTGTCTATGAACAAGCAACCCAGGAATGTCGAGCGGCTATCGCCCCTCGCAAAAGCAAAGGTTTACAAGATTGGCTCAGAGTGTGCAGGGAGCTGGGGGGACCCCTAACCAATGCAGGACTAGCTGCCGCCATTTTACAAACGCACAGGCGTGAAGATTTATCTAGTCGAAAAGCTTGTTTTAATTGTGGGAAAATAGGGCACCTTAAGAAAGATTGTCAAGCCCCTGAAAGAACAAGAGAACTGGTGCTTTGCCGTCGTTGTGGTAAAGGTTATCATAGGGCTAGTGAATGCAGGTCAGCCCGGGATATGAAAGGGAGGCTTCTGCCCCCTACTGAAGAACCCAAGGTACCCCAATCAATAAACGGGTCACGGGGCCCATGGTCCAAGGGCCCTCAGAAATATGGGAACCGATTTCAGAAAAGCAATCAAGAGGAAGTAGAGGCTTCCGAGGAACCCCCAGAATGGACTTGCGTGCCGCCTCCAACTTCTTACTCATGCCCCAAATGAATGTTCAACCGGTCCCAGTCCATTCCCCTGGACCTTTGCCCCCTGCCACCATTGGGCTTATTCTGGACCGTGGCTCCTTAACTTTACAGGGACTCATTATATATCCTGGGATTGTTGACCCGTATCATAAAGAGGAGATTCAAGTTCTCTGTTCTAGCACTCGGGGTGTATTTTCTATAAAGCAGGGAGATAGAATTGCACAACTGGTGTTGCTGCCCTCCCTCGGGGATGGAGAAACCTACACTTTACAAAAAAGGGCTATGGGATCTTCTGGAAGTGTTTCAGCCTATCTGGCTATACCCCTAAATGAGAGACCTACAATAAAATTGTTAACTAATGGAAAAGAATTTGAAGGGATAATGGATACGGGAGCAGACAAAAGCATTATTTCACTCCATTGGTGGCCGAACTCTTGGCCCACTGTTGTTTCATTCATCTCATTCTCTACAAGGTCTTGGATACCAGTCCTCTCCTGCCATCAGTGCCTCAGCCTTAACCTGGCAGAACGCTGAGGGCAAACAGGGATGTTTTACCCCCTATGTGTTGCCACTCCCTGTAAATTTATGGGGACGGGATGTGTTACAAACCATGGTCATGACCCTAACTAATGAATACTCCCCCAGGCATCAGCCATTATGGCAAAGATGGGGTATACAAAGGGTAGAGGCTTGGGTAGGCAAGAACAAGGCAGAATAAAACCCATTACGCAACATGGAAATCGGGGTAGAAAAGGACTGGGTTTTATTTAGGGGCTGTTGAGGCTTCACGACCCATACCGTGAAAAACAGAGGAGCCGTTATGGGTCTCTCAATGGCCTCTATCCTCTGAAAAATTAGAGGCTGTCACAAGATTAGTGCAAGAACAGGAACGGCTGGGGCATCTAGAGCCTTCTACCTCCCCATGGAATACACCAATTTTTGTTATTAAGAAGAAATCTGGGAAGTGGAGATTACTCCACGACCTGCGGGCCATTAACAATCAGATGCATCTTTTTGGCCCTGTTCAAAGAGGACTTCCTTTGCTTTCTGCACTTCCTCAAGATTGGAAGCTTATTATTATAGATATTAAGGATTGTTTCTTCTCTATTCCACTTTACCCACGGGATAGACCAAGGTTTGCCTTCACTATCCCTTCTCTTAATCATATGGAACCAGACAAGAGATTTCAGTGGAAGGTACGGCCACAAGGCATGGCCAATAGCCCAACAATATGTCAGCTGTATGTGCAGGAGGCTTTGGAGCCAATTAGGAAGCAATTTACATCTTTAATCATGATCCATTATATGGACGATATTCTTATTTGTCACAAAGAGTTAGATGTTTTACAAAAGGCTTTTCCCATGCTGGTGGCTGAATTAAAACAGTGGGGATTAGAGATTGCCTCAGAAAAGGTTCAAATTGCAGATACAGGCCTCTTTTTGGGCTCAATGATTACTCCCAAAAATATAGTTCCTCAGAAAATAGAAATTCGCAAAGACCACTTACAAACATTAAATGATTTTCAGAAACTTCTGGGAGATATAAATTGGTTGAGGCCCTTTTTAAAAATTCCATCTGCTGATCTAAAACCCCTCTTCGATCTCCTGGAGGGTGAGCCTCATATCTCCTCACCCAGAAAATTTACCCCTGCCGCCCACCGAGCCTTACAGATGGTGGAAGAGGCCTTACAGGAAGCACAATTACAACGTATTGAGGAGTCACTACCTTTTAATCTGTGTGTTTTTAAGACAGCTCAATTGCCAACTGCAGTCCTGTGGCAACATGGACCATTACTTTGGATTCATCCAAATGCTTCCCCTGCTAAGATTATTGACTGGTACCCTGATGCTGTTGCACAGCTCGCGCTTCGCGGAATAAAAGCAGCTGTTACGCATTTTGGCAGGGATCCTGATTCCTTGATTGTGCCTTATACTGCTGCACAAGTTCAGACCTTGGCAGCCACATCTAGTGATTGGGCAGTTTTAGTTACTTCCTTTTCAGGACAAATTGATAATCATTTTCCAAAGCATCCAATTTTACAGTTTGCCCTAAACCAGGCTATAGTGTTTCCACAAGTGACAGCTAAAGACCCACTCCCAGATGGGACTGTGGTGTACACTGATGGATCGAAAACTGGTATGGGAGCTTATGTGGTCAAGGATAGGGTTATATCTAAACAATATAATGAAACTTCACCTCAAGTTGTAGAATGTCTGATAGTACTGGAGGTTCTTGAGGCTTTTCCAGGACCCCTCAATATTGTATCAGATTCCTCTTATGTGGTTAATGCAGTTAATCTCCTTGAGATAGCTGGAATAATAAGATCCTCCAGCAGAGTTGCTAACATCTTTCAGAAGATACAAGCTGCCTTGTTAAATAGGAGATTTCCTGTTTTCATTACTCATGTCTGAGCACATTCTGGACTCCCAGGTCCCATGTCCTTAGGGAATGACTTAGCGGACAAGGCTACAAAGCTGGTGGCCGCTGCCTTGTCTACCCATGCACAAGCAGCAAAAGAGTTCCATCAGCGCTTTCATGTGACGGCTGAGACCTTGCGCCGTCGTTTTGCTCTATCCAGGAAAGAGGCTAGGGAAATTGTTACTCAATGCCAGAATTGCTGCGAATTCTTACCTGCTCCCCACGTGGGAATAAACCCACGTGGCATTAGACCATTGCAGATGTGGCAGATGGATGTTACTCATATTCCCTCTTTTAGAAGGCTTCAATATGTTCATGTTTCTGTTGACACCTGTTCTGGCATAATGTTTGCCACGCCCCTAACAGGGGAAAAGGTCTCATATGTGATTCAACATTGCCTTGAGGCCTGGAGTGCTTGGGGAAAACCCAGAATTTTAAAAACAGACAATGGACCAGCATATACCTCTCAAAATTTCCGACAGTTTTGTCGGCAAATGGATGTTACCCATCTAACTGGCCTACCTTATAACCCTCAAGGACAGAGCATTGTGGAACGTGCCCATCGTACACTCAAATCATATCTGATTAAACAAAAGGGGAGTATTGAGGATGTTCTACCCTCGGTACCAAGAGTTGCTGTGTCCATGGCACTTTTTACCCTTAATTTCTTGAACTCTGATGCCCAAGGCCACACTGCGGCTGATCGCCACAGTTTAGAGCCTGATAGGCCAAAAGAAATGGTAAAATGGAAAGATGTCTTGACTGATCTCTGGAAAGGCCCGGATCCTATTCTTATAAGATCCAGGGGAGCTGTGTGTGTTTTTCCACAGGAGGAAGAAAACTCCCTGTGGATCCCTGAAAGACTCACTCGAAGAGCTCCTTCACAACTCCAGAATAAGAAGGATGGAGGCCAAGTGGGTGATGAAGACTCTCCTACTCAGGATGATGGTTCCTAGTATGATGGGAGAGTTACGGTGGGCCATCATATCTACCTTCCCCCTACCGATGCCAGTGATGCATAATGCCCAAGAGTTCCCTAGATTTTTCACAACTAATAGAGAGTTGGGGCTTGCCTTTTTGTCTTTAGATCCTCAGATACAGAGTTTTCAGGATGAGAGAATCTTGTCATTGGTAGGAAGCTTGTGCTTTACTGTGATTTCTTCATTAAAGGATAATTTTATTCATATGGATCCAGAAAGATCTAATGCTAATCCTTTTGAATTAATGGAAGCTGTACTGATCTTTCTCCTATGATAGTGAGAAGGGACAGATTACTTTTGATTGGAAAGGGGCATTAGGCAACAGTCTGAGTGAGGGACAGAGCTCTGGATCATCTGATTGGTCCTCCTCCAATGTTAAGTATACCCCTTTTAAGAGAACTAATTATTCAGCTGCCCTTTATTTGGGTTGTGAGTAATGATACCTTAGGTAAGAATCAGAAAGAAATAAATTGCTCTGCTTAGAATTGTTTTTATGCATTATGCTGGGATGCTATTAAGCACCCTTTTGCTTTGGTAATGCACATGCCTCGATTTGTTCCAGTTCCTGTTGAGGTGCCAAGTAGTTTGAGTTTGTTTAGGGAAAAGCGAGATTTTTGGGATCTCTGCTATTATTGTGGGCCTGATAGCCGCCGCCGCGGTTACTGCTTCGGTTACCGCCTCGGCCCTTGCACTTTCCGCCACTGTGCAGACAACTCAAACCATTAATGAACTATCGGCCACTGTGACCATGGCCCTAGATAAACAGGCCACTGCCAATTCTCAGATACAAGGAGGCCTGATGTTGGTAAACCAACAGATTAATTTGGTTCAGGAACAATTGGATATATTGTGGCAGATGGCCCAATTGGGATGTGAACAAAAGTTGCCTGGCCTTTGTGTTCACTTCAGTACAATATGAGAATTTTACAAGAGCAGCTAACCTGTCAAAAGCTCTGTGTCAACATTTATTGCAGAATTGGACTTTTGAGTTTGAGCAGACACTCCGTGAGTTGAAAGTGGCGATCCTGCAAGTGAATTCGACGCGTCTGGATCTTTCTCTGATGGAAGGCCTCTCCTCCTGGATTTCATCTGCATTTTCTTATTTTAAGGAATGGGTGGGGGTGGGATCATTTAGCCTAGTTCTCTGCTGTGGAATAGTGTTGATGCTTTGGATGGTGTGTAAGCTCAGAGCCCAAACAAAAGAGACAAAGTGATGGTGGCACAAGCACTTGCTGCCTTAGAACACGGAGCCTCCCCTGACATTTGGTTAACCATGTTAAAGCAATAGGTCGCTGGCCTCCCGGCTCTTGCACCCCATGAGGCTAGTCTCATTGCATGGGATAGAGTGGGTAGGCTTCAGCAGCCCAAGGAGTTGCAAGGCTAAGCACTGCACAGGAGAGGTCTGCGGTATAACGACTTTCTCCTGGGAGATAAGTCATCTTGCAAGAAGGTTCTATGTCATGATCTCCTTCCCCCAGAAAAATGACATCGGGACTGGTCAGGGCTCCCTCTGGGGATAAGACCCTGGAGAGGAGCTTTGTACATGTTCCAAATTTGCACATGCGGATTTGACCTCTATCTCCACTCCAAAGTTGTGGGTGTCCTATGGCTTCAAAAATAAATGAATAGGGGGAGATGTGAAGAGCCGCCCTCGCTATCGCTATCGCCATTAGAAGATGGCGCTGACATCTGCTGTCAGTTGGAGTTTACCATTTAAGCTGTGCCTCACCCGTCATCTGGGGTGATGAGCAAACCAGCAATCCCGGCTCTACACGTCTCACTCGGAGCTCCTAGGCTTATATAAGGGGCTGGGTTTCTTAGCTTGGGGTCTCCCTTTCAGAAGCTGATTATCTATCTCTCAAGATGTATTAAAGCTTTACTGCAGAAGGATCTGAGTGTCCTGCGTCGTTCTTGCTGGCGAGACGTTAGCGCGGGACATTGTATCATGATTATCCTGTAGTTTACAGTTAATATTCAGTTATGAGTAAATACATATCATATTTGTCTTTCTGGGTCTACATTACCTCACTCAGGATGATTTTTTTTTCTAGTTCTATTCACTAGCCTTCAAATTTCATGATGTCGTTGTTTTTAACAGCTACGTAATACTCCATTGTGTAAATATATCATATTTCTTTATCTATTCTTCAACTGAGGTCACCTAGGCTGTTTCCTGGTCCTGGTTATTACAAATGAAGCTGGTATGAACATAGTTGTGCAAGTGTTCTTGTGGTATGATGGAGCACCCTTTGATTATTTGCCTTATAGCAGTATAGCTCTGTCCTGTGGTAGATTTAGTCTCTGATTTCTGAGAATCTGACATAAAGTCTCAGCTAAGAAAAGGCTTTTTGGGGTTTTTTATTTTAACTGCACACTGACTTTATAAACAAATCTCCTAATATGTCAGTGAATAATGACTTCAAATTTGGGATCATTAGTTCTTGCACTGTTTATAATCCTCCCTTATAATGTCTTTCATTTCTACAGGATCTAAGGAAGTAGTATTTACCTATTCATGTATTTAATGTTTTTCATCCTTTATTAAAAATAAGTCTCTTGATTACAACTGTTTATTATTCATGTGTCTGCTTGTGTGAGCTTACACACTTGCCAGAGTTTGCAAACTGAGGTGACTGAACAACTTCAGAGATTGCATGTCTCCTTCCACTGTGTGGGTTCAGAAAAAGATCTCAGGACATCAGGCTTGGTGGTTGGTGCCTTTACCCATTGACACATCCCACCATCCGCGAAATCTGAACTTTACATTCTGTGCATTTGCGTATATGAGTCCACTGCTGTTCTGACACTTTAGCTTGCCTTAGTAGAGACTTCTTCCTTCTTTTACTGGAAGCCTTTATATAAAAGTTTGCCTTTGACTTGTTTCAGAATTGATTTATTTTTTAAATATTATAAGCAATCACTTCTGATGCATAGAAGCCATTTGATAAGTTTTCCCAGTAGTCATTTTCTGGGTGTTAATCTTGTTAACATAACTATACGAGTTATTCTGGAGAGGTAGTTTTGTTCTGTTTTTTATTATCTTCATTGCATGTTGCGAGCTGCTGGTGTGTTTGTAGCTACAGTGCTACCATACTTCACAAAAATCCGATGCTAAGGGCTAAGAATGAAAATAAAGAAAAAGACAGTGGCTCATTTTTACAAGGAGAATGGCATTTATTATTTACATGGGTAGAGCCTTACATAACAAATTCAAGTATTGTGGAAAAACACCAACGTCAGAAGCCTATGTTCCCAGGGCCCTCCAGCAAAGGGGTGGGCCAAAAACAGGAATTAGCATTTTGACAATAAACAGGAACTTGCATGCAGGCCTTACTAGGAGGAGGGTGCAAGAAGTGCTTTGCTGAAAGCTCCTAGTAACAGGCAGTCAACAGACACCCATGGGGGAAGGGTACTGTCCCGTGCTACCGTCTCGCCAGCAAGAACGACGTGGCACACTTAGGATCCTTCTGCAGAACAGCTTTAATGCGTCTTGAGAGGGAGAGCATAAGCTAACAGAGCAGAGACCCGGGGAGCGAAAAGACCAACCATTATATAGCTCAGCAGTCCCCGCCTCGGACGTGTCATCTCCTGACTGGCTCCTGCTCATCAGCCCATATGACGCCACGGGAGAGGCAGAGAGTAAGGGATGGAAAAGTAGCAGGCGCATGCGCACCAAGGTTGTTTACTCCAACTGACAATGGGTGTCAGCGCCATCTTGTAACGGAGAATGTGGGGGGCGGCTCCCCACAGGTACAACAATTGCACATGTGGTTGTTTCCAGAGTTCTCTGGTTTTTTTGTCCCCCCCACAGAATTGTTAACAAAGTTTGTATTTACTAATATCTTCCATAACCAATTGATTTAATCCTAGACATGCTAAAATGTTTACAACTGTATAAATCTCTTACTAGTCATCCTAGCATTTTTCTCTGAAGTGTCTTATCTTTTTAACTTCATTTATACTTGCATTTTAATTATAATACATTATATTTTAAATTAGTGATATATTAAGAAATTATTGAAATATATATCAGCTCTAAAAGGAGTAATACATAAACACTCTGCACAAATGGACTGGGAAAATTATATGGTGGATTTATATCACAAGTTAGTATCCGTTAGTGGAACAAATAATCTGACAATTCTTAAATACAAGGAATGATTCACACAGACTCTCATATAATAATATGATAGATTATAACTTGTATGGTATAGTTCTTATAAACTCTCTTATACTAACATAATAGACTCTGACTTTTGAGAAACGATTCTCACAAACTATCTTATAATAATTATAGAGAACAGGGGACTCATCCAGACTCCATGAATGTAGTCTCAGTGAGGAGGCCACAGAAATCACTCGGGCCTCTGGTAGTAGATCAGTGTTTATCATGGTGTATGAATGATCTTTGGGAACCCATTCCAAATAGAGGGATCCTCTCTCAGCCTAGACACATGGGGAAGGGCCTGCGTCCTACCTTGGATGAAATGACAGACTGTGGAGATCCCCCCCAAGGAGGGCCTCACCCTCCCTGGGGAATGATGTGGGGATTGGTTGGGGGTTGGGGGAACTGGTGGAGGGACAAGGGAGGAGGCGTGGGAGAGAGAGCTGGGATTGACATGTGAAACATTCATGTTTCTAATTTAAATAAAAACATATTTCGAGGAAAAAATTAATAAGAGGGACTTCAACTTGTGTAATTTGTGTGATACCTAGTCTGAAATGTGCAGTATCATGTCAAACAAACTGCCTTTAGATGAAATTTGTGATTAAATTTCGAATATGTCACTGCCTAAAAGAAACAAAGGGGATTTCTTATACAATGCTAATACCTGTTTCTTAGTTGTTGGTTACACAAAATGCTGTGTATATACATTCATGAACAGTACATGAGTCTTTATACACAGTATTCAATGACTTTAATGCTTATAATAACCTTTAAAATTTAAGGCTGCTATCCACATTGAATTTGTATTGCTCTGATAAGACACCATGACCAAAATTAACCTTGGAAGGAAAGGATTTATTACACTTTACCTGTTAGGGTCCATCATTGAGGGAACCATCACATGAGCTAGATCAGAAAGTAGAGACAGAAACCGAAGCAGAACCCGTGGAGAGATACTGCTTTCTTGCTTGTTTTCCAAGGCTTAGTAAACTTGCCTTCTCATGTGACCCATAGCCACTGACCTAGGAATGGCACCACTCTGAGTGAACAGGATGCTCTCACATCAATTACTAAATACGAAAACATTTCATCGACAGACAAGCTTACAGGATAGTGTGCTGGAGGTAGCTTCTTGACTAAGACTCTCTCCAGGGGACCAGATGAGAAAAAATTTTCAAAAATAACCAACACAGTAGCATTTTATTCTTCTTTGCAAGCTGATATAACATGAACATTATATCTTTAACTCATTTTCAACAAGGTGTTATGTAAAACTATTTGATAGCTATTTTCCTGACTATATATATATGTCTGTGTGTGTGTGTGTGTGTGTGTGTGTGTGTGTGTGTGTGTGTGTGTGTGTGTGTTTGAAGGTATTCCAGTTGGGTGATAATGTTCTTCCTAAATCTATGCACTTTCTTACAAAAACCCCAGTATCAGGAATGGAAATCTGTTTGAGTTGTTGATCAGAGAGTCCCAGAAACCCAAGACAATATATGCTACTGCTGTTGTTTTTGGTGACTTCCAAAGAAAGTAGGTAAAACACAATGTCTGAAGACACCACAGTCTTTTGACACAGTATTTAGAGAAATTGATTTATATCTGACCTGGAAAAATCCTCACTCAGGATTGTCTCTTATAGTTTCATGGGGAGCTATCCAATCTACATTCAGTGTATAGCAATATATCCCTATTCTTCTGTTATATTATATAACAACAACAACAAAAATAACAGCATGAAAAGATATTCTGGAAACTGCAGTAGTGACACTTATATCCAAGGGATCACACAGTCACCTATTTGGACGTATGGCCTAATCTACAGGAGGAATTCATGTGTGACACTGTATATTTAGGAAGACAAGGGATTAGATCAGGGAATTAACATGAGATAAAATTTGCATACATTTAAGATGCATTTTATGAAATTCTTTATAAATTAATAAAATACATAATTTTTTTGTTTTTTTAATTTGCTGCTGTTGTGAATCTTTTTTTCTCAATATATGTTTTTATTTAAATTAGAAATGTGAATGCTTCATATGTCAGTCCCTGCTCCCTCTCCCACCCCTCCTCCCTTGTCCCTCTACCAGGCCCCCAGACCCCCGCCCAATCCCCACATCATTCCCCAGAGAGAGTGAGGCCCTCCTTGAGGGTGCTATCCAAAGTCTGTCATTTCATCCTGGGCAGGACCTAGGCCTTTTCCATTGTGTCCAGGCAGAGAAAGCATCCCTCTCTTTGGAATTGGCTCTCAAAGCTCATTCATAAATCATGGTAAACACTGATCTACTACCCAAGGCCCCAGTGATTTCTGCGGCCTCCTCCCTGGTACTACATTCATGGAGTCTGGATCAGTCCCCTGTTGGCCTCTCAGCCATCAGTCTGGGATCATTTTTAAGAGAAGATTATTTCATTTCCAGAATACAGTCGCAATAATTATGCTATTTACAAGAAGGCTTATGTGAGAGTAATACTCATTTTATTGATGTGCTTACCTTACCTTTCCATAGAATGAGAAAATTAATTGCATGCATTGCTTCAGGGAACCTAGTTATGGAAAGCAAAAGTATCTCAGAAATTTACTTTCCTTTCAGAAATTCTTGATGACCCCAAACTTTCTGTAAAGCATTCTTCATCTCTGTGTTTCTCAGAGTGTAGATCAGAGGGTTAAACATGGGAGCTATTATGGTGTAGAAAAGAGCAAACACCTTGTCTTCTGGAAATGTGGTGGCTGGTCTGATGTAAATGAACAGTGCAGGTGCAAAAAACAGGACTACAACAGTTAAGTGGGAACTGCAAGTAGACAGAGCTTTTCTTTGGCTTTGCACAGAGTATGCCCTTATAGTACACAATATGAAAAAATAAGACAGAATCAAAACAACAAAAGTCACTAAAGCAATTAAGCCAGAGTTAGCAATGACTAAAAGACCTATTATGTGTGTGTTAGAACAGGCCAATTTCAACAAAGGGTACACATCACAGAAATAGTGATCTATCTCATTTGGGCCACAAAATGGTAAAAAGACAGTGAGAAGAAACTGACTGACTGAGTGCACAAATCCCCCAGTGCAACAAGCCATGATTATCATGTTACATCTATGCCTGCTCATGATTATGGTATAATGCAGTGGTTTACAAATTGCCACATATCGGTCATAGGCCATCCCCGTGAGAATAAAGATTTCAATTCCTCCAAATAAATGAGTTGTAAAGAGTTGTATCATACAATTATTATAGGAAATTATTTTCCTTTCTGCCAGTAAGTCCGTCATTAACTTAGGGGTCACTGTGGATGTGTAGCAGAGGTCAGAAAGTGAGAGACAGTTGAGAAAGAAGTACATGGGTTGGTCGATGAGCTGAGTACATCTTATAGAAATCATTATGAGAACATTGCCCATCCAAATAGCAATATAGCAAAATAAAAAGAATACAAAACAGATGACTTCAATGTTCTTATTTTGTGAAAGTCCCAACAGAATGAAAACTGTGATATTGCTGCTTCTGCCCATACTTCAGAGTGGAGAGAAAAATGCAAGTCACCTAAAATTACATTGTTGAGCAATGAATATATGTTTAGAAGTGTGTTCTAACAGTTTCATAACCATATTCTGATGTGCTAAGCAGGCCTAATTTACTTCAGACAAATAAATCAGGAAATAAAAATCTGATGTCCAGTTGCAATAGCTTTCAGGCGTCTGTGAAAATACAACAGCTGTTTTCAGATAAGTCTTAAATCAAACGAGATTAGTAATTTATAGTTGTCCAATGCATTGCTTTATCCAAAACCATATACTCTATGGACAGTGACAACAGAAATAACTGTTATTAACAAGGTAACACACCTACATCTCTTTCCTCCCTCTTTAGAGAACAAACAGGAAAACAAACAAATGAACAAACAAAAATAAAAGTATGCCAAAAAATTTTTTAAAAATAAAGAACAAAGAAGAAATAAGAACACAACACAACATAAAAACACTAAATCGGATACTGTGATATGTAAGCAAAAGATTAGCAAGTAAGACAAGAAATGCCTAGAAAATCAATATGAGACAAAAAGTCTTCAAAATATCATTGTCATTGCTTCTTATGATACTGAATATGAAATGAAGCCTTTTTTTTTCCACAGTGAAATTTCAAGAAGCAGGATTAGAGTAAAGGTACAGGATTTTGTGAAGCAAGGTCTAATCTTTCTACAAAGCAAATACTAGTAGTATTTTCCCATTAGAAAAGAAAATATGTGTTTTAATTATTCTTAAAATAGGTTAGAAATATAAATTTTCACAAGTGGAGACACACACTTTTGTGATTTGTACATCTGTAAATCACATAAATATTTTACACACACTCACACACACATACACACACACACATATATATATATCATATATTAATAAAGCTTAGAGAATTCTCAGGCACAATCTGTTACTTTCCATTCATTTATTAGGCTTTTGTTAAAATATATTGCTGGAACCTTGAATTTCCTGGACTCAGAAGGCTACAATTGGTTTATTTGTTGTATAACTTTTTATTCATTAATATTTTGAGATTAGAATATAATTTTAACATCTCATCTTCTCTTCCTCTCCCCTTACTCTTCTATATACCCCTCTTTGCGACCCTTCAAAATCATGACCTCTTTTTTTTAACTTTGATTCAACATGTTCATGAACATAGAAATATTGAATTTAATTGCCCTTGTGATAGTGTTTTAAAATATTACTTGTTAGAATTTAATTACTCTTTATAGTTTAGATACCTCTTTGGTTAACACAGTAAATCAACAGGTCACTTCATATATGCTCCATGTGAGTTTAAATTTAAAAATAAGTTTTTTGCTTGTACAAAGGACTCATGATGCTAAAATAAAAGCATCATCTTACTTTATTATTAGAGATTGGTTCTGGGTATCAGCTTTCAAAATAGATAAATAAAAGATACTTGTTAAAGTATTTTTGGAATGACAACATTGTGATGGTATTGATGTACCATTTAGAAAGGTAATTAAAAATAGGTGCAATCTTATGCAGGGAGATACTTATATATAGTAACATAAACAGCATATAGCCAACTACATATTGAAAAGAGAGTTTTCTGACCCCCAGATCTTGAATTCATTATCAAAGTCTTTATATGTCCTATCCAAAGTCATAAAAAAGTAGAGATAAATTTAACATTAATTCTACATTGCCAAATTTTGAAGTCTGTATACATGTTTGAATAAGTCAAGCAAACTGGTACATTTCCTGAATTTCAATATTTGCTTCACAGACATTTAAATAGAATTCTTTCAATTAGAAAATGAGACTATGAACCAATTTGAGGTTTGCTCACAAATCATGAACTGAATCAGTTCAGAGATGTATAACTAGCCCTAAAAATTCTCAGTTACAAAGTTATTACAAGGTTTTTGGTAGCAATATATCTTACCTTCTCAAGAACAATTAGTGATATTAATTCAAAGATATTGGTCATGTGAGACAAATAATAGGAGAGGGGAGAAATTTGAACTCAAGTCCTAATAATGTCACTTCTTAGATTCAGGATTTGATACTTTTAGTTTATCAAATGAAGAAGTTAGATTTAATAGTCTTTAAGTATTCTTCTTATACATATTACTAAATAGGAGTAAAGTTATTTCCAATACCACAAATTTATAAGTGATAGAAGATAGTAAAATGACTTATTCACACATGTCTTACTTTTATTTTAAATATATTATTTTGCCTTATAATCATGTCTGTCCCCTTGTCAGGAAATTAGTCACATAACTGTTTAAACTATTTCCTTGCAACTTCTTACTTGAAGGTTTCAGCACAAATAGTAATACTGATATATTATTTCCTATTTACTAAGCTTATACATGAAAAATACAAATGGAATAACTATGTGTCAGCTATCAAACCACTAAACCCTTAATTACATTCTAGAGAGAAAACATTTGAGACACCAAAATAATATTTTTATATACAATATCCATTATAACCTCTAAAGAAACAGTTTACATCTAACCATTAAAACTCAAATGTAAAGAAAAGTTTTTTGCAAGCATCAGTTCCTAAAGGCAAAGTTTAATTTACACTGAAGACAGTATTAAAGGAAATTCTATCAGTCACACGTGCTCCATTTACCAACTCACCAGTTTAGCAGCATCCTTTGAGATCCAAAATGTCAGAGAAAACTCTGCAACAGGATTATAAACATTCTGTAAGAGATTGTTTTCCATACATGACACAATTTTAATTATGGATAGGCAATTTGCTGATTCTATAAATTGAGGTTCTTACCCCTTCTTTGTAATATGGGAAGGAAGCTATAGTTATCATGATGCTGAGAACTAGCCTCAAGCAATTCACACAGAGCTTTTATATTATGTTCTCTGGGGAGGTGATACACAGTCAAGTGTATTTTATATCTTTATTGTACAATTTTGGAAGTTGTGTCCAGGGCATTACATGTGACAGGCAAGTGCTCTGATACAGAAAGTTGCCTCAGTGCCTTCTGAGTACCAATGTATATACATTATGGGAAAGAATAGACAGTAAGTGTTGGAAATAATGAGCTATTCATACCCTGTGCAACTCCTTTTTAGATGGATTTTACTATAATTTTCTAAAACAGATATACAGAAGATTAAAGATATTTTGTTTACCAAGCTTAGTGTGTCCTACACAGCCTACCCTGTCATTTTACTTGAAATAAGGTTACATTTCATTTCCATTACCTATATTTTAAATATAAATACTATCTCCAATATAATAAAGTTAAGATATAGAGAAAAACATGGTATTCTGCAACTAGTGTGTGTGAGGGAGATGAATTAAGAGCACTTTCAGACACTCCAAGCACAAGAATTGCATACATCCAAGTAGATACAAAATAAACGGAGTAATGGCCTGACATGAAAGTATGGATATGTAATACAGAATAAGATTCCTAAAATATATACATATATGAAGGTGATATACATGCAATCACCAAATAATGGAGATACAGAGACCCAGTTGGTCATCTCATGTCATCAAATAAAGCTTTCAGAATAAAAAAAACAGAATACATCTATCTAATCAATTTGTTGTCCAATAAGGTTCCTTTGGAAAATCTGAACAACCTAGTCTAATGACGAGGATATTAGTTTCTCTCCACAAACTGAAGGTAAGGTCATATTGCTGAAGATAACACTTACAGAATTGGTTGAACACTGAGAAGTTGAGTTTGTGACTATCTAGAGCTTTCAGTGTTCATGATACTGAAAGGTACTCCATCAACATGCTACCAAGAAGAAAGGTAAACATCAACCTTGTTACAATGAAGGTCTGCCTGAAAGACATGCTGGTCCTATAATTACACTAATCTTGTGGGAGTAAGAACCAATATCTGATTTGATTTAAGGCATACTACATGAGATTCAACCCATACCTGATACTGCTTTCATGGCTTACAACCAAAGACTTGAGAGATCAAGGATTTAGAAGAAAATTAATACTATTGTTTTTCAAAGGATCACAACAATGAAATTACTCCTAACCACTTTCTACTAAATTCATCAGAGAAGCTTCCTCCTGTATCTGATAAAAACAAATACAGAGACACATTGCCAGAAAATATGTAGAGTGAAAGACCTCGGTGTATTTAACACTAAGAAGGATGTTTTATTAAACCTCTTCCCTTCCTCGTGGCTCTGGGAGATTTGTGGAAGAGGAGGCAGAAAGAGTATAAAACCCAGAAGGGATGGAGTG
This sequence comes from Mesocricetus auratus, assembly GCF_017639785.1. NCBI lineage: Eukaryota > Metazoa > Chordata > Mammalia > Rodentia > Cricetidae > Mesocricetus > Mesocricetus auratus. Next base: position 56,212,398 of record NW_024429189.1, on the reverse strand, counting down.
CACGAAGGAAACAAGGCATTCTAAAGTCACCTGATGACCACACACAGTATCTCAGAGACTAAGGTAGCATACATAAGTCTGCACCAAACTGTGTCCTAGAGCTGAAAGAATTGTACACAATCTGCCATACCTAACCCAGAAGCTATTTTCAATGGATAACCACATGCAAATTAAACATTAATTTTCTGCAAGGGAGACTTGGTGAGAATACACTCTTTTTTATATCATTTTTTATTTTAATTTTAAATAGCTTGTTTTACATGTCAATCCCAGTTCCCTCTCCCTCCGCTCCTCCCGCACTCCCCTTCCCCCCCAAGCCTCCCACCCTATTGCCAATTCCTTCCACATAGGGGATATCTAGAGTCTGTCATTTCACTCCGGGTAGGGTCCAGGCATTCCCCTAAGAGTCCAGGCTGAGAGAGCATCCCTCTTTGTGCTATGGGCACACGATGACTGTTTGTATTCCAGGGATAGACACTGATCCACTGCTCAAGGCCCCATAGGTTGCCCAGGCCTTCTCACTGACACGCACAGTTGAGTGGGTGGGGGTAGAAGAGGGGGAAGAGGGAATCATAGGTTAGAAGACAGATCAGGCACCAGAGTGACCTCTAGTGATCTAAAGGGATAACACCAATTGGCAAGCTAAGTAATAGTGGAGAGACCACCTCGAATGCCCATTCCTGATAATGAACTTGATGTCTATAACCATCTGGGAGCCTTCATCCAGTGACTGATGGAAGCAGAGGCAAGCACACAATTAAATACTGAACTGAACCCAAGGAACCCAGTGGCAGAGAGAGAGGAGTGATGAGCAAATTGGCAAAGAATGGGCTGGCAAAACCAGCAGAGACAGCTGATCTGAACAGGGGAGAGCTCTTGGACCCCAGACTGACAGCGGGGAAGCTAACATGGGACTGATCTGGACCCCCCCCAAATGTGAGTGTCAGTGAAAATACACTCTTAAGGATAGACTGCATGCCGAGGAGGAGATTGCTGGCACAAAACGAACTCAGTGAATCCTTGGAAGTTCTTTGTCTCATAATGTTATGACAAAGTGTTCCCTTCCTTTCTTCCTTCCTTCCTCCCTTCCCTCCCTCCCTCCCCCTTTGCTTCCTCCTTTCCTATCCCCTCCTTTCCTCCTTTCCTCCCTTCCTTTCTTCCTTGTCTTTCTTTTTTGTTTTTTGTCTTACAGGTCCTTTTCACATATTTTATGGCATATAGTTTTGTCTTTTTATGGGATTCCTGTGAGTGAAAACAAGTGTCTTTACATGTGTATAGGTTTCTAATGTTTTTTGTCTTATTTTTTTATTTATTTCTTCTATTCTTATGTTTTTGGTTTTGTTTCATTTTATTATTATTTTTCTGTATATGCCTGTTGGATTTCTAAGAGATACAGAAAGGGTGTGGATCTGTAAGAGTCAGAGTACAGAAGAACTGGGATGATCTGAGGGGAAGGAAAACCATATTTCCTATATTATTTCAAAAACTTACTTTCTTTGAAATAAAAAATATGCTTAATCCATAAATAATAATTATTCAAATTACTACTGTGGTTGTAGTTGAACCTCAAATCACACTTAGATTAAACTTGACTTAGTAGCTAATTTTCAAAAAACAGATTAGGAAAAGTAAAGGCAACAACTTTCTTATGATGTAAAATTATAGTCACCAGTTTAAGTAATAGATTGACTATGATTATATGAGTTTTCACCTCTATAATATTATTCTGAAACAAATAGCCCAGATTAGGGTCATTAATTATTGTATCTGCTTCTTATTGTGCCTATCAGTTTCTAAGTCTCAAAGATTAGTATTAATTATGTTACTATTAAATTCTTGATTCCAAGAACAAGCACAGATACCCCATTGTGAACCACATCTTTGTGACTCCTTAGAAAGTAATGTTGAGGAGGATTCTTCTTGAATTCATAACAGGGTCAACTATTTCTCTATGTTTTTGCCCACTCACTTAAGCTTATCTGGTAAGTGTACACAACTTTACAAAAATAACTATTTTAACCAACTCTCACAGTAAATTATGAGGTAGTTTTCACTTTATGAACAGATGATGAAGCTGCTTCTTGATGTTCGAGGAATTGAATGTAAAATGAAATAAGTGACAGGAGGGAAAGCTGGCTTCTTTTTGTTTGTTTGTTTTTCTTTATATTTTATTTTATTTTAGAAATACTCTTATTTACATATCTATCCTCCCATTCCCTCATCCTCCCATCCTCCCATGCACCCACCAGCCACCCAACCCACTCCCCAGGGATAGTGAGACCCTCCATGGGGTATCATCAAAGTGTGTCACATCATTTGGGGGAGAACCCAGGCCCTCCTTTCCAAATCTGGGCTGCAATAATATCCCTCAATAGGGAATGGGCTCCCAAAGTCCATTTGTGACCTAGAAATTAACAGTAACTCCACTGTTAGAGAAAGCTGGCTTCTTACTTTCTCGCTTTAATTCCTGAATGGATGTGTTTGGCTATTGCTTCAGTAGTTCTTAATGGGTTAAAAAAGAATTCTGGAATCCCCATTTTATAATAATGTACATGAAATATAACAGCATCAATATTCACAGAATTTTGCAACTGAAATCATCCAAATGTTAATTACGAGAATGCAGATATCAAATGAAATTGATGATGTGTTATTTTTCTTGGCAACGTGATTAGATTTTCAATGAAGCAGATGGAAAAGAGCAAAGTGACTGAGTTATTTTCCCTGGGGCTCACACAGAACCAACAAATGCAGAAAATTTTATTTGCTGTGTTTTTGGCTATCTACATAGTCTCTGTTGTTGGAAATTTGCTCATTCTAGTCACTATTACACACAGTCATTTAGTATGGTCCCCTATGTAATTATTCCTGGCCTATCTCTCCTTTATTGATGCCTGCTATTCTTCTGTCAATAACCCTAAACTTATTTTTGATTCACATTATGAGAAGCGACTATCCCATTCAATGGATGCATGACCCAAGTTTTGAAAAAAGCATTTCTTTGCAGCTCCTGAAGTGATCCTACTTACTGCAATGGCTTATGACAGCTACGAAGCCATCTGCAAGTCACTGCATTATGCAACCATCATGAACCGAGTAATTTGCAACCTGCTAGTGGGAGTGTCATTGATGGCAGGATTTCTTCATGGAATCATATAGATCCTGTTCATTATTGACTTACCAATCTGTGGCCCCAATGTCATAGATCACTTTATGTGTGATCTTCATCCTTTGCTTGATCTGGTCTGCACTGATACCCACATTCTGGGTCTCTTTGTTGCTACCAACAGTGGGTTTATCTGTCTGTTAACATTTATACTACTTCTGGGCTCCTACACTGTTATCCTGTACTCATTTAGAAACCACAGTGCAAAAGGGAGATGCAAAGCTCTCTCCACTTGTATCTCTCACATAACAGTTGTTGTCTTATTCTTTGTGCCATCTATATTTCTGTACATGAGACCTGCAACTACTTTACCTATTGATAAGGCAGTGTCTGTATTCTACACCTTGATAACTCCCATGTTAAACATTTTTATCCACATCTTGAGAAATGCTCAAATGAAAGATGCTTTTAGGAGATTGTTCAATAGATAAATTCATTCAGAAGACAAATAAATATGTTTCTATTCACATCAGAAAAAGAGTCAATGTACATTTTACATTGACTCTATATAGAAAATTTACAGAATGAAAAATAAAAAAATCTGTCCTTGATGGTGTGCCATTAAGGAAGAGGAAATAAGACTCATATAATGGAAAAACCTAGCCTAGTCTACGTAATGACTACGCTACTGTTAGCGTACACATTTCCTCTCAAACAACTATTCAGTACTAATCCATCATTGTGTCTTCGTTTACCAAGGCTTGTCATATTGAGGTGAGCCACAAGGATATTCAGTCAGAATATTCTTATTTCTGCTTCAGTTATCTAATTTATTATCTAATCAAACAAACTGTGCCTCTGGAGGATGAATATTTGTAATTGACTCCTTCCACTTAAACCATTGCTAATTTTTCATTGGTATTTTCTGGTTCTGTGATAATTTTCTTCTGTAAGCCCCCACTAAGAATAAAGATTAATAACAGATGCATTCATGGTCCATTCTCTCAGTCATAACTGTCTTTCACAGAATTTTTAACAAAATTGCTAGGTTGAATAGTAGATTTTGGATAATAAATGGCACTAATGTTACTATTTCCTACATACTTGATCTTTAGGTGAGGGGATTATCAACATTTCTTATTTACTCACTGTGGGCTCTACTTTTTACCATGTCATAAACAAATTTATAAACAATGAACTCATCACTACCTGAAAAATTCCATGAAATGAAGGCTCTTGGTCTAGTAAGTCTATATTGTCAAAGCTGATTTGATATATTTGAAGTTTGCTCCTCCATGGTCACACATGTCCCTGGGAAAATTAAACAAGTCATGAAGTTCTTTGATATGTAGTTCATCTGGGACAAACTGTACTCAGAGAGTCTTGCTTGGAGAAGAGTATAGTTTTTGTTTCAGAAGTGAATCCCATAAACTGTTTTTCTTTAAGATTTTCAAATTATCTCTTTTGCTTGTGAGATTACAATATAATTACACCATTTACATTTTGTGTAAACTCTCCGCATACCTATCCTATTTCTCTTTCAAATAGTATTGCTCAGCAGGGCAGTTCCCTCAGAACTTGCCATACCAATTTCCACATGCAGTGTAGTAAAGTTCTTCAGGAGGTACTTACATCAGAAGGAAGTGGAATGACGAAAATTTATCACCTTTAAGGATTCTTTCTTTCTGTTCAGTTTCCTCAGTTTCTTCCTCCTGGATTCAAGGAAGTAGAATTCATTTTTTAATATTCTTTGTAATAAAATTTATTTGTCTCTGAGAACTATGTATCTCCATGAAACTTCTCTACCTGAGCAATATAATATGGGATTTTTCTTTTTCATTTGAGATATATAAATTAACACTTTTCTCTTTATAAAATGGATTGGCCCACCGAATGACATGCAGCCAGGTTGCGGGACCTCAGTCAACCAGGAGACAGGGACCCTAATCCTGACGACTTGACACTAGCAAAGCATCCATCCCATGCCATGTGGCCAGGGTAGGCAAAACTCAGTCAAATGAACTTACTAGAAGCCAGCTCAGTGCCTTCGTTCAGGGCAATTGGACAAGATAATGATCTCTGTGATAAGGAAGCATGGCCGAGTAGTGTCATGGTGACCTGTGTGGGAAAAGGAGTCCCAAAGTCAGGGCTAGGGCTGTTCACCCCAGCCCCACTTGGTACCTGGTAGAAACACTCAAACAGGCACTATTAGAGGAAGCAGAAATGGTATGGTAATCTATTTTATTAGAGAGAGGAGACAGAGAGGACAGAGAGAGAGAGAGACAGAGACAGAGACAGAGACAGAGACAGAGACAGAGACAGTCACACTAGAGAATTAATGGCACAACTGAATGCTGTAGAACAAAAATAAGCAAACTTACCCAGGAGGAGTAGAGGAGTAGACACCAGGAAATAATCAAATTGAGGGATGAAATCAATCAAGTAGAAAACATTGCAAAGAATCAATGAAACAAAGAGTTGGAGAAAATCAAGAAGATAAACAAATAATTGTCCAAACTAGCCAAAAGGCAGAGAGAGAACATGCTAAGTAACATCATCAGAAATGAAAATGGGGACATAACAACAGACACTGAGGAAATTCAGAGAATCATCAGGGCACACTTTGAAAACTTGTACTCCAAAAAATTCAAAAATATAAGGGAAATGGATAATTTCCTGAATAGATATCGCTTGCCAAAACTGAATCAAGAACAGGTAAACAATCTAAACAGACCTATAACCCTTAATGAAAGAGAAGCAGTTATCAAAAGACTCCCAACCAAAAAAAAGCACAGGCCCTGATGGATTCAGTGCAGAATTCAATACTACTCAAAGTGTTCCACACAATAGAAGTGGGAGACTCATTGCCAAACTCTTTTTACAAGGCCACCATTACCTTGGTACCCAAGCCACACAAAACTCTACTAAGAAAGAGAACTATAGACCAATTTCCCTCATGAACATATATGAAAAAATACTCAAGAAAATACTAGCAAATCAGATTGAAGATCTGATCAGAAAAATCATCCACCATGATCAAGTAGGCTTCATCCCAGGAATGCAGGGATGGTTCAACATCAGAAAATCTACCAATGTAATCCATCATATAAAAAAAACTGCAAAGGAAAAAAAACCATGATCATCTCACTAGATGCTGAAAAAGCCTTTGACAGAATCCAACACCCCTTCATGATAAAGGTCCTAGAGAGATCAGGGATAACAGGAACACACCTGAACATAATAAAAACAATATACAGTAAACCAACAGTTAACATCAAACTAAATGGAGAGAAACTCAATGCATTTCCTCTAAAATCAGGAACAAGACAAAGATGTCCACTCTACCCATATCTCTTCAATATTGTACTTGAAGTTCTAGATAGAGCAATCAGACAACAAAAGGAGATCAAGGGGATACAGATAGAAATAGAAGAAATCAAGCTTTCACTATTTGCAGATGATATGATAGTTTACATAAGTTACCCGAAAAACTCTGCAAGGGAACTCCTACAGCTGAAAAACAGATTCAGCAAAGTGGCAGGATAAAGGTTAACTAAAAAAAAAAGAATCAGTAGCCCTATTATATACGGATGATAAAGTGGCTGAGAAAGAAATCAGATAAACATCACCCTTTACAATAGTCATAAACAGCATCAAATATCTGGGGATAACATTAACCAAAGAAGGGAAAGAACTGTATATCAAGAACATTGAGTCTCCAAAGAAAGAAATCAAAGACGATATCAGAAAATGGAAAGATATCCCATGCTCTTGGATTTGTAGGATCAACATAATAAAAATGGCAATCTTGCTCAAAAGCAATCTACAGATTCAATGCAATCCCTAGCAAAATTCCCCCACAATTCTTCACAGACTTTGAAAGACCAATAATCAACTTTATAGGGAAAAACAAAAGACCAAGGATAGCCAAAACAACCCTAAAAAATAAAGGAACTTCAGGAGGCATTACCATCCCTAATTTCAAGCTCTATTACAGAGCTATAGTCCTGAAAATAGCTTGATACTGGCACAAAAATAGACAGTTAGACCAATGGAATCTAATTGAAAATCCTGATTTTAGTCTACACACCTATAAACACTTGAATTTTGACAAACAAGCTAAAATTATACAATGGAAAAAAGAAAGCATCTACAACAAATAGTGTTAGCATAACTGGATATTGGCATGCAGAAGACTGCAGATAGATCTATGTCTATCACCTTGCACAAAACTTAAGTCCTAATGGATCAAAGACATCAACATAAATCCAACCACACTGAAACTTTTAGACGAGAAAATGGGAAATACTGTTCAGCGAGTTGGTACAGGAGACCTCTTCCTGAACATAACACCCGTAGCACAGACACTGAGATCGACAATTAACAAATGGGACCTCCTGAAACTAAGAAGCTTCTGTAAGGCAAAGGACACAGTCAACAAGACAAAAAGGCAGTTCATGGAATGGGAAAAGATATTCACTAACCCCACATCTGACAGAGGGCTGATCTCCAAAATTTCCAAAGACCTCAAGAAACAGGTCTCCAAAACACCAAAGGATGCAATTAAAAAGTGAGGTACAGAACTAAATAGAGAATTATCAATAGTGGAGTCTCAAATGGCTGAGAGACACTTGAGAAAGTGCTCAACCTCTCTAGCCATCTGGAAAATGCAAATCAAAACAACTCTGAGATACCATCTCGCTCCTGTCAGAATGGCTAAAATCAAAACTCTAAGGACAGTTTATGCAGGAGAGGATGTGGAGAAAGGGGAACACTCCTAAACTGTTGGTGGGAGTGCCAACTCATACACCCACATTGGAAATCAGTATGGAGATTCCTCAGGAAAATGTAAATCAATCTACCACAAGACCCAGCAATTCCACCCTTAGGCATATATCCAAAAGATGCAAATTCATACAAGGACATCTGTTGCACTATGTTCATAGCAGCATTATTTGTAATAGCCAAAACCGGGATACCACTCAACTGAAGAGTGGATACAGAAAATGTAGTACATTTACACAGTGGTGTACTACTGAGTGGACAAAAAAAAAAAAAACAAAACAATGGAATCTTGAAATTCACAGGCAAATGAATGGCGCTAGAAGATACCATCCTGAGTGAGGTAACCCAGTCACAAAAAGACAAACATGGTATGTACTCACTCATATATGGATTTTAGACATGGATCAGGAGAGTACCAGTCTGCAATTCCACTGACAGAGAGTCTGGGAAACAGGAAAGGATCTAAGAGAGATATGCATGGTACCCCAGAGAACAGGAACGAGGCAAGATCTCCTGAAGAGATTGTGATCATGGCAGGGGGTAGGGGAGAGTGAGAGCTGGGAAGAGGAGAGCAGGGGAAGAGGAGGAGAGAGTAGGTCATAGGGGAACAGGAAGGTTGAGTGGGGAGTCGAATAAGGGGAGAGCAGGATGAGAAATACCATAATAGAGGTAGTCATAGGTTTGAAGAGAGATCTGGTACCAGTGAGACCTCTATCGATCTACAAAGCTGACACCAATTGACAAGCTAAGGAATAGTGGAGAGACTACCTTAAATGCCCATTCCTGATAATGAACTTGACATCTACCTTTCATGCCATCCTAGAACTTTCATCCAGTGACTGATAGAAGCAGAGGCAAACACCCACAGCTAATCACTGAACTTAACCCATGGAACCCAGTGACAGAGAGAGAGAAGCAATGAGCAAATTGGCAAAGGATGGGCTGGTAAAACCAGCAGAGACAGCTGACCTGACAAAGGGGGAGATCTTGGACCCCAGACTGACAGCTGGGAGGCCAGCATGGGACTGATCCAGACCCCCGAATATGAGAGTCAGTGAGGAGGCCTGAGCAAACTTTGGGGCCCTGGGCAGTAGATCAGTGTTTATCCCTAGCATACAAATGGACTTTGTGTGTCCATAACACAAAGAGGGATACTCTCTCAGCCTGGATTCTTAGGGGAGTGCCTGGACCCTGCCCTGTGCGAAATGACATACTGTGGATATCCCCTATGTGGAAGGAAGTGGTGATAGGGTGGGAGGCTGGGGGGTATGGTGTGGGAGTGCGGGAAGAGGGGAGGGAGAAGGAACGGGGATTGACATGTGAAACAAGCTATTTAAAATTAAAATAATAAAAAAGAAATTAATAATAATAAAAAATAATGTATAATTAAATACAAAAAAGTTACATTCTTTAGTTTTGAATGGAATGTTCTATAGATAACTGTTAAATCCAATTGGGTCATAACTTCTCTTAGTTCCTTTGTTTCTTTGTTAATTTTCTCTCTGGTAGTCCTGTACAGTGGTGAGAGTGAGGTGTTGTAGACTTCCACTATAAGTGTGTGAGGTTTTATGTTTTTTAATATTCTTTTACAAACGTGGGTGCAGTTGTATTTGGTGCAAAAAATGGTTAGAATTGAGACTTCATCCTGATGGATTTTTACTGTGATAAATGTGAAATGACCTTCTTCATCTCTTTTGATTGATTTTAGTTTGAAGTCTAATTTGTAAGATAATAAGGCAGCAGCATCACCTTGTTTCTTCTGTGTATTTGGTTGGAAAATCTTTTCCCAAGCCATACTCTGAGTTCAGTTACACCTATCTTCGAAGTTGAGGTGCCTTTCTTGTATGCAGTATAAGGATGGATTATGTCTCTGTATCCACCCTGTTAGCCTGTGTCTTTTTGTAGGTGAGTTAAGACCATTAATATTGAGGGAAATTAATGACCATTGATTACTAATTCTTGTTTCATTTGCATTTGTTGTTGTTGTTGGTATTATGTGTGTATTTACACCCCCCCTTCCTTCTGACTTTTACTAAAGTAGGACTGTCTGTTGTCTATGTTTATTGTGTGTAGTGGGTACGAATCCAAGGTTCTATTCCAATTGGTGCAAGTAGGTCCAATATTCCCACGGCTCTCACAGTGGATGCAGGTGGGTCTGAGACACTCCCTCTCCCAGTGGGTAGAAGTAAGACTAGCAAGGCAATTTCAACAGATGCTACATGGGTTGGTACACCAGGACCCAGTGGACCTTTTTCTTGCCTCCAGAGATGTAACTCAGCAGTAGAATGCATATGTGAGACCCTTTGTTCAGCTTATTGTACTGTTACGTTGGCCAAAGGAAAATTTTACTTTAACCTTTGCAAAACAAGTCCTCAGATTTGCCAGCTCTCACTCTGTTCACCTCAGGAACAAAACACCTAGCATCTGAAGTGCAGTCTAATCACATTCTGCCAAGACAACCTGTCCTATATTTTTCTGTGCAAATCCTGTCAGTATTGACATCAAGCCTCTTTCATATCTTTTTTGAATTCTATTTAGCTCACTATACATTATTATTCATGATTCTGTGTCATGTATTCATAATGTTTCCCATATTCTCTGAATTGTCATGATTTTCAAGGATACTTCCTTGGTAAAAAATCAGAGAATCACATCAGATGACTAGTATGAGCAGAGTAGCTGAGGACACGTGTGTGTGTGTGTGTGTGTGTGTGTGTGTGTGTGTGTGTGTGTAGTTAGTTAGTTTCCTCACAATGATTACTTGGGATTTTTTAAGTTTAGAACTATTCAAGTTTTCATTATTTTTTTTACAACTTGCCAGACCATATTTACAGTATTCATACACTATGTAATCTTTGACATCATCCATCCCCTGGTCTTCCATATTCTGATACCAGCAAAAAGATGAATTTCTTTCAGCAGACAGAAAGAACAACATCTGAAACCTAAGTTGTGAAAACTGTAAGCTTCATCATAGTGTCTAAAGAACAATGCTATTGTGTTCAATATTCCATACTCAATAGAAACAAGAGAAGACACCAAGAGGTTTTTGGGGCTCAGATTTGAAGAATGGTGTTAGCTCACCTTGAAGGTGACAATCTGTTACCCCTAGAGAACATCCTGATAATCAAGATGGAAGATGTAAAAAGATTGAAATTGCCTTACTTGGTGGCAGTAGGAGGGTTATGCAGCATAGAAGAAACCTATCAGCATGCTCAGGTATTCAGGTCATTTTTCTTCAACTTGATATGAGTTAGAGTCATCTGAGAAGATAAAACTTCAGCTAAAAGAAACCCCCTGAGACTATAGAGCATTGTCTTGATTGATAATTAATGTAAAAGTGTCTATCCTACCTTAAATTATTACTTCCCTGGGCAAGTGTTCTTGGGGTGTATAACCAAACAGATTGAGGAATTCAGATGGAGTAAGCAAATAAGAAGCATCCCTCCAGGGACACTGATTTAGTGCCTTCTTGTCAGATCATGCCTTTCAGACCTGTCCCGACTTCTTCTGATGATGGACTGAATTCTGTAAGGTGAAATAAACCCTTTCTGTCATGGTGTTTTATTATATCAATAAAAATCCTAACTAAGGCACTAGATATGTTGTTTTAGGGAATGGTATTGTAGCCAAAGCAGAGATAAAGGCTCAATTGATCTCAGAAATAAAGACAATGCCAAAATTTATCATAGTCTAGAAAGTTGACGATGACCTGTATCATCTACAACAATCATGTTGATGTCATTGCAGTTATCAATGTAGTGCAGTATTATAAAGAAGCTTCCGTGGAGCAATGATTTTGTCAGACAACACTCCTTAGTCTATGAGACTGAACAAAAATACTCATATAATTTGATATATGCATCTGTCAAAATGTATTGGAACATGAATACATTACAAAGTATTATATTGGAGGCCACTTCCATGTGGGAAAATCTAGGGTGAAGTCCACATGTATAGGTTCCTGGTTGTTGAACCTCAAGAGACATATTACCTTTTCCTTCACACTGAAGGAGAACCCGAAGAAATCTAACACTAACATGATAGGGTACAAAGTCAAGGAAAGCAAACTACATGCTCATATAACATAACATCCATTGTGTCAGTTATTCCTATCATATAACTTACAGTGAATATAAATAGTCATAAAAATAGAAAGGGACAAGTATTCCAGTTAGTCAGAGTAGCTTGTGAAATGCATATAAGAAGATAATGATTTAAATGTAAGAAGATCACAAATCAGCATAGTTGCTAGAGAAGTCACTTAAGGATTAATTTAACAGAATTCAGAAAGATAATGACATAAATGTATTAAGGATGTTAGCCTAAGAGTGAGGACATGCAGTCTGATCAAATTTATGAACTTCAAAGATATCTATCCATGTGTTCTGTATTGAGGACCAAATATTAAACTCAGAGACTATTAGTGTTAAAGCAGTGACTCTATCTTGGAAGCGATCACAATCAGCTAGGTAATATATGGTGTTAATTTGACAGCTGGAAAGGATTTAAAGTGGTATCCTTTGGGATATGTGCTGATCATGAATTAAACAAAGTAAGGATTTGAAATAAGAGATAGAGGAGAACTGCCCAGGAAAAGGAATTCCATTGACTTTCATTTGGGACACAGATAAGTAATTCATAGTAACAGGTGGATGGTGAACTTTTGAGATTATCTTTCTATTCTTATATGTTTTTAAAAAGCATGAATCATGTTGATGCTATACATTTTAATATATATTTTATCAATAATTATCAATACTAGTAGTTCTTATATTTTACCACCAAGTCAAGGTTTGTCCTAGAAGTCAAGTAGATTGGAAAAAAGTAAGGTGTTCAACTGTTAACTAATTTTTTTTGTTTTTTTCGAGGCAGGGTTTCTCTGTATTGTTTTGGAGCCTGTCCTGGAACTCTCTTGGTAGACCAGGCTGGTCTCGAACTCACAGGGATTCACCTGCCTCTGCCTCCCAAGAACTGGGATTAAAGGCATGTGCCACCAATGCCCGGCGCTGTTAAGTAATTTGTATAATGATTGGGTCTAGTGTGAATTAATTGAGTGCCTATACAGAACATAGAAGAGAAAAATTTTGGAAATGTTATTAACAAAAGACATGTCATAATTTCAATATGAATGATCAGCACAGCTCACCTATGTGATGAAATGTAAAATATTATTATTAGGCAGGAAACATTTCCCCCTTATTGAAATGTAAAAGACCAAATATAATCAATCTCTAAAGGATTTTTGTTAATTTCTAAAGCTATCCCAATGTCCATGAAATATTTTACTTTTTGATTATAGTGGCTAAAGTCAATTTGGTGTCTATGTTGTCCTTGAATTTAAAGATCTAAAAAGAAGAGAATATTCTAACCTGCAATCTGCCATGTTTCTAACCTCATCTTGGCCTTGATCAATGTTACCAACTGCCGTGTATTGCTATTTCTTTCTTGTTCCTTTCAGACTTCTTTCTAATAACCTTCCCTATTTTGATTACCATATTATTTCCATAGATTTGCTTTTAGAAAATTATACTGCATCATTCCTTTTTTAGTATATAAATCACTCGGAAAGCCCTTTCACACATCTACATACTACTTCAAAGACATTTTGTTAAAAGAAACAACTACTATGCAAGTTTTTAACTTAAAAGTATTAATTGTTACCTATCTTAAAATAAATTGCAAACCATAAGAAAACATTCCTTTATCCACTGTTTTATATACAGCTCCTAGAAGAACCTGTGGAACATCAAGCTTTGCCCATGTTATGTGATGAACAACTGAAAATGAACACTGTGTTTCCTCAAGATAATTGATGTTCAGTAGGGTTAAAATACTCATTGACCAAATACATTTTGCATGTAAATGTTATAATTTAAATGTTTAATTCCATAATTATCCTGCAGTTGTTGTCACATTATCTTATATATTTGCTTTAAGTAAATGTTTTCCTAAATTATCTGGTGCCTAATGATTACCATGTGTCCCATCACTACAGTGTTAAATGCCAAATATGTCTCTATGATATTATCATAGTATAATCTTAAAGAAAATGTATTGTGCCTTTTAATATTCTTCTTTTTGTGTGAACACATAGGTCTCTAAATCTTTTTTAGATTTAAATTCCATTACTAGGTTCATAAGAATGTACTTTGCAACTAGGAAAGTTTTCGTTGATGGGATTCTAACAAGTAGGGGTGAATGTACTCCATTTGCTTCGAAAGATTGCAATTTGTGAGACTGAAGACTATGAAATCTAAGAGATACTCTAATGAATATTTTTATTATGAATTTTAATGATAACACCTAGATATAGAAGTGGAGAATAAACAATGACAATGGCTAATAAAGACAAGAAATACTTCAGTTTTCTTATTAGGTAGGAATTCACAAGGATCCTGAAGAAGTCATGGAAAGGTGGTCAAGTGAAACTTCCGTATGAGATCGTTCCAGTAGATAAGAAGGAAAGAATTTAGAACATTAAACTAAAGACTTTTGTATTGTTCAAAATGCAGGCTTGTTCACGCGTACATGTGTGTGTGTTTGTGTGTGTTTGTGTGTGTGTGTGTGTGTTTGTGTGTGTGTGTGTGTGTGTGTGTGTGTATTTCCTTGAAAAGAAGGGTAAGTATTATAAAATGGCTTGGTGAAGGGTCCTAGAAACTAGACAGTATCCAAAATATGCTGTTATCTGTCTTTATAAATTCAATGTACGGCCCTGAATCCCCTGTCTCCAGACTATAATTAGTAGGGAGAATATGTTTTCTTTGACTTTGTATGAATATTTCTTCAAGTTTTAATGGTTAGTGTCAGCCCTTGTTCCCTACTTTGTGCACATGATTTTCAAAGCATTTTTTACCTCTGTATTTCTCAAGGTGTAGATCAAGGGATTTAACATTGGTTCAACAATAGTAAAGGACACAGCCATTGCTTTGTCTATTGGAAATGACACCACAGGCCTCATATATAAGAAAATGCATGGAACAAAGAACAACACAACCACTGTGAAGTGTGAGCTACATGTGGATAGGGCTTTGTGTCTCCCTGCTGAGCTATAAGACTTTAGGGAGCAGAGGATTACCATGTAGGAAGCAATGAGAATAAGAAAAATGGACACACACATTACCCCACTGTTGAGAATGACTAAGAGACCCAAGATATATGTGTCCATGCAGGCAAGTTTTAACAATGGAAACAAGTCACACATAAAGTGGTCAATGACATTGGAGCCACAGAAAGGTATATGATACATAAAGAGAAGCTGAATGGCTGCATGCATGGATCCTCCCACCAATGCCCCTGCTACCATCAAGCAGCACACCCGAGGACTCATGACTGTCTTGTAGTGCAAGGGCTTACAGATTGCCACATAGCGATCATAGGCCATTACAACGAGAAGAATGATGCCCACACCACCAAAGAAATGTTCTGCAAATAGCTGAGTCATGCATCCTTCAAATGAGACAATAGTCCTCTCAGAAAGGGAATCTATAATCAACTTGGGAGCAATAACAGAAGAGTAAGTGACATCCATGAGTGACAGAGATAAAAGGAAGAAGTACATGGGTGACCTCAGACTAGGGCTTCTGGTTATGGTTACCACTATGAGTACATTTCCCAACACTGTGGCCATGTACATAATTAGAAACAAAGCAGCCAATATTTTCCTCAGCTCTGGATTCATTGTAATTCCCAAAAGAATGAACTCAGTTAAGTTGTTTTGATTCATCATTTTATGATCTAGATAACATACAAAATTCTGAGCTGGATAATCTGCAAAGCAATATTACTTTTAATAAGTAATATAGTCTTCTGGACATTTGTTTCTTCTTGTCTCCATCCATTTGTGTAGAAGATAGTAGCGAACAAAGTCTGACAGTATTTTCAGTCTTATTGAACTCAACACAGCTTTGTTTTTCATTAACTCAACTCATGCTTTCTGTCCTACTATTTGCTCCTTGGACACTTTGGGAACTCCTCTTCACAACTAATTGTGTGCATATTCCTAAGAAAATTATATAGTTAAATCCAGAGAAAACTTTGACTATTGGAGTATAGCAGCTAACAGGTATTCAATAATTTATTTAGCTTACTCTTGAATTGTTCTTTTGTCATTCTCATTCTTGCATGATATTTTTCACACAAAATAAAAGGAATGTTAAACATGCAAAACTTCCTGAATATCACAAAGACTCTGTTTTTAGCTAACTTGAAAGAATCTTAAGCTTCACTGACGATCCCATGTGCATGTGGAAAATGTTAAAGATTTCAGGTTCTCATGCCATGTATTTACTGAACATTTACAATGTTCTAGTTGAAGAACCTTGACGAAAATCAAACACCAAGAACTACTTATCAGAAACAACATATTTTCCATGCAAATATTTACATGATAAAACTGCACTATTAATATCATTATTACACGTTGCTAATATTTGGTGACTCTCTAGTATGCCTCATGAAATTTTGGATCTTACAATGAATTTTTTCCATTTTAAAGACTATACTAGAAAAGAAGGCTTAAAGAGCTGGCAGGAGATGATACAAATCCTCATAAATAGTAAATACATAAATCAAATCCAAACTTAGCATTTCTGCTGCTAAAATTAAAAGCAATTACAATCTATATAATGTATTCCCGGTTGATAGCCAGTGATCAATATGAATGACATGTATTACATAATCTATTATAATGATTCTCTGAAATTAATTCATACTTCCTATGTTTGCTTCATTCAACAATTCAGTAGTAAAATTCAGTGACACTCCTATTAAAAGTTAATATTTCAATATTCCAATTTTAAATTACACACACATATATATGAATATATATTCTTATACTAAGTTTAGATTATGAAGTCATTGTTTAATTTATCAAGTATCAAACAAATTTCTAAAATCCCCATTTTGCAGTATGCCTGTGAGTGCATCATTTATCACGTCACGTGAAGTGAATACCATTAATATTGTATTTTGAAAATAAAGAAGTTGAGTCTTAGAAACATTAAGTTATTTAGGTTACAACTCAATGTGTCAAGTGCTTGCCATGAGAACCACAGTGTGGCTGCAGAAGACTCATAAAAATGCTGAATGCAAATAGTCATGATTGTAATTCCAGTGCTTGGGAGGCAGAGACAGATTGAATGAAAGTAGTCACTTGAACCATTTGATGAGACTCACAGCAATTAAATACCACGTTTCAAAAAGAAAGGTGGACAATACATCAGGAATTATACTGGGGATTGTCCCTTGAACTATGTACACACACACACACACACACACTCACAAGACAAGGGGGGAGGGAGAATCCCATATAAGATGAATGGGTCCTCTCATTCTTCACTGCAAGTTCTGAATTACACTAAAACTCTGAAGAAACAACGTGAACAAGACAGCTATAAAAATTGTTACAACAGGCAAATGTATGCTTTGTTAGAAGATTAATAAGTACTATTTTTTTGTAGGGCACACATGTAAGTCATGTGTTAGGTTGTTTAAATATATTCTTTTTATACTCCCTACTACTTAGTATAGATTGCTGTCAGAAAGTTCTTCATAAACTAACACCAACTTCTCCTATCACTAACTCAAGGACTTCAAAATTCTTGAACACTGCTGATGAAGTAGAGGGAACACAGTTTTGGGAAATAGAATGAATGATATTATCAATTTATCCTGTAGCTTCTTGTATATATTGAATTGTTCCCTTTATGCATCTCTTAGTTATTATAATAAACTAGTGGTAGACTAGGGGCTCAAGGAAGCCATATACAGGGCTTCTACATTGTACAAAAATGTTTCAGATCTTACTGGCATTCATTCTAAATGCTTCCAAGTCAGATTTCATATGAACAATCACAAATACTAAAATAGTTTAAAATATTAGGGATCATGTCTATATAATATATAAGAACCTTTTCTTTTCTCTTCAGATATGAAAATCGGTCACAATTACATCCTTATTTATAACATATATCTCAATCAAGTTAGTCTGGCAGTTATATTGTCCTCAATAATAATCAAATCAATCTCCATCCTCTTCTTTTTCATGTGTCAACCTCCCAGGGCCTTGGAGTGCACTAACTTTAGAAACATAAACCTTGGCATTCATGGGGAAAGTCCTTAGGTAGAGTTAACAACATGAGAGCTCTATAAGACTGTTTACTGACTATTAAACAATCAGTCCTGCACAGAGCCCCTTGGAGTCCAGATTTTATGCAGACTAATAAGAATGTGTATAAGTAAATGAGGTAAATACAGAAGTGAACCTGTCTGAGAAAGGGGTGGATCTAAGAGCAGTGGGGAGGAAGAGCATAGTCAAGATCTGGGTAGAATATGGTCAAAGTATATTTTATCTTGTATAAAAATGTGTTTATGAAACCCAGTACTATGGAAGATAAATATATACCAAGAAAGAAAAAATAAGTATTCAGTTTGTCTTCAGTCTTTCTAAATATACAACATAGTAAACTGACCCAATATAAATACAATAGATATATCTGTCTTAATTTTTAAGTTAATAATTGCAACATAATATCTGAAGATATGAGTTCCTGCAGGATTGCATGTTAAATAGTGCAGCTATTGTAAGGACCGTGTGCACTACCACATAACTATTTCCATGTTTATAAAGGAAATAAAAAGCATGATGTCTGCAGAGCTCTAGTTAACCACCAATCATAGCTCTTTTCCATAATTGTAAGCTTCTCATCCTCCCCCTGTCTTTGCCTAGATTTATATCAACAAATACATGAGCCTTCCTTCTTCATGACACATTTCTTTCCCATCACTCTCTCCACTAAAATTGTCCTAAGCACTTCTTACATCTTACCTGCATAGTTCCCATATTAGCATTAATTTAGTGATATTTCATTCTTTCAATACTAGTTTTAGCCTTTTAGTAGTACAGTTAAATATGATCAATTCATTCTATTCCATCAAAGTTCAAATCTTTGCAATAAATAAAGGTAATTTAATTCATTATAATAGTAAATGTATCCATGGATCCCCCAGAAAGTCAGATGGTATACTAACCTCCAGAAATGGAAATATCACCAGCAAAACCTGTCTGTCAGTCCCATAGCATCCAGGTTCAAGCAGTTCCTTCACCATATATCATAATTAGTATTCCAGCTCTTAGACATGTGATAAGCAACTTCAAGAGCTGAACCATATTTTGGTCTCTCAATTTGGTCTTTTAGTATACAATCTTTTTGACACTTCTAAAGGTAAGCAAAAACTTTAAACTATAAATTTGTATTGCTAGCTCAAGGCTCTTCATCATCAGACAACAATGGTGCATATAATAAAAGACACAAAAGAATTACTGACACATCAAAAACTATAGTTTTAAGTATATTAGGCAATTCAATTATTGCAACAACTTCAAGTGTATCTCAGATCAACAAGAATGTGTTTAATAATCAAGTGATTTAAAAAATGCCTCCAATTTCATTTTTTGTCGTCTCTGTAATCCACAAAAGCCAGTTAACTTAATGACCCCAGTAAGTAAAAGAAAAGGTTGTAAAATTGATTCTTTAAATCTAGGTCAAGGTTATCTAAGTAATGCTCCAGCACAGAAGTTCTCATGTGGACTCCTCTATAGAAGATCTAGGAATCTAAATAGAATTAGACAATCCAGTCCCACAAGGAGGTTATCTTTATAGGAATAGAGTTTCTAACAACCTCACAGAAAGATTAAAAACATTCTCTGAGAGTTCGTGTACTTAAAGAAGAGACAGCTTTGAGTTAAGAAAAGTGACTTAAATTTCCTTTACGTTGGACAGGTTCTCTAAAACAGCCAGCAGCTCTTTGTCATACCAGTCACCAAATATTTTTCAATCATTCAGCTGTATTTTGAGCTTATTGTTTAAGCTCTTCCTAACTATAAACACCAGTAATATTGTCCCTTGGGTAACATACAAAGAGGTCACAGTAATTATTGCAATGGTACACATTTCTAAGACATACAGGTTTTCATCATTTTGCATACGTTAGTGGCTGTATCTCTACTGACTGACGATCTAATCACTTTATCAGTAAATTCCCATCTACCCCTGAAGTGATTATCCTTTTCCCAGTGGCAGAGCTACAGTGGAACTTGGCCACCTGATACTTAAAAAGCAAACCAAACAAAGAAATAGCAAAGATATTAATATCATATATTTAATTATTGGCTCTAACAGTGTTGTAACAACTGCTGCAGTTATCTACTTTCTGAAAATACACAAGGAAGAGAATACTGCTTATCTAAGCCACATACCAAGGTCCTTGTATCAGTATTTCCTATCAGTTATCAAGAAAATTAAGAAATAAATTATTCCTATCTTCAGAAGAGGAATGTTTCTAAAATATCTCATATTTAGAAATGTTTGTAGCAATAGTCTTTTTCCTGGGTTAATGATGAAAAGTACTAATAACCTATATTCACAATGTTCTTACCTCATTACCACTGACTCATTAGCTTATTGAACTAGAAAGTTGTCTGAGAGGGAAGTGTTGTACCTAGTAATCTAGACATGGGTAAGATCAGTGCTCCTCACTCTATTGCTATCACCTCCATAATGAAGGATAATTTTTAGATTTCTGTTCCTTTAATAATCCTGCCTCTGAAATTCCACATGCTGCTAATACTTATGTTCAGATGTTATTAATTTTGTGCTTTAAATATAAAATAACTATGACATTTTCAAACATAATCACGTAAAGTTTTACTTTGACTTATATTTAAAAAGATTGAAGACAAGATGAATGCTCATAAATTATTTTCCTTCTTGCAGTATATTCATTTTTTATAGTACTGAGTATAATAAACACAGTTTCATAGGGGCATATAACATATTTTAATAATATTCTACTTCCATACTTTTTATTTTCTCTTTCTCTCCACGGTTCTTAGTTCCATCTGTTTCTCTAGAGAGGTTCACTTCTATGTTCATTTTCTTGTTAAGATCCATAGTGTCTATGTTCCCCAATGAGAGAAAATAAATTCAGTTTTGGCTGATTCTAATTAATAAACCAAATAATCTCTAACTCATTAATTAACTTTAAACAATATAGTGTTTATTCTTTAAGGCTAAATAAAATCTCATATATAACATTTTCTTCATGTATTTTTCTGTTGATAAGCACCTATGTTGATTCCATAACTTAGAAATTCTGGATAATGTTGCAGTAACCAAAGGTATGCTAGTATCTCTATTATATGCTAAATTTGATTCCCTCATGTGTCACTTATTTAAAATTCATATTTCCATATATCATTGAATTACAAGCTTTAAAGTTACCATTAACATGATTTCATGGGCATTTATTTTAGCATTAGTCACTTCTCAGCCTACACAATTTTTTACAAAGAGGATAGTTAAGTAAAATTTTATAATTAAACTAAAACTATTTTACTAGAATTTTTATATAGATCATAGTTACAATAATATCATAATTATTGTCTTTTTTCTAAATAGATAAAAATATAATGTGTCTGTGTATTTAATTCTAAGTTGTTATTGGGTTATATATAAATATATTCCTTTTTCATTGCCTTTATTTTGTATATGAACTTGTGTTGGTCATTTGTGTGTACATATGGGTATAGGTATACATCTGAGTATAAATGTGTAGGTATAGATACAGTGTACATATGTACATATGGGAGTAACAGGGCAATTGGCCATTTAGCTAGTTTTCTCCTATTACCATGGGATTCTGGGAATCAAAACAGGTTGCGTTGCTTATAAGCACATACATTTATGTACTGAGTCATCTCTATGATCCAAAATGTATTTTCTATTATTGACATACCAAAAGCTAAATGTAAGTCATGCACAAAGGTTTTCAATGCTGAAAGCCATCTGTAAGTCCACGAAGGGTTAGCTTCTTAGTGTTATATTTTAATACTGTCAATTTGATATCTATGCTATTTCATTTGAAGTGAAATTATATCAATACTATGAAGATCATTCATGCTAAAATGCAATAAATATCATTTTCAAAGCTTTTCACAATTTAATTTTACTTTGATTTGTAGAGCAGTTCAGATACATTGAATCCCTCTACATTTTTACAAGTTATAGAGTTTTCGTAACTCACTCATTATTAATTAAATATGTACCTTGACATTTTTGTATGAATATTTAATACATCGTGATCGATGATTCTCATATCTTTCCTTTAATTATTTCCCTACAACTCCCTCAAGCCCTCTTTCTGTCCAGTCCTTGCCCATGAATTCATGTCTGTGGTTTGTATCATATCAAGTTTAACCAGGACCTTCTGTGTGTCCTTCATTTTGGAACCCTCTATTGAAGCTTGGTGGGTTCAGCTATGGATACAAAACCTAAAGAAAATGATTCTTCATTTATAAGAATATAGAAGCCAATAGTTCATCAAAACTCAGTAGGGCTACATGCCCTTCATACATGACTGTCTGACAGCTTCAGTCCTGCATAAACCCAGTGCAGTCAATCACAAGTGTGAGTTTATGCTCGTGGTAGCTACATAACACCCAGAAATTTTTTCTAAGTTTTAATTTCAATCCCTTTCTTCATAACATTCCATGAGCCTTAGTGGGGAGTAACATGTACTAGGTCCCACCACCACTTCAGCCCCCAAGTAACACATAAGACACTATATTAAATATAAGCTGTTGGGTGGTGACTAGGATTTCTTATTGACTAGCTCTGTCTTAAGTATTATGCCATAACTACTAATATATGTATTTCTACAAGGTCTTATCTTACCAGGGGAGGGAGAGGGAGCTGGGATTGACATATAAAACAAGCTTGGTGTTTTGTGGGATGGATAAGAGGATTTTTATGGTGATAGATTCCATCTTAAGGTCAGTTTCTTTGCTCAAAGTGATAGATACCAACAGAGAAAAGCTTCCTGGATCCTATCAGTTCACAGCAGCTATCCATGAAGTCATGTCCAGAGCTTTTCAGTTCACTGGTGGCTCTTAGGTCATTAACTCTCCACTTAGAGTCATACAGTTTCTTCTAAGGACTGCTTTCAATGTGTGCTGGAGGGTCGGTAGTGCTCTGTTATCATTTCATTATTTTCAGGAATTGTTTTTTATTTCTTTCTAATTTTCATCTTGGACTCACTCATCATTCAGTAATAAGTTGTTTAATTTCTATGAGTTTGTGTATTTATTAGAGATTCCTTTGATATCAATCTTAAATCTTACTGTATTGTGTTCAGGTAGGATAAAAGGAATGAGTACCGTAATTTTGAATTTACAAAGATTGGTTTTGTGCCAGAGGATTTTGTCTACTTTAAGAAAGATTCCACCTTACATGTGCTGATAAGTAGAACATTCATTTTTTTGTTTCGAATATTCTATAGATCTATGTTAAGTTCACTTTATACATGATATCAATTTGTTCTCATGTCTTTCTGTTTAATATTTGTGCAGATGATTGTAGAAAATGAAGTATTGTAATCACCTACCATTACTTAATTAATGTTAAGCTGCATCATTAAATCCAGTAGTACTAATTTTCATTAAATTAGATACCATGGAATTTGATGCACATTTGTTTAAAATAATAATCCCTTGTTTTTTACTGTTCTCTTGAACAGTACTAAGTGTACCTCTTTATCTCTTCAGTATGAAATCTATTTTGTCAGCTGGATACATTACATGTCTTAGTGGTTAACTCTAAATTACCAATAATACATTGTGTCACATTAAGTAGAGAAATATAAGAACTTCCTCTGGAGTCATTTGACCAAGAACAAATCCAATTTGAAGGCTCTGTCATGCTCCTTGTGTTTTCTGTGCTCTGTTTGTTTATTATATAAGTATGAATCTGTGCCTCTGTGAAGGTTGTCTTGTGATTCTGTGCAGGTCTGTCATATGTGTGTTTCTGTCTGTGACTATGTCTTTTTGTTCTTATATGTGTTTCATGAGTCTGTGTGTCTGTCCTGTAACTGTGTGCAAATGGTAGATGCATCTGTGAATATGACTGTGAGTGCATCTTGGTGTCTTTCCTTAATAAAATGGTTCCACAATATTTTTATTGAATAGCATATGAGAAGGAACAGAATACTTTACAGACATCTTAACCAAGTTAAGAGACTGACTCAAATTGATTTCACCTGATCCATATAACAAACAACATTGTTTATCAGCCAACATCCATAAAATAGTTGTTTTCAAGCCTTTATACCAGATACAAGTAAGTTGATTTCAACATTTGTATTTGCTACTTTCAACAAATGAAATATACATTGTCTATGCCAGAGGCATGGAAGCATTTGCAATTTAAGATTGTGGCTACTGTTACCTTAGGTTGTAAAAGTTGATTACATGGCAAATCCAGAGTAGCAGCAGTCTTAAGTCTCAGAGCATCTTAACTTTACACTGATGCAGATCATGCTTTCTGTCCCAGTGTTTTCTGCTTGGACCCGAACCCTGCTTCATCACTTTATTGTTCACATATTCCTAGAAAAATTAGGAGATTAATACTCTAGAGCAAGCCTTGGCCAACTAACGATAACTAGTTTAATTCAGTCTTTGGTTAATTTTGTCCTTTTATGTCCACTTTCTTCATGTCTTCATTTTGTTTTTTGGGTGTTTTTTTGTTTTACAAACAGCAAGAAGAAAAATCTACTTAATATGCAAGACCTATTTAGTGTCTGCATTTTGGAAACTTGAAGTTAGGATGCTGAATTAATTATCGCTAAATAATCAAAACACTTGGAAAACATGAAAAAACTTTCATTTGTTCAGTTACTTTTGTTACTGTCTTCTTAGACTATCCTACCTGAAGAAACATATGCAAAAACACTTCACTATACCATTTAAATTGTATGTCTTCTAAAATTGAATCATTAATATTCATAATATACATTGCTGATATTCATTGAGTCCCTACTATGTTTCATTAATAGGAATATCTACAAAGTCATTTCTTCACACTGGAGTAGCATGTAAGTCTAAGGAAGCCAAATAAGACCTAAATTTCATATAGGCAATAAACACTAAAACTAAATTCAAATTCAGGTCTTGCTACTTCTAAAATTAATACTAATAAAATGTGTATTGTTGCATTTATGTCAATATCAAGTACTTAAAATCAATGAGCTATTGTGCTTTTCTATATTATGTCAGTTTCATAACTATCTAGCAGTGTAGATGCATGTTTCAGCTAATAGTTGAATAGCAAAATTCAGTAACAACTGTGTAGCAAATTCCAAGATATAAATTCTATACATATAATTACTAACTGAGTTGTAATGCAATCTATTAATTTTCTGGATTTTTAAAAGAAAATAAACCCAGCAACTGGCACAATTTTAATAACATCATCCTATAATGAGCCAATGTCACCTGGATGGTATAAAAATTGTATCATCAAAGATACTGTAATTCTATTAGCAGTCTTCTATCATAACTCAATTCTTTGTCGCCTTGTGGAATGATATTTACAGATAAAGGCAAAAATAAAGCTAAAAATTAATAAGAATAAAATATTATTTTAAGTGATACTCATTGTATCAAATAAAATCTCTTTACTCTGCATATAATTATATCTATCAGTGTCTAAATTGATTCATCAATTATCAGAGTCATGATTTATATTACATGAGATGACTAATACTTGACAACCCATCCTGAGAATGAGGTAACTAAACCTTAGAAGCCTAAACATGTCTTCACAGATGTATGGAAATTAGGAAACATGTTGTCTCGGTTTTAAGGGAGATTTCTTTATCATTACAATAAACTTTCAAAGTAGAGCAATGAGGTCTCTGCTCTCTTTAAAAATTACTGCCAGGGATCAACAGGACAATAGGACTTACTCAGTAAGTAGCACATTTTTCTGATATGCACACATCATAAAGCATTTATTCTTTGACTTAAATATATGAGAGAGCATTACTTTAAAGTCTCTGCATTGCTAAGTGATGTAGACAGCTTGAGAAAATTCTTTGTAAACATATAGTATAGACTAATTCCAATTTCCCATATCTTCCAAGAATTTCAAGTTTCTTGTTAATATTCTTTCTTTTTTCTTTTGTTTTAAAATTTTTGAAATTAAAATATAATTACATTATCTTATGCCTTTCATTTATTTCTTAACTCTCCCATTTAGCAGTTTTGCTCTCCTTTAAATCAAGTCTCCTTTAATTTAATTGTTATTGTGTGTGCACACACACACACACACACACATAAGTGCATGTAAACACATTATGCTCAGTCCACATAAGATTTCTTGCATGAATGTGATTTCAGTATTGACAACTTTGTATTGGTTATCTTAGTAATATTCTTAGTGAAGTTGGATAAGCACGTTCTTATAAATCAGAATTTTATTATACTCTGACTCCTAAGACATATTGTTTGTTTGATTACTTTCTAGGTCTCAGAATGTTAGTAGCAAATTATTAAATATCTAGGAGTTAGAGGCGTGATCTCGACTTTAATTTCCCCAAGGTTTCCACTTAGTGCTTCCAAGTAAGTTTTACTCTGTCCTATCACAACATTCAACATAGTAAAAAAAAACCCCAGTGCTTTTTTTGGAAAAGAAAAAATAATTAATGAATTTACTACAGTTATCTTTTTATCATCACACACCTTTCTAGCCTGGCATAATCAATTGTTCCCTGTAGACAATTTTCCTGTTTTGGTTTTCTCTCTTTCACTTTGAAATCTAGTGTATCCCTTTTCCTAGAAGTAAAATTATGCCTCTATTAGAGTAAGCAGACTTAGTGTTCTGTTGTATTGATAACTGGACTTTCAGTCTTATAGAATCAAAGCTATATAATTCTATCCCAAGCCTGTATGTCAGGGAAAGATGAAAAACAGGTGTTAAATGTCTTCATGAATTTATCATTTAATATTATAAATACTGCCAGAATAGTTGGGCATGGTGGTGCACAAAGATAATCTCTGCTCTGGAGAACCTGAAGTAGGAGGTTTGCAAGTTTGTGGCCAGCTTGGCTCACAGATTGATTTGCAGGCAAGATTGAGATACAGAGTGAGTCCTTATCTTAAAAAGCAAACCAAGAAACAACCAAAAACAAAATATATGAGGTAAGAACTATTGTTGTTTTAATATCAGACACAACAATAAAAGTTTAGGAGAGCATGTAACACTGGTGGAAATCCTTTGAGTGGATACATGACCAACTTAATAACCAATGGAACAAAATACCCTACACCATGACTCTTAGAACTATGTGTCCTAATTTTTAAAATTTTCATGATTACAAATAAAATTACAGGTTAGTGAATATTTGACCAGCACAACTCATTATCCATCGTGACTATTTCTTTACTGTGAGATTCTTATCTTCTGCTGCCTCTGCTCATCCTATTACAAGTAAACCACTACTCGGTCTCCATCCTCCCTTGCCTGCTGCCTTCTTCATCATTGCCATCCACGACATTTGTCACATGGACTTGCATAGTTGGCTTCTTCCTAACACAACAATGATGTTATATGATCTTTTTTTCCTCATTTCACATAGGTTTACCTTCAAATTTATTATCTTTCCATCACCTTCAATTCTGTAATATTTGTACACTAATCATTTAAATACATTCAATTTATTCTTTAAAACTGATTCACGGAAAACTGCACTGAATTGTGAGGCCTGTGCAAGTCTGGTGCAAGATTTGACTCCAAAACCAAAAGTGCTATCACAAGATATGGCCATTAATCTATTTGTATTCTGCTTTAATTATACCATTTAACATTTTCACCTCTATCATTTCAGTCAATATACATGATGTGATCAAACTTCAGAGCTGAATCATATCTTTGTCTACTACTTCTGTGCTGAGGCACTGCCATCAGATTTCTTTTTTTTCCTTAATTTTTTAAATTTTTAAATTATTTTTAAGGTTAAATTTAGCTTAGAAAGAAAGCTGCTTCACAAGTCAGTTCCAGGTCCCTCTCACTTCCCCTCCCCTCCTCCCGTGCCCTGCCCCCAACCCTACCCCATTATCCCCTATTTCCCCAGGGAGGGTGAGGCCCATCATGGGTATGCCCATAGTCTGTCATTTCATCCAGGGCAGGGTCTAGACCCTCCCCCAAGAGTTCAGGGTGAGAGTGCATCTCACATTGTTGGATGGGAGTCCAAAGTCCGTGTGTATACTCGGGATGAATACTGATCTTCTGCCCAAGGCTCAATAGATTACCTAGGCCTCCCCACTGACACCCCCATTCAGGGGGTCTTGATCAGTCCCATGCTGGATTCCCAGGCATCAGCCTGGGATTCAAGAGTTAACCCTTGTCAGGTCACCTGTTTCTGGGGGTTAAACCAGCCCAGTCTTAATCCCTTTGACCATCAGTCCTCCCTCTCTGTTACTGGCTTTTTTGAGTTCAGCTCAGTGCTTAGCAGTGGGAGTCTGCCTCTGCTTCCATCAGCCACTGAATGAAGTTTCTGTTTCCAAGACTCTCTGGCCATGGGATTGAAGGCTGGCACTCCCCAGAACTATGTCTAAAATCCATATATGAGAGAGTACATGCCATGTTTCTCTTTTTGTGCTTGCAGTTACCTCACTCAGGATGGTTTCTTCTAGTGTCATCCATTTGCCTGCAAATGTCAGGATTCCATTTTTTTTTCTGCTGAATAGAACTCCATTGTGTAAATGTACCACATTTTCTCTATTCACTCTTCGGGTGAGGGGCATGTAGGTTGCTTCCAAATTCTGGTTATTACAAATAATGCTGCTATGAACATAGTGGAACAGACATCCTTGTTGTATGAATTGGCATCTTTTGGATATATGCTTAAGAGTGGAGTTGCAGGGTCTTGTGGTAGGTTTATTCCCATGTTACTGAGGAATCTCCATACTGATTTCCAAAGTGGCTGAACAAGTTGGCACTCCTACCAGCAATGGTGGGGTGTTCCCCTTTTACCACATCCTTTCCAGCATAAATTGGCATTGGTATTTTTGATTTTAGCCATTCTGACAGGAGTGAGATGGTATCTCAGAGTTGTTTGATTTGCATTTCCCGGATGGCTAAGGATGTTGAGCACTTTCTCAAGTGCCTCTCAGCAATTTTAGACCACTCTATTGAAAATTTTCTATTTAGTTCTGCAGCCCACTTTTTAATTGGATCCTTTGGTGTTTTGGAGACTTGCTTCTTGAGTTCTTGTAAATTTTGGAGATCAACCCTCTCTCAGATAAGGGTTAGTGAATGTATTTTCCCATTCTGTGGGCTGCCTTTTTGTCTTGCTGACTGTGTCCTTTGCCTTACAGAAGCTTCTCAGTTTTAGGAGATCCCATTTATTAATTGTTGATCTCACTGTCTGTGCTAGTGGTGTTATGTTCAGGGAGCTGTCTCCTGTACCAATTCGTTCAAGGGTACCACCCACTTTCTCTTCTAAGAGGTTCATTGTGACTGGATTTATGTTGAGGTCTTTGACCCGTTTGGACTTAAGTTTTGTGCATGGCGATAAACATAGATCTATCCGCATTCTTCTACATTCCAGCCTCCAGTTATGCTAGCACCATTGGTTGAAGATGCTTTCTTTATTCCATTGTATATTTTTAGCTTCTTTGTCAAAGATCAGATGTTCATACGTGTGTGGGTTAATATTAGGGTTTTCAATTCGATTCCATTGGTCTACCTGTCTATTTTTGTGCCAATACCAAGCTGTTTTCAGGATTACAGCTCTATATAGAGCTTGAAGTCAGGGATGGTGATGCCTCCGGACGTTGCCTTGTTGAAAAAAGGTTGTTTTGGCTATCCTGGGTATTTTGTTTTTCCATACAAAATTGATTATTGTTCTTTCAAGGTCTGTGAAGAATTGTGCTGGGATTTTAATGTAGATTGCACTGAGTCTATAGATTGCTTTTGGCAGAATTGCCATTTTTACTACATTGATCCTACCTATCCAAGACCATGGGGAATCTTTCCATTTTCTGAGAGATTCTTTAAATTCTTTCTTTAAAGATTCAAAGTTCTTGGGTACACGTCTTTCATTTGTTTGGTTAGCATTACCCCAAGGTATTTAATGTTGTTTGTGGCAATTGTAAAGGGTGATGTTTCTCTGATTTCTTTCTCAGCCCTTTTATCATCTGTATATAGTAGGGCTACTGATTTTCTTGAGTTGATCTTGTAGCCTGCCACTTTGCTGAATGTGTTAATCAGCTGGAAGAGTTTCCTGGAACAGTTCTTTGGGTCATTTATGTAAACTATCATATTATCTGCATTGAGTTTCTGTCCACTTAGTTTGATGTTGGCTGTTGGTTTACTGTATATAGCTTATATTATGTTTAACTATGTTCTTGTTATCCCAGATCTCTCCAAGACCTTTATCATGAAGGGGTGTTGGATTTTGTCAAAGGCTTTTTCAGCATCTACTGAGATGATCATGTGATTTTTGATTTTCAGCTTGTTTATATGGTGGATTACATTGATGGATTTTCATATGTTGAACCATCCCTGAATCACTGGGATGAAACCTACTTGATCGTGGTGAATGATTGTTTTGATGTGTTCTTGGATTGATTTGCCAGTATTTTATTGAGTATTTTTGCATCAATGTTCATGATGGATATTGGTCTGAAGTTCTCTTTCTTTGTTGTGTCTTTTATTGGCTTGGGTATCAAGGTTATTAAAGCCACATAGAAAGAGTTTGGCAAAGACCCTTCTGCTTCTATTGCATGGAATAGTTTAAGAAGAATTGGTATAAGCTGTTCTTTGAATTTCTGGTAGAATTCTGTACTGAGGCCATCTTGACCTAGGATTTTTTTGCTTGGGAGACTTTTGATGACTGCTTCTATTTCCATAGGTGTTATAGGTCTATTTAAATTGCTTATGTGTTATTGATTTAGTTTTGGCAAGTGATAGCTATCCAGGAAGTCGTCCATTTCCTTTAAATTTTTGAATTTTGTGGAGTACTGGTTTTCAAAGTATGACCTGATGATTCTCTGAATTTCCTCAGAGTCTGTTGTTATGTCCCCCCCTTTTCATTTCTGATTTTGTTAATTTGCATGTTCACTCTCTGCTGTTTGGTAAGTTTGGACAAAGGTTTTTTGTATCTTGTTGATTTTCTCAAGGAACCAACTCTTCGTTGCATTGATTCTTTGTATTGTTTTCCTCGTTTCTACTTTATTGATTTCAGCCCTCAATTTGATTATTTCCTGGCGTCTACTCCTCCTCAGGGAGTTTGCTTCTTTGTGTTCTAGAGCGTTCTGTTGTGCTGTCAATTCTCTAGTATAACTATTCTCCAGTTTCTTCATGTGGGCACTTAGTGCTATGAACTTCCCCCATAGCACTGCTTTCAAAGTGTCCCATAGGTTTGGGTACGTTGTGTCTTCATTCTCATTGAATTCTTTGAAGTCTTTAATTTCTATTTTATTTCTTCTTTGACCCAGGAATGGTGCAGTTGTGCATTATTCAATTTCCATGAGTTTGTAGGTTTTCTGCAACTTGTGTTGTTTTTGAATTCTAATTATAAGATGTAGATGCCTTTGTATTTGGGGCATAGATGTTCAGGATAGACACTTCATCTTTGTGGATTTCGACTGTGATGAGTATGTAATGACCTCCTTCATCTCTTTTGATTGATTTTATTTTAAAGTCTAATTTGTTAGATATTAGGATTGCTACCCCTGCTTGTTTCTTGGGTGCATTTGATTGGAAATTTTTTCCCAACCTTTAACACTGAGATAATATCTGTCTTTGAGGGTGAGGTGTGTTTGTTGTATGCAGCAGTAGGATGGGTTCTGTCTTCGAATCCATTCTGCTAGCCTATGTCTTTTTATGGGTGAGTTAAGGCCATTAAATTTTGAGGGATAGTAATGACCTTTTATATCTTCTTTGATTTGCAGTGGTTGTTGTTGGTGGAATTATGTGTGGAATTTCATCCCTTTGTTCTTTTGGCTATTGGTAGAGAGGGATTCTCTAATGCCTATGTTTTTCTGGTTGTAGTTAAATTCCTTGGGTTGAATTTTTCCTTCCAAAACTTTCTGTATGGCTGGGTTAGTGGATATGTATTGTTTAAATCTGGTTTTCTCGTGGAATATCTTGTTTTTTCCATCTATAGCGATTAAAATCTTTGCTGGTTATAGCAGTCTGGGCTGGCATCCATGGTCTCTTAGTGTTGGTAGAATATCTATCCAGGACCTTCTGCCTTTCAGGGTTTCTAATGGGTCTGCCTTTATATATTACTTGGCCTTTTTCCTTAGCTGCTATTAGTATTCTTACTTTATTCTGTGTATTTGGGGTCTTGATTATTATGTGGCGAGGGACTTTTTTTGTGATCCACTCTATTTGTTGTTGTGTAAGCTTCTTGTCCCTTCATTGGCATGTCTTTCTTAAGGTTGGGAAAGTTTTCTTCTATGATTTTGTTGAATATGTTTTCTGCCCCTTTGAGGTGGTTTTCTTCTCCTTCTTCTATACCTATTATTCTTAGTTTTGGTCTTTTCATGGTGTCCCATATTTCCTGGATATTTTGTGTTAAGGATTTGTTGGACTTAAGATTTTCTTTGGTTGATGAATCCATTTCTCCTAGTGTATCTTCAACACCTGAGATTCTCTCTTCCATCTCTTGTATTCTGTTGATAATGCTTGTGTCTGTAGTACCTGACCATTTGCCCAGCTTTTCTATTTCCTTCCTTTCTTCAGATTGTGTCTTTTTATTGTCTCTATTTCAGTATTCAACTCTTGTACTGTTTGCATTGTTTCTTGCAATTTTCAGTTTATCTTTTCATCCATTTGTTGCCTTTTATGAATTTTTTGGTTTGTTCTTTCTTCCATTTCTTGCATTTTTTGGTTTGCTTTTTCTCCCAGTTATTGTATTTTTTGGTTTGTTTTTTTCTTCCATTTCCTGCCTTTTTTGGTTTGTTTTTTCTTCCATTTCCTGCCTTTTTTGATTTGTTTTTTCTTCCAGTTCTTGCATTTTTGGTTTGTTTTTTCATTCATTTCTTTGAGGGATTTTCCTATATCCTCTTTTAGGGACTCTATCATTTTCATGTATGTAGTTTTAAGGTCAATCTCTTCTGCTTCATTTGCATTGCAATGTTGGAGTCTTGCTGGTGTGGAGTCTCTAGAAACTGGGGGTGTCATATTAGTTTTTCTGTTGCTGAGTGTGTTTTTGTATTGTCTCTTTCCCATCTCTTCTTCTAGTGGGTGCAGAAAGAGGCCCTTACTGGTCTGGTGGTTAGGGGACCAGAGTTCCCTTTTGGTGGGTGCTAGCAAGTCCAAAAATCTGGTAGTTCTTCCATTCCTTTTCCTCGTTCTGGTCCCGTGGTTGGAGAAGAGGACCAGGAATCTGAGGTTCTTAACCTCCCACCTGGTCCCCTGGACCCTTTGCTGGATCCACTGGTTTCCTGGTCTTGTTGGTGGGAGAGAAGACCTGGAGTCAGGGAGTTTGGCTTCCGCTAGGATTGGAAGCTTTGTGTGGTTCCCAGGCAATCCCCAGGCACTGAAACACAGGCCATGATGCAGGGCCTGTTGTGCCGGGTCCTGCTGGAACAGCTGGTCCCCTGGTCTCCCTGGCTCCTCTGGTTTCCTGGTCTCATTGGTGGGAGAGAAGTCCTGGAGTCTGGGGTGTTTGTCTCCCACTGGGATTGGAAGCTCTGTGCAGTTCCCAGGTGATTCCCCAGGCACTGGAACACAGGCCCCGATGCAGGGCCTGTTGTACCTGGTCCCGCTGGAACAGCTGGTCCCCTGGTCTCCCTCTTTATTTTTTTTTACATGTCAATCCCAGTTCCTTCTCCCTCTCTTCCTCTCCCACCTCCGCCACCATCCCTCCCCTGCCACCCTCCCTATTGCTAATTCCGTCCACATAGGGGATATCTGGAGTCTGTCATTTCACTCAGGGTAGGGTCCAGACACTCCCTAAGAGTCCAGGCTGAGAGAGCATCCCTCTTTGTGTTATGGACACATGATGTCTGTTTGTATTCCAGGGATAAACACTGATCCACCCCTCAGGGCCCTATAGGTTGCCCAGGCCTCCTCACTGACTCTCACATTCAGGGGGTTTGGATCAGTCCCATGCTGGCCTCCCAGCTGTCTGTCTTGGGTCCAAGAGGTCTCCCCTGTTCAGATCAGCTGTCTCTGCTGGTTTTGCCAGCCCATTCTTTGCCAATTTGCTCATCGCTCTTCCCTGTCTGTCACTGGGTTCCTTGTGTTCAGCTCAGTGTTTAACTATGGGTGTTTCCCTCTGCTTCCATCAGTCACTGGATGAAGGCTCCAGGATGGTTATAGACATCAAGTTCATTATCAGGAATGGGCACTCGAGGTTGTCTCTACACTATTGCTTAGCTTGCCAATTGATGTCATCCCTTTAGATCCCAAGAGGTCAGATTTCTATTATCTTATAATTTGAATAACTTTCTAAAGTACACTAAAGAAAACCAACCTAGAAATTGCTAGCTCAAAACTCTTCATTTTGAGGTCATTATGTCCACAAATTAAAAAAAAGAGGTGATTAATTTACACATTAAAGTACAGTTGTGAATTTTCTGGGTGGGTTAAAATTACTGCAATAATTTCAAATAGCATCTCAAATTAATAGTAACATGAATAAAACTCAGTTAAACATTAACAATTCAGTTTCATGTCTATGTTACCTCTGCAACCTCCAAAAACCAGTTACCTGATAATCTCAGTCGGAAAATATAAAGACTATAAATTGGACAGGTAAATTGTCTAATCTGACATCAAGATGAACAAAAATCCATCCCTGGTTGTGATGTTCTCAGATGGAATGAGTCTTTGTATCGATGTGTTGGAAATCAAAAAAGGAACAAACAACCAATAATTCATGGGGAAGTTATCTTGATAGGAATAGAGTTCCTAACGAGTTTAGGAGAAATATAACACACAAATACACTGTAGGCCCAAGTACTTAAGTAGAAAAACACCTCCAATTGCCATTAAATAGGATCAATTCCCTAAAACAAAAGTCATCGAAGCTTGTCGAAAACCATCCATGGCATTCTGATTACTAGTTGGCTGTATTTTGAGCTTAAGTTTGCAAACAGACTTCAAGCAGTATTGGAGAAGGAGCACATTTACCATGCTATCTCTTGGATAGTGGGCTCAGGGCAAAGAGTTCAGAGTATGAAGTGGGAATGGCAGAGATTTTCAAGATAAGCATGATTGCATTATTCCATCAGCATTCCTTTGTGACTCAGGCTCTAATCACTTTACCATAAATTATCACCACCCTACTGTGATCAGAGCTCTCCCATGGGTAGAAGCACACTGAATAAGACCCAGCTGATATTGTGTGAGCAATAGCCAAGCAAACAAATAAACACAATAAAGAGATCATAGGATGATTCATTCAGTTGCTAACTCCAAACATAAACTGCTTTTAGGGAACTGATCAGCCTCCCAGTGATGCATCTGCTGAAAATCAGATGAGCAAAAGCAAATAATACTTATGCTGCTCATTTAGCAGAGCCTTGGATCAAGATTTACTCTCCCATCCCCAATCTCTTTATCTTTTGGGGGTATTGTTGAGATTATACCCATCTAACTTCAGGTTAGCTGACATTATTATATAGTTTTAAAAATATGCCTTAGGCAAAAATCAAAGACTAAATTCTTTTTCACACCATATGAGTTAATGTTCTACAGTGTTTTTGATTAGCAATAGTAGGAGCATCTTTCAGACACGAGGACTCTCACACATGTGAAGACGGACAGTGACAGCATGCATAAGACTTACACAGGTTTAAACCATGCAAAATCCCAGCACTCAGAAGGGGAAGTGGAAATAAATTCCTGCTCCTAACCAAGTAGTAATGTGTGACTCATACCTGCTGAGAAAGGAATTTCTCCAATGAAGTGTCTTGGGGTGTATCAACCACATTCCAGGGCAGGCCCTGCGATTTTTGTTTTGATTTTTTGATTTTTATTGTCATTGTTTTTACATATGAATTTAGTGTTCCTATTTTGTTGATAGATATGTTACATATGGATATATAACACATAGTGTTATGTACATGTGTATTCATAATTATTAAATAATATGAATCCTTAGGCTTTGTCAAACTACTATGGTGCTATTTGTTCTCATCTCTCCTTCTCCTATGTTAATCTTATTTTTTCCTTCCCAGTTGGAGTTTCCTCCCTGTTGTTATTCAGTTTCTCACTTCATATCACATATATCCATTCTTCTCCTCACCACAACCTATGGCCCCTCTATACTTTCCTGATTTTATGGTTACTCCATATAGTATACTCATATCAGAGGATTGGTAGCTAGGATCTCCCAAAGTAAAGACAAAGTGTGCTGTTTATTTTTCTGCATCTGAGTTAGGTCATTCCTTGTAAATGCTTTTAGGTCCATCTATTTAGCTACAAAATTCACAATTTTAATTTTCTTTATAGCTGAGTAGTATTCCATTGTGTATATGTACCACATTTTTATTGTCCATTCATCTGTTTCCATTTCCAGCTATTGTGAATAAGGTGGTAATGGGTATGGTTGAGCAAGTGTCTACAGAATAAGATGTCTAGTCCTTTGGAACTATGCTAAGGAGAGAAACTGCTAAAATCACATTTTATTTTAAAAGTTTTTAAATTTCATTTTATTTTGCTTTTGTTAGTTTTGAAAGCTTTAGGTCAAAATTTGTTTTAGAAGTTGAGTGTTAAACATAAGGAACATATTCATGGTAGTAAATAGTATATTTGATAAATAAACTATATTTTATTAATTCACTAGGTCTAAGGAACACCCTGAAGAAGACATTTTTGGAAACTAATAGATCATTTATAGTTTTGTTATGGATAGTCAGAATTGTCCTTTTCTATGTGATTGCAAATGGAGATGATATCCCTGACTCTGATAGTATACCAGTTTTTTCCGCTAAAGGGTGACAGAACGAGTTAAGAATTGTGATGTTATCATGGCTTCTGTACTGGAATACTACTTTATTAAACCGATATTTCCCCAATAGTGTACCTGGAAGCATTCAACTTAGGAGGATTTTGACTCCTAAAGAGCATTATGCACCCATTTTTTCTATCTTTTTCTTCAGGTTCATTTATAAACATTTAATTTGGTAAGTTTCATTTTCATTTATATTCTTTAAAAATCATTATTGAGTACATATTAGATTATCAGAGTGGTGATAACATGACATAAAAGGATACATACAATTTCTGCTGTGACAAGAATAATAATCAGAACGAAGACAATATAAAATCAAAGAGACAGTGTGTGTGTGTGTGTGTGTGTGTGTGTGTGTGTGTGTGTGTGTGTGTGCATGCTCTCATGAAAACATCCCTATACAATAAAGGAACTTCAGGAGGCATCACCATACCTGATTTCAAGCTCTATTATAGAGCTATAGTCCTGAAAACAGCTTGGTATTGGCACAAAAATAGGCAGGTAGACCAATGGAACCGAATCGAAAGCCCTAATTTTAACCCACACACCTATGAACACCTGATTTTTGACAAAGAAGCTAAAACTGTACAGTGGAAAAAAGAAAGCATCTTCAACAAATGGTGCTGGCATAACTGGGTAATGGTATGCAGAAGACTGCAGATAGATCCATGTTTATCGCCTTGTACAAAACTTAAGTCCAAATGGATCAAAGATCTCAACATACATCCAGCCACACTGAAACTTTTAGAAGAGAAAGTGGGAGATACTCTTCAACGAGTTGGTACAGGAGACCACTTCCTAAACATAACACCAGTGGCACAGGCACTGAGATCAACAATTAACAAATGGGACCTTCTGAAACTAAAAAGCTTTTGTAAGGCAAAGGACACAATCAAAAAGACAAAAAGGCAGGCCACAGAATGGGAAAAGATATTCACTAACCCTACATCTGACAGAGGGCTAATCTCCAAAATTTACAAAGAACTCAAGAAACAAGTCTCCAAAACACCAAAGGATCCACTTGAAAGGTGGGGTACAGAGCTAAATAGAGAATTCTCAGTAGAGGAGGCTAAAATGGCCAAGAGACACTTAAGAAAGTGCTCAACATCCTTAGCCATCAGGGAAATGCAAATCAAAACAACTCTGAGATACCATCTTACTCCTGTCAGAATGGCTAGAATCAAAAACACCGAAGACAATTTATGCTGGAGAGGATGTGGAGAGAGAGGATCACTCCTCCATTGCTGGTGGGAATGCCGACTCATACAGCCTCTTTGGAAATCAGTATGGAGATTCCTCAGGAAAATGGGAATTAATCTACCACTAGACCCAGCAATTCCACTCTTAGGCATTTATCCAAATGAGGCAGGTTCATACAACAAGGGCATCTGCTCCACTATGTTCATAGCAGCATTGTTTGTAATAGCCAGAACCTGGAAGCAACCTAGATGCCCCTCAACTGAAGAGTGGATAGAGAAAATGTGGTACATTTACACAATGGAGTATTACTCAGCAGAAAAAAACAATGGAATCTTGAAATTCGCAGGGAAATGGATAGCACTGGAAGAAACCATCCTGAGTGAGGTAACCCAGTCGCAAAAAGACAAACATGGTATGTACTCACTCATATATGGATTTTAAATATGGATCAGGATAGTGCCAGTCTGCACTTCCACAGATAGAGAGTCTGGGAAACAGGAAAGAACCTAAAAGATATGCATATATGCATAGTACCCAAGAGAAGAGGATGGAGACAAGATCCTCTGAATGGATGGGGAACAGGGCGAGGGGGGGTAGTGGGACCTGGGAAGAGTAGAGGGGTAAAGAGGAAGGGAGTTGGTCATGGGGGAACAGGAAGTTGAGGGGGTGGGGGTAAAATAGGGGGAAGAGGGAATCATAGGATCGAAGACAGATCAGGCACCAGAGTGACCTCGAGTGATCTAAAGGTATAACATCAATTGGCAAGCTAAGCAATAGTGGAAGGACCACCTCGAATGCCCATTCCTGATAATGAACTTGATGTCTATAACTATCCGGGAGCCTTCATCCTGGGACTGATGGAAGCAGAGGCAAACACACAACTAAGCACTGAACTGAACCCAAGGAACCCAGTGACAGAGAGAGAGGAGTGATGAGCAAATTGGCAAGGAATGGGCTGGCAAAACCAGCAGAGACAGCTGATCTGAACAGGGGAGTGCTCTTGGACCCCAGACCGACAGTGGGGAGGCCAGAATGGGACTGATCTGGACCCCCAAATGTGAGTGTCAGTGAGAAGGCCTGGGCAACCTATGGGGCTCTGAGCTGTGGATCAGTGTCTATCCCTGGTATACAATCTGTCTTCATGTGCCTATGGCACAAAGAGAGATGCTCTCTCAGCCTGGACTCTTAGGGGAGTGCCTTGACCCTACCAAGAGTGAAATGATAGACTTTAGACATCCCCTATGTGGAGGGATTTGGCAATAGGGTGGGAGGGAGGGTGGAAGGGGAGTGCGGGAGGAGGGGAGGGAGAGGGAACTGGGATTGACATGTGAAACAAGCTATTTAAAATTAAAATAAAAAATGATTAAAAAAAATCAAAAATAAAGATAATTAAAATATTCTCATTAAAAAAAAAAAAAAAAAAAAAAAAAAAGAATGACAGTCTCTCCCTAGCCTAAAACTCACCAATTTCAGTTGACTAACTAACAAGTAAGTTGCAGAACTCTGCCTGGCCTGTCTCAACTTCACAATCTCTGGGAATACAGGCCATGCCCAGGTATTTGCTGGGGTTCTGGAATAAAAATCAGGTCGGTGTGCTTTCATGGCTAGCATATTAGCTTCCCAGCCTCTGAGAAATAGTTCAAAATTATAAATTCTGATCATAAATCCTCAGGCTACAATGTGGCTTTAAGAGTAAAGAACAAGTGAAGGTAATGATTAGATAAAGTTAAGGATCATTTTTCTTTTAGTTTCAAAAAGTAATATATCTTGAAAAATATATAGGAAGTTAGTCAAACAAACCTTTTGGAATATATTTTTCTAGCTAACATAAAAGAAACAACTCTAAATTTGGAGGATCTCACATTGTTAAAATGCACAGGTATTTTTTTAATGTATGCCTAGATATATCTGAGGAATATGTGATATAAAATGTGCTTGTGTCAAGAAACTAGACTCTGACATACATAGACAGGCTGCCATGCTATCTTGGACATGTTCCAAAAGCTTAAATGAAATCTCTCACTACTCTATTTCAAGTGGAGCCATAAAAATGGCTCTTCCCAGCTTTGTAGAAAGTATTCACTCCTTACCGTATCAGGTTACACCACTTAAGGTCCCCTTTTCATCCACAATCTCCTCAGTTTGTTTTTCACCTCTGCATTCCTCAAGGTGTAGATCAAAGGATTTAACATTGGTTCAACAATGATAGCAGACACAGCTATTGCCTTATCGATGGGGTAATTGACCATAGGCCTCATATACAAGAAGATACAAGGTACAAAGAACAGCACATGTGTTTGAAGTGGGAACTACTTGTGGAGAGGGCTTTGCACCTTCCTTAAGAGCTACAAGACTTTAGGGAGAACAGTATGACCATGTATGAAGTCATGAGAATAAGGAAAATGGTCACACATATTACCCCACTGTTAAGAATGACTAAGGGACCAAGGATCTGTGTGTCCATGCAAGCCATTTGCAACAATGGAAACAAGTCACACACAAAATGGTCAATGACATTGGGGCCACGGAATGGTATTTGATACATAAAGAGCAGTTGAATAGTTGCATGCATGGATCCTCCCACATAAGCCCCTCCTACCATCAAGCAGCACACTTGAGGAGTCATATAGTTATATAATGTAAGGGTTTACACATGGCTGTATAGTGGTCATAGGCCATCACAATGAGAAGGATGATCCCTGCACCACCTAAGAAATGGTCTGCGAAGAGCTGGGTCATGCAGCCTTCAAAGGAGATGGTTGTTCTGTCAGAAAGGCCATTCATAATCAACTTGGGTGGAATGACTGATGAATAAGTGACATCTATGAGAATCAGAGAAGTGAGGAAGGAATACAAGGGTCACTTCATACTGTGGCTTCTAGATATAGTCATTATGATTAGATTTCCCAGCACTGTGGCCATGCACGTGATTAGAAACAAAGCAGAGAACAGTTTCCTCAGCTCTGGATTCTTTGTAATTCCCAAAAGAATAAATTCAGTCACATTGTTTGGATTTTCCATTTGCTGGTGAAAGCCTAGAACTCTGAACTGGGGGATATGAAAAAAAAGTTTAGTTTTGTTTGATTTTTGTAAATTTCTTTTTATTTAATTCTTTCATACAATACATTTCAATCATGCATTTCCCCTTGCCTAGCTCCATCCAGATCCTACCTTCCCCCTACACAAGTAACTCCCTTGCCCTCCCCTCCCCCTCCTCTTGTCTCCTCTCCCTGACCTCCATCTCTCAAAAACAAAATACAAAAGTAAAAAATAATAAACTAAATTTTTAAAAAATCTCATGCTTTGGTTTGAACATTTTGCCTTTTAAATTTTTTTTTATTTTTAATTAGTCACACTGCACGTCCTTTCCCCTCTGTGAATGCCATCAACTAGGACTGTGGAAACCAGCTAATCCCAGTAGAATCAAACAGAACTTTCATTTCCATTAATCCCAATTCAAGGTGTCTTTCACACATATCTTTTTGTTTTCTGTTCTGGTGGTCTGTTTGAATATCTTAGGAAACCTGACTTATCATTTTTGTTTGTACGTATTCCTAGAAATATTATATGATTAATAGCCTTGATCATTGGTTGGTAAAAACAAAGATACAAGTAATAATCAATTTAGTACAATAGTGGCTTAGGACTTTGTTTGTATCTCACACTTTTAATGTCTATTTTATTATACATACACATACCTATGGATAAGATATCCATTCAATTTCTTTTTTATCACCTTGATCATATGATGCTGATGTTCATTTTTCAGTAAATATAAGAAGCACTTGTAAAACATTGTAATTTATTAATACAACTTTATATAATTTATTAAAAATTCCTCTGAACATTTAGAGAAATTCCAAAGCTCGTGGACTCTCAGTCCTATAGAAATAAAGGTGGAAACTAACATGACTGGGACTAAACTGATAAATCATTAGTGTATTCATGATGTCTGGTTTTTACTTTTATGAAGAGTATGTGAGACGACACGTCATCATGGTGTATACCTATAAGCCCAGTCATGGGTATTCCAGGTATAAGGCAGAGATTAAATGTATAACGAACTATTATCTCAAAATAAAAAAAATAAAAAATAAATAACTCAAATTTCTACATGAGTAAGAGCAGTCATTTTCTGATTGTCAGTTTCTGTAAATAAGACTTAGTAGACTCATAAAGCTGGTTTAACTCCCTTTTGTGGATAAATGATCAAGTTATAACACTAGTTATTAATTATTCCACTCCTCAATTCTACTAACAATTCTGTCTTACCTTGTAATACTTAGGGGACTGTAAAGGAAACAACATATAGCAATATGTTTGCAGATTGCTATTGAGTAATTCATGATTATTTCTCTAAGCTTCTCAAACAACTCATCCCTCTGTTTATACCCTCTGCTAACAAGTTTATAAACACCCTTTCTTTATTCCTCTCTTCCTCACTGCTTCCTTCATCACCATCATCCTTGCTATTCATTTTATGTTCCTTCACAGATTCTATGTTAACCATAATGCAATTATTTTGATTTTATTTTTAATGCTTATGTAGATTTTTATCTTTACATGAAGAGGATTAAGGATGACAAATTTTTGTCAAATTTCTATTGCTATGCAAGAAACAAATTTAAATAATTTAATTAAACACATAAAATTAAATTGAGTCACAAGGCATTTCATGAATTCTATCTGTCTCCAGGAATGAAAGCACCAACAGCGGAGCCTAGCTGGTAGTTATTTGGCATCCATCCTCAATACCCTCTTACCACTTTCAACTTTTCTATCTCAGTCATACACATGTTATGTCCAATTTAGCTTGGTTGCTCAATTCAGCATTGAAACCTTGCCATCATATTCTTTTTACATATTAA
This sequence comes from Mesocricetus auratus, assembly GCF_017639785.1. Classification (NCBI taxonomy): domain Eukaryota; kingdom Metazoa; phylum Chordata; class Mammalia; order Rodentia; family Cricetidae; genus Mesocricetus; species Mesocricetus auratus. The sequence continues at coordinate 56,169,627 of NW_024429189.1, read as the reverse complement.
ATCTTGATGCCTAATTGCATAAATGAAAATTAAACTAAAACCAATTGGTAGTTCAGAGTTCTTCATCCTAAGAACATGATTGTGCAACAAATCAAACAAAGATTAATTTAAAAGACAACTATAAATAATATCTCTGATTAATAATTTCAAGTTTACTACATATCAATTTTATTACTACCTAATAAGACAGTTCTGTGACCTTGAAAAGACATTTATCTGTTGTTCCCACTAAATAAAACACAAATATTGTGCAAGTTAAGATATCTAATCCCACATAAAGATGACCAAAGGTTTAGGTCAAGAAAGATGGTTCATGTGGATTTCTGTGAAGAAGAGCAAGGACTCAGAAGAGAATTTGCCTACCAGTCATCCACAGGGAATCAGTCTTGATAGAAATGTAGTCTTCAATGAGTTCAAGAAAAGACTAAACAAAGTTGTTTGCTGTGTCCATGACTGTGTCCATTCATGTATTTATGGCTACCATTTGCTGGTATTTGAGGTATTTGTAAACAATCTCCAAATTGCATTTTAAAATAACTATCATTACTATGTGGCCTGTGAAATAATGTTTAAGGGTAAAAGTTCTCAGAGGGAACTTTTCAAATTGTTCGTATTTTCAAGATGAGCATGCTTGCATCATTCTATGTGCATTCCTTTGAGGTATTGTCTCCACTGACGAACTTTAACCAATAAATTTCCATTCACTGTTACAGTGATCAGGGTTTTACCGGGGGTGTGGGGTTACATTGGAACAAGGCCAACCTGAAACTTCAGAAGCAAAAGCAAAAGCAAAAAAAAGTCAAAAGCCCTTAAAACAAGCAGGAAATACATCATTAGAAGATTTAATTAGTTATTACCTATGAAAGTTAACACATGATCCATGCTCTTGAAAATAAAGATATATAAGGTAATAATTATCCCAGTTACAGCTCCAGTGCTCTGAGGCAAATACTTCTCCTGAACACTCTAATACTCTCTTCATATTTTCAATTTACTCTTGTAAGCATTTCAATAACTCCTAGCTTCAGGGTATATAAAATTATTAAAGATTATTTAAAATTTATCATAAGCAAAACAATTAAGTATTTGATCTTTCTCAAACTATAACAGTTAATTTTCTAAAATAGTGATTTTTCAACCTTCCTAATGCTGTTCTCCTTTAATACAGTTGCTCATGTTGTGGTGACCCTCAAGTATAAATTATTTTCATTGCTAATTCTTAACTCGAATTTTGCTACTGTTATGAATCATAATGTAAATATCTGTGTTTTGTGATGGTCTTAGATGACTACTATGAAAGGGTTGCTTGGCCCCCTGGGGGGGTCATGACACATATTTTGAGAACCACTCTTCTAAATACATTTTCAATTTTGAAAAAGAAACAGTTATTGTTCTTTTTGCCCAAACTACAAATCAAAAAACAAACAGAAATCTTATTAATACTGCCCTCCATTTTCAATATGCTTCACAAACTACAAGTGATTTGTTCAAGGATGTACCATGAAGTATTCTGAGAAGTAAACATCTCAACATTAGCAAATAAGACCCTCAGAGTTGATCTGTGGTTTCACCTGACCATTATTCATGGGTGGACACAGTGCCAGTAACATTTCTACTATTATTCTCCTTCCACAAGTGAGGAAGATATTCAGATATTTGGCTCCTTACTTTCACTATGTCTGAGATAAGGCCACAGTGGGATCAGTGATATAGCTTAGCTGCTAATGGCATAGAGGTCAAGCCTGAATGAAGAGGTAATCAGGATTCCCAGGACTCATGGTAGAAGGAAAGAGCTAACACCTACATCTTCCTAGCTGTTCTTCATAAATGTGACTCCCAGCACACACATACACACACACACACACACACACACACACACACACACACACGTGCCCACACAAGATAAATAGATAAATATGCAGTATGAGGTTACTAGTGGGGCTCATTATGCCCATTGTGAATTTATTACTGAGGTCATTTACATTTTCTGAACTAAAAAAGCTTCACTGAATAGAAAATGAGTGGTTATAGATTCATTTTTCAAAAATTTTGATGTCATATATTAAGAACATATTTCTTTGTTTCATAAAGACATCTTCATTCACAACTATAATATACTGGGAACATGGTCCCTCCATATCCCCTGCCCTGATTACATTTCTGATGCTGAGAAAACAGTACTCCAACTGAAGGTACTTTAACAGATAAAGGGCTTATTGGGCTGCAGTGCTAGGTAACATGAAATGTTAGGTGACTGTCCACCATTGTGGAAAATCAAAATGGAAAGTTGCAGTAAATCAACAACAGAATTAAGTGCAGGAGAAAAAATGCATGCATCTGAGCTCCTATTTTTAGCTCCTTCTCTATATTTACAGTCTGGGACTTAAAGCCAGGGAATGGGGACACCTACATGGACGGTCCACCCACCAAAATTTGCTCAGGAATGTACCTCCCAGCTGTATCCCATAGTCCACTTAATCTTTATAAGCGTCTTTGAATACTCTCTTGAAGGTGATTCTAGACTATGGCAAATTGGCAACTAAATTAACTGTCATATTTTGTCTTCTTTTTTTGCACTGAAAGGTGTAATTTTATTTATATATTTGTTTATAGACAGTTTTTTTTCAAATACAAAAGAGAATTGAAGAAGCTAGGCTGTGGTGAAAGCCTGTGGTCCCAGTACTCAGGAGGCAGAGGCAGGACTGTCCATGAATTGTAGTCTACCCTGGTCTACATAGTGAATTCCAGGTCAGCCACTATTATATATAGCCAAGATCCTGCCTCAAAAATAAATAAAACTTGTCTCTCCTTTGTCCTCCAGTCTCTTCTAGAAGTATTTATGATATTTAAACAATTTAGTATATTTTTATCACATGGCAACAGTTCACATATCCTGCTGGCTCTCTGAAAATACATACTGGAGATCTTTCCATTATCAACCATTTTTTGTATGACTTGTGCTGGGTTGCACATGTTTCAGGTGACTAATGTTAACTGAAAGATCCTTATCAATGGAATGTATTTCTATTTTAATATCACAAACACACTGCAATAAATAACTCCGGTGTCAGAACCACTCTGCATATTCTAATGTTCCTGGGGTATCAATTCCTGAAGTGGCACTAGTAGGTTGGAGTGGCTGTGTTTCCCATGGTGAGGTATTATAAAAGTGCCCTCTGTGGGATGGGGACTCTTTATCATTCTGTGGATTGATAAATCACTGGTTATGGTGACTCCCACCTGTCACCCAGAATTTTATAGCTGAGACAGGACTGCCAGCCAGTGCTACATACCAAGACCCTTCCTGAAAAAAGCAGAACAGGGAACATGGGCAAACTAGCATGTTCAAGCAGGCCTGTGCCAGAAGGTCACATGGGAAAATCCTGGTGCAGTCTATCCCAGAATTTGCAGTGCCTCTGGAATGAGAGAGGGAAAGTGATGTGGAGCACAGGGCAGGTGCCACTGAGCTTGATTTCCCTCGGGATGACCATCAGCTAACGCAGGGCAATTGGGCAGTCAGAAAATTCTGGAAGTCCTTAATGCAGCAACACCAAGTCTTAAGGCAAAATAGTAAGTACCATAATATGGCAAGCGTGTGCTGGAAAGTATGTTAGGAAGCTCAGAAACTAGAAAAACTACCAGCTGACCATAAATTCAAACACACTGGAAGTTATGAGAGGAGATTGAGCACAGTGGAGCACATGAGTAATCCCAGAACTTGGGATGCTTAGACAGGAGAGACCAAGCTACATAGCAAGAATGTTTGCAATGGGGTGGGGGCAAAAATATGGAGAAGAAACAAAAATGGCAGCTTTCAAGCCAGGCCCTCAACAGGTTCAGGGACTGCACAGGGGGTTGCTCCTGACTCACCTGGAATGGAAAGTTGACAGCAGGGACTGTAGATACTATGTTTATGGCTTTGTTTTGGTCTACAATGGAGGAGTCATACCCAAGGCCTTACATTAGGCATGTACTCTGCCACCCAGCTTCATCCTCAGCCCCAGGAACTATGTTTATACTATAAACAGAAATGTCCCAAATGATGAATTTATTAATTATTTTGAAGCTGAGGAAGATGGCTCAGTGGGTAAAAGCACTTTAGAGAAACCCTGTCTTGAAAAAAAAATCATACTTCGTCTTCTATTTTATACCTTATAAACATTCTACTATTCCTTTTCATCCCTGTAGTTACAGTCACTTCTGTTTTCTTGTTGAATATATATGTATATACATACACACACACACACACACACACACACACACACACCTGTTTGGAGAAGGCCTGATTCAGGAATGTCTCAGTTTCCCTGATGAAATGACAAAGGGAATGTTAGTTCTGTGTCCTTGACTTGGGAGGAGGGACTTGGCAAGGTCCAGTCTATGGCTGGAGTCAGGACCTTGCATGTGTTATGGGCTCTGTTCCTGAGAAACCAGTTTACACCCATGAAAGGCTGTGATTATCAGTTCTAAGGCAACTGTGTTCCTGAAGTGTCCTATGGTCCAATATTATTTGATTTAGCATTCTGTAGGTGGAGTTCCTCGGTATCTTGGTAGCCTCTCCCAAATAACCATTCAGAGACATGTTATTGATTATAATTGCTCATCCAATAGCTCAGGCTAACTCTTACATTTTAAATTAACCCATATTTTTATCTCACCCCATCACATGACTGTACCTTCTTTCAATATTGCACATTCATTTTGATTCTCTCTATGCCTCTTGCAACTCTGGAGACTCTGCCCTCCTTTTTCCCAGCATCCTCTGCCTGACTATCTCTCCTATATCTCTTGACTAGCTGTTGGCCAGTCATCTCGTTTATTAAACCAATCAGAAGGTGCCTTGGTAAAGACACATCTTCACAGAGTACAAAAAGATTATTCCATAAGAGAATTCTGTTGACTTTGGTTCATTTTTCTCATGAAAATAATATGAAATGCTACAAAAAGATAAATATGCTTGATATATGCTATCAGCTTATGCAATGCATTCTCATCCCAAATTTTACTTATGTGTTTCCTATAACTCATCCAAGCTCCTCTCTCTCAATAATTAACCATTCAGAACCCTTATTCTTGTTGGTAACACAAACATGTACAATACACACACACATAATTTTATCCATTGTTATATTGATGGACATCTAGGCTAATTCTTTTCCATGGTTATTTTGGATAATAAATATGTAGGGGCAAGAATCTCAATGACATTTTGATTTTGAGAACCTTGGTTATGTCTTCAAAAGTGGTAAGATTTGGACATGTGGTATTTTGTTTTCAGTTTATGTTTGTTTGTTTGTTTGTGTTGAGGAGGAAGAATCATGCATACTGATTTACACAGTATGTAAACAAGTTCACAATTTCAATAGAAGTGAGGAAAAATTCTCTTTCCCCTCATTTTAGGCAGCATTTATTACTATTTTTTATTTTTATCATCTATTTATTGTTAGTTATTTGATAATTATACACTCACACACACAAACACATATACTCTCACACTCACACAACACATATGGCAACCTTCCTGCCATATCTTATCTCACTAACTCCCCTTCTCAGAATCCTACCCCTTACCTTACTATTCATTACTGTGGTGGTTTGAAATAAAATGGTCCCCAAAGGGAGTGGCACTGTTAGGAGGTGTGGCCCTATTTGAGAAAGTATGTCACTATGGGGTATGCTTAGAGGTCTCTTTTCTCAAGTTTCACTCAGTGTGATAGTCATTTGACTTCCTGCTGCCTTCTGGTGAAAAAGTAGCCAGCATCACATCTGCCTGTACATTACAATGTTTCCCATCATGATCATAATAGATTAAACCTCAGGAACTATAAGCTATCATGACAATTAAATATTCCTTGTAAGAGTTGCCATGGTCATGATGTATTTTCACAGCAATAGAAACCCTAAGATAGAAATGGATACCAAGAGTGGAGTATTGCTGTGATAGGACTGACTATGCTTTTTTTGGACTAATACAGACTTTGGTACTTTGCGTTAGGAAAGCAGTAGGATGCTTTGATCACTGCTTAATGGGGCATATGAGTAGGAGCGTGGAAGACAGTAGTACCGAAAATGATTTAATACATTGGGAGCTGGATCAAGATGTTTCATAGAAGAATTTTAGTGTTTCCTAGAAATCATTCTTATGATTGTTATTCCAAGTTTGTGGGTCCCCTAAGAAAGACCACCAAGGAGCCTACTCACTGATGCAAACTCATAAGGTTTAATGTTACAACCCTCAGCAGGGACCCTGTTTCAACAAAGTGGCACAGCAGCTGCAGGAAAAGGGTGCCTGGCCTCAATTGTAAAGGGTTTTTAAAGGAAAAATCAGCAAGCAGGGTGGTATGTGCCTTGGCTGTTCAAGTTTGGGTAAGTGTAGGTGACCTTTGGATTCCTTGACGTGGGAGCTAGGGAATTTAAAAACTGTTACTAACAGTTTCCCACAAGGACAATTGTGACAAGAAAATGTTATTTACCAAAATTAGTCATTGGCCAACCACCCAGATAGGGTCACTTTGTCTGCGGTGGGCACAGTTTGGGTGCCCCTTGGTACTGTTTATAGTTGCCTGGTTAGAGCTAAATGAGCCTTGAACCATGCAGGGAATTTCTCAAGGTGGCTTTTTCTTAGGATGGAGTTAACTCCATCCTCTCCAGTTTGCCTTGCACTTACAGTGATATTTTGGAGAAGAAAGTGGTTTCCTTTTGCCCTTGTCTGAAGAGTCTGCCTGAGGGTAAAGTGAAGAGTTTTGGATTAATTTCCTTGGCAGAAGAAATTTCATAACAACCTAGTATAGAGTCTGTCATAAGTATAATACTATTAAACTCAATGCAGATTCAAAAAGAAAAGTAACAAACTGAGCATGGTAAATTATAAAAAGTGTAGTTTGAGAAGAAAAGGACCACCAGAAAGAAGAATGGAGCTAAATTCTTTGTTCTAGGAGATAAACAGATTAAGACATGGAATAAAGTTAGTGGTGACCTCAGAACAAGATACCACACAGTTAACTTTCCAACTATGGAAGGAAATAGAGAAAAATTTAGAGCTGGGTATGGTGGTACACATCTTTAATCCAAGCACTGGGAGGGCAGAGGCTGATGGATCTCTGAGTTTGAGGTCAGCGTGGTCTAAAGAACAAGTCCAAGGACAGCAAAGCTTAGGCAGTGAAAAAAAAACCATAAAACTGATGAAGATGCAAGTAAATGTGAGAGCATTGTTCCAGCCCAAGTAAGCAGCTGAACTTGGCAGCTTCAGCCATGTGGTATTGGCTTTACAGTTAAAGACAGAAGAAATGTGTTATGGGGTTTATCATCATGCCTAAAGAAAGCTTCTGAAGCCAGGTATGTGCTAGGAATGCCCTTGAATAGAGCACAAGTAGAAAAAGTCATTGTGAGAAACTGAAGTTGAAGTTAGGATTTTCTTGGAGAACCCAAATCCTAGATTCCAGAGTCATGGGATACCTGCCAAGGAGAATTGCTAACAGAGAGTGGAACGCACCCAAGAGAAAGAACTGTGTTGCAGTAAACAAAATTTGAACAGAATTGGAGACCTGAAGAGTGTTTTGACATCAGACATGGAGATGGTTAATTTGAAGTTAGCCTAGCTAATTTTTGGTCAGACTGTGGTCCAGTATGTCCTTGCTATGCTCTGTTCCTTATGTTTTGGAATGGTAATATACATCCTATGACTTTATATGTTGGAAGGATGTGATCTAGTTTTTAACTTTGGGTTTCAAAGGGGATTACAGTTAAGAGACTGCCATGCATCACAGAAGAGACTTTGGACAATGAAATAAGTTTGATACAGTTATAGACTATAGGGACATTTGAAGTTGGATTGAATGCATGTTTTGTTGTAGTTTATTTAAAAATTTAAAAAAATCACACACCATGTAACAATGCTAACACAGAAGGTTTATTTGAATAGAAGAGAGAAGGGGCAGAAACAGGTGCAGAGAGGGGGTTAGGAAGGGGAGCAGAGACTGGTCCCTGGGGACAAATGTGACAGGAGAGAGGGTGATGTGAGCAAGGCCTATCTCTTAAAAAGGAATAAAAAAAAGAAAGTTAGCATTAGGAGGATCAGTCTCATTCACCTCAAATTACAGAGGCATGACAGATTTCTCCTAATTTTAGGCCTCCTGAGTCACTTGTTCTTTTCTTGTTATTGCCTGATAATAACAAGCAAAAATAGATATGTTATTACTTTGACATTTGTAATAATTAATACTATGTAAAGTTGGCTGTTTTCATTTAGGGATTATTTCATTTTTGTAATTAGTATGTTATAAAAAGTATAGCTACTAAATGTAATTGCTTCTACTCACTAGAATTACTATAATGCCTGTGATGGTGAAGGTTGCCATGATAGAGTTTCATCATTTGATGATTGCAATGACATAGCAGCTGCTTTGAATGACAAAGTTTATTTTTCTTTAAAATGAATTTATCCAAAATAATTTATGACCCTCTTTATCCTATTGAAGTTACTTGTGCTTCTAGCAAAAAGCCCTTAGTTGAATTAATGGCATAAATATTATGTGTGTATTCATATATAAATTTATTTAGGGTTTACATAAATTTAGTTGTGATCCTGAATTATGTCAGGGTTTTATAAAATGTGTAGTCTCTAAAGTTTTATTTGGCAAAAAAATTACATGCACACAACACATAGGGCTGAGAAAGAAGAAGCATTACAGATAGGTTTCCTGCAATTTGAAAGATAGGAAATAGCACAGTAGTGACTGTATTTCACTGAAGATGATATAGTCAACTCACAGCTAGGAATGGATATTCACTGTGTGGTGGCTTCTGAGTCTTTTAGTGACTTACTTTCAGAAAACACATAGATGCAACCTTTTCTCTGCTACATGAGCTGTTTTTAAATCGTATAATTTATAAGCTAAATGGATACAAAGGAAGCACAGAAAGACACCAGTTCTTTACTATGTTAGTAATAACAATGCTGTTTTAGAAGTAGAATAGGTTAAAATTGAATAGCAGATAAATACTCAGGGAATTAATCCTAAAATTTCTATTTTAAAACTTTCTTTCAGGAATACTGAAGGCATATTCATTAATCCCTGTGTTTGCAAGACTATATACATGCATACTTAGTTCCAAAGATATTGTTGCAATAACAAAAGAATGAAATCACAAATTCTCATCTAGTCATTTTGAATGCTATTTGAACAATTATTAATTAAAATATTTTGACTCCATGTTATTAATTCAGTGTTTCTAGATAAATGCACAGTTAAAAGAATAAAACAGTGCAGGTAAATTATGAATCTGAAAGCTACAGAAGAAATCAACATTATATGCTTGTGTTGATGACTCAAAATCTTTTGTTTCATAATCTCTGATACAAACTGTCCCTTTGTCCCACCTCGGAGCCTTTGCTCATGCTGCTCCCTCTGATGGGAATAGTCCCTCATTTCTCTTCACCACAACATTCATGGAGCCTTAAGTCATTTTTTCCTTTAATTTTCTTCATTTCCATTGTAAAGTTGAAATTAAGTTTATTAGTTTTCTCTCTTCTAAAGAAATAGGTCACAGCTAAGAAGTTTATGGAACACTTAGTCTCAAGGAAGGTGGGGGCAGAAATATATGGCAAAGAAAACATTAAAGATATGAACTAAAATTATCCTAGACTTTATTTAAAAAGAGTCACTTTAAGTGTCACCTTGGAGCTGGAGAGATTGTTTAGCCATTAAGAGCATTACTGATCTTCCAGAAGACCCAGGTTCAGTTCCAGAACTCACACGGTTACTCATGATCTTTTGTGAATATAGTCTAGGGTTCTAACGCCCTTTTTTGATTTCAGAAGTGAATGACCACATGTAGAGGACATATATGGATGCAGGCAAAACACTCATACTCATATAATAAAAATAAAACAAAAATGTATTATCTCAGTGACACACACACTGAAGGAAATAACACAAAGTACTGATATAAGGTGTCATTCACAACTAAACTGAAAATTCATTCTTTATTTCTAAATTTGTCTAAAATTTCTAAATATGTCTAAAAGACCATAGGCAAAAGTTGGCAGAGAGTTGAGGATGGGTCAGTACAACCACTGCCTAGGCCTCAAAACTCACTGAAGTTTTCTTTGAATGTAGAAAATGTATTAAAGAAAGTTGAAACCTACTGTACTCACACTAAATTCTTAGAAAGCAGGAGAAATGTAAAAAAGTAGCAATATTTAAGAATTTCTCTTTGAAGGCCATGTGTGCTGGTACAAACATTTATTTTCCGTGGTCAGGAGGCAAATGAAGGACGGTTTTGAAGTCAACATTGTCTACATAGTAAGTTTCAGACCAGCCAGAGATGAATAGTGAGACATTGTATCAAAAATTAATAAATAATTCTTCATGGTATATAGAATATATGTGTAGTACAAACTGATAAAACTACAAACATGTAAAGCAATTCTGCGGACTAAGTATTCATGCTGCTGACAGTGATAACAATCTCTAACACAGCCAATGCCCAATCCTTAACACAGTGAGAATGAATGATAAAATGATTTTAAAAAAACCCTAGAGAAGCATCACCGATAGAAGAGGTTGAGTCTCAAGTTATAAAACACTGCTGTCTTTCTGGCTTTACTTTAGATCTGCTATCAACTGTGTGTCCTGAAAGTCTTTGTCTGTTGAAAGAAATCCAGTAATCTTGTTCAGAAAGAAATAGGCACCACAGAAATTTGTATCCTAATAACATCAAAAATGTTCAGAGATAGAGAAATGGACGGAGACTTTATTAAAACTGGAGAAAAGTCGCTGAGAAAAGATGAGCTAAATAACTTTAAAATAACACTTCACACTGTACAATTTTTATCAACAAAAGCTTGGAGGGAGAATAAATGAATAAACACAAGCACATTCCCTTGGTGGCTTGAAACACAAAATTGAAAACAACCAATAATTACAAACCATATTTTCTTTTTCAGGATTTCCAAGTTTGAGTGGGAATGCAACTAAAACAAGATAAATGGGAAATCATAACAACGTGACAGAGTTCATTCTTTTTGGTCTTACAAAGCATTCAGAGCTGCAGAAAGTACTTTGTGCTGTGTTTCTAATCATGTATGTGGTCATGGTGCTGGGAAATGTGCTCATTATAGTGACCATGATCACAAGTCAGAGTTTGAGATCACCAATGTACTTTTTCCTCACTTTTTTGTCCCTAGTAGATGCCACCTTTTCTTCTGTCATTGCTCCAAAACTGATTGTGGACTCACTTTTTGAGAAGACTATTATACCTTTGGGGGATACATGGCCCAGCTATTTGCAGCACATTTCTTTGGAGGTGTAGGAATCATTCTGTTCATTGTGATGGCCTATGATCGCTATGTGGCCATCTGCAAACCTCTTTACTACATGACCACCATGAGTCCTTAAATGTGTTACATGCTGTTGGGAGGAGCTTAGGTAGGGGGGTTTGCACATGCAACCATTCAGCTTCTTTTTGTGTATCAAATAACTTTTTGTGGTCCCAATATCATAGATCACTTTTTGTGATGCTGGCCTGCATGGACACCCATACCCTGGGCCTCACTGTTATCTTTAACAGTGGGGTGATGGGTGTGACCATATTCTTTATTTTAATTGCCTCTTACATAATTATCCTGTGTTCTTTGAAAACTCACACTTCTGAAGGAAGACAGAAAGCCTTATCTACCTGCAGCTCTCACTTCACAGTGGTCGTGTTGTTCTTTGTGCCATGTATTTTCTTGTAGATGAGGCCTGTACCAACCTACCCCATAGACAAGGCAATGTGTCTGAGTCAATTGTCACACCCATGTTGAACCCTTTGATCTACACACTGAGGCATTCAAAGGTAAAAAATGCCATGAAGAAACTGTGGATTAGACAGTAGCTTCTGTTGACTATCATGTAGCTGTCAAGTCAAAACTATGTGTGACTTCTATAAGCATTCTTTTTTACAAGAACTAAAAAAAATGTTACTCTTCATTCTCTACTGTCAACCGCATGGATCTCTCATTTATAAAATTGCTTTGTGATTTAAGAATATCTGTAATTTATGTTTCTTGTCACATTTTTATCTTGGAATTATCTTGCCTACTTCTATAATTTTCTAATTAATCTTGCTATTAGAACCCATGTTAAAACCACTTCAACCCACCTCATTCTTCCTTACACACAAGATGAATCAGGACTTTTTAATTGTCCTAGAGATGTGCAAGCCTTTTCTCTCCTCAGTGCCTTTTCTTTTGTTTCCCTTAAAATCATCATCCTTGTCAGTTAGATTCTAACTTAAATAATACTCTATATTTTTCTCCTAGTGAAACTTTACCCCATGACTCTATCAAACTCTCCTCCATTCCTTGCCTCACTTTACTCAGTATCTATTTTCTTCATAGTAATATTTTAAGGTGAATTTGTCTTTCTATAATTTTTATCTAACATTCATTACTTTCTATGCCCCTATCTGGAATTGATATCTGGGCAAGAAATCCATTTTTGTTGTTGTTTATGTTTGGTGTATATTAAGCTTTAACAGATATAGCTCCAAAGATATAAAAATTATAATATTCTTCAATAACATAACTAATAGGGGAACAAGATTATCAACAAGTAATGAGAAAACATACAATTATTACAACCATTAGGGAAGATTTTTAAAAACAAATTTAGGGTTATTTCTCAGAAAATTGTTCGTATTCGTAGTAGTTGGAAAAAAAATTTAGTGCAGATATTTCTGGTGTTCTTTTTTCTCTTGTGATGTCTTCTAAAAAGATCGTTGTATTAAAAATATCAAGACTGCTTCTGATTATTGCTGTGACATAACTATTGTTGGTTACTTCTTGTCAAATTTAGAGTAAAAATCAGACAAAAACATAAGAACAAGGCAATTTGAAAAGTAGTCTTGCTACAAATATAGTGAGTTGAAATTTGTAGGCCATTAAAAAGAAATCACATGCTTTTCACTGGGACAATAAGAAAAGTCACCATAAGGAAGTTTAGTGTTTGGTTTCACTGCACCCATAACTGCCTCCAAGATATATAAGTATAAACTACTTGAAAGATCCATCACTGAGAAGAGAGACACTCAGGAGAACCCTATAGAGATCAACATAATGGAAAGGGTTTAGCCATCCAAGCAGGCAGACAGAAGACATAGATCCACAAAAGTAAAAGCTACTTCTTCTGTGGCAGAGAAACCTCAGTATTTTTCCTATGATAAAATGCTTTTATTTTGACATGCAGAATGTAAGGATTAAGATTTTACCTATATGTTAAAAGAAGGTTTGGGAGTTTAGGCAATGTTAAGAGAATCAGTTTCTCTAAGAGTTTATTGTGTGAAGTTGTAAATGTGATGCTGAAGCTTCAATAAACTCCAATTTTCTGTAAATGCAAGAAATACGCATCATCTAGCAAGAAAATTTTATGGCATAAGTGGAATCAGCCAAGGAGAGGGATAATGTATTCTACAAAAAGCAACAACAACAATAAAAACCATGGCCACCAAAGTCTGTTGGTAATGCACATTACCTGCCCTGACACTGAACACAAAACTACAGGATTTAAATTTTGCCATACTAGGATTGCTGCTGAAATCTTGTTTGTTTGTTTGTTTGTGGGGTCCCTGATTGTCAATTTGACAACAGCAATATTTATTGGTGTCATTATATATTGGACGTATAAAGTTTCTTCAGAACTTACGGTAGATTATAGCTAAAGGTTTGCCTTGAGTATTAGAAGAGACTTCGATATTGGGTTTTAAAGAGTTTTGTAGCTGTAAAGACTCTAGAGTCTCATGGAGAATAGCTTAATGCATAAAACTTGAATATGAGTAGAGATAGTGTAGACTAGCATGTTATATTTTAAAGGAATGCAATTGGATGAAAAGATAAGGTTTGCTGTTGTGAAGACTAACCTTCATGAGAGCAACAGTTTAGTAATTGAAATCATACACTGAATCTTGTGCTGTGGTCTAAGGAAACTTTAAGAACTTTACCTACATATACCTTAAAGATTGCATAATTTATTTTCAGTGCTAAAAATTGGACCAAGACCCTCAACCCTGTACACCTGAGCTATATCACATATCATGAAGGTACTGTCGATGCTGATAGATTTTTCACTTGGTGCTATATCATTTCACTTCATATCTCCTATAACTGTAAGAAATAAAGGTTTGTTTATAATTGCTCAATATAATTTTATAGCAATAGGAAAACCGCACACCTGGTTATTCTAATATCTCATAACATAACTGATATGAACTTCTCCCTGTTTGAACATAACATATGTCCATAATACAAGGTAGCATGATGGATCACCATGTATTGGCCATTGATGCTATGCTACCATGCTTTCTCAATGATGGTGAACTATATCCCCTCACACTTCCAGAGAAAATGAACACATCTTCCTTAAATTGTTTCTTTCATGATTTTGTCACAACATTGAGAGAATGCAATACATACATCAATCTGAACCTAGTTAGAGACTATTGTGACAGCCATGCCATATGGTTATTGGCAGAAACTTGTTTTGCCCTTTGGCAAAAACTCTCTGAAAGAGACCTCTCATCAAAATGAAGTTCATTATAATTTTCAGCTGTGACCTGTTCTCTTCCTGCTCCCTGGATACCTTCTTCACTAACAGCCTACAGTTCCAAAAATTATGTAGGTGGTCTTTAATGCAAGTATCTATGTGATATTCTCTTTCACCTCTCCAATTTTTGTGCAAATGTGAAATCTCAAGTATATTTACCCTGAGCACCAGTCTAAATTGCAGATTGTTTCTCATCCCAAGTGATCCTGACCACCACTCTCTGTTGTTCATTTGTTTGCAGCACATACAAAATTTCTAAGAAACCATTAATCAGATATGTTATTTACTTTCAATATTTCTTACAGGAAATTCATATCACCAAGCAAGAAAAATTATGCTCTTTATATTAGTATTAAACATTGTGATTAGCACATAGTAGTTGCTTTACTCATGTTTGTTGAAACAATGTATAGAATAGAACATGTATAGAAACAAATAATGAAAAAAGTTAGTATCGTCATATCTAGGTTACGGATGGTAAAATAAAACAAAGTTCAGTAAATCTGTAGTAGATTTTGGATCACTCAATTCTTTGAAGAACTTTTAAAATAATTCCAGAACATCTTATTATATTAATATTATGCACATTATAAAAACATTTCAAAAATTTTTAAATATTGATTCCAAAATACACTTTGCGTATTTATCTGAGATACAATGATTACTCTTTTACTGCAATTTAATAAAATGGCTTAGGAAATCCTATTAATATTGGAGAATAGACACTAGTCTAATATTGAAGGAATATTTTTGTTTGTCCTTTGCATTGTCATTTTAATAAAATGTTTTGTGTGAAGAATACTTCATACTTCTTATGAACACGGTGTAGCTTGAAATCACCCTTCCTTTGCTGGGTGGATAAAAGCCACATTTCCTGAACTCAGTCTTATTACCTAGTTATAACATAGGCTAATGCAATCATGTGTATCCTGAAAAGATTTGGAAAGTGAGGCTGTGGAAAGCATCTTCCTGCTATCCTCCTAATGAGTGGATATATATATATATATATATATATATATATATATATATATACATATATATATATATATGAACCAGGTGAATATTGCTATTGAATTTATTAATGCCTGTGGTTCTACAGCCAAAAATTGCAGGTACAATATTCTCATTGTGTATCTCTAAACTCCAGCTCAATATCTGTTTATTGAAGACCAACAGTACTTTATATAAATATGAGTCTTACTAATATTGTCTGCCCCAAAGGCAACTGTGCCTTCAGTCTCAATAATAATTTGTTGCGTTATAATAGTTTCTTGGGAAATCATGTCACTCACCAGAACATTTTACATTTTACAAAATGAGTTCTTAATGATAATTAAATCCTGGCAAATCAATTCATGAAGATTATGTGATTATGACATTTTGTGTTAAATTGTTTCTGCAGAATTATCTAATGGAAATGTCTGTGTATCTCTCAAACCCTTTTGAATGTGTTGAAAACTGAAGATATTCATGTTGCTATCTGGATACACTTATAAGGGCTTCTTTATTTGCTGCTCTCAAGCAACCACAGTTAATGTTAGAAATTGTAATTGCTAAATATTACATGAAACAGTAATCCTATATTTAAATTCTATAATTTCATTTTTGTTGAGATTTAGAAACAGTAGAAATAAAAATATGGGATAGCATGTGCTAATTAACTCACCTTAGTCATTTTCAATATACAAATATAGTAGTTTGAACCTGAAAATGTAACTAAAAGCTTCATACGGTAAAAGGCTAGATGTTGGTCACAGAACTTTTGAAAAGCTGCTAATTAGTTCACAGATGAATTTATAAGCTGAATGGATTCATCAACCAAAGAAAATCTTAAGTCCAACAAATCCTTAACACAAAACATCCAGGAAATATGGGACACCATGAAAAGACCAAAACTAAGAATAATAGGTATAGAAGAAGGAGAAGAAAACCACCTCAAAGGGGCAGAAAACATTCAAGAATATCATAGAAGAAAACTTTCCCGACCTTAAGAAAGACATGCCAATGAAGGTACAAGAAGTTTACAGACACCAAATAGAGTGGACCACAAAAAACAGTCCCCTCGCCACATAATAATCAAGACCCCAAATAAACAGAATAAAGAAAGAATATTAAGAGCTGCTAAGGAAAAAGGCCAGGTAACATATAAAGGCAGACCTATCAGAATTACACCTGACTTCTCCATGGAAACCCTGAAAGGCAGAAGGTCCTGGATAGATATTCTACCAACACTAAGAGACCATGGATGCCAATTCAGACTACTAAACCCGGCAAACCTCTCAATCACTATAGATGGAGAAAACAAGATATTCCATGACAAAACTAGATTCAAGCAATACTTATCCACTAACCCAGCCCTACAGAAAGTTTTGGAAGGAAAACTCAAACCCAAGGAAGCTAACTATAACCAGAAAAACCCAGGCATTAGAGAATCCCTCTCTACCAACAGACAAAAGAACAAATGGGTGAATTCCACACATAATTCCTCCAACAACAAACATTGCAAATCAAAGAATGAGAGATCAATGGTCATTAATATCCCTCAAAATTATTGGCCTTAACTCACCCATAAAATGACACAGGCTAGCAGAATGGATTCGAAGACAGAACCCTTCCTTCTGCTGCATACAAGAAACACACCTCACCCTCAAAGACAGACATTACCTGAGAGTTAAAGGTGGGGAAAATTTTTTCAATCAAATGGACCCAAGAAACAAGCAGGGGTAGCAATCCTAATATCTAATAAACTAGACTTTAAAATAAAATCAATCAAAAGAGATGAAGGAAGTCATTACATACTCATCACAGGTGAAATCCACCAAGATGAAGTGTCTATCATGAACATCTATGCCCCAAATACAAAGGCATCCACATTCGTAAAAGAAACATTACTAAAACTGAAATCACATATAAAGCCCCACACAATTATAGCAGGAGATTTCAACACACCACTCTCACCACTAGACAGGAATACCAGACAGAAACTCAACAAAGAAGCAAAGGGTCTAATAGAAGTAATGACCCAACTGGGATTAACAGACATCTATAGATCATTTCATCCACATAAAAAAGAATATATCTTCTTTGCACCACCACATGCAACCGTCTCAAAAATTGACCACATACTTGACAACATATCAAACCTCAGCAGCTACAAAAAAATTGGAATAACTCCATGCATCTTATCAGAGAAACATGCTTTAAAATTAGAATTCGACAACAACACAAATTGCAGAAAACCTACAAACTCATGGAAATTGAATAATGCACAACTGCACCATTCCTGGGTCAAAGAAGAAATAAAAAAAGAAATTAAAGACTTCCTCGAATTTAATGAAAATGAAGACACAATATACCCAAACCTATGGGACACTTTGAAAGCAGTGCTACAGAGGAAGTTCATAGCATTAAGTGCTTACATGGAGAAACTGTAGAATAGTTATACTAGAGAATTAACAGCACAGCTTAAACCTCTAGAACACAAAGAAGCAAACTCCCCCAGGAGGATTAGACACCAGGAAATATTCAAATTGAGGGCTGAAATCAATAAAGTAGAAATTAGAAAAACAATACAAAAAATCAATGTATCAAAGAGTTGCTTCTTTGAAAAAATCAACAAGATAGACAAACCTTGGTCCAAACTTACCAAACTGCATAGAGTGAAAATGCAAATTAACAAAATCAGAAATGAAAAGGGGGACATAACAACACACTCTAAGGAAATCCAGAGAATCATCAGGTCATACTTTGAAAACCTGTACTCCACAAAATTCCAAAATTTAAAGGAAATGGACGACTTCCTGGATAGCTATCACTTGCCAAAACTAAATCAAGAACAGATAAGCAATTTAAATAGACCTATAATCCCTATGGAAATAGAAGCAGTCATCAAAAGTCTCCCAACCAAAAAAAGTTCAGGTCCAGATGGCCTTAGTGCAGAATTCTACCAGAAATTCAAAGAACAGCTTATACCAATTCTTCTCAAAGTATTCCACAAAATAGAAGCAGAAGGGTCTTTGCCAAACTCTTTCTATGAGGCATCAATAACCTTGATCCCCAAGCCACACAAAGACACAACTAAGAAAGAGATCTTCAGACCAATATCCCTCATGAACTTTGATGCAAAAATACTCAATAAAATACTGGCAAATCGGATCCAAGAACACATCAAAACAATCACTCACCACGATCAACTAGGTTTCATCCCAGGGATGCAGGGATGGTTCAACATACGACAATCCATCAACGTAATCCACCATATAAACAAGCTGAGAAACAAAAATCACATGATCATCTCACTAGACGCAAAAAAAAGCCTTTGACAAAATCCAACACCCCTTCATGATAAAGGTCTTGGAGAGATCTGGGATAACAGAGACATACTTAAACATAATAAAAGCTATATACAGTAAACCAACAGCCAACATCAAAATAAATGGACAGAAACTCAACGCAATTCCTCTAAAATCAGGAACAAACAAGGCTGTCCACTCTCTCCATACCTTTTCAACATGGTACTTGAAGTTCTAGCCATTGCCATACGACAACAAAGGGAAATCAAGGGGATACAAATTGGGAAGGAAGAGGTGAAACTTTCATTGTTTGCAGATGATATGAGAGTTTACATCAATGACCCAAAGAACTCTACCAGGGAACTCTTACAGCTGATTAACACCTTCAGCAAAGTGGCAGGCTACAAGATCAACTCAAGAAAATCTGTAGCCCTAGTATATACTATATATGATAAAAGGGCTGAGATAGAAATCAGAGAAACATCACCCTTTACAATTGCCACAAACAACATAAAATACTTTGGGTTAATGCTAACCAAACAAGTGAAAGACCTGTATCGCAAGAACTTTGAGTCTTCAGAGAAAGAAATTAAAGGAGCCCTCAGAAAATGGAAAGATCTCCGATGCTCTTGGATAGGTAGGATCAATGTAGTAAAAATGGCAATCCTGCCAAAAGCAATCTACAGATTCAATGCATTCGCCATCAAAATCCCAGCACAATTCTTCACAGACCTTGAAAGAACAATAATCAATTTTGTATGGAAAAACAAAAGACCAAGGATAGCCAAAACAACCCTGTTCAACAAGGCAACGTCAGAAGGCATCACCATCCCTGACCTCAAGCTCTATTATAGAGCTATAGTCCTGAAAACAGCTTGGTATTGGCACAAAAATAGACAGGTAGACCAATGGAATCAAATGGAAACCCGGATATTAACCCACTCACGTATGAACATCTGATTTTTGACAAAGAAGCTAAAAATATACAATGGAATAAATAAAGCATCTTCAACAAATGGTGCTGGCATAACTGGAGGCTGGCATGTAGAAGAATGCAGATTGAACCATATTTATCACCATGCGCAAAAGATAAGTCCAAATGGATCAGGGACCTCAAAAAAATCCAGCCTGACTTAACCTCTTAGAAGAGAAAGTGGGTGGTACCCTTGAATGAATTGGTACAGGAGACAGCTTCCTGAACATAACACCAGTAGCACAGACAGTGAGATCAACAATTAATAAATGGGACCTCCTGAAATTGAGTAGCTTCTGTAAGGCAAAGGACATAGTCAGCAAGACAAAAAGGCAGCCCACAGAATGGGAAAAAATATTCACTAATCCCACATGTGACAGAGGGTTGATGTCCAAAATTTACAAAGAACTCAAAAAGCAAGTCTCCAGAACACCAAAGGATCCAATTAAAAAGTGGGCTGCAGAACTAAATAGAGAATTTTCAATAGAGGAGTCTAAAATGGCTGAGAGGCACTTGAGAAAGTGCTCAACATCCTTAGCCATCCGGGAAATGCAAATCAAAACAACTCTGAGATAACATCTCACTCCTGTCAGAATGGCTAAAATCAGAAACACCAGTGTCAATTTATGCTGGAGAGGATATGATGAGGGTGGAACACTCCTCCATTGCTGGTGGGAGTGCCAACTGGTTCAGCCACTTTGGAAATCAGTATTGAGATTCCTCAGTAACATGGGAATCAGTCTACCACAAGACCCAGCAACTGCACTCTTAGGCATATATCCAAAAGATGCCCATTCATACAACAAGGATGTCTGTTCCACTATGTTCATAGTAGCATTATTTGTAATAGCCAGAACTTGGAAGCAAACTAGATGCCCCTCATCCGAATAGTGGATAGAGAAAATGTGGTACATTTACACAATGGAGTACTATTCAGCAGAAAAAAAACAATGGAATCCTGAGATTCCCAGGCAAATGGATGACACTAGAAGAAACCATCCTGAGTGAGGTAACACAGTCACAAAAAGAGAAACATGGCATGTACTCTCTCATATATGGATTTTAGACATAGATCTGGGGAGTGCCATCCTATAAACCTATGGCCAGAGAGTCTGGGAAACAGCAACTTCATTCAGTGGCTGATAGAAGAAGAGGCAGACTCCCACGGTTAAGTACTGAGCTGATCTCAAGAAAGCCAGTAACAGAGAGGGAGGACTGATGACCAAAGGGATTAAGACTGGGCTGGTTTAACCCCCAGAAACAGCTGACCTGACAAAGGTTAACTCTTGAATCAGCCTGGCAATCCAGCATGGGACTGATCAAGACCCCCTGAATGTGGGTGTCAGTGAGGAGGCTTAGGTAATCTATTGAGACTTGGGCAGTATATCAGTACTCATCCCAAGTATACACACGGACTTTGGACTCCCATCCAACAATGTGAGATGCACTCTCACCCTGAACTCTTGGGGGAGGGTCTAGGCCCTGCCCTTTATGAAATGACAGACTATGGACACCCCCCATGGAGGGCCTTACCCTCCCTGGGGAAATGAGGGGATATTGGGGGGTTTGGGCACAGGACATGGGAGGAGGGGAGGGAAAGGGAGAGGGACCTGGAACTGACTTGTGAAGCAACCTTGTTTGTAATCTAAATTTAAACTGAAAAATAAATAAATTAAAAAAAATCTGCTGGTCACAAACATCCTTAGTTGGCAGATGGTAATCAGGAAGCAGGCTGGGTTCTGGCCCCTCAAGTAAGTCTCTTTTTTACCCATCTACTTGTCTCACAAGGCTCTAATATTCTCAAGCTGTGTCACCTATGTGTTGAGACATCATGCCAATGGAAATATTTCATGTTTAAACCACACCAGCCATCAAGAAAATGGAAATTTAAGATGGATCAAAATTTCTTCTTATCCCTACTGGAATGACTGACATTAAGAAAACAAATAACAAATACTCTTGAGCATGAGGGAAAAATGGGCAAAGATGGATGAAGTGAACTGAAGCGAACTTATTTAGTAATTATCAATTTGTATAGATAGTCCTCAAAAGCAAAAGTTATGATATCCCTGTCCTAAGTGTCAGACTGAAAAGTCTCTAGAGATACTTCTCCAAAGCCAATGTTTATTGCAGCACTCAGCACAATGCAAAGTTATTGGATCAAATTAGCTATTTGTCCATCAGAGAATGTTATAGATATATGTGCTGGAATTATATTCAACCACAAACAACAAAGGTATGCCACCTACTGGAAATAAATAAAAGTGTGAATTATCATATTAAAGCAAATTAAGTAATATGTAGAAAGACAAATATTGTATGTTTTCTCTCATGTATGTATATATATATACATATATATACATGAGTCATAGATGCATATGTTTCAGGAAGGATGAAGTGAAAGAGTCTTGATGTATGAAGGGGAATAATGGGAAGAGAAGCCCGAGGAAGCAGAAAGAATGGGAGGTAATATAAGAAACTTGGTCAAAGACCTTGCACTTAAATGAAAAATGCCCTTCTATAGGTAGTAATTGTACATATAGTGACATATGCCAATCAAATTGTAGAATCAATGCAAATGAAAAGACTAGGTAGAATAGAGCACTGCCATTTATATTATTATTTCTTTCTCATTTTGTATTTATGTTTTGTATATGAAAATGAGCACATTTGTAGTCCTTCTACACCCAGAAAGTCAATATCTCACCTGGTAAAGCATTGTCTTCATCTGGCTCTAGGGAATTTATCACCCTTGAGAACATACTATTATTACAGTTGGTGCATGAAAATGCATTAAATCTGAATTAGTATCTTCATCAGAGGAGAACTAGCCTCAAGGGATGAATCTGGGTTAAGGCAAATCTGCCTCAAACAAGCACCCTGTGTTATTACAGCCCTAGATGATACCCAGAGAAGAGCAGATATTCATCAAATTTCTCTGAAGAAGCTGAAAAAACCATTCTGCTTTCATCCACAATCACCAGTCACAATCATTTGGAAAAAGGAGGATCTGAAATGAACTGGTATGTGTCCCTTTGGCTTCCTCTTTAAGCAATTGTTCTTCATTCAAAAGAGAGTATGTCACTTGGTGATCTAGAAAGGCTACCTCTCTTTTAGGATCAGAGACTCTTAAAGTTCTTCTTTTAATTCTTTCTATGGACTCAATAAATTTCTAGGTCTACAAATCTGATGAAAATTGGATAATTAGGTAAGCTCCCCTCTTTATATTCCTGGAAGTTTTCCATATGGCTAGAAAAGCATAGACTGGGATAATTCACTGGTACTTAGTTTCTCTGAAGGAGTTTGTATTATACAAATGAAATATGGATGAATTCCAGATCACAGGTTACCCTATTGCATATTGTAGCATCTTGACCTGTTCCCCATTTCTAAATAACTTCCAAAACACTCACCTAATTATGGGGTTAAAATTTCATAGGCAGATCTCATCATTTTATGGAACCAAAGCATGTAAACTACTTTTAAAATATGGTAAATGCCCTCCGTTTGAGTTGTTACCCTGGTAAATTGCATAGTTTTCTGTAAATGGCAGGACTAATAGCTGCCTGAGTTAATGGCAGTTTTATTGCTGGTACATCATAAATTCAGCATTCTAACATGATGTGTTAAGGGGTTAATGAGTCCCTACCATTAACTGAGGGGCTAGGTGCAATTAAGGGTTTCCAGGGTAAGGACAGTCTATTTTCTTTAACTGTATGACTTATAGCAAATCAAACACGATTCATTGGCTGGCCCTACAACTAGAACTGTGTGGCAGTGCAAACTGGAGTCAGTGTGTAATAGAATTTACAAAAAGAACACTTGAATTTGGGGTGGTTATGTAGGAAGGCAAGGCCATATCTTAGAGAAGTTAAAGGGAGGAGTTTAATATGATCAATACATAAAATTACTAATGAAAATACACATAAAATTACACAATGAAATCCTGCATCAAAAAGCAAAAATAAAAATAAAAATAAGAAATTTGCTTAAAGAAATATAAATCATGCACCAGAGCTATTTCATACTTTAATAATAGAAAAGAAGATTTAGGAGACTGAATCAACACTTCCAAGTACACAAATAGTTGGTTCCATCATTCTGTAATGAAAATTGTCTTACAGAAATACTCCATGTAATCAATAAGTCGCTATATACAGACATGCAGTCCATTCATGTAAACCAGCATGAGAAAACTGCTTAAAAGTCAGAAAACTGGGACAAATATTTATATACTATCAAGGAATAATGTCTGTCCTGATAAACTATTTATGAAATTATACATAGAATTCATTGCATATGTATTGTGACTTACTATGTTATCTTTGAGCTATTAAAATGTATCCTTTTTTATTTTTTGGTTTTTCGAGACAGGGTTTCTCTGTATTGTTTAAAATGTATCCTTTAAAGTTATGAATAAACGTACATTTTAAAGAATACATCAGTGCTAATGAGTCATGCAGCTGACATGTACAGCAGAAATCACATTAGATCCTCATGTTCATGACTCCAAAACTTTGGTTTCTGAAAAACTGAAATATCCCTTGTACCCTCTTCTAGGACTTTTTTCATGTTCCTCCTTCTATTGTGAATTACCCCAAGCCTTCCCTTTACTACCTTTAAGCCTTAAGTGAACATTTTTTCTTACATCCCTTCAATTCAGTTGTTTCTATTGGCATCATTTTTAGTTTATGAGTTTTGTCTTGACAGAGAAACCATGTCTAAAAAGCTTGTCAACCAAACCAACCTATTTCTTTTATCTATTATTTATTGTTCTCTCATAAGTTACATATCAACCACAATTTTCTGTCTCTTCTCTCCTCCTCGTCCCTACTCCTACTTCTCCCTTCCCCCAGATGTTTCTTCCTCTATATCCCTTCAAAAATGGCATGTCACCCACAGTTTTCAACCAAATATGGCATATCATGTTGCAGTAAGAATAGTCACATCTCATCAGAAGGATCGCCAAAGTAGGCAAAAACATCAGAGACAGTCTTTTCTCCAACAGTTAGTTGTCCAATAAGAACAACAAGGTACACAACCATAGGACCTGGGTCAAAACAATGAGGGCTCCCTGATTGTCGCTTCATTCTCTGTGAACCCCTAGGAGCCCAAGGTATTTAATTCTATGGGCTGTTTTCTTGTGGTGTCCTTGACCCCTCTGACTTCAACAATCATTCCTCCCCATATTCCATAGGATTTCCCCCAGCTCTGAACTATGCCTATTGTTTGGCTGTGGGTCTCTGCACCTGTTCTCACCAGTTGCTGCATGAACCCTCTCTGCTCTCTGATGACAACTATGCAAGTCTCTGATCTACAAGTATAACAGAGCATTATTAGGAATCACCTCTGGGATATCCTGGTTTCAGAACCTCCAGGGTCTCAAATTGGACAAGTCATTGGAAAGACATTTCCATAACTTCTAGACCACTTGTGCCTCAGAGCATCTTACATAGAGGACAAATTTTATGTGCAAGGTTTTGTGGCTGTGTTGATGTCCCAATACCTCCACTGGAAGCCTAGCCCAATTACAGAACACTCAGGCTCAGTATTCTCCATTACTAGGAGTTTTTGCTAGGGTCATCTTCGTATATTCCTTGGGCTTCCATTGCACCATTTTTCTACTTCACCCATGAAATTCCCCAGTTCCAGTTGTCTATCTCAATATTTCTCCCCCACCCCAACCACACGTGTTGGGAAGGGGAAATCAAATAGATTTTGCACATGGACTGGGGAAAGTGAGATGAGAAAAATAAAGTCTATTTTTAAGAATAGGGCAGTTTACAAAATGCTATTTGTACCCTTTATTTTTCATTTTTTATAATTTCATAGATAACTGTATTTATATAATTTCCATTCACTTCTATTACTCCTCTAACTCTTGTTGTACCCCTTTTCAAATTTAAGACCTCTCTTTTTAAAATTTTTAAAATGCTGACTCCACAAAATAGAAATTATGTAATTCCAAGCAAGAAACACAGCTTCCCATTATTCCATTTATTTTCACAAAAGGAATTCATCATCATTGACCAGTACTACTTGGGTATTAGATGATAATCAGTATTAAGTATATAATTTCAGATTTAGAGGGAAAGCAGGAAATTACAAAGGCATAATTTTTGAAAATGGCAAATTTGGAGGTTCCCTGTATCATAATGTTGTGTCAGGACTTTTAAATTTTTATTTTATCTTATTTATCTATCTTTTCCCCCCCCACAGGTTTTGCATATATGTTATGGATTCTGGTTTTGTATATGTATGAGATTACTGAATATGCACACAAGTATGTCTCTGCATCATTATAGTTTTTGTGCCTTTTCTTGAGCTCTTTTCCTTCTATTCGTTTTGCTTATTTTGATTTGTCTACTTTTACATTGCCTTACATTTTATTTTATTATTATCTGATAAGTGTCCAGTTGTTTTGCATGGAGAGATAGAAAGGGGATGAATCCTGATGATAGGGCAGGAGGAGAGCAATGGGAAGGAATACAGGGAAGGGAAATCATAATCAGAATATATTGTATGAAAAATCTACTTTCAATAAAATAAAAAAAGACTAAGTCAATTTTCTGAATTTTCTTACATATGAAGTCAGAATGTACTATCCATATGCTGACACCACAATATTTCTAAACCGAGTGAGCCCCAGTCTTTTCATTATTCAAGTGAAGCCTAACCATCTATACAGTTCAACAGCTTGCACACTGGTAATTACCATAAGCATCAAGGGAGAGAGAAGAATCCATTTAATTTGAAAGAACAGTTTTGTTTTGAGACAGAGTCTAATGTAGATTAACCAGGAACAAACTACTATGCAGCCAAGGATGACCATGACCTTGAACTTTGGCTCTTCCTGGCTCCCACTTCCACGTGCTGAGATTACAGGCATGGGTCACCATACTGGCCTATATTATTATATTTCAAAGAAAAATTATTCTACCATATGTGCAGACTGGATAACAATATAGTAAATCAATATGAGACCTAATGACTTAGAAGCCTAATAATGATTAATTTTAAATCACACTTTCTTTTTTAGGTTATACAATTATGAGCTGGAATGCTAATCACAACATAAATGGGAAATCAAAACAATGTGACAGAGTTCATACTTTTGGGTCTTACAGGGAACTGGCACTTGCGGAAACTGCTCTCTGCTGTGTTTCTAATCATGTATGTGGTCATGGTGCTGGGAAATGTGCTCATCATAGTGACCATGGTCACAAGTCAGAGTCTGAGATCACCAATGTACTTTTTCCTCACTTTTTTGTCCCTAGTCGATGTTACCTATTCTTCTGTCATTGTCCCTAAGCTGATTGTAGATTCCCTTTCTGAAAGTACTACCATTTCCTTTGAAGGCTGCATGGCCCAGCTCTTTGCAGAACATTTCTTTGGGGGTGTGGGAATCATTCTGCTAATTGTGATGGCCTATGATCGCTATGTGGCTATCTGTAAACCTCTTCACTACATGACCACCATGAATCCTCACATGTGTTGCATGCTGTTGGGAGGAGCTTGGGTAGGGGGATTTACACATGCAACTATTCAGCTTCTTTTCATGTATCAAATACCTTTCTGTGGTCCCAATGTCATAGATCACTTTATATGTGATTTGTTTCAGTTGCTGACATTGGCCTGCATGGACACCCATGCCCTCGGTCTCATTGTCATTTTTAACAGTGGGGTGATGTGTATGGCCATCTTCCTTATTCTAATTGCCTCTTACATAATTATCCTATGTTCTCTAATGATTCATAACTCTGAAGGGCGACAAAAAGCTCTCTCCACATGTGGCTCCCACTTCATAGTGGTTGTGTTATTCTTTGTGCCATGTATTTTCTTATATGTGAGACCTGTGTCTACCTATCCTATCGACAAGGCCATGGCTGTGTCAGATTCAATTGTCACACCCATGCTGAATCCCTTTGTCTATACTCTGAGGAATACTGAGATGAAAAATGCAATGAAGAAACTTTGGAGGAAGTAGGTTTTCTTTTCCAATTCTCTTTTTTGCTAAGGTTTATGATTCTCATAAGAAATAGTTTTTCTTTCAGAAATCAATAATGAATAAAAATGTCCTTTCTTAGAAATCAAAAGTGTGTTTTATGTTAATAGAGATATTAAAATCTGCTTTGATTTAGACTATTTAAAATATAAGATTTATAGCTTTTCTAGAATTATACCTTTCCTTGACTTCACAATACCTTTGCAAATCCTTGCTTTCCATAAATTCTGTTTAGCCATCTTTCTACTGCTTTTTTTGTAAAAAGAACATCTTATATTCCTTAACACTTTACTACCAGACATCAACCACGCTCTTTTTTCTCCAGCTGCCCTTAATGCTATGATAACTTTTGATCCCTTGAGTTAATGTCTCTATAACATATGTGCCTAGGTTAGTATAGCTTATAATATGAAAAAGAAATATACGTTTGTAATATGAAAAGAAAGGTAGAACTATTCAGAAAAAAGAAGAAAATATAGGTGGAGTGTTGAGGGACAAGCTGATAGGTAATAGAGTTCAAAATATGATTAAAGTACATTATACAATTGTGTGAAGCAATGTTTTGAATTCATAAATATGTTCAATGAATTTGCCTGAATAAAATATTAACTGTAAAACTGAGTTTTGTTTTTCAGTGAAGCCAGCCTGCATCAATATATTCTCTTCCTTTGCTGCCATTAATTTTCTCAACAAAGTGGATATTGGCCACTGAATTTTTCCCATCATGGATAAGTGCTTTACCAATGTGCTATGGCCTCAGTAAATGTTTTTATTCTTTATCTCAATATATTTGTTTACTCCAAATAATGATCAAAGATGCATTTTATGATTATCTAAATAATTGACTGAGTAATTAAAAATAACCCAAGTATCAGAGAGACTATTAAGTAGAATTCTATGTTCACTTTTACGAAGCTGCTTTATGCTGGGAGATTGTCAAGATTATACTAAGAGATAAAATTTGAGATAATATTATTTTTTCCTATGATTTATTCAGGATAAATAATAAATTTTCATAATCATAATAACAATGAAAAAAATACAATACAATAAAAGTATTGTAATGCAAACAATCACATCTTAAAGTGAGATCCTTGACTTATTTTTTAATTAGGTAGGGATTCCTAATTTGATAAAGGTCAACCTAAGAAATGGTATATTAGCTAATTCTTACTTTCAAAATATTTTCAACTTCATTCTATAAATTTTAATCACCTGTTGCTTTGCTTACTAATTTAGCAAACAGAATTAAAATTGCTTTTGGAGGCTGGGCATGGCAGCTCATGCCTTTAATCCTAGCATTCAGGAAGTCAAGGTAAAAGGATGTCTGCAGTTCAAGGGTATCCTGATGTACAAAATTGGTTCTAGGATATACAGAATTGCATAGACAGAGATGATTCTGTTGCAAAACAAAACATGAACAAATTTATTAATTTTAATGAATAGTATGATTTTTCCCATTAAATATATTTTTGAAGATAATGGTTAGCAAAGTATGTTCATAGGACTAATGTGCGGCTCCTTTTTCAATGGAAACAAATCACCACACAGTAATAGCTGGCATTCATCATATTAATACATCAATATTTATTATGCCATTGAGAATTAAATTTGAAAGTTTGAGTAGACACAATATGAAATCACAAAAATCTTCAAGCCACTCTGCGTGTTTCCATGATAATGGCAGTATATGAAAAAATGTGAATTTCCAATTCAAGAGAGAAAGAGGACAAATGATGAGCAGCATGTGCCAGGATGATTTGTAATACTATATTCAAAGGAATTATTCTATTCTAAAGATGTGATTGATCATCATTTCATAGTATCTCTGTGTGTTTGTGTGTGTGTGTGTGTGAGAGATGGACTATCACTCTTTTATTCCTATTATTTAGTCTGAAACCCAGCCCACTGATGAATCCGAAGGACAGAGATCATAAAAATGTAGGCAGGAGTAGTCACT
The DNA here is from genome assembly GCF_017639785.1 of Mesocricetus auratus. Lineage (NCBI taxonomy): Eukaryota > Metazoa > Chordata > Mammalia > Rodentia > Cricetidae > Mesocricetus > Mesocricetus auratus. Next base: position 56,139,815 of record NW_024429189.1, on the reverse strand, counting down.
TGTTGACTTTGTAAAAGATATGCATGGTAGTTTCTCCTTGACACTATTCTGTAATGACAGTGTTCATTACTAACAGTGTTTGTTTCTCAGGGCTAGAGAGTTATGCATATTTGCCATTCACTGTTCATAGGGAATCACAAAGAAGTCTTGTAGAAGCAGCCTGAGTGGAAACACGCAGCATTTTGAGTAGGTGTTAGAATGTGTTCAGTCTCTATATCAAGGGTATATAATTAGAAATGTCATATTTGAGAGGCCTCAAAACATCTGAAAGAGGAAGCAGAGTATTCACCCATCAATATCTGCCATGTCCAGAGTCAATGAGTCAGTTTATAAATCATCAGACAAGATTTTCCTGTGTTCTACATTACTCTCCCTCACTTGTCTCCTTAAATATTCTTGTCTGTCTTTCTCAGTTTTATATCCTAGACCTTAGCCAAAGATGGAGAGCAACTTTTAACACTTTGAAGGCAACAAAGTTTGAAACCTTCATTTTTAATATTTGTATATATTTTATTGGTCACATAATAATTACAAAAATTATTGAGTAAAGTGCTGCTTTAACACATACACTGTGTGTAATGATCAAAATATGGAAAGGCCATATTCACCATCTCTAACAGTTATAAATTGCTTGTGCTGGTAACACTATCAATCTTTTGAACTACCTAGTTATTTGGAGTATTCCAAGATTATGGTACTATTTTGTAGGCCAATAGCAATGGAAGGCAGATGGTTACTTGGTTTTTATTAGTTATTACTCACATTATTATGAAAAACTACTAAAACAAAATTAGCTTAAATGAAGGATAGTTTATTTGGTCTCACAGTTTGAGACTCTAGTTCATCATAGCAGGTGCATCATGATGGAAGCAGCCCATGGTTTCGAATCACTTTGCATCCACAGTCAGGAAGAAGAAAGTAAAAACACAAAATCTTCCTCCTTTTTAATTCAGTCCAAGAGACCCCAGGCCTTGGAATTCTGTCACCTACTGTTAAGGTGTGCTTTCCCATCTAAATGAACATAAGCTACATCCCTCACAGGCATGCTCAGAGACCTACCTTTTAGGTGATTTCAGAATTTTGCATGATGACAATCAACATTACAGCTGGCATCAGTGCATTTGAACTGAGCATGTAAACTTCTGATGGAGGATTTATCTAAATCTACTGGATATGGAGCTCCAAGTTTACCTAACAGTGAGGAGACTTCATGAAGCCTTATGAATTTGCATTTAAAGACTGACAAAGAGGTCTTTCTTGCAATATGATATTTGAAGGAACAGCCAAAGATAAGAAATAAATGTTTATTTGTTTTATGACTTACTTAAAAGCAATTATATTTAAAAATCTCCATGGGTATTGAAAACAAAAATCAAGGACATAAAATAATAAAAATTATGAATATTTATCTGTAAAGTATATAGACAAAACTGACATCTGTGAATAGGAGGTATCAATGCCTACTCTGCTATCAATTGTTCATAATGAAATTATTTGAAAAATTTGTGACGTGATAACCCCCATGTTCAAATGGGAAATGCTCTATTGACACAGAACACTGCCTTTTTCATCACCTCCTATATTTTGTTTCCTTGTTTTTTTTTCCTCAGGATGGAATCCAGGGCCTTCTGCATGTTAACCAAGCTTCTTATCAATGAATTGATTTCCAGAAGATCATTATCACTTGATGTGGTATTTTTGGGTATCAATATAATTTATAACCTGAGACAGTGAAAAAGCATAGCTTTATTTTATTGTGAGAGGAAGAACTTCAGAGTGAGTGTGAATTACAATAATATTGATTAAATTATATGGAAAATGAAATTACACATTTTAAAATATTCAAATAGTGAAAAGCCCAAGGGGGGTAAACTCTAGCTTTGACTTTCTCTCTTTGAAATATAAATTATAAATTTTCATGAACTATTTAAAGCCAGAAAACAAATCCTGTTCTCTGTGTCATTTCTGGTACTCATGGGGTACTAAGAAGTTAACCTATTCCAGGTTAACAATGTGTTCTTAACCAGAAAGTTCATTTCTTCCTCCAAATATTCACATAGCTGAAATAAGCAATAAGGATGATGATGATGTTCTTTCTCTCCACCCAGATAGAATAAGTCTTTCTATGCCTCTCCCAACCACCCCTCTCTATCCTTATGTGTCTGTCTTTCACCCTATTAGACAATATTATTCTTTCTTGATCTGTATATTCAAGCTGCCTAAATTTCCCCTTTCCTAGCCCTACTTCTCCAATGACATGTGAAAAACACTCCAGTTCACATCCAAGTGAAAGGCTCCTCCCACCACCATCCACAGGAGGTCAATTAACTTTTTGGGGGAAAGTCTGGGTTCAGGTGTATTTTCAAGTTTTTACTACAGTTCAATTGTCCATCACTGTAAATCGCCCAGCGAGGTAAGAATGTACACAGATTATTGTTTCTAAAATCATCCTTTTAATCCTTAGCTTGGCAAAGTGAAAAGTTTGCTTTTAATGGTTTCTTATAAATGTGTTTAAAATACAGTAGAATAAAATCTTTAAAAGTAATTAATATATATACTTTCACTTATATGCAATTATTTGCCAATTAATTATTTACCTATCTATATGTACATGTATATGATTAATTTTCTATCTATATTGAAGATTGAATCAGATTACGACTTTCAGAATTCTTATTTCATGTACTTCTGTGTTTACTTATTTATGTGTCTGTACCCAACATGACACAAGTGAGGAGGTCACTGGACAGCTTATGGGAGTTTATTCTCTCCTTAACCTTGTGGGTTCCAAGGATTATATTCAAGTCATCAGGCTTGAGGACAAGAACATTTACTATTAAGGCATCTCACTGGTCCCAGGATATTGTTTATATACATATACACAAGACAGATATATTAACTATAGACTCTCAGAAATATTTTAATTCTCCAGGCTATGTATCAAAACTCAACTCTTAAGGGTCTATACACTAGAATTGCCAAGTATTGTTTATCAACCGAAGTCATACTTTACCACACCATAATTTTTTCATGGCATTTTTTACTTCTGCATTCCTTAGAGTATAGATAAGAGGGTTGAGCAAAGGTGTCCCAGTTGTATAAAACACAGCCACCATCTTGTCTATTGGAAAAGTAGTTGGTGGACGTGTGTAGATAAATATACAGGGACCAAAAAATATGACCACCACAATGAAATGAGAAGTACAAGTAGAAAGTGCCTTTCGTCTTCCTTTTGCACTGTGGTTTCTCAGAGAGTATAAAATGACAATATAGGAGATAAGCAGTAGTATGAAACTTACCATGCATATGGCACCACTATTAGACACAACTAACAAATTTATAGCATAGGTATCCATACAGGCAAGTTTCAGTAATGGTTGCAAATCACAGAAATAGTGATCAATCACATTTGGACCACAGAATGGTAGACTTAAAGCCAAGAAAATCTGTGCTGAAGAGTGGATACAAGAACCAACCCAGGCAAGAATCACTAATATACCACAGACATGCTGGCTCATTATAGTTGTATATCTTAGAGGCTTACAGATTGCTACATAGCGATCAAAGGCCATGAGGATGAGCACAAAGATTTCCATGCAACCAAAGAAGTGAGCTGCAAAGACCTGAGTCATACATTCATTGTAGGTAATGGTTTTCTTCTGAGAAAGGGAATCCACAATCAGTCTAGGGGTTGTAGTTGTAGAGAAGCAAGCGTCAGCAAAGGACAAATAAAAAAGAAAGAAGTACATGGGACTCCCAAGTGTCTGACTTATCTTAATGGTCACCACAATGAGAAAGTTCCCTATTAGAGTCATAAGGTAAAGAATCAAGAAGACTCCAAATACTGCCTTCTGTTTTACTGGATTCTGTGTCAGCCCAAACAAAATGAATTCAGTCACACTATTGTTATGCATCATGGTCGTAGAAGGTAGGAAGTACCTGACAAATGTTTAACCTGCCAAGAAAAAGAAATGGCATATTAGGTCAGTGTCCTGGTCAACCCCAGACTGTTAGTTACAACTTCCTTTGTCATGTAATCCCTGAGTTTTTCAGTTACCCCAAAGTCCACTTTTTAAAAATTCAGCATAGATACCTGGGTCTCAAAGATATTTACCATAGACTCAGAAGCTATTGGACTGGATCAAAACTTTTAAACTTGAGGGCTAAAAAGCATAACTGTTGTTCGAGTACCTTGCTTCTTGTGTAAATTCCAAAGTGTAGAATTTGTTCTTTGAAAAAGTGAGTTAGTGATTTAGAAACTTAGGAAAAAATGTTTTTGTTGGGCAGTTATGAGCACATATACTTTCTCTAACTCATTCTGAATGTTTTGAAGAAGTTAGTAACTCAATGAGTACATGCATATATTCATGTGTATGACAAAATGAATAGATGCATATATACATACAAACATACACCCCATTGCTAATTTCTTACCTAGTCTCTATAATGAGAAGGGAAATACTTATTGCAACTAACCACTAAGATTAGTAATCCCATTAAAACAAAAATCTCAATTCAATTCATTCACCTTTGTGTTTACTATCCTAGTCTTTTTTCTCCTGGATAAATCATACTTTAAAAATTTATTTAATCATATTTTACTATTACCTCTTATATTCAATATGTCACTTTATGATAACCATGATAAAAAAGGATTTGGATGATTCTTTAAGATTATTATAATCAAAGAAAACTGTAATTTATATAATATTTTTGCTACACTTAGGTTTATTCCATTAGAAATTTAAATTTTTCTACCTGTAAGTTTGAACTTAAATTAAATATTTTTGATACTATTAAACTTGAAAAATGTTCTTTAAAATGACATATGTCCATATATACTTTTATATTTACCTATATATACTGTGAATTGTATATTGTCCCAATATTATGTGAAAACCTTCATTGTTGTAGTGTTATGTTTTGCTTTGTTTCTATTGCTTATTTAAACATTTGTATATTAGATTATTGAAAAAAACTCTTCCATGTAATTTTATATTGTAACTTTGACCTAGAATTTCTAAAAAATTATTATTGTCTTTTATTATGTTAATTTATGTGTTTCTCTCCCTCTGTGTGTGTGTGTGTGTGTGTGTGTGTGTGTGTGTATGTGTATGTGCCTGCATGTGTACTCATGCCATCACACTCATGTGAAGGTCAGAGGTTTTGATTCTCTCCTTCCACTATGTGGGTCCATTGGATGGATCTCAGGTTGTCAATCATGGCAGGAGCTCTTCACCTCCTGCATCTCACTGACCACATGTTTTTATATTATACTTTACAATCTGAAGCATAAATTCAAATTTAATAGAGTAGTATTACATACATAATTTCTTTGAGATGCATGCTGCTTATAGTTTTATTTTCACAAACAATAATTTTATAAAGCAGCAATTTCTGAAGCACAATGTTACCTAATCATTGCTTTTGGTAAATATTAGCTGTTTTCCAATACTTTATATCACTTGATTAAATATTAACTTACTTTAGAATTATTTCTCATCATGATTATATATACTTCTAGACAGATTTACAGGTATATTTATATTTTTGGTTCTGTGTATCCTTACCTTACATACAATTGTGACTAGAGTTAAGTACTGATGAATTTTCAGAAAAAGTAAGTTCTATGACAAAATTTTCTTGTGATACTATTTTATATTTATATATTTTATATTAGTTGATTGATAAAATATGTTTCATACAAATTTTATGGAAACAACTTTCATTTTCATATTTTTCCTGAAAATGTCAAACTTCTGCTCATTTTAAAAGGCATTTTTCAATCTTGATATTTTCATGAATAGATATCAACCTAGCAAAATAATGAGATTTGTTGGTTAAGAATGGTTTGTATTTGTCTATAATTATTTATTTTCTTATGGTATCTTCGCATGCCTTATAGTCCAATTTGCTAATACCTCTATTTTAATTTAGTCCTATAAAATATTCCTTAAAATATAACACTCTTTCCTTACTGTTTCCAAATTATCTTTTGTTTCAAAGGATGAATAAGATTACCTGGACACAGTCCGTCCTACTGTAACATTTGAGACCTGGCTACTTTCTTTTTCTGTTTGCTTTTTTTGTTCAATGGATGTTTATTTGTTTTTATTTTATTTTAATTTATTTTATGTTGTTATCTTTCTTTTAAGAACTTATTTATTTTCTAAGCCGGGCAGTGGTGGCGCACGCCTTTAATCCCAGCACTTGGGAGGCAGAGATAGGCGGATCTCTGTGAGTTCCAGGCTGGGCTGGACCAATAGCCTCCAAAACAATACAGAAAAACCCTGTCTTGAAAAACCAAAAAAAAAAAAAAAAAAAAAAAAAAAAAGAACTTATTTGTTTTCTAAGGACAGTGAGCAAACAAGGGTGTGAATTTGGTGGGTGAGAAGGTAGATAGAATTGGGAAGAGTTGGAGAGGGTAAATATACCAGAATATCCTGTATGAAAAAATTCTTTTTTCAAGAAAAAAAAAGATAAATGTAAATCAATTAATTAGTTATTTAAGGTTCTATTAGTTACCAATAGAATAGCAGAAATCATCTTCAGAAAGAAAAAATAATTTCCCAAGTGATATAATGCTCACAGATGAACTTGACATTACTTATATTAAATAAAACCTCAAATGACAGATGTCAGATTTGAGCTAGATTCTCAGTGTTGTCATTGAGGCCAAATGAAAGGAGTGTGGCACCTCCATGAGCACACTTGAATATCACTTCTCTGCCCACTAGGGACATAAAGCTCGAACACCACAGTATCTACATGTAATTATGAGAAATACAACAATCTACCTATGCTGGGTTACTAGACTCGATATAAGCAAATCATGTAGAGATGTGTTATTTCTGTGGTGACTTTCATTACTGATTATCCAGTCACAGTATTCCCTTCCATAAAACTTGTAATTCAAGTTATTTGCTCAAGTTTTATATTGTGTCAAACCCAAGTTTTCCTTACAAGTGGCTAAGATAAACATCGTGCTTGAAGATCGTGATAGCTTTTCTGTAGTGGCCACATGATAAAAGTAACTTTTATGATATTATGAACTATAAAAATACAAAGAACAAAACTACATAGCATCTTGAATATAGGATCTCTGTAATGAAGGTAAAATTGAAATAGAACACCTCTAATAGTGTAGATTCCAGTAATATGAAAATTAGAGAAAAATCATCATTTGGGACAAACAAAAGGAAAGCATAATTTAATGGCAATGAAAAGAAAAATACATTTCTAGGCAAACTAATTTATACATTCCACCTAGAAAACAAGACTGCAAAAACAAAAGTTTGGAAATTTAAGTGATTTCTTGTAAGAGGTTCATTAAAATAATGTGATGAATTTTGGGTGTGTTTTCCTTAGTAAATTATAAAATTGAAGATGCAAAACATAAAAATACTCACTACTACAGTTTATTTGCCAGGATTTGGTGAGTTACTTAGCCGAAAAAGGTGCCTCCACCAAGACTATGACTTGAGTTTGAGCCTTATAACAACCTGCATGACAGAAATAGAAAATAAACTTCTGTAAAATTTCCTTTGACTTTCACATATGTTAGTTCCATGCTACACACTCACACACACACACACACACAGACCGCAGAAAGACAGAGATGAGACAGATACACAGAGAGATAGACACAGAGACAGACCCACAGAGAAATAAATGCAATAAAAATTAAAGCAAAGATTCATTTATCTCTTGAAATAAAAAAATCACTGAATTATTCATTGGAATTTCATAATTTTTGTCTGGGATTTTCTTATGAGCTTAGTTTTAATGAAAAGCCAGGGTTATCTTGCTACAGACATCTATTGTTCTCCCCTTTTAGTAAAAAAACAATAAATTCAGCTGTCCTGAAAAATTGCAGGGTTTAGAAAACTTGGACCTAAAAGGTTTTGCTTCTCATCCTGGGTCATACCTGGCTGCTCGTAATAAACAAACAAGTTTTTGCAATGTGTGTGGACTGGAAGAATATAAACTTTCCTTATTAGGTGTGGTAAAATTGGATAAATAATGTTCAAACACAGAGGAGAAAATATTGTTCTACAGATGGTATAATTAAACAAACACATACAAAATTATTAGTGAAAGTCTGTTAGTAATATTGATGCTGAAAGCCAAAAAAGCAGATTTGCCATGCAGGGTGTCTCAAGTTTGACTTCCCCACTAGAGTCCCTATGTTAGAGAAGGACTGGAAGTTCTCATCCTCAACTATTTTCTAGAAGAACAGCAAAATTGAATGTTTAGCCTCTTCTTGATAAAAGATTATTTTCATATTTGTATAGTGTAGGCTATGATTCCTTTGGCACAACATTTTACAGTTACTATATCCTAATATCTCATCTATATAATCTATTAATTAATATAGAAAGTAATTTGAATATCCAAGAAGTTTATTAATAAAATCACTGCTAGCCTTTAGTGATACATCTTTTCTATGTCCCTAATCAGAAAACAAGGACCACAATTTAGACTTTTAGCTTGACTTTTTGTGTATTCTCTCCCCTCTGCCTTCTTCCTTCATCGCTATAATTGGACAAGTGGGCAGGTGAGATGAAATGGCTCATGTGCTGTAAAGTTACTACTGCTTCCAAACACAGTGGTTGAGATACTCACTGTGGCTTTCAGCATCACTGTTCCAGTGTCACCAATTCCATTCCATGTAATCACACCTAGAATGTCACTTTTTCTGTACATTTCACATGTGGAAGCCTGATGATCTTTCCTTTTCTAAAACCCCTAGTCTCTGTTTCTTTCTGGACAGAGAACCCAGTGTAAATACCATTTCCTCAGCAAAGCCTATCTATATTTAAAGAGTCTAGTATGGTGTAACTAATATACTTCCTTTGTAAACTTTGTATTGTGCATATTTTCTGAGTATTTTTATCCCTCGAGAATACTTGTCTCATTTTTGTTGTAGCACTATTTATTCAGACAGTTCTGCACTCCCAAATAAGACAGATAAGATAAATTTATGCTGTTCCAGACTGCACATATTACAAAAACGTGTGCCTGTCAAACAAGAGCCAGAGAAGACCCAAGGCTTTGTTCCCCAAGTGTTCTAACCCCTATATCTGTACAGCATTCATGCCTGTTAAATATAGGTGAAGATCCATAGTCAAAAGGAAAATATTATCACTGTTAGTAAGAGTAAGAAGAGGAAGATAAGGAGATGAATCAGGCCAAAATTCATAAAAGGTTAAATAAAGTAAGATACTGTGTTTTAAGATTTAAGTAGAGTTGCTTTCTGTCTTTTATTCCTTGTTTTAGCCCTTACATTAAATCCACAGGATGAATTGTAAAGGAAGTTTATGCAAGTTCCCAACACTTATTTCATCCCCATTATCATACTGTCTCAGCAGCTTTAGTGCAAACTGATTCCATACCCTGAGGGCCTACATCTATTCCTGTCCTGACCCTACACTTGGTGAATAAGAAGTGTGTAGACAACCTGAGACTTTGTCCAGTGTCAGAGGCCAGATTTAGATAAAGAAAAACAAACTATTAACTTCTCATCAATGAACCAAACATGTTTCTGTTATTTTACATTTTCTAGGATTCAAAATGAAAATAGTTGATCTAAAAAGGAGGAAAATATGAACAAAATAGCTTATTATATTTGAAAACTTACCCTTTCTTTTGGAGATAAAGAGATTGTTTCCAACATATTGCTCATAGTTTATTTTCTCTTATTCAGTTCTGATTTACTTTGACAATGAATCATATGAAAGAGTGTCCGCAATATGCAAATTGGAGGACTGAGTCTTTCCAAGTGAGGCTGTATTTTAGATTCTTTCACAGTTGCTGTCTGTTATAAAAACTATGGAGAGAGAAGAAAGTCCACATACACTACTTCAGAAGACCCCATTTAGAATCCTGATGGAGACTGAAATATTGACTGAAAAGATTCTTTTCTTAAAAAGTCACTAGTACTCACTTTACTATACAAAAATATTTCTAAAATCAAAGTCAGCCCTTACACTGAAAAAGTCACTGGAGATATATGATAAGTAAATATCTTTTCTCTCCACAAAATATTTATAGGTAGGTATATGATAATATGCACAAATGCCCACCCTCAGAGGGACCAATACCATGTTCCTTTCTACTCTCCCCTGAAGGATTTTTCTGAACAGGCTATTTAACAGACTTAATACACTATCATAGCAACTACACAGCCAATTATTTCCAGGAAAATTTGTCATAGACATATACTAGTCCCTACCCCTAACTCCTTATTCTAAGGGACAGTTGTCACATTATTTACTGACTATTATATCCAATGATACTTTCAAAGCTACATTGAATTTTAGCACATAAAGAGACACAATAAGGTTTTTGAAAGGCTGGGATACTCTAGGGAGAATAAGGAAAGAGATATCTTGATTGAAGTATTCATTCTGGGGCTAGTAGGAAACCTGGGACTAAGGAAATTCCTGGGAATCCACAAAGATGAGCACAACTAAGATACTAAGCATTAGTGGAGAGGGTACATGAGCTGACCTTGATCTGTAATCAGATTGATGACTACCTGAATTATCATCATTGTACCTTCATCCAGCATATGATGGACGCAGATGCAGACATCCAAGGCTAAGCACAGGGCCAAGCTATCCCAGTCCAGTCAAAGAGATGGAGGAGCAATAATATGAGCAAAGGTGTCGAGACCATTTTGGGATACCCACAGAAACAGCTGACCTGAGCTAGTGGGAGCTCACTGACTCCAGACTGACAGCAGGGGAACCTTCATGGGACCGAACTGAGTCCTCTGAATGCGGTTGACAGGTGTGTCGCTTGGGCAGTCTGTGAAGCCATTTGCAGTGGGACCAGGATTTATCCCTAGTGCTTCAACTGGCTTTTTAGAGCCCATTCTCTTTGGATGGATTCCTTACTCAGCCTAGATACAGCGCAGGAGGCTTGATCCTACCTCAAAGAGATGTGCCAGACTTCGTTGACCCCCCATGGGAGGATTTGCCCTCCCTGAGGACTTAATGGAGGATGGGATGAGAAGGTGGGGAGAGTGGGGATTGATATGTAAAATGATAAAAGATTATTTTCAAATGAAAATGATAAAAGCATTTGAATATATATATTCAGTGTATTGAGTTTTAATCCCTGGAGCTTTTGACATATTTTGTAACTAATTTCTCACCATAAAAAGTGTTATCATTCAGATGCAAGACAAAAATCCAAGCAATCAGAATGGCTCAGGTAATCCTGTGGAAGAGGGCAAGGAATAATTGTAGGAACCAAAAGGGTAAGGGACATCTCAAGAAATATCACAGAATCAAATAACCAGACCTCATAGAGGCTCACTGAGATTGAACTAACAAGGGAGCTTGCCTGGGACTGACCTACACCCTCTACATACATGTTACAAGGTATAGCATTTCCTTCTTGTGAGACTTAGCAGTGGAGCAGGCTCTGTCCCTCACTCTTTTACATGCTTTTTGCATTCCTTTTCGTCATAGTGGGTTGCCTTGTCCAGTCTTAAAACTAGGGGAGGAGCCTAGTCTTACTGCAATTTGATATGCCATTTTGGTTGATATCCATGGGAGGCATGCCATCTTCTAGAAAACAACTGAGAAATATGGGTATAGGCAGAGGAGAGGTGAGATGAAGAACTGGGAGGAGAGAAGGGAGAGCAAACTGTGGTTAGGTGTATAAAAATAAAAATTTAAAGGTGTTAACATTAGAGTTAGAGATACAAAGGGAGAATACTTTCCTAGTATGTACAAAGGCCTTGATGCAGGCGCAAGGACCAAACCTGTACGTGATCATACACACCCATCCACAAATCACACACATGGGAATTAAACATACTAATGTACTATAACAATTAAATTATTTTACATTAACCTCAATGAATTTGATAAAAGGAATTTTAATATGTTAAGCAATTAATGTTGCAAGTTTTAAAGGAGTTTGAAAATGGAATAAAAGTGGGCAGAAAGCAAAAAAGAAAATTTAAAAGAATACTGCTTTTATTTTACTTCAGTTACTTTATATGTAATTAAATATGATAAAATGAAATACTTTAAAATTCATGTTAGCTAAGTTTTGACAAATTAAAATATTTCTACTACAATGCTATAAATTTATTTTAATTCATATTCAAAGAACTACCATTTGGTCAAGTTTGATTTATCTTCATTTTATCATTTTTTATATTTTGTTTTCTTTGCTTTTATCCTTCATTATGTACTCTTATCATATAATTATTTTTGAGTCCTATAAAGACCTTCTTACTAACTTTATAAAGTCTGAGAAATGAATTTGAAATCTACATTTTCTGTACAAGTGCTCTACAACTCAACCTCTGAATATTTCAGCATCTTAATGATGGATTCAGATGGTGAATAATAATTATTTTGAACTTTGAACGAATTAACCATGCACAACAGACATTACATAAGAGATGATTGTATGCTTACCTGTACTTGGCATTAATATGCTGAACAGAATCTTTAATGCCTATTAGGCTTACATACTTACTGATATATGAATTTCTTTAAAGGTTGAGGAAAAAAGTAGGAGGCTTGTTTATCTCATCTGAAATTGTTGTGAATGACAACAGAAACAATGTAAGACAACAGTGATGCTAAAAATATAAAAATGTGTATGTCAATATTATCTTTTTTACTTTAATTACTTTGATTATTTCCCCAATACTTCAAATACCACATAGTGCTGCTTCTTATACTATTTAATGTATACAGTTAAATACTATATCCAAGAATGGAATAATACAAAACAAACTCTATAATGTACTTGATCCGAATTAAAATATTATTTAAGAACTACTCATATACAATGCATGTGGGGTCACTTTAACCAAGGAACAAAGCAGAAATTAAATGAAATAATAAGGACACGAACTCTAGGTTTACAAATAACTGTATCAAATCATGCTTTGCTTAGTCTCACATTTAATAGATTATTTAAATTTGTAAAAGTTTCATATTTTACTTCAATCACCTAGTAGAGTAAAGCTGTATGTGCACACATACTGTCCTTGGGAGAATCTGTTAAGGAGACAGACATAATTCCACATATAGCTTGGCTGCTAAGCGTGGATGTGTTGACATCCTAGGTTCCCAGTTTGAAGGTGACATACAGAAAAGATTCCTGCTGACTTGTAATGTCCACAGAATATTATCGAGGCTATAAAGGGAAAACAATATATTTATTTATCAGAGAGAGAGAGAGAGAGAGAGAGAGAGACGCACTGACCAGGAGTCAGAAGCGTGGCTGGCTTCCAGGAGAAAAAAGGGAGTTCCTTCTTCTTTCACTTCCTTTTATATCTACCTGTGTCAGTTTACATGTCTCCGCCCTCATGGGTGGATAGCTTTCTGGGGTTCACTCCTACAATTCCCATTTTAGTATAAATAGAAGATTTAAATTTGATACAAACTCAAACATATACAACATATATACGTAGAGGGTGATAATTAAGTTTTAATCTACTTATCCTAAACATATCCATTCCACCTAAATTCTAAACTTATCTGAAAAGGATGCCTAAGTCTGAAAACCTCCTTCCAATCCCAACCCTAAAACAATTGCAAAGTAACACTAACAGGTGTAAACTATCCTCTAATGTCAATAGTAGGGAGAGGGGACGTGGAATTCTCAAATTTACTTCCTGCTGAAGTGGGACGATGACAATCATGGGGACCTGTGGGAAAAATTGTTAGTGTAACAAGAGTCTTAAATAGGTCAGTTAGTCTCTGTTTTGCAGGAGAGGCTTGACTGAAGTTCCGGATTAGATTTCAGATTTTGATTGAGGCTCTTGACTGAAGCTCTGATCCGATTGTAGAAGATGCACTGTATCAGTTCCTTGGCCTGACGATGTGTCAAGTGATGTAGTTCCAAGCTGGTTTCAGGATGGTGCCTGTCAGGTGGGGTCGATGATGTGGGGCAGTTTAGATGTATCCAGTCGAATCAGGCGGAGTCGGGAAAGTGAATCCACATTCTCTTTCTGAAGCAGTTGAAGATCGCTGTCAAGAAATCCCTTTGTCTCTGGAAAACTGAAATATTAATGTTAGCACAGAAATTCTTAACTTCTATGTGTATGAATACTGGGAAAGGCAACCCTAAGGAAGATAATACACATGAAGGAGATTAGAGTTTTAGAAAAGAATCAAATATACACAGATGACAGTCCCCATATATGTATATCTTTTTTTATGTCGTTGTTTCTGTCTTATATCAATGGCTCTTTGATATAATACAGAAAGTCCGAATTGCATTTTAACAATATGCTTGGGTTTAAAGCAGGAGAGCCAATCCAACTCCAAAGCCAGCAATAATTAGATGAATTTGGACTCAGGCATATTAAGAAGTGGAAGAAATAGAAATTATAATAACAAAATGCAGAGATTTAGACATTGATAACACATCGCATTATTGCATGTTTGGTGGTCCTCTGAATAGCTATCCTTTCTTTTTAGGTATCCATATACCTAGTATTTTTTTTCACTGTTCAGAACTAATTGTCCTATAAAGACACAAACAGAATACTTCTCTTTCCTTTAATGAGGTCTCCTTATACTTAGCAGACCTTGTAGATGAGCTGTCATCCTTCCTCCTCCTGAGACGCTTTCTGCTCTGATCGAATCTTAATTAATTTAGATGGGACCCAAAGCTTTTCTTCTCCTGTGGAAACAAAAGCATAACCCCTTCTCCAACGTAACACATATCCTGGTTTCCAGACTAAAGTCATAACATCCTTAAAATACACTGGTTGGTTCAGTTCAGAAGTCTTCTCCATAGTCCAGTGTCTTTCTGCTGCAGTTTGTCCTTTTTCATCAGCATTAAGAAAATTCAATGTTAGTAAAGCACTATGTAACCTGTGTTTAGGGGTCTTTGTTCTCCCCAGCTGTTTATGAAGCATCTCTTTTAAGGTTTGGTTAGATCTTTCAATCACTGCTTGTCCTGTTGGATTGTAAGGTATACCAGTTACATATTTTATATTATAATATTTGAATAATTGTTCCAATTTGCTGGAGACATATGCTGGAGCATTGTCAATTTTTATCGTTTTAGGTATACCAATAACAGCCATCACCTCTAAGAGGTGTGTAATAACAGAGTCAGCCTTCTCAGAGCTGAGGGCAGTAGCCCATTGGAATCCTGAGAATGTTTCTATGGTATGGTGTACATATTTTAAACTGCCAAATTCGGGGAAGTGAAATACATCCATTTGCAAAAGTTCATTTCTATGAATACCTTTAGGATTACAACATGCTGGTAATGGAGTTTGATTGTAGAATGAGCAACTGGGGCAATTTTTTACTATTTCTTTGGCTTGTTGCCAGGTGATAGAAAAATCCTTCTTTAAGCCTTTGCTGTTGACATGGTGTTTCTTATGAAATTCTGAAGCTTCCAACACATTACCTACTAACAAATCATCATTGCCTTGTGCCAGAGGACCTGGCAAACCTGTATGGGACCTGATGTGTGTTATATATATAGGATGAGTCCTGTTTCTGATGGTTTCCTGTAATTGTAAAAATAATGAGGTTAATTCTGTGCTATCAGGAACAAATTCTGCAGTCTCAATGTGCAAGACAACTCTTTCTGCATACTGAGAATCTGTGACTATATTAAGTGGCTCTGTGAAGTCTTTAAGTACCATGAGAATGGCATATAACTCTGCCTTTTGTATGGAGTTGTAAGGGCTTTGAACTACTTTACTTATATTTCCTGATTTATACCCTGCCTTACCTGATTTGTTTGCATCCGTGTAGAAGGTACGAACTCCAGAAATAGGTGTTTGTCTCACGATACATGGAAGAATCCAAATTGTTTTCTTTATGAATTTGATTCTCTCTGTTTTGGGATAGTTATTACTAATAGTTCCCAAAAAGTCACTGCAAGCTATTTGCCAATACTCATTATCCTTCCATAAGGAGGAAATTTCATCATTTGCTAAAGGTACAGTAATTTCAGCTGGGTCTTTCCCCGTCAGTTGACGAAGCCTTAACTTACCTTTTAATATCAAATCAGAGATCTTTTCTATATATGTTTTCAATTTTTTATTCTGTTTATGTGGCAGAAATACTCATTCTAGTATGATGTCTTCCCTCTGCATTAATATTCCTGAGGGGTATTCTCTAGATGGCAAAATAACCAGAATACAGTCCAGTTTTGGATACACACGGTCTAGATGTGCTTCTAATATTCTCTTTTCTACCCATTATAATTCTTTTTCAGCCTCAGCTGATAGTACTCGTGGGCTGTTTAGGTCTTTATCTCCTTTTAAAGCCATTTTTAGGTGTTTCAAATCATGCCCTTCTACACCGATAATTATCTGTAATTGAGAGATTTCTCCTAATAGTTTTTGAAGATCACTAAGAGTCCGGTAACGATCTCTTCTGATCTGTACTTTCTGCGGTCTAATTTTCTGAGCATCTATTTTATAACCTAAATAGTTAATAGAATCTCCTCTTTGTATTTTTTTCTGGGGCAATTTGTAATCCCCAGCGAGGCAAAGTTTCTTTTACTGCTGCAAACATCTTTTCCAATGTATCCTTATTTGAATCAGACAATAATATGTCATCCATATAATGATATATTAACGAATGTGGAAATTTTTTACGAATTATTTCTAAAGGTTTATTCACAAAATATTGACAAAAAGTTGGACTGTTTAACATACCTTGAGGTAGTACCTTCCACTAGAATCTCTGTACCGATCGGGAATTATTATAGGTAGGTACTGTGAGGGCGAACTTTTCTCTGTCGTTTTCTTGTAACGGTATCGTGAAGAAGCAATCTTTTAAGTCTATAACTATAATTGGCCAATGCCAGGTTATAGAGACCCCATAGGCTGAATTACCTTGTTGATGGCTCAAAGATCAGTAACCATTCTCCACTTACCAGACTTCTTGACAACAAAAACAGGTGAATTCCATGCACTAGTTGATTCCTCAATATGTCCAGCATCTAACTGTTCCTGAACTAACTTCTCCAAAGCCTCTAACTTCTCAGATGTCATAGGCCATTGACCCACCCAGACGGGTTCATCTGTCATTATCGCTTGCTTAATGGATTTCATTTCTTTCATGGGAATAGGTTCCCATTTCTGTGTAGTGGAACCAGATTGGTTCCTCTGTGATGATGGCCTTTCTACTACGGTTACTGGAAAGGCCACCTTAGAATGTCTAGTAGCCATATTTCGTTTATTTCCTGGTAGCCTAGCATCTGTTGACTCAACATCTGATATTTCAGAGGATGTATCTTCTAAAGATTGAAATTTTGCAACCATGTCATCCTTTAGTTCTCGGATTTCCTGCATTAAAAATTGTTCCAATTCCTTGGACTGTTCATTAAGGTCTTGGATTTTCTGCATTAAAGATTGTTTTAAATCTTTGGACTGTTCAGTTAAACGCGATTCCAAGCCTTTCATACCATCCTCCCTAAAAACTCCAAAGGCATCTATTTTTTCTTCCAGAAAAGGCATTCAGTCTGCTAGATTGCCATGATTATCAGAAATAGATTGAATTGACCCTGCTAATTTTGAATATTCCTCCTGGTTAGATTCCATCTTAGCCATAAAAGTAGTGGACATCGAATTGAATGTGTCTCGAAGATTGTCCTGGTCAAATTTGAACAAATCCCCTTATTCCTGAATTTTTAACTCTAACTTTTGAATTGACTCTGATAATTTGGAAAGTTCCAGCTAATTAGACTCAGTTTTAGCCATAAATGCAGTAGATATTGAATTAACTGTGCCTCGAAGATTGTTCTGATCAAATTCCAAATTATCTGTTTTGGTAACTAAATCACCTTTTTCCCGGATTTTTGATTCTAATTCCCAAAACATAAGCTCATGTTTCTTCCAAGTGATTACATGTATTAATACACTAATCACAAGCATGGCACATATATATGTATGAAAAATATCATAATTGTCTTTTACTGCATAATACATCATATTGGTAATGAAATCTCTAAAATCCTGCAGTGTTAAATTACCTGCCATGTTATAATTAGATGTTCTTACCATCAATTGGTGATTCCTAAATTGGAAAAATTCACCTCCTTTATTATCTCAAATTAAAATACCTGTAGTTACCGTGCTTGGCCAGCAGATGGCGGAGGTGTACTGCCAAACGCTACGTCTCCGCGGAAAATCGGATTCTCCCCAAGGAACCTGTGAAAACTTAATGAACAGATTCGGGCAGGCAGATTCACCACACAGCAGTGGAGCTTGCAATGGCTCTGGTAGCTGCTGAGGCAGTGCAATGCAGAATTAATCAGGCACGGGAATCGGGCGGGTGGCGGGTGGCAGGGGTGGGGCGGGCAGCAGATGACCTGGGTGCTGGCAGCGGGGACGCGGAGCAATCGCGGGGGGGGGGGCAGCTCCAGGCACGGAGCGGTGGCAGGGGGCACTCAGGGGCCCCGAGGAACAATGGAGCTGGGCCGCGGGGTGCGCTGCTGCTGCCGCAGCTGCTGCTGCTGGGCGTGCTGCAGGTGCCTGAGGCGGGGCGCCCAGTGGTCACGCGCAGCGGCTGACTGTGTCCGCGCCGGGTACACGCAGAGGTAGACTGCTGCGGTGTCTGCGAATGGGCGAACAGCACGCAACAGCTGTGAGCAGCACGCGTGGAGGCGCTGGGCAGCAGAGGGTTGGAGTCCTTGGGTCTGTGCAGCTTGGCAGCAGGGTCGGCAGCGGCCGGCGGGGCGGCAGGGCTTGTGGGGAAGGGAAAACAGCTCAGGGAGGAGAGGCCAACTCCTCTCTCGCGGTTCAGCTGCAGGTACGCGCAGCTGCAGATGGAACAGCACTCGTGGGGAGAGTGGCGGAGGCTCCTCTCTCGCAGCGGCAGGGGCGCTGTGGGTGTGGCTGCGGGGCGTGCAGGCTTGGACTGCAGCAGCTCCTAACTCAGCCTAGACCGCGGCAATGTAGCCTCCGAGGCCTCGCGGAGGGAGCGAGCCCCGCTGAAGTGCCAATTAGCACTCACCTCGGGATGCCGATTTCAGATGGTTTTCAAGGCATGGGCTGTAATTCCAAGCCACTTCTGCCACCAGATATCGAGGCTATGAAGGGAAAACAATATATTTATTTATCAGAGAGAGAGAGACGCACTGACCAGGAGTCAGAAGCGTGGCTGGCATCCAGGAGAAAAAGGGGAGTTCCTTCTTCTTTCACTTCCTTTTATATCTACCTGTGTCAGTTTACATGTCTCCGCCCTCAAGGGTGGATAGCTTTCTGGGGTTCACTCCTACAGATTATGAGCAAGACTAAAAATTTGTTGCTTGAAAAGACAGTAAAATATATAGTAAAAATATCTAGAATATATTTGTGAATTATGAGAAAAAGTTTGGGGAGGTTGATTGTATCTTGTAACTCCTGCTTGACCATGACCAAGACTGCTGGATATTTTTTTCTCTTCTTCTTTCTTTGTTTTTTCAAGACTCAGTTTCTCTGTGGCTTTGGAGGCTGTCCTGGAACTAGCTCTTGTAGAGCAGCCTGGTCTTGCACTAACAGAAATCCACCTGCCTCTGCCTCCTGAATGCTTGGATTATAGGTATGCACCATCAGTGCCTGGTTCCTCCTCTTTTAAAAGATGTTTTAATCCATGTAATCCTTTTCAGAGTGACAATGTAAACACTAATAACTTTAAAAGCCTGGAATATTGGTTTTGATTTGTGACCCACTAATCCTAAACAGACTAAGTAGCCATGGATTTGAAGGTATTTGTTGGAGCCTGGTGCAATGAGATGAAGACACACAAATGGTGGCAGTATAATTGTAGATTGCAATTGTCTGATTCACTAGTGGTGATGGACAGCTTTCACATGTTTATTGCATTACATCTTTTCAGAATTATTTCATTATTTGTAGACTGAGTAGTTTGTGCTTGTTTTATTGAGGCAGTCTAGTATTCTCAGTATATTGTTGACAGGAACCTTCACTCCTTAGAGAAGACTACAGTTACTATCTTAGCAGCCATTAATTGTCTACAGCTCTTCATCTAAGGGTTGGACCTTGTGATATTTCCTCCATCCACATTGACTAGCCAACTAATATTGCCATTGTTAGCATCTTGTGTAGGAAAGAACACTGTTAAGATTTCATGGATACAGCTTCCCTATCATACATAGAAAATACTATCTCAAAGCATTTGTGCTGGTCCTCTGGCACTTAAGATTTTTCCATGCAGTTTTCAACTATGTTCCTTGAAGCTTATGTGTAGGGTGTAGGGATTGTCAATGTAGATGTATCATTTGGGTTTGCACACCACAATTTGTTGTTATCTACATTTTGACCAGTTTTTCTTTCTTTCTTAAATATTTTCCATCTTATTTTGAGATCATAACTACAACATTTATTCCTTCACTTCCTTCCCTCCAAACACTCCCACATAACCCTTCTTACTATCTTTCAAATTGATGATCTCTTTCTTTTTTCATTAATTGTTTTTGTATAATTATATATATATATGTATACACAGATGTGTATATATGATATGTATGTATATGTGCATGTGTGTGTACATATTACTAAATAGAACCTGATCTGACAGTAGTTGTTACTTGCATGCATATTTTCAGGGCTGACCATCTGATATTGTATAATGACTTGGTGGGTTCCTGTCTGGGGAAGACTTTTCCTCCTACTGTCAGCACTCATTAATTACCTGCAGTTCTTTATGTAGATTTAAGAGCTGGTGGTCCATATGCACTTCTCACTCCCCATCCATTTCCTATATCTATTGTCTTCCATCTCATGTTTAAGCAGCCATATTAGTGAGTTTTTAATGGGTGTACCTTCTGAATTTCTAAGTCTATACAGTATCACAGCAAATTCTCTGATGTCCTGGATCTTACAATACTTCAAGTTCCTTTTCATAAGTTCCTTGAGCGTTAGGTGTGGGAGTGATTTGTAGATTTATCCATTGAGATGAGACTCCTCAACTCTGAATTTTGATGGGTAATAATCTCTGTATCTTCCATAGAGTATCCTGTTTCCTTGGTGGAGGATAAAGACTACACTTACTTGTTGCTATAAAGAGAAATATTCATAATATTACTAAAGATTATGCTATTTTAGTAACGCAGTAGTTGTAGGTTTTTCTCAATATCCTTGACCTCACTAGCACTGAGTAGTTAGCTAGGTCTCCAATACTAAGCATGGTTTCCCTTGTGTGGAGTAGGTCTTAAGTCCAATTAGAAAGCTGTTGTTTACTGCCAAGGTATGCACGTCATGACTAAACCTTAGCGATATTGATTCATGCCAGTCAGTGATGTGTTTTGTAGGTAAATAGGACTGTTAGTTACTTCCCTCCTTCAGAAGTGTGCACTGTGCACTCTGGAACCAAGAAAGTTAGTCCTCGGTGAAAAGACATCCAGATCAGATCTAATTCAGGGCTCTTTAGGTAATGTTTCTGAAAAACATGATTTCTTCATCAATAGGGATGTACTTTCTACCTCTGGGGTGGGAAAGGAGGTAGCAAACAAGGCCAAAAATAATAGGTTATATGTTTTGAGAGACTCATGGACAGTCCATGCCAAAAACTCACTACATATTTTTTAACGTGATTCCTTAACTGCATAGTGTCTCCTCAATTATTATAAGACTTCTGGACTACCCCTTCACTGCCTTTGAGAACCCTAAGGCTATGTTCTAGGGCCTTGAATGTACAACTAATGGGCACCCATTTTTTTCAAGATGGGTGTATGATCTATTGGGTTCTCTTTTCCTCACTAGAATAAAGTATTTAAAATCTTAATTTTCATTATCAGGTAAGATAGAAAGAATTTTAAATTTTAGCATGTATGCATGTGCTAATCCTCTAACCAGATACAAACGATATAAAGACATGTTTATAGATAATGTCTATATATAGATTTCAAGTAATTTTTTTTGGTTTCTGCATGTTCTTTTTTTTCTTTTATTTATTTAAATTTTTACACATGTTACTCTCAGTTCCTCTCCCTCCCCTCCTCCACCAACCCCCCAATCCTCCCAAACCCACACTCCACTCCATTCTCCCTCTTCTTTACAGGGAGGGTAAGGGCTTCCATGAGGGATTTTCATAGTCTCTCATAACATCACGGGCAGGGCCTAGGTCCTCCCCCATGTGTCCAGGCTGACAGAGCATCCCTTCATGTGGAAGGGGCTCCCAGAGTTTACTTGTATGCCAGGAATAAATACTGTTCTACTCTCCAAGGTCCCACAGATTGCAAGGTCTCTTCTCTGACACCCAGGTTGGGGGAGGAGGGTACCTGGATCAGTCCCATGCTGGCCACTCAGTCATCAGTCTGGAGACCATACGTTCCCCATTGTTTAGGTCAGCTGCTTCTGTGTGTTTTGCCAGCATGATCTTTTTTTTTTTTTTTTTTTTTTTTGGTTTTTATGAGACAGGGTTTCTCTGTATTGTTTTGGAGGCTGTTGGTCCAGCCCGGCCTCGAACTCACAGAGATCCGCCTGCCTCTGCCTCTGCCTCCGGAGGGCTGGGATTAAAGGCATGTGCCACCACTGACCGGCTCTTGCCAGCATGATCTTGATTACTTTGTTCATCACTCCTCTCTGCAATTGAGTTCCAGAAGTTCAATTCAGTTTTTAGCTGTGTGTGTCTGCCTCTGTTCTGTCAGAGACTGGATGAGGGTTCTAGGATGGCATATAAGACAGTCATCAATCTCATTAACATGGGAGGGCATTTAAGGTAGCCTGAATGCCAGTTGGTGTCATTCGTGTAGATATGTGAAGATCTCACTAGTGGCAGATCTCTCCTCTAACTTATAATGGCTCCCTGTATTACGGTATCTCTCATCCTTCTCTCCTCTACTCTTACCCTGGCTCAAACTTCCTGCTCTTCCAAGTCCTCCTCTTCCCTCTCTTTTCCCCCCTCTCTTTCTCCCATCTCCTTCTGTCCCCCACCCTCCACTCCCAATCCAAATTAGGAGATCTTGAACCATAATTTTATTCTGTGTTACCATGCATATCCCTGCACCCCAGATTCCCTGGTGGTGGGATTGTAGGCTGGCAATGTCCTCCTCCATGTCTAAAATCCATATATAAGTGAGTACATACCATGTTTGTGTTTTGTGAATGGATTACCTCACTCAGGATGGTTTCTTTTAGTGCCATCTATTTGCCTGCAAATTTCAACATTTCATTGATTTTTTTTCTGCTGAGGGGCATCTAGGTTGCTTCCAGGTTCTGGCTATTACAAATAATGCTGCTATGAAGATAGTTGAGCAGATGTCTTTATTATAAGAGTGTATATCTTTTGGGTATATGCCTAAGAGTGGAATTGCTGGGTCTTGTGGTAGACTGATTTCCATTTCCCTGAGGAATCTCCATACCAATCTCCAAAGTGGCTTCACAAGTTGGCATTCCCGCCAACAGTGGAGGAGTTTTCCCTTTCTCCATATCCTCTCCAGCATAAATTGTCATTGGTGTTTTTTATTTTAGCCATTCTAACATGAGTGAGATGGTATCTCAGAGTTGTTTTGATTTGCATTTCCCTGATGGCTAAGGATGTTGAGTGTCTCTCAGCCATTTTAGACTCCTCTATTGATGAAATGAGAGACTCTGGAAATCCCTCCAAGGAGGGCCTCACCCTCCCTGGGGAAAGATGTGGGGATAGAGCTGGGGGTGGGGGGTGGGAGCAGGACGGAAAGGGAGAAAGGGGGGAAGCTGGGATTGACATTTGAAGCATGCATGTTCTAATTTAAATAAAAAAAAGAAAAAAGAGAGAATTCTTCATTTAGTTCTGTGCTCACTTTTTAATTGGATCCTTTCGTGTTCTGGAGACTGGCTTCTTGCAATCTTTGTAAATTTTGTAGATCAGCCCTCTGTCAGAAGTGAGATTTGTGAGACAAGTTGTCTCACATAACAATCCCTGCTCCCTCTCCCTCCCCTCCTCCCAAGTTGACATCTCTGAGATCCTGAGCCAAAAGCAATCCCTCAATACTGGGCAGCAATTTCCTTAGAGGTTAAAAAAATTACTTCTTGTGAGGATCTGATGTTGTATAGGGAAGGAAGCATTCTCTCCTGAGGGAGCAACTTAAAATTCAGGAAGTAAACAGCTCAATAGCTTAGGAAGTTCATGAAATTGATCAGGTTCACTAAGCCCATTCCTCCTCAGAATAATACAAGAAATGCTAATTGTGAGATATTCTCAGACACCCAGGTTTCATAGAGGAGCCTCAGACTAGCTTAACTGCCTCAAAGATGGAGATCTGCTAAGCTTCCTGAGAGATTAGCAGAGCTACCTTGAAGGAGGAGACACCTAGTGAGCTTCCTAGAAAAGTCACAACCTAATTGAGCTACCTGGAAAAAGACATTCTTCTTTATGTAAATCCACCTGCAAGCTGTCCACTGAGGTTCAAATTTCTAACTTTCATGTGGCTTCACCACTGGTGAGTTGGTCTTTTGGTAATATTGCTGCCTATGAGTAATTTTTGTTTCTGTAAATAACGCCCCAATCATAGTTTTCTAATTAATGCCAATATAACTCATAGGCTTTTATGATGAACTTTCTTGGTATCTTTCACTATACAACATTTTTTCCAGATACATGCCTAAGAGTGGAGTTGCTGGGTCTTGTGGTAGGTTTATTCCCATTTTTCTGAGGAATCTCCATACTGATTTCCAAAGTGGCTGTACAAGTTGACACTCTCACCAGAAGTGGAGTAGTGTTCCCCATTCACCACATCCTCTCCAGCATAAATTGTCATTGGTGTTTTTTATTTTAGCCATTCTGACAAGACCCCAAATATACAGAATAAACAAAGAATGTTAAGAGCAGCTAAGGAAAAAGGCCAAGTAACCTATAAAGGCAAACCTATCAGTATTACACCTGACTTCTGCATGGAAACTCTGAAAGCCAGAAGGTCCTGGATAGATATTCTACCAACACTAAGATACCGTGGATGCCAGCCCAGACTACTATACCCGGCAAAGCTCTCAATCACTATAGATGGAGAAAACAAGATATTCCATGACAAAACTAGATTCAAGCAATATGTATCCACTAACCCAGCCCTACAGAAAGTTTTGGAAGGAAAAATCCAACCCAAGGAATTTAACTACAACCAGAAAATATAGGCATTAAAGAATCCCTCTCTACCAACAGCCAAAAGAACAAAGGGGTGAAATTCCACACATAACTCCACCAACAACAACCATTCCAAATCAAGGAAGAATGAGCAGTCAATGGTCATTAATATTCCTAAACATTAATGGCCTTAACTCACCCGTAAAAAGACACAGGCTAGCAGAATGGATTCGAAGACAGAACCCATCCTTCTGCTGCATACAAGAAACACACCTCACCCTCAAAGACAGACATTACCTCAGAGATAAATGTTGGGAAAAAATTTCCAATCAAATGGACCCAAGAAACAAGCAGGGGTAGCAATCCTAATATGTAACAAATTAGACTTTAAAATAAAACCAATCAAAAGAGATGAAGGAGGTCATTACATACTCATCACAGGTGAAATCCACCAAGATGAAGTGTCTATCCTGAACACCTATGCCCCAAATACAAAGGCATCCACACTCGTAAAAGAAACATTACTCAAACTTAAATCACATATAAAGCCCCACACACTTATAGTGGGAGATTTCAACACACCACTCTCACCGCTAGACAGGAATACCAGACAGAAACTCAACAAAGAAACAAAGGGTCTAATAGAAGTAATGACCCAACTGGGATTAACAGATATCTATAAAACATTTCATCCACATAAAAAAGAATATAACTTCTTTAAGACTTTCACAGCCATTTGAGTTTCCTTTATAGATAATTATTTGTTTATATCCATAGTCCATTATTAATTGATTTTTATACATCTAGCTTCTTGAGTTCCTTACACAGTTTAGATATTAGTCCTCTATCAGATGTGGAGTTGGAAAAAAAACTTTGCCTACTCTGTAGGCTGACATTTTGTGAAAATGATGGTGTCCTTTACATTACTGAGCCCTTTCTGTTTCATGAGGCCCCATTTATTAATTGTTGCCTGCATTATAGGTGTTCTGTTCAAGAGGTTTTTTTCATATGCCAATGAGATTGAGTATATTTACCACTTTCTCTTCTATCAGGTGTAGTGTGTTGGTTTTATGTTGAGATCTTTGATTCACTTGGACTTGAATTTTTTGGAGGGTGACAATTATGGATCTATTTGTATTCTTCTACATGCAGACATCCAGTTTGAACAGGACCATTCATTGGAGCTGCCTTTTTTTCATCATTCATTTCTGGATTCTTTATCAAGAATCAAAGGTCCATAGGTGCATGGATTTATGTCTTTGATTTCAATCTAATTCTATTGATCATCATGCCAGTTTTTATGCTAGTATCATTTGGTTTTTATTATTACAGTCCTATGGTATAACTAGAAATCACCAATGATGAGACAGATCTCTAACAGTTCTTTTATTGCTCAGGCTTGTTTTAGCTATCTTGTTTTGTTTTTCTTCTCTTGTTTTGTTTTGCTTTATATGAAGTTGCAAATTGTTCTTTCAAGGTTTGGTAAGAATTATTTAGGAATTCTAATAAGAATTACATTGAATCTTTACATTGACTACTTGGATTGTTAAGAAGTACACTATATAGTTTCTAGATATTTGAGTATTTCCTAGCTTTTACTGTAAAATTTTTAGTTAGTTTCATTTTGGTTAAAGAATAATTTACAGCAATTGATGCTTGTCTCATGATTTACACTTTGCTGCTTTGTGGAAAATCCTGTGAGAACATTTGGAACAGGCATTGCTTGCAACTGAAAGTTATTGAGACAGCTAGAATAAGTAGTGGGTATGTACAAATCGATTGCTTTGCTAATGTTCTTTGTGATTTTTCTGTTGACTGTGCAGAAATCTGGAACTATACCTACCGATTTATTTACTATTAAGATTCAACAGTTATTGGTTCATGAATTTAAAAACTGATGTTAAGATTTCAAACATCTGTAGATAAATCATTTGGATGGTTAGATCTTTTACTAATCTTATGCTAACAACATTGTTATTTTTTCATTTTCATGGGGGTGTGTGCAGTGTGTATAAGTGTGTATGCATGCCTTAAATTGTGTGGATGAACTCATGTGAGTGAACATTCATCTATGAAAGAAAGAAGAGTGTTAGAGGAAATCCTACTACTATCCCTAAACTAATACGGTTTCCAGCTGTCATGCAAAGTTAATACATATACATACACACACACACACACACACACATATATATATATATATATATATATATATATATATAGTGCTTTAACAAATAAAGCTTGTCTGAAGAATAGAGTGCAGAGCTAGCCACTACATATCCATAAAGGCAAGGCAGTGCTAGCACACACATTTAATACTAGCATTTGTGAGGCAGAGGCAGGAGTATCTATGTGAGTTCAAGTCCACCTTGTGTTACACAAGATTGGTCAAGTCTATAAAAGAAACAGACAGGCAGTGGTAGCTTACAACTTTAATACCAGTACTGGGAGTTTCATGCCTTTAGTCCCAGCACTAGAGAGGTGAAGACAAGACTAATATTTCTGGGAGGAGAGAGGAACATAAACTGGAGGAAATAGAAGCTCATTGCTTTCAGTCTGTGGAATCTTAGAGACAGAATTAGTCTGAGGCTTCAGTACAGGTAAATAATAGTAGCAGGTTGCTCTGCTTCTCTGGTCTTTCAGAATTTATGCCTATATCTGACTGTGGGTTTTATTATTAAGACCAATTAGATTTGCAATGTATATGTATACATGAAATTTAACCTTGATTTTTCATACATTAACTCTCTTACTCCCTTAACTCCTTTCAGAAATTCCCTACTTGCTTACCCACCCAACTTCATGTTCCCTCTTAAAAAACAGAGCATATGAGCAAAAATAATGGCAAAGCAAGTAGTCCATAAAAATTAGAAAAAATAGTGCCACTGGGCTGGGGACATACCTTCAACAGTGAGCCTATAGTGAACATTTACTATTAAAACTGCAACAACATTATACAAACACACACACAAATACAGAAGTTCTTGAATCCTTTTATCATTTACTACTTTTCAAAGATAAATTTGGATAGTGTAAGTTATCAGTGGGAGTGACAGTACATATTAATTTTAACATGCATTTTTTCCTATCTCTGAACAAAACAAGAAAATTCATTGAAGGAAGAATGAATAGTCCATTGCTGTTTTTTGACAGCTTGTCAAATATATTCAGAAGCAAATTACAAAATTAATAAGGGATTATCATGTGTCTATGTTTCCCTCACTGATATTTCATGATAGCATTTTGAACTCTCTCTCTCTCTCTCTCTCTCTCTCTCTCTCTCTCTCTCTCTCTCTCTCTCTTTCTCTTTCTGGTACACACACAGGAACACACACACACAGAGGCACACACACAGAGGCAGACACATGCAATCACACTTCTCTTTATTTCTCCTCTCCAGAATCTCCAATGCCTCTTTGGTGATTCTCAAGTGTTCATGTTCTTCAGAGAATGAAATTATTAAAAGGAGTGAAAAGTCCTTGATGTTCTTTGGATCCTAACAATACTGACCCTAGAGACACAGTGCTCAGAGAGTGGCTACTACAAAAGAGAAAAGAGAATTGTAGCCTCAGAATTCACAAGAGGCCTGAAAGAGAAGGCCAAGAAGGTAGACAACTGAGGAGTGCTGTGATATAAACATTCTTTAAAGAAGGTTCCTGAGGGTAGAAGTAGTCCTGCATTCAAATATAAAGATGCTACTATTTATTTCATTTGTACTTGGCTCTTGTATGTTTACAGGCCTAGCTATTTATCTGAGAATATATAGCTTTAAATACATGTGGATGGTATTTTCAAAAAGTTCACATTAATCAGCTTTCAAAATGTAGGCTCATTTTCTTATAGACTGAAAAAATATAGTAGTATGAATCCACAATTATTTAAATCTTACTCTTCTTATACAGCAGTGGAATTTTTTCATTTGGCAAAGATAAATGCAATCTTGATATTTTTAGAAAATTTACATTTCACAAGCTCTTTTATAGTCTTCCTTTTTTTGTTTTTTTTTTGAGACAGGGTTTCTCTGTATTGTTTAGTCTTCCTTTTTATTTCAGGTGTTCATGTCAAGCAAGATCAGGAAAATGAGCTACTGAGAAAGGTAGATGTGTGATAAGGAGAAATAGAAAACTAACCTGAAGAACATCAGTAATTCACGCACAGGTAATGTTCATACTATGGTCATTATATTACTCACTATTTATTTTGCTATTCATAAGTTACTAATTCAGGTGCTATCATCAAGAATGGCATGAAAGGACTGGGAAGCTGTTGTTCTTATTTGAAAGTTATTCCAATTGTTACACATTGTATTTGCTTTTCTTTTGGAATACATTATTGCTGCAAATGAAGCATAAATTTCAACTATAAATTTGATACAATTCATTGAAAAATATAACACATTGGTGGTATTGTGTATAGGCATTTTTAGTTAATTCTATGAATAAATGAAAGACAAGAAATTGATAGGGAGACATTTTCAGACCATGACAAATATCAGACTTTCCATTGTTAATGTAAAAAAAAACAGCTAAAATTGAAATTTTAGGTCAGTGTACTACATAATGATTTTTAAAGTATTCTAATTTTAAGCTTCAAAAAATTGCAAATAGCATTATTAGTGAATTTATAAAAGATGGAAACCATTGACCAATACTATCTGCCTAATTTGCAATAATGAGTCCTGCATTTTTACTAAATTATCGATTTGTTTTTTATGTGCAAATTCCTTCTGGATATTATTTAATTTTTGCCAGTAGAGCCAGAAGGAAAAGTGTGTGGTTATTACATTTCTCATTCTTTAACATGAACCATAGCTGGATAATATAGAATAATATATGTCAATGAGCAAATAAGTCCTAAAAATATACAAGCTGAGTTTTTTCAGATTTGCACTTAGATTATATACTATCTTTTCTTTAATTTGTTGTTTATGCATATATTCTATAGATTTCAAATTATTTGTGAATTTTAGTCATTCTTCCTAATGTGCTTTTATCTTCACTGTTTATGACTAGAGTTTAAAGATAATATATTACACTAAAATGTACAGGAGAAGTGCAAGTAAATATTCTTTCTTTTCAAAATAACAGTAATGAAAATTTAATCATGTTTTACCTTTTTAACTATCTTTAGAACCTAAACCACATAGTATATTATATTAACTTCAACAAGTGATTCTTGTCTCTCTATCTCCCTGCAAAATTTCATGGAATATTTCACTTCAGCCATATAATTTACATTTTAAAAATTTTAAACTTACTAATATATATTCCTGCACAACACATCAGGCAGATACTCTAATTCATGTTGCAGAGAGAAAATATTCTTAGCATTCTTCACTGTTTCAAATAAAATATGCGAATGAAACCAAAAAATAAGATGCATTCTGTACATTATGTTAAACTATATTCATGTTTCAAAATTTTACACAGCAATAGCACATTCTACCTTTATGGGGAAAATAGTAATTATAATTTACACTTTAACAGATAAAAGATTTTCTGGATATTTCTAATACAACAGACTACTACAAAGTTCTTTTTGAAATACAAAGCTCAATTTCCAAATACTAAGGCTGTGTTTTTGTGCAGTAGTACCTAACACTTGTTTGTAATGCAGACATATTTGTGATCACATGGGAACTCTTTTCCCTTGATCCTTTCCACAGATACTCTATAATTCGTGTACAAACTAAAATAAATGGAATGTCAGAGGAACATATCAGAATTCTTTCTCATGGGTCTGTCTTCTAAGCAGAATATACAAGTGTTTTGCTTCATCTTCTTCTCATTCTGTTACCTTGCCATCTTGTGTGGGAATCTTCTGATCCTTATCTCAGTTAGGTGCAGTTCTCTGTTCAACCAACCAATGTACTATTTCCTCAGTCACCTATCTTCCATGGACATCTGCTATACTTCCTGTGTGACACCCAAACTGATTGGGGATCTGCTACTTAGAAGAAAAACCATCTCCTATGAAAACTGCATGCTGCAGATCTTTGCAATGCACTTCTTTGGAATGATTGAAATCTTAATCCTGACAGTCATGGCCTTTGACCGCTATGTGGCCATCTGCAGGCCTCTCCACTACTTGGTTATCATGAGCAGAACCAGGTGCCATGTTCTGATCTGGGCTTCCTGGGTTGGTGGAGCTGCCCACTCCTTTTCTCAGGTTTTTATGCTAATATGTTTGCCCTTCTGTGACATGATTGAAATTGACCACTACTACTGTGACATTTTCCCTTTGCTTAAAATTGCCTGTACTGACACCTACATCACTGGTGTCCTCGTGGTTGCCAATTCAGGAGTTGTTGCCTTGGTAATATTTGTTGTCTTGTTTGGTTCATATGTGGTTATATTGTTCACATTAAGGAATCACTCAGCAGTAGGAAGACGCAAAGCTCTTTCTACATGTGGGTCCCATATAACTGTGGTTGTTTTATTCTTTGGACCTTCCATCTTTGCCTACCTAAGACCTCCTACCACTTTCCCTGAGGACAAAATATTTGCCCTGTTTTATACCATCATTGCTCCCATGTTCAACCCCCTCATCTATACCCTGAGAAATACAGAGATGAAGAATGCCATGAAGATGGTTTGGTGTCAAAAGCCATTGTCAGGAGAGAAACACAATTAATTTGTATTATTCATGGAATGTTAAAAGAAAACACTGCACAACTTTTAAACTAACCTTGCCATCAAGAATGGCAATCCATTTTTAAGATGCTCAAAGTTTTACTCATTCATAAATAACAGAGACTATGAAGAATAAATACTAACAACTATTTTACTGTGCAACCTAGTAAGAATATACATATTCAAATTATTCTAGGTTAAAGAAGGAGTGTTGTATTGTGTGATCAATTTCCATGCTCATTGAAAATGTTGCTAGTTATTCAATTTGATATATTGCCTGATGATAAACATTTTTTCTGCACAATTTAGAAATAGATTGAAACTGACTTTAGAAAAGCTGGCTTAATGATTAACTTCATAATCTGTCAGGATTTGTAAATAATTTTTATGTGGTGACACTTTTTTAATTTTCTTTTTTTTTGTTAATTTATTTTTTTATGTTACAATTCCAGTTCTTCCCCTCTTCTCCTGCTCCCCTACACTGGCCTCCTCCCATCTGCTCCTCAGAGAGGGTAAGGCCTCCCTAAGAAGTTTACTAATTCTGTCCCATCATCTCATTGAGACGTGACCAAGGCACCTCTCCACCTCCACACCCCTGTGTATATGTTGGGCAAGGTATCTTTCCGTGTAGCATGCTCTCCACTGAGCCCACTGGCAGTGGGTCTAAGATCTAACACTAATATGGTAACACTTATTTTTTTGGTTTTTCTAGACAAGGCTTCTCTGTATAATTTTGAAGACTATCTTGGAACTTGCTCTGTAGACCAGGATGGCCTGAAATTCACAGAGATCCACATGTCTCTGCCTCCCTAGTGTTGGGATTAAAAGTGTGTGCTACCAATGCCTAGCTTTGTGGTGACACATTTAAAGAAATCATTCTATCATTCTATGAAAAAGTGAAGAAAAAAGAGATTTGAGTGATTATGACACAAAAGGTTCAGCATAAATCATGTTCAAGCTGCTAGTATGTCTCCCCTCTATATAAATGTCATAGGCACATGACAGTTTTAGGGATAGTCATAGTCTTAGGCACATACAATGGTTTTAGAGATGTTTTCAGATTTAGGGTGAATTTATGAGGTTGTTTCTTCAACTATTTCAGCTTGTAGAAATTCTGAATGAGCAAATATGATTGTCCTCTTCTACTTATAAAACATAATTAGCTTGACTGCTCTAAGATTACACAATTGTGAAGAATAACCTTACATGAGAAAGGATTCAGTTCACCTTGATCAAATGGCAAAGTGCTAAGGAATTTTTCTTCTTTTAGATTCTTTTATATATTTGTTAACATATGAAGTAATGGTTTACATTGTTGTATTTTGGTTCCTCCTCTCCCTCACTGTACTTTTGCTGACCTCTTAAACCTTTTCTGTTTTTTTTCCTACAATGTATTTTGATCATTTTCTTTCCTATCTCTAACTCCTTACAGAACTACCCTCCTCTGCCTCCTGCACACTCTCTCTCTCTCTCTCTCTCTCTCTCTCTCTCTCTCTCTCTCTCTCTCTCTCTCTCTCTCTCTCTCTCTCTCTTTCTGTCTTTTTCTCTCTCCATAAAAACACAAATGAAGGTAAAACAAACAAACAAACAAAAGCAAGACAAAGGTACCAAAACAAAACAAAAACTTTTAAAAGAAGCCGGGCGGTGGTGGTGCACGCCTTTAATCCCAGCACTCGGGCGGCAGAGGCTGGACCAACAGCCTCCCAAACAATACAGAGAAACCCTGTCTCGAAAAACCAAAAAAAAAAAACAACTTTTAAAAGAAAAAAAAACATGGAATCCGTTTTGAGTTGGCTGACTACTGGGAACTGAGCCTTCTCTGGAGTGCGGTTGACACTACTTCGGAGAAAAACAGAAACGAGATTTTTTCCAGCAGGTATCAATTGGACTAGCCTCTTTGTTAGGGGAGATTTGGTGTCCACTTACCCTTTGCTGTCATGGAATTTTGTTTGGAGTGAACTTGTACAGGTCTTGAATTGCTGTCATAGTTTCTGTGAGCTGTGTATCAGTACTTTTCTAACTGAAGGATGCTCTTCCTTAGCATAATTTAGCTCCTCTGGCTCTTAAACTTTTTGATTCCTCTTCAGCACAGACCCTGAGCCTTGAGAGGAATGTTTTGATAAAGATATCTCATTTTAGTCTGAGAGTTCAAAAGTCTCTCATTATCAGCATGTTGTCCAGTTATGGGTCCCTGTATTCATTGCCATCTAGTATATGAGGAGGTTTCCCTGATGATGGACTGGCTGGGTGATACATTGACTTATCAATATAGAAATTTTTCACTGGGAAAAATGCTATGTTCCCTTAGCATAAAAATAGCAGTAACTGGTTCTTTTCTTTTAAACTTTCTGTCTGTTTCATCGCCCTCATTTGTTCCAAATTCCTTCTTCTTTTATAGCTGATTTCCTCCTCTTCATTTGTCTTTCTGTTTTCTTATATGTGTATCCTTTCCTGGGTTCAATCTTTCTCCTTTTCCCTTAAATTTCTTTTCCTCAGTTTTAGTGGAAACTACTTACTCACACAGAAACATGAAGCAACACACATATTTCATGGTTGATAATATTTTTCATCCATTTTCAGAGTATTCCATAATTCCTATTGTCATAGGATGAACCTACTACATCATATAACCGTGCAGATTCCATTAATTAGAATTAATTTTCATTAGTGGAGCTAACACAAAGATACAATTTAGCTACTTATATGTTAACTCTTAAATTTATCAATATTACCTAAGTCACCATCCCTTAGAGTCAGCTATTCCCAGCCTATGTACATTCACTTCATTATCAATTTTAATTCATATTCTCACAAATGTAGTAACTTTTCCATTCACATTTCTCACAAAACAGTCCAAGGATTATTTGTTTCAATCGTCAGGGTCTTGAACATGTTGGAGATGTACCTCAGGATGCTCAAAGCTACCTAATAAAATGATGTGTAGACATGGGACCATGGGGAAGTAACCTTAGGAACTTTCTTTCCCTATATTTCCGTATCTCCATCATCCATTCTTTTATTCCATTTGCTTTAGCCACAATCATAGCGTAGGTTTCAGTGTGGACAATATAATGGATATGACACTTCAGGTTTTATGTATGTATACCAATCAAAACTAGGGCAGGAATTAAGACTGTCAATGTCATTACTGTGAGTATTACATAATTATATTCTATGTAATGAATTTCAGGTACATTTATATAGCAATAGATTCATTTATATACTTATTATAAATAAAATTTTTATCTACAAAAAAAGCTTTAACAAAAAATCATCTCCTTCAGTCTCTACCTATTATTTTTATTAACACATTTAAAAATTTTTACAAAACAAAAATTTATTTTCTTAATTACTCATTAATTCATTAATTATTTATTTTTATTTTTCCCTTTTATTGAGAAGTGATTCTTTTCTCATGAAATATACCCTGATTAATAATTGGATAAGGAAAATATTCATTCCTTCTCTCTATGGCACACAATCCCTCTCCTTAACCCTATAGAAATGTATTCTTTCTAGATTTCTATAATTTTTTCAATATCCCTCTTCTTACTTATCAGAATCTTCCAAACTTAATTTTTACTGTTTCTGGAATTTTAAGTAACAAATTTTAAATGCTCTTTCCCCCTCCTTGTGTCTTTCCTGGAGAGTGACTTAGTCTCCTTTATTGGTTTTACTTCATAATAAGAGACAGATAATGTCATGGTGGTAAATTCCAAGTAGTTTAGAATATTAGCTTTTTGAAATAATTTTGACGATTTGGAAGAGGACAGTCTTGGATTTTAGTACTTGTATCATGTACCTTTAAAAGTATTAATGGACTACTTATAACTCAGAAGATTTCATTCTGTCACTGTCACACTTTTTTTCCATTTAAAGCCCTTCCCTGATGCATTGTCAGTGTATGTTTGTGGAAGTACTACACTTGATATACTTATAATTGTAAAAGGTAATGTTGGAATTTGCCATGCTTCTACATCAACATTCCTTCTTCCCTATGTTTTAACACAGGTACCTGTAGCTTAGGTTAGACTTGAACTCCCAACCATCCCACACAAGAGATATGTTCCACCATGATTAAGTATATTGGAATCCTTTATATATTTTAAATTATCATAACTTTATTCTAAATCATAATGATTAATGTTATATGGTAAATGAGAATTTGGAAGGGGTAAATAAACAAAAGCTTGTGCATACACATATGTGTGCATTAGTGTGTGTTTGTTTGTGTGTGTGTGTGTGTGTGTGTGTGTGTGTGAGAGAATAATAAAGGAAAAGAAGCTGTCAGCTTGACATTGAGTGAGACAATGAGGGATGTGAGGGAGGCTACCTGGGAGGGGCAGAAGGGATGAAAGTGAGGGTGGAAAGGGTACAATTCCATTTCAATTAAAACTTATTTTTAAGAAAATAGTCCATTAACTACACTTCTAAGTGATGAATGAGACATATGTGGAAAATGATACATAAATGTCTATAAACTGGAAGCATATTTTCAAAAATTCATTAACTATAAATTTTCTAAACCATTGAAGCAATAATAATGGACACTAGATATTTTTTCTTCGAAAATTCTACTATCAACCAGGAAAATAATGCCATTGACATAGAAGCAAAGGTATTTTCTTCCTTTGGAGAACTGTAGAGAATGTTAAGTTGATATGCCTTTCAAAAAATCCAAATTTAAATGTTTTTCACCACAAAACCTTGGTAAGTTATGAGAGGATCCAATCAGTGATGTCCAGGGGATTCACAATGTCATGTGTGGCTGTATGACTATTTAAAGCCCACATCCAGTGCTAGCTTCAGCTTGTCTGATAACTTGTCTCTAGAGGAAATTAATCTGGTAAGTTTATAATGTTGTCAGGAAAAACCAGGGGCTTATGAAAGGAAAAACCAATATATAGAATTAAAGACAAATAGCTTTTTTTAGAATGTTTGTTAATCTACAAAGTATCCAGTGGTTTTGTGAGTCTGGTTTTCTCCTTAAGTAATTTTAGTGATAGAAATAGATATTGTGATTTGACTAATTTGGATTTGTAACTCACTCCACTTGTCCTGAAATCGTTTCTTTTAAGAACATGACCCCTATTTTGTGTGAACATTTGCTGAGTTACAGGTGTCAATTGTCTTAAAAAGATGCAAGATAGTTTCCTATCAGCAGCTACTAAACTATTTGAGAGAGAGATAAATATAGGAAGATTATAAGAGTATCTACTTTTTGCCTCCACTGTGTAGAAACTGATGAAAGTAAAACTTAAATAGAGTTATCTGCTTTGATTTGGAGAGGGAACTTACTTTGAGATAAATTCAAAATGTTTCCCATAATGAGACATTTCATAGACATGGTTGCACACAACAGAGAAATGATGCCTACCTAGGTATAAAATTTCATATCAAGAAAAATATCACTAGAATGTCTAGTAGTTCAACAGAGTATTGATTAAGCATACCATCAATAAATTAAGCAATCTATCAAGAAATTCAGAAGCACATATTGAAACATGAAATAGATTCTGGCAAGAATCACTTGTTCTTTCCCTACTTCTCAAAAGCAAAGAAAGAGAAAAACAACAAACAAAAAATTCAAACTCACATAAAAAGAGAATTAATTTTAGTCAACCTAATTAGCCACATGCAAGTAACTCTAAAATTGACTGTTTTTAGTTGCCTTGTTTGATGTAGAATGTGCGGATGATTATGGAATTATTGAATAATTATTTTCACACTGGTTACATATCTGAAGTGATTCATTTCCATAATTCAACCAAATTTAAGGATGTATACTTACCCTGTACTAGAAGAAAAACAAGAAGACAGGAGAGAATATAACAAGTATTCTTACTGGACTGAGTTACTCTCTCATGAACTCATCTAACATTGAGAGTTAATTATTTCAAACTAGCCAGTGCTAAAAAATCGTGATTGTAATTGTACTTACCAGTATTACTATCAATGGAAGAAAATAATTACATGACAAAAATCATACTTAACCATGAGAGGTGTCTGAGATTCATAATGAAATATATATATTTTCTTAGTGTTTGTTGGAAGCATGCAAGGCATGCCTCTCTTTTGTGGGGTTAAATTCATAAAAATCAAATATAGATTGAACTTTCAGCGTCAAAGACCTACATTGAAATATTTGGGGCATTAAACCCCTGCTTTAAGTAGTAGTAGAAATAGGTTTATTATACCATAGGTACCTAGACGCTTTATTTGCATTGCTTTAAATGTCACTCTATTATTTTAAAAATTAAGACCATAGTTAATTAGTATGATATTCATAACTTAGTATCCACTTTGGTAAATATTTTGCAAATACTTTTTAGTGTTATTGCATTTAAAATATTATTATGTTAGGGAGATTAGGAACATGAGGTATGGGAAGGATTGAATGCTAAGGTGAGTGTTATACCTACTGATGCTTCATGAAAATAGTTTAAGAAGGTCAGATATTTTATCACACTAAAACTATAGTAAGCCCTAATTGATTCACTTTCATATGTTTAAAATTTACTATATTTTTAAATAATGGAATTTAGTGGTTTGGATGTAAGGTAATTATAAATCTTGAAATCACATTATGGAAACAAATTGTTTCTCAGCAGTAGTTAAATTGACAATGTTTTCATTTTTATTGTAGGAGTTAACAGGGTTAACTTAGTTGACAATAAAAGATAGCAAGGCAATTTGACAAACAAATGAGTAGATGAGAAATGATACTAAAATTATTAGATTATACAAAAGATGCTTACTGTAAAGAGCACAATTATACTCTTATTGAGAGTCAAATTTATTATAAAGCAAGTGAATTAATGGTTAACTATTCTGTTATTCTTCCTAAAATATTTTGAATAGTACTAAATTAGAAGTGCTAGCAATGAAATCTTGTTTGGTTGTCATTTTATATTTGATGAATAAATTGAAATTACTTTATTCTTTCTGAGACCATCAATAAAATCATTTTGTTTTAATATAAAAATTTAACTAGGGAATCAGTTCCCACCTTTCTTAGTTATCTTGTGACATGAGAATGGCCATTTCTTAAAAGTCAGATTTACTGAATTATGTGCCACTGGAGTTTAAGTTAAAAGTAAAATCTTAACAATATCTGGCTAAGAAGTCACTGGCTATTTACTAATTTATTTGTCATTCATACCCATTGAATGACTATTTCTAGTCATTGCCAAAACTTATAGTCATGATAAACTTGATTAACAGGAAAAGAGTGACTACTAGCATTCAGATATAAGCCAATACAGGCAATTTTACATACCTTGTTCTCTGAACTGTACAATATCAAGATTTTTTATAGGTTTTGACAAATGGCATAAATTGGATAAAATACAAATTAGGAATGGGGGCTTCATTTACTGTATATAAGAGGGAATATATGTTGTTATTTATATCATTTAACTATATAAGTATTATATAATATGCAAATATATAGATAAAACCTGTGTTATTTGTATATGTACATGATTTCAGGGCTGACCAATTAGGGATCTCATCCATGAGGAGAGCATTTCTTTCACTCTTTGCATTTCTTGGTTTCCTGTAGTTCTTTGAATGTGTTTGTGGAGGAAATTCCCCCTTCACTTTTAGCAAGTCTACTGTACTTTTTCAGACCAAGTTTTGGAAGCCATACTTCTGTGGTATTATGAGAGAAGTAAGGAGTAGGGTTTGGCATGTGTTGGAGGGAAAAACCAAAGGGTGTAAATGATGCATTTATATTTTGATATAAAACTTTTAAAAAGCAAAATTGTATAAATGAATTTGTTTTCCACTAGGTTTTTAGTTCATGTAACTTCCATGTTGCATTGTTATTTCAGTGTTATATTTTTAATGGAACACATACAGACTTAAATATTCTTGGATTACAAAATATTAACCATGTGGTACTAAATCACATAAAATAATAGGGAAATGAGAGGGAATTATGATTATTGGGTTTTTTTTGGTTTTTAGAGACAGGGTTTCTCTGTATTGTTTTGGAGCCTGTCCTGGAACTTGCTCAGTAGACCAGCCTGGTCTCGAATTCACAGAGATCCTCCTGCCTCTGCCTCCCGAATGCTGGGATTACAGGTGTGCGTCACCAAAGCCTGGCTTATGATTATTGTTTTAAGGTGTGATTTATTTGTAGTGTGTAGGCCTGTGTGTGTTTATGTGGGCCTAAGAATTCTGGAGCAGGTGTGTTCATGAGCCACCTCATATGGGTGCTAAGATCTGGACTCAGATCCTCTACAAGAGCCACACTCACTCTAACCAATGAACTATGTCTACAGACCCCTGACCAATTATCCAAATCAATTTTCTGAGCCAGTTATTTGGGGCACATGTTTTCTACCACATGCATGCATACACACACAGACACACACATGCATGCACACACACACACATACACACATCTATGCATATAAAATATGTTCAGCTTTTTTTTATTTTCTATATGTATACATGAATTTAAAATATAGTATATTCTGTAGGTCAAAACAAGAGCTATTGTTTAAGTTTATACATTTTGTGTGCTTTGTTTTATATTTTTATCTTTAACAATACATGAGTGTGTAAGGCCCTCAAATTCATCTTTTTCAAGGACTTAGTTGTATAT
This sequence comes from Mesocricetus auratus, assembly GCF_017639785.1. Classification (NCBI taxonomy): domain Eukaryota; kingdom Metazoa; phylum Chordata; class Mammalia; order Rodentia; family Cricetidae; genus Mesocricetus; species Mesocricetus auratus. Next base: position 56,099,550 of record NW_024429189.1, on the reverse strand, counting down.
TGAAAGCTTTTAGCAAGTAGTTCTCATTCTAAACCACTCTTTCATTGTTCAATCAACTGAATTCAACTTTATTAATGTCAAAACTGATGTAAAATCTGTGAAGAAGTCCCTCAAATACATATCAGTGTTAATCACCAATGATCTCTATATTGCTGACATTCATTAATGCATGTGTCTTTTCAGGGACCTGCCATGTATTTCTATTCCGCTGAACTATGGGAAATGTTACTGTGTTTGTTCTCTTGGGGCTTTCTGCAAACCAAAACATTGAAGTACTTTGCTTTGTAATATTTCTAGTCTGCTACATGGCTATTTGGATGGGCAATGTACTTGTAATAATCTCTATCACATTCACTCAGCTTATTAACCAACCTATGTATTTCTTCCTCAATTACTTGTCACTTTCTGATCTTTGTTACACATCCACAGTGACACCCAAACTCTTGACTGATTTACTGGCAGAGAGGAAGATCATTTCTTATAATAACTGCATGGTACAGCTCTTTGTTCTTCATTTTCTTGGAGCCATTGAGATCTTCATTCTCACAGCAATGGCCTATGATCGCTATGTGGCTATCTGTAGACCTCTGCACTACACTATCATTATGAGCAAACAGAGATGCAATGAAATCCTTGCAGTTTGTTGCACTGGAGGATTTCTGCACTCAGCTAGTCAGTCCCTTCTCATTACCTTTTTGTCCTTTTGTGATAACAATGAGATAGATCACTATTTTTGTGATGTGTACCCTTTACTGAAATTGGCTTGCACTGAAACACATAGAATTGGTCTCTTTGTCATTGTTGATTCTGGACTAATTGCTTTGGTAACATTTGTAATTTTAATGATCTCTTATTGTCTGATATTACACACCATTAGAGTTTACCCTGCAGAAAGCCGTTCCAAAGCTCTTTCTACGTGTAGTTCCCATATAACCATTATGGTCTTGTTTTTTGTACCTGTACTCTTCATTTACATCAGACAAAATACAACATTCCCAGAAGACAAAGTGTTTGCTCTTTTCTACACTATCATAGCTCCTATGTTCAACCCTCTGATCTATACACTGAGAAACGCCGACATGAAGAATGCCATAAAGAAAATATGGTATCATCAAATATCTTTGTAAAAGAAGAATGTTCCATGTAAGACATGAAAAATGAGTACATGTGAATATTGAACCTTTCTACAACCATCTTGTTCCTGTCCTTGTTTCGGTTCATGTCTATGTAAACCATATGTTGATTTTATGAATTCTTATTCTTCTATGGCCTGTCATTTCCCTGCGGCTTTATTCTCTCAGCCATCATATACTGACTAGCTTAAAAAAGATAACTTGCAAGGTTTTGTTTATTCTGTATATTGGTCTTCCTCATTGCCATTATGTATCCACAATCACAGTCTAGAACACTAATTACTACAACTGCTGCTTCATTTGTTTTCTTTAATAGAGTCACAGGGCCCCAACATGTCCAGGAAATTATATTACTTCAACAACATAGATATTATATTCTCCTATAAAAGCATAAATTTTATAGATAAAGACATTGCATGAAAGGACTATGAATAAAATGTCAGGAATCAAAGATTCTGTAAATATGTTTTCATGTAATAATGACATAAACAGCTTTTTATTTATATAACTATATAGACAAATAAAGAAACATTATAATGTATTGGTGAATGTTTATTAATTATACAACTCTGGTTATCCATAAATATCATCTCTGATTTTGTGCATTGAATTTTCACTAAGCCATTATAGTTTCATGTTGAAAAAAATCAAAGTCATGGTTCATGTTAGTCTTCTGGGGTCAAGTTTGAAACCTATTGTGAAATGGTTGACCTAAATAAAAGTGGTAATGTGTTTTTATTTTCTCTTCTCTTTTCTTTTCCCTATCATTTCTGAAAGTTAAAGGTCAAGATTTCTCTAGAACTATTTTCCTTTGCTTACAGAGGGGTTCCTTCTCAACGTGTGTTGATATTGCCATTTTTTCTGAAAACATTCCCAGGGCTTTTTGTGTTCAAAATTTCCTTTGATATAGTATACTCAGCCATGTTGTACTGGGTTTAACCTACATAGTTGCATTTTTAATTAGTTATCTCTTTGTAGTTCTATCTTCAAATAGGTATTGCTATACATAATAGTATGAGAGAGTGATTGGAATATGTATCTGCTTTCAAATGACCTTCACTGTGATAGAGAATAACCAAACTTAATACTTCATAAGATAATGATGATGAATAAGATGTTCCTTAAGTTTCATGCATTGTACTAGTAATATAAACATTGTTGGGAGGAAAAGTATTTCTACGTCCAGAATGACTGCTTCTGCAAGAACAAATTCTGCCCCTTATATTCTGGATGATTTCTAGAATTCTGAAACTGCAACAAAAGTGGTCAGTATTGTCAATAAAGACTACAACATGCTGGACATTCTATGTAGATATGATTTATCATACAAGAAATTTATACTAAAATATTTGGTATTATATAATTTGAGAACTTCTTAGGTTTTATAAAACTTGTAAATTATTAAATAATGAGCACTTTGAAACAATGTTATGTAAAAGATATGAATATATAGACATTTAAGAATACAAATACAATTAATTAATTGTATTCAGAATTTTCTATAAAAGAACAGAAAACCAATGGGAGGAATTTTATCAGACATTTAAAATGCAATACTAATTGAAATTAAAAAATATGTAAATTTCAAGTAAACGTAGTAACATTTATTAATCTAAGTAAATAATATAGAAACATCTGCATTTTTAAAGGATCAAAATTCTTAGGAATTAAGAATGACAGAGAGATGCTTACGCCAGTTAATTTTCATATGAAAAAAATTAACCAGAAAAATTTAACCATCAGAAAATAAAACTTCTAATGATGATAGATTATAATTGGAGAAGATATCATAAGCTTACAAGTAAATGTCATAAATGATAGAAAATTTGTACATTTTTTGGAAGACATTACAGGAAACATGGAAAAATGAGAAATTTGTATTATAGAAAAGTAACTTCCTTTCCAATTGGTTTACAGATTCCATTCCAACTCTAATCAAATTCCTGAGCATATTATGCAATAAAAGAGAAATACCAAACATGCTTTAGGCATGTTTTCATGAATAAATAAAACAGGAATTGGCTGTGAAGAGTTTCAATAATTTAACTATTGTTTGAAATAATGTAATGTATAACCATGGTGAGATAGAAGTACTACTAAAAGAATCGTCCTTGAATGTATGCAGAGAAGAGAAATATCCTTATAGCATTAAACTACACACAAGTTTCTACAGAAGCACCAGCAAAAACAGAGGTCAGAATCAGCAGAACAGGAGAGTGATGGATCAGAGTAGCAGCTCACAGGTCTAGGTGATGTCACCTAGCAACAAAGTGTGATAGATAAAGTTCAGGGAGCCATGTAATGCAGTGATGACTCGTGGGCTTCAAAGACACCAGATCTGTTTCCCATTAGTGGCAATATAGTTTATCAAACTACATAAAGTCAGGCTGTAAGTGACTAAATGTTTGGATCTCTGGACTATGGTTAAACAGTTTGCTATTTGAATAAAACACTGTTCTGAGCTAATGTGAATCTGCCTTCTGTGAATGGGAAAACAGCTAAGAGATCAAATTTTTGGGTCATTTTAGAACACTGATATTGAGGATAATTATCTAAAATATCTATAGGAGGTAAATTTGTTTAACGATAGCACAGGTATTGAGAAATAATAAAATGAAAAATAAGCATTAATTTCCATATTTCTTCAATAACAAAAAGCAATGATAATTATCATGTACAGATTGTAAATGTCAGCATATATAGGATAATGTGTAAAGATTAACCATTGAATTTAATATTGAAATACATATTCCCCATGACTTTCTTTACAGTTTTGTCATTTATTATTTATCTTTAAAAGTATTTTGATAGTTCTATACATGAAAACTCTATTTCCAATATTTTAAATCCTCCCTCTTCCTTCTCCAGGCTTTGCCCCATACTCCTTTTCAAGCCCATGGCCTCATATGATTATTGTGGTTACACCCAAACACCCAAACCTAATAATAACATAGCAGGTACTAAAGGTTCTGTACTGCACACACACACGCACACACTTATATACATGCTCTGGGCAGCTGAGCATGGAAGAAATTATACAGAAAAAGACGTAAGTGTTCTCCAGGCCATAAAAAGTAGCATACTAGCTTCACAGACTTAGGCTAACCCTTAGCATTCTGTGTTACTTACTTCCACAGGGCCATGCTAGCCCCTTAAATCAAGGCTCCAGATTATCTTAACCACAAAGTTATCCTTAGCTTTCCGGCTAGTTTTCCTGTGTGAGAAACCAACCTTTATACAGAGCAGATTACCCAATTATCCCATGTTCCAAGTCAGCTCCTGTGACATGACACATGGGGGCCTGATCTAGCTCCTGGTCCACTACTGAGAATAAGGTCCCAGGCCCTGGTTGTTAAACCTGATAATATGCGTTTCCCCAGCAACTTGGATAAAGGCAGGAGATCCTTGATATTTGAAGTATTGCAATGTAAATATTCCTCTTGCCCATTGAACAACTGTTCTTGTATTTGTGCAAACCAAATTCATAGACTTTGTTCCTGTTTCCCTGTATCATAACTTTTTATTTCATGTCATTTGGCATTCAGTAGGCTTTTGTATGTCTTCAGAATTTATGTCAACACAGAGCACAGATTTGAGGCTTACTAGTATTGAGTGTTTGGCAGTCCTATGATTATATGCAGACACTTCGGAGTGTGACTCATTATTAACCTTTGGAAGAACTACTTTTGAAATTTCGAGAGGAATTAAATAATTTAAAGTTGAACATTAGCCCAATGTTCTTTTGGGATATGCCTCATGCCTCAGAAAAAGTAAGAGGATGCCTTGAGATCTACTCTCCCAGGTAATATACTTGACATATCTTGGAATTTAACCAGAGAATTTTACCTATATGTACCACCTCTAAAACCGCAATGGACAAACATCTTGAGAACAGAAACAGGAAAAATCTTCCCCATAATTCCAATGATGATTTTTTCAGGAGAGTATATTTTCTCTCAGAAAGGAGCAGGAATATCCTAGAGCCAGGAAACTTATGGATAGATGAATTAACAGGTAAGTAACATTATAATCATCCAGTTGTAAGTAAAAGCTACATCAAAAAGAAGTAATAGAATGACCCACACGTGTACAGTTTGAATCGTGTAAGTGTATGCACACCCATTTTATAAATTTATCTTCCTCTTCCTTCCATATTTTTGGAAACATTTTGCTTAATAATTTTCAAATGAATATATTTTCAAATGAAAAGAAGATATTAGATAAACAAACTGTTAATTTATACGGAAGAATAAAGAGATATAAGAAAAATGTATAGAATGTAATGGAATCTGTTCGAACAGGAATTTATTTTTTTCTCTTCTGCCTTTCCATATGGGATAAATACATAGATGATGGTGAAAGGAAATTGGAAAATATCATAAAAATTATAGAATTTCATACAGAGGAATGTGAATATTAATGAGGAGCACAATTGATCAACAGAATAACAGTGTGAAACTGGGTGGTGGCAGAGAATGTCTTTAATCCCGGAACTTGGGAAACAAAGGCAGATCTCTGCATTTCAGGCAAGCCTGATCTACAATTTGCGTTCTAGGCCATCAAGGGCTATACAGAAAACCTTGTATCTTGAAGCACCCTCCCCCCAAAAACAAGAACAAGAAGAAGTAGAAGAAGGAGGAGGAGGAAGAGGAGGAGAGAAAGAAGAAAAGAGTGAAAACTAAAATATTATTAAATTAATGAAGACTCAGAATTATCTGTAAGAGAATAATCCAAAGCTTTTGAGATAAAATTTCAATTTACCTTGACTCTATAAATTATTTTTATTAATTGTTTGAGAATGTCAGACAATGTTGTCTGATATTTTCTCCCTCAACTCCTCCACTGGCCACCTTCTCAACCCTCCAATCTTGTTCCACCCAACTTTGAGATAGGTTCTCAATTTTTTTCTCTTATTTCTGTATGCAATGGAATTTGTGTTTTTCTTAGATAGTCTTGACTTTGAGTCTTCTCTGGTGAATGGTTAAACTGTAAGTGGTGACATCACTAAAACAAAACATCTGACTTTCCCTGTCCTAGAAGCCATCAAATGTTAATAGCTCCTCAGCTAGTGGTTGGAGTTTGCATCCACTCTCCATTTTCCATGCTAGGATTTTGTCTAGTCAGAACTTTTGCAAGTCATGCATGCTGTCACGATCACTATGAGTTCATATGTGTCTCTGTCATGTTGTATCTGGAATCCACTGCTTTTTTTGATATTAGCTATTGTCTCTGGTTCTTCCAGCCTTTCTGCTGGTTATTGGCAAAGATCACTGATCATTAGGGTGAGATCTGAATGGCTATTTTAAGGTTCAGCAGTCTGAAGTATTTTGCTACCTCAACATTACCAGTGTATGTCTCTGTATTTATTCCCACCTACTGTAAGGAAAAGCTTCTCTCATGAGGGTTGTGAGATGCTCTGACACAGAGGATTAGTAACCTTGACTTTCTGAGTTGTGATAAAAGTAATTATAAAAATAAATAAGTAAACCAATAGGTGAAAGAAACAATATAAAAGTTAAAAGTTTAAATATGTAAAGCAGGAGCAGGTTTTCAGTATTCAGATATCAATAAACATGTTAAAGACTATTCTACAAATAGTCTTCAATAAGTATGTTCTGCATTATCAATATTATAATTTTTTTGAAAAGTAGAGAGATTTCTCAGGCTCTTGTAATATGAATGATATATTACACATAAAATACTTGAGATTGTATTCTGACAGAAAGGCAAAAAGTAAACACATATTAGTTTTTACCATTTTTCATGTCGGTATGATCAGCTGTTTTATCTAAATAATGATATCACTCATCTTAATATTAACTTTTCAGAGTAGTTTTTGTTAGTATCTGTGCACAAGCAATGTATATTTGTAGCTGAATAGGAAACAATAACTACTAGTACTTCTTCTCAACTGAATACTAGCTAATGGAAATTATACTAAAGAAGACTGGGTGACCATGAGGGAGGTTAATGATATTCTTGTCTGTGAAGATATGGCCTGTTCTTGCATCTGAATATCAAACATGTGCAATGAGATAGATACATCTACCATAGCAGCAAATTATGAAGGGCAGCAAGAATGTAAGGCATTGTAGTTTCCTGTATGAAGAACTGCCTTGAAGAATCACAGAAGAATGAACACTGACATTACATGTTAATGACAGTATTGGTGAAATCATAGAGGGATTGGAGGATATACAGATAGGACAATGTGACAGAGGCTAGGTAAACGTCTTAAGGATAGAAGAGAAAATAATGGGTTTTGCGGTTGAGTGCAATTGAAAGAACTAGGGTATTAGAATTTAAACAAAATGGAGACAGAGGCTAGGGTCCTCCTATATGATTTGCAGACTAGTGTAACAAAATCCAGGGTTATATTTATTATTATGAAGTCATTTCTATAAACTCAAAATTTTGAAATTCTGAACATTCATTTATTTAAACATTATTAAATTTCTGTTTTTTGTTTGTTCTAATCATGGATTTGGATACTGGTATTTCTGTGTCTTGTGGCAACACTTATTTGTCACATTATAGTTTAATGATTATTGTTTTTGAGCTATGAAATTAATAACAGCAGAACTGGTAAGCCTCACATGCTATGATGTTCTCTACCCTGCTTCTTATGGTATTCATAAGTACATGAAACTTTTGAGCCCATGTAGGGAATGGATTTTATACTTGTAATGCATTTCATGAAAACAATTTAATAAACACAATACATGTTCTATAAATATAGCAAAATATTAATTCTAAAACAAATGTATACTTTTTCCACTTTATCTGTCAATGCTAAGCTACCAATTGGGCAAATTACACTGTGATAAAGAGCTCTTGCCCCTAAATTCACGTTTTTATATGCTATAAAGAATAACAGCATATTTTTGTTTAAACTTTCCACTAGTATGACTTTTACTTTTACACACTTTTACTAAAATAATGTGTTTGAAATGATGATTTTTAAATGAAAATTTTTTCTATAGAATATGAGAATTACAAATACACACATATGTACAGAGAGAGAAATATGAGAGATTTTGTAAATGAATATAATTTTTATAGTATTTGCTATGACTTATACCATGATTAATAAATATTTTTAATCATCTGTCATTTGCTTTCAGCTAACTCTATTTAATCTTAATTATTTTGGAATATGGAAAGTACCAATAACATCACTGAATTTATACTGCTAGGACTTTCCCAGAACAAGAAAATTAAAATTCTATGTTTTCTGCTGTTCTTGTTTTGCTACACAGCTATTTTGGGAGGAAACCTGTTCATAATGATTTCTATAACACTTAGTCGACTAAATGAACAACCCATGTATTTCTTCCTTAATTGCCTTGCTTTGTCAGACCTGTGCTACACCTCCACAGTGACTCCCAAGCTTCTCACTGGCTTTCTCATGAAAAGAAACATGATTTCTTATGCCAGCTGCATGGCTCAGCTCTTCACCATGCACTTCTTTGGAGGAACTGAGATCCTCATCCTCACAGTGATGGCCTATGACCGCTATGTGGCCATCTGCAAGCCCCTGCACTACACCATCATCATGAACAGGGGGAGGTGCCATGCCATGGTGGCTGCTTGCTGTGTTGGTGCTTTCATCCATTCTTTTCTCCAGAGCTTCCTTGTTACGAGTCTTCCCTTCTGTGGCCCCAATGAGATGGATCACTATTTCTGTGATGTTTATCCTTTGCTGTCACTTGCCTGTACCAATACATACACAGTCGGATTTCTCGTGGTTGCAAATTCAGGCATGATGGGACTAGTGACCTTCATGGTCTTGATGTGGTCTTACTCTTTCATATTATACACCATCAGGGCTTACCCTGCAGAGAGCCGTGGGAAAGCTCTTTCTACATGCAGTTCCCATGTCACTGTTGTCATTTTGTTTTTTGTGCCTGTACTTTTCATTTATATTAGACCAGCTGCCTCTTATCCAGAAGATAAAGTGTTTGCTCTTTTCTACACAATCATAGCTCCCATGTTCAACCCTCTGATCTACACACTGAGAAACATGGAGATGAAGAATGCCCTGAGGAAAGTTTGGTGTCATAACATATTTTTTATTGGAATAAGGATGATAATATTCACTGCTAAATCAGAGCATGAGACAGCTAAAGCATGTTGCTCATTGTCTTTCTAAATCTTGAACCATTTGAATGTATGAAAGTCCATGTTTAATCAATACTCGTAAATAATGGTAACTTTCATGTGTGAATTGTAAATATCATCTCTTGCAAGATAATGATCAAGGATTACTAAGAAATGTAATATTAATATGCATTCCCTGTGACTCTTATTAATATATTTTTAAAATATCAAATTCAACATTACATGTTATAGTCTTAACTTCTGTGTCATATTTTCTGAAGAAGGTGAGATGTTTGTATGGAAGATCCTGATCCCTGTGTCAGTCTTTTTACAAACTGCAAGGAACCATACAGTTGGCTTGGCCTACCTTTCTTCAGAGCTATGTATCATATGTTCTTCAGGCTAGAGTCCATGGCTCCTGGGGCACACTGTGACTTTCAGTTCCTGACAGACCAATGCCATCTCTTAGGCAGCGAAGCGTTCAGGCCACTTTGTGTTTCTCTGTATGCTCCTTTTGTAGTCAAGGAAGCATGAAGACTTGACAGGACAGTTGTTCTTCATTATTAATCTTGTGTACTCTGTCTAGTTTGCAAACTACTAGAGCCTGGCAACCCAACTGTATCGTTTGTGTCAATTTCCTTTATATTCTATTTATGATAAAGGTATAAAAAATCTGATTGTTCTCAATAAAAATGACACATCCTCAATCTTGCTGCGACTCTTCCAACCCAAGTGTGCTTTCATTCGTCATGGTCAAAACAGGTGGCCTGCTAAGTAAGCACAGGCGCTTACACCAAACAAGGCATCAGAAGAAATTCTCTGTGTGGGAGGGCAAGAAAGTATGGACCTGACCTTGTCTGTACCCCCAATGTGAATGGCAAAATAAAACCCATCGTTTTGCAAATACCAGGACGTGAGACTCCAGGTTACGGTCTCCAGAATGAGCTACTTAGTGCCTTCTGTACACCATGTCAGGACCTGTTTAACCAAGTTAAACCTCACCCAGTAGAAATGAACTGTAGGGTGGCCAGAGTCTCAGGATAGCCTCATAGACCCTGATTTGAGCTGGAATCTAAGTCTCTAATCTCCAGCCTGGTCTTACAGGTTATGGTCCTCTATAGGGGCATGCTAACTTTTGAAGCAAGGAGTTGTAGATCACATACTCCACTCAGTTGGCCCATGTCTTTAAGCCTTTATTTGCATGGGTGCTTTCAAAAACTGAGACCTAACCTGCAAAAAATCCTATTCCTCTCCTCCCACCCTACATCACACACACCTGCTCATCCAGATTTTGGGGCCTCCCCGATCAGAAATGATATCTGCCCTCACTCCATTCTCACTAGCATGACTGTTTCTCAGAGTTTGCTATAAAGTCCAGATCTCCAAACCCATTAAAATGTATTGCTACTTAAAGGACTGATATTGAGATGTGGGGAGCACTTCAGTTTGAATTTGCACCTTATTTATGAATTTGGAAATACATATGTATGTAAGTGTACATGTATGTATATAACTAGAATTAATGAAGTTAGAGGTACTAAATTTAAAAGAGATCAGGAAGGAATAGATAAGAATGTTTGGAGGAAGGAAGGAGAAGGGAGATATGGTGTGATTATAAATTATAATGTCAAAAAATAAATGAAAAAAAATACATAGCTTACCTATTATTTAAGCACCTTCCTTAGTGGCAAGCCAACTCTATGCTCACTTCTATGCTTCTTAGATGTATCTTTATTTGGCACAAAGCAGGCTTAACTGTCTTTTCAGTTTGTGTCAACAGAGAGCACAGACTCTGAGATTCACTAGTACTGACAGACTCTCAGTGCTTGGCTTGCATGAAATACCTCAGAGTTGAAAATAAGAATATAATTTGAGAATTTTTAAAAATCTATTCTTTTTCTTTATTTGAACCTGTGTATTTTGTGCTTCTGTCCTCTCTTTTCTTTGTTGAAATATTTTCATGCAACATATTTCAATCATGTTTCTCTTCCCCAGTGTCTCCCAAATCCCCATCTCTCTCATCCAACTTTACATTCCCTTTTCTTTTTCTCTCTCTCTTTCTCCCTCATATATGTGTGTGTATACTATGCATAAATTAAAAAAATACACATGTAATAAGAACCACAAAACCAAACTCTATATACACTATGTAGTATTTACATAAAGTAAAACCCCACAAAATCCAAATACCGAAAAACATTAAAAAAGAAACAAAAGACAAAATAACCACCAATACCAACATCAAAACAAAACAATAGCAAAGAATTCTGTCAAAGGAAGCACAATGTTCACAAAAGTATCATTCAATTTCTTATGTGTTGGACAACTACTGCTGGGATTGGGGTCTTCATTGGAGTGTGGTTGAGATAGACAAGGAGACTTCATTGGTGAAAACTGATTTTTTTCTTTGTTAATGTTTTTCTGTTGCAAATAGCTTGTTAGTTATGAATGTACTCTGTGTCCACGTCCCCCTCTCAGTTCTTGGATCACTATCTGACTTAAACTTATATGGATGCTGGGAACACAGTCATAGTTTTTGTGAGTTCATATGTACTTCAATCCTGCTGTGTCTGGAGGACACTGCTTCCTTGGAGTCATCCACCATCTCTGTCTCTAAGAATCTTTATACCTCCTTGGTGTAGCTCCTTAAACTCTCAGTAGAGGAGTTTGATGTAGACATTCTATTAGGACTTAATGCTCCAAAGTCTCACACAGTCTGTCCATCCCCAGTTGAGGATCCCTTTCTTAATTCCCATCTAAATCAAGAAGAAGCTTCTCTGATGAGGGTCAAATAATTCTCTGATCTATGGATACTGCAATTTGTCTTTAGGGGTCATTTTTATTACTGTGTTCCTTTAGCAGAATAATAGTCGATTTTCCCATAAGGAAATAACTTTTCCGGTGTCAGGTTCTTGGCCACTTTCTAACATTATTTATATATTGTAATATTTTTAAACTGATTTTTTCATCAAATATATTATTATTATGGTCTCCATTGACCCAACTCCTCCCAGTCCTTCTCATCTCCCTAATCACCCATATCCACACCCTTTCTTTCTCTATCAGAAAACAAAGAGGCATTTAGATTTTAGAAATATAATGAATAAGATAAAAACAAACAAACAAAGCAGAATATGACAAAACAAAGAGAAAAGGGCCATCCCCATAAAACACACACACACACACACACACACACTTCTGACAATGAAGATTTTTCCTTCAGTAGCATGCAGAGTATCTTCTATACCATTAATGCTAGTCAGTAGGGATGAAGCTTCAATGTGGCACCCACTGTACTTCTCTGTGTTTCATGATGTAAGCAAATGCCTTCACTAATAAGGCCTTACCATCATGTTATGGATAGTAACCTATAGCCTTGCTAATAACCTATGTTGTTTGAAGGATTACATGGGACCCATTAAGATGAAATTCACTACTGGCACGGATGTTTTATTTGGCATTATATGTTGCTTCATTGAGATATTGTATCCCCTACTACATGGTGATTTCATTTATATTATTTTTAAATATATATGTAATTTATAAAGCTTCTTATAGTAGTTGGTTTCAATATGGCTTTTCAAATGGTCTTCAGAATGAGTTGTCGCATCATATATTCCCTACTTTCCTCTTCTGCTCTGCCTTCCCCTCCTATTTAATATTCCTACTCCAGTATCCCTCCTTTCTCTCCATAAAACTGCATTCTGCTTCCCCTCCTTGATGAGATTCTGCTCATCCACACCCCAGTCCTTTACTAGGCACCTAGAACCTGTGACTTTTCAGATTTGGTTTAGAATAAATAGTAAACCTTAAAACCTAACAAGAACATATAAAAGAAAAAATATAAATTTTTTTTCTTTTTGACTTGGGAAACTTAATTCACGATTTTCCTCTACCTCCATTTTCTTACCTATCAATTTCATAACTTCAGTTTTAACAGCTGAATAAAATCCCATTGTGTTAATGTATAATGTTTTCATCATCCATTTATTATTTGTTTGATATCTAGGCTATTTTCAATTATAGCTATTATAAATAAGGCAGAAATGACATGTATGAGCAAGTGTCTTTGTAACAAGATATAGACTTCTTTGGGTATATGCTCAAGCATGGTGTAGCTGGACTTTGTAGTATATTTATTCCTCATATTCTGATGACCTGCCATGTGATATCCATAGTGGCTGTGTAACTTTGTATATCTACCAGCAATAATGGAGTGTTCCTCTTAACTCACAGCATGTTATGTCACTTGTTTTATTGATCTTGGCCATTCTATCCAATATAACATTGTACCTCAAAATGGTTTTGATTTACATTTCCCTGATGTTTGAGGATATTGAACATTTCTTTAAGTATTTCTCAGCTTTTGGGGTTCATCTTTTAAAACTCTATTTAGTTCTATACTCAAATTTTAGTTGGGTTATTTATTTTCTAGATGGTCAAGGGTTTTGTTGTTGTTGCTGTTTATTGTATATATTAGATACTAATGCTCTGCTAACTATATAATAATAAATATCTTTTTTCATTATTTAAGCTGATTCTTTGCACTAATGATGGTGTCCTTTGCCAGTCAGAAACTTTTCAGCTTTTTGAGGTCACATTTATTAATTTACAGTCTTAGTGTCCAATCTATCAGTGTTCTGCTCAATTAGCCCTTTCCTGTGCTAATGAGTTCCAGCTTATTCACAGCTTTCACTTCTATCAGATTCAATGTACATCATCTTATGCTGAGATACTTGGTTCATTTAAAGTTGTTTTTCAAGCAGAGGGATAGATATAGACCTATTTTTCTTTTTCTACATGCAATAAGACAGTTGATCAGTGTCATTTGACAAAGTTGCTGTCTTATCTGCAGTGTTTAATTTTAGGTCTTTTTGATAAAATATCTATAGTTGTGTGACTTTGTATACATATCTTCAATTCTATTGATCAATGTGTCTGCTGTCATATTGGTATACTAAGGATATTCTTAATTTCTTTGCTCAGTGTTGTAATGTTTTACTATACAAGTATTTCACTTTTTGGTTGGAATTTACCTTAAGGTATTTTATTGTTTCATAGGATTTTGTAAAATATACTGCTTCTGATTTCATTTCTTTTGTTTATAATTTGTAAATATGAATGCTTTGATGTGTTCATGTGTGTGTGTGTATGTGTATGTGTGTGTGTGTTAATTTTGTGCCCTGGTATTTTGCTGAAAGTGTTTATCAGTCGTAGAACATTTTGCTGGAGCTTTTAGGGGTCTTTATGTATAAAGCCAGATCCTGTGCTAAAAAAAGATACTTTGATTAACCCCTTTCAGTTGTCTTATTGCTCTGGCTTAGACTTCAAGTATTTTATAGAATATGTATGGAAAGAGTGGGCAATAAAGTTTTGCTCTTGATTTCAGTAGAAGGACTTCAGATTCTATACATTTTGATTGTTGATGGCAATGGGATTGCTATAAATTGCCTTTTTTTAGTTATGTCTCTATATGCCTAGTATTTCCAGGAATTTTATCATGAAGGCATGTTAGATTTTATTAAAGGCTCTTTCTCTATCTAATGAGATGATCCTGTGGGTTTTGTTATTCAGTCTTTTAGAGAGGGTGAGTGGTACAGTTCTGGAGATGCAAAGATTTCCTAATTTATTGGGAAGCCAGGCTATACCCAGAGTTGCAATATGACATCTCTAGGGGAACATTCTAGCAGAGCTATCCAAATTTTTTCTCTGCCCAAGATGTTACTTATTGGGCTATGCTCTGCTAAAGGGTAAATCCAAGCAGAAATGTAGCAACCTCCTCTGGCTCTGCTGAAAAGTTGTTACATTTTCTGTTCAGCCTTGCTCAGATCTCCCTAAGTGAACATCTCAGGCCCCTAAAGGACGTCCCAGCAACATTCTTCTGTTCAGTGCCAGTGAATGAAGATCTTCACCCATGACTCTTTTGAGAAAGATTTATTTGGGAAAGTATCCAGGAGAGTGGCTGCCTCTGACAGGGTGGGAAATAACAGCCTGCAACTTAACAGACAGAAGGGCTTACATAGGACTTCTTAGGGGTGGAGTTTTCCCAGGGAGAAGTTTTTCTGCTCAGGGATTGGTTAATTTCCTGGTTAGGGATTGGTTAGTTTAGTTGGTCACAGGCAGAGATGGTCCTGATTTCAGTGTTGAACTCAATTTCCTGACTGGTCTGTTTTAGTCTTTTGGCTCTAATTTTAGGGCCATGGTGAATTTCTTTCACTGTCTCTGATGCTAGGGATAAATTGTGATTGCTTGGCACTGGTTTCAGAGTCACCATATATTTATTTTGTTCTAAATTCAGGGATAAAGTGTTTCTTTCACTCACTCTGGGTTCAGAGTCAGGATACTCAGAGACTGGTTGATTTCCTACTCAGGAATTGGTCAGTTTTGTATTTCTGTTAGTTAGGGGCAGAACTTGCTCTGGTTTAAGGGCCAAATTGTGTTTCTTTTACTGGTAATTTTTACTTTCTGGCTCTATTTTAGGGGCTAGGGAATATTTCTTTCTCTGAATCTGGTTCTAGAGCCAAAGCATGTTTCTTGGCTCTGGTTTCAGAGTCAGAATATTTTTCTTAGGGTCTGGGTTTAGGTATAAAACTATTTCTTTCACTGGCTCAGGTTTCAGGTCCACAGTGTGTTTCTTTCACCATCTCTGGGTTCAAAGCCAGGGTGGGTTTCTTTGGCTGACCTTTTTACCCTGCATCACTGTTTTTGTTTTTTAACAAATAACTGGAGTGATTGGAATGGGGATAACATTTTTATTAGACAACTTCCTGCTGAATTGGGGCATCAAGGTTCTTGGGACAATCTTCATCTTCATCCTCGGGATATAACTGGTTGCTACAGATCTCTGGCTCCACAGCTAGGGCTGGTAATCCTGTAATAGTAACTTGTTAAAGGTGTGTTTAGAAATCTTTTGGATGTGTTTTTTAATAAATCTAGATAAGAGATTTATGACACAGGGAACAATTATAGGACTAGAAAATATAAGAAAAGAAGAGCCATAAAGGGTGGTATCCAGTTCCACATATGACTATTAGTGATTCACCGGCTGTGAAGATATCAAACTGTTTTTGGTTTTGAAGATCCAGTTGGAGTTGATGAATCTTATCTTTCACTACACATGATTAGCTGACATAGGAACAACTTTTTTCTCCAAGAGACAAAGATCACCTCTTTCTGCTGTGAGTAAATCTAATCCTCTCAAATTTTGTAGTACTATGGTAGTCAGTGAGTCTATTCATCCCTGTAGGATAAAGATAGTCTGAGTTACCTGTTGGAAATCCTAGATAAACTGTAAGGAAAGCCTATGATAAATCACAAGGAAAGTAGTCAGACCTGCTGTTCCAGTGGCCACACCTGCAGTTATGTCAGGGTGGCTAGAAAGTTTATTACTTGGATTGCTCAACTCTCATTCTGTGAAGCTATGAACTTGGCAATGGGGATGGGCAAGGGTTCTTCATTAGGTACCACCCCTAATTTGGGAAACAGGAACAGCATGGGACAAGTCCCAGACCACCAAGCAGATAAGCAGTAATAAACTTGAATACCACAGAGAGTACAGGCAGTGTGAAGGTTTGGACATAAGGACTGGGTGATAGTACAAAGGGTAAATATATTATTGCAGTGTTTAGAATCCAGGGTGACCACACGGTGCGTTCCTGAGCAGATAAAGCAGTCTGTAATACTAAAGAGAGGAATCTGAGAGAGATAAGAGCTGGTAGTGACATTTGGCTTGGAGCACTTAACAAGTGGTAAGATGAGAGAATCTAATAGGACAATGGGTGATGCCATAAAGGCTGGGAGGCAGTTTGATTCTGGAGGGACGTACAACCAGCACTTTCCAAAGAGGTAAGACTGAGTGGTATTCAAAAGCCGATATGTAGTAGTTAGAGTCTGAAACAAGAGATGGTTTGAAAGAGAGGTGGGGTAAATATCATCAGAAAAAGTGATGCTGAGCATATAAGAACCTTTGAGGAAATTTGGACCACTTCTACTGTGATTGTGTTTCATGGGTGGTTGAGATAAATACTATAATAAAGCTTACCAATGACTCCCATTTTGTCTGGGGTGCCACATGTACTTAGTTGGGATGTAAAAGATCCCCAGTCTTCTTAAAAGGCAGAGTTCTTTCCAGAATATGCTTTATATTTCCAACAGTCTCCAGACCCTACCAGTGGTCTGGTTGAACTGTTGGGTATGTTTTCCTGAAAAATCATATATCTATTCATAGTTTGCTCATGATTGGGGTAAGTAGAAGAAGTACCAGAATTAAGGAATAATCCAGTATGGTGGGGCTTGAGGTTTAACAGATGTGTGAGGCCTCATTCATCTGAGACTGAAGGCAAACTTTATATAGTTTTAGGGACTGTCCCTTTGCTAATTGAGAGATGTGGGTAAGAGTTATTAAATCAGCTTGTTGGTTTGTAGTTTGGGTGAGAAGGGCCTGTGCTTCAACCAGTATGAAATCTGTAACAGTAATACCATTCTGCCTTATATAGTCCTTCATATAGGTAAGAAGGAGCTGCCTTCCTTGTCCCATGTATAAGTCATTTGAAGTAGTGCTCCCTCCTTTTAAATAACACAGAGAGAGAAGGGGGTAGTTAAATCTGGAAGGTGTAGGGCTGAAGCCTGGAAGTGGGCCTGTGTTAGCTTAAAAAATCACTTGCTAAAAGAGGTCAAAAGAAGTTCCTGTGAGGGGCCAAGGGCTACTTTATGTAAGGGACAGGTAAGAAGGAAGAAAAATTATTTAAAAATTGTGGGAAGCCTGCTTTTCCTAGGAAAAATAGGATCTCATCCTTTGTAGTAGGGACTATAAGTGACTGAATTAATTGTTTTCTTTCTAGGATTATGGCCATATGAGTTGGAGTAATAGGGAATCCCTAATAAGCAAACTGAGGGTGGATCTCTGACCATACTTCCTTGCTTCTTAGGTTTACTTGCTTGGAATATCTTTTCATTTTTTAACCACCCTTGCTGGTAGGGTGTGTTACTTTGATGCAGCAGCAAGATGGATTCTGTTTTCTATTCCAATCTTTTAGTTTGTGTTCATTCATTCATTCATTCATTTATAGTAATATAACAAACAACATATAATAAGATAAAACAAAAAATTACTAAATTGAGGTTGCCCAAGACAAACCAACACCCATAAAATATACACAGAGGACCTGATGCAGAAGAATGAGGGTCCTGTGTATCATCTCAGTGTTTGTGAGTTCATATGATATTTCTCCATGTTGATTTAGAGAGTATTGCTTTCTTGGTGTCCTCTGTCCCCTCTTACTCTCAAATTCTTTCAGGTTTCTCTTCTATGGGGTTCCTGAGCTCTGAAGAAAAGATTTGGTGGAAGCATCCCATTTACGGCTGAATGTTCCAGAATCTCTCATTTTTTGTGTAATGCCTCACTGTCAGCTAGTGATCTCTAAGTTTGTTCCCACCTGCTGAGGAGGAAGCTTCTCTGAACTAGCAGAATAGCATCAGGAATCATTTTATTAGTACTTTTTTTTCTCTTTTAGACTTTTACTTTGGGTTCCTAGGCTGTCTAGTCTCAGGTTTTTGTTCACTTGAATGGTGTCAAGTATGGGTTCCATCTCATGGAATGAGTCTTAAGTTAAATCAGTTATTGACTGGTTACTTTCATAAACTTTGTGTCTTCATTGCCCTAGCATATCTTTCAGATAATACCCCATGGTAGATAAAGGGTTTGTGACTGGCTTGGTGTTTAGTTTTATTTAGTTTAGTTTGGTAGCATACTGAATAAATTACTGAATCAAAGACACTGGAATGGAGGGATGGAGGTTCTATGTAGCCACCACCTTGATATCTCTGTTCATGAGTTTTGTGGGTATTGTCTTCAGCAATGGGATTTTTCCTGTCAGTTTCTGTAGAGTAGCCTATATGTACTCTTGGCAGCAGTCTGGGTTGTTTGGTGATGTCTGTGGGGTTCCTGTGACCAACAACTCAATTAGATGTAGCCCTATGCGAGAAGTTTTATTTGTTGATTCAAGATGGTCATTTGGGACACTGTGTCCTCTATTATTCAGTTTTCATTCACATGTGTATGCATGTATTTTTAGGAAGTTTCTACTGTATCATGTTTCCATACTACCAATCAAATGCTCCCTAATTTTATTTTTCTCTATAAATTTGTTCCCATATTCCCCCTCTCCACCACTTGATTCCCCTATCGCAGCACCATTTCCATCCATATATATCTGCTCTGTTTCCCTTTCCTAGTGAGATCTATCTGTTACCTCTAGTCCCTTACTCTATGCCTACCCACTGTGCTTCTATGGATTATATCTTGGTTGCAATTGAATTAACATCTAATATGTACATATAAGGGAATACACACCATAATTATCTTTGACATTTAGTAATACTTCACTCAAAATGAATGTTTTTCTAGTTTTATCCACTTCCCAGGAAATTTCATGAACCAGCTTTTTAATGGTTGAGCAATACTTTGTTGTGTAAATTTGCCACATATTCTTTATCAGTTCATGTCTGTTCAGGAATACAATAGGTTGTTTCCAACTTATAGATATTATGAATGTAGCAGCAAAGAGCACATGGTTGAACAGTTGTCTCAGTAGAAGGATAGCACATCCTATGGGCATATGTCCAATATGCTAGTTCTCCATTTTGAAGTAGATCCATTCTTAAATTCCTAAGGGACTACCACATGAATTTTCATAGCAGCTTTAAAAGTTTACAATACCATCAGCAATATTTAATTTCCCTACTTACAATATATCCTTGACATTAAGAGCCAATAATTTGTTGCTTTTATCTTTTGAATGTTAAATAAACTATTTTCATTTTAACCTCTTTATAAAATTTATTTATTTTACATCCTGCATGCAGTTTCTTGTCCCTCTATTTCTTCGAATCTCTCCCCCACACTCCCCTCTGTTCCCACACCCAATCAAATCCTCCTCTATTTTTGTTCAGAAAAGGGCATGTGTATCAGGGATAGCAACAAAACATTACATATTAAGTTGCAGTAAGATTAAGCATCTCCTCGTGTATTAACATAGGACAAGGCAACACAATATGAGTAGTAAGATCACAAAAGTCAGTAAATGTTATAGAGAGAGAGACTCTGCCCCTACTGTTAGGTGTCCTATATTGGACAGAGCTACTCAACTGTAACATATATTCACAGTGCCTAGATCAGTCCCATGCAGGCTCTCAGTTCAGTCTCTGAGTCCCTATGAGATCAGAATAATTGATTCTGTGGGTTTTTGTGTGGTGTCCTCTGGCTCCTACAATCCATTCTCCTTTTCCTCCTCTGCCTCCTCCTCCTCCTCTTCCTTCTCCTCCTCCTCCTCCTTCTCCTCTTCCTTCTTCAGGAGTTCCCAAATTCTGCCTCAGATTGACTATGGATCTGCATCTGCTTCCATCAGTTGCTGCATGAAGCCTCTATGATAACAATTGGGGTAAGTACCAATCTATAAGTATAGAAGAATATCATTAGGTATCATTATATTGACATCTTTTTTTCCTTCCAGTTGTGTTTGGTACTCTTAAGACTCTGGGTGACCCAACTTGTGAGTCCAGGTACTCCAGGCCATGTCAGGGGTGGGCTTACACTTCTATAAGAATTTTAGTTAACACCAGCCTTTGGTTGGCCACTTCCTCACTTTATGTCACCCTTACACTAGCACATCCCATAAGCAGGACAGACTGTAGGTCAAAGGTTTTGTGGATGGGATGGATTCTCATTCGCTCCACTTGAAGTCTTGCCTTTCATTGCTTGGTCAAAGGAGATGGCCAATTCAGTAAATTTTTCCACTACTGTGAGGAGTCTAACCAGGGCTCATCCTTGTAAATTACTGTGAGATTCCATTTTACTAGGTTTTTAACCTGACCCCCCCCCCAGCATCCTCTTTCTATTAGTCTCTTTCAGTTCACTCCTCCTCTGTTCCCCCAAATCTGATCACTCATTTTCCCATTCCCACCCACCCACAGCCCACTCACAAAATAGCCTCTATTTCCTCTTCCCTGTGAAATCTGAGTGTCACACTTGAATCCTCCTGTTTACTAAATCTCTATGGGTCTATAGACTGTACCAAGGTTACCCTTCATTTTACAGCTAATATCTAACTATAAGTAAGTGATTACCATGTTTGTCTTTCTGGATCTGAGTAGTCTAACTCAAGAGTATTTTTTTCTAATTCTATCCATTTTCATTCAATTACGTGATGTGATTGTTCTTAACAGCTTAGTAATAAATATTTTATTTTCTTCATCTTTTCCATGACTAGAGGATATCTAAGTTGTTTTCAGGTTTTGGATATCATAAATTAATCTGCCTTAGACATAGATGAGCAAGTGTCCTTGTGGTATTATTGAGCATCGTTTGGATAAAAGTCCAAGAGTGATACATCTGGGTCTTGTGGTACACTGATTTCCAGTTTTCTGAGAAACCACTAGTCTTTTTTTCCCTTTTTAAAAATCTAAATTAGAAACAAGTTTGTTTTACTTATCAATCTCAGTTCCCTCTCCCTCCCCTCCTTACCTGCTCCCATCCCATCCCCTTTCTGATCCCCAGGGAGGGTGAGGCCTTCTGTGAGGGAACTTCAAAGTCTGTCATATCATTTGGAGCAGGACCTAGACTGTCCCCCCATGTGTCTAAGCTAAGAGAGTATCCCTCTATGTTGATTGGGCTCCCAAAGCCCATTCGTGTACTAGGGATAAATACTGACCCACTACCAGAGATCCCATAGATTAACCACCTCCAAATTGACATCATATATTCAGGGGGTCTGGAGCAGGCTTATGTTGGTTTCCCAACTCTCAGTCTGGGGTCCATGAGCTCCCCCTTGTTCAGGTCAGATGTAGAAACCATTAGTCTAAGCACCTCCATATCTGAAAGAAAGCTAATCTCCAAAATAAATAAACAACTCAGGAAACTAAACATCAAAACAATCAACCCAATTAAAATATGGCATAGTGATCAAAACAGAGAATTCTTAATACAGAAATCACTGAGAAACACTTAAATGTTCAGTATACTTAGGCATCATGGAAATGAAAATCAAAACAACTTTGAGATTCCATCTTATAGCCATAAGTATGGTTACCATCAATAACACAAGTGAGGCCAGGAGGTGTTTGCACATGCCTTTAATCTCAGCACTCAGGAGGCAGAGGCAGACAGATCTCTTTGAGTTTAAGACCAGCATGGTCTACATGAGCTAGTTCTAGGACAGCCTCGAAAGCCACAGAGAAACAAGGTCTTGAAATACCAAAAACAAAACAAAACAAAAAACCACAAGTGAGAGCAAGGCCATGTTAGGAGAATGTGGAACATGGGAACACTCCTAAATTTCTGTATTGGAATACAAACTATGGAAAACAATGTGATCATTCCTCAAAAAACTGGGACTCTGACTACCTAAATATCCATCTCTGTCACTCCTGGGCATATACACTAAGTAAATGCTATCCTACCACAAGGAAACTTTCTCAACTATATGTTCATAGCAGATTTACTTATAATATCCAGAATCTGGAAACAACCTAGATGTCCTTCAACTGAAGAATGGATAAGTAAAAAGTTGTACATTTATACAGTGTAATATTATCCAGCTGTTAAAAAATGACAGGATGAAGTTTTCTGGCAAAAGAATAGAAGAATCATCCTGAGTCAAGTAACCCATACCCAGAAAGATAAACATGGTATATACTCACTTTTAAGAAGTTAATCATCATGCTACAATCCACAGACCCAGAGAGAATTCTAGGGGGACACTTAGATCTCTCTGGAAAGGCGAAATATATTTGGTGGGTGGACTGGGGAAGAGTAGGGATGGGAATACTATTTTCAGTTGTGTGGAGGAGGATGAAGGGATAGTACAGGAATAGAAGACTGGAATTGGAGGACATCTTCAGGTTGATGTTGAAAGAGTACACTGGAGTCAATAAAGGTAACCCTATCAAGGACTACTAATAATGCAAGAAATAGAACCTGAACCAGGCATCCCCTATAATCACACAAAGCTTCCAGCACTGGGACCAGGACAGCAATCCAAGCACAAAATCTTCCACCTACAATCTGCCCTTCCTGCAAGATGTGTTGGTACAGACCTTGTGAGAAAGGATAACTAATGACCTGTCTAATTCCAGGCTCATGCCACAAAAGGAAGACCACCCCTGACACTGCCTGAATGACCATTGCTCACCAATTTATTTCTCTTTAGCGAGATTTCAGAGGATGTCAACATGTCTTTCAGGGATTTGGGGGCCATTTTTCTTTTGATAACATTTTGACAAACAAAGTGCTTTTGGTGATTGACAGTGAAAGTTTTACACATATTGGGAATTGCTCTTAATTACCAGTTCTCAATTTTAACATATTAGGTAAATTGTCTTCTGAAATTTAGTTTGGATTTTTATATTTGTATGTACATAAAATCAACACATAACAAGGTGATAACCCATACTAAGATCATTTTCTTTCTTCCTCTCAAGCCTTTTCTCTCTAAGAATGGCTAGTAAATTATACGGCTTTTCACAATAGTAGGATTTATAGACAATGGTCCAGCCTTTCACTGATATTTCTACATAGTTCTGTTCTGTGTTGTTTCTGTAGAAGTAATGTGTAGAGATCAATTCACTTCAACTCTTCCAAATCAGCTCCACATACCCTCTGTGAGCTCATATTCATATATATATATATATATATGTAAACTTGTATATATATATTTATATATATATGTGTGTGTGTGTGGTGTACATCAAAGTTGATCATACTAAATTATAGCAAAAGCTGTCACTGTTACTGTCACTCAATGGTCACTCATTCCATGACTGATAACATGACAAAGTTACAAATATATAGCCTAAGTGAAATAAGACAGTGCCATCATAAAGTTAGTAATTACAAAAGTCTGTGAGATGCAAACCAGTGGTTTATTTGAAGTTGTAGAGGTTAGATTGGAAGAATTCTGAGTGGTTGCTTTTCTCTTTGAACACAAGCAACCTGGAAAATTTTAGGCATTCTATTTAAATATTGAAGCATGCTTATGTCCTTCAAACTGAAGAAAGAATCTGCAAAATCCTCATAGTACTTAATTTACACAACTTGTATGCATTCATTTGACTTAGAAATGGTTGTTTCATTCACTTACATAATAGTTGTACTTTTCTTGCAAAGTTTTGCATTCCTATGCACGTAACAGGACTGGAAGTGTTGACAGAAGATATTCATCGTAATGAAGACTATGGTAAATTGAATTAAAATACTCAGGGTCTCTCAATAAGTATCATTACTTTACGTTAGGTGAGATTATTATATTTTATGAAACAAAAATATATTACTTAAATCTTTCTTTCTTTAAAAATCATTACTGTCTGTATCTGTATGTGATACAAAGGAATTTGCTACTGGACTTGTCAGTATATGGTTTGGCCCAAATGTCTAGAGCATGCCAGATTACAGTGACATCAGAATGAAAGACTGAATCCACAAAGTAAGTTAGAATGGACCTTGAGAACCAGTGTCGTCAGATATTTCCATTTAAAAAATTATTTGTTTGTTTTTATTTAAAAACACTCTTATTTACATATCAATCTCCCATTCCCTTGACCTCCTCCCATCCTCCAATGCTCCCAACTCACCCCCCCAGACCCATCCCCCACTCACTCCCCAAGTCTAGTGAGGCCCTCCAAAGGGAACCATCAAAGTCTGTCACATCCTTTGGGGGAGGGCCTAGGCCCTCCTTCTTGTATCTGGGTTGCAATAGTATTCCTCCACAGGGAATGAGCTCCCAAAGTCCATTTGTGCTCTAGGGATAAATGCTGGCTCCACTGTTAGAGGTCCCATAGACTGCCCAGGCCTCCTAGATAGCACCACATTCAGAAGGCTTAGTTCAGTTCAATGCTGGTTCCCCAGCTTTACGACTAGTGTCTCTGTGCTCTCAGTAGATCAGGTCAACTGTTTCTGCAGGCTAACCTGATTATATTCCATGATATAATATTTTTCTTGTTTCTTTTAAAAGCTAAAGTAGTTCTGAGAACAGAGTTTCCTGAATTGCAGTGACTGATTTGCACATTTTGGAATCTCCAGAGACAAAAGGTTGTAGTCTACATTAAAATGAACTACGTAAATTAACTATAGTTCCTGCAAATGGGACTTTGCATTGCTGAGTTACAGTGGCTGGCAGAGAACTTTCCAGTAATGCCTCAGGGAATTTAGAGCTTTAAAAGACTTCTTTGTTCTCATGTTGACCCATAACTTTATATTCTGTTCTTCTGAGACAAATTTTATGGTTTAAAATGTCTTTTGATTTCACAGTAATACTGCCAAGTGTCTACTTTCTGCGTGCTTAAGAATTGCAGATATTTGTGCTTGACTTCCCTTAAACACTTAATAAGCTTCAAGACATAGGTGCTAAAAGTGTTTGCAGTCTCCTTACACAGATTTGAATTGTGGATTAAATATGGAACACTTTCCACTTTTATTCCAGATTTACATAATGGGGTGACATAAGAGAGAAATATCTCAAAAGGAACACTTTGTTACACTTAGTGATCTGAATTACTTATAATCACTGTGTGGGAAAAAATGTTATTCCACACTAGCTAGGCTTTAGACTGGCTGTGTACTATTTAATTTCATTTAATTTTCAAGATTATAATTTTATTAAGTGTAAAATAAAATGGTTATTGCAAATAGATTCTGGAAGACATTGCTTTTGACTACATGCTCTCCACCAAACAGCTGAATTCAAGGTAAGAACAAGAGGCATAGTAAATTTATTGAAAGTTTCAAGTTGAAGTGGTTTCCACTCAGCCTCATT